>NC_132933.1:118614495-121106995 GCF_047675955.1 Chlorocebus sabaeus
ACATCTTTATTTCTGCCTTCATTTCGTTATGTACCCAGTAGTCATTCAGGAGCAGGTTGTTCAGTTTCCATGTAGTTGAGCGGTTTTGATTGAGTTTCTTAGTCCTGAGTTCTAGTTTGATTGCACTGTGGTCTGAGAGACAGTTTGTTATAATTTCTGTTCTTGTACATTTGCTGAGGAGTGCTTTACTTCCAATTACGTGGTCAATTTTGGAGTAAGTACGATGTGGTGCTGAGAAGAATGTATATTCTGTTGATTTGGGGTGGAGAGTTCTATAGATGTCTATTAGGTCTGCTTGCTGCAGAGATGAGTTCAATTCCTGGATATCCTTGTTAACTTTCTGTCTCGTTGATCTGTCTAATGTTGACAGTGGAGTGTTGAAGTCTCCCATTATTATTGTATGGGAGTCTAAGTCTCTTTGTAAGTCTCTAAGGACTTGCTTTATGAATCTGGGTGCTCCTGTATTGGGTGCATATATATTTAGGATAGTTAGCTCTTCCTGTTGAATTGATCCCTTTACCATTATCTAATGGCCTTCTTTGTCTCTTTTGATCTTTGATGGTTTAAAGTCTGTTTTATCAGAGACTAGTATTGCAACCCCCGCTTTTTTTTGTTCTCCATTTGCTTGGTAAATCTTCCTCCATCCCTTTATTTTGAGCCTATGTATGTCTCTGCATGTGAGATGGGTCTCCTGAATACAGCAGACTGATGGGTCTTGACTCTTTATCCAGTTTGCCAGTCTATGTCTTTTAATTGGAGCATTTAGTCCATTTACATTTAAGGTTAAGATTGTTATGTGTGAACTTGATCCTGCCATTATGATATTAACTGGTTATTTTGCTCGTTAGTTGATGCAGTTTCTTCCTAGCCTTGATGGTCTTTCCATTTTGGCATGTTTTTGCAATGGCTGGTACCGGTTGTTCCTTTCCATGTTTAGTGCTTCCTTCAGGGTCTCTTGTAAGGCAGGCCTAGTGGTGACAAAATCTCTAAGCATTTGCTTATCTGTAAAGGATTTTATTTCTCCTTCACTTATGAAACTTAGTTTGGCTGGATATAAAATTCTGGGTTTAAAATTCTTTTCTTTAAGAATGTTGAATATTGGCCCCCACTCTCTTCTGGCTTGAAGAGTTTCTGCCGAGAGATCTGCTGTTAGTCTGATGGGCTTCCCTTTGTGGGTAACCCGACCTTTCTCTCTGGCTGCCCTTAAGATTTTTTCCTTCATTTCAACTTTGGTGAATCTGGCAATTATGTGTCTTGGAGTTGCTCTTCTCGAGGAGTATCTTTGTGGCGTTCTCTGTATTTCCTGGATCTGAATGTTGGCCTGCCCTACTAGGTTGGGGAAGTTCTCCTGGATGATATCCTGAAGAGTGTTTTCCAACTTGGTTCCATTTTCCCCGTCACTTTCAGGCACCCCAATCAGACGTAGATTTGGTCTTTTTACATAATCCCATACTTCTTGCAGGCTTTGTTCATTTCTTTTTCTTCTTTTTTCTTTTGGTTTCTCTTCTCGCTTCATTTCATTCATTTGATCCTCCATCGCTGACATTCTTTCTTCCAGTTGATCGAGACGGTTACTGAAGCTTGTGCATTTGTCACGTATTTCTCGTGCCATGGTTTTCGTCTCTTTCATTTCGTTTGTGAGCTTCTCTGCATTAATTACTCTAGCCATCAATTCTTCCACTTTTTTTTCAAGATTTTTAGTTTCTTTGCGCTGGGTACGTAATTCCTCCTTTAGCTCTGAGAAATTTGATGGACTGAAGCCTTCTTCTCTCATCTCGTCGAAGTCATTCTCCGTCCAGCTTTGATCCGTTGCTGGCGATGAGCTGCGCTCCTTTGCCGGGGGAGATGCGCTCTTATTTTTTGAATTTCCAGCTTTTCTGCCCTGCTTTTTCCCCATCTTTGTGGTTTTATCTGCCTCTGGTCTTTGATGATGGTGATGTACTGATGGGGTTTTGGTGTAGGTGTCCTTCCTGTTTGATAGCTTTCCTTCTAACAGTCAGGATCCTCAGCTGTAGGTTGTAGCTGTAGGAGATTGCTTGAGGTCCACTCCAGACCCTGTTTGCCTGGGTATCAGCAGCAGAGGCTGCAGAAGATAGAATATTTCTGAACAGCAAGTGTACCTGTCTGATTCTTGCTTTGGAATCTTCCTCTCAGGGGTGTACTCCACCCTGTGAGGTGTGGGGTGTCAGACTGCCCCTAGTGCGGGATGTCTCCCAGTTAGGCTACTCAGGGGTCAGGGACCCACTTGAGCAGGGAGTCTGTCCCTTCTCAGATCTCAACCTCCGTGCTGGGAGATCCACTGCTCTCTTCAAAGCTGTCAGACAGAGTCGTTTGCGTCTGCAGAGCTGCTGCGTTTGTTGTTATTTACTGTGCCCTGTCCCCAGAGGTGGAGTCTACAGAGACAGGCAGGTTTCCTTGAGCTGCTGTGAGCTCCACCCAGTTCGAGCTTCCCAGCAGCTTTGTTTACCTACTTAAGCCTCAGCAATGGCGGGCGCCCCTCCCCCAGCCTCGCTGCTGCCTTGCCGGTAGATCACAGACTGCTGTGCTAGCAATGAGGGAGGCTCCGTGGGTGTGGGACCCTCCCGGCCAGGTGTGGGATATGATCTCCTGGTGTGCAGGTTTGCTTAAAGCGCAGTTTTGGGGTGGGAGTTACCCGATTTTCCAGGTGTTGTGTGTCTCAGTTCCCCTGGCTAGGAAAAGGGATTCCCTTCCCCCTTGCGCTTTCCAGGTGAGGCAATGCCTCGCCCTGCTTCAGCTCTCGCTGGTCGGGCTGCAGCAGCTGACCAGCACCGATCGTCTGGCACTCCCCAGTGAGATGAACCCAGTACCTCAGTTGAAAATGCAGAAATCACCGGTCTTCTGTGTCGCTCGCGCTGGGAGTTGGAGACTGGAGCTCTTCCTATTCGGCCATCTTGCTCCGCCCCCTTGCTCTCATTTTAAACATCAATCAGAATTTATGATGACTGGCCCCGTGGATGTACAAGTTTGGCAACATCTGTAACTTCAATACATAATGTTTATAAATATTTCTTAATGACCTGCTTTGGCTTCATTATTTCACATATTTTATCAATTATGTGATTAATATTCGTATATACTTTTTCACATTGTTGAAGCATTGTGAATATTACATCATCATGTCAATTATTTGTAAAAATACATAAAACCAGAAATTATTATTATTAGAATTATTCTTTAACAGAGAAATAGGGTCAGGCACATTTGCTCATGCCTGTAATTCTCCCCACTTTGGGAGGCCCAGGTGGGTGGATTGCTTGAGCCCAGGAGTTCAAGACCAGCCTGGGAAACATGGTGAAACCTAGTCTCTATAAAAAATCCAAAAATTAGCCAGGTGTGGTGGCATGCACCTTGTAGTCCCAGCTACCTGGGGGGCGCTGAGGTGGGAGGATGGCTTCAGCCCAGGAGGTGGAGACTGCAGTAAGCTATAATCCTGCCACTGCACTCCAGTCTGGGCGACAGGGCAAGACCCTGTCTCAAAAAGAAAAAAGAAAAAAAAAATGCTGAGTAAAAGAAGAATTATATAACTCTTATTATATTAAAATTGAATGAAATAATTATAACAATTATTTTGCTAACCAATAATTAGAGTCTATAGGTAAAATAATGTTAACACTTTTTAATAGTAAAATTGTTATCTTTCCCTTTGGGATTCCATAAAATCCCCAAAACAAGTTTGAAAACTACTTATCAAAATCATAGTTGAAACTTGAGTTATGCCATTTTATCATATCTCTCAATAGAATGTATGTATTTCACCATGTTCATAAACCTTCACAACAAAAGACTATTACCAAATCATATAAACAGGTACGGAATAGGAGGTAGCTTCAACTCCCTAGTAAATCTCATGTGCAAAATAGGATCTGTTTGAGAAATGCTACCAAGCAACATCAAATATCCTTACATATCTGTTCAAGTTCAAATAATTTTCATTTCATGAATAGCAATTAAAAATGCACTCATAAGTTTAAAATAATAAATTAAGTAACTTATTTACCTTTCAAAAATAACATGTAACACTGTCTGGTGGAGGTAAATTTGTATCTAAATATATTTGTAGTGTAGATCTGAAGTGCACTTTTTCTTTCAGTGATGAAAGAGGCCATCTGTAAATGGAAGCATATGCATATATTTCATCTAAGTGAGGAGTGATACATACATCTGCCTATGTGCAAATTCTGTTTCTGGTGAAGTTTGTCTGTGGGCATTGTGTTCCTGAAGAACTAAGATTTTTATGTTGTTTTCTAAGGCAAGGCCTAGAATTTCTCTTCAAATTCATCATCACAAACTAGGTTCATGGTTCATATCACCACTATGTCTTATTGTATCTGGAACAATTTCCAACCCGTGTCTCTTCTGGAGTGCATTTTTGTAAAATACAAGCCAACTTATCTAGGTTTATAAACACTCACACACACATGCGCGCGCGTGCACACACACACACACACTCTCCTGCATTCCCGACTCCAGTCAATAGTCCTTTTCTTACCTCTGTGTCTTTCTTGTGTCTTTGTACATACTTTTTTCTCTATTGTAAGGACTTTACTCGGACCATGTAATCCTGTTTCAGTGTCTCCCCACCAAGGTCAATTTTATAATTACTTTTATTAAGATCTTATATATGTAGACAAGGACACTCATCTTCCAGTTGTCTTCCACTGGAGAACTCACTTCAATATCCTAGAGAAATGAGTCATTAATGCCTTCAAAATAAGGGAAATCCCCATACTTATTTATTCAGACTTCTGAGAGGCCAATGTAATGCCTCATGGCTCAGAGTTATCTGGTTTCTTTTTTTTTTTTTTTTTTTTTGAGACGGAGTCTCACTCTTTTGCCCAGGCTGGAGTGCAGTGGCATGATCTCAGCTCATTGCGACCTCCGTCTCCCAGGTTCAAGTGATTCTTCTGCCTCAGTCTCCCGAGCAGCTGGGACTACAGGCACATGCCACCACACCTGGCTAATTTTTGTATTTTTATTGGAGATGGAGTTTCACCATATTGACCAGGCTGGTCTTGAACTCCTGACCTCGTGATCCACCAGCCTCGGCCTCCCAAAGTGCTGGGATTACAGACGTGTGCCACCGCAACTGGCCAGCTGAGTTATCTGCTTTCTGAGGTTCTCCACTGAAGCCCTGGGCTTCATGCAGCAGCATTCAGTGTTAAGATCCTTTCAGCAAGAGACAGACCTACTTTTCTACATTTGGTTATGTGATCTCACACTTCACGGAGGATGTATCCTCATCTACACAATGGACACCATATCATCAAACTCAAATTCTAGTGAGACTTAAAGGATTACTTATTGGAGTGCCCAATGCCTCAAGCATCACAGAATTGATACTCAACATATATTTGTGGAAAAGGAGGGAGTAGGAAAGAAAGAACGGTACTAAAAAAAATCACAACAGAAAGACACCAATAAAATAACTTTTTGATGGTGTTTATCTGGTAATGGCCTTCATCTATATTACACACAAACTTAGCCTTTGCTTAAGATGAAAAGGTGGTGCTTGCTTTGGCTGCACATATACTAAAATTAAGATGAAAAATTCTAATTGCAAAATAAGAACCACTGGTTAGGGCTTCTATTGCTTATTGGCAATGACTACTTCCAGTAAAATAAACTTTCCTCAGAGAAATTATGTGGGCTTCTCCACACTGTAATTACACACCTTGGTATTAGTTGTTACACAGATACAAAAAGAAACAATGTTTGATCTATTTGGATTTTTAACACCAGTTGGACTTCTGAAAACATCCTGACTTCAAATCCATAGGTTTTAGAAAGAGAGGGAATTCAAGAGAGCTTGGTATAATATAATTGTTCCTGTGTAGCCTAAAGCTATGAATGGTATATTCCATAAATACTGTAGTAATCAATTGTATTACAGCATCACATAGGTTTCATAAAAGCTTTGGATAATTTGTCTGTAGGAACATGTGATTTAACGAAGATGAAGAGAATTATTTTTCATTTCTGAGAGTCTGCATGAATGAGCAAGGCCTTTGGAGCTAGGCAAAAATGAGTTCATATCCCAGTGCTGCTATGTTCTTATCCTGCAGCTTTAGGCGGAGGCAGAACAGATGGAGGGAAAACACAGAGGCTGGGCTGGAGGGGGAGGAAGCTAGGAACACTTCCCGGGGTTACTGCACACTGGAACGTGTTCCTGGCCGCCAATGACTCCGACAAAGAGGATGTGCTTAACAGGCAACCCAAGGCAAGGAGCAACCCAAATTCACTGTGGACCTTTGGAATCTCAGCAGGAGGAGACCCCTCAACTACCATGGACACTTGCGTTGGCAGGGAAAGCTACTTAGAGAAGTGGTAGGGGCAGAACTCCAGCCGGGGGCAGAGCACAGAGGGTGTCCTGTAGGAGCAACTGTAGTGAAGCCCTCTCAGAGACGTGCATCCCCCTAGGCTAGAATCGTTGCCATAGGATAATTAAGCCCTAAGGGAACTTTCGGACCTGAACTCTACAGGGCAATCTTATCCATGAGACAGGACCAGTACAACCAGAGCACCTCTCATTCTGTTGGCCTCCTGCAGGGCCCCAGCCTGGCCACAGCTGTTTGCAGCACAGCTGCCAGGTGCCTCCTGGGGCTCACATCATAGCTGGTGGACCACACCTGACTGGCAGAGTGCTTCAGCAGAGTGACCTCTGCAGACACACAACAGCTCATTTGCACCCACGGTCGCCATCCAAATTGCTATGCCTGTGCATGTATGCCCAGGCAGACCTAGCCTTCTCTTGCCCGTCAGCTCACTGGTACTGGAACTCCTGCACACTACCTTGACACTGCTGCTAGCGTGAGTGTGCCCCCTCACCCCTCCTCCCACCCCCACACCACCACTGTCTTCAGAACATTGGCGGGCTCAGAGCACCCCAGCCCTACCCCTGTCAGTACCCTGCCCCTGAGCCTGGGCCACCAGAGCAAAACTAGACATGGAAAACAGTAGACTAGCCCCAGACTTGAGCAGACTGCTGCCAGTATGAATATGTACAGAGGGCACACACAGTCCTGTACCCCCAATGCCCCCACCTCCACACTAAAACCACCACCTGCAGGGACATGCACACAGTCCCAGTGGGGACTCCTCACCCCCACCAAGTCATACTGCCACCACTGCTGCTGCAAATATCCACATCGAGGCTAGCACCCCAGCACCCATGAGAACCCTGCTGCAGCAAATGGATAAGTGTGCACTCTCCAACGCTGCTGCTGCAGCTGCTGCTAATACATGGGAACGAGGACAGGTTCCACTGTCAAAGCCCTGTGAAGTGCTTTGGCTGGCACTACTTACTGGAATGTTGTGACCAGTGGTCTGGTAGCACCTCAGCCCCTCCAGTACAACAGGTTCCTAACCTGGAGGAGCCAGAGATCAAAGCTGGGACCTGATACCAGTCTACCTGAGTTACAGCATGCAATCCAGGCAGGAGTTCTGAGCTGAGCCTTGGCCCCCAAAAATCTTCCAGTCATGAAGCCGGTTGACTGAATCCACCTTATATCACAATCACACCCCCAAGGTTATCAAATAGGATGAAAGTAAAAGAAAAAAAATAGCCCATCCACAGTACAGAAACTTCAAAGATTTAAAAAACATCAGCCCACAAAGATGAGAAAGAACCAGTGCAAGAAGTCTGACAACTCAAAAAGCCAGAGTGTGTGTGTTTTGTAAAAAATGACAAAAGGGATATTACCACAGACCCCACAGAAATACAAATAATCATCAGAGACAATTAGGAACACCTCTATGCCCACAAACTAGAAAATTTAAAATAAATGGATAAATTACTGGACACATATACTCTCCCAAGACTGAACCAGGAAGAAATTGAATCCCCGAACAGAACAATAATGAGTTCTGTAATTGAGGGAGTAATAAATAGTGTCCCAACCAGAAAAATTCCAGGACAACATGGATTCACAGCTGAATTCTACCAGATTTACAAAGAAGAGCTGGTACCATTCCTACTGAAGCTATTCCAAAAAATTGAAAAGGAGGGACTCCTCCCTAACTCATTGTATGAGGCCAGCATCATCCTGATACCAAAACCTTGAAGAGATACAACAACAACAGATTTCAGGCCAATATTCTTGATGAACATTGATGTAAAAATCCTCAACAAAATACTGGCAAACTGCATCCAGCAGCACATCAAAAACCTTATCCACCATGGTCAAGTCAGCTTAATCCCTGGGATGCAAGATTGGTTTGACATATGCAAATCAATAAATGTTATTCATCACATAAACAGAACTTAGGACAAAAACCACATGACTATCTCAATGAATGCAGAAAAGTCTTTGGATAAAATTCAACATCCCTTCGTGTTAAAAACTGCCAATAAACTAGGTATTGAAGGAACATGTCTCAAAATAATACGATCCATATATATCAAACCCACAGCCAATATCATACTGAACGGGCAAAAGCTGAGAGCATTCCCCTTGAAAACAGGCACAAGACAAAGATGCCCTCTCTCACCACTCCTATTCAACATAGTATTGGAAGTTCTGGCTAGGAATGTCAGGCAAGAGAAAGAAATAAAACGTATTCAGACAGGAAGAGAGAAAGTCAAACTATCTTTGTTTGCAGATGACATGACCCTATATCTTGAAAACCCCATAGTCTCAGACCAAAAGCTTCATAAGCTGATAAGCATCTTCAGCAAAGTCTCAAGATACAAAATCAAGGAGCAAAAATCGTTAGCCTTCCTATAAACCAACAACAGGCAAGCTGAGAACTAAATCATGAATGAATTACCATTCACAATTGCCACAAAATGAATAAACTACCTAGGAATATAGCTGAAAAGGGAGGGAAAGGATCTCTACAAGACAATCTACAAACCAATCCTCAAAGAAATAAGAGATGACACAAACAAATGGAAAAACATTCCATACTCATGGAGAGGAAGAATACATATCATTAAAATGGTCATTCAGCCCAAAGCAATTTATAGTTCAATGCTACTTCCATTAAACCACCACTAACATTCTTCAAAGAACTAGAAAAAAAAATACTATTTTAAAATTTATATGTAACCACAGAAGAGCCCGAATAACCAAAGCAATCCTAAGCAAAAAGAATAAATCTGGGCTGGGCGCAGTGACTCACACCTGTAATCCCAGCATTTTGGCAGGCCGAGGCAGGCAGATCACCTGAGGTCAGGAGCTCGAGACCAGCCTGGCCAACATGGTGAATCCCCAACTTTACTAAAAACACAAAAATTAGCTGGGCCTGGTGGTGGGCAGCTGTAATACCAGCTACTTAGGAGGCTGAGTCAGGAGAATCATTTGAACCAAGGAGGAGGAGGTTGTAGTGAGCTGAGATTGAGCCATTGCACTCCAGCCTGAGTAACATGAGTGAAACTCTGTCACAAAAAATAAATAAATAAATAATAAATCTGGAGACATCATGCTACCTGACTTCAAACTATACTACAAGGCTACAGTAACCAAAACAGTGTGGTATTGATACAAGAGCAGACATATAGATCAATGGAACAGAATAGAGAACCCAGAAATAAGACCACACACCTACAATCATCTGATCTTCAACAAACCTGACAAAAACAAGCGATGGGGAAAGGATTTCCTTTTTAATATATGGTGCTGGGATAACTGGCTAGCCATATGCAGAATATTGAAATTGGACCCTCTCCTTAAGCCATATGCAAAAATGAAGATGGATTAAAGACTGAAATGTAATGTAAAACTATAAAAACCCTAGAAGAAAACCTAGGCAATACCATTAGGACATAGACACAGGCAAAGGTTTCATGACGAAGATGCCAAAAGCAATAGCAATGAAAGTAAAAATTGGCAAATGGGATCTAACTAAACTAAAAAGCTTCTGCACAGCAAAAGAAACTATCAACAGAATAAACAGAAAACATACAAAATGTGATAAAATGTTTCAATCAATGCATCTGATAAAGGTCTAATATCCAGCATCTATAAAGAATTTTAACAAATTTACAAGGAAAAAACAACCCCATTAAAAAGTGGGCAAAGGACATGAACAGACACTTCTCGAAAGAAAATATGCATGATGAAACAAGCATATGAAAAAAGCTCAACATCACTGATCATTAGAGAAATGCAAATCAAAACCACAATGAGACACCATCTCACACCAGTCAGAATTGCCAAGACCAGCTCAGTCACAGAGATCCTAACCCAGTGGTGCTAGAGGAATTAAAGACACACACACAGAAATATCGAGTGTGGAGTGGGAAATCAGGGGACTCACAGCCTTTAGAGCTGAGAGCCTCAAACAGAGATTTACCCACATATTTGCTGACAGCAAGCCAGTGATAAGTGCTGTTTCCATACATTATAGATTAAAAGTATTCCTTATGGGAAACAAAGGGATGGGCTGAAACAAAGGGATGGACTCTGGCTAGTTATCTGCAGCAGGAAGATGTCCTTAAGGCACCGGTCACTCATGTTATTGTTTGTGGTTTAGGAATGCCTTTAAGCAGTTTTCCACCCTGGGTGGGCCAGGTGTTCCTTGCTCGCATTCCAGTAAACCAACTTTCAGGGTGAGTGTCATGGCCATCACGAGCATGTCACAGTGCTGCAGAAATTTTGTTTATGGCCAGTTTTGGGGCCTGTTTATGGCCAGATTTGGTAGCCTGTTGCCAACACAGAATGACTATTACCAAAAAGTAAAAACATAATAGATGCTGGCAAGATTGTGGAGAAAAAGGAACGCTTTTACACTGTTGGTAGGAGTGTAAATTAGTTAAAACATTGTGGAAGACAGTGTGGTGGTTTCTCAAAAACCCAGAGACAGAAATACTATTCAACCCAACAATCCCATTACAGGTTCTATAGCCAAAGGAATATAAATCTTTCTATTATAAAGTCACTTGCACATGTTTGTTCATTGCAGCACTATTCATTATAGCGAAGACATGGAATCAACCCAAATGCCCATCAATGATAGACTGGATAAAGAAAATGTGGTATATATGCAACACAGAATAATATGCAGCCATAAAAAGGAACAAGATCACATCCTTTGCAGGGACATGGATAGAGCTGGAGGCCATCATTTTTAGCAAGCTAACAAAGGAACAGAAAACCAAACACTGCATGTTCTTACTTATCAGTGGGAGTTAAATGAAGAGAACACATGGACACAAAGAGGGGAACTATAGACACCGGGACCTATGAAAGGGTGGTGGTTAAAAGGAGGGAGAGTAGCAGAAAAAAAAAAAATTGGGGTACCAGGCTTAGTATCTGGGTGATGAAATAATCTATATATCAAATCCCAGTGACATGAATTTCCATATATAACAAACCTGCAAATGTACCCCTGAACCTATAATAAAAGTTAAAGAGAAAAAACAAATCCTAACTCCCAGTGTGATAGTAGAAGAGGTAGGGCCTTTGAGAGGTGATTAGCTAATGAGGACAGACTTCTCAAGAATGGGATTAGTGTCCTCATAAAAGACATGTTAGGAAGCAGGTCCTCACCAGACAATGAATCTACCAGTGCCTTGATCTTAGACTTAAGAGTCTGCAGAACTGTGAAAAATACATCTGTTGTTTATAAGCCACTCAGTCTATGGTATGCTTGTTATAGCAGCCCAAATGAACTAAGACATTGAGATAAACATTCCTAAAATTTATTTTATTTTTCCACAATATTTATTTTTTATTATTTATTTATCTATTTATTTATGGGGTGGAGTCTTGCTCTGTCTCCCAGGCTGGAGCGCATTGGCGTGATCTCGGCTCACTGCAAGCTCTGCCTCCCGGGTTCACACCATTCTCCCACCTCAGCCTCCAGAGTAGCTGGGACTACAGGCGCCCGCCACCATGCCTGGCAAATTTTTTGTATTTTTAGTAGAGACGGGGTTTCACCATGTTAGCCAGGATGGTCTCGATTTCCTGATCTCATGATCCACCTGCCTTGGCCTCCCAAAATGAATTTTAAAATATTTCATTGCTCATATCAAAAAATATTTACTTTTACTCACCCAGGGCAGTAGAGCTTAACTACAAATCTGTTATTTAAGAGAAAATGGCCTCTGTTTCTAACATCATCAGTTCAAAATATAAACAGCATTGAATGTGTCAAACCCATATGTAGGTGGAGAATCTACATCATTATCATTTTCTTCAAATTTCTTATAATCTATAAGCTATTGAAAAGAAATAGGAACTTCCAGGAACCATGGAGTTGAAAAGGCATGAAAAAAAGGGTTAGAGGTCATTAAAGTAAGAACTACTAGTAATTTTCACCTTATAAGAAACAATGGCAGAAATTCAGGTCTCTATGGCATAAATCAAATGATATTTGAAAAGCAAACATTTGAAAAAAAAATCACTTAATCTTTCTAAGTTCTAACTCCTCATCTCTAAAATGAAAATGGTAATAAAAAGCTGTATTTATTTTTATAAGTATTTGCTGAGCCACTGATGGAAAAAGAGAGAACTAGAAATAGCTCAATCTCAAGAAGGACTGAAGCCCAATTTCTTTTTTTTTTTTTTCTGAAGCCCAATTTCTAATAATAAACTCATTACCACATGATTAAGGTGATCTTCCATTAGCACATCTGGTTGAGGGAAACAAAATGAAATTTTTTAGGATGTCAACATCAGATGGAGTTTTAAAGTATCTGTACATTTTCTGCACATACTATCCTGAATAAAAAATAACCAGACATAGGAAAAGACAAAACTTAAGTAAACATTAATTGTAAAAATGACCATTGCAATTGACCCACAATATAGTCAGGTATTTGAGATATCAGGCAAAAACTAAAATTACCTGGAGTGATATTTCGAAAAACTGAATGGCAAGTTGGACAATTTTGGCAGATAACTGAAAAAATTAAAAATGGACACTTTAGAACTAATTATACAATAAGCAATTTTAAGAACTCAGTAAATAGATTTAATAGTATGCTAGACAGCTAAAGATAAAATGGCCTGGAAGATAAACCAGAAGGAAATATCCATATTCAGCTATTGAGAGAAAAATAGTATAGGTAACAGAGAAATAAGTGTAGGAGACATTTGGGACATGGCGAAAAGTATAAAAATGTATAATTCGAGTTACAGAAGAATAGAAAAGGGAAAGATGGCACAGCAACAATATTTGAAAACCTAATGACTAAGAAACTCTCAAAGCTGGAAAATACCAGTGACAGATTCAGGAAATGCCACAAACCACAAGAATGATAAATATAAGGAAAACCACACCTAAACACATCATATTAAAACTTCTGAAAACCAAACATGAAAACAAATATATAATTTTGTTTTAAATTTTTTATTCCTAATTTTTGTGGGTATATAGTATGTGTATATATTTTAATATTGATATGCTAATATCAACAAGAGAAATAATTTCACTGCCCTAATAATTCCTTGTGCTCCATCTACTCCTCCCTCCCTTAGAACCCTTAAATCTCTGAAAGTTACTGACCTTTTTACTGTCTACATACTTCAACCTTTTACAGAATGTCAAATAGTTGGAATCACACAGTATACAGCCTTTTCAGATTGGCTTTTTCCACCTAGTGAAATTAGTTCATCTATGTCTTTCTGTTTTTATCACTGAATAATATCCCACTGAATGGATGTGCCATACATTGTTCATCCATTCACCTATTCAAGGATGTCATGGTCACTTCCAAGTTGTGGAAATTATGAGTAAAGCTGCCATAAACATTAGTTTTGTAAGAAAGTTTCAAGCTGTTTTCCAAAGAGGTGTACCATTTCGCATTTTCACCAGTAAAGAATGAGAGTTCTTGTTACTCAACTTCCTTGCCAGCATTAGGTGCTATCAGTGTTTTGGATTTTCCATTCTAATTGTTATATACTTCTTATTGTTCATATCAATCAAGGTTCTTGAGAGTGACACAGCCAATAGTATACACACACACACACACACACACACACACACACACACACACACACACACATATGTAAAAGGGATTTATTAGGGAGAATTGACTCACAGGATTACAAAGGTGAAGTCCCACGCTAGGACTTCTGCCAGCTGGGAACTGAGAAAAGCTGATAGTGTTGCTCAGTCCAAGTATGAAAGCCTCAAAACCAGTGAAGCTGACAGTGCTGCCCTCTGTCTGAGGCCAAAGGCCCAAGAGAACCAGGAGCCTGCTGGTGCAAGTCCCAGAGTTCAGAGGCCAAACAACCTGGAGTCCGATTACCAAGCCATGAAGACAGAAAGCTAACTTCTGGCAAGGGGAGGGACGGTCAGAGCAAGAGACCTCAGCAAGCTGAATACCCTCCTTCTTCTGCTCCCTTTGTTCTATCTCCATTGGCAGCCAGTTGGATGGTGCTCATCCACACTGAGGTTGGGTCTTCCTTTCCCAGTACTCTGACTCACATGTCAATCTCTGAAAATACCCCTTTGCACACACCTATACTGTTGAGCATCTTTTCACGTGCTTATTTTCCATTTGCAGATCTTCTATCATGAGGTGTCTGTTTAGATATTTTATCTGCTTTTAATATTGAGATGTTTGTTTTCTTATAGTTGAGTTTCTAGAATTCTTTATGTATTGTGAATACAAATTATTTATTCTATATATGTTTTGAAAATATTTTGTCTCACTGTATGACTTGATTTTCATTCTCTGAACAGGATGTTTCACAGAAAAACGTTATAATTCTAAGGAATTCCAATGTATCTACTTTTTTCCATAGATTATGCTAATGATGCTGTATCTAAATAGTCTTGGTCAAACCGAAGGCCACCTATATTTTCTCTTATGTTATCATCTGAGAGTTTTATAGTTTGGCATTTACATTTAGGTCTATAATGCATTTGATGCTATTGTTTGTAAAATGTGCAAGGTCTGTGTCTACATTCATTTTTTTTTCATATGAATGTCCAATTATTCTAGCACATTTTGTTGAAAAGAGCATTCTTTCTCCACTGAATTTTCATGCTCATTTGTCAAATACGAATTGATTATATTAATGTAGGTCTATTTTTGGACTTTCTATTCTGTTCCATTGATCTATTTTTCTGTTTCTTTGCCAATACTACAATATGTTGATTATTGTAACAACATAGTCTTGAAGTCGGGTAGTATTAATCCTCTGATTTTGCTCTCCTCAATGTTGTGTTGGCTATTTTGGGTCTTTTGCCTTTCCATATAAACTTTCAAATCAGTTTGCTGAAATCCACAAAACAACTTCGAATTTTGATTTGAAATGCATTGAATCTATGGACACATCTTTAATTATTCATCAATTTTTTAGTTTCCCTTTATGTAAATCTTGTACATATTTTGTTACATTGTACCTAAGTATTTCATGTTTTTGGTGTCAATATAAATGGCATTGTGCTTCTAATTTCAAATTGCAACTGTTCACTTCTGGTATATAAAAAAAAGAAAATGGGCCGGGCACCGTGGCTCATGCCTGTAATCCCAGCACTTTGGTTAAACATAGTAGTCTTGGCCGGGCGCGGTGGCTCACGCCTGTAATCCCAGCACTTTGGGAGGCCGAGGCGGGCAGATCACAAGGTCAGGAGATCGAGACCATAGTGAAACCCCGTCTCTACTAAAAAAAACAGAAAAAAATTAGCCGGGCACAGTGGCGGGCGCCTGTAATCCCAGCTACTGGGGAGGCTGAGGTAGGAGAATGGCGTGAACCCGGGAGGCGGAGCTTGCAGTGAGCCGAGATTGCGCCACTGCACTCCAGCCTGGGCGACAGAGCGAGACTCCGTCTCAAAAAAAAAAAAAAAAAAAAAAAAAAAAACATAGTAGTCTTTTATACTTTTATACTGAGATAGCGCCACTGCACTCCAGCCTGGTGACAGAGCAAGACTCTGTCCAAAAAAAAAAAAAAAAAAAAAAAAGAAGGAAAGAGAAAGAAAAAGAAAATTGCTTTTGTACACTAACTTTGTATTCTGCAAACTTTCTGTAATCACATATTTTATCCAGAAGATTTGATGATTCTTTTAAATTTTCTACATAAGCAATCATCCCAACTAAAAAGAGTTTTATTTTTTCCTTTTCAATCTACATAACTTCATTCCATTTCTGATTTTTTTGCATTAACTAAGACTTCCAGTATGATGTTGATAGGAGCAGTAAGAGTGGACATTCTTACTTTGTTCCTCATCTTAGCATGAACATGTTTTCTCACATTTAAATACGACAGCTGTAGACATACAAACTCCAGGTGGACTCAGTCTTAGGAAGCATGTTCACTCTTTTGTGAGCTTTACCTCCAGGAACCCAACTATATTTTCACAGTGAAGTAGTATCAAGTTATTTTAAGGTGGACCTGGAACAAGTGCAAATGTATATTGCAAACTCTACCTCAAGGCATTTAATAATCAAACTCCCAAAGGTCTATGATATAGAAAGGATCCTAAAAGTAGTTGAGAAAAGAAACAAATTGCAAAAAAAAGGAAACTCTAGTATGTCTGTCAGGAGACTTTTTAGTGTAAACCTTACAGGCCCCAAGAGAGTGGCATGTCATATTTAAAGTGTGGAAGGAAAAATGTTTTACCCTAGAATAGTATATCTAGCAAAAATATTCTTCAAACATGAAGGAGAAATAAAGTCTTCTCCAGACAAACAAACCTGAGGGATTTCATCAACACCAGAAATGCTACAGGGAGTACTTCCATCAGAAAGAAAAGGATGTTAACAAGCAATGAGACATCTTCAGAAGGTAAAAGACTCACTGGTAATATTAAATACACAGATAAGTGCAGAATACTACAACACTGTAACAATGGTGTGTAAACTTCTCTTAAGTTCAAATAAATGATGAACCAATAAAAATAATAACTACAACTTTTCAAAACATATACAGTACAATAATATATAAACAGAAACAACAAAAGTTAAAAGGTAGAGTGATGAAGTTATAGTGTAGAGTTTTTATTACTTTTCTTTTTCCTTGTTTATGCAAAGAGTGTTAAGTTGTTATCAGCTTAAAATAATGGTTTAAAACAATGGTTTAAAAGATAGCATTTGCAAGCTTCATAGTATCCTCAAATTAAAAAAAAAAAAATACAACAGACATACAAAAAATAAAAATCAAGGAACTAAATCATACCATCAGAGAAAATCAAATTCACTAAAGGGAAGACAGGAAGGAAGGAGAAAAGGAAGAGAAGACCACAAAATAACCAGAAAACAACAAAACGTCTGGTTAAGTCCTTACTTACTAATAACATTGAACGAAAGTGAACTAAACTCTCCAAAGCAAACACAGGATGGCTGAATGGATTAAAAAAAGACTCCATGATCAGTTGCCTATAAGAAACATACGTCACCTATAAAGACACACATAGACAAAAAATAAAGGAATGGAAAAAGTTATTCCTTGCCAATAGAAACCAATAAGGAGCAGGAATAGCCGTACTTAGACAAAATAAATGTCAAGGCAAAAACTATAAAAAGAGACGAAGAAGATTATCATATAGTGATACAGTGGTCAAGTCAACAAGAAGATTTCATTAGGCAATTTTTGCACTGCTATAAAAAAATACCTGAGAGTAGGTAATTTATTAGAAAATAAGTTTAATTGGCTTACATTTCTGCATTCTGTAGAGTAAGCACAGAAGATTTGCTCTGGGGAGGCCTCAGGAAGCTTCCAATCATGGTGGAAGCCAAAGGGGGAGCAGGCATCTCACTAGAAAAAAGCAGGAGCAAGAAAGAGAGAGCATGGGTAGAGGTTCCACATGCTTTTAAAATACCATATCTCATGAGAACTTACTATCATGAGAACAGCACCAAGGGGATGGTAAACCACTCATGAGAAATCCGCCCCCATGATTCCATCACCTCTCAACAGGCCCCACTTCCAACATTGGGGATTATAATTCAACATGAGACTTTGGCAGGGACAAATATATAAACTACATCAAATATGTAACAATTGTAAATATGCACTCAAAAATGAAGCACCAAGATATATAAAGCAAATATTATTAGAGGTAAAGAAAGAGATAGATCTCAATACAGTAATAGCTTGGGACTTTAATACCCAGCTTCCATCATTGGAGAGATAACCTGGACAGCAAATCAACAAAGAAACACAAGTTTTAATCTGTGCTATAGACCCAATAGACCTAATAGACACTTACAGAATATGCACTCAAAGGTTTCAGATTACACATTCTTCTCCTCAGCACATGGAACATTCTCAAGGATAGACCATATGTTAGGCCACAAAAAAAGGTCTCAAAAATTTCAAAAATATTGTATTTATGTCAAATATTTTTCTGATGACAACAAAATAAAGCTAGAAATCAATAACCAAAGGAATTTTGGAAACTATAAAAACACAAAGGAAATAAACAATATGCTCCTGAATGATGATTGGGTCAATGAAGATGTTAAGAATAAAATTTTAAAATTTATTGGAAAAATGAAAATGAAAACACAACACACCGCAACCTATGCAAAAGCTCTACCAAGAGGGAAATGTATAGCAATAAATGCCTACATCATAAAAGGAGAAAAATTTTAAATAAACAAATGAATGATACATCTTAAAGAAATATAAGAGAAAGAGCAAACCAAACCCAAAATTAAATAGAAGAAAGTGAAAATCATGGTAGAAATATATAAAATTTGAGACTAAAAAAATAGAAAAGATTAATGAAAGAAAAAGTTGGTTTCTTGCAAAGATAAAGAAAATTGACACAACTTTAGCCATACTAATAAAAAAGAGAGATCTAAATAAAATTAGAGATGAAAAAGGAGACATTACAACTGATACCACAGAAAATAAACAATTAGTGGCTACTATGAGTAATATACCAATAAAATGGAAAATATAGAAGAAATGTATAAATTCCCATATATATATATAAAATCTATCTTGATTGATCTAGGAAGAAATTCAAAACCTGAACAGACCAATAATAAACAATGAGATAGAAGTTGTAATGAAAGTTTTCCACACCAAACAAAACTAGAGACCCAATGGTTTCACTGCTGAATTTCACCAAACATTTAAAGAAGAACTATTACCAGTACTACTTACAGTATTCTGAAAAATGAAGGCGGGAATACTCTCAAACTCATTCTGTGAGGTCAGTATTACCGTGATACTAAACCAGACAAGGACACATCAAAAACAGAAAACTAGAGGCCAGTATCACTGATGAGTGCAGTGATCCTCAACAAAATACTAGCAAACTGAATTCAACAATGCATCAAAAAATCATTCATCATGATCAAGTGGGATTTAGCCCTGGGATGCAAGGATGGATCAACATATGCAAATCAGCCAATGTGATACATCATATCAACAGAAAGAAGGACATAAACCATGTGATCATTTCAACTGATGCTGAAAAAACATTTGATAAAATTCAACACCTCTTCATGATAAAAACCCTAAAAAAATGGTGACGGAAGGAACATACCTCAACATAATAAAAGCCATATATGGCAGACCCACAGTTAGTATCATGCCAAGTAATGAAAAACTGAAAACCTTTCCTCTAAGACCTGGAATAAAGCAAGGATGCCCACTTTTACCACTGTTATTCAACATATTACTGGAAGTCTGAACTAGCACAATCAGACAAGAGAAAGATTTAAAGAGCATCCACATAGGAAAGGAAGAAGCCAAATTATCCTGTTTGCTGATGATATAATCTTATATTTGGAAAAACCTCAAGACTCTACAGGAAAACTATAGGAACTTATAAACAAATTCAGTAAAGTGGCAGGATACAAAACCAACATACAAAAATCAGTATCATTTCTCTATACCAACAGTTAACAACATGAAAAAGTAATAAAAAAGTAATTCCATCTATAATAGCTAGAAGTAAAATAAAATACCTAGGAATTAAACTAAACAAAGAAGTGAAACATCTCTACAATGAAAACTACAAAACTTTAATGCAAGAAATTTAAAAAGAAACAAAAAGGGAAAGGTATTCCATGTTCATAGAGTGGAAGAATCACTATTGTTAAAATGTCCATATTATCTAATACAATCTACAGATTTAATGCAATCCCTACAAAACTCCAGATGACATTCATCACAGAAATAGAGAAAACATTCCTATAATTTAAATGTAACTGCACAAATTCCAGAATAGCCAAAGCTACCCTAAGCAAAAGAAATTAAACTGGAGGAATCTCATTACTTGTCTTTAAATTATGCTAGAGAGCTATAGTAACCAAAACAGCAGGGTAATGGCATAAAAACAGACACATAGACCAATGGAACAGAATGGAGAACCCAAGACCAAATCTGCACACCTACAGTGAACTCACTTTATACAAAGGTGCCAAGAACATACACTGGAGAAAAGACACTATTTTAATAAATGGTGCTTGGAAAACTCAATATACATATGCAAAAGGGTGAAATTAGACTCCTATCTCTCACCACATACAAAAATAAAATCAAAATGGATTAAAGCCTTAAATCTAAGACTGCAAATTATGAAACTACTAAAAGAACATTTTGAATAACCTCTGTAGGATATTGGACTTGGCAAAGAGTTTTTTAGTAGTATCCCACAAGCAAAAATGGACAAATGGGATCATATGAACTTAAAACGCTTCTGCACAACAAAGGATACAATAAACAAACTGAAGAGACAACCTACAGAATGGGAGAAAATATCTGCAAACTATTCATCTTACAAAGGATTCATAATCAAAATATATAAGGAACTCAAACAACTCTACAGAAAAAAATATTTAAAAAGATTAAAAATGGGGAAAATATGAATAGATATTTCTCAAAAGAATACATACAAATGTCAAATAGGTATATGAAAAGGTGCTCAACATCGTTGATCATCAGAAAAATGCAAATCAAAACTTCAATGAGATATCATTTCATCACCAGTTAAAATGGCTTATATCCAAAAGATAGGCAATACCAAATACTGGCTAGGATGTGGAGAAATGAAAACCCTTGTACACTGTTGGTGAGAATGTAAATTATTACAACCACTATGAATAACAGTTTGAAGTTTCCTCAATAAACTAATAATATAGCTACCATTGATCCAGCGATCCTACTTCTCAGTATATTATGCAAAGGAAAGGAAATCAGTATACCTAAGAGATATCCACACTCCCATGTTTATTGCAGCACTCTACACAACAGCCAAGATTTGGAATCAACCTTAGTGTACATCAACAGATGAATGATAAAGAAAATGTGGTACATATACACAATGAAGTACTATTCAGCTATAATAAGGAATGAGATCCTGTCGTTTGTAGCAGCATGCATGGAACTGGAAGTCATATGTTAAGTGAAATAAGCCAGGCACAGAAAGACAAATTTTGCAAGTTCTCATGTATTTGTGAGGTTGAAAATTAAAATGATTGAACTCATGGAGATAGAGTTTAGAAGCATGGTTACCATATTCTGGGAAAGATAGTGGGGTACTGGGGGAAAATGGGATGATTAAGCAGTACAAAATGATAGTTAGCTGGAATGAATAACAGCTAGTATTTGGCTGGGTGCAGTGTCTGGTGTCTGTACTCCCAACATTCTGGGAGACTGAGGCGGGCAGATTGCTCGAGCCCAGGAGTTGGAGACCAACTTGGACAGCATGAAGAAACCCATCACTACAAAAAAATACAAAATTAGCCAGGCATGGTGGTGTGTACCTATAGTCCCAGCTACTCAAGAATCTGAGGTGGGAGAATTGCTTCAGTCCAGGAGGTAGGGGTTGCAGTGAGCGGAGATCATACCACTGCATTCCAGCCTGGGAGACAGAGAAAGACTCTGCCAAAAAAAAAAAAAACAAAAAACAAAAACAAAAACAAAATGAAGACTATCTAGTCTTTGATAGTACGACAGAATGACTACAGTCAACAATAATTCATTGCTCGAGCCCAGGAGTTGGAGACCAACTTGGACAGCATGAAGAAACCCATCACTATAAAAAAATACAAAATTAGCCAGGCATGGTGGTGTGTACCTATAGTCCCAGCTACTCAAGAATCTGAGGTGGGAGAATTGCTTCAGTCCAGAAGGTAGGGGTTGCAGTGAGCGGAGATCATACCACTGCATTCCAGCCTGGGAGACAGAGAAAGACTCTGCCAAAAAAAAAACAAAAAACAAAAACAAAAACAAAATGAAGACTATCTAGTCTTTGATAGTACGACAGAATGACTACAGTCAACAATAATTCATTGAACATTAAAAAAATAAAGAATATAATTGGATTGTTTATAACACCAATAAAGAATATGCTTGAGGGAGATGGATGTCCCATTTACCCTGATGTGATTATTATACACCTATATCGAAATATCTTATATACTCCATAAATATAAACACTATGTACTTACAAGAATTAAAATTTTTTTAAAAATTAACTTTTTTTTAAATTTAAAAAGTACTGGTGGGAAAATAATAAAAAGTTATATTTGAGTCATTGAAGCACCAGAATAACACAGAAACAGTATTTGAAGAGATATAACAAATGAATACGTTTGTCAAGTCACTTATTGGAAAATTTCTAAGAGTTCCAGGCCAAAATAATAATAATAATAATAATAATAATAATAATAATAATAAACAAAAAAACAAACAAACTAAAACAAGGAACCCCCAAACTAGACAATTTATAATAAAATTCCTGAAATTCAAAGGTGAATAGAAACCTCTTAACGGCCAAAGTTAATCAACATGTGGCCTCCTAAGGCATAACAATCAAATTTAAAGATGACTTCTTATCAGAAAAATTGGATGTTAGATGATGATAACTTGACAGTTTTATTTTTTTTATTTATTTTTTTTATTATTATTATACTTTAAGTTCTAGGGTACATGTGCATAGCGTGCAGGTTTGTTACATATGCATACTTGTGCCATGTTGGTGTGCTGCACCCATCAACTCGTCAGCACCCATCAATTCGTCATTTACATCAGGTATAACTCCCAATGCATTCCCTCCCCCCTCCCGCCTCCCCATGATAGGCCACTGTGTGTGATGTTCCCCTTCCCGAGTCCAAGTGTTAAAGTGGTAAGTATTAATAACTGGCAACTTAGAATTATATAACCAATAAAAATATCCTCCAAAAATACAGGTGAAATAAATGTTTATATGTGAAAAGGAAAAAAAAAATCCTGAGATAATTCTCTCCAGTAACTTCTATACAAAAGCAATTCCAATGTGAGATCATCAGATAAAACCAATAAAAAATTATAGCAGTCCAAAACACAAAATTATGAAAAGGAATAAAGAACCATGAAAAGGATAAATATGTGGGTGAATCTAAAAGTATATTAAATATGTAATGCCATAATATATATGGTTCATAAATTTTAAGTATATGCAGCATTAATATTCAGAAAAAAGAATACAAAAATGAAAGGAGCCTACATTACTTTTAAGTGTTGAAGGTCCTTGCATCATTTGGGAGGTGTTAAAATTTAAAATTTATATTAGACATTAATAAATCCATAAGACCTGTTATAATCTCTAGCATAACTATCAATACGAGTATTTTAACATAACCTAATCAAAGTTGAGATGATTAAATTATTGATTCATTAAAAATAAGTCAAGAAAATAGCACAAAAAAAGAGCATAGAAAATGAGACAAACAGAAAAGTTTGCTGGTGGATTTAAGTACAAATAAATTAATAATTACTTCAAATTAAAAAAAGATCTAACTCTTCCAATTTAAAGACAAAGATCTTAAGACTGAAGAAAATTCTAACTGCATGCTGCTTAAAAGAGAAAAAAAATCAAATATAAGGAAGATAATGGATTTTTAATTAAATGATAATGGATTTATATGATAAAAACAAAACAATTAAGAAACATTGTAGCTATACATGTTTCAGAAAAAATTGTCTAACATCAGTAATTATTATTAAGAATGAATAAGACCTACTATTGGATAGCACAACAGGGGACTATAGTCAATGACAACTTAATTATTCGTGTTAAAGTAACTAAAAGAGTGAAATTGAATTGTTTATAACACAAAGGAGAAATGCTTGAGAGGATGAATACTTCATTCTCTATGATGTGATTATTATGCATTGCATGATTGTATCAAAGTATCTAATGTATACCATATATATACTCACCTATTATGTACCCATAAAAATTAAAAATAAAAAAATTTAAAAACAAGAATTATTACTAATTATAATGAAAAAAATCCCATAATGATAAAAGAATCAACTAGGAACATGTAACTATCCTTAACTTGTATGCTCTGAATTACATATCCAAGCATGTATAAAGAAATAAAATGACATAAAAATAAAGATAAATTGAGAAGTTCACATTCAAATTGGAGGATTCTGATAGATGTCTCTTAGTACTCGTCAGAAAAAAATCAGTGAAAATATACAAAATGATAACAACGATCAATCTTTAACTTTAAATGTATAAAACACAGTACAGGGAACTTGTAGAAAGTAAATGTTAATAAAGTGCACTTTTCTAAAATGGAAGCATTTATATGCTTGGCTATATAGCAAGTTTCAAAAAACTTCATAGGCCAGAAATCATACTGAGTGTATTATCTATCATCTGTGGGATTAAGACACAAATTTTAAAAATGAAAATAAGAAAACTCTTAACAGTTTAAAAATTAAGTACTACCACTATCTATAATCCAAGACTCAAAGAAAAGGGCAAAATATAAAGTAGAACATAATATGAGCCAAATGATACTAAAAATGTGGCTTAATGAAACAGAATACAGCAATTTCAAAGTAAAAGAAAAATAATAGCTTTAATATGCATACACTAGAAAAGAATAAAAAGTTTAAAAATATCTGTATAGAAATTATTCATACAGCAGTGAATTTAGGACAGAAATAAGTTAGATGTCAGCAAAAATTAATAGAGTAGAAAACAATATAGAATAGAGAAAATCAACAAAAGTAAAAGTTGATTGTTAAAAGTGTTTAATAAAATTCATAACTCCTTGGGGAAATTAATCAAGGTACAATAAAAGGAACATACAAACTTCCAATATCAGGAGTGAAAAGGGGGTAATATTACATGTCATACAGATGTTAATGAAACTAAAGGATATAATTAAATTTATGGAATTTATTTTGAAATTTTGATGTAAAGAAACAAAATATGATATAAATTGTGCAATATCTATAATTAACCTTCTTACATAGAAGTTTCTTTTTTTATTATACTTTAAGTTCTAGGGTACGTGTGCACAATGTGAAGGTTTGCTACATATGTATACATGTGCCATGTTGGTGTGCTACACCCATTAACTCATCATTTACATTAGGTCAAGTTCAAATGACTTGCTTTGATAATTCTATTACTTAATTAAGACACACTTGAATCTTAAAGGAATTATTTTTAAAATAGAGAAAGAAGGAATATTTGTCAACTTACTTTATGATGCTAGCAAAACTATGATTCCCAAATCTGACAAATTCATTGTAATAAATGAAAAATATCCAGTAAAATATTATCACCATCAATCGATATATGAAAGGGAAGAAGAAAGCTCATCATTAGTCAGTGTTTAGTGAAAGAATACGTGTTTAGTTTAACATTTGAATATCTGATGATATAATTCACTATATTAATTTTTGGTTCTTCTGCCTACCAATGTTGGGATATGCTCGTTCATTTCAGCTTTAAAATAGTAGTCTTAAATTTACATGTCCATATATTTTTCCACACTTTCCTTACCAACATTATTTGTATAATCGTTTGTGTTCAATTCCTGCAGTCTGGCTATCTCTATGGTATATTTTTGAACCCATGTTTTTCAAAGTAAAGAAATCCTGTTTTTTTTTTAATCTGTTTTTTGTTTTATGGTTTTGTTTGTTTGTTTGTTTGTTTTTGACAGTCTTGCTCTGTCATCTAGGCTGGAGTGCAGTGGCACGATATCAGCTCACTGAAATTTCTACCTTCCAGGTTCAAGCTATCCTCCTGCCTCAGCGTGCCGAGTAGCTGGGACTACAGGCACATGACACCACACCAGGCTACTTTTTGTATTTGGTTGGTGCAATAGTAATTGTGGTTTTTGCCAAATGGCACCAATCTAATATTTTTAGTAGAGACAGGGTTTCACCATGTTGGCCAGTCTGGTCTCAAACTGCTGACCTCAAGTGATCCGCCTGCTTTGGCCTCCCAACGTTCTGGAATTACAGGTGTAAGCCACCATGCCCAGTCAGAACTTCTTAAAGATAAACATTAAAAATAATTCTCATTGTTTATCTTGTTAAAATCTCAGAAATATTTGACTGTTCAGATCAGTTATTTCTTAAAGTGTTTCAATTGCTACAAGTGTAGAAAAAAAACCTAACTTTGTTTTGTTTTGTTTTTGTTTTTTTTTTTGTCTTTTGAGCAATGTAAAATCAGCTGTTTACCCAAGGTTTTAGCAGGGCATGAACTCCCAACTAGAAGTTTCATGTCCTAGAATCCCGTGAAGCTAGGTGTGGCCATTTGACTTTCGGCTACTGGAGGGTGAGTAGAAACGATGTGTGCAACATTCTGCTCATGTTATTTTAAAAATAAAGTTGTTTTCTCTCCATTTTCCCTTTTTTACAGGCTAGAACATCAGTGTGGTCTTAACGTTAATGCTGATCGTGCTGATGAGGGCAATGCCATTGGGGGTGGAGTTGGAGAGGTAGCAAAGAAATAAGACAGAATAAACCTCATTTCCTTCATGGCATTGTAGACCCAGCAGCCTACTCACCCTGAATGACCCATGCATTGCTGAACTATTACATACAGAGAAATAAAACCTCATCTGGCATGAGTTTCTATATTTTTAGTTCTCTTTGTTATAGCAGAGTAATTTATATCCTAATTTTTAAATAAAGAGAAAACTAAATTCCATAATAAAGGTATTTGATTTAATAAGATAAGAAAATTGAATGATTCCACATTTGGTAAAATGCCTCAACAATGACAATAAATAGCTAAGCTTTTTCTACATATCTTCAGTGCCACACTTGGTGTTTTTTTGTTAGTTTTATATGCTCATGATTTAAACATGACTGAAACATCTCCAAGTACCATCTTCTCTAAAATAGATTTCGGTTAGAGGAAAAAGATGTGTTATTTTCTTCTAAATCCACAGTATCCTTTACCTTCTGGCTCGAGATATAAGTGAGTTACTTATCCACTTCAAACAAAAACAAAAACAAACAAAAAACAAAACAAAGCACTCACAAAATAGTACTGGGATTATTTTGCTTGGTTTATGTCAAATATGGTTTCCCTAAGGCTTGGAGAATGACAGACACACATTGCTACTTGAACAAATTGGATTTCTATAAATTGAGGAAGAAGGAAGGCTGATGGACTATTGGGAAGTCACCAAACATGACATGCCTTTTTATTTCCTAGTTCAATATTCATACTGGTCCTTTCCCTAATATATACATATTAAATTGATTTACTTTTTTTCAGTGCATTTATATTCTTTCAAAGGGAGACATGCTCATAAGCTCATCTAATTACCAAATCCAGCTTGAAATAAATGTTTGATCTATGCTCTTATTCATTAAGTCCAAATGTGGTGCCTTTATATCACAAAGATAAATTACCTGCCCCCAATATATTCATTATAAAATGATGGAGAAGGAATGCAACAACTTTATTTGAGTGAGGGGAAGAGGAAGGAATTCACAGTAGCTTTTGGTCCATAATATATAGCATAGTCTACTAGAAAGGATTAGTATTGATTTTCTGACTTCAGTGGAGAAGCCTTCTGGACAGCCAATCTATCAGAATGTAGTTCCGTTTTATGGACTGAACTGTCTCATTCATTGTCTTGAATATCCATAATTAATATGGTCATTGGGGGAATGCCTTTTTGGGATACTGCAGCCTATCTGCCATAATGAGATTCCTGGTGCCCAGGGTTTGGGCCCAAGAATACAAGACTCAGCCAATTGGTTTCAATGTTTCTGTTCTCTATTGCAGCAAATTTTCTGAATCTTTTTGAGCTCCAGTTTCTTTGTTTTGGTCTATTCTTTGTTTTAGTAACCATAGTTAAAAATTGTGTTAGAACATATCCTGTAAGCCTTAAAATGGCTATAAATTTGTCACTAGTCTTAATACAAATTTATCTAGTTTAATGTATCTTCCTTGATAATATATAGGAAAGTAGTTTATTAACTACTTAGTTTATTAACCTGTATTCTGCAAACTTGCTAAAATTGCTCATTAGTTTAGGGCTTTTCTTGTTCTATTCTTAGGGGTTTTCTGAATAGAAAATCATGCCAGCTGTGTAAATAACAGTTTTATTTCTTCTTCCCAATCTATGTATCTTTCATTTTCATTTTTTTGTCTTATTGCACTAGCTAGGACTTCCAGTATCATGTTGAATACTAATTGTGAGAGAGGGTATCACTGCCTTTTTCCCAATAATATGAAGAAATAATATGAGAATCTAGTTTCTCACCATTAAAATTCCCTATATTATTATATAATTTATATCTATGTTAACATTCCCGACATTATTTTTTTGCAGATTTCTTTATGAAGTTGAGGAATTTCTCCTGTATTCAGGTTTCTGAGAGTTTTTGTAATAAACCAGTGTTAGATACTGTTAAATTCTGTTTCTCTATCTATTGTTATGGTCATATGATTTTTCTTCTTACGCTGTTGGTGGGATACATTATTTATATTAATTTTTCAAATGTTGAACCAGCCTTGCATATCTGGAATAATTTCACCTAATGTATAATTATTTTATACATTGTTGGTGTTGATTTCCTAATAGTACATTGTGAGTCTTTGCACCTATGGTCATTAGGGATATTGGTTTGTAGTTTTCCCTTCCCATAATGTCTTCATCTAATTTCGGTATTAGGGAGATGCTAGCCTCATAGAATGAGTTAGGAGATAGAAAGTCTTCCCTTTTATTCTATTTTCTGGCACAGATTGTAGAAAATTGGTATAATTTCATCCTTAAACATTTGGTAGAAATCACCAGTTAACCTATCTACACCTGATTCTTTCTAGTTAGAAAAGGTATTAATTATTAATTCAGTTTATTTAATAAACATAGACTTACTCTGATTATCAAGTTTTCCTGGTATTAGTTGTGGTCATGTCTTTCAGTAAATTGGTCCATTTTATCTAAGTTTTCACATATGGGGGCATAAACTTTTTCATAATATTATTTTGTTATATTTTTAATGACTGTGGGATCAGCAGTGATGTTCTCTCTTTCCTTTCTGATATTTTCAATTCGTGCCTTTTGTTCTAAGGGTTAGCTTGATTCCAGTTTTTTAAATTTTCTTGATCTTTTCAAAGATCCAGCTTTTGTTTTCATTTGAATTTCTCCATTGATTTCCTGTTTAGTATTTCACTGATTTCTGCTCTAATTTCTGTTGTTATTTTCTTTTCTTCTGGTTGATTGAGGTTTATATTGCTCTTCTTTATCTAGTTTCCTAAAATAGGAGTTTAGAATGTTGAATTTAGATATTCCTGTTTTCTAAAGTATGCATTCAATGCTATAAATTTCACTTTATTCTATATTCACTCTATCACACAAAGTTTGATAGGTAGTATTTTCATTTTCATTTAGTACCAAATATTTTTAAATTCCTTTGAGACTTTTTTGAGACACATACTATTTAGAAGCATGTTGTTTAATCTCTAATGATTTTGAGATTTTACAGCTATCTTTCCATTATTATTTAGCTTAATTCCATTATATTATGAAAACATACTTTTATCATTTCTATTTTTAAAAATTATTTATGCTGTGTTTTATATTACAGAATATTATCTATTTTGTTGAATGACCTATGTGAGCTCGAGAAGACTATGTCTTCTGCTGTTTTTGAATGAAAGTGTTCCATGTCAATTAGATCCAGTTGATGGCTTGGGCTGTCTATGTTTGTACTGATTTTTCTGCCTGCTAGATCTGTCAATTACTGATAGAGTGGTGTTGAAGTCTCTAATTGCGAATTAATCAATTTTAACTTGCAGGTTTTTTAAATTAATTATATTTCAATAGCTTTGGGGGTACAAGTAGTTTCTAGTGACATGGATTAATTATCTAGCGGTAAATTCTGATATTTTCACCTGTCACCTGAGAAGTGTACATTGCACCTAATGTGTAGTGTTTTCACCCACACCCTCCTCCCACTCACCTTCTTCTAGTCTCTAAAGTTCATTATATCACTCTGTATACCTTTGCATACTCATAGCTTAGCTTTTCTTATAAGCGAGAACATACAGTTTTTGGTTTTTCACTCCTGTGTTATTTCACTTAGAATAATGCCCCCCAGCTCCATTAGAGTTGCTGCAAAAGACATTATTTCATTCCTTTTAAATGGCTTAGTAGTATTCCATGGTGTATATATACCACATTTTCTTTATCAACTCATGAGTCAGTGGGTACTTAGATTGGTTCCACATCTTTGCAATTGTGAATTGTGCTGCTATAAACATACATGTTCAAGTGTCTTTTTCATATAGTGCCTTTTTTTTTGTTTCTTGGTGTAGATACCCAGTAGTGACATGGATGGATCAAATCGTAAATCTACTTTTAGCTCCTTAAGGAATCTCCATACCACTTTCCATAGAGGTTGTGCTAATTTACATTCTCACCAGCAGTGTATATAAGCATTCCCATTTCCCCACATCCATGCCAACATGTATTATATTTAGACTTTTTAATAATGGCCATTCTTGTAGGAGTAAGGTGATGTCTTATTGTGGTTTTAATATTCATCTCCCTTATGATTAGTGATGTTGAGCATTTTTTCATGTGTTTGTTGGACATTTGTGTATCTTCTTTTGAGAAATGTCCATTCAAGTTCTTTGGCCACTTTTTGATAGGATTATTATTATTATTTTTTTCTTGCTGATTTGAGCTCCTTGTAAATTCTCGGTAGTAGTTCTTTGTCAGATCTGTAATTTACAAATATTTTCTCCCACTCTGTGAATTGTGTGTTTACTTGATTATTATTTCCTTTGCTATGCAGAGGCTTTTTTAGTTTAATTGGGTCTCATTTATTCATTTTCGTTTTTGTTGCATTTGTTTTTGGGGCCTTAGGCATGAATTCTTTGCCTAGGCCGATGTCTAGAAGAGCTTTTCCAATATTTTCTTCTAGAATTTTTATTGTTTCAGGTGTATATTTAAGTCTTTGATCCATCTTGAGTTGATTTTTGTATAAAGTGACAGAGAGTGATCCAGTTTTATTCTTCTACATGTGGCTTGCCAGCTTTTCCAGTACCATTGATTTAATAAGGTATCCATTCCCCAATTAATATTTTTATATGCTTTGTCAAAGATGAGTTGGCTGTACATATCTGGATTTATTTATGGGTAATCTATTCTGTTCCATTGCTCTATATGCCTACTTTTATATCATTACCATGCTGTTTTGGAAAATATAATCTTGTAGTATAATTTGAAGTCCAGTAATGTGATGCCTCCAGATTTGTTATTTTTGCTCAGGATTGCTTTGGCTATTTGGCCTCTGTTTTGGTTCCATGTGAATTTCAGGATTGTTCTTTATAATTCTGTGAAAAATGATGCTGGTATGTTGATGGGAATTGTATCAAATCTGTAGATTGCTTTGGACAGTTATGGTTGTTTTCACAATATTGATTCTGAGATGTGAAGCCAGCTGGGCTTCTGGGTTGGGTGGGGGCTTGGAGAACTTTTCGGTCTAGCTAAAGGTTTGTAAAAGCACCAATCAGCACTCTGTAAAAATGGACCAATCAGCATTCTGTAAAACAGACCAATTGGCACTCTGTAAAATGGACCAATCACAAGGACGTGGGCAGGGCCAAATAAGGGAATAAAAGCTGGCCACCGGAGCCAGCAGTGGCAACCGCTGGGGTGTCCTTACACAGTGTGGAAGCTTTGTTCTTTGGCTCTTTGCAGTAAAACTTGCTGCTGCTCACTCTTTGAGTCCACACTACCTTTATGAGCTGTAACACTCACTGCGAAGGTCTGCAGCTTCACTCCTGAAGTCAGCGAGACCATGAACCCACCAGGAGGAACACACAACTCTGGACACGCCACCTTTAAGAGCCGTAACACTCACTGTGAAGGTCTGCAGCTTCACTCCTGAAGTCAGCGAGACCACAAACCCACCAGCAGGAAGAAACTTCAGACACATCTGAACATCTGAAGGAACAAAATTCCAGACATACCATCTTTAAGAACTGTAACACTCACCACGAGGGTCTGCAGCCTCGTTCCTGAAGTCAGTGAGACCAAGAACCCACCGGAAGGAAACAATTCCGGACACAATTCTTCCAATCCATGAGCATGGGATGCGTTTCCATGTTTGTGTTATCTATGATTTATTTCAGCAGTGTTTTGTAGTTCTCCTTGTAGAGCTGTTTCACATCCTTCATTAAGTGTATTACTAGGTATTTATTTTATTTTATTTTATTATTTTGCAGCTGTTGTAAAAGGGATTGTGTTCTTGCTTTGACTCTCAGGTTGGTCATTGCTGGTGTATAGCAGTGCTACTGATTTGTGTACATTCTTTTTGTAATCAGAGACTTTGCTAAATTCATTTATCAAATCTAAGAGTCTTTTGGAGGAGTTTTTAGGATTTTCTAGGTAAATAATCATATCATCTGCAAACAGAGATTGATTTTCTCTTTTCCAATTTGGATACCCTTTATTTCTTTCCCTTGTCTAATTGCTCTGAGTCTAGGTTCTTGGCACCTTTGTCGAAAATGAGTTCACTGTCAATGTATAGATTTATTTCTGGGTTCTCTATTATGTTCCATTGATCTATATATCTCTTTTGATGCCAGTACCATGCTATTTGGGTTACTACAGCTTTGTAGCATAACTTGAAGTCAGGTAATATTATTCCTCCAGTTTTGTTCTTTTTGATCAGGAAGGCTTGGGCTATTCTGAATCTTTCATAGTTCCATATAAATTTTGGCACTGTTTTCTTTTTCCTATTTCTGTGGAAAATGCCATAGATATTTTCATAAGGGTTTTATTGAATCTGAAGATTCCTTTGGGTAGTATGTACATTTTAACAGTGTTGATTCTTCTAATGTATGGAAATTGACTATCTTTTCATTTGCTTGTGTCCTGTTCAATTTCTTTCATTAATGTTTGACGGTTTTCACTGTAGAGATCTTTCACTTCTTTGACTAAGTTTATTCCTAGATATTTTATTTTATTTGTAGCTACTGTAAATAGGATTACTCTCCTGGTTTCTTTTTCAGGTTATTCACTTTTGGCATATCACAATACTACTGATTTCTGCATATTGATTTTGTATTCTGCAACTTGCCTAAATTTACCAGTTCTAATAGTTTTTTGGTGGAATTTTTAGTTTTTTCTAAATATAAGATTATAGCCTATGCAAACAAAGATACTTTAGCTTTTTCATTTCCAATATGAATCTCCTTTATTTCTTTCTCTTGTCTAATTTCTCTGGCTAGGACCTCTAGTAGTATGTTGAATAAAAGTGGTAAAAATGGTCACCCTTACTGCATTCCAGAACTTAGAGAATCGCTTTCATGTCTTCCTTTTTCATTATGAAACTAACTTTGGGTTTGTCATATATGGCTTTTCTCATATGTTGAGGTATGTTCCTTCTATACTTAGTTTGTTGAGAGTTTTTATTACGAAAGTATATTGAATTTGCTCAAATTGTTTTTCAGGATCTATTTAAATGATCATATGATGTTTTTCCTTCAGTTTGTTAATATGTTGTATTACCTTTATTGATTTGTTCATGTTGAGCCACACTTGCATCCCTGGGATGAATCCCATTTGATTATGTTGATCTTTTTTATGTGTTACTGAATTCGGTTTGCTAGTATTTTGTTGAGGATTTTCGTATCTCAGTTCATTAGATATATTGGCCTTTCATTTTCCTTTATCTGGTTTTGGTATCAGCAAAATACTGGCCTCGTGGAATGAGTTTAGAAATATTTCCTTCTCCTCACAGTTTTGAAATAGTTTGTGTAGGGGTTTGTATTCATTCTTTTAATGTTTGGTTGAATTTAGTATGAAGCCATCAGGTCCTGGGCTTATCTGTACTGGGAGACTTTTTATTACTGTTTTATCTCATCACTTGATATTTTTGTATTGAGGTTTTGGATTTCGTCATGGTTCAATTTTAGTAGGTTTTATGTGTCCAGTAATTCATTATTTCTTCTAGGGTTTCTGATCTATTGGCATGTAGTTTCTCATAATATTCTTTAATAATCCTTTAAATTTCTGTGCTGTCAGTTGTAATGTCTTTTTTTTTTTTTTATCTCTGATTTTGTTTGGATCTTCTCTCTTTTTTCTTAGTCTGGTTAATGGTGTATTGATTTTATCTTTAAAAACTCTTTGTTTCATTAATCTTTCATTTTTTAAAATTTTCAACCATATTTATTTCTGCTCTGTCCTTTACTTTTCCTCTACTAATTTTGAGCTTCTTTTGCTCTTTCTGGTATATGTCTTTAAGATGCATCACTAGTTTGTTTATTTAAAATTTTTCTATTTTTTTTTATGTAGGCATTGCTGTATATTTCCCTTTTGGTACTGCTTTTGCATAAGTTTTTTATGTGATGTTTCCATTTTCATTTTTTGCAAGAACTTTTAAAATTTTCTTCTTAATATCATCTTTTACCCAGTCACTGTTCAGGAGTACATTGTTTAATTTCTGTGTGTTTTTATAGTTTCCAAAATTCTTCCTGTTGTTAATTTCCAGTTTTATTCTGTTTTAGTTAGTAAAAAACACTAGACATAATTAAATTTTTTTGAAACTTTAAGCCTTGTTTATGGCCTAAAATATGGTCTATCCTTGAGAATGTTCTATGTGCTGCTGAGGAGAAGAATGTGTGTTCTGCAGTTTTTGGATGCATGTTCTGTAAATGTCTGTTAGGTCTATTTAGTCTATAGCACAGGTTAAGTGTTTCTTTGTTAATTGTTTTGTCTATATTATGGGTCCAGGGCTGAAAGTGGGGTGTTGAAGTCCCCAGCTATTACTGTATTGGTGTCTATTTCTCTCTTTTGCTCTGATAATATTTGCTTTATATATCTCAGTCCTCCAGGGTTGGGTACACATATATTTACAATTGTTATATCTTCTTGCTGACTTGACCACTTTATCTTTACATAATGACCTTTTTGTCTGTTTATATAATTTTTGTCTTGGACTCCATTTTGACTGATATAAATATAGCTATTCCTATTCTGGTTTCCATTTTCATAGAATATCTTTTTTCATTATTTCATTTTCATTCTTTATGCATTTTATAGGTGAAATTAGTTTCTTGTAGAAAGCACAGAATTAGGTCTTCTTTTTCAATCCATGCACCCACTCTATGTCTTTTCATTGGAAATTTAGTACATTTACATGCAATGTTATTATTGGTAAGTAAGGACTTACTCCTGCCATCTTGTTATTTGATTTCTGGTTATTTTGTTGGTCCTCTCTTTACTTCTTTCCTGTCTTCCTTTGTATAATAGTGATTGCCTCTGGTGATATGATGTAATTTCTTACTCTTTATGCTTTGTGTATCTGTTATAGACTTTTAGTTTTTGGTTATGTGAGGATTGCAAATAACATCTGATAACTAATAAGAAAAAAGAGAGAATAGCTAAATAAATAAAAACAGAGATGAAAAAGTAGACATTACAACTGATAGCACAGAAATTTAAAATATTATTAAAGAGTATTATGAGAAACTATATGCCAATAGATCTGAAAACCTATATTAAAGTCATTTATCCATTTTGAATTAAGTTTTGTATATTGTGTAACATAGGTGTAAAAATCTATTCCTTTGAATGTAGATATGCATTAGTCTCAGTATTATTTTAAAAATCATTTTTCCCTATTGAGTCATCTTGGCATCCTTGTTAAAATTTATTGACTCTAGATGTATGCATTTGTTCTACATCCCCAGTTATTTTCCATTGTTCTATATGTCTATCCTTATGCTACTGTCACACTACTTTGATTACTAGCTTTGAAATTAGTTTTGAAATTGGGGAGTTTGAGTCCTCCAAATTTGTCTTTCTTTTTTAAAGACTGTTTTGATATTTGGGAACCCGTGTAATTTTATATGAATTTGAGAACTGGCTTTCTTGTTTCTCCCAAAAGTCATTGTAATTTGAATAGGGATGATCTTGAATGTATTGATCATTTGGGGTAGTGTTCTACTCTGTGAACATAGAATATTTTTTCACTTACTTAAGTCTTCTTTAATTTTTTATTCAATGTTTTGTAGTTTTCAATGTACAAATCCATCATCTGTTTGGCTAACCTTTTCTCTAGGTTTTTTACTGGTTTAGATGATATTGCAAATGATTTGATTTCTTAACTTACTTTTTGCATTATTCATTGCTAGTGTATAGAAACACAATTGATTTTTCTGGGTTGTTGTTGTAAGCTACAACTTTGCCAAAGTTGTGTAATTAACTCAAGGCATTTTCTCTCTTTTTTGGTGGACTCTGTAATATTCCACAGATAGGATTATATCTTCTATTAATATAATATTACTTATACCTTTAGAAATTAGATGTCTTTTGTTTCTTTTGATTTTTTTCTATTTGCTTTGGCAATTATCTCCCATACAATGTATGTTATGAAAGCAGACTTTTTTTTGTTCTTATGTAAGAAGAAAAGCTTTATATTTTTCACCATTGACTATGAGGTATGGTATATTTTTTCATTAATGCCCTCTCCCAATATTTCAGATTGAATTTGTGCTGAGATACTCCTTCAGTGCTTAGGCAGGACATTTACACCGTGGCTTTTCCCTTCACTTCCTACTTACACTGAACCTATAGATTAATGAGAGGTGAAAGTATAGGGCATTCTCAGGTCTTTTCTGAGTATGTACCCTGCCTTGGGCAAATTATCTCCTATACATGAGCACTTTTGAATGCCTAATTTCCCAAATAAACATCCTGTCTTTTCCTCTCAGACTTTAGTTGCTCTGTTATATGCTTCAACTATAATATTTTGCCCCAGGGTTTGTTCATTTGCTTTACAATATTTTTGAGGAATGTCCACCATTTTCTACTGTTGTGTGAGTTCTGAGTTAGGCAACAAAAAGGCAAACACCTTGTGTCAATCCTGAAGGTAGATTCCAGACAGGTTACAGCACACAAAATTATTTGTGAAAAAAACAGAAAGAATGAATAAGATCTAATATTTGATAGCACAACAGGGTAACTATATTATGTAATAATTTAATTGTACATATTAAAATAACTAAAACAGAATAATTGGATTGTGTGTAACATAAAGGACAAAGGCTTGAGAGGATTAATACCCCATTTGTCATGTAATTATTATGCATTGCATACCTAATATCTCATTGTACCCTATAAATATATATGCCTACTATGTACCCACAAAAATTAAAAATTAAAAAAAAATTGTAAATAAGTTCTATTCTGTTCTTTCTAGAACCAGGAACCATAATCTCACACTGGGATTATGGACTGTTGTCTTCTATATCACTGCTGAGCCATGGACAGAGTTGGACATAGGGCAAGTAAAATGCCACAAAGTTTTCTACCATTTTTGAGTTGTCTACTTATTGATATTATGTTAACTTGTTGGCTTTAAACTTTTGACTGTTTTCCAGAAGTGGCATGGGCATGGAGGACTAGGAAAGCATACTTAGAATTAGTATGAATGTTAACTGCTTTTCCTTTGCTTAATTCAAGTGCCCTTGTGAGGGCAATTAGTTTGGCTAGTTGAGCACTTGTGCCTGAGGAGAGAGATGCACTCTCAACAAAATCATTCAGAGTAACTATTGCATATGCCCTGCTTTATGGATCCCTTGTTTTACAAAAGAACTTCTGTTGATAAAAAGAATCCCTCTGGGTTCTCTAAAGGGGTTTCCTTGAGGTCCTCTCTGGCCACAGAGGTTTGTACTACTGTCTGCTTGTAGTCATGTTCAAGTTCCCCAGGTTCCTCTGGGAGGAAGGTGGCTGGATTTAGGGAGGGGCAGGTTCTGGAGGGACTGCAGATCCCTCTAATAGCAGAGCTTGATACCTGAGGAGGCCATTGTCTGTTAGCTAGAGACTCCCTTTAGAAGACAGCAGTTCTGCCACATTATGCAGAGTGTAAACAGTTAAGTTAGTCCCCATGGTTAACTTAGTAGCCTCTAGTACCAGCAAGGCTACCACTGCAACTGCCTGGAGGCATGCTGGCCATCCTTTGGCTACCAAATCAAGCTCCTTACTTAGGTAGCCTACCTACAGGCTACCTTTTATACTCCACATAATGTGGCAGGACTGCTGTTTTCTAAGGGGAGTCTGTGGCTAACAGACAACTGCCTCCTTAGGTATGAAGAGCCTGGGTTCGAACTCCCAGGGCCATTTCCTTCCTTTCTGATACATAAAGATTAAATCCCTTCCCTATGGGGAGACTAAGGGCTGGTGCCTTAAGCAAGCCTTGTTTTAGTTGGTTCAAGGCCTTCTAGCCTCCAGTTCCCAGGCCAGTGGATTTTAGCTGTCTGAGTCTCCTTTATTAAGTGATATGAGGGATGAGCTATTTCACTGTATCCAGCTATGCATAGTCTGCAGAATCCTGTAATGCCTAAGAATCCCCTCAGTTGCTTCAGAGTTTGGGGGAACGGGAAGGAGGAGATGGGCTTAATCCTTTCTTTGCGCAATGCCCTGGTCCCCTCTGACAATACCAGGCCGAGGTACTTCACTGAAGTCTTACAGAGCTGAGCTTTAGATTTTGAAACCTTACATCCTCTGTTAGCCAGAAAACTAAGAAGAGTCTTACTGACCTCCTGAGAGATTTCTTCAGTTGAAGCACAGAGGAGAATGTCATCTACATTTGTAAAACTTTAACCTGAGAATAAAGAAACTTGAAGAAGTCTCTTGAAAATTCCTGCCCAAAAAGTGGGGGCTGTCTTAGAATCCCTGAGGTAACAACATCCCGGTTAACCGGGTGGTTTGGTTAGAGGGAACCTCAAATGCAAACAAATACTGGGAGTAGGGGTATAGTAGTATGCAGAAGAAGGCATCCTTTAGGTCCAGGACTGTGAACCATTTAGTTCCCTCAGGTATCTGAGTTAGTAGGGTATAAGGATTGGGAACCACCGGGTGAATTGGAACTACAGCCTCATTAAGGAGGCAGAGGTCCTGAACTAGTATCCAGTCGCAGTTGGGTTTTCGTACTCCCAGTATTGGGGTATTACAAGGGCTGTGGCACGGTTTGAGGAGGCCCTGCAACCTTAATTTATCAATTATAGCTTCTAGTCCTTTCCTAACTTCTGGTTTCAGGGGATATTGTTTCTGGTTAGGAAAGGAGGTGAGATCCTTAAAGTGGATCTGAACTGGTATAGCAGTTGTTGCTCAGTCAATTTTTCCTTGAATTGAACAAACTTCTGTTAATACCAGTCTCCACTAAGGGGAGACAAAGAGTTTGTCCTGGAGTCATTAGGGTGGTCATCCTTATATGGGCCAGAATGTCCCTGCCCAACAGAGGAGCTGGGCTTTCAGGCATAATTAGAAAGGCATGGGTGAACAAGAGGTCTCCCCAACTACAACTAAAGGGTTGGGAAAAATATCAGGTTAAAGGCCTTCCTGAGATGCCCCTCATGGTCATACTAAGAGAGGAGAGGGAAGCTGGATTGGAGAGGAGAACTGAGAGACCAGCCCCAGTGCCCAGAAGGAGGTCCACTTTTCTTCCTTTGATTTCCAGAATTTCCCATGCTCCTGGATCAATGGCTGCCTGTGATTGGCTGAAGCTTTCCTGTTTATTATTGGCTAAAACTTGGCTATTTGGTACACAAAAATAATACACTTTTAAGTTAGGTTTTAGTTTGTTATGTAGAAACTCAAATTATGGAGACAGCTCAAGTTAATGGCCTCCTGCTTGTTTAATTTATTACTACGTAGAGACAGACAGCATCTCTCTTACTCATTTTACACTCCTGTTTTAGACTATTCATATTTTACCCAAGTGCTATTCTTTCTTCTGTGAGCTCTAAGAAAGGGACAACTCACGACAATACCCTGGAATTTCCCTCCCACTTCTAATTTTATTTCATCATTTGAAATGTAGTCTACATCACAGAATATAACAAAAGAAAAATTGACCATGTGTTATGCTTTATATAAAAAGGGTAACAAATTCCCCAGCCTGAGATAATTGAGTCAGTGCTTCCCCCCAGTTTTCCTCTCTTACTCATCAATAATCTACATTTTAAGAACTATAGCTTGTACCACCTAATTTTCTATAATCAAAGTGTTTATTAAGTATAAAATGTTTGGTTACAAAAGAGAAGTGCCACTAATAGTTGTCATAGAAAATTGGTCTTTTCTCAGAATATCCAAGATTTTCCCTGACTTCTCATTGGCCAGCACTTTGTCATAAGCCAATATATAAAATAGTCACCAGCAAAGAAGTTGAGATTAGCATATTTTATTTAGGCCAATCATAATTCATACTCTGTGGGCTAAAGGTATTTTCTCCCCTCCCTGGGCGTAATGCTGATGGAATATGCTTTAGATTCTATAAATTATGTAGAAGGAGGGAATGACTTGGTTGAGCAATCAACTCTGTCTATCAATCATATATTTCCTTTGTTTTTTATATCACATTCTCCTCCTGAGCTTTCTCACATTTATCTAATTGCTGATGGTTTTTAGAACTCTGGCTTTTGTTCTCTTTTCATGCTCCTACTCCACAGACTCCTTTATAACATTCTAACCTAGTCTCATGACTTCAATTACTTCACAAGTGAGATGAATGCCAAAGACATACATCTATAGAATATCTCCTGCTAATTAGGACTGTATACTCAATTGATTACTATTTCTAAATTTGAATAACAGGCACCTCAAACTCACTATGATCAAAGCTGAATAATTATTTTCTTACAAACCTGTTTTGTATGCTGTCATTCTAATAGGAATTAACTAAAATGCCCAATCAAGAATCTCAGGTGCCATCTTAACTTTCTATCCTTCCTTAACCTTTGTATCTACACAATCACCAAGTCCAGATAATTCTGGTTTTGAAAACATGGGAGAAGATAAGGTTAATCAAATAATATATGTGGAGTAAGAAATAGATCTAGTGATAAGTCTAACAAATATTTATATGTAAATAATAGCCATGGAAAGGAACTATAACAGAATACAGAAGTGACAGAAAAAGTTACAAAGAGGAAATATAACCTTGTGAAAAGCAAGTGAAGAAGGATTTTCAAGAAGGTGAAAATAGTTAACAATTCCAAATGAGGCCAAAAACGTTCATTAACATAATCACAGAAAAATATCCATTGAATTTAGCACAGGAAGTTGAGACAGAGCCTGAATTTACTTGGAAAAAGAGTAAATGTAGAAATGGGATTTTGGGATATGGTGGCATAAATACATGTACTACTTAATCTGTTTCTGTTCTCAACTCCTTGGCTCAAGAGTCTCAACAACCAAAATTTGCTTATTGTTAATGTTTATAGGAAATTGTTGTTGCAACTGGGGTCAGGAGTACAGATTCACAGCTATTCCAGAGGCTCAGAGTTTCAAGGACCCACAGGCAGTGATACTTGCTATACGCAATCCTTGAATATATCATTTTATCATAAAAATATAGGTAGCCCCACAAAATGTTAATCCTAATGAATTAAAGGACCCTAGTCCGAACAGTTAGAAGGTGACTGTCTTTCTCTTGTATTACCAAACAAACAAACAAAAAATAGATGGAATACCTAAAGTAAAATGAAGAAAATAAAATTAACTATATCAGTTATCACAATAAAGTAGAATAGACTAATTCCTCCTATCAAATATAGAGTTTGAGATGAAAAAAGCCTCTGGCAAATATCTAGTCCAAAAAAAAATCACTTTAGAAACATAACACAGATGTTGAAAAATGAAAGGGTGAAATATGATTTACTTTACGTATAAGAACAAATGTCAATCAAATGTCAATCACAAGAGGCAATATTCATGTCATATAAGACAGTGTTCATTTCACAAAAGGCAACATTCAAGGTGATAACCAAAATCATTGACTAGAACTCTACGATGTGCATTCTCTAATCCCTGTAATCTGTGAATATGTCATATCACACTGTAAAGGAGACTTTGCAAATGGGACTGAAGTTAAGGACTGGAGAAGGAGAGATTATCTTGGATTATCCAATAAGTTTCAACCTAATTATGAACCTTTAAAAGCAGAGAACCCCTCCTGGCTGTAGTCAAAAGATATGATGGCAAAAGGATAAGAGACACGCAATGATACTCATTTTGAAGATGGAGGCAAGGGCCATGAGTAAAGGAATTTGTGAGTGGCTTCTGGAAGTTGCAAAAGTCAGAGAAACTTATTTTCCCTTAGGGTATCTGGGAAAGAAAACATTTGATTGAAGTCCAGTGACATTTGTGTAAGATTTTTAATCTATAGAACTATAGTATAATAAATGTGCATCATTTTTAGCCCCTGAGTTTTTGGTAATTTGTGAAAGCATTGATAGAACACTAATGGACATTTCTATAATAATAAAATTAATAGCCAATGGATAATTTAAAAACTCATATTTTTATGCACCAAAGAAAGCAAGAAAATACATATAGCAAAACTCCTAGACAATACCAAAATACTAGAATCATCATAGCAAAATATTTTAGTATTTTAAATCAAAAGACTAATATGATTCCTTGAGATTTAAATAATATTATACAATATTTTTTTTCTGAGAGAGAAAGAGAAAAAGGAAGAAGAAGAAGAGAGAGAAGAGCGATTCTTTGTAAGAATGAAAGTTTTTAACCTCTAATGGAGTATCCATTTGTACAGAACTCTCAACAAAACATTAACGCATACTACCTAAAGAGACATTTGTGTAAGCCATATTTTCAGACCACAAAATATCAAATGTCAAAACAAAAGCAAAGCATCAAAAAATGTCATGATCCCCTGAAAATAATTATCTATTCATCTAAATAGCATACAGATCAAAGAGCAAATACATAAACTTTGAAACAAAATTATGTAATATAAAAATCTACTGTGTTAAAATGGAATTCCATTTGAGTTTTCTAAAAGTGCGTATTTTAACTATGTAACATTACCAGTTTGTGTGTGATTGATTTTGTCCTTTCAGGGTGATTGCTAGTCTCATTTTATTGAATAGTCTTTGCTTCTTTTGAATGAGTATTAATATTTTTTTATTTCTAATAACTTATTTGTAAATGTTTCTAATTACATAAAACACTCTTTAGAAGTTACAGTTTAAAAGTTATTACCTGAAGAAAGATAATTTCACGTTTTGCAAAATCCAAATCTATAAAAAATGTTCAGATAAAAAGTAGATATATTTTAGTAAATTTCTTATGATTTAGAAATTATTTTTTACCAAAAGCTGGTTAATTATTAATTGCCAAAAGGACCCTAATACTTTTAACCTTATACTTCACAGAGACTGGAATTGTAATAAAACAGCCCCTTCTCCCATTTCCCAAATATCCAGTGTCTGTTGGAAGGTATGTAATAATCTACACAAGAGGTTAGTAGTTATTTTGTAGAATATCCTTAATTCACTCACAAATCACTGATTGTATGGAATATAATGCAAGTGTCAAAACAGCCTCGCTTCCCCTATGGGCTTTAAAGAGATTTACACACTGCATTAAAAAATTATTGTCTAAACAGAAAAAGAATAATCAATTAGAGGTTTGAAATCATTGACCATTATACTATTTTCAGTAAAGAAACTAAGAACAGTAGCCTTAACACCTCTTAGAAATCTGAATATCTTAAAATCTACATGCTTGGCCTTTTTAGACTTCCAAACTTGGTTTTCTTATTCTTATAAGAAAGAATAAAATAATTGATGAGCTATATCTTACCACCTCTAGAAAACTGAAAGTAGTGTTTTATGGTATATACCAGTAGGAACTCATTACCTTTCAAGATTTAAACATCATTTTAATACAAAGTGTATCACATATATAGCCTATAAATAGTATATCAAATTATTGACTTAATTCTTTACATTTAATGATTTATTTTAAAGAAAACTGCAAATATAAATACTGGCACATTCTTACTCAGCTATATATCATTTTGCCCAGGCAATACAAGTTGGAAATCTTGGAGTCATTGTTTATTTATTTAATTTGTTCCATATATAGACATTGCTAAATATTGAAAGAATCTGTTCTTGAAGTTCCTCTTAATTATGTCTCCTCCTTTCTTTTTCCTTTGTCACTGTTGTCTTTCTGACCTGTATTTGCCCATGTCTGGATTACTGCATCAGATTATTAGCTGAGCATTTCATATTGGTCTTCATTACCTTAAGGTCATCCCACATAGCCCCTGATTAATTGTCTTTACGACATAAAAATAACTTCAATACAAATGCTTCTCATGGAAGATAATTCCAGTAACATTCAAAAATATAAATTATTGGGTATCTTCATTTTACTTCCAAGTCTTAAGGGGCTTAGTACCTTTTCTGGGGCATCAGGGGCAGACATTATTTCCATTACACTGGAATATAAAGGACTGTATCATCAAAGGCTTATACAGAATGGTGCATTTGAATTCCTAGGCTAATGTGACCTTTCACACTTTCTGGTCAAGTTCCTAGAGATCTTTTTTTCAATTGCATATTTTCATATATATGTGCTGCTACAGTTATAATTGCTTAATTTTAGTTAAATTATGCATGTGTGTGTGTTTGCATGTGTATGTATATAGATATAAATATTTAAACTTTTCAGATATATGTGCTGCTAGACCTGTAATTACTTAATTACACTTGGATACAAAATACATAAACACACTCACCAGTTATAAACATGGAAATCTGGAAATTGTTCAAGAAACAGTTTATGGCTGTTTGGTATTAAGCATGGTGACTGGGGTTCCTGCAGCCATCTTGTGATCATGAGTTTCACTTCTATGTAAAAAAAGGACAAAGGTAGAAAGACAGAAAAAGCCTAAGTCCTTGATGTCATTTTGGAAAACAAGGGTAACCCTGGACTGACCACACTAGGCTTCTTTTCCGTGTTTAAGACATCACATTTGGGTTTCTGTTAGAAGTCCTACTTCTCAAACAGTACAATCTACATTGTGTAAAATTAGAAATAGTCATTAATAGGCATGTGATTTACCATTGTCACATCTGCATAATATATTTTGGTTAAAAGTTCTAGGAAAATTATTTTGCACGGAGTAACTGCTTCCCCATTCCTGAGTGTGACCTATACTCTGATCTCCCACCTAATCCACTGTTTCTATGCATCCTTTAAAATAAGAATTGTGATGTACATAGATACATACAAATATATTATACATACGGTACATATACTATTATTAAAATTATGTCAAATATCTATGTACATAGAAAAAGATTGAGCACATACGTGCAAAAATGAAAATGGTTGTGTTTAGATAGTGGGAACATGATTGATTTTCTTTTTTTACTTTTTTAAAATTTTCCAAAATTGTCTTTACTATTGTTGCCTTCAAATTAAGCATTGAAAGATTTTTATAAAGAAGGAATTGATGGTTTTGACTCTTGGATTGTTTGACTGGGAAGATATAGTGGGAATCAGGAATATTTTTTCTATCTGTATAACTATTTTAAACTACATTTTTTTTGTTTTAAGACAGGGCCTTACTCTGTCACCCAGGCTGGACTGCAGTGGCATGATCTTGGCTCACTGTAGTCTTGACCTACCAGGCCTAGGTGTTACTCTCACCTTAGCCTCTCAGAGTAGCTGAGACTACAGGCTTGCATCACCATATGTGGCTAATTTTTTTTTTTTTTTTGTATTTTTTGTAGAGACAGGGTTTTCACCATGTTGTCCAGGCTGAGCTTTAACTCCTGGCTGCAAGCAATCTGCCCTTCTTGGCCTCTCAAAGTGCTGAGATTACAGATGTTAGCCACTGTACCCAGGCTATTTTATACTATTTAATACTTAAATTTTAATTAAGTGATGTGGTTTGGCTGTATCCCCACCCAAAACTCAACTTGAATTGTATCTCCCAGAATTCCCATGTGTTGTGGGAGGGACCCAGGGCATGGTAATTAAATCATGGGGGGAGGTCTTTCCTGTGCTATTCTCATGATAGTGAATAAGTCTCATGAGAACTGATGGGATTATCAGGGGGTTCCAATTTTGATTCTTTCTCATTTTCTCTAGCCACTGCCATGTAAGAAGTGCCTTTCGCCTCCTGCCATGATTCTGAGATCTCCCCAGCCATGTGGAACTGTAAGTCCAATTAAACATCTTTTTCATCCCAGTCTCAGGTATGTCTTTATTAGCAGCATGAAAATGGAATAATACAGTAAATTGGTATCACTAGAGTGGGTCATTGCTGAAAAGATACCCAAAAATGTGGAAGTGACTTTGGAACTGGGTAACAGGCAGAGGCTGGAACAGTTTGGAAGGCTCAGAAGAAGACAGGAAAATATGGGAAAGTTTAAACCCTCCTAAAGATTTGTTGAATGGCTTTGACAAAAATGCTGCTAGTGATATGAACCTGAAGGTCCAGGCTGAGGTGGTCTCAGATGGAGATGAGGAACTTGTTTGGAACTGGAGCAAAAGTGACTCTTACTATGTATTAGCAAAGACATTGGCCACATTTAGTCCCTGCCCTAGAGATTCGTGGAAGTTCGAACTTGAGAGAGATGACTTAGGGTATCTGGTGAAAGAAATTTCTAAGCAGAAAAGCATTCAAGAGGTGACTTGGGTGCTGTTAAAAGTATTCTGTTTTAAAAGGGAAAGAGAGCATAAAAGTTCAGAAAATTTGCAGCCTGACGATGCAGTAGAAAAGAAAAACCCATTTTTTGAGGAGAAATTCAAGCCAGCTGCAGAAATTTGCATAAGTAGCAAGGGGCCTAATGTTAATCCCCAAGACCATGGGGAAAATTTCTCCAGGTCATATCAGAGACCTTCACAGCAGCCCCTCCCATCACAGGCCCAGAGGCCCAGGAGGAGAAAGTAGTTTCATGGGCCGGACCCAGGGTCTCCACGCTGTGTGCAACCTAGGGACTTGGTGCCCTGTGTCCCAGCTGCTCCAGCCATGGCTGAAAGGGGCCAACATAGAGCCAACATAGAGCTTTACAGAGTGAAAGCTCCAAGCCTTGGCAGCTTCCATGTGGTATTGAGGCTGCAGGTGCACGGAAGCCAATAATTGAGGTTTGGGAACCTCCACCTAGATTTCAGAAGATGTATGGAAATGCCTGGATGCCCAGGCCAAAGTTTGCTGCAGGGGCAGGGCCCTCATGGAGAACCTCTGCTATGGCAGTACAGAAGAGAAATGTGGGGACAGAGCCCCGACCAAGAATTCCTACTGGAGCGTTGCCTAGTCAAGCTGTGAGAAGAGGGCCACCATCCTCCAGACACCAGAATGGTAATCCATCAACAGCTTTCATGTGTGCCTGGAAAAGCCGCAGACACTCAGCACCAGCCAATGAAAGAAGTTGGGAGGAAGGCTGTAGCCTGCAAAGCCACAGGGGTGGAACTGCCAAGCCCATGGGAACCCACCTCTTGCATCAGAATGACCTGGATGTGAGACCTGTAGTCAAAGGAGATCATTTTGGAGCTTTAAAATTTGATTGCCCTGCTGAATTTTGGACTTGCATGGGCCCTGTAACCCCTTTGTTTTGGCCAATTTCTCCCATTTGGAACAGCTGTATGTACCAAATAACTGTACCCCCATTGTATCTAAGAGATAACTAGCTTGCTTTTGATTTTACAGGTTCATAGGTGGAAGGGACTTGCCTTGTCTCAGATGAGATTTTTGGACTGTGGAGTTTTCGGTTAATGTTGCAATGAGTTAAGACTTTGGGGGACTGTGGGGAAGGCGTGATTGGTTTTGAAATGTGAGGACATAAGATTTGGAGGGGCCAACTTGAATTGTATCTCCCAGAATTCCTACCTGCTGTGAGAGGGACCCAGGGGGAGGTAATTGAATCATGGGGGCTATTCTCGTGATAGTGAATAAGTCTCACGAGATCTGATGGGTTTATCAGGGGTCTCCACTTTTACTTCTTTCTCATTTTCTCTTGCCACTGTCACGTAAGAAGTGCCTTTCAACTCCCGCCATGATTCTGAGGTCTCCCCAGCCATGTGGAGCTGTAAGCCCAATTAAATATCTTTTTCTTCACAGTCTCAGGTATGTCTTTATCAGCAGCATGAAAAAGAACTAATACACTAAGTGTAACAGAAGAACAGAAGTGTGATTAATGTTAGGAGTTCATAAAATATGTGAAAAGCAAAAATACAACATGACTCAATAAACAGTAAATCCAATGGTAATGTTTTTCTTCAGTTTTGACACTCTGCTGATAATAATTTCTTGAACATTTTATTTTAAAATATATACTATCATTTGTAATATCAGCTAAAATAATTTGTTACATCCATATCTGTATTACGCTTCCTTTAAAAGCAATGAATTGAGCACACTTGAGGGCTTTAACTAAATAAGAGCTTCATTCATAATTTTCAAGTCACGAGGATCCTCTATCTAAAAATGTTCCATTCCTTTAGCCTTTAAAGACAAGAATGACATAAACGAGGGATGACTTCCTTTTTTATTTTAATTTTTTTTTTTTTTTTTTTTTTTGAGACGGAGTCTTGCCTTGTAGCCCAGGCTGGAGTGCAGTGGCGCCATCTTGGCTCACTGCAAGCTCTGCCTCCCTGGTTCACACCATTCTCCTGCCTCAGCCTCCGGAGTAGCTGGAACTACAAGCGCACGCCGCCATGCCCGGCTAATTTTTTGGTATTTTTAGTAGAGATGGGGTTTCACGATGTTAGCCAGGATGGTCTCGATCTCCTAACCTTGTGATCTGCCCGCCTTGGCCTCCCAAAGTGCTGGGATTACAGGCGTGAGCCTGGGATGATTTCTTTAAGGGGAAATGCAATCCTCCATTAAGTTCAAACTTTATGAGTATTTTCATTCTGCCTGTGGTTAGGTAAATAGCCAAGTGCTAAAAAACATTTGTACACAACACACTTGATTAATAGGTGCTTAATGTACTAATATAACAGCAATTCAGGAGTGATGCATTAGAGTTCTCCAGAGAAACAGAACCAGCACATGCATGTGTCTGTAGGTAGGTAGGTAGCTAGGTAGGTAGGCAGCTAACTAGCTAGCTGGATTTGTTTCAAGGAATTTAAGCAAATGAATGTGGAGTCTGGCAGGTATTGGGCGGACTGACAGGCTTGAAACTCAGGCAGGAGTTGTTGAATTTTTCAGGCAGAATTTCATCTTCCTTCAGAAAACCAGTTTTGCTTTTAAAGATTTGCAACTAATTGAGTGAGGTCCATCCAAATTATCCAGAATAATTTATTTTTATTAAAATGAATTGACCATAGATTTTTTACTACAACTGCAAAATATCTTTACATCAATACCTACATGCATGTTTGAATAACTGGGTACTACAGCCTAACCAAGGTGACACATAGAACTAACATTAGTCTATTTCTTGTCAACTTGGCAACCATACACATCTTCATAAACCATACTTATTCTCCACATAAGGACAATAACAATGCCATATTTGCACCTAACAAGATACAACTATCATGTGTACAAACAAAATCATGCTAATCCTTTCCCTGTAAGTGAACACAAAGTCCTTGGGCAATGTTCATTTTTCTACTTGATACCCTATAACCAATATAATACAATAGGGTGACTTTAATTAACAACAACTTACTGTATATTTTCTTTTCTCTCTCTCTGTCTTTTTTTTTTTTTTTTCTTTGAGAGTCTCACTCCATGGCCCAGTCTGGAGTGCAGTGATGTAATCTCAGCTCACTGCAACCTCCACCTCCCAGGTTCAAGTGATTCTCCTGCCTCAGCCTCCCGAGTAGCTGGGATCACAGGCACCTGCCACCATGCACGGCTAATTTTTATATTTTTAGTAGAGACGGGGTTTCACCATGTTGGCCAGGCTGGTCTTGAACTCCTGAACTCAAATGATCCTCCTGCCTTAGCCTCCCAAAGTTTTGGGATTACAGGCGTTAGCCACCATGCTCGGCCACTTACTGTATATTTTCAAATAGCTAGAAGAGTGGAATTTGGATGTTCTCAACAAAAAGAAATTATAAATGTTTGGGGTGATGAGTATGCTAATTAATCTGGTTTTATTATAACATATTGTATATATGCATAAAATACATGTATATTTATATAACCTCATAAGTTTAAGGAATGAAATAAATGTGAACAGGAAAAAAATGATGTCGGGACAGTTAGACATGTAAATGAAAAAAAGACTTAATTTGAACCTGAACCTCATAATCTATGCAAAAATCAATACAAAGTAGACTGCAGACCTACATGTAAGAGCTAAAACTGTAAACTTTAGGATAAAACATGGTATACATTTCTTTCTGGTCTTGAGCTAGGCAATTATTTCTTAGAAATGACACCAAAAGCAGAGTGGGTGGGGGGGGAGAAAGGACTTACTCAAAATTATGTTTACATTTCAAAAGAGTACAATTGAGAAAATAACAAGATGCAATTTTCCCATGTAACAGACCTGCACATGTACCCACTGAACATAAAATAAATGTTGGAAAGAAAAACAATTAAGTAAATAAATGAAACAAAATCCTTCTCTCTGAAAAAATAAATGAAAAAAATTTTCGTTGTTCTACACAATCACCAAAACAAAAGAAAGGAAGCGAAAAGACATCTCACAGAAAGGGAGAAATATTTGTAAATTATATATTCAATAGGGACATACACTGAATATACAAAGAACTCTTAACAATAAAAAAATGAATAATAAAAAGATTCATATTTTTTAATGGGTGAAGAACTTGAATAAGTATTTCAAAAAAGAGTATATCCAAATGGCCAATAAGCACATGAAAAGATGCTTGATACTATTAGTAACTAAGGAAAAGCAAATCAAGACCACATGAAATACCACTTACCACCCACTGTAATGGCTATAATAAAAAAGACATTATAACAAGTGTTGGCAGGAGTGTCATGAAAATGTAACCTTCATATGTTGCTGAGGATGGTGTAAAATGGTGCAATGACATTGGAAAATAGTTTGACAGTTCCTCAAAAATGTAAACATAGAGTTACCATGTGACCCAGTAATTTCACTCCTAGATATTCACCACGGAAATTAAAACATATGTTCACACAAAGACTTTTATGTCAGTGTTTAGCACAGCAATATTCACTGTAGCCAAGAAGTGGAAGTGACTCAAATGTCCATGAGTTGATGAATGATGGTTACACAAAATGTAGTAGATCTATATAACAAAATACTGTTTGACAGTAAAGTGAAATATTGATGTATAGTACATAAGTGAACCTCAAAACATGCTTTGTGAAATAACGTAGATTCAAAAGAACACATACTGTATAAATCTGTTTATATGAAATATCTTGAATAGTTAAAACTGTAGAGATAGGAAGTAGATTAGGGGAGCAAGGGAAGAATAAGGATTGATAGTTGTTGGGCAAATCTAATATTAGACTGTTATAATGGCAGTACAATTCTGTGAATATAGGTAAAATCATTGAAATGCATTAATTTTATGATACCTAAATTAAAGCTGTTTAAAATAGGTAAGAAAAAATATGATGGCAATAACTATTATTAAAATATCTTATGTTAGATGATAAGTGGGTAAAAGAAAGAAGACAATAAAATAATTGGTATATGTTATATATACACACAAACATATAATAAGACATAAAAATTCGTAATAATTACAATCTTCATTTCTGCAACTGATCCCATGATCATAGCTAATAGTTATAACTACTTTCTTCTACTGTCCATTCCATATTTGCATTGTGCTCAGCAAGCCCCTAAACTGGTAATGGCTCTTTGCCTACTGGGATTCCCTAAATCTTTATTCATGAAGGGTCTGGTTCATTAGTATTCCTTCCTGATTTGGGTTGTTATTGCTTTCCATTGAGTATAATCAGATGGTATGGTTAGTACTAGGAGATACCCTAAGAGATTCTGTATGTCCTGTCTTCCAGACTTACATTTCTTTACCTCAATTGTGTAATAGCAGTCCAATATCCTCTCACTAATCAGCACAAATCAACCCAGCCAGCAATGTAACTTCATTGCCTGTTGACTCAGAGGCATGAGAAGTGTAATGTAGTAGGGTGACAGTCTTAGCTTCCAGTTCAGCAGAATCATTCTTATGTCTCTTAGTGGAAACATTTCTCCCTTTGAAATTAAGACCTATAGACCAGGGGAACTTAAGGTTTCAGGGACAGGAAGTAACATTTGTTGCTAGTGCATCACTAGGGATACTAATAATGAGTGATGCCACTCCCATTTCCCCCCCTTGATTTTGGGGCCTGTGAAATCTGGCCATGCGTGAAACACCAACATATATTTAACATTGATTCAGGGCATATACAGACTCCTGGTGAATGTTGCCCCAGTGCTGCAAGGAATTCTGTCTACCTGATCCTGTAGCTGAGTTTTCAAAAGGCCGTTCCATCATTCTATCAAGCCACTTGTTTCGAGATTATGGAAAACACATTAATACTAGTGAATTCTATGAATATGTTCCCCATTGCTGCACTTCATTTGCTCTAAAGGGAGATTTTCATCAAAAGCAATGCTTTGAGGAACACCATAATGATGGATGAGGTATTATCTGTATTCCTCAGATAGCAGTTTGGGTATAAGCATTGTGTAGAAAGCAAATCTATATCGAGTGTAAGTATCCATCTCAGTTTGGCCTGCTATAAAAAAAATACTTTAGGATGGGTAATTTATTAAAAACAGAATTTTAACACTCACAATTCTGTAGGTTAGGAAGTCCAAGATCAAGAGGCCTGCAGATTGGATGTCTGATGAAGGCCCATTCTTCATTGGTGATGCCTTCTGGTTATGTCCTCACATGACTGAAAGGATGAACAAGATACCTTAATCCTCTTTTATAAGGGCACTAATCCATTCATGAAGGCTCTTCTCTCATGACCTAATCAACCTCTAAAAGGCCCCCCTCCTAAATCATTACCTTGGGGGATAGGCTTCAGCCTATAATTTTTGGAGAGATGGAGAGACACAAACATTCAGACCATAGCAACATCTCTTCTAGTAAGAGGAAAGTGCCTTCCCTTCCACGATGGAAGTGATCCATTGTAGTTAGCCTGCCACAAGGTAGCTAGTGACCAACCACAGAAAATGGTACCATGTCACAGACCCATTGCTGGTAACTATAGTTGGTTTATTGCCCACTCAGCAGTGGCTGTAGCCAGTTTGGCCTTGGTTAGTGGAAATCCTTATTTCTAAGCTCATAGCCTCCATTCCTGCCAAACACGGCCACTTTGTTCATAAGACCATGGGGCAATGACACAGGAGGCAGGATAAAGAGGCTGACTGGGATACACAGAATAAGTAATCTTGTCCACTTAATTATTAAAAACTGTCTATGCTAAGGTTATCCTTTGGTGAACATTCACACGAAATGGACTTTTTAAAAACATTTTTCACCTATTCAGAGAGGTCTGGCTACATTCCTCTTCCCCAAATTTCTTAGTACCCAATTTTTCAGTCATGCTCCTACCAAGTCCCTGACCATCCAATAAAACTCTTGGCTACAGCCCATGAATCAGTATTCAGTCACACATCTGGCCATTTCTCCTTCCAAGAAAAATAAAATTTTCCAAGCAAAATTTCCCCTCACTTTTTTTTTTCTTCCCTGTCCTTCAGGAATGTCTTAAAGAGGGGCTGTAGTGCTGCAGCTGTCCACTTTCAGGTGATGCCTACATATTATGCAGAGCCATCTGTATACCAGGCTCAACTATTCTCTTCCTTTGTCTCTTGATTGTAGAGAATTTATCATTAGGCCATAGATGGAGATTGAGAGAGAGAAGGCAGTGTAGCAAAAGGAAGATCATTGGCATATGTGTAATTTCTTCATGTAAGTTACTGGTGCCTTCAGGACCTGCTCAGGCCCAATCTCATATATACCACTTCCATTTGTTTATGGAGTACTGCTGTATACACCCAACTATAAGCTTGGTAGGTCAGACAACACTCCGTTCATGATGGCCAACTGAGGTCACACGGGAACTTGGTGGTCCATGGCTAGGTGTTCAGCCTCTACTAAGGCCAAAAACTGTTTATCAGAAGAAAAGTAACTACCCACAAAGGATGGCAAGGCTTTGCTTCAACTCATAGATGTCTGCAGTATGATTTACCTATAAGGCCTCCCAAAGGCTTTAAACAGTATCTCTACCTGCCACTGAAACTTCAAGCACCATTGGATCTGCTGAATCATATGGCCCAAGTGGCAGAGCAGTTTCCACAGCAATTTGGAACCTGTTTCCAAACCTTCTCTTTTTCTGGGCTCCACTCAAAACTGCAACTTTTTTCATCATGCAATAAATGGGATGGGGTAGCACAACCAAATGAAAAATGTGTTGCTTTCAAAATCCAAAGAAGCCCACTAGGTGTTGGATCTCATTTTCTGCTGGTAGAACCAGACACAACCACTTAGAAATCTAGGATACATCAAAATTGTCACCACCACTAAGTACCTGGTAATTGAAGTGTAAGACCCATGAATTTTTGTTGGATGTATTTCCCACCATTTGACAAACAAATTCCCTATCAAAAAGTCCATAGTAGCTGATAGCTCTCACTCACTCGGTCCAATTAACATAATGTCATCCATTTAGTGAACCAGTCTGATGATGTCTTGTGGAAGGGAAAGGTAAGCAAGGTGGACTAAACTTTAACATAGATCCAGAGAGCTGATATATCCCTGAGTTAGGAGAGTGATGTATTGTTGGCTTGCCAAATGAAAGGAAACTGCTCTGGTGGGCTTTAGTAGCAAGTTTGGAGAAAAAAAGCATTTTTCAGGTTATTAGCTGTATACCAGATATCAGGTGTGTGTAAATTTGCTCAAGCAACCAAACCATATCTGGAACAGCTATTAAAATTGGAGTCACCACCTGGTTATGTGTATGATAATCCACTGTCATTTTCCAAGATTCATCTGTTTTCTACATAGGCCAAATAGGTGAATTTAATGGGGTTGTTGTGGGAATCATCTCCCTTGCATCCTTCTAGTCCTGAGTGGTGGCACTAATCTCTGCCAGCTCTCCAGGAATGTGTTATTCCTTCTGACTTACTGTTTTCCTCAGTAGAAGAAGTTCTAGTAGTTTCCACTTGGGCATTCCTACCATAATATCCCTCAACATGATAGTTCAGGAAACTTACGTTTGTATTCTACCAGTTGCTGAGTATAACTACTCCAATTCTGTATTCTAGAAGTACGGAAATAACTACAGGATGTGTTTGGGGACCAACTAGACTCAGTGTGAGAAGGATCTGAGCTAAAATTCCATTACCTAACTTCTGTAGGTCTTACTCTGATTGGCAGAACACAGTGACATTTTGAGTCTTGTAATTAGGGTCAGTTCAGTGTTCAGTAATCATCAGACATCTTATTATTTCTATTTCCTCTGTGTACAGTCTCTCTGGTAAAATGCCATAGGTCCCTTTGGAGAAGGCTAGGAGACATATTATAGGTTTAAATTTTTGGCAGTGTAGCAGGGTCTTTCCTCAAGGATACCCAGCTTCATCTTTAATCAAGGAGCTAAGCTGGTGAGAAACTGATGTTGACTGTACCAGAAAAATTTGGAATTAAAGAACTTTAAAAATTCTGCTCCTGTTGCTGACTCTCATTGCCTTGGGACAATTTTAACATGTTTCTTTGGCTGAGAAAAAGCAGTACAGTGGGGCCACTAGTGCTGCTGTCTGAGGTATAACATGGGCAACGAAAAAGACCTGCTGAGATAAGAAATTTATGAGCACAGGTAAAGGAGTTCCAGGGATGTTTTTTATCTCACCACTTTCCTAAAAACCAGGGAGTGTGCCTATTTCCAAAGTTGATTCCTCTGAAGGTTGTAAAGGTGAATGTAATGACCATGTCTGTTTCCTGGTGGAATGGTAGCCAAAAAAACTAATCAGAGGTGGCTTGATGGGAATTAAGCTCCCGGCTATGATAAAGTAGCTTGTGAAAAACCAATGTTACTGCTATAAAATTTAAAGAGCCAGATTAAGGGAAAAAATCTATCCAAACATATGCCTTTAAAGGCATTCTATCAGATTAAAATTGAACCCCACAGAATTTGAGTAGTCAAATTTCTCAAAAGAAGTGAACTGCAAACAAGTGAGCAAATACCCTATGAGTTGAATTTTCCTAGGAACATTTGCCTGTTCTTGGCATGGAGCAAGATGCTGCAAATCCAGTAAAATGCTGCAGCTTAGAGGCAGAAAAGCCAACAGAGCTTTTTAGCAAACTCACAAAGCAGAAGAGACAAAAATTGAAGTATGTGGCTGCCAAGACAGACAGGACTTGAAAGACCGACATGAGATAAAAGGAGCAGAGTGGGAAGTCAAGTTTCACTTGAAGGCATTTGCTAAATTATTAAACTGTCTCAGGGTAAAAAGCAGAAAAACTAATCTGAAAGTTTCTAAAAGACAAGTAGTAGAGGTTTCAACAATCTCTTTATTCTGAGGTGACACAACTGATGTCCAAAGCACAGCAAGGAAGAAAGGATCTTAGTAAATGTCCTAATCTTTCATTTGGAAGTGGGAGGACTAATTTTGAAGAGCAGATAAGAACCAAAAGGGGAATGAACCTATAAGGCTTAGTTGGCTGAGTCCCTATTTAATTTAAGATCAACCGACCCTTAGTTTACCAAGGTATATGGAGTAAATCAACTCTAGAAAAAAATACCATTACTTAGAAACTTAATAGACTCAAAACAATGTCTTGGATTTAACAGAAACTTTACAAGTATAACAAAAGACCAAAAGAAAAATATGACAGACAATAGAAACAAACCAAGAGATGTCACAGTTATTGATACTATCTTGCCAGTATTCAGACTGAAACACAGAGAGCAAACACAATGACAAGTACAAAAAAAGAGCACGAGAAACATATGGGGCACAGTGAAAATGACTAGTATAATGCAAATGAGAGCCATGAAGGAGAGAAGAGAGAAAAGTGCAGGGCAATATTGCAACAGATAATGGCTGAGATTTTTTCCAAAACTGATTAATGATATCAAAACACAAGTTCAAGAAATTCTACACTCCAAGTAGGGCAAATACAAAGAAAGCCACATCTAGGCATATTATAATAGAACTACTGAAAGTCAAAGTTAAAGAGAACAATCAGAAAAAGTAAAAATATAGACTGCAAAGAGAGCTTTTTTTTTCAACAAAACAAAAAAATAGAAGGAACAAAAATAATATCGGGAATGAAAAGGGGGTATAAATAAAGATTCTACAGATTTGAAAGAAGAAATAAGAACATTTATGGACAACTTTATGTCAATAAAAAGAAAAAGTTGTATAAGGAAATAGTCCCAGAAACATAACTTATTAAGACTGGTGCAATAAAAAATACAAAATCACAACAATTCATATCTATTACATAATTTAAAACTGTAAATAAATACTTTTGTACAAAGAAAACTAGGTCAAATGGCTTTGCTGGTTAATTCTCTCAAACATTTATGTAAGAACTAATATCAAACATTATTCGTACTCATCCAGATAATCAAAAGGTGGCAGGGGTACATATCAAATCATTTTATGAAGTCTGCATAACCCAAATCAAACCCTCACAAAGGCACTGAAAGAAAATAAATCAAAAGATACATTTTTCTCATGAATATATATGCAAAGTTCTAAATAAATATCAACAAGTTAAAAATCAATCAATACAATTCACATTAAAAGAGAAATAGAGGGAATATCACAGGATTAGCATAATGGGTTCAGAAAAAAAGCATTTAATGAAATTCGTCATTAATTAATGATATCCATTCATGAAAAAATCTATTGGCAAATGATGAACAAAACAATTTTTCTTACAAAACAATTTTTTTATTTTGAAAAAAGTTATCTGGGAAAACTAAAGCATATATCATATGTAATTAAATTAAGCTGAATTGTTTTCCTTGAAGAACAAAAACAAGAAGATAAATTTTATATTTACTTCTATTCAGCATAGTTCTGGCGGTCTGATTTAGTATATTTAGAATGAAATTTTTAGCAATTAGAAAGGAAGAAACAAAATACTCATTACTTGAAGATGGTACAATTGTGAATGCATAAAATTCAAAATAATATACAAATATTTGAAATCAATTAGTGAACTTAAAAGTTCACTGATACAATGTCAATATATAGTATTTAATTATATTTCTACATAGCAGCAACAGACAAATGAAAAAGGAATGCTTAAAAAGGATATCGAGTGTAGCATAAACCATACCAATATATATTTATAAATTAAAAATAGTGTGTGCAATTTCTATAAGATGAAAAACATAAAACACGATTTCAAATAATTGAGGAAGACCTAAGTAAGTGGAGGAATAGTCCGGGTTCAAGAATTAGAAGACATATTATGGTAAGATGTAATTATCCCTAAATGTTCATATGTGAATTCAGTACCAGTCAAAATTATAGCAACTTGTTAAGTGAATGTGTGCATACATGTGTAAATTAAGAAGTATGTTTTACATATACATTGATATGTATATATCCCAATGCAAAGGGCAAAACTAGCTAAGACAATTTTTAAAAATAAGAGTAAAGCTGGCACACTAACACTGTCAAATATCAAGATGTATTACAAAGTTACAGTGATTAAAACAGTGTGTTATTTATATAAAGACAGAAAAATAAAACAATGCAATACAATAGAAAATCCAGGAACAGACTTTTTTATATGTGGTTGCTTGAATTTTGACAAAGTTTACATTCTAAAATAGTTGAAAGAAGATGCTAACTTCAAAAGCTGCAATGACCTCTCCCATCATAAATTTGGTGTGCCCATTTCTTACTTTCATTTAAGTGGAAGATATATATGTATTATTTTGTGTCTTTAGCTTATTTGCCTTTCATTAGCCTTTCTACCTGGAAATTTTATACTCTCCTCCAATTAGAGCAAATTGAATCAACAAAAATTAATTTATGGTTTTTGGCATCTCTCTAGGGAATATTTCTTTTTTTTTTTTTAATTAATTTATTATTATTATACTTTAAGTTGTAGGGTACATGTGCACAACGTGCAGGTTTGTTACATATGTATACTTGTGCCATGTTGGTGTGCTGCACCCATCAACTCGTCATTTACATCAGGTATAACTCCCAATGCAATCCCTCCCCCCTCCCCCCTCCCCATGATAGGCCCCGGTGTGTGATGTTCCCCTTCCCGAGTCCAAGTGATCTCATTGTTCAGTTCCCACCTATGAGTGAGAACATGCGGTGTTTGGTTTTCTGTTCTTGTGATAGTTTGCTGAGAATGATGGTTTCCAGCTGCATCCACGTCCCTACAAAGGACACAAACTCATCCTTTTTTATGGCTGCATAGTATTCCATGGTGTATATGTGCCACATTTTCTTAATCCAATCTGTCACTGATGGACATTTGGGTTGATTCCAAGTCTTTGCTATTGTGAATAGTGCTGCAATAAACATACGTGTGCATGTGTCTTTATAGCAGCATAATTTAGAATCCTTTGGGTATATACCCAGTAATGGGATGGCTGGGTCATAGGGTACATCTAGTTCTAGACCCTTGAGGAATCGCCATACTGTTTTCCATAATGGTTGAACTAGTTTACAATCCCACCAACAGTGTAAAAGTGTTCCTATTTCTCCACATCCTCTCCAGCACCTGTTGTTTCCTGACTTTTGAATGATCGCCATTCTAACTGGTGTGAGATGGTATCTCATTGTGGTTTTGATTTGCATTTCTCTGATGGCCAGTGATGATGAGCATTTTTTCATGTGTCTGTTGGCTGTATGAATGTCTTCTTTTGAGAAATGTCTGTTCATACCCTTTGCCCACTTTTTGATGGGGTTGTTTGTTTTTTTCTTGTAAATTTGTTTGAGTTCTTTGTAGGTTCTGGATATTAGCCCTTTGTCAGATGAGTAGATTGCAAAAATTTTCTCCCATTCTGTAGGTTGCCTGTTCACTCTGATGGTAGTTTCTTTTGCTGTGCAGAAGCTCTTTAGTTTAATGAGATCCCATTTGTCAATTTTGACTTTTGCTGCCGTTGCTTTTGGTGTTTTAGACATGAAGTCTTTGCCCATGCCTATGTCCTGAATGGTACTACCTAGGTCTTCCTCTAGGATTTTTATGGTATTAGGTCTAACATTTAAGTCTCTAATCCATCTTGAATTAATTTTTGTATAAGGAGTAAGGAAAGGATCCAGTTTCAGCTTTCTACTTATGGCTAGCCAATTTTCCCAGCACCATTTATTAAATAGGGAATCTTTTCCCCATTTCTTGTTTCTCTCAGGTTTGTCAAAGATCAGATGGCTGTAGATGTGTGGTATTATTTCTGAGGACTCTGTTCTGTTCCATTGGTCTATATCTCTGTTTTGGTACCAGTACCATGCTGTTTTGGTTACTGTAGCCTTGTAGTATAGTTTGAAGTCAGGTAGCGTGATGGCTCCAGCTTTGTTCTTTTGACTTAGGATTGTCTTGGAGATGCGGGCTCTTTTTTGGTTCCATATGAACTTTAAAGCAGTTTTTTCCAATTCTGTGAAGAAGCTCATTGGTAGCTTGATGGGGATGGCATTGAATCTATAAATTACCTTGGGCAGTATGGCCATTTTCACGATATTGATTCTTCCTATCCATGAGCATGGTATGTTCTTCCATTTGTTTGTGTCCTCTTTGATTTCACTGAGCAGTGGTTTGTAGTTCTCCTTGAAGAGGTCCTTTACATCCCTTGTAAGTTGGATTCCTAGGTATTTTATTCTCTTTGAAGCAATTGTGAATGGAAGTTCATTCCTGATTTGGCTCTCTGTTTGACTGTCACTGGTGTATAAGAATGCTTGTGATTTTTGCACATTAATTTTGTATCCTGAGACTTTGCTGAAGTTGCTGATCAGCTTAAGGAGATTTTGGGCTGAGACAATGGGGTTTTCTAAATATACAATCATGTCGTCTGCAAACAGGGACAATTTGACTTCTTCTTTTCCTAACTGAATCCCCTTGATTTCTTTCTCTTGCCTGATTGCCCTAGCCAGAACTTCCAACACTATGTTGAATAGGAGTGGTGAGAGAGGGCATCCCTGTCTTGTGCCAGTTTTCAAAGGGAATTTTTCCAGTTTTTGCCCATTCAGTATGATATTGGCTGTGGGTTTGTCATAAATAGCTCTTATGATTTTGAGGTACGTTCCATCAATACCGAATTTATTGAGCATTTTTAGCATGAAGGGCTGTTGAATTTTGTCAAAAGCCTTTTCTGCATCTATTGAGATAATGGTGTGGTTCTTGTCTTTGGTTCTGTTTATATGCTGGATTATGTTTATTGATTTGCGAATGTTGAACCAGCCTTGCATCCCAGGGATGAAGCCCACTTGATCATGGTGGATAAGCTTTTTGATGTGCTGCTGAATCCGGTTTGCCAGTATTTTATTGAGGATTTTTGCATCGATGTTCATCAGGGATATTGGTCTAAAATTCTCTTTTTTTGTTGTGTCTCTGCCAGGCTTTGGTATCAGGATGATGTTGGCCTCATAAAATGAGTTAGGGAGGACTCCCTCTTTTTCTATTGATTGGAATAGTTTCAGAAGGAATGGTACCAGCTCCTCCTTGTACCTCTGGTAGAATTCAGCTGTGAATCCATCTGGTCCTGGACTTTTTTTGGTTGGTAGGCTATTAATTATTGCCTCAATTTCAGAGCCTGCTATTGGTCTATTCAGGGATTCAACTTCTTCCTGGTTTAGTCTTGGAAGAGTGTAAGTGTCCAGGAAATTATCCATTTCTTCTAGATTTTCCAGTTTATTTGCATAGAGGTGTTTATAGTATTCTCTGATGGTAGTTTGTATTTCTGTGGGGTCGGTGGTGATATCCCCTTTATCATTTTTAATTGCGTCGATTTGATTCTTCTCTCTTTTCTTCTTTATTAGTCTTGCTAGTGGTCTGTCAATTTTGTTGATCTTTTCAAAAAACCAACTCCGGGATTCATTGATTTTTTGGAGGGTTTTTTGTGTCTCTATCTCCTTCAGTTCTGCTCTGATCTTAGTTATTTCTTGCCTTCTGCTAGCTTTCGAATGTGTTTGCTCTTGCTTCTCTAGTTCTTTTAATTGCGATGTTAGAGTGTCAATTTTAGATCTTTCCTGCTTTCTCTTGTGGGCATTTAGTGCTATAAATTTCCCTCTACACACTGCTTTAAATGTGTCCCAGAGATTCTGGTATGTTGTATCTTTGTTCTCATTGGTTTCAAAGAACATCTTTATTTCTGCCTTAATTTCGTTATGTACCCAGTAGTCATTCAGGAGCAGGTTGTTCAGTTTCCATGTAGTTGAGCGGTTTTGATTGAGTTTCTTAGTCCTGAGTTCTAGTTTGATTGCACTGTGGTCTGAGAGACAGTTTGTTACAATTTCTGTTCTTGTACATTTGCTGAGGAGTGCTTTACTTCCAATTACGTGGTCAATTTTGGAGTAAGTACGATGTGGTGCTGAGAAGAATGTATATTCTGTTGATTTGGGGTGGAGAGTTCTATAGATGTCTATTAGGTCTGCTTGCTGCAGAGATGAGTTCAATTCCTGGATATCCTTGTTAACTTTCTGTCTCGTTGATCTGTCTAATGTTGACAGTGGAGTGTTGAAGTCTCCCATTATTATTGTATGGGAGTCTAAGTCTCTTTGTAAGTCTCTAAGGACTTGCTTTATGAATCTGGGTGCTCCTGTATTGGGTGCATATATATTTAGGATAGTTAGCTCTTCCTGTTGAATTGATCCCTTTACCATTATGTAATGGCCTTCTTTGTCTCTTTTGATCTTTGATGGTTTAAAGTCTGTTTTATCAGAGACTAGTATTGCAACCCCCGCTTTTTTGTGTTCTCCATTTGCTTGGTAAATCTTCCTCCATCCCTTTATTTTGAGCCTATGTATGTCTCTGCGTGTGAGATGGGTCTCCTGAATACAGCAGACTGATGGATCTTGACTCTTTATCCAGTTTGCCAGACTGTGTCTTTTAATTGGAGCATTTAGTCCATTTACATTTAAGGTTAAGATTGTTATGTGTGAACTTGATCCTGCCATTATGATATTAACTGGTTATTTTGCTCATTAGTTGATGCAGTTTCTTCCTAGCCTTGATGGTCTTTCCATTTTGGCATGTTTTTGCAATGGCTGGTACCGGTTGTTCCTTTCCATGTTTAGTGCTTCCTTCAGGGTCTCTTGTAAGGCAGGCCTAGTGGTGACAAAATCTCTAAGCATTTGCTTATCTGTAAAGGATTTTATTTCTCCTTCACTTATGAAACTTAGTTTGGCTGGATATAAAATTCTGGGTTTAAAATTCTTTTCTTTAAGAATGTTGAATATTGGCCCCCACTCTCTTCTGGCTTGAAGAGTTTCTGCCGAGAGATCTGCTGTTAGTCTGATGGGCTTCCCTTTGTGGGTAACCCGACCTTTCTCTCTGGCTGCCCTTAAGATTTTTTCCTTCATTTCAACTTTGGTGAATCTGGCAATTATGTGTCTTGGAGTTGCTCTTCTCGAGGAGTATCTTTGTGGCGTTCTCTGTATTTCCTGGATTTGAATGTTGGCCTGCCCTACTAGGTTGGGGAAGTTCTCCTGGATGATATCCTGAAGAGTGTTTTCCAACTTGGTTCCATTTTCCCCCTCACTTTCAGGCACCCCAATCAGACGTAGATTTGGTCTTTTTACATAATCCCATACTTCTTGCAGGCTTTGTTCATTTCTTTTTCTTCTTTTTTCTTTTGGTTTCTCTTCTCGCTTCATTTCATTCATTTCATCCTCCATCGCTGACATTCTTTCTTCCAGTTGATCGAGTCGTTTACTGAAGCTTGTGCATTTGTCACGTATTTCTCGTGCCATGGTTTTCGTCTCTTTCATTTCGTTTATGACCTTCTCTGCATTAATTACTCTAGCCATCAATTCTTCCACTTTTTTTTCAAGATTTTTAGTTTCTTTGCGCTGGGTACGTAATTCCTCCTTTAGCTCTGAGAAATTTGATGGACTGAAGCCTTCTTCTCTCATCTCGTCGAAGTCATTCTCCATCCAGCTTTGATCCGTTGCTGGCGATGAGCTGCACTCCTTTGCCGGGGGAGATGCGCTCTTATTTTTTGAATTACCAGCTTTTCTGCCCTGCTTTTTCCCCATCTTTGTGGTTTTATCTGCCTCTGGTCTTTGATGATGGTGATGTACTGATGGGGTTTTGGTGTAGGTGTCCTTCCTGTTTGATAGTTTTCCTTCTAACAGTCAGGACCCTCAGCTGTAGGTCTGTTGGAGATTGTTTGAGGTCCACTCCAGACCCTGTTTGCCTGGGTATCAGCAGCAGAGGCTGCAGAAGATAGAATATTTCTGAACAGCGAGTGTACCTGTCTGATTCTTGCTTTGGAAGCTTCCTCTCAGGGGTGTACTCCACCCTGTGAGGTGTGGGGTGTCAGACTGCCCCTAGTGGGGGATGTCTCCCAGTTAGGCTACTCAGGGGTCAGGGACCCACTTGAGCAGGGAGTCTGTCCCTTCTCAGATCTCAACCTCCGTGCTGGGAGATCCACTGCTCTCTTCAAAGCTGTCAGACAGAGTCGTTTGCATCTGCAGAGCTTTCTGTTGTTATTGTTTACTGTGCCCTGTCCCCATAGGTGGAGTCTACAGAGACAGGCAGGTTTCCTTGAGCTGCTGTGAGCTCCACCCAGTTCGAGCTTCCCAGCAGCTTTGTTTACCTACTTAAGCCTCAGCAATGGCGCCGCCCCTCCCCCAGCCTCGCTGCTGCCTTGCCGGTAGATCACAGACTGCTGTGCTAGCAATGAGGGAGGCTCCGTGGGTGTGGGACCCTCCCGGCCAGGTGTGGGATATGATCTCCTGGTGTGCCTGTTTGCTTAAAGCGCAGTATTGGGGTGGGAGTTACCCGATTTTCCAGGTGTTGTGTGTCTCAGTTCCCCTGGCTAGGAAAAGGGATTCCCTTCCCCCTTGCGCTTTCCAGGTGAGGCAATGCCTCGCCCTGCTTCAGCTCTCGGTGGTCGGGCTGCAGCAGCTGACCAGCACCGATCATCTGGCACTCCCCAGTGAGATGAACCCAGCACCTCAGTTGAAAATGCAGAAATCACCGGTCTTCTGTGTCGCTGGCACTGGGAGTTGGAGACTGGAGCTGTTCCTATTCGGCCATCTTGCTCCGTCCCCCCGGGAATATTTCTTTATCTGTTTATGAAGCATTTATCTGCTATCTTAAGGGGAACATTAATTCAAAAGCAAAACATCCAATATCATTTATATTTATTTTGAAGGAAAATCCAAAATTAACAGCATACAGCATCAATAGCAGAATTATTTCAACTAACAGTTAAGTAATTAAAAATAAACAGATAATGCTAGATTTATATATTAATAATATACAAATAAAAATATTTTTAGAAATTACGAAAATCAGGTACGAAAATTATAATCATTAAAATCAGTAACCAAATAGATTGCATCATGTGTAGTTTTAAAAAAAAAAAGATGAAAAATGTAGTACAATGGAAGATCTGAATGAAGAATTTTTCCAAGAGCACCAAGAAATCATGCAAAAATAGAAGCTAGACTGAAAAAGAGTGAATTTGAATAGCATTATCAATATTCAGATACTTATAGTCTTCAATAGAGCAGAAAATAATAACAGACAGAAGGATAATTTTTAAGTAATGGTCAAAATAAGACTCTTAGAAATAAAGAAAGATGAAATATGTCATGGATTGCTAAACTGAAAAGATATAAAGTTAAAAATTATTAAAACGTCAAAACTTTCAGACAGAAAAATACAAAAGAAGAATGAACCTTCTCAACACAATGTGAAATTCTAGCAGACAATAGAAGAATATTTTTTTAATTGAAGGAAAATATTTTGTAACCAGAATTTTATATCCAACTAAACTGTCATTCAAATGCAAAGGTCAAGTATTACAAGAGCTGCTTCAAAGTTTTTTTAAAAAGACCCCAAATGTGTTGAAAACACCATTTTTTGAAATAATGAAATACAGTTATATTTAGAGGAGTTGCTTACATAGGAGGATAAATAAATCTCAAAGTTGCAGCAAAAGATGCTAAATATAAGAGTTATACAATACATTGGTAAGGTTTTTTTTTTTTTTTAATCTAACACTGAAGAAAGCATTTATCTTCAACAATGGGGAACTATAATCATGGACAATATCCAAATTATAGGAGTAGACAAGAAGAAGAATGAAGAAACAGGAAGTTTAGGAAAATATTTGTGATTTTTGTAGGAAAATGTGAATTTTGTGAGTTTAAACTATCCATAGGGCTAATTACACATGAGATTGGTCTTAAGACAGCAGCAATGAGAAATACAACATTTAACTTTCAAACTGGCAATGAAACGTCTTATGTCTAGTTGAGACAGAGATATGAAAAAAAAAGAAAGAAAGAAAGAAAGAAAGACACGTGCCACTTATCACATTTCATTGGCCAAACAAGGTCCCCTAGTCAAGTCTGATATTAATGGAGAAGGGAAGTATAATCCTCATACAGTAAGGGGTAGCAAATGCTTTGAACAATAATGCAATACATGATAAGCAGTAAAAAATAGAATGAGATATATTATACAATAACGGTTTTGTATATTAAAAATGCTTGCACATAAAATATAAAGCACATTTTTCATGAAAACAAACAAAAGTGTATGTAACACATTATAACTATTTCCTGTGAATGGGAAAGAAGATTGGAAATGTAAAATAAAAAAAATTAAAATGGAGACAAAATTTTAAAACTGAAATTAAATAAATTTCTCCGGAAAAACATTACTAAGGGAACATATTCCAGGAATTTGTTGGTTTGGTTATCAGGTAGATAAAGTTACCATGAAAACAGTTTGTCATTTTTTTCTCTAGAGAGATTATAAAGTATATTAAATAAAGAGGACTGGGTGCGGTGGCTCACGCCTGTAATCTCAGCACTTTGGGAGGCCAAGGCAAGCGAATCACCTGAGGTCGGGAGTTGGAGACCAGCCTGACCAACATGGCGAAACCCCGTCTCTACTAAAAATACAAAATTAGCCAGACATGGTGGTGCATGCCTGTAATCCCAGCTACTCAGGAAGCTGAGGCAGGAGAATCGCTTGAACCCAGGAGGTGGAGGCTGTGGTGAGCCAAAATCGCATCATTGCACTGCAGCCTGGACAAAAAGAGTGAAACTCTGTCTTAAATAAATAAATAAATAAATAAATAAATAAATAGATAGAAATAATGCTGCTCCGAGGACTATTTCCCTTCAGAAGTAGAAATTGGAAACTACTAAATAGCTTGAGCTAAAGGAAGGTAAGTAGATTATTTGTGGAAGGTTTGTGGTCTTAGAAGCGGGTCTCAATAAACATGGGAATGCAGATATCTGAGATTCTAATCGCAATTCTTCGGATACATACACAGAAGTAGTTTCACTGGATCATATGGTACTTCTATTTTTAAAAAATTCCTGGGAATCTCCATACTATTTTCCATAGTGGCTAAACCATTTTACATTCCCACCTACAGTGTACAAGGGTTCCATTTTTTCTACATCTTTGCCAATAGCTATCTTTTTTTTCATATATATGATAGCCAGCCTAAGAGGTCTGGGGTGATAGTTCATTGTGATTTTGATTTTCATTTTCCTGATGACTAATGATGTTGAGTGTCTTGTCATATACTTGTTGGCCATTTGTATGTCTTCTTTGAAGAAATATCTATTCAAGTAATTTGCCCAATAGCCAAGATATGGAAACAACCTAAATGCCCATCAATAGATAATTAAAGCAAATGTGACATATACATACAATGGAATAATATTCAGCCTTTAAAAAGGAATGAAATCCTGCCATATGTGACAATATGAATGGACCTGGAGAACATTATACTGAGTAAAATGAAGCAGTTACGGAAAGACATGACTGCATAATTCTACTTACATGAGGCATCTAAAATAGTCAAATACATAGAAACAGAGAGTAGAATGGTGGTTGCCAGGAGCCTGGGGAATGGGGAAATGGGAAGCTGTTCCTCAATGAGTATACAGTTTCATTTATACAAGATGAGTAAGTTCTAGAGATCTACTGCATGACATTGTGCCTATAGTTAACAATACTCTATTGTAAACTTAAAAGTTTTAAAGGAGGATAGATTTCATGTTAAGCATCCTTACCACAATAATGAAAAAGAGAACGAAGCCTCTACACATAGGAAGGGAAAATGAATACAGTATATGCTTGGCACAAGAGAAAAGTATTATTATGTTAGAGAAATTTGGTGAGGATCTAGTATATTTAACCAAGAACAGAGAAATGCTCTAGATTTATAAATAAATGCAATTATGGAAATTTAGTAATAGGACACAAACTAGAACATAAAATGAACACCCCCATTTTCATTGATGACTATAAAATAGAATTAAAGAAATTATGAACATACTTGAAGGAAAGACAAGGAAATTCAGTACAAGATGTTTCAGGTATTAATTGAAAGTTTGAAAGTGTTGGGGCAATTTTAGATGATAGTAGTCCATGCTATGAGAAAAATGCTAGGGAAGTAATAACTCTAAGTTTTGTCACAGAGAAGATAAGGTTTATTAAAGTGTTAATGGACAATATCATAATTAATTAACTCACTATGTGTTTGGAGATGGGATGCAATTACTCTACGGAGCCAGTTGACTGTAGGAAGACAAATGATCTGTGGGATACCTTTAGCAAACCCAACACTGATGTCTCTATATTTCTCAATATGAGAAATCCCACAAACCAAAGTGTAGAGGAATACTAGAACAGCAAAATAAGCAGAGCGTGGGGAATGTTGAGGAATTACCAGGTTTTGAACAAGAAACAACTGGATTTCCCATCTGATACAAAGCAGAAATCTCATCTAGAAGTCAGTATTCACAGATTCAAAGAAGTCTAGGGTAGAAAATAGAATCATCACCTACCCTGCCGTCATTGGCACCCTGGAATGCATAATCCCCACCTCTGATCAATTGTGAGCTTTATTGTGAAGGAAACTGAATTAGCAGAAGAAGCAAAAAGTAGGTACATATCTATAGGCAGTAGGATCTAAAGATTTAACTCCTCCTGACCCAGTGTTCTTTGTCTTTGGGTTTAGGCTCTAAGATAAGCCAAAAAAGAATATCAGATTCTTTTCCTTACCATTTATTTTGTCTTTCTGGGGAACACTGGAGGAGGAGTGCTGAGTGTGTAACATGGTGTAATGACATCAATAAATCACCAAGATTTTATTTAACAGAAAGCAATGAAGGACATCTTTTTAAGCACTATTAGACTCTATATAGTTAAATCGCCTATTCCTGTTCTTTTCCGAAATCAAATTTTAAACACATTTGGCCTATTGAATATACTTAACAATGTGGTCAGTTACTGGAATATCAACAAAGCACATAATAGTTGCTTTTTATCCACTCCTGTTGACTTTAAAGATATTGTTTCTCTAGGCACTAACAAATTCATAACTGTGTATTTTCTTTCCAGTCAGAGTTATAAGAGATTATGTTGCACATAAATCAAATTTGTGCTGCACCTTATGTGAGAAATTTCAGCTCTCTCCTCAGTCATGAGGTTAAAAAAATTACATCTCAAAATAAAGCATTTGGCAAAATTTGTCTGTCTATCTTTTAGGCCCTTCAATTCAAGGGAAAGAGGTAATAACTCTTAAGCAATAAAATATTAACAAATACACAATTTGTAATACTTTTCACCAGCTAGAAGATTAACTCCCTGGATCTTTTATTGCAATTTTAAAATGTATTTTATTACATGAATCAAAACTTCCACTATGGACCAATACAATAAAATAGATTGTGGTGAGATGTGTAATAACTCTGAACTATGTTTCAGGTTTAAAAAAAAAAAAACAACAACACTATTGTGTCTGTAGCTAACAATACTCTATTGTACGCTTAAAAGTTTTAAAGGAAGATAGATTTCATGTTAAGCGTCCTTACCACAATAATGTAAAAGAGAATGAAGCCTCTACATATAGGAAAGGGAAAATGAATACAGTATATGCTTGGCACAAGAGAAAGGTATTATTATGTTAGAGAAGTTTGGTGAGGATCTACTACATTTAACCAACAACAAGAGAAATGCTCTAGATTTATAAATAAGAGCAATTACTAACATTTACTATTAGGAAACAAACTAGTACATAAAATGAACACCCCCATTTTCCTTGATGACTATAAAATAGAATTAAAGAAATTATGAGGCCGGGCGCGGTGGCTCAAGCCTGTAATCCCAGCACTTTGGGAGGCCGAGATGGGTGGATCACGAGGTCAGGAGATCGAGACCATCCTGGCTAACACGGTGAAACCCCATCTCTACTAAAAATACAAAAAAATTTAGCCGAGCGTGGTGGCAGGCGCCTGTAGTCCCAGCTACTCGGGAGGCTGAGGCAGGAGAATGGCGTGAACCCAGGAGGCGGAGCTTGCAGTGAGCCGAGATAGTGCCACTGCACTCCAGCCTGGGCGACAGAGCAAGACTCCGCCTCAAAAAAAAAAAAAAAAAAAAAAAAAAAAAAGAAATTATGAACATATTTGAAGGTAAGAGTTTTTGAATCTGGAAAAAAAGAGGAGCAAATAAGTGTATATCCCTCAAAAAGAAAAATACTCTATAAATTGTAAAACCTAACATAAGATTTACAAAGAAAACTATTTAGTACAAAGTCGATTCATTATACGTTCACCCATGATAATCCATTTATTAAAAAATCTTCATGAGTTTTAAGCTCAAGCAGAGTCCTAGGCACAAGTCTACACACAAAAGAGAAAGACATGCAAATAAATACATAATTTAGGTAAATGCTACAATAGAAATGTATAAAGCACACAAAAATGTCGTAGAAATGGCGAAAACATTACAGTCCATAAAATTATTTGATTTTGTTATATACGAGTTCGTAAATTAGTTTACTGATTTCTTTTACAAAACAATATCTACTCATGGGAAACATATTTTCATATTTGTAACAAAAATTCAGACAAAAGAGCAATATTGAAACCCTCATGGAAATATCAGTAAAACAATTAAATGACATCTGCTTCATTGTTTTTTAAAAGTCAGCTGAATAGTCTAAATGTTAATGTGTATAGATATCTGAATAAATAAAAGATTAAAATGAATATGTAAACACAGAAATATAGAAAAAAACTGCAAATGATTGAATAGTACTCAGGTTGCCTGTGCAACTGTAATTTTAAGCATGAACAAATGAAACCTCCCAGAATCAATGGTCTGATGCCATAATTATATTATGGATTAACAATCGTAATGTTTCTGTACTGAAACCTGAAAACATATTGGAATTGTTTTATTAAAGGTAAGCAATTATATTCTGCTTACACATATCCTCCTGTCTTTATATCAAGAAGTAAAATGTACAAAATACTGTCTTATTTGGGGGGTAAAAAAAATAAGTTTAGAGGAAAATAACAGTATCTGAGTATATTAACTCATCAGATTTAGCCCACCATCTTCTATGCATCATAGCAAGGACTCCAGAGGATTATAAATGTGTGCCTGTGGATAAAGAAGATACTAATTAAAGATGTACAGGTTGTAACTCTATCTGCTCTTTTGTTCAATTTGTCATGTGAATTAAATGGTGGAATACTAGTCAAGAAGTGATGAGGGAAAACCACTTCAAACCAGCCTAGACAGCTCTATAAAATTCTTAACAGTGTCAAATTGTACAATTTTGTGTAATATGAGAAAGAAACTTCAAAGTGGGAAAGAAAATTGCTAATGCATCTTCATAAAGTTTACATCCATTAAAAAATGGTGAAGGAATATTGTTTCAAATTCATAAAACATCATTACAAACAGAAACTAGATTTACCCAATAGGAAACAAAAAAGAAAGGAACAAAACATAATGTGATAATTGTACATTTTCAACTAATTCTGGTGGATTCTTTTATTAGATTTTCACAGCAATCAAGGCAGTGGTATACAGAAAAATATCGCTCGACACTGAATTCATTAATTGACTTCAGCAACAAATATTTATTTTTTAAGCCACAAATATGTGCCAGGGGCAATTAAAATAGAGGGTTACAGCAATGAAAGAATCAAGCACAAATTCATGAGGAGCTTGCATTTCTGTGAAGACAAGACAGCAAGTAAAACATATAAGTAAAATATAGAATGTACTACAGTGAACAAGAAAACAAGAAGAAATAGAAGAGGTACTAAATTTAGAATAAGGTGATCAGATAAACCTTCCCGAGGTGATATTTCAGCAAAATGCAAAGGAAATGAGGAAACAAACCATTTTATAACTAAGCAGAGAGAGTTCAAGACAGAGAAAACAAAAAGTATAGAAGCCCAGGGGTTAGAACATCCTAGTTTGATAGAATTCAGCAAAGAAACCAGTGTGGTTGGAAAAAAAGGTAAGTAAGGGAGAGAGTGATAAAAAATGAGATAAAAGATAGATAGGTTGTAAAGTGTGAGAGCCTTGTAAAATCCTTGCAAGGCTTTAGTCTTTCAGAGATTTCACTTGCTTTTAAGGTTTCAATAGGATAACTCCACAATGAGAGTGAATTGTGGAAGAAGTAAAAGTAACTACTTAAATTACTTTTCCTCAATTGTTATGTGGCATTATATAATATAAATATCATATAATACAGAATCTAGAATCCTTCTATCTGGTTACATAAAACTTGAACGTTAGATGAAATAGAACAGATCATCTTCTTAGCGTGTTCCATGCAATTTGAGTAACAATGTAACTGGCTGTAGACAACTGGTTGCTGGTACAAACTGTTTTAAAAATATGGAAAATATATATCATCATAGATACTGGTTATATGATTTGAACATAAACACATATATCCATACTATTTGGAGGCAATTGACATGGTCCAGAATGATGATGGTGGCTCAGTCCAGGAACGGCAACAGGATTTACTGAAAGGCTGTAAACAGTCATAAGTAGGAGTCAAGGATGACTCCAAGATTTTAGGGCTAAATAACTTAATGTGAAGTTGCTATTAACGGATATGGAAGGACTGTGAAAGAATCGGTTTAGAAGGGGGAAGATCAAGACCTCTATTTTGTACTTGTTGACTTAAAAATGCCCATTAGATATCCAAACGTAGATGTTGGCGAGTTAGTTGGATATATAAGACTGGTGTTCATGAGAAAGGCCCAAAGTCTAAGCTGGAGGTATACTTCTGAGATCAGGGTACAACTATGATACCAGAAAAGGTCAAAGATAATGAAGGGTGGAGAGTGCTCAATAGGAGAAGTTTCCAAAAATATAATCCTCAGTTCTGTCGCAATTAAACAAGCACATTTGATTTGGGGACATCCTGAAATATATCTCATTATAATAATTTCAGGCAACCACAAATACCTTACTCTGATATAATTATTATATGTGTACATATGTGGAATCATGTTGAATATTTCTTGAAGTAGTTATTTGATAATTACTTGAGGATTGGAACTATATTCTCCTACATGGGAAGCATTATGTTCAATGGTGACTAAGAATATCATTTAAAAAATGCCAGTGTCTTATAAACTGATAAAATTAAAAAACTGATTTTTTCTAAAAAATATAAATTTGTGAAATCACTCTGGTTTGCCTTGCTGATGTTAGTTTTGCATTTGAATGTCATATTATTTTCTTGTATTTCCTTTCAATGGTATATGAAGAAGGCCCATGACAATCGATAGAGGCAGAGAGAGTATCCTTCTGCTTTGGAAAAAGAACTAGTTGAGTGGTTGAACTTAAGCCAGTTATTGCTATACTTTTACACTTAACATTGATTTGGATTGCCACCTCCCAAATACTAACGGAGCTGGAGTTATGTTATTGGTGGTCAGGCTGAGGAAACGTGAGGTCCTATGTATACAGTGATTCCAAAAGCCACATGCATTTCCCAAAAGTTCAAGTTTATTCATTATTGGATTGATGACACCCTAAATGGAAGTTTTGACATTTCTTTACTTCTTTACTCAATTTATATCTGGCCTTCACTGATTAATATGAAATAGAGGCATTAGAAATGTTATGCAGATTTTCCTGATTTTTACAGGCTTCAAGATTCATAGCACCATAGAATGCCCAAATTGTAGTTGAGTCCTCATGCCAGTTGACTTTGGAATTACAGGCTTTTCCCAAATTCTCTTTGCAGTATTTTTCTAGGTATCTCAAAAGTATTGCATGTTCCACAAAAACACCCTGATTTTGGATCGTCACTTTAGCTCATTTTTTGGACTCCTTTTTCTCTATTTTTCATATTACTTCTTTCCTTCATACTGGTTTTCCCTGGTCTGTTATGATACTTATCCTATAACTTTTCTCCATCCATGGACACAAGTCCATATTTTTATTTCTCAGAGCAGAGCTATAAAATGTAACACTATCTAAAACCTTATTGAATGCTTGGGGATATCAACACCACCACCACTACCACAAAAAATGGGGATAAGTTAAAATTGTATATTAGGTATGATTCCTTCTCAAATACATTGAGCAAGGGATTCCACACATTTCCTAAATACATCTCTTTAACATTAACTTTAGGTTTGACACTGCACTATAGAAATCATTTGTTTCTGTCATATGAAAGAGAAGTCTTCAGTTCAAACCTTAGAGAAGAACAAAGGAAAAATATCATCTTTATTTCAAAATGGAAATACAATTGCAAGGCTTTAGAGAACTTCCCTTTGCAAATAATGAAGAATAAATATATTGGGATTTTTTTTCTTAGACGTTGACATGAATTTGAATCATCAGAGCAGGCTTTTCTGTTTTTAAATTCAGATGTCTGATGCGAATTCCTGTCTAATGAATCAGAATGCTAGGTGCCAGTATTTTTGACAAATTTTCCATATGATTCTCATGCATACCAAATTTGAGAGCTATTACAAATTATTTTGCAGAATAGCACACTATATTGGATCCTCACTATTTCAGAATAGAATATTTGCCTTACATTTGTATAAATAAAATATTTTTCCCCAACAAAGGAGCCTTCAAGTCTTCTTCTCTAAGTAGATGCACATCTTCGGCAGCTTTTAACTGGATGTTTTTCTACCCTAGAACTGAATTTTTCAGGTGCACATATTCCTGTACCACAATATACATCACTTTTAGGATCTGTGTAATGAATAGAAGGGCGTAGTTGATCAGACAGAAGGACTGATTCACCTGATCTACTATTGAATATAACCCATTCTTCTTCACAAGTTGAAGTAAACTTAGATTCCTTATTTCCATACAGTGAAATTAAAGACACTGCTGTTCTTCCTGAGGGACACTTTCTCCCATGGAACCTTTTCCCTTGTTACAAGTATACATATGTAACAAACCTGCACGCTATGTACATATACCCTAGAACTTAAAGTATATAAAAAAAAAAAAAGTAATCATGAAATTGAAAAAAAAAAAAAAAAAAAAAGAAGATACATTGTATGATTATTCACATCTTTATGACTCTCCTTTTAGAGAATCCTTGAGGGTCCTTGGACTCTTGCTAATTCCACATTCTGGAGCTCTACCTAGATTTCTCCTCCTTTCCCTTCAGGAGCTTTCAAACATTTGAGAGAGAAGTTAACTGTGTTGTCTCTCTATTGGCTCAGGGAATTACGGTAGTTTATTTCTCCTCTTCTTTTAATTCCTGTTTCGGTCTCCAGATTTTGTTTCACTGAGCTTGCAAGATGGTAATAAAGTGGCGTCTTCAACATAATTAGTAAGATTTGCCTGACAACTCAATGTCATGACATACAAAACAGCATTGCTGATTTACATTTACATTGCATAAAGAAAGTATTTATTAAAAGATTTATTTTTATGTCTTTAACAAAATTATGGAATAGTTGAGGACTGGGCGCAGTGCCTTATACCTGTAATCCCAACACGTTGGGAGGCTGATGCAGAAGGATTGCTTGAGTTCAGCAGTTTGAAACCAACCTGGGCAACATAGTGAGACCTTGTCTCTACAAAAACATCAACAATCAGCTGGTGGTGCTGCATGGTGGTGCATGTCTGTTGTCCCAGCTACTCAGGAGGCTAAGCCAGAAGAATTGCTTGAGCCTGGGAGGTTGAGGCTGCAGTGAGCTATGATCATGCCACTGTACTCAGCTTGGGCAACAGAGTGAGATCCCATCTCAAAAAAAAAAAAAAAAAAGGAATAGTTGAACTTCAATCTCTAAAAACATATAAGAAATACGGTAGTTTTTAAATCAACACGTACTTTTGTCATTTCCCCCAAAATATTACCATCTGAAATACATATACAATTTATATAAACATATACATAAATACATATAAGATTAATTAAAATACACATTTTCCTTTATTGAAACTAGTGCAATTCTTTATATAGACAATTATTGTTTTGTGTTTGCTTTTGCCTTTTTTCCTGTAAAATGTCCTACACCCTTATCTTCTCTGACATTTTAAATCATACTCATTTAACAAGGTCTAAGTCTAGCTCAAGCATATTTTTCATTCCCCAAATTGAAAATGCTCTTTCCCTAACCTATAATTTACAACATTATTGGGAATTTTAAACTAGATAACCCTTATTGGCATTACTTCTCAATTATAATTGGAAATATTCAATAAATACAATAATTTCCATATTAGCAAGAGGCTTGACTCTAGCATAGACTCCAAAGACAAAGAGTGTAAGAGTAATAATTTTCTTCCACAGTAATAAAGTATAAGCTAGAAAAATTATTAAATATTTCATAATAATTCCACTGGACATGTATATCACTTTTGCTTGATTCTATCAACTCTGTATTCGTCCTAAGTGAACATTTATCTTCATAGTCTAACATCTATTTTAAATGTTCTGAAATTTGGTGGCTAATACCCATTTTGTTATTCTAGCCACAACTCTGATGATTTTCTAAATCAAATCATTCTCAGATTTTAGCGTTCTAGAGTTGCTTTTTGCCTTTTCTCATTCGAAAAATCTCTCCATTCAATTTATAATTTTAGTCACCCTACCTGAACAGTGACAAACTGTTGTGACTTACAAGATCACCAACTATAATTATGCAAGTTGGGTCCTAAAAAAGTATCTGGGAGATATGATTCTATGAACAATCAAGTGATTGGTAACACATGGAGCTGTGCAACATACAAGTTACTCAACCCTAAAAGTTGTCCTTGAGGTTTTTGAACTAGAACTATTTGCTGCCTTACTGTAGTGTGTGAATAAAACTATCATGGGTTAAAATGTATCTTTGTTACCAGTCTTTCACAGACTTGGTCTCTAAATTCAATATGTTAACCAATATCTCCATTAAATGTATTTCTAATTCGTAGGATGTTTTCCTTTTCAGCTAAGAGCCAGGTCCTTGTCACATGGCCATGAGAGATTAGGCTTGCAGACACTTTGAAGGGTGAAAAAAATGGAATTATTTGGGCAAAAGGGGCAAAAAGGAAAAACAGGAATGTTCCACAAAGCCAGTCCTGCTAGTGAGCTTCCTGCCTCGCAGATTGAATCCCAGGTTCCACCCAGGAAGAGGAGGGGCCAGGCTCCTCCCCACTGCAAACTTCTGTGGTTCCACCTGAGTGTACATTCCTCCCAGTGTGCAAGTCAGTCAGAGGTTCTGCCAGGGAGCCATTCCCACTTCACTGTCTCATTCCCCCCTCTAAAGAAGTACCTCTAACTCCTGTTAGAATAAGGATAGGAATAAGGGTGAAGACTGATCTTAACTGCTTCCTGCTGACAGGGGGTGCTGTTTTGGAGGAAAATGGCAGTCACATCTCCCTCAGAGGCCTATCTAAGGGTCCCTAGCAGAAAGGGCCATACTCCAAGGCTCCAGTTGCATGACTGTTTGAAGTCTGAGGGCATGAAGGCAAGAAGAGACAAATGGGGTTATTAGAAAACATTTATCAAAATGAAATAAGGGGAGGGGTAAGGAAAGCTCAAAAATCCCAAGGCCTTTTATGACTTTGCAGAGAGAAAGGTAGGCCAAAAGTCCAACTGATAATAAACTTTACCCTTTTGCTGGCATGTTGGGCTTCTGAGTTCCTTTCCCCTGAGCCCAATCCTAAGCCAACCAGTTTAAACTTTGGGAAACAAACTTTTCTCAGTTTGGAGGATGTGTCTCAGGTAAGTGTCCTATAGTATGAAGCCATAATTACCTATCAGTGAAGAGAGGACAGAGGAGGAGAAAGGAAAAAGAAGGCATTTTTTCAAAGGAGTCCCAGGGGTTCAGGATGCATCTGAAAGGGGAACAGACTGAAGATGAATGGCTACCCATCTAGAAAGAGGGGAGCAGGCATCCCTGGTTCCCTTCTCTTCCTAGCAGATACCTAGAGTACTTAGGGGAGAGAAGGAAGAGCATCCTGTTTCCCTCTTTCATCTTTATAACTCTGAGTCCTGGCGACCTTGGCAGGTGCCACCATGGATGCCAAAGTGGTTTGCACCTATGAAGCAGGGAGGGCCTGGAAAATAGAAATTATCCGCTCTCACCTATGTCTCTATCCCACCTACTGTCAGTAGCCTTGGTGTTCCCCAGACCTCATTTATGCCATGGATACTAGCATAACCTTTATCCATGAAAGAGGAGGCTTGGCTTAATGGGCAGGAATTAGCCATGTTCATTTGCACTGTGCCTTTTTTCGTCTGTTATTGTTTGCCTCTGGATCCCTTAGATCGAGTTTTCCTTCCTGGGGCTTTGACCTGAAGCTTAGAATTGAGTTTGGGACAAAAATGTGTCTTGGCAGGGGTTGCCTGGACTCCTTATCATAAGACAAATGCTAAGGCGAAGTTGTGGAACTGAGTCATCCTCCAAGAAGGGAGAGAAAAGGGTGTCATGTGACACACCCAGATAACTGGTAGCTATAGTTATGCTTGCTAGGATTTGGGTGCATGGTACTTGGCTTTGGTTAGCTCCCTTGGTCTTACTTTCCCAAAAAGGAAACCTCCGAGTGATGGGCACCCTATTTATTGTCATCACCTGGCAACATTTGCAGGATAATTGCTCAAACTAGAATATTGATCCAGATTTTTACATTACCCATCTCCCTTGTTCTTTCTGAGCTGCAGCCAGAGATTGCTGCTTGCTTCACAGGAACAAGCAGGGCTAGTCTAAAAATATAGGCAAAAACTGAAAAACAACTAATGAGTCTAGAATTTAATGAAAAATGTATGAAAACTTTTGAAACATCATTTCACTCTCCCCAGCCCTCATTTTCGTCAAAAGAAAATAAATCATCATAAGACTGAGTGGTTTGCATAATAGACTTTAGTCTTATACTTGACTTGATTATTTGCATAAATTGCAGCAAGAATAATTATTTCTACACAGGCCTTTTGGATTGGCTTTGAAGGAACTCTGTTCCACAAGGATTCTCAGATAAGACCTTTTAAGGCTGAGCCCAGTCATAGGTATATACTCAGATACCTGTGAGTTGGGTGACCCTCTCCTCTTAAGGTCCCAAGATAAAGTTGGAGCTTCTGGATCTGTGAGAAAGTGACATTCTTTACTAACCACAAGTCAGGAACCCTATACAGGGACTCCATAGGTAAGGGTATGAGGCCAGTCTCCCCAAGGGGCTTTTGTCAGCTGTGCAAGTCAAGACTGACCCCTTAAAGGGAAGCATACCCTTCCAGTCAAAGCCTTGGCAAAGTAACCAGTTTCTCCAGTTGCATCCTGTTGCAAAAGAAAAATGAATTCTTATTGCACTGATGCAAACAACTATATTGCCATAAGTTATGAATACTCAGATAGTTTTCAAATTCTAAAGGAACCAGGCAGAGAGAAACAAACATGCACCAAATTTTGTTCACAGGAGTATACCTTACTCAATTATTAAAGGTCATAAATAGTTCAAAATAAGTTTTCTTGACTCTGAAAAAAAGACAAGGATCAGCAATATTCCAAGCAAAAGTCAAAAAGATTTGCTTTAGTTTCCTGAATTCAGTCCTCTTAGTTAACTCTTCTTTTGCTTGATATTTGTGAACATTTCAGCTCTTCATGAGTCCTGTACATTTTTCTTTATTCCAATGTCACAATCTCCAAAGTTATCAGAAGCCTATAGTTGACAGCACCTGTCAAAGTTCTCTAGCTGATTATAAACCTTCCTTTTAAAAGGATTTAAACAAGACAATTGTCTGTGTATAGCAAAATGTCCAGGGTAGTTACAGTCACAAACACAATTGACAAAGAAGTTTGATTACCTCCATGGTTTACAATAACTTAAACTAAAAACCTTAATTATGATTGATAGCATATACTCAGACATTCAAATTTTAGAAGTCTCATAAAATTTTGGAACATACATTACAATTTTTCACAAAAATATAACCCCAAGAACATTGAACATCATTTTGGCAATCCCATGTACCTAAACATGAGCAGATTAGTGCCTTAAGAAAACTTTGTTGTGCTTTTACTTCAATGTTCAATTTACAGAAAAACCATACAATACCCTCTTTAATGTAGTCAATGTTCACACACAGAATTTCTTTTGCAAGATTAATTCTTACAATCTTTCCACCAGTTGTTTGAATTTTTAGCTTTATCTTATCTAATTTAAAACAGTCCTTTAATAATAGGCAAGAATTTGTATCTTTAGGCCTTTTTATAATCTTTTACTAAAAACACACATTTTACTCTTCTTACACACCTCACATGTAAATCTATTGCCAGTAGTTTCGATTACATGTTATAATGGTAATTCCTACCAATTTTTAACGTTAATGTAAAACCTGGTAAGTTGTGTTAATTGTATGCTAACTGCTACCAAGGTTTGACTCCTTTCTGCATAATTAAGGGTGTGGTTAATTCCGTATGTCCCCATATGTACCAACTGTGAAACCAGCAAGTCAAATAGTTCTCAAAACCCAAAAAGCAGTTTACAACCTTAAAACGCTTAACAAACCGTGTATCTGACCTGCACAATTTAGTTGACCTGTTTACATTTTGATGGCATCTGCATTTTACCAATAATCTTTAAGGCTGTTTTTATTTCTGAAAGATTAAAGTCATGTGAACTGAAAGGTACTACAGCTTTTATATTCCCTTTAAAAAAAAATATGTGATCCAAGTGCTTGTCTTCCTTTAGGCCAAATTAATTAAAGCTCTTTTTATAGACGTTACACACTCAACACATACACAGCTACACAGACAGGCTGGAGAAAACCCAGTCCCCACAAGATCCTTTACCACAACCAAAACTTTACAGAGAATATAAACAGTGATCCTTATCATTCCTAGCTTAGTAAAATATCTTTCAAAAGGAAAACAAACCTATTTAAAAGTTAACTGCTGATGAGGCGAAGAAGAAAAATGGATGCCTGGGGGGAAGAACCTCTTATTGTTATGCAAATGATCCCTCCACCAGGGAGAAAAACCTAATTACTGTCCCAAAGAGTTGAACCCCTTGTCCAGGGAAGGGGAAGATGCCATGGTCGCATGATGTTCACCAGTCCCTGCCAAGAGGAGAGGGGGAGCGAGGAGCTGCCACTCACCTGTCTGTCCCAAAAAAGGAACGAAAAGGCCATGGAAAGGCCACCAACCCCTGGGAGCGACAGAGGTGGGGACATGGTTTCCCCTACCCTCAGAAGTCTGAGGATGAAAAGGCTTAGAAGTGACAGTGAGAGGTTTTGATTCCCCATTTCACTCACCCCTTCTCAAGCTTTATCTTCTGGGCACCAAAGCTGTTGCAGGACTTTTTCCTTTGTTCAGCTAAGAGCGGGGTTCTTGTCACACAGCCATGAGAGATTAGGCTCACAGACACTTTGAAGGGTGAGAAAAATTGAATATATTTGGCAAAAAGGTGGGGAAAGGGACACAGGGAACTTCTGCAAAGCCAGAGTCCTGCTAGTGTACTTCCCACCTTGCACACTGAATCCCAGGTTCCACCCAGGAAGAGGAGGCCCTGGTTCCTTCCCGCTGCAAGCTTCGGTGGCTCCACCTGAGTGCACATTCCTTCCAGCATGCAGGATGGTTGGAGGTTCTGCCAGAGAGCACTTCCCACCTGGCTGTCTCATAATCACATCAAACTTAACCATTGTTTGAGTTGTTAGTTGTTACCTACAAAGAAGCTAATTTTACTACTCAAAAGAGGTCTGCAAGATGGAAATATTCTTTTCTTTTATCTTCTTTTTAAATTATTTTATGTTTTTACTTTTGAAGAGTTCTTTTATCCTCATTACTGCCTTGAATATGCTCATATCTATTTTGCCAGGTGTTCTGTGAAATATGTTATGTCCTTAATTTACAACACAATATTTTGCATAACTTTCTAAGTGCCCGATATATGTAAGAAATAAAAATGAATTTTAAAAAGTAGACAAAACAATGTATTGTCTTCTGAGTAAACACAAGGATGTGTTTAATTCTCTCTACAAATCAACAGTTTAGCACAGGAATAAAGGCCTACAAATTATTTATTATGTGATAATTCAGAGCTTGTGTTTGGTAGACAATTGGCTAATTAGCATAATTCTAGCACTCAGACCTAGAGATGCAACAGGGCTGAAGGGAAATATATACTCATATTTACAACTTAAAGTTTCTAAAAGTTGTTTATTTTTGATTGTATGACTTGTGGATAATTTGATGAAAGATTCAATGAGCAATTGCTCTTACCATTCTAAAACAAAATAACACCCCAACTGAGACATCATCTTTCTTTGAAGAAAGGCCATTTCTTTTACTACCTTTGGCCTGATCTTCAGTGAGAGAAACAACTAGCTGACAGTACATTGTTATATAGTCACTGATCTGAAAAAGCCAATAGGCTTGTTAATGAAAGAGAGTCTTTGAAAGTTCTTAGAGTATATTCAAGAGTGAATTACACAGGATATGTGTAGTTTGAATGTCTGATTGTTAAAAAAATATCTTATATATAAATCACATGGGACGAATTGTTCAAATATGTGAACATAAGGATGATGACATTTATAAGACATTTATGTGAATTTAATAGTAAATGATCTTTCTAGGTTTTTTTCTTATCTGTAAAATTATGGGGTAGGTTTATATGACTTTAAGGTCCCTTGAAGCTCTAAAATTTAATGTTTCTTTAAAAATAGTTAAAAGCAAAGAAAAATGATCCAAATTAACAAGGAAATGTAATCACTTACATATTATGCTTTAAACTTAATGTGACCAAAGAGTCATCAAATTTATAGTTTTATTATAAATCATTTAAAATATCTTTGGTTATCCTGTCTAATGATTAATATTTATAAAGTAATAATAGTGCCCCCAATGCACATTGAATAAAACATGCACCCCTTTTTCTGCACTAATTAAACAGAACTTAATTTCCTAGACTCACAATTTTGCCATTCCAATTCTTGCCCTGACTTTTTCAATCAGATTAAAAAATTCTTTATACTTTTGTTGAGGATATTACCTAATGGACTTGTTTCAACTTGCATTTTTCTTTTTTTTTTTTTTTTTTTTGAGACGGAGTCTCGCTCTGTTGCCCAGGCTGGAGTGCAGTGGCACGATCTCGGCTCACTGCAAGCTCCGCCTCCCAGGTTTACACCATTCTCCTGCCTCAGCCTCCTGAGTAGCCGGGACTACAGGCGCCCGCTACCGCGCCCGGCTAGTTTTTGTATTTTTTAGTAGAGACGGGGTTTCACCATGTTAGCCAGGATGGTCTCGATCTCCTGACCTCGTGATCCGCCCGTTTCGGCCTCCCAAAGTGCAGGGATTACAGGCTTGAGCCACCGTGCCCGGCCTCAACTTGCATTTTTCTACAGCTAAAAAGAAAGCAGTTTTTTATGTCATATTTGCATTTGCTGTGTTTCTTTTTACATTCTTTCAGTGGTATGTCAAATTCATTTACTAATTCATTCATGTGTTTTGCCAAAATAAACAAACCAAGAAGCAAAAATATTAAATGCCTATCAGGCTCTTAGTTTGCATTCCTCAGAAACATAGGCTGAGGCAGGGTCTCAGATGTATGTGTTTTACTGAAGGTGTGCTCTTGAGGAAAGACTTGTAAGAGAAGTTAAACAAGCAGGATAATGAAAAAGAAACAACCCATCAAGGATACAGTATTGCCTAGAAATCTTGGCTGAGCCAGATCTGCTGAAGTGGAGTGATGAGATATCTCTGGGACATAAATCATACCAAATGGGTGGCCTGCCTTGAAGCAAGGAGGCCAGCTTTATGTATCTTTATATAGTTAATCGTTGGCTATTTACAAAGGGGAGAGGGTAATGGAGAGGCATAACCTTTTCAAAGGAAAGATGAGCTCCCACCAGCCCAGAACAATTCTCAAGCAAAGCTTGCAGGTGTAAGACATTAATTGGGAGCCAATATTCACAGCAGCTGAGGTGTACTAATCTAGGAAATTGGCTCTGGTAGGGCACCAAATGGCATCTACTAGAATCTACCCTTTGACACTGGTACTGCACAGATCCATTTGTTTTTCAACTCAAATGGACTCCTTCTAGTGGAGCTGTCTATATAGTCACTATTCCTGGATAAATTTATAAGAGGATGATTAGTGGGCTAACCTACATCCTTCACTGTTATTTTTGGTCCTGAAGCCATAACTAATATATGTCTTCCCCTTCCACTATTTGTTCTACATTTTCCTCACCCTCACAAGAAATTCCGCTGGATGAGAAGGCTTGCCTGATTTGATCACCAAGACACCTATCTACTGGTGGTAGGGACTGGGGACAGGGTTTGAACCATTCATTATTATGCCATTCTCAGACCATCTTTACTGTACTTTTATAGTTAAAATTAGGCATGGAAACACAAGAGATCTCCAGTGAATCACCTAAGCACTCAACTTATTATTTCCTACGAGTATTGTTGCAGCAGCAACCTGTCTCCTCCTAATTTCAGGGTAATTACGCTTGCCAGTATGGTGGTTATCTTCTTTGCCCACTGGTCTTTTAGCAGAAGGAGCCAAAAACCTTCAAACAGGAGCCATAGCAAAAAGTTCAATGAAACTCTTATTATGTCTTATGTTGGAAACACCCTCTGGGAACTAGGACCTTCACAACAACTATGGTTTTACTTTATCTACCTGCAGGACTTAAACTATCACTACCATGAGGATTTATAAGGTATATTATTTCCAGGTATGATATATCAAATAACTTAACCTTTAACCAAGGAATCCATGGTACAGCAAATTAGGTACACCCTCGTCACATAACCATGGAACCCAGTGTTCCTATCATGGATATCACCAACCAGAAACTACTATCATAACAAAAGGTAGTGGAATGATGTAGTCATGATGAATCTGTGGAACCTGGGGGCAAATAATACCTAATATATTAGATTAATGCAATGATTTGCACAATGTTCAAATGTTCCAAGTCACTTCAGTTTAAGTATCATTACTTAGGGAAGTCTGTTTAACCTAACCTCTGGGGCAAGATTGTTAATATATATTCATTCCAGCCCCAACTGAATATGAACTGTTTCTGATTTGCCTTTGTGATAGGAATGGTAAAAATGCATTTTTGAAAGCAGGAACTCCATAACACACATTAGAATCCATGCTAATTTTCTCTAGCAAAAATGCCACATCCGGTCCAAGAGCTGCAACTTAATTTCCTACTTGCTTAAATTCATGAATCATTCCTTGTTGTATGTGCTGTGTTAATTAAATTGTATTTGAATGTGCCACTAATTTCTGCCATTTTTTTCTGGAATGAGGTATTATTTTTGATTGGTTGTATTGGCTGATAGGTTGATTATATCAAAGGTACCTACTTGGCACCCTCTCAATAAAACAGATGTTACTTCACAAATCATGGAACTAATATGAGGGGTGTCCCTGCTACAAAGTAAGTTCATTTCAGTTATATATTTTGAGACCAGCAAAATGACCACCAATTGAGTCTATAGACTCCATTTATTACCTCGCTCTCACCATGCCCCATACTAAAAGGGCTGTGGCAGTTTTTAAATATGTCCATATATTATTTGACATTCTTCCCTTCAAAAAGTACAGCCTAATTCCCCTCTTTTGAATAGGGGCTCGATTTAGTGAATTGCTTCTAACAGATAAAATATGGTGGAAGTGACGATGTGTGACTACTGAGGTTGAATCACAAAAGACATTGCCACTTCCACCTTGGCAACTTGGATCCCCCTCTCTGAGTAAAGTCAGCCAATATGTTTTAAGGTCATTCAAGCAGTCCTAGAATAGGTCCACCAGGGGAATGTTTGATGCCTCCCACCAACACTTAGCACTGACTTACTAGTCATGTGAGTTAGTCACTCTATGGACTCAATGTTTGGGTATGCCCTTCCTAAAATTCATATGTTGAAACCATAACTCTCAATAGTATAATATTCGGAGGTGGGGCCTTTGGGAAGCAATTAGGCCATGAGGGTTAAGACCCCATGATGAGATGAGTGCCCTTAAAAGAAGAGGCACACAAGAGAGTTTCTTCATGCTCTCTCTCTCTCTGTCTCTCTGCTATGTAAGGACACAGCAAAAAGGTGGCTCTCTACATGCCAGAAAGCCAGCCCTCAACAGACTGGATCTGCTGGTGACTTGATCTTAGACTTCCTGGCTTCTAGGACTGGGAGAAAAAAAAAAAATTGGGTATTTAAGCCATCTAGTCTATGGAATTTTTGTTATAACAGACAGAATGGACTAATACAGTCACCACTAAGAAGTGAATTCTCCAAATCCAGTAATGTCTTGAAATAACAATGACCCCCAGCTAACCTGTTAACTGCAACCTCATAGGAAACCCTGAGCCAAACCACCTACCTAAGCTATTTGTGAATACCTAACCCACAGAAACCATAAGATAAATTAATATTACTGTTTTAAGTCATTGAGTTTTTGTTGACTTTGTTGGCAGCAATAGATAACTAATACAGATTAGTCCAATCTTGGCACTTTGGGTCCCTGTCTACAATCCTATATCCAATCATCCTTAAAAGATTTTGGCATCCCCTTTCCCCAATGTATAATTATCTTACTACATGATAACAGCATTAGGGAAAGACTGGGGAAATCACTAATGGATACACTTATTAGGGTGCTTCAGGACAGACTACTTCACATATGGACACAGTATCGCCCTCAGCAGTGAGTATCAATTTTGAGAATTGGTTCAGCTCCAGAAAAGTCATGAAGGACTGTGAATTTTTGGATGGACAACTGCCCTCAGACTCCTAACAATCCATTTTGGATTTCTCTTTTTTTTTGAGACGGAGTCTCACTCTGTCATCCAGGCTGGAGTGCAGTGGCGCGATCTCGGCTCACCGCAAGCTCCGCCTTCCGGGTTCAGGCCATTCTCCTGCCTCAGCCTCCCAAGTAGCTGGGACTACAGGCGCCCGCCACCACGCCCAGCTAATTTTTTGTATTTTTTAGCAGAGACGGGGTTTCACCATGTTAGCCAGGATGGTCTCGATCTCCTGACCTGGTGATCCACCTGCCTCAGCCTCCCAAAGTCCTGGGATTACAGGTGTAAGCCACTGCGCCCGGCCCCATTTTGGATTTCTTTTGATTGCATATATTTACCAATAATCTCATGGGCTATCTATATATCTTCAGACTAGGACTATCAAATTTTATTAAACATCTCCTTAGCTCTCTTGGAAGCCACTCTGATGTTGACATTTATTGCAGTAATTGTGCCCACATGTAACAGGTGAGGACTTCAAACTGGCCTCTGATGTTTTGTATTCCTATCTTCATCATTGCTATCAGAGAACTGAGTTCTGTAACAGAATCTTCTACCATTAGCCCTGCCCAAAGAATATGGCAAATACTGAATTTCTCAGCAATATCCTTGTTTATTTTACCAGTACATTCTTTATCACTTTAGTCAGTTGAATATACTTCAGGTTTTCTTTTAAATCATGGTCATCTTATAAGCTTTCCAACATTAAAGATATTCATCTAGCATGTACACTTCTCTGAGCTTTTTAATCATCTTCCTCACTGTCTCTCACAGCATTACAGGTATCTCTACTTTGTTTAATGTGGTCTTTCACTTTTTCCAAGATTCCAAGAGCCATCTCCAAAGCAAGTTAATGCTTTCACTTGGAGTCCTTGCTAGGGTGTTAAAATCCTGTATCATGAAAAAGAACTTACATATCTATACATTGTCCATTAACCGACTCTATTTTCTGCTCCTTTAATCTAGAACCCATCCAGTTCCATACATTCTCCTCGCTCCTTCCAGTACATACTAGCCACCTCCTTCCACATATAGTTCTTCTCTGCTCCTATTAAGCTTAGCACATCTCCAGACAAGTTACATTGGAATTTCATCCTTGTTCTTGTATGCTTTCTGGGAAGACAGGTGACAAGGGAGGTTGATAAGAGAGGCAGACTTCCTTTTTCATGCCCTTAAATTAAAAGTTGACAAGGTGTGTAGTAATTCCTAACATAGGGGAGTGGAACTATATTCAAGTTCATCTGGAACCCACATAATTTCTACGAGGGCCCTGACTTTGACATAAGACACTTGTTGAGGCTGGGGATTCTACCCTCTCAGAAGCTCCATGCCTCACAGAATTCAATTGAGAGCCTGTTCCTCTGCTTTGTCTACTTTTGGGGGGCAGCAGATTAAGGTCTCATTAAATACTTCCAGGGATATCCTCTGACTTTCATGTTTTGCCTTGAAGTGCTGATTAATCTCTCTCAGACTGATATTATCTCTCTTCCAGGAATAGTTGGTGCATAGCAGCAGCCATTCTATTCTATATTTATGGAAATTTTTCTTTACACCTCTTAAACATCAGAGATATTTCATCTGCCAGAGTGTTCTTTTATACCAGTATCACATTTATGTCCATCATTGGTGAATATTTTAACAAATGTACCACTCCAGCATATGTCAGGAAGTAACCATATTCCACTTATTATCAGTGTCTGGATCTTTTCTCCTGCTGGCCAGCAAGTAATATATTCCTCAAGTTCCTATTTAACATTTGCTTCCAAGGACCCCACCTGGTACAAATTGTCTTTGAGATAGTTCCTAGGAAACAGACTCTTACAAGGTTAATTATGAGCAGATTTATTAAGGCATATTTGAAGGAGATGCTCTTAGGAAGATTTTCCTGTGAGGCAATTGTGGAAGGAAGGACTAGGTAGAAAGATAAAGTGACCCATAATCCCATGGCAACTGAAGCCTCAGTCAATTTTATAAGGAGCTCTAAAGCTAGATGATACTTCAGCATTGTCATAAATTGGAGGAAGAAGACCAGAATATTTTTTATCACTACATTAACCAGTCATTGGCCAAGGGGTGTTTCCTGAGCAGGGATCTAATTTTGCACAAGTCATTTCCCTAAAGTTGAGTACATTTTCCAGTGAGTTACGTAGTTGTGTGAGTTGGCAGCTGATACTCTTAGCAGATGGTGGAAGACAGCCTTGGCCCAGAAGACATTGCAGTATCTACTGCATATACTATTATTACTATAGCACAAAACAACAGCAGCAAAAATAATAATGGTAATTAAGTTATTACTATTATTGCTAACCATTTAAGAGTAAATTGCAAATATGCGGATTCTTTATTCCTGAAATCTTCATTATGAATCTCCTAATATCTAAGAGATTATATTGCATTACAACACCACAATGATCAATGTCAGGAAATTTGAAATTGATACAATATTATTATAAAATGTAGAGTCCATGTTCAAATTTTACAAATTGCCTCAACATTACAATTTTTAGCTTTTTTTCCCCCCAATTCAGGACTGAATTCAAGATCATGCATTGCATTCAATTATCATATTTTAACCACTTTAGCTTGCTAAATATCCCCTCAACTTTTCTGAAGGTAAATGCCAAAATTGCCTGGATTGAGGTATTATGAATCTCTCTGTAACTTTGATATGGGATATAGAAGTAGAAATATGTTACATGATTTAGTACAACAATTCTGAATTTGAAACCCAAGAGATTATTCCAGATTGGTACACATCTCCTGTGTTACTTTAAATCTGATATAAGAACGCACATGCTTCACAATGACCAATGAGGAATTTAGGACATGATAACAGATTCATGTATGTGTCTGTATGTGTGTGTGTATGTGTGCTCCCTGTGAATTGAGAGGCTTTATTATTTGAACTACATTATGTGTCTCTCACAATAGAAAAAAAGGAACAAAACTAGAATTATGGTCCAGTAGATGTCAACATACATATATGAAATCATTAAAGATTTCAAATAAATTTAGTGTGCAACTTGGGAACTCGCTATTATAATATGTGCATTTGCAATTAGCAGGGAATGTTTATATGTCTGAGTAAGCTAATCTTAAAATTCTAGGAAGGTAATTTTCATCTCATAAGAATGTCTAAGCAATTTTCCAATTTCTATATTGCTGTTCCCGTATTTATTTTTAAACTTGACTAACTTTATTTTTTTATAGCTGAACAGCATATGAATATTTTCATAACCCCAGAAAAAGGCTGCTGTCTTTTTCCTTCTTTCCTCTCCGCTCTTTGGAAGGCTTGTGTGAGGCTGGCCTCCCCCATAAATCCCAGTTGGTAGAAATAAATTTGGTTTTGCTTAGCACTAAGAAGGACACTTTAGCCTGGATATTTAAAATTTGGGAAAATGCATTATTTTATGTAGTTTTTTACTTTATACTTGATGAATAATAATTCTATATGTTTATGGGTTAAAATGTGATGTTTTGATTTATGTATATACATTACAGAAAGAAGCCACTTAACATATCCATCACCCTACAAAATTCATCATTTTTTTTTTCTGGTGGGAAGGTTAAAAATATATTCTTTTTAGCAGTTATGAAGTATACAGTTTACTATTATTAACTGTGATCACAATGCAGTGAAAAAGGTCACTAAAATTAATGCCTCAAGTCTAACTGAAATGTTGCATACTTTCATCAACACCTTCCTTTTCCCCATCCCTCTTCCTAACCCAAGCCTCTGGTAATCACCTTTCTATTATCTGTTTCTATGAGATGGACAATTTTACATTCTGTATAGAAGTGAGATCATGCAGTACTTGTCTTTTTGTGCCTGTCATATTTCACTTAGCATAATGTCTTCCAGTTCCATCCATATTGTTGCAGATGACAGAATTACTTTATTTTTAAAGGCTGTACAGTATTCCATTGTTTATATTTACCATATTTTTTATTCCTCCATTCATCCACTGATGGACATTTAGGTTGCTTCCATAACTTGACTTCTCTGAATGATACTCCAATGAACATGGGAATACAGACATCTTTTTGACATCTGGACTTCAATTACATTGGATACATACACAGAAGTGCAATTGCTGGCACATATGGTCATTCTATTTTTAGTTTTTTGAGAAGCCTCCATACTATTTTCCAAAATGATTGTGGTTACTTGACATTTCCACTAAAAGAGCACAAGAATTTCCTTTTATCCACATCCTCACCAACATGTGCTATCATTAATCTTTTGATAATAGCCATTTTAACAAGTATGAGGCCATATCGTGGTTTTAATTTTCATTTCCTCGACAATTAGAGATGTTGAGCACTTTTTCATGTATCTGTAACCTATTCTTATCTCTTCTTTTGATAAATATCTGCTCAGATAGTTATCCAATTTTAAGTTTTGTTATTTGTTTTCTTGATATATTACATTGGTTGAGTTCCTTATATATTTGGATATTAGCCCCTTATCAGACATATGGTTTGCAAATATTTTCTCCTAACTTGTGGGTTGTCTCTTCATTATGTTTACTTTTCTGGACAGAAGCTTATTAGTTTGAGGCCATCAAACTATTCGTTTATTGTTAACTGGCTTTTCAAGTCCTAGCCAAGAAATCATTGCCAGAACAATGTTGTGCAGTATTGCCCTATGTTTTCTTCTACAAGCTTTAGAATTTCACGTCTTACATTTAAGTCTTGTGTCCATTTTGAGTTGGGCTTTGTATAGATAAGGGTCCAATTTCATTCTTCTTCATGTGGACTTCTAGTATTCCCAACACTCTTTATTGAAGAGACTGTTCTTTCCCCCTTGTGTGTTACTAGTGCCTTTGTGGAAAATCAACTGGCTATAAATACTTGGGCTTATTTTTGGGCTTTCTCTTATTTTGGATAACTAATAACCTATTATTTGTATAAATTGAAGGGGTACAAGTGCAATTTTTTAGTTTTTAATTTTTTAATTTTTAATTTTTGCAGGTACATAGAGTTGGATGGGTATATTGCATAGTAGTGAAGTCTGGGCTTTTAGTGTACCCATCACCTGAACAATGTGCATTATATCCATTCAGCAATTTTCTCATCCCTCACCTCCTCCCTCTGCCTCCCTTGCAGGTCTGCAATATCTATTATTCCATCCTCTATGTCCACGTGTAAACATTATTTAGCTTCCACTTTAACTGAGCACCTGCAGGATTTGACTTACTATTTCTGAATTGTTTCACATGGGATAATAACCTCCAGCTCCATCCAGTTGCTGCAAAATATATGATTTCATTATTTTTTATGGCTGAGTAGTATTCTGGCACGTGTGTGTGTGTGTGTGCGTGCGCACATGCACATATGTACAACACATTCTCTTTATCTATTCATCTGTTGATGGACACTTGGGTTGGTTGATTCCATGTCTTTTTTATTGTAAATAGTGCTGCAATAAACATATGAATACAATTTTTTTCAATATAATAATTTCTTTTCTTTGGCGTTATATCCAGTAGTGGGATTGTTAGATGAAATGGTAGTTAAATTTTTAGTTGTTTGAGAACACTCCATAGAGGTTTTCCATAGAGTTTATACTAATTTGTATTTCCACCAACAGTGTCTAAGCATTTCTTTTTCTCTGCAGTCTCACCCTCATCTGTTAAATTTGGACCTTTTTAATAACAGTCATTCTGACTGAGGTAAGATGATTTCTCATTGTGGTTTTAGTTTTCATTTATCTGATGAGTAGTAATGTTTATCACTTTTTCATATGTTTGATGGCTATTTGCATATCTTCTTTTGAAAACTATTTATGTCATTTGCTTGCTTTATAATGAGGTTATTTGTTTGTTGTTGTTGTTGTTATTGAGTTGAGTTCCCTGTAAATTAGGGATTATCAGTTCCCTGTGGGATATATAGTTTGCAAATATTTTCTCCCATTCTGTAGGTTGTCTGATCACTCTGTTGATTATTTATTTTGCTGTTAGGGAGCTTTTTCATTTAAGTCCCATTTGTCTACTTTTTGTTATTGCTTGTGCTTTTGAGGTCTTAGTCACGAATTATTTGCCTAAACCAATGTCCACAAGAATTCTCCCTAGATTTTCTTCTAGTATTTGTATAGTTTCAGGGCTTACATTTAAGTCTTAAATCCATCTTGATTAATTTTTTGTATGTGGTGAGAGATTGGTATCTAGCTTCATTCTTCTGCATATAGATAGCCAATTTACCCAGCATCATTTATTGAAAAGGATGTCCTTCCCCTATGTTGGGGGGCTTTTGTTGGCTTTGTCAAAAATTATTTGGCTATAAATATGTAGCTTTATTTCTGGGTTCCTTCTTCGGTCTATTTTCAACCCAGTACCATGTTGTTTTGGTCACTGTAGCTTTGTAGTATAATTTGAGGTAAGGTGGCTGGGTGTGGTGGTTCTCGCCTATAATCCCAGCACTTTGGGAGGCTGAGGCAGGTGGGTCACGAGGTCAGGAGATCTAGACCATCCTGGCTAACATGGTGAAACCCCATCTCTACTAAAAATGCAAAAAATTAGCCGGGTGTGGTGGCGGTTGCCTGTAGTCCCAGCTACTCAGGAGGCTGAGGCAGGAGAATGGTTGGCATGAACCCAGGAGGGGGAGCTTGCAGTGCACCGATATTGCACCACTGCACTCCAGCCTGGGTGACAAAGCGAGCCTCCATCTCAAAAAAAATAAAAATAGAAAAATAAGTTAAGGTAATGTGATGCCTCCAGCTTGTTCTTATGCTTAGGACTGCTTTGGCTATTCAAGTTCTATTTTAGTTCCATATGAACTGTAGAATTCTTAAATTTAAATGTAATCAGAAGAGGGTGCCAAATCTTTCTTTTAAAGTCTTTTAGCATTGTTATTGTCAATGAAAAACTTAGAATATTGGCACTATTTTCAAATCCTCTCATAGGCACTTGGTTAGAAATTTAAACAATTTCTCCTGCTCAACATTTTCTAAATATTTATGTCTTTATTTCTATCTCGTCCTAAGCCTTATTTTCTTTTTTAACATGGCTTAGTATAATTTCCTATTTATTAACTTCCTTATAGTCCTAGCATAATTTATAAACATTTTGTGATTTCTTATCTCTCACTGTACTTTAAAAAATAAATTAAGTCCATAGAAATAACTAGAAACTTTATAACTCTATAACATATTTTATCTTCTCTTTTTATTTAGCTTCCTCAGGGCTAGTTACTTTAAATAGTATAAAAGGGGAAAAAACAGCTTTTCAACTACATTATGTATAAGCTTGTGTCAAATTTTTTTCAAGCCAGCACTAAGGGAAGAGGTCTCAGAGCAAACCATTTCAAAAATTCCCTTTTTGGATGAACATATTACCGAAAAGGAGACTGTCTAAAGTAGAAACTTTTAGCCATGGCATTTTGACATTTTGTACTGGATAATTTTGTACTAGATAATTCTTTGTTTTGTGTGTGGTGGGGTGGGCATCTGGTGCATTATAGTATTAGGTCAGTGTACAAGTAATGGCGGTTTTTGCCATTAAACGTAATGACATTAAAAGTAATGCCAAAAACTGCAATTACCTGTGCACCAACCTAATATACTAACAGATTCCCTAGCATCTACCCATGAAATGCCAGTAGCATCCCACAGTTGTGACAACCAAAACTATTTCCAGCTATGGTCAAATTTCCCTTGGGGGACAAAAATCACCCCTTGTATTAGTCTGTTCTCACCCTGCTAATAAAGACATACCTGAGACTGGATAATTTACAAAGGAAAGAGGTTTAATTGACTCACAGCTCCACAGGACTGGGAGGCCTCAGGAAACTTACAACCATGGTGGAACAGCAAGTAAACATGTCCTCCTTCATGTGGCAGCAGCAAGGAGGAGTGCAGAGCAAAGGTGGAGGAAGCCCCTTCTATAACCATCAGATCTTATGAGAACTCACTAACTATCATGAGAACAGTATGGAGGTAACTGTCTCCATGATTCAATTACCTCCCACTGGGTCCCTCCCATGACACATGGGGGTTAAGGAAAATACATTTCGACATGAGATTTGGGTGGGGACACAGCCACACCATATCACCCTTGATTGAGGCGATTTAAGCATTTGGTTAAATACAAGAAAAATCAATCTTTAGACTATTCAGGCAGTAAGTTGGGTAATCTTGGGCCTCATAAATTCTTAATCTCATTTAGAGGCAACAGAAAGATGCTCAAGCAATGTATCAGGAATCAAAATTCCTTTCTAGCAGGAAGTTTTGAAATTCATCTTACAAAAAAGTTCTGGCCTAGAATGGTCTAAGATAATTCTTTCTCCATGTTTCTTATCTGTGTCACACCTAATATAATCTTTTTCATGAAAACATTTTGTAATATTTCCTTTACAATCCTTAATTCAAAAAAAAGAGAAGTTAAAAAGCTTTAACTATAATATTAATGATAAATAAGAGGAAAGTACAATATTAATGATATGTATTTCAGCATGTTGATGCTCAGGCCTGATTACACCAAAAGATCTAATGAAGCATTTACAGGTTTTCACCTATACATGGAATCACCATAAATGCAACAGCTACAAATTCAGCCTGAGAGAGGAGTGCTGTATTGACAAATCAAATATGTGGGCAGTATTACCACAACTGATGCAGTTTTCAAAAATAGCAGACAACTTGATAAAATTCTAAACCAAACAATATGAAGCCTTCTTTAAATTTACACAATAGTGATTCTAAAATTAAAACCTAGTGTATTAGAATCTTGCAAAAAAGTTTTGTTTATATCAAACAAAGAAGCAGTCTCTGTTATCGGATGATTATAAATATGATTGTATTAGTCAGGGTTCTCCAGAGTGACAGAACTAATAGGATATATGTATATATAAAAGGGAGTTTAGTAGGGAGAATGGGCTCACATGATCACAAGGCGAAGCCCCAGGATACGCCGTCTGAGAGCTGGGGAAGAAGCCAGTAGTGGCTCTGTCTGAGTCCAAAATCCTTAAAAGCAGGGAAGCCAACAGTGCAGCCTTCAGTCTGTGACTGAAGGCCCAAGAGCACCTGGAAACCACTGTTGTGAGTCCAGGAATCCAAAGGCTGAAGAACCTGGAGTCTGAAAATACGTACACTTGAAAATATGTAAACCTCCTTTGTGAAAAGCATCCGGCATAGGAGAAAAATGAAAGCCAGAAGACCACATTATCTCACTTTCTTCCATCTGCTTTGTTTTTGCTGCACTGGAAGCTGATTGGATGGTGCCCACCCACACGGAAGGTGGGTCTTGCTTTCCCAGTCCACTGACTCAAATGTCAATCTCCTCTGGCAACACCCTCACAGACACACCTAGAAACAATACTTCACCAGGTCTCTAGGCATCCTTCAATGCAATCAAGTAGACACCTAATATTAACCATCACAACAGTTTTCACTTTTATGAATGCCAAGTACAATAATCAAAAGTTGGGAGGATATGGGATGGTTATGAACAGTGCAGGACTGTCCTGCTCTGTCCATCTCAGTGCCAGTCATAGTGCACCCCAATCATTATGACAACCAAAATTTTCCTGAAAATTTCCAAAACTCTCTCTAGGTGGCAGAACTCTGTTCTAAATAAATCCACTCAGGGTTTGGATTCTGCTCTGGTGTGAAATGAATGTTTCTTAGATTCCTATGAATACAATTAACCACAGAAGATGGTTATTAGAGATCTTATATTCTAACCTTCACAGAGTCTGACTTAGTAGGACTCAAGTGGGGTTTAAAACTCTGTTTTTCAACAAGAGTTGAAGATTAATCTGATGCAGATCCTTTGTGGAGACACTTTGAGGAAACACTTGAAAATGTGTAAACCTCCTTTGTGAAAAGTCAAAACTTCCATGGGAGTATTAATTAACTATGTCATGCATTTGACAAACGACAGTGGTCTTCATTTTCTCCTTATTTATCTTACAGTCTTACCATCTTTAAGTTGTCTTTAAGTTATTCATCAAATTCTGTGAAATTGTCTCCTAATGAAGGTCTTTTCGTTAATTGTCAAGTCAAAAGAATGAAGCACAGTGATGCTATTTTTTTAAAAACTCAGAATCTAGCAGATTTATTTACTGCCTATCATGTACAACTGTTTTGAATTAATTTTGTTATGATCCTGACAACTAAAAAAGATTTATCAGAAGTTTTTACACCTGGTACAGGATATAGTGAGATTTAAATGAATGACAAATTTATCATTTACAAATGTATTTCGTATTATCGTTTTCTTCTTGCACACTATGCATTAAAAAGTAGACAAACTTCATAGGGAACCTCCTGCAAAGAAAAAATATGGATTATGGCAAGCGTAAAGACTTGAGGAAGACTGATAAGAATCCATGCTTATAAGCTTAAAGGTTTGCATGACAAAGAGTTAAAATAATCAGCTACTTTAAAGAAAACTTACTATATAAATAATCTTATTGTATTGATATTTATGACTGTAAAGTTATTTAAATCAGTATCATTATATCTTGTTTGGGAGGAGTATAACATATTTTGAATATCTTTGTGTGTTTTTGTTCATTCCACAGAAACTGCTATCCATTCTTTTTAAAGCCATATTCACCTAAATGTAAAATGTATCATTAAATTTCAACTTCTAAGTCCACTTCTAGTTTCTTATTACCATAAGTCAGTTCAGGAATGAACAGGATTTGTTTCACTTTCGACACACATTCTTGAATTTGAGCGAGATAAATACAGACTATTTAAAATACATCTAAAATATACTTATTGAAATAATTTTATATAGAGAATTAATCATCTCTTATTTTTCAAATATGCCACAAGAGTTCTATGAGACTCAAAATATAAAGGTCGTTAATATGTGGAAATTTGCTACCGATTTTGGAAGTTCATTGGTTATATTTGCCTATAGTATATACAATAAAGATTCTTTTCAAACATCCATCTACTTTAAAAGTGGGTGAATGCTGTGAACTCCTGTCTAGACTACCTTAAAATTGGGATATTATAATAAAAAATTGAGATATGTGCAAAATACTTCAACAAATTAAAATGAAAACAGACTAGGTAAAATAACATATGTAGAAAATTGTTTTGTAATAAAATATGTAAGTATTAACAGTTTTTTGGGGGTTAAATCATAACTTTATATTAAGATAAAAATTGAATTTGTACTTTTCTTGTCTAAATAATATTTTACATTTGTATAGTATTTAACACTTTTCTTATCATTTATCCTTTATATCAGTTCTGTAATTTAGGTCCTCCTTTTATGTAGTCAATCTTATTTCCAATCTTGGTCCTATCAAGTTTTAATTTCAGCATTGGCAAGTTATATAAATCACGTTAAATGTGTGTCTTTTTGTTATTGTGAAAATTAAATGATTTATTCTACTAAAGGGTTTACCAAAGTAGGCACATGCACATTGTTTGTTGTTATTTTTATTTATATTATATAGATAAGAGATCTGAAGCTCCATGAGAGAAAATAAATAGTTCATATCAGTGTTTCTCACACTTTTAACTTTTTTTTAAAAAATGATGTATAATATGTATACATATTTATGGGTTAAATGTGATATTTTGATATATGCATATAATATATAGTGATCATGTCAGGGTATTCGGGATAGCTATCACCTCAAACATTTATTATTTCTTTGTATTGGGAACATTTCAAATATTATTTTCTAGCTATTTTGAAATACACAATATATTGTTGTTAACTATAGTTACTTTACTGTGCTATTAAACACTAGAACTGATTCCTCCTTGTTGACTGTATGTTTGCGTCCATTAACCAAACTCTCTTCATCATCCCAGAATCCCTACCCTTCTCAGCCTCAGGTAACCATTATTCTACCCTCTACCTCCATGAGATCGACTTTTCTAGCCCCAACATATGAGTGAGAACATGCAGTATCTGTCTTTCTGTGCCTAGCTTATTTCATTTAAATTAATGAGCTCCAGTTCCACTAATGCTGCTGCAAATTACAGAATTATATTCTTTTTAAGCCCTAATAGTATTTCTTTGTGTATATATACCACATTTCCTTTTCCATTTATCCACTGATGGACACTTCGATTGATTACGACACTGAGGTTGACATGTAGGTTGATGTGATTGCAATTGAAAGTATAAAATACATTTTATTTCACTATCCAATATGTATATTCATATACTTTATATATGAGACAAATGTTTCAAAAAGCAAATTTACTTTCCCTGCATGCAATGAACTCAGATTTTTTTTCTATTATATCATACTCTATCTGCTTATGTCCTGGTATTTTTTAAGTTGATCATGACCCACTAAATTGACTTGCTAAAGTGTAATTGACTCACAACAAATAGTTTGAAGAACACAACTGTATTCAGATAGGAAATTGCAGAGCTGGCACTTGAACCACTAGTAACTGTAGACTATGAGCACCTTGATGGTAACAGAAGCTCTGATTCTTCACAACACCAAGAATAGTGCTTTGAAGAGTTGAAAAGGCCTGCTGAATCATTTATAATTCTAAACCTTTCTGACGAGAACTTTTCTGTGGGTGAATATAGCCATTTTTGCACATAAATGTTAATTTTGTATTAGGCATAGAGGACAGGGAGTTACATGAAAAGAAGTAAAAAGGACTACACTTGAGAACCATTAATAAAACACATAAAAAGTTTTGGTTAGGAGGAAACATCTACAAAAAATAATTCTGCAAGAAAGTGAGGAATGGTTTTGAATCACAGACTAGACATGAATCAGCAATGTAACGTGGCAACAGATCAATACCCTTTTGTGCTTCAACACTTCGTAAAACAAGGATGTTCCATTTGCTTTCTAACACTCCAAAGCTGATCAGTAAATGAGTGGTGATCATGAACAATAAGAAGGACCATGGTGATAAAGAGCATATTTGTGATAATCAATGTTTAGCTGAGTTTACTAGGATGGGACTGTGAATCAATAAATTACTCAGCAATCCTAAAATAGCATTTCTATCCATATTTCCCTCTAATAAACTTTAATTGATATTGATATAAAAGTTTATATGAACCCTCTATAAGGTTGACTCCAATTCTCTACCTATCCTTCAGCAAAACTTTTTACTCTCCTTAAAACAAAAGTAAGAAATAAAATGAAAGGTATAAAAATCTAGAAAGTAATTGAAATAGCTTGGTATTATTATAAGAAAAGAGTGCTTCAAATTCACATTGCTTCTTACAAGAAGTAAAATATCATAATCAAATACTGTATACATTATAGTCACACACATGCACACACACACATACAAGAAGCAAGAAGTCTGGACGATATAGAAATTTTGCAAGAGGTTTTACTATTACAATTTGTTTAAAATGTCTAACAATTTGAAATACTTGAAATACACTTTTTAAAGATTGAAATTCTCTGTTGTAAGTGAAAAAGGGGGTTAACCGATATAGATAGATAGATAGATGATAGATAGATAGATAGATAGATAGATAGATAGATAGATAGATAGATGATAGACAGATAATATAGTAATCCATAAGAGTTGCATATGCAGAGGAAATATAAAAACTCTTTTTAACAATTTCACTCAATTTATGACCTCTTCTGAAATACTAAGTATGCAGTTTTCCTATAACTTTTCACCCAGGCTGGGTGCAGTGGCTTGCACCTTTTAGGAGGCCTAGGCAGGAGGATCACTTGAGTTCAGGAGTTCTAGACCAGCCTGGGCAAAATGGTGAAATCCTGTCTCTACAAAAAATACAAAAATTAGCTGGGCCTGGTGGAGTGTGGGTGAGCCTGGCGGGGGGTGGAGTTTGCAGTGAGTCAAGATTGCTTCACTGCACTCCAGCCTGGGTGATGAGAGTAAAACCCTGTCTCGAAAAAACAAGCAAACAAACAAAAACTTTTGACCCAGACACTAACGCACAAGTAATTACTCCTAGAAACAGGGTCCCATAATCTCATAGAAAGTAGCTGAAAATAGTCAGACATTTAAAACTCACCAACCAACTTGTTTTAACACAATTTTCCAAGTGACATTAGATAGCAAAAACACAGTTGTAATGGAAGTCCTCAGTATCTACTTCCTTTATTTTCAAACCACTGAGAAATTAAGTCAGTTTCAATGAAAGTAAGTATTTTGGGCCATATTTCATAGCAATTGGTGAAACAATGAATTAAGAAGATGCAATTTTATCAATAAATTAGTGAGAATATGAAGAATTTCCTCCATAGAAGACAAAGAAAATATTTATCTTCATAAATTTCATTCTCTAATTTATTTAATCTAGCCTATTTTCAACAGTATTTTTTAAATGAGCTTTTCAACTGCAAGACCCATTAACAGAGTGGAGTAGAAGACAATATCAAAGTTCTTGGCCAAGTAAGGGAATCATTTATAATTTTTTTCCATTTAAAGAAATAAATATATGCGTGTGAAAATCATTACGTATGAAGTATTTTTTACTATAGATCATGCTCAAAATCTGTAAAATAATTCTGCATAGATAAAGAATGGCTGACAGTGATATCCTGAAATTTGAAACTTGAAATAATTGTATATTAAAAACACAAGAGGTTTACATTTCAGAATGCATATGTTTTGGAATTCAATGTGTTGGAAGGAGAATCCAGTGTAAGTTATAGTCTTTCTTTTTAAAATTGTTTTTATTGAATTCTAAAATGGATGTCCTAGTTTCACCCAATGTTTTATTAAAAAGAATAAAAAGAAAGCTTAAAGTTAGATTTCATACTGGTTCACATTTAAAGCTCTGAGCTTATTAGAACTTAGATTGACATATAATGACATACAAATAGGATGTAATGAATAATCAATATTTAACAAAGTATAATGAAGAATGTAATTCATTCATAAAAATGTAGAACTGCAATGAAATTTCAACTATCCAATATTTTTCACTAGCAGTGAGATATGTACTTCACCATCCTTTAATATATTACTATATTTGAATACCGTTAAATTAAGTTTAACTTAAAGCTGCCTCCTTGTAAGTTTGGCATAAAGGTTTCTCCACACATAGTGAACTGTAACCTAACTGGACGTGAATACAGACTGTAACCTACTCTTTTGCCAATCATCATGTTTCAGCCAGTCAAAGGTGGCCAACTCTTCACACCATGTTCAAATAAGGCAAACGCCATGCAGAAACCAGTCCAGCTATTTTTGTACCTCACTTCAGTTTTCTGTAAGTAACTTTCCTTTTTCTGTCCATAAATTCTCTTGAAACACATCGTAGTGCTGGAATCTCTCTGAACCTATTTTGGTTCAGGGGAGTGCCCTACTTGTGAATCATTCTTTGCTTAATTACACTCTGTTAAATTTAATTTGTCTAAAGTTTTCCTTTTAATAATATCAATGTCTTAATATAATTGAGAAAACCTGAGTTAACATCAGAGCATTTTTATTTTCATTCAACTTGTGTCTCAGGTGCCAATTTCCACTCCATCTAAGCTTGGAGCTATATATTTAATTTATTGGCAGAGATTAATATTTCAAAGTTTTAACGTGCTTATAAGCATAATTTAAAAACAGTTAATGAGATGATTATTATTATTATTTTTGCTTGATGATTTGTTGAAGTTCCTTATAGATTCTAGATAGTAGGCCTGTGTCAGATGCATGGTTTGATAATATCTTCTCCTATTCTGTAGGTTGTCTGTTTGCTCTGTTGATAGTTTATCTTGCTGTGCAGAAGCTCTTTAGTTTAATTAGGTCATATTTGCCTATTTTTGTTTTCCTTGCAATTGCTTTTGGGGACTTACCCAAAAATTCTTTACCAAGGTCAAAGTCAAGAAGAATATTTCCTAGATCGTGTTCTAGGCTTTTCATAGTTTGAGGTGTTATATTTAATTATTTGACTCATTTTGAGTTAATTTTTGTGCATAATGAAAGGGAGGGTCCAGTTTCAATCTTCTGAATATGAGTAGCAGGTTAGCCCAGCATCATTTATTGAATAGGGAGCCCTTTCACCATTGCTTGTTTTTCTCGACCTTGTTGAACATCAGATGGTTGCAGGTGTGAAGCTTTGTTTCTTCTTCTTTTTTATTTTTTAAGCTTTGTTTCTGGGCTCTCTATTCTGTTCCATTGATCTACATGTCTGTTTTTGTACCAGTACCATGCTATTTTGGTTACTGTAGCCTTATATTATAGTTTGAAGTCAGACAGTGTGATTCCTCCAGCTTTGTTCTTTTTCCTTAAGATAATTTTGGCTATTCGGGCTCATTTTCAGCTCCATAGCAATTTTAGAATAGTTTTTTTTTTTTTTTTCTCTAATTCTGTGAAGAATGGCATTGGTAGTTTGATAGGAATAACGTTGAATCTGTAAATTGCTTTGTGTAGTATGGCCATTTTGATACTGATTCTTCCAATCCAAGAGCATGGCATGTTTTTTCATCTATTTTTACTGTTCCTTATTTATTTCAGCAGTGTTTTGTAGTTCTACTTGAATCCCATTAAAAATGAGCAAAAGACTTGAACAAACACTTCTCAAAAGAAGACATACAAGCAGCCAAAAAACATATGGAAACATGCTCTATATCACTAATCATTAGAGAAATGCAATCAAAATCACAATTAGATACCATCTTACATTATTTAGAGTGGCAATTATTAAAATGTCAAGAAACAAAAGATGTTGGTGAGGCCGTGGAGAAAAGAGAACACTTATACACTGTTGGTGGGAATGTAAATTGACCCAGTCACTGTGGAAAGTAGTTGGGGGACTTCTCAAAGAACTTAAAATAGAGCTACCATTTGATGCAGCCATCCTGTTACTGGTTATACACCAAAAGGAAAATAAATCATTCTACCAAAAAGACACTTATATGTTTATCACTGCACTATTCACAATAGCAAAGATATGGAGTCAACCCAGGTGCCTACCAGTGGTAGACTGGATAAAGAACATGTGGTACATATACACCATGGAACTCTATACAGCCATAAAAAAGAATGAAATTATGTCCATTGAAGCAACATGCATGCAACTGGAGGCCTTCATCTTAAGCCAGTCAATGCAGGAACAGAAAACCAAATCCTGTACACTTTCACTTATAAGTGCGAGCTAAATAAACATTGAACACACAGGCTCATAAACATGGGAACAACAGCCATTACAGATTACTAGAGGGGAGAAGAGAGGAGGGGGAATGGGTTGAAAAAGTACTTATGGAGTATCATGATCATTACCTGGGTGACAGGCTCCATACCTCAAACCTCAGTATCATGCAATATTCTCATGCAACAAACCTACACATGTACCCCCTGTATCCAAAAGTTGAAATTAAAAAAAAAAAAATCCAAAAAATAAATAAATGAAAGCAATTAAATGAAATGATGGATATTCAAATTATCCTGATTTGATCATTATACACTCTCTACAGGCATTAAAATATCACATACACTCCCTAAATATATAATACTCCTATTAATATATATCAATAAAAAAGCAATGAAAACCATTTTATAATGCTGTCCATTTCACCAGTTTTCATGGTAACTATAGTACAACTAGTCTGTAAGATACTTCCTAATCTGAAAACTCTAGCTCAACCTCTAAATAGGTACTTACTATAGATATACTTTATTATCAGCAGAAAACAAAAGCTTTTATAGTCAAACACATAGAAAATAAATGAAGGATCTCAGAAACTAATCATTTGTCCTTTGTTAAATCTGTCAAGGCTAACTTAGAAAACAGAATCAACAGATGGTATTAATCTTTTGAGAATAACATTTATGTAGACATTTAAGCATATGTTTAGTATGTGTGTCTTATTAATTTTGAGGCTAAACTGTAGTTTAATAGAGGAGATGGGTCAAACCAACCAACAAAAAAGCACAGAAATAAATTGTCGGGCACAGGTAAAAAATGGCATTCTAATTTGACACACCAGCATGTATTTTTTTAATTTAAATGCATTGTTGTGCCTTCAGGCCTATAATGGAAATCTTCTGCATAGTGCTGTAAAGTGCAATTAAAGGGTATAATGAAATAATACTATTTTGCATTTCTTATTCTGCCATTCCAGTGTCAGTAACATCTAGCATGTGTTGTAAAAATGGGAGATTAGAAGTGGAGTACCAATAACCTTGTAAAGAATAATATTAGCTGTTCTGCATCCCCCTGGTATCACCCAGACCATTCCGGCACTAAAAAATCGTCACTTTGAAAAAAAGGCAAAAGCTCCTCCAGGCATATCACATGTGAATCCACTGTTTTAATGGATGGAATGGGTTACTGCTTTTCCTCCTTTTCTTTCTAAACATTGTACGTTGAAATTGGCTTTTGTGTGGACGGATTTTTCTGCATAGCTTGATTAATCACGGACATCAGGAAACAGTTGTTCAGAGCCCCCCACCGCCACCCCCATTAAGCTAGGGACAAAAGAAAACACAGTATAATTTCTGTTGAGTGCCTAGACAGATAAGTGACAACCTGGAAACTGTAGGTTACTATTATTCAGAGGAAAAAAAAAAAGTGGCATAACAGGAGATAGGGTGGCTCCAAAACTAGCACTAGCCCTAATACAGTGGAAATAAAACTGGAAGAACAGGGTTGGTACTCAAATATCGGTTTAAGTGAACAATTTATGATTTATTATCTTTAACTTATGACAGTCTATATTAATGTAATAATAGATATTTCACATATAGCGTCTTTTCTCCCAGTATTTGTCTTTTCACTTTCTCGATAGTGTCCTTTAATGCAAAAAACATTATTTTTTAAATTTCATTGATGTTCAATTTATTTACTTTTTAAAGTTTGTTGTCGTTGCTTGAACTTTTGGTATGACATCTAACAATCTATCACCCAATTTAAAATAATGAATTTTACCCATATGTTTTCTTCCAAGAGTTTTATAGTTTTACAACTTACATTTAGATTTTTCCTGTGTTTTAAATAAACTTTTATATATCATGTGAGGAGACAGATGGTCTCACTTCAAATTTCTATATGTAGATACATAGTTGTCCCAGAAATATTTTTTGAAAGGACTATTTTCCCCATTAAATGATTTTGGCACCCTTGCCAAATATCAGATGACTGTAGATCTAACTTAATTTCTGGACTTTCAACTCTATTTCATTAAGCTAAGTGTCTATCCTTATTATAGTTACTAAACTGTTTTGATTACTATAGCTTTGTAGTAAGTTTTGAAATTTGGAATTGTAAGTCCTCTAATTTTGTTATTTTTCATGATGAATTTGGCTACCTGTGTCCCTTGGAATGCCATATAAATTTTAGGACAAGCTTGACAATTTTTTTCAAAAAAGGCCACTGCGATTTTGATAGTGATTGCATTGAATCTATTAATCACTTTGGAAAGTATTGTCATGTAAACAATATTAAGTCTTCTAATACATAAACATGAAATGTCTTTTCATTTTTCAAATCTTCTTAGATTTCTTGTAGTTAAATTTTATAGTTTCCAGTATGCAAGTTTTGTATATCATTGGTTAATTCTAACTATTTTATTCATTTTGATGTCATTGGCATTCAAATTATTTTCTTAGTTTCTTTTCAGATTGTTCCTTGCTAATATACAGAAATATAACTGTTGTTTGCATATTAATTTTGTGTCTTGTGCTACTCGCTGAATTTACATATTAGCTCTAATAATTCTTTGTGAATTATTTAGGGTTTTCTATGAAAATCAGGTGTTAATCTGAGGATAGCCTTAAACAGGACAAACCACTTCTCTTTTTCTGCTATCAAGATCCTCTCTGTCTTTTGCTTTTAACAGTTTGATTATAATGCGTCTTGGTGTGTATTTCTTTGTGTTTATCTTACTTGGAGACCATTGTCTTGGATGTGTTTATTTGTGTTTTTAAAACCAAATTTGGTGAGTTTGGGGCCATTATTTCTTTAAAAATTCTAGCTTCCCTTTTCTCTCCCTCTTCTTTCATCTCAGACTCCTACTATCCCCATTTCTTTTATTCCTTAGTTCATGGTTTTGTTTTTCTTTTTAAGGATATGAAGACAGTTAATTTAAAGTATTTGTCTACGGAGTCCAATGTGTGAGCTTCCTTAGGCACAGTTTGTATTAATTTATTTTTTTCCCATGTTTGGGCCATACTTTCGTGTGTGTGTGTGTGTGTGTGTGTGTTAGTTTTTTTTTTTTTTTGCATGTCTCATAATTTTGTTGTTGTTGTTGAGAACTGTAAATTTTGAATGTTATAACATAGTAATTATGGAGATCAGATTCTCTCGCTTTCCGGTGTTTGTTGTTGCTGCTCTTTGTGGTTGTTAGGTTGTGTTGTTGTTGTTGTTGTTTTTGTTGTTGTTCACTGACTTTTCCAAATGACTTTTGTTAAAAATACATTCTGTGTTGCCTGTGATCTCTGAAATCTCTCTTCTTTTAACTTAGTGATAAGCTAGTGGTCTGATAAATTTCCTTGAACACCTGGAGCAAAGCAAATAAATAAAATACTTTCCTGGACTGTGCTAATTGGTTCTAGTTGAATAGCTTCTTTTATGCTTAGCTAGTCTGTTTACAACACTGCCTTATCTTTTGCTTCCTATTTTCCATGAGGCTAAAGATGAGCCAGATGGAAAAGCTTAGGATCTTATCAGGTCTTTTCTGAGCATACATCACTTGATGAGTATGTGTGGCTTCCTAGATTCAATGGCATAGGTAGAATATTTAAAAATTCTTATCTCCCAAATTATCTCACTGCCTAGCTTATTTTCCCCAGGCTTTCAGTGTGTCTATTATTTGACAGAACCCTTACCTTTTGCCCAGATGACAGTGACTTGTTTATTTACCTTTTAATGTTTTCTAGGCATGCCCTCTGTGTAGGTGCTTTTCAACTCTGAGAAATGTCCTGGGTAGGTGAAACAAAGGCAAGCCTCTTACCATCAATACTTCAGGAGGGAGCCTCCAGACAGATCCAAACAGATAGACATAATTCCTTGAGAACAATTATATACTACATCTTCTAGATTTACGGACCCATTCAAGAATGTGGGCTTCCATCTTCAAAATTGCCACCAAGCAAGGGAGAATAATGGGAAAAGGGGTAATTAAAAAATCATAAAGTTCTTTATCAAGTTTCAATCACCTATGTTTTAATTGAGCGTTTGGTTGGTTGTTGTAAGCACTTGACAACTTTCCAGAGTTCCAAATTGATTTAGATTTTACTCCATTTTTTTGGTGTTTCTGTAAAGGGCTGGAACCTTGGCATTCCCTACTCTACTGTTTTCAGTGATGTCACTCATTAATGGATAGGTTTTGATTGATTTATCTCTTTATCATGAGTTATGCTTTCCTGTTTCTTTGCATGTCTGATGAATTTTTATTGGATACCAAACATTATTAATTTTATCTTACTGGGTACTGGATTTTTTGTATCTTTAGAAATATTCTTGAATTTTATTTTAGGACTCAATTATGTTACTTGAAAATATTTTGATTCCTCCAGGCTTTGCTTTTAAGAAGTCTATGTAACTATAAATATGTAAAATTACCTCGTTTCAACTAAAAAATAAAGCAAATTTCTTGAAATAAAAAACTCAAATTTTAAAAATAAAAGTAAATGCATAGCTAAATAAGTAAAAAGATGCTATTATTAAAAGGAAAAGAAGTCTAAATGAGTCCAAATCACTGCACAGTTTAGGGTTAAATATTCCCCACTGTTATGGGCTGAATTCTGTCACCTCCCCACCCCCTTTCATAAGTTGAAGTCTGTTTTAGCTTGGTCAGGCTGATATAACAAAATGTCATAAGCCAAGTGGCTTGTAAACAGCAGAAATTTAGTTCCTAAAGTTCTGAAAGCTGAGAAGTCCAAGATTAAGGTGGCACCAATCTACCATCTGGTGAAGGCCCACTTCCTGTCTCATAAATGAAAGTCTTCTTACTGTGTCTACACATGGTAGATGGGGTAAGAGGGCTCTTTGGGACCCCTTTTATAAGGGAATTAATTTCATTCATTAGGGCTCCACCTTCATGACCTAGTCACCTCCCAAAGGGTACATTTCCAAACACTATCACATTGGGGGTTAAATTTCAATATACGAATTTGATGGGGCTCAAAAATATTCAGTCTATAGAAAAGCTCTAACCGTCAATGGCCCTATAGTTGAAGATAGGGCCTTTAGGGAGGTAGTGAAGGTAAAATGAGGACCTAAAGGTGGAGAGATCATCCAATAAAATTAGTGGAAAAGACAGAAGAAGAAGAAAAAGAAAAGAAGAAGAAAAAGGAGGAGGAGGAGGAAGAGAAGGAGGAGGAGGAAAGAAGGAAGAGGAGGAGGAGAAGGATAAGGAGAAGGAAAAGGAGAAGGAGAAGGAGAAGGAGAAGGAAAAGGAGAAGTTACGAAGAAGGAGAAGAGTCACCAGAGAACTCTCTCTCTTCGTGCAAATAAGGAGGCAAGGCTAGGTGAGGACACAGTGAGAAGGTGGCCATCTACCAGCCAGGAAGAAAGCCCTCAGCAATAACCAAGTTTGCTGGCACCTTGATCATAGAATTGTATCCTCCAGACTGTGAGAAATTAAATGTCTGTTGTTTAAGCCACCCAGTCTGAATTTTTTTATGGTTGCCCTAGCATATACTCACATTGATATAAGACACCTTTGGGTACACTCCCAATATCCCATGAGTCATAGTGTTTTTCTATGTTGCTTATAGGAAAATGCAGTATTAAATAACTAGGTTTAATACTTGGGTGATGGAATAATCTGTACAACAAACCCCCATGACATTTACCTATGTAATGAACCTGCACATCTTACACATGCACACCTGAACTTAAAACAAAAGTTAAAAAGAAAATGGAAAAGGCAGTATTCCAAGCCCTATTTGAGAAACAGATTCTGTTTCTGTCAATACTGTTGGTTGTTTTTTTTTTTTTCGAATCTCCAATTGTTTCCTCACACATGTATGCTAATCAGTACTCAGCTGAATACTTGAGTGCTCACTTGAGAATTCTTGTCTCAAATGAAGACTGCAAATCTCTGGAGTTGTCTCTTATGAAGCTCCTCTCTTCTCTCTTACTCTGCACTGTGAACTAGAACTGCATTAGTCTTCCCACTTATCTGTTCACCTCAGCCAGTCTGCTGAGCTCAGCCTGCATCCTGCCTCCATACACTGTGTTCATGAGACTCTTTTAAGGTAACAATCTGGGGTAATTGCGGCTCACTGTGTTTGATTCCCACTTCAATGGGATCAATGTCTTTTTTTGCCTGATAATCAGTGTTGTGAAAATTGTCACTTTATATATTTTCCCATTTTGTATGTGCCTCAGAGAAGAAAGCAAAGCTGATCCCTGATAGTCCTTGGTTAAAAGTGGAAGTTTCTGCTATTTATTATCAACTTGATTTTAAGCAGTGATTCTCTGTTTCCACATATATTAAATAGAAGTAATGACTTCGCAGGAGTAAACATTAAATATTATATTATACTTGTCAGTAGATGACCATAGTGAGAGAAAAATAAAATTTGACTTTAGAAAACATAGGTAAAATCACCAGAGATTCTAAACATTGAGATAAACAGGAAACTAGAGATTAACTTAGTTACGGAAAATAATTTCAAATATAGTAGACCATTCTTGAAATATCTGTGACTACCTATGGTTTTGTAAAGAAAAAATAGATTGTCAATATATATTTTTCAGTAGAGAACATACATTTTTCTTTTATTACAGTAAAAAAAGGAGTCTCAGTTTTGTTGTGAAGTGACTGTTCCTTGTCAAGACTTTTAGTGATGCTGTAAACACATTCGTTGCCAGGTCTCTTTAGGAAGGAAGTAGTTCGGTGTTACACTGATTATTTAAGTGACATTGGTTGTTCCAAGTTGATTCCTCCCAGTTATTTTTCAGGTCTATTTCTACTTGTGATTAGGGAGTGACAGCTTATGTAATGTTCATTTGAGGCAGAGGTGAGGTTCCTTTCTTGTTCATGTCCCCAGGTGAAGTCCTTCTTTCTGACAAATAAGGACCTGGAACAAGAATCTGATTGTTTCCACTGTTCAATCTTACTTCAAACTTCAGTTCTCTGTTAGAATTTATTTTCTGTATAAGGGAGAAAGCACTATTCAAACTGACCCAAAAGAATAATTCTCATGTAGGAAAGTACTCTCTACTGGCTTCACTACCATCGTTATCGTTCCAGTATTGCCTTAAGCTTCATTTTCCATCATGGGCTTGGAAAACTTGCTGCTGACAAAGAATGAAAAAGTAACGCTAGTCTCGGAAAAGTTACCTAATTTTCGTTACCTTTATGACAGTTGCATTTCTACCCTTGTCACACAACTCTATTTCTCTTCCAACATGTCCCATATTTTAAACTCAGTCTAGGATTAACTTGATGAAGCTATTAGTGTCCAGGATTTGGAACCCAAGTTTCTTTCCAGATTTTACACATGGGTTATTCCCACCTATGTTGACTCATAAAACCTCAGTTACATGGGACTGTAGAAGCTGCCTGCTGCCACTGTCTTTTCCTTGTAGGAATCTCTTACACAAATTATTTCATTCATTGTAACTCAGTCACTACGTTAGTCATGTATTTTTTTTATTAAGAAATATTTTTCACCCTTACTAAGTGATAGGCCATATGCAAAGTGATGGAGATAAATCAGTGAGCAAAGACCGGGAGTGTTTCAACTTCGGCGTCAAAATGCCCAGTGATGCCTATTCACCATGCCAAATAGCACTATCTTTCATTTTTCAATTCAAAGTTTGAAATAAGTTTTATATAAGTATAGCTAAAATCTCACTTCCTATAATTTCAGCCATCATCTTCCACCACCATGCCTAGTGCTAGCCTCTGGAGAATAATTCTCCTTATTTTCTCAGTAGGCAATACCTTTATTTAACTATAATTATACCTCTCAGTATCATGACACTTGGATTCTCTAAAAGCGGCCCAAGGGGCAAAGCTGGAACCATGCAGCAGGACAGTCAGAAATTCGGGGAAAGATATGAATAAAACTGTACTAGCATCGTTTTCTAATGTACGGAAAGAGTTTCTTAGTACAGCTGTTAAATAAAATGAGATGGCTTGGGTTTAAAGTTATACTACTCTATCTGTCTCCAGGAATTACAACCTCCAAGAATCGAATTCCTATGCTTTTGAAAAGAAAGAAAAACAAAAACGTTTTTTCAACTTATTATCACCCAGCCTACTTTTACAAATATTTTATTTTGAAATAACTATAGATGCATTGGAAGTTTTAAAGAAGTATACTCTAATGTTAACATCTTGCATAAATATAGTATAATACAAAACCCCAAAAATTTACAATTTACAGAACTGATTTAGATTTCATCAGTTTTATTACATATACACTTACAATTACTTGATATACTTTTATCTTCATAATGATTCTGTAAGGTAGGTTTTTATAGTACCATTTTATATGTGAGAGAACTTAAGTCAGAGGCTTATCAACTTTGATTATAAGTTATTGGTATGATCAATTAAGCCTATGATTTGCCTGCATCAAAAGCATGTCTTCTTTCCTCTAAGGGATTAGTTTTACATTGAGAGATTCAATTTTTTTTTTAAATTTATTATTATTATTATACTTTAAGTTCTAGGGTACATGTGCATAACGTGCAGGTTTGTTACATATGTATACTTGTGCCATGTTGCTGTGCTGCACCCATCAACTCGTCAGCACCCATCAACTCGTCATTTACATCAGGTATAACTCCCAATGCAATCCCTCCTCCCTCCCCCCTCCCCATGATAGGCCCCTGTGTGTGATGTTCCCCTTCCCGAGTCCAAGAGATCTCATTGTTCAGTTCCCACTTATGAGTGAGAACATGCGGTGTTTGGTTTTCTGTTCTTGTGATAGTTTGCTAAGAATGATGGTTTCCAGCTGCATCCATGTCCCTACAAAGGACACAAACTCATCCTTTTTTATAGCTGCATAGTATTCCATGGTGTATATGTGCCACATTGTCTTAATCCAGTCTGTCACTGATGGACATTTGGGTTGATTCCAAGTCTTTGCTATTGTGAATAGTGCCGCAACAAACATACGTGTGCATGTGTCTTTATAGCAGCATGATTTATAATCCTTTGGGTATATACCCAGTAATGGGATGGCTGGTCATATGGTACATCTAGTTCTAGATCCTTGAGGAATCACCATACTGTTTTCCATAATGGTTGAACTAGTTTACAATCCCACCAACAGTGTAAAAGTGTTCCTATTTCTCCACATCCTCTCCAGCACCTGTTGTTTCCTGACTTTTTAATGATTGCCATTCTAACTGGTGTGAGATGGTATCTCATTGTGGTTTTGATTTGCATTTCTCTGATGGCCAGTGATGATGAGCATTTTTTCATGTGTCTGTTGGCTGTATGAATGTCTTTTGAGAAATATCTGTTCATATCCTTTGCCCACTCTTTGATGGGGTTGTTTGTTTTTTTCTTGTAAATTTGTTTGAGTTCTTTGTAGGTTCTGGATATTAGCCCTTTGTCAGATGAGTAGATTGCAAAAATTTTCTCCCATTCTGTAGGTTGCCTGTTCACTCTGATGGTAGTTTCTTTTGCTGTGCAGAAGCTCTTTAGTTTAATGAGATCCCATTTGTCAATTTTGGCTTTTGCTGCCGTTGCTTTTGGTGTTTTAGACATGAAGTCTTTGCCCATGCCTATGTCCTGAATGGTACTACCTAGGTTTTCTTCTAGGGATTTTATGGTATTAGGTCTAACATTTAAGTCTCTAATCCATCTTGAATTAATTTTCGTATAAGGAGTAAGGAAAGGTTCCAGTTTCAGCTTTCTACTTATGGCTAGCCAATTTTCCCAGCACCATTTATTAAATAGGGAATCCTTTCCCCATTTCTTGTTTCTCTCAGGTTTGTCAAAGATCAGATGGCTGTAGATGTGTGGTATTATTTCTGAGGACTCTGTTCTGTTCCATTGGTCTATATCTCTGTTTTGGTACCAGTACCATGCTGTTTTGGTTACTGTAGCCTTGTAGTATACTTTGAAGTCAGGTAGCGTGATGCCTCCAGCTTTGTTCTTTTGACTTAGGATTGTCTTGGCAATGCGGGCTCTTTTTTGGTTCCATATGAACCTTAAAGCAGTTTTTTCCAATTCTGTGAAGAAACTCATTGGTAGCTTGATGGGGATGGCATTGAATCTATAAATTACCTTGGGCAGTATGGCCATTTTCATGATATTGATTCTTCCTATCCATGAGCATGGTATGTTCTTCCATTTGTTTGTGTCCTCTTTGATTTCACTGAGCAGTGGTTTGTAGTTCTCCTTGAAGAGGTCCTTTACATCCCTTGTAAGTTGGATTCCTAGGTATTTTATTCTCTTTGAAGCAATTGTGAATGGAAGTTCATTCATGATTTGGCTCTCTGTTTGTCTGTTACTGGTGTATAAGAATGCTTGTGATTTTTGCACATTAATTTTGTATCCTGAGACTTTGCTGAAGTTGCTTATCAGCTTAAGGAGATTTTGGGCTGAGACAATGGGGTTTTCTTTTCTTTTTTTTTTTTTTTTTTGAGACGGAGTCTTGCTCTGTCGCCCAGGCTGGAGTGCAGTGGTGGGATCTCGGCTCACTGCAAGCTCCGCCTCCCGGGTTCACGCCATTCTCCTGCCTCAGCCTCCCGAGTAGCTGGGACTACAGGCTCCCGCTACCTCGCCCGGCTAGTTTTTTTGTATTTTTTTAGTAGAGACGGGGTTTCACCGTGTTAGCCAGGATGGTCTCGATCTCCTGACCTCATGATCCGCCCATCTCGGCCTCCCAAAGTGCTGGGATTACAGGCTTGAGCCACCGCGCCCGGCCACAATGGGGTTTTCTAAATATACAATCACGTCATCAGCAAACAGGGACAATTTGACTTCTTCTTTTCCTAACTGAATCCCCTTGATTTCTTTCTCTTGCCTGATTCCCCTAGCCAGAACTTCCAACACTATGTTGAATAGGAGTGGTGAGAGAGGGCATCCCTGTCTTGTGCCAGTTTTCAAAGGGAATTTTTCCAGTTTTTGCCCATTCAGTATGATATTGGCTGTGGGTTTGTCATAAATAGCTCTTATTATTTTGAGGCACGTTCCATCAATACCGAATTTATTGAGCGTGTTTAGCATGAAGGGCTGTGGAATTTTGTCAAAAGCCTTTTCTGCATCTATTGAGATAATCATGTGGTTCTTGTCTTTGGTTCTGTTTATATGCTGGATTATGTTTATTGATTTGCAAATGTTGAACCAGCCTTGCATCCCAGGGATGAAGCCCACTTGATCATAGTGGATAAGCTTTTTGATGTGCTGCTGAATTCGGTTTGCCAGTATTTTATTGAGGATTTTTGCATCGATGTTCATCAGGGACATTGGTCTAAAATTCTCTTTTTTTGTTGTGTCTCTGCCAGGCTTTGGTATCAAGATGATGTTGGCCTAATAAAATGCGTTAGGGAGGATTCCCTCTTTTTCTATTGATTGGAATAGTTTCAGAAGGAATGGTACCAGCTCCTCCTTGTACCTCTGGTAGAATTCAGCTGTGAATCCATCTGGTCTTGGACTTTTTTTGGTTGGTAGACTATTAATTATTGCCTCAATTTCAGAGCCTGCTATTGGTCTATTCAGGGATTCAACTTCTTCCTAGTTTAGTCTTGGAAGAGTGTAAGTGTCCAGGAAATTATCCATTTCTTCTAGATTTTCTAGTTTATTTGCGTAGAGGTGTTTATAGTATTCTCTGATGGTAGGTAGAAATACCCACAGATGGTATTTCTGTGGGGTTGGTGGTGATATCCCCTTTATCATTTTTTATTGCGTCTATTTGATTCTTCTCTCTTTTCTTCTTTATTAGTCTTGCTAGCGGTCTGTCAATTTTGTTGATCTTTTCAAAAAACCAACTCCGGGATTCATTGATTTTTTGGAGGGTTTTTTGTGTCTCTATCTCCTTCAGTTCTGCTCTGATCTTAGTTATTTCTTGTCTTCTGCTAGCTTTTGAATGTGTTTGCTCTTGCTTCTCCAGTTCTTTTAATTGTGATGTTAGAGTGTCAATTTTAGATCTTTCCTGCTTTCTCTTGTGGTCATTTAGTGCTATAAATTTCCCTCTACACACTGCTTTAAATGTGTCCCAGAGATTCTGGTATGTTGTGTCTTTGTTCTCATTGGTTTCAAAGAACATCTTTATTTCTGCCTTCATTTCATTATGTACCCAGTAGTCTTCAGGAGCAGGTTGTTCAGTTTCCATGTAGTTGAGCGGTTTTGATTGAGTTTCTTAGTCCTGAGTTCTAGTTTGATTGCACTGTGGTCTGAGAGACAGTTTGTTATAATTTCTGTTCTTGTACACTTGCTGAGGAGTGCTTTACTTCCAATTATGTGGTCAATTTTGGAATAAGTGCGATGTGGTGCTGAGAAGAATGTATATTCTGTTGATTTGGGGTGGAGAGTTCTATAGATGTCTATTAGGTCTGCTTGCTGCAGAGATGAGTTCAATTCCTGGATATCCTTGTTAACTTTCTGTCTTGTTGATCTGTCTAATGTTGACAGTGGAGTGTTGAAGTCTCCCATTATTATTGTATGGGAGTCTAAGTCTCTTTGTAAGTCTCTAAGGACTTGCTTTATGAATCTGGGTGCTCCTGTATTGGGTGCATATATATTTAGGATAGTTAGCTCTTCCTGTTGAATTGATCCCTTTACCATTATGTAATGCCCTTCTTTGTCTCTTTTGATCTTTGATGGTTTAAAGTCTGTTTTTATCAGAGACTAGTATTGCAACCCCTGCTTTTTTTTGTTCTCCATTTGCTTGGTAGATCTTCCTCCATCCCTTTATTTTGAGCCTATGTATGTCTCTGCATGTGAGATGGGTCTCCTGAACACAGCACACTGATGGGTCTTGACTCTTTATCCAGTTTGCCAGTCTGTGTCTTTTAATTGGACCATTTAGTCCATTTACATTTAAGGTTAATATTGTTATGTGTGAACTTGATCCTGCCATTATGATATTAACTGGTTATTTTGCTCGTTAGTTGATGCAGTTTCTTCCTAGCCTCGATGGTCTTTACATTTTGGCATGATTTTGCAATGGCTGGTACGGGTTGTTCCTTTCCATGTTTAGTGTTTCCTTCAGGGTCTCTTGTAAGGCAGGCCCGGTGGTGACAAAATCTCTAAGCATTTGCTTATCTGTAAAGGATTTTATTTCTCCTTCACTTATGAAACTTAGTTTGGCTGGATATGAAATTCTGGGTTTAAAATTCTTTTAAGGATGTTGAATATTGGCCCCCACTCTCTTCTGGCTTGTAGAGTTTCTGCCGAGAGATCTGCTGTTAGTCTGATGGGCTTCCCTTTGTGGGTAACCCGACCTTTCTCTCTGGCTGCCCTTAAAATTTTTTCCTTCATTTCCACTTTGGTGAATCTGGCAATTATGTGCCTTGGAGTTGCTCTTCTCGAGGAGTATCTTTGTGGCGTTCTCTGTATTTCTTGGATTTGAATGTTGGCCTGCCCTACTAGGTTGGGGAAGTTCTCCTGGATGATATCCTGCAGAGTGTTGTCCAACTTGGTTCCATTTTCCCCCTCACTTTCAAGTACCCCAATCAGATGTAGATTTCGTCTTTTTACATAATCCCATACTTCTTGCAGGCTTTGTTCATTTCTTTTTCTTCTTTTTTCTTTTGGTTTCTCTTCTCGCTTCATTTCATTCATTTGATCCTCAATCGCTGATACTCTTTCTTCCAGTTGATCAAGTCGGTTACTGAAGCTTGTGCATTTGTCACGTATTTCTCGTGTCATGGTTTTCATCTCTGTCATTTCGTTTATGACCTTCTCTGCATTAATTACTCTAGCTATCAATTCTTCCACTCTTTTTTCAAGATTTTTAGTTTCTTTGCGCTGGGTACGTAATTCCTCCTTTGGCTCTGAGAAGTTTGATGGACTGAAGCCTTCTTCTCTCGTCTCGTCAAAGTCATTCTCTGTCCAGCTTTGATCCGTTGCTGGCGATGAGCTGCGCTCCTTTGCCGTGGGAGATGCGCTCTTATTTTTTGAATTTCCAGCTTTTCTGCCCTGCTTTTTCCCCATCTTTGTGGTTTTATCTGCCTCTGGTCTTTGATGATGGTGACATACTGATGGGGTTTTGTTGTAGGTGTCCTTCCTGTTTGATAGTTTTCCTTCTAACAGTCAGGACCCTCAGCTGTAGGTCTGTTGGAGATTTCTTGAGGTCCACTCCAGACCCTGTTTGCCTGGGTATCAGCAGCAGAGGCTGCAGAAGATAGAATAATGCTGAACAGCGAGTGTACCTGTCTGATTCTTACTTTGGAAGCTTCCTCTCAGGGGTGTACTCCACCCTGTGAGGTGTGGGGTGTCAGACTGCCCCTAGTGGGGGATGTCTCCCAGTTAGGCTACTCAGGGGTCAGGGACCCACTTGAGCAGGCAGTCTGTCCCTTCTCAGATCTCAACCTCCGTGTTGGGAGATCCACTGCTCTCTTCAAAGCTGTCAGACAGAGTCGTTTGCGTCTGCAGAGGTTTCTGCTGCTTTTGTTGTTGGTGTTGTTTAGCTGTGCCCTGTCCCCAGAGGTGGAGTCTACAGAGACAGGCAGGTTTCCTTGAGCTGCTGTGAGCTCCACCCAGTTCGAGCTTCCCAGTGGCTCTGTTTACCTACTTAAGCCTCAGCAATGGCGGGCACCCCTCCCCCAGCCTTGCTGCTGCCTTGTAGTTAGATCGCAGACTGCTGTGCTAGCAATGAGGGAGGCTCCGTGGGCGTGGGACCCTCCCGGCCAGGTGTGGTATAAAATCTCCTGTGTGCCTGTTTGCTTAAAGCGCAGTATTGGGGTGGGAATTACCCGATTTTCCAGGTGTTGTGTGTCTCAGTTCCCCTGGCTAGGAAAAGGGATTCCCTTCCCCCTTGCGCTTCCCAGGTGAGGTGATGCCTCGCCCTGCTTCAGCTCTCGCTGGTTGAGCTGCAGCAGCTGACCAGCACCAATTGTCCGGCACTCCCTAGTGAGATGAACCCAGTACCCCAGTTGAAAATGCAGAAATCACCGGTATTCTGTGTCGCTCGCGCTGGGAGTTGGAGACTGGAGCTGTTCCTGTTCGGCCACCTTGCTCCGCCCCCCGAGATTCAAACTTTTGTTCTTAGGTTTCTATCTCTATTTCTTGACTCTTATGTCTTTGTTTTTTTTTCTTTTCATGTGTCTAACTCTGTGCCTCACTCTCTTAAATCTGTTTTATTATTCCTCTCTTCAAACCCTTAGATCCTCACTTCTTTCTCGACCTTTGTAAAATAGCAATAGAAACGTGAACTTCTTCATTGTCTCTAAGGAAATCATTGGCACATCCCTTAAATCACTTCCCTTTCCTCCTTCTCTAGGTATTACTTATCTTTCCTCCTTCTCTAGGTATTACTTCCCTTTCCTCCTTCTCTAGACTCTTTCTTATTCTCACAGGAACTTGCTCCAGATTATTATAACTTTCCCTCTTCCTATTTGTCTCTGAGCAACAACTCTTTACCATGTTGTAAGATAAAATCTTGTCATTATGTGAAATTCTCTTTAACACTTAACCCTAGAATAATTTTCTCTTCCATTTAATATAATTCAAAATACTCTTTTAGGCAACCTTTAATATTATATGAGTTATGTATTTTTTGTTTACCTAATATTTTGATTTATATATGCAACTTTGTTTTTAAAACACTTATGCATTTGTGAGTTTTCATTTTATATAAAAAACTACTTAACATGAAAAAGGAAAGTGTGAATTCAGCCAGTGACTGTTTCATGTAATCCACTGTGGCTTTTCTAAAATACCAGTTAGAGGACATAAAACTAACCTACAGAGCTTTATAATTTCTACTCTTAGAAATGAAATAGATACTTTACATTTAATTTTTTCATGTCAATATTTGTGGCCAGGTCACATTAGAATGATGCAACATTAAGATAACTTTAGGAAGTGGCTTTATTCATTTTATTTACTTATATTTTTATGTTTTGAGACACGGTATCACTCGTACTCCAGGATGAAGTGCAGTGGCTTGATCTTGGCTCACTGCAGCCTCAACCTTCTAGGCTCAAGCAATCCTTGCACCTCAGCATCCCAAGTAGCTGAGACTATCAGCATGCCACCACACCCGGCTAATTTGTGGATTTTTTATAGAGATAGGGTTTTGCCATGTTGCCCAGGCTGATCTCAAATTCCTCATCACAAAGGATCCACCTACTTCAGCCTCACAAAGTGCTGGAATTACAGGCACATGCCATCATGGCAGGCCAGGAAGTGGCTTTAGGAAGTATGTTTATAGTGATTCATGAGCTTAGGAGATATTTTACCATAGTCAGTGGCAGACTAGGAATATTAAAAATTGAAATGCCAATATATGCCAATTTTTGCAGACAATAAACACTCAGATAGATCATTGACAAAATGTGCAAGCCAGATGCTTCAGAGAGAATTAAGTCACAAAATGTCCAAAAGATACTTTTTCATCATCCATTGACGTTATCTAAGCATATGAGAATTGGGAGAACTGTAGAATAATTAGCATATCAGGGCATTCCTCCCACCATATATACGGGGCATTGTTTTACATATGTGTGCTGGAAATTTACCTTTTCACATCCAATGGTAGTTTCTGTTTCTTTTATCTGTTGTTTCAACATCTATTTTTAAATTTATCTATACATGTAACCTTATCATGAAAGACTTTTTTTAAAAAATGAGGCAAAAAGTTTTGGCATATTTTAAGAATCAGTTGATTTTGTGACTTCAGGGATGATCAAACACTTAAAGATATAATGTTTCACTCTGTTTCTTTAAAAATAAGAAACACATTGGTAATAAAACAATTAACAATTTAAAATTTAGCATAGAGATACTACATGCCCTGCATTCGGGTTCAGAAACCCAAAGTTTACAAGCAAACATATTTTAAGAATTAACTTATCAGCTATTAACTTGAAAGAGATCCAGTAGTTTTATTTGTATGAAAACAGAACAGTGAGATGTTTGCCAAAAAAGTGATATAAACTGCATAAATATTAATAGCATCAAAAACAAGGTTTGTAAGTATTACATAGTCTGCTAGACCATATGTTCTATAATACAGTCATGGTTTCCTGAGCTTTAGATATAAATCTCCCTTTTCATCTAACTAATGTTCATGTAGAGATTTATTTGGTCCATCAAACATTACTGGATCAGAGTATATCACCTTTTAAATCTCTGATATCTTTCTACGTTGACTTCAATATTCATCTATTCGTATTACCTTGAAAATCACAATTATTTTTTAAAGGTTTTCCTCTCTCAGAAGGCCCTAACTTCTTTCTCATAACCTTTCAGTAAGCAAACATGTTGATTTTACACTTCTAGTATCTATTGCATCTGACCCATCAACTTCCATCCACAAATTTCATAGTATGGTGTAAAGAACACTAAATTAGAAATCTGAAGAGTGGAATTTACTATGATTCTTTAAGTGTATGTCCAAACCTACCCACTATTTTTAGGATATTTTGGAGACATGCATTATGCTATGATTTGAATGTTGTTCCCCTTCAAAACTCATCCTGAAACTTAACTGCCATTGTAACAGTATTAAGAGGTTGTACCTTTGAGAAATTATTAGACCAAGAGGGCACTACCCTGATAAATTAGTTTAATATATTAATAAAAGGGCTTTCATGAGTGGGCTCTCCCTCTTGCCCTTCTGCCTTCCACCATGGAATGACATAGCAAGAAGACCTTTCCCAGATGCTAGCTTCTAAATCTTGGATTTTCCAGCCTTCAGAACTGTGAAAAATAAATTTCTGTTCATTATAAACTACCCAGTCTGTGGTATTCTGTAAGAGCAGCACAAACCAGACTAAGATACATTATATCCATAGCACTCAGCAAAACATATTGCTCACAGGTTTCAGTGATTATGGGATTACATTGAGTTTCAATTTGAAAGGGTTATTGGAAAACCAGAAATGGGGTGTTAGAATGCCTTATTACCTTGTCTTTTTATCTCTACATTCACTTTTCAGAAAAGTCTGTTAACTTCAAATTCAACAAGATCAAAACCCAAGACTTTACCTTCCCTGAAAAAGACTATTTTTCCTACTAATTTTTTTGTCTTGAAAAACTGTCTCACCATGTACTCAATATTTCAAGCTTAGGATCATGTCATATGCATAAGGTAAGGACTGACATAAAACCTCATCTCTTTTCCAATTATCAGTTAATTCTTTATAAAGACAACTAAAAACATGTCCCTATTGCCTTATCTCTGTTTCAAATGCTCTAATTCATACTCATCACCTTTTTTGCAATAACTTACTCTCTGATATGCTTACTCCAGTTTACCTCTAGTGCAATCAATTTTCCACCAGGATCGTCCCTTGAAACTATAGATTTAATCAGTTTTTGTTTTCTGGCTGCAAACACCATAGCCTACATTTGTGATAGGACTGTACAATTAATTCATACTACAGTTACATGTGCCAAGTATACAAAGATGGATTATATCTTCAAAAATTGATCTGAGAACAATCGTGAAAGAAGTTTTTCATATTAACCACAAAACTGATAGCTACTAGAAAATTTTAGACAGTTTCTTTTTAATTTTGAAGAGAGTAGAAAGCTAGTAAAGTGTAAGAATCTTCAGATCATTGTTCACATGACAAAGAAACCAAGACAAGTGAGCATAGTATATGGTGTCAGTTTTCTTCTCAAGGCATTTTCTTTTTATTTTTCAATTGTACTGCTTATATTGACTTAATATTTGTGTTAATTTGACTTTAATTATTTAGATATTGAGAATATATAACTAGCAAATATATTTTAACTTTAATGGATAAATTTGTTTTTAGTTTTAATGGACAAATAGCAATTTTGTTTATAGTATATAATGTGATTTTTTTATTTCAATTTTTAGATACAGGAGGTACATGTGCAGATTTGTTACACAGGAATATTGCATGATGCTCAGGTTTGGAATACAGATTCCTATCCCACAGGTAGTGAGGAGAGTACCTGATAGGTAATTTTTTAACTAACACCTCCTCCACTCTCTAGTAATCCACAGTTGTCTACTGTTTCCATATTTATGTCCATGTGTGCTCGATATTTAGCTCCCACTTATACGTGACAAAATGCATTATTTGATCTTTTGTTTCTACATTAATTTGCTTAAGATTATAGCCTCCAGTTGCATCCATGTTGCTCCAAAAGATATGCTTTCACTTTTAATAGCTGCATTGTATTCCATCATATACATGTACCACATGTTCTTTATTCAGTCTATCATTGATGAACACCTGGGTTGATATCATGTCTTTGCTATTGTGAATAGTGTAGTGATGAACATATGAGTTTATGTGGGTTTCTTTTGGAGAATAATTTATTATCTTTTGTGTATATACCCAGTACTTGGATTGCTGGATCAAATAGTAGCTCTGTTTTAAGTTCTTCGAGAAATGTCCAGACTATTTTCCACAGTGGCTGAACTAATTTACATCCCCATCAACAGTACATAAGTGTTCCCTTTTCTCCACAGCCTTGCCAGTATTTGCTGTTTTTTGGCTTTTTAATAATCACCTTTCTTTTTCTGACTGAACATTTAGGATAGCTATGACTTATGTGGTCAGGAATTTAAAAGACAAGGAAGAAAATGACTATACAGTATAAGATCAGAAGGATGTTATGAACTACAAAATAATAATTGAAATCAAGACCTTCAATATGGTTTAACAGCAGATTAGGAAATGTTGAATAGAGGATTAATAAACTGGAAGATAGAGCAGAGGAAAGTATCTATAGAGGAATAGAGAGAAAGGGGTTGGAAATATTTTTAAAAGGTACAGGGAGTAGTGAAATTTTCTATTTTATAATTAATTGGATTCCAAGAGGAGATGAGAAAGAAGATATAACAGAAGGAGTAATTGAAGAGATACAGTAGAACTCCCCTTATCAGTGGTTTTGCCTTCTGTACTTTGTTACCCACCATCCACCCCAATGTGACAATATTAAATTCAAAATTCAAAAAATAAACAACTTCTAATATTTGAATCACATATCATTCTGAGGAACATGATAAAATCTCTTGCCATCCCACCTAGGATATGAATAATTTATTTGTCCATTGTATGTACATTATATGAGCTACCTGCCTGTTAGTCACTTAGTAGCCTTATCAGTTATCAGATCAAAAAATATATAGGCTTTGACATTATCTGCAGTTTCAGGCAGCCACTCAGGGTCTTGAAATGTATCTTCCATAGATAAAGGAGAACTACTGTACTTGGTAACAGAAAATACATAAACTGGAAGGTAGAGCAGAAAAATATCTATAAGAGGAACACAATATTGCAAAACTGAAAATGCCATCAAATCCATTGATTCAACAAGTACTGTTACACCTACGCAGGAATAATGAAAAGGTCATATTAAGCCATATGAGAGTTGAACTGCTGGAATCCAAAGACAGAGAAAAGTTTAAGAACTCATAGAGTACATAGGACACCTTATGTTAATAGAGACATCAATTACTCTTTTAAGTAAAGCTCATATTTTCTGGTGATTTCTATTCTAGCCTCTGCTTCTTTCCAAGGGGTTGTGTAAATAAGTATATGGGACAGGATGGGCTTCATGTGGCACATTTATACAGATTAACTGGCCCTCGCATCCTCGTAATATCTTCTGGCTTCTCTGGATTTAGTGGCATCTTATGTCTTTGTGAACCTTGTTTACTCAAGTTGGAGGATGATAAAAGTTGTGGTGGTATACGTTTTAAGTTAACTATAGCTCAGTTGTACTATATACCTACCTTGTTTTCATTTTGGACTTCTGAATTTCTCCTATGGCCTCCATCTGGGCTCATGTACAATTTTTTAAATCTCTATTTCTATTCTAAATATTCTAAACTCTTCCATGCTCAAACCCACTTACAATCAAGTCAATGCCTCTGACCTAGGAAAAACACCAAGCATGAAGTCATGCATTCTTCAAAATAAAATTTATTTTGCACAGGATGGACTAAAAAAAATCCTACATGTTCTTTCAAAACTTGATTGCAGATTGTATTGGTATTCACCACCTCAATTATACTCCATATGTTAAATTCATTGAACTATTCCCTCCTTCCTGAAAAATAGAACTAATTTTATGGCTCCAGGCTTGGTTTGTACTGTATCCTCTTCCTATAACGTCATTCTCCAGTTTTCTTTCAGAAAACTTTACTTCAATAGCATGATCTGTCTATAGTTAACACTGATAATTTTAGACACAAAATTCTTTCCTACATGCTTCTCTATTTTTCTTAATATAATACTAATTGAGTAACTGTCACATGGTATTAAACTTTTCTTGTAGATTCTCTAAACTGTCTTTGGGAGAAAGTGTGCTTTATTTTTTATATCTTCATTATATAAAACACTATTAGACCCAAATTAATGCTTAATGAATGTCTATCAATTTTTAAATAGTGATAAGAAACCTCTGCTGTTTGGTTTCCCATAGTTTTTGTATTGTACTGTAATTGAATTTAGTCAAATTTAAACATTTATGCGTTGCAACAAATTTCAATGTGTTTAAAATTTGAAATTGTTAAATTTGCAGTGCATTTATCTGAATTTGTTTATATAGGGATGAATTTAAGAAATTCAGTAATGTTGGTAGCAATCAGATATGATAAGAAAATGCAACTGTTTAAATTAATGGAAAATGTGGACATTTCTTCAAAAGAATCACTCAACACTAATGTTTATTAATAAGGTAATGCATAAGTTATTATAGAAATGAAATAATAGGAAATCGATTCTTATTTTTCAGTAATGTCTTATTATTAGGTTTCTGTCTTTCATAGGATCAGAAAAGTCTAGGTAATTATGCTGCTTTTTCATTTTTCTAACTTTTTTTTCTGAAACGTGAATTACTTAGCTGTTGTCATGGGAATGTGGCTAAGAGGAAATGAACTACATAGTAACATTATTGTTATTTGCTGCCACTAACACATTCATAAAAATAGGGAAACACAGGAAGTCTCTCAAGGACAAGGCTCTCACTAGAAACTTTTCAGTTTATACTTTTGAAAAAATCTATCCCCAACAAAGTTGAAAATGATAACAACAATAACAAAGAGTCAAGTAAAACAACAGCTTTACCAGTATGCACCACAATATCATATTAGAACTACAAATGGGAATTGGAAGCACATTATATATGCAAGAAAAGAATGCATGCACTTATCAAGATTTCTGTAAAATATTGCGGCACAAAAAGACATTGTTAATTTATCTTTACATAGTCAGTCATATATTATTTCAGAATTATTTTTATGTGCTTCCAACTTAATAAAATATGCCACTTTTTTCTATTCTTCTTCACTGTTACTTAACTTCTTTATGACATTATCAAAAAAAATTGAATTACATACTTAATTAGCCATAACGATTTCAGGAATTTGAGAGAACATTTCTGGAGAAGTAGAACTGCAAATGATGATTTAGAAAGGCAAGCAAGAATGGTAAGATAAATTTTAGTGCTGCATGCACACATTCTTATATACGTACCCTCATATGTATCTTTTATTGGGTACCTATCTCTGTATACATGAGAAATTTAAAACAGAATATTAACTTGTATAGTATATATGTATACTAAGGATTTAAAGGGCACATATTAGATTGGCCCAGGAGTCCCTTTTAGTCCAAAGACTAATGGGGCCCCATTTTAGCCTCTTGGATGTCTGCCACAGTCCCTTTTCAGTTTCAGGAATATTTGAATATCCACAATTCTGACAATGCAACAACACTAATAACTTCTAAGCTATGGAATGTTTGTATTTAGGGATTTTGCATAAACACCTCTGCAGACATTCACTTAGTTTCCTAAAACAAAGAAACAACTACAGAAAGCAAGGTACCATTTTAAAAATGCTAGCTTGTCTCCATTTAGACCTTTGAGTTCATCTTTCTCTACTCTACTATATTCCCTTTGAAGCTGAGTTGTGTGAATTCTATTATCTAGGTTCCTTTGCCATTTTATTTCTTTTTGAGATTGCAGTGGCAAAAGATCAGAAGATGGAAGAGAGACAGCTTAAGGTATTCAGTCCCCTTTGTTACTATCCTACAAGGCCTTGGTGAATGTGCTCTCGAGGCCTTGTACTCCTTTATCTATGTTTCCAGTTCTTAGCAAGCAGTCAGTTACCCACAATTACAAACGCTACAGGTAAAAGTAAATTTATACTGTCCCTTCTGGCTGACAGGCCATATAAAAATTGAGATAACCTTTTCCTTCTACAAAATATCACACTAGTCATTTACATTGATGACACTATGCTGACTGGAAGTAATGAGAACTAAGTAGCAGCCACTCTAGACTGATTGGGAAGATATTTGTGTGTCAGAAGGTAGGAAGCAAATCTGACAAAATTCTGGGGTCTTTTACCTCAGTGAAATTTCTAGGGGTCCAGTGGTGTAAGGCACGTAGAGATATCCCTTCTAAGGTGAAGGATAAGTTGTTGTATCTAGCTCTTTCTACCACCAAAAAAGAACCACGAAGTCCATTGAACCTCTTTGCATTCTGGAGGCATGATATTCCTCATTTGGGTGTGTTACTGTGGCCCATTTACTGACTAAAAAAGCTGTTAGTTTTGAAGGAATCTCAGAATGACAGAAGGCTCTATGACAGGTCCAGGTTTCTCTGCAAGCTGCTCTGCCAGTTGTGCACTATGATTCAGCAGATCCAATGGTGTTTGAATTGTTAGCAGCCCATAGGAATGCTATTTGTACCTTTAGGCAGGCCTGTACAGGTGAATCAGAGTTCAGACCCTTCATGTTTTGAAGGAAGGCCCTGAAATCCTCTGTATGTAACTAATCTCCTTTTAAAAATCAGCTTTTTGCTTGCTACTGGGCCTTAGCAGAGACTGAACACGTAGCCATGGTTGACCAAGTTACCTTGTGACCTGAGGTAAACAACATGAACTTATTATTATCTGATCTACCAAACCATGAAGTTGAGTGTGCACAGCAATTCTCTATCATGAACTGAATGTGGTATGTAGAAGATTGAGCCCAAGCGGGTCCTGAAAGCACAGGTTACATGAAGTGGTACAAATGCCCATGGTCTCCACTCATAATACACTGCCTCCGATTTCCCAGCCTGCATCTATGGCCTCATGGGGAGTTTCCTATGATCAATTGACAGAAGCAGCAAAGACTTGGACCTGGTTTACAGATGATTCTGCATGATTGCAGGTACCACTCAAAAGTGGATAGTAGCAGCACTACAGTCTCTTTCGGGGACATCCCTGAAGGACAGTGGTGAAAAAATTTCTCCCAGTGGGCAAAACTTTGAGCATCGCACTGGTTGTTCACTTTGCTTGGAAGGAGAAATGTGATTATGTACCAATTCATGGGTTGTGGCCAATGGCTTGCTGGACAGTCAGGAACTTGAAAGGAACTTGATTGGAAAATTGGTGACAGGGAAATTTGGGGAAGAGGTATGCAGATAGAACTTTCTGAAGGAGCAAAAACCATAAAGATTTTTGTGTCCCATATGAATGCTGACCAAAGACCAACCTCAGCAGAAGAAGATATCAATAATTAAGTGGATAGAATAACACATTTGTGGATACCAGTCAGCCTCCTTCTCAGGTCACCCCTGTCATCACCCAATGGGCATATGAACTAAGTGTCCATGATCTCAGGGACAGAGGTTATTCATGGACTTTGAAAATGTGGATTTCTACTCGTCAAGGCTCAAATGGCTACAGCCACTGCTCAGTGCCCAATCTGCTACCAACAGAGATCAACACTGATTCTCCAATAGTGAACCATTCCTTGGGTTAGTCAGCCAGACAATGTGGCAGGATAATTACATTGGACCACTTCCATTATGGAAGAGTTCCACAATGGAAAATTTATTAAATCAACATAGTCATCCTCATACCACCAATAAGAGAGTCTTCTGAACCCATATCTTGGAATCCATTTGACAGTTGCCTCCTAAACTAAAGTACTGGTTTTACTCTCTCATTCATCCTCTAATTTTTTTCCTTCTATTTATTATTATGGGAATTTCCTTGACCAAATTCTTCATCAACAGAATCGCTGAATAACTATCAATCAAACTGCATGTCCAACAGAGGGTACAACTGCTCCTTCAGGAATAATATCACTAAGAAAAATCTGACTGTGATGAATATTTCACTCAGTCATTCCCTACTTAGGATATCCCTAATCCCTGAGTTTTTCAAAAACAATGCCTCTGAGCCTTTCTTAAATATGAAAAGGAATTTACAAGGCTGATCAAATGCTGTGTTTCACATAAATTCAGGCTGGCTTGACAAAGGCAACTGACCTCAAACTTTTTACATGAACTTTTTGCACCGTATCTTAGTTGCTCCATTTCAGGCCCAAACTCCCTCCCATATATCTCAACCTTCCCCTTATTATAATATTTGATACAGTTTGTTAAATTTCAAGACATTCTCCTAGCAGTTTTGGTAGCACTCCCTTCTTCTTTCCACACTCATGGTCTCTGTATATAAAATCTGTGCTCATGCACCCCTTACTGGAGACTTTTATGGCCTAGGCTTTGAACATCTCCCTATTGCAATAGTCTTCCTGAGTAAAGTATTTTATTATTAACATCTGGACTCATATGTTGATTTTGACAACAGATAATCTGCCTTAATTTCTAAAGACATTTTTAGCTCTCCAATTTAAATGCATTCTGAAATACCTACTAATAATACAGTATGCATTTTCTTCCATCCAACTAAACTTCTTTGTCCAGCTTTCAACCAGTTCCAAATCCAATACATGATTGTTGCTTTCTAGACTACCTTAGACCCAAGTGTGTCATAAAATCTAATAAGGCAGTGCCTGATACTTTCCTAGTATCTTGGAATATAAATGCAAATTGTAAGCAGTTTACAATTATGACTTCTATCCAGAAAAGCAAGAATAATTTATTCAATCTAGGTGTGATAATGAGAGCCAGCTAGAACTTGTGCTATGAGGGAATATTTATCACACTTTACATTAAAACTACTCAAAGTGAAAATTAAAACAAAAATAATTCTATTTTGAAAACTAAATGAACCTGCCAAAGAAACCTATAAAAATATAACTTACTCCTAAATAATTAGTTTTTATTAATAAATAAAGGTACACAACTATACTTGTATGAATCTTAAAATTTTATTAGATTATTTGTATTTTCTGACTTTTTTTTTCTCCTGGGTTTTTTCTTTGCACATTTTCTATGTTACTGATAATTAACTTAGGCATCAATGTAGCTACAAGTTTCCAGGGAGATAGTCGTCATGTAATAAGACAGAAATAAATGTTGATTAGTCATACAAAAATTATTTATTTCTTTAAATAATAAGTGCTAAGGAATCTTGATTTCATTAGACACACTATTATGAAAGAAAGAGATAATTATAATCTTATGGGCAATAAAAAAATAAAGATGTAAACTTTTATTACTCCTTTTATTAAAGTGACAAGTAATGGTTTTTTGAGAAATCTACTAGGCCTTTGTTTAAAAAAGGAAATACAGCTCTTGAAAATAAAGTAGCTCTGAAGATTCTTAAACATGTCTTTTTCTGTACATGTTCTTTCATTTCTCTTGCCTAAATATATAGGAGCAGAATTGCTTGATCATATACCAGGTGTATGTTTAACCTTATGACAAACGGTGAAACTGATTTTCAAATTTTATACTCCAACCAACAATATATAAGAGTTCAGTTTGCACTAAATCCTTGACAATATTTGGTGGTGTCAGTCATATTTCAGTCATTTTATTAAAGCCATTCTGGTGTATACTTAGTAGAAAATTCTGTTGAACATGTTAGACGGTGTTTGTCTACAAGCTAGCTTTTCTAATGCCAGGTTCTATAGGTTAAAAATTAGCTATAAGTTTGAGATTTTTAAAAAATGTAGATATAGGAGGGATGTGGAACAAGATGGTAGAATAGAAGGCTCCACCAGTTCCACCTAGCAAGGACACCAGCTTAACAACTAACTACACACAGAAAAATATCTCCTTCATAAGAATAAAAAGTCAAGTGAGCACTCATAGTACCTGCTTCTAACTTTGTATCATTGAGAAATGCACTGAAGAGATAGGAAACACAGTCTTGAATTGTGGACACCACCCTTCACCCACTGCCCTGCAGCTGTGGCATGGTACAGAGAGAGCTTCCGTGTGCTGGAGGAGGAAGAGTACAATTGTAAGGTGTACCTAGGCTTAGGAAAAAATTGAATAATTCCATCAAAAAATGGGAAAAATATTTGAGCAAACATTTCCCAAAAGAAGACATACAAATGGCAAACGGGCATATGAAAAAGTACTCAACATCACTGATCATCAGAGAAACGCAAATCAAAACTACAATGAGATATCTTCTCATCCCAGTTAAATTGATTTTCTTTTCCCCAAAAGACAGGCAATAACAAATTCTGGCACCAATGTGGAGAAAGGGAACCTTCCTAAACTGTTGGTGGGAATGTAAATTAGTACAACCACTATAGAGAACAGTTTGGAGCTTACACAAATATCTAAAAATAGAGCCACCAAATGATCTAGCAATCCCATGGCTGGATATATACCCAAAAGAAAGGAAATCAATATATCAAAGAGCTATCTGCACTCCCTTGTTTCTTGTAGCACTGTTCACAACAGTCAAGAAACCTAAGTGTGCATCAACAGATGAATGGATAAAGAAAATGTTTTACATATACATGATGCAGTACTATTCAGCCATAAAAAAAAAAAAAAAAAAAAAAAAAAAAACGAGATCCAGTAATTTGCAACAACATGGATGGAGCTGGAGACGATTATGTTAAGTGAAATAAGCCAGACACAGAAAGACAAACATCTCATGTTCTCACTTATTTTGGGGATCTAAAAATCAAAACAGTTTAACTCATGGGCATGGAGGATAGGATGCTTATCAGAGGCTAGGAAGGGTAGTCGGGGGCTGCAGAGAGGGGAGAGATGGGGATGGTTAATAGATACAAAAAATAGCATGAATGAATAAGACCTATTATTTGATATACAGCAGGGTGAATATAGTCAATTATAACTTAATTGTACATTTTAAAATAACTAAGAGTATAACTGGGTTGTGCGTAACACAACAAGTGAATGCTTAAGGGGATAGATCCCCATTCTCCATGATGTGAGTCTCATACATTGCATGCCTGTATCAAAACATCTCATACCCTATAATATATAAACCTACTATGTACCCACACAAACTAAAACTTTAAAAACTTTTTAAAAAGTAGATATATTTGTTCTACAGCTAAAATTTAAGGAAACCCTTAAATAACAACAAATAAAGATAGTACACCTTAAAAATAATCTAATGCATGTCATATTTATATGTATGTGTGTATATATATCCATTCGTAATTGCCATGCATGTATATGTGCGTATACATATACTTTCATTATATATATAATATATATCCATTTTTGTATGTGTATATATGCATATACAGTTGTAATTGCCTAGACAAAACTTATTACAGTTTCCTCAAACATTTTAGATAGTAGTTGTCTTTAATCATGTTCTCTGTGTGTCACTATCCCTGACTAAAATAGGAATCTCTGAAGATATTCTTGAGTTTTTCTTTCAGGAAGAATGTTCCGTGACTTTTTTTTCTTTCTGTTCCAGACCTTCTATGATACCTCAAATGTCTTTTCATTTCTGGCCATTCTCAATCTAGATTATCTTTTACCCTCTTAGACCTATTTGTGGGCAAACAATTTTATATATCGATAAACAATCTTACAGATTAAGACAGCCATGGAATTTAGAAGAAAATATATATGTTAATACAAAATCTCTGCAGACAAAATGAAACAGATTCAAAATATCGAAAAGAGAAATTACACAACCTGTATAGCAGCAGATTTTATTTTGGTAAGCATCAGCAGCTAATAAAATCACTTTGTTTTAAAATCTCCAAATTGATCTACCTAAATAGATTGTTTTTAGGAGCCTATTTATGTTAATAAGAAGAATGTGCTTTACTGCAGGATTATAAATACTGTCATTTTTATCAAATTAAATTTGCCAATCATTGTAAATGATTTTTACCTTAATTAAAATGCAATATTATATTTAAATATGATACTAAATTTGATGACACATTACAGTTCCATTTCACTTTGTAGTTGTACCATTTCATTTGCAATGTGTCAGAATTATTTCATATCAACAAATAAGCCTTGCAAAATGCTTATAAAAATTATAATTTTATATATATATATATTTTTTTGAGGCAGAGTCTCACTCTGTTGCCCAGGATGAAGTGCAGTGGTGCGATCTCGGCTCACTGCAACCTCTGCCTCCTGGGTTCAAGCAATTCTGTGCCTCAGCCCCCCAAGTAGCTGGGATTACAGGCACCCACCACCGTGTCCTGCTAATTTTTGTATTTTTTAGTACAGATGGGGTTTCATCAACTTGGCCAGGCTGGTCTTGAACTCCTGACCTCGTGATCCACCTGCCTTGGCCTCCCATGACTTTTTTAAAGCATGATTTTTTAAAATCTGCAACTGGCTATCCTTTGGTTTTCCCAGTAATTCAACAAATCAAACACCTAATTTCAAATCTTATTTTAATTATTTTACTTTATTTAAAAATAATAAGGGTATTTTCTTTTTCCATCAAAATTTTGTTTAGCTAAATATGAAGCAGATATGATATGGCTATAATATTATTAGGTACATTATATTCTGTATTAGGACAAACTGAACACACGAAAGTTGATTATTTCTTCTCATCAACCCAGTCATTCCCAGAGGTGAAATTGTGTGTAATAATTTTAGAAGTAAATGCAGAACCTGGGCACATGTCAAAGTGAGCCACCTATGTAAGGACTTGAAACAGAACAATGTCTATAAAAGTTGATATTGAAAACACTGAGCAGAAACTGTTAGTGGACTGATTTTGTTTTAGTGTAAGAAAAAACTTTCTATTGGCAATACCCGACACTGAAGTTGAATGATCTAGCAGAATTTGTCACATCTGTCCTTCAAGTTGTTCATACACAGTTTATAGCATTCTGTGGTTTGTGGAGGGCTTTTGCAAAAAAAAAATTAAATATTCAAAATGTTCTTGGATTTCATAGATTCTCCTTCCTTTACTAATAACTTCCTTGGTTTAAAATACAATTTTCAGATATTTTTACTCTTTTACCCCTTCCATACAATATTTTTAAAATTAAGTGATTGTAATATCTTATAGGTTACATACAGACACATTTTTTATTCTTTTGGCATAATTATAAAATCTAATATTTGTTGCTTTCAAAGGCTGCAACCACCTTTATAGATCTACACTACTTGTTAACAGGTGATAAACATACATCAGACTATTTTTCTTGAATTTTAAATGTTGTAACACTCTTCTTAAAAAAAGAAAAAAGTGGTGAGAATATTTTGTCCTGAAAGAAAACTTTTAAAATTATGATTTAGTCCATAACAAAATCTCACATTCACAAAAGCTGCTTTGTCATTATAAGAATTTGGAGTGGCTTTATTATCAGAAATATTGGAGAAAATTTCAAGTAACTATTTTCACACACCAATCTTTCTAGGTACTATCTAACATTTCTCTAAATTAGGAAATCTCCCACAGATATACATTAAATAGTAAGTATATGTGAAATGTTTAAGAGGGAAATTAAAAAGCAATGAAAAGAAAGTTATTAGCTTACATAGTGGTTCATCATACTTATGTCTATGGCATGCAAGTTTAATTTGTAAGTATATTGAATGTAACACATATTACACATTATATATAGTCTATATTAACACACAATTATGTTCAATGTATATATATGTAGGAAGACACATGATTGTGAATAAAATATCACACATTATCCAGAGTTACAAAATGTGATTACATATATTTTACATTCCTATCATAAACTCATACAGAATTCCTTAATGCTGAATTTTAAAATGGTTCTTTTGTTATTTCACTGATAGAAAACATGAGTTTCATAGAGCCAGGCTACTGTGGTTTGGATGAAAGTTTTCCTCTTTAATACTTCTGTGGTATTGGCTGAGCTAATATTCTACTTAAATATTCTTATCTGAAAAAGTATATTAAATGCAACCTCACAGAATTTCAGCAATAATTATGTGAATTAAGTGAATTAATAACTGTATAATTCTTATGAAAATAAGAAATTGGAATTTTTTGTTTGTATTTGGACACCAAGTACTGCAGAATATGTTTCCACGTTAAATGTATTTACTTGTCCTGATTGTAGTGCTGCAGTGTGATCTAGCAGATTAAGCATTATTTTCAGGTTTTCACATATATTATTTGGTAGTACTGGTACATAGGATAATAACAAATCAATCCAAGATTACTCTAAAAAAAAAAAGAAAATATGAGTTTCATTACTATGAAATGAGAAGCTCTCAAAACAAATGGCGATTCAAATTTCTGAGTTTGACATGCACACGTATGTTTATTGCGGCACTATTCACAATAGCAAAGACTTGGAACCAACCCAAATGTCCATCAGTGACAGACTGGATTAAGAAAATGTGGCACATATACACCATGGAATACTATGCAGCCATAAAAAAGGATGTGTTTGTGTTCTTTGTAGGGACATGGATGAAGCTGGAAACCATCATCCTCAGCAAACTATCTCAAGGACAAAAAAACAAACACCACATGTTTTCACTCACAGGTGAGAACTGAACAATGAGAACACTTGGACACAGGAAGGGGAACCTTATACACCAGGGCCTGTTGTGGGGTAAGGGGAGTCGGGGAGAGATAGCATTAGGAGATATACCTAATGTAAGTGACGAGTTAATGGATGCAGCACAGCAACATGGCACATGTATCCATATGTAACAAACATGCACACTGTGCACATGTACCCTAGAACTTAAAGTACAACAACAACAAAAAATTCTGAGTTTGGCTGAGAAAGTTCTAACACATAGAGATCCACATTAGGTAAATGAAAGTACTCAGATACTCCCCCAGCAGGCTCATTGCTAATGCCAAGAGTCCCTGTACAGAAACTGTAATACCTGTCTTGTCCTGTGAAGTACTCTAAACTAAAATCAATTCACCAAGTGATTATTGTTTGTTACAAATTTTTCTGTAGCTTTGGACTCTAGAAACTTGGCCTTAAGTAACAAATATTCTTTGTGTGGTTATTTTGCGGAAAATGAAATATGAAAGTCCTTTGGATCAATGTTGCTGTCCTAGATGCATCTTTTAATTAAGCAATTGGTTGGTGTAATATACTGTACTATAAATGACTCCTAATTGAAACCCTTGTAGGTTTACTTCCCCAGTTCCCCAGAGCTAATTCTCAAAGAATAACATGGCTATTTCCTCCCTTCTTCATTCAACTATCATTTCAAAAAAAAAAAAATTAACAAATTTTCTAAATAATGTATCAATCTATAATATTGGCGAATCTTATATGACAAGCATCCCTTGCCTCCCCTAGACACACCAGTGACATGTTGATACTTTATTTCTATTGTTTTCAATTGATTTACAGTAAGCAAAAGTTTCAACTGATAGATTCTAGCTTTAGAATGGATATTAATGTTACTATCCCAATGAATTTAAATAAACAAAATAACTTGAATGTCTAGTCGGCTCTTCATTATAGGATTTTAGCTTGAGTTTTCATGTAAGGGTTCAGGAATTTAAAATAAAATAGCAGACGTAGCATAAGTACAATGTTATAGCTATCATAAAGCTCAAAGTTATTACAACTATGTTGTAAATGTAAGGTTTCTTTGCCTAATTCTTGACCTAGCTTTAAAAAAATTATTTCCCTGTGGTCTACAAGGTAGATAATTCCCTCTTGTTATTTTCATAGACACTTTCTGGTTGGCTAATTCCTTGATAGTCTCCCCTCTGACTAAAAGAAAAATCACATGCCTTATGAAATGTAGAATTTACAAAAAGCAAAGACTAGAGGGAATAAAATGCCAATTCTTACTTTGCTGACCATTTTGTTTTGCTTTCATTTCATTGTCTTATTTAATGTATTTGAATGGAATCTACTCCAAATACCATAATAAAGGAATTAAAAATGACATTTGTCTTCTCTCAAGATGTACAAAGACATGAAGTATTTACATTACTTATTAAAAGCAAGGATCACAGGCATCCAGAGGTCTGTATTTTAAAATAATTATAGCTGGTAGTATCATTATATTGTCATAAACTATGGAGTGTTAGTTTTTCAATGTTCCAAAGCTTTCACAAATGAAGTAACATGGCTAGATTCAAATTTTACTAAAAAAATAAGGATTTTATTTTTTTTGAAGAGCCATTGTATTAAATCATTTCCTCTTATTGCTTTTGATGTTTTGTACAGTAGAAATAGAAATAGAGAAAGTATTATTAATTCTTTTATTACACATCTAACAGGAAAATGTTTATGGTTTTCCTGTTTCCTCCAGGAGGAAAAGTGGTTTATTTCTTTGTTGACCCAAATACTTCAATTCCTTGTTTAATCTATGATTATTTTGAAATAAACATCAACTCCATAATTCTGTAGGGCAGAAACACAAAGAAATAGTTGACTTTAATTTTGTTTTCCTTCAATATGTACGGAGCACACACCACTGTTAATCCATCATAAGTGAATGTTGAGGATTACTTCTAAAGGATATGGGACATTTTCTACCAGGTTATAGTTTTGAAGTTGAATCTATTTGATGTCAATGTGCTGAAAAGTCTTTAAAATTCTAAAAAGAAATCATGTCCCTTGCAGAAACATGGATGCAGCTGGAGGCCATTATCCTAAGCAAATTAACACAGAAACAGAAAACCAAATACTGCATGTTCTCACTTATAAGTGGGAGTTAAAGAAGAGTACACATGGATGTAAAGAAGGGTACAACAGACACAGACACTACTAGTTGGGAGATAGTGGGAGTGGGGCAAGGATTGAAAAAATACCTATTGGGTACTATGCTCATTAGCTGGGTGACAGAATTATTTGGACACCAAACCTCAAACCTGTACATATAACCCCTGAACCTAAAATAAAAGTTGAAGAATAAAAAATAAAAAATAATGAATTTCCATGGTCACAAAAATCATGACTTTTATTCTCTACAGGGAAAATTACTAGAAAATGGGCCTCATGGATTCAATATGTCTTTTATTCTAAAAAAAAAAACCACTTTACTAAGGAGTAGCATTGCTATTTCAGTCTGTATTCACATGCTAAGAGACACATGGGTTAGCTACAATTTATTTTAAAATTAGGCATCAATTGTCTACAATGTTTTAGGATGTTTGAAATAATTGATAGGGAAAATATGAATAATGTCCTTTAAGAAGTTATATAGGTTGTGGGAGGGTAGAAACATGAGGGGATAAAAGAGGAAATACATGCAAATTTAACCATAATGCCGATTCAAATTCAATTACAATTCCAAGAAACAAACACAGATAAAGTGCCGTATGAGAAAGTCATTGAATAATCTATCATTTGCCACTGACAGAAAATCAACCAAAATGGATTAAGCAAAAGGCACAACTTAATGATGTACAAACCCGAACATTTAGAGATACTGCTGACTTTAGAAACGACTAAAGCCCAGATTATATCATCACTACTTGTTCTCATGTTCTCTAGCCCCAGGATCTGCTTTCCTCTGTGCTGGTTCTCTTCGCTTACATCTCAGACTTTTTACTTTCACAGGGTGACAACATGACTGCTAGCAGGATCAGGCTAATATTTCATCCTCTCAGAAACCTGAACAGAAAGATTGAATATCTTTTCTAATCCTTGTCCCCAAATTTAATCTTATTAACATAAATTCACTCGTGTACCCAAATGAAACATAATTGCTATGATCAGGATTATATCATGCTCTGATTTATCAGGTCAAGAATCAATCATTAAGCTGTGTAGAATCAGAGGGAGAAAAATGGCTTCCCATGATAAGTGGGAGTTCTCTCAGTAGGAGAAGGAAACATGGAGAAGAAAAGCAGTAGGCATCAACTAGAGGGGACTTGAAGAAGAGACTATGTCCAAGTTTAGGGAAAAAAGGGAATATTTCAGAGAGTCCGTATCATTTAACGTATGACTTCAAAGTATATCAGGCATAATATCATGAGGTAGGTCAGAAAGAATTGCATCCCAATCAGAAATATGCAGCAGGGTATCCCATGGTGTATATTTACCACATTTTCTTTATCGAGTCTACCATTGATAGGAACCTAGGATGATTCAATATCCTTGCTGTTTTGAACAGCATGGCAATGAATATGTGAATGCATGTGTCTTTTTGATAGAACGACATTCATTTGGATATATATCCGGCAATAGGATTGCTGTGTCAAATTGTAGTTCTGTTTTAGCTCTTTGAGAAACTGCCACACTGTCTTCCACAATGTCTGCTCACTACCTGGGTGACAGAATCTATACTCTAAACCTCAGCATCACACAATAAATGGGTGAAATAATTTATTCTCCCACCAACAGTGGATAATCGTTCCTTTTTCTCCATAGCCTCGCCGGCATCTATTATTTTTTGACTTTTTAATAATAGTCATTCTAAATGGTGTGAGATGGTATTTCATTTTGGTTTTGTTTTGCATTTTCTGATTATTAGTGACACTGAGCATTTATTCTTTTTTTTTTTTTTTTTTTTTGCCATTTGTATGCCTTTTTTTGAGAAGTGTCTGTTCATATAAATAAAAACAAATGAAGTCGTCCTTTGCAGCAACACGGATACAGCTGGAGACCATAATCTTAAGTGAATTAATATAAAAACAGTAAATCAGATACTGAATGCTTTCACTTATAACTGGAAGCTAAATATTGAACACATATGAACAGAAACTTGAGAACAATAGACATTGAGAACTACTAGAGCAGTGAGGGAGAGAGGGGGTGTGGGTTGAAAAACTATCCATTGGGTTGTATGCTCACTACCTGGGTGACAGTATACTGCAAAGCATCACACAATATGCCCATGTAACAAATATGAACATGTATCCTCTGTATCTGAAAGAAAATTATCATAAAAAAGAAGGTATAGGCAGGAACAAAAATATGGACAAAGAGAAATGCAGGGAGACTTTCACCAAACAAAGGGAGTCAACCTGACTGAGAATTTGGAAGTTTACTTTTCGAAAGCCTTGGATGAGACATTGAGGATTTTGTATTCAAGTTTATAGATGATATGGTGCCATTGAAGGATTAGGTAAACGGGCCAAGAACCATCCCTTGGGAAGTTTAGTCTCTTAGACTACAAGGTAGATGCAAAAGCGAGGAACTGACAATAGGGAGGACAGTTAAAATTCTATTATGAAATGAAAATGTTAAAAAATACTTTGAATTGAATACAGTTATCTAAATTGAAATACAGTATTTAAATGATTTTGAGTAAGAAGGGAGAAAAAAGTTAATAAGTAAGGTCGGCATAGCCAATGCCTGACCTTCCCCCATCCCAAATTATAACAGGGAATGGCTTCTTTTGTTATCTGCATTACATATACAAATTTTACATACAATTTTATTTGGAAATATATTTTCTATTGCTCTTTAACAAATCACTGGTTAGGCTAATTAATTGCTAATACTGTATGTACTAAGTCATCCTCCTGGCAGACTTCAATTTTTCATTGCCTGTTATGCAGATGTTTACTAAGGAATAAAAAGATACCTGTGGGTGGGTTTCTGTGATGACAGCACCTTAGTATCACTAAAATATTGTTGAAAATGTAAGAATATGGAGAATATTTAATTAATCTGATGACAAAGATTCTTTGCTTGATCAAACTTTTGTCAGGCTTCTAAACCTTCTCCTAGGCCTATCTGTGCATTTCATTGTAAAATCTAGTTTTAGCAAGAACCTTGCTAACTTAGTTTAGCAAGAATCTTCATCCTCAATATCTGATTAGGTTTCTCCTCCTGTACCATTCCCCAGGAGGTATCTGATCACCCTGGACTGTCTTCAGCAAGAATCCTGTTAGATTCCTTTAGCCAGAATACAGTCTCACTCCTGATGTTTCCATCCATCAACTTCTACTCTGCTCCTTGGCTATAAATTCTCAGTTGCCCATGCTGTATTTGGAATTGAGTCCAGTTCTATACTGTGGTCTCTTTTCTCTTATTGCAATAGGCCTGAAAACAGTCTGTTTTTACCACATTTACTACTGTCCAGCTTTAGTTTTCTTTGACACTGGCCATCTGTCAGGCTGAATATATTGACAGGACATTTAGGATAGAGGTTGAAAAAAAGTAAACACTCTTCAAGCTGTAAGTGCAAGGAAAAATTGTCAGTTAATAAATTGATTTTAGGGAAAACTGATTTCACTTGATTATTGGGCTTTTGGTTAGATGAGTGAACCACGAAAATTTGGAGATTGCAAAGAATTACAAAGGACAATAGTGAAGAGGCTGAATTATGCTTCCATGGGCCTACATCTCTCATTTTTTCTACAATGACCAGACTTGTGTCTGTATAAATACATGCTAAGAATATATTTATATTGAGTATATATGATAATATATTTCTATGTAGAAGGCATATAAATATGGTGCCATATATCTTGATTATATCCTTAGCACATTATTTTAAGAGTATAGCAGTCATATTATAGGAGGAATAACAATATTCAAGAGAAGTCTAGCAAAGCATGACCAAAACATGGCCTTCCTGTCAGAAAGTAGGTTACTTAGAAAAAGGAATACATGTGAACTTGTGTGTGTGTGCGTGTGTAAATACAAAAAACAAGTAGAGGAACAAGTATTCATAATCATGCATTGTACCCTAGGAGAAACAGTTCCCATAAGTAAAGCCTTGGAGACAAGAGGAAATGTAGAAATTTCTGATTAAAATACATCCAATAAATGTTAATTTGTGCATATACTATGTCTCAAATAGTTAGTGAATTAATTATCTGGAAGAAGAAGCAAGCCCATCATAATCTATCAGAACAGCTTTAGTTGCAAATCCACTCAATATTGGAAACTCAGTGCTTGGTTTTGGCCTGGAAGTAAGATTCTATAAGCAAAATATAAGTCAGATCTGTGTATCTGTATTAATCCTACCTTATACAAGGATGAGCAATGTAAGAGGAAAAATTAACAAAATATATAGAAAAGAGAGATTTTTCTATAGGGACTTAGATGAAGAGTAAATATCTAAAAATAGTTTTCTAAAGTGAATGGACTGAATTTAAAAAAAAAATCTGGCTTGCATTCTCCTCAATAAGAAATTCTCTATAAAATAATCATTGTAAGTATAAGACAGAAATAGGGAAAATAAAAGACTACAGAAATAGAAATGTAAAACTTTCACAAACCTACTTGAATATAACTTGTAGTCAAAAAAATGAAAAGTTAAACAACAAAGCTATGACAATTTTATGCAATAGATTCACACAATTAAAAGATTAAACATGTGTGGTGTTTGCAAAGATATAGAGAAGCATATGCTCTTTATATTTTGGATAGAAATGCAAATGGATAAAGTGTTTGAGGAAGGTGAACTGACAGAGTCTGTAAGTTTGAAATGTGAAAATCACTTGTAGCATTTTTACTTCAAGCAATCAATTTTACAAAAATACTCTATTGTTCAAGTATGCCGGACTTCTGTCTATTAACAACTCAATCTTGGTGAAAGCTCTTCTCCAGTCCACGTGTTTCTGGTAGGTATATTGGTGATGGTAAGCTACACCTTTGGAAAACAAGTAGCATATATGCAAGTGTAAACAACATAAAGCCCTTCTATGAAATTCCATATATTTTTATTTCTAGTTGTATTGTGATAGTGGACATTTATATTTTGATGTACATATTTCCATATTCTTTAAGCAATAAATACATTTGTGAATTAATTCTATAATAATAATTAAAGAAAATGTCTTCAGAAATATTGAGATGACAAAAATTATGTAAAGTCAAGAAATAAAAAGACAAACCGCAAAGCTCACTAAAATATATCATAACAAACAGAAATGATAATTAAAAATGTGTAATGGTGCCAGGCAGGGTGGCTCAGGCCTGTAATCCTGCACTTTGGGAGGCTGAGGCAGGCGGATCACTTGAGGTCAGGAGCTCAAGACCAGCTTGGCCAACATGGCAAAACCCCATCTCTACTAAAAATACAAAAGTTAGCTGGGCATGGTGGCATATGCCTGTAGTCCCAGCTACTTGGGAGGCTGAGAAAGGATAATTGCTTGAACCCAGGAGGCAGAGGTTGCAGTGAGCTGAGATTGTGACACTGCACTCAAGCCTGGGTGACAGAGTGAGACTCCATCCAAAAAAAAAAAAAAAAAAAAAAAAAAAAGGTGTAATGGAAGTACTAATAGGATTTGGAAAAATGTTCATAAATTACTCAACAACAAATTTCACTGTACTACAAACAGACATGTTACAAGTCTCATTTTCTGAGCAAAATGAAAAAATAAATTCTTGAAGTTAAAAGAAAGGTTTAGGATCTTTCAGTTTGAGAAAAGATACAATAGACAATTTTTTCCCTATCCCTCTTAGCATGTGCAGCTAAACCCTGTAGACATCCTATAAAAACTAGGGAACAGGCCAGGCATGGTAGCTCACACCTGTAATCCCAGCACTTTGGGAGGCCGAGGAGGGTAGACCATGAGGTCAGGAGTTCAAGATCAGCCTGGCCAAGATGGTGAAACCCCATCTCTACTAAAAATGCAAAAATTAGCCAGGCGTGGTGGTGGCCGGTTCCTGTAATCCCAGCTACTCAGGAGGCTGAGTCTGGAGAATTGCGTGAATCTGGGAGGCAGAGGTTGCGGTGAGTGGAGATCACACCACTGTACTCCAGCCTGGGTGACAGAGTAAGACTCTATCTCAAAAAAAATAAATAAATAAATAAAAGAAAGAAAGAAAACAAACAAACACAAAAAAGGGAACATTTCTACACTGCTGGTGGGAATGTAAACTAGTATAACCACTGTGGAAAACAATGTGGAGATTTCTTTATTTGATTTGATTTGATTTTGAGACGGAGTCTCCCTCTGTTGCCCAGGCTGGAGTACAGTGGTACTATCTTGGCTCACCACAACCTACTGTGGAGATTTCTTAAGAAAATAAAAGTAGAACTACCATTTAATCCAGCAATCCCACTACTGGGTATCTACCAGAGGAAAATGAGTTATTATACAAAAAGATACTTGCACACACATCTTTATAGCAGCAGAAATTGCAATTATAAAACTGTGGAACCAACCAAAATGCACATCAGTCAATGAGTGGATAAAGAAACTGTGGTAGATATATATGGTGGAATATTACACAGTCATAAAAATAAATTAATTAATGACATTCACAGCAACCTCAATGAAATTGGAGACTTTTATTCTAAGTGAAGTAACTCAGGAATAGTAAACCAAACATCGTATGTTCTCATTCATAAGTAGGAGCTGAGCTATGAGGATGCAAAGGCATAAGAATGACACAATGGACTTCGGGGACTCAGGGGTAGGGGGTGAGGGATAAAATACTACAAATTGAATGCAGTGTACACTGCTTGGGTAATGGGTAATGAGTAATGGGAACACAAAAATCTGACAAATCACCACTAAAGAATTACTCATATAACCAAACACCACCTGTTCCCCAAGTACTTATGGAAATAAAAAAAAATTATTTCAGTAAGTTGAAGTAACTTGAAGACAATCTCACTGTGTTCTGATTTCTATAGTTTTTATTTGGAAGACAATTATGATTCTATTTGTTGCATCATTGAAGGTAACATGTCTCTTTCTCTGAATTTAGTATTTTTTCTTTTGTTTTTTCTATTTGTAGCAATTTTTTATTATGTACTATGATATAGTTTGGCTGTGTTCCCCACCCAGATCTCATCTTGGATTCCCATGTGTTATGGGAGGGACCCAGTGGGAGGTAATTGAATCATGGGGGCAAATCTTTCTTGTGCTGTTCTCCTGATACTGAATAAGTCACACCAGATCTAATGGCTTTAAAAATGGGAGTTTCCCTGCACAAACTCTCTCTCTCTTTGCCTGCTGCCATCCATGTAAGACGTGACTTGATCCTCCTTGCCTTCTGCCATGATTGTGAGGCCTCCCCAGCCATGTGGAACTATAAGTCCATTAAATCTTTTTCTTTTGTAAATTGCCCAGTCTTGGTTCTTTATCAGCAGTGTGAAAACAGATTAATATATACTGTATGCTGGGATTTGTTTTTACTTGTATCACCTGGCCTGTATAGAACTTCTTGAACCATTATTTGATGGTGTTTAATAAATATACCAAATTGAAAGTTTTAACATACACAAGTTATTCATTTAGAAAATATAATACATAATTATTTTATTACACCAACAAAGCAGAACAGAATTACGCTGCTTCTGAAAAGAAATATAAATAGCTTGCATGTATAAAACTGTAAAAACGTATTGAGGTAACAAAATCATCTGAGCACACAAAAGTGGAATAAAGAGAGAAAATATATTCTTGGATGGAAAGTGTGTCAGACCATTTGTGCTGCTATAAGAGAATACTTGCTTGAGACTGAGTAATTTATAAAGAAAAAAAAAATATTTCTTGCAGTTCTGAAGGCTGGGAAGTGCAAGATCAAGGTACCAGCAGATTGTGTATGCAGTCAGGCTCTCTGATTCCGTAAGGGTGCTTTCTTGCTACATCCTCCAGAAGGGAGAAATGCTGTGTTCTCACATGGTGAAAAGGGTGGAAAGGGCAAAAGAGTGCGCCTTTCTATCTCAAGCTCTTTTATAAGGGTGGTAATCTCATTTGTGAAGGTAGAGTCCTCATGACTAAATCACTTCCCCATAAAGCACTACCTCTTAATACCACCAAATGGGGATTAACTTCAGTATAAACTTTAGAAGGGCATCATCATTCAAACTATAGCAGGAAGTATGCATAAGGAAATGACAGAATTTCTCTCAAAATTATTATATACATTAAAATCATGTCTAATAAAGGTAACAATGGAATCCATTTTTAAGTTATCAACGTATTTCTAAATTTTACTTGCAAAAAATAGGCAAGTAAAGTTAAGAATACTTTAGACAAGAGTAAAAACATATGGTAAAACTAATACTTCAAAATACTGTAAAGCTCAATGATTTGAAGCATGGTATCATTTGTGCAGGAGTCACTAGATAAATCAATCAGTCATAACATAGAGTCCAAAAAGGGATGTTACTAAACATGTACAAAAACTGAATAATCTTAACACTATCAAAAAATTAAATGAAATATGGTTGTTAATAAATGTTAAAAAAATGGGGAATATTTTATAGAAACTCATTTTAGATCTTCAATTCTTAATATAGACTAAAGAAAAATTTTAAATGTTTTACTTGTAGTAGATTATTGGCTGTGTTGGGAAGAATTCTGAGTAGACAACTAGGTTAATTGAAAATAAAATGCCATATTTGATCACAATTTCTATAATTTGCATAGAAGGGCAAAGAAAGTTTACTGTTGTGGTATAACAAAAATCTACAAAATAACTTATACACTTTAACACTACTTCTATGTTTAAGAGTATCTCCCAAGAAAATAATGAGAGCATTGCTATTTATGTACAAAGACATTTATCAAAACATTATTTACAATAACAAAAAATTGAAAACAAACTACATTTCCACAGATAAGGCAGTTGATAAGTTACATGTTCCTTTGAAATTATGGATCTCATATTAATATATACAAATGTGGTTTTGAAGAAATATAATGACAAGAAGAAATGCTCAAATGTATTGGCATCATTTCAAATGGAGTGTAGTATTTTATTCAATTACAAATCACTGGTAATAGCTTTTATATCATTTTGTGTGTGTCTTTTTTAACCATTCCAAGTTTTCCAAGTTTACAACAATGAGAATGTACTCCTCTGATCATCACGGAAAAAAAGAAAAAGGAAATCAACAAAACTTGTTGAAACAGTGAAAAATCATTCTTTCATATTTAATGTCTTAAGAAAAGACAGATACTAGGAGAGAGATACTCTCACAAAAATTGTTATATTCAAAAGCATACTATCCCAAGACTCCTTCATGTAATAACTACCTCTTCACAGAAATTGTCCTATCCAGAGTAGCTGTTTTCATAGGAATCATTATCAGGAAACAAGATAAATTAGCATTTGTGTTCTTTTAAAAAATTTTTCTTTTTTTTTACAGATTTTTTTGTGATTATGCAATCTAAAACATAAAAAATAGCCCAGAAGAGAAGGTTTTTTTTCCCCTAAACTCACCAACAGGGTCTCAAATTAGGGCCTATACTATCTAACTTCCTTGCAATTACTTATTACCAGACTAAGTAGCAATAGCAAAGAATATGTACACCCACGGGAGAAAAAAAAAAAGAAATGAGAAGAAGTTCATGTAAGGAGTCCAGAAATCATGAAAGAAAGACAACAGACAAATGGAAATACCAGATTCAAGAGACCAGAGAGAATAAGAGTTAAAATGAGTTTAACAAGTGAGTTCAAAAAGACATGGAAATATATGTGAAAGCTGAAAGAGAGAAAACAATGAAAACAACTGATCAAATAGGAAGAACCAATATTGTTAAAATGACCACATTCTCCAAAGAAATTTACAGATTCAATGCTATTCTTATCAAACTACCAATCACATTTTTCACAGCATTAGAAAAACTGTCCTAAAATGTATATACAAGCATAAAAGAGCCTGAACAGCTGAAGCAATCCTTAGCAAAAAGAACAAAGCTGGAAGCACCACATTAGCAGACTTCAAACTATACTACAGGGCTACCATAAAGAAAACTGCATGGTAGTAGTACAAAAAAAGACACACAGACCAAAGCAATCAAATAGAGAACCCAGAGATAGAGCCATGCATCTATAACCATTTGTATTAGTCCATTTTCATGCTGCTATAAAGAACTGCCCACGACTGGATAATTTATAAAGAAAAGAGGTTTAATTGACTCACAGTTGCACACATGGCTGGGCAGGCCTCAGGAAACTTACAATCATGACAGAAGGCACCTCTTCACAGGGAGACAGGAGAGAGTATGAGTGCAAGCAAAGGAAATGCCAGACACATATACAACCATCAGATATGGGGAGACTTACTCATTATCACAAGCACAGCATGAAGAAAACTGCCCTCATGATTCAATTACCTCAACCTAGTCCCACCCTTGACATATGGGGCTTATAGAGATTACAATTCAAGGTAAGATTTGGGTGGGGACACACAGCCAAACCATATCACCATCTGATCTTTGAAACAGTCAACAGCAACAAACATTGAGGAAAATTTTCCCTATGCAATAAATGGTGCTGGGATAACTGGCTAGCCATATGCAGAAGATTGAAACTGAACACCTTTCTTTCACCAAATACAAAAATCAAGTCAACATGAATTAAAGACTTACATATAAAATTGAAAACTAAAAAAACATAGATGGAAACTAAAGAAATACAGTTCTGCACATAGGCCCTGGCAAAGGCTTCATGAGAAAGACTCCAAAAGAAAATGCAACAAAAACAAAAATTGACAAATGGGACCTAATTAAACTAAAGAGCTTCTGCACAGCAAAAGAAACAATCAACAGAGTAAACAGACAACCTACAGAATGGGAGAAAATATTTGCAAACTATAACTCTGACAAAGGTCTTATATCCAGAATCTACAAGGAATTTAAATTAACAAGCAAAATCAAACAACTCCGTTAAAAACGGGCAGAGTATAGCTGACTGTGGTAGCATACACCTGTAGTCCCGGCTACTCGGGAGGCTGAGGTGGAAAGATCCTTGAGCCCAGGAGGAAAGTTTGCAGTGAGCCGAGATGGCACCATTGCACTCTAGCCTGCTTGACAGAGTGAGACAAGGTGTCAAAATAAATAAATAAGTAAAATAAAAATGGGCAAAGTATATGAACAAACACTTCTCAAAAGAAGACACACATGCAGCAAACAAGCATATGAAAAAAAGCTCAACATCACTAATAATTAGAGAAATGCAAATCAAAACCACAATATACCATCTCACACCATTCAAAATGACTATTATTAAAAAGTCAAAAAATAACAGATGCTGGTGAGGACACAGAGAAAAGAGAATGTGTATACACTGCTAATGGGAATGTAAATTAGTTCACCATTGTGGAAAACAGTTTGGTAATTTCTCAAGGAATTTAAAAATAGAACTACCATTTGATCAGCAATCTCGTTACTTGGTATATACCCAAAGAAAAATAAATTGTTCTAGCATATAAACACATGACATATAGTATGTTCATTGTAGCACTATTAACAATAGCAAAGTCATGAAGTCAACCTAGATACCCATCAGGGTTGATTGGATAATGAAAATGTGGGACATATACATGATGGAGTACTACAAAGCCACAAAAACCAATGAAATTATGTCCTTTTCAGCACCATGGAGCTGGAGGCCATTATCCTAAGTGAAATAATGCAGGAACTATAAAACAAATATTGCATGTTCTCACTTATAAGTGGGGGCTAAACGTTGAGTGTACATAGACACAAAGAAGGAAACAACAGATGCCAGGGTCTACTTGAGTGTGCAGTGAGATGAGGGTGAGAATTGAAAACTACCTATTGGGTACTATGCTCACTACCTGGGTGATGAAATTATTTGTACACCAAACCTCAGCAACATGCAATTTAACCATGTAACAAACATGCACATGTAATCCCCTGAACCTAAAATAAAAATTGGAAAATAAGAATGAGAATAAAACAACCTGTCTGTGATAATTAGCAATAAAAATAACAATAAAAAGTCTCCCAAATGAAAAACAAGAGAGACATAAAAATAACTTTAAGAAATTGAAGAACAGTTTTAGGATACCTCTCAGAAGGCATAAAAAAGGATAAAAATGGGAAGTAGAGTATGTAAGATAACTAGAGGATAAGATTAAGAACATTAATACCATTATATTTGAAGTCCAAGAAAGTGAAAAAAAATGATGATAGCAAGTTAACAAGTAGAAGTTTTTGAAAAAATACTGGCTTCCTGGTAAAATAATATATTAAACAAATGCATATAATTATTCATTCTTCTGACGTTCTATTAAAAATGAAGAATTTTTTTCAACGATATAAACAAAGAGAACAGCACAGAAGATTTAAAAAGGTAACAACATTTTGAAAGGTGAGCAGCAGATGGATGAGTGGAAATTCAATTAGTTTTGTTACAATGGGTGAACCTGATAACCAATTGGACATACACATCTGTATTCTCCAAACTGGCATTGCTGGGTATTAGTGGAACTAAATGTTGGGAAGGTTTATAAAAACGGAGGATTATTTGAAAAATAGTAAAAAAAAAAAAAAAAAGTAGAGATGAGAAAGTAATCACAAATATATGCACACAATAACATGTCCTCGAATTAAGCAACAACAGGGAAAATATAAAGAGAATGGATATATTAACAATTTTCCTTGACATTTTTATTTTTTATTTTTTAGAAACGGATACTCATCAGAAAAAGATAAAGGTTAACATAAGATAAACATGTTCAAACAAATAGATAAATGCTTATTACCTTAAGGAAAACAAAAATCTCAATGTTCAATTCCTTAAATGACAACTATGACCAAAAAAGAATTTACCACAACAAAAACTGCCAGTAAACAAAACTCATCTATATATTTAAAAATCATATTAAAACAAAGAAAGGGACATCAAAATCTTTATACCTAATCAGTTTGAGATTTAAAACATAAAAATGATTTCTGCTGCCACTTATTCTATTTGATATAGAATTGTAGATCCTGGTCAATGGAAGAAATAGGGAACAGAATTATGAAAAATAAAAGAGGAAAAAAACTGTTAAATTCTCACGTGATGTAATTATCCACATAGAAAATTGAACAGCATCAATAGGCAACCTATTGGCTCTAACAAGAGAGCTTACCAAAGTTGTTCAATCTGCAATCTTATTCCATTCTATGTCTAACTAACACTAACAGCTGGAGTTTCAATGCATTTAAATATCTCATAGAATGTATATGAAAATTAGGTGCACATAAATACTATGTATGGAATAAACAAGAGGTTCAAAGAACAGAGGCTCTCCACTATATATTTTACAACAATCTACAAAATCTAGCAAAACACAAAATGAAATAATTTGACATTGGTGCACTAAAGAACAAATAGAGCACTTGAGTGGAATAAAGTTTAAACGCAGTGTTATATGTACATCGGAATGAATATATTATAAATGGACCACAACAAGTAGATATGGAAATGTTGTAATATTTAGTAATTGGCTTTGGGAACTTGGATGAATATGTAAAGAAAATAATAAAGGTAATCCTTTACTATTATTCCAAAGTGCACTTTAAATAATTAAATATTTTAATATATAGTAAAGAAACAGTCAACTTAATAATAAAATAAATTATAGAAAAATGACTTTGTTATTTTGGAATGGGGATATACTTCTTCAATAATATTCCACAAAGGAGAAAACTAAGGTCAAAAAGTTGATTAATTTGACTGAATGCATCAAAAGTTACAGATTTTTATTCAATAAAGGACATCATATACAATGTTAACAGATATATAATAGGCTAAGAAATGGTATTTATAATATCGAAAATTGAAAAGTAGTTAATATTTAGAATATAAGACAGAACATCCAATATAAAATGCACATAGGCAATAAGTAGTTAATTCACAAGTGGAAAACCTTAAAAGGCTAAAGCTAAATAAATTAAAGTGCAATCAAATCTCCATAGCAATTAGAGAAACATGCAAATTAAAACTGCAAAGAGAGAGACTTCTTATAGCCCTCAGAGTTGCAAAAATCTGAAAGTCAGCTAATAGTAAATCTCGATAGAATGTGTTGAAACAGGAATCCTCATGTTCCGAAAGAAGTATAAAGTATTAGAGATAATCTAGAGAGTGCTCAGCTAAATTAAATATACATACATCCTGGCCAGGTGCGGTGGCTCACACCTGTAATCCTAGCACTTTGGGAGGCCGAGGCGGGTGGATCACGAGGTCAGGAGATCGAGACCATCCTGGCTAACATGGTGAAACCCGTCTCTACTAAAAATACAAAAAAAATTAGCCGGGCATGGTGGCAGGTGCTTGTAGTCCCAGCTACTCAGGAGGCTGAGGCAGGAGAATGGCGTGAACCCGGGAGGCGGAGCTTGCAGTGAGCCGAGATCGCGCCACTGCACTCCTGCCTGGGCAACACAGCAAGATTCCGTCTCAGAAACACACACACACACACACACACACACACACACACACATACACACATACATTCTGTGTCTAGAATGATTCTAAAATTTGTCACATAAATCATGACACTTCATAACACCATCCTAGGATAACTGGCATAAACTGAGATTATTCTGAATAAACTGAGAAACATCACCATACAATCTATTACATCAATCCAATCAAAATATATCCAAGAAAAATTAACATATAGATCAAGATAATGGCATATGTGTATATGTAATATGCAGTAGTTAGGTTCAGTGAAATGAATACACATTCAGCAACATTAAAAGTTATTTTTAAGTGAAGTACTAAACTATTCATGTATCATACATGACTGTGTGTGTGTGTATATATATATTTGTTGTGTGTGTGTGTGTGTGTGTGTATATATATATATATATATATATCGAGTATGAGTTGGCTGTGGACTAGAATGGCAAAAGTGTAATATATATTGAAGGAGAGAAGATAAATTAATCCAGGGAATAGATTGGAGTTGAATTAGTGAATATTAACTCCTTCAGAAAATAAACTTTAGATAGAATTGTTTCCTCAGAGTTGTAATATATATGTGACCAAAACATCCACTTTTTCTAACATTGCTTATCTATGCACTACAACATATAATGTTGAAATGAACTCTCAATCTTTACAATATTTTGTTAAAAATCATAACAGGTGTCTCAGTGTTTGAGAAATCCTAGTTGCAACATTACTGTGGACATCTTTTGGCTATGAAGTCACCTCTGGTTATTTATTGGTAAATTGATTGCAGAACACTTATTTTCTTGGCTGCTTCAGGAACAAAAAGACAGTGATGGCAAGAAGTAATCCTAAAAGCATAAAAGGTTTTGATTCATTGGGATTTTCAATCTTCTGTCATCAACATATATAAGAAGTGAATACATTCTTTACAAAATTGTGCTTTTGATGGTAAACCTAGTCAGAAAAGAATGCAAATTTAAACTAACAGTTAACAAAGATTAAAAAAAAATTAAATTTGTATTCACAAATGTTAAAAATTATTGATGAGATTCTTTGTGGGTCTTGAAAACACTGAATTCAAATAAAAAAATTTACCGGGATTAGAAGGTCAAATTTGAATCGTCAGTCAAGGTTTCACATATGCACAAATCCACATTTATATATTCAGGGAGTTGACTGTATAATCTTCATGACTCTCACCTTGCTGTACAGATTGTTTTTCCCTACACTGAATAGTGTTTTGATGTCATGGAAACAAAGTCACTATAAAGGAGAAACTAATGTGTTTGGATTTGAATGTAGACAATGAACAAAGCAATAGAATCGAGTTTGCAAATGGCACCTGCTTCAACAAATCTGTTCCATATGTCCATTTTCCATTTGCTTTTCCTCCCTTGCATATTAACACAAAAAACACTAAAAATGGCTATTTAACAACTTCTTCTTTTTTTGGGGGGGGGGCCTATTTTACAAATATACTGCAGATTTACTTAGGAAAAAATGTTTGATTACGCTGCCCTGTCCTGTAATTGTTCCTTTATTTTCTTTAAGGAAGACCCTAAGATGTAAAGCAGTGCTCACAGAAATGCTTGTATCTTTGTATTCATATAGCCAAAAAATACTGGATTTTACTTCATCGTAAACATCTTCAGAAAAAAATTGAAAGATTACATGTCTTTGCCAAGCACTTATTGTTTTATTTTTGGTCTCTGTTTTTCCTTTTGGACTTTAGTTTCACAGTTGACTTAATATATATAATACCTCAGATGTTTACAATACATCATCATCTTTCCTTGAGTGCTCATTTTCCTTGTTTTGTTTTGTCTTATTTTATTTTTTCTTATGTTATTTATTGCTTTATCCATAATACCACTTCCCTTTCTCTCCATTCATGAGCAGTCATTCTAATACTGAGCAGGCATAAGGTCGTGAAAACATTATGGTGTTTACTTTGTGTGGTTCTTTGCCTCATTTAGAGGTGAATCGATTATTTATTCACACTTAAAAGGTTAATTTTACTATATGAAGGATCCAGAATACCATGGCTCTGGTATGTGACCATTTATTTGTTCTGTCTTTATATATTCATTTTAGATCCAGCTATTTGTATTATTTCCTATTGGTAATTCATCTAAAATACAATATATTAGAAAATAGTAGTAACTATAGACACACACAATCACCCTGCCTTAAATGTATAGTTTTAGTCCTCTGATGAATTATTTCTATATTAAAACTCTGTGCTCTCTTTAGTCCTCTGATGAATTATTTCTGTATTAAAACTCTGTGCTCTCTTACATAATCCAGGTACTCTCTGCCACAAACACTTCTAAATTTTTGGGGAAATAATTTTAGAATTCCAGGAAGTTTTAAAAATAATACAGAGAGGACCATGTACCCTCCACCCTATTTCCTATAATGGTAACATCTTATATAATACAAAATCAAAACCAGGAAATCAACTTGATACAATGTGAGTATACACTTCTATGTCATTTTGTCATATGTGTAGATTTGTATAAACACTGCCACAATCAAGATACAGAGTATTCCATCACCACAATAATCTACCTTATCCTATCTTTTTACAGTCATATCCACAATTCTCCTTTCCACCATGGCTAATCCTTGACAACCATTGATCTGCTTTCCATCTCTACAGTTTCATCACTTACAAAATGTAATATAGAAGAATAATACAGTATGTGACCTCTTGAGGTTCTTTTATCATTCAGTATAATATCCTCGGTATTCACTAAAATTGTTGAGTATAGAAATAATTTATTTTTATGCATGAGTAGTATTCTGTGGCATGAATATACCATCATCGGTGAATCATTCAGGGACATTGTCATTATTTCTAGTTTTTGAATATTGCAAATTAGCTCAATATTAACAACCATGCACAGATTTCTGTGTGGATAATCATTACTGTGGTATAAAACTCAGGAGTACAATTGATGGGTAATATAATAAATGTATGTTCTAAATATGTTTATTTTCCTCAGATTCATCTCATTCTCTCTTTATGTTTGGGTCTGTATAAATCTTTATTTTACACAAGGATGAGCTATGCATGGGAAATACTATAACTTGGGGCCCATGGAAAATAATAAAACATAAAGCAAAAAGAACTTTATGATCCATGACCTGCTTACCCACCCAGCCCATCATTGCCCCTAATTCTTTGGTTGACTATCTTGAACAAGACAAGGATGCCTACTTTCACCACTTCTATTCAATATACTACTGGAAGTCCTAGCCAGAGTAATCAGACAAGAGAAGGAAATAAAGTACATCCAAAACAGTAAAGAGGAAGTCAAACTATCACTATTCACTGAAGATATTATTATATACTTAGAAAACCCTAAAGACTCATTCAAAAGGCAACTGATTTTCTTTAAAAAGCACCAAGAAGGTAAACTGGGCAGAAGACACTCTCTTCAATAAATAGCGCTAGTCCAGTTGGATATCCACATGCATTATAAATATGTCACCATATATAAAATCAATTCAAGGTGAATTAAAGACAAATGTAAGACAGAAAGTATAACATTACTAGAAGATATCATTGGGCAAATACTTAAAGACATTGGACGAAGCCAAAGATTTTACAGCTAAGACTTCAAAAGTACAAGCAACAAAAAACAAAATACACAAATGGGACTATTTTAAACAAAAAGCTCTGCATAGCAAAGGAAACAATCAACAGAATGAAAAGGCAACCTGTTGAATGGGATAAAATATTTGTAGACTATTTATCTGACAAGGGACTAATATCCAGAATACACAAGGAACTTAAACAACTCTACAGTAAAAAACAACCCTATTAAAAAGTGGACAAAAGACATAAATGGGTATTTCCTGAAAGAAGATATACAAATGGCCAACAGGTATGTGAAAAATGATCAACATCACTAATCATCAGGACAATACAAAATTGAAACAACAATTAGGTATCATCTTACCCTAGTTAGAATGGCTATCATGAAAAAGACAAAAAATAACAGATGATGGCAAGGATGGGGAGAAAAAGAAACCCTCATACATTGTTAGTGAGAATGTAAATTAATACAATCACTATGGAAAGCATTATGAGGATTTCTCAAAAAAATAAAACTAGAACTCCCATGTGATCTAGCATTCCCACTACTGGGTATTTATCCAAAGAAAAGGAACTCACTATATCAAAGGGATGCCTACACTTTTATGCTTATTGCAGCTCTATTCACAGTAGCAAAAATATAGAATCAACCTGTGTCCCTCGATGGATGAATGGATAAAGAAAACGCAGTATACACAATGAAATACTATGTGGTCCTTAAAAAGAAGAAAATCATGTCGTTTATAGAAGCATAAATGGACATGGAGGTCATTGAGTTAAGTGAAATAAGCTAGGCACAGAAAAAATAAATATTGTATGTTCTCACTGACGTTTGGGAATTAAAAATGTTGATCTCATGGAGGTAGTGTATAGAGTGATAGATACTAGAGTCTGGGAAGGGTATGTGTACAGAGGAGCATGAAGAGAGGTTGGTTAATGAGTAGAAACATATACTTAGATTAAATTAATAAATTCTAGTAGTCAATAGCAAAGCTGGGCAACTATAGTTAAGGTAAAGGTATTGTATATCTCACAATACTTAGAAGAGAGGACTTGAGAAGTTCCCAACCATAGAAATGCTAATTCAAAATGATGGACATGCAAAATACCTTAACTTCATCATAATACATTCTATGCACATAACAAAATATCACATGTACCCCATAAATCTGTACAAATTTATGTAATTTTAAAAACTTTAGCTTGACTCACTTCTAAAGCTCTATTCCCAATTCAGGCTAACTTGGAAAGACCACCTACTAAACTAACGCTTCAAATACTGTTGTGAGGCTGTGAGTCAGGACCCAGAAAGTTAAGCCCAAATATTTACACATGCAGGATCAGATTCCACACCACTTCAAGTAATTTAGTATAATATCTCTGGACTTCAATTTCCTCATGTGTAAATGGTCTCCTCAGTTACTAAAAATCTATTATTTTTCACTACAATTTACCAAACAATTCAATCTTTTGTAATTATTTTTCTTTTTGTTACTCACCCCAGTCTTAGGTCAGAACTGTTTCTGCAAGTTGCTTTGTGAACCAAAAACTAACTCTGCATTGGTACCCAGTAGAACTGATTCAGCAGTATTTCTGAATTTTTCCCATGCAAGTTCCTACCCCAATCTCTCTCTTTTACAAGCATCCTGGTCAGTCCTCAAGGTCTAATCAAGTTCCTTCATACAATGCCATCACAGGAATTAATCATTATACTTATTTAAGCTATATGCAGCAATGGTGGCTTTCTAAACTCTAAACTTTCCATCAATTCTATTTTTTTTCTTTTCAGTTCACCTAGTGACATGGACCTACATATGCATTCCAAAATCGCATTGTTTTATTAGGAAACCAGTATAAGATAAATGTTATCTGAGCGATACAATGCCATGCAGTAATAGAGGAGTTCTATGGAGGATTTGTGAAAATGCTTGGTCCAGTTCCCTAATGCTTAATAGTAAGTTATTAATATTTTATAACAATGATTTAAACAAATAATGATCAGGAATTCAAGGGAAGCTGAATTAAGTGGTTCTTGTTCAGAATTTCTCAAGAGGTTGAAGTCAGTCATTACTGGAGTCATTTTGAAGGCTCTTCATTCTTGTGTTTAGTGCCTAGGTTGACATGACTGGAACAGCTAGAGTTTGAAACACTTTGGGCTTCTCAGATGTCTCAATTTCTATGTGATTTCTCCTGGGGATCTGAGCAACACAGTGGTTTCAGAACAGCTGAAATTGTTACATATTGCTTCAGGGGTCTCAAGGCATGAGGGAGATATGTGGGGGGAGAGAGAGAGAGAGAGAGAGAGAGACAGGTCATCACTTTGCCAAATTCCATTGATCAAAGCAGTAACAACACTCAGCCTAGGTTCATGGGGAGAAGCATAAACTCTATCTATCGATGATGAGAAAGACATGTGGGTAAGATTTTTACAATCTATTGCAAATATCTTTAAACAATACAATTTACCACTAAAATGGCATTTTAGTTAGGTATTATAAAATGATGTAAAGATGGTTTCTTAAAGTTCTTTCTGGACTTAGGTTACATTTTGAATAAAGCAGGGTGGTGCCTTGTGGAATCTCCAACAGGCAGGATGTTGATGACAGGTAAAATAGCAGTCAAAGTAAATATGTTTACACATATTGAGTATATAGTGTTGAAATAGATACCTTTTGAAAGAACATCTTCATGTACATGAATTTCTAAGGTCAGTTTACATGGGTAAAAATCTCAACTGCCATTCTCCTTAACTGTACACATTTTGTAAACTCTTCATGTTGGTTTCTTCAGTGTATAGGATGGTTTTAAGGATCCAATAAGACATTACAGCAAAATTTTTCATGACTAGCTAATATAAGTAAATCAGTAAATATTAGCTATTATTATGGTTATTATTTAATTGCAATTTGCCTGAAGTAAATCAAATGACATGTCTTAGAATCCAGGAACTTTCCATACATAAATTTATAACCATAAAGCTATGAGTCAATGAACCCACAAAATAAGAACTTCACAATCATGGAAAAAAGTTTTACATAAAAAAGTTTTACAAAAGATTTACATACTAGTGTAATTGCTTTGAAAATAATAAGCTGTAATGATAAAATACTTTCGTATTTTTCTAAGTTCACACTTTTTGAGAAGTATAAATTCACTGTGATAAATGTAATACATATTTCTATTCTTACTCCTTAACTTTAGAGTACTTTATATATCTACTCTATTTTTCTCTAAGAAATGAGTTCATGAAATATAGAGAGTTGGGTAAGAATAAACCCATGGTCAGGTTTTGGTCAGAGGTAGATACATGTGTTTGAGGCTGTAAGCACTTAAATGTTATCATTTATTAGCCTCTCCTGCCCTTCACTGCCAACATGGCGCTGTAAAATTTTAAAAATTAAAACATATTTTTTATAGGCCTTCCCACCTTCAAACAGAGTATTACAGTTATAGTTCTTACAATTACATCATTGATCCATTTTAAGTTTTGTATATGGTGTGACGTATGGGATTCAATTTCATTTTTTCATGTGGATATCAAGTAGTCCCAGCACAATTTGTTAAAGAGACTATTTGTTCCCTATGGAATAATCTTGCACCCTTGTCAAAAATCAATTGACCATTGATATATGGGTATTTTTTCTTAACTCTCAATTCTATTTCATTGATCGACGCATGCCTATCCTTATGCCAGTACCACATTGTCTTTATTACTATTGCTTTATAGTAAGTTTTGAAACAGAAAAGTGCAAGTCGTCCCACTTTATTCTTTTTTAAAGATTGTTTATGCTATTCTGGGTCTCTTGAATTTCTACATGAATTTTAGGATCAGTTTATTAATTTCAACAAAAAACGCCAGATGGGATTCTATTAGCAATTGCATTGAATCTACAGATCAATTTGGGAAGTGTTAAAATCTATATAATATTAACTCTTCTGATCATAGGAACATGATATCTTTACATTTATTTAGATGTTACTTAATTTCCTTAAATGCTGATTTGTGGGTTTTAGTGAATATCTTGAACCTATTTTGTTATATTTATTCCTAAGTATTTTTATGCAACTGCAAATAGAATTGTTTTTATACTATCATTTTTGGATTGTACATTGCAAGTGTATATAAATACAATTGATTTTCCTATGTTGATCATGTAAAAAAATTAAACCATAAAATAAACTTACAAGTGTCCCAAAATGTCCAATCTTTTCTACAGTGACTAAATTGAAACTTTAAAATATATGAAATACTAAATCATTTCCTAATATTTTGTTATTTGGGGGGCACCTGTGCTTTGAAGGTGTTCTCAAAACATGTTTAGTCTGTCTAATGATTACACAGCAAAAGTCCTTTTTATTGTAAATAGATAACATACTCAATTTCACTTGCAAGTTGTTTATTCTATACATTTTTCAAGAATAGAGCTTCCTTAAGTTGCCTAATAAGCAAAGCTTTCCAATTTCATAGAGATTATAGTAAGTAGAATTTTCTTTCTTTCATCAGAGGTTTAAGGCAAATACATACATATATGTATATGTATATAACGTTTTTTACTTATTTATTTTATTTCTTAAATAGTAAGAATGTATGCATAGGATAATAAAGTGAGTTTAAAAAAAAACTTTCTTTTTATCTAACAAAAGAGTAAAATAAATGAAATAAATGAATAACAGAAAGACAGGGGTTCTGAACTCTGAAGTCAATCAGACCAAAGGGAAAGCAACCTCTAAGAATAGTGAATAGACTTCTCTGTTAGATTTCCTATTTTTTTACTCTTAAGAAGTCACAAAGTTGAAACTCCCATAAAGAAAAGTTTAAAGTTTACTCTGGTGGTTGAAATTTAACTGGAGTGCCCAAGCAGTAACACAGCATTAAGAACCAAAACAAATTGAACTACACAAATAATTCTGTGGGGGAGAATAGTATAAACCAATGTTAAAAATCAGGCTGATGTCCTAAAGTACCTTAGTAATAATAAAAAGGGAAGAAGATGCAGTGAGATAAAGGAGAAATGAATATTAGAGAATTGCCAAAGATCATCCTTTAGTTAATCCTAAAAAAAATCATTTCTCTGCAAGACTTTATTCTCTGTGATGGAGAACCAGTAATTTTGACAGAATATCTTTCATGAGGCTAAAGATCTAGTGGTAAGGACCCATCACATTTTTTTCTCTTTGCAGTTACATACAAATATAATTACCACATACACATTTTTCTCAATCTAATTTTTACAGTGTATGATGTGCTCTTTGTGCCTTATCCTTCTGTCCAAACACATTTGCAATGAGCTTCTAAATTAATTTTAGAAAGAGTTTCAAAAATGATTTTGATTGATTTATTTACAGGGTTAAAAGGAGTGTATGTAAACTTCTGGACAAAAACTTGTGCAAAGAGATGATTAGTTTCAAATAACCTTAAAAACTAATTATAAGTCTCCATACTCTGCTACATTTGATAGTTAGGTGTATAGTACCTAGTAACCCAGTAGCCACAAAAGATATAGATTGTAAATATATATGGCATACAAGATTGGAATAAGTATGTTGTATTGCCAACTATGGATGAGGGAAAAAAAGAACTGTTAATGTATTAATGTACATATTTCTTTACCAGAAAAATTCAGAATATTTTGTGTGCATAATTTCTGTAATACTTATGAACAAGTATTGAGTAGCCCCCATATGCCAGGTTAAATATATAAAGAAAAACAATTAAAGGAGAGGATAAAAATTAATGGATTATCTATTATGCCCTATCATCAGGAACTTTTGTCCTAAGCTGTCTCTTCATATGTAGTAACTGAATGTTTGGTCCTTCGGAAATCAACACAGGTTTTAATCATATGGGGCTGGCCTCTTTCAGCCTCTGACTTAAATATTACATGAGCTAAAATACAACTTTGGTCAATAAATAGTGGTGAAATATTTTAAAGTAGTTATTGTGATGGCAAACTTCAAATTTAACACAGCAGTTCACTCAGAAGGCTCACTCTTTTGGAATGAGGTTGAGGCATTGATTTCATCACCAACTCATATACAATGTAGATTTCATCACCACTCATATAGAATGGGAACAATATGGAAGACCGTCATGGAGAAACAAATTGAGATATAAAGGATAGAACTTCTCAGTTTAATATTAGTTTACTATGCCTCAGATCCCAGAAAGTCTACCCTCTTATGAAGTATTTCATAGTTACCTTAACAGTATTTCCCAGACTTGTGCGTGCAACAGAATTACCTGGAGGGATTGCCAAAACACAGATTTCTGGGTCTGTCCCTCAGATATTTTGATTCAGGAGGTGTGTCCCTATAAAGCATTTATCATTCTAAGAAGTTCCTGGGGCTGGGTGCGGTGGCTCATGCCTGTAATCCCAGCACCTGAGGTCAGGAGTTCGAGACCAGCCTGGGCAACATGGTGAAACCCCGTCTCTACTAAAAGTACAAAAATTAGCCAGGCATGGTGGCACATGCCTGTAATCTCAGCTACTCAGGAGGCTGAGGCAGGAGAATCACTTGAATCTGGAAGGCAGAGGTTGCAGTGAGCTGAGATTGTGCCATGGCACTCCAGCCTGGGCAACAGAGTGAGACTCTGTCATAAAAAAATAATAATAATAAAAATAAAAAAAAAAAATAAAATAAAATAAAAGTTGTTCCTGAGTGATCCTCATGCTGCTGATACAGGGACAACACTTTGGAACCACTGCATTAGATTATAAGCATATCACAAAATATTTTCCAACGTCATCAAATAGGAAAGATGAACCATCAAACTTTTTAAACCCTCCTTGCTTCACTCTAACCTTTTGTATTCTTATAAGGAAAACAATTATGAGCTCTACATTCTCATGTAGCTTACTGCCCAGTCCCCCTTAAAACAGCCCATGAGCAGAAAACAAATGATAGGTGAAATGAGAACAAGCATTTTTGTTTTCTTTTTCTTTCTTTCCTTTCACTTGAGTTGGATTCTGTCACTTAATATCCAATCTATGGATCCCTGGTAGGTGATCATCCATGTTTTGATTGAATACAAGTAAGACACTACTGCTTTACCATCTTCCAAAAGAAACTTTTAAATTGTTGAACAACACTGTTTGCCTGTCATTATAAAAATTTTATTTTGTATAAGTTTGAAACCTGACCAACTTAATTATCTATTATTACTTGCAAGAAAGCAAGTATCAACAAATTTTAAAAAATAAAAATCATATAAACTACATTCTTGGACCACAGTGGAATAAAAATAGACATCAATACTGAGAATATCTCTGAAAACCACACGATTAAATGGAAATTAAACATCTTGCTCCTGAATGACTTTTGGGTAAACAACAAAATTCAGGCAGAAATCAAGAAATTGTTTGAAATAAATGAAAACAGAGACTCAAACATGCCAAAATCTCTGGGATGCAGCAAAAGCAGTGTTGAGGAAAGTTTAAAGTGTTAAATGCCTACCTCAAAAAAGTTAGAAAGATTTCAAGTTAATGATCTAACAGCACTCTTAGAGGAACTTGAAGATATAGAACAAACTAACCCCAAAGGAAGCAGAACAAAAGAAATAACTAAAATCAGAGCAGAACTGAATGAAACTGTGACACAAACATCCATACAACTAATTAATAAAACCAAAAGGTAGTTCTTTAAAAGGACAAACAAGATCGATTGACCACTAGCTAAATTAACCAAGCAAAAAAGAGAGAAGATCCAAATAAGCACAATCAGAAACAACAAAGGTGACATTTCATCCAATCCCACAGAAATACAAAAGATCCTCGGAGATTACAAGAAACACTCCTATGTAGCAAACTAGAAAATCTAGAGGGAATGAATAAATTCCCAGGAACACATAACCTCCCCAGACTGAATTAGGAAGAAATTGAAACCCTGAACAGACCAACATCATGTGCTTAAATTGAATCAGTAGTAAAAAACCTACTAACTAAAAAACAGCCCAAGGCCAGATGGATACCCAGTCAAATTCCATCAGATATAAAAAGAAGAGCTGGAACCCATCCTACTGAAATTATTTCAAAAAGTCAAGGAGGAGAGACTCCTCCCTAACTCATTCTGTGAAGCCAGCATCTCTCTAATACCAAAACCTGGGAAAGGCACAATGAAAAAAAAAAATATTTTAAACAGTCTGCAGAAGTTGTTCTGAAGATTTAAATTAATTTGATTAAACAGCATTTCTGAATCATAATACATTTTAATAAAGGTATACAAAATATTTCTGGGGATATTTGATAATGGTGCTAGGTTTAAAGACTTTAAAAATTGGGAGGTCTTTGAAATAATTTCTTTTGATTTCTCAAAGGAAAGCTCTTTTGGTGCCTTCAAAATGCAATTCCACAGAGCCAGGGAAACACTTTTTGCATTCTGTTAAAATAATCACTTTTGTAACTTAACCCATGCACCAGCATTTACCTACTTCTAAGTGTGCTGCGCAGAATAAATTTGTTCAAAGAGGTGACCATCTCATAAATTGAATTCTAACTGTTCCATGTTGCCTCAATTGTCCTGGCACAGTCACAAAATAAATACAAGATAAATTTGATGAAATGATTGCTAATATTTATATGTATTTATAGTTTTAATACAATTGAAAATATTAAGGCATTTGTTTAAATAGAACATTTTATAAGCAAAATCATATTTAGCTTATTACATAGGTGTATATGCATGCAATCAAAATATTTTAAAATATAGTATTGTATTACACTATTATTTATAGTTTCTGTGCTTACTTTTTACGTTTTATTTGATTTTCAGTTGACAAATATTAACTTTATATATTAATAAGGCACAATTTGTATACATTATGGAATGATAAAGTCAGGCTAATTAACCTATCCGTCACCAAAAATATTTCTTATTTCTTTGTGGTGGGAACATTTAAAATCCTGTCTTCTACCAGTTTTGAAATCTACAATATAATATCATGAATTATAGTCATCATGTTGTCCAATATATTACCAGATTTTTTTCTCTTACGTAACTGAAAGTTTGTACCTTTTGACCAACATCTTCCTTTTTCCTGTGTACCCCTACCCTTTAGCCTCTGCTAACCACCAATCTACTCTCTACTTCTATGAATTTGACTTGTTAGGCTCTACATTGAAGTGAGATCATGTAGTATTTGTACTTTTGTGTCTGGCTTATTTAACTTAGCATAATGTCCTCTAGGTTCATCCATGATGTCACAAGTTTTTTTAAGGCCCACAGACTTTTTTTTAAGGCTGAGTATTATGCCATTGCGTATATATATCACATTTTTCAAATCCATTTGTCTGCTGACGAACACTTAGGTGGTTTTCCATTCATTGGCTATTGTGAATAGTGCTACATTAAACATGGGAGTGTCAAAAAATATTTGTGCTTTCCAAGCAGCATATACATTTACATGGAAATTAACGTAAAAAAGCATTATTTTTTATTGTTACGACTAAATGAAAATAATATTAGAGCATAATTATGAAGAAATATTGATAAAATACATTCATAATTTCATTCAAATACAGAATTAAAATATTTATTTTTCCATTCTTTATAGATATGTCACAATCCCTTCACTACCATGCCAAATAAATTTTTAAAAATTCAATTAAAAAATTGAGAAAAACAATTAGTGTATTTTAAAGCAAAAATTTTACATAATATTGTTGTAAGCCACCACGAATATATTTTTCTTCTTTTGTACTGTTAATATACATGACAATGAAATTGTATTATAGATCAGTCATTATGATTTCATTAATATTGTTCATAGAAAATGATTTATTTTCATTTTTAGATGTTATTGTTATATAAATATACATTTGTTTTCAATATCGTATATTAGCTGTCTTAAATAACTCTGCTATTTGCTTAACAGTCATCTTCTGAAATTAAGAGAGTAATTAAAATAGTGAAACCTGGCTTGCAGGGATTAAGTTTATCCATTAAATGTTTAAGATGTCATAATTATAATGTATGTAATAGGTATGTCAAAATATGCTTATGTTAAATATGTTAAAATATTTGTCCCCCACTAAAAGAATAAACTTTTATATTAATGGGAAAACTTTGATCAATTTGATGGGTTGCTTTGTATAAGACTTGTTTCCCAATAGAAGAGAACAGTGTGTTTACCTCAACATACCAAGACAAATGAATCTCTGTAGAATTGGCATTAAGTCTTGTGGCTTGGCTTGTCTCAATTTGGATTCATGCCCTATCCCTATTGCCTATGTTCCCATAAGTGAAATAATTAAAATGGATAAATTGGATGTTTTAAGGTTATCATGACATTAAATACTCTCTACTGTCACCAAAAAAAGGTTGAACTAAATCTTAAAATATAATGATGCAAATTGACAATGAATGAAACAATTAAGCTAAGGAAATTTATTATAACCCTTCACTTCTAAGATTACTCAACATGTTTTAAACAGTTCTTAAAGTCAAGCAAAGAGAGTAGACTATAGAACTTGCCTATTGAACAATTAATATTTGCTATGTTTAATGAAAGTGTCTTAAACAACAGTGTTTTAAAAAATGGTCCATGAGTGCTTAGAACATCAAAAGATCACTGAGGAAATAATTATTCTAAATGCTCATTATTTCCTGTGGGATTCTCACTTCTAACATTAAAAATACATATATTTAAATAAATTATAGGCCCATTTTAAAAGAATTTTGACATACAGTAACTAGTCTGTAGCAAAAATTGGCATTGCAATTTCTGTAGCAAAAATTGGCATTTAGTCTATTTGGATAAATAGACTAAAATGAGAAAACACAATTTTTCATTAACCATCTTGCTTCTTTTTGAAACTATACCTTGTGTTTGTGTGTGTGTGTGCATGTATGTGTCTTTGTGTATATGTGTGTATGTATGTGGCTTATGATGTTGTGATGTTGAAGGGCTTGAAAGAGTAGTGGATATATTTTATTGTTTAAATACATTGTACTAGAATAAAGCATGGTTTATCATTTTTCAATAGTTATTGCTACTCTTTTTCAATATTCTTAAAGATATTTTATGTAGAATTATTTCAAATTCATTAAAAATAAAATGAATGGAGATTACCTGATTAGGAGCAAAACATCAAATATAGTTTTCATATTTCTAAAATAAGCTGAACAAATATAAAATGAAAAATGTCCTATAGGGAAAATAAACTATGTTACATTACCTTGTATTTAGTAGCTATTACACAAGTATTTATGAAAAGTAATTGAAAGCATTATAGTTCTATTTTGGCAGTTGATAGGGACCAAAGGATTTATTTTTCTGAAGTTGTAGTATAGGGATCATAAACGGGACATTAATCTTTTGCCCAGAAGCAGTAGTAAGAGTGCATTAGCTAAAACTAATCAGTATCTGTTTGTCACTAAAGAAACTGAGCAGAGTCATATGAGAAAATAAACGATTCAGGAAATAGACTGGGTCTAATTAAAAGGAAAACAATCATAAGAAATACATATCATCACTATGCTTTTTGTTTGTTTGTTTTACTGGAGGAGGTGCGATCTACTTAAAGTGCTTGATTTTAAACTGGTCTACTTGGAACAGTAATAGTGTATAGAATTCAGTTAAGAGATATTATCGTTTTAGAGGTTCTGTTAGATGCTCCCATTCCCTATATTTTCAATAAAAGATTTTTAAATTTATTGGCTTTAAAGTTGATGAGACCAAAGGAAATGTGACAAAAATAATCTTGTAAAACAGGGAGTTAAATGACAAATGGAAACACAAGTACACATGTATATAATTTTGCTCTACATTATCCAATAAACCTAGAAACCACTGGTACCCCACAGAAGTTTTGGAAGCCTTGAGGAGCATGTAACAATAATACAATAAAAGTTAAATTTGGAAAAGAGGTGTCTCTTATGTTTAAGCTATTATAGCTTGTTCTAGATGATTTGTCCAAGCTTCTATTAGCATTTGTTCAATGACAAATAAGCTCCACTCTGTCCATGCCACATTTGACCATGGAACCGTCTTTCGGTCCATTGATGGTTGGTATTCATACCTCAAGCATGCACCCATTATCACATTAGTGACCTGGCCACAAACTGCGTTGCTGTGTATAACCTGGGCAAAAATTCCTTTCCACTAGAGACCACTTCCCAATGTATATCACAGAAGCCATATCTATGCTTGAGCTCTTCAATTCCATAAACTCAAGATTTTAGTCTTCTCTTCCCCCTAGAAGCTGAAAGAATTTATTATCTCTTAATGTTTCTAAAATATAACATCTATTCACTGGTTGTTGGGAAGACTGGGAGTAAGGAAAGCTCAGATTTCTAAAGATTTCCATTCTCCATTTTGGTATGTAAGTAGAAAACAGATTTGCTTTGTTTTCCCTCAATTAATCCACAGCAAGTGATATAAGCCAAGACTGAGTTCCTTGTCTCAATCTCTCTGCATATACAGTCAATCCTCATTACACAAGGTGGTTATTGTCTATGAAGTCCTTTAAAAACGGATATAGGGAATACTGAATCATTGCTCCTAGGCAAAACACAGTCAGGTTACTGCAATCCCCTGGTCACATTTTTGTAAGGTGATCAATACATAATCTTACTTTATGTGTATTTCTGTTAAAAACACTTTAATATGAATTGTTGATTCATTAACATTGAACTCACAACAAACTGTATTATAACTCATGCCTGACTTCTTTAACACTTCAGCACTGTTCTTGGGGCCATTTTCAACAGTGAAATCACAAACAAATATGTGAAAAAGGTGGCACCAAATCAACCACAAAAAGAATACTTATTTATAGTATAAAAGGTGAGAGAATAAGGCAAAGTGGCAGCCTCAGCTGAGAATCTGCACATTGGGTGACACGATTTTTTTGTTGCTCTATGCCAGTTCACATATAACTGCTAGAGTATCACAGGTATTGATTTGCAGGTTACACGGAAACATAAGTGAGTTGGCAAATTTACAAATATGAATCCACAAATAATGAGGACTGATTGTATATATGCTCATACCAATGATTACATATATTATAACATATACAACTTATAATTATTATATGTAGATAGATAATTACATCTGTGTAAATGATTAAGCAGGAATAATTAAGGGGAAGAACTGAATTATATGTATTAAAATAATCTTTGATAATTATACTTATTTGCTTTTCAACTCCAAAGAGTATTACCAAATCTCAAAGAAAGGAAGTACAGAGCTCAGTGAGCAAGAGTAATGAAGACTTGAATATAAATGGGAAATACAATTTTATAGCTCATAATAAAAACTAACTTAAACTCCAAAAAGATTGAAATACCATTTGTTCAAATAAGAAATGACAGTTGGGTGAAGCTTAGATGTGTGAGAACTGACAATCAGAATTATAGAAAAGTACACGAATATTGCTGTTGTTGATGGAAAAGATGATAACTGAATGTTAGTTCACAAAGAAGGTAGAAAAATTAACCCAAAAATCCTCCATTGTAATTTCAAAGTCTGTATCTTATGTGACATAAGCCAAAATAACTTATTTACTCATTCATTGATATATTTATTTTTTCAGTGATACAAATGCCATCATTTCCAAGAGCTGTTGACTATAATTGAAAAAAAAAATTGTGTGGGAATAAGGTTTTAAAATTCAAAGAGGAAATGTAAACAAAAGAGAAAAATCCTTTCTGCAATATTTGTTTCTTCTAGCTTATAAGAATGACATGGATAAGTTTTCATAATTTCTTGCTACCCTGATTGCACTCTGTCAAAATTCAGCATTTTGTCTCATGGCAGAGTAAGAGGTAGATTTTCAGGTAAACTTACTGTATAGAACAGGCAAAGCACTGGGACAACTAGCACAGTACAAATCTTGGTGATAAAAATTCATTATATCTGAAAAGTATGCTGACATTATAGGATCTAATATAATCAGTGAGATTTTTTGTGACAGATGCATGGAGTGGAAGGATGGTGAATTCTGGTGTGTCAACACTCAAAATGTTGTTAGACAGGCCATTAACTGCACAGCCTACTGGGACATTCAGAAGAGTATGACACATTATCTGTACTATAAGGCAAACAAGATAATAATTTCAAAACAGGCACTACAGAGGGTGATCAGAAACAGGTTACCAGGATCAAATCCAAAACTTAATGACCTGATATTAAAGCAAAGCAAAATAACCTCCTAATTCAGACTCAGTTCTTTCAAGAAATGTGAAAAGTGTTACTTGAACAAAGAAGTGCCATGGATATCATTACTCTGATGGGGATAACGGAAGCAGTTTTAGGGAAAAAGTTCCAATAGATACTTCCTATGCCAACCATCACCACTGAAAATAGCCCAGGAAAGGGAACAGTAATAAGCAGGACTTGCATATGCGTAGAACATTTGGATATCAGATATTTTCAATTCATAGACTAAATTTAACTCATTTTTCCTGATGTTTTCTATATCCATGGATCTACATAATGAAAATAGATAATCATAATGTTAAATGTCAAGCAATCTAAGATTTTGGTAACTTAATATTTTAAAAATTCACTTTCTTTGTTTCTAATCCTGTATCATAACAAAAGCAGAAAAACAATAAATAGTAGTCAGAGCATAGTAAATTCCTACGGAGTACATAGACCTGAATTATTCATACTTGTTGAAGTGGATATTATTGATAGCAACAGGAGGCAGGAAAATTCCTAGGCAGACAGGAATGGGTTCTGGTGAAACTCAACCTTCAAGCCAAGGACCATCGAAAGCCTGAAAACCAAGCTAGCAGCTCCGGATGAAATCTATGGACTGGAGTGAGAATTCCCATTCCCATTTGGCATGCTTCCTCCCGATTGGTCCTTATCTTTCACCTATTTTACTTATATCTACCCTCCCCCAATTGGCTCTATACCTTTTTGTGTCTCCTTCTGAATGGTGTTTTTTCCAAGCCTACCCACAAACCAATCAGCACACACTTCCTCCATTCTAAGCTCATAAAAACCTCTAGACTCAGCCTCACGGCTGACAAGCAACTTTCAGGTCCCCTCCTCTCACTACCAAGAGCTTTTCTGTTGTTCAATAAATTCTACTCTGCCTTACTCATTCTCTAGTGTCTGTGTACCACATTCTTCTTGGTTGTGAGACAAGAACTCAGAACTCACCAAACTATGGGAATAAAAGAAGAGCTGCAACTCTCCCACTCACCAAACTATGGGAGTGAAAGAGCTACAACATTATTATTTTACAAAATAAATGGTACTCTGCTTATGATCTGGGAGAGAAATATGTGACACATACTTTTATTACTTTCTGCCATACTAATAATTCAAGTACTTAAATACAAAACCAAATCTTATAACTTCATTTTAGAGTAATCATGATCTCTTGGTAAATATTAACTACATCCTGGGGACATCCTGCTTTAACCAATTAAACAGTTTGTCCTCAAATTTCAAAGCTTTTTAGTATGATTTCATGGTACCCTCATTTAAATATTTCTTGCCATCTTGCTATGCATTTTATACACATGGGATAGCTTTCCTTCAGCAGGCATATAAATTTCATTTGTAACTTGTAAATCTCATTATGCTCTGTGCAGATGAAAGTACTAATACCACAGAAGTGAGACTCAGATTCCAAAGGGAGGAAATATATATGAAGCTACTTAATAATCCACTCTATTATTTCTCTCATAAGATTAGCCATAACACTGAAAATGATGAAAGTGTATGACTGAATTTCAATGTTATTTCAAAATTTGTATGTGTGTTATATATGCTAATCAAATTAAATTTATTTAAAATTCCATAATAGCGTGTCAACTTTAAAAAAACTGAACTAGTATCAATATATTTTTGGATTTGAGAAATGTTTGCAATGCAATTTTCAACTTAATTGCATTTGGTCTCACTGGTTCAAGAATAAACATAAAATGTCACTCTTGGTTATTTAAATTTATAGAGAATATACATTAAAATCTTTATTTGCTTGCATTGAATATTTTAAAATAGCATTTTACTCTTTTTTTTTCTAATTTAATTTTTTAAACTTTTATTTTAGTTTCAGGGGTATGTGTTCACATTTGTATATAGGTAAATTGTCTGTTGAGTGGGTTTGATGTACAGATTATTTTATCACTCAGATAAAAGTATAGTAATCAATAGGCAGCTTTTTGATCCTCACGCTCCTCCCATCCTCTACCCTCAAGTAGGCCCCAGTGTTTATTGTTCCTTTCTTTGTATCCATGTATACTCAATGTTTAGCTGCCACTTAGAAGTGAGAACATGTGATATTTGGTTTTCTGTTCTTGTGTTACGTCACTTAGGATAATGGCCTCTAGCTGCATCTACGTTGCTGTATAGAACATAATCTCATTTTTTATTATGACTGTGTAGTATTCCGTAGTATATATGAACCACTTTCTCATTATACAGTCTACCGTTGAAGGGCATTTAGGTTGATTCCATGCCTTTGCTATTGCAAATGGCACTGCAATGAACCTGTGTGCATGTGTCTTTATAGTGGAACAATTTATATTCCTTGGAGTATACACCCAATAATAGGATTGCTGGCTTGAAAGGTAGTTCTTTTCTAAGTTCTTTGAGAAATTGCCAAACTGCTTTCTACATTGATTGAACTAATTTACATTCTCACCAGCAGTGTATAAGCACTCCCTTTTCTCTGCAACCTTACCAGCATTTGTTATTTTAAACATTATAACAATAGCCATTTTGACTAGTGTGAGATGGTCTCTCATTGTGGTTTTAATTTGCCTTTCTCTAAAGGTCATGTTTATGTCTTCTTTTGAAAAGTGCCTGCTCATGTCATTTGCCCACTTTAAAATAGGGTTGTTTTTTGTTTGATAATTTATTTAAGTTCCTACAGATTCTGGGTATTAGACCTTTGTCAGATGCATAGTTTGCAGATATTTTCTCCCATTCTATGGGTTGCCTATTTATTCTGTTGATAGTATCTTTTGGTGTGCAGAACCTCTTTAGTTCATTTAGGTCCCAATTGTCAATTTTTGTTTTTGCTGCAATTGCCTTTGATGTCTTCATCACGAAATCTTTATCATGGCCTATGTCCAGAATGGTAGCTTCTAGGTTTTTATCTAGGGTTTTTATATTATGAGGGTTTACATTTAAGTCTTTAATCCATATTGAGTTGATTTTTATACATAGTTTATGGAAGGCATCCAGTTTCAATCCTCGGCATATGGCCAGCCAGTTATACCAATGCCTTTTATTGAATAGGGAGTCTTTCTTCATTGCTTGTTTTTGTCAGCCTTGTCAGATCAGATGGCCTTAGTTGCAAAGCTTTTTTTCTGGGTTCTCTATGCTATCAAATTGGTCTATGTGTCTATTTTTATACCAGTGACATGCTATTTTGCTTATTGTGGCCTTGTAGTATAGTTTGAAGCCGGGTAACATGCCTCCAGCTTTTTCATTTTTGCTTAGCATTGCTTTGGCTATGTGGGCTTACTGTAGTTTCATGTAAATTTTATAATGGACTTTTATAATTCTGTTAAGACTATTACTTGTCATTTGATAGGAATAATATTGTATCTGTAAATTGCTTTGGGCATTATGGCCATTTTAACAATATTGATTCTTCCTTTCCATTAGCGTGAATATTTTCTGATTTGTTTTTGTCATTCCTGATTTATTTCAGCAGTGTTTTGTAATTCTCATTGAAAAAGACTTCACCTGTCTGGTTAGATGTAGTTGTAGGTATATATATATATGTGTGTGTGTGTATATATATATATATATATATATTTTGTGTGTGTGTGTGGCTAGTGTGAATTGTATTGAATTCTTGATTTGACACTCAGCTTGGATATTGTTGATGTATAGAAATACTACTGTTTTGTGTACATTGATATTATATCTTGAAACTTTGCTGAAGTTGTTTATAAGATGTAAGAGTTTTGGGGCAAACACTATGGAGTTTGATAGGTGTAAAATCCTATTGTTTGCAAACAGAGATAGTTTGACTTTCTCTCTTCCAATTTGGATACTTTTTATCTCTTTCTTTGCCTGACTGCTCTGTCTAGGACTTCCAGTAATATGTTAAATAGGACTGATGAGAGAAGGCATTCTTGTCATGTCTTAGTTCTCAAGGGGAATGCTTCCAGCTTTTGCAAATACAGTATGATGTTGGCTGTGGGTATGTCATACATGGCTCTTATTATTTTAATGTATATTCCTTTGATGCTAAGTTCATTGAGGGTTTTTAACATAAAGGGATGTTGAATTTTATGGAAAGCCCTTTCATCTATTGAAATAATCATGTGTATTTCATTTTTAGTTTTTTATCTGATGGATCACATTTATTAAATTGCATATGTCAAACCAACTTTTCAATCAGGCAAGATAAAGAAATAAAGCGTATTCAAATAGGAAGAGAGGAAGTCAAATTATATTTGTTTGCAGATGACATGATTCTTTATCTAGAATACCTTATTATCTCAGCTCAGAAGCTCCTTTAGCTGATAAACAACTTCAGCAAAGTAGCAGTATGCAAAATATATCTACAAAAATAACTAGCATCCCTATACACCAACAATGGCCAAGACAAAAGCCAAATCAGAAACACAATCCCATTCACAATTGCCACAAAAGGAATAAAATACTTAGGAATACAGCTAACCAGGGAGGTGAAATATCTCTACAACGAGAATAACAAAACACTTCTCAAAGAAATCAGAGATGACACAAACAATTGGAAACATACCCCATGATCATTGATAGAATCAGTGTCATTAAAACGGTCATACTGACCAAAGCAATTTACAATACAATGCTATTCCTATCAAACTAACAATGAGATTCTTCACAGAACTAAAAGAAACTATTTTTAAATTCATACAAACTAAAAAAGAGCTTCAATAGCCAAGGCAATCCTAAGCAAAAAGAACAAAGCTGGAGGCATCACATTACTCAACTTCAAACTATACTACTGAGAGGAAAAAAAAAGTTAGGCAATCAGGGTGAGTCCTTGGTAAAACTCATTTAAACAGAGAAACAGCCTGAAAAATCAGGCTGCAGGCACAGATAAGGAAACTTGCACATACCCCTGGCCCACTAAGATAAAGGAATAAGGCCCAACATAGAAATACCTTTATTCTTTGTGCCTAAGACACAGCTACTCTGATAAGGGTACAAGCCCCAACATAGAAATGCCTTTGTCTTTGGCATAACCAGCAGGTTTCCAGGAAATAGCCTCTTCTCCTTTTGTGGGCATGTACATGGTGAGTTCTGGTGGGTTCCAGTGGGCACTTTCCTTTCCTTTTTTGGACTTGCTTTGGACTGTGAGCTAAGCCTCTGTGAATCATCACTTCAGCCCCTGATTGGTCCTGGGTTAATGTCCCGGGCCAAGCTTTCACTTCAGCTCCTGACTGGTACCAGGCCAAGGTTCTGGGCCAAGCTGATCAGGCTTTCTTCAAGACCAGTCAGCATGTTCCTTCCCTTCCCAGTCCATAACAACCCTGGACCCAGCCTTATAGTTGGTAATCCATTTGGGCCCCTCCTATGCTGTGGAGAGCTTTCTTCTTTCACTTATTAAAGTTTTGATCCAACCTCACCCTTTGTGTCCATGCTCCTTAATTTTCTTGGTCCTGAGACAAAGAACTTTGAGTGATACCTCACAATGAGAGACTGCTACATTGTGGTGCACTGGTAAGACTATAACACTACAGGGCTACTATAACCAAAACAGCATGGTACTGGTACAAAAACAGGTGCATAGTCCAATGGAATAGAATAGAGAGCCCAGAAAGAAAGCCACATACCTATGACCAACTGATCCTCAACAGAGATGACAAAAACAAGCAATGGGCAAAAGACTCCCTATTCAATAAATGATGCTGTAATAACTGGGTAGCCATATGCAGAAGACTGAAGGTGGACCCCTCGCTTACACCATGGACTCAAGATAGATTAAAGATTTAAATATAAAACCCAAAACTATAAAAACCCTGAAAGACAACCTAGGCGATACCATTCAGCTCTTAGGCACAGGCAAAAATTTCATGACAAAGACACCAAAAGTAATTGCAACAAAAGTAAAAATTGACAAATTGGATCTAATTAAGCTTAAGAGCTTCTGCACAGCAAAGGAAACTATCAACAGAGTAAATAGCCTACAGAATAGGAGAAATATTTGCAAACTATGTATCTGACAAAAGTCTAAAATCCAGCATTTACAAGGAATTTAAACAAATAGAAAAAAGGAAAAGAAACAATCTCATTTAAAAATGGGCAAATAACATCAACAGACACTTTTAAAAAGAAGACATACATGCAACCAACAAGCATATATATAAAGCTTAACATAACTGATCATTAGAGAAATGCAAATCAAAACCACAGTGAGCTACTACTATCTCACACCAGTCAGAATGGCTATTATAAAAAAGTCAAAAAATAACAGATGCTGGTGATGTTGTGGACAAAATGAAACACTTATACACTGTTGTTAAGAATGTAAATTAGTTCAACCATCGTGGATAACAGTATGGTGATTCCTCAAAGAGTTAAAAGCAGAACTACCATTCGACCCAGCAATCCCATTACTGGGTATATACCCAGAGGAATAGAAATCACTCTACCATAAAGACATGCATGCAAATGTTCACTGCAGCACTATTCACAATAGCAAAGACATGGAATCAACCTAAATGCCCATTAATTACAGAGTAGGTAAAGACAATTTGGTACATATACACCATAGAATACTACGGTAGCCATAAAAAATAACAAGACCATGTCTTTTGGGGAACATGGATGGAGCTGGAGGCTATTATCCTTAGAAGACTAATGGAGGAACAGAAAACAAAATACTTCATGTTCTCACTTATAAGTGGTAGCTAAATGATGAAAACTAATGAATAAAAAGAAGGGAATAACAGATACCGGGTGCTACCTGAGGGTGGAGGGGAAAGGAGGAAGAGGAGTACAAAAGGTAACTGTGGGTACTGGACTTAATATCTGGGTAATGAAAGAATCTATACAGTAATCCCCCATGACACGAATTTACCTATGTAACAAACTTTCACCTGTATCCCCAAACCCAAAATAAAAGTTTAAAAAGGAAAAAAAAAAAATCAATAAAGTAATGGTAAAAGTTTTTCAGGTGTAGTGAAAAATATAAACTTACAGATCCATGAACCTCTGCAAAATACAAATAGGAGTAAAAATTAACTAAAAAATAACTACATCATTGTCAAACTGCTAAAAGAAAAGGTAAAGATAAAATTTGCAAAGCAGCCAGAGGAAATTAAAACAGTACATACATGGAAAAATAATATAGAGTGTCTGAATATTATCAGAAACAATGGAATCTAGAAAACAAGCAATGTATATTTTTAAATGCCAAAAGGAAAAAAGTTAAACTAGACAGATGATAGATGATAGCTACATAGATAGAGATACATAGAACTGCATCTCTATCTCTATCTATCTATCTATCATCTATCTATCTATCTATCTATCTATCTATCTATCTATCTATCTGGTGTGTGTGTGTTGAAAATATTTTTTTTTAATGAAGGCAGAGTTTCACATTCTAAAATTGAGATTTGAGGATCTCTGTGGACCCATTCCACAGCGAAACAACCGTAATTGTTTATTCTTAAAATGTTTAAAAGTCTGAAAATTGTTCTAAGGTTATACATTAAATGAGAAAATGTTTGTTCAAGAAAATTTACTATATCTTGGTAAGAACAGCTAGAGTCTGTGGTACTTGAGCCACAACTTGCCTCGAACACCTCTTTCAGCTCAGCATAATGGAAGCTCCACTCTGACTAGGTGTGATGAAGAAGAAAGAACTTCCTTTTCCCCAGCTATCTGTGAAGTGCTATGGTGTCTTCCCGCCAGGTCAGGCTATCACTATTCTAATAATCCCCAGATCCATGATGTAAGAACTAATTCAAGGGTTGTGTGAACAAGAGGTCAAGAGCTTCCTTTTTCTACCTAACCCCAACTTGTTGGTCAAACTCTATATCCCAGGTGTGACAAGTCAAGAATATTTGAACACTAATTGCCCTTGCTTTAACTCACTTGTAGGGCAGGCATTCCACACCAAAAACAGCAAGCTGAGAGGACTAATATGTACTCTTCCTTTCCAGAATTCTGTTTACAAAAGTAGGGGTGCCACTACAAGAGAAGCAGGAAACTGTCCATGCACCAGCTGCAGATTTATAGTTAAGGGATATGTCAAGGGACATATGTCTTATAGCCCACCTTACAGAGGTGGGCCTTATAGAGGTGGGCTATAAGAACACAGATCTCTGAGGTTCTCCCCAAATGAAGTGAGTTTATTTGAAACAGGATGTGGAAAAGTTAAAGCCTAGAAATTATTCTCCAAAACAATGGGTATTTTCCATAAAAACCCTAGAGGAAAACCTAGGTAGTACCATTCAGGACATAGGCATGGGCAAAGACTTCATGTCTAAAACACCAAAAGCAATGGCAGCAAAAGCCAAAATTGACAAATGGGATCTCATTAAACTAAAGAGCTTCTGCACAGCAAAAGAAACTACCATCAGAGTGAACAGGCAACCTACAGAATGGGAGAAAATTTTTGCAATCTACTCATCTGACAAAGGGCTAATATCCAGAACCTACAAAGAACTCAAACAAATTTACAAGAAAAAAACAAACAACCCCATCAAAAAGTGGACAAAGGATATGAACAGACATTTCTCAAAAGAAGACATTCATACAGCCAACAGACACATGAAAAAATGCTCATCATCACTGGCCATCAGAGAAATGCAAATCAAAACCACAATGAGATACCATCTCACACCAGTTAGAATGGCGATCATTCAAAAGTCAGGAAACAACAGGTGCTGGAGAGGGTGTAGAGAAATAGGAACACTTTTACACTGTTGGTGGGACTGTAAACTAGTTCAACCATTATGGAAAACAGTATGGTGATTCCTCAAGGATCTAGAACTAGATGTACCATATGACCCAGCCATCCCATTACTGGGTATATACCCAAAGGATTATAAATCATGCTGCTATAAAGACACATGAACACGTATGTTTATTGCGGCACTATTCACAATAGCAAAGACTTGGAATCAACCCAAATGTCCATCAGTGACAGACTGGATTAAGACAATGTGGCACATATACACCATGGAATACTATGCAGCCATAAAAAAGGATGAGTTTGTGTCCTTTGTAGGGACATGGATGCAGCTGGAAACCATCATTCTTAGCAAACTATCACAAGAACAGAAAACCAAACACCGCATGTTATTACTCATAAGTGGGAACTGAACAATGAGATCACTTGGACTCGGGAAGGGGAACATCACACATCGGGGCCTATCATGGGGAGGGGGGAGGGGGGAGGGATTGCACTGGGAGTTATACCTGATGTAAATGACGAGTTGATGGGTGCTGACGAGTTGATGGGTGCAGCACAGCAACACGGCACAAGTATACATATGTAACAAACCTGCACGTTATGCACATGTACCCTAGAACTTAAAGTATAATTAAAAAAAAAATGGGTAATTTAATGATAAGTAATTAGGAGGAGGCTTGTAGCTCCAACAGAGCAACAGGTTTAGTTATAGGCCAAGAAAATTGCCATAGAGAACCAGGAAAATGGACAACTAGTAAAAATTCTCTGGAATTAAGAGTAAAACTCAAAATTTGACCACACAAGATATCTCTGCAAAGGGACCAAAATTTCATTAGATAAGGTTGTCAAGCAATGTATGCCCCAGGGCATTATTCAAACCAATAGAGCACATACTAGTTAGAGTTCTCCAGAGAAACAGAACCAATGAAAGGTGTGTGTATAACACACACACATACACGCACACAAAACAAATATATATACACACACACACACACACACAAAACAAATATACATATGTATTTGTTTTAAGAAATTGACTTCAGCAATTATGGAGTCTGACAAGTCCTAAGAACTGCAGGGAGAGTTGACAAGGTGGAGACCAAGGAGAGCTGATGGTGTAGTTCCCATCTATATCTGAAGGCCTGAGAAACACAAGAACTAAAGTCTGGCAGACTTTAGACACAGGAAAAGCCAATATTTCTGTTTGAATCTGAAGGAAAGAAAAAGCTGATATCCCAGTTTGTAGGCAGTCAGGCGCAAAGAATTCTAAGGGGCAAGTCAGCCTTTCTGTTCTTTTCAGGCCTCCAATTGATTGAATGAGGCCCACCCATGATGAAAAGAGCAATCTGCTTTACTCAGTCCCCTGATTTACATGTTAACATGGAAGGAAGGTGCTCCAAGAGGGCAGTTGACTAGAGACATCTCGCAGGCGGCTCCTCCAAAAAGAAGAACCAAAACAACAAGTAGATAACCATACTTAAAATGGATCTTCTAAGACAGAACACTGGAATTCAACATAGCATTGATGGAAAATGCGTAACAATGGAAAAAGAGTGAAGCAAGTCAGTCTGCTCAGCTTGGATTGGATGGGACCCTACAGAGGCTCTCAAGTGCAATTAAAGGGTAAGTGAGATCCCCATTGCTCCACATTCCCACTGAAGACTCCTCCAGTCCTAGCCATGGGAGAGGCCCTCAACCCTCATGGACCTAAAAACTAACGTAGAGAACTCTGAGGAGCAACATCAGAAGCTTCACACTCTATAAGAAATAGACATTACTAATATAATCCAACCAAGTAATTAAATGAACAAGTGAAGAGTACAACAAGACCTGGGCAGGGAATGAATGTCCAGATATGCTGCAATATATTATCTAACATGTGCTATTTTCAAAAATGAATGTTAGAATACATGCAAAGTATCAAAAATGGGTAACCCATATATAAGGAGAAAATAAGCAGCAGAAACCGCCTGTGACAGGGTCCAGATGTTACATTTGGCAGACAACAACTTTAAAGCAGCCATTATAAACACATTCAAACAACTGAAGGAAATCTTATATAAATAAAGGAAGGTATGATGACAACAAAAAATAGAAATTATCAATAAAAAGAACAAATGCAAATTCATAATTTGTAAAGTAAAATAACTTAAATGAAAATTACTAGGGACTCAATAGATTTGAACTGGTAAGATAAAATAAATCATTGAACCTGAAAATACATTGGTAGAGATTATGCCGTCCAAAGAACAATGAAAAAAAGAAAGACAAACAGAACTTCAATAAAATCACTGACACACACATACATATAACAGGAATTTCAGAAGTGGGAAAAGAAGAAAAAAAGAAGCAAATAACTACATTAGGAAAAATAGTGGCTTCACAAATTTGATGAAATACATTAAGCTACACATTTAAGACATATATAATATGCAAATACGTTCTCCTATTTTGTGGGTTATCTTTTCACTTTGTTGATGAAGCGAATTAGAGGATGGAATTTTTAATTTGGAAGAAGCATAATTTATCTTTTCTTTTAAATTTCAGCTTTTATTTTTGATACAGGGAGTAAATACGTAGGATTGTTAAATTGGAATATTGGGCCTAGGTAATGAGCATAGTACATAATAGGTAGTTTTTAAACCCATGCCCCCTCCCTCCCTCCACCCTCTAATAGTCCACAATGTCTATTGTTCCTGTGTTTCTGTCTATATGTGCTCAATGTTTACCTCCCACTTCAAAATGAGAACATGAGGTATTTGGTTTCTATTCCTGCATTAATTCACTTAGGATAATGGCTTCCAGCTCCAACCATGTTGCTACAAAGGATATGATTTTATTCTTTTTATGGTTGCATAGTATTCTGGGGTATATATGTACCATATTTTCTGTATCCAATCAACCACTGATGGACACCTAGGTTGATTCCATGTCCTTTTTATTGTGAATAGCATGGCGACGAACATATGAGGGCATGTGTCTTTTTGGCAGAATGATTTATTTTCCTTTGGTTGAATATGCAGTGATGGTATCATACCTAAAAAAGCATTGCTTACTCAGGTCACAAAGATTTACTCTTACATATATGATGCTATCTGTAGGTTCTTCATACATGCCTTTTAACAGGTTATGGAGGTTCTTTCTATTCTTTGTTAAGTAGTTTTATTAGAAAGAAGTGTTCATTTTTTCAACTATTATTATTTGTCCATTGAGATTGTGCCTTTGTCCTATATTCTATTAATAGGTTATATTACATTAAGAAGCATTGACATGTGTATCCATCATCGCATTCCTATGATAAAGTCCTCCTGGCTGTGCTTTATAGGCCCACGTGAATGTGATGCGTAATGCTTGATATATATTGCTTAATTTGCTGTTCTAGTGTTTTGTGGATGATTTTTTACATCTAAATTTATAAGATATATTGGTCTGCAGGTTTGTTTCCTTGTGATGTCTTTGTGTGGTCTTGGTATTAGGCTAATTGGTCTAATATCATGAATTGAGAAGTGTTTCCACTCACATATTTGGAATATTTTGCAAACAACTGGTATTAATTCTTCATTAAGTGTTTGGTAGAATTTACTAGTGAAGCCGTCTAGGCCTTGGCATTTGTTTTTGGAAATTTTAAATTAGTAATTCAATAATTTTTCTTGTTATATGTTTATTCAGACTTTACACTTTTTTTTTTTTTTTTTTTTTTTTTTTTTGAGATGGAGACCCACTCTGTTGCCCAGGCTGGAGTGCAATGGTGCGATCTCAGCTCACTGCAACCTCCCCGTCCCAGGTTCAACCGATTCTCCCACCTCAGCCTCACGAGTAGCTGGAACCACAGGTGCGTGCCACCATGTCTGGCTAGTTTTTGTATTTTTAGTAGAGATGGGATTTCACCATGTTGGCCAGGCTGGTCTCAAACTCCTGACCTCAGGTGATCCACCCACCTCAGCCTCCCAAAGTGCTGGGATTAGAGGTGTGAGTTACTGCACCTGGCCTAATTTTAACCCTCTTAATTTAGTTCAGGTGATTTTTGTTTTTCTAGAAATTCATCTATTTCTTCCAAGTTATGTAATATGTTGTCATATGTTTATCCTAATATTATCTTCCTTTATTTTTGTATGGTTTATAACAATATCCTCTCTCATTTTCAGTAATTTGAATCTTCTTTCTTCTTTTTTGAATATTGCTACAAGGTTTGTACTATAATCTCAAAAGACACAATTCTAAGTGCCGTAATCCCAAATGTTAAAATCCTGAAAGACCAAAATCTTACAAGACTAAAATTTCTAACATCTAAAATCCAAAACCTCACAGTCACAGAATTACATCATGTTAAGTCAGCTTTTATTGACTATCTTCATGCAATTGCAATTCTGTAATACACCTTTCATATGCCAAGTTTTCTTTCTAGTTTTTTTTCTTTTTTTAAATTTTTTCCCACTGTTTTAATTTGCTTGAATTCTTTATTATAATTTGCTATGTTATGCATTTCATTTTTGCATCATTTCCAACACTGGAGGTACGATTTGTGTACAGACTTTTAGAGCATTTTAACTTGTTTTAAGCATTTTTTTCAAAGTTGACTCCACAAAAGTGCATTATCATAATGCTGCCATTGTGTGTAACTTCCTCAACAAATAAATAGATGTCTTTCTTGTATACACACATTTGTGAAAAGATAAAATTTCTCACTAACTCAGTTTTTTGGTTGACTACATATGTAGTGGTGAGTCACTGCAGTTTTGATCAATCTCATTAAAAGACTTACGTTATTCATCACAATACTTCAGATGATCACAGGTGTAAAGCCAGGTGCAGCACAATTAACAACCATAGTGATATGCATTTACATATTTTCATTTTTGACTTATTTCTTTTTAAACATGATTTGTCTTCTCATAGCTATTATACTCATGTAACCATCATTAATACACTTGAATGCTTATACTTGCAAAAATATGCATACTAATATAGCCTATTTTATTGTGTAAAGTGGTCTATAAAGTGTTCTCTTGTGTTTTTATGTTTCTCAAATAAATCCACTTTAAAAATATAAATAAATGTCTGTTAAAGAATTTTTAATTTTTTTTTCAGAATTTTATTTTCAGGATTTTGAATTTCCAGGAATTATGTATTTTTTTTTTTTTTTTTTTTTTTTGGATTATAATCAGCTCCCTTCCTACAGATCCTGAGGATGTGCAAAAGGTAGTAAGAGAATACTATGGAAACTGTAAAGACATAAGTTTCACAACCTAAGTGAAAGAAATTAATTCTTCAAAAAGTATGTATTACCAAAAAGCACCCAACATTAAATAAATAACTTGAACAGACACAACCATTAAGGAAATTGAATTCTTAATTTAAAATGTCATTAAAAATATTCAGAACAAAATGGTTTTACTGGAGAACACAACAAACATGTAATAAATTTCACAATTTTTGTATAATAATTTCTACAAATGCAAGAGGAAGCAGTACTTCCCAAATCATTTCATAATGCTAATATTACACTTATACCAATATTGCACATTATACATAACAAAATAAAACTATGCATCAATATCCTTCACAAATATCCTCACAAAAATTTCTAACAAAATATTATCAAATCAAAATCATAAATGTAAAATTAAAAGTATACAACATGACCAAAAGAGTTTTATTCTAGGAATGCAAGACTTATTTAATATTTGAAAATCAATCAATCTAATCTACCCATTAAAAGGTAAAAGATGAAAAATTACAAGATAAGGGTAGGAGCCAAGATCACCATCTAGATGCAGTCTGTAAGAACATCTCCCACAGAAAAATTGACCATCAAGAATACTGGCACACTCTGATCATGTCTTCTGAAATAAGGCATTGAAAGTAAACAGAAAAAAGACAGATCATGAGCTGACACAGAAAGAAGCTGGGAATCCTGCACAGGGCTGTGGAACACCAGGATTCACTCCTGGCCTCCAGCAGCTCCTAAGAAAGGGGTTAGTTAAATAGTTGAGGAGTGGCCCACTCACACCATAGACCCCTGGAATCTTAGCTACAGGAGATGCCATGATCTCTGCATGTATATTTGAGCTGACAGAGAAAGCTGTTTGGAGATGTAGCAAAGACAGTACTCCAGCTTGCATGGAGCCCAGAAAGTTTGGCTTGAGAATGGCTAAAAGGGAGCATGGACAGAGAGGCTCAAATCCTAAGGTTCATCTTGTTCCTCTAGGTGGCTTTGGCTTTGCTTGACTATCTAAATTCAACAGAGCAGGGTGGTCATGCCCGTGGAATGGGGCCATTTTGATTTGAGCACTCCTCTGTCTATTGACTTCTCCTATGGTTCCTGCATGGCTGCACCCATTTGCAGCACAACCTCAGATGCCCAACCAGGGTACATCTTGATAGTCACTGCCATAACTCTTTCACTGAGAGACTGAACCTGACCATCAGGGATTCCAGCGATGGTTCCCTGTGGACATGCACCCAATCACCTGCAGCCTCCCCCAACTCCAGCCTCACCCAACCACTTTGCTGGTGTGCACTTGCCAACAGTCCCACCCTACTGCTTTGTTAGTGTGCATACTTGCACCTCACTGCTCCACTCTGCAGACACATACACCAAGCAAACAGCTGCCACCGGCACATGCATACATGCGAATGCTGCCACCCCAAATTTGCTGATGCCTGCACACCCCACTGAACTGCCATTGCTGTTTATACACTTGCATTTGGGGTAGTGGTGTCCACTACCCTAACCCCATATAAGCACCACCACCACCACCCCACCAGCGCATGTATGTATCCTGATATGCCACCATGCCCACTGGGGCATGCATTGGCTGGCACTCCCTATCAGAGTGTTGTGGCCAGCAGAGACAGGATTCATTGGCTCCTCCAGCACAGCAAGTATTGAACCTCGAGGGACCAGAGAACAAATATAGGGGCCTGATACCAGTCATCCAGGGTTATAGCATGCAGCCCTGGAGTGTTGACCTGAGCCTTGGACTGCTGAAATCATCCAGAAATGAAGCTAGTCAACTGAAGCCACCTTATACCACAGTCAAACCCCAAAGGGTATCATATAATATAAAAACAGTAAAACCCATACAAAGAACAGCAACTTCAAAGATTAAAGGAACATCAGCCCACACAGATGAAAATGAACCAGCACAAGAACTCTGGCAATTCAAAAATCCAGAGTGTCTTCTTACTTCCAAACAAACAACCACCTAGTTTCCCAGTAATAGTTCTTAACCAGGCTGAAATGTCTGAAACGACAGACAAAATTTAGAATATACATAGGAATGGTGATCATTGAGATTCAGGAGAAAGTCAAAACCCAATCCACAGAATACAAAATATTCAATAACGTAATACAAGACCTTAAAGATGAAATATCCATTTTAAGAAAAAAAAAATCAAACTGAACCGATTGAGCTAAAAATACTCACTATAATGATTTTATAACACAATCACAAGTATTAACAGCAGAATAGATGAAGCTAAAGAAAGAATATAAGGGCTTGTAGACTGGTTCTCTGAATTAACTCAGTCAGACAAAAGTACAGAAAAAAGAATAAAAGGAAAAAAAATACCTCTGAGAAAAATGGAATTATGGAAAGAGTCCAAATCTATGACTCATTGGCATCCCTGAAAGAAAGGGAGAAAGAACAAATAATGAAAACAAAACAAAACAATACAATACAATACAAAAAAAAAAAAAACTGGAGGATATTGTCCATGAAAATTTCCACAATCTCACTAGAGAGACCAATATTAAAACCCAGAAAATGCATAAAACCCCTATGAGATACTATACCAGACAACCATCACCAAGACACATTTTTCTTTTCTCTTCTCTTCTCTTCTCTTCTCTTCTCTTCTCTTCTCTTCTCTTCTCCTCTCTTCTCTTTTCTCTTCTCTTCTCTTTTCTTTTCTTTTCTTTTCTTTGAGATGGAGTTTCACTCTTGTTGCCCAGGCTGGAGTGCAATGGCACAATCTCGGCTCACTGCAACCTCTGCCTCCCAGGTTCAAGTGATTATCTTGCCTCAGCCTCCACAGTAGCTGGGATTACAGGTATGTACCAACACATGTACTAAAAATTTTTTGTAATTTTAGTAGAAATGGGGTTTTACCATGTTGGTCAGGCTGGTCTTGAACTCCTGACCTCAGGTGATCCGCCCGCCTCCACCTCCCAAAGTGCTGTGATTACAAGCATGAGCCACCACCCCCCGCCACCAAGATACATTTTCATCAGATTCTCCAAGGTGGACATAAAAGAAAAAAAAATAAAGAAAGCTACCTAGAAGAGGTGGGTTGTTTACAAAGGGAACCCCATCAGGCTAGCAATGGACTTTTCAGCATAAACCTTACAAGCTAGAAGATATTAGGGGTCTATATTCAGCATTCTTAAAGAAGATATATTTCAACGAAGAATTGTGTATCCAGGGAAACTAAGCTTCATAAGTGAATGAGAAATGACATTCTTTTCAGACAACCAAATGCCAAGGGTATTAATTACCACCAGACTTGCTGTACAAGAAGTCACAGGGAAGTGCTAAACATGGAAATTAAAGATCACTACTGGCCACCACAAAAATACACTTAAGGACATAGACTATTGACACTGCAAAGCAAATACACAGTCAAATCTGCATAACAACCAGCTAATAGCACAACGATATGACCAAATCTACACAAATGAATATTAATCTTGAATGTAAATGGGCTAAATGCACAAAGTGGCAAGTTGGATAAAGAAGCAAGATCAAAATATATCCTGTCTTAGACCCAGCTCGCATGCAATGATATTCCTAGGCTCAAAGTAAGGAAATAGAGAAAAAATAACAAACAAATGGAAAATAAAACAGAGCAGAGGATTCTATTCTAATTTCAGACAAAAAAGACTTTAAAAAAACAATGATTCTAAAATGACAAGAGCATTAAATAACAATAAAGAGTTCAAATCAACAAGAAGAATTAACTATCCTAAATATGTATGCATCTAACACTGGAGCACCCAGATTCATAAAACAAATTATTAGTGACCAATGAAGAAACTAAGATTACCATATAATAATAGTGGGAGACTTCAACACCCCATTGACAGTTGTAGACAGATAATTGAGACAGAAAATAAACAAGGATATTCAGGATCTGAATGTGACCTAAACCAAATAGACATATAAAATATTTACAGAACACTTCACCCAGCAACAACAGAATACACATTCTTCTCCTCTGCACGTGGTACATATTCAAAAATTGACTATATGATCAGCTATAAAACAACTGAACAATGTCAAAATAAACCCCAAAATTATACAAACCACATTCTCAGATGGTAGTGCAATAAAAGTAGAAATTAATACTAATAAGATCGCTCAAAACCATAACATTACATAGAAATTAAACAGCCTGTTCCTGAATGACTTTGGGGTAAACAACAAAATTAAGATTGAAATCAAGACTTTTTTAAAACTAATGATAACAGACACAACATGCGAGAATTTCTAGAACACGACAAATGTAGTGTTAAGAAAAAAGTTTATAGTGCTAATTTTCATATCAAAAAGTTACAATAATTCCAAATTACAAACCTAACATCACAATTAAGGGGCCAGAAAAACAAGAGTAAACCATAACCAAAGCTAGCAAAAGAAAAGAAATAACCAAAATCAGAGCTGAACTGAAGGAAACTGAGATACAAAAAAGCAAACAAAAGATCATCGAAACCAAAATTTGGCTCTTTGAAAGAATAAACAAGTGGTAGCTAGATTAATTTAAAGAGGGAAGATCCAAATAAACACAATAAAGTAAAGATAAATGGTACATTACCAGTGACCCTGCAGAAATACAAAAAACCCTTAGAGACTATTGTGAACGCCTCTATATCACAAAAAGTAGAAAACCTAGAAGAAATAGATATATTCCTGGAAACATACAATCTACTAAAATTGAACCAGGAAGAAATTAAATCCCTGAAGAGACCAGTGATAAATTGATAAATTCCAAAACTGAATCAGTAATAGAAAGCATACCAATGACAAAAAGCATTGGACCAGATGGATACCCAGCCAAATTCTTCTAGACATATAAAGAAGAACATGTACCAAAACTACTGGAACTATTCCAAAACATTGAGAAAAAGATACTCCTCCACAATTAACTATATTAGGCCAGGATCTTTCTGATAACAAAACCTGGAAGAGGCACACAAAAAAGAAACTTTGAGGGCAATATCCTTAATGAACCTAGATGAAAAAATCTTCAACAAAATAGTAGCAAACCAAATCTGGCAGCACATCGAAAAGCTAATCAAATGCAATCAAGTAGGCTTTATCTGTTTTACTGTTTGTTTATTTATGCAATCAGTGTAAAGTTATCATCAGTTTAAAATACTGGGTTATAATATATTCTTTACAAGACTGATAACCTCAAATAGAAAAAAAATACAACAGATAAACAAAAAGTAAAAGCAAGAAAAAACATAGCACCAGAGAAATCATTTTCACTAAAATGAAGACAGAAAGAAAAGAAGGAAGAGAAGACCACAAGACAACAAAAAAAGAAATAAAATGGCAGGAGTATGTCCTTATTTATCAATAATAACGTTAAATGTAAATAGACTAAATGCTCCAGTCAAAAGACATAGAGTGCTAGAGGGCCCAAATTGATAAAAAGAAGACTAAATAATCTGTTGTCTACAAGGAAACAACCTCACACTAAAAGATACACATAACCTAAAAATAAAGGGGTTGAAACGGACATTCCATGCTAATGGAAACCAAAAAAGAGCAGAAGTAGCTATACTTATATAAGACAACCAGATTTCAGAACAAAAACTATAAAAGGAGACAAAGAAGGTCATTATACAATGATAAAGGGGTCAACGCAGCAAGAGGATACAACAATTTTAAATAAATATGTGCCCAACCTGGAGCACCCAGATATATGAAGCAAATGTTACTAGAGCTAAAGAAAGAGACACCAACAGAAGAATATGTGGAGACTTCAACATCCCATTTGTGGAATTGAACAGATCATACATACAGAAAACAAAGAAATATCACATTTAATCTGCACAATAAATAAAATGGGCCTAATAGATATTTACAGAACATTTCATCCAACAGCTGCATAATACACATTTTCCTTCACAGCACATGGATCCTTCTCAAGGACAGGCCAAATGTTTCTCATTCTTAGGAAAGGGAAGTATATACACAGAAAGAGGAGAGACTAGAATATTCCTTGTGCTATTAAATTAGAGTTGGAGGGATCAGCATATACTAAATTTTTAAACCATATATAGATATATACATAGAGAAATATGTAAATATATATGTAGATATATATATATATATATAATTTTACATTTCTTATGAGTACTCATTGAGAGAGCCCCAGAACAATGACACACCATTAGTAATGAGCATACCCAGATCCCAGATCTTTTTTCTTTTTTTTTTTATACTTTATGTTCTAGGGAACATGTACACAACATGCAGGTTTGTTACATATGTATACATCTGCCATGTTGGTGTGCTGCACCCATTAACTCATCATTTACATTAGGTATATCTCCTAATGCTATCCCTCTCCCCTTCCCCGACCCCACAACAGGCCCCAGTGTGTGATGCTCCCCTTCCTGTGTCCAAGTGTTCTCATTGTTCAATTCCCACCTATGAGTGAGAACATGCAGTGTTTGGTTTTCTGTTCTTGCTATAGTTTGCTGAGAATGATCGTTTCCAGCTGCGTCCATGTCCCTACAAAGGACATGAACTCATCCCTTTTTATGGCTGCATAGTATTCCATGGTGTGTATGTGCCACATTTTCTTAATCCAGTCTGTCACTGATGGACATTTGGGTTAGTTCCAAGTCTTTGCTATTGAGAATAGTGCCGCACTAAATATATGTGTGCATGAGTCTTTATAGCAGCATGATTTATAATCCTTTGGGTATATACCCAGTAATGGGATGGTTGGGTCAAATGGTATTTCTAGTTCTAGATCCTTGAGGAATCACCACACTGTCTTCCACAATGGTTGAACTAGTTTACAGTCCCACCAACAGTGTAAAAGTGTTCCTATTTCTCCACATCCTCTCCAGCACCTGTTGTTTCCTGACTTTTTAATGATCGCCATTCTAACTGGTGTGAGATGGTATCTCATTGTGGTTTTGATTTGCATTTCTCTGATGGCTAGTGATGATAAGCATTTTTTCATGTGTCTGTTGGCCACATAAATGTCTTCTTTTGAGAAGTGTCTGTTCATATCCCTTGCCCACTTTTTGATGGGGTTTTTTGTTTTTTTCTTGTAAATTTGTTTGAGTTCTTTGTATCTTGATTTTTAAATTCCATGCTCCAAAACCTATCAGGGCTACTTACAGAAAAGGCTGTTTCTATGTCTAAGAAAGGAAATGTAGAATTACATTCTACAAAACACAAACAAATACATAAACCAAAGAAATTATACTTCTCAAAAGTCAGGGTCAAGAAACACAAAGAAATGTTGAGAAAATAATCCAGATTAAACCAGAGTAAAAATGCATGGCGCTGAATGCAATATGTGATCCCAAATTGAGTTTGGACTGAGAAAAATAAATAGCTAGAAGACAATATTGGAGAACTTGACAAAATTTGAATATGGGTGCTGAGTTAGATAATATTAGAAGAGTGCTAATAAATGAGCACTTCAAAATAGAAGCCCCCCCAAAAAAAAAAAAAATTAGAGACAGAGTCTTGCTGTGTCACATAGCCTGGGGTGTATTTGTGCTATCATAGCTCACTGCAGCCTCAAACTCTTGGACTCAGGTGATGTTCCTGTTTCTGCCTCCCAAAGTGCTGGGATTACAGGCCTGAGCCACTTCATCCAGAGAGAAGCACTAAATGTTAGTGTTTGTCAGTTTTCATCGTTTAATATTTCCACCACAACTGATATCAAGCAACTAATATTTTAAGAAACAGCTTAAAAGATTTCTCAATATGTAATAATCATCCAGCTCCATCACACCATTAAAATAATATTTTATTAATTTTTAAATTTATTAATTTTCATAACTATACTGTGGTTATGTAAGAGATAGTTTTTATTTCCTCAGAAAAATCAATTATTTATGAGTAAAGGGTAAAATATTTCAAAATTACTTAAAAATAGTTTCAGAAAAAATAAGGTGCCTCTGCATTTATATAGAGATATTAAGGCAAACAGGAAAAATGTAAATGACTTGTGAATCTGGATATAGAATATCTTGGGAATCCTTGTAAATGTTTGTGTTTGTCTTCAAAGTTACAGATAGATATACATATATACATGCATATACACATATAATTGTATACTATATAACTTGTATATTATATATAAATATTATATAAATTGTACATTATATAATAATTGATATTTAAATATATATTTTAAATCAGGTAATACAATGTAAATTGGCTATAGATGGGATGCTAACTTAGAAAATATAGATATGGAAGAACTCTCTGAGGCAGCAACATTTCAGACAGGCTGTGAAAGATAAGGTCAGACATACTTAAATCTAGCACAAGATTTTAGGCCAACAGAGCAACTGATAAAAATGCATTCAAACTGAACAAACTGGAGATGACTAGAGAAAGTAGGTGTTTATGGGCTGGAAGCGAATCACTCTATCCTAGACATACTAGCTCAGGTAAAAATTAATGCAGGAGATATATATATATATATATATAAAATATATTTTCATGCATTAGAAATTAATTTTTATGAATAGATCATTAGGACAGTGACAACAGGAATTGAAGACACATCATCGGTACACGTTAAACAAATATTTATACCTTTCATCACCAATCTTAGTACCATAATGAAAAAATACACTAAATAAACACTAATTGGTCTGTAGCTTGGTATTTCTGATTTCAGTTTAAAGGAGGTTACCTATTCCATGAAAGTGTTACATCTTTCTGAATAACCACATAAATATCTATAACTGTTATGCAGTCATAAAAATTAAAAATGAACAATAAATAATAAAATAATATAGACCATGTAGTTCACATTTATGTTAGGCTAATACATTTTATTGAGCATTTCTTAATCCTATTTAGGAAAAGCAATTGATGGCTTTTGAGGTAAACAAGAAATGACAATGAGTAGACTTTATGGCATTACTGCAACATCTGATACTAGTTTATAGTTGAGAAAAGACATTGGATCAGAATAATGATGGTGTATATGCCATCATGGGAAATGTCCTCTTTCTTTATAGTGTAAGGGAAAGAGATTAGACTTAAGCATCATATTTGGAACACATAAATTTGTGTTTGAACTTGTGCTACATTTTACTTGGGTAGCTATGTAGTTATATACGGAAACTTTTATGTTGTTTCAGTTTATTAAACTATAAACTGTGTTTTAAATACGCTACCTTACAGGGTTACTATGAAAATTAATAGTAATGCGTTACTTTTAATTGCATGCAACACATCTGGCCCAGTGTCCAACTAATTATTATATTAGTTGCTTCACATTTTTTGTTATTGATTTTTGTTAATGTTTTTTGAGACGGTTTGCCTCTGTTGCCCAGGCTGGAGTGCAGTGTTACCATCACAGCTCCTGGTAGCCTCAATCTCCAGGGCTCAAGTGGTCCTCTTACCTGTGGTGCCTGTGGTTGGGACTACAGGCACACACCACCATGCCTGGCCAATTTTTGTATTTTTTGTCTTGACAGGGTTTTGCCATTTTCCCCAGGTTGTTGCTATTTATTTTTACTAGAAATTCACTTGTCTATAAAACAAGAAGCTATGACTGAATAATTTATTAGCTTTATAAAGGTTATAATAACAAGGTCCCTATTAGTCATGAAAGAAGGATGGGAAAAATCTATAAAAAGACTGGACATCATTGGCCAGGTGCCATGGCTCATGTCTGTAATTGTAGCACTTTGGGAGGCTGAGGCGGGTGGATCACGAGGTCAGGAGTTCGAGACCAGCCTGGCCAACATGGTAAAATGTTGCGGGAAGTCAGGGACCCCGAATGGAGGGACCAGCTGAAGCTGTGGCAGAAGAACATAAATTGTGAAGATTTCATGGATATTTATTAGTTCCCCAAATTAATACTTTTTTTTTTTTTTTTTTTTTTTTTTGAGACAGAGTCTCACTCTGTCACCCAGGCTGGAGTGTAGTGGCCGGATCTCAGCTCACTGCAAGCTCTGCCTCCCGGGTTTACACCATTCTCCTGCCTCAGCCTCCTGAGTAGCTGGGACTACAGGCGCCCGCCACCTCACCCGGCTAGTTTTTTTTTGTATGTTTTAGTAGAGACGGGGTTTCACCGTGTTAGCCAGGATGGTCTCAATCTCCTGACCTCGTGATCCACCCATCTCGGCCTCCCAAAGTGCTGTGATTACAGGCTTGAGCCACCGTGCCCGGCCCCAAATTAATACTTTTATAATTTCTTATGCCTGTCTTTACTACAATCTCGGAACATAAATTGTGAAGATTTCATGGACACTTATCACTTCCCCAATCAATACCCTTGTGATTTCCTATGCCTGTCTTTACTTTAATCTCTTAATCCCATCATCTTTGTAAGCTGAGGAGGATGTATGTCACCTCAGGACCCTGTGATGATTGCGTTAACTGCACAAATTGTTTGTAGCACATGTGTGTTTGAACAATATGAAATCTGGGCACCCTGAAAAAAGAACAGGATAACAGCAATGTTCAGGGAAGAAGGGAGATAAGACTTTGGACTCTGACTGCCGGTGAGCCAGATGGAACAGAGCCATATTTCTCTTCTTTCAAAAGCAAATAGGAGAAATATCGCTGAATTCTTTTTCTCAGCAAGGAACATCCCTGAGAAAGAGAATGCGCCCTGAGGGTAGGCCTATAAACGGCCCCCTGGGGGCGGCCGTCTTTGACGGTGGAAGCCAAAGGGATGAAATAAGCTCCGGTCTCCTGTAGCAGTCCCAGGATTATTAGGATGAGGAAATTCCCACCTAATAAATTTCGGTCAGACAGGTTGTCTGCTCTCAAACCCTGTCTCCTGATAAGATGTTATCAATGACAATGTGTGTCCGAAACTTCATTAGCAATTTTAATTTCACCCCATCCTGTGGTCCTGTGATCTTGCCCTGCCTCCACTTGCTTTACGATATTTTATTACCTTGTGAAGCATGTGATCTCTGTGACCCATACCCTATTCGTGCACTCCCTCCCCTTTTGAAAATGGCTAATAAAAACTTGCTGGTTTTACAGCTCAGGGAACATCACGGAACCTGCCGACATGTGATGTCTCCCCCGGACACCCAGCTTTAAAATTTCTCTCTTTTGTACTTTTTCTCTTTATTTCTCAAACCACCCGAGACGCTTAGGGAAATAGAAAGAATTCACGTTAAATATCGGGGGTGGGGTTTCCCCCAATAGTAAAACTCCATCTCCATTAAAAATACAAACATTAGCCGGGCATGGTGGCGTGCACCTGTAGTCCCAGCTACTCAGGAGGCTGAGGCAGGAGAATTGCTTGAACTCGGGAGGTGGAGGCTGCAGTGAGCCAAGAGCAAGCCACTGCACTCCAGCCTGGGCGATACAGCGAGATTTCATCTCAGAAAGAAAAAAAAAAAAAAAAGATTGGTTATTGCTCACTGCCTGGGACAGCAGAAGTGGGTATCCACATTTTCCCCATGGTACCTTAAGACATGAATACCCTATTGGAGTGTGGTGGGGAGAAACTAACCCTTAGTCTATGAGCACATCCACTTGCCATCTGTAACAAATGTCACAATACTTTTGCACATGTAAATTCATGGACCAAGGCCATAAAAAGTAAGTTTTCTTTTTCATTCCATTAACAGAACACTAGCTAATAAAGTTACCGATTTTTAATTCATAATTATAGATTTCTTAGTTTATTGAAATCCTATAGAAATGAAGTAAACATATTTTGCCATTGAGGAAATGAGGCTTAGTGAGTTGAAACATTAGGTAAGATTTTATATTTACTTACTGCTGAGTTAAAACTTTACTCCAAAACTTCTGATTTCTATTCGTGTGTGCTTTTTAATGGCTTTAGAGTTGAGTTTTTCCTCATTTAAGTCATTAACACTTTTGGAATATTTTTTGTATATAGGGGAAGGTAAAGTTCCTCTCTTTCCTAAAATGTGCAATTAATTTGACCACCATCATTGTTTGAAGTGTCCATCGTTTTTTCCCAATAATTTCCATATGACTTCCAGAATATTCTGAGTTCCCATATCACTGTGGATCTGACTCCAGGCTTTTTATTGCGCTCTATTGACCCAGTGTTTCAATCCCTATGCCAATGACACACCGTTGTAATTTCTATAGCTTTATAATAATTCTTATTAACAGCGGGAGAACCTCATTTCTTATTATTCCACAAATTGACCACAGCTACTATTAGACATTTAGATTAGCCTTATGAAATTTAGAATTCATTTATGGAATTCCACAAATCTAAAATTTTGCAATTTTCAAAATGACATTGCATTGTATTTAGAAGTTAACTTGAAAAGAATTGAACTTATAATTTTGAGTGATATCATAATGAAGAAGACACACCATTTCCATTTAATAAGTACCCATATTTTCCAAGTGAGCTTTTCACGATATATGACAAACTGGTCTCTCATTTCTACTTCAGTAATGATAGTGATAGTCTGAAAATCAATAAACCATTGTATATGAATTATTTCCATGGGTTTTCTTGGAGTAAATATAGCAACTAAAATTAAGCTTGTTTAGAGCCTCTACAGCTTCATTTCTCAAACTAACAAGAATCAATTAGTGTACTCTTGGTTTTTTTTTTATAGTTTAGTTTCCCAACCCTTCTGATACTTAGTGGTAATAACTACAAAACATCACACACCACACACACACATACACACAAACACAAAAAATTAAATATTTAAGAGCATTATTATTTAGGAAAGTAAAAATTGTTGAACAAAACTCCCATCTCCTACTTTCAGTGAGACCTCTGCTACATTAAAGTGATTATCTCTTCTGATCTGCAACATCTTTTTTTATATTACATAGATTGTGCCACCATGACATCATCAACCAGAAAATTTTGTGGATAATACCATTTCTAAGCATTGTATAATAATAAAGCAAATTATCTTTTAATTTTTGTTTGTTTGTTTGTTTTTGAGATGGAGTCTTGCTCTTTCTCCCAGACTGGAGTGCAGTGGTGCAATCTCAGCTCACTGCAACCTCTGCTTCCTGGGTTCAAGCGATTCTCCTGTCTCAGCCTCCTGAGTAGCTGGGATTACAGGCACACACCACCACGCCCAACTAATTTTTTGTATTTTTAGTAGAGATTGGGTCTCACCATGTTGACCAGGCTGGTCTCAAACTCCTGACCTCAAGTGATACGCCCATCTCGGCCTCCCACAGTGCTGGGATTACAGGCATGAGCCACCATGTATGGCCATCTTTAAATTTTTATAGTGTTTCATTTTCTATAAAGGCTACTCATAATTGTTCTTGAATTATTATATTTTCTTGGATGTTTTTGGTGTTTATATTACCAACTTATATTGATTATCCTTTTTAATCAGTTAAAAATGATATTACACATTATCCCAATTATGCCAATGAAAAATAAGGGGAGTCAAGATTAAGCAACCAGTCCACAGAAATCCATCTAATAAGTGGGAGAGACAAGAAAACTCAGCTATGTCTGATATCAAAGTCAATGTTATTAAATACTTCTGTGTATAATTCCAAGAATAATGAGGGAACAATCCTAACAAAGCTATGGCTAAATGCTGATTATACACTTACTGACTTGAGAGAGCATTTGAAGTATAAACTGAAAGTGTAGTTATTTACATAAGCATATGCACAGTGACACTGAGAGACAATGACAAAACTTAAGGATTTTAGGGCTATCTATCACTATCTGTGTATTTCATAAATCAATGTGCACATGTGTCTTAGAGAGAAACTTTCTCCACAGACACACAACAATAGAAATATTTAAAACTAATAACCTGACTGTGAGTAACATACTTGAGTATCTTTCATTTAAGTGTGCTTTAGAGCATTTTGATTATTATGTTTTTCTATAGATAAGGAAGACTGAAAAATATATATATATATATTTAATTAGTTCCAGAACATATTGTGAGTAGGTGGAGTTAAAGGTCACACGTTCTCACATGAGAAGAATCCATCAATTTAATTCTAGAGTGAAGTAAGGATGCAATAATCTCAATTATTCCTGAAGAAGTAGAAGTAATTAACAAAACTAATTATATTAGTCTGGCCTGAGGTTAACAGCTGGCAAAGAGTGACACTTGGATCTCTACAAGACAAATAATTATAAATGTTTGCTTGAATTCATTGCAAATGGGTGTATAAAATAAAATTTAACTTAATATGCATAAAGTTCTGAATAAGCACTTCAATGAGTAATATGTAAAATTTTAGGCTCAGAGTATCAGGTACATTATGGATTGATAGCAAAATTATACACTTGCACAGAGTAAAAGGTTATGTTAACTTTCCAAAATAATTTTCTTCAAGTACAAATTCTTATCAGATGTGAAGTGGCAGCTTAGGGCAGAATTAAACGCATCAATTTTCTGCATAATTTATCTTGGTCCCCAGAGTCCCTAACAAGAGGAACACAGATGCTGGTGACATGTATTGTGCAAGGTAAGATCAACTGTTACTATCAAATTTCCCCTTTTGACTCAGATCTTGAATCACCAAAGAGAAATAACTTACACCGATAGTTGAAACACTTCTGTTTAAGGACATTTTTATTAACCTTGTGCTCTCCCTGTTCGTGGATAAAACTAAGCATGGGAAAGGGGATATCTTTTCATAAAGAAAAAAAGTATACTTTTCTTTAGCAGTATTTCTCACTCTATCTTTCACACTTATACTTTAATTGTGTTTAATTACCCTTGACCTTTCATTGTGTTACAGGATCCTTAGGGTGTTGCTTCACCAGCCAGAAACCTCTGTGGCCAGTGGAGCCTTTGCCCAAGTTTCTGCTCTGGCCCGTTGAGCTCATTCCACACACTTGGCCTGGCAGGCTGCACTCAGCTCCCACTACTGGCCTGGATCCCATGCCTGCCAAGGGCAAGCCAGGTGCACAGCAGCAAAGGGTGTGTGAGTGAGTGTGGGGTCCAAGCATTGCACACAGCCAGGCATGCCAGCTGCAGAAGGGCAGGCAGGTCCAGGCACGGGCACTGGCGCTGGCTCCCTGCAAGGCTGTGGCTGATCAGGCGTACTATAAGCAGCTGCCAAAGCTGATACTGAGGATCACAATGTGGTACCCGGAAGCTTGGAGACACCAGGAACTGCAAAGCCCTAAAGAGTGTCACAGCCCTGGCTTGGGGAGCTCGGAAGTCTGGGCTCCCTGAAGGGCCACAGCTCTTCTCTCACTCTCTCTTCTCTTTTTCCTGTCACCCACAACCTGGCAGGCAAGGGGCATGTTTTAGCCCTGTTTGTGTTATAGCTCTTTTAGCCCTGCCATTGAGCAGATCCCAAGTTCTTGTCCTGCATTCAGGAAGAATGAGGTACACAGACAAGTGGAGGGTGAGCAAAAAGAAGAGGAGCTTTATTGAGCAATAGAATAGCTCAGAGGAGATGCTCAGTGGGCAGCTCCTCTCCATAGCCAGGGTGTCCAAATGAGGGTTCAGCTCTCAGCAGAGAGGGTAGCTCCTCTCTGCTAGGCAGATCGTCCAAATGAGTGTCTAACTCTCAGCAGAGATGGTAGTTCCTCTCTGAAGCTGGTCGGCCATTGTCTCCTCAGCTCTCAGCAGAGGGGATAGCTCCTCTCTGCTGGGCAGGTCATCCCAGTGAGTGTCCCTGCAGGGAGGGTAGTTCCTCTCTGTAGATGGTTGTCCCATCGTCTCCTCAGCTCTCAGCAGAGAGGAGACTCTGGAGTAGACAGCTTCTCTCTGCATCTGGTTGTCCCATCATGTCCTCGAGTCTGGCTGAGTTTGGGACTTTTGTGGGCTTCAGAGGGGAGGAAGAGTGCACCAGTTGGTCCATGGGCAGCCATGAGTAGGCCCAGAAAAGCCACCACAAGTTCCCCCTCTGGTCCACGGGACCAGCAGCACAGCTCCCAGGCTTCAGGGTCTCCCCAGCTTGAAGGTGGGGCTTCACCAGGGACCCACCCCCTTGTGCCTAGGGTGCTGCTATCTGTGATGCCCAGGCTGTTTATGCCAAGGGACACCTGCAGGCCAGCACTGAGCTGCCCTCAACCCCTCCTTAGGTTCCCTCCCATGCTCCTTGGTACCCAAAGTCTGGAGGGGGCCAAGATGGCAGGGGGCTGGCATATCAGCACTGCCCTGAGGATGTGCCTATCTGGTCAGGTTACAACAGCACCCAGGCTTGGCCTCAACTTTGCTCTGTGATCAGAGTGGGCACTGAGAGTGGAGAGAGGCCAGGCAGCAGGAGCAGACAACTCCAAGCCCACAGGGGCAAGAAGGGATATTCCTGGGGCCCCAAGAGTACAGAGATGCCTGGGTCTGCAGTTGGAACTTGGGCAGCTACAGCCATGCCCAGGAGGGCAGGGCTCCTACCTGCTCTGCTCCCAGCTCCCATTGGCTGTGCAGAGCATGGCACCCTCCCAGGCCCAGCTCCACCTCAGGGCCCCTCTCTGCCTGCCCCTTCATGAACAACTGCACTGCTCCCCCACTGGTGGGTGACTTGGCCCAACTCCATTGCTGCGGCTCCCAGGGCAGTGGGTGAGGTGCAAGTGGCTTGGTGGCCCCAGCCAATCCCATACAAATGAACCTGATGCTTCCAGGGCCAGCCCCACAAGTCCTGGTTGCACCTTTGGCGAGATGCTCACGGGCCCACAGGATGTGGTAGGGAGTGAGGTTGAGGCCATGGTGGAGGCTCCAGACCTGGGCAGAACACATCCTGCCCAGCCATGAGAGGGTGGGGGTGGCACAGTCAACTGCCTCAGGGATGTAGGGCACAGGGAACGCCCCCCACCACCACCACCATTGTTGCTCCTGCAGTCACTTCTGCCATCATCTCTTGCACCTCCCTGCTGCAGTCAGCATAATGGTAGAAGCCGCCTTGGATGGGCCATTGCTGTCATCAATTATATCTTTTTGAAAAATCAATTGTCCCAGGAACAGCCACCTATTTCCATTATGCTTGTGACCATTATTGCCCTTAGACTAACCATATCCCTGATGCATTGCCCTAGCTAGTGCATACCCTTCTGTGGTACACCATTCTAATTCATCATTAGTAAATGTTTTAATCATTGGCATGCCACCATGTGTCATGTGCCCTCAGGGTTCCATCTACCATCAGTGATGGGGTTTTTGTTGCTTGCTGGGTCACAAGTGATCAGTTCCAAAGTATCATGTTAGCATCTGCTTTCTAGTAGCAACCCAGGCATCAACTGTTGCAGTTCAAGTCCCATAGGAAGGAGACTTGGAGATGGAGATTTGCATTCAGGAATTATTCTTAATATTATCACTAGCAGAGGGAGCAAGTAGCTGTGATGTGGTCATAACGAAGGCCTCAGTCAATTCCACAAGAAGCTCTGATGCTAGGATGGGCCCTGCAGACTTGTCCAAGTTAAGAGAAGGAATTCAAGCTTTTCTGTTTTTGCATTGACCAGTCGTCGGTTGTGGGTGTGGATTCAGACAAGGAAACACTCTTCAGTGGAGGGCAATAATCAGGTGAATTCACCTGCAAGCTGTTTGCTACTAATATTTATTTTTTAAATTTTTTTAAATTATATTTTATGTTCTAGGGTACATGTGCACAACATGCAGGTTTGTTACATATGTATACATGTGCCATGTTGGTGTGCTGCACCCATTAACTCGTCATTTACATTAGGTATATCTCCTAATGCTATCCCTCCCCGCTCCCCCGACCCCACAACAGGCCCCGGTGTGTGATGCTCCCCTTCCTGTGTCCAGGCGTTCTCATTGTTCAGTTCCCACCTATGAGTGAGAACATGCAGTGTTTGGTTTTCTGTTCTTGTGATAGTTTGCTGAGAATGATGGTTTCCAGCTGCATCCATGTCCCTACAAAGGACACAAACTCATCCTTTTTTATGGCTGCATAGTATTCCATGGTGTATATGTGCCACATTTTCTTTTTTTTTTTTTCTTTTTTTTTTAATTTATTTATTATTATTATACTTTAAGTTGTAGGGTACATGTGCACAACGTGCAGGTTTGTTACATATGTATACTTGTGCCATGTTGCTGTGCTGCACCCATCAACTCGTCATTTACATCAGGTATAACTCCCAATGCAATCCCTCCCCCCTCCCCCCTCCCCATGATAGGCCCCGGTGTGTGATGTTCCCCTTCCCGAGTCCAAGTGATCTCATTGTTCAGTTCCCACCTATGAGTGAGAACATGCGGTGTTTGGTTTTCTGTTCTTGTGATAGTTTGCTGAGAATGATGGTTTCCAGCTGCATCCATGTCCCTACAAAGGACACAAACTCATCCTTTTTTATGGCTGCATAGTATTCCATGGTGTATATGTGCCACATTTTCTTAATCTAGTCTGTCATTGATGGACATTTGGGTTGGTTCCAAGTCTGCTATTGTGACAATACCATTCAGGACATAGGCATGGGCAAGGACTTCATGTCTAAAACACCAAAAGCAACGGCAGCAAAAGCCAAAATTGACAAATGGGATCTCATTAAACTAAAGAGCTTCTGCACAGCAAAAGAAACTACCATCAGAGTGAACAGGCAACCTACAGAATGGGAGAAAATTTTTGCAATCTACTCATCTGACAAAGGGCTAATATCCAGAACTTACAAAGAACTCAAACAAATTTACAAGAAAAAAACAAACAACCCCATCAAAAAGTGGGCAAAGGATATGAACAGACACTTCTCAAAAGAAGACATTTATGCAGCCAACAGACACATGAAAAAAATGCTCATCATCACTAGCCATCATTTGATGGCATTTGCAGAAATGCAAATCAAAACCACAATGAGATACCATCTCACACCAGTTAGAATGGTGATCATTCAAAAGTCAGGAAACAACAGGTACTGGAGAGGATGTGGAGAAATAGGAACACTTTTACACTGTTGGTGGGACTGTAAACTAGTTCAACCTTTATGGAAAACAGTATGGCGATTCCTCAAGGATCTAGAACTAGATGTACCATATGACCCAGCCATCCCATTACTCGGTATATACCCAAAGGATTATAAATCATGCTGCTATAAAGACACATGCACATGTATGTTTATTGCAGCACTATTCACAATAGGTACTAATATTTTTCACAGGATGCTTAGTGCTTCAGCATTGAAGATGAAGGATCATTGGCACACTCAGTATTTACATATTCAGAATTGTGTCATTTTCCTGACAAGTTTTGTGTGTAAAAATTGTTGTATCTATATTTCTACAGCAGCATTCTTGTTTGGTATTGTCTCATTGTATCTTTATTCTGTCCATATACAAATTTTTCATTCTCTTGGCTTTTATTTGCATCTCTTTTAAATAGCATACCTTAAAAGTGATCCATGTCATCCTCAAAACCCACAAATTTTATTATCTTTTCATGTCCATATCCTAGGGACTCACTCACCTTTCATACTGGTGCTATGTGAATATTTTATAGATATTGAGGCTGATGTGTTATGGAGACTCTCTCTTTTTTCTTTTCTCTTAGTTATGTACCTACATATGTATTTATGCATTTTTAAATAGCCAATTTTATCAAGATATTTGCTTAAACGTACTGACACAAGTTCATAAGTTACCTGGAGGTACTTTCCTCTTTGCATTTAAATAATTCACTCGAAAGGTTTTGCTTATGACTTTTATGTTTTACGCGGTAAATCTTCTGTGGTCTTTAATTCCTAAAAATACTTTAATTATGTGCTCACATTTTAATGAGTATTTCATTAAAAATTAAATGTAAGTTTCAAATTTCCTGTCCTTCAAATCATCAAAAATATGCCTCAATTTTTCTATCCTTCAAATAGTTAAAAATATGCCTCCATTTCATCTGGAAAGTGCTTTAGTTAAGAAGTCTAATGCTCTGTAGTAGTTCTGTTCTTTCTTATTGAATGATCTTTACACATTTTCCATTGTCTTGTGTATTCACTAACTTTTAATAATAATTTCTATTTTTCTTAACACTCTTTGAGACTTGTAAACAGAAAAAAATACCTTAGATTAGTTTAAGTTTTAACTGAGTTTGAGCAAAGGAAAACAAAACAAAACAGAGTAAATCAAAGCAAACAAAACATAAACAATTCTCAAATGGGCAGTCCTCTGAATCAAAGCAAGTTCAGAGAACCCCAACCAATAACACGATCTGACAGCATTTATAGGAAACGAAAGTGTGGTGTAAATACAACTTAATTAGTAACAGCTTAATTAGGTACAAAGCCTCCTGCAATTAAGTAGAGCTCAGCTACTGTAGTTTAACTTTATGTTGGTTTGGTCTTTTAGCCTTAGTGTAAAACCCTAGTCCAAATCAACCGTCTCCCATAAATTTTATTTAATAAATCTTGATAATTGTTTTTCAATCAGACATTGTTCATTTTTTAATGTCTATACGTTTATTTCTGAATTATATTTTATAAACTATATCTCCCATATTTCTTCAAATATTTATACTTCTTCATTCTTTGTTTTTTCTCCAGGATTTCTGTTATTTGAATTTTGGAATTTCTACTTCTATCTTTCATATGTTTTAAACTCTTCTTTCATAAAAAAATACATATATATATAATTCTATCTTTACTTCTGTGGTTATTTCTCAGTCTGGTTTTTAAATTGAAAAATATTCCTTTTGCTTTATACATTCCACCATTTATTTAGGCTCTGGTATTACTTACTATATAATTTTCATATTAATACTTGCCTTTTAATTATAATTTTTTATTCTCATATTGCTAATATATTCTATTGTTTCTGTTAGTACGTTTTTTGTTTATTTAAAAACTTTTTTCCATCTGCATTCATTTTACAAGTTATTGGTTTTCTTTCTATGTAGTTTTACTTCCCAATTTTCATTGTTTTGGATTGTGAACTAACATTACTATCTTAATCAGAAAGCTACTCAGTATAACTAAGTGTGTAGATAAAGAGGTGAAGAACCTACAGCTGCACAGAATTCAAGTATAAGGGAATGATGGAGTGCCTGAGGCACCAGTAAACTATACCTGTCACTTCTCACATTGTCAATAAATTCACTAAGTCTGAGCTTCAACTCAAACCATGAAGAAACTGCATTGGGAGCGTGCTGTCACCCTATAGTATAATCCAGTGAACACTTGGAGAAGAATACTGTGAATTAGTATAAAAACAACAGATATATACTTATTTTATAAAGTTAACTGAAAACTGGAAAGAAGATGGCCACAGACACAGGATATTTAGCACAGTCTCTTTTGGTTACCAGGGGCCCTAAGAGAAGAAACCTGGTTTCCAGTGATGCAAATGTGCAAAATAGTGTCTCACCAGATCTAGAAAGATCAATTATGGTTTTTATATTACCTTTTTATATTTAGCATTTAGATATCCATTCAGGAATGACTCACATAAATAATACAGAATGTATGCTGATAATAATAAATGCTGGGCTCTCTGGTTCTTGAGTAAAATTCAGCATCAACAAGAAAACATCCTTATGTGAGAAAATTATTGGAGTCTATATTCAGATGTCCCTGAAAAACATGCTTGCAGAATGCTATGGCCACTGAATGGTCATTGTCCCTCAGTAGCAGTTACTGGAAATTTTAGGTGTTTCAGATATTCTTAAAGTAACAATGTATTTTTAATTGATCTTTAAGAGTTTATATTTAAAACAGCAAGTTGCAGTCAGAATGACTATTATTAAAAAGTAAAAAAAATAACAGATGCTGGGAAGGTTGCAGGAAAAAAAGGAACACTTATACACTGCTGGTGGGAATGTAAATAAGTTCAGCCCCTGTGGAAAGTGGTTTGGAGATTTCTCAAAGAAATTAAAACAGAACTGCCATTCAACCCAGCAATCCTATTACCGAATATATACCCAAAGGAAAATAAGTCATTCTACGTTAAAGACACATGCACACATAGGTTCATCGCAGCACTATTCACAATAGCAAAGACATGGAATCAACCTAAATGACCATCAATGGTATACTGGATAAAGAAAATAAAGAAAGAAGTCATGTCCTTTGTATGAACATAAATGGAGTTGGAGGCCACTATCCTTAACAAACTAACACAGGAACAGAAAAGCAAATACCACATGCATATTCTCACTTGTAAGTGGGAGATAAATGATGAGAATACATAGAGGGAAATAACACATGCTGAGGTCTATTGGAGGCCGGAGGGTGGAAGGAGGGAGATGGTCAGGAAAAATAACAAATGGGTACCAGGCTTAATATTAATACCTGGGTGATGAAATAATCTGTACAACACACCCCCCATGACACAAGTATACCTAGGTAACAAACCTGCACATGTACTCTTGAACTTAAAATGAAAGTTAAAAGCAAGGGAATTTTAAACAGGGAAAGTAACAAAGTGTTGCACATTTACACCATGAAATACTGGGCAGTCATAGAAAAGAATAAAATTATTTTCTTCGCAGAAACATGGATGCAGTTGGAGGCCATTATCCTAAGTAAATTAAAGCAGGAACAGAAAACCAAATAGCACAGGTTCTTAATTGTAAGTGGGAGCTGTATATTGAGTACACGTGGACACAAAGAAGGAAACACTAGTCACTGGAACCTACATGAGGGTGAAGAGTGGGAGGAGGATGAGAATTGGAAAACTACCAGTGGAGTACTATGCTCATTACCTGGGTGAGGAAATAATCTGTACACCAAATCCTAGGACATGTGATTTATCCATGTAACAAACATGCACATGTACCCCTGAACCTAAAATGAAAGTTAGAAAGAAAAAAAATAATATTTGCTCTATTCTTGCAAGTTTTCTGTAAGTTAAAAATTATTGCAAAATAAAAAGTTTAAGAAATAGAAAATTAAAATGGCAAGTTGAATGTCATTACAGTCGATCTTAAAATGCAAAGCTTACTATTTATTCTTTTAATTTAATTTTGCTTTTATTTAAATAGCCTGGTGCGTTATTAATTTACTTCCTTAAAAACGTTTTAAAATCTTTTTTAAAAGCTACTCTTAATTAATTACAAGACATTATAATATGGACTAATAACCACTTACTGAACTAAATAGAAGTATTTATTTTTATTCAACATCAAAATGTAAAGTTTTTCGTAACAACAACAAAAAAAACAGCTTAAACAGAAAACCTTTCTAGAATAGTAGATATTTGTGGTTTGCTTGTTAGAGAATTTTTAAAGACAAATATGTCAAAATTTTACACTTAAATATCTTAAAATTATTACCGTACAAAATCTTCTATTTATTCTTTTTCTTTTCTTTTTCTTTTTATTTCAATAGTTTTGGGGATACAGGTGGTTTTCAGTTACATGGGTAAGTTCCTTAGTGGTGACTTTTGAGATTTTGGTGCACCTGTCACTGGGACAGTGTACACTGTACCCTACAGATAGTCTTATCCTTCAACCTCTTCCTCCCTAGTCCCCAAAGTCCATTACATCATTCTATGGCTTTGCATCCTTGTAGTTTAGCTCCCACTTATAAGTGAGAAAAATATTATTTACTTAAAAATAAAATTTCGTAAGTGATCTGTTTTGAAAATATTCTTAGTAACTTTTAGTTAGAAAGAATATGTGGCTTTTGCATTTCTTTTAAACACTGATTTTTTGTACAAGAAGGATTATCTTTAATTATGAAAAAATGAGATATTTTCAAGACAACAAGGAATGCAAGTCTTCAATGAACAAATTAAATAACCTTGTATGCTGAAGATTGAGACCAGATGCCTTTTATGACTTTAAATTACATGATTATGATCCCGTGTTTCCATATTTTGTGGGTAACAGACCCAATAATTTCCTGAATTGAATTTATATGTTATCCTATTAACATGGGTAAAATTGCATCTTCAATTAGGTATTGCTAACTATATAATTCAGACTGTTTATACTGCTGTTTGATAAGGTATTGAAATGTGACTCAAATCATAAAAAGAAAAGACAATCCCAAAGAAATAGAAAATGCCTTGTTTTTTCCTGATTGAGGATTTAGAAATTGTGTATCCTCTATTTTATCACTGTCTTTCAAAAACCAAAAGCTGTGTGTTATTGTGTACCCCACTCTAAAGCTCATGGTGTGATTGCTGCTTTGTGACCTTAATTTGGTTTTTCCTTTTCTTCATTTTTTTGCTAATTCAGTGTTTTGACTTTTCAAGTTCATAAATTGTTTTAGCCCTTCTACTGTGTAGCACTATGAGCCTTGAAGAAATTGAAAGTGTTTTGCATAGCGTTGTTCTAAGGAATCACACTGTAATTGCAACAAAAATTCAAATGCCAAATAAATGTAGATAGTATTATTTCTGAATGGATTGCAGAGACATTTTACAGGTTAAAATTTACTTCCAATATAAATGTCAACTAGAAATTTTATTGGAACAGATGATATGACAGAAACAATACTTTTTAAAAGTTATTTAAAAAATAAATCAGTCCCAATCTATTTTTCATACTCTAAAAAACATTACATTACCTTTGTTATTGTTAGTTAAGATCAATAAAGCTGACAAAGATATTATACCTGTGAATAAGTCTTTTTTTTTTGAAGGCTGATGCTATCGTTAAAGCAAACTTCACTTTTGTTTAAAGTATCCGAATGTAACAGTATTTTCTTTCAGAAACACTTGTTAAAAAGAAAGGAATAAACTGATTTTTATGGATTTCCAGTGCACAAAGAACTCACATATACAATGCCCTTCACACAACATTGAGCTTACTACTCAAAGCAATGTGTCAACTCATAAAATATGCTACAAAATTTTATGTAAGAATTGAGTGTTCCCTTGAAGCATCCATTAGAGTTGTCAAATATCAGTATAATAAATAAATAAATAAAAATCCTTTAGCCTATTTTCTTTAGCAAGAAGCTAAATGTATATGTTAAAATAATAGTAGGCTATTAGAAGAGCAGTCTTGCTTTTTAACCCTGACACAAGATAAATCTCAGCAATTGGATAAATATTTACAGTTGTGGTCAGATAGATTTATCATTCTTTAAATTTGTTTAAATAATTCTTTAAACTTACTATTACCAACAAAACATAATAAGGCATTTGACACAAAATTGTCCTTACTAATTGAAGTGCATTATTGATTTCCTGAAGCTTTATTTTTAATTGTTTTTTAGAACACTGACAAATTTAGTAATGGGTAGGTATAAAGAAGTTAAAATAACAGTTAAATTTAAAAAGCCCATGTCTCTCCTCACTTGAGCAAGTGAAGAGAGACACATACTGAAAATGGGGGACAGGATCTTCCAAGGGAAATCCTTCCCAGCAAGTCACAAAGTCCAGGAAAGCTTTTATATCCAGAAATTTGAACATTCAGAGTAAATAAGAGAATTCTGCACGGGTAGAGGAGAGAGGGTGCAACAACAGTAGTATCTGGAAAATACCAGAAAACACAGAAGTTCTTTATTTGACCACTAGGGTTCTTATTCAGAATTATGGATTCCTTTGTAAAGCTCTTGACTGAATTGAAGTTGACTGTATTAGTCTGTTCTCACACGGCTAATAAAGACATACCTGAGACTACGTTATTTATAAAGGAAAGAGGTTTAATTGATTCACAGTTCCACATGGCTGAGGAGGCCTCACAGTCACGGCTGAAGGTGAATGAGGAGCAAAGTCATATCTTTTATGGCGGCAGGTGAGACAGCATGTGCAGGGGAACTCTCCTTTATAAAACCATCAGATCTCATGAGACTTACTATCATGAGAACAGCAAAGGCAAGATCCACCCCCATGATTCAATTACCTCCATCCCAGTCTTTCACATGACACATAGGAATTATAGGAGCTACGATTCAAGATGAGATTTGGGTGGAGACACAGTCAAACCGTATCACTGACCTAGGATTTTATCTTAGGACTTAAAAATGTCTATATCTTGAGGATGTTTAATTCCTAAAGATGTTCATCTCTAGAGGTCACTTATTAACAGCTATGAACAGTCTAAGGTTCATATAAAATCAGGCTGAGGACTATGTTAAGAGGTCACTCAACCACATCATGACTCTTCAGTCTGTGAATATATGTAACATAGAGTGCTTTAAGTTTGAAAAGATAAACTGGGAATTGGAAAGACTTCAGCTTTATATAGAGGCCAAACCAATACTAGTTCTGCCAGCTAGCAGAGTGCACACTGACAAGCTCAAGTTATAAAAGAGGTCAGTCCCTCTTTCTGCCACAAATGAGATTCTGAGATGACCATGGCTTTTTCAGGATATGGTAAATATATAATACATATAGTATCTTAAGTACAAAACGTTTTAAATCCTCAAATTTGACCTTCGTGACAGACAGCTCCCAGGTAGTTTAAGGCAGGTTCAGATAGGAGTTGTATGGCCCAAGCATAGCAGTTATCAAGTCAATTAAACAAGACAAAGTGACCCACAGAACCAAACTGAAAGCATTAATTTGAATATCATAGGAACAGGTTAAGTTTGAGTTCTAACATCAGTGTGGTCATGAACATTCAACCAGAAGAGGACATGAATTACAGGAAATATTAGCAATAGGTAATAACTAAAACAGTGTTGTCACACAGATGTATTTACAGAGTTTTACAGATTTAGTTTTGGGGATCACTGGTCCTTCCCTCAGTGAGTGTCACTTGGCAATATACATTCCCACTGGAGAAGCCTTAAGCCAAGTAGAAATCCAGCTCTTCTAGACTAGGTCTCTCTACTAAGCTTCCTTACATTGTAAATTCATGGTATATAAGGGCCCAAATCCAATCCCTACTAAAGTTTCTGAATGGCTGTTTTGTTCATTATGTTGTTGGATCATCAAAGATGTTACTTAGTTCTATATCAGTATGTTCATCATACTATATTATATTAAACACATCAGAAAATAAATGAGGGTCAATGGCTTTTTTAATAAAAATTATCAGCAAGAAAATTTGTTTTATTATGTCAATGAACATATAAGACGTTTTATTCAAACAATTGTTCAAAGTTAAAACTTTATAAAAATAACATATACCACACTGAGTAAATTAAAATATTTTGAAAGTATTCATATGGATTACATGAATGCTACAATAATACAATTCAATACGTTAAAAAATAATATTGGCATGTTTTATTCAGTTTCTTAGATTTCCTCTCTAATATACTACTAGCATTTTTTAAAATTTTATTTTTGTATAGATGCATAATTTTAATTTTTGCATAACATTTGATATCATAGTATTTAAAGTTGTATTTTGTAATTAGCAAATTTACAATGTTTATACTTTTAACTGACTCTTCTTGTATGCCATAACATTCTTAAAAAAATATGGTAACTATAGATGTGGAAGTATAGGCTTAGAGAAAATTATGCTAAATAGAGGATATCTGCAATTCTATTTCTATAGTCAAATATATAAACATTTAAGCTCCAGTACTTTCACAGATTTTTGCCAGGATTCAGAAACTTTCTTAAAAATGTTTTTGCAAGTAAAAATTGTCAAACAAATTGGGTATATTTACAACTATTTTGAAGGATTCCGGATTTAGATACTGCAAACTCCTGTGATCTCCTTCTAATGCAATACAGTGTATAGGTGTACCCAACTGAAAATACATGGTTAATCAAATGATTAATTCCACTGGTTAAGATGTTCCAAAGTAGCAATTTCAGAATTAACTCAGAGACATTTGCACCTTCATTCCGTTTGCTTTTGTTGTTGTTGTTGTTACTTCCTACTTTCTTTAGTAGGAATCAGTACCACAAAGTATATAAGCTCTGCTTACCATAATTTTTTATTTTATTTATAGCTTTAAGATATGAACTCCTTTGTGCTGCATTCATCGAATGCTCTCATTAAAGATTTTCAAGCAATTTTGAACATCACCTAAAATTTAAGAATATGTTTATGTGTATACAAATAAGCTCAACAATCATTGTACGATACCTAAGATGATTTACAAAGTATTTCTTTTAAAAATTCAAATATCATTAAATTCTTATTGATAATAGGTAACAAAGATAGAAAATACTGTTATACTGAATAATTTTAACTATTAAACATCAATTTCATTACAAAAAACAAGTGTATTACATTAATTGTGTATATAAGCCGTTTCTAAATTTTGGTAACTTAACATTTTATTTTGAACAGTAGAATACTGCATCTTATTATGGCACAGTTATGAATTAGTTTTATGCTACAACCAATTTCAAGCATATTTCTGTTGCATAGATTTATATTGCCTATTATCCCCTTGTAATAACTAATATTACCTTTATTGCTGAATTTGTACTTAAATTTTTTAAATTATTTATGATAACTTCAGATATTTCGCCTTCAAGAAAATGAACTTTCAGGCTGGGCACAGTGGCTCACACCTGTAATTCCAGCACTTTGGGAGGCCAAGGCAGGCGGATCACGAGGTCAGGAGATCGAGACTATCCTAGCTAACACAGTGAAACCCCATCTCTACTAAAAAAAATGCAAAACATTAGTCGGGCATGGTGGCGGGTGCCTGTAGTCCCAGCTACTCAGGAGGTTGAGGCAGGAGAATGGCGTGAACCCGGGAGCTGGAGCTTTCAGTTCATTATGTTGAACTGGAGCTTTCAGTTCATTATGTTGCGCCACTGCACTCCAACCTGGGTGACAGAGCAAGATTCTGTCTCAAAAAAAAAAAAAGTAAAGAAAAAAAAAGAAAATGAACTTTCAGGAATTTGACTTAGATTTCATCACTTAGAAGAAAAAAATTAAACTACTGTACCATGGGGATAAACTTAACTGACTTTCTATTTGCAGATGTTTCATTTGATAACATCACTAATATACTGGTATCATTGAACTATTTGCAAAGTTGAATATGGAGCCATTAACAATGCTTACTTCTTTTTTTTTATGTGAACAAGCAAACTTTTAATAAAAACTAAGAGGCTGGAAAGCGAAGGATGGATGGAGGAGATGAAGAGAAGCTGCTTCAGTGGTACAAAAATACAATTAGATAGGAATACATTTTAGCATTTGATAATACAGTAGGAAAATTATAGCTAACAATAACTTATTATATAGTTCAATATAGCTAGAATAGAAGAATTGTAACATTTCAAGATGAAGAATAAATGTTCAAGGTGATAGATATCCCAACTACTTTGACTTTTATTATTACACATTATAAACACATATCAAAATATTATATGTAATTCATAAATATATACAACTATGATATAGCAAAAAAATCTCACATAAGACACAGAAAAATAATCTATGGTAAATGGTGTGTCAACTTTGAGTATCATTCATTGTCATCTTCTCTCAAAAAATCTATGAAAATTCAACACAAAAGATATCATCCTTTTAGCAGATGATATAATTGATTTCCAAAATGATTCATCTATATTATGATTAAAACTTGCATATTTTTCTGTCTTCTAGAATAAAAACAATTAGGTTAGTGGGATGCTCTGTGATCTCTAATAATATTTGTTTAAATGGCTCTTACATGTAAAATTTATCTATGTTTATATTTTTCTAAATTTCTAAATAATGAAAAGTTCTCAGGGGATAAGAAGATGCTATTACAAGTAGAAATATCAGCATATAATAAAGACTAAATAACAATAGGTAGAAACTAAGATTACAGTGTGTTAGTTCTTAAATATTTACCTAATGTTACTTTAAAGAGTTTAATGCCTACTGCAGTAGTGTAACACATCAAACCCTTGAGTAAACCTTATTCAATAAGTGAATGAACTTTGAAAAACATGAGTGATATTAATTTAGAAGTATAAACATCTGATATAAGAAAAACTCAGGATTCACAGAGGAGTATGCAATTGCACCTGCTGTATCTGCAGGTTAAATTAGGGCTTGCAAGAACAAGTTTTTAAAATAACTATCAATTTTTAAAGTAGATGCTACTCCATCTCACTTTCATCTGTCTTCTGTTTTATGTTTTCAGTGATATTGCAGCCCTCTTGGAGGATGATTATGTCAACAAAACTCTGTGCAAGATACTTTTTCTTTATTAAATTACTTGAACTCTATGTTTAATATTTAATGCTTTATTAAATTTATACTTTTTGTTAAAGTTGGGATTCTAAAAGGACTTATTATAAAAGATGTTTACCAACAATATGAGTAGATTATTGTAGATTTATATCATAAAACAAATAATAAAATAAACAGTACAGGAATATAATTTATTCTGTTTTATACATACTATATGGTAGGACTGCTTAGTTTCCATGTTTTCACACACATATTTCTTCTAAATTAAGGTATAATTTCCTATGTGTGTCTCTAATCCTGCTGATAGCTGCCCTCACTTGCTTCTTTTATATTGGAGGCCAAAGCTTGTACCAGTGAGAGAGGGGAAAGGAAGAAACCAGTCAGTCAGATAATTATGGTGGGTCTTTGGTTTTATAGTGGGTCCTCAGTTAAATTATTTCAAACAAAAGAAGAACCTGAAAAATAATGTTACAGGCACAGATAAGGGATCTTGCCCAGGGGACTTGCCTAAGACATCCCCCAGCCACGTGGATAAGAAAGGCTACACAGGGGACTTGCCCAGACATGCCTGCAATGGAAAATTCTGTCCCCTGACACATGTGCAATAAGGGGAACAAAGCAACATGGAGTAACTCAAGCTAAGAGCCCCTATGCACATTAGGATGGGGTGGAACTACCAGAAATGCATGCCTTATGCAAATGAGACACCCAGCCCCCTACTGGTTTCTTGTAAAAGCCTCTGTATCCAAACTGTAAAAAGGCAACCCTTTTTTCTGGGACCCCTGTCTGGAGTAGAAAGATATTATCTTTCTCTTACCTATTAAATTTCTGCTCTAAACCTCACCCTTTGGGTGTCCACATCCTTAATCTCTGTGGCCATGAGACAACAAACCACAGGTGTTACTCCAGACAATGAGATCGCTTCACCGTATCAGAGATGTCAAGTACTCCAAGAAACCCCTGCCAATCAAAAATGAAATAAATTTGACTTATCTAGTTACTAGTAACTGAAAGACTCATCATTGCTATTACTTTTTCAGATTTAGCCAATGGTTAGAATATTCTGATCACTACAGATTTGTCTTACATATTAACAAACAATAACAAGAAAGAAGTTAAGGTGTGTATCAAGAAAGAAGTTAAGGAAGTGTATCATACTCATCCTGGGTTACCTCAATACAAATAATAATGTAATAATTATGATTACAATAATAATATATAACTAAAAATGAAAAAATCTGGGACTTAGAAAAAATAAGCTATAAAAAGCAGTGCAGAATCCTTAGACAATGTACTCCATGTGATGGCTACATTTATGCCTCCATTGGTGAGTAGGAGGTAAGGAACATAATATGCACTTTCCTATCCTATGTAAGTTTAGAGCTTAGCATCTTCTGATCTGCGCTCATCTAAAGAAAGAAGAATATCAAGACAATAGTCAGTGGTTAGTGCATAGGACTGAGTTGTAGCAGTAGGGCGGATCTCAGACCTGTAGGTTGAGTTGAATCTGAATGGAGGCAGACAAAACTGTTAACCCAAGGAAGGGAAAAGATGTTCTCCTCTAACTTCTATGTCTCCATGAAGGGAGACTGGATGTGACTAAATACAAAAGTAAAAAGAAGGGTAATAGAACTTTGTAGCCTACCACTTCCCAGCTACTTTTGAGATAATTTTAGCAGAGTTCAGCTGAGGGTTTTTTCATGATTTCATAAATGGTTGAGAAATAATCTTGGATAAATTGAACCTCATTTGAAAACAATTTTGAAGTATAAGGAAAAATAATGTCCCCAACTCTAAATATGTCCATTTCCTAACCTCTAACATCATGCCAGTGAATATGATAATGGAAAAGGAAGTTAAAGCTAAAGATGAAATTACAGTTTCCAATTAGCAGACCTCAAGATAGTGAGATCATTCTGGGTTATCCAGGTAAACCCAGTGTAGTCATATGGGCAATTAAAAGCAGAAAAGGAAGACAGAAATGTCAGTCAGAGAGATGTGTTAATGTATAAGAGACAGGAGAAGCATGACAGAGACATTAAAATGGAGGAAAGGAGTTAAAACATGTAGACAACTTCTAGAAGTTGAGAATAACTCTCAGCTTACAGCCAGCAAGAACACCAGACCTTAGTCTCACAACTGCAGGAATTTAATTGTGTGAACAATCTAAGTGAGCAAGAAATATTTCCCCTCTAGAATCTACAGAAAGGAAGGCATCCCTGCCAACACCTTGATCACAGCCCAGTAAGACCTGTACAGGATTTGTGATATACAGAAATACAGAATAATAAATTAGTGGGTTTTTTTCCAGGTGCAAAGTTTGTAGTAATTTATGAGAGCAGCATTAGGAAACTAATACAGATTGATATTATAAATGAGGTGCTAGTTATCTGAAAATGTTTAAATGACTTTGGAATGTTTAAATGACTGGGAGGGGGTGGAAGCTGGAAAATCGTTGAGGAGCATGTAGAAAATCCTAGACTGACCTGAACATACAGCTTGTAGAAGTCTGCACTTGGAATATGCTGCCAGTAAAGGCTCAGAATAAAGGGATAAAATTATTACAGTAAACTAGAGAACAGGGAATTCTTCTCACATAGAGGCAGAAATCTTGTTGGAATTGTGCCCTGCATTTATGTGAAAAGCAGAAGTAGTAAAAAAGGCACTAGGATACCTAGCTGAGCAAATTTCCAAAAAAGTGTTAAAGGTGCAGCTTGATTTGTTCTTGGTGTTTATAGTAAAGTGCAAAAGGAAAGAGATAAATTGAGAGAACTGTTAAGCAAAAAGGAAACAGGTCTTAATGACTAGGGAACTTTTTGGCCTGTCTTAATTGCAAAAGACACTAATATTAGGAGATCTACTGTCAGGAAAGTTGATTCTGGAAAGAAAGCCAATGGTGTGGCCAGACAACATTTTGCCTTGATATGGTTTGGCTGTGTTCCCACCCAAATCTCATCTTGAATTGTAGCTCTCATAATCCCCATGTATTGTGGGAGAGACCCAGTAGGAGGTAATTGAACCATAGGGGTGGGTTCTTCCCATGCTGTTCTTGTGATAGTCAATAAGTCTCATGAGATATGACGGTTTTATAAACAGCAGTTCTGCATACACTCTCTTGCCTGCTGCTATGTGTGATGTGTCTTTGCTCCTCCTTTGTCTTCTGTCATTAATGTGGAACTGTGACTCCATTAAACATCTTTCTTAAGATAAATTACGCAGTCTCGGGTATGTCTTTATTAGCAGTAGGAGAACAGACTAATATAATAAATTGGTACCAGTAGAGTGGGGTGCTGCTGTAAAGATACCCAAAAATGAGGAAACAACTTTGGAACTGGGTAACAGGCAGAGGTTGGAACAGTTTGGAGGACTTGGAAGAAGACAGAAAAACGTGGTAAAATTTGGAACTTCCTAGAGACTTGTTGAATGTCTTCGACCAAAATGTTGATAGTGATATGGAAATAAAGTCCAGGCTGAGGTGGTCTCAGATGTAGATGAAGAACTTCTTGGAAACTGCAGTAAAGGTCACTCTTGCTATGCAAAGAGACTCAGCATTTTGCCGCTGCCCTAGAGTTTTGTGGAACTTTGAACTTGAGAGAGATGATTTAGGGTATCTGGCAGGAAAAATTTCAAAGTGGCAAAGCATTGAAGATGAAGCAGAGTATAAAGTTTTGAAAATTTGCCACCTGACTATGCAACAGAAAAGGAAAACCCATTTTCTGGGCAGAAATTCAAGCCAGCTGCAAAGATGTACGTAAGTAACGAGAAGCTAAATGTTAATCACCACGACAATGGGGAAAATGTCTCCAGGGCATGTCAGAGACCTTCATGGCAGCCCCTCTCATCACAGGCCCAGAGACCTAGAAGGGAAAAGTGGTTTCCTGGACCAGGTCCAGGGACTCCTGCTATGTGCAGCCTAGGGACTTGGTGCCCTGTGTTCCAGCTGCTCCAGCAGTGGCTAAAGGGGCCAAGGTACAGTTCTAGTCATGGCTTCGTGGGATGCAAGCCCCACACCTTGACAGCTTCCACGTGGTGTTGAGCCTGTGGGTGCCCATAAGCCAAGAACCGAGGTTTGGGAACCTCTGGCTAGATTTCATAGGATGTATGGAAATGCCTGGATGTGCAGGCAGAATTTTGCTGCAGGGGCAGGGTCCTCATGGAGAATCTGTCAGGGCAGTGAGGAAGAAAAATGTGGGGTTAGAGTCCCCACACAGAGTCCCCACTGAGGCACTGCCTAGTGGAGATGTGAGAAGAGGGTCACTGTCTTCCAGACCCCAGAATGGTAGATTCACCTGAAGCCTGCACTATGCACCTGGAAAAGCCACAGACACTGAATGCCAGCCCATGAAAGCAGCCCAGAGGGTGCTTTATTCTGCAAAGCCACAGGGGCGGAGCTGCCCAAGGCTGTGAGAGCCAACCTCTTGCATCAGCATGACTTGGATGTGAGACATGGAGTCAAAAAAGATCCTTTTGGAACTTTAAGTTTTAATGACTGCCCTATTGGATTTCAGACTTGTGTGCCCCCCCCCCTTCATTTTTGCCAATTTCTCTTATTTGGAGCTAGTATATTTACCCAATGCCTGTACCCCCATTGTATCTAGAAAGTAACTAACTTGCTTTTGACTTTACATGCTCATAGGTGGAAGGGGCTTGTCTCAGATAAGACTTTGGACTTGGATTTTTGAGTTCATGCTGGAATGAGTTAAGGCTTTGGGGGACTGTTGGGAAGGCATGATTGGTTTTGAAATGTGAGGACATAAGATTTGGAAGGGGCCGGGGCAGAATGATATGGTTTGGCTGTGTACCCACCCAAATCTCATCTTGAATTGTAGTTCCCATAATCTCTACATGTCGTGGGAGGGCCTCAGTGGGAGGTAATTGAACCATGGAGTGGGTTTTTCCTATACTGCTTTCATAGTGAATAAGTCTCATGAGATCTGATGATTTTATAAAGAGCAGTTCTTCTGCACAGGCTCTCCTGACTGCTGTCATGTAAAACGTGTCTTTCCTCCTCCTTCACCTTCTGCCATGATTGTTAGGCCTTCGCAACCATATGAAACTGTGAGTCAATTAAATCTCTTTCCTTTAAAAATTATGCAGTCTCAGGTATGTCTTTATTAGCAGCATGAAAACACACTAACACATTGTTAATACCTTAATCAGTAAGATACAAGGTCACAGTGTTTTGTTATTACTCATGTATACTAAATTAATTCTTTTTATTGATACAAGATAGTTGTACATATTTTGTGGTACATGTGATACATGCATACATTGTCTAATTATCAAACCAGAATAACTGGAATACTCATGACCTCAAAGATTTATTTTTTCTTTATGTTGGGAACATTCCAGTTTTTCTCTGTTAGCTACTTTGAACTACATAATAAATTATTGTTAACTAAGGTCAAACTACTGTACTATCAAATTCAAGATCATATTCCTTCTATCTAACCTCACTTGATACCCATTAACCACCCTCTTTTCACTGTTAACTATTATTCTACTCCCCCCTGAGTCACTGTTAACTATTATTCTACTCCCTATCTCCATAAGACTCACTTTTGTAGCTCCCACATATGAGTGAGAACATGCAGTATTTGCTTTCCTGTGCATGGCTTATTTCACTTAACATAATGACCTCCAAGTTCACCCACATTGCTGCAAATGTCAGGATTTTATTCTTTATTGTGGCTGAATAATATTACTTTGCGTACATGTACCACATTGCTTTATCCATTCATCCACTGATGGACACTTAGGTTAACCCCATTTCTTGGCTACAGTGAAAAGTGCTGCAGTAAAAATGGGAGTGCAGATATCTCTTCAATACGCCTATTTTCTTTCATTCAAATATATACCCAGCAGTAGAATAACTGAATCATATGGTAAATATATTTTTAGATTTTTTGAGGAACTTCAATACTTTTTTTCATAGTGATTGTACTAATCTACACTCACACTAACAGTGTATAAGTGTTTCCCTTTCTCTACATCTTCACCAGCCTCCATTACTTTTTTTATCTTTTTGATAAAAGCCATTTGAACAGAAGTGATGTAATATCTCATTGTGGTTTAATTTATACTTCTCTGATGATTATTGACACTGAGCATTTTTCACATACCTATTGGCCCTTTGCATTCTTCTTTTGAGAAATGGCTATTCAAATTATTTGCCCATTGTTTAAGCAAATTTATCTAATTGTTTTTGCTATTGAGTTGTTTGCAGTCCTCGTATATTCTGGTTATTAGTCCCTTGTCAGATGAGTAGTTTGCAATGTTTCTTCTACCATTCTATAGGTTGTCTCTTTACTTTGCTGATTGTGTCCTTTGCTTTGCAGAAACTTTTCAGCATGACATAATCTCATTTGTCTTCTTTTGCTTTAGTTGCCTGTGCTTTTGAGGTCTTGCTCAAAAATCTTTGCTCAGATCAGTAACCCAAAGTGCTTCCTGAAGGGTTACTTTTAGTAGTTTCACAGTTTTTGGTCTTAGATTTAAGTTTTTCATCCATTTTGATTTGGTTTTGTATATGATGAGAAATAATGCTCTTCTGCATATGTTTATCCAGTTTTCCCAGCACAATTTAGTGAAGGTATTATCTTTTCACAATGCATGCTCTTGGCAATCTGGTTAAAAATGAATTGGCTGGGTCAGGCACGGTGGCTCATGTCTGTAATCCCAGCACTCTGGGAGGCCGAGGTGGGTGGATCACCTGAGGTTGGGAGTTCCAGACCAGCCTGACCAACATGGAGAAACCTCGTCTCCAATAAAAATACAAAATTAGCAGGGTATGGTGGTACATGCCTGTAATCCCAGCTACTTGGGAGGCTGAGGCAGGAGAATTGCTTGAACCAGGGTGGCGGAGTTTGCAGTGAGCCGAGATCATGCCACTACCCTCCAACCTGGGCAGCAAGAGTGAAACGCCATCTCAAAAAAAAAAAAAAAAAAAAAAAAGAATTGGCTGTAAATGTATGCATTTATTTCTGGGTTACCTTTTCTGTTCTATTGATCCATGTTCTGTTTATATTATAGTACTGTGCTGTTTTTGTTGCTATGGCTAACTCCAGCTTTATTCTTTTGGCTCAGGATTATTTTGGCTATTTGGTGACTTATGGTTCTATATTAATTTTATGATTTGTTTCTATTTCTATAAGGAATATCATTGACATTTTTATAAAAATTGCACTAAATCTGTAGATCACTGGCCTTTTAAAAGTATTGATTCTTCCAGTCCATGAGCATGTAATATCTTTTCCTTTTTTATGTGTCCCATTTAATTTTTTCATCAGTGTTTTGTAGGTGTCCTTGTATAGCACTTTCACTTCTTTGGTTAAATTAATTCCTAGATATTTTATATATTGTGTCTGTTATAAATTGGATTACTTTCTTGAATTTTTTTATTTTTTTGCTGTTGGCATCTATAAATGACAATTTTTGTATACAGGTTCTGTCTCCTGCAATGTTACTAAATTCACTTTTAAATTCTAAAAGTTTTTTGGTGGCGTCTTTAGGTTGTTGGAAATATAATATCATTTTACCTGTGAACAAGATCAATTTGACTTCTTCCATTCCAGTTTGGATTCCCTTTATTTTTTTCTCTTACCTAATTGTTCTGGTCAGGATGTCCAGTACTATGTTGAAAAAAAGTAATGAAAGTGGGCATCCATGTCTTGTTTTAGATCTTGGAGAAAGGTATTTAATTTTCCCCCATTCAGTATGATGTTATATGTGACACTGTCATATATGGTCATTTTATTTATTTATTTATTTGAGACAGCATCTCACCCTGTCACTCAGACTAGAGTACAGTGGCATAATCGTGGCTCATGGCAGCCACGACCACGCAGACACAGGTGATCCTCCCCAGGCTAGTCTCAAACTCCTGGGCTCAACCCACCTCTGCCTCCCGAAGTGCTGAGATTACAGATCTGACCCACCAAACCCGGCTCATGTGTGGTCTTCATTGTTTTGAGGTATATATTGAGTTTGTTGAGAGTTTTTTATCATAAAATGATGTTGAATTTTGTTGAATGCTTTTTCAGTGCCTATTAAAATGATCAGATGGTTTTTACACTTTATTCTGTTGACATGATGCATCTCTTTATTTATTTGTGTATGTACAACCAACTTTGCATCCCTAGAATGAATACCATTTTATCATGGTAGGTAATCTTTTAAATTTGTTATTCTGTTAAGGATTTTGTTAAGAATTTTTCCATTTATGTTCATCAGGAATATTGTCCTGTAGTTTCATGTTTTTGTTGTTATATCCATGTCTGATTCTGGTATCACAATAATGTTGGCCTCATAAAATGAGCTTGGAAATATTCACACCTCTTTAATTTTTTTTGGAAAAGTTAGTAGAATTGGTATTAGGACTTCATTAAATAGTTGGGAGAATTCACCTGTGAAACTGTCAGGTGCTGGGTTTTCCTTTGTTGGGAGACATTTGATTACTGCTTTGATGTTGATACTTGTTACTACTCTGTTCAGGTATTTTTATTTCTTCATGGTTCAATCTTGATACGTTGCATGTGTCTAAGAGGTCATTCACTCCTTCTAGGTTTTCCAATTTCTTGGCATATGGTTGTTCATAAACTCGCTAATGATTCTTTGTATTTCTGTGGTATCAGTTGTTATGTCTCCTTTTGCATTTCTGTTTTCACATAGCTTGTCTTTGAGCTCACTGATTTTTTCTTATGTGTCATCCATTCCTATTTTGAGAGCCTCTAATGCATTTTTAGTTCAGCAGATATATTTCTCAGTTTGAAGATTTCTGCTGGATTTATTATTATTTCAATCTCTTTGTTGAATTTCTCTAATAAATTTCTGAATTACTTTTCTTTGTTATCTTTTAACTTGTTTGGCTTCTTTAGAACTGCTATTTTGAATTTTTGATCTAAGACCTTGCACATCACTATCTATCTCATTAGGGTTGGTCTTACTGTTTTGTCTGTTTGGGGAGTTAATGGTTCCCTTGCTTCCTGTTGTTTCTTATGAATGTATATCGGTGGTTTCACAATGAAGTATTAGTTAGTTTTATTCCAGTCTTCACTGTCTTGCTTGTTTTAGTCTTTCTAGGGTATGTTTGCTTAGAGGTTCTTTGCAATTGCCTCTGATTCTCCATAATCCCAAGCTGCTACCTCCTAAATGGCACCATAAACCCAGGTTTGCCTCTACTCTCACAAATGTTAAAGCACTGCCTGTCTGAGATTGGTAGGTGGGGGGATACCAGAAGGAATATGTGTGAGAAGACTGGCTATGCATTCATGCCCAGAAGACCCATGGAGTGTGGCTGCTACAGCATGGTGCTATTGAACAGCCATTCTGATTTGAAACCTCCTTTAGCTGAGATAAACAGCGAAGTTTCAAAAACTGGGGTTTCCATTCCTGGTTCATCTCTGTCTCCAGTTGTCTTCAGGGGGTTTTTCTCCTACAGGTTGAATTACCATTTAACCCAGCAATCCCATTATTGAGTATATACCCAAAAGAATATAAATCATTCTACCACAAAGACATCTGTACACGTAGGTTTATCACAGCAGTATTCACAATAATGAAGACATATAATCAACCTAAATGCCCATCCACAGAAGACTGAATAAAGAAAACATGGTACATATACACCATGCAATACCACACAGCCATAAAAAAGAATGAGATCATTTCCTTTGCAGCAACATGGATGAAGCTGGAGGCCATTTTCCTAATCGAACTAACACAGGAACAAACAACCAAATACCATATGTTCTCACCTAAAAGTGGGAGGTAAACACTGAGAACAAATAGACACAAAGAAGGGAACAACAGCTACCAGGGCCTACTTGAGGATAGAGGTAGGAGGAGGAAGAGGATCAAAAAATACCTGTGGTATCCTACACTTATTACCTGGGTGATGAAATAATCTGTACACGAAACCTCCATAATAGGCAATTTAACTATATAACAAACTTGCGCATGTATCCCTGAACCTCAACCAAAAATTTAAAAAAGAAAAAGTTAAAAAAAAAAAAAAAAGAAATTGTGAATCTTAAAGCAATTATCAGTACGCAGTGCTGGCAGATTGGGAGAGGGGCCTCAAGGATGGAGAATTCCTTTTCTCTTTTCATCTGGTTGGAGTTTTTCACTTCTCTATGGCCCAGAAATCCTCTCATCCTCATATTTGAGTTCTGGAATATTGCTAGGGATGATCTTGGTGTTGAAGATCATTTTGGTTTTCTTTGAAGGACAGTGAAGCCAGATTGCATCTACTCTGCAATTTTGGTGACATTGCTCCCCAAAGTCACAGTATTTTTACACAAAAGGCCCTTTTATGAGATTCTGGGTGTGACTCACAGAACTGTCCAATCAAAGTATACAGTATCTAGGAAGCTCAAGAATATTGTCCCTCAGTCACCTCAGCAAAAGTTAAATATAGAGTTGAGATTTTCTAGGAAAGATCAATGACAAGTCCAGAGAGTGGAGCTTTGAGCCCCAAGGTCAGAGCCAAAAACCACATAGGAGAATTACAAGGCCTTGAAAGCTGATGGAGTTTGCCTGGATACATTTTAAGTTTCGGGAACCCTTTCTCTTTTGTTTTCTCTGGTTTTAAAGCAGAATGTCTATAACCATTACTTATGCCTTTTCTGTCATTGCATTTTGGGATAAGGTAACATGATTCTTTAATTATGCAAGTCCAGGGATGGAGAAGGATTGTTTCCCAAGACAGATTACACCTACAGCCTCACCCATAGGTGATTTACACAAATTAAATTATGAGATGTGGGACTATTGAGCTGATGAGACTTCAATGAAATTTTGGACCTTGAGTTGATACTGTAATAATGAGACTTTTGAGGAACTTAGGATGAGATAAATCTATTTTGTAGATGTGCTTGACATGAATCTTCAAGAGACAGAACGTGGACTCTTTTATGCTAGCCTTCCACCAGGATACCTAAACTAAAAAAGAATGACTGTTTTAAATATTAATTGCCCTGATGAACAATGACATTGAGCACCTTTTCATATTTATTGTCCAGTTGAATTCCCTGGTTTGTGAATTACCTGTTCAAGTCTCTTGACCATTTTTATATAGTGCTATATGACTTTTTAATTGACTTGCAAGAATCTTTACATATTTTAAATACAAATCCCTTATTTTAATGTGTGTTGCAAATATCTTTGTCCACTGTGTGACTTATTTTTTCATTATATTATTCAGAATACTAGATATTTTTAATTTTAATGTAATTTAAAGTATTCATACATTTTGTGTCATGTATAAAAAAATCTTTTCTATTCCCAAATAATAGATACCTTTGAATATTTTTCACCTAGAAAACTTGTTTGCCCTTCACATTTAGATCTACAATTCACCTAATATTGATTTTTGTGAATGGTATGATATAGGTATGAAATTTACTATGTTTTGTATATAGACTTTCAAGTAAGCCACTGCCCAGTAAGCCACTGTCATTTATTTTGAAAACAAACAGAAAAGACATATATCACTCTCCTCATGCTCTGCATAAACCATTGTCATATAGCAAGGGTCCAAAATTTTCTTGCCTCTCTATACTGTTCCATTGGTGTATTTTTTGTCCTTGAACCAAGAACACACTGTATCAATTGCTAAGGTTTTACAGTAAGTCTTGGTATTAATCCTTCCAATCTGATTTTTCACCTACATTTTTTTTGTTAGGCTTCATCCCTTGAATTTTCACATAATGTGAAGAATTAACTTTTCAGTTTTCACTAAAAAAGGTCTTTGTAAATTTAATTAGGATTTCACGGAAAGTATACGTGAAATTGTAAAAAAAAAAAAAAAAAAAAAAAAAAAAAGGACATTTTTACAATATTGGTCCTTCCAAACCATGAACATGATATCTTTTAAAAATTACATTGTTTAATACTTAATAGTTTTCCATACTTGTCTTACACATTTTTGAAAAAACTTATTCATACTTGACAACAGTATGAGATCTGTCTCAAAAAAACCCACCCTATTCACAATATTTATGTATGCTATTATAAATGGTAGCTTTAAAAAGTACTGAAGTGTTTATATTAACCTTGTATTATGCAATGTTTCTTAAAGCTTTTTAAATAAATATCCGCCCTCTGTTCTCTAAGAAATGAGTACCAAGGCACCAACTCAAGTTTGGATTCTAAGAAATACTTAGTTTTATGCCTAGCCACTGGAAGTTCCTAAGATTACAACTTTAAAGCAGACAATGAAAGACATGTAATTATCTAAGAATTACCAGCTAGATCATTTGGCGCTGCTCTATCCTTACACAAACTACCTGTACTTAGAATACAATCCAAAATCTATAATGTCCTACAAAGCATTGTACAATCTGATTATTGCCCAACTCTTCAGCTTCATCTCTTAACTATTTTCTCCTTTATTTGCTATGATCTAGACACATTACCAATTTGTAGCATTTCCAACAAGTTTGTTCTTTCCAGAGTTTTCTCATGTGTGGTTTTGTATGCCTAGATTTCTCCCTTTTTTTTTAACTTCTTTCTTGTGGCTAATTTGTATTACTTACAATTGGCTTTGCCTAAATATGGATTTTATGATAAAGATTTTTCTATCCTTTCAGATTTGATAATTTCCACATTATAATCCTTGTTATATTGTTTTTCTTTATAGCACAAAGTATAATGGATATTAAAGTATTAGGTTTGTAATAATGATTAATGGTTGCTGAAGTGCCATGAAAGATAATGATTATGCCCTATTCATTGATGTTTGTCTTCTTGAGTTATACTGTATCTGATACAGTATGAGAATCAATAAATAGATGTCAACAGAATGAAAATAATAATAGATCATGAATGAATGAATATTTGAGCAAAACAACAACAGACAGTAAGCAATAAAACTGCAATGAAAATTGAGGAAGAATGATCATGTGAGGCATCAAAGTAAAGAATCAGAGCCGATTTATAGAAATTATGCTAATTCAATAAGAAGAAAATGGGAGGGTCATTAAAGAATGTGAGTCTAATTTGCAAATATTTTCTCATACCCTGAGACAGAGCCACAAATATTTTCTGTAAGATTCCTGCACTGCTAGTGGTAATAGGGAAAGTAATTAAAAACCACCTATAAGGTGAGAGAAACATTCAAAAAATTATCCATGAAAGGATGAAAAGAAAGTGAAAAAAAAATTCTAAAGAGAGAGATTTCCTCAAATTCATGAATTTCCACATACTTGATGAAGTTAATCATTGTGTCTTTCAGTCAAGTAAAATTATACTGTACTCTTTCAAAGAAGAAAAACATAATATACAGCTAAAAATACTGCCAAAATGTTCCTTGTAAAGTTGCTAGGTCTGTATAATTCTTTGTAGTTAGTAGTATTGGATCTATGCTTCAATTTACTGTCATCAGCAAAAGTAATTAATGTCCTTTTTACCAGGGCGTCTAGACCCTTAATAGAAATGTGTTGAACTTTTAATGGCATGATAGATCAAAAAGTCTATTTTGGAAAATTATTGTCCATCAAATGTATGGTTTTTCCACATAGAGAGTATCAGTCAATTGTTTTTATTCAGAATAAAAATACAAATTCAAGTACAGTAATATGCCTGGGCTTTTGTCTAATTTTTAGTAGATTCTTGGGAGAGTATCTAAGTACTGTGGTAATGAGAGTTAATAGGTTTTATAAGGTAGAACTGAAAAAGCAGAAAAAAAAATGTAAATCTTAAATCTTTACAAACATTTTAATGAGAAAGCAATAGAACTAGTTTGGCCTTTATAGTTTGTTTTCTCATAATTTTACTGAAATATACAACCTGTATATGTGTGAAATATACAACACATAATTCAGCCTTATTCTTTTGAAATAATAATGAATGTGTTTCAGATGATTCTGATTTCACCTAGACAAAATTCTGTCATTTACATTATGATATAAATGTGGCAAGTTAAAAATATAAAATACTAAATGACAAGTAGTTTTGTGTATCTTAAAGTCAAGATATTTGTAAGTATTGATTTAATAGGGAAATGTTATTGACATCTATTCACTGATTAACCTAAATTTATACTAAAATATGTTTTGAGTGAGATTGAGTTGTTACCTAGTCCAAGCTTAGGAAAACTGTGAGCTGCTTAGAGGTGAAATCTTGAATGCCTCGTAATTTCTTCACTTAATTACAAAAATATAAAAATTAGAACTATATGCTTTCAAGCATAATTATGTGAATTTCACTTTTTTCATCTGGATATTTCAGCCTTGAAACATCTTTCAAAATTAAAATATATAATAATTTTATTACAGAATTGTGAGGTTTTTTTTTAGGGATATTTATGCAATAGGCACACTATTTTTACAATGCTCTCTGATCTATTAAATCCAAACAGATATATGTATTATTTTATATATTGTATTTTAGAATTTACTTTATCAAAAAATCCTTTCTTTTCATTAATATGCAAGCTTTATTTGTCAAAAATATTCTTTTCTTCTGTCTCTCTGTATCTCTCACTCTACACACACACGCACACACGCACACACACACAGTCCTATTGTTGCAGAACAACTTATCCCAAACTTTAGCATCTTATAACAACAAACATAGTTTCTTTTAGATTTAGTGGGTGTTTGTGCAGGTTTGTTACATGGGTATGTTGCATAATGCTGGAATTTGGGCTTCTATTGAATTTGTTACCCAAATAGTGCACATAGTACCCAATAGGCAGGTTTTCAACTGTTACTCCCATTCTTTCCCCATTTCAGAGTTCCCATCATCTATTGTTTCCATCTTTATGTCCATGTATACCCAATGTTTAGCTCCCACTTATAAATGAGAACAGGCAATATTTGCTTTTCTGTTCCTGTGTTAATTTGCTTAGGATTATATTCTATAGCTGTAACTATGTTGCTGTAAAGGATGTGGTTTCAATCTTTTTTATGATTGCATACTATTCCATTATATGTGCACCTTTTTTATCCAATCCACTGCTGATGGGCACCTAGGTTGATTCTATGACTTTGCTATGGTTAATAGTGAAAACAACAAATATTTATCATGTCACACAATTTCAGAGGGTCATAAAACCAGAATTGGCTTAGTTAGGTGTTTCTGGCTCAGTATCCCTCATGAAATTTAGTCAAGTTCTGGCCAGGCTGTAGCTACCTCAAGACTCAAAGGAAGCTGAAGAATTAACTTCCAAACTCATGTATATGGTTGCTGGCAAGACTCAGGTTCTCTCTGGCAGCCTCAGCTTCTTGCCACATGGCCTCTCCATAGGGCCCATTATAAATGGCAGTCTGCTTCCCAGTGCAAGTGATGGAGAGGGGGAGGGGGAGGGGGAGGGGGAGGGGGAGGAGGAGGGAGAGGGAGAGGGAGAGGGAGAGGGAGAATGAACCCAAGATGCAAGCTGTGTTTTTCTATTAAGTTAAATTCAGAAGTGACATGCAAACACTTCTAAAATTTAGAGCAGTTACTAAGTGAGCCCACCCTCAAAAAGAGGGGAATTAAGCTCCCTCTCTCGAAGAGAAGAATGACAACATTGTGGATTTGTTTTTTAAAACTGCCACAATATACAATGGAAAGGGAGATAATATTCAAATCTTAGTACTTTCACTTACAAAATTGTTCGAAGTGGGAGCTATGAATGAGGCTTTTATATATGAAATAATTCTCAAGTTTCTTAATGTGATTTTTGTCATTCGATTTAGTGCCTTTTTTCACTGAGTGTAGTGCATACTGCAAATATTAGCTCTGAGATCTAAATCAAGATATTTCTGCTCTTACAAAATAATATTATTTCAATATTTTGATGTCACCCTAAGATTCAATGAGGAAGCATGCTATGAAATTATTTTATTATCAAATATTTGGGGAGATAATTTGGTTCTCAGGAATACTGGAATTATGGAGATAAATTATTTGAGGATTTCTGGACACTATCACCTGACATTTAATTGGACAATATAACTGTGCATCTGGATATTTTGTTGTCTTCCTTCTTCCTAGGGAATGTAGCCTAGCTGATGCTAAGTTTGGCTGGAGAACAGAAACGTTCCAGTTCCTAAAAGTCTCTTAATATTTCATATCATGACTATTTTCTTCATTTCTGAAGGATACAACAAAAAATAGCTACTCCACTGAAGTAGGGCATAAGCCTCGATGGGCATTATGCCACACAATCAAATGTCTTCTTTAGGGATTTCAGGAACCAAGAGCAATTATGAAAAGGTAATGCTTTACTTCTGCTATCTGTGGCTGCCTCAATTCTAGAAAAGGCAGTAGTCTTAGCTAACTACAATGCTATCTGTCTCTGTATGTGCATAGATGTTTCTTTGCATGTCTGTGTGTGTGCATCTATGTGTATGTGTATGTGTGTTTATGAAGGTCTTTACAATCTATCCATTGCTTATCCAAAACACTGAAATTGTTTTCTGAAAAGTTTAATAAATGCATTGATAAAACCAAATAATCAAAAATGATGATAATTCCAAAATCTAGACATTCCGAAAATCATCTCATACTTGGTGATTTTGAGGGACAAAAAGGAGAAATGTATCATTAAACTTGTTCATTGCTTTTCAGTTCTAACCACTAAAGCAATTAACAATTTGTTACTCCATAATGTGAAGGAAAAAATTACAGAATTATGACAATCTCATCTAGATTCAAATTTTAAAAGCTTGATGGTCACTAGACTGTTAGAAAATAAGTCTGTTAACTATATGGACACCCATATATACTAAGCAAAATTCATGATTAAAAAATTGTGTTCACGTGTAACTCCATCCAAAGAATTGTAGTGACTGAAAAATTAAAAGGCTATTGTTTATGATACATTTGTTTAACATTTTAATAATCCCTAAGGCATAGGTGTGACAGAGGTTCCTGTAAAAAATCACTATTAAAATCAGATAATTTTTTTGTTTTTATAAGATCAATATTGTATTTTAACTATTACATTTTCCACACTGTTTCCCAATTTCATTCATCCAAGGAAATGAAACACTAATACAAAAGTTTAATTCAAGAATGGCAATACAAGAACAGTAGATTTACTCATTTGCGCCTCCAACATGAGGTACATGACATGGTTTGATACAGGCATGCAATGCGAAATAAGCACACCATGGAAATTGAGGTATCTATCCCCTCAAGCATTTTTCCTTTTAGTTACAAACAATCCAATTAAAGTCTTTAAGTTTTTTTAAAATGTAAAATTAAGTTTTATTATTGACCAAACTTCAAACAGTCCCATTGATCATCAACAAAAGCATGGTAAATAAACTGTAGTATGAATATAGAGAGAAATAATTTTGATTTGATTTTTGTATATGTTGAGAGACAGGGGTCTAGTTTCATTCTTCTGCATAATTATATCCAGTTTTCCCAGCAACATTTTTGAGTACAATGAAATACTACTCAGCAATAAAAAGGAAAAATAAGTTGATAAAACAACAATGTGGATGACTCTTAAAGGCATTATACTGAGCAAAAGTAGTTAGATACTGTATTATTTCATCCATATAAAAATTTTTAAAAGTGAACAATAATACATGCTGTTGAAAAAACAGATCAGTGGTTATGTAGGGATTAGAGAGAGGGAGAGATTTCAAAAAGATTTGAAAAATTTCTTGTGGGTGAAAGAAATTTTCTGTATCTTGATTGAAGTGTTAGATTCCTGCATGTATGCCTACTTATGTTAAAACCTGTAAAATTGTGTGACTTGAATGTGTGTAGTCTATTGAATATAAATTATACCTCATTCATGTTCTAAGAAAAATAACATAAATATGGATGTCCAGTAAATAATATGCATATTGAAGAGTTTAGGTGTAAGATTTACTGATGTGTGTAACTTCTTTGGAACTGCAATGTGAAAATAGGATAAACTGACAAATTGATGGGAGTATAGATATACATATGGTAAAGCATGTAGAAAAAATTATAATTATAGACTCTAGGTGGAGGTTATGTAGGTATCTTAGGCTGTTCCTGCATTGCTATAAAGGAATATCTGAGACTGCGTAATTCATTAAGAAAAGAAGTCTAACTGACTCACAGTTTCGCAAGCTGTACCAGCATGGCACCGGCATCTGCTTGACTTCTTGGAAAGCCTCAATGAGTTTTTTACTCATGGTGAAAGGCAAAGTGGAAGCAAGCATGTCACATAGTGTAAGCAAAAGAAAGAGGTGGTGGGAGATGCCACAGACTTTTAAACAACCACATCTCCTAAGAATTCACTCACTTTGATGAAGATAACACCAAGCCATGAGGGATCCACCATTGTGACCCAAACACCTCTCACCAGGCCCCACCTCCAACATTGGGGATTATATTTCAACATGAGATTTGTGTGGGGACAAATATCCAAACTATATCAGTACATTTACTATAAGAATATTTTAGATTTTTCTATGTGATTGAAAAAAAAATTTGTTGTAAATGGTTTAAAGACCTAGAATGCCTTATTTTTAAATGTTGAAAAAATATAAAAATTGTGGTAGATCTTACGTATGCTATTTCATTAACTGAAAAACATCTAGCTTCTTTCATGATGTCAGTTTTGTTAGGTATTGAAAGATTGTTTCTTGATTTACTTGGTAATTCATTGGGTCCAAAGAAAGTATTTAGAAAGATTACTCTAAGAATACATCACTGTATACTAAGAGAGAACTGGAAAATGTTGACGTTTCAAATCCTTACTTTGAAGCACCTCTATATTCACCTCTCTCAAAGAGAATGTATCCATTAATGAAAATGTGCAAAAGGTTAAGTCTGGTTATGCCATCAAGATCTGTTAATTGTAATTTCTAGGAACCCAGTGTACTCTGACACATCTCTTCAAGCACTACATCTCATTCTCATACAAAGGACTCTACACTTAATGTTCTCCAACACTCTTCTTGGCAAATACCAACTACTTTACACAGAATATAATAGCCATTATCTCCAGAACAATCTCTTAGACCGAACTTGGCATATAATAGCCATTAAATGCATATTTGTTGAATGGGTAAATAAAATAATATTTTATTTTATCCTTAGTTATTTCATTGACACACCAATACCGCTTGTAATTCAGTGAGGAATTTAATAGGACATTCACAGATATGATGCATATACAGATAAAATTCATTTAGCAAAAAAAGATATGTGATTTTAAATAGCCAGTTTTATCAAAGACTTAAATATAAGACCAGAAACTCTAAAAGTACTAAAAAAAACACCACAGGAGTAAAATGATGTTATATTGATCTGGGCAATAATGTTTTTTTGATTCGACTTTAAAAGCACAGGCCACAAAAACAAAAATAGGCAACTGAGATTACATAACACTAAAAAGCTCTGCACAGCAGAGGAAACAATCAACACTATGCCGAGAAAATCTATTAATTGGGAGAGAATATTTGCAAGCCACACATATGATAAGGGGGTAATATTAAATATATATAAGGAACTCAAACAACTCAATAGCGAGAAAACTGAAACTCACTTAAAAGTGGGCAAGGGGTACTGATATGACTTGGCTGTGTCCCCACCCAAATCTCATCTTGAATTATAGTTCCCATAATCACCATGTGTCAAGGGCAGGACCAGGTAGAAGTAATTGAACCATGGGGGTGGTTCCCCCATGTTATTCTCATGATAATGAGGAAGTTCTCATGAGATCTGATGGTTTTATAAGCGTCTGGCATTTACCCTGCTGGCAATCAAACTTTCTTCTGCTGCCCTGTGAAGAGGGGCCTTTCTCCATGATTGTAAGAGCCCTGAGGTGTCCCTAGCCATGCAGAACTGTGAGTCAATTAAACCTCTTTTATTTATAAATTACCCAGTCTTGGGTATTTCTTTCTAGCAACATGAGAACAGACTAATACAGGTCATATGAACATTTCTCAAATGAAGATATACAAGTGGCCAACAGACATGAAAAATGATCAGCATCACTAATCATTAAGAAAATGCAAATTTAAAACACAACGGGATATTGATATGGTTTGGCTCTGTGTCCCCATCAAAATCTCATTTTGTAGCTCCCACAATTTCAATGCACTGTGGGAGGGAACTGGTGGGAGATGATTGAATTATGAGAGTGGGTCTTTCCTATGCTGTTCTCGTGATAGTGAATAAGTCTCATGAGATCTGATGGTTTTAAAAAGAGGAGTTCCCCTATACAAGCTCATTGTCTGTCTTTGCCTACTGCCATCCATGTAAAATGTGTCTTGCTCCTCCTTCTCTTCCATTATGATTTTGAGGTTTCCCCAGCCATGTGGAACTGTATGTCCAATTAAATCTCTGTTTTTTTGTTGTGGTTTTTTGGGGTTTTTTTTTGGTTTTTTTTTTGTTGTTGTTGTTGTTTTTGTAAATTGCCAAGTCTCAGGTATGTCTTTATCAGCAGCATGAAAATGGACAAATACAGTAAATTGGTACCAGTAGAGTGGGGTGTTGCTGAAAAAATATCTGAAAATGTGGAAACAACTTTGGAACTGGGTAAAAGGCAGAAGTTGGAACAGTTTGGAGGGCTCAAAAGAAAACAGGAAAATGTAGGAAAGTTTGGAACTTTCTAGAGACTTGTTGAATGGCTTTGACCAAAAGCTTGATAGCAATATGGACAATAAGGTCCAGGCTGAGGTGAGCTCAGACAGAGATGAGAAACTTGTTGGGAACTGGAACACAGCTGACTCTTGTTATGTTTTAGCAAAGAGACTGGTGGCATTTTGTCCCTGCCCTAGAAATTTGTGGAACTTTGAACTTAAGGGAGGTGATTTAGGGTATCTAAATCACCTAGATACTAGATGTCTAGCAGAAGACAGTTCTAAGCAGCAAAGCATTCAAGAGGTGACTTGGTTGCTGTTAAAGGCATTCAGTTTTATAAGTGAAACAGAGCATAAAAGTTTGGAAAATATGCAGCCTGACAATTTGATAGAAAAGAAAAACCCATTTTCTGAGGAGTAATTCAAGCTGGCTGCAGAAATTTGCATAACTAACCAGGAGCTGAATGTTAATCCCCAAAACAATGGGTAAAATGTCTCCAGGGTATGTCAGAGGTCTTCACAGCAGCTCCTCCCATCACAGGCCTGGAGGCCTAGGAAAAAAAAGTGGTTTCATGGGACCGGCCCAGGGTCCCCTTTTTGTGTGCAGCCTAGGGACTTAGTGCCCTGTGCCCCAGCAGTCCAGCTGTGGCTGAAAGGGGCCAACATAGAGCTCTGGCCATGGCTTCAGAGAGTGCAAGTCCCAAGCCTTGGCAGCTTCCCCATGGTGTTGAGCCTACGAGTGCATAGAAATCAAGAACTGAGGCTTGGAAAGCTCCATCTAGATTTCAGAAGAAGTATCCAAATGCCTGGATGTCTAGGCAGAAGCCTGCTGGAGGGGTAGGCCCTCATGAAGAACCTCTGCTAGGGCAGTGAAGAAGGGAAATGTGGGGTTGGAGCCCCCACACGGAGTCCCTACTGTGGCATCACCTAGTGGAGCTGTGAGAAGAGGGCCACCATCCTCCAGACCCCAGAATGGTAGATCCACTGACAGCTTGCATCATGCTCCTGAAAAAGCCACAGACACTCAATGCCAGCCCATGAAGGCAGCCAGGAGGGAGTGTGTACCCTGCAAAGCCACAAATGCGGAGCTTCCCAAGACTGTAGGAACCTACCTCTTGCAACAATGTGACCTGGATGTGAGGCAGGGAGTCAAAGGAGATTATTTTTGAGCTTTATGATTTGACTGCCCCACTGGATTTCAAAGTTGCTTGGGCTTGTAGCCCCTTTGTTTTGGCCAATTTATCCCTTTTGGAATGGCTGTATTTACTCAACGCCTGCCTGTACCCCATTGTATCTAGGAAGTAACTAACTTCCTTTTAATTTTACAGGCTTATAGATGGAAGGGACTTGCCTTGTCTTAGATGAGATTTTGGACTTTTTAGTTAATGTTGATATGAGTTGAGACTTTGGGGGACTGTTGGGAAGGCATGATTGGTTTTGAAATGTGAAGATACGAGATTTGGGAGGGACCAGGGGTGGAATAATATGGTTTAGTTCTGTGTCCCCATCCAAATCTCATCTTGTAGCTCCCATAATTCCCATGTGTTATGGGAGAGACCTGGTGGAAGATGATTAAATTATGGGGACTGGTCTATCCTGTTCTGTTCTTATGATAGTAAATATGTCTCACATGATCTGATGTTTTTTAAAAATGGAATTCCCTTGCATAAGCTCCCTCTCTCTCTTTGCCTGCTGCCATATATGTAAGTTGCTGACTTGCTCTTCCTTGCCTTCCTCCATGATTGTGAGTCTTCCTTAGCCATGTGGAACTGTAAGTCCAGTTAAACCCCTTTCTTTTGTAAATTGCCCAGGTGTGTCTTTATCAGCAGCATGAAAAGAGACTGATACAGATATCATCTCATGCCTATGAGAATGTATATTATAAAAAACATGAACGATAACAAATATTGGCAAGGATGTGGAGAAAAGGGAACCCTTGTACACCATTGGTTGGAATGTAATTCAGTAAAGTCATTATGGAAAACTGTATAATAGTTTCTTAAAAAGTCAGAAATAGAATTACCATATAATCCACAAGCCCCAGTTCTGGGTAATTACTCAAGAATATTTAAAAACAATCTGTCAAAGAGACGTCTACACTCCCATGTTCATTACAACATTATTCGCAATAGCCAAGTTATAGAATCAACTTAATTGTTCATCATCAGATGAAAAAAGAAAATATGGTATAAATACACAGTGTAATACCATTCAGCCTTAAATGTTAAAAAAAAAATGTCATTTGTAACAGCATGGAAGGAATTGGAGAACAATAGGTTAACTGAAATAAACTAGGCACAGAAATAAAAATACTGCATATATGGAATCTAAAACAATAAAACTAATAGAGGCAGACAATTGAATGGTTTACAGAAGCTGGAGTTGAAGGGAATAGGAAGATGATGGCCAAAGGACACAGAATCTTAGTAGAACAGGAAGAATATAGGGTTCTTTTTAAGATTTATTGCACAGTATAGAGAATATAGTTAATAATATAGCATTGTACCTTTCAAAATTGCTGAGAAAGTAAATTTCACATGTTCTTGCAAAAATAAAATTTAAGTATTTGAGGTAACGAGTATGTTAGCTAGCATTTCATTATTCCATATTGTGTTCATAAATTTTAACATCATTTTGTGCCCCCAAAATGTATACAATTATAAATTGTCAATTCTCAGGTTTTTAAAAGAACCAAATATTGAATTGACCACCATTTCATTTCTGTAATCAAGCTTCTGCCAAGTTAAATTGAGACAAGTAATATATGAGAACGATAATCAAATAGCAAGACTAAAAACTCATTCAACTATGTGTACTAAGCTCTTTTTCAATATCAAGTCACAAGGCCCGTAATGATTTAAATTTCTATAAAAACACTTAAATGGAATACTGGTTTAATAGTTTGACTTATATCAAGAGTAAATATAAAAACATTTGAAGGTATCTATGATTAATTATGTACATTTATGCAACTCACATAAAACTACTGTTAAAAACATTAGCGGTTTGCTTTGAACAAAGATCATAATAAGAAGTCTTAGAATTAATTACAGGAAAAAAATTTCTGTCCTGAAAACATAAATATTCTCAGGTTTCTTTGTTTGTTATTTCTTCAAGAAAGTTCAGATCTAAATTTCATTTCACAATGATGATTTTTATTCTAATTATTTATAATCATAGGCTTGATATCTACATATACCTAAATATACACAAAAATAGATACGTGTGGATATTTATATGTATGCATATGTTTATATATGTATGTACATACATATACTTTTTCCCTAGATCTTTCTGCTGAAAGACTAGAAGCAAAATCTCCCCAATAACAATCAGCATACCTACTCCTCAAATCTTGGTTTGTAAAGCCATTTTCTACTAAAAGCAACTGGGGATATTTTAAAAGGGTAGCTGATTCCAAGGCTGGAGGAGGGACAATTACAAGAATATAAAATATCTTTTTGCCAAAAAGTAAAAAAGTACTGAACTAATGATAGTGACATGTTAAAATAACAAAGAACACATTAGAAACAACACCTTTTGTCCAAATCTGGGACAATAAGAACATCAAAATAAATAATAATATGAACTAACAATATTAAAACATTACAACCTATTAAATAAATAAGCCATCAGTCCACACAGAAACAAACAACAAGATGGAACATCCTTACACATAGCAGAAAGCCAACTGATAAAAGAAGAAGAAATGATAGAATTAAAAATTACCCCTTAGCAACTGCTAAAGTTTGAAGACATCTCTAAATTTCATATGTCGGAAACTTAATCCCCTGTGCAACAGTGTTGCGAGATTGAACCTTTAAGAGAATTAGGTCATAAGGGCTCTGCTCTTGTGAACAGATTACTATAATTTTCCAGGAAGTAGGTTTCTTATAAAAGAATGGGTTTGGTCCCTGTCTCCCTCCCTCACCCACTTGATGCCTTTCACCATGGGGTAACACAGGAAAAAAGTGGCCCCTCAATCTTGGACTTCCAGCCTCCAATCATGGGCCAAACAGATTTCCGCTCATTGTAAATTACCCAGTCTGCGGTATTCTGGCATAGCTGCATGAAATGGGCTATGACAGCAATCATCATGGTAATAAATAATTCAGGCAGGAATCATGAATGGATTCTAAATCTCTTAGGTAAAAACTTAAGAAATAACAATATATTTGCATGGTCTCAAATTATCACCTTACAAAATATCTTTTAATTACAAAGCAGGAAAAATAGTAACTTTATAGTGGAGTGACCTGGAAGACATTTTACGTAGATGATCAAAGATAAAATTATCAGTAATGCATGTACCTCTGGATACAATAACTTAGCATAACTCCTGTGGTATTCTTGCCACAACTGTATGACCTGAATCTCATCCCATGGAAACATAAATTAAAAATTTGAAAACAAAATATTTTAAAAAACTGAAGTTGGACAGTCTATCCAACTTCAGTTGGTCCCAAATGTGATGATATTTGGAGGTGGGGCCTTTGATAAGTGATTAGATCATGAGGGTAGTGTACTTATAAAGAGACCCCAAAAGACTCTCTTTCCCTTTCCACCATGTAAGGATACAGTGAGAAGACAGCCCTTTATGAACCAGAAAACCAGCTTTCACCAGACAACAAATCTGTTGGTGCCTAGATTATGGAACTTTCCAGCATCCAGGACTGTGAGAAATAAATTTTTGTTGTTCATAAACCACCCAGTCAATGGTAGCTTCTTATAGAAGCTCAAGTGGACTAAGACAGTCTACAAAAGTCTGTACAATTCAAAACCATCAATGTCACGAAATACAATAAAAGATTCAGAAACTGTTCTAGTTTAAAGAATATTAAAAAGGACAACTGAAAATAAAACAAAATTAGTTACCCAATTTTATGTTTGCTTCCTATATCTACTTCTTACTGGATATGCGGTCTTGATTAAGATGAATAATTCTTTCTGAACTTCAATTTTTCTGTAAAATGTGAATAAAACTCTCATCTTATAGACTGGTTATGTGAATCAAGTAGAATATGTAATAATTAGCTTTACTGAGTAAAACAAAAATCTGTGAGGGATATCGTTTACCATGCTTCATTCTGGGAATCAAAATCTTGATTAAAAGTTAATAAAGGATCATCCAATCCAGTTATCTATTTCGAACAATAGTTGGATGGCATGCTTAAGAGATTTATAAAGAAAAAAAGGTATTTGTTGGGACTAGCAGAACCTCCATCAAAGATTAATAGCATAAGCTAACCTTACAAATAGCAAGAGTGAACACCTTACAGTGAAGGTTTTATTGAACTTTGCCATTACCCCTCACTAAAGAGCAATGGAAAATCCTTGACCTAATATTACTACAAATAACGATTATTTTATGATAGTGTTTATTCCTTTTTCTTCCGCTGAATATACGTCAAGAATATTCTTATTCTCGTCTATTCTGCCCCTTTTTAACAAGGGATTATTCTTGATGTGACTTTTCTCTTTCTGTACATGTATAAATGTTTTTCTTTTCTATTTTAGTAACTTGATGGCTTATGTACATGTGTTATATTTACTAACTCGGTACAACAAAACACATTCTTTCAATTTTTTTTGTACCTATTAACCATCCCCACTTTCTTCCACAGCTCTCATTACCCTTCCCAGCCTCTGGTAACCATCCGTCTACTCTCTATGCTCCTGAGTTCAATTGTTTTGATTTTTACATACCACAAATAAGTGAGAACATGTGATGTTTATCTTTCTATGTCTGGCTTATTTCACTTAACCTAATTATTTCCAGTTTCATCCATGTTGTATTTTTCTTTGATAAACTTCAAAGGGAAAATATCTAGTTGGTAGTTTCATTTTTCGTTTTTGAAAAAACTTCATATATTTTTCATACTTACTGTACTAATTTACATTCTCACTAATAGTGCACAGGGTTTCCTTTTCTCCTCATCCTTACCAACACTTGTTATCTTTCATTTTTCTATACTAGCCATTCTAACTGGGGTATGATTATATCTCAATGTGATTTTCATTTGCATTTTCCTAATTCAAAGTGATGTTGAGCACTTTTTTCCTTTTTTTTGAAACTGAGTCTTGCTTCACTCAGGCTGGAGCATAGTGGTACAATCATAGTTCACTGCCACCTTGAATTCCTGGGCTCAAGGGATCCTCTTGCCTTAACTTCCTGAGTATCTGAGACTATAGGCATGTGCCACCATGCCTGACTAGTTTTCTAATTTTTTGTAGAGACAGAGTCTCACCCTGTTGCCGAGGCTGGTCTTGAACTCCTGGGCTCAAGTGATTCTCCCACTTTGGTCTCCCAAAACGCTGGAATTGTAGGTGTGAGCCACTGTGCCTGGCACTGTATCTTATACCTACTGGCCATACACATATCTTTCTTAGAAAAAAAATTACTAAGGTTGCATATCCTAAGTGTTCTCAACACAAGAAAAAAAATATAACTACGAATGTTAATTCGCTTAACTGTACTGTAGTAATGAGTTCACTATATATGTATATCAAAATACCACACTGTACATTTTAAATATATACAATTTCATTTAAATTTAAAAAATTAAAAGATTTTTATCTTTATTCTTTTTAGAATAAAATTCCACTCAGTTTCTTTCAACTTTTCCTTAACTTGTGATTTAGTTAAACTTTATTTCAATGATACAGTACATGGATGGCCTCTCTTATTGTTACTCTCACATAAAGTGATGCCTTCAAATCCCCTACTGGTCTCCATGTCTTTACAGGTCTTACACGTAGATGGGATCTATTAACATTACTCCTGTGGTGTTGGGGTTTACCTCCAGGAGTACAGACGGACAGATAATTATCATTAGCAAAAATTTATTAAGTCCAATCATGTAATTCATTTTAGATAGAACTTTAAGGGGTTAAACAATGGAAAAAATGAAATGCTTGTGATAATTAGGTTTCGATCCAAATAAATAGACAATAATTGAACAAAAGAAATAGAGCCTCTTAAACCCCTTAATATTAATGTAAACTTTCTAATTTGTAATAAAACTGATCATTTTTAAACTGATGATTAGAAAAAAAAAAACTAAGGCTGGGTGCAGTGGCTCATGCCTGTAATTGTGTATATCAATACACAACTTGCAACATGATAAAGATTCTAAAATGAGTCATGTTATCATTTATTTCATATTAACAAAGGTAAATTTGTTTACAAAAGTTATAGAACATGTCTAGTATATTTTTATTTTATGCTAGCATTTAAAAGATGAAGACAAATAATATTTAAAATATCTTCACTTGCACAGCAAAAATTATAAGAGTCTATTTTTTACCCACCTTACATTTCCCAACTTTAGCATGGGTGGCTCTACTTTCATTTCTAGTCTGGTCTGTCAAGGCTTAGTGCAGAAGCTTAGTCCAAAATACTGGTCTCCTAAAATTTTTATCTTACAATTCCTTTCTTTCCGCCAGGTTCTCACCTAGGTGAGACATCACCATAGGACATCATTGCTACTCCTGGTTACCATAGTTTTGTGTTTGTTGTCTTAGCATGTCATTTATGGGTTATAGTGTTCTGCTCATTATTATGCATTTCTTTGAGTTTTGTTGTTATAGCCAGAGAGAGAACATTTGATGTTTGACAGATGGCTATATGGAAACATTCAAAACTTTTTAAGTGGATATGGCATACCAGGAAGACTACTGTTACCACCATCAGGAAGATAATAACAAGAGTCTGGAGTTTGCTTCTTAACCAGTGTCCCTGTGAACCAAGCCAACTAAAATCAAAATAACCAGAAAAGGAGTTTACACATTTGAACCAAGTAGTCTACTCTATAATGTCCAGTGTATTTATCCATGTTAACAATAAAGGTCGTCATCTGAATAGATTTCTCTACGCAGATAATAACAGATAATAGATAATCTAGCATACCATGACTGGGTTAAATTAAAGCAGGAAGTGCAAGTTACTTACAAAATCTACTAAATGTGGAATTTTAACTACACCATTTTCCTGCCAAGTGAAAGAGGTAGGCATAAGGAAATATTAAGAGGAGTAAGAGTCTCAATATGATAGAAAATCTGGTTCTGATGGTGTTGGAAAAGCTGTCCACAAGCATGAAGTCAGCAACTTCTTGTATTGGTTTGAAGTTTAAATGTCTCCAGTTGTGGCATAGGGTATTCTGGTGAACTCTGTGAGACCCACAGATCTGGCATGAGACTTGTTCCTTGCAATTTACATAAAATTTGTCAGATTTTAGCTTATAGGGCTTCAGTAACTGAGCAGTTTTCATTCTTCATGGAAAGCTATAGCCATACATTAGAGAAAAGTAGAAGAATTTAGAATCCAGTTACCTATAAGTAGATAGGAAAAAGTAAAAAACAATGAATAGCGCTGCAATCTGATAACAGGTGTACTGAGTTTTCTTTTGGAAAATAATTTTTATCTATATAGTGACTCCCATTTCTACCAAAGATAATCATAGTAAGACAAAAGTGGTTGCAAAACAAATTTAGTGTCAAATTTAGCCTGATTATTTATGTATTTATGTAGCACGAATTATTAAATACATCCCTTTAAAATTTGCCATGTGGGAAGTTTTGACAAGGAATTTCAAATTGAACTTCTAAAAATCTGTCAATGCGAATAAGTCAAACCAAGACAGACATTCAATGTTTCATTCTGTATCTAATGTCTTGACATTTCTGAGCTTTCCAGAAAGTGAAAACTTTTGCTCACTCACTGTAAGGCGAGAAATTTTTGAAGCCAGGCATTCTCAAATGGGAAATTTTCAAATATAACGTTCCAGTCAAAGCCTTGGTAATATAACAATGTTTTCAAGTGTATCTTGTAATAAAGAAAACAGATTTTGTATTGAACTTATACAAATAATACTGCCATAAATATAAGAATACTCACAAATACTTCCTGAATTCTGAAGAGACCAAGGAAAGAGGAAAAGAAAATGTTTCAATTTTTGTTTAGAAAAGTATGTTTTTCCAAATTTTTGTAAGCTATAGAGAGATTAAAGAAAACAGTTTCTTAAATCTTGAAAAGAAAACACTAAAAGAACCAGTAAGGTTTCAAATAAAGCCTTAAAAGCCCCCCTTTTTTTTTTTTTTGTCATCAGTTGTCTCATGTAATTAATTCTAGCTCTGTTCTTGTTTAGCAGTTTAACAAACCCATCAGTTTCTTCATTAGAATTTTGAAAATTCAAGTAAACTTATTAGAAACTTGTACTTATCAGGTTTTTTATTTTATTTTTTATTTTTTCCATGAAGCTCCTTAAAGACATACTTCAACACTTCAGGACTGGGCGCGGTGGCTCATGCCTGTAATCCCAGCACTTTGGGAGGCTGAGACGGGCGAATCACGAGGTCAGGAGATGGAGACCATCCTGGCTAACACGGTGAAACTCCGTCTCTACTAAAAATACAAAAAATTAGCCGAGAGTGGTGGCGGGTGCCTGTATTCCCAGCTACTGGGAAGGCTGAGGCAGGATAATGGCGTGAACCCAGGAGGCGGAGCTTGCAGTGAGCCGAGATCGCGTGACTGCACTCCAGCCTGGGCGACAGAGCCAGACTCTGTCTCAAAAAAAAAGAAAAAAAAAAAAGACATAACACTTCAAGATTATAATTGCTTGCAAGAAGCTTTCAGAAAAGCATGAAAATAAAGGAATTCACAGTAGACATCAAGAATTACAATGGACATAGTTAAAAACCTGATGAGGGTTCATTATAATAATGACACAACTGGCCAAGACATTGGCCAATTCTAAAGCAAAATTATGACTAATATTTCTAAAGCAAAATTATGACTAATAGTATCTCTACCAAGTTATATTAGATTTCTAGGAACTTGAAACAATTTTAGAACACACAATAACATATTTATATGAATATAACTTGAAGAAGCTTAAACATCATTTTTTATTTTGTCAACGCTTCCCATGTACTTTGACATATCACATTAAACCAATGGGTTTAATATCTCTCTTTTACAGATCCTTGGAGAAATTCCAGGTATCACTGGAATGTCCCAATGTCGCTTGGCGATTAAAATGATTTAACATTGATTTTTGAGAAGTTTGTCAAATATCAAAGATTTAAAACATTTGATCAAAATAGGAACATAGGTCACTATGAAATCAAACCAAAATGTTAAAATATTTAAAGGCACAAAGCACAATAAATTATCTTAAAAAATAGAATCTCTGCCTCCTAGGCCAGGTAACTAAAAAGTAAAAATAGACTTCTCAAAATTTTCTTTGAAAGAGTGGTTCAATGCTATGAAAAAATTCTGTTGTTCCAACACATGGGCTCAAACTGTAGTCTTGCATTAGCGTATTTTGATATTAATATTCAATTTCTAGAGAGAAACATAAATAATTCCCTTCTCATTTTACTCATCTTGATCACACATAAAATTCCTTTCATGACATTTATCTTCCACAAATCTTCTACAACTTGCTTAAACCTTTGGTTCTGTCTTATACTTCTTTTATTAAAAAATCTTGGCATTCTACCTTAGTGTTCCCGGACAGAATGGGGTCTGACTGCTTATTCGTGCAGTCCAATAACGAGATGCAGACAGACTGGGAAAGAAGGGAGTTCATTTCTGCAACCAGTTACAGGGAGAAGGTTGAAGTAACCCACCAGACCAACTCAAAACTACAAGTTTTTCCTAGTGTTTATATACATTCAGTGCACCTACAAGCTGAAAGCCAAAATGTTTCACTCTATGTAATCTTCATCTGGGGTCTGGGGTCTGTCTAGACAATTACTTCAGAGACTTGGAAAAATTAGTTAATCATAAGTCGGTCCTCGTAGAAGGTGTGCAAGAATGCCTCCATTATTTTAATTAAACTCAAAGGTCTGAGAAAGCCCAGGTGGGGTCTTAATGGGCTTGTTTTCACATCCTAGCCTTTGTACTAAGGCACCAGTTTCTCCATTTCTTTAATGTTTAACTTACACATTCATCAGAGTTACAGTAAGGTGTCGGTAAAGGCTGAGGGCTCTGGTTGCTAATGGAGACCTGGCCTGCCACAATCCCACTGTCAATTTGTGCATGATTTCCATCATGTTAGTTTTAAGCATTTATCTATTATGGGATAGTACAGAGTGTAAGCTATGATATAATAGCAGTAAAGGGAGGTGGGTGACTTATTCTTCCTGGCTACTTCCTGCTGAAGAGGGTCATTGTCAGGAGATACTGGAATGTTAAATATCTACTTGCCATTGGTAGTGTTCCTGGCTTCGGGGACTCAAAGGCAGTGCCTGTTGAAACATGATTTTTTGAGCTCAGGGAATGTTTTGGAACAGCATACAACAACAATATAGTCTACAACATGGTGTTATGCCTATGCCCAGGAGGGTGGCTAGGACAACCAGAATTTTCTGTCACCAAGAAGGTCCTTCACCCAACCAAGATGCTATTAATTTATTGAGAGACAGTGCAGAGCTATAGAGGGCTTCAATCTGTTGGTTCATATTCTTTAAAGCTAAATAAATGTTTTCAGAGTTATTGGGACTATACATATAACATTCAGTTTTAACTACAGCTCAAGAAGGAACCTGTGCCCTGGATTATTTAAAGTTTTATTTGTAGGCCATTCAGAAATATTTTTTTTCTAGTTATCCCCCTCACCTGCGACCCTGACCATTTTTTATGATTTTCTAGGAAGAAACTCAATTTTCCTTGTACGGGGGGAGACTAACCAAAGCAGTCTCGTGGTACTAAAGAGGGGTAATAGATCCAGCAAGAGTCTTGCTGTAGGCTATCTGCATATTCTTGTGCCCATTATAGGAAAAGGTTAGAGGTGTAAGCAGAAACGACAAGAGGAACAGTGAGGAAAAATATTATAAAATAATAGCTTATCATCTTTTGAACAGAAACCTTAGCCCTTCCATGGGTTCCAACTCCCATTTGGAGGCCTTGGTGTCCTCTGTCATGGATGTTTCATCTAGTAGAAACTTCTTTACCCATATGTGGTGGCTTGATGTCCACCCATGGCTTGATGCCCACCAGTTTCAGTGCCGAAATGGCGGTCAGCAACACGTTGTAAGGCCCTTTCCAATTCTCCTGTAGCTGCTGAGTTGGGCCCTCCATTCTTTAGCAGTACTTGATAACCAGACAATGCTCCAGATGGAAGCAAACTTACGTAAAATGTTAAGAATTTGTCCCATATGAGTAACATCCTGTTTAATAGCTGACTTTCCATTAAGGGCCACCCTAGTAACCAGAGACAGACTAACAGCAAAGGGACGCCTAATATATAATTTCATGGGGACTTAACTTACTCCTACTTCTAAGGGTCACTTTTACCTGGAGCAGTGCAATGTCAACTACCTGAATCTATGTTGGTTGAATTTCCTGGTGCAGTTTGGCAGTAACTGTTTTTAGTGTTTGATTTATACTTTTAGTCTGTCCAGAAGATTGTGGTCTCCATGCTGACTGTAGTCTCCAATTTATTCCACGTGCCTTGTATACTTGGGACAACTGCAAGTCTCTCACAAGGGTAATCAGTTCTGCCTTCTGTGCAGAGGTTCCTATTGGTACAATCTTTGCTTCTATTACCTCTGAAAAGGTTGCCATGGCATATGTAGCATTTCTTTTCCCATTGGCTACCAGGCTGCTCCCATCCACAAACAATATCCAGTCTGCATGCAACAAGTCTGTATCCTTTAAATCAGGGCAGCTAGAAAACACTTGATAATAATCTCCAAACAATTATTCATGGGGTCCTCTGATTCCTTGGTAGGATGTAGCAGTGTAGCTGGGTTCAGAGTTCCGGTGGTTTGTAATTTCATAGCGGGGTCATCTAAGAGTCTGGCTTGGTATTTGCCTAACCCACCAGCTGTCAGTCAATAGCCTCCCTTTCGCTAAAGTAGCACTAGTACCTGATGAGGTGTGTAGATTGTAATAGGCTTTCCCAAGGTTAGCTTTTCAGCCTGCTTTAATAATAGGTAGTTGGTGGCAAGTGCTCTCAGCCAAGGGGGCCAGCCTGTAGCCGCTGTTTTCAGCTGTTTAGAAAAGTAGGCCACTGGCTGTCTTATTTCTCTTAACTTCCGCATAAGGACCCCGAGCACTAGACCCAGTCTCTCATGCATACACAGTTGAAAGGGCTTCTGAGGATTTGGGAGCCCCAGGGCTAGGGTGGGGGTTAACTTATGTTTCAGGTGTTTGAATGCATGCTGGTGTTTTGCACCTAGTCAAACATGTTACTGTTATCTCCTTTAAACAGTTCGAATAGTGGCTTTACCAGTAGTCCATGGTTAGGAATCCATATCCAACAGACAAAATCCTGCCATGTCTAGAAATCCTCTCAGCAACCTTCTGGTAGTGGGTGCTGCAATGGAAGTGACTGTATTTTACCTTTCCATTGTTAGAGCTCTGGTTCCCTTCTGTAAGAAAAAACTTAAGTATTCCACAGTTTGTTGGCATATTTGAGCTTTTTACTTGAAACCTTATACCCACAGGTTGCTAGATGGTTCAAAGTTTTAATAGTATTATTGTGATATTCTAAGTCAGAGGGGGTAGATATTAGCAAATTATCCAAATATTATAACAGTATCCCATTTTCCAATCTTAAACTCCTTAAATTTCAAATGAAGGCTTTTCTAAATGTAGTTGGAGAGTTTTGAAATCCTGGTGGGAGTACAGTCCAACAATACTGAAACTATATTGCGGCTTCAGGATCTGTCCATTCAAAGGCAAACAACAATTGACTTTCTGTGTCTATAAGAATGCAAAAGAAAGCATCTTTAAAATCCAATAGTATAAACCATTTATGATCTCCAGGAAAATAAGGGAACATAGCATACGTGTTAGTTACACTGTGATGTATGTCCTCTACAATATCCCAGTTTGGGTCCATGTGGCAAATTGTCCTGTCAGGATCTGAAGTGTCATTTGGATTTTTCATTATGAAGATGTTGTGCCTCTTGCTTTGCTTTATTTAAAACCAGATACCTTAAGGTTTAGGAGAGCCTGCACATCTTCCCAGGGGGAACATTGTGTAGCAAATACAGTGGGGTATTATAGGCCCAATAATATCTGGCTGGAGCTCCTTGCTGATTGACTCCTACTGGATATTACCATAGTGGGAATAGCCGTGCTTTGGACTTGGTGACACCCCAGCCAAAATTAGTACCTTGGTTAGTCCAAGAAGAAGACAGTAGCCCTGCTACTTCCCTGTACTCTGGCAGTGACATTCCTTCTCTTTCCTGAGATGGGAAGGCAGCCATTATGGGGTTTAGAGTGTTCATTAATTGTAGGATTTCAAAGGTTTTCTCTCTCCCCTTGGGAGTCAGGACAGACTTCAGCAGTATACTGTACCATTAGCTTATTCCCATTTTCTTTACCATCCTTATTAAGCAGTAACATAAATGCCTGGACATAATGTATTTTGCCTCATTTGCCTGACCTCTGGCAGAACAATTCTAATTGATAAAAGGTATGAAAATTTAAAGATCCAAAACTGGCCACCATTTCACAGACCCCAAAACACACATTGACCAAGCTCTGCTACAGTAGATTATTTTTTTAGTCATGGGTGGATAACCAAAGTGCTTCCAATCTGACAAAATTCTCCCTAGAGGACTATTTGTAGGAATAGATGCAGTGTTGCCCATACTGAGTACTCTAAACTTAATAAATATCAGACAAACAGAACAAATTTTCACAAACAAATGCAAATGAATCCTCAAACAAATGCAAAGCAGTTACACAAACAAGTCACATTGCTTTCTCAGTGGTACCAAAACAAATGGCTACGTGAGCCCAAATAGAGGAAATAATAGTCTCCTGGCTTACAATCCACTTACAATCCAGTTTGAATGATCCTTCGAGCATGTTCGCTCCCAACCTCTGCCCTTACCCAGCAATAGAAGGATTTGCATCAGGTAAGCTCATCAGGAGAGTCCTCAGGACAAACCATACCTGGCAGGTGCTGGGAGTCTCCCAGTGGCCGTCGCGTTGCAAGAGGCTGGCCACTGAGTGCAGCTCCCTTCTGTCTGGCTTGCTAGATTTGTTCCTGGACAGAACAAGGTCCGGCTGCTTGCTCTCACGGTTCAATAACAAGATGCAGACAGACTGGGAAAGAAGGGAGTTCATTTCTGCAACTGGTTACAGGGAGAAGGTTGGAGTAACTCACCAGACCAACTCAAAGTTACAAGTTTTTCCTAGTGCTTATATACATTCAGTGCACCTACAAGCCAAAAGCCAAAGTGTTTCACTCCATCTAATCTTTAACTAGGGTCCAGGGTCTGAACAATTACTTCAGAGACTTGGAAAAATTACTTAATCTAAAGCGGGTCCTGGTACACGGTGTGCAAGTACATCTCCATTATTTTAATTAAATTCTAAGGTCTGAGAAAGTCCAGGTAGTATCTTAATGGACTTGTTTTTACATTCTAGCCTTTGTACTAAGGCACCAGTTTCTCCATTTCTTTAATGTTTAACTTATACATTCATCAGAGTGACAGTAAGGTGTTGGTAAAGGCTGATGGCTCTGGTTGGTAATGGAGACCTGGCCTGGCATATTAGGAAACACGTATTAGAAAAACACGTATTTTCCCTTTTTCCTTATCATTTTAACCATGCAAAGTTTTCTCTCATACAAAAGTAAATTATTACTCTAACTTTTCGTCTTTCTTTACCAATAATGCCTCCTCATACTTATAACTTCTTTTCACATCTCTCCTACTAACTAGTACGTTCCTCCCTTGTTTCTATTTCCTTCCCAATTCTGTATTTTAGGACAATCTGGAATAATTTCTGAATTTAAAGAATGCTCTTTTAAAACAAAAATACATCCTTCTATTTTTTACAATTTTTCTCAGCGAAAACACATCTTACTTTCCTTCTATACTTTGCATACCGAATTTTCCCCCTACTTCTAGTAGTTTTCATTACATATATAATTAGAATTCTTAACTCTCAGTAACTTTAATTTTTTGCAAAAACCTAGGAAATAAGCAATTTTGAACTATATCAAACCAACCTTTTTTAAATGTATATTTTACAATATTTAGAAACATGCACTTTCTCATAGAACAATTTTTTTAAAAATCTTTATTTATAGACTCAAATATATTTAGATGCTCTATACCATATAAAAACAAAATGCCAAAGTATATAAACTTTACGCTTAGGCTTAATCAAAATGTTTTTGTATTTTAACTTTTTCAGAAAATGACCCAGACATTTAACGAGTGTCTATTACTCAATTTCACTTTAACATTTCATGGTACTGTGAAAGAAAAATTAATCTTGGGACCCAAGAATTACTGAGCTAAAGGGAAAAGTCAAGCTGGGAACTGCTTAGGGCAAACCTGCCTTCCATTCTATTCAAAGTCATCCCTCTGCTCACTGAGATAAATGCATATCTGTCTGCCTCCTTTGGAAAGGCTAATTAAAACCTCCAAAGAATGCAACCCTTTTTCTCTACGCTACCTATGACCTGGAAGCACCCCCCCGACTTCAAGTTGTCCCCCCTCTGCCTTTGCTTCCAGTTGTTCCACCTTTCCAGACTGAACCAATATTCCTCTTACATATATTGATGTCTCATATCTCCCTAAAATGTATAAAACCAAGCTGTGCCCCTACCACCTTGGGCACATGCTGTCAGGACCTCCTGAGGCTGTGTCCTTAACCTTGCCAAAATAAACTTTCTAAATTGACTGGGACCTGTCTCGGATATTTGGAGTTTACATTATAAAAAAAAAAAAAAAAATTGCTTTTAAATTATGAAGAATTTATAAATGTTTATGCCATTTATATTTACCTAATATACTGATTTTTAACAATAATGTTAGAACTCTTTAGGTAAATTTTACGAGACACGAAAGAAAACTAGCCATTATTGTTGATAAAAAGACTCAAACTCTGTAAAATATTTGAGGAGATTTGTTCTGAGCCAAATATGAGAAATGGCCCAAAACACAGCCATCTGAGAACACGTGTCCAAGGTGATTAGGCTACAGGTTGGTTTTATACATTTTAGGGAGACATAAGACATCATTCAATACATGTAAGATGTACACTGGTTCGCCCAGAATTCTGGAAAGGCAGAACAACTAGAAACAGGGAGTGGGGGGCTTCCAGGTCATAGAAAGATTCAAAGATTTTCTGATTGGCAATTAGTTGAAAGAGATATTATCTAAAGAGCTGGAATCAATAGAAAGGGTTAAGACAAGGGTTTCTGGAGACCAAGGTTTTATCATGCAAATGAAGCCTCCAGGTAGCAGTCTTCAGAGCTGTAATTAGACTTAAAAAGGTGTCTGAGTCTTAGTTAATTCTCTCCTGGATCAGAGGAAAGACCTGGAAAGGAAAGGGGATTCTGTACACAATATAAGTTTTCTTCACCAGAAACAGCTTTGCAGGGCCATTTCAAAATATATCAAAGAAATATATTTGGGGGTAAAATACTTTGATTTCTTTCAGGGCTTGCTTCTGTTACGTGATGCTATAACACTAGATTCAGGCTTAAATTGGGTGTCTTATTGCTACAAAAAGTCTGTTTTGCCAGTCTTAACATCTCAGTTTTAATGTTAATGCTGGTCAGTTGTTCCTGAATTCCAAAAAGAAGAGGGTATAATGAGGCATGTCAGATCCTGAACTAGATTTTCAGTTTTACTTTGAAATGCCCTTGGACTAAAGGGGGTATCTATCTGTAGGTTGGGGGAAATCTCAGAATTTTATTTTTGGTTTATATCATCTTAACCTATTTCCCTCTTAACCATTTATTACAGCATGTCAAGGTTAGGCAGTCACCACCTCTTAAAGTCAAATATATGTTTTGTTTTCTGATCAGAAGACACAGTTCTTTTCCAGTCTCCTTTACCAAAATTTTACCCAAGTCACAGGAGCCAAAGCATTTGAGTTAGGTTCTTTTTTCATGGTAAAACATGTTATTTAAGCACTTACTTTTTCCTTTCAGTAAATTAATTAGAGCTCTCTCACACATTTTGGCAGAAAAGTATAACATACACATAACATATGTAGACATACAGACACACAGGCAGAAGTGTAACCGCCCAACGCAATCACCTTGCCCTCTGCAGAGACAGAGCTGATTTATCAAAACAGGGGAGCTGCAAGGGAGAAAGAGTAATTCACACAGAGCCAGCTGTGTGGGAGACAGGAATTTTATTGTTACTCATATCAGTCGTCTTGAACATTTAGGTATCAGAGTTTTTAAAGATAATTTGGCAGGTAGGGGCTTGGAAAGTGGGGAGTGCTGATTGGTCAGATTGGAGATGGAATCATAGGGGGTTGAAGTGAGGTTTTCTTCTGTTCTTGGGTAGGACGGCAGAACTGGTTGAGCCAGATTACAGATCCGGGTGGTGTCAGATAATCCATGGAGTGCAGGGTCTGCAAAATAGCTCAAGCACTGTTCTTAGGTTTTACAAGACTCTTGGAGCCAGAGGCTGCATTACCCCTAAACTGTAATATCTAATCTCATAGCCAATTTGTTAGTCCTGAGAAGGCAGACTAGTCCCCAGGACAAAAGGAGCTCTTTTCAGGAAAGAGCTATCACCAATTTTGTTTCAAATTATGAACTGAATTCCTTTCCAAAGTTAGTTCTGCCTACACCCAGGAATGAACAAGGAAAGCTTAAAGGTTAGAAGCAAGATATAGTTGGTTAGGTCTGATCTCTTTCACTGCCATAATTTCCTCAGTTATAATTTTTTCAAAGGCAGTTTCAGATGCACATCTTATAGTTCCAATAAGATTCTTTGTCATTTTTCAAAGTTACCCTCCTTTAGACAAACATCCCAGATGAAACCATGTAGTCAATTTGTAGAATGTAGATCTAAACACTATTAGCTGCAGAAAAAAGAAAGGTGTAGATAAAGGCCTAATTAAGATGAGCTGACTAGGAAATGTACCTTAAAGAAAGGTAAGGTTTGTTGTATAAATTTTAAACCAATGTATTTTCTATTGTAAAGGTTTTTAGTGGTTTAGGTGCAGAGAGTGAAATGCCCTTATAAATGGAGATTGCCTTTATAGGTGTAAATATCTTCTACAAAGAGTTTCAAAATAGCTAGATAAATGTCAGAAAGTTGTGTTTTGGAGACCATTCAGTTCAATAGTGGTCTCTTTAACATTGCTTATTTTTACATTAAATTACCTACTTCAAGGTTGAGCCCTTTAACAAGTAGGGCAAAGCATAACCAATAGAAACTTATGGGAGCTTCCCTTGGAGGCCACTCAGTCCTGGTGTTTATCACGGAGATTATCAGAGGGTAGCAGCCTGTTTTTAGGGGCTTTCTTTGAAAACTTAGGGGTAGTCCCTTTTCCAATTTACTGGTTGTTTGCACAAATGGCAAAAATTCTTTAGAAACTGCTGTTTTATGGGTTGCTTATTGGACAAGTGGCCTAGGGCAGGCCTAAAAGTCATTCTTAGTTGTTAATTGCCATGGAGATGAAACACTTTGGGAATGGCTTTCAAAAAATCATTTGCAATTGGGTCCTTAATACTATTCTCAGGAGAACACTATTCTGCCTCTTTTATCCTTTTTGGAACTCCCCAGGTCTCACCATCATGTTGTATGATTAGCAGAGGTTAGGTATTTCAGGTTGAAAAGTTACAATTAAGACCCTCAATTCTTTAGAAAACTTTTGAAGGTTTTCTGTACGTTTAAGAAAATTTTTAACTACGGCTTTGAACTCAGTTTTTTTCTAGGGAGGGTAAGTCACTTGGGGATTACCTCCTGAATTTTTGTGTGGTTCTATCATAAGGAAACTGTCTAACATTTCCTTTCAGGGGAAAAAATGCAACTCAGACCGAAAGTGAATAGACTGTTGCATTAGTTCATTCTCACACTGCTATAAAATTACTGAGACTGGGTAATTTATAAAGAAAGGGGTTTTAAATGACTCACAGTTCCACATGCCTGGGGAGGCCTCAGAAAACTTAAAATCATGGCATAAGGTGAAGGGGAAGCAAGGTGCATCTTACATAGTGGAAGAAGAGAGAGAGTGTGTGTTTGCAGGGAAAACTGCCACTTTTAAACTGTCAGATCTCATGAGAACTCCCTCACTATTGCATAGACAACATCACTGTTTTAGAACCTAAGATTGATCTTTTGGAGATGTTTTTAAGACTTTTGAATTCTGGCAACAGACTGACCCCAACTAGACTTGTGATTCATGGCTCAACTGGTCCTGTGCACCCCCAGCCCCAACTCAGAGGCAGACTTAGCACATGAAGATGGTTTTCCACAATCCTATGATTCCATCTCCAACCAATCAGCAGCACCCTTTCCCTAGCCCCCTGCTCACCAAATTATTCGTCAAAAACTCTACCTTCTGAGCCTTTGGGGAGACTGATTTAAGTAATAACTTCATCTGCCATGTGGCTGGCATAATGTTAATTAAACTCTTTTCTTACTGCAATAGCATTGTCTCAGTGAATTGGTTTTGTCTGTACAGTGGGCAGGAAGAACTTGTCAGATGATTACAAAAAGTTCAGAGGGTTCAAATGCAAATAGAGCTGAGCTCACATGTGAGAGGGATTTGGGGCTCTCTGGGCCCCACGAGGAAGAAAAAATACCATCCCCCGCAAAAATGGGGATTAGTGGTGGCTTTATGTGTGTGCCTCAAGGGGTTTCAGGGTTATCAGAATTTTTCATCAAGTCCCTTGATTGGTCATCAATTCTGTCACAAGACAAAATTACAACAAATTTAGTTTAAAAGCCTTACTTGGCTTTTTTAGCAATTCTAGAATCAGGCAACACTTCATTCCATACATTTTAGAATAAGTGTTCTGATGACTTGAGCAGAAGAAGTGACTTTATAGATAGAGAAGGGTTAAAGCAGAAACAAGTAACACATAGTGTATTAGTCCAACTAAAGCTACTTTTCTTGTAAGGCAGGGAAGGAGAGATGTAACAATGCAAAAATAACTAATTAGGTAACATCAGGTTACACCAGGCTACCTTTTTCATGTAAGGATTAAAGTAGAGGAAATTTTATTATCATGACAATTGAAGATTTAAACTGCTCTGTTTGGGAAATTGGCTATTATTCTGACTGGTATAAGGTGATATCTCATTGTGGTTTTGATTTGCGTCTCTCTAACGATCACTGATGTTCACATGCTTGGTGGCCACATGTATGCCTTCTTTTGAAAAGTGTCTGTTCATGTCCTTTACCCCCTTTTTAAATGGGATTGTTTGTTTTTTTCCTGTATATTTGTTTAAATTGTATATAGATGCTGGATATTAAACCTTTGTCAGATGCATAGTTTGCACAATTTTTTCCCATTCTGTGTGTTGCTTGTTTACTATGTTGATAGTTTCCCTTGCTGTTCAGAAGCTCTTTAGTTTAATTAGATCCTATTTGTCAATTTTTGCTTTTGTTGCAATTGCTTTTGGCATCTGCATCATGATATCTTTTCCCATGCCTATGTCCTGAATGATATTGCCTAGGTTTTCTTCTAGAGTTTTTACAGTTTTGGGTTTTATATTTAAGTCTTTAATCCATCTTGAGTTGATTTTTCATATATGGTGTAAAGTAGGGGTTTAGTTCCAATTTTTTACATCTGGCTAACCAGTTCTCCCAGCACCACTTATTGAATAGGGAATTCTTTCCCCATTGCCTGTTTTTGTCAGGTTTGTCAACAATCAAATAGTTGTAGTTGTGGGTACTCTGTTCTGTTCCACTGATCTATGTGTTCTTGTACCAGTATCATGCTGTTTTGTTTACTATAGCCCTGCAGTATAGTTTGAAGTCAGTTAGGATGATGCTTACAGCTTTGTTCTTTTTGCTTAGGATTGCCCTGGCAATTTTGGCTCTTTTTTGGGTCCATATGAATCTTAAAACAGTTTTTTTTAGTTCTCTGAAGAATGTCAAAGGTAGTTTAATGGAAATAGCATTGAATCTATAAATTGCTTTGGGTAGTGTGGCCATTTTAATGATATTGATTCTTCCTATCCACGAGCATGGAATGTTTTTCCATTTGTTTTTGTCACTTCGGATTTATTTGAGCAGTGTTTTGTAGTTCTCCTTGTAAAGATCTTTCACTTCCCTTGTTAGTTGTATTCCCAGGTATTTTATTCTTTTTCTGGCAATTGTGAATGGGAGTTTGTTCATGATTGGGCTCTCAGCTTGCCTGTTATTGGTATAGAGGAATGCTAGCGATTTTTTCACATTGATTTTGTATCCTGAGACTTTGCTGAAGTTGTTTATTAGCTTAAGAAGCTTTTGGGCTGAGACAATGGGGTTTTCTCTATATTTGATGTCATCTGCAAACATCTGATTTCTTGAAAGGTCAAATAACAACTTACTTTGGGTTTGGTGATATGGAACTTAAGCATGGGTGACTCCATTTTGATTTTTAATCTGGTCTGTAGGTGCCTAATGTGGGAGTTTAGTCCAAAACCATGGCCTCCTATAATTTTTATTCGATGCTTGCTAGTTGAAATTTAGATTTTCTGTAATCTTTTAAAATCTGTAAGAGTGTGTGTATTTTGAATTTTCTATGTAATGGCTTTAAAAACAGGATTGCCATGTGTTTAAAGCCACATATCTACATGCCTCTCTTACAAGACCTAATTATACATACCTTGGACCCATAAAGTTTTGGTTTTTTTGCTATGTCTTATGGGCATTAGTCTAAATTTGTTTGCTTTTTACGTGAAGCTGTGTCATAACATCATTTTTTGTTTGTATATCACCCAGTTTTCCACTTTCTCATCTTTCTCTTTTAATGCCTTATCATATATAACTGGCAGCAATCAGTTTATGCTTTTAGCCATCTGCCTAGTAAATTCCCTTGCCCAATGTAAATGGTCATTCTGTTCATTTCATATCTTACACATTATGTCAAGCAACTCTTTTACCAAATGCATTGCCTCTAAATAATACAAATTGCCTTTATCCCAATCTTCTAAGTGAGCTTCCTTATTGCTTGCTACCTGGTTCCAAAACAAATAAACAAACAAACAAACAAAGAATTAAGTTTCTGTGATGGCACTCTCCTGCCTCTAGTATGCATTTCTGTATGAGTAATATATACTCACCAAAATTTTGCCTAACATGCCATTCCACTCTGTGGCTTATAGTAAGAAACATTTATTTTACATTCTCACATCTGTGAATTGTTTGGCATTCAGATGATTTAGGCTGGTTTAATCTGGGCTTTATCTCCAGGGCTCAGATTGGTTGAGGTCTGCTTCACATGCCCCTAATTCTTCTGAGACCAGCAGGCTATCTGGGCTAGCTGGACCAGCTTTTATCATGGTGATGGCAAAACATCAAGAGGGCAAGACTAATGCAAAAGAACATTTCAATCCTCTGCTTTCGTCATGCCTACTCGTAACAGATTTGCCAAAGCAAGTCACATATCCAAACCCAGAAGGGGTTTGAGAGAAGCTAATCAAAAGATAGGGATCATGATAGAAGCATTTAGCAAAAAGTAATAATTCCTCAAGTATATTTAATTGATACCTAATTATTTGCCTTAACAAGTTGAAAATTACTAAGATTCAATATTGGGAAAAGCTTCATGCAGAATAATAATTCCTCACATTTTTATAGCAATTTATAATTTTCAAGGAATTTGCATAGAGTACATGTCATTTGATCCTTATAACAATTTACTAAGGTAGATGGGACTGGCATAATTTTACAAATAGGTAACAGGGATGACATGACCAAAATGTGGCAAAGCCAGAACTCAAATATTCTGAGACCCTGCATGTCTACCATAGCATATTGCTTTTTCCATAGCCACTTCCAGAAGAGAAATGTCCTAAGAAAACAAAAATAATGAGAGCATATGGGAAAGCTGCTATGGAAAAGCATGCATGTTTCTTCTTTAGTTTGTATCATCATGGACAGTTGAACTTGCAGCTGCATTTTCCTGGTAGGTTTATTCATAACGATTGGTTGAGTCCTAGAATTTCTGTTCTATTTCTTGAAGTTACCATAATTTTTTGATTCCTGTCTACCAATTTGTGCAATTAAATAGCTTTCCATTTTGGCTGCAAATCACCTTTTAAAACTTGTTTCAATAGAAAGACTTCAATATATATTGAAAACATTCTTCTAATTGTTAATAACAAGGATATATAGGTGAACATATTCAAATTTCTGGCTAATTAATCTGAATAATTTTAGGACAGGAGAACATTGTAATATAATGTTGACAAAGGCAGAACACCACATTTCAAATGCTTCCTCTAAAAAGTATTTAAGTAGGAGAGATGACAAAAACAGCTCTAACATCTATATTTTCATTATGGACCAAGATGACATCCTATCTGTACTAATATGATTTATTTCACAAAGACATATTTTGTTTGTATATAGTGTTTGGGAGGGCAAATGTTAGTTTCATTGTGTTGCAGAATTTACAGTTAGATTAGGAAACTCTGAGTCACATTGACCATTTTTGGCACTTGAAGAGCTAGTATTTTTTTTCCATTAAACATGAAGAAAAACAGAAGTCCATATTTCACTGTAAAGAAGGAAATTTTTCCTCTGTGTTGCAGTGCTTTATGTGGAGCAAACATTTTTCATAAAAATAAGCATTCAATAATAAAATTATCAAAAGCAATTACTTCAACACACTTATTAATCAGATAAATTCTGATTGAGAGATATCTAAGAAATAGGAAGATCAGAACTGATGTGCAAGTTAGTTGATAAGAATGCATGAGAGTTATGTATAGGCACATTTAAAAGAGAAAATATAAGCTAAATAAGAATGAGAGCTACATTTCAAGTAATGAGCAATTAAAAAAAAAATGGTATGTCACGAACACTTTAGCAAGGTGGGTAAGCCCTAGGATAGCAACACATGAACGCTGCGGAAATGTGTCCAATTTGCTTGCCACTCTCACTTGTAATGGAGTTTTCTAAGTGCATCCTAAAGGTTTCCACTGAAGAACAAACTCAAAGAAACTTAAAATTTTGATTGCTTGAGCAGAATAAAAAAAAATCACATTGTAACTTCTGAAATGGAAGGTTAAATAAATTTAAAGTGAGATCTCTGCTTTATGGCATCAGTCTGAACATGATTTGGGGGAATTAGAGATAAGTGAAGCCTAAGGCTGATTTAGATGACTGAATCTTTGGAAGCTGAGCCTGAAGAAGTCGAATGAAATACCTAAGCAATAAAACTATAAAATGGCACTGTGAAGTTATTTTCTTTTCCCTCCTAACTATCAAAGACTAAGAGGAAGAAAATCTACTCAAGGTGCAAGAGGTGTCAGTATGCCTATATTGGAAGTACATATAAATATACTGTTTAAGCTTGCTGATCAGCTTAGTTCCAAATGTATAGGGCAATAAATTTTCTGAACATTTTGAAGGTGCTCCATGTTTTTTAGCTACAAATCTCAGCATTTTCCATCAAATATATAATCTTCTATCGTACTGTCTCAAATATTTCTAGAAAAATTCTGCTGCTTAGAATAAAAAGAGTTTGGGTTTAAAAAGATTGTCTTTTTAAAATATACCCCTTTCCTCAATCCAGTCAGTCACACATACACCTCTTTCAGGTTGATGTCATCAGAATACAGTTATTACCAAAAGAAATACTTATTAAATACCTATCGTATACATAACATTGTACTGTCAATTGCAGGCAATATAAAATACAATCAATGATTACTAATAACTGATAATTTACTATTTATCAGGAGAAATACCAAATGCATTATCTATAAAATTTCAATTAATGTAAGAAGAGTACTATTTGTCAGGTATATTATGCTTCTTATTTCATACTCAGGTTAAGAAATCTAAAATCACATGTTTGTTAAAAGACTGAGCCAAGATTAGAATCTAAGCTTTCAAGGTCACAGTCAGCCCCCTTAAATTCTCTTAAATTTTGGTTGATATTAATAACTAGTGAGGCTGGTAGAAGAATAAGACAAAGCCCCAAAGCACAGGATATCAAGTACAAAATACAGGTAGATTTCTCAACAAATCCAACTTCCAAATAAGGCCACATAGTCAAATATCCAAAATACATTGGACAAGTGCTGACAGGCCTGTTCAGCAGCAAATCTAGCCTTTAGTATGTGTCAGAGTCAAAATAAAAATGAAGAGACTAATCTCTAAATTTAATGTTTTCCTTGGGAAGAAAGAATTTCATGGTAGTGCATACATGCAGACCAGGTGGTCTTTGGTATGTCTCAATAACAAAGAGAAGGTTAAAGGTTTTATTAAAAGCAGAAATGTTATGTATTGCTCTTTGAGAAAGTTCTTTGACACTAATAAGGGTTTGGCGAGTTGGTAAGCTCCAACTGGCGAGTTACAGTGGTAGGCAAAATTAGTCCCAGATTTGCAGCAAGTTTTCTCAGAAGCTATAGATAAAAACTGGCTTTAGGTCACAACAAGCAGTTTTACCAGTTAATCTTGCAAAGAGTGACATTCTTGGAGCAACGTTTTGCACCCTGAATGCCTTTTCCCTTTGACTTCTCAACTCTGTTTTAGTTGGTTATGACAAGAACGACCCAATTCTTATGATCAACTTTCACACAGGATGCCTCTTTTCACATATTTCAAAGAATCCCCAAGTTTGAGTACCAGTACCCAGTGAGCAATTGCCCACAGCTTTCGGGCACCTGTTTTGACTTGCCTAAAGCACACCTGTGTATGAGGCTAGACTGTGCATCAACTGACTCCTCAAGGATTCCGACTTGAGGATTCCATTGGTCTATACTGCTGCATGAATGCTTGTCTTGGCAATTACAGTTTCTGATCACACCGTGGAAATCCTGGCCACAACAGAAAGATGAGGTCCTCACCAAGCCACCCACACCACACATACCATTATTCCACTCATGTGCACTATTTGTCACTACAGCTTATCTTTGCTAGTTTTCTATAACTTAAGCGATTTGACAAGTTCCAATAGAACATTCTTAGTTATGCACAATCAGCAGGGCCCAACAGCAAAACTCACCCAGCCCCAATTAATACAGTTCTTTAGGCTTAAAAATTATTTTGAATGACATAGCTTTAGGCCTTTTTTCTGGAGTTGACATGAGGCAAAATGGTATCTGGTCAGGAAAGGCATCCAGCAAGATTTTCCCAGTTGGCCTTCACACCAAAGATAGCTCAGGTACTCGGCCCCAAATCTTGGAGTACATTTTTCTTAAGATTCACAGCTATTCCTTTCTACAATCAGAGTTTAAAGGGTATTACCCGAACTTATAAGACAAATTTAAATATATTTACCTCTCATTTGCGGAACAAGAGCTACAATCCTAATTTAGTGGTTTTAGTTGAGTGCGCCCAGCTCACACCTCAGATAGAGTATAACAGAATTTTTGAACTAGGAGCCAGGCATCAAGATTTTAAAAGAAATCCAGAGGATATCATTCTATAGAAAAATTTAGGAACCATTTTCTTTGTCCTTACTTAAAAAAAAGATTTCTCCTTCTGTCGCCCAGGCTGGAGTGCAGTGGCGTGATTATAACTCACTGCTACCTGGAACTCCTGGGCTCAAGTGGTTCTCCCACCTCAGCCTTCTGAGTAACTAGGACTACAGGCATGCAGTACCATGCCTGGCTAATTCTTTAAAACTCTTTTTTTGTAGAGATTACATCTTGCTATTTTGTCCAGGCTGGTCTGGAACTCCTGGGCTCAAGTGATCCTACTGCCTCAGCCTCCCAAATTGCTGGGATTACAAGCATGAACCACTGCACAATCCATGCCTATGTAAATGTGTGTGTGCAATGTTGATCAACTTTACTTATATCATTTAGGCTAAAATGTCTGTCTTTATCAATCTACAAGTCATGGGAAGGATGGCACTTAATTTCAACTATCAACAGCATGAAAGTTTCAAGTTTTGTGACAATATCTTATTAAAATCTTAAAGAACTATAAACATTCCAAGAAGGAAGACATTCTAACCTATTTATGGATCACGAAACATTTCATGAAGAAGGTAACAATTGAGTAGATATTTTAACATGGCTAGAATGTCCATTTTGATTCACCCAGGTGTTATGTATAAAGTTTTATTTACTTCTGATTTATATCCTAGGACTTATGCTTATATTTTATTTCTAATTCTGTACCCTGAGAAATAGTGGAGGAGACTCTAACAGAACCACATTAGTATCTCATTTTCAGAAAGCTAAAAGCTCATTAGAAGGCAAATGGAATTACACACACACACCCACACACACTTCTTAGAAAGCAAGCATAAAGGAATGTCTGTTTTGGGTGATCCTCTGGGAGCAGGTAGCCTCAACAAACCAGGGACAGAAGAATTTTCTCCCAGAGAAGCAGTTGTAGCAAGAGCTAAATCAACACAGCTGAGCTTTTACTTAAAATGGCAGAGAAAATTCACCAGACCTACGGAAAGATTCTACAGGTTAGATAAGGGAAACCTCATGAAATTTTTAGAGTAAATATCTCTGTCTAAAGGCACAAGACCGGTGTTGTATTCACAATATATGGCCTCCTAATACTTAAGAAGCAGTCAATAAATATTTGTCAAATTGAATGGGATTATTAATACAGATTTGCAGCAAGAGATAAAAAGAAGGAGGGATGGAGGCAGGCAAGAACATAAAAAAATTCTAGATAATAATGTGTTTTTTAAAATTTCATTTACTTCACCTAGACAGTCAGTGCATGGCTGTTATTTTTATCACTCAATCTGTAGTCCCTAGAATATTATCTAAAACATAAAAAGGTACAACCTAACTCTTCTTGAATAAATGTGGTCTTAGTCTGTTTTCTGCTGCTATAACAAAATAACTACAACAGATTGTGCAGTTTATGAAGAAAAGAGGTTTATTTGGCTTATGGTTCTGAAACCTGGGAAGTTCAAGACTGAGGGATTGCATCTGGTATGGGTCTTCTTGCCACATTATTGCACAGTGGATGGTGGAAGACAGAAGGGCAAGTAACAACACAAGACACAGAGCCTGGATTCCTGCAAGAACTAACCCACTTCTGTTATAACAACATTAATCTATCCATCATGAGCTAATCACCTCTTAAAGGCTCCACTTCTCAATATCATCACAATGGCAATTAAATTTCAACATGAGTTTTAGAGGGGACATTCAAACCATAGCAAATGCCTAAATGAGAATCAAGAAATTCCATGAAATAAGCATTCATTTATCCCAAGAAAAGAACATTTGTAGATCAAGAATAATTTTATGAATGTGAAACATTTAAAAAAATTTAAATATGGTAGAGGCAGTGAAGATAATTGAACACCATGAGGTCATCAGTTGTATTCTACCAGCAGTTCTTGATACACACAGGCACCCATATATCATATAATTAAATCAAGAGCATGTGACCTGTGTGATGTCTAATTTTTGGAACTTATTAAGGTACATTTTTATGGCCATATATATGCTCAATATTGGTAAGTATTTCATGGACATGTGAAAAGTATGCTGAAAATTTTTCTTTTAATTTCACTGCAGTTTGAAAAAACTCTAAGTTGCTACTATAGCTTAATGAGGCTTACGTAAGTATATTATCTCCTATGTATTTTACAGGTTGGGTTCTGAGGCAAAGTATAGTGTGCAGTATGTTTATTAAGGAATGCCCTTATTATTACCTGTAGAAAGGAGCAGAAAAACTCAGAATTGAGCAGAAGGAGAAATGCAAGTCTTATCCAGGCCTGACAGCTCAGCTAATTTTATGGGGTGCTCTGAAAAGTACATCACCTATCAGAGTTGTCTAGCACTGAGCCAAAATGGCTGGGCCTTTATAACCCTACTATGATCTGTCATAGGAAGTGGGGCTACCTTGAGAAGGGTGTGCATTGGGGGAAACAGTTCTGCAGCTTAAGGAGATCCCTGAAGGTGCTGAGAACTAAAGGGGCTGAGAACTAAAGGTGATCTTCACTCTGACTCCTTGCTTTCTCCACACACCGTGTGTTCCATTCTAATTTGTACCTAAGGGGCCTTGTTACTCTATTGTATCACCTTTAACAATTTTATCACCTGTTAATTTTATCACCTGTTTATTTGAGGTCTTACAAAAACTTTAAATTTTTGAAAACATTCTAACATTTATTTTCTGTTTCTCCAACTTGAATGTAAGCTTACAAGGTCATGGAACTTGTCAGTTAACCAAATTATTCCCTTGCCTCAAAGTATATACTGTATACTATTATATACTATATACTATTATATACCATACTATTCGTGTAAATATACTATTCTTTATTTATATTGAAATAATGAATCTTCAGTTGACTTGCTTATTGCATTCATATCTTCTATATCTTTGCTTACATTTTGTATACTTGACATTCAAATTTTAAAAGGAGCATAATGAAGGTTACAACCATTACAGAGACTTTAACTAGTCTTTTTATTTCTCGGAGAATTCTTTCTTATGTTTTTCACAACTATGTCTTTTGTCGCATAAAATTTTATGACTGCTATGTATAATGTGCACAGCATCTTTTTTTATGATACCAAAATACCGTTTTTGTCATATTTGATGCATTTGGCCTTTAATGGCATTATTTCTGATACTGAAGTTCCTAATTCTTTGTTTTTGATACATAGTGATGGTTTTCTTTCTGAATCATAACATGTCTGAGAATTTCTCTTTTTTGTTCTCAGGACAATGTAAATAATTATACAATTTTATTTACTCTCAAATCAGTATGTATCTTCATTATTAGCATGTATGTGTTAGTGTATATCTATTGAATACTTGAGGGATTAAAATAATAGAAAAGCCTCTGAACTTGCAAGTAACCTACTTGTTATCTGAAAGTTTGTAAGATTTTCTCTCCAATAAGGACCTATGGAATACTTTCAATTAGAAAGCTTAATATTTTTTCCATTCAGAGACCTTCCTATTATTTTAATCCTAATTATTTTAAGAAGAGTCTTGAATCATCAACGTAACCCTCTCCCATCACTTGGTAGACACAGCATGGTATGGAGAGTGTTTTTGTGTACTGGGGGAGAGAGAGTACAGCAATTTTGAGACATTTAACTCAGTGATGTCCTGTTATAGCAGAAAGGAAAACGAGACCAAACTCAGCAGATGCCTGCCAATGGAGGGATCATTTAAACCAGCTCTAGCCACAGGGGAATTACTGATCTCAAAAAGTTTCCACAAACTTTACCACGGTGGGCTAAACTGCTCCGTGACTCTAAATAAATGTGGAAAGCAATCTAGGCCACCAGGACTGCTACTTTTAGGAAAGTTTTAGTGCTGAACTGGGCCCAGAATAGACTAGGGGGTCATGTGACCCACTGAGACAACAGACGATAGCTTTGGCAGCTAAGAGAATGCTGGCATCACCCCTCTCATAACCCCAGGATGAACAGCTCATGGCTCCAAAAGAGACCCCTTCATTCTGCTTGAGGAGAGAAGAGGCATGAATATACAGGACTTTCTCTTGAACCTTGGATATGAGCTCAGCTACAGTAAGACAGAGTAGTGGTTGGAGGCATAAGGCCTTCTTTCTAGGCTGCAGCTCCTGGATGACATTTCTAGACATGCTTCAGACCAGAAAGGAGCCTGCTGCCTGGGAAAGAATGACCTAGTCCTGGTAGGATTCATTACCTGCTAACCGAAGAACCTGAGTGCCTTGAATAACCAGAAGTGATACCCGGGAACTATGTTGAGGACTTTGGGTGAGAATTTGGGATTTGCTGGCTTCGGGAGAGACTTGACACATTCTCAACTGTGGTGGCTATGAAGTCAGACTCTCTGCTTGAGAAAAGTAGAGGGAAAAGTAATGGGTACTTGGTCTTGGACTTTAGGTACCAGATCAGTCACAGGTAGGTAGAGCACCACATGGGATCTTGGGGTCACCAATTCCAGAACTTGGCTCTTGGACAGCATTTCTGGACTTGCCCTGAGCCAGAGGGGAGTACACTTCCTTGAAGGCTGAGTCTCTGATCAGGACGCATTCACGACAAACTGACATGAGAGACCTTGGGTCTTCAGGGAACATCAGCAGTAGTCTGGCAGAATTCCTCATGGGCTTGTGGTGGCAGCGGCCACAAGGTGAGGTTCCTCTGCCTTTGAAAAGGGGAAGGAATGTTGGAAACGACTCCATTTTGTGGTCTCAGTGTCAGCTTAGCTGCAGTATAATAGAATACCAGGTACACTTCTAAGGTTATTTACTCTAGTTCCTATCTCCCAGAGAGCACCTCTTGAACTCCCTGGAAACCGGAAGAACTTGCTGCCCTGGAGGAAAAGACAGAGGCCTGGCTGACTTTGCCACATACTGATTGTACAGCTCCAAGGACTTGAGCAAACATAGGTGGTAGCCGGAGAGTGGTCAACAGCAGGCTTTGGGTGAGACACAGTGCTGTGCTGGCTTTGGGTCTGACCCAGCACAGTCATAGCCGTGGTGGCCACAGGGGTGCTTGTGTTACTCCATTCCCAGCTTTAGGTGGCTCAGGACAGAGAGAGAAAGACTCTATTTGTTTGGGAGAAAGTAAGGGAAGAGAACACAAGTCTCTGCCTGGTAATGGAGAAAAATCACCTGGATCTTATCAGAGACCATCAAGGTGGTATACCTCTATGGATCTCCAAGAACCATCTGCAAGAAACATTACTGCAAGAAAAATAATAGCATACAGATATATTTTTTCTCTCAGGTTTCAGAAAAATTTTTGTTTCCATAGGATGCTTGTTGTTTCATTTCTTAGTTTTTGTTTTTTTTTTTTTTTACTTTTATTGTCATTTAAGGAGCTGAAACTATCTGAATATCAAATGTAAATTTCAGGACAAATTAATATATACAGAAGTTATTTTAACTAAAAATATGCAGCATCCACTTATTAAGAATGGAAACTAAATATTTGGTATTTTATTTTTTTCCACTTCCTGACTTTCCAAACTCATGGAGAATAATTCTGCTACCAGAATCCTTCCAAATTACACCCCTGACATTGGCAGTTTGTAATGAAAAACTGTATTTCTCAGAATGTTGTTGGCTATCACCAATTCACTTTCACAACGTGGCTTCCTGAACCACAAACTACAAGTAGCCTTTGTCAGAGAAATATCTACACAGTCTTATTTTCACTGAATCCAAGGAAAGACCAGGGAGAGAGTGGCCTATGTAGCTCCCCACCATCTTCTTTTACAAGCCGTGTAATTGCTTCACAGTTCTTGATGCTAGTGAAAACTTTTCCTGAATTTGACACCAAATTAACCACCTACCTCTGTTCTTGTTTGTTCTCTATATTCTTGCAACTATTTCAGTCACAAGTTGTGAACATGGAATTTAGGGTCTGCTAGACACGGTCTAGTTGAATACAGTTCAGTATTTCACAATAATTGAAACAATACACATCCCAAGTGGTTTTATGTACAAAGGCAATCTTCATTTTAATTGATAGAAAAATATATACTTTCCAGAAATAGAATTTTAAAAAGGTGAAATTTTGTCATGTTTTGTTCATTTAAACTTGAAAAAGGCTATTTTGAGAATTTCTTTTCCAAGGTATACGCTAATGTGATAGGGGTAGTGGCAGAGGGTGACACATTTCCTGAATAATAAATAAGTTAAATGAAGAAAACCTAATTAATTTTCCTCAAGTAATGTTTAAAGGTCCTCTACTTGACTTTTCAAGCTTGTCCCTACTTTTCCAATACTACCATTGCTACTTATAACCTTATTTACTAACTCTGATATTTTGGAAAGAAATAAAAGTAAAACAATTCATTACAGTTCAAAATTTAAAAAATTATCTGCTAATATGGGTTCCATTATTTACATGGCCTAAATACATTTAATGATATTGATAAAATCTATGTTCTAATGCTTTCCTCTCTATTCAAGCTGCTCTTAATACTATAATTTTATCTAAGTCCACCTTCAGTCCTTCTTGATGAAAAAGAAACTCCAGAATAGATTTTGTACCAATCATCATACTGAGAAAAATCAATGATACTTTCTAACTACTCAGAGAGCACATTTTTATTTCTTCAGTGAAACTAAAGTTTAAACATATACTCTCTTTGATCTGTCTTATTCTATCATGAACATGCTAGTTCTGAAGGAAAGAGAATTAAAACCTTGCATGACAAACTATCTATCAGAACCATGCAAAGATGCTTATTTTTGTGTAAGATAAATGAAAATTATAACTGTTGAGACCATTACATATTTAAGAGTTTATCCAAATGAAATGGAAAATACACATGTAGCATGGAAATACGGCTAATTCCCAGCAGCAACAGAACAAAATTACTTATATCAGCAGTGTACATTATAAATTGCATATTTAGTCAGTGGTTCTCAACTATAATATCAAGCAATTACCAGCCATGCTTAGCTATCACTGCATGTGATGTTTGCATTTTCCTACATCTATTAATTTTGGTTCAATGCAGTGGATATACCCAGCATGTTTATATGGAATTTTTCTTAAAAACATGTGGTTTCCATTCTTCTGGTTTGAATTCAAAATCAAACCAACTTATATATGTACAAAGAGAGTTGTCATAATTTGTCAATAAATATATATTTGTGTGTACAAATATTAGTGCAACTAAATAAAAAAGTCACAATGTATTAATGTTTATGAGTAGGTGAAAAATAGAAATCTACATATGTTACAACTTTCTGAGAACATTTTAAAAATATATTTTTCATTAAAGTATAAATATACTTCCTTAAGGAATTAATAAACTAGGAAAAAAATAATATAATATTTAAATACTCATGTAAGTCACATTCTAGGCAGGAAAAGGAAACCTTCACCTGACAGTTCTATAGCAAATACATAAATATGTTGGAAGACATGAAAATACACACGCATGGCTGGGTGTGATGGCTCACATCTGTAATCCCAGCACTTTGGGAGGCCGAGGCGGGTGGATCACAAGGTCAGGAGATGGAGATCATCCTGGCTAACACAGTGAAACACCGTCTCTACTAAAAACACAAAAAAATTAGCAGGGTGTGGTGGCATGCGCCTATAGTCCCAGCTACTTGGGAGGCTGACGCAGCAGAATGGCGTGAACCTGGGAGGCGGAGCTTGCAGTGAACCGAGATCATGCCACTGCACCCCAGCCTGGGCGACAGCGTGAGACTCCATCTCAAAAAAAGAAAAAAAATGTATAAAAAAATACATACAAAAAAGCAAAGCAATCCAGATATTTTCAACATCAGGAAGGTCTTACTTCTTCTAGGACTGAAGGAATAAAGGGGGTAAGAAGACATGACAACGTCAAGGCAACACAGTTGGGAATGAAAGGTATGAGTTAAGACCATGAATGAAGACCATTTCCATTGAAGGCTAGAATCACAGAGGAAACATGCTGCAGAAGCAACAACTTTGTGGAGACACTGCTTAATCAGAGAGAGGTGACGGAACTACTCTGGCTTCTTGCTTCCTCCTTTGTTTTAATTAACTGCCAGTACCTCTTCTTGGTGGAACCCAACAGGAATCTTTTTGACAAGGAAACCTGAGACACATAGTCTTCAGTGGTCTATCTCCGGTAGTGAAGGGGAGAGCAGGGAAGACAGTAATGGATCTGGGGACAAATAGGACATGACTGTCCAATCCTTAAAAACATGACAGAAGCAGATATTCAATAGGAAATCTCAGGAGATCATAGATAGAAACTACAGTTAATCTGAGAAAAGGTCATATAACTTCAATAGATGTTTGGTAAAATATTAAAGGCAGAAGCTTGGAATAAGAATTTTATTTCTAATGATTTTGATGCAGAGGAGTTTCTGTCACTGGAAATGTCCTTCATGCAAAGATGGATGAGAGTTAAATAAAGAAATGGTTTTTGTTCCGATAGCTTTGACTGGAAAAGAGGCATTTTCATACTCAAATGGCAAGATTTCCTTAGGAGAAAAAAAATGGCCCCTGCTGAGACTCAGAATGAAAACCATAGAGTCACTGAAGCCAAGGGTAATTACAGAGAGCCCAGAAGAGTCACAAAAAAGTAGCAGACAGTGAATTCCATTTATAAAGCTTACTTTTATGCCACATGTCTCTGAAATGGTTTGTAGGGGCTTCAAGTAAAATCTATATACAATAAAAATACAGTATAGACTCTGAATATTTGGTCCAAGAAAAGAAGAAAAATTAACATATCCAACAGTGAGAGCTTTTACAATCTGCAATAAGTGTACATAAAATTAGACTTTTGATATTTGAGCAAGGAAGGCCAAACATCATGTAGCGACATAGCTCTCGTAATCAGCATGGAAAAGCATAGCCTTATTTAGAGAACTTATAAGTATCCCTGGAACTGAAGTCCTAAAAATTCTCAATAGAAATTAATCTAGAAAACATTTTATGATAAGGTGACATTGATTAAAATTACATATCATAGCAAAGGTGAATGGTATATTTTATACAAATCTTTCTTATAATTACCTTTGAGAGATACTGAACATAAAACATTAAAGTGCATTTCAGAAAAGTCAGTTGTTCTGGAGACTAACTTGATATGGTATAAGCTAATGATTTAAATGGATGTTTTTCAAAATGTGTTCCAAGGAATATCAACTCCATAATATAATAAGATGTTCAAAATACCCAGATAAGTTGTTGAAATGCTGTATACTACATTATAAACCTTTTATATTCCTAATAAACCCACACTATAGGCTCTGAATAGGCCATCACAAAGGAACCTACTAAAAGTTGCTGAAACTAGTATTTTTCAAATGCATTTTATCACAAGAATTATTTGAGACTAAAGCTGGTTAACATTCTGTGGGACCAGGCTTTTACAGTTCTCACTTTAAGAAACTCTAAGCTCATTTTATCACATGAATAAATTTAGAATATCTAGAAGCATCTGTGAATGCCATGCTCATTAGTATATTAATAGTAAATATATTTCTGCACCTTATTAGATGTTGTTGATAAGATAATCAATACTAAGAATTACCATACTATACATCTCCTATAGGTCCAGTAATTATAGCTTATAAATAATTCATATCACTACAACCAATAAATTAGACATTATGCCCATTTAATAGATGATAATTAAACTTCTTTGAATACTAGAAAATATAAGTCATTTTATACAAAAAAATTGACAATAACTTGAGCGGAACTTTTATTTTTGAGATAAAGTCTCACTCTGTCACCCAGGCTGAGTGCAGTGGTGTGATCGTAGCTCACTGCAGCCTCGGTCCCTTGGGCTCAAATGATCCTCCCACCTCAGCCTCCCAAATGGCTGGGACTACAGGCATGCACTGCCATGCCTGGCTAATTTTTTATTTTTCTAGAGGCAAGGTCTCACTATGTTGCACGGGTTGGTCTCGAATTCCTGGACACAAGTGGTCCTTCTGCCTCAGTCTGCCAATGTGCTGGGATTACAGACATGAGCTACTGCACTCAGCCTGAGTGGAATTTTTTTTTCCTTTTTTTTTGAGATGGAGTTTTGCTCTTGTTGCCCAGGCTGGAGTGCAATGGCACAATCTTGGCTCATCACAACCTCTGCCTCCCAGGTTCAAGCAATTCTCCTGCATCAGCCTCTGAGTAGCTGGGATTAAAGGCATGCACCACCACACCCGGCTAATTTTGTATTTTCAGTAGAGACAGGTTTCTCTATGTTGGTTAGGTTGGTCTCGAACTCCCATCCTCAGGTGATCCACCCTCCTTGGCCTCCCAAAGTGCTGGGATTACAGATGTGAGCCACCACGCCTGACCAGAGTAGAACTTTTTTTTTTTTTTTTTTTTGAGACGGAGTCTTGCTCTGTCGCCCGGGCTGGAGTGCAGTGGCCGGATCTCAGCTCACTGCAAGTTCCGCCTCCTGGGTTTACGCCATTCTCCTGCCTCAGCCTCCCGAGTAGCTGGGACTACAGGCGCCCGCCACCTCGCCCGGCTAGTTTTTTCTATTTTTTAGTAGAGACGGGGTTTCACCGCGTTAGCCAGGATGGTCTCGATCTCCTGACCTCGTGATCCGCCTGTCTCGGCCTCCCAAAGTGCTGGGATTACAGGCTTGAGCCACCGCGCCCGGCCCAGAGTAGAACTTTTAATAGCAGGAAAAGTAATCCATCTCCTGTCCCAGAATTGGATGCATCTTCATGAAAATCCATGAATTTACATAGCACTCAATTTTATAACTGTTCTAGCATTTCATACCTCTAGATTGCATATGTTATAGCAAGATACACATGAGGTTACCCTGGGAGCAATATGGAGCAAGTGTTACCAGTTCTGTTCCTTAGCTAGGAAAAATATTATGAATGATAACATGATCCATCTTATTCTAATAACCATAAATTTACGGAGATCCTTACCCCACCAAATAACCTCATCTGCATCATGAAAATATATATAGCTCAATGGTGTTGTGAAAATGAAATAAGAGAATTTTTAGTACTATTTATTTGCAGTTTTTCACCAAGTATTTATTAAACATTAAAAGTGTAAAGCTATAGCACTAAACAATAAAATGACAATGCACAGACTGAACTATTAAGGGGTTTATACATGAAAGCATTTAACAAGTTCTATACAATCATTTATCCTTGTCTGTTTGTCTTTTAAACTTTCACACAAGATAAATAAACCCATAGGCTCTCAATCCTAGATGCACATTGAAGTCATCAGCAGAATATTATAATTAAAGAAAAAAAAAAGGCACATTTGAAACCACCACAAATAACTCAATCTTATTCTCTGGCATTGTACCCAAACATTAGTATTTTTAAAGTTTCCCATATGATTCTAAAGAGCAGCTAAGGTGAAAATCTGAATTATTTGTAAATATAGTCTCAGGTAGAAGGATCAAGTAAGGAAGTGGCAGGTGAGTGAAAAACATGAGATGTAAAAGTACAAGACAATAAAGAAAATAGAACATATAATTCAGTGGTAATTGAGAAAACAAAGAATCAAAGTGAAATTATAATCTTTACAATTAGCACAATAATCTTTATAAGGGTGAGGTATTGAGATAGTATAGAAGAAACCTAGAAACCTCTTTAAATCTAACTCAAACAGAAATAACAGTGGCATCAAATCTTGTTACATAATTTCATCAGTTGGAAGAGGGTGTGAAGTGCCCATTTCCCAGGCTATACACCAGACAAAAAAAAAAAATCACTATTTCTGGGGTTGGTGCCCTTGGTTTTGAGGTATTAATGTTTGTAAAACTTCACAAGTGATTTCAATGTGTGGTACTGTATCACTCCATTCTCACACCACTATTAAAGATATGCCTGAGACTGGGTAATTTTTAAAGGAAAGAGGTTTAACTGAGTCACAGTTCAGCATTGCTGGGGAGACCTCAAGAAACTTACAATCATGGTAGAAGAGGAAGCAGGCACACCCTTCTTCACATGGCAGCAGCAAGGAGAAGTGCAGAGTGAAGTGGGGGCATGTGCCTTATAAAATCATCAGATCTTATGAGAACTCCCTCAATATCACGAGCACAGCATGGAGGTAAAAACCCCCATGTTTCAATTACCTGCCACCGGGTCTCCCCCAGGGCATGTGGGGATTATGGGAACTACCATTCAAGATGAGATTTGGTTGGGAACACAGAGCCAAACCACATCATTTAGGCCTAGCCCCTCCCAAATCTCATGTTCTCACATTTCAAAACCAATCATGCCTTTTCAACAGTTCCCCAAAGTCTTAACTCATTCCAACTTTAACTCAAAAGTCCAAGTTCAAAGTCTCATTGGAGACGAGGCACATCTCTTCCGCCTATGAGCCTGTAATATCAAAAGCAAGTTAGTTACTTCCTAGATACAATGAGAGAACAGGCACCAGGTAAACCCACCCATTCTAAATGGGAGAAATTGGCCAAAATAGAGGGGCTATAGGATGTATGCAAGTCTGAAATCCAATAGGGCAGTCATTAAACCTTAAAGTTCCAAAATTATCTTTGATTCCATGTTTCACATCCAGGTCGTGCTGATACAAGAGGTGGGCTCCCACAGCCTTGAGCAGCTCTGCCACTATGGCTTTGCAGGGTACAACCCCCTCCTAGCTGCCTTCATGGGTTGGTGTTGAGTGCCTGTTGCTTTTCCAGGCATGCAGTACAAGCTGTCAGTGAATCCACCATTTTGGGGTCTGGAGGACCATGGCCCTTTTCTCACAGCTCCACTAGGCAGTGCTCCAGTGGGGACTCTGTGTGGGGGCTCCCACCTTACATTTGCCTTCTGCACTGCCCTAGCAGTGGTTCTCCATGTGGACTCTGCCTCTGCAGTAAACTTCTTCCTGGACATCCAGGCATTTCCATACATTCTCTGAAATCTAGGTAGAGGTTCCCAAACCTCTATCTTCTTGACTTCTGTGCACCTGCACGCTCAAGACTATGTGGAAGCTGCCAAGCCTTTGAGCTTGCAGCCTCTGAAGCAGAAGCCCAAGCTGTACCTTGGTCCCTTTTAGCCAAGGCTGGAGTGGCTGAGATGTAGGGCATCAAGTCCCTAGGCTGCACACAGCTGGGGAGCCCTGGGCCCAGTCCACAAAACTATTTTTTCCTCCTAGGCTCTAGTGCCTATGATAGGAGGGGCTTCCATGAAGGTCTCCGACATGCCCTGGAGATATTGTCCCCATTATCTTGGTGATTAACAGTTGGCTCCTTGTTATTTATGCAAATTTCTGCAGCAGGCTTGTATTTTTCCCCAGAAAATTGGTTTGATTTTTCTATGACATCATCAGGCTGCAAATTTTCCAACTTTTATGCTCTACATCCTCTTGAACATTTTGCTGCTTAGAAATTCCTTCTGCCAGATACCCTAAATCATCTCAACATCAAAGTTCCACAGATTTCTAGGGCAGGGGCACAATGCTACACGTCTCTTTGCTAAGGCACAGCAAGGGTCACTTGTGCTCCATTTCTCAACAAATTGCTTATCTCCATCTGACACCACCTATGCCTGGACTTTATTGCCCATATAACCATCAGTATTTTGGTCAAAGACATTCAACAAGTCTCTAGGAAGTTTCAAACTTTCCTAAATCTTCCTGTCTTCTTCTGGGCCCTCCAAAATGTTCCATACTCTACCTGTCACCCAGTTCCAAAGTTGCTTCCACATTTTGGGGTATCTTTACAGCAGCACCCTACTACCTGGTATCAATTTACTATATTAGTCTGTTCTCATGCTGCTAATAAAGACATACCTGAGACTGGGTGATTTAAAAAGGAAAGAGGTTTAATTAACACACAGTTCAGCAAAGCCAGGGAGACCTCAGAAAACTTACAATCATGGCAGAAGGGAAAGCAGGCACATCCTTCTTCACGTAGTAGCAGCAAGAAGTGCAGAGTGAAGGAGTGGGGAAGTCCCTTATAAAATCATCAGCTCTCCTGAGAACTCACTCACTATCACAAGAACAGCATGGAGTTAACCACCCCCATGATTCAATTACCTACCACTAGGTCTATCCCAAGCCATGTGGGGATTATGGGAACTACAATTCAAGATGAGATTTGGGTGGGAACACAGTCAAACCATATCAAGTACTAAATCTTCTCAAACTTAAATGTTCATGTGTATAACTGGGGGATACTGTGAAAATGAAGATTCTGATTTTTCAGGTCTCGGCCAGGCCCAAAATTCTGCATTCTCAATACTTCCAAGATGCTGCTGGTATTGTTGTTGCTGCTCTAAGGAACACACTTTAAATATTAAGTTTTTGAATGCTGGCTCTAACTTGGCTGCATATTAGAATAACCTGGGGAACTTCAAAAACTGCTGATGCTTTGATCCCAATCCCAAAAAGGCTGACAAAATTTGTATCAGTAAGCCACTCATTAATATGCCTTGTCATTCTCTCTTCCCCATCTTAGTCTTCCCTACTTGTGCTTTCGTAGATAACTGTTCAGATAAATTACTTACACCCATGCCTAGAGTCAAGTTGACTTTTAGGAGAATCCATAACAAGAGACTGTCTTCAGTCTTACAACACAATTCATTCTGAGGGAGATAGTATGTTAGTTTCTCCTCTTGTTTTAAAGTTCAATGTTTTTATTGAATTATGTGTTCTATCCCCTCCAGTCTGTTGCTCTTTCACTCTGGCAGAAGAAAAAAATGAAACAAAATAGAAGCTAAGACATTTTACTTTTTTTCTGTCACCTCATAACATTGCCCCATCTACTCTCAATAAATTAGACTGTGATCTTTTCGATGTTGTGAGTCATGTTCTGAAAATGATTCTAAAAACCCTGCAAGTTCTTCTTAACTTTATTTTTTTCAAGTTTCAGATCTACGTTTTGTGAAATTACTCCTAGGAGTCCAGGTCTTCCAGTTTGTATGCATTCTGGATCATTTTCTTACAGTTCACTAACCTGGCATTCTCAACATTCTACAATGTAAAAGGATAGGTAAATAAGGGTGGTACATGTGTAAGTAAAGTTAATGCAATAAGGACTCATGCATGCATTCATCTATTCAATCATTTTTATCAATGTATACTGAATATGTACTATGTGTCAGGGAGGTATCTAAATACTGGGAAATAGATCAAAGAAGAGGCAAAACAAGGATTTTGACTAATGAAGATTTAGTCCCAATGAAGAAGCAAAAATAAGATAATTTCATATTGTGCTTAGCACTGTAAAAGAGAAATACAGTGTGATGGGGTGGGTGTGTGTTGGGAGGTGCAACTTCATAGACAGTGGTCGGTGATGGCTGCTGTGAGAATGTGACGTTTGAAATAAATTGTGAAGACTTAGCTACTTTATTCATAGGAGAATGTTTTAGGCAATCACTCTCATCCAATAAGTAAATACAGTGCAATTTTAAGTGGTGCAATCTTCGATTTACAAAATCAGATTAAATTAGAAAGTGGAAAGAAGTTGTTGGTTACAAGTCTGCCTATAATACAAAGAAGTTAAAGAATATAATAAGTCTCTATATACGGACCCAGAAAATACCCCTGATGATTTTGCTCTATTTTTAAATGCAAAATTATATGAACTGTAGAATTAAATTTGTATTTAAAAGACATTATATGCCTATACACAATCACACACACATATATATATATACAGATGAAATGTTTGTCTTTGCTTTAACATATATGTACTTGAACACTCATAAAATATAGTAAGAAGACTGTGCAGCAAAGTCCTAGAAATAGTTACATTCAAAAGGTGGGATTAGGGGAAAGTGGTATGAGGATTTTACTCAGCAATAATGTCTGCCCTCCCAGTTTGATAGTATATTTATTTGTTGTAATGTGCATAATAATTATAAGAAAGTGGGGGTGGAAAAATAAGGAAAAAAACAAGTGATAATAAGGTAATATGAGTGAAAATATAAAATTAATTTTGAAATTGAAAGTCAACATCATACAAAATCCTGAAACACAGCTATTTTTATTGTTTTAACCTATAGATAAATAACCCATATCCATAGAAGGTAGCAAAGTTGTAGATCATTACTGAAATTCAATAAAACATTTTGAGTTTTTTCTTTTGGGAATAATCCTTACAGCAAGCTGTTGTTACCATTTAGAAAGCATTCTGTCACAAATATTAAAATAATTATAAAATGTTTGACTGTTGTCTGGGCGTGGTGGCTCACGCCTGTAATCCCAGCACTTTGGGAGGCTGAGGTGGGCAGATCAACTGAGGTAGGAGTTCAAGACCAGCCTAACCAACATGGAGAAACCCCATCTCTACTAAAAATACAAAATTAGTTGGGCTTGTTGGCGCATGCCTGTAATCCCAGCTACTCGGGAGGATGAGGCAGGAGAATCGCTTGAATCCAGGAGGCGGAGGTTTTAGTGAACTGAGATGACGCCATTGCACTCCAGCCTGGGACACAAAAGCAAAACTCCATCTCAAAAAAATTTAAAAAAAAAGTTTGGCTGTTCACAGGGACAAGTTTTAAATGTGTAGAAAATGAACTCAGGGGGAGCATCTCATTACTTGACAATCAGAGATAATTATGAAATATAGGTAAGAGACCACAAAGGACTTACTATTTCCCACTCTGGCACCCACATGTTTTTAGGCTCTAACTGTTCCACCTCAACACTCTTGAAAACACAAATTGCCCAGCCTTTGAGAGCTAATTCACAACACAAATTCCTCCCTCTTTTGAGAACCAGTTTGGAGTAATCATTTCCCAAACCAACTGGTCTACAACTGACTCCATTGCTAAACCTCCATACAAAATTTGTCCTTCTTCTCCTAAAGCAGAATATTTGTTTGGAGTATTCTCATGACCCACATTTGCTCTCTGAGCAGTAGAACACAAGAAGGACAGTTACAGCAGTAGAACACAAGAAGGACAGTTACAGGGATTTGTATTTTACTCTTTATACTTCCGTATCATTTGGATCTTTTACATGTACTTATTCATGTAATACCTGTGGAAGGAAGGGAGAAAGAAAGAAAATAAAAAAGGAAGGAAGGGAGAAAGGGAAGGAGGAGAAGAAAAAAAGGGAGAAATGATATATTCCTGAAGTACACTTTAAAGAAAGGAAGGCAGAAAGAAACGAAAATGTAATGAAGAAAAGACCGACTGGTCTGTTTTAAGGGTAGGGATTTTGACTGATGTTGTTGTATGATGATACATTATAAGCACTTTATATATATAATATTTACATATATATATGATGAAAGAAAGGAAAGGATAAAGGAGGGAGAAAAGGAGGGAATAATTGATTGCTATTAAGTCTTCTCAATATTTAGAAAATATAAGCATGATGAGGTATATATCTCTTGTCATCACTTACATTTATTCTACTTAAACCAGAAAAAAGAATCTAATAAACATTCCTGTCTCTCAAATATATTTTTAAAAGACCTATAAGTCATAAAACATTAGAATCTTAGAAATTATATTTGGAACAATATAACAATTCACCTAGATGGTTGTTTTAATTTTCAGTGGTAAGATTGTATTTCCTTTAAGAAAATTATTTGGAAAGCAATACTTATTTTTGTTCAAATATTTTTGGTCAACAGTGTGATAATATTGAAGTATATATTTCCTTTGTCATAAATTGTGTCAAAGTTACAACTTAAAACATATACAAAGGATGTGAAACTGAATTGTGAATAAGGAAGTAATTGGTGATAAAATGATGTAAAAATAATATTTGCTTTAATAAAAATTTTATGTGTCACATATTTACCATACAGCCTCCATTTTATGCTTCTTTCTTGGATTTATATTAAATTAGCCTATCACATTTTATATAAACACCATTATTAAATGTAATTTTCTTTTAATTCTCACATTCCTTGTTCTCTATTTCTGATTTTTGTCTCAGATCTCTAGAAATATGATGGTAAAGTTTAGTTGTATTGTGAAGATATAAGTGCACATTTTAATTTAGTTACTCCATCTTTTTATTCTTGTTCTCTTTTCTTTCCTTATCCCCTTCTAACTATCATATATTCCTTCAGTGTGAAATTAGATGATTTTAATCATGAGGTTATGATACGTAAGTTTTACGTATTAACTAATTAATTTAAAAAATATCGATTGAGTGTTTTATGAGTACTTGTTGGTATTTCAGGGGCTAGTGATCCCATATTAAAACAACCACTGTCCATTGTAGAGCTTCTGTTCTAGCGGGCGATGAAAGACCACAAACATAATAAATTAACATATGCTCCATCAGGTTGTAACAATTTAGATAAAATAATGACACTATAAACGGAACATAGAGTGCTGGTGAAGGGCTAGGGTGAAGCTTCTCAAAGTGATGGGAAGTGACAGAGGGAGCCAAGTTGATGTCTAGGGAAGAGGCTTCTGCCAGAGGAAACAGGTGCAAATGACTGAGGGGGAAAAAAAAAATACGTTTGCTGAGTATTTCCAGAAGAGTCAAGAGGCCAGTGCCCCTGATTGGAGCTGCACAGGTATAGCGGAATAGCCATGGAGGCCTCTTTAAGCCATGGCAAGCACTTTTTACTTTTACTTTGGGATGTGAAACCATGTTGGATTATTGAACAAGTTATGAATTATCTATCATGCATTTATAATGACCTCTCTGGCTGCTGTTGGAGAGTAGATTCTGGAGCAAAGGCCGAAGCAGGGCAATAAAGAGGCTACATTATTACCCAGAGAAATGATGGTTCTTGGATCACAGTGGTCATTTAGAAGCTCTGAGACCATGTCAGAATTAAGGATATCCCTGTTTGATATAAACAACAAGAACTCATTCAGTTTAACTCAGAAAGAAAAATTATTGTGGAGACATCTACGCAATAAAACTGGAACTGGGTTGAAGTTTCATCAGGAAACATGGTGGTTCTTAGTGAGTGTTTTTCTATGCTCTTTTGAAACCTTACTTACTCTGCTTCCATGTAAATTTTGGTCATAGCACATTATAGTTGTTTCTGTCTTTTATTCTACATCACATACCTCTTGTTCTTCCGCTCCTATTATTAACTGTCACATTCTATTAAAATTACACATTCAAAATGCTAACAGAGGAAAATATTTCTTACCAAGCATTGCTTAGCTTTACGGAATAGCTGTCCTTGGGTGGTTAAGGGGAAGACAGTATAAAGTGTGACCAGGTAAATAGCCAGCCTGAACACCTCTGGAATGGTCAGTTTCTCTTCAATGGAAAAAGCACAGATGGTACTCTGAAGTGGTGCCCAGCCCAAGATGTATTTGTTGAAGTGTTATTTGTTTGTATTCTAATTTCTTATGTATTTTCAGTTAGTTGCTACAAATATAATAGATTTTAATAACAGAAAGAATATTTGAAAATAAGTGAGAGTGATTTTGAGAACAATGAAAGAAGAAATGACAGATCCTTGAAACGGCAATCAATAATGAGAACATAGAGATAAACAGCAGAAAACAGAGTATGTATGAACAAACATCTTTGGGACCCTTCAAGCTGGGAACTGCTCAGGGCAAATCTGCTTCCTATTCTATTCAAGTCATCCTTTTGCTCATAGAGATAGATGCATATTCTGTTTGCCTCCTTTGGAAAGACTTATCAGAAACTCAAAAGAATGCAACCATCTGTCTCTCACCTGCCTGTGACCTAGAAGCCCTCAGTGGGGTGGGGTGGGGCTTGCTTTGAGCTGTCTGTGTCTTTCTGGATGGAACTAATGTATGTCTTACATATTGATTGAGGTCTCATGTCTCCCGAAAATGTATAAAACCAAGCAGTGCCCTGACCACCTTGGGCACATGTCATCAGGACTTCCTGAGGCTGTGTTATGGGTGCATCCTCAACCTTGGCAAAATCAACTGTCTAAATTAACTAAGACCTGTCTCTGATTTTTCTGGTTTTATCACAGTGAGAGAATCAGAATAGAACTGCTAGAATACTTTTAAAGCACCACTATTCTGAGCATGGCAGTTACAAATATGACGCGTTTATATTTAAATACTTTGTACTAAACATCAGTTATCAGTCTCACCTAAAGGAATTATAAAAAAAGGTCAGATGGACTATATATATTGGTAATCCTAAATGTCAGCCCACCAACTGGAGTTTTGTTACCCTCTGACACAAAGTCTTACCAGCTGGCCCAAACATTTTGAAAAAATAAATCACATTGCAAGCTCAATTGCTGATCTTCAGAATCATTCAAGTCAATATCATTTTCCCTACTGGTTATTCACATTTTCATCAATTATCATTATTAATAAAGTAATTATGCTTTAACCCTAAAACAGGGACTATTCCTAGGTCCAAGGCAAGTAGTGTTATGGTATTCACTTTGCCAGATACAACTTCAACATTTGGAAACTTTGAGGTCACACAAGCCAGTGAATTTCAAATATGTGCAATTGATGCAGGAGTGGATATCTGGCATTTATAATGATACTACTAACATTCTCCTGACACGTTGGGAACACAGTTGCTTTATTCTCTATTCAAAATTTGCTACTACTGCTGGTAAAGTCATTTGTATATTTTATTCCTTATATATTCACTGCTGGAAATCTAAATTCTATAGTTAAATTGTGAGTTTTATTCTTCATAGTATATCATATCTGTTTGTGTCTACTAGGAAGTATTCGACGTTACTGTAGAAATTTTAATCTCTAGAATGTAATAGATTTATAAGAACATCCACATTCACTGTAAGAATATTTGTCTAGATTCTGGTCTAATACACAATAATAAAATTCACTGTATTATTCTTAATAAAAGTCTGTATACTAAAATAAGTTTTGTTATATCTTAAGATAGAACTACTATGTAAAACACTCAGGGTTTGAGACATAGTGAGAAATAAAAATCCAATAGACATAAAGGTGATGGAAGATATTGTACTGGAAAATATATGCTGCTGGTCATGTTTTCATGGTTATTTTATTTTGGGAAATCTTTCAGAAGTTTTAAAGCAAAGAATCCCAAGTAGATGCTTAATACATCTTTTCTAGAAGGGAGATTTAATTTTGTGGAAATGGTGTTTTTTTTTGTTTTTTTTTTTTTTTTGGTCTCTTTAACTTTGAAATAGTGCAAAATAATATGTAAAAAGTATGCTATATTTAAAAAGGAAAGCAGGGATGAGTTGAAAGGCAAACACAGTATTATATTTGAATGATCTATTTTATATCCTATTATCTAAAGAGCTAATACACATATCTAATTAATATTCTCTGTAACTTTTCTGAAGAGAGCTTCAGGAAATTTGGATATATATACTTAGAATTGTGGGTATTACCTAAAAATATATACTCTGTTTCATGAAAAACTTAGATTATGAAATGAATGAATATAAATATTATGAAAATAACACTTACAATATTGAAAATTCAGGTAAATAAATAAATTGCCCCAGAATATCTTTTTAATTTCAGGTTCTACAGATATCATTAATCTAGGAAATAATATTCATGAATAAAAAGAATTAAAACATTGCTGGAAAACACATCATTTATTAATAAAATTAGTACAAATTAGAGTGAGGGTAAAGTGAATTTTAGCCTCACAAATTGTGATGTCATGCAGTTTGATCATAATTAACACCTTAATTACGGAAATGTGAAACAAAACAAGATTATTAAATTTTCTTTGAAACCTGTATTCAAAGTTTATACATGCAAGAGAAACAAAAAGTTCAAACACTGTAGAACATTCATTTTGTAGTGCAAAGAGACCAAAATGAGTTTCTTAGAAACAATATAAAAGGATTAAAAATCCAAAATCTCTTTAAAGCGTAATGTACATAAATAATTCTTTTATTTTGGTTTCTACTGATACAAATCTTTCATACTGAATTTTTCAGTTCAAAGCACAGGATTTTAAGGGGAGAGTACTTGCTTTTAATGAATATAATTTCAAAGTAAGTAGAGTATTATTTAGTGCTAGTAAACTTCAATTTCTCTAATTCCCCACCTTCCTTTTAGGGATACCTTCTCCCATTGGGATTCACAGCATTCTTATGCTGAGGCCACATCTTGTGCATCAATATGTCTGAGAAAACTATCTGAAATGAATTCACACTGAGGTGTTGATGACTATATCAGTATGGTTTCTTCTTATGCATCTTCTCTTTCTGACTGTGAATTACTTAAAAGCAGGACTTATGTTTTATTCATGATTATTTTTTCAACCTCTCATGGTGCTATGGCTAGAGCACAGTTAATTCACCAAACAATTTGCCTCAACAATTCACCAAAAATAATTCCTTAATATAATGTTGAACAACTTATTTCTACTTTATTGTAAATCCTCTAGGTACTTTCTAAATTGTGTTCTGAGATCTGAAGATATAAAAAAAGGAAGAACAAAATACAAAAATGTGAGTGATATTGAGGAAAGGAGAGTGGGTATTGAAATGAACATGGTTCAGTGAGAAAGTATGCAAGGGATGTTTGTCTCAAGTTGTTCCCATTTATTACTAGGGGAGAATATTTGAAAAAGGGGAAAGAAGGGACATGTATTGAAGATCTCATGCAACTGTTCCTCCTGCAGGTATCCGAGACTGGGCAATTTACAAAAGAAAGAGATTTAATAGACCTACAGTTCCACATGGCTTGGGAAGTCCCACATTTATTTATTTATTTATTTATTTATTTATTTATTTTTAGGAGAGAATATTTGAAAAAGGGGAAAGGAAGGGACATGTATCGAAGATCTCATGCAACTGTTCCTTCTGCAAGTATCCTCAACATGTTATCTGTTGGGTATTGTTGACCATATTTCACCAATGGGAACACTGAGGTTCAGAAAATGGACGAAGATCATATAACTGGCAAAAGGCAGAATTAGGAAGGGAATTTATATCTTTCTAAAACCTGTCAAAGGAAAGACAAAACAAAAGACTCACTAAAACATGAGTCAATGAGTACTGGCATTATTGTTCGTTTGATTTTCTTAGATGAATAACCAACTTCAGTTTCTTATAGCAGTTTTAGGTTCACACAAAAAATGAGCAGATAGTACAAGAAAATTTCCAAAACTCCTTCCCTCCAAAATTTTCCACTATTATTAACATCTTGAATAGTGTGATGCATTTGTTAAACTGATAAACTCATATTGATACACTGTTATTAATTAAAATTCATAGGTTATCTTAGGGTTCACTGTTAGTACTGTAAAGTTCTATGGGTTTTGACACATGCATAATGTTTTGTATCTACTATTACAATACTACACAGAACAGTTTGACCACTGTAAAAGTCTCATTGCTTCACCTATTCCTCTCTCCATTTGTCCCCCTGAACACTTGAAAGCCACCTATTATTTTACTCTCTGATAAGGGTTGGCTGTATCCCCACCCAAATCTCATCTTGAACTCCCATGTGTTGTGGGAGGGACCCAGTGGGAGGTAATTGAATCATGGAGGCAGGTCTTTCCGTGCTGTTCTCATGATAGTGAATAAGTCTTGTGAGGTCTGATAGTTTCATAAGGGACAGTTTCCCTGCATAAGCTCTCTTCTCTTGTCTACTGCCATGTGAGATGTGCCTTTTACCTTCCACCATGATTGTGGTGCTTCCCCAGCCATGTGGAACTGTAGGTCCATTAAATCTCTTTCTTTTGCAAATTGTCCAGTCTCAGATATGTCTTTATCAGCAGTGTGAAAATGGACTAATACAGTATATTGGTACCAGTAGAGTGGGGTGCTGCTGAAACTATATCTGAAAATGTGAAAGTGATGTTGGTACTGGGTAACAAGCAGTGGTTGGAACAGTTTGGACGGCTCAGAAGAAGACAGGAAAATGTGGGAAAGTTTGGAACTTTGTAAAGACTTGTTGAAGAGCTTTGCCTAAAATGCTGATAGCTATACAGACAACAAAGTCCAGGCTGAGGTGGTCTCAGATGGGAATGAGGAACTTGTTGGGAACTAGAGTAAAAGTGACTCACTAATTATGTTTGACCCAAGAGACTGGCCCCTACCTTACAGATTTGTGAAACTCTGGACTTGAGAAAGATGATTTAGGGTATCTGGTGGAATAAATTTCTAAGCAGCAAAGCATTCAAGAGGTGACTTTGGTGCTGTTAAAGGCATTCAGTTTTATAAGGGAAGCAGAGCATGAAAGTTTGGAAAATGTGTAGCCTGACAATGTGATAGAAAAGAAAATCCCATTTTCTGAGGAGAAATTCAAGCTGGCTGCGGAAATTTGTATAAGTAATAAGGAGCCAAATGTTATTCCCAAAGAAAATGGGGAAAATGTCTCCAAGACATGTCAGAGATCTTCATGGCAGCCCCACCCATCACAGGCTCCAAGGCCTAGGTGAAAAAAATGGTTTCATGGGCCGGACCCAGGGTCCCCCTGCTGTGTGCAGCCTAGTAATTTGGTGCCCTGCGTCACAGTTGCTCCAGCTGTGGCTGAAAGGGGCCAAAGTAGAGCTCAGGCCATGGCTTCAGAGGGTTCAAGCCCCAGGCCTTGGCAGCTTCCACGTGGTGTTGAGCCTGTGAGTGCGCAGAAGTCAAGAATTGGTGTTTGGGAACCTCTGCCTAGATTTCTGAGAATGTATGGAAATGCCTGGATGCTCAGGCAGAAGTTTGCTGCAGGAGTGGGGCCCTCATGGAGAATCTCTGCTAGCACAGTGCAGAAGGGAAATGTGGGGTCAGAGCCCCCATCCAGAGTCCCTACTGGGGCACTGCTTAGTGGAGCTATGAAAAGAGGGCCACCATCCTCCAGACCCCAGAATAGTAGATCCACTGACAGTTTGCACTGTGTACCTGGAAAAGCCACCGACACTCAACACCAACCTGTGAAAGCAGCTTGGAGGAAGGCTGCACCCTGAAAAACCACAGGAGCAGAGATGCTCCAGATCATGGGAACCCACCTCTTGCATCAAGGTGACCTGGATGTGAGACACGGAGTAAAAGAAGATCATTTTGGAACATTAAGATTTGACTGCCTTGCTAGATTTCAGACTAGCATGGGGCCTGTAGCCCCTTTGTTTTGGCCAATTTCTCATATTTGGCATGGCTGTATTTACCTAGTGACTATAACTCCATTGTATCTAGGAAGTAACTAACTTGTTTTTGATTTTACAGGTTCATAGGTGGAAGGGACTTGCCTTGTCTCAGATGAGACATTGGGCTGTGGATATTTGAGTTAATGCTGAAATTAGTTAAGACTTTGGGGCACTGTTGGGAAGGCATGCTTGGTTTTGAAATGTGAGGACATGAGATTTGGGAGGGGTCGGGGCAGAATGATATAGTTTGTCTGTGTCCCCACCCAATTCTCATCTTGAATTCCCAAGTGTTGTGGGAGGGACGCAGTGAGAGATAATTGAATCATGGTGCAGGTCTTTCCTGTGCTGTTCTCATGATAGTGGATAAGTCGCATGAGATCTAGTGGTTTTATAAGGGGGAGTTTTCCTGCACAAGACTTCTCTTTGCCTGCTGCCATTGATGTAAGAAGTGACTTGCTCTTCTTTGCCTTCCACCATGATTGTGAGGCCTCCCCAGTCACTTGGAATTGTAAGTACATTAAACCTCTTTCTTTTGTAAATTGCCCAGTCTTGGGTATGTCTTTATCAGCAGTGTGAAAACAAACTAATACAATCTTGCTATAGTATTATCTTTTCCAGAATATCATATATTTGAATTCATACCATGTATAGGCTTTTAAGGTAGGTATCTTTAATGTAGCAATAGCCTTTAAAGTCCCCTCATGCATTTTTATAACTTGACAGTTCATTTCTTTTTATCATTGGATAATATTCCATTGTATGGATATATCACAATTTGTTTATCCATTAATCGATTAAGGGATATCTGGTTGCTTTCAGGTTTTAGAAATTATAAATTTCTAAAGTTGCAGTAAACATTCATGTGGAGATTTTCATGTGACATAGGTTTTCAACTCATTGGTAAATACTAAGAAATGTAATTGCTGGATTGTATAGTAAGACTATGTTTAACTTTGAAAGAAACTGCCAAACTGCCCTCTATCATAGCTATACCACATTGCATTCCCAACAGCAATGAACGAGCATTTCCACTCCATATCCTCACCACTACTTGTTTGGTATTATCATTAAAAAAAAAAAAAGTTTGGCCATTCTAATAGATACATAGTGTCATCTCATTGTTGTAAGTTGCACTTCCCTAATAACATACGATGATGAGCAAATTTTCATGTGCACATTTGCAATCTGTTTAACATCTTTGGTGAGGTGTCTATTCCGATCTTTTGTGATTTATAGTTTGATTGTTTGTTGCTATAAACTGAATGGTTGTGTTCCCCCAAAATTCATATGCTGAAACCTAATCCCCAATACAATGGTATTAAGGCGTGGGGCCATTAAGAGGTGATTAGGTAATGAGGATGAAGCATTCATCAATGGGATTAGTGTCCTTATAAAAGATGCCTGAGGAAGCTTGTCTGTTGCTTCTAGTATGTGAGGGTGTAGGAAGAAGGTATCATCTATGAGGAAGAGGCTCCTTACCAAACAGAGAATCTCCTGGTGGCTTGACCATGAAGTTCCCAGCCTCTAGAACTATAGGAAATAAATTTGTTTTGCTTACAAATTACTCAGTCTAAATATTTTGTTTAGCAGCCTGAATAAACAACAACGTTTGTTTTCTTACAGCTGAATTTTAAGATTTCTTTGTATATTTTGGCTACAAGTTCGTAATCAGATAAGCCTTTTGAAAAGATTTTCTCCAAGTCAATAGCTAGTCTCTTCATTCCCTTAACATTCACAGAACAAAACATTTTAATTTCAAAAATGTTCAAATTATACATATTTTTTCTTCCATGCATCATGCTTTTGGTGTTCTATCTAAAGACAGTCTCTTTAAAACTTTTTGCTGGAAAAGGTAGCTATCCATATGCACAGTAATGAAACTGGACCTTTAACCTACAACATACACACACACACACAAACTCAAAATAGATTAAAGAGTTAAATGTAAGACCTAAAACCATAAAATTCCTAAAAGAAAACTTAAGAGAAAAGCTCCTTGACATCAGTCTTGGCAATAATTGTTTCTGGACATGACACCAAAAGTAAAAATGAACATGTGACACTACATCAAACTTAAAAGCTTCTGCACAGAAAAGGAAACAATCAGCAAAATGAAAAGAAAAACCGATGGAATAAAAAAAATTGCACATCATGTATGTGACAATTTCGCAGTAATCAAGAGTGTGGTATTGGTAAAAGAATACACAAATATATCAGTGAAACAGAATAGACATCCCTGAAATCGACCCATATAAATACAGCCAACTGATCTTTGACAAAGAAGCAAAAGCCATTCAATAGAGAAAGGATAGCATTTTCAAAAATTGTACTGGAACAAATGGATATCAACATGCGAAAAATTAAATCTAGATACAAACCTTATACCTTTCACAAGATTTAATTCAAAATGGATCACAGACCTCAATGTTATTATGCAAAACTATAACACTTCTAGAATATGACTTTAAATCGAGTAGTATCAGTTCTCCGACTTTGATCTCCTGCTTCAGTATTGTGTTGGTTATTGTGGATTGTTTTTAGCTTACAGCCAAGAGAACATACAGTAAGGACATTAATTCATTGAGTGACTTTCTAAATAAAAGGTTTTTTTATTCTCTTTCTCTTATGATTATATTAATCAAGAAGTGAAACCTTATATGCTAGTTAATGTAGAATAAATCCAAGAGCCTATATTTAGTTGATTAAAAGAAATCCTGATCTTCATTTTCTGGAAAGAATCTTAGGAGAAATCATTATGTTTGCCATTCAAATTTCCTTTTCAAAAGAGACCTTGGAGAAGAGTAATTATCTGAGAGCCTCCAGCTGGCACACACATTGGATTTGCCTCTGCATTCATGCAAAAGCCATGCTCTTCTCAGGTTGGTCTTAGCTAGTGACTGAATACAGCTGGTATGCAAAAGCCTGTCCCATGTCAACTGGGACTCCTGAGGCTCATCTAATGGGCATCTATGTTCTGAGACTCACCTTTAAACTGGCCAAGACTTTCTCAAAGCTGCACTGCACTCTAAGGCTCCTCCTACTGAATCCTTCTTACTCTCTTTTCTCCCCTTTCACAAGTGTAAGATCTGCATTGGAGTCTAAAGTGTCTCCACATTAATCTGATTCCCAATCCCCTTTATCCTTCAGGGGCATTTCTCTCAATAAGTCTTGCACATATCTAATACTATCTTATCATTTGTCTCTCAGTTTTCCATTATATCTGTTGAGGTAGAACTATCTAGGATGGCTCAAAGTTCATGGATTCAAGGCACATGGAACAGAGCTTTGCAGCTAAACTTCTTGGTTCTCAGCCTAGAGCCTGCCATTCAACCTACAGATACATAAAGGAGTTAAACCCCAGAGACCCTCAGCTGAGTCTAACTTAAACCAGGTGACCTCTAGGAAACTCTAATAATTACTATTTTAAGCCATTGAGATTGGGTTGGTTGTTCATATAGCAAAACTATCTAATTCCATGTTTCTCACTAATCTCTCGTTATCAGTCAAAAATAATAGAATTAAACAGTTCTGATGCAGATAGGATGACTTTATAAATACAAAATGGATCTAGATTCATGGTACTTTCTCTAAGTTACCAAAATCAACAGGAACTGTAACACAGAAAAAAAAAAAAAGCCTAATTTAGGAAAGCGAAATGAGAATTCAGTTGTAACACAAAGGTCTAAGTGAAAATACATGACAAATCTAATAGGGCAGATTTAGAACAATGGAGGAAAATTTCAAAGGAGCCAGAATTCAATAGCAATGTGTTTAGAAATACAACCTATCCCATGCTCAGTACCTGACAATATATATCAGTTTGCTAGTACAGGAAGTAAATAGAATTGCCATTGAATAGGAATTCTAAAAAGCTCTGATAGAAAAAGCACAGCATTAGAAAAATAGAGGGAGTCGACTGGGTGCCAGTGGCTCACGTCTGTAACCCCAGCACTTTGGGAGGCCAAGGCAGGAAGATCACGAGGTCAAGAGATCAACACCATCCTGGCCAACATTGTGAAACCCTGTCTCTACTAAAAATTGTAGTCTCAGCTGCTCGGGATGCTGAGGCAGGAGAAGCGCTTGAACCCAGGAGGCAGAAGTTGCAGTGAGCCGAGATCACACCACTTCACTCTAGCCTGGGCGACAGTGTGAGACATTGTCTCTAAAAAAAGGAAAAAGAAAAAGAAAAATAGAGGGAGTCAATATATTGTATACACAATGCCAACCCACCAGCAGGAGGTTAATGAGGGGAAAAGGCACTGAATTTTTATCTTATTTTTACTCAAGTCAGTTCTCTCTCTCTCTCTCTCTCTCTCTCTCTCTCTTAGTCTTAGGAGAAAGTCATCATATACAAAAAAAATAAAAGAGAAAAAGTGACTCAGCTTGATATATTCACTATGATTTTACTCTTTGTACATTCTGAGCACTTAACATCAGTACGTTAGGCTATGCTATCTATATGTGAAAAAACCATACATGAACTCATGAAAATATTATTGTGAATTTAGAAGACAATTATCATATTGCCAGAGCTTGAAACATGTGATGCAAAGATGTCTACAACATATGCCTTATTTAAGTAAACTATTGTACAAGTATTGATAATCACAATAAAATGAGAAAAAAATGATAAAGGCATGCATAGAATGCTACAGGGAGAAAAAGTGGGACATTTGTCTTTTTACTTTTTTTTCCTTTTTTTTTTTTTTTTTTTGAGACGGAGTCTCGCTCTTTCGCCCAGGCTGGAGTGCAGTGGCCGGATCTCAGCTCACTGCAAGCTCCGCCTCCCGGGTTCACGCCATTCTCCTGCCTCAGCCTCCCGAGTAGCTGGGACTACAGGCGTCCGCCACCTCGCCTGGCTAGTTTTTTTTGTATTTTTTTAGTAGAGATGGGGTTTCACCGTGTTAGCCAGGATGGTCTCGATCTGCTGACCTCGTGATCCGCCCGTCTCGGCCTCCCAAAGTGCTGGGATTACAGGCTTGAGCCACCGCGCCCGGCCCTTTTTACTTTTTTTTAAGAAAATTTATTTTGTTACATACATAGGCGGTGTAATAACTCTTCATGTCAGGGTATTTGAGGTGTTCACCACCTTGAGTATTTATCATTTATCATTTCTCTGTGTTAGAAACATTTCAAGTTTTCTCTTCTAGCCATTTTGAAATGTACAATACATTGTTACTAACTACAGTCATTCTACTCTGCTACCAAACATTAGAACTTATACGTTTCATCTAACATACTTGTAACCATTAACCAATCACTTTATCTGCTCCCCATCCACCTACTCTTCCCAGCCTTTAGTATCTATCATTCTATTCTCCACCTCCATGAGATCAATTTTCTTAGTTCCCACGAGTGGGAACGTGTGATGCTTGTCTTTCCACTTCAGACTTGTTTCACTTAAAGTAATGACCTCTAGTTTCATCAATAGCTACAAATGATATTTTATTATTTTTTATGGCTGAATAGTATTCTATACCACATTTTCTTTATCCATTTGTAGCTACTGTAAATGGGATTGCTTTCCTGATTTCTTTCTCAGGCAGTTCATTATTGGTGTATAGAAATGCTACTTATTTTTGTATGTTTACTTTGTATCCTCCAAATTTACTTAATTTATTTATTAGATCTAAGAGAATTTTGGTGAAGGTTTTAGGGTTTTATAAGATCTTATCATCAGCAAAGAGGGAAAATGTGATTTCCTATTTTCCAATTTTACTCTTCTCTCCTGCTTGATTGCTGTGGCTAGGATTTCCTCTACTATGTTTAATAGGATTGGTGAGAGTGGGCAGTGCTGTCTTGTTCCAGTTCTTAAAGGAAAGACTTTCAATTTTTCCTCATTCGGTATGATGTTATGATGTTAGCTGTGGGTTTGTCATATATGACCTTTATTATTTTTAGATATGTTACTTCAAGGCCTAGTTTGTTGAGTTTTTATCATGAAGAGGTGTTCAATTGTATCAAATGTTTTTTTTCTGCAGTACACTTTTAGAAAAGAGTGAGAAAGAGTGAGTTGAAATGGCTCTCTGGAAGAGAGGAGTTACCACTGCTTTTGCTAACACTTAAATTATAAGACAGAAGTGTTGCCAGATAAGCCTGGACAGATAGGCAGGGACAAGGACTTAGAGCCCATGCATGTTGTGCTGAGGAAAATAGCCATTTTACTATAAGTTACTAGGGATCATTGCAACAATTAACTATATGTATTGGGGAGGGGACTTTCGGGCAAATAGAAAAATTCAATACTTGAAAAATTTTAATTGGAGATATATTTATTAGCAGATGTTAGATAAGGAGGCCTTAATATTTCTTGTTTAAAGGTGCTTAGGGGACTGGCAGAGTTAAGAGATAATACTGTTTTCAATGATATGAGCTGCAAAATATACTTAGTTTGTGTTTGAGAAAATTGTATAAGTGAATAAATGTGCCAAAAAAGCCCTGGATCAAAGTTTTGCTGAAAATGTGTTATTTGGGGATGCATTTGACTATTCTGGAAATTTTCACTCTAGGGACTAATTAAAAAGATATCCTGAAGATGTTACCAGAGAGTGTAACATTTCTTAATTTATAAGCCTTACCACAGCTACAATTAGAGAGGGAAATAAAAGGGAGATTCTGTACCACATAAAGTTAGTTTTTTTTTTAAATAATTTCCTTTAATAATTATTAATTCTTTTAAAATAAATTATCCAAGGTAATTCCTTGACAAAAGGAAGAGTTCAGTTTTTTACACAAGGTAAAGCCATTTGGGAAATATTAATCAATGGAGAGTGTAAATTTAAATAAAAAATATATAATAGATGTGTATATTTTTGGGGTATATGTGATACTTTAATTCATATAATGTGAAAAGAATAATTCAGAGCCATTGGGATATCTATACCTTATTTATTTTTTCTTTACACTAAAAACATTTGAATTATTATCTTCTAGCTATTTTCAAATGTACAATAAATTACTGTTAACTATAGTCATCCTATTGATCTATCAAACATTGTCTTATTCATACAATTACATATTTATAGAAATAATATCCGTTACTTTTTCCAGTTTTATTACCTAGTCAAACTTCCAGATTTTACCATTATTTGTTTATTGAGGTGGAATCTAGACATAAATCATCTAATTTTGAGGTATTTTTAAACACACTGTATTAATTAATTTTTACACAGTTATAAAGAATTACCTGAGACTGGGTCATTTATAAAGAAAAGAGGTTTAATGGACTCGCCATTCTGCATGGCTGAGGAGGCCTCAGTAATCTTACAATCATGGCAGAAGGCAAAGGGGAAGAAAGGCAGGTCTTATGTGGAAGCGAAAGAGAGAGAGAGCAAGAGAGAAGAGAGCGAGCAAGGGGGAAGTGCCACACTTTCGATCATCAGCTCTCATGAGAACTCACTCACTAACACAAGAACAGCAAGGGAGAAATCCACCCCATGATCCAGCCTTCTCCCTCCAGGCCCCTTCTCTGATACATGGGGATTACAATATGAGATGAGATTTGAGTTGGGACACAGAGCCAAACCATATCCCACACCAAGCAGATTCATGAAGTTTTAAAATTTAACTGCTTAAGGTGATGATCAGTTTTACAGATGATATCCAGTTCAGTGTACAGTTTTTGGACTGCTAATTCAAGCAGTTTATCAGATAGTTCTCAGTTTCATGAACATGGATCTAATTACTTAACCCATGAATACAAGTTTTCAATAAACTGCCCTATTTATTTCTTGCATATTTGCCTTAAGTAATAAAATAATTTCAATTAAAAACAAAAAAGTCAAAAAATGAAACTTCAGGCTTTGAAGTGTTACATGTTTCACTCTCTTTAAAATTTTTAAATATTGTTTTTAGCTTATTTGAAAATTTGTAAAAGCCTAATGATTAATAGATATACACAAATGTTTGTAGTTCAATATTTAGAATTATACATGCCTCTAAGCACGCATATACCTCAATAAATTTTGTTTGGAGGGATTATTAAATGACATGTATTACTTTCTATTTAAAATTTTGTGCTATTTTTATGCTAGAATATACTTCTAAATAAATTACTCTAGTAGAAGTTAAATGATTTCAAATCAGAATATGCTACTGAAAATACGATATTCTTTTCTAAACAATGTATTTTTGTTGTTAACATTTCTTAGTGCTCAAATATGACAATTAAAATCATTGACAGTAAAAAGATTCAGTTCATTTATTTACAATTTTCTTCTCTTTGGATTGAGGAAAATGGGGGAAAAAGAGGATAATGTTATGAACTCTTTAATAGTCTGTGGAACATATTAACTAAATATATTATAAATTACTATTACTAAAATATTTTGAATGGTTTTGTATTTCTTTCCCTTTTCATATATCTATTTTTTTTCTTGTGATTTAAACTTTATGGCGGACCTAGGGATACATCACTCATAGACCTCTTCAGGAAAGAACTTGCTGTTCAACTCTGAGGGCTGTGGTTAGTTGACAGCCTCCAAATGTTAGCTTCAACAGGATCCCTATCAACTTTTGAGCCAAAGTCATGCTCTCCTGAAGCAATCAGCCAATGACTGAGCATGGTGGTGGTACAAGGGCATAGGCAACTTCCAAGGAAGGATCTTTTTATTGAGTAATGTTTATTCCAGAGTTCCCATTTGAGCTGTCAGAAGTTTTGTCAAGTACAAATCATGTCCTAACAACTCCGCATGTCTAAATCTGCCTTATCTCCCTTTTCTTTCCCCTTCTGTTACTCTACAGTAAACATTTTTCCTCTTAATTCCAGCTCATCATTTACTTCCCAGAAAACTCAACCTCTATCAAACATCAAGTTTCATTTTGCAAATATCTAAGAAATATGGGCAATATGAAGTTTGTAAGAGTTGGTGTAAGTATTTTTTTTTTTTTTTTTTTTTTTTGAGATGGAGTCTTGCTCTGTCACCAGACTGGAGTATAGTAGCGTGATCTCGGCTCACTGCAACCTCTGCCTCCCAGGTTCAAGCAATTCTCCTGCCTCAGCCTCCTGAGTAGCTGGAACTACAGGCATCCGCCACTATGCCCAGCTAATTTTTGCATTTTTAGGAGAGATGGGGTTTCACCATATTGGCCAGGATGGTCTCTAACTCCTGACCTCAAGTGATCTGACCACCTCGGCCTCCCAAAGTTCTGGGATTATAGGTGTGAGCCTCTGCGCCTGGCCTAAGTATTTTTTAAAATAGAGAATGGGGAATCAACATACCAAATATTCATTTGTGAAACCTCTAAAACTACCAAGGCATAAATTTGAAAAAAGGTAAAAAACATGATTCTCACATGTTATGAACTAAATTGTGTTCCCTCATAATTCACATTTTGAAGCCCTAACACCCCAGTAACTCAGAATATGATTGTATTTGACAATAGAGCCTGATAGGCCAAATATTTATTTGTGTAACCTCTAAACTACCAAGGCATTATTTGAAAAAAAAGTAACAAACATGATTCTCACATGTTATGAACTAAATTGTGCTGGTCCAAAATTCATATTTTGAAGCCCTAACCTCCCCACCGCCCCGGTAACTCAGAATATGACTGCATTTAACAATAGAGCCTTACAGAGAAGATTAAGTTAAAATAAGGCAATTAGTGAGGGCCTTAATCCAATCTGATGTTCTTATCAGAAGAGGAAATTCAGACACACACAGAGAGAGACCAGGAATGTGCATACACACAGAAAAAACCATATGAGAACAGAGTGACAGGTCAACCAGTCAAGGAGAGAGTTCCCAGAAGAAATCAAACTTACAGATACGTTGATCTTGGCCTTCTACCCTCCAGAATCATGAGAAAGTAAATTTCTGTTGTTTGAGACACCCAGCTTGTGGTATTTTGCTATAGCAGCCCTAACAAACTAATATATCATAAAGATGTAGAATAAATAAATATATGTCAAATTTACTGAACTTACTATAGAGTTAATCAGCAGACTAATAAGGCTGATTCAAAGAACATTTGAAGAGCTGAGGAGTATTTATTAAAACTGAAGAACGACTTTAGGAATGAAATTGCTATATTAGATTCAGAACTAGTTAAAGCCCTATAGGACAATAAAATTGTATTGCTTTGTTCTACCAGACAGAAATCATTTGCATCTTTATCAGATAAAAAATACAAATTAACATTTAACTTCATAGAGTGTATGCACAAACAATAGTATGTTAATAAAGGTACATACCTTAGAGAATTAAATAATACCTGGGGTGTCCTTTTAGATGATGCTTCAGTATGTTATTAAAAGGACACATGCCTATCCTTCTGTCTTATTTTCAAGTTTTTTATTGTCTTTATTAATAGATCAATGTCATTTCTTACATCCTCTGATATCCATTTGTCCAAGCAACTGAACTCATGGAGATAGAGCAAGATGGTTACCAGAGGCTAGGAAGGATAGTGGATGGGTGTGGAGAGGAGATGGGGATGGTTAATGGGTACAAAAAAATAGAAAGAATGAATAAGACCTAGCATTTGATAGCACAACTGAAACTGTCTTTGCAAAAATCAGAACTGAGAAAATTATGACAGTGAAAGAGATCTGACCTAACTGACTCCATCTTGCTTTTAACCTCGAAACTGTCCTTGTTCATTCCTGGGTGTGGGCTGAACTAACTTTGGAAGGAACTTAGTTTATAGTTTAACTTTAAAACAAAGATGATAACAGCCATTTCCAAAACAAACCCCTTTCTTGACTGCGGACCAGACTCCCTTTGTAGAACTAACAAATTAGCCACAAGATTAGAAATTATACTTTAGGAGTCATGCAGCTAGAGGCCACAAGATTTGAAACCACCCCAATTGCTCCCAGGGATGACATCACTGTTGTAAAACCTAAAACTGGTGCATGAGATATTTTTCATATTCTGCAACTGATGAAGCAGGAGGTGCCACTCTCATCTGGTCTTGTGGCCCGCACCCAGGAACTGACTCAGCACAAAAGGACAGCTTCAACTTCCCATGATTTTATCTCTGACCCAGCCAATCAACACTCCTCACTCCCTAATCCCCTAGCCACCAAATTATCCTAAACACACAACCACACACACACACACACACACAAAAACAACAACAACAACAACAACAACAAAAACAGTCTCTGAATTATCAGGGAGACTGATTTGAGTAATAATAAAACTCCATTCTCCCATTCAGCCGGCTCTAAATGAATTAAACTCTCTGTTGCAGTTCCCCTGTCTTGATAAATCATTTCTGAGCAGTGGACTAGGAGAACCTGTTGGGTGGTTATACAACAGTGTGTCTATAGGTAATAATAATTTAATTGTACATTTTCCTTTGATTTTAGACAAGCCATTAATCCAATTGGATTTTTTTTTTATATTCAAGCCATCCTTCAGTCAATCCACTCTAGTATAACACATAATATCACCATTCTACATAAGCTGTTCTGTACAGTCATCAATATCCTCCTTGTTGCCAAAATCTAATGGATTTTTCCCTGTTTTTACGATATTCCACTGCTCAGCTAACTTTGCCAAAATTCACCCTCTATTTTTTGAATATTCATTTTTGGCATTTTTGCCACCACATTTACTTGTAAATCACTGGTCATGATGTTCTATATATTTTTGGCTTCTTCTATCCAAACACTAAGTATTAAAATAGTTCCACAGGTATTCTCTCATCTCTCCTCTTTATGTCCTCTCTTAGCCTAGGTGATCATATTCAATATCCATGTTTTAAATTCCATCTACATTCTTATGACTTGAGTTTTTTTGTATCTCTTATACACCACACTCTTGAGTTTCAGACTTGTACATCAAATGGCCTACTGGATGTTTCAATGTGGATGTTTACTATACATCTCAAAGAATATCGAAAGGAGAGCTTTTAACACACACTCTCCCCCCAATTTTTTCTTATTTTCCACAAGCATAATCAACTTTACCAAAATATAACCCAATGCAAGAAGCAAAACATAAACACTAGGTATTAGTCTTCATTCATCCTCTTCCCTTACTCTTTATATCTCATATTCAATTCCTCAGCAAGTCCCATGAGTTTTAACTCCAAAATATATTTAAAATCCATTCACTTTTCTCCATCTCCACTGCAAACTTACATGTTCTGGAAACCATTATCTAACAGAGTATTGAAATGACATCCAAGGTTCTACGCTTGCTCTTATCTGATTAATTCTTCACAGAGCAAATACAGTAATGTCTTGAAATAAATATCTGTTATGACATTCTTTTAATAAAACATTTGGTAGTTTCTCATTTAATTCAAAATGAAATACAATGTATTTCATAATTTATCTGTATTACCTGGTTCAGCCTCCATCTCCAAATACATCTCCCACTATTCTTCTATGGCTCAGTAGGCTTGAAGCACATCACTCAAGTTTATTCTTTCAACACAGCAAGCCCATTTCCATTTCCAGCTTTTTATACTTACTATTCCCTCTGCTTGAATTACTATTTGCCTACACTGTGCATAGATCGCTCATATTCTTCTTAAAATATCAGATCACAATGACCTCTTCAGATAAGTCTATCCTGACCACCATCTTTAAATTTTTCTGCACATAAATGTACTCTCCATTAAAGCAAAAGGTGTACTTCCTTCTTTTCACTTACTAGCATATACAATTTCTTGTTTATTTAATTTGTCTGCTTCAGTAGACATTAAAACATTTTTGTCAAACATAACTTCTACCTTGCCAACCTCTATGAACTGAGCTTAGTCAGACTGGTAGTAAGATCTAAAATGAACTCAAAATTAAGGGAAAGAGAGGCAACCATTTTCTTTAATACTTTTTGGAATCCTTGAAGAAAAGGCTGTGTTTGAGAGTGTGGACTTGATTCTACTATCTGTTTTGTGTTTGTTTGTTTGTTTGTTTGTTTGTTTCCCTGTATATTGATGAGATCCTTGAGGATGTCGGGCTGCTCTTTACCATGAGGATTTATGTGAAAAGATTATGGAATTTTGCCCAGAAAGTATGCCTGAAAGAGAGATATTGTAGTTTATTTGCAAACTACAGGTTGTGTGTTAAAGTGGAGTGCCACTGAATAGTTTAAAGGATATTGTCAAGGTGAACTGTTTCCAGTTTTAACTGTTAATAGATCACATCAATACCATGCAATATTGCTATGAATCAGATTCTACTTTATCTGGAGAAAAAGTATAAAAGAGCTCAATCATGAACCCACAGTAGTCAGAAGGAGTCAAAGAAGACCTTCTTAATAGAAACATTCAGCACTTCTATCAATAATGAGTTAATCATTTTGAGTCTACTAGACTTTAGTGTGAATCAAGATAATGCTGCACTAGGCACTACTGTACTCATTGAACAGGCTAGACAATTTTTCTTTTCCTTATAACCTAAAACATATACATCATGGTTCTGAAGATCAGGCATTAAAACTGGATTTTCAGGATTAAGACATTGTGATTAATGTGGTCCAAGATGGCAGGAAATGTTCAGTGTATTTTCTCAGTTCATGGGAAAAATTGAGGGACAATTGTAATAAATGACAATTTTCTATGCATTAAAAAATCTTGAATTATTAGTTTTACTCCCAAGGCTGGATGCTAAACAGAAAGTCTCTAATAGACCTTCATTGATTATGCTGGTCAATATGCAGATGAAAAGATATACTGGGAACAGTGTGAGACATATGTAGTTCATGCATACAGTGCAACAACGAAAAAGGTACTATTAATTGGTCACCATGTGCATTGGTATTTGGGCAGAGTTCCAGATGTTTATTCAATCTCTGATGCAAAGTAAATGATGGGGTAGAGATGTCACCTGTCTAACCCAAGCACAGATAATCATATTAGCTCAGAGGTTAATGGTTTGATAACATTATAGCATTCATTCATACACAGTCCTGATCTGAAACAGTCTTTTGAGCCATTAAACATGTTCAGGAGGCCTCGTTGAAAGATAATGTTACTATAAAGGAAGAGAAAAGTATTTCAGGAGAGTGGGAAAGCCCTATATAATCATGAAAAATACATTCTTGTGATACTTTGTGTCCAATAATATAAGCTGAATGAAGCTGGATAAATTGATGCTACATGCTGTCTAATACATGGGGGGAAGCTCAAGCTTAGAGTAATGAATCTGTTAGAATAAAGAGTCAACATTCTCAAACATTGTTTCATATGTTGTTTTGACTTTTTGGAACTGAGGTAAAGAGCAACTGTTTAGTTCAGTCCCAAATGCCCAGGCATCTAATCTGCCAGGGCTCATGACTACCATCCAAGTAGAATTATAAAATTTCAAAGTCTGAACTACATATCTTGAAATACAAGTATTATAATTATAGGGGAAATATTGTTATGTTTGATAGTTATTATTTTTTTGGTAATGTTTTGTTTTCATTGTTACATTTACCTTCATATAAAACATATTGACACTTTTAATGAGCATTAAATGGCAAAGACAGAAAAAAATGAACTGAAACACTTCATTATTTTCTTTATGGGTATGACAGAGACCGTTAATGTCAATGAGTACCTGGTTTTCTTGGTCTTCCTGGGCATACAGCTAAGCTATAATTACCAGATTCTTGCAACTAGGTAGGCCCATGGGTTTAATTATTACCAAAAAAGAAAAAAAGAAATGCCATGTGTCATTCCCAGACCAAGACAGTTAAGAGAAGCTGAGAAGCTATGTGTATTTCCCAGGATAAACTGTGTTTTTTTTTGTTGTTGTTGTTTTGTTTTGTTTTAAATAAATTAAGGGGTTACAAATGCAGTTTTGATACATGGATATATTGTGTAGTGGCGAAGTCTAGGCATTTAGTTTAACCATCATTTAAAATAGTATACATTTCCCCCATTAAGTAATTTATCATTCCTTACATCCCTCTCACCCTTCTGAGTCTCCCAGATGCATTTTCAATACTGGATAACTGGGCCACTTGATCATAAACAAACACATTGGGATGTTGTTTCAAAGAACAAGTAATTATTATTTTGCTAGGTTACTGACTTTCTTTTTTACAGCAGTTAGGCTACCCTGAATATGCAGTGAAGAGACAGTATTTGTTCTATTTATTATCAAGAAAGGACTGGTTAAAGACAAAAGGTAAATACTACATTCACTATTTAAATAGAAATTATTTTGTCTTGAAAACTTTTAGATAGATGTCATTATATTAAGATTCTATATTATTAATTTTTTGATATCCCCTTATATATTTATCTTGTTTCCTGATATTAAGATGTGAAAAGACCTTTAAAAATTTAGGGGTGTGTGTGTGTGTGTGCGTGCGCACATGCGTGAGCACTGGTTTGTGCATTTACCTGAATGACACGTATTTTTATTTTTCCCACTCTATATTTTCAGTTTAAAATATAAGGCAAATTGTAATCATGTTCACCTGATTCACTGCCACTACCAAGTAACTAACATTAATTTTAAAAACACTTTTAACAAATTACGAAAGTATAATGAGCTATTCAAGTTACTTTTGTCATCTACAGAAGTATTTGGTAAGAGGATTTTCTGAAATACTATTCCAAAGTTTCTTTCTGGGAATATCACAGGCCAAAATCACTTTTACATTCTAGGGTTTCATTTTCAGTAGATAATTGTTGGTATAAAACATACCATATGCCAATACAATATAAAGTTTAAATAAACACTTTTTAAAATGTGCTTATTTGTACAACACATTTTCATCAGGCCATTTTCTTCATTTAATGAATACTATCTCTCTCAATCCTTCAGGGTCAGATATGGGACAAGCCCACTTCATAGCCCATATCCTCTATGTAAAATTGAAAGAAGAGTAAAAAGAGAGAGGAACATCTAAATGGTACTTATAAATATTAATATTAATATCAATAACACTAATCCTCCATGTTAATCTGGGGACTGAAGTGGGAGAAACTGTTTCCATACAAACAGCATATTTGTAACTTCTCCCTTGCTAAGTGAATCAAGTCAAAATAGCATGAGTGGTCACTTCCCTTCATAAGAATTCATACTAGGAACATGAAATGAAAGAAGAAAATAAATTGTGTTAAAATACCAAATTATTATACTTTTGGAATTCTTATGAACAAATATAATTAACTAAATATTATATTTAAATATTAAAAATGTTTAAAATATATTTATAAAACTAATGTGATTCAAATAACTTAGTAGATTATTAGTGGAGTAAGACTGAAGATGGAAATGTGTTCTCAATATTTCCTTAACAAAAAGTGCTGTAGTAATCCCCATCTTGAAAGATGAGATTAAAATATTTAAAAACATATATATATTATATGGTTGTCATATATGTTATATATATGTTTTATATATATTATTATAGTACAATGTTGGAAAGTTGGATTTTATATTTAGGATTCCCTATTCTGGGTAGCGTTAGTTATGGTGATGAGATCTTTTTTTTATTTCAAGAAAGTAAGGCACCTAGAGAGTACAGTTTTATTTGTAGATACAAATATCCCTTCAAAACCATAGGTGACTTTGAATTTCAAGTAAATGTTATCTTGTCATCTGTCTGAGTGGTTACTGAAGTTTACTTCTGAGATTGGAGTTTCCTGTTTTATTTTTTGTTCGCTTATTTGTTTGTTTCTCTTAGTCCCAAGTCTTCTATGAACTGACTTTAGGTCGGTAACTTAAACCTCTGGGGTAGATTTCTTGACTTTAAGGTGTTGGCTTTACCCTGTTTTTTTTGTTTGTTTGTTTGTTTTTTTAATATTCTAAAACCTCATGATGCTCATGATGAACAAAAAATCTCACCTTGGTAGAAATGTGGAAAAGCGAGAGACAGAGACAGACAGACAGACAAAGGAAAAAAAGAAATAGACATTGTTGCTTTCCTTTTATTGTCCCAGACATTCTTTTCCAGGCAATGTAAATTATTTGCCATCCACAGTTAATGAACATACTAATGTACATCTCTAAGTAGACTTTTATTGGCAAATGAGGTCACTAATAATAACGAAAAAATAGCAATAGCGACAAGGGACCACATTCATTTATTTAGTACTTAATCTCTCTCAGGTACTATATTAGAGCCTTCACCTGAACTAAAGCCCTTAAATCTCATAGCAATCTTCTGTGGCAAACATTATTATTATTCCCAGTTTACAAAAGAGGAAATGTAGACTTACAGAAGTGAGATAACTTGCCCAAGTCAACATTTCTTACAAATGTAGAAAGTGGGTTTCCTATTTGTCTTACTCCAGAGGCCACTATATTTACACCTGGAGTTACAAATAGTGCTCCACGGATTCAGACTATCGAAGTGCGTGTGTGTGCGTGCGTGTATGTGTGTGTGTGTGTGTGTGTGTGTGTGTGTGTGTGTGTGTGTTTGACAGAGAGAGAGAGAAAAAAAAGCCGGACACATTATCTTTTCACAATCCCTATCACCTACTTTTAGGATACATTCATTTTGCCTTTGCCTGCTTCATCCCTGATGGCATTTGAGTTTGTGGGCCTGTAACTATAGTTTTAGGAAGTTAGGACAGAAGTAAAGAGCAGGAAGAGTGGGGAGAAATATACAGAGAGAAAAACACAGGAAACATTTAATAGTCAATCACTGGTGACAGTGGTAATATTCTTGAAAAGTAGCATAGATTACAACGCAATGCTCAAAGAGGTTTAAGGTCTCAAAAATAGTTTAGGAGACTCTAAATGATATTACATTAAATATATTGTTGTAATAAAAACCTTTGTAAATAAAATTTCTTTGAGGCTTTCACTTCAAAAACAATTCTATTTTATTGGCCTTAACCCACACCCCCCTTTTTCCTCCTGATTGACCTTAGGTACTCAGGATCCCTGTGACTTTGTACTGCTGTGCTGAATCCAACTCCTTTTGAAGATTTTGCTATCCAAACTATATTTCTTGTTAAAGTTTCTAATAATTTGTTGCTGTTTTTCCTCAATATTATTTTATGTTACACTTTCCATCTCCCTGGTTTTGTTTTTGAAAGTCTCAGCAAAATACTTACATTACCTTCACTCCAGGCCTTTTCAGAAATTGTTGAGGTGCTAAAGAACACATTTTTCAAATCTCTTTACCTTTTGCTAACTGGATAAATTTTTTTCAATTTTCATTAAATAGCCTGTGTAACCCAAAAGTCTCCCGAGGATTTTTAAATCCCCTAGAACCTTACATTTTCATGTTGATTACATGTTTCTAACTTTGTCTTCTCAGTTTCTGGTTTCTCTTACCAGCCCATCCCTGTTTATTTATATTTTCATTTTATTCCCCCCCCCCCTTGATTGACCATCAGGAAAGATTGTGTGAGGATTGCAGGTTGGTGGTTGGTTATGAGGATACAATTTAAATGGGAAACTAACATCATAGAACCTAAAAATAACTGAATATTGAAGATCTGTTTTTATTAAATGTGATGTAGCTATACCACCTCTGAAGAAATATTGCTGGCTACCTATGACCCTTAGCTTCACATTAGGCTCCCAAGTTTTCAGGTTGTTATCCAACACTGGTTACTTTCAAAGCAAATTTTGGTGGCAATTGAAAGTCTTTGGCTTCAAAGTAAAGATTGGGTGACTGAGGAAACAAAAGGGAGGACTGAGGAAACAAAAAGTACTGCATTCCTAACAATTGTAGGATCCTCAGGGGGATTCTTAAATATTTTAAGGAGTTAGGAGGAAAGTAGAAGAGGAGGAAGCAGGAACTCCTCCTAATCTGGGCTTTAACGGGCTTCAATATTGTAAGTGTGAAGATGGGGGAGGGCATTATTCACACCCTAACTTTAAACTTGGAGCATTAAAATAGCAAGCACAAATAAAATGATATACAATCTAACAAAATTCATTGACATTTACACTTAAAATTAAGTAAATTAGTTCATGTAAATGATACATTGGTAATAATGATATTAAATGATATGTAAATAAAAAATCATATTACCTCAAAACCAAGATTGGAAAGGAATGAATACACTCAAACTCAACTTGAATTATTTTATCAGTTGTGAATAATAAGGCGTAAATTAAAAATTCTAAGAGAACTCATGGTAATGTAATGTAGAATACGGAAACCAAACAAACAAATCCTCTGTCTATAAAATATACCGGCAAAGTAGCTTGTACAATGGGCAACTAATAAATTTTTTGCTTTGGTAAAAGTAATAACTGATCATCACAGAGAAAATCCAAAGTTAATCAAAAGTTAAAAATCACTTATAACCCATGATTTCTGAGTTAATTATTATTAATACATTTAAGAATTTTTTCTCAGCATTTCTCTGAGAGATTTTATTAACTTCATTATGTATTTTATCTACTATTATATTGCAATCATGCTAAAGGATAGAAACATTTTAAACTGAATTTAAATGTAATGTCATTGGCCAGGCACTGTGGCTCATGCCTTTAATCCCAGTACTTTGGGAGGCCAAGTTGGGTAAATCACTTGAGGCCAGGAGTTTGAGACCAGCCTGGGCAACATGGTGAAACCCCATCTCTACTAAAAATTACAAAAATTAGTTGGTTGTGGTGGTGCATGCCTGTAATCTTAGCTACTCTGGAGGCTGAGGCGGGCAAATCGCCTGAACCCAGGAGGTGGAGGCTACAGTGAGCAGAGATCACACTACTGCACTCCAGCCTGGGTGACAGAACAAGACTCCATCTCAAAAAAAAAAAAAAAGAAAAAAAGTAATTTTATTGTTGTATAATATGCCATTTTGTGGATACAACGTATCGACCTTTTCTTTATTTTGGTCACTGTGTCTGTATCTTAAAAAATTAATATAAGTTAAGCTATAATCAATATCATTGATAAATTTTTCCTAAAATCTGTTCGTTTCTATAAGTACAGACATTACTTAACATATAGACATTAAGTTGTCTATACTTAAACAAATGAACAGATTTCAGGTAAAATTTATCACAGTATCAATGGCTATAATTTTTTTAAAGTATAGGCTAAAGATTTCTAGAACAGCTACCCTTTTTATCCTCCCTGGTATATACAACTGCCTAAACTCTGAACAATCATAGTTTCAACAGTAACGACTTTTAGACATTTTAAAATATGGTAATTTGATACCCAGGAGTGATCAAAGTTGTTTTTTCTTTTTTCATTTACAGTTCTTGAACTAGTTAGCAGTTTAAAACCCACCCATGGTAATGATAAGTAGAACCTTAGAATCTTAATGATAATTTTGTCCAGTCTCTAATATAAACATATTGTATTATGTTTCAATTCAAATTTGAAAATGCCTAATGATGTTGATCTCATTACTTCCTATCATATGAGGATTAGATGAAAGAATTAGATCTGGAGGTATACCCAATTAGTAAACCTCCACCATTAAGGAAAACATACCTTAGCAAAAGTGGAAACTTCCAGATTTGAAGACCAATATCAATGAATCAGGATACCTGCATGCAATGCCTATGTCCTTCCATGTGTAGATTCATGGTGACCTAAAAGTAGTCAAATTAATAATAGTCATATATAGAGATGGCATGAAGTTGAAAAACAAATAAGAATTTGTTACCTGATTTTCAAAAGGACTGTTAAAAAGGAATTAAGAACTTCAATGTTGAATGATTTCATATGGACAAGTTCAAATATCTTTACTGATATTCTGTAAAATTACAGCTCGAAAGTGTTGAAGGAGAATTTAATCTCTCAATATTATAGAACAAGTGCAGACACACTGGGATCAGGCAGTTCTAGGTTTAAATCCTATCAACTGCTTATATGAGTTCAATTTCTATGAATCTTGGTTTGTTTTTCTAAAAATAGAGATGATATTATTCTCTGGACCGATGGTAGGATTTAAACAGATAACATACACAAACACCACAGTGCCTGGCTTATAGTAATTGCTGAATAAATGTTAGTTCTCTTTGCTCTCATTCTTCTCCTGTTCAGAAACACCAATTTTGTTTTTCAGATATCTTGTGGATAATTTTCCATCTTGTTGCCCTCCATACACACTCAATTATATTCCCTGACAGTTCTCAACAAAGGGTTGGGCTGTCTCCCGAATCTCCCCAAGTGACCTCTTTTCTTATTTCTCCTGCTTAGAGTGATGGCTTGCCAATTTAGATTTCTCAACAAGTGTTCCCAACTAACTGTACCTCAAATTAATTGCGTATGTATTTTAAGTTTGTTCAACACCTGTCTCTACCATTTTTAATCATCATGAAATGCTGTCTTTTAACTCAAGGTCCATTTTCCTTAGATTCCAGCTCTTTGAGCACAAGGAGTCAACAAGCATTTCTACGGAGAACATTTTCTTTGTCATACAATGAGTTCGGTGCTTTTGGGGCAGATGGAAAGGCAAATGAATACAACTACCAACCAAATAAGGAGGTCAGATAAAACATTCATACAATATAAACATCATAAATGAGTTAAAAAGTAATAGGAAAATTCAAATAAAAAATTATCCTCATACTCATTGTTTTCACATGGCACAAACTTCCAAATAGGTTAAAGTTGGAAAAAGCTCATTCTCAGTTAGAAAAAGTTCTCAATCAAGTAAATCACATACAATGGCTAAGTGGCATTCTTTTTTCTTTTTTGAGCTCAACTTTTATATGTATGTGTGTGTGTATATATATACACACACATATGCATATATGTATATACGCATATGGGTGTGTGTGTATATATATATGTAGTCTACAAAGAAAGAGATTGTTTGGACTTCCTGTGAATTGTATTACTTTGTACACTGAGTCATTGCGGCAGAAACAGGCAAAGAAAATGGTAGTTTTTTTTTTTTTTTTTTTTTTTGAGACAGTCTTGCTCTGTCACCCAGGCTGGAGTGCAGTGGTGCGATCTTGGCTAACTGCAGCCTCTGCCTCCTGGGTTCCAGTGATTTTCCTGCCTCAGCCTCCCAGATAGCTAGGATTACAGGCATGCATCACTATGCCTGGCTAATTTTTGTATTTTTAGTAGACACAGGGTTTCACCATGTTGGCCAGGCTGGTCTTGAACTCCTGACCTCAGGTGATCTGCCCACCTTGGCCTCCCAAAGTGCTAGGATTACAGGTGTGAGCCACTGTGTCCAGTTGTGATTTTTTAAGGGTAAAAAGTAAATCCTTTTCTTAATGATGAATGAATATTATAGTTAGTTTATGATGCTCAAAGTCGTGTGAGAACAAAGTGTGGGCAGTGGGAATTTCAGAACCACTTGATAATCAATGTTGCAGATGCCCTGTTTCTTATGAAAAAGTAACTGGTATTATCACTCTAATTTGGGCAAAGTTTGTAAAGGGAAAGCTTGAGTATAAAAATAAATATGGGACGGGCGCGGTGGCTCACGCCTGTAATCCCAGCACTTTAGGAGGCTGAGGCGGGCAGATCATGAGGTTAGGAGATCAAGGCCATCTTGGCCAACATGTTGAAACCCCGTTTCTACTAAAAATACAAAAATTAGCTGGACGTGGTGGCCCATGCCTGTAATCCCAGCTACTTGGGAAGGTGAGGCAGGAGAATTGCTTGAACCCGGGAGGCAGAGGTTGCAGTGAGCCGAGATCGTGCCACTGCACTCCATCCAGCCTGGCGACATAACAAGACTCCATCTAAAAATAAATAAATAAGTAAATAAGTAAATAAATAAAATAAAATAAATCTGAAGGATTGCTGTTTTGTCTTGCACATAGAACCTCTAGTTAAAGTGACACAGAAAAAAGAGGAGTTCATTTTGTATATGTAATTTTTGGGATTGCAAAGTTGCCCCAATAAGTAAGACTAAGACATGGAACATCCTTCAAATCTCAGATGACTTAGAATGCAAGATAAAATCAATTTCATGTGTTTAAAGTAGAAGTTACTTTATAAAAATAAATATCATTCCAGAATGTTCTAAGAATCTTTAGTTTAAACTCACAAGTCCTATCTTGTTTTAAAATAAACCCACTCCAAAAAAAATATGCAGACAAAATTTGTAAGAAGAGTACATTCATTTTCTATTGCTGCCACAAACTTAAGAGACTGAAAGCAACAAATATGTATCTTACAACTCTGTAGGTTGAAAGTCTGACATTGATCGCACTATGCTAAAATCCAGGTGTCATCAGGGCTGCATTTCTTCCTGGTGTCACTAAGGGAGAATCTATTTACTTGCTCATTCAGGTTGTTGTCAGAATTCAGTTCCATGCAGTTTTAGAAGAGAGGTCTCCATTCCCTTGGTGGTTTTCAGCTGAGGGTCATTCTTAGCTTCTAGAGGCTGTCCACATTCCTTGGCACATAGCCCATACTATGGTCTGAATGTTTATGTCTCCCCAAAATTTATATATTGAAATCCTAACCTTCAAGGTGATGGTGTTAGGAGGTAGGGCCCTTGTGAGGTAACTGACTAGATCATAAGGGAAGCGGCATCCTGAATGAGATTAGTGTCCTTATAAAAGAGGCCCAAGGAAGCTCCTTGCCCCTTCCAACATGTGAGGACACTTCAACAAAGTGCCATCTATGAGCCAAACAGTGAGTCCAGACACTGAATTTGCTAGGGCTTTGATCTTGGACTTCCTAGCCTCCAAAACTGTGATAAATTTCTATTGTTTATAATAATTCAGTTTATGGTATTTTGTTATAGCAGCCTGAACAGATGAAGACTGCCTCCTTTCTTCATGTTCAAAGATAGAAACAGTAAGTACAGTCTTCCACACATTTCAAATCACCTCTACCTCTTCTTCCATCACCCAGTCTCTCTGACCCACATCAACAATTCTACCCTCCTCTTCCACTGTTAAGAACTCATGTGATTTTATTGGGCCCACGTGAATAATTCAAAATAACTTCCCATCTCAAATTCCTTAACTTTAATTACGTCTTCAAAGTTTATTTTTGCCAATTAAGACAACATATTTACAGGTTCTCTTGATTTGGGCATAGATTTTTTTTTAAGGGAGAGGGTTATTCTTCCTGCCTACAACAGCGAGATCAAAAGATGGCTGATGTTCTCCCTTCTGGTTTTCCTAAAATGCTAGGTGTTTAATTCAGAAGCTGTATTGTTCACGCGATTGGGGGGATAAGTAACTGCTTAAAAATGACCTAAATGTCTTGTTCACAGTGGTTGACATGCTGTAAACTTTTTATATTAAATCAGCTTTTCCAGTGTTTATATTCTCAAAACCATAGTTGAATTAATGTTTGTGTATGGCAGGTGAAGGAAGTAGATGGCTCTGCCTTTCCTAAAACTCTTAAGATTTTACTGTCTTTTCTGTGAAATTATCTGTATACAGCAAAATGAAAAACAAATGCTTTGATAGATATAAATGATCTATGAGTGTGTTTTTGTATGTATGTGCATAGAATAGGTATGGAGGTCAAAATGATTTGGTAATTTTAGGTTCAGACATAATATTAATTGGGTTAAGAATCTAAGTTTGTTTTAAAATGTTTTAAAATAACTCCATTTCTGAACACATGGCAATAGTTGACAAGCAAATTACGTATCTGACTATATTTGCCTGCAAGATAAAGCTTGACTTATAGGAGGACTGAATAAGATTTTGTCTACATTTAAATTAGCAATGAGTATATCTATTGAAATAGAACAAGACAACAGCTTATTTGTTTTATGAAACTGTCTACTAGAATTGGTTGCTAAATAGTAATACGTTATCTGTTGTTAAGCCTGTCAAGGAAATTAGTTATTATATGTGTGTTGATAGGCATTCATTGGAGAAAATTTGTGTTTCCTCTATAAAAGAGTAATTTTATCCTATTTATACAGTGTTTACTAAAATGTAAAAAAAAATTAGACAGTTGTGGCTAGTCATGTCAAGAAAATCTGCAGTTGAAAAGAAAGTAATTGCACTAGTTTTAAAAAAAATTTTCCAGTGCTTAAATCTTAACAGGAATTTTGCAAAATGACATCGGAAATGAATCTTATTTCAACATATAATGTTTTAGTAAAAATGGGATAGAATGTTACTCTTGAAGTACTGGTGAGTAAAAGTAGGCTGCAATTATACTATGTTCCCCTATACCCTTCCCCAAATCTAAATTTCATGGGTGCTTTCCCTGAATCATCCAAAAAAAAAAAAAAAAAAGAAAAAGAAAGAAAGAAAAAGTAAAAAAGTGACAGGAATTCTCCAAATACATTTTTTTCTTGAATACGAGCAGTATACTATTTAGGTTTCTAGAACCATTATGTTAATGTTAGTTAGTCAAGTGGCTCATTTTGGACCATTTGCTTAGTTAGTGACAGAAAAAAAATTAATCTTGCTATATGGGTTAGCTTCAAATACAGTTGGTCTTCAGACTGATAGACTAACTTTAGCATCTTTTGTAGAATGATAAAAAACAGAACAGAAAAATACCAGAACTACTGACCTTTAATTTTCTTCTTGTCAAATAAAGAGAAAAAATATGTTGTACCTAATGTAAAACACATACTAGAAATTATTATATAAAAAATTACATCAGAATTATTTCCTTTCATAGAATCTCCAAACTAGTATATTTTCATGGCTTCTCTGAAAATTCCAGTTCAAGGAGCTTCTTATAGTTGCACTACAAATAGAAAAGCTGTTGATAGCTCATGCTTAGAGACATATTATCTGGAGAAACATTCTGTGTGCCTTAGCTGAGGCTGTACCACTGGTTTGAGATCTTTGAATTTCTTTTTACTTTTTAAAAATACTGAACTCACAGAACATTTAAATTTAATACAAACCATAGTATAAACAGTAAAATATTTGGTTCATGTACTTACTATAGCACTCAGGACTATTAGTATTTAGTTTTAGTTATCTCTGACATAACATAGAGGAGTGTGAATATTTTTCATTCAGTAATGAAATATTTCTTTAGTTTATTTTGCCTTTAATCAGCATTGGTATCTGTCAAAGTATAATTAGTGGTGACATGTAATGGGAAACGTATTGGTAAAACAGATTTCAAATGACACAATAAGAGATATTAAGAGAGTGATGTCAGAAAGATGGCTGACTAGAGGTGCTTGGTGTTTATCACCCATCACACAAAAGGACAAAAACAACAAATAAGCAACTATAGTTTGACAAGAGTATTTGAATGAGAATGCTAAAGTACAGCAGGAAACTGGCAGAAATCCTGTGGAACACAGACACTCAAGATGGCCACATAGAGAAACGAGTGAGACATGTTGACATTGCCATGCCACCTTCCCAGTTAGGATCAGCTCAGAACCAGGAGGGACTTTCCCATGTAGGGAGAAAGTAAACAGAAGGCCCTTAGCATTTCTCATCAATGCCACAGACCCCTGTATGTTTTGCTGCTGGAGAATCTTGCAATTTTCTCAAGCTCTCCATACAGTTTTGGGAGCTTTCAGGAGTTCACACAGCTGGATTACTCCAGAAAAGGAGCTAATATAATGTCATTTTCCCCATATTACCCAAGCCCCTACTGCAAGATGCCATATCTAAACCAGAGTCAGTAATAAAATGTGTCCTTTCCAGGGACCAGTAGCCACTGCATCTTTCCATCTTTGAGGCTCCACCTCCATTACACCATGCTTGCACACAATAGCACAACATTACCCAGCTGCGCTGTTACAGTTTTCTACTCCTAGGAGAAAGCTGCCTAGGAGGTACAGTACATTCCTCACCTCAGGAGCTACAGCATCCAAACCCAACCTGCTTGAAATCTACATCCAGTGGAACAACCATGATCCCAGCACTCCACCCTTAGGGGAGCAGCAACTGAGCTAACCTGCTTGCCAGCCATCCTTGCACTTCCTTTAAGCATGGATCATCCTGGAACTTTGCCTTCAGGAGAGTAGATCTCAATCCAAGCTGCCAGTCAACCAGTTTCATACTTCTCCAGAATATGGACCAGCTTGATACCCCACCCTAAGGGGAACAACTCCTGAGCAGAGCCATCAGATATCCAGCACCATGCTACCCGCCAGCATGGACCAGCCCACTGCCCAGCCCCTAGTGAAGCAAAGCCCAAGTCACAAGTTGACCAGCCCTACATATCCCCAAAACACAGACTACACCAGTGCCCCAATATCAAGGAGTAGTAACTGAGTAGGTAGACCAGCCACAAACATTTCTACAGCATGAGCCACTGAGGCATACTGAGGCACACTCAGCCATCACTGATGTAGCCTATAGCTGAAGAAACTGCATGGAGACTACCCTGCGGCATTCACCCAGAAGCAAATCGAAAATACCCTGCTCAACCAACACCCTAGAACACATGTGCAGGTGAGTCTTTCCCCATGAAAGACACTGTATGAAATTGGAAGTGTTTACTGTTCCATCAGATGCACAGATATCAACACGGTGATATCGGAAACATAAAAAAGAAAGCAAATAGGACACTACCAAAGAAACACAATACATTTCCTATAATGGACTCCCCAAAAATGAACGTTTATGAGTTTCCTGAAAATGAATTAAAAATAATGACCTAAGGACACTTACAATAAAAGATAATACAGACAGACAAACTAAATTAGATGAATAGTTTAGGATCCAAAAGAGAAATTCAACAAAGAGACACCTATGACCAAAAAAGAAACAAACACGAATACTATGGCTAAAGAATTCAATGAATGAACTAAAATATACAATTGAGATTTTCAAGAACAGACTATATCAAGCAAAATAATGAGTTTCTGAACTTGAAGATAAGTCTTTTGAAATAAACCAGTCAGCAAGAAAGAAAAAAAAGAATGAAAACGAGCAAATAAAGCCTACAGGATGTGTGGAACATTATTAAGCAATCAAATATTTACATTTTTGGAGTTTAAAGGCAGAAGAGATGAAGAAGTGCACAGAAAGACTATTTAACAAAACAATATCTAAAAACTATCCAAGATTTGGGAAAGATATGGACATCCAGATTCATGAAGCTCAAAAGATTTGAAATAAATTCAAGTCTCTTTGCCCTTGCCAAGCTTCCTTAGCCCTCGCCAAGGCATATTAAAATAACGTTGTCAAAAGTCAAAGAAAGAATTCTAAAAAACAGCAAGAGTAAAGTATCAAGTCACATATAAGAAAATTCCCCTTAGACTATCAGCAGATTTCTCAGCAGAAACCTTGCAGGCCAGGAAAGAATGGCATGCTATATTGAAAGTGCTAGGGGAAAAAAAAAAAATTGCCTGGCTAGAATAGTATGCCCAACAAAGCTTTCCTTCAGAAATGAAGGAAAAATAGTCATCACTACCAAATAAGCCTTACAAAAAATGTTAAATGGAATGTCTCGAGTGAAAGCAAAAGGACAATAATTACTATCATGCAAACATATGAAAGTATATACCTCACTTTTATAGGTAAATTCGTCGTAAAAATCAGAATACTCCATTACTCTAATGCTGATATACAATCTTTCAGATGTCAAGTATGATAATTAAAAGTCAAAATGGTCAACAATCATTACAGAAAATTAATAAATATGATACATCACATTACAATAATCAAAGACAAAATCCATATGATTATTTCAATAGGCAGAGATAAATCATTTGACTAAATTCAGTATCCCTTCATGATAAAAACTCTCAACAAATTAGGTATAAAAGGAATGTATGTCAACACAATGAAGGTCATATACAACAACACACAACCAACATCGTACTAAACAGGGAAATTTTGAAAGCTTTCTCTCTAAGATATGGAACAAGACAAAATGTCCACTTTTATCACTATTATTCAGGATAAAATTCATCAGACCACTCCTGTTCAATATTTAGGAATGGTGGTTGATAAACAATGCATTCAACCTCAAAAAGTTCAAATTAGGAGAGATTTCTTGAAAACTTTAATTGACTTCCCAAAAACTTTTGGGTAACATTAATTATTTAAGATCTACTTTAGGTATTCCAACCTATGCACTGTCTAACTTGTTTTCTACACTGCAGGAAGATTCCAATCTCTGCAGTCCCAGGACTTTGACTCCTGAGGCTTTACTAGAACTGGAATTTGTAGAGGAAAGAATCCAGACCACCCAGTTATCTAGAGTACAGCCGTTTCAGCTTCTGGTTTTAGCTTCATTACACTCCCCTACTGGACTAATATTTCAATGTAATGATTTAATAGAGTGGTGTTTTCTTCCTCATTCTGTGTCAAAAACTTTGTCTGTTTATCTGGATCAAATAGCCATACTAATTGGACAGGCTCGGTGTACAATACTTCAAATTTCTGGATTTGATCTAAATTTAATTGTAGTTCCTTTAATCAGTTTGAAGTTCAAGTTGCCTTTCAACATTCTGTACTGTGGCAAATTCACTTGGCTAATTTTATCGGCGTTATTGACAATCATTCTCCAAAAAACAAATTGTTTGATTTTATAAAAATGATGTCTTGGGTGGTCCCTCGATTAACCAAAGATCAGCCCATTTCTGAGGCCGTTACAGTGTTCACCGATGACTCCAGTAATGGCAATGCTGGTTATGTAGGTCCTACAGACAAGCTTATTTCTACCTCTTATACTTCTGCTCAAAAGGCAGAGTTAATTGCTGTAATTACTGCCTTACAGGATTTCCCCAAACCTTTAAATATTGTCTCTAATTCTACTTAACGTGGGAAAGAGGATATGCTTGTGTTTTACCAGGAGATCATCAAAACAAAACCACAGGGGAAAGACATCTGTGTCAGAGACTGCCCTCAGACGTGGTGAGATCTATGCCAACTCCTTAGAAGCTGGCACAGCAAATCACAATGGGTCTGATTCAATCCTCCCTGATGGCAATGGAGACCCATCTAACTAATCCCACTTCTAATTACCTTCCTTTTTCTCCTTACAAACCTAAAAATCTCACCATTTCTATTAGCCTAAAAATAACATCCCTCTGTTCTCTTCCTCCTTCAGCACTCAATCTGGCTTACAATGCATTTTATTTAATGATTCTCCTCCTTACACTTTCTGTCTCACCAGTTTCCTCTCACACTGATTTACCTGCTACACATAATTATTCTTATTGGGCTTATGTGCCTTTTACGCCACTTATTGGACCTCTCACCTGGATAAATGTTCCTGTGGAAATCTACACTAACAATATAGTATGTGGATGCCTGGAGCTACAGATGACCATTGCCCTGCTCAACCAAGAGAAGAAGGCACTGCATTTAATGTTACCATGGGTTATAAATACCCTGCTCTGTGCCTCGGACATGCACCTGGTTGTACCCATCTAGAAACTCAAGTCTGGGCTGCTTATCTTCTGGAGAGATCCAGCTACAGAGGAACCAGGACATTTGGTCTCTGGCCTCTCCCTTTCTCCTTTAAAACAAATGAAAGGGGGAGTAATGGGAGATACCCCATACTTTCAATATAAACCTGCAGGAAAACCATGCCCTAAAAATTTTGAGGACCCCTCTAAAACTTTAATTTGGGAAGACTGTGTTAACTCACATGCAGTAATATTAAAAAATGACTCATATGGTTTAGTAATAGACTGGGCACCAAAGGCCTATTTAAAAAACAATTGCTCCTCTGGCAGAAGGGAATGCCTGGAGACTACTTATTTTATTTCTTACGGGGAGAATGAGAATCATCATTCTACTTTGCATAGGAGGTTCAGCTCATTCTTTCCCTTAAAATGGGAAGAGAAAGGCATTACACCCCCCAAGGCCTCGTATGATACTCCCCATTCTGAGCCCAGAACACCCAGAACTTTGGAAATTGGCTATTGCCATGTCTGTACTGTGAGTATGGGAAGGGAAAACTATTCTGTCTGTTGTCCCCGCTACCGCCCCCGTCTCTCAGTATCAATGTAGATCCAGACATTCTGCTTTACTTACCTCCAACCTGACTGTTCCCATACAGAGTTGTGTTTAGCCTCCTTACACGCTGTTAGTGGGAAATATCAAAATTTGGACGAACAATCAAACTGTCCAATACATTAATTGTCATTTTTACACTTGTATTAACTCCCATTTTGACTCCAGGAAAAGTGTAATGTTGGTTCGAGCTCGAGAAGGAATCTGGATTCTGATAAGTTTGCCCAGACCTTGGGAATCCTCCCCCTCAATACATTTAATTAATGAAGTGTTACAGCAAATTCTAAAAAGATCTAAGAGATTTGTTTTCACTTTAATCGCTGTGATCATGGGCCTAATTACAGTCACTTCACTGGCCACCACTGCTAGAATGGCGTTACATCAATCTATTCAAATGGCTCATTTTGTTAATGATTGGCAAGCCAATTCCACCCAAATGTGGAATTCTCAACAAGGCATTGATCAAAAATTGGCTAATCAAATTAATGATTTAAGACAGTCTGTTATTTGGCTTGGAGATCGGGTAGTGAGTCTCGAACATCGCATGCAAATGCAGTACGTCTGGAATACCTCTGATTTCTGTATCACCCCGTATTCCTATAATGAGAATGATCATTCATGGGAAATGGTTAAAGGACACCTTCTGGTTAGGGAAGATAATTTATCACTGGACATAACTAAATTAAAGAAACAAATTTTTGAAGCCTCTCAAGCTCACTTATCCATTGTGCCTGGAGCTGAGGCGTTAGATCAGGTGGCAGACAATCTTTACGGATTAAACCCCACAACTTGGATTAAGTCTACTGGGGGCTCCACTGTAGTAAATTTTGGAATTATGTTTCTCTGTTTAATACGTCTGTTTTTAGTGTGCCGGACCAGACAAAGACTCTTGCGTCAAAATTGAGAGAACAAGCAAGCCTACATCACCATGCTAAACATATACAGGTCTTTCTTTTTCTAATGATAACTTGACAAATAAAAATCATATATATTCATGGTGTACATTATGTTTTGTTACATGTATACACTGTAGAATGACTAAATGAAACTAATTAATATATCCATTACCTCACATACTTATCCTTTGTTTTTGTGGTGAGAACACCAAATATATTAGCAATTTTCCAGCATACAGTATATTGTTATTAATTATACTCACCACACTGTACCATGGGTCCTATTGAACTTCCTACTGTCTAATTAAAATTTTGTATCCTTTGACCAACATCTCTCTCCAGTCTCCCCAAGTCCCAGGTCTGGTAATCACCATTCTACTGTCTCCTTTTATGAATTCAACATTTTTAGATTCCATATGTAAGATCATACAGTATTTGTTTTTCTGTGTCTGGCTTATATAACTTAGCATAATGTCTCCAGGTTAATACATGTTGTTGCAAATGACAGGATTTCCCTCTTTTTTAAAGTAAATAGTATTACATTATGTAAATACACCACATTTTCTTTATGCATTCATATATACACAGACACTTAGGTTGATTCTGTATCTTGGCTATTATGAATAATGCTGCATTATACATAAGGGAGCAGGGATCTCTTTAAGATCCTGACTTCAGTTCCTTTGGATATACACCCAATAGTAGAATTAATGAATCATGTTATTTGCATAATCCTTGCTACATTATTATATCTTACTCATTTTAACAGTGGAGAGATCTTAAAAATATTATAACCAAACGAAATAATATGAAAAGTTGTAATTTCACCAATGAAAGTAATCATGCCAATTGTAAAATTTGTAATTTAATTGATTAAAACTGCTTTTGACATTTAGGATGAAATTTAGCAAAATGCTTGGTACTGGTGGAGATACAGATAGCACAGGTGCTTGTGGTAGCCACCTCTGGAGTGGAAATTTTTTTATAAAACACTAGATAGGCCATCCTGGACTGTGGATTTTCCATTAGAAGTGACTGTCCATAGGATTGAAGCTTGAAATAATTGTTAAATGCCTAATATAATGCAGTCTATGATAAAATAGTTTACAGAAAACTATATATAGATATTAGAATAGCATGGAAGGTATCATGTAGGAATAATGTGAAGTCAAAAATCACCGCATTAAAGTAGAAAAAGGAGGACTCTCACACTACTGCAAATACAGTTACTTACCATCACCTCCTTGGCCAAGAAAAAAAAAAAGGCAGAGATCAAGTTACTTTACTGTCTAGTCCATTATTAGGGGTAGATAAACTGCTTATAAAAAATCCTTGGGTTCTGGTAAATTGTGTTGCTTAACTGAAAGCATATAATGGAACTGGTTTTTACTAGCTTTTTAATAACACTTTGAAAATGGAGAATAGTTATCTTTTATTTATCCTTCAAATAATTATTCTGTGAAGTGCTACATGTAATAAAGTACAGATGATCTATTTTGGTCATCTACACTTTAATTGGTCAGAACCATTATCAGATTTATGCAGAATGAGATTTGAGAGGTTTTGTTTGTTTGTTTGTTTACTCTTTGAAATAATTCAAATAATGAAGCCCCATGATGAGTGAGTTGGAAGACTATAAGCATTGATTTTTTTAATCTTCTTAACAAGAAGTGTACACCTTACATGTTATTTTTGTAGCATACTTTAAATATTCAAATGGTATGCTACTTACAATGAAAGTATTTGGTTTATTTTAGTTTTTCAAATTTCCTGGATATTTACAAGTTAAATAACCAAGCAAATCTCCAAAAGAAGTGCACCACAACCATGCTCAAATAAACCTCATATTTTTACTTAAAAATAGGAAGAAAATGTTTTCATTATTTACTAAATTGAAACATAATCTTCCACAGAACACAAAATAGTAAAGCAGCTATTAAATGCTTCTATTTGCTTTCACACTTTTTCAAAAAATCCCATGTTATCCTGAATTTAATCACTGAGATATTGCTAATGAATAACTTCGTTTCAAGAGCTTGAAGAAGTTAAATGTGCTTTACAAATTGAGATTCATTTTTGTTGTCTATTATTTTGAAAGGTGGAAAGTCAATCTATAGCGACTATGTAATAACTTTATACATGTACTAGGCAAAGCTGTTTGTGTTTGGTTTTTATAACATCAAGTAAATTCACCTAATTTTTTTCTACTTTGTGAAATTCTGAGTTTTAGAATTCAGGGAATTGCAGTATAACAGGATAAAATAGGAGCAGAATAGAGATGTATTAAGAAATACCTCTTGGATATTTCATCTATTGATCATTTTCTTAGTTAAATAAGAACGTTTTCTTTCTTCCCTATCTCTCAGGACCAATGATTGCCATTTTAAATAAATTTGTAAATACTCTGTTAAGATGTTCACTTGTCTTGGAGGCAAACTGCATGGCTGCTCAAACTTCAGCCTTTGTTACTTAAGTCATTTTAGTGTCTGAACAGCTGGATGAGAACACAGAAACTGGCATGCGGCCACTTCCCTTTAAAGCCCCACTGAAAACAATGCCACACCATTGAGAATAAAGCAGCAACTGCTGATTTGTTCTACCGAATGGACAGTTGCTGTTGAAAATCTTCCAAGCTGTCTTTCTATTGTTTTCTTCCCCAACAATTTATTGAACTCACGTATAAGTTATTGCCATTTTGGAAGTGTGTTTTTAGTCTGTATCTTAATTCATCACACTAGGGGCTGCGTGCACTGGCTCATGCCTATAATCTCAGCACTTTGGGAGGCCGAGGCGGGTGGGTCGTCTGAGGTCAGGAGTTCCAGACCAGCCTGGCCAACATGGTGAAACCGTGTCTCGACTAGAGATACAAAAAAATTAGCTGGGCATGGTGGTGGGCACCTGTAATCCCAGCTACTGCGGAGGCTGAGGCAGAAGAATCACTTGAAACTGGGAGGCGGAGTTGCAGGGAGCTGAGATCATGCTATTGCACTCCAGCCTGGGAAACAAGAATGAAACTTCGTCTCAAAAAAAACAAAAACAAAAACAAAACAAAACAAAACAAAAAAACCCACTAATTTTGTTTTTCCTATTATCAGAGCTAAGAAAATCAGAACTATGTACCTCAAACTAACCTTGATTTCTGCTGTTGTTATTGCTCTTTTGCAATTATGTATGTAAACATTATCTTTTTTTTTTTTTTTTTTTTGGAGACAGAGTCTTGCTCTGTCACCCAGGCTAGAGTGCAGTGGCGTGATTTCAGCTCACTGCAACCTCTGCCTCCCGGGTTCCAGTGATTCTCTCGCCTCAGACTCCTAAGTAGCTGGGATTACAGGCGTGGGCCACCACACCTGGCTAATTTTTGTATTTTTAGTGAAGATGGGGTTTCACCATGTTTGCCAGGCTGGTCTTGAACTCCTGACCTCAGGTGATCTGCCCACCTCGGCCTCCCAAAGTGCTGGCATTAGAGGCATGAGCCACCATGTCTGGCCAATATTACCATTTTTTACCTTTGTGTATCTTCCCTCTTTATCCATCGAAATTCTGAATCAATCCTTTAAAATAATGTTGAATATCTTACCAATAGATTCACTGTCAAGTCTATACTTTCTCTAAAGCCTGTCAAGATCATAAAATGACCATACATATTCTTTTAGTTACCTTTAAAAATTTCAACCTTACAAAAATCCTGCAAGAACAAAGGATTCTCATATAATATTCACCTAGATTCTTTAAATGTTAATCTGTTACTACATTTTCTCCTGTATACTCTCACATTGCAGACATGATGCCTTTGTATTTCTAAATGTTGCAGTATTTCCTTTAAGAAAAAAAAAAAAAAAGGAAATTCTTTCACTTAACCATAAGAGGGGTATCCAATCTTTTGGTTTCCCTGGGCCACACTGGAAGAAGAATTGCCTTGGGACACATATAAAATACACTAACACTAATGATAGCTGATAAGCATAAAAAAAAAAAAAATCTCATAAGGTTTTAAGAAAGTCATCCTGAGCTGCATGTGGCCCAAGGGCAGCAGGTTGGACAAGCTTGTCATAGGACATTATCAAAATCAGGAAATTAACTTTGATACACTGTTATTATTTAGATCTAAAACCTTTTTCAGATTTCACCAATTAATTTCATATCTATTATTGCAAAAGAATAACAACATCAAAAAATCACTTTTTATTTTCCTCGTTTAGGATCCAAATTATATGCATTTAGGTGTTGTATCTATTAGTCTCCTTTAATCAGGAAGAGGTCTTTCTGTCTTTCACGACCTTGATATTTTTGAAGAGTGCAGGCCAATGTCCTTCATGTTTTTATTTCAATACTCTAGAGTAGATACATTATAAAATAACCAGGCATATAAAGTCTTATTTGTACTTTAAATATCAATTCTATTAAATATCTGTGAACTTTCCTTTACACCTTGGTTTATATAGGCAGCTTACTCAACTGTGCAGCAAAATTATATGTTGTAGGCATCAGAGGTAATAATTTAAATAAGACATAGTTACTGCCCTTGGGCATGGCTATATACAGAAGTATATTTTTAACTGTGGTACATAACATCGCTTTTCCTCCCAAATTTTGAGCAGTAGATAAGTACAATCCTTTGTTTGTTCGTGGATTTTTTTGTTAGGTAGTTTATTTTGTACCTCAACCTAACCTCAATCTTCCACTCATGAAAGCAGCAGAAATTCTCATAGTAAATACATTAGCTGAATGTTCTGGTATTTAGGGAAGAAAAGTTAAACTGTTAAATCACTATGCATATTTGCTGAACAAATTTTGTCAGTCTAAGCTTTTCAGAGATAGGACGTATTTTATTTTATATCATTGACTTAGACATTGACTCTTATCTTTTCCTTTTTACTCCATGTCTCGTGGTTAAATACATGGTAAAGGGAACAGATAGCTTACAAAGAAGATATAATTTCATCTAAAGACAATTCATGTTAGCTATACTTGAAAGTTGTCACATAAATTTCAGAGAATATAATCTTATGTAAAATAAGTGTACCTAATAGTTTATTTAAATATATATTTATAAAAAGATCATGCCGCTGACCTCTGCTTGCATGTTCCATTAAACTGACTCTAAAATCTGTAGATTTTGAAATTCAATGCCAATATTAGTTGTTTTAAATCATAGATAACTTAAAATATATGAATTAAAATGAGGGATATTATATAAAACAGTAGCCATAGAGATGGTTTTGTATATTCAAATATATTGATAGACTATAGATATAGATTCAAAGATAGATAGGTAATTTCACAAAAAATAAATATGAATCACTTTAACAAGTAGAAAAGGGCATTTTGCAGCAAGGAGAAAAACAGTATCAGAGTACTTATAGGAGTATTATCCTGGTTTTCCTGTTTACTTATGAGATTTTTCTCTTCTCAATAGCTCATACAATTTAATACATGTGGGCAGCAAGACTGAGAATTCAGAATACACGATGCTCTCCATTCGTTAAAAAAATTACTGATGATCTTTTAGAGCAATAACTTTCAAATCTATGACATAATACCAAACAGTAAAACATCCTTTAATTGCTATAGCAATTTTAAAGTAAAGATTCAAAAGAAATCTTAAGAGGATTATTGTAGTTAAACATTACTTTCTATTCTGAAAGAAATAGAAAGAAAGAAAGAGCACCAACACCAGCCATCATGTATATTAATAGACCAAAATTTCAAACTTGGAAAATATTGACACATTTGTTGAGAATTTTTAACCACTCTCTAGGGGAATTTGAAAATGTACTGTGGTTAACCTCTAGAAATTTCTTCTTATCTTTGACTCAAAATTGAAACTACAATATTCTGGACAAGTTTCATTTTTTCATTTGTCCTGCTGTATACCAAATGAGTTATTCCAATATCAGGATCCATATGTACTTTCAATTCTGGAAAATTTTCATTTATGAGTTTTTCAAATATTTTGGACTCATCAATTTTCAACCCTTTCATTCAGAAATCTTAGTAAAAAAAATTAAGATGATCTATATATTTTTCCAGTCTTCTCTTTCATGGCTTCCCTTTTTATATATATATTTTAAAATCTGTTTCAGAATACTGCTACACCTGACCTTTCTGCCTACTAACTTATTTTCCAGCTGTGTTTATTTAACGAAAAATTTGGTTAATATTTTTAGTGTATTTCAACACATTTTTTTAAAATACCAAAACATTTTTTCTTCAAACATGTCTACTTATTGTTCCCTGGTTCATTTTGTTTTCGTAATTTCCAACCAATACAATGAACCTGATCCCTTTGTTTATTGAGGGTATGAAATGTATTTGTTTTTAAGTCAATATAGAGTACTCTAGTATTCCTAGTGTGTCAGTATGAGTGTTACCACTTATTGGAGTGTTTCTTTTAATGGCATTGTGCTTCCTTGGGTAACCTATGTTTCTGGGTTAAGCACTCACTTTCAGAGTGAGAATTTCTTATGCCTTTGTATGCATTCTGGATTGTGACTGCTTCCAAGCCATGCTATTAGCATCAGCTGCAACTTCACAGAACCATATCAGTCCTGTTTCTTTGGGGACATCAATCCTTGCTTATGTTGTGGCTTTACAAGTGCTTTGGTTTATTATGTTCCTTTTGTTATTTTATTTTTTATATAGAAATGCCTTTCCATTTCTCCTTTTGTTTCGAAGGGGGATGGTAAAACTATCTGTGTATGTGTGTATCTAATATACATCATACTGTATTTCTGATGTTAATGCAAGCACATGAGATTCAATGTAATAACAGGAAATTGGAAGCTTGTCACAATTGATATAACTATGTTGTCTTAATCTCATATTTCAGTCTGGAATTGTCATAACAACATGCTCCATGGCTTGTGTAATTTTTACAAAGTTATTACCAACAGCACTCATTTGTCAAATTTCCTTCCAAATATCCTCATGGCTGCTGTTGCATTTTTTTTTTTTTTTTTTGAGATGGGGTCTTGCTTGATTGCTATGTAAACGAAATATTATTAGAGCTAAAGAGAGAGAGATAGACCCTGACACAATAACATTTGGAGACTTCAACACATCACTTTCAGCATTGGACAGATCTTCCAAACAGAAAATCAATAAAAAAAAATCAGACTTAATCTGTGCTACAGACCAAATTAATCTAACTGATATTTACAGGATATTTCATCCAAGAGCAGCAGAATACACAATATTTTCCTCAGCACATGGATCATTCTCAAGGATCGACCATATGTTAGGTCACAAAACAAGTCTTAAAAACATTCAGAAAAATGGAAATAATATTAAGCATCTTCTCTAATCACAATGGAAGAAAACTATAAATTAAGAACAAGAGGAATTTTGGAAACTATACAAAAACATTGAAATTAAACACTATGCTCTTGAACGACCAGTAGGTCAGTGAAGAAATTAATAAGGAAATTACAAATTTTCTTGAAAAAATTATAATGGAAACATAACACTCCAAAACCTATGGGATACAGCAAAACAAGTACTAAGAGGCAAGTTTATAGCTATAAGTCCCTACATCAAAAGGGAGGAAAATATACAGTCTAACTATGAATCTTAAAGAATTAGGAAAGCAAGAGCAAACCAAACCCCAAATTAATAGAAGAAAAAATATAATGAAGGTCAGAGCAGAAATAAATGAAAGTGAAATAAAACAATACAAAATATCAATGAAACAAAAACTTGACTTTTGAAAAGCTAAACAAAATGAGTAAAACTTTAGCCAGACTAAGAAAAAAAGAAAGAAGATCCAAATAATAAAATCAGATATGAAAAAGGAGACATTACAACTGATATTGCAGAAATTCAGAGGATCATCAGTGGCTCCTATGAGCAAGTGTATGCCAATAAATTGGAAAATATAGAATAAATTGACAAATTCCTAGATATATACAACCTACCAATATTTAATTAGGAAGAAATCCAAAACCTGAACAGACCAATAAGTAATGAGATTGAAGCTGTGACACGAAGTTTCCCAGAAAAGAAAAAGGCCAGGACCTGATGGCTTAATTTATTAATTCTACCAAATATTTAAAGAACTCCTAATATCGATTCTACTCAAATTATTCCAGAAAAATAGAGGAGGAGAAAATACTTTCAAACACATTCCACGAGGCCAGTATTACCTTGCTACAAAAAAAGAAAGACACATTAAAAAAAATTACAGGCAATATCTTTCATGAATATTGATGCAAAAGTCCTCAACAAAATACTAGCAAACCAAATTCAAAACTATATTAGAAAGATCATTCATCATCACCAACTGGGATTTATCCCTATGATGCAAGTATATTTCAACATATGCAAATCAAACAGTGTGATACATCATATTAACAGAACGAAAGATAAAAACCGTATGATTATTTCAAGGGATGCTGAAAAAGTATTTGATACAATCCAACATCCCTTCATGTTAAAAACTCACAAAAAATTGGGGCAAGAACAAACACCCACATAATAAAAGCCATATACAAGAGACTCACAGCTAGTGTCATACTCAATAGAGAAAAAATGAAAGCCTTTCTTCATGATCTGGAACATAAAAAGGATGCCCACTGTCACAGTTGTTATTCAACATAGTACTAAATTCCTAGCTGAAGCAATCAGACAAGTGAATTAAATCAGAGGCATCCAAATTATAAGGGAAGAATTGAAATTATCTCTGTTTGCTGATGATAGGATCTTGTATTTGGAAAAACCTAAAGGCTCCACAAGAAAATTATTAGATCTGACAAACTAATTCTGTAAAGTTGCAGGATACAAAACCAATATACAAAAATCAGTATCATTTATATATGCCAACACTGAACAATGTGAAAAATAAATTTAAAAAGTAGTTCCATTTACAACAGCCACACATAAAATTAAATATCTAGGAATTAGCCAAAGAAATGAAAGATTTCTATATTAAAACTATAAAACACTGATGTAGAAAATTGAAGAGGATACCAAAAATATGGAAAGATATTTTATGTTCATAGATCACAAGAGTGAATATAGCTAAAATGTCCATACTATACAATGTAATCTACAGATTCAATGCAATCCCTATCAAAATACCAATGACATTCTTCAAATAAATAAAAACAATCCTACAATTTATATAGAATCACAGAAGACCCAGGATTGCCAAAGTTATCTTAAGCAAAAAGAATAAAATTGAAGAAATCACATTACCTGACTTCAAATTATATAACAGAGCTGTAGTAATGAAAACAGCATTGTACTGACATAAAACCATATACATAGACCCATGGAGCAGAATAGAGAACTCAGAAACAAATTCACCCACCTACAGGGAACTCCTTTTTTTTTTTTTTTTTTTTTTTTTTTTTTTGAGATGGAGTCTTGCTCTGTTGCCCAGGCTGAAGTGCAGTGGCACAGTCTTGGCTCACTGTAACCTCTGCCTCCTGGGTTCAAGTGATTCTCCTGCCTTAGCCTCTCAAGTAGCTGGGATTACAGGCATCTGCCACCGTGCTTGGCTAATTTTTTGTATTTTTTGTAGAGACAGGGTTTCATTATATTCGCCAGGCTGGTCTCGAACTCCTGACCTTGTGATCCGCCTGCCTTGATCTCCCAAAGTGCTGGGATTACAGGCGTGAGCCACTGCCCCCAGCTGACCTCATTTTTGACAAAGCTGCTAACAACATACACTAGGGAAAGGCAGTCTCTTCAATAAATGGTGCTGGGAAAATTGGATATCTATATGCAAAAGAGTGAAACTAGACCCCTATCTCTTGACATATACAAAAATGAAACCAAAATGGATTAAAGACTTAATTCTAAGACTTCAAACTATTAAACTATTACAAGAAAACTTTGGGTAAAATCTCCAGGACATTGGTCTGGTCAAAGACTTCTTGAGCAGTACCCCGTAAGCACAGGAAACCGAAGCAAACATGGACAAATGAGATCACATCAAGTTAAAAAGCTTCTTCACAGCAAAGGATACAATCAAAAAAGTGAAAAGACAATTCACAGACTGGGAGAAAATATTTTCAAACTACCTCTCTGACAAAGGATTAATAGTCAATATATATAGGAAGCTCAAACAACTCTATAGGAAAAGAAATCTACTAATCCGATTAAAAATGGGCAAAAGATTTGAACAGACCTTTCTCAAAAGAAGACATACAAATGGCAAACAGGCATAGAAAAGGGTTCTCAGCATCACTGATCATTGGGAAATGCAAATCAAAACTGCAATGAGATATCATCTCATCCTAGTTAAAATGGCTTCCAAAAGACAAGCAATAGCAAATGCTGGTGAGAATGTGGAGAAAAGGGAACCCTGGTACATTGTTAGTGGGAATGTAAATTAGTACAACCACTATGGAGAACAGTTTGGAGGTTCCTCCAAAAACTAAAAATTGAGCTACCATAATATCCAGCAATCCCATTGCTGGGTATATACCCCTCAAAAAGAAAATCAGTATATTGAAGAGATATCCGTACTCCTATGCTTGTTGTGGCACTGTTTACAATAGCTAAAATTCCAAAGCAACCTAAGTGTCCATCAACAAATGAATGCATAAAGAAAATGTGGAGCATGATTCAGCCATAAAAAGAATGAGATCCAGTCTTTTGCTACAATATGGATAGAACTGGGGATCATTACATTAAGTAGAATAAGTCAGGCATAGAAAGACAAACATCCCATGTTCTCACTTATTTGCAGGATCTAAAATTCAAATCAATTGAACTTATGGACAGAGAGAGTAGAAGGATGGTTGTCAGAGGCTGGGAAGGGTAGTAGAGACTGGTGGGGCGTAGGGGTAGGTTTGGTTAATGGTTACAAAAAAGAAAAATAGAAGAATGAATAAGGCCTACTACTTGATAGTGCAATAAGCTAGCTATAAGTCAATAATAACTTAATTGTACATTTTTAAATAACAAAGAATGTAATTAGATTGCTTTTAACAGAAAGGAGAAATGCTTGAGGAGATGGATACCCCATTCTCCATGATGTGCTTATTTCACATTGCATGCCTGTACCAAAACATGTCATGTACCTCATAAATATATATACCCACTGTGTACCCACAAATATTTTTTGAATAATAATAAAAAAGAAATACAAAGAAAATAGCAATGGATAGGACAAGAGCTCATAGCATCTAAAAGACATGAGTTTGTGTCATACATCTACTCATAACTTCTGTCTTGCTTTGAGTAATTAATATCTCCATGCTTTATCTACCTCATGAATTCTAGGTGAGATAAAATGATGTTACAAAAGTTTTAATCCATTAGGCATTTGATGCATTTTACTTCTCTTTCCTAACAAATCAGTTGTATTTAATGTTGATGAGCTTTTCTTGATGTTATTGTTTAATATCAAGTATTCCTGCTCCATGTTTTTTACCTGATGTTGTAGATAGTAAGTGTGACAGTGATATGACTCAATATCTTTTTTGGAGACTCTGCATGTTTTTGCTTGGTTTTTGTTTCATTTTTCTGTATGAAACCATTTAAAGGTTTTTATCTTTATCTTCGCTGTTCTAACATTTCATCATTATGTGTCTATGTGTGGATAGTTACCATTTATCCTTTCTGCCACGCAACTTGCTGGTGGTCAGTAAATCTGGGAAATTTTCTTCCATGATTTAGTTACTTTTCCTCTTCACCTTTATTTTAACCTCTCTCTCTGGAAATCTACCTAGAACAACATTGGTATATCTGGATCTCTTTTCACCAAGGTTCAGTTTTCCCTTTACGTTCCAGCATGTACCCATTTCACCTGCCTTGGTAAAGAATTATTTGGTTCAATATTACTTGGTAATTCACCAATTATCAGAGAACATTCTACTCTTAAACCACGCCATATTAAGTGTCCCCCCTCCCCCTCATTTGGTGAAGGAGGGGAGTGTTAAATCTCCTGTTGCTTAATTTTAGCATTTTGCTTTCTATGATATTTATTTCCCTCAGATATTTGATAGTTCATGTTGGTGTGCTCAGAATTGTTTTGAGCACCTCAGTCTCCATCTCCCGCCTAATCTGTTTACCATGGTCTGCTCTGGTGGAGTGAAGGGAAAGGGAACAAGCTCCTGATGTGGTTGTCCTCTGACTGCCAGAGATTCTCCACCTCTTCTGGGTGTCTAAAGGTAATACGAGCTCTGCTGTTCATTCCCAGTCTCAGGACTAATACTCAATGTGTTTGCACATGGCCTTCTGCCAAGTATTCAACACAAATAAAAGAGATGGAGAGAGAGAGAAAAAAAAAAATTGCTGCTCCAAACAAAGTTTTCTAATTAATCACCCTGATATACACTTCAAGACTCTCTTCTACTTCTTCATGAAGTGACCCCATGCTTAGAGCTTCCACAGAACCATTCTTACCTATAAGAAGCCTCTCTGCATATTTTGGGATCTGACTTTGTCAATGCCATTCTACCTACTTTCCTCTTGTTAGAAGTCTCTCAACATTTCTAGACTACTGGTGGTACCATTTCTTATTTTCCACTGCTTTAATGACTTTTTCCCTTGCAAGGCTGTTTCCCCATGTCTTGAAAATTCAATGCAATAGGAAGTAAGAAATGCATGCCCAATTCACCATCTTGTTCTCAAGCCCCATTAATCCATTATTAGATGATTCCTTGCAATCTATTCACCACTTCATATGCACTGGCAATTTGGAACGTTATTCTCATAATTGGTAAACATGTTCTGTTAACAGATAATGTGTTGAGTAGTACTGCCAGAGACCATTTTGCCCAGAAGTGCCTAGAAAACAATCTCCCTGATCACCTCCCCAATCCACACCTAACTCCCAAGGACGGCCCTAAACAAATGACTGCTTGGTGTGCAGGTATGAACATCACAGTTCCTGCATCCTATAGCTGGAATAATATGAAATCATGCATTTTTGAAAGGTTTCACAGGATTTCCTTGCAAGATTAATATTTGGTTGTCCATTGTGGTAACTGGCTTAAGAACATACTCATTATCAGCTGCCTTGCCTTCCCTGTCTTATATATCAATGCCTCTGCTGGTGTTCACTGACCCACCCAAGTAAATTCTTTGTGTTTAAATCTCTAACTTCAGGGAAACAGAAACTAAACTGTCACCATGCAGCAAATAGCCATTGGCTTATGAAATGTGTCCAGTCAGCATCCATCTAAGTATTATTTGAATAAAGTAGCCAACCAGATACACATATAGAAAGAAATCATTAATTTTTCCCCATGTATTATGATTATTTGAATCTGAACATAAAACATATGGAGGGGAGCAGCCAAGATGGCTAAATAGTAACAGCTCTGCTCTGCAGCTCCCACCAAGAAGGATGAAAACTGTGATGAATTCTGCATCTTCAATTGAGGTACCAAGGTTCTCATTGGGACTGACTAGGTGGTTGGCGTGACTCACAGAGAGCAATAAAAAGCAGGGTGGAGTGAGGGCCCAGCCGAGAGCTACACAGGGCAAAGAGAGCTCCCTCCTCCAGCCAAGGGAGGTGGTGAGGGATTGTGCTAGCCTCCTTGAAGATCAAGCTTTTCCCACAGATCCTTGCAACCTGAGGATCAGGAGGTCCCCATGTGAGCCCACGCCACCAGGGCCTTGGATCCCAAGAACACTGCAGTGCAGACTCACAGTGGCTGTGCAGGTGGGCGGAAACTTGAGCAGGCACTGAGATACAGGAGTATTTGCATACTCTGGCTCTGGGAACTTTAGTAAGGCAAGAGATCCATCCACTCCAGGGGAAGGGGTCTGAAGCCAGGAAGCCAAGCAGCCTCACTCCCATGGAGCCCCACAAGGTAAAACTCACTGGCTTGGAATATCAGCTGGCCAGTGCAGCAGGCTGGAGATTGTCTAAGAAGACTTAGTTACTGGGGGAGAGGGGCAGTCGCCATCACTGCATTCCAGTTGGCCTTTTTCCCCTGCTGCTGGTGCCAGCGAGACTGGCCAGTATGGACCAGGAACAATTCCCCACAGCACAGTACAGTATCTGAAGCAGGTAGTGGCCAGAAGACTTCTTTAAATGGGACCCTGATCCACTCTTTCTCACAGGGTGGGGCCTCCCTACAGGAATTTCAGCATCCCCAGCCAGAGGTTTATGGATAGAACTCATATCCCTGAGAGGAGCCCACAGGAGGAGGGATGGCTATGGTATCGTGGATCAACAGTCTTAATCTTTTCTGCCTGCTGGTTTTCGAGAGTTATGACAGCTTGGACGAGGGGGAATTCCCACAGCACAACACACCTGCTCTGCCAAGGGGCAGCCCAACTGCTTATCTAAGTGGGTCCTTGATCCTGCTCCTCCTGACTGGGTGAGACCTCCCAGTGGGAGTCTCCGGACATGTCATACAGGTACATTCTGGCTGGCAACAGGTCGGTGCCCCTCAGGGACAGAGGAGGGATCAGGCTGCCATCTTTGTTGGTCTGCAGCCTCCACTGGGGATACTTCCAGGGGCAGGAGGGACCCAGGTGAACAGGGTCTGGAGTGGACCCCCAGCAAACTGCATTAGCCCTATGGAAGAGGGGCCTGACTGCTAAAAGAAAAACAAACAGAAAACAACAACAACAACAATGAAATCAACAAAAAAGACCCCACAAAAACCCTATCCAAAGGTCAGCAGCCTCAAAGATTAAAGGTAGATAAACCCATGAAGATGAGAAAAAAATCAAAGTAAAAATACTAAAAACTCAAAAAGCCAGAGTGCCTCTTTTCCAAGTGATCTCAACACATCTTCAGCAAGGGCACAGGAACTGGGCTGAGGCAGAGATTGATAAATTGACAGAAGTAGGATTAAGAAGATGGGTAGTAACAAATTTCACTGAACTAAAGGAGTATGTTCTAACTCATTGCAAGAAGCTCAGAACCATAAGACATTACAGAAGCTATTAACTAGAACATACAGGAGCTATTAACCAGAATAACCAGTTTAGAGAGGAACATAAATGACCTAATGGGGCAGAAAAACACAACACGAGACCTTCACAATGCAAATACAAGTACTAATAGCTGAGTAGACCAGGTGGAAGAAAGGACATCAGAGCTTGAAGACTATTTTGCTGAAATAAGGTAGGCACACAAAATTAGAGAAAAAGGAATATAAAAGAACAAACAAAACCTCCAAGAACTATGAGATTATGTTAAAAGACCAAACCTATGACTGATAGGGGTACCTGAAAGAGATGTGAAGAATAGAACCAAGTTGGAAAACACACTTCAGGATATCATTCCAGAGAACTTCCCCAACCTAGCACAAGAGGTCAACATTCAAATTCAGGAAATCCAGAGAACTCCAGTAAGATAATCCACGAGAATATCAACCCCAAGACACATATTCATCAGATTCTCCAAGGTCGAAATGAATGCAAAAAATGTTAAGGACAGCGAGAGAAAGCCCAGGTCACCTATAAATAGAAGCCCATCAGACTAACAGCAGACCTCTCAGCAGAAACCCTACAAGTCATAAGACAATGGTGGGGGAGGGGGGGCATATTTAACATTTTTAAAGGAAAAAAAAATTTAAATCTAGAATTTCATATCTGGTCAAACTAAACTTCAGAAGCAAAGGAGAAATAAAATCTTTTTCAGACAATCAACTGTTGAGGGAATTCATCAATACCAGGCCTGCCTTGCAAAACCTCCTGAAGGAAGCACTAAATATGTTTTAAAAAAAGTTACCAGCCACTACAAAAACACACTGAAGAATACAGACCAGGGACACTATGAAGCACCTACACAAGGAGGTCTGTAAAATAACCACCTAGCATCATGATGACAGGATCAAATTCACATATAACAATATTAACCGTAAAGGTGAATGGGCTAAATGTCCCAATTAAAAGACACAGAATGGAAAGCTAGCTGGGTAAAGCATCAAGATCTATAGGCATGCTGTATTCAAGAGACCTATCTCACATGTAAAGACACACATAGACTCAAAATAAAAGGAAGGAGAAAAGTTTATCAAGAAATGGAAAGCAGAAAAAAGCAGGAGTTGCAAACCTAGTTTCCGACAAAACAGACATTAAACCAACAAAGATTTAAAAAGACAAAGAAGGGCATTACATAATGATAAAGGGGGTCAATTCAATGAGAAGATCTAACTATCCTAAATATATATGAATCCAATACAGGAGCATCCAGATTCATAAAATAAATTCTTAGAGATCTACAAAGAGACTTAGACTCCCACACAATAATAGTGGGAGACTTTAACACCCCACTGTCCATATTAGATCATTGAGACTGAAAATTAATAAAGATATTCAGGACTTGAAATCAACTCTGGATCAAGTGTACCTGATAGATTTCTACAGAACTCTCAACCCAACAGAATGTACATTCTTTTCAACACCACATGGCACTTACTCTAAAATTGATCACATAGTTGAAAGTAAATCATTCCTCAGCAAATGCAAAAGAACTGAAGTCATAACAGTCTCTCAGACCATAGCACCATCAAATTAGAACTCAAGATTAAGAAACTCACTCAAACCATACAACAACATGGAAATTGAACAATCTGCTCCTGAATGACTCCTGGGTAAATAATGAAATTGAGGCAGAAATCAAGAAGTTCTTTGAAACCAATGAGAACAAAGGGACAACATACCAGAATCTCTGGGATGCCGCTAAAGCAGTGTTAACAGGGAAATTTATAGCACTAAATGCCCACATAAAAAAGCTAGAAAACCTCAAATTGACCCCTTAACATCACAACTGCAAGAACTAGAGAACCAAGAGCAATGAAACTCCAAAGCTAGCAGAAGAAAGGAAATAAGCAAGGTCAGAGCAGAACTGAAGGAGATAGAGACACAAAAAAATCCTTCCAAAAAAATCAATGAATCCAGGAGCTGGTTTTTGGAAAATACTAACAAATAGACCACTAGCTAGACTAATAATAAGGAAAAAAAGGAAGAATCAAATAGACACGACAATAAAAAATGATAAAGGGGATATCAGCACTGACTCCACAGAAATACAAACAACCATCAGAGATTACTATAAACACCTCTATGCAAATAAACTAGAAAATCTAGAAGAAGTGGATAAATTCCTGGACACATACACCCTCCCAAGACTAAATCAGGAAGAAGTTAGATCCCTGAATAGACCAATAACAAGTTCTGAAATTAAAGCAGTAATAAATAGCTTACCAATCCAAAGAAAGCCCAGGACCAGATGGATTTATACCTGAATTCTACCAGTCATACAAAGAGGAGCTTATACCCTTCCTTCTGAAACTATTCCAAACAATTAAAAAGGAGGGACTTCTCTCTAACTCATTCTATGAGGCCAGCATCACCCTGACACCAAAATCTAGCAGAGTCACAACAAGAACAAAAAGGAAACTTCAGGCCAATATCCCTTAATACTTAGGTGATGGGTTGATAGGTGCAGCAAACCACCATGGCACACATTTACCTACGTAACAAACTTGCACATCCTGCACATGTACCCCGGAACTTATAATAAAAATTTTAAAAAAACATATTACAAGCATTTTTATTGTATGGCATACAGCAGAATATTCAAATATATTGTATAGCTTAATATTTGGGTCAAAAGTTTACATAATAAAGGATTCTGTGATAACATAACTTTAATAAATACTACATACTATCTTTTTAGAAATTTGCAGTGCATATGTGCATATTAAAAGTGAAGAGAAAGTTTATAATAAAAACTAAACAAAATGAAAATCTGAAGTTGGTATTTTGAAGTAATTGGCAGTAAATTTGAAGTTAGTACTTTCTCAAACTAAGTTGACCAGAGAATCTCTTTCTAACATAATTCTTATCAATATCTATTGAAATCAGTGGTTTGTTGAGCATAATTTTCATCAATAGCACTGAGAAAAGACGGTGTGTGTATCTGTGGAAAGCTAATTGACTTATACAATTATAAAAATATGTAATTTTGCTTTTATTAACCCCAAACTTTTACCAGAAAACCATGGAGACATTAGTAATTAATCATTAAATCTCAGCTACAATGGAAAGTAATATTGCTTAAAAGAGTGCCTTTCAAATTTGATTTTTAGTTCAGATCAAATCTTATCGAGTAGACTTGTAAAATCTTTGATCTTTTTATTTTGCTCCAGATTCTTATCTATTAACCCATTTATAACATAAAGTTGAGGTGACAAAAATTGGTGTCTATGTAAGCTCCATTAAAGACCATAAATAATTATAGGATTCATTCAAAAGAGAGGTCCCTTGGATTAGGGTGAATCTATCACATTATTAGATAACTATAGTTTCTTTCTTTTTTCAAGGATTAAAACATAGTCATCAAATACTCATTACTTAATAGATATAATGTAACTATCAAATAATGATATTTTTTGAAGATTTTTATGTGTTTGACAGCAAAAGACATTTAAATATCCAGCTTTTTAAAAGGGGACATACATGTCATTGGCTTCTAATTTCACTGTACCTTGAGCACTGATGCATAACTGGACTATGGATTCGTAGACTTGCTTAAGTTATAAGAATTTATAGAGTTATTAAAATCTGCAATTCTCAGTTAATGTGCCAATTATTCATTAAAGATGCATTTAACATTTAATTTTATTCTTCTTGATGAGAGGTATTTTTATTCTCTGATCTTCAAACTTCTATCAGAAATCTCTTCAAAGTACATTCCTAATCATATTACCCCCTCACAAATCTCTTGTTATTTTGATGCCAATAATATTGTATTCTCCAAATACATCTGTAAGTTTCCCACCCACTGTAATAAAGACCTAGTTTAAATGTTTCTTCATTAATAAGGCAGGTCTTAATCCCACCCCACTAATATTAATCTTTTATTTCTGAGTTTTTATTTCTACTGAAATGGTAACAACAATATCACTAGTTTTTATGTGCAATAAATAAGTTAATGTGTGTGAAGTATCAAGCATGGAGCTTGGCAGATATTAAAGTCCAATAAATTGTAGCTATTAATATGTCTTATCATTATAGCACAAAATCTGCTTTGTGTTAGAGTTATTTATGAACAAATATGTCTCTTCCTATTAGCATATAAACCCACTAAGGACAGATTTTACCATGTAAATCCATCTTAGTATCTCCCAAGGTGTTGACGATTTCTCTGGTATACATTCCTTATTTGTTTTACTTTTAATCCATAGTTAATCAATGCAAAAAATGAACTTATATGAATTCAAATGTAATATCTCTGTCTTGAAGGGAGCAGAATCAATACATTTTAAAATTCACAAACATACCAAATATGTACTATGTGTTTATCATATTGTATGTTCCATGGCAATATTAGAATAGGATTAGCTGTGACAAAGTTATTTTTTGAAATATTTACCTATATGTGCGTGTGTCTGTGCACATCTACCTGCAATAACTTTATCTCCCAAATTGTTGGTCACTACTCAAGCTAGTCTTTGGTTGTCACTGTTCAATGGAAGGGAGGCCACAGCAGACATTTCACTAAAACTCCTTGGCTTGGCAAGAGGAGGCAGAGGCTGAGTAAGAAAAGATACATACATATTAGATGCTGGAGTGAGTTTCTTAAAAGGATCTTGAATTATGCCTCACTTAAAGCACATTCAAGTTTTGAGGAAGGTGAGGGGAATAGAACTTCCAAATAGAATACAATTTACACAGAGTAGAAATCTATGCTTTGTTTGTCATATGACTTAGCGATCTTCAAGACTCCAGCCTTTACTACACTTCAGCATCATGTAACAGCAGACAAATTAGGCAAAAATGTCAAGTTTTACCAGAAAGATCAGTTTGCTCTGAGACAGTTTGTGAAGCTTTTTGTGGATGTAGTGTGACAGAAGAGAAAAGCAAGATTTTTCTCTGCTCCCAGGAAAGGCATAAAAGTAAGCATAAAAAAAAGAGAGAGAGAGATTGTAAACAAGCAAGAAAGTTAGGTGGTAGAGTCCAAGGATCTCATTGTTGAAATAATGTCATGTTGTAGTAGAAAACAGCATTAATCTTACAACTAGGATTTCAGAGATAGCATGACTATCTTAGGTAATATCAGGGTGAAAAATGATTATAGCTGAGAGTAATACAGAACAATATTTATTGTAAAGGATATATGAGATGGACACATGACAATCTAGAATCAGATAACTCCTCCCTCGATACATCTTTGATTATAAATGAGTCTGTCATCTACACCTGTAATTAAATACCATCTCAGAAAATAAAAGGAGATGGAACGTAAAACCTTTCCTAATGTAGAAAATTACGAATTGAATTTAAAAAATTACTGAGTTGCTGGGCACCGTGGCTCACGTCTATAATCCCAGCACTTTGGGAGGCCGAGTCAGATGGATCACCTGAAGTCAGGAGTTTGAGACCAGCCTGGTTAACATGATGAAACCCCACCTCTACTAAAAATACAAAAATTAGCTGGGCATGGTGGTGGGCACCTGCAATCCCAGCTACTCGGGAGGCTGAGATAGGAGAATTGCTTGAACCTAGGAAGCGAGGTTGCAGTGAGCTGAGATCATACCATTTCACTCCAGCCTGGGTGACAAGAGTGAAACTTCACCTCAAAAAAAAAAAATTACTGAGTTAATAGTTCTACAGAAATGACTAGGTTCAGTTATGTTCTACCAGACTGAAGAGACTCAATAAAAAGATCTCTATAAGTTATAGAAACAAAAAGAATATTTGTCCATCTGATTCATGCACTGTAAAGTTTGTACTTGGAACGTATTCAATATGCCTTGAAGAGTATCATTCAAAATGCCAGATGACTTTTCTATCCCTTGTAAGTTTGGAGAAATGTATAATATTAAAGACACCAGTTTAAAATGCAGTACAAAATGAGAGATGTAGGTCTGTAGCAGGATGAGCCACAGACAAAACCCCTCAGACACCGAGTTAAAGAAGGAAGGGCTTTATTCGGCCGGGAGCATCGGCAAGACTCATGTCTCAAAAACCGAGTTCCCCGAGTGAGCAATTCCTGTCCCTCTTAAGGGCTTACAACTCTAAGGGTGTCCACGTGAGAGGGTTGTGATCGATTGAGCTAGCAGGGGGTATGTGACTGGGGGCTGCATGCACCAGTAATTAGAACCGAACAGAACAGGACAAGGATTTTCACTGTGCTTTTCTGTACAATGTCTGTAATCTGTAGATAACATAACTGATTAAGTCAGAGGTTGATCTTTAACTACCAGGCCCAGGGTGTGGCGCTGGGCTGTCTGCCTGTTGATTTCATTTCTGCCTTCTAGTTTTTACTTCTTCTTTCTTTGGAGGCAGAAATTGGGCATAAGACAATAGGAGGGGTGGTCTCCTCCCTTAGGTCTATATTATTTCCAATGTGCAACATTATTTTAAATAATGGAATGTATCTTATGCAGAATCCTGATATACAAATAAAATTGATTGGGTGATCCTATCTTTCAGTTATATTTTTCTAGAGTGGTATGCAACATGAATTTAATATGTGTATCAGTCCATTCCCACACTGCTGTAAAGAATGACCTGAGACCAGGTAGCTTACAAAGAAAAGAGTTTTAATTGACTCATAGTTCTGCAGGCTGTACAAGAAGAATGGCTGGGAGGTCTCAGGAAACTGACAATCATGGTGGAGGGCAAAAGGGAAGAGAATACATCTTCACATGCTGGAGCAGGAGAGAGAACGAAGGGGGAAGTGTTACACACTTTTAAACAACCAGATGTTGTGAGAACTCACTCTCTAGAATTCAGACTCATGTTATCTCTGAATTCCTAGTTGTAAGATTCATGACGAGAACAGTAAGGAGGAAATCTGCCCCCATGATCCAATCACCTCCCACCAGGTCCCTACTACAACACTGGGGATTAGAATTCAATACAAGATTTGGGTGGTAACACAGAGCCAAACCATATCAGTATACTCAAGAGAAAACCCAGCTATACAGAAACGGGCTAAAGTGAACATAGTAGGGACACAAAATAAATATAGCATATTAAAAATAATGACACATTGGTGAAAAATATCTATAATGAAAATTAAAATGTCAGAAAAGATGAATGAGTTATAAATGAATCTGAGATTTCACATTTAGCTATAAAGAGAATCCATTCTGTTGTAGAAGGAAGAAATCATGATACTCAGGCAGATCATTAGTCCTGTTATAGTCATAGAATCAGAATTTTAGAAACAGGAAATACTTTATTGATCAGTTTGTTCATTCTAATAATTTTAGAGATTACAAATCAACATTTAATAATTTGAGATGTACATTTGAGATATTTCTGTATGCCAAGCAGTCAAAATAACAGCATACCCTGCCCTCATAGAGTTTACACTACATTAAAAGAAAAACAATGAACTAACAAACTAATTTGCTATATAAATGTTGGAAAGTGATAAGTGCTAAAAGACAAAGTCAGAACTGCTGGATTGGAAGTAAGTGGAGGGTAACCTTTTAAATAGGATGGAAAAATAAGGGCCCCTCAAATTAGTTACATTCAAGTAAAACCTAAAGAATGTGAGGGAGCAAGCCATGGATAAAAGGGAACCATAGGAACAAGTCTCTGAGATGGGAATATTCCCCAATTCTTACAAAAATAAAAGGTTAAGTTACATGTTCAAAAACCCAATTTTAGTTAGAGACAGAGACAACTCAATAATTCAGTCTCTAGATTCCCAGCGTAGTTTTTTCCACACTATCTAATGAACTTTAATTGTTGGTAGAATATCACTATGCAATTGCCCTAAAAGCAGTTAGAGGACCAGCCCTAGATATGTACATTTATAAACTGTTAAAGTAAATAAATGAAGGAACTAACAGAAAGGGCAAACTCTCCTTGACAGACAAATGCCTTTTAGTCTTGCTAACACCTACAATTTTCATCTGTAGGAATTGGCGAAAGATTTCAGTTTGAATAATGTCCATTCAATTCTGAAATGTGACTCCCAGATTTTTTATTTATTTTTGCAGCCCCAGGATGACAGAGTGATTTGTCATAGACATAAATATCACTTCTTCTCTTTGCTAAAATAAAGAAATCCACAAGAAGAGCATGGTAATATAATATAATCATTAATTCTGCATATTTTTAATTTTTTTCTTTATGTTAAAATATGATATCATTTTGACAATATAAGGGTATTAAGACATCATATAGTCACTTACTGGCTAAAATAAAAAAGATAAAAAATAACAAATGTTGACCAGGATATGAAACAACCAGAACTCTTACATACTTCTGGTGATAGTCTAAATTGACACATGTAATTTTTATGGTTGGCAGTATTAAAGATGAATATATGTATATCCTGTGATGCAAAATTTGCTCCCCTCTATACTTAACAATTTGCATATATTCACCTAAAGAAATGTACAAAATGTTCATGGAAGCACTATTCATAGTGGCTCTAATTGGAAATTACCTAGGTGCCTAACAAGAGTGAATGGAATAGTAAATTGTCATATTTGTACAATGGAAAACCATACAGCAATAGAAAGAAAAAAAAAACACAGTACAACATGCACCAATGCAGATAAACCTAATTTCACTTACACCACAAAAATGTCCTTCTGAGCCCTCCAAACTCTTTCAAACTTTGCCCACACTCAGTTCCAAAGCCACTTCCACATCTTCACGGGTCTTTATGTCAATACTCACTCATGGTCCAATTTTCTGTGTTAGTCCGTTTTTGAATTGCTATAAGGAAATATCTGAGGCTGGGTAATTTACAAAGAGATTTTTTTTTTGGCTTGCCATTCTCTAGGCTGTACAGAAAGCATGGCACCAGCATTTTCTCTTAGTGAGGGCTCAAGAAACTTTCACTCATGGTGGAAGAAGGTAAAAGGGAAGCAGGTACATCAAACGGTGAAAGTGGGAGCAAAAAAGAGAGGGGAGCAAGAGTGAGAGGGGGAAAGTGCCACACTCATTTTAAACAACCATCTCTCACATGAACTACCAGAAGGAGAACGCATTACCATGGGAATGGTGCCAAGACATTCATAAGGGATCTACTGTCAAGACCCAAACACTTCCCACTAAACCCACCTCCAATATTGGAGGTCACATGTGAACATGAAATTTGGAGAGGACAAAACATGCAAATCATGTCATTCAAAATAGCTAAGATACGAAAACAACCACAGCATCTTTCTACAGATAAATGAAATGTTTTTATATATATGTGTGTGTGTGTGTGTGTTTATATATGTTTATATATATGTGTGTGTATATATGTATATACACATATACATATACACATGTGTTAGCTGTTGTTACTCAGCCATAAAAATAAGAAAACTACGCCATTTGTGACAATATAAGTGAAACTGGAGTATTTTATGTTAAGTGAAATAAGCCACATACAGAAAGACAAACAAAGCATGATCTCACTTATACATGGAACCTAATAAAGTCAAACTTTGCTGGGCGTGGTGGTTCAGGCCTGTAATCCCAGAACTTTGGGAGGCCCAGATGGGCAGATCACTTGAGGTCGGGAGTTAGAGACCAGCCTGGCCAACATGGTGAAACCCCATCTCTATGAAAAATACAAAAATTAGTTGGGCGTGGTGGCACAGGCCTGTAATCCCAGCTACTTGGGAGGCTGAGGCAGTAGAATCACTTGAAACTGGGAGGCGGGGTAGCAGTGAGCCAAGATTGCACCACTGCACTCAAGCCTGGGCTACAGAGTGAGACTCTGTCTCAAAACAATAAATAAATAAAGTCAATCTCATATAAACAGAGTAGAGGGGTGCTTGCCAAGTGTCAGAGGTAGGTAAATTGGTAGATGTTGTTAAATTATATGTATTTTCTATTATAAGTTTTGGAAATCTAATGTACAGCATGGTAACTATATTTAACAATAATGTATTGTATACTTGAAATTTGCTAACAGAGTAGATCTCAAGTGTCCTCACCACAAAAAAGAAAAAAAGGTAACTGTGAGGTGGTGACTATATTAACTTGAATTGATTTTGATAATCATTTCACCATGTGTATGTGTACTGAAACAACATATTGTATGTCATAAATACATATGTGTGCAAATCACTTTTATTTCTGTCATCAAACTTATAAAGTATAAAATTATTACAACTATAAAACTGTTATTGAATATAGAAAGTAAAAATATGTAATTTGTGATATTAACACAAAGTGGGGGAGATGTAAAATGGCAGAGTTTCTGTACACTGATGTAGTTACATAGTTATCAGATTAAAATAAATTGTCATAAGTATAAAATGCTTCTTATATGTTTTTTATAAGTTCCTAGAAACCTCAAAGAAAATACTCACAGATGGCATAGAACAGAAAATGAGAAAATACTGGAAAGATGTCACTACAAAATATCAACAAAACACAAAGGAAGGCAGCAAGAGAATAAAATGGGAAGAAAATAGCGACATCAAGAAAGTAAACAGTACCAAAATGAGTGCGGCAAGTCCTTCCCTATCAATAATTCCTTTACATGTAAATGTATTAAACTCTCCAATCAAAAGAGGGACAGTGGTTGATAGGAAAAGAATAAAACAATATCAAACTATATGCTGTCTATAAGACACTCACTTTAGATTGAAGGACACACATAGACTGAAAGTAAAAGGGAAAAAGTTGTTGCATGCAAATGGCATCAAAAGAGAGTATAGGTTGCCATACTTACATAAAAAGTACTTTAAGTGAAAACTCTCACAAGAACATAATGATAAATGGGTCATTTATCTGAGAATATATAACAATTATAAATACATATATGCATTTAACATAAGAGAACCCAAATATATAAACATTGACATAATTAAGTGAAGAAATAGTAAAACAATAATAGAATATTTCAAATCCAAAATTAAATAATGAAAATAAACAGTTTAATGAGGAAATAAAGGATTGAAAAATACTAACAGGTCAAAAGACATATTACATTGAACAGCAACAGAATACACATTCATCTCAACAGCAAATGAAACATCTTCCAGGATAGATCACATGGTAGGTCACAAAGCAAATCTTAACAAATTAAGAAAATTGAAATCCTAACAAGTACCTTTTCCAAACACAATGAAATGAAACTAGAAATCAATAGTTGAAACTTGGAAAATTCACAAATATATTGAAATTAATCAACACAGTTTTGAACAACAAATGTACAAAATTAAATCACAAAAATAATTAGAAAACATCTTCAGACTAATGAAAACAAAAAAAATACAACATACCAAAAGTTATGGAATGCAGCAAAAGCAGTACTATGAGGGACACTAACAGCAGTAACTACAACCATTGAATAAGAAGAAGGATCTCAGATAAACAACCTAACTCTGCACCTCAAGAAAGTAGGCGGGAAAGAAAGATGGTCAACTAGACACAGACAAGTGAAGAGCTCCCATGGAGAGACTGAGGCAACGGGTATCCTTTCAACAGATCTTCAGAGGGAAGGCACTGAAAGTGGACAGAGGAAAGACACAGGAGCTGGGATTAAGGGGGAGAAAGTTGGAAACCCTGCATGGGCTGCCACACACTGGGATTCATTTTTGCACCACAACTGCTTCAGGAGAAAGGGTGAGTTGAACTGGCAAGGAGCAACCCACTCTCACCACAGGCCTCTGGAAGTCTGCGAAGGAGACCCATCGTCCAGAACGGACACTTGAGGTGGCAGGGAGAACTGCTTAGATAATTGGTGGAACAATAAGATCACTGATGTAGAGCACAGAGGGTTTGGTGCAGGAGTGTCTGTAGTTGAGCACGGCCAGCGATAACCATCCCTATAGGCTTGACTTGCTCCCATAGGGGACTTTAGCCCTAGGGGAACTGTCGGACCCAATCTCTGCTGAGCGGTCTTGCTCATCCAATGGGCCTGGTCCAACCTGCGCACTCCTTGGTCTTCCCAGGGCCCCAGCCTGGCCACACCTGCTTACAGGTCAGTCTTGAGAGCCCCGGGGGCCCACACCATAGCTTCTGTGCTGGCAGACTATGGCTTACCAGCATAGAGCTCCAGCGAGGCAGCCCCTAGGGCTGTGCACCACCCCAGATGTACCTTCCCCATTCTGCAGCTGGTACGTGTTTGCAAGAGTGGGTTTTGTTTACCCGTCCCACCAGCACACATGAGTGTAGTCTCTTCCCTCTGTCCCTGGGGACCACCATTGCAGTTGGAGTCTTGGCAGGCACAAAACCAGCAAGCCCTACCTCCACCAGCATCCAGCCCTTGCGCTAATACTTTGAAGAGAACAGAGGATCCTCTCACACCCTGAAGGATCACTCCTGTGTGTGATCAGCTGCCTTGCTTGTGCCACTGTGGTGAATGTCTGCAGTGATGCAGCCACCCCTACATCCACTAGCATTCTGCTGAAGCTGCTGCACCTTAACACTACCAGCGCAGTGGACTCCAAACCTCAAGGAGCCAGAGAACAAAGTCGGGGCTCAATACAAGTCCCCCAGAGTTAGAGCACATAGCCCAGGAGTTGAGAACTGAGTGTTTGCCTTCTAACATCTCCCAGAAACAAAGCCAGTTGGCTCAATCAACCTTATGCCACAATCACACACTCAAGATAATCAAATAGGAGAAAATAAAAGAAAAACCCATCCAAAGGTCAGCGGTCTCAAAGATTGAAGTCAGATAAGCCCACAAAGATGAGAAACAATCAGCACAAGAATGCTGAAAATTCAAAAAGCCATCTTTGACAAACCCACAACCAACATCAAAGCAAATGGGAAGAAGCTGGAAGAACTCCCCTTGAAAACCAGCACAAGACAAAGATTCCCTCTCTCACTACTTGTATTCAACATAGTATTGGAAGTGCTCACCAGGGCAATCAGACAAGAGCAAGAAATAGGGGACATCCAAATAGGAAGAGAGGAAGTCAAACTATCCCTGTTTGCAGGCAAAATGATCCTATATCAAGAAAACCCCATAGTCTCAGTCAAAAAGCTTCTTAAGCTAACAAATAACTTCAGCAAAGTCTTAAGATACAAAAATCAGTGTGCAAACATCACTAGCATTTTTACACACCAACACCAGTCAAGCTAAGAGCCCAATCAAGAATGTACAACCCTTCACAATGGACACAAAATGAATAGAATACTTAGGAATAGAGCTAACAAGGAAAGTGAAAGATCTCTACAAGGACAACTACAGACCAGTGTGGAAGGAAATCAGAGATGACACAAACAAATGAAAAAAAATTCCATGCTCATTGATAGAAAGAATCAATATTGTTCAAATGGCCATACTTTTCAAAGCAATTTATAGATTCAATGCTATTCCTATTAAACTACCATTGGCATTCTTCACAGAACTAGAAAAACCATTTAAAAATTCATATGGAACCAACAAAGAGCCAAAATAGCCAAGGCAATCCTATGCAAAAGGAACAAACCTGGAGGCATCACCCTACCTGACTTCAATCAATACTACAGGGCTACAGTAACCAAAACAACATGACACTGGTACAAAAACAGGCACAGAGACCAATGGAACAGGACAGAGAACTCAGAAATAAGACTGCATACCTACAACTATCTGATCTTTGACAAATCTGACAAAAACAAGCAATGGGGAAATGATTCCCTTTTCAATAAATAGTGCTGAGATAACTGGCTAACCATAAGGACAAGATTTAAATTGGACCCCTTCCTTATACCAGATACAAAAAATAACTCAGGATAGATTAAAGACATACATATAAAACTCAAAACTATAAAAATCTTGGAAGTAAACCTAGCAATATCATTCAGGAAGTAGTCACAGGCAAATGTTTCATGACAAAGATGCCAAAAGCAATTAGAACAAAAGCAAAAATTGAGAAATGGGATCTAATTAAACAAAAGAGCTTATGCACAGCAAATGACACTATCAACAGCACAAACAGATAACTTACAAAATGGGAAAAAACATTTAGACAAAAGTCTAAAATCCAGCATCTATAAGGAACTGAAACAAATTTATTTAAAAAACTAACAACCTCTTTAAAAAGTGGGCAAAGGATATGAATAGACACTTTTCAAAAGAAGACATATATGTGACCAACAATCACATGAAAAAAAGCTCTACATCACTGATCATTAGAGAAATGCAAATCAGAGCCACAATGTGACACCATCTCACACCAGTCTGAATGGTCATTATTATAAAATCAGAAAATAACAGGTGCTGGCATTAGACAGATTGTCAAGGCTGAAAACTGGCAAATATATTCCTGAAGTTAAACTCAACACTTGACCAACTGGACCCAATAGATATCTTTAGGATACTACACCCAACATACACAGAATATACACTCTTCTTATCTACTCATGGCACCTATCCTAAGACCAACCAAATGCTTGGCTATAAAGCAAGTCTCAACACATTTCAAAAAAAAAATCACAATAAGCACACTCTCACACCACAGTGCAATAAAAAATAGAAAGCAATTCCAAGAGGATATCTCAAAATCATACAATCACATGGAAGTGAAATAACTTTTTCTTCAATGACTTTTGCGTAAAGAACAAAATTAAAGCAGAAATCAAAAACTAGTTTGAAATTAATAAAAAAGAGACATGATATAACAGGATCCTTAAGAAACAGCTAAATCAGTATTACAAGAAAAGCTTACAGTACTATATTCATCCATTTTCACACTGCTATCAAGACACACCTGAGACTGGGTAATTTATAAAGAAGAGAGGTTTAACTGACTCACACTTCCACATGGTTGGGGAGGCCAAACTTACAATCGTGGCAGAAGGGGAAGAGGCACGTCTTACATGGCGGCAGCCAAGACAGAATGAGTGTGTGTGAGTGCAGAAAAATAGTACCATTTATAAAACCATCATATCTGAGTATTTACTCACTATCACAAGAACAGCATAGGGAAAACTGACCCCATAATCAAATCACTTCCCACCACATCTCTCCCTCAACACCTGGGGTTTACAATTCAAGATGAGACTTGGGTGAGGACACAGCCAAACCATATCAAGCACTAAACACCTACATCAAGAAGATAGAAGGATCTCAAATTAAGAACCTAATGTCACACCCATAGGAACTAGAAAAATAAGAGTAAACCAAAATCTAGCAGAAGAAAATAAACAACCAAAATTCGAGAAGAACTGAAAATTGAGACATTAAAATACAAAAAATCAATAATACCAAAATCTGTTTTCTGAAAGAATAAATAAGAATAGACCACTAGCTTGAATAACAAAGGGAAAAAATAAGCTCCAAATAAGCACATCAGAAACAACAAAGCTACATTATAATTAACTCCATAGCAAAAAAAAAAAAAAATCCTCAGAGACAATTACCAACTCTTATAAGCACACAAACTGCAAAAACTAAAAGAGAATAAATGGGTAAACTCCTGGAAACACCTAACATCCCATTATTGAGCCAGAAAGTAACTGAACCACTGAACCAACCAATAACAAGTTCTAAAATTGAATCACTAATAAAAAAAACCTACCATCCAGAAAAAAGCTATGGGCATGATGGAGCCACAGCCAAATTCTACCAGACATGCAAAGAACTAGTACCAAAAATCCATAGGACAATCTTTCTTCATTTTTAACCTTTTAAGCTATGTACTCGTTTCTGTAACTGTAATTAATCATGAAGGGATAAATATTCGAATGGGATACAGCAAACTGAATGCAATATTTTTTGACTTCTGTATAAACATAAATGTGAAAGCATGCCTAGTAGGTACTTAAATACCATTTATAATCTCACAGATAACCTCTTTACATTCTTTTAAACACAGACTTTCATTCTCTGTAAAAGATTCTCTATAAACCCCACAGAGATTGTTAGTTGAGTAAAATGGACTGAATTTTATCAGAAACTATTAAGATCTTTTCGTGTTAATAAGCAAAGAAGCAACTGAAAATGGCTCTCCACCAGTAAAGATGTGAAGTTCCACTTCCTCTCTATTATACAAACAACATGTTAACAACCATTTTCTATAAAAGACCAAAATATATTTTTAAAACAATGGCCTGGAAACTTTGGAAGGAACACCGTGGGAAGCCACTAAGGCTACCATTAGCAGTGAGATAACAGCCTACTAGCATCACAAAGCAACAAAAAGCAGCCCAGCATGTAACTTATGGTCCAATTTGATCATGGAGATGGGAAAGCAATGCATTTCTGAACCAGACCCCATAAAATGAAGCATTTTATGTTAATATCATATTAATTCTACAAGAAGTTTGTGCTTCTCCAAAATGTGGCTTTTTGGGTTAATAATAGTCAACACTTATCAAATAACTATAGCATGAATCTAGAGAGTCATTTATCTCAGATCATGGATTTGTTAATAAATTCAGATGACTTGAGATTAGTCCCCAGAAGCTATAAGGATGTACTTCATCCAAGAACTCACCTAGAAGCAAATAAAATTAGATACTATAAGTGTCAATTTTACATAGAAATGTCACTCAAGATAATATTAGCAACAAGAAACAAGTCCCTTAAAATTGAAATGAATCTAGGCTCAGAAAATCTTCTCTCCTAAATGTAACTTTCAAAGGGATTTCTTCCATAATTTGTGGTTTTGTCTAATGTTTTAGTCAGGAAACTAAATCAAAATTTATTCAAACTCTTTTCTCACAGAGTTTGGTCCCTTTGAACTGATATTTTATAATTTAGAAAAATATATTTTAAAGTCACTACATAGTTTAAATTTTCTCATCTCTACAATGTAAATCTAGATCTTTTTCTAATACAGAAAACTCCCATTTATTAAATGATAAGTAGGGATCAGAATACTCAAGGCCTTACAATTTTGGAGTTTATCCTAAGGATGATATGTTTAAAAATTATAACAAACAATATTTACTGAACACTCAATTACATACCAAGTATTATAACAAGTTCCATGGACTGTCTTATTTACAAAAACCTTATGAGACAGGTACTATTTTACAGATAGAGAAAGAAATATTCATTAAGAAGTAATTTGAAGAAGCTCATATAATCAGTGAATACCCAAGTGGGGTTTCAACTTTGGCTAATAGAACCCACAAAACATAATCTTAACAGCTCTGTTAGTCAGATATTTGCTATGCACTTCTCAAATATATATGGCATACTTAGTATAAAAAATGTAAAAAGATCACACTAGATTCTGTTTCTTCATGTCTATTATCTTATAATTGAATTATAAATTTAAAGCTATTCATATGAAAGTCTTAAAAGATTTTCTTTTAATTAAAAAAGATTGTAGATTTATAAGCAAGAATAAATTGATAAGAAAAGCTGCAGTTTATTTCAGTTTATTGTTGTTTTCTATAAACAGATAAAGCACTGTATAGGAGGGGGATTCACAATGTCTAAATAAAGGTGACCGGGACTTGCCTCCTCCGACAAAGAACAACTAACAGTGAGCTAATCACACATTATATAGAGCTTCTAAGAGAGAACACTGGAATTCCCCAGTGAAGTGACAGGGAAACTCTGAGGCACAGAACAAGAGGGAAGCAAAGCAGCCAGCCCCACTGGAATTGGCTTGTAGCCAGGAGGAACTCCCTATTGCTGGGAAAAGGTAAGCAAGATGTCTGCAGCCATCAAAATTCGCACTGTGGATTCTTAGAATTGTAGCCACAAGAGAGGACCTGCAGGCCCTAAGGTTGGTATGCAGAGGTGCGTGGAATCCACGTGATGGTGTTATTCCAGAGAGAAAGCTCACATTGAGTCCCACACAGCCCCTGAGACCCAAGTACCTGCAGCACAGTGCCATTTTGAGAGTCCAGCACCCCAGACTGCATCCTGCCCTAGGGTCCAATAATCCCTGCATTTCTTCATTTCTGAAACCCCACTGACATCTCTCCACATTCACTCAGAGGGCTGCAGCATTACACTGCCAACTGAATCCAGTGGTGCAGGAGGGTCGCCAGCACTCTAGCTCACACAGTGTCTTACACTCTGGGTAGTAGATGGTGCAGTCCATCTGGAAGGCTGCCTCCAGGATAAAGGGAACCAACGTGTATGCTCCCCAGATCCTAAGACTTGTTTGCCTGGGACCATTGCTATTGATAGCAACCCTTCCCCTACTAGTGGCAGGACTACCAGGCACCTGCAAATGCCCCCAGTGGAACTGGGAATCAATCTAATACATCCATCACTACTAAAGCCCACTCATGCTGATCAGTGGCCTGAGAATAAATCTGCACCACTGACGACCACTACTGCCACCAGAGACCCAGTAAATCATCTGGAGGCTTAGGGATCAACCTGCCCTGCCTGCCACATCTGGCACTTGTACACATGATCCAGGGACATGAGGACAGATGTGTTCCACCCACCATCACCACCCCCTAGTGCCTACAAACGTAATCTGAGGCCTAGAGATAAATCCATCCTGCCATTGGATGCTGGTGCCCTTACACATTCTCAAGGGCTTGAGGATAGGCATGTCCCACTCAACATGACCACCACCTACAAATGTTATCTGGGTTCCTGGGGAGTAGTGCAGCCCAGCAACCACTACTGGTAACCAACCACACCTTCTGGGGACCTAAAAATAGGCTCATTCAAGCCACAACAAGTGACTGTATGCACATCCCCGGGGCCAAGTGACAAGTCTACCCAGCCTACTGCCACTCTCCCTTAGGCACCACCTCATGGCCTTGGAATAGTCTTTCTAGCCTGCTGCTGCCACTATTGGTGCTCATGTGCTCTGCTCACGGACCCAACAGTTGACCTACCACTGCTACTGCCACTGCTGATACCTGGGCAACATGATGAAACCCCGTCTCTACTAAAATACAAAAAATTAGCCAGGCATGGTGGCATGCACGTGCAATCCCAGCTACTCGGGAGGGTGAGGCAGGAGAATAGCTTGAATCTGGGAGATGGAAGTTGCAGTGAGCCGAGACTGCACCACTGCACTCCAGCCTGGGTGACAGAGCGAGACTCCCACTCCAAAAAATAATAAAAAACAAAATAAATGCCTAAAAAAAAGAAATAATGTTATCAAAAAAGCTCAGTAAGCTACAAGACAATACAGAAAAATAGTACAAAGACACCAGAAAAACAGTTTAGGATACAAACGAAAAATTCAACAAAGAAACAGACATCTTAAAAAAGAAACACATGGGAACTCTAGAACTAAAAAAGTAATGAATGTAATAAAAAAATATAAACAAGAAAACATATGAGAGAGAGGGGAAGCAAGGTGGCAGAATAGAATGCTCAATTGATAGTCCCCCATGTGAGGACACCAGTTTTACAACTGTCTATACAGAAAAGAAAAAAATATATACCTTCATAAGAAACAAAAATCAGGTGAGCCCTCATAGTACTGGTTTTAACTTCATATCACTGGGATAGGCACTGAGGAGATAGAAAAAGTAGTCTTGAATCATTGACATGACCACTTTCCTACCCCCCGCAGGATTGGCATGGTGTGGAGAGCATCTCAGGGTATTGTGGGAGAGAGAGTATAGTAATTGTGAGACATGGAACTCAGAGCTGTGCCGTTAGAGCAGAAAGGAAAACCAGACCAAACTCAGCTGACTCCTGCCCATGGAAGGGGCATTTCTAGCTAAAGGGATCTTGCCATCTCAATGGTCAAAATCTGAGTTCTTACGTATCTTGCTCACCACTGAGGGTTAAAGTGCTCTGGGTCTAAAAGTAAACCTCAAAGACAGGAGAGGCCACAAGGACTGTGACTCTGAGGCAAGTCCTAGTGATGAACTGGGCCAAGAGACAGTGAACTTGGTTGTTGGGGGCGGGAGGGGGGCGTTGGGGGTGGCCTGTAACTTACTGAGACACCAGCTGGGGTGGCTAAGGAAGTGCTGACATTACTCCTCCCCTAACTCCAGGATGCACAGCTCACAGCTACAAAAGACACCTCTTCCTTCTATTTGAGAGGAGAGAAAAGACTGGGCAGGACTTCGTCCTGCATTTTGGATACCAGTCCAGCCACAGTACAATAGGGTACCAGTAAGAGACATGAAGCCCCTGTTCCAGGCACTAGCTACTGGAAGAAATTTCTAGATAACATCTGAGATGCAAGGGAACCCACTGACTTGAAGAGAAGAACCCATTCCTGGCAGTATACATCATTTGTTAACTAAAGAGCTCTTGGGCCCTGAATAACCAGCAGTGATACCCAGGTACCATGTTGAGGGCCATGGATGAGCCTCTAAGACACACTGGCTTCAGGTGAGACTCAATGCTCTACCAGCTATGGTGGCTATAGGACAAAATTCTTTCTTCTTGAAAAAAGCAGAAGGAAAAGTAAAGGGCACTTGGTCTTGCACCTTAGGTACCAGCTCAGCTGCAGGATGGTAGAGCAACAAGTGAGCTCTCAGGGTCCCCAATCCCAGAACAGGGGGCTTAAATGGCATTTATGGACCTGTCCAGGGTCAGATGGGAGCTCACTGCCCTGAAGAGTGACTAACAGGCCAGGCAGCATTCACCAGAAACTGACTTAAGAGCCCTTGGGCCTTAAAAATACATTGGTGTTGGTCTACAGTACTCTCTGTTGCCTGTGGTGGCAGTGACTATGGAGTGAGGCTCCTCTGCATTTGGAAAAATGTGAAGAGAATGGAAAGGACTGTGCCTTATGGTTTCAGTGCCAACTCAGCTGGAGTATAATAGAACATGAAGTAGATTTCTAAGGATTTGACTCTAGTCCCTGACCACCGAGCAGCACCACTGGACCAATCTGGGACCTCAGGGAATTTGCCACTCTGAAGAAATAGATATAGACCTGGCTGACTTTGATACCTGCTGATTATAAAGCCCGAGTCTTGAGTGAATATTGGCAGTAGCCAGGAAATGGTTACAGCAGGCGTTGGGTGAGACCAAGCACTGTGCTGGCTTCAGGTCTGATCCAGTGCAGCCATAGTGCTGGTGGCCACAGGGGTGCGTGTATCACTTCATCCCCAGCTTTAGGTAGTTCAGATCAGAGAGAGAGAAGCTCCATTTGTTTTGGAAAAAGTAAGGGAAGAGAATATATGTCTCTGCCTGGTAAACCAGAGAATTCTCCTGGATCTTGTCCAAGACCATAAAGACAGTACCTTTACGAGTCTGCAAGAACCACACTGGTGCTGGGCATAGGGTACTCCCTAAAGCAGATACCAGCTTAGATCACAACACCCAAGTCATTTCAAATATCTAAAAAGATTTCCTAAGAATAATGGCTACAAATAATCCCAGAAAGTAAAACCTACAATAAATACCTAACCCTTCAATGCCTAAACACAGAAGAATATCTACTACCATCAACATCATCCAGGAATACATGACTTCACAAAATGAACAAAATAAGACACCAGGAACCAGTAATGGAGAAACAGAGATATGAGACATTTCAGAAAGATAATTCAAAATAGCTGTGTTGAGGAAACTCAAAGACATTTAAGATAACAGAGAGATGGAATTAATAATTCTATCAGATAAATTTAACTAAGATATTGGAGTAGTTAAAAATAATCAAGCAGAAATTCTGGAGCTGAAAAATGTCATACAGTGTGCAACTGGCATATTGAAGAATGCATCAGAGTCCTTTAATAGCAGTATAGATCAAGCAGAAGAAAGTATTAGTGAGCTAGAAGATGGGCTAATTGAAAATATAGTCAGAGGAGACAAAAGGAAAAGAAATAAAAAGCAATGAAGCACACCTATAGGATCTAGAAAATAGCCTCAAAATAGTAAATCTAAAAGTTATTGGCCTTAAAGAGAGAGTAGATAAAAAGACAGCAGTAGAAACTTCATTCAACGGGATAATAAAAGAGAACTTAACAAACCTAAAGAAAGATATAAATATTTAAGTACAAAAAGGTTATAGAACACCAAGCAGATTTAACCCAAAGAAGACTACCTCAAGGCCTTTAATAATCAACCTCCCGGACAGGGGTGGTGGCTCACATATGTAATCCCAGCACTTTGGGAGGCCAAGGCAGGTGGATCACCTGAGGTCGGGAGTTCGAGACCAGCCTGAACAACATGGAGAAACCCTGTCTCTACAAAAAATACAAAATTAGCCTGGCGTGGTGGCACATGCCTGTAATTCGAACTACTCGGGAGGTTGAGGCAGGAGAATTGCTTGAACCCGGGAGGCGGAGGTTGTGTTCAGCTGAGATTGCGCCATTGCACTCCAGCCTGGGTAACAAGAGCAAAACTCTGTTTCAAAAAAAAAAAAAATCAAACTCCAAAAGATCAAGGATAAAGAAAGTATCCTAAAAGTAGCAAGATAAAATATATAAGTATCATACAATGAAGCTCCTATACATCTGGCAGCAGACTTTTCAATGGAAACTTTACAGGCCAGGAGAGAGTGGCATGGCATATTTAACGTGTTAAAGAAAACAAAAAAGACTTAGTCTAAAATGGTACCTCTGCTGATAACATTTTTCAAACATGAAGGAGAAATAAAGACTTTCCCATACAAACTATAGCTAAGGAATTTCATCAATGCCAGACCTATCCTACAAAAAATGCTAAAGGTAGTATTTCAATCAGAAAAAAGGATGTTAATGAGCAGAGAGAAATTATCTAAAAGTACAAAACAAATTCAATGTCTCTTCAGAATAAAAATTCTCAAAAAACTGCTTATAGAATGAACGTATGTCAACTTAATAAAAGCTAAATAAAACAGACTCACTACTAGTATTATACTAAATGGCGAAAACCTAAAATTTTTTCCTCTAAGATTGGGAACATACCAAGGATGCCCACTTTCATCACTGTAATTCAACATAGTTAGAAGTCCTGGCTGGTGTAATCAGACAAGATAAAGAAATAAAGGGCATCCAAATTGAAAAGGAAAAAGTCAAAGTATCCTTGTTTGCAGATGATATGATCTTATATTTAATAAAAACTAAAGATTGCACAAAACACTATTAGAACTGATAAATTCAGTAAAGTTACAGGATCCAAATCAAAATACAAAAATCAGTAGCATTTCTATACGTCAAGAGTGAACAATCTGAAAAAGACATTAAAAGGTAATCTCATTTACAATAGCTATACATAAAATTAAATAAAATTAAACACCTAACAATTAACAAAGGAAGTAAAAGACCTCTATAATAAAAACTGTAAAACACTGATGAATAAATTGAAGAGGACACATAAAAATGAAGATATTTCATGTTCATTGATTTCAAGAATTAATACTGTTAAAATGTCCATATTACCAAAAGCAATCTATAGACTAAATGCAATCCCTATCAAAATATCAAGGATATTCTTCACAGAAAAAGAAAAAAAAATCCTAAAATTTATATGAAAGCACAAAAGACACAGAATAGCCAAAGCTATCCTAAGCAGAAAGCAGAAAACTGAAAAATCACATTACCTTACTTCAAATTGTACTATAGAGTTATAGCAACCAAAACAGGATGTTACTCTCATAAAAACAGACACACAGACCAATGGAGCAAAATAGAAAACCCAGAAACGAATCCACACACCTACAGTGAACTCATTTCTGACAAAGGTTCCAAGAACATACACTGGGAAAAACACAATCTATTCAATTAATGGTGCTGGAAAATTAGATATCCATGTGCAAAGGAATGAAACTAGATTCCATTTGCTATATATAAAATCATACCAAAAGGGATTAGAGATTTAAATCTAAGATCTCAAACTATGAAACTGCTAGAAGAAAGCTTTGAGGAAAATCTCCAGGACATTGGTCTAGTCAAGTTTTTTTTTTTTTTTTTTAGAAATACCCTACAAGTACAGGCAAGGAAAGTAAAAATGACAAATGGGATCACATCAAGTTAAAAAGCTTCTGCACACAAATAAAAAATCAACAAAGTGAAGAGACATTCCAGAGAACGAGAGAGAATGTTTACAAATTTACTATCTGACAAGGGATTATTAACCAGAATATGTAATAAGTTCAAACAACTCTACTGAAAAAAATCAAATAATCTGATCAAAACATGGGCAAAATATTTGAATAGATACTTCTCGAAGACACATAAATGGCAAACGGGCATATGAAAAGGTGCTCAACATCATAAATCATCAGAGAAATGCAAATCAAAACTAAAATGAGACATCATCTCACCCCAGTTAAAATGGCTTATATCCAAAGACAGGCAGTAACAAATGATAGTGAGGATGTGGAGAAAAGGGAGCCCCTGTCTAGTGTTGACAGGAATGTACATAAGTAAAATCACTATGGAGAACAGTTTGGAGTTTCCTCCAAAAACTAAAAATTGAGATAGCAATACGATTGAGCAGTCCCACTGCTGGGTATATATTCAAAAGAAAGAAAATCACTATATTACAGAGATATTTGCCCTCCCATGTTTATTGCAGCACTGTTCACAATATCTAATATTTGGAATCAACCTAAATGTCCATCAACAGATGAGAGGATAAAGAAAATATGGTACATACACACAATGGAGTACTATTCAATGATTAAAAAGAATGATATCTTGTCATTTGCAATAACATGGATTGAACTGGAGATCATTATGTTAAGTGAAATAAGCCAGGCACATAAAGAGAAACATCTAATGTTCTCACTTGTTTGTGGAATCTAAAAATCGAAACAATTGAACTCAGAGAGTAGAAGAATGATTATAAGAGGCTGGGAAGGGTAGTGGGGGGTTGAGGGGGAGGTGGGGAAAGTTAATTGGTACAAAAAATAGAAAAAATTGATAAGACCTCCTATTTGCTAGCACAGCAGAGTGACTATAGTCAATAATAACTTCATTGTACGTTTAAAATAACTTAACTGTACATTTTAAAATAATAAAATGTTACTGGATTTTTATAACAGAAAGAATAAATGCTTGAGTGGATGGATACTCCATTCTTTATGGTGTGATTATTTTATGTTTCACGCCTGTATCAAAACATCTAATGAACCTCATAAATACATACACATACTATGTACACACAAGAATTAACAATAAAAAATTAAAAACGTAATTGAGTACTTCAATGACAGAATACATCTAGCAGAATAAAGGATTTCTGAAATAAAGATAGGTCTTTTGAAATAACAGTCAGAAAAAGAAGAAAGAAAAATAAATTAAAACGATGAAGAAAGCCTATGAGACATATAAAAAAACATAAAGCAACCAAATATTAAAGTTTTAGAAATTCCAGGGAAAAAGATGGGCAAAGGCATAGAAAATTATTTCATCAAGAGAAAAGCAAAAACATCGCAACTCTCCACAGGAAGCTCAAAATCTCTAAATTGATTCATCTCTGTAAAGGTTTCTCCAAAGCAAATTAAAATAAAAATGCCAAAAAGCAAAGACAATGGGAGGATTCTAAAAGCTACAAGACAAAGAAACAAGTCACATATAAAGGAATCCACATTAGACCACGAGCATATTTCTCAGCAGAAGTCTGACAGGCCAGGAAGCATGTCTAATATATTTAAAGTGTTGAAAGAAAAAGTGTCATCCAAGTATACAATACCTAGCAAAGATGTCCTTAAAATGGAAGGATACGTATAGTCTCTCCCAGACTAGCAAAAAATGAGGAAGCCCATCACCACTAGACTGGTGCTAAAATATGCTTTAAGGGCCCTAAACCTGCAAGTAAAAGGGTAATATCCACCATAATGAAAACACATGAAAATATAAAACTCATTGGGAAAGCAGATGCACAAATGAAAAGAAGAAAGAATTGAAGTTACCATTACAGAAAGCCACCAAACTTAACTATAAACAATAATAGTGAAACAATTATTCTCTATTAAATAGAGAAAGAAATAAAGGACATACAAACCAACCAGAAAACAATCACCACAATGATAATTATAAGTTCTTACCTATCAATAATAATGTTGAATGTAAATGAATTAAATTTCCCATCTAAAAGATACACACTGGCTAAATAGATTACAAAAACATGACTGAAGTATATGATGTCTACAAGCAACCTACTTCATCTGTAAAGACACAGAATAAATGTAAAAGACTGGAAAAAGACAGCCCAATGTGAGCAAAAGTAGCCATACGAACATAAAATAAAACAGATTTTAAGTAAAAAATGATAAACAGAGACAAAGGTAGTTACTATATAATGATAAAGGGATCACTTCAACAAGAGTATATAATGATTGTAAATATATATTCACTGAACACCAGAACCCTCAAATACATAAAGTAAATTTTATTAGATCAAATGTGAGAGGAAACTCCAGTATGAAAATACTGGGACACTTCAACATCCCACTCTCAGCACATGACATATCATCTAGACAAAAATAAATGACCAAAAGAAATAAAATTGCATTTTCGAGCATAGGAACTCAACAAATATTTACATAACATTTTATACAACAGCTGCAAAGTGCACATTCTTCTCATCAGCGCATGGAACATTGTTTAGGAAAGATCGCATGGTAGAACACAAAACAAATCTCAGGATTTTTTTTTAATTGAAATCATATCATGTACCTTAGACCACAAAAGAATAAAACTAGAAATCAAAAACAAGAGGTACATTGGAACCTGCATGAAATTAAATAACAAGATCTTAAATGACCATTGTATTCATAAAGAAATTTAGAAGAAAATTTTTAAATTTCTTAAAATAAATAATAATGAAAATATAATATACCAAAACCTAGGAAATAGAGCAAAAGCAGTGGCAAGAGAAAAGTTTACATCAATAAATGCCTACATCATAAATGTAGAAATATTTCAAATAAAACTCAATGAAATAGCAAAGTAATAACAAGCCAAACTAAAAATTACTAGGAATTCAATAATAAAGGTCAGAGCAAAACTAAACAAAATAGGGACAAAGAACAATACAAAAGATCAATGGAACAAAACTTTGTTTTTTGAAATGATTCACAAAATTGCTAGAATACTAGCTAGCTTAACCAAAAAGAAAAGAAAAAAAAGAAAAAAGAAAAGGTCCAAATAAATAAAATTACATACATAAAAGAGATATTTTAACTGATCCTACATTTAAAAAATTTAAAAATTATAAATGACTATGTGCTAAAAGTTAGATAAAATCCAAAGAAAATATATACATTCCCAGAAACATATACTCTACCCTGAATGAACTGTGAAAAATTAGAAAACCTAAGTAAAACAATAATGACTAACAAGATTGATTCAGTAACAGAAAAAGCTCCAAACAGTGAAAAGCCTAGGGACAGATAGATTTACAGCTGAATTCTACCAAACTTATAAAAAAAGAACTAAAACCATCTTTTTGTTCTCAAAGTATTTCAAGAAACTGAATAGGTGGAAAATGTTCTTAATTCATTGTACCAGGCAATAATTTATTTGATATAAAAGCAAGGTAAGGATGCAAGAAACCAAAAACTATAGGCTAATAACCCTGATGAACATAGATGCAAAAGTATCCAACAAAATACCACTAACGTGAAGTCAATAACAAATCAAAAAGATAATACAGGTGAATCTAGCGAAGATGGTAGATAGAAGACAGGGCTAACATGTAGTTACCACTTAGACAGACAGAACAGTGTGTAGAGACTCACACCATGAACTTTTGACCCAAGAACCATCACAGAAATATACTAGAAAACTGAAATAATTTACAGATCCTTTTAAAGAAGTGGCACGCTGTTGCAAATTCCATGAGACAAGTGAAAAACTGAGTTCCCAAAGTGTGAAAGGGAGAAAGCCTACCTTCAAACACATATCCCCACTGGGGAATCTGAAAATCCAGATCATGGGAGAAGGATTTAACCTTTACCTATAGCTGAAACAGATTCAGGGAGCTGCACAAAATGTAAAAGTAAAAACAGAAGCAAGAAGAGTCTTGTAGGCACTTCCAGTCTCCAGCTCGAGCCCAGGGAAGCCATCCCTGACTATATCTCACAGAGGCCCTTGGGAAGGTAGCCAGCAGAATTAGGGAGGGGTCACCGTGTGAAAGACGTTTTGAATGAAATTTGTAATAATTTCAACTGGGCATACAGGAGGCAAACGAGAACTGATGCAGATACAAGTACAGGGAGACACAGCCAACATTGTGGGTAGATGAGGCAGGGGGAGGTCTGAAAGGCAAGCTTGCTTTCTCAACAGGGAAGCTGATAACCTGGCGCAAAATCTGAGCAGTGCACTGTGGGAACAAGACCGGCCTTAACAACAGCATGGAAGCTGAGTGAAGCTTTTTGCTACCAGCCATCCCTGACTTTCTGGCAAACTATATAACACAACAGAGGCACCCATAATATTCTCCAGACCATAACCCCATTGGCCTGAGAACCACACCCCCATCCTTCACAGTGGCCAAAGCAAGCCCTTCCTAAGGAGAGTCTGAGCCCAGACCCACCTGAACCTGCCCCCACCTGATGGTATTTCTCTACCTGCAGTGGTAGACAAACACAAAAGACATAAACTCTTGGGAACTTAGTGGCCCCACCCATCACCTGAGAAACCAGAATACTTTCCCTGGCCAACTTAGGGCAAGTTTAGATCCTTCTGCTACTACTGTGGCTGGTGCTCTCTTGAAAGCACCACCTCCTGGTTGGAGGCCAGCTACCTCAGACCATTACAGCAACTCAGGACAGAATAACCCTGCTCACAGGGATGGAAAACGACAGTGAATTCCACTGCCTGCAATGTCCTGACTACCTGAGGACACTCAAAAAGATATAAGAATATAGATAATTTTTAAGCAAAGCAATTACCGCAGACTGAAATACCATGTGTTGTCTGTCCCAAAATTGATTTGTATGAGTAAAAGTGAGCATACACCCTTCACAGGGTGAAGGCATCATCTTGGTTCCCACTTCCTCTTCACCTTCACTATTTTCCTATTTTACAAAAGAAAGCCTTCCCTTTCACTAATTATACTAGGGTTGTCCAGTGGTTTAATACCTATAGGTCTAACAATTCAACAATTTGCAAAATTACTGCTTATGCTAAAGAAATTAATACCACCAATGACTAGGTATCAAATCATTTTGCAATTTGAGTGATTTCTAATTATTTGCTTCCAACGAAATTGAAGAAGGCCTCATTTATTTACAAAAAGTACAAAGACTTGAGAAACATTGCTGTAACATAACTGTATTATCATCTATTGGTTTATGAAGAGGTTTACTCAGCACTTACACCTATTAAATGAGAAAAAAAAAAACCAGAATATTGTGTTTTGACTCATTGTAGCAATAAGTAATATCTATCTACAGATACATAATAAGCCAACTGAAAAAACAAAAGCATAACTCCATCACATTTAGAAATAATTATAACTATTTTTATATTTTGATTATTTCCCAAAATGATAAAAGATGTATGTTGTTCTGACCTATTGTTTGCTATTAATAATTACAATTGGCAACCAAATAGAAGAAAACTTAGCATTTAGAGATTTATGGTAACTGCAAATTTACAAAATATAATTTCAATTTAGATACATATTATTTTGCTGAAGAAACTTAAGTTACTTTGATCAATAAAAATTTTCAAATACAAAATGTATTATATTAACTTTATGTGAAAGAAGTGCACTGTTTATATAATTACAAGGGGGAAACAAATAATACATAATTTCAGATTTTGAAATAAGAGTTTGTTCATTCATTATATTGTGTAACAGTTTGGTTGTATCAGATCATTATGGAATTTGGATGATCTGAGATATTTTAAGCAAATGTAACTGTTTTATTTAAAATGACAATGTATGCTATTCAATATGCCCAAAATTCTATCTTTTGCCACTTCTAGATAATAAAATTTAGATAATAAAATATATGACATCATAAATGTGCAACATCTAAAATGTTCTTTAAAATTCTTTCAGAGAGGACATGAACAAAAGGCTCACGAAACTGAAATAGAGGGGTTGAGTCATCAAACACAAAAAGTATGCCTCCATCTATGTTCCCATTATGTGAAGCGTTTGAAGTGCCATTAAAATACTTCAACCTTTTCTGCTTGTATGTCTTCTGTTTTGCATAACATAATTCATTGTTCAGTATTCAATTTCAGGATATATTCAGCTCAGTGTGGAAACACAGAAATTTCTTTATTGTTAGTATTTATGCATGGCCCAATATCACTGATAACACTAAACATAATAGAAATTATAAAAAGTTAAAATATAATAGGCATAGTGAATCTTACTGGAATATTTTTAAATGTAAATATCTTTCATTTAAAGAATTAAACAAATGGCACTATACCTGTTATAATAGTATAACTTTAAAAATTTTCATGCATAAATAACTTGCATGTGCTCTGCTGTTTATGTGCATCTCTGTGAATCTATGTGTGCATGGGTGTGTGTATGTGTACATGTGCCTGCCGATATTATTTATTCTATCTACCCAATAAAATAATAAAAATTAGAGATTTGTTTTTTTACTTGTAAAGTTTCTGAAATTACTCATTTTTTTTAAGATTTATAATTGAAACTGAATGCAGTATTCCAAAACTTTCTTTTAAATTTGACAATATAACTTACTATATTTCAAGTTAGTTTTAAAAATACTATGTGCTCATGTTAAAGAGAATGATACACATTCTTTATTTTTGTTGTACATTCACTTCAAGGTTCCGTCATCTTTAGTACATATCTGTACAACTGACTCTTATTCCAATGTGTCTATGAGAAGGTAGCAAGATTTAGAATAGCTCACGATTAACATATAAAACTTCCTCAGAAATTACATCTAAGTCATTTGTTTATTTTCATTCATTCCTTTTAAACCAATTAAAAATTTTCTAAATTAAGTCAATCTTAAACATTTTAGTTTTTAGATTATCTAGATCTATTAACATAAGTTCAACATTTTTCTTATACTAAGTAAAACTATAAAATTATTTGGCAAATAATTTATATTACATTTGTTAATTGCTTCTGTTTTATTTGTGTATCTTTAATTTATCTAGACAGAAATAATTTTTATACCTCGTTTCATTGGCATGAAAAACCATGCCACCATGACTTTTGTCTAAATGTAAATGAGATCATATGCTATCTCCTCCTTCAAGCTTCCCTTGATGCTTTCCTCCCCAAACGACGCCACAGCTGAAAATAATACTTCCTCTAAATTCTACAATTGAAAATATTTTTCTCTAAACTCCCAAAGCCCTAATTTTCACTTTTTATTATAAGATTATAAGGATTATAATATTTAGAAACGAATTCCATATATTAGTCTACAAGTTTTTGAAGACAGAATAAATGTTGAGCTAATTTGCATCCCCAACAGCCCCACAGTACAATGTGATGTATTATGACACTAAAGAATTATCCAATAGATTAGTAAAAATTAATGGATGGATGAATGATTCCACTCCTGTTAAATTTTAATGGTCCCCAATATTTTTCCAGTTGCAAATGCTAATTATAATAATATATGCTCATTATATTTTCTATTTCAAAGAATGAATACTTAATTTCTAATTTTTTGATTAAGATATAAAACTTGCCTCCCATATTATTTGCCAGCAATTGTTTCAGGCCTGATCCAGACCCAGACAAATTTACAGAGAAAATAAAACATCAACTTTCCTACTTTCCACAAAACTTTCATTAGTTATTGTCATCCCTTAGGAATTTCCAAGTATTCACTCTTTCTAGCTTCATTAAAAAAAATTCTACTTTATAAAAACTAAAATGTTTACTTTTTAAATAAAATTGTACTTATACATAATAAATGTACATGTTTTAGTATATCCACTGCATTCAATTTATATATCCATTACCTTAAATATTTATATATTTTTACTCTAGAAACATTTGAATTATTTTCTTCTATTTTGAAATGTACAATAATGTTAATTATACTCACCTAGTGATCTATCAAACTAAAGATCTTATATTTTCTAACTATGTATTTGTACACATTAATCAGCTTTGCTTCATCACCCCTCCAGTAAGTTTACCAAATAATTAATGTACAGCTATAAATGTTCAGGCAACAACAATAAAAAATGGCATTATTATCACTAATAGAATGAGTAAAAGTTTACCATTCCTAAAGCATTATATGTTTGACTAAAATTATATCATTTAATGATCATAGCAATCCCAAGCACTATTACCATCTCCATTTACCGTAAAGAAACAAACTCACAAAGCTAAAATCTTCTCTATTGTTTCTCTGATTTTCTTGATAATAAATTTTCCTTATATTATTCTGGTCTTCCACTATACTTGTTTCCCTCTCAACAAGCTAATTGAATTGTCAGATATACTTTGGTCCAAATCTATGAATTTGGTGATGTTAATGAATCGAAATTCCTAAACTTTGAAAATTTGCACTCTATTCTCCTTCTCAATCCCCTCCTGCAGTGAAAAGCAACAATTCTGTCCAAGTCTTCCCTGAAGACTCAAGCTTTGCCTGCAGTGGACTCTGCCAATATCTAAATTGGTGGGGTCAGGAGTAACATGAAGCTCATTATTGCTACATATCTAATTCATATTCTCCAGCCCAGGTTTTATCAGCAATTATACTGATATATTGTTTTCTATCTGCAGAACTCCGGTGACTTTTTCAATTATTGTTATTTATAGATGGCCATAAAACTACAAAGGTTATAAATATGAAGTGTTAGAATCATGACTCAAACCCAAAGATCTGAGCCCGAAGACCATGCCCTTCCTGGGCTTGTACTTTTAAGGATATTATCTTATAAGGTAAGAAGGTGTAAAAGAAACCTGAAGTTTCATCATGGCTTTTTCACTGTGGATGCATTACCATGAGAAGTTTCTATTGGACTTTTTTCTAGAATATACTACATCTTAAAATATTCTACTTAAAAAAACCATATTCTATATTGTTTTGATTTTAAATGTGGAAAAAATAAAACAAAAAATATAAAAGGATGTAGGAAATCTTTCAAATACCTAAAAGGATGTTAAAACATTTAAAAAATAACCACTTAGCTTCTATGTCAATTAGGATAAACTAAAATACTAAGAAATAAAGACCACTAAATACATAGATGTACACTGGACTAAACTAGAAGTTTATTTCATGCACTCATAAGTGTTGAACAGCTGATTGGCTCTCCTCACTAAGATGCAATGAACAAGGCCTCTTTGCATCTTGTCTCCACCATTATCTAAGCCAGTGCCCTTCAATAACAGGTTTTGCAATAATGACAATATAACCTATATATTTTTGACATGTGGCTAGTGTAAATGAGAAATTTAATTTTAAATTGCATTAAATTTTAATTATTTTAGATTGAAATAGTCACATGTGGCTAATGACCACCATATAAAACAGTACAGCTCATAGGCCTTATCATTTTAAATATACAGCAAATCAATGAAGAGAAATGGGAAAAAAGTTGGCACATTTCTATTTTCAAAGACTTGATCCAAAAGTGGCACTCATTAGGTTCACCTACATTCCATTGATGAAAACTAATCGTATGTTCATAACTATGTGAGTGCGTGCAAATATGATCTTTTCCTGGCCAGCTGCTACTCAGTTATAGCTGTATAATGTGAAGATGGAATGTATTTTACTGCTCAGGGGAAATCTCTATTACACTTCACAAAAAAATAATTTATAGATTTTTAAAAATGTTAATATTTAAATAAAGTAGAAACTTAGAAGTAGGGAATTAGAAGAATGACAAAGTAATGGCTGGTGATGTCCATGGGGTTTCTCTACATTTCCGGTCTAATAAATAAGAAAAAGAAAATACATGAAAAGTGAGAATTGGTAAAAAGCTCAAAATGGAGATGATATCTAGGATTTTTTGGAGCTCATTATGGATCACCTAAGGCAAAATAATCCCATTTCTGTAATAAACTACAAACAGATGGTTGGAGACATTTGGTGTTACTGAATTCACTAGGTAGTCATGAAGTTGCAGAACTGACAGAAGTTGTACTTAAGTAAAAGGACCCAGTTGTATCAATATTCCTTTTCATAACAGTATAAAAAGTAGATGTTTTCATAAAGAAAGAAGAACAGCAGAGGCAAAAGAAAAAGCATCAAAAAAGTTTTAAAGACATATTTAAAGTAAGACGACTGAATATTAGGATATTTGGTGATTTTTGTAACATTCACTAACTAGTAGACTAGTAAGGGATAATTTTCTTAACTTCTCTCAAGTAAATTTTATCTTCTGTAAAATTAAGGATATTAATACAAATGCTGAGGGATTTCATCAACACCAAACCTGTTTTATAAGAAATACTAGAGGAAGTCCACCAATCAGAAAGAAAAAGACATTAATGAGCAATAAACAATCACCTGAGGGTATAAAACTCATTGATAAAAGTAAGTACATAGAAAAACATATGATATTATTAACATTGTACCTGTGATGAGTAAACTACTCTTATGCTAAGTAGAAAGACTAAATAGTCAACCAATGAAAAATAATGACCACAACAGCTTTTCATGACATAGTACAATAGGATACAAACAGAAACAATAAAAAGTTAAGAAGCAGAGGGACAAAGTTAAGACAGAGTTTTTACTAGGTTGCTTTTTGCTTTTTTGTTTGTTTGTGAAAATAACATAACGTTTTTTATCAGGTTAAATAATAGGTTACAAGATAATATGTGCAAGCCTCATGATAACCTCAAATAAACAAAGCATACAATAAATACCAAAAAAGCAAAAAAAAATACCATATTACCAGAGAAAATTATTATCACTAGAGGAAGGTGGAAAGAAATGAAAGGAGGAAGAGAAGACCATAAAACAACTAGAAAACAACAATATGGCAGGAGTAAGTCCTTGCTTGTCAACAATGACCCTGAATATAAATGAACTAAACTCTCCAATGACAAGGGTTAGATTAGGTGAATGGATGAAAAAAAAGGTCTCACTGAACTGTTGCCCAAAAGAAACACACTTCACTCATAAAGATACACTTAGACTGAAAATAAAGGAATGGAAAAAGATATTCCATGCCAATGGAAACTAAAAAAGAGCAGAAGTCGCTACATTTATATCAGACAAAATAGATTTCAAGGCAAAAACTATATGAGACACAGAAGGCCACTATATAAACATAAAATGGGTTAATTCAGCAGGAGAACATAACAATTTTAACTACATATGAACTCAAAACTGGAGCATCCCGATACATAAAGCAAATACTATGAGAGAAAAAGAGAATGAGAAAATACAGAACAATAATAGCTGGAGACCCACATGCTACCTTCAGCACTGGACAGATCTTCTAGACAGAAAATCAACAAAGAAATATCAAACTTAATCTATACTATAGATTAAATGGACCTAATAAATATTTACAGAGCATTTCATCCAAAAGCTGCAGAATACACATTCCTTTCCTCAGCACATGGATCATTCTCAATAACAGACCATATATTAATTCACAAAACAAGTCTTAAAACATTTGAAAAAAATTAAAATTATATCAAACATCTTCTCTGACCATAATAAAATAAAACAAGAAATTAATAACAAGAGAGATTTTGAAAACTATATAAATATATGAAAATGAAACAATATGCTCCTGAATGACCAGTGGGTCAATGAAGAAATTGAGAAAAAATAAGAAAAATTTCCTTAAACAAATGGTAATGAAATAACAACATACCAAAACCTATTGGGTACAAAAAAAAAGTTGTACTAGGAGTGAACTTTTTAGCTATAAGGACCTACATTTACAAAGAGAAAAACCTTTTAAAGAACAATCTAATGATACATCTCAATGAACTTAAAATACAAGGTCAAACCAAAACCAAAATTATAGTAGTAGAAGAAAAGAAATAAAGATCAGAGCAGAAAGAAATAAAATTGAAAGGAATAAAACAATAGAAAAGATCAATACAACAAATAGTTGTGGTTTTTCTTCTGAAAAGTTAAAAAAATTGACCAACCTTTAGCCAGACTAAGAAAAAAAGAAGTTCCAAATAAATAAAATCAGATATGAAAAAGGAGATATTACAACTGAAACTACAGAAATTCAAAGGATCATTAGTGGCTACTATGATCAACTATATACCAAATACATTGGAAAACCTAGAAGAAATGGACAAATACCTAAATATATATAACCTACCAACGTTGAACCAGGAACAAATCCAAAACCTGAACGGATCGATAACAAGTAACGAGATTGATGTCATGATAAAAATTCTCCAAATAAAGGAAAGCCTGGAGCCTGTTGGCTTTACTGCTGAATTTTAACAAATATTCAAAGAAGAAATACTACCAATCCTACTCATGCTATTGCGAAAAATGTAGGCAGTGGGATTGCTTCCAAACTTACAATACAAGGCCAGCATTACCCTCCAAACATTAAAAAAAGGAAAGAAAGAAAATTACAGGACACTATTTCTAATGGATATTGATGCAAAAGTCTTCAACAAAATACTAGCAAACAAAATTCAACAATACATTAGAAAGATTATTCATCATGATCAAGTGGGATTTATCCCTGGGATGAAGGAATGTTTCAACATATGCAAATCAATGCATGTGATACATCATGTCAATGGAACAAAGGATAAAAACATATGATCATTTTAATGGATGTTGAAAAAATGATAAAATTCAACATGTAGTCACATTAAAAACCCTAAACAAACTGGGCATAAAAGGAACATACATCAACATATGACAGACCCACAGCTAGCATAGTATTTAATGGGAAACAAGTGAAAGTCTTTCTTCTAAGATATGGAACATAACAAGGGTGCTAACTATCACCACTGTTAATCAGTACAGTACTGGAAATCCTTGCTAGAGCAATCAGACAAAAGAAAGATATAATCAACATCCAGTTTGGAAAGGAAGAGATCAAATTATTCTGTTTGCAGATGATATAATCTTACATTTGGAAAAACCTAAAGACTTCAAAGTTAAACTATTAGAACTGATAGACAAATTCAGTAAAGTTGCAGGATAAAATATTAACATAAAATATCAGTAGCATTTTCATATGCCAACAGTGAACAATATGAAAAGAAAATTAAAAAGTAATCCCATTTACAATAGCCACACATAAAATTAAATACCTAGGAATTAGCTTAACCAACGAAGTGAGAATTGCTATCATGAAAACTAGAAAACACTGATAAAAGAAATTGAAGAGGACACCAAACAATGGAAGGATATTCCATGTTTATGGATTAGAAGAATCAAAATTGTTAAAATACCCATATTACCAAAAGCAAGCTACAGACTCCATGTAATCTCTATCAAAGTAGCAATGACATTCTTCACAAAAAGAGAAAAAGCAACAATTCTAAAATTTATATGGAACCACAGAAGTCCCAGAATAGCCAAGCCAATCTTACAAAAAAAAAAAAAAAAAAAAAAATGGAGGAATGACATTACCTGACTTCAATCATATTACAGATATAGTAACCAAAGTAGCATATTACTGCAATAAAAACAGACACATAGACCAACGGCATAGAATAGAGAACCCAGAAACAAATCCACACACCTACAGTGAACTTATTTTTGAAAAAGGTAACAAGAACATACACTGGGGAAATGACTGTCTCTTCAATAAATAGTGCTGGGAAAACTGGATAGTCATAAGCAAAAGAAGGAAAGTAGACCCCATATTGCCATATAAAAATATAAAATCAAAATATATTAAAGACTTAAATCTAATATCTCAAACTGTGAAACTACTACAAGAAAACATTGGGGAAAATCTCCAGGGCATTGTTCTCGGCAAAAATTTCTTGAGTAATACTCCACAAGCACTGGCAATCAAAGCAAAAATAAACAACTGAGATCACATAAAGCGAAAAGGCTTCTGTAAAGCAAAGGAGCTAAGCCAGTGGTCCTCAACCTTTTTGGCACCAAGGACCAGTTTCGAGGAAGCCAATTTTTCCATGGGACAGGAGGGGAGTCGGTTTGGGGATGAAATTGTTCCACCTCATATTATCAGGCATTAGATTCTCTTAAGGAGCATGCAACCTAGATCCCTCAAATTTGCAATTCACAGTAGGGTTTGTGCTTCCATGAGAATCTAATGCCAAAGCTTATCTGACAGGAGGTAAAGCTCAGGTGGTAACGCTCACTCTCGTGTGGCTCACCTCCTGCTGTGTGGTCCAGTTCCCAACAGGCCATGGAACAGTACCAGTCCATGGCCCAGGGTTGGGGACCGCTGATCTAAACAACAAAGTAAAGAGACAGCACAGATAATTAAAGAGAAAATTTGCAAACTACCAATCTGAAAAGAAATTAATAACCAGAATATATAAAGAGCTCAAAAAACTCTGTAGAAAATAATCTAATAATCTGATTTTAAAAATGAGTAAAATATTTGAATAGACATTTCTCAAAAGAAGACATACAAAAGTCAAACAGCCATATGGAAAGGTGCTCAACATCACTGATCATTAGAAAAATGCAAATCAAAACTACAATGAGATATCACCTTACCCTAGTAAAAATGCCTTATAGCCAAAACACAGGCAAAAACAAATGTTGGCGAGGATGCAGAGAAAAGGGAACCTTCGTACACTGTTGGTGGGAATGCAAATTAGTACAACCAGTATGAAGAATCATTTGGATGTACCTCAAAAAAACTAAACATTGAGCTACCATATGATCCAGCAATCCCACTGCTGGGTATATACCCAAAAGAAAGGAGATCGGTACATCCAAGAGATATCTGCACTTGTATGTCTGTTGCAGCATTATTTGCAATATCCAAGATTTGAAATCAACCGAAGTGTCTATCAACAGACAAATGCATAAAGAAAACGTGGTACATATATACAATGTAGTACTGTCATTTGCAACAACAGGGATGGAACTATAGAACATTAAATAAAACAAGCTAGGCACAGAAATACAAACTTTACATGTTTTCACTCACATGTGAGATCTAAAAATCAACACAATTAATCATCATGGAGATAGAGTAGAAGGATGGTTTCTGAGACTGAAAAGGGTAGTGAAGTGGGTAATATTTAACCTGATAACAACTTTATGGTATTTGCATAAACAAACAAAAAAGCAAAAAGAAACCTAGTAAAAAATCCATGTCTTAACTTTGTCCCTCTGCTTCTTAACTTTTTATTGTTTCTGTTTGTATCCTATTGTACTGTGTCATGAAAAGTTATTATGGTCATTATTTTTCATTGGTTGATTATTTAGTCTTTCTACTTAGGATAAGAGCAGTTTTCTGTGATCTAAAATTCAAAATCTTTGAGCTCATGGAGATAGAGAGTAGAAGGTGGGTTATGTTACTAGAGGCTGGGATGGGTAATGGGTGTGTGGGTGAGAGACGTGGCAATTGTTAATGAGTACAAAAAGGTATTTAAAAAGAACTAATAAGACCTAGTATTAGATAGCACAAGAAGGTGACAACAGTTAATTACAATTTTATTGTACATTTAAACATAACTAAAATAGTGTAATTGGATTTTTCATAACACAAAGAAAAATGCCTAAGGGTTTGGATATCCCATTTTCCATGATGTAATTTTTATGCATTGCATACCTATATTAAAACAGCTCATGTACCCCACAAATATATACACCTATTATGACCCACAAAAATTAAAAATTAAAAAAAGAAAATCAATGAAGGCTAATTTTTACAAAGAAAGTAGTTTATTAGTACATAGAACTGTGTAAAGCCAGATTGGTATATTCAACAATCTAAAACTGTATAATTGGAACTTTCTCTCTCTTGGCAGTAGTATTGATGAAAATAGTTGGTTAAGCCTGGTTAATGGGTAATGTGGCTATCCCGGTAATCAAAAAACAGTTTATTGTAATTCATAGCTTGATGAGAACCATCTGTCGTGGAAAAAGATGATAAGTAAAAAAGAAAACCAAAAAAAAAAAGATGTGTAGTAAACTAAATAACTTTTAAATAATTTGTATAATTATAAAATACTTAATCTATGATAGAATTTTACTAAACTGCACCATACACGAAACTACTGGTAATGTTCACATGTATTAAATTTCCTTAATATAGTTATAGGTGACATCTATTTGCTATTGCAAGCACATAAATTGATTTATTACACTCTAATTTTCAGTTTCTAAAGATTCTTATTTTAAAATATATATCTGCATAAATATTATAACTTTATAATATCACTTTCCTGGTATGCTCAATTTAATAACTATGCTTTATTAAAATATAGACATCTTAGTTAACTTTAATAAAACTTGTGAGTTTTATTTTACTTGAGAAAGAAGCAAGTAAGCAGGTATATTTATGGGTGGTAGAAGCAGCATGATATAATGATCAGGATTTAAATTATTAGAAAACAGAAGCCCCCAAGATGTAAAACGAAGAATCTGTATATGATATAAGTCCCCTAATACTAATTCAGTCATTCAATAAATGTGTATTCAACATCTGACAGTGTTATAGTTGCTCAAGTTCAGCAATGAACAAACATGAGAGAAAGCTTTGCCTCAATGGAGTTTACATTTTAGTAGAGAGAAAGAGAGTAGTAATTTTTCCACAAAATATCTTACTTTTATTATTATTTTCACATCACTCTAGCATATTGACTTTAGAAACAAAAGACAGAATTCTATTTATAGCATTCTGTTTTTAGTAGTGGTATTTCTATTTACAAAATATAGTAATTATCAATCACTGAAAATGTGAAATCCTAGAAAACACAGAATTTCTACGCATGATGTTAACATTGTTCTCAAAGAGTTGTTGGCCAAAGATTCATTTCATGAATCTGATTTTTCCAAAATAGACAATTCTGATGATTCAGACGACTGTGATGTTAGATCTGTTTAGAAACAACTCCAAGAACAGTTTTTATATTTTATTTTCATACTGAAAATCAGTCAGATTTGCTTCAGCCTCAAAGAGTGTCTTTATATAAAATTAAATGAGCACTGGCAGCAAGCTGCACTTTTTTTTTTCTAAGTGGGAAAAGGGTCAAACCAATAAAAATAAGAAGGAAAAAGAAGGGCATTATATAATAATAAAGGGTATAATCCAACAAGAAGACTTAAGTATCCTATATATATATGTACCCAATATTGAAGTAAGTAGATTTATAAAATATGTTATTCATGGCCTATGAAAAGACTTGGACAGCCATATATAACAGTGGGACATTTCAACACCCCACTGACAGTGTCAGACAGATCACTGAGGCAGAAAACTAGCAAAGAAATTCTGGATGTAAACTTGACACTTGACCAATTGAACCTCATAGACCTCTACAAAACACTCCACGCAACAACTACAGATTATACATTCTCCTCATCTGTACCTGGAACATATTCTAAGATTGACCATATGCTTGATCATAAAGCAAGTATCAATAAATTTTTAAAAATTTAAATTATAACAAGCATTCCCTCAGACCACAATGAAATAAAAACAGAAATAAATATCAAGATGACATCTCAAAATTACACAAAATACATGAAAATTAAACAACTTGTTTCTAAATAGCTCCTGGGTTAACATTAAAATTAAGGTAAAAATCAAAGTATTCATTGAAATTAATGAAAATAGAGACACAACTTATTAAAATCTCCAGAATGCACCTAAAATAGTGTTAATAAGAAAGTTTATAGTGCTAAACACCTTCATCAAGAAGTTGGAAAGATCTCAAATTAACAATCTAACTTTGCATCCAAAGGAACTAAAAAATAAGTCAACCCCAAAACTAACAGAAGAAAAAACCAAACTGGAGAAGAGTTGAACAAATCTGAAATGCAAAAAGCCATACAAAATATCAATAAAACCAAGAGTTGACACTTTGAAAAAATAAACAAGATGATCAGAACACTAGCTAGATTAACAAGGAAAAAATAAAAAAGGGAAGATCCAAATAGGTACAATCAGAAATGACAAAGATCACATTACAACTGATTTCATAGAAATACAAAAGATCCTCAGAGAATATTTTGAACAATTTTATGCACACAACTTAGAAAATCTAGAAGATTTGGACAAACTCCTGGAAACGGAAACAGCTCCCATAATTGAATCAGGAAGGGATTGAAACTGCGAATAGACCAATAATGAGCTCTCAAATTGAGTAAGCAATAAAAAACCTACCAACCAAAAATACCCTGGACTAAATGGATTCACAGCCAATTCTACTAGATATACAAAGAATAACAGGTATCACCAATTTTACTCAATGTATTCCAAAATATCAAGAAGAGGGGCTTTTCCCTTACTCATACAATGAGTAAGGGATCTGGTATCTGGTATCATCAGCCAGATACCAAAATCTGGCAGAGACACGACAACGATGATAACAAAAAAATAAAACTTCAGGCCAGTATCCCTGATGAACATAGATGAAAAATTCCTCGACAAATTACTAGCAGACTGAATCCATCAGCACATCCAAAAGTTAATACACAACAATGAAGCAGGCTTTATTCCTGGGACGCAAGGTTGGTTCAACACACATAAATGAATAAATGTGATTCACCCCATAAACAGAATTGAAGGCAAAACCATAGAGAAAAAAATTTTTGATAAATTTTAAAATCCCTTCATGATAAAAACCCTCAACAAAATAAGCATGAGAGGAAAATACCTCAAAATAATAAGAACTATCTATGAAAAATCTATAACCAACATACTGAATGGGCAAAAGACAGAACCATTACCCTTGAGAACTGGAACAAGGCAAGGATGCCCACTCCTATTTAACCTAGTACTGGAAGCCATGGCCAGAACAATTAGGCGAGGGAGATAAATAAAAGGCATCTACATAGGAAAAGAAGAAATCAAACCATCTCTCTTTGCTGATGATGTAATCCTACACGTAGAAAATCCTAAAGACTTTGCCAAAAGGCTTCTAGAACTAATAATTTTAGTAAAGTTTCAGGATACAAAGCCATTATACAAAAGTCAGTAGCATTTCTATACACCAATAATGCCCAGACTAAAAGGCAAGTTAAGAACAAAAGCCCATTTTAAGTGGCCACAAAGAAAATAAAATACCTGGCAGTACAACTAACCAAGGAGGTGAAAGGTCTCTATAAGAAGAACTACAAAACACTGCTGAAGGAAATCAGAGATGATACAAATAAATGAAAAATTATTCCCATACGCATGAACTGGAAAAATCAATATTGTTAAAATGATGACACTTTACATGCCATAAACTTCACCCCTTGTAAATGTACAATTCAATGATTTTTAGATGTGAAATCATCATCATAACCCAGCTTTAGATCATTTGAATCACCACAAAATGCTCTCTTGTATCCATTTGTGATAATTCCACATTCCCATCCCCAGCTGCAGGCAAACACTGATCTGCTTGCCATCTCTATAAATTTACCTTTTCTAGAAATGCCGTACAAACAGAATCATACAATATGTAGTCTTTTGGATCTGGATTCTTCAACTTAGCAAGAGGTTTTTGAGGCTGAATGTCACATTATACTTCAAAATATCTGTTTAAAAATAAGAAAACTAGGCTGGGCGCGGTGGCTCAAGCCTGTAATCCCAGCACTTTGGGAGGCCGAAGCGGGCAGATCACGGTGTCATGAGCTCGAGACCATCCTGGCTAACATGGTGAAACCCCGTCTCTACCGAAAACACAAAAGAAAAAAAAATTAGCCGGGCATGTCGGTGCATGCCTGTAGTCCCAGCTACTCGGGAGGCTGAGGCAGGATAATGGCGGGAGCCTGGGAGGCGGAGCTTGCAGTGAGCCGAGATTGCGCCGTTGTACTCCAGCCTGTGTGACAGAGAGAGACTCCGTCTCAAAAAAATAAAATAAAATAAGAAAACTAAAGCCTGACCACAATTTAAAAAAAAAAAAAAAAAAAAAAAAAAAAAAAAAAAAAAAACTATTATTATACATTCCAGTTTTAAGCAATGAAATAATTTTTGAGTTTTAGTCCCATGTTTCCTAAATCTTAGATATATCAGCAATTTCTCAAAAACAATAGCTGTACTCCCCAAAGAAACTTAGAGATCCAACAGTATTCCTATCAAATTACCAGTATCTTCTTCAAATAATTAGAAAAACTATTCTAAAATTCACATGGAACCAAAAAAGAGGCCCAATAGCCAAAGCAATCCTAAGAAAAAGGAACAAAACTGGAGACATCAAACTATTCAACTTCAAGCTATACTATAAGGCTACAGTAATCACAACAGTATGGTCCTGGTACAAAAATGGACACATAGACCAATGGAACAGAACAGAAATCTCAGAAATAAAGCCACACACCTACAACCATCTGATCTTCAACAAGGTCAATCAATAGAAACAGGACCCCCTATTAAATAAGCGGTGCAATAGGAAAACTAGCTCCTATTCAGTAAATGGCCCTGGGATAACTGGCTGGCCTCACTCAGAAAAATGAAAGTGAACACTTACCTTTCCACATATACAAAAATAAACTCAAGATGGATTTAAATGTATGACTTCAAACTCTAAGAATCCTAGAAGAAAACCTAGGAAATACCCTTACTGGCATTGGCCTTGGCAAATAATTTTTGGCTAAATCCCTTAAAGCAATTGGAACAAAAACAAAATTTGACACACAGGATCTAATTAACTAAAGAACATCTGCATAGCAAAAGAAACTATCAACAGAGTAAATACAACCTACAGAATGGAAAAAAGGTTCATAAACTATGCACCTGACAAAAATCTTGTATCTGGAATCTGTAAGGAACTTAAATTGACAAGCAAGGAGCAAATACCACCATTAAAAAATGGGCAGACGAAATGAACAGACACTTGTCAAAAGACATGTAAGAAGCCAAAAAACATGAAAAAACATGGAAAAATGCTCACTCTCACTATCATTAGAGAAATGCAAATCTGAACTACAGTGAGATACCATCTCACACCAGTCAGACTGGTGATTATTAAAAAGTCAAAAAAACAACAGATGCTGGTGAGGCTGTGGAGAAAAGGGAACACATACACTGTTGGTGGGAATGTGAATGTAAATTAGTTCAGACACTGTGGAAAGCAGTTTGGAGATTTCTCAAAGAACCTAAAACAGAACTACCATTTGACCCCACAATCTCATTACTGGATATATACCAAACAGAAAATAAATCATTCTGCCAAAAAGACATGTGCACTTATAGGTTGATTGCAGCACCATTCACAATAGCAAAGACGTGGAATCAACCTAGGTACCTATGAATGGTGGACTGGATAAAGAAAATGTGGTACATACATACCACGGAGTATTGTGCAACCAGAAAACAAAATGACAAAATTCTGTCCTTTGCAACAACATGGATGAAGCTGGAGGCTGTAATCCTAATCAAATTAACAGAGGATCAGTTAACTAAGTACTGTAGGTTCTCACTTGTGAGTGGGAGCTAAACATTGAGCATACATGGACATAAACATGGAAACAATTGACAACGTGGACTACTAGATGGGGGAGGATGGGAGTGGGGCATGTGTGATAAAACTGTTTGTCGGGTACTATGCTCACTACCTGCATGATGGAATCCATACCCCAAACCTCAGCATTGCACAATATACCCGTGTAGCACAACCTGCACATGTACTCCCTCAATCTAAAATAAAAGTTGAAATTTTAAAAAGAAGTTTTATAAAAAGCAACTTCAATTAATTTGATCTCTACAAGGTTACCAATTTTATGACGTAGACTTGACTTGTCCTTGGCATCAATGATCCAATAAGGTATACATTTAAAACATGAATGTACTGTATTTCCCTAGAGAAATTCAGGGTATTGTGTCAAAAACTATTCTTTTTAGGAAGACAGAAGAAAGGAGTAAGAGAAGGAAGAGGCAGAGAAGGAAGAGGTAGGAGGAAGAAAGGAAGGAAGGAAGAAAAAGACAAAGAAAGGAGGAGGAAGGAGGAAAGAAAGAGAGAGAGATAGGAGAGAAAGGAATAAAGAAAAAGAAAGAAAGAAAGAAGAGAGAAAGAAAGGGACAGAAAGAAGGAAGGAAGGAAGGAAGGAAGGAAGGAAGGAAGGAAGGAAGGAAGGAAGGAAGGAAGGAAGGAAGGAAGGAAGGAAGGAAACTAACTCTTGAGGGAAATGAGGTCATTTCTTTGCTACACAGATTTTCCTTGATATGGAGATTTGAGCCTATCTTATTCTCTGCTTCTTTTTCTATTATGTAAAGGCTGTATTCCCAAACTTTTTGTTCAAGATGGTCAAATGTGCATTATTCTTATTACTCTCATTTTATCATATTATAGAAAAAATTATTTAAAAGCTGGAGAAAATGCCACAAAGGTGAACTTGATAAGATTCATCAAGTATAAAGCATTTTCAACAGCCAGACTGATCTACACAAGGAGGAACAGAATGTAGTAATGTCTGGATACGTTGGGCAAAGAATTACCTTGAAATCTCTGTCATCTTAAGATAATCTACATAATTGCTCTGATATATTTTTACCATACCTCTAGGTTAAAGCTCCTCCCATGCATACTTAATACTCACTTTAAAGAATAAGTCTTAAGTTATTATGCCAAATTAAAAATTCTTACATATGTACAAATAATATGTCCTATATCTTGAAACTGACTAAAAAACTGTGTTTAATTATTTTAAGTGATTTCTAACAAAGTACAATTTAAAATGATAAATTCCCTTTTATAGGAAGAGTAGACTTTTAAAGCACCAAAACCTCATTGCCTAAACTATAGGCAAATTAGAGGTATATCTTAAGAAACATATAGCTTAACAACAATGTATGATCCTAGATTACCAAGATATGAATTTGATAAATTTTAGACTCAAGCAGTAGATTGTGTATCCAAGCATAAAAATATATCAGGAAGTATTTTGTGGGAAACAGAATAGCTTTATATTATTTTATTTATTTTTTCTATGTTTTCATGAACATGTGTTTTGCTGAACTTCTTGTCACATCTCTGAATTTGCATATCTATCCATCCATTCGTCCATCCATCCATCCATTAATTCTGTCATTAAATTGTTGGGCAATCTCCCAGGAATTAAGAATACAATGGTAAAAATTGGCAATGTCTCTGCTCACATGGAATTTAATAGAAGGAAAATATATAATAAACCAATAAACAAGAAAACTGAATTTTATGATAACACCCATAAAGGAAATAAATACAATATTGAAACACACAAAAATACTGTAGTCAGGAATGGTTGCCCTGAAGACATGACCTTTAATTTGAGACTTGAAGAAAGAGGATGAACAACGAATGGAAGGAACAGAAAATGTTGAAAAATTGCAAGGAACAAAGGAGAATATAGTTACATAGACTAAAGCAATATCACATTTGGAATCATAATTTTGTAGAAATGAATCATTATTTTAATAATTTTTGTAAATTCAGATTAGATGGTAAATAATTTTGCTGTCAGCTACCACCTTCTGTATCACAATAATTTAACTATAGTTTGGATTATGTTTTTACTATACAAAATGTCTAAAACTTTATCAAGTTTTGCTTTATATACATTTATTTACTGAGCCTCTGTTATATGCAGAGTACCATGCTAGGGGTTAGGTATCAAAAAGACAAGAAAGACACATCCCCTATTCTCATAGAATGAATAGTCTGGTGAGGAAGGCACACAGTTAAACAAGTAACTTAAACAGAATATAGTCATTTTATTTAAATTGAAATTTTATTCAAAATTAAAAGAAAGATGGGTGTGAAGGAAGTCCACTACAGAGGCATCCAACAGTCCAGCAAATTTGAGAAGGATCTTTTAGTAAGATGTTTAGGAAGATGTTATTTATTCTAGAGGAAGGACAATATCTGCAATTAAATTATTTTATTAGGTAAATTTCTCTTAAGCAAACAACACTTTTTTATGGGCTTTGCCATCAGCAGAGATTTAATAATTGCATATTTTAAGTTTTTTTGCTGCAAATAGTCTGATTTCTAAAATAAGAAATTAAATTTATATAATTTCAAATACAATTATGCATATAAAAATAATAAGTATAAATATCTGAACATATTCTAAATTCTTATGTATTTCTTAGAATTCTTATTACCATCAAGATCTAATCAATGAAGCTGCTTGAAACCTACAGGAAATCAATGAAAGGTTATTTTTTTCTGCTTTGTTACTTCATATTATTAATTAGTAATGACCTTAAGTTCTTTCATGACACCCATTTTGCCCTAAATAAAAGTTTGATGAAGGGCCTTCTCACCCTTTTTAATTGCAAAATGAAAAGTCATCCATCTAAGAGAAAGCCCCTCATTATTTCTGTGGGCCCCTTTAGGGAATATAAGATTAATAGTCATCCTATACATATAGATTTGCATCTAGATATTTTCTTTCTAAAATATTAATTCTCAATAATCCTAACGATAAGAACATATATATAAATATCATAAAATGTATATCATAAAATAATTTATAGTTTTTTTTTTAAATCAAGATTTTTTTGATATATAATATTTTTTAAAACATTCATTGCCTATATATATGTAAAATCACTATAGTTTTAAGGTCTAATGTGCCATCAATATTCACAGTGGTAAAATTTATAACTGTTTTAAGAATATCATGGAATCCTTATCTTTTCTTTCCAATATCTGGGCATTTGCTTAAAGACTCTTTCCATTCATACATTACACTGCTCAGTAATCAATGTAAGGCATCGTTTTTCCAGGTTAAGAGCTGTTTACAAGGGCTAACAGTAGGGTATCCACTTCTTCCATTTAATCTAGACTAGTAAACGTTGTCATCAATAATTACACTGATGCAGTGGGCATAAACCAGGACTGTGCCCAGGACATAAGGACATCAATGTTCAGAGCCACAATGTAGGTTCACCTCTCGTAGAAAACTAAATTTAACAAATTCCTTAATCTTACTTTTTCCTTTTGCCCTAATTTCCGTGTTTCTTTTAGTTTAACTTATTTTAAAATATCTAATATTTCTCTATGAATAGCGTTGAATAACTTTTAGAAAGTTAGAGAGATAGATAGATGTGATAAATAAAAGTAAGCAAAATATCTCTAGGTTTAAGGGCAAACATAAGTAAGATACAGCCTCTTCTTTTACGAAGCTTACCATATACTAGAGTCTTGCTAGTCACAGTTAATTAAGCAGCAGCATTAACTAAGAACCTTATAGAAATGATAAATCTTGGGTCATGCCCAGACAAAGTGAATCATAATGTGCCCAACTGTAAACAGACAACTATCCTTAAACTGAGGAAAGATTTTTCAACATATGATCCTGAAACAAATGCATATCCACACACAAAATACTGAATGTAACACAGGCCTTACACATTTTTAAGGAATTGACTCAAAATGGATCATAGACCTAAATATAAAGCACAAAGTTTTAACCTCCTCAAAGGTAAATGTAAGAAAATCTTACATTTGGGGTTTGGTGATAAGTTTTTAGATATATTGATATAATTGATAAGTTGGATATCATTAAAACTATTAAAAATACTTCGTGAAAGAGACTGTTAAAAGCATGGAAAGACGATCACAGACCAGGTTAAAATGTTTCTGAGTTACATATCTGACAAAGTACTTACATCCAGAATACACAACATACGCTTAAAATACAATGATAGGAAAATGTACAAGGAAATCCCCATGAAACCATCAGCGGATTTTGCAGCATACATAGAGTGACCGAATGAAACAAAAAACAAGATACAACTATATTCTGTGTGTAAGAAACTCACTTTATACTTAATGATTCATATAAGCTGAAAGCGGAAGGATAAAGAAAAAATATTTAAGCAAATAATACCCAAAAAAAGCAAAGGTGGCAATACTTGTATCAGTAAAAATAGATTTTATGTAAAAAGCTGTCACAAGAGACAAAGAAGGACATTACTAACATATAATGACAAAAGTGTAAATACACAAGGAATATATAATAATTACAAATATATATGTACCTAACATTAAAGCATTTAAATACATAAAGCAAACATTTACAGCATAGAAGGGATAAGTAGACAGTAATACAACAATAGTATTAATAAAAGCTTTCAAATAATGAACAGAACAACCAGACGGAAAATCAACAAAGGAATAGTGGCTATGAATAACACTATAGATCAAATGGATGTGACAGACCTATACAGATCATCCACAAAGAAGTAAGAGAATATACATTCTTCTTAAGCAGACATGGTACACTTTGCAAGATAAATCACAGGTTAGGTCACACAGCAAGTCACAAGAAATAAGATTGAAACCATACCAAATATCTCTTGTGACCACAAAAGGAGCAGAACTAGAAATCCATAGCAGAAGGAAAACTAGAAACTTCACAAGTATGTGGAAATTAAACAACTCATTTGATCAGCCATGGGTCAGAGAAGAAATAAAAAAAATAAAAATAAAAATGTTGAGACAAATGAAAACAAAAATACATGATACCCTAACTTTTGGGATTCAGCAAAATCAGTAGTAAGAGGTAAGATAATAGCAGTAAATGCCTACGTTTAAAAAGAAAACAGGAAGGAGGTTCCAAGATGGCCAAATAGGAACAGCTCCAGTCTACAGCTCCCAGTGTGAGCGATGCAGAAGATGGGTGATTTCTGCATTTCCAACTGAGGTACCGGGTTCATCTTACTGGGGCTTGTTGGACAGTGGGTGCAGCCCACGGAGTGTAAACCGAAGCAGGGCAGGGCATTGCCTCACCCAGGAAGCATAAGGGGTCAGGGGATTCCCTTTCCTAGCCAGGGGAAGCCATGACAGATGGTACCTGGAAAATCGGGACACTCGCACCCTAATACTGCACTTTTCCAACAGTCTTAGCAAACGGCACACCAGGAGATTATATCCCGTGCCTGGCTGGGAGGGTTCCATGCCCACAGAGCCTCGCTCATGGTAGCACAGCAGTCTGAGTTTGAACTGCAAGGCAACAGCGAGGCTGGGGGAGGGGTGTCTGCCATTGCTGAGGCTTGAGTAGGTAAAGAAAGTGGCTGGGAAGCTCGAACTAGGTGGAGCCCACCACAGCTCAAGGAGGCCTGCCTGCCTCTGTAGACTCCACCTCTGGGGGCAGGGCATAGCTGAAGAAAAGACAGCAGAAACTTCTGCACACTTAAACATCCCTGTCTGACAGCTTTGAAGAGAGAAGTGGTTCTCTCAGCATGGAGTTTGAGATCTGAGAATGGACAGACTGCCTCCTCAAATGGGTCCCTGACCCCCAAGTAGCCTAACTGGGAGACAACTCCTAGTATGGGCCAACTGACACCTTATATACCCAGGTGCCCCTCTGAGACTAAGCTTCCAGAGGAAAGATCAGGCAGCAACATTTTCCGTTCTGCAATATTTGCAGTTCTGCAGCCTCTAGTAGTGACACCCAGGCAAATAGGGACTGGAGTGGACCTACAGCAAACTCCAACAGACCTGCAGCTGAGGGTCCTGACTGTTAGAAGGAAAACTAACAAACAGAAAAGACATCTGAACCAAAACCCCATCTGTACATCACCATCATTAAAGACCAAAGGTAGATAAAACCACAAAGATAGGGAGAAACCAGAGCAGAAAAGCTGAAAATTCTAAAAATCAGAGTTCTTCTTCTCCTCCAAAGGATTGCAGCTCCTCGCCAGCAATGAAACAAAGCTGGACGGAGAATGACTTTGACGAGTTGAGAGAAGGCTTCAAAGATTGGTAATAACAAACTTCGAGCTAAAGGACAATGTTCGAAATCATTGAAAAAAGATTAGACAAATGGCTAACCAGAATAAACAGCACAGAGAAGACCGTAAATGACCTGATGGAGCTGAAAACCATGGCACGAGAACTACATGACACCTGAACAAGTTTCAGTAGCTGATTCGATCAACTGGAAGAAAGGGTATCAATGATTGAAGATCAAATGAATGAAATGAAGCAAGAAGAGAAGTTCAGAGAAAAAAGAGTAAAAAGAAATGAACAAAACCTCCAAGAAATATGGGACTATGTAAAAAGACCAAATCTACGTCTGATTGGTGTACCTGAAACTGACGGGTAGAATGGAACCAAGTTGGAAAATACTCTGCAGGATATTATCCAGGAGAACTTCCCCAACCTAGCAAGGCAGGCCAACATTCAAATTCAGGAAAATACAGAGAATGCCACAAAGATACTCCTCGAGAAGAGCAACTCCAAGACACATAATTGTCAGATTCACCAAAGATGAAATGAAGGAAAACATATTAAGGGCAGTCAGAGGAAAAGGTTGCGTTACCCACAAAGGGAAGCCCATCACACTAACAGCAGATCTCTCGGCAGAAACTCTACAAGCCAGAAGAGAGTGGGGGCCAATATTCAACATTCTTAAAGAAAAGAATTTTCAACCCAGAATTTCATATCCAGCCAAACTAATCTTCATAAGTGAAGGAGAAATAAAATTCTTTACAAACAAGCAAATGCTGAAAGATTTTGTCACTACCAGGCCTGCCTTACAAGAGCTCCTGAAGGAAGCACTAAACATGGAAAGGAACAACCGGTACCAGCCACTGCAAAAACATGCCAAATTGTAAAGACCATTGATGCTAGGAAGAAACTGAATCAACTAATGAGCAAAATAACCAGCTAACATCATAATAACAGCATCAAATTCACACATAACAATATTAACCTTAAACATAAATGAGTTAAATGCTCCAAATTAAAGACACAGACTGGCAAATTGGATAAAGAGTTAAGACCCATCAGTGTGCTGTATTCAGGAGATCCATTTCACATGCAGAGACACACATAGGCTCAAAATAAAGGGATGAAGGAAGATCTACCAAGAAAATGGAAAACAAAAAAAAGCAGGGGTTGCAATCCTAGTCTGATAAAACAGACTTTAAACCATCAAAGATCAAAAGAGACAAAGAAGGTCATTACATAATGGTAAAGGGATCAATTCAACAAGAAGAGCTAACTATCCTAAATATATATGCACCCAACACAGGACACACCCAGATTCATAAAACAAGTCCTTACAGACCTACAAAGAGACTTAGACTCTTACACAATGTGGGAGACTTTAATACCCCACTGTCAACATTGGACAGATCAATGAGACAAAGTTAACAAGGATATCCAGGAATTGAACTCAGCTCTGCACCAAGTGGACCTAATAGACATCTACAGAACTCTCCACCCCAAATCAACAGAATTTACATTCTTCTCAACACTACATTACACTTATTCCAAAACTGACCACATGGTTGGAAGTAAAGCACTTCTCAGCAAATGTAAAAGAACAGAAATTATAACAAACTGTCTCTCAGACCACAGTGCAATCAAACTAGAACTCAGGATTAAGAAACTCACTCAAAACTGCTCAACTACATGGAAACTGAACAACCTGCTCCTGAATGACTACTGGGTAAATAACGAAAAGAAGGCAGAAATAAAAATGTTCTTTGAAACCAATGAGAACAAAGACACAAAAAAACAGAACCTCTGGGACACATTTAAAGCAGTGTGTAGAGGGAAATTTATAGCGCTAAATGTCCACAAGAGAAAGCAGGAAAGATCTAAAATTGACACTCTAACATCACAATTAAAAGAAATAGAGAAGCAAGAGCAAACACATTCAAAAGCTAGCCGAAGGCAAGAAATGATGAAGATCAGAGCAGAACTGAAGGAGATAGAGACACAAAAAAATCCTTCAAAAAATCAATGAATCCAGAAGCTGGTTTTTGAAAAGATCACCAAAATAGATAGACCGCTAGCAAGACTAATAAAGAAGAAAAGAGAGAAGAATCAAATAGATGCAATAAAAAATGATAAAGGGGATATCACCACCGACCCCACAGAAATACAAACTACCATCAGAGAATACTATAAACACCTCTACGCAAATAAACTAGAAAATCTAGAAGAAATGGATAAATTCCTGGACACATACACCCTCCTAAGACTAAACCAGGAAGAAGTTCAATCCCTGAATAGACCCATAACAGGCTCTGAAATTGAGGCAATAATTAATAGTCTACCAACCAAAAAAAGTCCAGGAACAGACGGAATCACAGCCAAATTCTACCACACGTACAAAGAGGGGCTCGTACCATTCCTTCTGAAACTATTCCAATCGATAGAAAAAGAAAGAATCCTCCCTAACTCATTTTGAGGCCAGCATCGTCCTGATACCAAAGTCTGGCAGAGACACAACAAAAAAGAGAATTTTAGACCAATATCCCTGATGAACTTCAATGCAAAAATCCTCAATAAAATACTGGCAAACAGAATCCAACAGCACATCAAAAAGCTTATCCACCACAATCAAGTTGATTTCATCCCTAGGATGCAAGCCTGGTTCAATATACGCAAATAAATAAACGTAATCCAGCATATAAACAGAACCAAAGACAAAAACCACATGATTATCTCAATAGATGCAGAAAAGGCCTTTGACAAAATTCAACAGCCCTTCATGCTAAAAACTCTCAATAAACTAGGTATTGATGGGACGTATCTCAAAACAATAACAGCTATTTACGACAGACCCATAGCCAACATCATACTGAATGGGCAAAAACTGGAAGTATTCCCTTTGAAAACCGGCACAAGACAGGGATGTCCTCTCTCACCACTCCTATTCAACATAGTGTTGGAAGTTCTGACCAGGGCAATCAGGCAAGAGAAAGAAATAAAGGATATTCAATTAGGAAAAGAGGAAGTCAAATTGTCCCTGTTTGCAGATGACATGATTGTATATTTAGAAAACCCCATCGTTTCAGCCCAAAATCTCCTTAAGCAGATAAGCAACTTCAGCAAAGTCTCAGGATACAAAATCAATGTGCAAAAGTCACAAGCATTTCTATACACCAATAACAGACAAACAGAGAAGCAAATCATGAGTGAACTCCCATTCACAATTGCTTCAAGGAGAATACCTAGGAATCCAACTTACAAGGGATGTGAAGGACCTCTTCAAGGAGAACTACAAACCACTGCTCAACGAAATAAAAGAGGACATAAACAAATGGAAGAACATTCCATGCTCATGGATAGGAAGAATCAATATTGTGAAAATGGCCATACTGCCCAAGGTAATTTATAGATTCAATGCCATCCCCATCAAGCTACCAATGACTTCCTTCACAGAATCGGAAAAAAACTGCTTTAAAGTTCATATGGAACCAAAACAGAGCCTGCATTGCCAAGACAATCCTAAGTAAAAAGAACAAAGTTGGAGGCATCACGCTACCTGACTTCAAACTATACTACAAGGCTATAGTAACCAAAACAGCATGGTACTGGTACCAAAACAGAGATATAGACCAATGGAACTGAAGAGAGCCCTCAGAAATAATACCACACATCTACAACCATTGGATCTTTGACAAACCTGACAAAAACAAGAAATGGGGAAAGGATTCTCTATTTAATAAATGGTGCTGGGAAAACTGGCTAGCCATAAGTAGAAAGCTGAAACTGGATCCCTTCCTTACACCATATATAAAAATTAATACAAGACGGATTAAAGAATTAAATGTTAGACCTAAAACCATAAAAACCCTAGAAGAAAACCTAGACAATACCATTCACGACATAGGCATGGGCAAGGACTTCATGAGTAAAACACCAAAAGCAATGGCAACAAAATCCAAAGTTGACAAATGGGATCAAATTAAACTAAAGAGCTTCTTTACAGCAAAAGAAACTACCATCAGAGTGAACAGGCAACCTACAGTATGGGAAAAAATTTTTACAATCTACCCATATAACAAAGAGCTAATATCCAGAATCTACAAAGAACTCAAACAAATTTATAAGAAAAAATCAAACAACCCCATCAAAAAGTGGGCAAAGGATATGAACAGACACTTCTCTAAAGAAGACATTTATGCAGCCACCAGACACATGGAAAAATGCTCATCATCACTGGCCATCAGAGAAATGCAAATCAAAACCACAATGAGATACCATCTCACACCAGTTAGAATGGCAATCATTAAAAAGTCAGGAAACAACAGGTGCTGGAGAGGATGTGGAGAAATAAAAACACTTTTACACTGTTGGTGGGACTGCAAACTAGTTCAACCATTGTGGATGACAGTGTGGCGATTCCTCAAGGATCTAGAACTAGAAATACCATTTGACCCAGCCATTCCATTACTGGGGATATACCCAAAGGATTATAAGTCATGCTGCTATAAAGACACATGCACATGTATGTTTATTGTGGCACTATTCACAATAGCAAAGACTTGAAACCAATCCAAATGTCCATCAGTGATAGACTGCATTAAGAAAATATGACACATATACACCATGGAATACTATGCAGCCATAAAAAAGAATGAGTTCATGTCCATTGTAGGGACATGGATGAAGCTGGAAACCATCATTCTGAGCAAACTATCACAAGGATACAAAACCAAACACCGCATGTTCTCACTCATAGGTGGGAATTGAACAATGAGAACACATGGACACAGGGTGGGGAACATCACACAACGGGGCCTGTTGTGGGGTTGGGGGAGTGGGGAGGGATAGCATTAGGAGATATACCTAATGTAAATGACAAGTTAGTGGGTACAGCACCCCAACATGGCACATGTATACATAGGTAACAAATCTGCATGTTGTGCACATGTACCCTAGAACTTAAAGTTAAAAAAAAAAAAAAAAAAAAAAAAAAACTAAAGATAACATCTAGACATATGTCCCTGAGCTGTTTTTCAGAAACCAGGACCTCCCCCAAGCCCCGCCGGCCCGCCAACCGGATGAAAAATTCTGATCACTGACACAAAGACCTCAGATAAGCAAAAACTGAGGACTAAATTCTGACTACTGTTCCAATTTCATTTTGAGAGGCCTGGAGAGAGTCATGCCCACAGGGCAAACCTTAACATTCCTTTCTGCTGACCCCAAGGTTTTATATAAAGCCTTACTTCCTTAATCAATTGCAAATAAAGAAAAATAATCTCTAAATCTACCTCTGACCTGTAAGCCCCTGCTTCAACATATCCTGACTTTCTAGGCCAAAGCAATGTATAATCTCCCTGTATTGGTTCATGATTTTGCCTGTAACCTCTACTTTCCTAAAACGTAACGCTGCCCTTAAAAACCTTCCCTTATAATCCATTAAGGAGCTCAGATCATAAGTGTTAGCTGCCCAATACTCCTTGCTCGGCACCCTGAAATAAATATCTCAGTTTCTCTCACTGCAAAATAAATAAATAAATATATAAATAAATAAATAAATAATAAAAAGAAAAGAAATCTCAAATCAATAGCCAAACTTTATACCTCACAAAACTAGTAAAAGAAGAAATTAAACCCAAAATTAGCAGAAAGAAGGAAATAATAAATATTAGAGAATAAATAAATGAAATAGACCATAGAAAAACAATTGAAAAAAATCAACAAAATTAAGAGGTGGTTTTATGAAAAGAAATAAAACTGACAATATCTTTGCTAAATTAAAAAAATGAGAGAACATTCAAATAAATAAATTCAGAAATGAAAAGAAGAGAATAAAACTGAACCCACAGACATAAAAATGGTAATAAGAGACTACTATGAATGATTATATGCCAGCAAATTGCATAGCCTAGAAAAAAAAATCAATGCATACATTCCTAGAAACATTCAACCTAATAAGATTAAACCATGAAAAAAATATATAAATTTTCAACAGACTTATAATCAGCAAAGAGATTGAATTAGTAATCCAAACCTCCCAACAAGGAAAGTTCCAGAACCTGGTGACTTTACTGGTAAATTCTAATATACACGTAGATAAGAATTAACACCAAATATTATCAAAATCTTCCAAAAACTTGAAGTGGAGTGAACACTTCCAAATTCATTTTCTGAGGTGAGTATTATCCTGATACAAAAGCTAGTCAAAGGCATCAGAAGAAAAGAAAATTACAGTCCAAAATTCATTATAAATATGGATTCCAAAATCCTCCAATATCATACTAGCAAACTAAACCCACCAGCACATTAAAAGGATCATACATCATAGCCAAGTGAGATTTAACTTTGGAATGCAAGGATGATTCACTACATAAAAATAAAATAATGGGATATATCACTTTAACAGAATAAAGAATAAAAGCTACAAGATCATTTCAATAGGTACATAAAAATCTCTTAACAAAATTTGGCATCTTTTTACGACCAAAAAACAAAAACCTCTCAATGAACTAGGAATAGAAATAAATGACTTCAACAGAAAAGTTCATATAGAGCAAGCCCACAGCTAACATTATACTCAACAGGAAAATCTTAAATCTTTTCCTCTAAGAACAGGAAATAGGCAGGATGCCCAATCTCACCATTTGTCAACCTAGTAGTGGAAGTTCTAACCAGAGAAATTAGGCAAGATCAAGAAGTAAAAGTCATCCAGATGGGAAAGGAAGAAGAAAATTCTCCCTGTTTACAAATGGCATAATCTTCTACCTTCTACACAGAAAACTCCAAAAACTCCAGAAAAAACCTAGTAAAACTAATAAACAAATTCAGTAAAGTTGCAGGATATAAAATCAATGAGGAAAAATTAGTTGCATTTCTACACACTAACAATGAATTATCTGAAATGGAAATTAGGAAAAGAACCACATTTACAAAAGCATCAAAAAGAACAAGATAATTATGAATAAAGTAAGCAGGTGGAAGACTTGTATGTTGAAATCTATAAAACACTGATTAAAGACACAAACAAATAAAGAGATATTACACATTCATGGATTGGCAGACTTAATGTTGTTAAAACGGTCATACTACCCAAAGCTATCTACAGATTCTATGCCATCTCTATTAAAATCTTAATGACATTCTTCACAGAAATAGAAAAAAAAATCCAAAGTTTATATGGAGCCACAATAAAACACCAGAAAGTCAAACCACTCTAGAGAAAAAATAATGAAACTGGAGGCATCACACTTCCTGATTTCAAAATATATTAGAGGGCTATGTTAATTAAAACCATATAGGATACACAATAGGGAGAGAATAGTCTCTTTAACAAATGATGTTGGGAAAACTGGATACACACATGCAAAAGAATGAATTTGGACCCTTAACTTACATCACAGAGAAAAACATCAACTAAAAATGAATTAAAGACTTAAGCGTAAAACCTCAAATTATAAATCTACAAGAAGAAAACACAGTGAAAAAGCATTATGACATTAATATTAGCAATGATTTTATGCGCATGAAACCAAAAGTGCAGGCAACAAAAGCAAAATAAACAATTGGGACATCATTAAACTAAAAGCTTCTGCATTGCAGAGGAAATTATCAACAGAGTGAAAAGGCAACCTAAAGAATAGGAAAAACTATTTGCAAACAATTTATCTGATAAGGGTTTAATTTCCAAAACATATAAGGAACTCCTACAACTCAACAGCGAAAAAAAAGCTAATCACCCAATTTTTAAAATGGGTTAAAGACTTTTAACAGACATTTCTCCAAATAAGACATACAAATGGCCAACAGGTTTATGAAAAGATGCTCAAAGTCACTAATCATCAGAGAAATGCAAATCAAAACCACAATGAGATATTGTCTCAACCTGTCAGGATAGCTATCATCAAAAAGACAAAAAATACTGGTGAAGATGTGGGGATGTCGCCACCCTTCTACACCATTGCTAGGAATGCCAAATGGCGCAGCTGCTATGGAACACATTATGGTCATTCCTCAAAAAGAAAATGAAAATATAAACTACCATCAGAGTGAACAGGCAACCTACAGAATGGGAGAACATTTTTGCAATCTACTCATCTGACAAAGGGCTAATATCCAGAACCTATAAAGAACTCAATCAAATTTACAAGAAAAAAAACAAACAACCCCATCAAAAAGTGGGCAAAGGATATGAACAGACACTTCTCAAAAGAAGACATTCATACAGCCAACAGACACATGAAAAAATGCTCATCACTCGCCATCAGAGAAATGCAAATCAAAACCACAATGAGATACCATCTCACACCAGTTAGAATGGCAATCATTAAAAAATCAGGAAACAACAGGTGCTGGAGAGGATGTGGAGAAATAGGAACACTTTTACACTGTTGGTGGGACTGTAAACTAGTTCAACCATTGTGGAAAACAGTGTGGAGATTCCTCAAGGATCTAGAACTAGAAATATCATTTGACCCAGCCATTCCATTACTGGGGATATACCCAAAGGATTATAAGTCATGCTGCTATAAAGACACATGCACGTGTATGTTTATTGTGGCACTATTCACAATAGCAAAGACTTGGAATCAACCCAAATGTCCATCAGTGACAGACTGGATCAAGAAAATGTGGCACATATACACCATCAACACTATGCAGCCATAAAAAAGGATGAGTTCCTATCCTTTGTAGGGACATGGATGCAGCTGGAAACCATCATTCTCAGCAAACTATCACAAGAACAGAAAACCAAATACCACATGTTCTCACTCATAGGTGGGAATTGAACAATGAGATCACTTGGACACAGGAAGGGGAACATCACACACTGGGTCCTATTGTGGGGAGGGGGGAGGAGGAGGGATAGCATTAGGAGATATACCTAATGTAAATGACGAGTTAATGGGTGCAGCACACCAACATGGCACATGTATACATATGTAACAAACCTGCACATTGTACACATGTACCCTAGAACTTAAAGTATAAAAAAAAAAAAAAAGAATTCTTATGCAGTGCTGATAGGTAAACTCAAGGATATATAATGTTTACTATTGAAACCATTTACTTTACTAAAGAAAATAAGAGACATGGTTAGCTGGATAATCAAGCAAGTATTCAAAATAAAATTAAATTTAATAATGCTCAGATCTCTATCATAAATCATTCATTTCCTCTGATGTTCTTTCTTTCTCTCCATTATATGTAAATAGACAAGGACTATTCCTACAAAACTCTTTTACTACACAGTCTGTATTTATGTATCTAAATGTTATTCTTCATGGCCACGTTTATATAGACATCAAGGTCATATAAATTTGATTTTGATAATAGTATATATCCAAAACTATGATAAGTCATAGTTCACTAATTTAGTCCATTTGTTATAACTGAACTCAAAGAACACAAATGTGTTACTGGTTTCATCATAAAGTTAAGCTCTCCAGTATAAAATTTCATTACTTCTTATGTGGGAGAAAATAGTTTGGTCTACTCTATTGTCTTGATATATTCTGCTATTTCTAATTCAAATGCATGAGAAATGTTTCTTCACATTACACTACAAATATGATTATCATTCATAAGTAATGATTTACAGTAAAAGGCAATCAAGAAAAATCATGTTTAGAAGATGGAACAATAAATATGCATAAGTTTTTGAAGAAAAAAAGAAAATATAAGTGCGGTATGATTTAGCAAACTAATTTTTAGTTATTTCTCTAAAAGAACTGAAATCAGAATGTTGAAGAAGCATTAGTACTCTCATGTTCACTGCAGCACTAATCATGATAGTCCAGATGCAGTAAGAACCTAAATGTCCATGGACGGTTGAGAAAATATATGTGTGTGTGTGTGTGTGTGTGAGAGTGTGTGTGTGTGCGTGTATACACATCTAGACATATACATTAGAATATTCCATGCATGTGTGTACACATGAAATATACACACATGCATGGAATATTATTCAACCTTCAAAACTAGAAAATTCTGTAATATGTGACAACATGTATAAATTCTGTGAACATTATGCTAAGGAAAATAAGCCAGGAATATGAAAACAGATTCTGTATGATTTCACTTATAGGAGATATTTAAAATAGTCAAACTCATAAAATCAGAGTGGAATGAATAGTGGTTGCCAGCAGCAGGGAGTAGAAGAAATGGAGAGTTAGGAGTTGTTAATAAACATACAGAAAGTCATGCAAAATGAATACATTCTAAAAATCAGCTAAGCAACATTGTACCTATAGTTAACAAAATTATTTTGTGCTTAAAAATTTAACAGGATATATCTCATGTTGCGGACTTACCACAATAAAATAAATTTTGAAAAAATGCAGTATGTTCTAATTGGTTCATCTACTCTAACAAATGTACCACACTAATGCCAGATGCTAAAAATTGAAAAAAAAAAAAATGTATGCATGGGGGAGTTGGAGTATATAATAACTCTCTGTACTTTCTGTTCATTTTTTCTGTAAACCTAAAACTGCTCTAAAAATAAAGTCTCAACACAACAAAATGTAAAACTGGAGGGCTTGTTCAAATACAGATTACTAGGCTTCATCCTCAGAATTTCTGAATCAGTTGTTTCTGGATAAGACTTCACAAGCTGTATTTCTAACAAGCTTCAAGGTGATTTTAATGTTGCTGACTCTGGGATGGCATTTTGGGATCTCATGCTTTAGACAAATTTAATTCACTGAAAATTTTAAAATAGCACTTTGACAATAAGAGAAAACTTTAGGGAGGCAAATATGGCCACAGCATGCAATATAAATAGTGGGGTTTAATACTACAAGCTGAAAGTTAAATTTAAATATAATTGGTGAAATTAAGAGAGGTGGAATTAAGAAAAAATTAATTGGTATTAAGAAAAGATAGTACAGTGGTCGACTCAATGGCATTTAAGCAATCATTTGGATGTAGGAGCAAAGGAAATGGAAGGAAAAAGTTAAGTAGGTTTCAGAGTGGGCATATCTCAGAGAATAATCCTGCCATAAATAGTAATAGGGAAGATATATGGAGAAACAACTGAAGATGAAATAGTATGGATTTAATTTTTATGTGCATAAGAGGGAAAATATACATCTGCTAGTTTTTAACTTTTAATTGTAATCACTCACTAGAGATGGCTTTTTCCTTATATAAATAAATTATTGTCTTTTCAAAAACTTACATTTACTTTCCCTTTTAAAACTTTTAAAAGAATTAAAGCAGAAAGATAATAGCATGTCTAAACCTAGAAAATAAATCTCATATTCCAGGACTTAACTAAGGCAGGTACTCATCCAACCAATATTAAATATCATAAAGGATTCAAAGTCTAAAACATTATTGGGGGTTTCTTTTCCAAATAATTTCCTTGATTTTTTTTTATAAAGTCACACTGGACCTTTCTGATAGATGTAAAGAAAGCATTGTTGTTTAAATGCTTTATCTATGCTGGCTCATTTCCCCAAAAATTGACTGCAAAATCCTACATGGCTTCTTTGGCAAGGACTATATTTAATTTTTTATTTGGTGTTATTCTTGTTAAATCTGGTACAGTGCAGTGCTATGAACATAACTGCATCAGTATATATCGTTGGTTAAAATGAAAATGATTAACAAGAACAGTCAGGAATCTCTTCTTAATAATTATCTAGTGCTTAAAAACTGACACTAAACTTTTGACTTTCTATATTGTTCAATTTCTCTAACTCATTTCTTTAAATAATGGTATTTTCTCCCCCTTTTCATGATATGAACTCTGCTCAGTTTCTACCAGTTTCTATAAATTATCTATACAACATGGAAATCAGTACAAAACTGTGTCTTAATGAAGGTCTGATTAATGTCCAGTGAGGGTTACAGATGTGCACCTATGTTAATAATTAAATTGAATTATCATTTTATGTTTTGCCTAAGTGATTCAGATTAGCTCTTTTTCTAATAATTAAAATCTGACCTATATTTACCTGAGGTCTATATCTATGAGATTACCATTGATGCTCAGTAATTTTCTCCCAGAAAAACAACCACCACCATGCATCTAAACAAATTTATTTGGAAGTGAATCTAATATTTCACAATTGTCTTGAGTGCTATAATATTCAATATAGGTTTACAGAAATTAACTTAATTTGACAATTGCAGCTACCTGCATAGTAAGAAAGAATGGATACTCCTATTTTCATTATTTAGAGGAAACTGAAGGGCCACAAAATTTATTGTTTACCCAAGTTCTTAAAACTAGTGATGGCTGTAAAAGCAAAACTCCATATGCTGGTACTCTTTGTGGCCTACTGTGCTGTCTCCACACATTAGGTAGTAATACAGGATTGTTAAATGTAGTAAAATGTTGGTAAAGGCTGGCTGCTTGTTTATGTCATTAAAGTTACTGAGTGTTGATCGGGTCAATTTGATTTATGTCTCACTTTAGTTTGTGTGCCTAAGGATTACCGTAATGATTAATCACAAGGATCAAGAACATGTTACTTTATTTTTGGTAAAATGCATTACACACAGTTTGTAATTCTTAAGACCTAGATCACTTTTCATGTCTCAAATGTCCTTACTTTCAGTTTTAATCACTTCACTTAAAGCTTTACCTATCTTGTGATATTTTAAAAATCATCAGTCTTGGGTACATTTATTTTTCTAATTAATTTATTAGAAATTTTAAACATTGTTATTAGAATTTTTTAAATCTACCACCATGGGATCCCCTTTTTAAATTTTCCACAAAAATATAAATTTCTGGCCAGGCGCGGTGGCTCACGCCTGTAATCCCAGCACTTTGGGAGGCCAAGGCAGGAGGATCACGAGGTCAAGAGATCGAGACCATCCTGGCCAACATAGTGAAACCCCATCTCTACTAAAAATACAAAAATTAGCCACGCATGGTGGTACATGCCTGTAATCCCAGCTACTCAGGAGGCGGAGGCAGGAGAATCCCTTGAACCAGGGAGTTGGAGGTTTCAGTGAGCCGAGATTATGCCACAACACTCTAGCCTAGTGACAGAGTGAGACTCTGTCTCAAAAAAAAAAAAAAAAAAAAAAAAAAAAAAATATATATATATATATATACACACGCACACAGACACACACACATATATATATTTCTGACATCAGTGTCACACATAGCTCTACTATGTATTTTTTGTGATTGCCCATAACTTCTTTTATTGCCCACTAAAATGTATAAATGCATTAGCAAGAGAGTGATATCAAATTAAAATTCTATAGAATGGATGCAATCAACATTATATAATGCTAAGGGACTTGGATTTGCTGAATTCACTGCATTTGCCACATTTAGCCTCTGGAGCTGTTTATTGCCAGTACTGATGAGCCTTAAGCCAATTATAGAGAAAAATAAGGGAGACTTAGTACCCCTTTCCTATTTTTCTAATATATAAAATAATATGCAATCCCATCTGACTTTTGAAATATGACATCACTGTTTTGTGCTCTGAGCTTCATTCTCCAGCATTGTACTAGAAAGATTAGTACTATGTGTAAGTTCACAGAAAATCAACCATACTCAATGATACTAGTGGCTGGGCCAGAAGCACTCAGTCCAAAAATCTGTACATAAAAGTCATTAGTGTGCTATAGAATAAAAATGCTAAACACATTAACATGATGAAGTAGGTACAGATAGTTATTTCTTATTTTTCTCCTACGAGAAGATAACAGACATTCCTTAGATGCTATCATACATCCTAAGGAGTTAAACTGAGAAATACATACATGACTGCAAAGTTAAGTGTGTGTGTCTGTGTGTGTGTGTGTGTAGGGGGGCATCAATAACTTGTTCATTTAAAGGCGGTAAATTTTCTATATGATGAAGGATCATAAAAAAACTCATTATGGTCAAGACAAGTATTCTGGGACATCTAGGGATAGTAAATGTATCCACTTCATTATTTTTAATGGTAAGAATATGGGCATTTTACCAGTAATTATGTATCATTTATACAACCACCTTAGTCTGGTACTGAATCTAGATCTCCGATTTGTTAACATTTTCTTATACAGGAAAACAATAAAAGGAGAGGCTCATCAAAATGCAAGAGTTCAGAACACAACTAGTTTGGAATCACTGAGGTTCTAAAGTTTAGCCTCCACAGAATATTTATGGAATTTAGATAACAGCTGTCTTCCTCAGCTGCCAATGTATAATGACTTGCAATGAACAGGTATAAGTTTCCTGGAAGAGAAGATGCTTCTGAGATTCACTAAGGTATGTCTTTTACTAAGAAAAATATTGCTGGAAAATACATTAAAAAATAAAAAGCTATGGACAAATAAAGCTACATTGTGGTAATTCATAATTGAATTGCTTTATTTGAAGAAATCAGTGTGAAATAACAGACATCTATAATTTTTATCTTGGCATGTACAAATGGTTACATTCTGGTCAATGGTTTTTGTGTGTTTGGGGACTTTTGATTAGAATGAAGAATGGCATATGTCTAACATATCTACTCTTTTGGACAAGAAACTTATCTCCCTGCTTCTTCTTTCACCCTTATGCTGAATTTGATATTTCTTTTTTTCCCTCTTCCTCTCCTCTCCTCTCTTCTCCTCTTCTCTCCCCTCCCCTCCCCTCCCCTCCTTCCCCCAACTTTCCTGTTTCCTTCCCTTTTCCCTTCCCTTCCTTTCCATCCATCCATAACTGAGAATAGGCTACATTTTGCTGCAATAAATAATAAACACTGAAATCTCAGTGGTGTAATAAACATAAATTTAATTTTTCCTCATGGCACATGCCAATATGGATTGGGTTGTTACTCTGGGTGGTATCAGTACTCAGTGTGGTGATTTATGAATCCCTGTTCCTTTTATAAAGTGACTAAACAGTTTAAAACACATGACCTCCAAGATTGCCAAGGTACAGGGAAAAAAGAAGTTAGATAAATTGTACAGGCAGTTTTATGGCCATACTTGACAGTGACACTTGACCTTAAATGAGCTGTGAAAAAGGTTGGGAAATACGGTCTTATCAAGAAGATGAAACAAATACAATTTGGTGCAAACATACCATTTTCTGTAACACAGTATCTATTTACCCACAGATTTGTTTCTCTATATTATTTTGGCTCTATCAAACTAGCCAATACTATATATTCTGTCTTTCCCGCTAACTTGTTACTATGAGGTGAAAATTAGTAACAAAGAGCTTAGCACTTTGTAGATGTATGTATGAATGCCTGTATGAAAAATAGAGAATAAATATAAACATCCCAAATTCATTCTCATTCTAATCTTATATCTTCTGTGATTCCTAATTTGTGCTCTAGTCCCTGTTTTTAATATTAATGTATGAATGAATCACTAGGACATGGAAATATCACTTTTAGTATCTATGATCAAAGGTATCAGGACAAATAGAGATCATAATTCTCCTTTAATTATGTTTCACTAATAATCCATAAAGAAAACTTCTAACCATGTTCTATTACCTAGTAATCACCTACTTATCCCACACTTAAACATGTATCAAAACCAAGATATTAAACAGATTCCTTAGTGTTTGAGGTCTTGAGTGGGTCATGTCTTACTAGAGGAAAGGTTTATAGGATCTGATATGTTGAAGAAATAAATATAATAGTATGGGAACAAAATTAGTATAAAGTACATGTGTAAACTCCAATAAGTTTGATTTAGAAGTCATGTAAAGAAGACAGAGATTACATGGACATAAGTACTTGGAAAATTTTAAGTGTGTGCCAATATTGTCTTGGTCATCAATATGACTAGAACGAATATATATGGTTGAAAGACTAAATAAGATAAAGAAGACTCAATTATGTCCAAAGATAAGCCAAGGACATGGGAAGAATCTGGACAAGTAAATTTTCTCAAAGAAGATTAAGCTATATATGTTTAATTCGTGGTCACCAAGGCTACTGCCTGGCATTATATTCATATTACAATGAGAGAATTCGCATGCTGATGAGGCTAACAGTAAATAGGATGGTAGCCAATACTTTAGTCCCAACTTGGAGGGTTGTTTGGAGGAGGGTGAGATTTGAGGCACAGAAAACAATTGAAATCATAGGTGGATGGTCTTGAGCAAAAGGCAGTGTAGAAAGTCTGCATGCTCAGTATCTGTGTAAGTCCAGCAGACCTTTCTTTCTCTAATCTGGTAAATATTTAAATGAGTTAAATGTCATATTCATCACAGATGCTCAATCTTTCTACCCAGCCAGACTTGCTGCATGGATATTATCCATATCAACTCCATTTTGAGATATATCCTAAACAGACATTTTACTATATTAATCACCTACACAAGAGCCACATCAGGCTACATCATCATCTTCACTGACCTGGACTACTGCAGAAATCGGAAGTTGTCTCTCTTTTTATGGCCTGACCCTCCCACACTCTTTTCTCTCTCCATCACCCAGAGAGCATCTTTTAAAAGTTAAATCATGACATGGTACTTCTCTATTTAAAACTCTACAATGATTTATCTTCTCATTGTGAATAAAATTAAAAGCCTTTTACCATCTTAAAAGCTTCTCCATGGTTCAACACCCTGTAACCTACCTGAAGATACTCTCTGCTTCTTTCACTGTATTCACACCATTCTGGCCTAGTTGTGGTCTTCCTCAGACATACCAAAAATTTGCTTCTCTTTAGATCTCATTTTACCTGTAATGTTCTTTCCTCAGATACTCATATAACTTACATTCTCATTTTATTATGGACTCTGATTAAATAACATCAAATAAGTCACTTATGCACATGTTATATAAAATAGTAACTCACCCATGGTACTCTCCAATGTGTTGTTATCCTGTTTTATTTTGCTTTATCTTTTCAATAATCGCCAATTGATACATTGCACATATTTTATTACATTCTTATTGGCTTTTACTGTGTAGAATATAAATTCTATGAAAATAGGAAGGTTAGTGTTTTATTTACTATTACATTCTTATGGCCCCAAACAGATACAGTACATATAAGACATTCATAAATATCTATTGTATAAATAAATGAATGTAAAACTTAATAAATGATGGGAAAGGCAAAGCTTATTTTCCTGAAGTCATGGTGTTTAAATTATTTATTGTAACATAACAAACCACACCAAAACTTGGTGTATTAAAACAATCATTTTTTAATCTCATAAGTTTGTGTGTCAAAAATTCAAACAGAACCAATGGTGTCTACACAAGTCTCTAAATAATATTTAGAAGACAGACAAACTGTTCTACTGAAATGGCTTCATTCATATAGCTATCGCCTTGACATAGATGACTAGAAAGCTGGGCTCAGTGGATTGTGAATTCTGTCAGCTGGAACACATAGATATGGCCTATCCAGCAAGATAATGACTGGGTATTCAGACTTCCCATATGGTGGCTCCAGGCTCCTAGAGAAAGTGCTCCAGTAAATAAGAACAAAGCTGTATGGCCTTTTACAAGCTAGCTTCAGAAGGAATATAGCATCACTTTTTACATACTATACGGTTGAAGCTTCGCAAATCAACCCAGATTTAACATTAGGGTATGCACACATCCAATTTCTCACTAAAATTGGTAAAGAATAATTTGTGGTCATGTTTAAAAACCATTACAGATGGCTTCTGTAAATTGACTTAAATTAGGAGCAGTCTTTATCATTTGATGCTTCAAGAGATTGGGCTTTTCAAAAGTGGATAAAACTAGATGGTCAGAAATGTACAAAAGTAAAATAATTTGCCACTGAGTTCTGAACTATCTCCTGAACTTTACATTTTCTGTGTGCCAATCTGTCCTATATCCTTAACCAATAAACTGACCTGGGCCATGTTAGGGGTATGGAGTGGTCTAGGGGAGTGTTAAATGGCAGGAAGCCTTACTAACGTTTCTAAGTCCAAGAAATACATTGTCATGCAGATTACCAGAGAAGTGCTATATTAGAGATTATAGGGTTGCTTTTCATAAGGTAGTACATTTTAAAACTTTGCTGTTGTATTTATTAGCACAACCATCATTATCAAAACCATCATTGGTGAACATTTAGCTGTGAGGAACTCTTATATAGATGAGAGGTCAGTGGTAAGATTTGCCAATCAAATTCCCACTCAAATGTTAATAAGAAGTCAGAATACCATAAAAAACAAAATAAACTAATTTTAATTTTAATCTGTATATGATAATAATTCATCAAAACTTACTTCTGACCACCATCAATATTTTCCCCAGTATAGTTTTAATAAATAGTTGTATATTTTGATTTTAAATACTCTAAATATTGAGAGTATTTAAATAATGTAATATTAGTATGATTTACATATTGTGAATATTATACATAAGAGTTTAGGAGAATATTGACAACTTTATGTAAAATAAAGTCTCACAATCATTAAAATATAAACCCATAATTAAAATATGTAAATAATATATAAACTTGAGGTAGCTTCTAGTTCCAGCTTTGCCACTGAATTGGGACTCTTCAACTCACTTTACTTTTTTGCCAAATCTTGTCATCTTTAAGTGGAAATAATAATCTTTAGTGTCAAAATCCCCAGAGCAAAACATTTCATAGCATTCTGCCATGTATATAGCAGTTCAATAAATATTTCATGATGTTAAAGTATGTTAAATTTTTTGGAAAAATATACTAATGATAAATTTCCACTGTTGGTATCACCTTCCCAAGAGGACATTTAATATCTAATCTGAGAGAGTACATCAAGATAGCTGACTAGAGGTATTTGGTACTCACCTCCTCCACTAAGAATAAACGAAATAGTGAGCAGATAATCACATTTTGCCTAGCTCATTCAAGACAGAACTCTAGAATTCAACAGAAAAGTGTCAAGAAATACCTAAAGCAAGGAAGGAAGAAGTGAGGCAGTCTACTCTGTTGGGACTGGCTAGAAGTGAAGAGAGACTCCTCAAAACAGGGAAAGGGGAAGTGAGAGACTATCAGTAGCCTACATTCTCTTCTGGCTGCTTACAATCCTAGCCCTAAGAGAGCCCCTCGACCCTTGTGGGTCCTGAAACTAACATAGGGAGTTGCCAGGAGATTGTGCAATGGTACTGTTCCAGGGATAGAGCTAATGCTGGGTCCTACGCATTCCCTGAGTCATAAACAGGTACAGAAAGGCTCGATTTTAGAGCCCCATCCCCAACATACTGCACACTGTCCAGGAGCCCAGAGGCACTGGGGCTGAGGCAGAGTGTGGGCTGGTGCTCCCAGGGCTGAGGTGTGAAGGATAGAATACCACAACCAGTGCTGAGGTGTGATTGAGGTGTGGGCTACTGCATTTGGGGCTGAGGCACAAAACAGGCAGTGTACTGCAGCAAAGCGTAAGGCATGAGCAGTGCCAGGGCTGAGTTGTGAATGGCACATGCTTTTTACCTCCTGGCAGCACTGCCTTGCCCAGCAGCAGGGCAGAAATGTGGTTACAGCTGTCCCCAACATGAGAATTCCATCAGTGGCATTGCCCTGCCCCTGCCTATCATGCCTGGTGCCTGCACACACCCCTGATGAGGGGCATGAGGACAAGACTGGCTGACCCAGCTTAATCCCCACTCTTGGTCAGGGCACAGAATCCAGGGGCCAGAGGACTGTCCTACCAGCCTACCACCATTGACACCAAAACACTCCTCTGGGGGCCTAAGGTAAGACTTATCTACCCAGCTATTAACATCTTAACTGGCAGCTACCTGCATGTACTACCTGAAGGTCTGGGCAGTAGTCCAGCCAACCCATTGCAACAACTGTTAACATCAGCACACACTGTTTGGCACCCAGAGGATCACTCCACAACTGCCACTGCCATTTTCCATGTCATGCCAGTTGCACAGGGACCTGAGAATCTTCACACCCACCTGGGTCATCCCTGCCAGTATCAGCATCCAAGTAAGCCACCTAGAGGCTGATCCACTTGGATCTGCTAGCAATGGTGCCAGTGTATGGCACTTTGGGCCTCAAATGGCCCAAACTGGCTTACCTGATGTCACAGCCCCAGGGAAGCTTAACCACAGCCTCCACAAATAACTGTACTCTAAGCCACCAAAGAAATAACAGATACCACTGATACTATTCACAGCTGAAGAAATCATAAAGAAAATACATGCTATTGCATATACTCAGACTCAAAATCAAATTGCCTTACCCAGCCAACACAACAGATATATCTTCAGGAGAATATTTCTCCCTACAAAAGCAAATACAAAAAATTAGAAAAACTGACTGTTACACCAGATACACAGACATTGAGATAAGAATACATGAAACACGAAAAAGCAAATAAAATAACACTTCCAAAGGAAAACAGTTATTCTTTAGCAACATTTACCAATCAAAAAGAAATTTATGAAATTCTGGAAAATAATTCAATTATTGATTCTAAATAGACTCAGTGAGATGCAAGAGAATTCTGAGAGACAACACAATCATAAAAATAATACAGGATATGAAGGAGATATGAATAACTTACCAAAGAGGTAGCTTTCTAAGACAAAAAAAAGAACCAAACAGATATTCTAGAACTGAAGAATTCATTGAATGAAATACAACTATATTATACAGCTTCAACAATAGACTAGAGGTGTGGGCTACTGCAGGAAAAATAATCTTATAACTTACAGAGATGTTTTGAAATAATCCAATTAGATAAAAATTAATAAAAATAATAAAAAATAATAAGCAAAGGCTTCATGTCATAAAGGACACCATTAACTGATCAAATATACAAATTATTGGTGCCCTATAAGGCAAAGAGAGAGCAAAAGAGTTAAAATAAATGTTTAACAAAATAACAGATGGAAACATCCCAAGGTTAGTGAGAGATTTAGAAATTCAGATACTGGAGCATCTGAGATTCTCAAACATACAATGCAAAAACGCATTCTGCATGGCACATTTTATAGTCAAACTGAAGTCAAAGACAAAGACAATATTCTAAAAACATCAAGAGAAAGGCATCTAGACATCTGTACCTATATAGGTACACCCCATCAGACTAACAGCAGATTTCTCAGCAGAAACCTTATAGGCCAGGAAAGAATTAGATGATATATTCAAAGCACTGAAAGAAAACAATTGTTAGCCAAGGGTATTAAATCCAGCAAAATTATCCTTTATAAATGAAAGAGAAATAAAGTCTTTCCCAGACAAGAAAAGCTGAGGGAGTTGATCACCACTAGGGTGGACCTACAAGAAATGCTAAAGGGAGTCCTAAACATGGAAAAGAAAGGAAGACATTTACTATAATGAGAACACATGAAAATATAAAACTGATTAGTAAATCAAACATACATAAGGAAGAGAAGGACTCAATCAGTACCAGTGCATAAAACCACCAAACTACAACAATAATCAATAAGAGAGGAAGAAAGGAACAAAAAATAGATAAAACAATCAGAAAGCAATTAACATTGTTACAGGAACAAAACCTCATCTATCATAACAACCTTGGCTGTAAATGGATTAAATTATCTACTTAAAACAAATAGACTTGTTGACTGGTTCCAAAAATATATTGAAAAACACAAAAACATCATCCAACTATATAGTATGCATAAAAAATATACTTTACAAGTAAAGGCATATATAAACTGAAAGTAAAGGGATGGAAAAAGATCTTCCATGCAAATAGAAACCAAATGTGAGCAGGAGTAGCTATAACTACGTCAGAAGAAATAGACTTCAAGCTAAAAACATTTTTTTCAAAAGACAATACTATATGACAACAGTAAATTATCTGAAGAAGAAATAAAAAGTAATCCCATTTACAATAGCTACAAATAAAATAAAATATCTAGGAATAAACTTAATGAAAGGAAAGAAATATTTCTATAATGAAAACTATAAAACACTGATTCAAGAAATCAAAGAGGACACAAAAAAATAAAGATTCCATTTTCACGAATTAGAAAATACAGTATTGTTAAAATGTACATACTACCCAAAGCAATGTACAGATTCAATGCAATCCCTATCAAAATACCGGATGTGGTGCCACATGCCTGTAATTTCAGAACTTTGGGAGGCTAAAGCAGGTGGATCACCTGAGGTCAGGAGTTTGAGACCAGCCTGGCCAACATGGCAAAACTCTGTCCATTAAAAATACAAAAATTAGCCAGGTATGGTGGCAGGTGCCTGTAATCCCAGCAACATGAGACGTTGAGGCAGGAGAATGCTTAAACTCGAGGGATGGAGGTTGCAGTGAGCCAAAATTGCACCACTGCACTCCAGCCTGGTGACAGAGTGAGATTCCATCTCAAAAGAAGAAGAAGAAAAAAATACCAGCTATGTTCTTCACAGAAATAGAATTTTTTTTTTTTTTTTTTTTTTTTAGATGGAGAGATGGAGTCTCGCTCTGTCACCCAGGCTGGAGTGCAGTGGCACGATCTTGGCTCACTGCAACCTCTGCCTCCTGAGTTCAAGTGATTCTCCTGCCTCAGCCTCCCACGTAGCTGGGACTACAGATGCGCGAACATGCCCAGCTAATTATTGTATTTTAAGTAGAGACAGGGTTTCACCATGTTGGTCAGGATGGTCTCGATCTCTTGACCTTGTGATCCGCCTGCCTCAGCCTCCCAAAATGCTGGGATTACAGGCATGAGCCACCGCACCTGGCCAAAGAAACAATCTTAAAACTTACATGAAACCACAGAAGACCCAGAATAGCCAAAGCTATCCAGAGTACAAAGAATAAAACTAGAAAAATCACATTACCTGATTTAAATTATACTATAGAGGTATAGTAAACAAAATAGCATGGCACAGCCACAAAAACAGATACATAGACCAATGGAACAAAATTTAAATCCCATAAATAAAAACATACATACAAAGTGAACTCATTTTTGACAAAGGTGGTATGACATACATTGGGGAAAGGACAGTCTTTACAGTAAATGGTACTTGGGAAACTGGATAGCCATATGCAGAAGAACAGAACTAGCCCACTAGCTTTCTCTATATATAAAAATCAAATAAAAATTGATTAAAAACTTAAATCTAAGACCACAAATTATGAAACTACTAAAAGAAAACATTGGGTAAAATCTCCAGGACTTTGGTCTGGGGAAAGATTCATTGAGTAATACCCCAAAACCACAGGCAACCAAAGCAAAAATGTATAAATAAGATCACATCAACTTAAAAGGCTTCTGCACAGTGAAGGAAATAATTAACAAAGTGAAGAGACAACGCACAGAATGGGAGAAAATATTTGCAAACAATCCATCTGAGAAGAGATTAATAACAAGAATATACAGGGCACATGAACAGTTCTATAGAAAATATATAATAATGTGATTTAAAAATATATAATAATGTGATTTAATAATGTGATTTAATAATGTGATTTAAAAATATAATAATGTGATTTAAATATTCACTACAAGCAGGATTTGAAAGCAACCTGAGCCCATCAACAGATTAATGAATAAAGAACATATACACAAAGAACATTGTGTATATGTGTACATATACACAATTGAGTACTATTCAGCCATAAAAAAGAATTGAGAACTTGTCATTTGCAATGACATGTATGGAACTGGAGGACATTATGTTACATGAAATAAGCCAGGCTCAAAAAGACAAACAACACGTGTTTTCACTCATTTATGGGAGCTAAAAATTAAAACAACTGAACCCATGAAGATAGAGGTAGAATGATGGTTATGAGTTTGGGCAGGGTAATGTGAGTGGAGGGAAGTAGAGATTGTTCATGGGTAAAAAAAAATATAGTTTGACAGAATGAATGAGAACTACTATTTGATTGCACAACAAAGTAACTACAGTTGCCAATCATTTATTGTACAATTTAAAGTAACTACAAGAGTATTGTTGGATTGTTTGTAACAGAAAGGATAAATAATTGAAGTGATGGATACCCCTTTTACTAGGATATGATTATTACACAGTATTGCCTGTATGAAAATATCCCATATACCACAATACTATATATACACATACAGCATGTACCCACAAAAAAGTATTAATCCTGGAACAGGATATATTACCCAATAATGGAGCACCTAGATTCATAATTCAAATATTACTACATCTTTAGCGAGAGATAGATTTCAATGCAATAATAGTGTGGGACTTCAACACCACAATCTCAGCATGAGGCAGATAATCTACACAGAAAATCAACAAGAAAAATGAGATTTGAACTGGGCTTTACACCAAATGAAACTACAAAGCGCTTACAGAACATTAAACCCAATGACTGTAGAAAATGCATTCTTCTATAGCCCATGCAACATTCTCCAAGATAAACTCTACACTAGGCCACAAATAAAGACTCAAAAATACTTCCAATCCAGTACTTTCTCAGATAACAAAGAAATAAAAGTAGAAACAAAAAAGCAGAGGAATATTTTAAACTATACAAATAGATACAAATTAAACAACATGCTCCTGAATGACCAATAGGTCGAGGAAAAAATTAAGACAAAAATAAAAATAGTTCTTGAAACAAATGACAATGGTAAAACAATATACTAAAATCTGTGGATTACAGGGGAAAAAAAAGTACTTAGAGGAAAGTTTATCATAATAAAAACCTACATCAGAAAGTAAAAGGATTTGAAATGATAATCTAATAATACCTCTCCAGGAACTAGAAAAGCAAGAACAAAGTAAATCCCAATTTACCAGAAAAAAAGAAATAATAAATATCAGAACAGGACTAAACAAAATAGAGACTAAAAACATAAAAAGAATAAATGAAAGGAAAAGTTGATTCTTCAAAAAATAAAGAAAACTAATAAATCACTAACTAGACTAACAAAGACAAGAAAAGATCTAAATAACCAAAATCTGAAATGAAAAACGAGACATTTACCACTAATACCACAAAAATAAAAAAGATTACCAGAGACTATTAGGGACAACTATATATTAACAAATTGGAAAATCCAGAGGAAATAGATAAGTTCCCAAAAACATACAAACTATCAGAATTGAATATGGAAGAAATAGAAAACCTGAACAGACCAACAACTGTAGTGAGATTGAAGCAGTAATAAAAAGCCTTACATTAAAAAAAAAAAAAAAAAAAAGCCCAGGCGTGGGTGGCTCCACTGCTGATTTCTATCAAATGAATGAAAACTAATATGAATCTTCCTAAAATTATTCCAAAAAATGAAAGAGGGAGAAACTCTCCCTATCTCATTTTATGAGGCCAGCATTACCCTGATACTAAAATCAGATATGGACACACACAGAGTAGAAAATTACAGGGCAATATCCACGATGAACATAGATGCAAAAATCCTCAACAAAATTCTAGCAAACTGAATTCAACAGCACTTCAAAAACATAATACACTATGATCAAGTAGTATTTATAACAGGGATGCAAAGATGGTTTAACATCTACACATCAAGGAACATAATACATAACATCAAGAGAATGAAGGACAAAAACTATATGATCATTTCAATAGACACAGAAAAAGCCTTTGGGAAAATTCAATATCTCTTGATGACAAACACTCTCAACAAACTAGGCATAAAAGGATTATATCTTCAATTAATTTGGCCATATATGACAAACACACAGTCAACAACACACTGAATAAGAGAAATGTGAAAGTCTTTTCTTTAAGAACTGGAGCTAGAGAAGGATGCCAACTTTAACTGCTCCTATTTGGCATGGTAGAGGTCCCACCCCATGCAAACAAGCAAGAAAAAAAAAAGAAAAAGAAAAAGAAACCCAAATTGTAAATGAGGAATTCAAATTGTTCATCTTTGTAGATGACATGATCTTATATATTTGGAAAAATCAAAAGACTACACCAAAAATCTGAGCTGATAAGCCAATTCAAAATCAACATACAAAAATCAGAAGTGTTTGTGTAATGTCATAATAAATAGCCAAAAAAGAAATCAAGGAGACAGTTCCCTTTATAATAGTGACACACAGAATAAAACACCCAGGAATAAATTTAACCAAGAGGGAGAAAGCTCTCTACAAGCAAAACTGAAAAATGCTGATGAAAGAAATGGACAAGGATAAAAATAAATGTAAAGACTTATCTCACTCATAGATCAGAAGAATTAATTTCATTACAATAATTACACTGCCCAAAGCAACATACAGATTTAATTCAATTCCTATTAAAATAAAAATGTCATCTTTAAAAAAATGTTTTAAGCCCTAAAATTCATTTAAAAACAACAACAACAAAAAAGTCTGTGTAGGCAAAGCAATCCTCAGCCAAAAGAACATAAGCTGGAGGCATCACACTACCTGATGTAAAAATAGATTACAAGCCTATAGTAACCAAAACGTCACGGTATTGGTATAAAAATAAAAACATAGAACAATGAAAGCGAATACAGAACCCAGAAATAAATCCACCAACTCACAGCCAGCTGATTTTAGACAAAGGTGCCAAAGATTTCCTTTCCCACTAGGGAAAGAATACGCTCCTCAATAAATGGTGCTGGGAAAATTAGATATCCATGTGCAGAAGAATGAAACTGGAACTCTCTGACATTATAAACAAAAATCAACGCAAGATAGATTAAGTTATTAAATTTAAGACTCAAAACTATTAAATTAAGAGACGGAAACACATAAAATACTTCAGGACATTGGTCTAGGCAAACCGTTGCTGGCTAAGACCTCCAAAGCACAGACAACAAAAATAGACAAATAGGACTATACTAAAGTAAAACACTTCAGCACAGCAAAGAAAACAATGCAGAGAGTGAAGAAACAACATACAGAATTGAAGAAAATATTTGCAATCTATTCATCCAAACTATTAAGACAGAATGGAAGAAAATATTTGCAAACTATTCATCAAACTATTAAGACACTAATATCTGGAATATACAAGGAACTCAAACAACTCAACAATAAATAAACCAATCATTCCATTAAAAGGTGGGCAGGGCCAGGCATGGTGGCTCACACCTGTAATCCCAGCACTTTGGATGGCTGAGGCAGGCGGACCACCTGAGGTCAGGAGTTCAAGCCCAGCCTGGCCAACATAGTGAAACCCCATCTCTACTAAAAATTGAAAAAAAAAAAAAAAATTAGCTGAACATAGTGGTGTGCACCTGTAATCCCAGGTACTCGGGAGGCTAAGGCAGGAGAATATCTTGAACTCGGGAGACAGGGGTTGCAGTGACCCAAGATCGTGCCACTGCACTCCACCCTAGGCCACAGAGTGAGACTCCATCTCAAATAATAATAATAATAATAATAATAAAGTGGGCAGAGGACATGAAAAAGCAATTGTCAAAGAAGACATACAAATGGCCAACCATTATATATTTAAAAATGCTCAGCCGGGTGCACTGGCTCACGCCTGTAATCTCAGCACTTTGGGAGGCTGAGGTGGGCAGATCATGAGGTCAGGAGTTCGCGACCAGCCTGGCCAATATGATGAAGCTCCGTCTCTACTAAAAATACAAAAATTAGCTGGGCGTGGTGGTGTGCGCCTGTACTCCCAGCTACTCAGGAGGCTGAGGCAGAAGAATTCCTTGAATCCAGGAGGCAGAGGTTGCATTGAGCCAAGGTCATGCCACTGCACTCCAGCCTGGGCGACAGAGCAAGACTCTGTATCAAAAAAAAAAAAAAAAAAAAAAAAAAAAAAAAAAATGCTCATTATCACTAATCATTGGGGAAATAAATGTCAAAACCACATGGAGGTATCATCTTACCCAAGTTAAAATGGCTACTACAAAGAACACCAATACCATGATGTTTTGGTTACTGTAGTCTTGTAGTAAAATTTGAAGTCAGGTAATGTGATACCTAGAAGGCAATCTAGGCAATACCATTCAGGACATAGGCACGGGTAAAGATTTCATGATGAAGATGCCAAAAGCAATTGCAACTAAAGTAAAAGTTGACAAATGCAATTAAACTAAACTAAGCTTCTGTACAACAAAAGAAAGTATCAACAGAGTAAACAGACAATCCACAGAATGGGAGAAATTTTTTGTAAACTATGCATCTGACAAATGTCTAATATCCAATATTTATAAGGAACAAATTTACAAAACAACAACAACAATCACAATAAAAAGTGGGCAAATGATGTAAAAAGACACTTATCAAAAGAAGACATACACGCAGCCAACAAACATGAAAAAAAAGTCAACATCATTTATCACTAAAAAAATGCAAATCAAAATCGCAATGAGATACCATCTAACCCCCCTCAGAATGGCTATTATTAAATAGTCAAAAAATAAGAGATGCTGGTGAGGTTGTGGAGAAAAAGGAACGCGTATACACTGTTGATGGGAGTGTAAATTAATTCAGTCATTGTAGAAAGCAGTGTGGTGATACCTCAAAGACCTAAAGACAGAAATACTATTTGACCCAGCATTCCCATTGCTGGGTATATACCCAAATGAATATAAATCCTTCTGTTATAAAGACACATACACACATATGTTCATTGCAGCACTATTCACAATAGCAAATACATGGCATCAACCCAAATGGCCATCAATGATAGACTAAAGGAAATGTGGTACATACACATGATTGAATAACGTGAAGCCATAAAAAAAGAATGAGATGATGTTTTTTGCAGGGACAAGAATGGAGCTGGAGGCCATTACTCTCAGCAAACTAATGCAGGAACAGAAAACTAAACACTGCATCTTCTCACTTATAAGTGGGAATTAACTGAAGAGAACACATGGACACATAGAGGGGAACAACACACTCTGGGGCCTTTCAGAGGGTAGAGGGTGGGAGGAGGGAGGGAGAGGATCAGGCTAAGGAGGTTGGATTGGTTGAGCCCAGGAGATTGAGACCAGTCTGGGCAACATAGCAAAACTCTACCTCTGGAAAAAAAAAATACATATATATAGAAAAATTAGCCAGGCATGGTTGTGCATACCTGTAGTCCCAGTTATTTAGGAGGCTGAGGTGGGAGGATCACCTGAGCCTGAAGAAGTTGAGTCTGCAGTAAACTGTGATTGCTCTACTGCACTCCAGCTTGGCTGACAGTGAGATCCTATATCATAAACAAACACACACACATTCAAACAAACATTGAGTACATATGAACACAAAAAAGGGAAAACAGATACCAGGGCCTACTTGAGGATGGAGGGTGGGAGGAGGATCAGGATAAAAAAAACTACCTATCTGGTACTATGCTTATTACCTGGATGACAAAATAATCTATAAACCAAACCCCTCTGGCATGCAATTACCTATTTAACAAACCTGCAAATGTACCCTTGAACCTAAGAAGCAAGTTTTAAAAGAAGAAAAAAAATGATGCTGGGTATGATGAGTACAAAAGGGAACTCTTGTGCACTGTTGGTGGGAATGTAAATTAATATGTCTACTATGGAAAACAGTATAGAGATTTCTAAAAAAAAAAAAAATAGAATTACTGGATGATCCAGCAATTCCCCTACTGGGTGTCTCTCCAAAGAAAAGGAAATCAATATGTCAACATGATACATGCATCCTCATGTTATAGCAGACTAGGGTGACTGGAGTTAAGAACTATAGGGAGTGCTAAATATGGAAAGATTACCAGTCACTATAAAACACACTTAAGTACACAGATCAGTGATAATATAAAGCAGTCAAACAATTCTGTTTGTTAATAACAAGTTAACAACATGACAGGATCAAATTTGCAAATATCCATATTAACCTTGAATGTAAATGGGCTAAATGCCCCGAATAAAAGACAGAGTGGTAAGTTGAATAAAGAAGCAAAACCAATGGTATGCTGTCATTAAGAGATCCATCACACACGCAATGACACTCATAGTCTCAAAGTAAGGGGATGAAGAAAAATCTACCAAACAAACCAAAAACATAAGAAGGCAGGGGTTGCTATTCTAATTTTACACACCCAAAAACAGACTTTAAATCAACAAAGATCAAAAAAGACAAAGAAGGGTACTACATAATGGTAAAGGGTTGAATTCAGCATGACAACATAACTATACTAAATACATATGCACCCAACATAGGAGAACACAGATTCATAAAGCAAGTTCTTAGAGATCTATGAAGAGGCTTAGATAACCAAACAATATAAGTGGGAGACATTAATACCCCACTGACAATATCAGACAGATCACTGACAAAGAAAACTAGTAAAGATGTTTGAAGCCTTAATTCAGCACTTGAACAAATGGACCTAATAGACATGTACAGAACTCTCCATCTATAAAAAAACAGAACATACACTCTTATCTGCACATGATATATACTCTAAAATCAACCAATCAGGCATAAAACGATCCTCAGCAAATTTGAAAAATCCAAAATCATACCAACAATGCTCTCAGACCACAATGCAATAAAAATATAAATTAATGCTAAGAAAATCACTCAAAACCATACAATGACATGGAAATTAGACAATTTGTTCCCAAATGACTTCTGGGTAAATAATTAAGTTAAGGTAGAAATCAAGAAAGTATTTGAAACTAATGAGAAAAAAGATACAACATACCAGAACCTCTGGGACACATCCAGACCAGTGTTAAGAGGGAAGTTTATAGCACTAAATACCCACATCTAAAAGTTAGAAAGATCTCAAATCAACAATTTAAAAGCACAATTAGAAAAACTACAGAAACAAGAGCAAAACAATCCCAAGGCTAGCATAAGACAAGAAATAACCAAAATCAGAACTGAACTAAAAAAAAAAAATTGAAATGTAAAAAACCATACAAAAGATCAATGAATTCAGTAGCTGGTTACTTGAAATAACTAATAAAATAGACCATTAGCTAGCCTAATAAAGAAAAATAGAGAGAAGATCCAAATAAAATCAGAAATGACAAAGCAAACATTAACACCAACCCAACAGAAATATAAGAAAGCCTTAGAGACTACTGCAAACATCTCTATGTGCACAAGCTAGAAAACCTAGAAGAAACTGATAAACTTCTGGAAATATGCAAACTCCCAAGACTGAACCAGGAAGAGATTGAATACCAGAACAGATCAATTATGACTTCTTAAAAAGAATCAATCATAAAAAGCCTACCAACCAGAAAAGGCCCGGGACCAGAAAAACTTTCAGTCAAATTCTACGAGATGTATAAGGTAAAGCTGGTACTATTCCTACTGATACTATTCCAAAAAATGAGAAAGAGGGACTCCTCCCCAACTCTTTCTGTGAGGCTAGCATCATCCTGATAGCAAAACCTGGCAGAGGCACAACAAAGAAAGAAACTTCAGGCCAATATCCCTGATGAACATCAATGCAAAAATCCTCAACAAAATACTGGCAAACCGAATCCAGCAGCATATTAAAAAAAACTAATCCACCAAGTACAAGAAATCTTTATCCCTGGGATGCAATGAAAGTTCAACATATGCAAATCAATAAAGGTGATTAACCATATAAAGTGAACTAAAAAGCAAACAAACAAAAACCCTACATGATCATCTCAATAAATACAGAAAAGACTTTTGACAAAATTCAACATCTTTTCATGTTAAAAACCTTCAATAAACTAGGCACTGAAGGAACATACCTCAAAATAATAAGATCAATCTATGAAAAAATCCACAGTCAGTATCACATTGAATGATCAAAAGCTGGAAGCATTTCCCTTGAAAATCAGCAGAAGACAAGGATGCCATCCCTCACAAGGATGTCCTCTATCAGAAAAGTCCTAGCCAGAGCAATTAGGCAAGAGAAAAAAATAAAAGGTATCCACATAGGAGGAGAGGAAGTCAAAATATCTCTATTTGTAGATGGCATGTAGAAAACGCCATAATCTCTGCCCAAAAGCTGCTTGATCCGATAACTTTTGAAATTTTCAGAATATAAAATCAATGTACAAAAATCAGTAGCATTAAGAACACCCAACCTGAGAGCCAAATCAAGAATGCAATCCCATCCACAATAGCCACAAAAGAATAAAATACCTAGAAATACAGCTAATCATGGAAGTGAAAATCTCCACACAGAGAATTACAAAATACTGCTCAAAGAAATCAGAAGTGACACAAACAAATGGGGAAACATTACATAGTCATAGATAGGAAGAATCAATATTGTTAAAATGTCCACACCACCCAAAGCAATGTACAGATTTAATGGTATTCTTACAAAATTACCAATTACATTCTTCACAGAATTATTAAAAATACTATATCAAATTTCACATGCAACCGAAAAAAGAGCCTGAATAGCCAAGGCAATCCTAAGCATAAAGAACAAAGCTGGAAGCATCACATTACCTGAATTCAGACTATATTACAAGGCTACGGTAACCAAAACTGCAATCAAATCCCTTCTCATCTCCTTGTCTTCCCCAAATAAATAGATCAAATAAGACTACATAGAATGCCATGAGTATAACCACCATATCACATAAAATGAACTTTAAATCCATATAGAGCCATTAATCATTTCTCAAAAGGAAACATGATCCCTGCCTATACAACCTTGGAAAAACCACAGCATCTGAAACCTCCCTATTTCTGAGGAGGGTGTGGATCTCACATTTATGAAGTTAAAATATTTTTTCAAATGTTCATTTTATTTCCCAAAACAACAGAACAACTAGGCTTCAATTCTTGTGACTGGAAAAACTTGTTGCAGCTTTGAAATGGCAGTTTTTTCATCTTCTACTGAAAAAGGTTTAAGAAAACAACACCATACAATTTACAGCAGAATTTTACACCCTGGAAAGTAGAGATATTAACTCTTTGCTGTTGTCTAAAAAATAATAGGGTTTAGGTTACATATGTGGTCTAAAACGTGCTTTTAATGAATCAGAAAATACAGATTTTTTTTTTTAACATCCACAGTTTAAGACAAAGGATTTTTGCAGTCCGTTTATGAGAGATCTTTTGGATTTGTTGGTTTGGCTCTCTGTGGTCCCTTTGATCCACCTAGATCTACTGGGGATGGATTCAGGTATTTACAAGTAAGGTGCAGTAGGTGCTATTGAGGTAGATTCATTAATGGTCTTCTGGGTTGTTGTCTATTGTTACCAACTCCTCTCACCAGTCACATTTACACTCTACTATTTTTAAACTCCTCTTGTATAACTTTTACAAATTACAACGTAAGAGGAAATTGCAGTAACCATAGATACACAGAAGGACATATACATTATTCATATGCACAGTTATTCAGCCCACTGATGGTGCATGTTTGGAATTAATATTTGAGATTTCCCTGATTAACTGTCCCTAATAGAGTGATAAATACACATTTTTACATGGGGATAAAAATTCAAAGAATTTCTGGAGTCAAAATAGTTATTACATCTTGATTCACCTATATCAAAATAACAATTTGAAAATAAAGTCCTTCAAAATTTCCTTGCAGCACAATGTGAATGACCCTTATCATGAGGTTATTTGAACAACAATTAAGCACAGATTTACAAGTTGCATAAATGATATCAATATAAATAATAACTGTTTGAATATTTGCACATTGGAAAAATAAATAAACTAGGTGCTTTCTTATTTTTATCTCAATATTTGATGTGTGGAGTTAATAAAAATTATTCCACTACTCCTCTGCAGAAAGCAACCATTACTGTATATAAGTTGTTTTTACAAATTATGTGTTATCATGCATTAGTTGATGATAAAATCAATTTAGTAATATACAGCCAGTATTTATAAAAATGAGATAGAATAAGATAAGACATAATAGAAGAGGAAACACTAGCATGCCCAACAAAGAAAAGGGTAATCATTGCTTCATGAGACTTTAATTCATTTTTCACATATGTGTGTAAGTTTGTGTGTTATATGTGTAAGCACAAATAAAATATATTTCCTATGGTAGGTGATAGTCAGAAACATTTGAAGGTATCTACAAGTTCATTATAGTATCCTGCAAAATCCCAAAGCATAGTATTATAATTAGTCCTTTATGAAAAAAAAAATCAATCATTCATTGATTTCCCATTTTAATTAGTAGCAATTTTCTGAATTAAAATGTTATCCCATTCATTTAATTTTTTATTATTTTCATTTTTTAACTTTTAAGTTCAGGGGTACATGTGAAGGTGTGTTATATAGTTAAACTTGTGACATGGGAGTTTGTTGTACAGATTATATCATCACCCTGGTATTAAGCCCAGTACCCATTAGTTGCTTTTCGGAATCCTCTCCCTCTTCCCACCTCCCACCCTGCGATAGGCCCCAGAGTGTGCAGTTGCCCTCTGTGTGTCCCTATGTTCTTATCATTTAGCTCCCATGTATAAGTGAGAACATGCAATGTTTGGTTTTTTGTTTCTGTGTTAGTTTGGTGAGGACAATGGCCTCCAACTTCATCCATGTCCCTGCAAAGGATGGTATCTCATTCTTTTTTACAGCTGCATAGTATTCCATGTTGCATATGTACTGCATTTTCTTTTTCTAGTCTAACATTGGTGGGCATTTGGGTTGATTCCATGTCTTTGCTATTGTGAATAATTCTGCAATGAACATATACATACATGTGTCTTTATAATAGAATAATGTGTAATCTTTTAGGTATATATCTCATAATGGGATAGCTGGGTTGAATGGTATTTCTGTTTTTAGGTCTTTAAGGAACTGCTACACTGTCGTCCACAATGGTTAAATTAATTTACACTCTCACCAACAGTGTATAAGCATTCCTTTTTCTCCACAACCTTGCCAGAATCTGTTACTTTTTGACCTTTTAATAATAGCCATTCTGACTAGTGTGCAATGGCATCTCATTGTGGTTTTGATTTGCATTTCTCTAATGATCACTGGTATTGAGCATCATGCTACCTGACTTCAAACTATACTATGGGGCTACAGTAACCAAAACAGCATAGTACTGATACGAAAACAGACACATAGACCAATGGAACAGGATAGAGAACTCAGAAATAAGGCCACACACTTACACATATATGATCTTCGAAAAACCTGACTAAAAAAAGCAATGGGTAAAGGATTCCCTTTCAATAAACGGTACTGGCTAGCCATATACACAATATTGAAACTGGACCCCTTTTTACACCATATACAAAAATTAACTCAAAATAGATTAAAGACTTAAATGTAAAACCCAAAACTATAGAAGCCTGGAAGACAACCTAGGCAATAACATTCAGGAATAGGCATGGGCAAAGATTTCATGAAGAACACGCCAAAGGCAACTGCAACAAAAACACGAATTGACAAATGGGATCTAATTAAACTAAAGAGCTTCTGCATAGCAAAGGAAACTATCAACAGAGTGAGCAGACAACCTACAGAATGGGAGAAGACTTTTGCAAACTATGCATCTGACAAAGGTCTAATATCCAGAATCTATAAGGAACTTAAGCAAATTTACAAGAAAAAGACAAACAACCTCATTAAAAAGAGGGTAAATTACATGAACAGATACTTTTCAAAAGAAGACATCACATTCATTTTAACTTCATTATTGCATTAACACAATAAAAATAAAACAATGTAGCTTATTTTTTATTCACTCTACTCATAGCCCACCAGGCTAATTGTGTGTGCGGGGTGTGTGTGTGTGTGTGTGTGTGTGTGTGTGTGTCTGGTATGTGTTAAATTGAGTAAGGTTTTTTGTCTAAAGTATAATTATTTCTTTCCTTTTATTTTTACTTTTAGAACTCAATTGTTATTGAAAGACTATTTTATATTTAAATTTGGATAATATAGCAAGTTCTTTGGATAATACATTCATAATTGAGCTCAAAGCTAATGCTTTCAGTATACTATAATCTTCAAATTATAGATATAGGAAAAACTTGTAACTGAAAATCATAACATCTGACTTGCATCTTGCTTAATAAAGTACATGAAATAAATCTACATCTCTTCTTGGAATAATGCCATGATCTTTATATTCTCAGGGTTTCCAGAAGCATAAATCTGAAGGGTTTCTCTCATGTCAATGAATTAGGAGATGAAGGGGATCATGGCGGATGGGAGGCAGGACTACATTGCGGCTCCAGATAGAACAGCATCTGGAGACTTGCACTGTGAATTTTAGCTCCAGATCAACTGCAAGAACAAATCAGCGATTCTGAGAGGACTCACAGACCCTCTGAAGGGAGCGGACTACTCCTGCAGGACCTGGGAGACACCCCAAACACTGTGAGTGCCCCAACTGCAAAAGTGGGAAAGGGAGACCCTCCTCTCCTGAACATACACCCCTAGTGGAGAAGTGGAAGGTCTGTTTGCAGGAGAAGTTTCTGACTTTACCTGGAGCTGAGTCAAGTTAGAGAGCCGAGCAAAATACAGTGGTAGAGGAAGCAGCAGAAAGGCTCTGGGAGATCGCTGAGTCCCTTCACAAGTTGGGAGTGGGGGAAGGGGGCAGGAGGTGGGGGGGGGTGGAGCGGGGCGGGGAACTAAAGCCCTTTCTTTGGCAGCTGGGAGGCGGATAGCCTCAGGCAAGTTTCAAGCCCCTCTTGCCCTCCACCTGGAAACATACTCAGGGCTGTTGGGGGGCAGTAGACATGGTGGAAGTGAGACAGGCCCTTCGGTTTGTGTGGGGAGCTAGCTGAGGCCTGTAGCTGCTGGCTTTCCCCGACTTCCCTGACAATCTGCATGACTCAGAAGAGGTAGCCATAATCCTCTTAGGTACACAACTCCAGTGACCTAGGAATCTTACCCCCATTCCCCACAGCAGCTGCAGCAAGATCCGCCCAAGTAAAGTCTGAGCTCAGACACACCTAGCCCTGCCCCAACCTGATGGTCCTTTCCTCTCCACCTTGGCAGCCGAAGACAAAAGGTATATAATCTTGGGAGTTCTAGAGCCCCACCCACTACCAGTCCCTCTCCACACTATTACAGCTGATGCTTTCTAGAAAGCGCCACCTCCTGGCAGGAGGCCAACCAGCTCAAGAGTAGAACATTAAACCACCAAAGCTAAGGACCCTCACGGAATCCACTGCACTCTTCGCCACATCCACATGAACAGGCACTGGTATTCACAGCTGAGAGACCCATAGACGGTTCACATCACAGAACTCTGATGCGAACAGAGTGTCACAACCCCCAGTACCAGTCTGGAGCCGGGTAGACTTGCTAGGTGGTTAGAGCCAGAAGAGAGACAACGATCACTGCAGTTCAGCTCACAGGAAGCCACATCCATAGGAAAAGGAGGAGAGTACTACATCAAGGCAACACCCCACTGGACAAAATAATCTGAACAACAGCCTTCGGCCTTAGACCTTCCCTCTGACAGAGCCTACCCAAATGGGAAGGAACCAGAAAACCAACCCTGGTAATATGACAAAACAAGGCTCTTCAACACCCCCCCACCTAAAATCACACTAGTACTCCAGCAATGGATCCAAACTCCAAACCAAGAAAAAAATCCCTGATTTACCTGAAAAAGAATTCAGGAGGTCAGTTATTAAGCTAATTAGGGAGGGACCAGAGAAAGGCGAAGCCCAATGCAAGGAAATCCAAAAAAAAAAAAAAAAAAAAAAAGATACAAGAAGTGAAGGGAGAAATATTCAATGAAATAGATAGCTTAAAGAAAAAAACAATAAAAAATTCAGGAAACTTTGGACACACTTTTAGAAATGTAAAATGCTCTGGAAAGTCTCAGCAATAGAATTGAAGAAGTAGAAGAGAAAAATTCAGAGCTCAAAGACAAGGTCTTCGAATAAACCCAATCCAATAAAGACAAAGAAAAAAGAAAATATGAACAAAGCCTCCAAGAAGTCTGGGATTATGTTAAACAACCAAACCTAAGAATAATCAGTGTTCCTGGGGAAAAAGAGAATTCTAAAAGCTTGGAAAACATATTTGGGGGAATAATTGAGGAAAATTTCCCAGCCTAGCTAGAGACCTAGACAAATACAAGAAGCACAAAGAACATCTGGGAAATTCATCACAAAAAGATCTTCACCTAGGCATGTTGTCATCAGGTTATCCAAAGTTAAGACGAAGGAAAGAATCTTGAGAGCTGTGAGACAGAAGCACCAGGTAATCTATAAAGGAAAACCTATCAGATTAACAATAAATTTCTCAGCAGAAACCCTAAAAGCTAAGATTGTGGCCCTATCTTCAGCCTCCTCAAACAAAACAATTATCAGTCAAGAATTTTGTATCCAGAGAAACTAAGCATCACATATGAAGGAAAGATACAGTCATTTTCAGACAAACAAATGCTGAGAGAATTCACCATTACCAAGCCACTACAAGAACTGCTAAAAGGATCTCTAAATCTTGAAAGGAATCCTGGAAACCATGAAAACAGAACCTCTTTAAAGCATAAATCACAAAGGACCTATAAAACAAAAATACAAGCTAAAAAGCAATAAACAAAACAAAAAACCAACACAAAGTTCACAGGCAACAAAGAGCACAATGAATGCAAAGGTACCTGACATTTAAATGCTAACACTGAATGTAAATGGCCTAGATGCTCCATTTAAGAGATACAGAACTGCAGAATGGATAAGAGCTCACCAAGGAACTATCTGTTGCCTTCAGGATACTCAGTCCACACATAAGAACTCATTGGAAAAACCCTCCTAGACATTGGTTTAGGCAAAGATAAATAGCTGGGACTTAATTAAACTAAAGGGCTTTTGAATGGCGAAAGGAAGAGTCAGCAGAGTAAACAGAAAACCCACAGTATGGGAGAAGATCTTCACAATCTATGCCTCTGAAAAAGGATGAATATCCAGAATCTACAACCAACTCAAGCAAATCAGTAAAAAACAAACAATCCCATCAAAAAGTAGGCTAAAGACATGAATAGACAATTCTCAAAAGAAGATAGACAATGGCCAATAAACATATGAAAAAAAAAAACCCCTCAATATCACTAATGATCAGGGAAATACAAATCAAAAGCACAATGCAATACCACCTTACTCCTGCAAGAATGGCCATAATCAAAAAATCAAAAAAAAAAAAAACAGTAGATGTTGGTGTAGATGCAGTGAACAGGGAACACTTCTACACTGCTGGTTTGAATGTAAACTTGTACAGCCACTATAGAAAACAGTGTGGAGATTCCTTAAAGAACTAAAAGTAGAACTACCATTTGATCCATCAATCCCACTACTGAGTATCTACCCAGAGGAAAATAAGTCATTATTTGAAAAAGATACTTGCACATGCATGTTCATAGCAGCACAATTCACAATTGTAAAATTGTGGAAGCAACCCAAATGCCCATCAATCAATGAGTGGATAAAGAAACTGTGATACATACATCTGCATTATATATAGATACATAGATAGATAGATAGATGTCATCTGCATTGTGTGTGTGTGTGTATATATATATATGATATAACGCATTTATATATATCTGATGGAATACTACGCAGTCATAAAAAATGCAGCAACAGCATTTGCAGTGATGCTGTTTGGATGAGATTAAAGACAACTATTCTAAGTGAAATAACTCAGGAATAGAAAACCAAACATCATATGTTATCACTGATATGTAGGAGCTAAGCTATAAGGACACAAAGGCATGATACAATGGACTTTGGGGACATGGGTGAAAGAGTGGGAGGGGGCGAGGGATTAACTACTACAAATATCATGCAATGTGTACTGCTTGGGTGATGGGTGCATCAAAATCTCACAAATCACCACTAAAGAAGTTATTCATGTAACCAAATATCACCTGTACCCCAATAACTTATGGAAAAATAAAAATAAAATAAAATAAAATAAAATAATAAAAGAGTCAACGAATTATACATCTAAACAAAGAATTGACCCAGAAATGTGACTAGGACAATTTAGGATCTAGAGAATGTTATGACACTCAGATTAAAGTGATGAGAGATATAGTTTCTCTCACTAGGCCTAAACTATATTTATGAATTATTGTTCTTCCCCATCATTTAAAATGTAAATAAGATAATGGCATCATCCATTGTTCTTGACCCCTCCACCACTTTCCCCAATTTAAAAGCCTTCAAAGGCTTCCCAGTATTTTTAGGATATAGAGTAATTCCCTTAGTTTTGTGTTTTGGTGTTTTTTGATTTACTCCTGAATATCTCCCCAGCCATATATTCCTCCATCCCAATCCTTACTTCATTCCTTCCTCTCCAGCTACACTGGCCTCTTTTCATTCTTTCTCATGGCCATGGACCAAAGCATCCTCCATCCTCTGTTAACTCTCCAGCTAGGGAGTGTTTTGTTTGTTTGTTTTGTTTTTGTTTTTTGGTTTGAGCTGGAGTCTCACTCTGTCACCCAGGCTGGAGTGCAGTGGTGCAATCTCGGCTCACTGCAACCTCCGCCTCCCTGGTTCCAGCAATTCTCCTACCTCAGTCTCCCAACTAGCTGGGATTACAGGCGTGCACCACCATGCCTGGCTAATTTTTCTATTTTTAGTAGAGATGGGGTTTCCCCATGTTGGCCAGACTGGTCTGGAACTCCTGACCTCAGGTGATCTGCCTGCCTCAGCCTCCCAGTGTTCTGGGATTACAGGCATGAGCCACCGCACCCGGCCTTAGAGAGCTGTTTTATATCTCATTCCCAATCCTTGAAATTCTATTTCTTTCATTGTTTTTTTTTTAATCCATCCATTGATCTAGTCTCCCTCCTTTCCTCTTTTCCTCCATCCATTAAACAACTTATTGATTACCTTCTACATAACAGTGAGTGTACTAGTCATTGACAATTGTGCACATTACAGTATAGACAAAACTAATTACCATATGAAGCTCACAGTGTAATGTGGGTCAAGGGAAACAGAAAATAATCAGATAAATGAAATACATGGTACATCAGAGATTATAAGTGGTATGGAGAAATATAAAATAGGCAAGGATGATGGGGACTGTAGGGCATTGAAGACAGATGACAGAAATTTAAAATAGGCAGGCTATGGATGGCTTAATGAGAAGGTAAGAAACGTGAAAGAGGTGAGGGAGGAAGACATGAACTTACACAAAGGGAAGTATCTTTAGGCAGCTAAAATAGTAAGTCCAAAAGTTCTGAAGTCGGTATGTGCTGGGAGTATTTTACAAACAGCAAGAAGACCAGTTTGACTGGGTTTGATGAGCAAGTGTGAGATTAGCAGGCGATGAGGTTAGAGAGAAAGGGAGAAGGTATGGGCTGAATATGTGACTCACTGGCCATTGTAATGACTTACAATATGCTTTTATTTTTAATGAAATGGGAGTCCATTAAGTATTTTGAATAGAGATGTATCTTTATCTGCCTTATATTTTTAATTAATTAATTAATTAAAATGTATTGCCTGTAGAGGAAATCCCTCTGATTACTGTTTTCAGAGTAGTCCCGAGTGAGGCTAAAAGTTGAAGCAGGAAGACTCCAAATACCTTTCAAAAATGTTAAATTCATACACAGTAAGAGTATTTTATATTGAGATTCAGGATATATAGACACACACGTGTACATATACATATACACATATATGTCTACATGTTTATATATTTATAAATAAAACAGAAATACATTTTATAAAAATTGATATATTCATTATGCAACTCAATATTTTCTATTATATTGTAAGGTATTGTTTTACTGCTATTTACAAGGCATAAATTAATTAATTGTATGGCTCACTAGTGGGTTACAAACCAGTGAAAAACATATAGAAGGGTATGCAACATATCAGCAGACTGATGATGATGGTTTGAATCAGGCAAGCAGCTATGGAGATAGGAAGATACAGTCAGGTTCTGGATATATGTGAAGGTAAGGTATGAAAAATAAAGTGAACATTAAGGAATAATATTAAGAATGATGTTAAGAATAATTAAATCTTTTGTCCTGCAAAACTGGAATATTGGTGCTGCTATTCACAGTGATGAAGACAGCATTTGGAAGACCATATCTGGTAGAGATAGGTAGGAGAGATTGAGCCATGGTTTTGACATATTAAGTTTGAAATATATATATTTTATATTTACAAGGAGATCATGAGTAGGTCATTGGCCCTAACAGGACTTCAAAAAAAAAATCTTTCAGTGAGTTAGCTCTTATTTATAGATCTCAAATGAATCATCTCTTCCTCAAATAAGCCCTCTCTACCCTCTTCCAAAGAAGCCAACTGTTGCTATTATAGGCACTAAAGCAACATATATATTTCCTTGACACATCTGAAAGGTTATATCTCTGTGATTATTTGAGCAATGTTTTCCTACCTCCCCCAAAATACTGGAAGTTCCATAGAATGAGACTGTCTACTTACCGCTGTATTTCCAGCACCAAACCCAGTGCCTAGGATATACCAGATGCTGAATAAATATCCTTATATTGCACACATACATTCAAACACACATAAAGTGATCAGGTTGGAATGAGATACTGGAAAAAATTAGTCCCTATTTCAGTAAGATAAATCATTTATGTCTATTTCTGAGTGGTTTAGGTTTTTCCAAGACAAGACACATAATCTTTGAGGGTGGAATATTTTATGAGGCATGGGTATAGCTGGAGCTAAGTGAGAAAGAGAAGGGGATAGTAGGAAACGAGCGCAGAGACACGGGACTTCAAGTATGAAGCCTTGGTGATGGGCTTCCTGGTTTTAATGCGGCTGAAGTGATGTTGGATGACTTAAAAAGTTAGGTCATAAAAGATGTTATAGATTCTTCCTGGCTTTCTATTTTCTAACCATCAACTTGGACTCCAGCCTCTTTGCTATGAAGAAGCCAAGAAGTTACACAGAAAGGCCATGTATAAGTGTTCTGACCACAAACCCAGCAAAGGTCACAACTAGCAGCTAGTATCAACCACCAAATATGTGAGTGAGGAGAAAATACGTTTTTAGAAAATTCTAGTCCTCAGCCTTTGAGCCTCTCCCCATGATCAGCTGTTCATGTAAAATGTTGCCCAAATTTACAAATTTGTAAACAAAATAATGGCTGTCATTGTTTTAGGCACTGCATTTTGAGGAGGCTTGTTATGCAGCAAAGTATTACCAGGCATTGCCTCCCAAATAAACTATGTTCCTTCAATTTCTTGTCTCAGAATCTACTTCCAGTTATAGATCTGTTACTAATTTCCTATGTGACCTAGAGAACATTCTGGATTTCATTTTCTTTTTTAAAAGTCTAGAATAAACTACTAAGTAGCTACTAACATCAGCAGTTCTAAAACCATTATCGTTTGGAGACCCAGTATTTGTCAAAAATGATCAAATGCATAGCCATTCCTGATTAGATAACTGATGAGGAGTAAACAATTTTGAGATACAGTTATAGCACAGCTGTTTCCAGAAGTCCATAATGTCAAGTCAAAGGCCAGCTTAGTGAGTAACAGAAGGAAGCATACTAGTTTCTGAGTGAAAATTTCAGGCCAAGGTAAAAATCCAAAAAGAAGAATTACAGACAGGAGTGGTCTCTTTAAGATGATCTATACAAATAGGAAATAAATTTGATATGGACCAAGTCTAGAAAGAAATGCTGATCATTCATTTTTATCACAGACAGAAGCCAAAAGTAAAAATAAACAACTTCTACACACAGATTAATTTTGCCAAATACAACTGGGTTGTTCCCCAAATCTTCTCTTAACCATACAGAGCATCATTTTTTTTTCTTTACCGTGTGACAAATTGCATTTCCAAAAATTATGACAGGAACATCTTCAGTTCCACACATTCTTCCAGAACTATGAAGAATGCTATGAAGAATACTACCCAATCAAGAGGTATACTTTCTTTGCCATTCCTTGCCTCTGGGACTTAGGATGATAACTAGAGAGGATGAGAAAAAGTAACCTCTTTACAAGATTCAATCTATGAAACCGATCTTGAGAAGCAAGGGATATTGGATCATTTTAGATAGTTAACAGAAAAGTCTAACACGCAGGTTTTAGCTCTAGCATTAGTAGATCATCATTACTGAGGCAACATTTCCTCTTCTCCCAGAACTCACCCAGGCTGAGGACACACCAGAAGGCAAGTGCATGCTTAAATTTAGATCATTCTAGTAGTCAAAAATTTCAAAGAGATCCCTAAAAAATATACATTGGGAAGAATAAGAAAATGTTGTGATTCAAATTATCCTTGATTGTGTAGAAAATGTTTCTTAGAAACATTTGCAGAACCCATGACAGGAATCTAAAAATATAAACTAAATTTCCAGTCTCCTAGGGAAAAATGCTTTCTCTGCATCCCTAAAATACACACATTTCTAACTGTGTTTTCTAAAATATCTCTGTTAAGAGAAAACTAATAGCCATGTTGATTCATGAAAGCTCTCTCATGCAATCGATGGATATTTCTATATAAAGTGATGACAGTACATAAAACATACATCTAAAATAGAGTTCAGCATTATCTGCTAAAGGAAACTACGTGAAACTTCGTGGAAGGCTTATTTTTACTGGAATAAATATATGCCATATTTGAGAATTTCTAAGATATAATAATCCATTTACAATTAAATTGGCAGCGTTTTGGTTAATTATACTATATTGTTCATATTCTAGTTGGACAGTTCATAAAATAAATGGCTTCACATATAAACCATGGAATACTATGCAGCCATAAAAAAGGATGAATTCATGTCCTTTGCAGGGACATGGATGAAGCTGGAAACCATTATTCTTAACAAACTGACACAGAAAGAGAAAATCAAACATCGCATGTTCTCACTCATAAGTGGGAGTTGAACAGTGAGAACACATGGACACAGGGAGGGGAATATCACACACCAGGGCCTGTTTGGGGGTGGTGGGATTGGGGATGGATAGCATTAGGAGAAATACCTAATGTAGATGATGGGTTGATAGGTGCAGCAAACCACCACGGCACACGTATACCCATGTAACAAACCTGCATGTTCTGCACATGTATCCCAGAACTTAAAGTATAATTAAAACATAATAATAATACGGTGAAACCCCGTCTCTAGTAAAAAATACAAAAAAATAGCCGGGCGAGGTGGCGAGCGTCTGTAGTCCCAGCTACTCGGGAGGCTGAGGCAGGAGAATGGCTTAAACCCGGGAGGCGGAGCTTGCAGTGAGCCGAGATCTGGCCACTGCACTCCAGCCTGGGCGACAGAGCGAGACTCCGTCTCAAAAAAAAAAAAAAAAAAAAAAAAAAAAAAAAAAAAAAAAATAATAATAATAATAATAATAATAAATGGCTTTAGCTGATAATCTGAAAAAAACTCTTTGATATGATATTATTTGAATATCTCTTATCTCCTTAGGTGCAAATGCATTCTGTGGTGTAGAGTAACTGAACATTCTGCAGGAGTCCATAGAATTCTTTTACTCTGGAGAATACCCTAAGGGAACAAGATCTGAAATTTGTATGAGCCAGTTAAGCAGTCATCTAGATGTAAATGGCTCATCTAAAGAGAGGTATTCTAACTTCTCTAACCTCAACATTTTTGAATAAGAAAATGTTAGGAAATCTATTTTTCTATTTGTTGAAATAAATACAACAGTTTAGAATTGGAATATGGAAGACTGTAAGATGATTATTGCTTGATCATCTTCACAGAGTTTCCAGACAGACTTCAAACTAACTTTTGAAAATGTTTTCAATAGAATAAAATAATGAGCAACATTTCTAGTCACCTACTCTATCAGTCTTTAGAAGCTTAAGCAGCTCAGAGGCTCAAAATCTTCCTTCACTTTTATAATGTCATAGTTTCCCCTTTGTGTGTTCATACATGTTTTTATACAGGTGCTTAAACAATATATACAATCATATAATAAAGGGTTTTATTTTTCAGTGAAATACTATAAATATCAAACTATAATTTGCTTGTTTCATACAGCATTCCACAAATATATCTAAAATATTTACATGTAACTTTAATCTATGTTTATTTTAAAAAATGGAATATGACACAGAAAGATACATACATAAAATTACATGAATCATAAATGCACAGCTTCATTACTTCTTACACAATTAACATTGAGTATCCATCACCCAGATCAAGATATAGGCATTTTAATAATCTCACGAGCATTTTTGTTACCTGGTCCCAAACATTGCTACCCTCTAAAGGTAACCACTTTTATCATCTAACACCGTAAATTGATTCTACCTGGTTTTCCATTAGCATAAGTTGGTTTTCTCTACTTTTAACCCTTGCATAAATATAATTATATAATATACACCTTTTGTGTTTGGTTTCTTTCACTCAAATTATGTCTGTGAAGTCCATGCATGTTATGACATACATCAGTAGTCCATTCATTTCTATTCCTGTATAGCATTCATTTCTTTGAATAGAGCCATGTAGCTTTATTAATTTTAACGTTGATGCATATAAAGGTTGTGTCTAATTGTGGCTATTAGGACAAATGCTGCACTGAACCTTACTGTTTCTATCTTTTGATTAATCTATCTTTGTTGTTTTTGATTATTTACTTAAAGGTATAATTTATGTGTCATGCAGAATGTAAAATTTTTGTTTTAGTATATTCTACCAATAGTTTGTCAAAGCAGGAGGGTCAATTTTCACTCCCATAAACAGTGTAGAAGGGTTTTCCTATCACATCACACTTCCATCAATACTTAGTATTTTCAGTTCTGTTTTTTTTTTTTTTAATTTTGATTATGGCCATTACAATAGATATGTAGTTGTTTTGCTTTGTGGTTTTAATATTAATTACTTGATGCTTTTACAATGTTAAACATCCTTTCAGTTTTTTTTTAAGAGACAAGGTCTCCCCTAGGTTACCCTGGCTGGACACAAACTCCTAGGCTCAAGCGATTCTCTTGTGTCAGCCTCCTGAGTAGATGGGACTACAGGCAAGTGCTGCTCTATCTGGCTCTTTCATATTTGCACTGGTCACTCTGATATCTTTTTAGTGCAACATATTTTAAAATCTTTCACTCATTTTGTTAAAAATAGATTTTTATTGAATTTTTTATGAGTTTTTAAAATATATTCCGGATACCGTTATTTTTTTTTTTTTTAATGTATACACAAATATCATTTCCCACTCTGTGATCTCCTTTTTCAGTCTCTCTGTCTCTTAGTGAGGTCTTCTGATGAATCAAATTTCTTGTTTTAATGAAGCCAATATGACAATACAACAGTGTGGATTTGGAATAAGGAAGATTTTAAAGATTTTAATAGTTTCCTTTTCATGGCCTTGATCATCTTCACCAGTTTCCAGGCAGACTTCAAACTAACTTTTGAAAATGTTTTTAAAGAATGAAATAATAAGCAACATTTCCAGTTACCTACTCTATTAGCCTTTAGAAGATTAAGCAGCCCAGAGGCTCATAAAATATTCCTTCACTTTTATAATCACATAGTGTCTCTTTTGTGTGTTCATATGTGTGTTTTCTATAGTTGCTTATTTAAACAAAACACACACTCATATAGAGTTTCATTTTTCAATGAGATACTGTAAATATTAAAGCATAATTTGCTTGTTTAATATAACCTTTCATTAACATATCATTTCCCACTCTGAGATTTCCTAGTGAAGCCTTCTGGTGAGTAAAATTTCTTGCTTTAATGAAGCCAATATGCCAATATTTTTAAGCTGGTGATTTTATATCTTGTTTAAAAAATGTCCCCACCAAGGTCATGAAGCTATTCTCTATGTTATCTTCTAAAATTATTTTTTTCTTTCACAGCTTTCACATTTAAGTCTAAAATCTAATCTCCAGTTGATCCCACATAATTTATAGAAAAGGCGATTCATTCCCTACTGAACTACAGTGTCACCTTTGCTATAAATCAGATAACTATATATGTGTGAGCCTGTTTTTAGACTTTCTGTTCTGTTCTATTGTTCTAATTATCTGTATTCACACCAAAAACATACTGTTTGAATTTCAACTGTTTCATAATAATTGGTAATATCTGTTAGTATAAAATTTCCCACTTTGTTCTTTTACAGATTGTCTTGGCTATCTTGGACCTGTGCATGTCCACATAAATTTTTATAATGTACGTGCGCACACACACACAGGCATACTCCTGATGGGATTGATTAGGATTTCACTGACTCTACAGATCAATTTTTGAGAGTTTACATCTTTATAACATTGATTCTGCCAACCCATGAACACAATATAGTCCTCCATTTAGATACATTTTCTTTAAATCCTCTCATTCATAATATATGTTTCTGCTTAGGTATCTCAAACATATTTTATACATTTATTTATATTTGATTTATTGATGGCATTATTTTTTTAAAATACCACTTTCTAATTGTTTAGTCTTGAAAATTACAATTAACTTTTGGATATTCACATGGTATCTAGAAGCCTTGTTAAATCCATTTATTAATTCTAATATTTTATCTCATGGTTCTTTGAATTTTCTATGCATGTTTAGTCTGTAAATAATAAAAGTTTTTTCTAACTGTATGCTTTTAATTTCGTTTTCCTGACTTACTATATTGAGTAGTATATTAATTGAGTACATTGTTGTAGATTACTCATAGATATATTTGATCAGATCAAGTTACATCTCTTCTACTCCTAGTTTCCCACGAAGGGTGTGTGTGTGTTTGTGTGTGTGCGCGCGTGAGAGCGCACGTGCTCATGTGAGGGAATTAATTTTTTCCAATACTTTTTTATATTTGTTTTCATCCTTCATATTTTTAATGTGATGGTTCACATTGCTTGGTTTTCAAGTGCTACAATGAGATAACATTTCATCCCAGTTAAAATGGCTTTTATCCAAAAGACAGGTGATAACAAATGGTGAGAATGTGGAGAAAAGGGAACCCTCTTATACTGTTGATGGAAACGTAAATTAGAACCACCACTATGTAGAACACTTTGGAAGTTCCTCAGAAAACTAAAAATAGACCTGCTATATAATTCAGCAATCTCATTGCTAGGTATATATCCAAAAGAAAAGAAATCAGTATATAAAAGAGATAACTGCACTCTCTTGTTTATTGCAGCACTAGTCACAATAGCCAAGATTTGGAAGCAACGTAAGTGTCCATCGACAGATGAATGGATAAAGAAAATGTGCTACTTATACAAAATGGAGAACTATCCAGTCATATAAAGAATGATACCATGTCATTTACAACAACATGGATCGAACCGGAAGTCATTATGTTAAGTGAAATAAGCCAGGCACAGAAAGACAAACTTTGCATGTTCTTGCTTATTTGTGGGAGCTAAAAATTAAAGCAATTAAACTCATCAAGAGAGAAAAAAGAATAATAGTTACCAGAGGATTGGAAGGGTAATGGGATGGAGAGTGGAGATGGTTGATAGGTACAAAAGTTTTAGTTAGATAGAATGAATAAGATCAGTATTTGGTTGCAAAACAGGGTGACTACAGTAAACAATAATTTATTGTACATTTTAAAATAACTTAAAGAGTATAATTGGATGGTCTGTAACACAAAGAAAGGATAAATGCTTGAGGTGATAGATACGCCATTTACCCTGATGTGATTATTATGTATTGTGTGCCTGTATTAAAATATCCCATATAACCTATAAATAGCTATACCTACTCTGTACCCACAAAAATTAAAAACTAAAAAAATTCTGAAATGAAAAAGAATAAAAACGACCCTTCCTTGCCCAAATACACCCAGTTTTGTTGTGATATATTGTTCTTTGAATATAGTACTGTACTTAGTCTGATAATAATTTATATAGGGTACGTAACATACTTTCAGTAGGTACTAAATATCCCATTGTTTGGTATAATGAGATTGCTTCAGTGAGTTCTGAGTTGAAAGACATTTGGAGTGATTTCAATGAATGTATTCTTTTAGATATGGCTTCAGTAAACAATCTTACATATATCTTTACATACTAGTGATTTTGTTTTTGATAGATTCTTAAGGAGGGATTGATGGGCAAAAGATTGTGGACTCTTCCATAGCTATTCTCAGGTTACTTTCTTAAAATACTGTATCAATACTTTACCAGTAGAGATTATTAAGAGCTTCTTTTCTCACACCCATTCCAGTACTGAACGTTATTCCATCTGTTTGTTTTCTTGTCCAGCTCAGGGGCAGGGAATGTTATTTCATTTTGCCTTTTTGACTATGAGAATATTGACTAGCTCTTCATAATTGTATTGACTATTTGCCTGTCCTCTTTTGTGGCTTTTCTGTTTAGATTATATATTAATTTTTTATATTATATTTTTGTCTTCAAATCAGTTTGTAGACTTTTATTAAAATAGAGATATTAAGTCTTTGTGATAGATATTCTAAGTGTATTTTCTCAGTTTATTGTCTTTTTGCTCTATTATAATATCTTTGGCTGTATAGAAATATTTATTTTTTATGTAGTAGCAAGTGTCATTTTTCTCTTTTTTTTTTTTAGATGGAGTGGCCCGGCTGAAGTGCGGTGGCCCAATCTCAGCTCACTGCAACCTCTGCCTCCTGGGTTCAAGCAATTCTCCTGCCTCAGCCTCCCGAGTAACTGGGATTATAGGCTGGCACCAACGCGCCTGGCTAGTTTTTGTATTTTTAGTAGAGATGGGGTTTTGCCACGTTGCCTAGGCCAGTCTTGAACTCCTGGCCTCAAGTGATCTGCCAGCTTTGGCCTCCCAAAGGGCTGACATTACAGGTGTGAGCAACTGCCCCAGGTCCATTTTTCTCCTTAAAGTCATCTGGAATTAGTGTTTGGGTAAAGAATGCCCCATAACTCAAACTGCTATAGATTTATCACTTATTTGGCTTCATTTTTGTATATTTGAATCTGTAATCTATCTAGAATTTTTTTAGTTTAAGATAGGAAACTCTAACTTTATGAAAAGATAATCATTATATATTCAGTTTTTTAATGAATGAATTAAAATGTCATATTTAGTACATCCCCTTTGGCTGGATCTATTTCTGATCACTACTTTGTTTTTCCATTTTGTCTCTTCCTGTGCCAATACCATATTCTTCTAATTGTGGTGGCTTGGTAATATAAAATGTACTATGTCACAACCATTGGGATTTTTTTTTTAATTCTGGATAATTTTCATACTTTTATACCTCTCTTTAATAGGAGCTGTGCTATAATTCTAAATATTTCCTACTTGAAATTGTTAAAAACAGAACTGATGAGTCTAAAAAGAATGGACACTTGGGAAAACTAAGAGGTCTTCCTGTCAACGAAGACAGATTTCCAATAGGCATAAATTCTCAAGATCAAGACCTAATTGAAAGGTACCCAGTTAACAATCCATCCTGAGAGTCACCGTAGGTTTAATCTAAGAAAATTCTGTAGTCAAGACTAACCACTAAGTTTTTGTCAAAATAAAGTATCCACTGCCATGAAAAGGGTCAACTTGGTAATGAAAAACAGGACGGCAAACATACTAGGTTTTTATCATAGGTATTATAATAGGAATGGAAGAGAGTCGCTGCCAAAATTGTCTTAAGGAAGGCACCAAATTGAATGTGTACAGGCCATTTTATCAATGTTTTCAAAACTTGGTTGCCCATTGGAATAACCAGAACAATTAATCAGCATCTCTCAGTGTGGAAACCAGGAAACAGTTTTTCTGTAAAACTCCACATATGATTCCAATGTCTAGTCATAGTTGAGAGCCAGTGTTTTAGAAAAGGATAAGAATCTACTTTGAATGAAAATGCAGACGAAAACACAAGAAAAGAAAATCCTTAGCTATTGCTAGGTCCTTTGCCAAGTTCCTCTTGCAAAGTTAATTTTTCTTCAGTAGATGATGGATAGGATTTAAAGTTATTGGGCTACCGCAGGAAGAAATGCAGGATGAGTTATGTGTGTGGGGAGGTGGGGGAGGGAGTAAGGATACTAACCAAATGAAAGTCACTTCTGAAATTTTTAGAAAATAAAGTCATACGAGCTGTTTATAGTCCAATCTAATTCTAGCCTTAGTGGTGGGAGGAAGGAATGGAGGAGGCAGTCAGAGTGAACATATGCACTGAGAGAAGAGTGGGCAGCTTTGGTGAAATCTCCTAAGAAAATTGATAGTCCTCGGCATATATTACCCATGTCTGGTCAGTGCTCTCAAGTCAGGATACAAAAGTGGGGTACACACGTGTAAGTGACCCAGAATAGCTAAAACCAGTGACCCTTCTTGTCAGTGTACTCATCTTCTAAGTGGCAATGCTAAATCATTCATGACCTCATGTGCTGCTTTTGGCAAGCGGCTCCCTAATTGCTCCTGTTTTTGCATCGATTCTGCGCAGCATGGAAAAGCGAGTCGTCAACTTGCTTGTGGGTGTATTGACCACCAGGTCCCTCCTCAGCTTTCACCTTCCAGGCCTCGCCCACTCTATTTTAGAACCAGGAGCTGGGAACAGCACCTGTTTTCCGTCTCTAAGGATGGGGTGGGCATTTTGACGGCGCCCTCTTTCAACCAACCCACGCTAAGGTGTCTGTGTTTCTGCGTTTTCAAGCTCCCCCCAGCCGCCCCGCGCCCCCCGCATCCCCATCTCCGTGGCTGAGGGCCTAGGGAGGAGGGAAAATCCATCCTCAGACACAGTAGATCCTCAGCGAGACCTGCTGTGGAGAGCATCAAACGGACCGCACGCGGACCCACCTGCCTTCCAAAGTTTGGGGCGTGAGGAAGCTAGCGCACGTGGCGTTTGGTTATGGCACAGCTGAGGGGTCTGCAGGAGACCCCAGGAAATGCCGCTGAGGACGAATTCACCGACGTCATCAAAAGCCGCGCTGGTAGGACCCCCGCTGCCTTGCTTTTTAGTGTCTGGGTTATTCACTGTACCCTGCTACTCTCCGCAGAGGCTGTGCCCTGGAAGTTGGCACGGGTTGGGGAAAGTTGTGGCGCCCAGCAGAGGAGCAGCAGGGGACTGTCAGGGCGCCCCCGCGCGTGGGGAGGGCGGGGAACCACGCAGGGCGCGGCGTTCCAGGGATAAGGGAGTGCTGCTCTCAGGGAAAGCAGAAATCCAAGTTTTCCAAAGGCCAAGTGGATATCAGTGGGGATTTTATTATTTTTTTAAGAAAGCCCACTGGATATTGAATTTTATTATAGGATGGTAGCTTGCTTTAAAAAGTAAACACAAAGGATTGGTCAGATTGAGTTAAAATAAATATTGTGGTAGCTTGAGGAAGGGAGGAAGGGAAGGAGGGACGGCGAAGGACAGCTTGCCTTGTCAGGGCGTGGCCAAGTGCAGAGTTAAGAAATCTGAGAAGTTTCACCTCAGCTGTGCTGAAGGAAAACGTCAGAGCGCTAGGCAGGAAGACTTGCATGCCCGAGGTACAACTATACGAGTTGAAAATCAGTAAAGTAGCAGAAGTGAGAAGTCTAAGGTTTTTGCAGCGCTTCCCACCCCCATGCACGTGTAAATTTCATTTGTAATAAATCTTCTGGTGTTTGGTAGTCTGGCCTACATATGCAAACTCTTGTAAACCAGCATACGTTTTTAAAGCTGTAAATGGAAGCAGCTGTTAAGCTCTCTCTAAGGATGAAGTTTTTCAGCTGCCTGAACCTGCTCCTCTCGCCTTTGGAGACGCAGCAAATTATGGATGTTAGAATTACAGGACCATTCAAGATTTCTTTATGCACATTTGTGGATGCTGAAGAGGACAGAGGTATGAAGTCACTGTCCAAATATATTACTGAAGTGAGGTTAAAGGAAAGATCACAAAAGAAAAGGAAAGTTAGTAAGAAACGCAGTTGTGTAAATTGCACACCAGCAAAGTGTTCAGAAGATAGTACAGCAGAATTTCTTCAGAACTTTAGTAAGGTCTTTTCACAAGTAGTACGAGTTGATAATGATGGCTATAAGTCACAAAACAATGGTGCTTCTGACAGTTTTGGGGAGAAATCAGTTATTTCGAATTTAAAACCACAGTTCTCCTTTTTTTCACTCCATTATTTAGGTTATCTAACAAGCTTCTTAAATTTTAAAGTGAAGAATGGAAAACTTTCTTAAATGGAATGCCCTTAGCATTCAGTGCCAACGTTAATAGAACTGGCTTTAAGTAGATACCCTAAAAAAAAATGTGAAAAAATATGTTGGGTAGTTTCATACATTGCTTTAAAATTGCTATTGTTTATACATTTTACTGGACAATAACCTTGCAGCTATAATTATCTGAAAACTGCAGAGGGATATCTACTATAAAGCTGTTGCAGATCATTGTTTTGGAAAAAAATGTGTTAATTTAGGAATTAATTCTACAAATTAATTCTATTTATCATTATGCTACATCTAAACTTGCCAGAGCGTGGGGGAAATGAGAAAAGGATCCACAAAGATATTCTGAAAACGACATTCATGTAAATTTGTGTGTCTTGGAAATGGGTAGTTTAACTTCATATCTAAAGAAAAATTAATCTACGTATATGTAACATTCCATACTCGATGCTACTATTGAGAGTCACTTTAAAAATGCAGTAATTGAATTGTTATATTTTTATCTGTGAAATTAAGCTTTTGTTAGGAATCTAAATCAGGTGGGGCGAGTTGTCACTCATTACAAAGAGTAATATATAAATGGTCCAACATATTATCTAATTTTCAATATATATCTTTATATTTTTGATAGGTCATTTCCTTTAAGGGTTTAGAGGCCCTTAAGTAAAAGATAAACTAATATTTGCTTTGAATATTTTAGTTTCTGTACATTTATAAAACCAGCATTTTTGTTATATATGTATATATACACACACGTGTGCATATATATATATATATATTCCAGTTTTGATTTTGTTTTGTTAATTCTAAAGTTAAAGGGTGGCTACTATTACTAAAGACTTTTTTTTTTTTCATAGCAACTTGTTGTGCACAGCAAAAATATAATGTGGTGGGGCAAACAGTAATACCAGAAAAAGCACACTTAAGAATTTGTTTAGATTATGTCCAGACCTACTTAAATGTCAAGGGAAATTTACACAACAAGAGCATGTTGTAGCAATGCCTTGAGAGATATAAAAATAAATTTTATGTAAGGTGTTTAAACATATTTTAGTAGCGCTATTGAAGATTTTTGTTTACATTGTAATCAGATTTTTAAAATTGAAGACAGATGATTATAATGTACATTGATAATAAAAATTTGTGCTTCATTAGATTGATTTTATACATTACTCTCAGCTCCTCATTTGATGAGGAGTCACGGCAATGTGAAACTTTGACAATTATTATTTCTCCCATCACAACTGCATACTCTTAATTCATTTCCTCAAGGAACGATACTTTTGACTGATTATGGTTGATGTACGTGACTTCAATAATCATAATGTGAGTACTACCCACGGGAAGCCCTATGCTTTGGGAGAAAATTGTTTATTACAAAATGAATAACCTGAAACAAAAACAGAACTTTTACTCTTTCAGACATTAACTACAGATAACCTAAAGGTAAAAATCTCAGTGTTTAAAAGCATTTCAAGACAATGCATTTGCAATTGTCTTTTCTTCCTTGGAAACAGCAAATATGGGTATTTGATCTATTGATTTGGATGCTTTCCTGTAATTAGAAATATCCCAGTGTAACATATACAGCTCCATGCTGTTAATCTTTTAAAATCAGTTGTAAATTTAATTAGCCCTGGTTTCTCTTATGACATTTTTGTGGTTTGTAATCATTTAGCATCTTGCTACATCTTTAGATCTTTTACTGGCATAGGATAATACATGAATAATTGAATAAAATGTACCTAGGGTTTGTGTCATGAAAGGTTTTTTGAAATAAACTCAGATATTTTCTTCAGAAGAAAATCAGCTAAGTAGTTTTTATCTTAAAAAAAAGGAATAAAGATTATCTTTGATCTGATCTTGAGGTCTACTACAAAAAAGATCTTTCTGGTGTCCAATTTCACATTGATGTAATTCATATTTTATTACAAATCCCAACTATAAAAGATTGCTATATCCAAAGGTAGATACATTTTATTTTATCTATACATCATGATTATAAAGAGCTCTTTACAAAGAGTAATATATAAATGGTAGACAAAATAACTATTTTGAAACGCATTAGATTTATACCTTTAGTTTTTTTTAACTATCCTTACTTAAAACAAGAATACAATGTAATTGAGCTTATTTTTTCAGTTGGAGCTAATGCTCTTAAATTGTAAACTTATAGTACTATACCACTAACAATTAGATATTCTCAGAATAATACAAGCATCAAATTAGACAAAGATACTAGGGATTTTACAAGGGAAAAGGTGGGCAAGAAATCAGAGACATTTTGAAAGGCATGTTCTTTTCAGAACTGCAAATTATTACATTTGAAAATATTTTCTTACTAGGCCATTCAATATCTGCAGTCACTTTGGTAATGAAACCTGCACTTATCCATCCTAGGAAAATTATATTCTCATATCATCCCCCCAAAAGCAGGTAATTCACTGTTTATGTTTGTAGAAGACCTGCTTTGGTGAGTAAAAACAAAAACAACCTTTAGTGTGAAGATTTCGCTTTGCATGAATATGTGAGAATTCTTCTGCGCAGAGACTTTGCTAAGGAAGTTGTAGGTAATACTTTTCATAGATAATAACCACTCAAGTATTTTGTAGTATATTGTAAGTTTTACTCTCCCTTAGGTAATTGGGTATGAGAGCAGTCCTATTGCAAGATTAGTTAGAAGACTAGAGAATTATCCATTCTCATTCTCGATTACAGATAGAGTTATGGATATTTATGAGAGCTAAAACATTTTTCCACGTTATACCCACATTGTTTTCAAATCTATGTATTACGTTTTATCTGATATGAGAGTGAATGAGAAGTGAATTAGATTATATTCTTTCCTACGAGGAGACATTTGGAAATTATGCATATTGAGTTAATGAGTACATTTGACTTGAGATGGGACAATTTCTAAGTTCCTACTGAAAGTTTTACATAAATTTTGATAGCTACTTTCAATTTAATAAATTTAGCCAATTTATCTTGACAATCAATAATTCTGAGCTCTAAGTTCCTCTCTACATAAACTCTGTTCTCTATTACAATGAAATTGAAGGTAAAAACAATGAACTCTAATAGTTTCATGAAACCGTAGTTAGTAATTAGGGGACTATCTAGTAGTGTGCTGGGGCTGGTTGGAATTGACTCATGAGATTCAATGGTGTGAATCTTTTCCTAAATCTGCATTCAGTGACATCATATTGGTGTTTTAAAATTATCATGGTGGGTGACATGGTTTGGCTCTGTGTCCCCAACCAAATTTCACCTTGAATTGTAATAAAACCCACATGTCAACGGTGGGACCCGGTTGAGATAATTGAATCTTGGGGTGGTTCTCCCCATGCTGTTCTCATGATAGTGAGTTCTCACAGGATCTGATGGTTTTATAAGGGGGTTCCCCCTTTGCTCAGCACTCGTTCTATCTCATGCCTCCTGGTGAAGAGGTGCCTTCTGCCATGATTGTGAGTTTCCTGAGGCCCCTCCAGCTATGTGGAGCTGTGATTCAATTAAACCTCTTTTCTTATAAATTATTCAGTCTCAGGTATTTCTTTATAGCAGTGTGAGAATGGACTAATACAGTAGAGTTATTTATAACATAAAAGATGGTCAATATTACCGATAAGGACTTTTTTTTTCTTTTTTAAGAGATAGTTATTAAATATTTATTTGTTAAGTATGGCAAGTATTTCCAATACTGGAACTGTTAATGATGGAAAAATACAAATTTGGAATAAAAACTATTTTGTTGAGGCTGTATTCAAGTTAGGTATGCATTTTACTACAAGTAAAAGAATAACCAACTAACTATGGCCTCAACAAATTTTACATAAGAAGAAATCTAGAGGTAGGCCTTTTCTGGCATTGGTGTGACATTTCAGTGCTATCAGGACTGGTTTCTTGATGATTCTCTTGGCCTTTTCTTTCTGATTATAAGCTGACAGCCACTGTTCAGCTACTATTTGAAGCCTGAAGAAAGAAGAAAGCCACCAATTGCATCTCTTTCAGACTCCCTTCAGCAGACTGCTACCTATGTCTCATGGCAAGAACTGCTATGCTATGTGGCCATCCTTAGGTGCAAGAGATGCTGAGATTGTGAATATTTAGTTCTTACAGTCTCTATATGAATTGTTGTGAAGGACAAAATAATTTAGGAAATTGAAATGGTGTTAGTATAGCCAGTCATCCAAGTTTGTTTATTTTGTTGCTTCTTAACTATTGAGCCTTGTGTTGTAGTAAAGAATATAGTACCTCTTAAACACCTAAGTTGTTCCTGATTATACAATCATAAATTAGATTAAGCTTATATCATGAATTCTTCTCTTTTTCCTTTAACAGATAAAGCCCATCACAGCACATGGATTTAAAGATTTAATAGCTGTGACCTTTTGTCCCTAGTTAAGGAACATGAAATCACCCTTTGATTTCTGTCATGCCAGTAAAACCTGACCTTTATAATCCCTTGGAACTGATGTGCTATTTTGAGAATGGGCCTAATTTAACTATGACAAATGACCACAACTATAGGACTACCCAAAGACAAGTATAGGACATGCATTTCTGTGGAATACTTAATGACTATATTTCATTCTAATAAAGTTGATTGGGAGGACCACTTGTAAACACCTTTGGGTCATGTCCTGTGACTATAGTAACTGAAAACTGGTCCACTTGAGAAGCATACTTTAATGTAAAATGCTCTCATCTACCCTGTCCCTCCTTCAAACTGTCCTGTTCCTACTGTCCCTTCTTGTAACATCATTTGAGGTACTGAAGATGAGCTATTCATTCCAAATTTGTATTCTATAAAGTAGAAAAGTCTATTATCATCATGTACATGTCCTGTGGAATTGTCTTTCCTTGTGAAACCATCACAGAAATGAGTAGAAAATAGTAAAAGAAGCCACATATTATTTTGTGGATTGAATATATTTCAAATGTAATAATTTGACATGAATGTGATTAAAGAAAGTTTGAATCAAAGCAAATAGTAACATAGATTAAATCCATAGTATGAGTTTGCTGAAGATTAAAGGGGAACTGAATTTTAATCCAAGAACAAAATGAGAGATAGTAGATTTGGCCTGGTGGGGAAGTCATGGGATATCTAAGATGTCATATTCTAAGTTAAAGAAACATTTGCCAAGCCCTTCAGAAGAATTACAAGGAGGAATTTGCTTTTGCGTATGACTGAATTTGGAGGCTGGAGTAACTCTGATGGTCTGGCAATAGTTTTCTATCCTGAGAATTACAGCTACACAGGGAAATTTTTAAGAGTATATGAATACGTGGACCCCTCCTACAGAGCCTCTCATTTACTTTGACTGGAGGGTGGCACCTGGCTTCGGAGAATCCACCAAGAATGCTAATGAGCAGCCAGTTTTGAGAAGCTGTGAAATCTGGTTTTGAATCATCACAGGAACCTTACTTGGTTGTTCGCTCTGTGGTGATGATTGAAGATTCCTATCTTTTCCATGATTATAGTATGTGAAGAATCATTGGCAGTTCTCAAAACTTACAAACTTTCTGTTATTTATACTTACAGAGATTGTTTATGTCCTTCTTCTAGACTCTGAAAATACCACCCAATGTCTACTATATCTATTGTGATAAAATTCAGAGATACGAAGACCTGAGGGTTAGAAGAAGAGCAGGGAATAACCTGAAAATCAGGAGTAGCTGCTTTGCCAGGCAGTTAATAGTCTTATTAGTCATTCATTGTTAAATGTGAAATAATTAACTTTAGTTGCATTTTTTCTAGAAATCATGTAAGATAACCTGCATCACCCAAATTGGAATTTCGGTTCGGGGCACGTGGGAGAGAAGAGCTTTTAGATGTTGCACTCACAAACTGGCAAATAACAGGGAAAATTAGTTTCAGGGATATATGTGATTTGTTTGGCATGGAGAGTGTCAAGAAAGGATTCATTAGAGCATGCACCTCTAATTCTTTAGAATCCCAGTAATCTGTAGTATATTGGAGCGATATATACCACTACTCCCTATTATATTGCTTAACTCATATTTCCTCCTTGAACCCAGAAGGCATGTTTTTTTCCACCAGTTTCAAAGCTTAGAAGCAGCATATACACACTCTAATATTATGATGTAAGAATTATGGAGGGAGAACAGCTCTACTGAAAATGAGGCTAGCTAAAAGTTAGAATATTGATATAGGTAGGTAGTTACAATGGAGTCAAAGAAAACTAATTTTCTTTTGCATTATACCTGTAGTTATCACTATACCAAATAAGAGAGAGGGGCATAACCATTTCTCCTCTCTCCTATTTATTTATTTATTTATTTATTTTTATTATTATACTTTAAGTTCTAGGGTACATGTGCACAACGTGCAGGTTTGTTACATATGTATACATGTGCCATGTTGGTGTGCTGCACCCATTAACTCGTCATTTACATTAGGTATATCTCTTAATGCTATCCTTCCCCCATCCCCCCTCCCCACAATAGACCCCAGTGTGTGATGTTCCCCTTCCTGTGTCCAAGCGATCTCATTGTTCAATTCCCACCTATGATTGAGAACATGCAGTGTTTGTTTTTCTGTTCTTGCGATAGATTGCTGAGAATGATGGTTTCCAGCTGCATCCATGTCCCTACAAAGGACACAAACTCATCCTTTTTTATGGCTGCATAGTATTCCATGGTGTATATGTGCCACATTTTCTTAATCCAGTCTGTCACTGATGGACATTTGGGTTGATTCCAAGTCTTTGCTATTGTGAATAATGCTGCAATAAACATACGTGTGCATGTGTCTTTATAGCAGCATGATTTATAATCCTTTGGGTATATACCCAGTAATGGGATGGCTGAGTCAAATGGTATCTCCTATTTATTTTTTTCCTTCTTTACTCTCCTATCCTTTCCAATTCTCTCTTGAACCTGATCGTCACTCATCTCAGAATTCAAGTTAATGCTATCAATACTGTAGTACAATTAAAGTACAGTATAAATAGACTTCTTTGAAATGGTTTCTCTTGCCACAATTTCGTTGCATTAGGCTCATGAGGAAATATGTATCAAGTTTTATTATGCCAACTTTCAATTCCATTTTCAGATGAATCCTGTGCAAATTTTGGACTGCTCGTACTTTATAACATAAATGCTATGTTTAAAAAATTTGGCTTATTTAAAATTAGATTTGTGATTTGATACAAGGACTAGCTGATACCATTACTAGAAACATCTTAGGCAGGCATCAGTTGTATTCCTCTACTGCAGTGGATTCTCAAATTTGAGTGTGCATCAGAATTCTCTGGAGGGCTTGTTAAAAACACAGGCTACTGTCCCATGCCCTCAGAGTTTCTTGTCTAGTCGTCATAGGGTGGATCCTGAAAAGTTGCATTTCTCACAGACTCTTAAGTGCAGCTGATCCTGCTGGTCTAAGGACCACACTTTGAGAAACACTATTCTGATATAAAAGGAAGGGATTAGTGAGCAATCACTGGTTAGTGAAAATATGAAGGAATGAATAGTTCTTTGGTCTAGGAAACAAAGAATGATGTAAGACATTTCAGAGCTTTTGGAGATGGATTTCCTTCTAGTATATATTCCTACAACAATAATATATACAAAGAGAAGAGCAATAAATACTGGGGACTCCTTGGTAGGGGGAAGAGTGTGAGGGGGTATGAGGTGAAAAACTACCTGTCGGATACTATGTTCACTACCTGGGTGATAGGAATATTTGTACAACAAACCTCAGTGACACAAAATTTACCCATGCAACAAAACCTGCACATGTACTCCCTGAACTGAAAATAAAAGTTGAGAGAAAAATAATATAATAAAATAAAAAATTGTTTGGTACCTTCATCCTTTCTGGCTTAACCTCTATCTGTCTATAGACAGGAGTACTTGTTAACTGGAACTTTATCATAAGTTCTATGTGTCTTTTGTGCATCTTTTTCTTTTAAATTACAATTTCATTAAATGGAGCCTGACTCATTTTATATGGGGTATATAGGAGGGTTATTTGATATCACAGATGAACATGTGATATTACAGGTGTCCCAGGTTCTCAGTTATGCTGTTTGCCATAACAAGTGTTTTCTCTTCGTATTCTGCTCTGCTTAACAGTGTAGCAGTCTTCCCTTCCCCACATGCCCCGGGCCTAAGATCCCCCAAAACATCCTTAGCAACAAATTTAGATGAATATAGAATATATTTTTAATAATTCCTCCTCAAAAGAAATATCACCTGCTGTAATTATTTGATTTCAACTAGTATTTTACTATCCACCACAATGTCAAAACTGTCTCTTTAAATTCTTTATTAAATTGTCCTCTACTGTTAAATGTGAACATAATTCTTTAGCTTGTACTTCATAGAACATTTATTTATTCCATGGGCTGTTAATACTATTTAATGACTAAATGAGTTTAGGACACATGAGTTAAACATAGTTAATAAATTTCTTTTATGCATAATTCCTGAGAAATTTTATTATACTAGAGGGCATAAAAGAAACTTCAAGAGAAGACTGGAATTCATTAAATTTATTTTAGCATGGAGCCTTTTTGCTCAGAAACATTTTGTGGATTAGTATTTCATAGAACTCAATTTGGAAAATAGAAATTATATTAATTAGAATATATCAACCCATTAATCTATTGGTTTATTCCAGCTGATTTACCTACCCGATTTGATATACCCTTTCCTTCCACACTGCTCAATCATTTCTTTCCTAACAGACTATAGTAACCGAAGACAGTCATCCCAGTTTTAAGATGGTCATTCAGATTATTCTTGATGGCATATAGTTTTTGTAATTGTTTACATAGCATATTCTATGAAAATTGACAGAGTATAACTAAAAAATCTCAGATACTCATAATCTAAACCATTAACATTGTGAGATGTGGGTGCATGCACATATATATTTACACATACACACATGCACATATGTATTAAAACATAAGATATGACACATTAATACTACCTATATATATTTTGTGTAAACAGGATAGAAGTGATTTTTATTCATATGTAGCATATGATATATAAGTATAATAATACATACACATTGATATAAACATACTATGCATACTACTTTGTAAATTGATTATTATAACCTGGGTGACAGAGCAAGACCCTGTATCAAAATAATAATAAGTTGATTATTTTATACAGTGATGTAATATGAACATATTATCACGTTATTAAATATTCTTTGATAATAGTTTATTCAATCAGGTATGGGAGGCATATTAGGATTAAAAAGGTGATATCCAAAAAGTGCTACCTATGTCCACAGATTCTTCAAAACTACTGTACAATACGTATTGGGTGGAGGATCGGAGGTGAAAAGATATCACATTCACCCATGAAAATATGTTTTTCTAGAATATGTCTTGTAACTGTTTTTTTTTCTACTCTGACTTGGTTACCTAAGCATGTGAATCATTTAAATCTTGTTGAATGTCTGCTTCTTTATATATTACGTAAACTACATTAAATTATTAGTTTATATACATATATATTATTATTATTATTATTTTTTGAGATGGAGTCTCGCTCTGTCACCCAGGCTGGAGTGCAGTGGCCGGATCTCGGCTCACTGCAAGCTCCGCCTCCCGGGTTTACGCCATTCTCCTGCCTCAGCCTCCCGAGTAGCTGGGACTACAGGTGTCCGCCACCTCGCCCGGCTAGTTTTTTGTATTTTTTAGTAGAGACGGGATTTCACCGTGTTAGCCAGGATGGTCTCGATCTCCTGACCTCGTGATCTGCCCGTCTCGGCCTCCCAAAGTGCTGGGATTACAGGCTTGAGCCACCGCGCCTGGCCTATTAGTTAATAAGTTAATCAACATAAAATAAATACATTTTTTCTTTTAACTTTATGCATAACTAATTACTGACGTTATGCCACTATAGGTTTGGGAATGGACTGGTTTTTAATCACAAATGGAAATTTCTTATAAAGAACATTTCCAAAATGAATTCCATGAAAAATACATTAATTATAGCTAGCCACATGTGAGAAATGCTTACTTTTTTATTTCGTAGAAATACATGTTTCATAATAGAGTCGCTAATATAGTTTGGCTGCGTCCCCACTCAAATCTCCTCTTGAATTGTAATGCTCATAATCCCCGTGTATCATGGGAAGGAACCAGTGGGAGGTAATTAAATCATTGGGGCAGTTTCCCCACGCTGTTCTCATGACAGTGAGTTCTCAGGAGATCTAATGGTTTTTGAGTGTCTGATATTTCCCCACTGGCACTTATTCTCTCTCCTGCCACCCTTTGAAGAGGTGCCATCCGCCATGATTTTAAGTTTCCTGAGGCCTCCCAAACCATGTGAAACTGTGAGTCAATTAAACTTCTTTTCTTTATAAATTACCCAGTCTTGGGTATTTCTTCATGGCAGCATGAGAAGGAAGTAATACAGTAGCTATCATATTCTGTAACATTTTTAAGTCAATTAAAATTTGGTTCATAGTAATGGTAATATTACAGCTATTGCTTAAAGATTTGGATTAAAATTCTAGACACAAAACTCAATATACTCATTGAATCAAAACAATGGCAATATTTTAGAACTATTGATGCAATTTGAACAAATCAGGTTATAAAGCAATTAAAATTTGTATCTTGGCTTGGACTTTAATTAGATGTAGAAACATAATGCAGAGTATTGTAATATACAGAAGAAATCATGCTTTTATTTACTGCTTCTTTCTGTTCTAAGAACAAAAACTTAAATGAAACTAACTACTGTTTGGTAGTAGTAATCATTTTTTTTAACCAAAGTAAATGACTGTCTCCAGTATATTCTCTTGCTATTTTCTCCAATTATCTATCTCTGATAAAAGTAGGCAATGTTTACGTTAAAACCAATGAAGAAACTGTATTCAAGATGTCCATGGGAGTTTCGAGAAAAGTAACAGAAACTTTCAGTTATAATTAAACCAGATTATTTTGAGAAAATCATAATTACTGATTACTAAACATTTCCTAAATGACACTAAGTTTGTTCAATGAGTATTTCCTTAGTCTTGGCAATTTACTATAATTGTAGTAGTTTTTCTCTATCAAGGCTCTGATTTTTAAGAAAAGATGAACAAAGATTGGTTTTCTTTTATTTTCACTTAAATCTGGGGGCGCGCAGCAAGTTGTCACTTATATCACATGATCATACTGTTACATGCTTGTATCTAGGAATGAGAGTTGGTCTGCTGAATAAACTGATTAGTCCCCAGTGATACCAACTAACTAGGGAATTTCAAAGTCTCTCTCCTTATTCCCAACACCTCCTCACAAAGATGTGCTGTTTCCACCACATCACTTGAAAAAAACATGTATTTTCTCATTTTATGTTCTGAAATATATTTTCATATTCTTGCTTTCCCATGCTTGCTTTCTCTGTATTATTCCTTTTACATACTTATTATCCTCCTACACTCATATTAATATACCGCCAAAGTATACTTTTGATTCGTAGTGAAATTTTATTTAATAAGATTTCAGCGGTCACATGTAGAGGAGTAGAATGGCATGACATCAAAGCAAAGATTACACTAAGGCTTCAGTACTACTGGTTTCAGTACTACTGGTTTTAAGCAGCAATTAATAAGTCACCTATTGAACATTCACAACACACCTCTTACCAAACTTTGTAAAACAGATTTCCAACATGATGTTATCGAAGTACCTCCAAACTAAAAATGTGGGGACCTAGCAGGTCTGTGTTCTAATTTGATGCTGCTGTTAACAAACCGATTGATTTTAGCCAACATCAGAACTATAACATTCTTCTTTAAAAAATGTCTTAAATTTATTGAGGTATAATTGACATACCAAACTGGACTCATTTAATGTCTAAATCTTGATGATTTGGACATATGCATACACCTATGATAACATCACCACAATCAAGGTACTAAACATGTACATCACCTCCAAAAATATCCTTGTGTTTCTAAGATGTATTTTTGTTTTTTTAGTAAAAGCATGTAACATTTAACATTTTAATATTTTGAACTTCATAAAACCATATTGTTAACTACAGGTAATACATTTGTACATCAGATCTCTGGAACTTATCTTGCGTAACAGAAACTTTACATCAACTGAAAAACAATTCCCCATTTCCCCTTCCCTTAGCCCCTGGCAACCATCATTCTATTCTCTGCTTTTGTGAATACAACTATTTTAGAGCACTCATATAAGTGGAATCTCTTTCTGAGACTGGCTTATTTCATTTAACATAATGTCCTCAAGTTGTTGTTACAAATGGCAAAATTTCCTTCTTTTTAAAGGCTGAATAGTGTTCCATTCTCTCTCTCTCTCTCTCTCTCTATATATATATATATGTGTGTGTGTGTGTACATATGTGCATATACATATATGTGTGTGTATAAATTGTGTGTGTGTGTGTATATATGGACTGCTTCCATATCTTGTCTATTGTGAATAATGCTGCAATGAACATGAGTGTACAAACATCTCTTCAAGATCCTGACCTCAAATTTTTTGGATATCTACCCAGAAGTGGGATTGCTGAAGTATACGGTAATATCATTTTTAATATTTTGAAGAACCTCTATACTATTTTTCCCAGTGGCTATACTATATAGCATTCTCATCAACAGTGTATAAGGGTTTAAATTTCTAATTTCTCCACACCTTTTCCACCACTTATTTGTTCTTGTGTGTGATAATAGCCATCCTAACAAAAATAAGGTGATATCTCATAGTGGTTTTGATTTGCATTTTCCTGATAATTTGTGATGTTGAGCATCTTTTTTTTTTTTTTTTTTTTTTTTTTTTTTTTTTTTTTTTTGAGATGGAGTCTCGCTCTGTCGCCCAGGCTGGAGTGCAGTGGCCGGATCTCTGCTCACTGCAAGCTCCGCCTCCCGGGTTCACGCCATTCTCCTGCCTCAGCCTCCCGAGTAGCTGGGACTACAGGCGCCGCCACCTCGCCCGGCTAGTTTTTTGTATTTTTTTAGTAGAGACGGGGTTTCACCGGGTTAGCCAGGATGGTCTCGATCTCCTGACCTCGTGATCCGCCCGTCTCGGCCTCCCAAAGTGCTGGGATTACAGGCTTGAGCCACCGCGCCCGGCCGTTGAGCATCTTTTTATACAGCTATTGGCCATTTGTATGTTGTCTTTGGAGAAATGTCTATTCAAATCTTTTCCCATTTTTTTAAATCCAGTTGCTTGTTTTTCTCCAGATGAGTTTGTGACTAAAAAGGAAGCATAATGTTTGGGAACCTGAATGTGATGGACATGGGCAAAGATGATAGAAATAGAAAGAAAACCTTTTTGATTTTAATAGCTTTAGGGGTATAACTGGTTTTTGGTTACACAGATGAATTATATCGTGATGAAGACTGAGATTTTAGAGCACTTCTCACCCAAGTAATGTATACTGTACCAAATATGTAGGTTTTTATCCCTCACCCTCTTCCCACCGTTTCCCTTCTCAGTATCCAGTGCCCATTATACCACTCTGTGTGCCTTTGCATATTCATAGCATAGCTCCCACTTGTAAGTGAGAACATATGGTATTTGGTTTTTCATTTCTGAGTTACTTCCCTTAGAACAATGGCCTCCAGTTCCATCAAACTTGCTACAAGAGACATTATTACATTCTTTTTATGGGTGAGTAGTATTTCATGGGGTGTATATACCACACTTTCCTTATCCATTCATCAGTTGATGGGCGCTTAATTTGGTTTCATATCTTTCACTTGTGAATTGCACATTGATAAATGTATCTTCAGGTGTCATATTTGCAAGTGTCTTTTTGATATAATGACTTATCTTCTTTTGCATAGACACTCAGTAATGGTATTTATCGATAGAGTGGTAGATACAGTTCTTTAAGAAATCTCTATGCTGTTTTCCATAGAGGTTGTCCTAATTTACATTCCCACCAGCAGTGTAAAAGTGTTCCCTCTTTACCACATCCATGTTAACATCTGTTGCTTTTTGAATTTTTAATAATGGCCATTCCGGCTGGGGTAAGGTTGTATCTCAGTGTGGTTGTAATTTACATTTTCTTGGTGATTAGTGATGTTGAGCATTTTTTCATATGTTTGATGGCCCTTTGTATATCTTCTTTTAAGAAATGTCAATTCATATCTTTGCCCACTGTTTAATGGGATTGTTTTTCTTTTTCTTTTGCTTGCTGATTTGTTTGAGTTCCTTGTAGATTCTAGATATTAGTCCTTTGTTGGGTGCATAGTTTGCAAATATTTTCTCTTATTCTGTGGGTTGTCTGTTTACTCTGATAATTCTTTTTCTGTGTAGAAGCTAGAAAAAAATGAATATTCATGCAAGGCTTTATGATAAAAAAATGAGAAATGTCAGTATGGCAAAACACAAGGTACAGCATCATGCAACTAACAGTGAAATGGGATACAGATCAAGCTCTGATTTTTTTTAAGTAGTTTATTTAAGATGAGTATTGTATTCCTGAGGTACCTTAAAAGGCTGGTCTTCTTGAGATAGTTTCAAAGGTAGTTTTTGGAAGCAAGGCAGGACCCAGATTGCTGATTTTCAAAGGTAGTATCTGTACCATAGAAAAAAAAAAAGACAGAAATTTCATTTGTCTTTAATTATGTCACTTTAAAAATTCTTATCTTTTTGACTAATAAGGTTTGTAAAATATAAATATGCTGGTGCACATGTTATATACAATATATAACTATATAAGCTCTATATATAAGCCATATAAATGTATATTAATATGTAAAAGATACATAAGGTTATATATATACACACACACAGATATGTGTGTGTGTGTATGTATATATATGTATGTCCCAAATTTTAGGGGTATAGTCCAAAGTATTTTACTGTAAACAGTGCTTATTCAAAAAATGAAACCCACTTTTTACATGGTATTCAACATTCTTTTAGAAAGGTCAGTAATAGATAAAAAACTTCTGGCAACTGTATAGAGTGTAGTCAGAAAATTATGAATGGGTTTCATCTATCATTATTTTGAAGTCATTCTGAGGAAAATAGTGCTAACGATGACTTAGAAACATCTTCTATTTCGAGCAAAATAAACTAAATATGGTAGATGCTGTGATGCACTGCCCAGATTTCTCTTCATAGAAGGACATTTTACCCAATCTGATGGAAGTACTGTTGGTAGACAGACTTTGGTTGTTAGCCCTTTTGAGGACTGCCTCAGTTGAAGAGAAATGCCCTGGGTCATGCGACTTTCTTGGGTTGACCTCATACAGGAACTTATCTATGAGAGCATATAAAGGTCCTTTTACTTCAGTTAAATTTAAGTCTATTCTGTAGGGCAATTCTAGCTCCAGAGCTTCTCATAGGGTTGTCAGAAGCTACTGTTGGGCTAAAGGTTCAGTTCACTTTTCTGTGTCCACTCCTGCTTCTTTCCTCTTCTCTCTAGAAGTGTTGAGCCCCAGGGAACTCCTTAATAAACATTCTAAACTTTATGTCATAGTTGGATTCCCAGTGAACACAACCTGTAACACTTAAAAACCAAAGTAAAATGTATCAGTTATGTGTTCTGAAATAAACTAACTTTAGGCCTGCAAAAAATTACTAGTGAAGTAAGAAGACTTCACTAAAAATTTAATATTCTGTACTAGACCTATCCCTTATATACTTGGCTGTCAGATCCGTCATTATTATGACATAGATGAAAGGGTACACTTGGATGATAGAATATTGTGATGAACATGTTTATTGCCATTTATATTTCCTCATTGACCTAGAATCAACACTTGCCTCCTAAAAGCATTTTCTTACTGAATGCTCCCTAGATTGGAAAGTTCTTACCACCAAGGAGCCCTGTATATAGGATCCACATCACTCTCCATAGGGGCTTATTAAACTGCCTCCTTTTCAATTCTTTCCCTTCCTACCTCACAAAGCATTTATTTGTTCCATTATGCACCATTATCTTTAAATTTTTTAAATAGTAGAAGATCTGCATTTTAATTAGGTATAATCTACTTTTAAAGTCAGTTGAAAAATTTTCTAAAATGAAACATCTGTAATATCCAAAGGTGTCTGGCCTAGGGCAGAAAAAGTGAGAGCGCACATCTGTATTATTGCGATCATCAGAAAATGAAGTCCTATTAAAAACATGTTCATAATGTGCTCTACTCTCTAGGAAGCAAAAGTTTATATCCTGGAAAACTACTAGCATTTCTTATAGGCAATAAAAGTTTCATGACAGCCCAGACCTGAGTTATTAAACATATGCTCAGGCATCTTAAAAATGTTATTACTGATTAATCTATCGTTATAAATAACTTTCATTGGCCCTACATGCCTAAATAAATATGATAATTTATGGTTTGTGTTGTTTCATACAAATATGGCCCTCTGTCCTTTGTCAAAAAATGAAGTTATTATTGTATATCACACAGTTCTGCAATAATGAATGCTAAAGAGATAGGATGAAGTTAGTACCCAGATATAGAGTTATCACTATTTAAAATTTCATCATTTTTAGATATAACATTAAAAGGGTAAAATGATCCAGCTTTCCATCAAACGTGATTTTTTATTATTTATACATAAATTGTCAAATTTAAAATGAAACAGACCCTCACCACAAAAAAGTGAAGCATTTGATATGAGGAACAATAAACAAGCATAACTAGAGCAGGAATACAAATCAAGAAATTACTAAAAATTACAGTTAAAAATAAGTTAAAAAATAAGTTAAAAATACTTATTATATAAATTGTATTTTATTGCAAGGCCAGAAAATACTGAAAAGCAGTTTGCAAAATACAAAAGGTGGCAGGTGCAAGAAGGTTTCTTGAAGATTTCTATAATGATGAATTAGAAAACATGTAAATATATAGCAATAAGTAATAGTGTTGTCTATGCAATAGAATATAATACAATCATAAAAACAATTGACATATTCTATAAATTTATTGACAAAATTGCTGATGAATCAACATGCATAACATATCATGTGTGTGCATAAATAGTACAACATCAAGTGTACACATGGGAGGGATTTCCTGGAAGTAATGGTGAGCAATCTATAGGTAGTGAGGTTATAAGTGCTGCAATACTATTTTATCCTATTATCTGCACAGGGTTTCAATTTTCAAAGAAATATGGATTATGTATTAAGACATTAAAAATAATATTGAAAATGTAACCTAATATAAACAAATATTTAGTTTCAAATGGTAACGACCTTTCTTCTGAATACTTCCTCTTTATAATGGAGGTAAGGCCGAGTTATGATTGAAAGTTCATCTTCAGGGCTGGCCTTAAACCCTCTAATGTGGTGAATAACCTTCACACATGTTCTTCAATAACTCACAAGTAATTTTCAGTGGTGTTTCCATGTGGGAATTGCTTCCTAACATTTTTTCAGAAATATACATTTTTTTTTTTCTGAGTCTGGAATAATGAGAAAAATCAATCAGGAGCTTTAGAACACAGGGATAATGTACTATTATCCCCGTGAGAGAATTGAAGCTTAGAAATGAATAGAAAAACATTAAAAGTTTGAAATTTCAGGATCCACCAAAGTCAAGTGGAAATTAAGCAAAATCAGGAAGCACAGACTCGAAGTCCGTCAAAAATCAAGGTTGACATTATTGGGAACCAGGTTCAGAATATATATAGAAGAATGGTGACAATGTAATCATTCAATCTTACTTTCAGTTATTGTCATGTTTTAAAAGTGTGTTTTTGAATATCTGCTGCTGACGATGCATCATTCTAGCCAATAAAATAAGCATTAATAATTTATATGCATAGTACACTTGATTGAAATCCTATAAGTGATGTTCCAAGAAATAATAAGATTGGGAACGAATATATTCTCAAATTGGCAATTTCAATCCATGATTCTGTGTAGTGATTTTGACACTAATATTGCCAGGAAGTTTGAATATTAGCTACTCAAATCCTACCCAATACTACTCACTAACATTTTCAATGTTTTAACATTTCCTATCAGCTTTGTTTCCTTGTAAACTTAATTTTTTAACATTTATTAATCATAGTTTGTATATATCCCTACTAATAAGTAAAAATAATGTAGAATATTGGAAACATGTTAGGAGTAACTTATTTTTAGTAATAATAATGTAGAGCATTGGGAATATGTTAGGAGTAACTTAGGATTTTAGAAATTTATGAACATTCCTGAGAATTCTGGTTTCCAATTCTCAGATATCAAACACTAATTTCTGTTGGGATTTTGGAAACTTTTAGCCAGCAGCAACTCACAAAAATGGTGTGGTGGACAGAGAGAGCACAGTGGTATTTGCCAGATCATGTGACATCCTTTCACATGTACACTACATAGCCTATGACACCTGTTTTTAGTTTAATACTGTTTTAGTCTTTGGTATATAAAATTGTGACATTAAACATAAAGTCATTAGCTTAAAAAGACTGAAATAGTTTTTTTCTGATATTTACTTGTCTCTTTTTTTTTTTTTTTTTTGAGGCGGAGTCTTGCTCTGTCGCCCAGGCTGGAGTGCAGTGGCACGATCTCGGCTCACTGCAAGCTCCGCCTCCTGGGTTCACGCCATTCTCCTGTCTCAGCCTCCCGAGTAGCTGGGACTACAGGCGCCTGCCACCACGCCCGGAGTAGAGATGGGGTTTCACCGTGTTAGCCAGGATGGTCTCGATCTCCTGACCTCGTGATCCACCCACCTCGGCCTCCCAAAGTGCTGGGATTACAGGCTTGAGCCACCGCGCCCGGCCTACTTGTCTCTTATTCTTAAACTTTGGGAGTTATAGATCTTTGTGAGTCTAATGAATTATTGTACAGATGAGACCGTCATCAGGTCGTTTCATTTAAAAATAGTCTATATACTTCTTACTCTAAAACTTGTGGTTGGGCTTTATTAAAATAACAGGGGTTAAAATTAGTACTACAGGTTGCCACTAAGTACTGAGGGAGAAGAGATAATGAGTTGTAATTTTTAGATGAGAGAAAATCTTCCATAATTATTTAAAATGCTTCAATAAACCTGGCAAAAGGCTGGTCTTTGCACTGTGTGACTCAGCAGGAAAATGCAGACATTTCTAACTTGAGGTATAAGCTTAGCTTTAAAAATACGTGGAAAATAAACTTTGAATGTCTACCATCTTATACATTCTAAGATATAGAAATGTGTGTATTAGAAATAGATTTTTTTGTACATGTATAAAAAAATCAAAATAGCACATGTGTAGCAAAAAATGTCACCTCCCAGTTCCCTTGCATGTCAGTATGTAGTCCATGTTGTCCAGAGAGAGGTAATGTACTTGTCTCAGGCTACCATTTAGGATTTATTAAGAGAACAGAGATGTCTCATCTCCTGCCACCTAAGATACCTTGTGTTCTTTCACTTTCTTACCCCTATCTTGGTAACTTAGGTTTTAATGTTGTGATTTGGGGGATTTATACAATGCCGTGATTAACGCAGGCCCAATTTCCATCATTAATTGAATATTATCTTTCTATGAGGAAAACAAACTGAATTTTAACCCTGTTCATCTATAATTTTATTCTGCCTTTTGCTGCTAGCTTATCTCCAGTGAAGTTCTCACTGTAATTACAGTTAGCACAATTCTACCAGGTCTGGTAGTTAACAAGACGTGGAGAATTTTCAGGTGCATTACGTAGATGGCTACTAACTTTGTTTTAACATTAATGCCCCTCTCTTTAGGAAATAGCATTAAATATACATTTTAAATTATGACTATGACATAATAAAGCATTATTTTTTAGCTATCAAATAATTATCTTTTAAAACAAAAATAAATGAAAATTATTGAACTCAAGATAGTTTTTGAAGTAGCTACCTATTTTTCTATTGCTAATCACCAGTACTGAAAACCGTAAAAATCTGTAATTAACCTAGAGATTAAACAACTGAAAAGTATTTTTGAAGCACCATGAAGGTCCAGTTTAACACTTTTAGGAAAAAAACAAACTAGTCCTTATGTTAGACCAAGTGTATACTTCTTGTTTCTGTGATAATGGAAATGTTTGGGAATCACAGTACTTGTCTTCTCTGAATTTGAGCTGTGCTGTGGACTAGTTTCACTTGCTGTGTTAAACTTGGAATTATCCTTTGAGGCAGCACAGCAGTTTTTGCAGGTACAGAAATGGTCTTTATATTTAAATGTGCTGCCTAGAACACACTTCCATCTGTTTTATGTAGTTTACACAAAGCATTAGTTCATTTCCAGGGGTTCAAAAATTCTAATTCTAAAGGTTAAATTCACACACAGAGAAACCCAGTGGGATTAGAATTCCTATTTTAGAAAATGCTTGTCCTTTTGCACTGTGAACATGACTTGCTATCTCTGCATTATCTGGCTGCAGAGCCATTACACTGGTTCTTCTTTTCTCTATAAACTTGCTCCCCATCTTTATCCTGATGTGATAGCACAAAAAGATGAGCAAGTTCCAGGACTAAGAATGAAGACATCTGGAGCTCATGATAAGAAAACTACCTAAACCTAGGAGTTCTGTGTATCTGTTTATTTCAGGTCCCTTTCTACTTTCTAGACTTGTCGAAATTTTCACTATTAAAAATTACGTGTTATTTGGGAAACTGTCTATGAGCCTGCTTTGTAGCTACAGATAGGGTGATTATACTTCCCACATTTTCTGGGATAAATTAAAATTTAAATCTTCATTTCTATTTTCAGACCATGTATCTAGGTGTGGGATTAGGAAAGTAGGTTTCTTGTAACTGAATGCTACCATTTCAACTTTATTTTGGTAAAGTCAGATCTTCGCTTACCTGGTAGCTTGCCATTTGTACTTTTGTGCAGCTAAACATTAGTGTAAAGAATTGTTCCATTATATGTTTTGTGTTTTTGTTACTTCAAACAGAAAACCTTAGAATTAAAGCTTTCTATAGCTGCTTTATGTCCCATTTATGAGGAAATTTACAGAAATACTTTGGTCAGAGAACAGTGGCTTAGGAAGTATTCAATAAATTCAGTTTATTGCAGACAATTGTTTTTGTGCTACCTCTCCATCAGTCTAAGTAAATTTTGGTCTTCAGATTAAAGCTCTGTGAGCAAATTGCCACTCATTACTTCTCACATTGAAGATGAAATGACATCAGTGGTTATCCATGGCCACATTTCCATATGTTGGAAAAATGTCAAATAGTTTTGAATCTCTTGAATAGAAAAGCAGATAAGATTTTCTCAAGCTGATAAGAGCAAAATTATGTATACAAAATCATAGTAATTGAGAAATGGGAATTTGATAATTATGAGGAGAAAATGTGTACATATCTAGACATCAAACATTGTCAAGTATTTCTTTGGGTATATACCCAGTAGTGGAATTGCTGGGTCAAAAGGTACTTCTGTCTTTAGGTCTTTGGGGAATCGCCGCACTTTCTTTCAATCATTCTTTTATAAAGACACATGCATGTGTATGTTTATTGAAGCACTATTCACAATAACAAAGACATAGAATCAACCTAAATGTCAATCAATGATAGATTGAATAAAGAAAATGTGGTACATATACACCATGGAATACTACGCAGCCATGAAAAAGAATGAGATTATGTCATTTTCATGGACATGGATGGAGCTGGAGGCCATTATCCTTAGCAAACTAACACAGGAACAGAAAACTAGCATGTTCTCACTTTTAAGTGGGCGCTAAATGATGAGAACACATGAACACATAGAGGAGAACACACACACTGTGGCCTTTTGGAGGGTGGAGGGTGGAGGGTGGGAGGAGGGAGAGGATCAGGAAAAACAACTAATGGGTACTAGTCTTAATACTTGGGTGATGATATAATCTGTACAACAAATCCCCATGACACAAGTTTATCTGTGTAACCAACCTATACTTGTACCCCTGAACTTCAGATAAAAGTTAAAAAAGAGGCTGAGCGCGGTGGCTCACGCCTGTAATCCCTGCACTTTGGGAGGCCAAGGCAGGTGGATCACTTGAGCCCAGGGGTTCAAGACCAGCCTGGCCAATATGGTGAAACCCCATCTCTACTAAAAATACAAAAATTAGCTGGGAATGGTGGCATGCACCTGTAATCCCAGCTACTCGGGATGCTGAGACAAGAGGATCACTTGGACCTGGGAGTCAGAGGTTGCAGTGAGCTGAGATCATGCCATTGTACTCCAACCTGGGCAACAGAACGAGACTCTGTCTCAATTAAAAAAAAAAGAAGAAGTAAAAAAGAGCCCGCCCCAACCCCCACCACAAAAATATTGCTAAGTAAAAATGCAAAAAATGTTAAAATAGGCCGGATTTTTTCCACTGAACAAAATAGTTGAAACGATTTGTATGTTTTGGTATCAGTTTTGTCACAGAGTAAGAAGTAGGGGAAAAGGACTAAGGTTAAAAATACCTGCTATGGTCACGGGCCATTAAGAGTTGTTTTGTTTCAAGGGGGATTAACTACAACATTCTGAGTTATGTTGTTTTCTTTGGAATCATAAAATTGGAAGCATTGTATGCAATCTTTAAGCAATATCTTGGGAAGATCACTTTTGAAATAGTTGATGCTTATTCTTTTATTTTGTAAGAAAGCATAGAAGCTAAAGTGTCCATAGCTTCAAAGGGAGAAGAAAGGCATTGGATTTATGATTCTCTCTCTGTAGTTGTAACTTTTATTCCCAGTGTCCTGATGTCACAATTTTGTGACTTTGTGTGGCTCCCTTTCCATTTATTCTGCTTGACCCTCTGGGCACTTTTCAATCTACAAACTCATGGCAATTTTCTTTTATTATTTCCTAGTAAATTGCCTGCCCAACATATTTTCCTTTCATTCTGTAAGTTCTGTTATTTGCATATTTTATACCTGTATATATAGTCTAAGTTTCTTATCTTTTTCTATTGTTTCACATTTTTCTTTTTATGTTTTATCCTAACTTCCTCATATTTACCTTTGAACATTTTTATTGATTTTATTGTTCTTATTTTTGCTCTAATATATTGAATATACAAGAAGTTACTTTAGCTTTATCAGCATTTCATTTTATAGTCTGTTCTTTTCTGGTATGCCATATCTTGTATACCTGCATGCATTAGAAATAAGTTTAAAGCATTCTTCAATTTTCATATTGTATTTTCTTTCTTTTCTTCTTTTTTTTTTTTTTTTTTTTTTTTTTTTTTTGAGACAGTGTCATGGTGTCATGTTCTGTTGCCCAGGTTGACTGCAGTGGCATGATCATGGCTCACTGCAACCTCTACCTCCCAGGCCCAAATGATCCTCCTACCTCACCTTCCTGAGTATGTAGGACTACAGTCACACACCATGACACTTGGCTAATTTAATTTAGTTTCTCTAGAGACAGGGTCTTACTATGTTGCCCTGGCTGGTCTTGAAATCCTGGACTCAAGTTATCCTTCCACCTAGGCCTCCCAAATTGCTGGAATTATAAGTGTGAGCCACCACACCTGGCTGACATTGTCTTTTTTTTTTTTTCCCCCAAGTATTTTTACTGTTTGTTTGATCATTCTTTCAAGGTGAGAGTTTCCTCAGACACCTGGTTTTCTCTGGCTACCAATTTAAGTTAAAGACCTAGGAAACAACATGCTGATTAAAATCTCTATATATGTGATGTGTGTGGGTAAGTCTTGTTAATAGGTCTAGTTTACTATAAAGTGATTAGGTGTAGTCCTAGATGTTTTCCCTGAAGGTTCCCAGATGTCTGTAGGTTTAGGTTTTTTCTGTTGGGACATCTGTTTGCCCAGAGGGAAACCATCTGGCTGCCTGCTCAAGGGTAGGGGACAGGAATCAAGCAAGAACAGAGACTGATTGTTTCACCAGTTTCATTTGCATCTTTCTCCTGTTTTCAGTCCAGTACCTCTACCATTCCCTCAACTGTGCTCAGTTTCCTGAAAGCAAATCCTCTCTGGTTCAACAGAGAAAATCTAAACTTTTTGTTTTATGATATCATCACATTTGAGGAGCTTCTAAATGATCATTCTATTCATTACTTCAATTATTTTTCTTCACAGAAGGGCATTGGTATAGAGAAACCCAAACTATGGGTAACCTGAATACAATTTACATTTCACTTTGATATGGTTATGCAACATTTTCCATATGTTGATTTGGGTTTGTGTGGTATGAAAATTCACCAACAGGATTAAACATTGTACTATCCCTCCAATCTGTACTTATTTGTTCAGTTGTCATGCAGTATCCTCAAGTTTTGCAGCCTTGGAGGTTAACCTGCATTTACTATCTAAATTCAAAGGATGCTCTCCCATACATTCTCTAGCCATATGATTGCAGGAAGTCTGCTTCCTATCTTGTATTAAGTTTATACACCCTTAATACTTTTGAGAAATGCCCAAGGTTCCAACAAGTCTGTCTTACTAGTTGCTTGTCACATATTTTTTCAGTTGGCTACTCTGGGCTTCTCTGTTGGCCATGTTTTTTTTTCCCCTTCTTGTCAAGGTTTTACTAGACTGCTCTATTTTCTTCCTAAAATGCTTTTTTTTTCCCAAGCATGGACACAGACTCTCTTTTCATTCTTCACATTACAGATAACACCAGGCTGTAATGTTTGATGAAGATCTAAGAATAACTGAAAGTAATTGCAACCAAGGATGAGAACATGTAGAGTGAGATATAAGATAGTTTTACTCCTGAAGTCAGTTGTCCATACCCTACCACCTAAAGCTCACCTCTTAGTTTGCAGTCCACTACCCTGTTGCTGATGCCTACTCTCCCCTTTCCTATTGGGAATTCCTCTTGGCTTCCCAAAAATATGGAGACAAAATAATAGCTTTCCCTGGTTCCAACAAATGGAAACCAGAAAATCCACTTTATAGTTTTTTACCAATGTACTTAATTCCTCAGTTAGAAGTAGTCCATATTAGGTTGGGCCATCTCTCCAAAGAAAGATTTCAGGATCTGTCTTCCAGCATTAAATTGTGTGTCACAGATAACCGAAAGCTCTTTAAATAATAGTCTCTCCTTGATGCATAACAAATACACACACTATGTGAAAACCTTCCTTCCCTTCTTTAGTTTTCATGTTGTCTTCATAATACTTTTCAGATACTTTTCATAGCACTTTCTCACTTTTATGTAATCTTCACTTATTATATGATTTAGATATTATTGCTCCCCCCATTTTTACAGGGAAATAATTGATATATAGAGCAAATGAATTGTTTATTCTAAAGTCTCACAGCTATTAACTCATAGAGCTAAGATTCAAACTCAGGTAGTCCAAGCCTGTGCTCTTAAGTACTTAAGTACATTTTCCTCCCACTATCCTGGTGGATCCTACTTGATAGGTGGGATTGTTTCAGTAAAGTCTTTTATGGGCAAGAAATCTAAATCCAAATATGTAAAGACTATACCATTAAAATCTATAAACCAACTTTTTAAAGATTGCCAGAGCTCATGAAAGATAGAAAGGAACTTCCTCAGGACAAAAAAATAAAGGTCACAGTGGTTTGAACTACTGTACTGCTTCTCCTGATGTTTCTCCCCTTCCCAGCTTTCATGTCACGATATAGGGGTGGATAAGATACTGTGGTGGGAAGAAGTAGAAATTGACGTGGAATTTTGAAGTGCGACAGAGAAGAAGGTATTTTGTTGTTGTTTGTTTGCTCAATTGTTGTGACCTAGGCAAGTCTTAGGGAGGTATCTCTATTGTGTTGCAGCTCTTACTTGTGGTTGATTTAATAAGAGACCTACTATATCTCTGAAGTTCTTGCTAGTTAATCCTTTTTTTGGTATGGAATTTTTCTAGGGACCCCCAAAATGGCACTAACTATTGAGAAACATACTGGCACTGGCAGTTTGTATAAAATATGTAAGCCTCATAAATCAAATATTGGAATGTATGGATGATCATCAGATGATTGTGGCTCTCAACAAAGAAAGATTTCAAGTAAAATTTAGAAGAAATACAGAATAAAAGTAGGGGTGTGGTATTTGCATGTTCAGGACACCCCATTAAAGAATTACTGTTCACTTTCTCTTTATACGTTGATCTTAGGTTATGAGACATCAATATTGGGAGCTTATTCCAGGCTTTTCTTAAATGTCGAATGGAATTTTAAAGTGCTGCAGGGAAGAGAGTATTTTAACTTTATAAATTATTTAGCATATTTACCCAAATTTTGTGTAGTTTAAAATTAGATTTAATTCTCTCAAGCACTGCACATATAACTCTGTTGTACATTTTGTGTAGCTAAAACGTGTAAAATTAAATCATACATATAATATCTCTAATGTCATTCTCACTGGCTAATGGCACTTCATACTTTTATCATTGTCCAATAATATTTGGAGATAATGAAAAGACGGGCCCATATTAGCTATGATTGAACTGTTCTCTAAATAACAGAAGCATAATATGGTGACTATTCTATGAGTGTTTTTCTAAAATATACGAAAATATAGAGTACATCACCTTTGTTGTATAGAAATTAAAATAAATGCAAATATAATACAGCAATATATTCAGTTGCAGTTAATGTTTCAAAACCTACAAGATCAAGATACAAGAAATTAGTCTTCATATATGTTACTTATGTTTTTTCTTTTTTTGTCACTCTATTCACTTTTTGTTTTTCTATTTTTCTATTTTGCTCTACTAAATTATTTTATTTCACATTTTTTCTTTTAAAATTTATATCATGATTAAAATCCTTGATTACCTTTTGCATTCTTTTTATGCCCTTATTTTAAGGAGCTAGCTTAACTTGTAAATCAGTCATGGACTTGGGACACCAGTATATTTCTCTAAAGTTGGGAATTATTCAAAATAGGAAAAACGGAGTCACCTAAGTAATTTTCTCTACCAACGAGATAAATGAAAGGCTGAGAGAGGACATTGTGTTATTTCTCTGATGTTGAGTAAAGCTAAAGTCTATTTTAATGCAATAAATTGAATTTTGCAGTACCACAATATTTGATTTTAACAGAAACTATTCTATCATCTTAATGCTTTTCCTGTCTCTACTTGCAGCTTCTAGCATTATTCTTCCCACTTAAAGATCTACTTAAATCTTTCTCTCTCTCACACATACACAAATGGTTAGAGCATTCTTATACAAAAGACTTTTATTTCTTCATATTTTGCAAATATGTGCAAAGATTAATGGAAACCTGCAAATGGTAGTTGCTTCCTGTACGTTTGAATTGTGAGTCAGAATCACTATGCATGGGCTAGCTCATACAAACAGGAATTGTCCTTGGTTGTAAGAAGAAATTGCTTTGATCAACTTACTTGGCTTCCCACATAAATAAACTCAAATGTCAGGTCTCTAGTGTAATGCTTGAAATGACTTTTTAATAAAAAATAAAAATAAAATAAAATAAAAAAACAAAGAAAAAAAAAAGAAAAAAAAAAAAAAAACAGATAAGAGCTTGAGTTTGAAGGTAGGTCCAAATCCCAGTTCCGATACTTACTAGCTCTTATATTGTACAAGTTATTAAAGATCGCCAAGTTCCAATTTCCCTATAAAATAGAAATAAAAATAGCATCTTCTTTATATAAAAAAAAAGTAGTGTTTAATATGAAAAAAAATGGCTTGTTGAGGAGAACTGAAACAATACTGGAGTAAGTTAACCGCGTTCTATCTTACACCATTTTGTTGTGTATATATATAGCTGTATTAGAATTGTGGGAATGTATGAAATATAAACCTTCTCAAAACTGCTTGAACTGTCTGTCCGCTGCTCATTTCTCCTCACAGCATTCCTGCTTTCCCCCATCTCAGTATATCAATTATCTTTGTTAAGTCCTATAGCAGAAAAAAAAAGAGTTTGCATGTTTCATTTCCGGCAATGGACAAAGATTTGTTGCACTCTTAGCCCTATTTGTAATTTCACAGAGAAGAGTAACTGATTGGCTCACCTTTTGTCAGGTATCCAGATATGGTCCCATATCTCTGGTCAAAACAATAGGGAGCCATCTGCGTAAGTTGGAGAAAAATAGATCACATGTTTGTTGGATAGGAGAAAACCCAAAGAATATCTAATAGTAAATTTTTAAAAATATAGGTATAACCTTATTGTGATAATTTACAATATCTTCTTACTGGCTATTTTTTTTTTTTTTTAATTTTTTTTTTTGAGACGGAGTCTCGCTCTGTCACCCAGGCTGGAGTGCAGTGGCGCAATCTCGGCTCACTGCAAGCTCCGCCTCCCGGGTTCACGCCATTCTCCTACCTCAGCCTCCCCAGTAGCTGGGACTACAGGCGCCCGCCACCACGCCCGGCTAATTTTTTTCTATTTTTTAGTAGAGACGGGGTTTCACCATGGTCTCGATCTCCTGACCTTGTGATCCGCCCGCCTCGGCCTCCCAAAGTGCTGGGATTACAGGCGTGAGCCACCCTTACTGGCTATTGATGAAATTCTTAGCTAGAGAAGTTCCTCAGATTTCTCTCTGCTTCTTTTGTTTTCCTTGTTTATCTTGTATGTCTCATTAATGCTTAACTTCTTTCACTGGCTATTGCAATCTCATTACTTTCCACAGGAAGAATCACAATTGATATGCAGAAGACACAATTCAAAATGACATGAACAACAACAAAAATTATTCTCTTACTTAATAGGATGAGCCAATATAAAGGATAAGATTATCAAATCAGAATCATTTAAAGTAAAGGTTTTACCCAGTATCACCATTATTAATAATATCAAGGATGCAGATGAAAAGGAGGATCAAACAAATCAGGTAGAAGTCTTAGACATCCTGTTCGGCTCCCCAGGACTTTTCTTCCTGCACTGGACATGCACAGTAATCAAAGAGTTTTCAGATAAGGTTCACATGTTACCTTATGAGCAAGGAAGTGGTTAGACTATGAAATAGCTTCATTTTAGATTTTGGCTTAGACAATATATTTGAGGGAGATATGCCTCAGAATTCCACAGATTATGGGTTTATTTGTTATTAATAATTCTTAGCTGGGCATATCCTGCTAAGAACATTCTAGATATCAGGACCCTTTATTCTAGCAAATATTATTAGTCTGTTTACAAAGAGGCCTAGATACAAGCATGTTTACAGGGAAAGGAGACCATGTCACCTTCTTTATCTAGAAACATCCCCTCAGTAAAGGAAGAAACCTACAGGAGTCCAGCTGCTTTAACTCCTTCATCGCCCAAAGGACCTTCACAGTCATGTGGTAGAGTAGTTAAAGGGTTAGCTCAGGGGCTCATAGATACCACTGAGGGCCCTAATTCTTTCTAATCTCTCTCTTTCAATCTTTCTCTCTCCCTCCCTCTCCCTCTCTGCCTCCATCTCCCTCTTTCTATTTTCCTCCCACTCCCTGTCCCTCTCTCTCCCACTCCTCCTTCTCTCCCTCCCCTCATCCCTCTCTCTTTTCAATCCTTATAATATAGTATTTATTTTTGTCTCTAGTCTTGTTTTTCTATGTTTGCAAAAGGGTTACCATAGATTCAAGCATCATAGCCCATAAAACAGTGTCTAGAAGCCAGAATACAAAGGAGATTATTCTTAGAAGCTCCTCACAGATTTTCCTTATTGCTTCATTCGTCATAGTTTTTTTTAATTATTATTATTTTGTTTTTAGATACATGGTCTCACTGTGTCACCCAAGCTGAGGTGCAGAGGCATGGTAGGATCATAACTCGTCTCAGCCTTGAACTCCTAGGCTCAAGTAACTCTCTCATCTCAGCCTCCCAAATAGCTAAAACTACATGTGTGCACCACTGTACACAGTGTGTGTTTGTGTGTGTGTGTGTGTGTGTATTTTTGAGATGGAGTTTTGCTCTTGTTGCCCAAGCTGGAGTGCATTGGTGCAATCTCAGCTCACTACAACCTCCGCCTCCCAGGTTAAAGCGAGTCTTCTGCATCAGCCTTCTGAGTAGCTGGGATTACATGTGTCTACCATAACGCCTGACTAATTTTTTGTATTATTAGTAGACAGGGTTTCACCATGTTGGCCAGGCTGGTCTCGAACTCCTGACCTCAGGTGATTCACCCACCTCAGCCTCCCAAAGTGCTGGAATTACAGGCGTGAGCCACAGTGCCCGGCCCACAGTGAATTTTTAAATATTTTGTAGAGACAAGGTCTCTCTATGTTGCTTAGGCTGACCTCAAACTCTTGGCCTCAAGCAATCCCCTGGCCTTGGCTTCCCAGAGTTCTGGAATTACAAGCGTGAGCCACTGTGCCTGGGGCCATCATAATTCTATTCATGCCCTTTCCTCAACTAATAACTGATAAGGGTAATATAATTATCTTGATTAGAATGGGATAACAAAGATTCATCCCTGATGTTAAGGAGAGGCATAGATTCTACTCAAGAAGAGGCTGACAATGGAACATATTCTGGTTCTCATTAAGAGAAAAACGGTGTGTGTGTTGAGGGGAGGAGGACTGTAGTTTCTGGGTAGCTGGCCAAACATGTCTGCTACAGTCTTTTAACTTCCTGGTATCTACAGATATGACAGCTGAACATAGTTCACAAATCATATCTGCAATTACTAAAAACAGAAGAATTTCCTAACAGTTACTAAAAGTTTTGAGTTTTGCCTCTGAATAGTAGAATGTTTCTAATGTTGCTGCTACCATTTTTGTTTCTCTTATTTATATTATAAGATGTTGTTTAACACAGAAATTAGGTTTCTCATAATTGTTGCTTTAAAGTTTAATACAGGATCTTCCATGCTACATTCTGGAACTGTTATTGCATGTGACTTCCCTCTGTGTTGATAGTGGAGGATGAGTTTGTTTCTCTAAACTAGTGACTCTCTAATTTTGAAATGCATAAAAATCACCACAATTACTTGTTAAAATTGAATTTCCTGTCCCTTACTTTCGAAACTCTGATTGATACATGGGCCTAGGAATCTGCATTTTTAACAAGCACACCTGGTGGTACCAGATGACATGTTATTTGAACCCATTTTTAGAAATACAACCAGGATGCTTGGAATGAGGATATGAATCTTTCAGGCTGAATGCTTCTCGGAATATTGATTCCTTTTTCCCAAGGGCCTTAGATTCTGAAGTTATTTATTTTCCACTACAAATATTCCCTTTCAACACATCATTCCCTGGGCCATTCCTCTTTAGTAGGCTCCTTTTGTATGAAATATGCATTGCATATAGGGTTTTATAAAACTATTTACATCTTCATTATAATTGCAATTATTTCCCAGGATATTATAATATGTATCTGGAGCCTTCCTCCCATTCCTTTATTATGTATTTAGTTTCTTGATTTAGAAAGAATATTGTGGGGAAATGGTTTCTAGTTATAGTCTAATAAGAGCTGAGAGGTATTCTTAAGCCAAATATTGCGGGGAAATGGTTAAGAAAACTTCTTAGCTCTTTTTGTTTGACTATAAGTAGAAACTAATGTAATCGCCATTCATGTAAACAGTGTGAGTGACTGTTAATGACTGGACCTTTTACAGGCATCAAATAACCTTGTCCACCTTCCTCACCTTTGAGCTTTAGTCACCTTTGAGCTTTAATCTCATCACTATTGAAAAGTCAAATTTCCTGTGATCAACTTAGTGAATGCTTATTCCAAGAACAAGTTCTGTGATGCTCATTCTTATTACTCCTCACCCTCTCCATGGCACACCTATATTTCTTGTTTTACTTGTTTGTGCATCATTTTTTGGCATGTATTATGTTGTAGTTCCCTAAAAGTAATATGCTCTGTGTGTGCACAATGCATTGGAAAACATTTAAGTGAAATAAGACATAAATATGACTAACTATCTGTCTCACCTAACATGCATCCCTAATAAATTGCCTTATAGATTCCCAACAGCATGCCATATATTGAAAATTAAGAATCTATGTGTGGAACAAAGAATTGCTTATTGATCAATCAAATTACACCATATATATATATGTAGCTAATACTATAATGTACTATTCTGCAAAGGATGATTAGGTAGATGGATAAGGGGGTGTGTGTGTGTGTGTGTGTGTGTGTGTGTGTATCTATCTGTGTGCTTTTGTTTGTGCTGGTTTAGTCTCTGTCTCTATTTAACCTACAAATATGTTTTTATTATTTTCAAGATAAATTGTATTATTTTCTAACATTTAAAAAGTGTATATGTTTCTATAAAATTTTGATTTCTGGTCCCCCTTAGGAAATTGAAATAGCTCCCAACATAGTACCCACCTTCTCACACTGTTAGACTTGACTAGAGCTATCTACTTGCAGCTCCCTTCAAACTGGAAATAAGTAGAATAGTTCTCCATAGTCCTCAGCACTTCCTATGTTGTCTCTACACTAAAGTATAATATTAATCACCATTTGTCATTACACTTGAGCTCTTCTCTGTATCAGACTCAAGCTGTTCCACTCTTTTCTGCAACTCTCTGGTCCTGCACAATCAAACTCCTAGACTGTGGGAAGGCAGATGCAGTGAGGTGTGTGTGGATTAATGAGTGTATACTAGTTAAAAGTATAAATATTGGGGATAAACAGAATGGACTTAGTTCCAGTTCTACCACTGGCTGTGATGGTTAATTTTATGTGTCGACTTGACTGGGCTAAGGGATGCCTAGATAGCAGGAAAGACATTATTTTGGATATATCAGTGAAGGAGTTTCTAGAAGAGATTAGCATTTGAATTAGTAGACTGTGTAAAAAAGATCCATCTTCACCAATGTGGGAAGACATCATCCAATCTCTTGAGGGTCTGAATACAACAAAAAGGCAGAGGAAGGACAAATACTCTTTCTCTTCTTGAGCTGGGAGATCCAACTTCTCTTGCCCTGGGGCATCAGAGCTCCTTTATTTTGGCCCTTCAGTCTCTAGGACTTATATATCATCAGTCCTTCATTAGCCCACACCTGTTTCTCAAGCTTTTGGATGTGAACTGAATTACGCTACTTGTTTTCCTGATTCTTTAGCTTACAGATGGCATATTCTGGGATTTCACAGCATCCATAATCATATGAGCCAATTCCCTCAATAAATTTCCTCATACATATATATGATATGCATATATGGCCATTTAGTCCATTCCTAAAGAACCGAGGATCCTGGGGATTTAACCATGTCAATGCAGTCGTTTTACATTATTAACTGAAGACAATGACTGCCCTTAGATGTTTAAGATTAGGAAACAAAACTAAGTCAGAAGCAGCTAAATCATGATGAGGTGGATACCTAATGATTTCTCATCAAAACTCTCCAAAAATTTTCCTTATGTAATTAGAGGAATAAGTAGGAGCATCATCATGGTAGAGAAGGACTCTGGTGAAGGTTTTTAGAGCATTTTTCTGCTAAATCTTTGGCAAACTTTCTCAAAACCCTCTTATAGTAAGCAAATGTTAATGGTTCTTTGGCCCTCTAGAAAGTCAACAAGTAAAATGCCTTGAGTATCCCAAGAAAACTGTTGCCATGACCATTGCTCTTGACTGGCCCACTTTTGCTTTGTCTTGGACCACTTTCACCTCAGGGTAGCAATTGCTTTGATCGTGCATTGTCTTAACCATTGCGCTAGAAAAGCCATGTTTTATCTCTTGTTACAATTCTTTGACAAAATGCTTCCAGATCTTGATCCTACTTGTCTAATTTTTTTTTCCCCAAGATGGAGTCTCGCTATGGCACCAGGATGGAGTGCAGTGGCGTGATCTCAGCTCACTGCAATCTCTGCCTCCTGGGGTTCTCCTGCTCTCAGCCTTCCAAGTATAAAATTTCTTTTTAAATCCCTGCCTTTGTTTGCAGCTGACTTAGGCAAAACTCTTTTGGTACCAATTGAGTGGGAAGTTTACTTAACTTTAATTTTTCAGTCAACACTGTGTGAGTTGAACCAGTTGAGATGTCTGTGTCATTCACTTATCGCTTCTGCTATTAATCATTGGTTCTCCTCAATGAGGGCATGAACAAGATTAATTTTGTTTTTGCAAATTGATGTGAATCATCTGCTGCTGCAAGCTACATCTTCAACATCATATTTTCCCTTCTTAAAATGAGTTATCAATTTTTAAACTGCTGATTTATTTGGGGTATTGTCCCCATAAACTTAATCTAAAGCGTCAATGATTTCACCATTTTTTTCACCCTAACTTCACAATAAATTTGATGTTTGTTCTAGCTTTAATTTTAGCAGAATTAATGATGCCCTTTTAGGAGCTCTTTTCTAACTGATGTCTTATCCTTCTTACTGCCTCAAACTAGATCATGTCAGACATGTAATAACAAGTTAACGCAAGTTTATTTTGGTGAAAAATTTTTGATCTTCATGCATAGATATTTCATAATATGTATTTTCCATGAACTTCTTGAACAATGTCGTGTGTATGTATTTTTTATTATATGATTCATAATCTCTTTAAGACTATAATATCTACAACTTGAGGCTGTAACAATAGTTAACTGTATTAGTCAGACATATCCAAATAAATGGAGCCAACAGGGCGTATGTATAGATAGATGGATGGATGGATAAATGGGTGGATGGGCAGAGGGGCATGCTTGTACTGGGTGGGGGTGGCAAGATACTTATAAGAAATTGGCTTATTTGATTATGGAGGCTGAGAAGTCCAAGATCTGCAGCTGAGGAACTGGAGAACCAGCAAAGTCAATGGTATAAATTTTAGTCCTAGAGCTGGCAGGCTTAAGACACAAGAGGAGCTTACTTCAGTCCAAGTCCTAAAGCTGGGAATAAAAAATGAACAGTGTCTCAGCACACGCAGTCGGGTAGGAGAAGTTCCCTCTTAGCCTTTAGGCTGTTTAGGTCTTCAACTGATTGCATGAGACCCACCCATGTCAGGAAGGGCAATTTGCTTTAGTCAGTCTACTGATTCAAATGTTAATCTCATCTGGAAGCACTCTCACAGACATATCTAGAACAGTCTTTGGCCATATGTCTGAGCATGCCATGGCTCAATCATGTTGACACCAAAACTACCATATTAATTTAACGTATTTGAAATGAGGTAATGCATGAAAAGTACTTAGCACAATGCCTAACTCATAGCACCATTCAAGTAACTATTAGTTGTGATTACTATTATCATAATTAGTTTTTTCTGATATTTCAACTTTTGCCTTTTCGGAAATAGTTTTAGTCTGATTTTCTTATACATTATTTGAAATCTTGTCAAAGAAGAGAGGCCATTAGGTAACTGACTAGAGAGAGAAAGGAAAAGGAAGTGCTGAGCACCTTCCTATTATATTCCAGGTATCTTTTCTATTTGATTTACTTAAAATCTACTGAAATGAGAAGCATCCCTCATCCCCATTTTCCAAATAAATACCTTCAATGCATGTGACTGAGCAAATTCAAACAGGAAACTGGTGAATAAAATGTTTTCCAAACACAGGCCTCATTCCAGAATCTATACTTGTTCCCTGTAGAAAAGTGTTTTTTGAAGCTTTCTTTGCCATGTGTGATCTGGGGATCTGAGTGTGTATATGATGTCTCAGAATCACCAAAGACTTATCAAAATTGAGATTCTCAGTTTATACTTCTGCAGAGTTTTTTTAGCAGCAAATATGCCACATGTACATTTTGTTGAGAGTCAAGTTATTTAGGTGAATTTTCTCTGAGATAACGCTAAGTTTATTTAAAGGGCCAAAAGGATAACTGAATTTCCAGAATACAGCATTCTCCCACAATTTCAATACGCACATAAAGCTATTACTGTGGAAACTATTGAAGCATGGGATGGGAGCAGAGAAGAGATTCTCAGGGATACCCAGGACTTTATATCAAATGTTTCTCATAAACAATGCTTTACATTTTTAATGAAAGCCACATAGAAATGCTTCATTTTTTCCACAAGAGTAGTTTATACATTCATCAGTGGTATTTCACTCAACAATGCAGAAAAATGGCACTGACAAAAATAATGTTTATTGTCACTATTAGGGGTAAACATAAAGTCTTTAAATATGATGTATAAATGATTTTAAGAAACTAAGCCAATGTAAAATTTCAGTTATGTTTGGTTAACATTGAGTAAAATGTATTATTTTTCAACCCTAATTTTAGGAAAAATACAGGATATTATGTAGTGGAATGAAAAGATGGATATATACACACACACACACACACACATATAAACACATATATACATATATGCACATATATATACATATGTACATATACATATATGCCATACATATAGACTTTAATAGTACTAAAATTAGAATAATTAAACTTAAAAACTAAAATTTCAAATTGGCTAACTATTGAGGAAATAATATACTGTCAGATCATACAAAGAGACCTAAAATGGAATCACCTATTCCTAAATAGCCTAGGATATAGTTTGTAACTTCTCTAGGCCTAATTTTCTTTCCTTGTAAAATGAAAATACGTTGTATTTTATAGTGTATTTGTACACATTAAATGAAGATTAAAATAATAATTAAGGATAATTTTTGAGCAAAGGCTTCTGGCTATGGGTCATTCTACATAATCCTGTGCAGCTAAGAGAGGTTGAATAACTTGTGTAAGATCACACAGCTAAGCATGAAACAGGAAACAAATTTGGAAGTCCAATTTGAGAGCATGTACTTTTGACCACTGACTTGTACTTTTTGCTGTGTCTAACCAATACATTAAAAATCATTAAATGCATAAATGTTCTTAAATTGTTATGAAAATCCTTCTTAATATACTTATAATAAAAACCCCTTTTCAAAGCAACAGAAAAAGGTATTGTAGATTTCCTTAAATTCTTTTGTCTCTATTAATATGAAGAAGTGAGACCAATTTTCCTTGATTTTTTCTTAGTCAATCAATTGTTCCCTTTTCTTAATTCACTCAAAGCATTTGTTTCATGTATTGCTGCTTGTTGAACTCAATTCTCCTACCATATCATTTTCTACATTCAAAGTTATAAAACATTTTTTTATCTCTAGAATTGATGTAAAAGCTTCATGATTTCTTAATGATTACCCTACAGTAACGTTTGATAATTCTTTTGTGTCCTGAAATGTAATTAATGAAGACCCAAATCTCCGTACTTATTTAAAGAGAGGGTGAGTGCGCTAATAACTTGGGTATCTATTTCCACTTAATTATGCTCGTTCTAGGTTCTTGAATTTTATGATTCCTCTACTTGGATGACAATAGGTAATAAATCGAATAAGTATTGAAGATACCTCATTATCTCTGATATTACATATAATTTAACTGTCTTTCTTGGAAATTTAATCTAGTACTTTCTTGTGCATTTTCTTCCCTGACATATAACTTACTCTTCCTTTTTTCAGGTTTCTGAGTTGCCCAATCACTATGTGTGCTTTAAATTTTTCAGTCCCTATTTTTATAATGTATGTACTCTATTCTTATTTGCATTTATCCCAGGTCATTTTCCCCTCATTCTTTTCGATGGCTTTTATAATTTTAGCTAAGAAAAATTCTAAGAATACCTGTATTGTTTTCTATAGATGTCTCTTACTTTTTTCCCTCTATGGATCTTTCATAAATATATCATTTAAAATTAACTCAGCATTTTGCATGCTTTGGAGTTTTAAGAAATTTATATATAAAACATATGAAAGGAGGTGGGAAAACACAGCAATTTTGATGCATTGAACTCAGTGCTGTCATGTTAGAGCAAAGAAGAAAACTGGGCCAAATTCAGTTGATGCCCACACATGGAGGTAGCATTTAAGCCAGTCCTAGCCAGAGAGGAATTGTTGATCCCAGCAGCGGGAGCTTGAGTTCCTGCAAACCTCACAACTGAGGGCTACAGTGCTCTGTGTTTACTAAAAATGCTAAAGGGAGTACTTCAGTCAGAAAGAAAAGGACATTAATGAACAATAAGTAATCACCTGAAGTTACAAAACTTACTGGTAATTGTAAGTACACAGAAAAACACAGAATATTATAACACTAAAATTGTGGTATTTAAACCTGAAAGGCAGCTTAGGCCATAAGGACTGCAGCTCTTACATGAGTCATAGGGCTCATAAATAAAAAATGAGTATGAATAGGTGTAACATGAGTATGAGTATGAATAGGCATAAACAGTGAGTAAGAATAGGCATAAACAGTGAGACTACAATAAATAATAACTCTTTAGTCACCAAGGAATACTTACTAGCATCAACACCATCCAGGAAGAAATGACTTCACCAAATGAACAAATAAAGCACCAGGGAACAATCCTGGAGACACATAGATATATGACCTTTCAGACAGAGAATTCACAGTAGCTGTGTTAAGAAAACTCAAAGAAATTCAAGATAACACAGAAAAGCAATTCAGAATTCTATCAGATAAATTTAACAAAATGATTGAAATAATTATAAAATTAAGCATAAATGGTCTAGTTGAAAAATGCATGTTGAAGTACGCATCAGATTGCTTTCAGAATTGATCAAGCAGAAGAAAGAATTAGTGAGCTTGAAGACAGGCTATTTGAAAATACACAATCAAAGGAGACAAGAATAACAGACAAGGAAGCATGCCTACTGAATCTAGAAAATAGACTCAAAAGGGCAAATCTGAGTTATTGGCCTTAAAGAGGAAGTACAGAAAGAGATAGGGGTAGACAGTTTATAAAAAGGTATAATAATAGAGAATATCCCAAACCTAGTGAAATATATCAATATCCAAGCCCAAGAAAGTTATGGAACAAACAGCAAGCACATTTACCCAAAGGAAAGACTACCTCAAGGCATTTATTAATCAAACTCCCAGAGGTCAAGGATAAAGAAAGGATCCTAAAAGCAGTAAGAGGAAAGAAACAAATAACATACAATGGAACTCCAATACATCTGACAATGGATTTGCCAGCAGAAGCCTTGCAGGCCAGGAGAGGGTGGCATGACATATTTGAAATGCTGAAGGAATAAAAAAAAAAACAAAACACACTTTAGAATTGTATATCTGGAAAAAATTCCTTCAAACATGAAAGAGAAATAAAGACTTTCCCTGGGAAAAAAAAAAAAAAGCTGAGAAATTTCATCAAAACCAGACCTGTCTTACAAAAAATGCTAAATAGAGTACTTCAATCAGAAAGAAAAGGACACTAATGAACAATAGTCACCTGAAGGTACAAAATTCACTGGTAATTTTAAGTACATAGGAAAAATTCGAATATTATAACACTAAACCTGTGGTGTTTAAGCTACTCTTATCCTAAGTACTAAGTTGTACCATCAGTACAACTACCTAATGAACCAAACAAAAATAATAACTACAACAATTTTTCAAGACATAGTGAGTACAAAAAGATATCAATAGAGACAATAAAAAGTGGGGGGATGAAGTTAAGATGTAGAGTTTTTATTAATATTTTTTGCTTATTCATGCAAATATTGTTAAGTTGTTATTAGGTTAAAATAAAGAGTTATAATGCAGTATTTGCAAGCCTTATGGTAACCTAAAACCAAAAACATACAAGAGAAATACACATACACACCCCCCACAAATTTTATTTTTGCTTATTCATGCAAATATTGTTCAGTTGTTATTAGGTTAAAATAATGAGTTATAATGCAGTATTTACAAGCCTTATGGTAACCTAAAACCGAAAATATACAAGAGAAATACACACACACACATGAATCTAAGTCATATCACCAGAGAAAATTACCCTCCCTAGAGAAAGACAGTAAGGAAAGAAAGAAGGAAGAGAAGACCACAAAACAATCAGAAAACAAATAATAAAATGGCAGGAGTATGTCTTTGCTTATGAGTAAAAGCATTGAATATAAATGGACTAAACTTTACAATCAAAAGGCAGACTAGCTGAATGAATGAAAAAAAAAAGATCCATTGATCTGTTTCCTACAAGAAACATACTTCACCTATAAAGACACACATAGACTGACATTAAAGGGATGGAAAAAGATTATCCCATGCCAATGGAAACCACAAAAGAGCAGGAGTTGCTATACTTACATCAGACAAAATAGGTTTTAACACCAAAACTGTAAGAAGAGACACGCGATGTCACTATATAATGATACAGTAGTCAAATCAGCAAGAGGATATGAGAATTTTAAATATATATGTACTCAACACTAGAGCACCAAGATATATAAAGGAAACATTATTAGAGCTGAAGAGAGAGATAGGCCCCAAGTAATAATGGCTGGAGGCTTCAACACCCCACTTTCAGCATTGAACAGATCTTCCAGACAGAAAATAACAAAGAAACATTAGAATTAATCTGCACTATAGGCCAAGTGGATCTAATAGATATTTACAGAACATTTCATCCAAGAGCTACAGAATACATATTCTTCTTCTCATCCCATGGATCAGCACATGGATCATTCTCAAGGGTAGACCATATGTTAGGTCACAAAACAAGTCTTAAAACATTCAAAAACTTGAAATGATATGAATCATCTTCCCTGATCACAATGAAATAAGACTATAAATAAATAACAATACAACGTGTGGAAACTATTCAAACCTATGGAAATTAAGTAATATGCTCACGAATGACAAATGGGCCAATGAAGAAGGAAATTGAAAAATTTCTTGAAACAAATAATAATGGAAGCACAACATACCAAAACCTATATGATACAGTAAAGGTAATACTAACTTGGAGGTTTATAGCTATAATTTCTTACATCAAAAAAGAAGGAAAACTTCAAATTGACAATATAAAGATGTATCTTAAAGAACTAGAAAAGCAAGAGAAAACCAAACTCAAAATTGGTAGAAGAAAAGAAATAAGATCAGAGCAGAAATAAATTGGAACAAAAAATATAAAAGACCAATGAAACAAAAAGTTGTTTTTTTTAAAAGTTAAACAAAATTTACACATCTTTAGCCAGACTTACTAAGAAAAACAAAGGTTCAAATAAACAAAATCAGACATGAAAAAGCTGATATTACAACTGATACTGCAGAAATTCAAAGCATCATTAGTGCTTACTATGAGCAACTATATGCTAATAAATTGGAAAATCTAGAAGAAATGGTCAAACTCCTAGATACAACCTATGAAGATTGACCCAGGAAGAAATAAAAAACTGTAACAGGTTAATAACAGGTAATGAAACTGAAGCTGTAATTAAAAGTCTCCCAGTAAAGAAAAGCCTGGGACCTGATGACTTTACTGCTGAATTCTATCAGTTAAGAGTTAATACCAATTCTACTTAAAATATTCCAAAAAATACAAAAGGGGGAATACTTCCAAACTCATTCTATGAGGCCAATATTACCCTGATACCAAAACCAGACAAAGACACATTAAAAAATAAAAAATAAAAAACACAAAAAAACTACAGGCCAATCAATATCTCTGATGAATATTGTTGCAAAAATCAACAAAATACTAGCAAGCAAAATTCAGCAATGTGTTATTAATATAAAGATCATTCATCATGACCAAGTGGGATTTATCCCTGGAATGAAAGGATGGTTCAATGAATAAAAATCAATCAATGTGATACATCATATATACAAAATGAAGGATAAAAACCATATAATCATTTCACTTGATGCTGAAAAAGGTTTTGATAAAATTCAACATCCCATCATGATAAAAAACCCTTAAAAATCTGGGGATAGAAGAAATATACCTCAACATAATAAAAGCCATATATGACAGGCCCACAGGTAATATCATAGTGAATGGGGAAAAACCAAAAGCCTTTTCTCTAAGATCTGTAAAACAGCAAGGATACCCACTATCACCACTCTTATTCAGCATAGTATTGGAAGTCCTAGCTAGAGCAATTGGACAAGAGAAAGACGTAAATTGCATCCAAATTGGAAAGGAAGAAGTCAAATTATCCTTGTTTGTAGATGATATGATCTTATATTTAGAAAAATCGAAAGACTCTACAGGAAAATTTTGAGAACTGATATACCAATTCAGTAAAGATTCAGGATACAAAGTTAACATACAAAAATCAATAGCATTTCTATATGCCAACAGTGAACAATGTGAAAATGAATTTTAAAAATTAATCCCAATTACAGTAGCCACACATATAATTAAATACTAGGTGAAAGATCTCTACAAGGAAACTATAAAACACTGAAGAAAGAAATTGGAGAGGACACCCAAAAATGGAAAAATATTTTGTGTTTATGGATTGGAAGAATCAATATTGTTAAAATGTCCATACTACCCAAGGCAATCTACAGATTAAATGCAATCCCTATCAAAATACCAATTATATTCTTCACAGAAATAGAAAAAACGATCCTGAAATTTATATGGAATGACAAAAGACCCAGAATAGCCAAAGCTATCTTAAGCAAAAATAAGAAAACCAGAGGAATCACATTACCTGACTTGAAATGATACTCCAGAGATATGAGAAACAAGCATGGTTTTAGCATAAAAACAGACACATAGACCAATGAAGTAGAATAGAGAACCCAGAAACAAATCCATGCACCTACTGTTAATGCAGTTTTGACAAAGGTGTGAAGAACATGCACTGGAGGGAAAGAAAGTCTCTTCAATATACAGTGATGGGAAAACTGGACATTCATGTTGCAGAAGAATGAAATTAGACCCCTATTTCTTATCTTATAAAAAATACAAATTAAAATGGATTAAAGACTTAAATCTAAGACCTCAAACTCTGAAACTCGTGCAAGAAAATATTGGGGGAAGATCTCCAGGATATTGGTCTGGGCAAAAATTTTTGAGCAATACCCCACAAGCACAGGCAACACAAGCAGAAATGGACAAATAGGATCACATCAAGTTAAAAAGCTTCTGCACAGCAAATGGTACAATCAACAAAATGAAGCATCAACTCACAGAATGGGAGAAAATATTTGCAAACTACCTTTCTGACAAGGGATTAATAAGCAGAATGTATAATGAGCTCAAACAATTCTATAGGAAGAAATCTAATAATCCAATCAAAGAATGAGCAAAAGATTTGAATAGACATTTCTGAAAATAACATATACAAATGGTAAACAGGTGTATAAAAAGGTACTCAACATCACTGATAATCAGAAATGAAAATCAAAACTACAATTAAGTATCATCTCCAATTAAAATGACTTATATCCAAAAGACAGGCAATAGTAAATTTTGGCAAGAATGTGGAGAAAAAAAAAGAAAACCCTTGTACCCTGTTGGTAGGAATGTAAATTGATACAACACAGGTTGACTATAGTCAATAATAACTTAGTTGTATATTTAAAAATAAAGAGTGTAATTGGATTATTTGTAACTCAAAGGATAAATGCTTGAACAGATGGACATCCCATTCTCCATAATGTGCTTATGTCAAATTGCATGCCTCTATCAAAACATGTACTGCATAAATATATACACCTGTTATGTACCCACAAAAGTTAAAAATTTAAAAATGAGAAAATTAAAAATATATATAGTATAATTTTTCTTTAAAAGATATGAAGAATTCACAAATAAAATATTTTCTTAAGGAATATGGCTTAAATGCAGTAAAATAACTAGACAATAAATTTTTTAAAAGTATATTTTAATGTTATGAATTTTAGCACATAAAACAAGTCTACAAAACTAGTTATGTTATTATCTAATTTCTCTTCTCTTCCTTGTATTGATGAAATTTTTATAAGTATTTCTACCTAAAGTTACCTAGCTACATAAGTACAATCTCTCTACATACATACAAACTCACAACTGATTTCCCTATTTATTTAAAATTATTAAGAATTATTTTTGTATATTATATCAGCAGCTTCACAACTATCATGATTTCAACATATTTTACAATTATATTTACATTATATTCATATTTGCACTGACATGAGGAGACGTTACTAAGTTTCATCTACAATGTGTATTGTATTTGAATGTGTATATATGGATGTCAACTCTACATTTGATGTCATGCTTTTTACATAGTAGCTATATTTTTGACCTGAATAGAGATGTTATTAACCTATTTGATAATATTGTCATTGATTACTCACATTTTGGGAATTCCAGAATGACTTTGTAGTAAGTATTCCATCTCCAAAAGCCCAGGGCAAAAATATAACAAATTTTATGCTGATACTCAGGCTAAAGCCAAACTTTGTTACATGTATTATATTTGCTTTTACTTTTGTTCAGATATTATGATAGTTTCAGGGAATCTGTTATATTTCTTTTCTTTTTGCTAAAGTGAGGTTATATTTCCATTTATTGATTTTGTACATTGTGCTGTTTGCTTCATCTACATGTCAGGTAATTTTATAGCAATACTATGGATGTTTTATTACTTTCCCACTTAATAGGCATTCAGACTGAAGCTCAGAAAGGTTACATAAATTGCCTAAGTTTTCACAGCTTGATTTGAAATCACGTTTATCTGGCTGCATCATATTTTCTATTTTATTTACAATGACAAATGTTGACATTTTCTTTGTTTTATTGTCACTTAAGCTTTTTCTAAATATTTCCTTTCCGTAGTTATTTGGGTTGGTGGATGGGTGTATATTTGGGTAGACAGATAAATCTATCGATAAATTGATAGGCAGATAAATGGGTAGAGATAGATACCTCATATGGCCTGGGTCTGTATCCTCACCCAGATCTCATCTTGAATGGTAATTTGAATTGTAATCCCCACGTCTTGGGGGAGGGACCTCGTGGAAGGTGATTATGATCATGGGGGCAGTTCCCTCTTGCTGTTCTCTTGATAGTGAGTTCGTTCTCACGAGATCTGATGGTTTTATAAGGGGCTTTTCCCCATTTACTCTGCCCTTGTCGCTCTTGCTGTCTGGTGAAGAAGGACGCGTTTGCACTCCCTTCCACCATGATTGCAAGTTTCCTGAGGCCTCCACAGCCATGCAGAACTGTGAGTCAATTAAACAGCTTTCCTTTATAAACTACCCGATCTCAGGTATGTCTTTTTAGCAGCATGAAAATGGACTAATACAATGCCTCATGCACCAAGGTTTACTAATGATGAGAGGGGGATATTAGAGATATTACCAACCCAGGAGCTGGGAAGTCCCAAACCAGTAGATGAAGCTTTTTATGATGCCTCTTCTTGCACTGAGACACAGTTTGTTTCAGTGACTGATGAGTAATAATTCTGTGTGGTCTATACAGGCCCAGATTATCCATTTCCTTTCAGGATCTCTCTCTCTTAGACCTTGCAAGAAAGACTACATGATTAACGTCCATTTTCTAACACAACTGTGGCTCATAAATCCGTAATTTGCAGTCAGGTATAATCAGACAGGCCAGGTGTATTCTCTTACACGGATTTTTTTTTTTAAGGAGAAGGGCCTGTGGAAGACCCTTATATAATTTCTAGTAAATTCCATCAGCTGAGACACAGTTTGTTTCAGTGACTGATGAGTAGTAATCCTGTGTGGTCTATACAGGCCCAGATTATCCATTTCCTTTCAGGGTCTCAGACCTTGCAAGAAAAACTACATGATTAATGTCCATTCTCTAACACAGCTGTGGCTTGTAAAGCCATAATTTGCAGTCTTAGGTATAATCAGAAGGCCAGGTGTATTCTCTTACAAAGTTTTTTTTTTTTTTTTTTTTTTAATGAGAAGGGCCTGTGGAAGACCCTTATATAATTTCTAGTAAATTCCATCAGCTGACTTTACATGGAGGCCTCCTCAAAATCGAAAGTGTCTCACTCCCTCAAGCCTTTCTTAGAAAGGAAGAATCTTCCTAAAAACTCACTTCCCACTGGTGTTACTCACACTTTTTTGTTTGATTGATTTATATTGCATGTGTTCAAACTTTGATTACTTAAGGAGTTTTACAATTCAAAACATTTTTATAAATGTTATTAAATTTAATCGGCTAAGGTCATCTAGGTATTAAAATGAAAAGTTTCAAGTCAAGGTCTTCAGAAACAAGATCTGGCATCCTTTTTTGTTGTTATTGAATTTCTTTAAAGGTGATCATTTACATTATATGCCTTTAATCCTATTGGGTTAGTAATAGCTTTATCTCTTTTATTTTCCTTGGGCTAAAAACTCAGTTTTGTACATAAGAATATATCAAATAAATGCCCATTATATTTTATATAAATATATAAAATGCATAATTTATATGAATATATAAAACGATATATTTGCCTCTCAACTCACATTGTCTCTTCATTATTTTTGAAATAATTTGAGGCAACATATTAAATATGTAATTGGCACAAAGGGAAGATAAAGGCAGCGAAATGGGTAAATCTGAAGGTAAGCAGCATAAGAATCAACACATTATCTAGATGTGAGCTACTTGGGCTTTGAGCTTCCTAGCAGCCAAAGAAAAGAAATAAATGTGTATACTCCGGAGATTTACAATATCCTAAAGATTAAAATGAATTTCTCATACAGGCCATAGTTTTTGTAGGTGCTGATACTAAGGCGTACTATGTGTTTGGTAATACCACTCAACAATAGCTCTGTAATAATTTCAGTAGTATATAGCATGTGGCTGTTTCTGACTGCAAGTTCATAAAGAAATACAGTGACACCAAATCAGTAAGGAGCCCAAACAGAGTGTTTTCTGTGTGCAACACCACTAATGTTATTCTCCAAGGCTAAAGTTCAAAATATTTAGACTGGCAGACCTCGAAGCACATTTGGTGCAGTATTTATTATGAGGGCTATTTCTTGAGAAAATAGTCTTTGTACAGAGAGAGAGAGCTATTTATTGAGGCTACTTCAGCACTGGTTCAGTTTTCTCTCAATGATGTGGCTTTTGTGAGTTGATTTTAAACACTAATAGGAACACATATTAGTAAATATACCCTGACATTTCAGAACATGCACTGTTGGTATAAACTTTAGAATTATGATATAAGCCCTGAGTAAAAAGGAAGCAATGAGAGTGACTTCTCAGATGGAATGCTGGCCCTCCCATAGGTAGTGTTCCTTCACAGGAAACCTTGAATGCAAGGAAGCCAGTCCTAGCTCAATTACTAACCTGCCCTGCATAGCTACCTACCTTCTGCTGATGTTCATTATCTAAGGACAAATAAATTGGAAACTTAGTCTAATCATGTGTATGCATGGGAATGGTTTTGTCCCACTACTCTGAAATGCTCCCTACATGCTGCATTTATTGAACTTGTGAGTTATTGAGAAATAGTTTATAGATCAATAATTTTAAGAAATAGTATGCTTATGAAAATTGTGCTCTCAATAGTTGCATTTGGGGTTTTGCTCTTTGCTTCATTAATATAGTACTTTGCTAAGAAGTTCTTGTTACCATTGTTTTGTTATTGTTCACAAATGTGTATTCCTGAAACTTTAATCAGGGATCTTTACTCAGATGTGACTTCAATTATATAAGATGGAAATATATTTTTAAAATTTGCATGTTCATATTTATATATATTTCGGAAAGAAGTAACAATCTGAATTTGCTGATGTTGCTTTTCTTCTGTTTAAATCTATTAGAGTACCTTTAAAATAATATTACATTTGTATTTCATATTCTGTTGTGATATATTTTCAAATAATTTAGTAGTATGTCATAGTAACGTGTTTTCTCAAATGTTATTGTAGCATTGTGATTCTTAGTTCAGATTATTTCTGGTGGTTACCATTTTAATGAAATTTATGTTGTCTTCCCTAAGTATTAAAATTTAAAACCTGGTTGGTTTGTTAAATTTGATTTGATCAGTGTCACAATTCTTTGATGTTTATCTGAGCACCCATAGGTTTGTGTGGCCCTAATGTCTCATCTAGTATAGAATTATGCTCATTTATCTTTTAAACTCCTCTGAGAGTTGGGCAGTAAGTACTGAGACTTGAATTGATTTTCTCAAGTTTGGGCAACCCATTGTGGAACGAGGTCCCCCACTCCAGGTCTCTTGGTGTCTGCTCTAGTTGACCTACAGTTATACTATGTAATCTTGCTAAGATTAAAGACTTAGTATTTGTTAGGTTAAAATTTATGAAATAAAACCTGGATTTGAGTAACTCAGATGATGTAGCAACTTTATTGGCATCTTATATAAAAGGTTTAGTTTTCAGTTTTCTTTTTATTCCTGAAATCATTTTAACAACTACAGCAACAGAATTTAGTGAACACTAGCCCGAGCATTTTGAGAGTTGTGCTTGCTTTTCATTCTTTCCTTTGAAATTACGATGGTAATATTGCACAATTTACCCCGAGATAAATGTGCCTCCTTTGCAAGAGGTATGGGGTTCTTGTAATCATACTAGGTTCTTAATAAGAAAAGGTATTCTAGCTTTAGGCAGAGGAAAATATGTTGATACTAGATTGTAGTTCTGTTTATTATGTTTTGATTGAGATTTTCAGTTTCAATGCTTTTTTCCAGTTGTTCGATAATTTTTTAATGATTGGTCAGCTAAAAATGAAGCAAGAAAAATAGAATTTGAAAAGTTGCATCTCCTTTTTCACTCTGGGTGAAGAAATGCATAAAAGAGTTCCTCTGTTGGATTTTTCAAAGGACTAAGCAAATAATTTAAAAATGTACTGTCTCAGGATATGATTATTTTGTATATATACATTTAATATACAAATTTATTGATTTATCCATGTGACCTTTACATGACCTATTAATACATCAATATATATTATGTATGTATCACACAATATATATACCCTCAGGATCACTTTTAAACATACAGAGTATCATAGTGTGAGTCATTAATGAATTAGTCATAATTAGATTATTTGCTGCCAGTCTGGGATCATTCTAAATGTTCCTATATACTAGTTTATTAATATTACAACAGTCTGTGTCCTTTTCTCAGACAAAGAAACTGAGTCACAGACTGGCAATTGACTTTTCTAAGGGTGTATACCATTTATAAATTGTAGACCAGGGCTTTCAACTTGGCAGTCTCTGTCCAGAGCCTTCACATTTAATGATTACCATATACCGTTCTCATTTGTCTTTATAATAGATATATTACACAGATAAAACTATAGCCATCATATGATCTTCCTAGGAAATGTTACTGGTTAACATTTTAGTTAATAAATACATTCTTCCAGTTTTCTTTTTCTCTTAAGAGAGTATCTCACAATATTGCCATGTGACTAGCACAGAGCTCATGACAATAAATATATGGTATAAACTGGTTTAAATGACTGAAGAATTTTCAAAGTAGGCGTTCTGAGCCTTACGTGTAGGCTTCTTAAAAACACTATTCTCCATGGATTATTTGAGCAAGGCTGGAGCCTTGGTAGAATTACCTATCCTACCTAGATGATAAATCATGGTGGGGGTGAATGGTGTAGGGGATTGGGAGAAGCAGGGATCAAGATTAACTGTACCAAATTAACAGGTCAGTTAGTCATAACTTAGTGTCCTAATGCTCTTGTTTTGAACCAAGAGACATCATAAGTAAAATTGTTAATAAATACTTTAAGAAACAAGACTATGTAACCAACGAGTGAATAAAGAAAATGTGGTACATATACACCATGAAATACTACTCAACCATAAAAAGGAATGAAATGATGGCATTTGCAACAACTTGGATGGAGTTAGAGGCCATTATTCTAAGTGAAGTAACTCAGGAATGGAAAACCAAACTTATAAGTGGGAGTTAAGCTATGAGGACGCAAAGGCATAAGAATGATATAATGGACTTCTGAGACTTGGGAGGAAGAGTGGGGATGGGCAAGGATTAAAGACACGTTGGGTGCAGTGTACACTGCTCTGGTGATGGGGGCACCACAATCTCAGAAATCACCACTAAATAACTTAACCATGTAACCAAATACCACCTCTTTCTGCAAACTACTGAAATAATAATAAATAAAATTGCATAAGAAGGTACGTGAGGTACCTTTATGAGGTATAGATCTGCCTAGAGAGATGTGCCTTCAAGATGAACATGGATAAGGGGGATTGCAAGAGGAAAAATCAGAGGAGGTAACAAGTAAAGTATGCTAAAAAATATTTAGACCCCCAAATGAACTTAGGTAACATGTGAAAAGTTTGTCCCAGAAAGAAACTTACATCAATGACCAAGAGAAACCCTAAGTAAAACATATACAAAATTGTGTTTCATCTTTATAGCTGAGGCATCTTTACTGGGAAGCTAATGAAGTTTAAGCTTTCTGGTCCTACAATTACACTGCCCCTTCTAAAGCCCTACAGGAGTCCTAGAAATCTGTTTTTGTAACATCTTCAAAACCAAGACTTTTTAACCATCATTAGTTCAGACATTGTCTCTCTTCATTTTGACTTCTCTGTCATACTTTCCTTTGTGTCAGGGGGCATTGCAGTGACTGCAGGCATTTTCAATGTTTGGTAAAGAGAAAGTTGAGTTGGGAATACATTGATTTGGAGATTATGGGGGACAGTGATGTGTTTTGCCATCCTTCCAAGTGTGGTTAAAATGGTGCTCACCTTCCCAGAGGAATGCCTGGGAATATTCCTTATTCCCCACTTTGCCCACTCATCAAGCTACTAACACAAGGGCATGGTATGCCAAAGTTTGAAAAGTATCAAGCCAGAAGCCAGTCTCAAAAAAACTCTTCCCATCATCAGATGTATAAAATTGAAATCAGAAGGTTTAGTGCTCATTAGAGCAAATAGATGCTCCCTCCTGTCGGAAATGGTACAGGGCATACAATTTGAAACCCACTATGCATTTATCTTGTCTTTTTTTAAAAGGAAGCTTAAACATGCCATTTTTACTATAATTTTGAAAGATGCCTTGTAGGGCTTTAATAAAATAAAGGGAAGATTATAGACTTTTGATTGGGACACACATAGAGGGAAAGTTCGTATCAAAAAAAAATAGAATATGTAACAAAACAGATAAAAATGAGAGTTGACATTAGTAGATATTACTCTGACATCAAGAAAACAACTGTATCAAAAATACTCAAATCATGCCAAAGGTAATAATTGATTAAAGGAGGAGATAAATGTGGACTAGTAATAATAAATATACTCCTCAATGGTGTGATTACTAAGTTAATAATGAGGAGGAACTAAACATGCTGAGGAAAGGTTTAATTTCTTCCTAATTTTATCAGAAGTTCTGACATCAATTAAAAAAAAATAGAAACCAGGCTGTTGTTTCCTAGTGTACTCCTAAAATCTTCATATGATGCTGGACCAGAAATTTTTTTTAAAAGCAGTTCTAAGTGGCCCTAGATGAGAGACAAATCTGCATTTTGGGACAAGTCTTTGGGCCATACATTTATGAATCAACAATGCATAATTTTCAAGAGGATTTTATTACTACAATAGTCCATTATGATAAGATAGTTAATCCTGTAACGACTAAGATTGGAATACAGTGTCATAGATGTATGACTTGCTTTTTTTTTTTTTTTTTTTTTTGTTATGGAGTCTCGGTCTGTCGCCAGGCTGGAGTGCAGAGTGCAGTAGCGCGATCTTGGCTCACTGCAACCTCTGCCTCTCAGATTCAAGTGATTCTCCTGCCTCAGCCTCCCGAGTAGCTGGGATTACAGGTGCCTGCCACCACGCCCAGCTAATTTTTGTATTTTTAGTAGAAACAGGGTTTTACCATGTTGGCCAGGATGGTCTCAATCTCTTGACCTTGTGATACGCCCGCCATGGCCTCCCAAAGTGCTGGGATTACAGGTGTGAGCCACTGCGCCCAGCCCGATGTATGACTTGCTTTAAGAACACAATGTTTGAAGAGGAAAAACTGATAAGAAAAGAACTGTGTTATGCTATACTTGTTTAAAATATATGCAAACTATTTTTTTTTTTTTTTACAGTTTTCAGGGTTTTTTTTTTTTCTCCCTGAGCAACAAATTGATGTATATATTTGAAGGAGCTAATACAACTTTTTGCAATCAATATGAATACCAATTTTTAAAAATAATTGCTGAAATTCTTTACATATTTTGTTAATGAATTAGTAATATACCATTCAACTTGAAAAATGATGTATATAGAAGAAAATATGTACTTTGGGGATGTGTGAATGTTGTTATTTTTCTCTTTTCCTCGTTGTCCTTTAAGTATGATGCAAATTATTTTTTTAGAGGTAAAATATGGCATGCTTTGGAGATAGTGCAGATTCAGCTTCAAACCACCACAATAAAACCAATATTACAGTAGTGAGTTACACAAATTTTTTTTTGTTTCCCAGTTCATATAAAATTTATACTTACACTTTACTGTAGTCTAAGTGTGTAATAGCATTATGTCTAACAAATAATGTGCATGCCTTAATTTAAAATATTGCTAAACAATGAAACGATTGTCTGACACTTCAGGAAGTCATACTATTTTTGCTGGTGGAGGACGTTGCTTCAATGTGTATTACTGCTGATTGATCAGGATAGTGGTTGCCGAAAGTTAGGGTGACTGTGGCAATTTCTTAAAATAAGACAACAATGAAGTTAGGCACATCAATTGACTCTTCCTTTCATGAAAGATTTCTCTGTAGCATGTGGAGCTATTTTATAGCATTTTACTCAAAATAGAATTGCTTTCAAAATTGGAATCAATCCTCAAACACTGCCACTGCTTTATTAACTAAGGTTATTTATATTCTAAATCCTTTGTTATAGTTTCAACAATGTTTATAGCATCTTCATCAGGAATAGATTTCATCTCAGGAAACCACTTTTGCTCATCCATGAGAAGTAAATCCTCATCCATCAGGTTTTATCATGAGATTGCAGCAATTCAGTTACATCCTCAAGCTTCATTTCTAATTCTAGTTCTCTTGCTATTTTCACTACATTTGCAGTGACTTCATCCACTGAAGTCTTGAACACCTCAAACTAATTTATAAGGGCTGGAATCAACTTCTTCTAAGTCTTTCTTAATATTGATATTATGACCTCCTCCTATGAATCATGAATGTTTTCAGTGGCTTCTAGAATGGTAAATTCTTTCCAAAAGGTATTATATTTTCTTTGCCAAGATCCATCATAGAAATCACTATCCGTGGCAATTCTAGCCTTTCAAAAATCATTTCTTAAATGAGACTTGAAATTCACAATGATTTCTTGATCCATGAGCTGTAGAGTGGATGTTGTGTTCACAGTCGTGAAAATATTAATATCCTTGTATATCTGTATCAGAGCTCTTGTGTGACTAGTACATTGTCAATGAACAGTAATATTTTGAAAGGAATCTTTTTTTCTGGATTAAAATGTTCAGTAAATCATGTTATAAAACACAAGTGCTGTCACCCAGACTTTGTCGTTCCATTTATAGAGCACAGGGAGAGTAGATGTAACATAATTTCTAAGGAGTTTTAGAATGGTAAGTAAGCTTCAGCTTCAACTTAAGTCATCAGCTACAATTTTAACAAGAGTCAACATGTCTTTTTGAAGATTTGAAGCAGCTGTTGACTTCTTTCTAGCTATGAATGTCTTAAGTTGCATCTTCCAATAGAAGGCTGTTTCATCTGTGTTGAAAATTTGATGTTTAGTGTAGCCACCGTTGTTAGTGATCTTAGCTAGATCTTCTGGATAACTTGCTGCAGCTTCTTCATCAACACTTGCTGCTTCACCTTGCACTTTATGGAGATGGCTACATTCCTTCAAACTCATGAACTAACTTCTGCTAAGTCCCCCTTTTATTCTGCAGCTTCCTCATCAATCAGCCTTCATAGAATTGGAGAGAGGTAGAACCTTCCTTTGGATTAGGCTTTGGCTTAAGGAAATATGGCTGATCTGATAATCTATCTGGACCACTCAAACTTTTTCCATATTAGTAATAAGTCTGTTTTGTATTCTCAACATTTGTGTCTTCACTGGAGTAACACTTTTAATTTCCTTCAAGAACATTTCCTTTGCATTCACATCTTGGTTAAATGTTTTGTGTGAGAGGCCTAGCTTTTCAGCTAGTTTGGCTTTCAACATTCCTTCTTCACAAAGCATAATCATTTCTAGCTTTCGATTTGAAGAGAAAGACATGTGACTCTTCATTTCATCTGAAAACTTAGAGGCCATTGTAGGGTTATTAATTGGTCTCATTCCAACAGTGTTGTGTCTTATGTAATGGGGAGGCCTGAAGAGAGGGAGAGAGATGGGATTCAGCTGGCCAGAACACACAGCATTTATCAATTACATTTTACTGTCTTATAGAAGTGTGGTTTGTGGGACCCCAAAACAATTACAGTAGTCAACTCAAATATCACTGATCACAGATCACCATACCATATATAGTAATAGTGGAAAAGTTTGAAATATTGTGAGAATTTGCAAAATGTGACACAGACATAATGTGAGCACACACTGTTGGAGAAATGGTGTCGATAGACTTGCTTGATACAGGGTTGCCACAAACCTTCTATTTGAAAAAAGCACAGTATCTGCAATGTGCAAAAGAGTGAAACACAATAAAATGAGGCAACTTGTACTAAAATTATTTTGGTAATGGTAAATTATTAATTACACATGCAGATTTAATATTGACTATTAGGCAAATTAAATCAAAGTTTTATAGCAGTATATAGAATATCACATAGTCTATGTTTTTGAATGAATTCTCTGGTGAATAAAACCTTTTTTGCTATGACATTTTCTTACATTGGTATAATTAAGTTACTAGCTTCACAGTTAAGATAATATTGCTTGTATATAATTTTAATAACTTACTAAAAATACTCAGTTTTTCAACAGCCCTGATCTCTTTTGTATATATTAGTTATCTAATAGTAAAGATATACACTGAAAAGGATAAAAGAACATAATCTAATAAACTATTTCAATTTTTAAGTACATATTTGTCTGACTTAACTAGAAACCTAATGGTAAGTTATTAAGTTTTATTGGCTGTAGGGTTTTCAAGCAATGAGTCTTAGGCCTTGCCAGAGATCAAGTCAAAATTATCAAGTGACTTAAGTGTGACAGTGGGTTGCCAATTCATTAAAGGTCAAGAAGTTGGACAAATTTAGTCAGAGTCAGATAATCTATATATTGGGAACTAAATTTCCCACTAATAAAGCAAAAACTGAGAATGATAGATGCAGGTTGGCAGGGTTTCAGCCCCCAGATGCCTCTTAATGACTTTTCTAGCTGTGATAGTTGTGGGATTGAGTTTTAGGCTATATCCTTAATGCTGTGCTGTTCATTTATATATGTAAAGTTAAATATTTTTTTCTAGCACCCTTTTTCCTTTAGAGTGCAGGAAGTAAATCAGAGTGAATTTTAGGATTACTTTACCAGATTAAAAAAATCATTTGAAGTTGGTTTCTTTTATAACATTTGAGTATATTCTAAATATGTTTTGGATTGAAATTGAATGCTTTATATAGTTGGTTTAGAATTTTTCTCCATTCTGTTAAAAGTCTACTTGACAAAGAAACAGAAGAATTAGTCTACTACTGGTCAGAGAGTCAAAGTGGCTCCTGAGTCTGGTTGCAGCAGGAACGAATGATAGGCGAAAGCATGCTAGCCAGATCCCTGGCATCCCTCTTCTTACCCATATCAATGCAAAACATGGTCCTCTAGAAGAGGGCTCATGTGTAAATTCTCTAAAAACTGCATCTGCTAGTGAAAAGTGATGGATGGGAACTGATAGAGCCCAGACTATATCTCTAGAGGATTCCATCTTGAGACATATGTTTGGATTTACTCCATAAACTCACCAGAGGGGGCACAAGCTTAAGGAAAGCTTTAGTCCTTATTATTTAATATAGATTTTCAAACAAGATATAGATACAGGCAAGGTGCAGTGGCTCACACCGGTAATCCTAACACTTTGGGAGGTCGAGGCAGGCGGATTGCCTGAGCTCAGGAGTTGGAGACCAGCCTGGGCAACACGGTGAAACCCTGTCTCTACTAAAATACAAAAAATAAGCTAGGCATGGTGGCATGTGCCTGTAGTCCCAGCTACTTGAGAGGCTGAGGCAGGAGAATTGCTTGAACGCGGGAGGCGGAGGTTGCAGTGAGCCAAGATTGTACCACTGCACTCCAGTCTGGGTGATAGAGTGAGACTCCAAATCTCCCCTCCCCATCCCCCCCCCCCCCAAAATATATATATACACACACACACACACACACACACACACACACACACAACTGTATGAATATTAGTAAATGGAGAAAAACAAGATATAACCTTACAAAGACAACAAAAGGAGCATCTTATACTATACAAACATGTTTAATGGATCAAATAAAACAAGAATGTAAAATAACTTACAAATATCCTCAAAGATATAAAGAAGTATGATTACAACTTTAATTGGAAAGAAGCACATCATTACAAAAATGAATAATTTGGAAATACCTTTATAGAAATAATAGTGAAAATAAAAAACTTAGGTGAGTTGAATAACCAAATAATAATTTCTGGAGAACTAGTTAGTGGTAAGATAAGGGTTTTTTGTTTTTTTTTTCTCTCTCTTTCTCTTTTTTAATTTGTCAGTCTTCAAAATGAGAAGGCACAGTTAAATCATAGACTTCTGTAATTTACGTAGATCCCAAAATAGGAAAATAAATGAGTTAGAAAAAAGTATTTGCAGAAATTACAATGAAAAATTTCCTCACATTATAAATTGATGCTGAATGGGTTAATTAGATGTTAATTGGGATGAATCAAAATATATAGATATATTAAATTTGTAGGGGAAAAAGAAATAGTAGCATGGGTCCTAATTAGTTAAGTAACAGAAAAATAAGGATGGTAGAACATTTTAATATGTGAAGAACTTTTAACCATGCAGATTTACTAAATTCAGCAATCATATCTAGTTTTATTTTCCTTGGTAGGTTATGAACAGGTTTATAGCAGTTGTCTTGCCTGTTTTGTTAAGATAGTTTCTAGATAAAGGACAGTATTATTTTTAAATTGTTGTCAGTGACAACGAACATAGCTATACATAGCAACTCAATTTTATAAACATATAAAAGCACTGTGATAGAAATTCCAAAAGGGATGTAATCATCTATTTTAGTTGAGAAACCTAACTACCCCTCTAAAAGCAAAGATTTACAGTGACCAAAATTATTATGAATAACTTGAATAACATAATTAATAAGCTTAATCAAAGACATGTAAAAATGTGCTTCTGATAAAAGCACAAACATCAGTTTCAGCTCTCCAGAAACATACGAAAATAGTAACTTCAATGCTTTGTATTTAAATGCAGAAAGGAAAAATTTATTTAAGTGAGCAGTAGTTTGCTTGGCAAAATTTTTTCTTAGTAATGACGTGACAGGTATATGTTTACTTTTCCTATGCTTATAGCCCTTATATCTATTTATTCTGTTATTGTGTTGAACAAGCTCTCTAGTAATACATGTAAACCTAATAGGAATCCTTATATTTTAGCCAATCTTAAACTGCATCCAAAATTCCCTATTTAGTAAGACATTTGCTGTAGGGTTTCTTATGTAGAGTTTAACAAAAATAAGGAGTTTCTGTGTGTTCTTTGTATAAAGTAGGCCTGCTATTTCCTTCCTGTTTTGCATTCTTTGTTGCTCTAATCAAATAAATGACTTAAATAAACAATTTTAAATTTTCTTCATTTAAGCAAATGTAAAAAATGGAGTTTTTCTATCCTTCTTATTTTAAATAAAAGTTGCATTTTTCTGTAGTCCTTTTTTGCATAAATTATGTAATGTGATTCTATTATAACACTTCCCTAAGACTCATTATGAATTGTTATAAAATACATAAATTTAGTGGATGCTTGTTTTGTTACCTGTGCATGTGTTCTTGAAAAGCCTTTTAGTTTAAATATTAGATTCCAATTATCCAAAATAATTAAAACAATACCATGAAGTGCTTAACATATCAAAGTAGGAAATGGTTTAGAGTACCCAGAAACAAGATTTCTGAAAATTTTATCTCTATAAAGTACAATATTTTTAATTGAATGCGTTAACTTTTAAAAATAACCACAAGGGACTGAAACATATTTTGAAGATATACTCTAAGGTAAAATAGATGTCAAAATTAGTTATTATGTTTTTGTATTTAAAATTTTTTACAATTTATTTGCTATTCTTTCAGTCATAACTTGTTAATTCTTGAAGCTATCTCAGGGTTGGACGTGGCAGCTCACACCTGTAATCCCAGGATTTTGGGAGGCTGAGGCAGGCAGATCACTTGAGGTCAGGAGTTCCAGATGAGCCTGGCCAATATGGTGTAACCCCATCTCTACTAAAAATGCAAAAATTAGCCGGGTGTGGTGGCATGTGCCTATAATCCCAGCTACTTGGAGGGCTGAGGCGTGAGATTTGCTTGAACCTAGGAAACGGAGGTTGCAGTGAGCTGCACCCCAGCCTGGGAGAAAAAGTGAGACTTCATCTCAAAAAAAAAAAAAAAAAAAAAAAAAGAAAGACATTTAATGCTGCTTTTTACTTTTGCTGGTACCAAGGACAGGTCTCTTAAATATATCATAATGAATTATTACACATGTCTCATCCTTCCCTATGTAATATAAGCAAATTTTCTGTACTGTTTTGCTGAAATTATAGTATTTGGAATAAAATATAAAAGTAACATATGTAAATAACATAATAGAAGACCCTGAAATGTTAAAGATGTTTTAAAACATGCATTTTTGGTGGTAGAAAGGATAACACTGTGAGCACAAAACATGAATTATTACATTTACACTAATACTTCTGTGATTTATTGTTGAATACAAGTAGACTTAACATCTGATGAGACCCTTCTTACAAAAATATTATAATTCTGAGACGGAGACTCCAAATTTCTAGGCATTCATTTTGATACGAATGCTTACTAACCCCTTATAAAACCCACTTCTTTACTTATTCCATCTCCTTGCTTACTTGGTAGAGCAATCTATGATGGCTGGATGCAATTCATATCTTTTACATTTGTAAATGTGAACAAAAAATCAATGGTCAACTTTACAAATAATGTCTTCATTGCTAAATAGGTCTGTGTCTTCATATCTTATTTTTCTTTGTATTTGATACTTGTAAACATCTCCTTGTATGCTGTAGGGACATTTCTATATAAAGTGACAAAAGGAAAAGAAATCGAACTCAGGCTGATACAGTACTTGAATTCATTGATGCCTATAACAAAAGCAGCAGCAGCCACCATGTAGGGCACAGTTTCTCTTGGCTCTGCTGCTGCTTTTGTTTGTTTGTTTGTTTCATCTGATGGTTCCCAGAAACAGCATTGTGTCTAATTATGGTTTAAAAACCTAAGCAATATTCTTTATTAGTGAATTTTCACATTAAGACTCAAAATATTACCATTGGTTTTGATTATGTCATATGACCATGCATGAATCAAGAACATTGACAAGAGGAATAGGTTTCTCAAATATTGCTAGATGACACCACCATCCAACAACCTGGCCTGATAGTAAGAGGTGGTAGTTTCCCCAAAGAAATCACATGATCTTTTCCAGAAGCGGAGAAGAGGGCTGAATGCATACTAGGTAGCAAAGTCACCGTTTCCTTCACAAATCTCCTTTAAAATGTTTCATCTATTTCTTAAAATGTTTTATTTTTAAATGACACATAATTGTACATACTTATAGGGTACAATGTGATTTTGTCATACATGTATACATTATGTAACAAAAATTAGGGTAATTAGTTTATGCATCACCTTAAATATCAAAATGTTTTGTTGTGAGAACATTCAAAATTCTCTCTTCTAGTTATTTTGACATGTACAATAATGTGGACTATAGTCATCCTAATATGCAGTAGAACACCAGAACCTGTTCCCTGTTCCTCCTGTTAATTTTCTACTCATTGACCAATCTGTCCCAATCTCCACCTTTCTCCACCCTTCCCCAGTCTCTAGTATCTGGTCTTCTACTCTGTAGTTCTATAAGATCAGGTTTTTTTTTTTTTTTTTTTTTTAATTCCACAGATGAGTGATATCATGCTATATTTGTCTTTCTGTGCCTGGCTTATTTCACTTAACATAATGTTCTCCCAGTTCATGAAGGTTGCTGCAAATGACAGATTTTATTCTTTTTTATGGCTAACAGTATTCCATTGTGTATATGTGCCACAGTTTCTTTATCCATTCATCTGTTGAGTGGCATGTTGATTCTAAATCTTGACTATTGTGAATAGTGTTTTGATAAACATGGGAGTACAGCTATCTCTTCAATATACTGATTTCATTTCTTTGGGATAATACCCGGTAGTGGGATTACTGGATTATATGGTAGTTCTGTTTTCATTTTCCTGAAGAACTTTCTTACTATTCTCCATAATGGCTGTACTAATGTAAATTTCCACCAATAATGTATAAGTGTTCCCATTTCTCCACATCCATGCCAATATTTGTTATTTTTGATTTTTATTTGTGTGTGTGTGTTAAATTTGTATTTAAAAGGAGTGTTAAAAATCTTTTGTGTTTGAAGTGGGTATTTTTTTAAAAAAGTTATGGGATACATGTGCAGGATGTGTAGGTTTGTTACATAGGTAAACGTGTGCCATGGTGGTTTGCTGCACCTGTCAACCCATCATCTGGTACTAAGTCCAGCATGCATTAGCTATTTTTCCTAATAGTCTCCCTCCCTCTGCTTCACCCCCCGACAGGCCCCAGTGTGTGTTGTTCCCCGCCCTGTGTCCGTGTGTGTTTATTGCATCACTTTTCACAATAGCAAAAATATGGAATCAACCCAAACACTCATCAATGATAGAGTGGATAAAGAAAATGTGGTACATATACACCAGGGAATACTATACAGCTGTAAAAAGGAATGAGATCATGTCCTTTGCAGGGACATGGATGGAGCTGGAAGCTATGATCCTAAGCAAACTAATGTAGGAACAGAAAATCAAACACTGCATGTTCTCCCTTATAAATGGGGGCTGAATAATGTTATTTTTATTTTAATTTTTTGATACTAGTCATGTTGACACATGTGAGGTGATGTCTTGTTGTGGTTTTGATTTGTGTTTCTTTGATAATTAGTCTTATTGAGCATTTTTTCATATACCTGTTGGCCACTTGTATATCTTCTTTTGAGAAATGTTTGTTCAGGTCGTAGGCCTGTTTTTAAATTGGATTTTTTTTTGTTTTTGTTTTTTGCTATTGAGTTTCTTATATACTCTGGTTATTAACCCCTTGTCACATGCTTACTATGCAAACATTTTCTCCCATTCTATATGCTGTGTCTTCATTCATTGTTTCCTTCATTGTGCAGGACTTTTTAGTTAGATATAATTCCATTTGTCTTTTTGCTTTCTTTTGCCTGTGCTTTTGAGGACATATCAAAAAAATCCTTGCCTAGACCAATGTCATGAATAGTTTCCCCCATATTTTCTTCTAGTAGTTTCATACTTTCAGGTCTTATATTTGAATCTTGAATCCATTTTAAGTTGATTTTTCTATATGGTGAGAGATAGGAATGTAGCTTCATTCTTCTGCATGCAGATATCCAGTTTTCCCAGCACCATTTATTGTAGAGGTTGTCCTTTTCTCATTGAATGTTTTTGACACTTTTGTATAAATCAGTTGACTGTAGGTGTGTGGAGTTATTTCTGTGTTTTCTCTTCTCTTCTGTTGGTCTGTGTTTTTATTTTTCATGCCAATATCGTGCTCATTTGGTTACTGTAGCTATGTAGTAAGTCATGTAGTGTGATGCCTCCAGCTTTGTTCTTTTCACTCAAGATTACTTTGCTATTTGAGTTATTTTGTGGTTCCCATACAAATGTTTACATTTTCTCCTATTTCTGTGAAGATGTCATTAGTATTTTCATAGAGATTGCATTGAATCTTTAGATCGCTTTGGATAGTGTGGACATTTTAGCAACATCAGTTCTCTAATCCTTGAATACAGAGTATCTTTCCATTTGTATCCTCTTCCAATTCTTTCATCAGTGTTTTGTAGTTTTCATTGTAGAGTTCTTTCAATCCATTGGTTAAATGTGTTCCTAGTTTTATTTTTTAACTATCGTAAACGGTATTGCTTTCTTCATTTTTTTCTCAGATAGTTTGCTATTGGTGTATATTAATGCTACTGATTTTATCTGTTGATTTTGTATCTTGCAACTTTACTGAATACATTTATTCTAATATTTCTAGTGGGGTCTTTAGGATTTTGTATATGTAAGATTATGTCATATGCAGACAGAGACAATTTGATTTCCTCCTTTCCAATTTTGATGCCCTTGCTTTCTCTTGCCTAATTGCCCTAACTAGGGCTTCCAGCACTATATTGAATAAAAGTGGTAAAAGTAAGCATTCTTGTTTGTATTTTTTTTTCCAGATTTCAGAGGAAAAGCTTTCAACTATTCTCCATTCTGTGCAGTATTAGCTATGCATTTGTCCTATATGGACTTTATTGTGTTGAGGTACATTGCTTCTGTGCCTAATTTCTGAAGAGATTTTATCACAGAGGATGTTTATCAAGTGTTTTTTCTGCATCTATTGAAATGATCATATTGGCTTTTTTCAATTCTGTACATGTGGTGTCTTGTGTTCATTGATTTGCATATATCAAGTCATCCTTGTATAACTGGGATGAATCCCAGTTGATCATGGTGAATGATCTTTTTAATATGTTGTCAAATTTGGTGTCCTAGTATTTTGTTGATTTTTCCTCGTATGCTCATCAGGGATGTTGGCTGGTATTTTTCTTTTTTAATTGTGTCCTTGCCTAATTTTTGGTATTAGAGTGATTGTAGCCTTGTAGAATGCATTTGGAGGAATTTCTTCCACTTTAATTTTTTTGAATAGTTTTTTTTAAAAAAATGGTATCAGTTTAATAAATGTTTGGTAGAAATCATCAGAAAAGCTGTAAGGTCCTGGGCTTTTCTTTGATGAGAGACTTTTTTTATTGCTACTTGATGTCACTGTTCACTATCGGTCAGTTCAGATTTCCACTTTCTTTATGATTTAATTTTGGTAGGTTGTATGTGTCCAGGAATTTATTCATTTCTTCTAGGATTTTCAATTTTGGGCATATCGTTGTTCATAATAGTATATTATGATCCTTTGCATTGTGTGTGGTATCACTTGTAATGTCTCTTTTTCCATCTCTGATTTTAATATGCTGCTTGTCTTAGTTGAGCTTGAGCTAAAGATTCCTTTATTTTGTTTATCTTTTCAAAAAACAACAGTGTTTACTCGATTTTTTTGGGGTTCTTTCCTGTCTGTTTAGTTCATTTACACTCTGATATTTATTTTCTTCTGATTTTGCATTTAGTTTGCTCTTGTTTTTCTAATTTCTTTAGGTTAACATTAAGGTGTTTGAGATCTTTCTAATATTTCTACTATGTTTATTGCTATAATATTCCCTTTTAGAACTGTTTTTGCTATAGTGATAGGTTTTGGTATGCTTTGTTTAAATTTTCATTAGTTTCAAGAAACACTCTTCCTTGGTTCTCTTCCATCTTCTTGGCTGTCCTTATTTTGCTTTGTATCTTGACTGTATTTTCTTTGTCTCAACTTTATTGTTATTTCTTTTAGATTTATTCCAATCATCCTTTTCCCTCTACATATTCTTCATTATTCAACTTATATTTCAATTAGTGATTCTGTTGTCTACATTTTCGACCTTCAGTTCTATAAATCCATTCTGATTTATCTCATCTCATAAGCTCCAGAACTGTAATGTCCCACTGAATGTTACAAAGTCAATGTTCTCTAGCTTAATAAGCCCTACACTTTATTAATTGTACTCATCCATTTAACTCCACCTGCAAACTTGTCTTCTCATATTTTCTGTAATTCATCAAACAGTAACATTAGTCACCTAGATGTCCAAGACACCAAAGAGCCATCTCTTTATGTCTTAACTCTTTCAGTTCCAACTCATTCACCAAAGGCTTCTAAGGTTTTACCTCTCTTTTTTGTTTTTTTTAAATCTTCCCCACATTTTTCTTTTTGTTAACCCCTACCTTATTTCAAGTCTTCATTGAGCATTTTTGCTTGATTTTTGCTCTCTATGCCATGCTTCTATTAGGGTTTTCCTTCTAGAGCACATATATGATTGTATCATTTTGCTGTCTGAAGGTTTTATTTTTTAATTCCCCCTAATGAAATATGGACAATGTACAACCTTATCAGAGTGTTTAATCTGAACTGGTTCCAGCTTACAGCTTCAGTATATTTCAGCATTATCTACCTCAAAACACATGTGTTCTCTATACCATGCTACTTGAAGTCTGTAAATCATGACCATCTTATTTCATGCCCTCCATTAATACTTGCTGTCTAAGTCTCTGGGTTGTCCTTCACCTGTTTTCTTTTTCCCCTCAGATAATGGTTATTTATCTTTCAGGACTCATTTCAACTCTTATACCTTCCGGAAGCCTTTTAAAATACCATTTTTCCAAATTTTGGTTAGACGGTTTCCACAGCACCTTGAGAATAGCCCAGATGTAGTGTAGTCTTCATTAATCTTGTCTGTAGTCATCTATGTTTTTGTTCATTCTCCTTTACAATACTGTATTTATTTGGAAGAAGGAGGACTAGCACCTAGTAATTATCACGCTAAATATTAATGAATAAGACCATTCAGTGATTTTTTTTCCCTCAGCATATCACAATATAAAAAATATTTCTTAAAGGTTTCTTTTTTGGTGGATTTTGGCAGCTCTATGCATTAAAATTTTATATTAGTAGCTATTAATATTGCTATCATATGTTGACATGGGATATTTGATATTTTGAAGCTTATTTTACAGTACTTATTTTTATAGTATTTCGAGTATTGATATTATCAGAATGCCACAATTTTTAATCAGTTTCCATTGAAATTACATTTGAAGTTAACTATGTTTGACCTTATGCATATATTGGAGGTTTATATCTGCTTCATCAATTCAAAACAAGCTATTTTGTCAATATGGTGAAAATTTATTTTTTATCTCTTGTCCAGTAGAGTCCTAGAAATCATTTTAAAACATTTTACGTATAATTTTATTTTCGTTTGTTATCTTTTTGGTATAGGAAAAGGAAGACTAGAATTAAAACTGAAGAAAGCTAAATTTTTGTTTTGAATATGACCCTATTTGTCTGTAGACTGATATATTTATGTTACTGTGCCTCAGTCTCTTCTTCTCAAGTGCTACATTTTGGTGATTCTGCATTCTGTGTTTTTATGATGTTACAGTATTCTCATTTTTCCAGGAACAGTGTATACACCATTAAACCAAAGAACACATTTTCACTCTTATGAGGCCTACATGCTAACAGAGAAGGAGCATACATATAAATATATACTGTATCAAAACTTATAAACGAGGTGGTTGCCTGATATGTGCACTGGCTCTTGGGCAAAACAAGTATTTTGTTGTTGTTGTTGTTCAAAAACATGAATTTTTTCTCTAGGACTAAGTGAAATAATGTTCTTGACTTTCTTAACACCTATACGCTGACCCACAAAACAGAACCATCTGCACTCTGGTAATTGCTTGTGTGAAAATACACATGACAATTTAAAATGGCCTCATCAAGTATATAATCTCCCTTTGTACTTTAGGTACCTTCAACTACTGTATTCCAGTAGAATCTAGGAGCTTCTCACTCAAGCTTAGAAAGTACATTTCTATTTTCCTGTAGCTTCCCTGATATTTTGATTCTTACACATTACCTAATGGGTGTGTTGATAGGTAAATAAAGGTATAATATATACAAGTATAAATAAGAATATTATCAATGGATATAAAAACCTGTTGTATTTTATGTCTGTTATAGTTGAAGCTCCTCAAATTAAAATCTCAACAAAACATGAACACATAACATTAAATTAATGTACCCTGCTAAAAGCTTTAAAAATAATATTTACCCTATATCTTAAAACACAATACAGATCTACCTTTTAGAATCAGGAAACAAGTTAGTAATTTGGAGGAATATATGTAACTGAAAGATTCTTATTGTTTAAAAAGAGAATGGCAAAACAGACAAGGAGCAACTGTAGGAACATATATATGCAGGTGGTGACACAAGAAATGTGTGATGAATTCAAGAAATCCAAGTGGTATAGTCAATACTTGCACCAATGTGCAAATTACAGAAAGTGCATGATCCATAAATGACTTGCATCCCTTGTTCATAGCCTTTCCATTGTCTAGTTAATGCTTTTTTATCCATGCTTGCAGAATGCAAGCTCTTTTAATATGAACCTTAGTGAGAAAATATTTGGGGAAAAAATCTTGTGTACAAAATAAAATCTGTAAAAATATTCTAATGTAAAAGTAAAGCTTTTTGGTAGTTTTTGTCTTACAACAAGAAATTAAGCATTGACAATGTTAATCAGGTAAATATTATTTGCTTTGCAGATGATGTTTACTTATCCATTTTTTTTTTTTTTTTTTTTTTTTTTTACTTTTCCATAGAAATCGTTGAGAGATTTTACAATACATACAGGATTATATAGTTTAGAGTTTAATAGAGTAGGGATAAAGATATTCTTGACTTTATGTTCCTGCTCAGTCCCTTTTTTTAAGCTATATAATCTTAAAACAATACTCTGTAATCTTTAGTTTTCTTGATATAGTAGTCAGCTAATGCTGCAATGATATTGCATAAAAATAATAAGCCCAGTGGTTTACATCAATAAATATTGCTTTCTTATTCAGTTTGTAGGTAGGCTATTTCTCAGCTAAACTTGGTTAGATTTGAGTCCAGGCTGGGAGTGAGTTCATATCTGTTTTACATGGATACATTTTCTGGAAACAAGGGCTATCCAGGTAATGCTCTTTTTAAGGCAGAAAAGAGAATTACAAGGTATGTAACCAAAACTTTCAAGACATTCAAATATAGGTTCATATCCCATTGACCAAAGCAAGTCACATGACCAAGCCCAATATCAAATGGATAAAAAATATACTTCTCTCATATAGAGGGATAGGAGACTGATTATTTCCTAAACAATTAACCATAGTTATCTATGTATTTGAATTGATACTACCTCCCACATAAGAATTTTTGTAAAGTATAAATGAAACAAAGCATTAATACTTAGAAGACTAAGTATTTTTGCAAATACTTTGCAAGACATGCATATTTTGCAAAACAATGGCAGCTTTTATTATCTTTATTTGAGACACCAAAATAATGAAAACCAATGTCACTATAGACAAGGACATATTTACATATGCAAAGATATGCACATTGATTACTACAGAAGTGTTACAAGTCCCAGACAGTGCCATGGACAAGAATCTGTAAACGCACATAGAAAAAGCCCTTTGTTCTCCTGGGATAGATCGAGGAAGGCTTCCTACAGGAGGTGAATCTTGGAGTATGAATAGGGTGCTACAAGATAATAAGGCAGGGAAGCATATATTGAGAAAAAAGAACTGCCTTTGCAGTAAAAGCATGAAAGAAAAATAAATTGAACCTATAAATATATTTTGTCTGTACTGCAAGCCATGTTGTTAAAATTTTATCTCTACATAAGGAGAATATTGAATAGTTTCAGCATGAAAATGGCCTGATTGGATTTTGAGTTATGTAAAATGTATTTCCATGGCCATGTGGCCTAAACTGACAGTTATTATTTAATTATTTTGAATATAGTGTGGGCATCAATATTTTTAACAAATTCTTTAGGAACTTTAATATTTAGTCCAGTTTGAGAATCAATGATTTGAATAGGAGAAAGTAAAGAGAAGTGATATGAGGAGTTACAAGGTGAAAGTTTTGAAGTAGAAGAGTTTTAACTAATCACAATATAGGTTGAAATGTCATTGAAATGAAGAAAACCGAGGTGGCAAGTATCAGTAATTTCAAGGCTGGTTTATCGAATGTTTTGTATTTATGAACATCAAAATAGATATTGTCAAGTACTGAGATGACGACCACAATTGAGCAATAACTTAGGATAGTTGAAGAAGGGACTAGAATAAGTAAAGTAGAATGGCATGTTGACATAAGCCTCAAAGAAGGAAAAACTTTATCATGAGTACGATCTGAATGTAACAAGGAGAGTCAAGAGAAGTACACCTTTAAGTTCACCCTCTGATGTATACAGAAGAAGTCTACTCAGTAAATGTTGAGAGGGATAAAATTCTCTTCAGACATTAGCGAAGTATGTTCAAGTTAGGATGTTTGAAAGAGTATTGTGCTAAAGGTTGAACTGATAGGAGAGATACAGGAGTATGAGAAAAACATGTGTGCCAAATTAAATTATTGGGAAGGGAATCATGAGGGAAGAAACACAACAGGAATGAGGGTAGAGAAATAGATGACTGGTAAAGACTCACTTTGCATGAAGCAGCAGCTAAACTGGAAATGATATTAGTATTCTATTGCTGGATAACAAATTACCACATATTTAGAGACCTGAAACAATTTGCACTTATTATCTTACTTTTTTTGTGATTTGAGAGTTTAGGTGAGACTCAACTAGGTTCTGTGCTCAGGGTCTAACAAAACTGTAATCAAGGCATCAACTGCCTGTGTTCTCATCCAGAGTTCGGCATCATCTTCCAAATTGGCATGATTATTGGCAGCATCCCTTTTCTTCTGGTTCCTCGTGATTACAGGTCTTAGGTTCCTGCTTTTGTGTAAACCGTTGGCTTGAGTGGGAGGTCCCTCTTAGCTCCTAGAGGACCACACAGCTCCTTGGTAAGTGGTCTTTTAATAGGCCTTCTCATGACATAGCTACTTACTTTTTCAAGGCCAGCAGGGGGCTCTCTCTTGCTCCAGTCAGCTAAGACAGAGTTTTAAATACTGCGGTGTAATCAAGGGAGTGACTATTCCATCACATTTTCCATATTCTGTTGGCTAAAAGAAAAACATAGGTTTGTAAGGGGTAGCAATTATACGAGCGTGTGACTTACTGGGGTCATCTTTGAATTCTGCGTGCCACAGAAGTAATAGGATTACATTTCCCCAGGCTTAATAGTGTCAGAACTGGATGTAAGGGACAGGATGTGTATTTTTTTTCTGGCTCCAGAGAGGTAGTGTGAACTGCTGTGATGTTTGATTAGGTACTGAATTATTGTTCTCTAACTAGAGATATATCACCATGGTGAAGGTATTATAGTTTAGGCAAGAAAACTGTAGGATTTTCTGAATGATACGAAGTACAGAGGGTACCATAAAATCAGTGTCAGCAAACATCTTGTTCCACACAAAGGCTAGCTTATGCTATTCAGAGATTGAGAGCCCTGAAGGCTGAAGCAGAAACCTTCTGCTGGGTGGGGTCTGTTTATTCTTTTCATGCGAGTGAATACATATATGAAGCAAAGTAACTTGCTCAACAGTGCTTAGGTAGGTAGTAGGTGAGCAGAACTTTAACCCAAGTTATCACTTAAACCACACTCACTTTCTCTTCTCTCTTGTTCTTCAGAAAACTGTGACCTGTTCTGAATACTTATTGTGCATGTAAGAATATGAAATTCTGTCCTAAGCAATACCTTACAATAAAAACCTGGGAAAGTTATTGATTAGAATTTAATTATTTGGCCTCACATGTTTATATTCCTTAAAATTTTATATGGTTAAGCCATATAAAATTGTCATTTTGTGTCTACAAAGTTTAACACTGACAATTTCATAAGATTCAAATGTAATACATTTCTATGCAATTTTTAAATTTTTGAATTGATGTTAAACAAAGTCCTCTATTCCTAGATACAGGCTGCAGCTCTGTGTCATTCAGTTTCCAGTGAAAGGCCCCAGACCTGTTTTATTCAAATCAGAAATATTTCCCTCTACAATTAGAAACTATGACAAAAGTTGACAACATGTTCGAATACTTCTTTTGTGTGAATTTGATTTTAAGAAAAAAAATAAAGGAATAATGAAAGTCTGAGTTTTCAGTATTTAGATATGCATATATGTAAGAAGGCACATATGTATGAATGAATACAGTTGGATTTGTGTACATTTATATATTGCTATGTTTGATTTTGGTGAAAGATCTATATAATATCTTTCCAGCAGATGTCAATTACAGTCATTTCTTGGAACGAATGTTTAGAAATAATGCATCAGATAACATTTAGTTATATCTTCTCCTCTTGAAGTCTACAAAATGGTTGACAAAAGTTTAGTGCAATGATTTTATAATTTGTTTATAATCAATAGATGTTTGCTTGGAGGATTTAAAGTTCACTGCAACAGAAGATTAAAGCAAATAGCATTAAATCATTTAAAAATTCAGGACAACCCTGTTTTAACTCTTAATACTTACAGATTTATGCCTATAGATATTGACATGGTAGTTAAACAACCTTGAGGTGAACTATCAATGAGTGGTAGTTAGAAACCCCATTGTACAAAATTATAGCTAGATAGGCAAACCAGTATGAACCTTAAACTCTTTGAAATAAATCTACTGAATCAAGATAATAGTATGTTCATTTTCGACTTTTCAAGATTAAAAAATTGTAACATATGCAAAAAGTTTGGAAACTTGGGGAAATAGCACTCAATCTGTGATTTAAATTGTACATATATTTTGGGTTTCTCTTCCTTTTAGAAGTAGTACTATATATTTATCTCTTTTTCTAATAATTTTAAAATGTATAAAGAGTAAGATTTGGAGGACTATGATAATAGAGTTCCAACACAATTTTCAATACTCAAATATGTATATGAATATGTAAGAAATGTGTATAAATTTTGCCAAAAGCTTAAGATCCAGAACTTTAAAATGGTATGATATTTATTGTATGACCATTAAGTTTCATGTTTTCCTAAGGCCTCTAACCTACCTAACTGATGTCTTTTTCTTAATCTTGTAGTTATTAACATCTTCATTATTTTCATTGATCTTTTATGTTCTGTCTTAATGTGTAATTATTTTATCCTTTTGTATCCTATATTTTACTTTTTATCTTATTTTTTACTAGACAATTTTAGAAGTTTAATCAGATCATGTATTTTAAACTTTTAGCAAGTCATGTTAATAAAAGGAATAAGAATGAAATACTCAGCATCTCTGGGGGAATTTCTTCCAAGACCTCCCACAAATACCAAAATTATTGGGTACTCAAGTCTTTCATGTAAAATGGCATAGTCTTTGCATATAACTAATGCACATCCTCCCATATGCCTTAATTATCTCTAGATTACTTATTGTAGCTAACATGATGTAAACTATATGCAAAAAGGTGTTATACTGTATTGTTTGGGGAATAATGGTAAGAAAAAAAGTCTATATCCAAATATTTTTGATCCTTGGTTGGTTGATGCTATGGATGTGGAATTCATGGATGCAAAGGGATAACTGTATTGCATTTTTAGTGATTTTAGTATCACATCTTCCTAATTACTCTTTGTAAGGTCGTCTTCATCGTGTGTTTTCCTCGTTTATTTTTATCATATTTAAATCCCTAGTATGCACATGTGTCTCAAAGACAAATTGCCTGAATATTTGTTACTTGCTGAATTCTGTCGCTCATCATCTAACACCTCATTATTTATTAATTTCATTATGATATGGGTGATTGCTGTTCTACATCTCTCTCATAGGATTTTAAACACCTTAAGATAAGGGCCAGTTTCTGTCTGTCTGTCTTTCAAAATATTCTAATTATATGAACTAGGATCTGTGCTACTCATTTTCACATGGGCAATACCAGTTAGTTTTCACAATCATTATTTATAGATAAGAAAAAAATGAGTTAGGGAATAGCAGACACAGTATTGAAACAAATACTTTTTTGCTTTTGGATCTTACCTTGTATATCAAATGATTGTCAAAGTCAGGGTCCTACCTAGTTTCACTAGTTTTCCCAGGGCCTGAAGTATATTAAAATATACTAACAGATTACAATAGAGTTTGGGAAGTAATATGAGGATAATTTATATCCTTAATATAAAGGATAATAAAGGTTAATATTTGGAGCATTGTGCCCTAGATAAAGATTGCTTAAGGTGTTCAACCAGTGAGTAGTAATTAGAAAGAATCCATGTTTTCAAAAATCATGGATGAATAGGAAAACCAGCATGAGCCATAAAATCATTGAATGTATACGCACTCAGCTATGACTTGGAGATTAGAAATCCCATTGGTTTTTAAGGTAAGAATGCTGAGGCACATCCTGCAACAAATAGTTATCAGGAGATAAACAACATAACACAAACAATAGAACACAGTTTCCATTAAGGAGAATAATATGTGATAGGAACAGAAACCGTACAGATCAGAAAAAAGTAGAAAGGAAGCATCCTTTCAGATAGGTAAACATGTTGATGGGGACTTTAGGAATTTGCTGGTAGTAACTGATTTCAGGGCTCCAAACTCAGTCCTGGTATTCAAATTTCTGTTTTAGAAGTAGTTGCAAGGTAGGGGCACACATTTGTATAAAACAGAGTATAAGGCATATTTAAAGAACCCAGGGGAAAATGCCAAGTGAACTATTTTAGGAGTTGAAAGTAAAGGCAAAGGCTTGAACTTCTATAATACTTCCACTACCTATTGCTACACTGCACACTGGATCAGGTCTGGTTTTCTAACACAACATGTCTGTGACATGATTTTGGTATCTACTGTATTGTGATGAGGAACATGTTAATATAAGAATTCTTAACTTATTATTTTCCCTTTTTAGATAAAGAGATGGGCACTCCAATATTAAATAACCCAATATGTCAAAGTTAGTCAATCACAAAAGTGAGATTAAAACTTAGATGGTTCTGTTTCTTCAACACTACAGCCATTCTACTGTTTGGAATGTTATTTTACATGTGGCATGATTTAACATGAGGAGTCTTGCTAAAACCAATTTATAAACAAATCTACATTGATTGTGGATGATAAATCTGAGAATTTTGTGTCGAGAAATCTTTTAATTTCAAGGGACATTTTACAGCTTTATCTCATTATTCTGGTGAAGTGTATTATGTGTGATCACATACTTCTCATTGTGTAAAACTGAAATGGACATACAAGCTATTCCCTGACAGGCTCCCATTAATATTCAAATGAATATTATGAATACTTGCATTTTATCGATAATTATTCAGGATAGCAGAAAGTGACATTGGATAGTTTATTTACTTATAAATTCTTTTGACTTTATAAAATTAAAATGCACTGCAATATATCTGAAAAATAACACTTGAAAATACATTATTTCTGTTTGCAGGCTTCTTTTTTTTCATTCTAACTCTAAGACTTTAGTTTCTAAAAAAACAAAAATGAATTACCAAAGAATTTATTTCGAGGACCAATGGTTAGATAATATTAACAAATGTTTGCCCTCATATAACGAGTTTTTAAAATAGTGCTTTATACTTAAATCTTTCTAAACTTATTATTTTCTTATGTAGAATAAGTTATAAGAATGAGTCTGAAAACACTTCTCAAGCTATGTGAACAGTAATACTGTATAATTTACAATAATTCAGTTCAAAATAATTTATGTGGCTAATAACATATATTCATGTAGTGATAGAATGAATTAGGGCAGGGAATTTGTGTCTAGCATCAAAAATCTGAAATGACTGGTAGACTAGCAATTTTCTGTGCATTATAGGTGTGAGTTTTAGGTGAAGGGACATGGATCTATGTGTTTTTCAATTAATTTTTTTCTTCCACATTTTACAGGAGAATTCCAGCAGGTGAAATAATGTACATTCTCAATAGGAACACTGGGTCACTTAAAAATCTGTGTTTTTCTAGTAAGATATGGGCAATATTTACCCTACCAAGGAAGCAGCCAACAAAGCATCCACTGAGCTCTATTTTTAAAAGGCTATGTAGAGTTTTCTACATTGTTTTCTTTTCTCAATCATTTTTTTCTGGCTCCTAGCCCATTGCTGGAGAATAGAACATTTATATTTGTATTTTCAAAAGGATGGCTAATCCCTAAAGGTTAATAACTACTGACATATAGGAACCTTTAACCATAATCTACTTACCAATGGATCTATAATACAAAATATATTAAGCTATGTATATGGTAATTATTAAATGTTTAAATATGTTTAAATTAGCAAATAATGTGGTTTAACTTTTTCTTAGTAATGCCTATGAAAGTTCATCTTGTGGAATAGTAGAAAAGTAGAATGGGGCACATTGAGCCCCAAATGAAAAACTAAGTATACTAGAGTTTTCCTTTCAAATAGTGCAACACATGTACATGGTAAGCTGAAAGTTGTTTACCATTTTATGTTTTGTTTTGTTTGTTTGTTTCTTAAGATTAAGGATTAAGGAGGCTACAGAGTTCAGTTAACTCAAATGTAAAAACTTCCAAATGTGAAATTGGTTTGTTTGTTACTAAAATACAGCTTGCGAACATACCAAATTTTGTAAGCAATATATCAAAAACTGAGTCTGATGATTATCTTGGGCTGCTTTTAATTGTGAAAAAGTTGTCTAAAACATGATGCATAAAACCACAATGTTGGATTTCTAAGGTATATTAAGATTATGTTAGTATTTTTCAAATTTATTTCTTTTTAGTATTTCTTTTTTTTAACTTTTATTTTGGGTTGGGGGTACATGTGAAAGTTTGTTACATAGGTAAACAAGTGTCACCGGGGTTTGTTGTACTTATTGTTTCATAGTACCCAGGTATTAGTATTATAGGAAAAAAGTATTTAAAAAAAAGACTTCCCAGCAATCCAAATACATGATCTAATTAACTCATTCTTTTCAATTTTCTATAAAATATTGACAATAGTGATAACTAAGCAAGGCACAAAATGAGCAGTGAAGAGATTAAGAAGGTAATATTCGCTTCTTGTAGTCTTCTACGTTTTCTCAGATTTTCTTTTGTTCTGCACTAATTTAGCACTCAGTTACATCCTAGCTACTTAATTATAAAGAATTCCCACATTCCGATATATAAATCCTGTGTAGTATTCTGTTTTGCTAGATGATGATATATAAGATACAACTGCAAATCTCAGTGTCCCAAAATGACAGTTGTTTATTTCTTTCTCCTGTTACATGCCTATTGCTCCACTCTCTTCAGACTATGGGTTGGAATTAAGTCTGTTTTATGTATCTTTTTCTTCCAGGCATCAGCCTGAATGATGAGCTCTGGTTTGGAATTTGTTCACTTCATGTAGAGAACTGAAAAGACGTACACAAATGGAAATTTGTAATGTCTTTAAACATTTCTGTTTAGATGTTTCAAACATCGTGTTTGCTCACTGTCCATTGGCCAAAATAAGTCTTGTGGCCAAGTCCAAAGTCAAAGAGTGGAAAATTATAACTCCACCTACAAAATTAAAAAAGTAAATGATTTTTAAAAATAATAATCTGCTATACTGTATTCTTGTAGATTCTAGAGTTGTGTGGTTTAAAACTATGTACAATTATGGCTTACAAAATTTTCTATTCATTGATATCCTCCTTGAGCTATCCTCATTTTAATAATTAAACACATAAAAATTACAAAGTGGAAAAAAAGAAAAGTAAGCTGATAGTAAAAAAATATTCCTAGCTGGAGCTAAGCTTCAGGCAGCATTTCATTTTGACATATCAGGGACCAGAAAGTAAATAAAAAGATACCCTGAGCACACCAAACTATAAGCCAACAACTTTATTGATGGTGTATGTTGAAATTTGTTCACAAGAAAACCACACAGCCTCTGATGAGAACTTGTGAATTCTTATTTTTGCATACATTTTTGTGATTTAAATTCCTAACTAAATCTTATTAGAAGCACATTAGAAGCATAGTTATACCAGTTGACAGCTGACAGCCGGAAATGAGAGAAAAGACTTATGGTAAATTGTATGATTGATCTTAATGTTTCTCTTATTTCCATAATATTTTTGTGTGACTCTATAGCTCCTCCTGTAAAGGCAGAGTGTGTTTCCCTGCTCCCTTGACTTTGACTTGGCCATGTAACTTATGTTAGAAATAGAATGGAACAATAGTAAAAGTGTGCCAGTTCCAAACCTAGGCTTTAATATACCTTGGTATTTGTTTGCTCTATTGTGCCTCTTCTATCACCGTGAAATGAACTTATTCTGCTATACTATTAGGCTAAGGAAGACGAGAGACACATAGAACATAACTGACTCCACTGATCCTGGCAAAATCAGTCCAAGTCTAGCTAACCCATGTATGGCTATTATTTTAAGCCATTAAGTATTGGGGTATACATATATATTTTTTTTCATCTTTTTGGCAATAGTTGATAAAAGACCAAACAATCATAAGAATGTGAGAATAATTTTGAAAAATATTTTAGTCTAGAAGTCTTTTGTGTTTAGCTATGTAATAAGAGGAATCTAAGCAATACTTAAGGATATTTAGGTTAAATAAAATTACTTATTATAGACATTGACAACCTTTAATCTATTCTGTTTATTTCCAAGAGTTAGAGTTAGCCGCATTTTTCAAATCCATTTGACATCAGAAAATTAACATTAGTGGGGATAGAGAGTAACATCTCTCTAAACATAATTTGCTTAATAAAGGTTATTCTTGACCATTTAGCAGAGTAAGCAATAATTCTACAACCCTTGGGAACTTGCTATTGAATCCTCCATATGAGGCACCATATATACTGGAAATAATGCTTTGTCATTAAGGAATATAAGAAAATTTAATAAGTTTCAAGAATTGTAGTATAAGTTTGTATATACAGGGTACTATTTTTTTCTTCATCCTTTTAATGAGGAGCCAATGGATATAAGAGATAATGTGACATGATGAGAAGAAAACAGATGTGTTTTCCACAGAACCATGGCTAGAGTGAAGAGTGCAGAATATTTTTAAGATATATATTGTTTCAGTCACTAAATACCTCTTATTGCCTACAACCATGATCTATGTGGCTATATTTGTGAGTCTATTTCAGGGAGTTACAATATCTTAGCTTAATAAATAGCTGACATAATTAATTGATAAAAGCTACAAGCATGCCAGAATGATTTTACAGAAAAGATATTTAGCAATTCATATTTGACAATAAATTATGCAATTTTAAACAACAATATACTTATCAATATGTTTAGTATTTTAAAGATTACTGGAAAAGCTAATTAATAATTATTTTAAGACTAAAAGTTCTGTATTCTTGTTTCTGTAATTAAAATCCAGTAGGATCTAATGCACAAAGACTGATTATCAATTTATTACATTTCCACTTTTAAAATAAAGTCACCTTTCAGTATTTGTGAGTTCTGCATCCACAGATTCAGCCCACTTCAGATTTAACATATTCAGGAAAAAACAATAAAAACATTATAATAATAAAAAATACAAGTAATACCAATACAGTATAACAACTACTTATATAGTATTTACATATTTTAGTAGGTATTATAAGTAATCTAGAGATAAGGTGTATAGGAGGTTGTGTGTAGGTTATATGCAAATAGTACACTATTTTATATAAGAGACTTGAGGATTTGTGCATTTTGGTATCTACAGGGGTCCTGGAAACAATTCCTCATAAATACCAGGTCACACAGGTATTGCAAAGCTAGGAATACTAACATTAACTTACTTATTATGAAAACAAAAAATCATAATTCATCTTATATCCATGGGAATGCCAAGGAAGCATATGTCAGCAATTTTCATTTCTTCCCTGTTAGAATTTTTTTTCAAGGTCTAGTATGCTTCATAGCAAAGCGCTAGGTAATTGGTGTATTCAAATTAAATTTCATTCCAATCTGAAAAGAGGAAAGCAGTGTATTTCTCAATTTTAAGTTATTAGAGCTCACTTCCTAGCCATTCAGCTTTAATCATGTTTACCTCCTTGTACTAATGGTAAAAACATTTATTAAAAATTTTTATTTATTTATATTTTTTTTAGACAGAGACTCACTCTGTCGCCCGGGCTGGAGTGCAGTGGTGCCATCTCGGCTCAGTAAAACCTCTGCCTCACGGGTTTAAGCAATTATCTGCCTCAGCCTCCCGAGTAGCTGGGACTACAGGCACCATTGTGCCCAGCTAATTTTTGTATTTTAAGTAGAGATGGGGTTTCACCATCTTGGCCAGGCTGGTCTTGAACTCCTGACCTCATGATCCACCCGCCTTGGCCTCTCAAAGTGCTGGGATTACAGGCATGAGCTACCGCGCCTGGCTGAAAACAAATTTTGAAAGTATCCCTCAACCCGGTGTTCCATATATTAAATACTGTATGAAGTACTGTATAAATAGCTAACACATGAATTGAAGTCTTGGCTATTATATGTTATGCAGAGTTACCTTTCTCTTTGTTTATTCTGGTTAAAATTTGTAGTATTTGTAATTAATATAGTTATCTCTATTCATGTGAATTTAGTCAGATGATGAATGATGCTGTGGCCGGGCAGATCAGGGATTCCACACTGAGTAACTTTAGAATTGAAAGTCAACACGTCTTTTCCAAACCATCATCATGGAAGTGTTTGCAAAGACATGCCAATGTTAACTTAGCAGATTTAGCCCAAAGTGGATGCAATAAGGTTCAAAAGCTAATCTGAGTGAATAAAATGCTTTCCAAAAAGTTGTTGCTTTTTTTACTCTAGAGAGACAATTTTATAAAACCTGAAAAAATGAAAATTAGATTTGTGTCTTTATATATAAATTTGACAGGGTTGCATTGACAACCTGTCTTGTAAAATACAGTCTTGCAATCAAAATTTAGAAGAATTCTAAAAACCACAAGACTATATAAAGCACTTTTCAACCTGAGGACAGATATATTTAACAATTTACCAAAACACTGCATATGTAAAAATATGTATATGTAAAAATATGTAAGTCTCCATTATGATAACACTTGCATAAATATATCATACAAGTATAGTACTTGCCTGAATCTTGAAACAAGATTTCAAGGGCCAGGCACGGTGGCTCACGTCTTTAATCCCAGCACTTTGGGAGGCCAAGGCAGGTGGATCACTTGTGGTCAGGAGTTCAAGACCACTCTGGTCAACATGGTGAAACCCTGTCACTACTCAAAGTACAAAAATTAGCCAAGCATGGTGCTGTGCACCTGTAGTCCCAGCTACTCAGGAGGCTGAGGCAGGAGAATTGCTTGAATCCGGTGGAGTGGAGGTTGCAGTGAGCTGAGATTGCACCAGTGCACTCCAGCCTGGGCAACAGAGCAAACTCTTCCAGCAAAATATACTCACTCCCCTTGAAGTTTGAACCTAATTTTTAGAGTGCAGTAATGTGGTATTTGGGACAAAAACAAGAATCTAGGGAAGATCCTTAATATTCTCACATATTTGTACTAATCAAGTATGAACAAAGGTAAAAATGAAAGATTGGTATAGGCTTAAAAGTTAGGAATAATTAAATCAAAGTATATTAATAAATATACATAGGACATTTTATGATTGCTTATGCTGACTCAGTAATATCTGAAATTATTGACTGAGAATTATGGTAATTGATTTCATTTATCTAAAATTTGTGGTGGCAAAAGCTAAACGTTTATTTTTTTCCTATTTTGGAATCTAAAATATTGCTTCATAGCAGCATTATGTGGACTAGACCAGCACTGGAAACAGCTAAAATGTTTATTAGCAATAAACTGGATATGTAAATCATGCTATATCCACAGAACAGAACGAATATAAATGGACTCCAACTATAAGTACTGACATAGATGAACTGTACAAATAACACTGAGCAAAATAATCCAGCCATAGCCAAGTATACCCTATGTGATTCAATTTACATAAATTTCAAATAAGGCAAATAGGATTTTTATTATGGTAAAATGTATATAACATAAAATTTACCATTTTAACCATTGTTATCTGTGTACAATTCAGTGGCATTAAGTGTATTTATAATGTTGTACAACCATCACCAATATCCAATTTCATAAAATTTCGATTCCAAACAGAATATCCATGCCCATTAAACAAGAAATCCTGTAAAAATTCCATTCTACTTTCTGACTATATAAATTTTGCTGTTATATTTTTGTATCTGGTTCCTAAAAGATGACAGTAGGGTTAGAAAATTAACATAGAGTGGTACAAGGTGTTTTGAAGTGATAGAAATATTCTATATTCTGTATTTGATAGAGGTACAGAACTGAATGCATATTTAAATTCAGAATTGTACACCTAAAAAGTATGATTTATCTTGTAAGCTAAACTCCAGTAAACATGATGTTGACAACAAAAAAAACTCACCTGTGACAAGTCCCTTTCCATCAGGACAATTGGGAGGCACTAGGAAGAGAATAATGATGTTATTAGTTACATGACTTTTAAGTAACATTGTATTGGGTAGCGACATATTCACCCTTTAAGATTAGTAGGACAGAGTTGATATGGTTTGCCTGTATCCCCACTTAAATCTCATCTTGACTTGTAGCTCCCATAATTCCCGCATGTTGTGGGAGGGACCCCGTGGGAGGTAATTGAATCATGGAGGTGGTTTCCCCCATACTGTTCTCATGATAGTAAAAGTCTTACAGGATCTGATGGTTTCATAAGGTGTTTCCCTTATTGCTCGACTCTCATTCTCTCTTGTCTGCCACCATGTAAGACGTGCCTTTCACCTTCTGCCATGATTATGACTCACATGAAACTGTGAGTCCATTAAACCTCTTTTTCTTTATAAATTACCCAGCCTTGTGTATATCTTTATCAGTGTGAAAGTGGAGTAATACAGTAAGTTGGTGACAGGAGTGGGGCACTGCTGTAAAGATACTCAAAAATGTGGAAGCGACTTTGGAACTGGGTAACAGGCAGAAGTTGGAACAGTTTGGAGGGCTCAGAAGAAAAGAGGAAAATGTGGGAAAGTTTGGTACTACCTAGAGACTTTTTGAATGGCTTTGACCAAAATGCTGATAATGATATGGACAATGAAATCCAGGCTGAGCTGGACTCAGATGGAGGTGAGGAACATGTTGGGAACTGTAGTAAACGTGACTCTTCCTATGCTTTAGCAGAGAGACTGGCAGCATTTTGCCCCTGCCCCAGAGATTTGTGGAACTTTGAATTTGAGGAAGATGATTTAGGGTATCCGGTGGAAGAAATTTCTAAGCAGCAAAGCATTCAAGAGGTGACTTGGGTGCTGTTAAAAGCATTCAGTTTTAAAAGGGAAACAGAGCGTAACATTTTGGAAAAGTTGCAGCCTGATGATATGATAGAAAAGAAAAAAAATTTCTGAGGAGAAATTCAAGCCAGCTGCAGAAATTTGCATAAGTAACGAGGAGCCAAATGATAATCTCCAAGACAATGAGGAAAGTGTCTCCAGGGCATGTCAGAGAACTTGGTGGCAGCCCCTCTCATCACAGGTCCAGAGACCTAGGAGGAAACAATGGTTTTGTGGGCCAGGCCCAGGTACCCACTGCTATGTGCATCCTAGAAAGTTGGTGCCCTGCTTCCTAGCTGCTCTAGCCATGGCTTAAAGGGGCCAAGGTCCAGCTTGAGCCATGGCCTCGGATGTTGCAAGCCCCAAGCCTTGGCACCTTACATGTGATGTTGAGCCTGCAGGTGCACAGAAATCAATAATTGGGGTTTGGGAACCTCTGCCTAGATTACAGAAGATGTATGAAAATGCCTGGATGTCCAGGAATAAGTTTGCTGCAGGCATAGGGCCCTCATGGAGAACCTCTGGTAGGGCAGTGCAGAAGGGAAATGTGGGGTTGACCCCTACACAGGGTCCCTACTGGTGTGCTGACTAGTGGAGCTGTGAGAAGAGGGCCACCATCCTCCAGACCCCAAAATTGTAGATTCACTGGCAGCTTGCACTGCTCACCTGGAAAAGCTGCAGACACTCAATGCCAGCCCATGAAAGCAGCCAGGAGTACCCTGAAAAGCCACAAGGGCTCCCACATCCATGGGAGCCAACCTCTTGCATCAGCGTGACCTGTTTGTAAGACATGGAATCAAAGGAGATCATTTTGGAGCTTTGAGTGCCCTGCTGGATTTCAACATGCATGGGACCTTTAGCTTCTTCATTTTGGCCAATTTCTCCCACTTGGAATGGGAGTATTTATCCAATGACTGTACCCCCATTGTATCTAGGAACTAAGTAACTTGCTTTTGATTTTACAGGCTCATAGGCAGAAGGGACTTTCCTTGTCTCAGAGAAGACTTTGGACTGTGGACTTTTTGAGTTAATGCTGAAATGAGTTAAGACTTTGAGCAACTGTTGGGAAGGCATAATTGGTTTTGAAATGTGAGGACATGGGATTTGGGAGGGGCCTGGGTAAAATGATATGATTTGGCTGTGTCCCCACCAAAGTCCCATCTTGAGTAGTGGCTCCCATAATTCCCATATACTGTGGGAGGGACTTGCTGGGAGGTAATTGAATCATGGGGGCGGTTTCCCCCATACTGTTCTCGTGGTTGTGAATAAGTCTCATGAGATCTGATGGTTTTGTAAGGTGTTTCCCTTTTCACCTGGCTCTCGCACTCTCTCGTTTGCTGCTATGTAAGATGTGCCTTTTGCCTTCCATCACGATTGTGAGTCCTTGGTTTAAAACACCAAAATTTATTGTTTCTGAGGTTATGTGAGTTGGCTGAGTGATCATTTATATTTAGCCTGGGTCAGCTGGGGCTGAATAATGTATTAATAAGATTGTAGGACTGTAGCATCAGCTGGGGTGATGATTGTCTCATCACCCAGTAAGTTTGCCTGGGCTCCATCACATGATAGTTTCATGGTCTCAGCAGTAAGTTGGGGGCAATACCAAATGCAGAAATCTTTAAGTATCTGAATATGTATCATTTGTTGTATCTCTAGCCAAAGCAAATTATGTGATCCAGCTCAAAACCAAGTTGTGGGGAAATAAAATCCATCTCTTGATTAAAAGAGTGGCAAACTCACATTGCCAAAGGGTAGGTATCTACTTTGATGGGAGAATTTTTAAGTGACATTTTTAACAGTTTCATTAGGGTATAGTTTTTTTTGTTTGTTTTTTTGTTTGTTTGTTTGTTTGTTTTTTTGGCAGACAGTGTCTCACTCTTGTCCAGGCTGGAGTTCAGTGGTGCGGTCTTGGCTCACTGCAACCTCCACCTCCCAGATTCAAGCAATTCTCCTGTCTCAGTCCCCCGAGTAAATGAAACTACAGGCGTGTACCACCACACTCAGCTAACTGTTTTTCGTATTTTTAGTAGAAACAAGGTTTCACCATGTTGCCCAGGCTGGTCTCGACCTGAGCTCAGGCAATCTGCCACCTTGACCTCCCAAAGTGCTAAGATTACAGTAGGGTATAGTTTTAAAATTCATGAATTTTGAGTGCATATCAATGAGTTTTTTTCTGTGTATAAAGACATGACATCATCACCATAATAATGATTTAGAAAATTTCCTCATCCCTCTTTCTGCTTTGCAGTCAGTCTCCACTTCTTGACACAACCAATCTCTGATCTTTCTGCCACTAATGATTTGACTTATTTAGGATATAATTTAAATGAAATTATATGTGTTACCTTATGTATCTGGTTTCTTTCATTTAACATGTTTTGAGTTTTCTTCCATAGTTGCTATTCTGCCAATTTAACACTTTATCCCTTTAAAAGCTGATGGAGCTTTGGGGTAGTTCATATATTCAGCTATTATTAAGCTGCTATAAATGCAGGATAAGTATCCCTTATCCAAAATTCTTGGGAACAGAAGTGTTTCAGATTTCAGATTTTACGAAATTTGCATTTTAAACTTACTGGTTGAGCATTCCTAATGCAAAAATTTGAAGTCTAAAATGCTCCAATGAGCATTTCCTTTGAGCATCATATCTATGCCTTAAAAGTTTTGAATTTTGAAGCATTTCAGATTTTGGATTTTCAGATTATGAATATTCAAACTGTATTAGCTTGTGGGATTTATGTGGAAATTCATATTCATTTACTTTGGATAAATACCCCAAATTCAAATTACTGGATCATATGTTAAGTGCATGTTTAACAATACTTCCGTAAGGTGGGTGGTAATGTTCCCTATTTCATTCCTGATTTTTAACAATTTGAATCTTGTCTGTCTCTTCTCTCCTCCTCTTCCTTTCTCATCCTCCTTTTTCCTCCTCTTCTTCCTCCTCCTCCTTTTTCTTCTCTCTTTCTCTCTCTCTCTTTCAGTCTGTCTCTCATTTCTTGGTCAGAATAGCTAAAGTATTGTCTTCATTTACCTTTCCAAGAACCAACTATTGCTTTTTGTGATCATACTTATTATTTTTTTAGTTAGCTATATCATTTATTTCTGTTCTAACTTTTTCCTTTCCTTTCTTTAGTTTGGGGTCAAGTCTGCCCTTTTTCTAGTTTCGTCATGTGTAAAGTTAGGTATTGATTTGAGATCTTAATTATTTTTAAATAGAAGCATTTCCAGCTAAGAAATTTCCTTGAGCACTGCTTTCCTGAATCTCCAAAGTTTTGTATGTGTATTGTATTTTAGTCTTGGTTTTTATTCTTTTCAGAGTATCTTCTAATTTCTGTTATAATTTATTCCTTGTGTTATTGATTAATTGGGAATAGATGGTTTTAGTTATAACATATTTATGAATTATCCAAATATGCTCTTTTTGGATTGAATGATCTATAGATACCAGTTACGTAATAGGTATAGTTGTTGTATAATGTTCTTTAAGTCTTATATTTATTTGATGATCTGTCTAGTTTTTCTATTCATTGTTGAATGTGAGATATTGAAGTCTTCAATAATGTTAGTTGAACTGTTTCTCACTTAAATTCTTTCAGCTTTGGCTTCATGTATTTTGAGGCTCTATTGCTAGGTGCATATGCATTTATAATTATTATATCTTCCTGATGAATTATATATTTTTAATTATATGACATCCTTCTTTGTCTCAAGTAATAATTTCTGTCTTAAAGTTTATTCTAATATTTGTATAGCTACTCTAGTTTCATTTTCAGATTTACTAAACAAATATTAGCATAGAACATATTTTCTATATTTTTACTTCTGAATTGCTTGTATATTTGCATTTAAAGTAACTGCCTTGTAGAGAGCAATTGTTTTTTATCATCATTTTGTTAGTCCATTCTGCCTGTCATTGCTTTTAACTGTATAATTTTATTCATTTATATTTAATGTAACTACTGTTAATGAAAGACTTCTGTCATTTTGCTATTTTCTGTATGTCTTAGATTGTTTATTCCTCAGTTCCTTCATTACTGTCTTCTTTTATGGTACACTGATATTTTATCTTAAATCATTTTGATTTTCTTCTTGTTTTACTATAAATTTTAAAAATTACTTAGTGGTTTCCCTGGGGATTACTATTTTTAGTTTGTAACAATCTTATTTACATTGATACCAACTCAGTTTTAATAGTTTCCAAAACTGCTTCCATATACCTCTGCTCTCTCTGACGTGGTTATTAGGAAAAATTACATTTATATTCACTGTACCCCTGTCAAAATAAATTTATAGTTATTTTTATATATTATATTTTAAATCATATAGGAATAAAAGAATTTAAAACAAAAGTATATTAGGCCAGGCGCGGTGGCTCACGCCTGTAATCCCAGCACTTTGGGAGGCCGAGACGGGAGGATCACAAGGTCAGAAGATCAAGACCATCCTGGCTAACATGGTGAAACCCCGTCGCTACTAAAAATTCAAAAAATTAGCCTGGCGTGGCAGTGTGTGCCTGTAGTCCCAGCTACTCCGGAGGCTGAGGCAGGAGGATGGCATGAACCCAGGACATGGAGCTTGCAGTGAGTCAAGATCGCACCACTGCACTCCAGCCTGGACGACAGAGCAAAACTCTGTCTCCAAAAAAAAAAAAAAAAAAAGTATATTAATACTATTATGTTTTCATATGTGGTCTTCTTTGTTGGTATTCTTCCCTTCTTCAGGTAGTTTCAAGTTATTTTCTAGTGTTCCTTATTCCAGTCTGAAACACTTTGTTTAGCATTTCATGTAGAACAGCACTGCTAGGAATGAACAATCTGTTTTTGTTTCTCTTGGAATGTTTTAATTTCTCCTTAATTTTTAAGAAAAGTTATGAATATACAATTATTAGATGAGAGGATTTTTTTCAGTACTTGGAATATGTCATTCCTCTGTCTTCAGGCAATTATGATTTCTGAGAGAAATAAGCTTTTAATCTTATTGACGATTCTTTGGACATGATGAGTTACTTCTCTCTTGCTGCTTTTATGATTCTCTTTCTGCCTTTTGATAATGTGTTTCAATACAGATGTCATTGAATTCATCTTACCTAGGGTTTATTGAGCTGCTTAAATGTGTAGATTAATGATTTGCATCTAATTGGGAAGTTTTTGCCACTCTATTTTTAATATATTATTTCTTCATCTTTTATTCTGGGCATTTATTATGTGTGTGTGTTGTTCTACTTGATGGTATCCCACAGGTCTCAGGCTGATGTTCATTTTTTCGTTCTTTTTAATATTTCTATTACTCAGATTGGCTAATTTCAGTTTATCTGTCTTCAGTTCCATTGAATCTTTCTTTTGCTTGCTCATATCTGCTTTTGAGCTCCTCTAGTGAATTCTTCCTTTTAGTCACTACTTTTCAACTCCATTTATTTATTTTATTTATGTTTTATAATTTCTATTTATTATTTTCTCAATGTGGCAAGCCATCCTTTTCATACTTTCTCTAGACAGTTTTTTTTTGTTGTTGTTCAGTTCATTGCTATGGTTTTGTTTTCTTTGCTCCAGCTAATAGTAGAACAGAGGCGTCCGTAAATGCCTATAATTAACGAACAAAAACAAGCAAAACCATAGTCTTAGCCTCAAGGCTTTGTATCTGTTTTGGGTCATGCCCTTAAAACTCAAATTAATAATTTACAACTCTGAATTGGCTCTCACTTCATACTTTTATATGGCTTCAACTTAAGGAGTAAATTAGAGCTTATTATCTGGCCTTTTGCGAGCACACACAACCCTGAGCATGCACATTGACTTATAGATTGTCCAAAATATACTGCAGTGTTTCAAGCCTTTACAGATTTTTGTCTCACCAGCCTTTCCTCCCAAGATTTTCGTTTTGTCTATTGTTTGCACCAATCATTATCAATTGTGTCAGGCAACAGCAACCTAAGACATTAACCTATACATATGTTTGACCTATGAACTCTGGGATGCAGCATTAGACTAGGCCAGTCATGACTTAGTAAAAATAAAGACAGGCCTTTGAACTCTTCGAGAGGGTCCCAGACATGTCACAACATGAAATTAGTTCTGATTTTTGTGAACGTGGTCTGGTCTTCTCTCTTTGGTACCAGGAATGTGCACTGGTCTTTCTGCTGAGCTGGCAAGTGGATGATGGGTAATGGGACTGGTGTAATGTAAAACATCACAAAATGTTCTGGATGTGGTGGCACATTCCTATAATCCCTTCTACTTGGAAGTCTGAGACAGGAGGATTTCTTGAGCTCTGGAATTCGATACCAGCCTAGGCAACATAGTGGTGAGACCCTGTCTCAATCAATCAGTAAAACAGAAGAGAAAAGAAAAAAGAAAAAAAGCTGTAATTACCAAAAATAAACCTTCTTTCTTGAATAACTATTCTCCAGGTTGCTGCTATAGTTTAGTTAATTTATAAAGTTTGTAAAAGTTGAATCAGACAGTTATTTCCTAGATTTTGTTGTTGTTGCTTTTTTGGAGGGCCAAAATTTGTATTTACTTACTCTGCCATTTTTACTGATGTCATCTTTTAAGTTTTGTAAATTAAATGGTGTCTTGACAAACAATGGTTTTCAATTTTGAACAAGTTCAATTTGTCATTTAAAAAATACTCTGCATTTTTAATAAATTTGTATCTAAAATTTTTGTCTAGCTCATGGACACATATATTTTAATCTCAACAATTCTTTAATTATTTTCTTTAATTTAAAAATTGTAATCTTTATTAAATTATTTAAATCTGTGCTCTTCAAGTTTCCAGTATTCTCAGGTAACGTATATTGACTTTCAAACTGATGAGTTTATAGGAAACCAAAATATAAAACATTAAGAAAAATAAAAATCTGAGTATATATAGTTTATTTGGAAAGCACAAAGAACTCTAGTTGGAGAATGGGTACAGAGAATGAAGGACGATAGGGAAGGATATGGTGGTAATAAGTAAGATGTCACAGTAGTTGAATGGAAATTAGTCATGTTTTAAACCCTACCAAAGGTATAAAATCTGTCTCAGAATCTTTGCATTGGAACTATGATGGAACTTTCAAGAAACATTGAGGTTGCTCAGAGGGATAATTTACCAACACTTTAGGCTAGCTGTGTGTGTCAACAGAGCAACTTTTGATGGTTCCAACAGGTAGGAAAAAAGGCACATAAATGGAGATGCTAGCATGAGGATAGTAACTGACTCAGGAGCCTGAGAGGAAACTGGGAACTCCATGGAGGAGCAAACAGAGAAATGCATTTAAAAGGATGAGTAGGAGGTAACCATGTGAAGAAGGATAATCAACTTCTGGAGAAAATGAGTAGAAAACATGTCACAGAGACAAGCATTCATTGTTTTTCTTAATGCTTGGCACTTTAATTACCTGGACACTCTTCAGTTTGAGAATTAATATAGATAATTTGTCACTTGAGAATATTGGATGTTTAGGCAACAGAAATATAATAATTTTCTTTTTTAACATTCATCTTTTCAGTGTAGAAAATTAGTGTGGACTATTATTTTTTAAATGGTCTCTATCATATTTAAGGATTGGAAAGCTCAATATTGTTAAGATGACCATTCTTGGTTAAGATATGAGGGCGATCTGACTGTGACATCAGTCACTCCACTGATTTTCAAAATTAATTTGACTGATCTGGCTGACTATGCAGTTGTCCCCTTATTCCCTCATCACTCCATGTATGTCCTTCCTGAAGCTACCTGCTTGGTTGAACAGGATGACCTTCTCCAATAGAAGATAACTGTTCTTCAGTCAAGCTGCACTCCCTGGCTAAAACCTCAAAACAAGCTCTCATGATGACTATTTTTTTCCAAATTGATCAATAGATTTAATGTATTTCCAATCAAAATCCCAGCAGGCTTTTTTTTTTTTTTTTTTTTGCACAAATTGTCAAGTCCATTTTATAACATACAGAAAGGCAAGGAACCTAGACTAGCCAAAAAACTTTGGAAAGGGATAAATTTGAGGATGCTTTTAAGTTTTATTATAAAGTGAGTGTGATGAAGGTACTGTGGCATTGGCACAAAAATAAAGACATAGGCCAAGAGAACACAATAATGAGTCAAGAACAGATAGCCCAATAGATATGTAGTCAAATTTTTAACAGGTCAGTCAAATCAGATTATTCAGTGGAGAAAGAAGTGTTTTCAACAGAACCTACTGAAATATTAGATATTCACATGAAAGACATTACAGTGGACCATTTCCTCAGACCATAAGCAAACATTAATTCCAAAAAAATATGGACCATAAAATATAAAATTTCTAGAAGAAAGCAGAAAAGTGTGGTCTCTATAGACATTCATCATATGGACATTAAATCTCCTGTTTTCTAATTCCCAATTTTTCAATCTCAGCATAGAAACCATTCCTATATAATAGGTAAATTATTAGTAAGTCCTAAGTGATTAATTGGTACACCTGAAATTTCTTGTGTTTGTATTTTAAGAGTCATACTGCTTTATGAAGAGGAAAGCTTATACTCAAAAAATCCAGATAAGGACAATAATATGGATTAAACATTTTGAGACATATATATTTCATTAAAAAAGATTTACCTGTTTTATAATGCTTCCCCCATAATAAAGTGCAAATATATTTCCAAGTCATGAAACATTTCTCCTCAATATTTTAATATTATATAGTACTTATTATGCATCACTGTGCTGTGTGGTTTATAAACATTGATGTATTTAATCCCTACAAACCTATGCATTATGTTCTAGTATTTTTTTCATTTTATATATGGGACCATTGAAGCTAAGAAGTTAAGAAAAATATGCAAAGGCCCACAGATATTACGTGGCAAGGCTCGGAGTCAGATACACGTCTGTTTGACTTTTAACCACAATGCTGTACTGCCTCTGTATTAATATTCCAGTGAGTGGATACACCAATCTATTTAATGAATACCTCAGCGCTGGACAATTCATTTAAAATTTTTCAGATTATGAATATCAGTGTGCTAAACTTTTTTGGATACTAGCTCATGTTTATGATAAATTATTGTCTCTGGATTTCATGGAAATGCATATTTTTAAGACTTTACAAACACTACCAAATTGCATTGAAAACATGGTCTAGATGTTTCTACTCACTCTTTCTCCATATTATATCCAGCATTTGATATAATTCATTACTTTTTTAGTAAGTTAGGTGAAAAAAGACAGCCCTTAAATTTGTGTATTCTTTGATTTGTATTTAGAGTCTGCATACTTTATGTATTTATTACCATCTATATACTTTATTTTTTATTTTATGGGTACATAGTAGGTCTATATACTTAAGGGGTACCATATGAAGTAAGCACAAGCATGAGGAATTGGGTATCCATCCCGTCAAGCATTTATTCTTTGAGTTACAAACAATCCAATTATACTCTTTATTTCAAAATGTACAATTCAGTTGTTATTGACTATAGTCATCCTATTGTGCTGTCACATAGTAGGTCTTATTTATTCTTTCTATCTATTTATTTTGTACCTGTTAATCATCCCCACCCCAAGTCCAGCCTTCCGCTACCCTTTCCAGCATCTGGTAACCATTCCTCTATTCTCTATGTCCATGGGTTCAATTGTTTTAATTTTTAGATCTGACATATAAGTGAGAATGTGCAATGTTTATCTTTCTGTGCCTGACTTATTTTACTTAAAATAATACACAGTTCCATCCATGTTGTTGCAAACGACTAGATCTCGTTGTTTTTATGGCTCAGTAGTACTCCATTGGGTATATGTACCACATTTTCTGTATCCTATTCATCTGTCAATAAACACGTAGGTTGCTTCTGCACAGTCAAGGATACAATCAACAAAGTGAAGAGACAACTCACAGAATGGAAGAAAATATTTGCAAACTACCTATCTCACAAGGGATTAACAACCAGAATATAGGAGCTCAGACAACTCTATAGGAAAAGTCTTAAATTGCCATCAGAAAAATGGGCAAAATATTTCAATAGACATTTCTCAAAAGACATATGAATGGAAAATTGGTATATAAAAATTTGCTCAGCATCACTGATCATCAGAGAAATGCATATCAAAACTACAATGAAATATCATCTAACCCTGGTTAAAATGGTTTATATTCAAAAGACAAGCAATGCATTAGAATAAATACCTAATATAGATGTCGGGTTGATGGTTGCAGCAAACCACCATGGCACATGTATAGCTATGTAAAAAACCTGCATGTTCTGCACATGTATCCCAAAATTTAAGTATAATAAAAATAAGAAAAGGGAACCCTCGTAAACTGTTGGTAGGAATGCAAATTAGTGCAACCACTATGGAGAACAGTTTGGAGGTTGCTCAAAACACTAAAAATTGAATAACCACATAATCCAACAATCCCACTTCTGGGTATATACCCAAAAGAAAGAAAATCAATATATTGAAGAGATAGCTGTACTCTTATGTTTTTTTTGAAGTCATCTATATTTTTTAAAGAATTATCTGTTCATGTTCTTTGTTTTCTACATGGAATACTTTTTAACTTATTTGTACAGGATCTTATATAATAAGATCATCATGGCTTTCACTCTTAGATGTTTCTTTTTGTATATGGTGCATTCATTTTTATTTTTTGATGCATGAAAATTGTACATAGCAAAAGAAATCTATTAGTCATTTGTGAATTTCCCTTTGGTATCATTTTCATGAAAGCTTTCTCTGCTGCAAGATTTGAAAAACTGATTTAAACTTTAATATCTTAATGTATCTATTACCTATATTAAAATCTTTAATTAGCATGTACTTTATTTCATTATGTGGTTTAATGTAAGTTTTTTTCTTAAAATGGCTAATGTTTATTAAACAATGTCTGTTTCCCAGTGATATGAAACACATTTATCATGTACTAATGCTACTCGATATTGTTTGCCTAAATAAATGTAACTTGTCATTCAAGAAGGAATCCTTTTACTTATTTTTTATTCACTTAGCAAAATTACAGACTGATTTATCTCAAGTATTGTAGTGGGACTATAGGATTTACCAGGAAAGGGAGTAGGTGATTAAAATGGAGTGTATTACTGCTTAGTATACTAGAGACACAAATGAATTTGAAATAATGAATATTGTTGCTGTGACAGAGGTAAGCACGGATGACAATCATAAAGGCAGTACTTAGAGTCCCAATTACCCAGATTTGATCATTATACATTGTATGCCTATATACAAATATCACATACACTCCATAAATATGTACAAAACTAATATGTACCCATGAAATTTTAAGAAGAAAATTTTAAAATGAAAGGACTTACTAGGACATACAAATAAGAGTTCTTTAACTGAAGGGCAAGGGAAATTGGATTCCTGGAAGTAAGAAGATAATATGTAAAGCACTAATGTTTGAAATATTACTTTGTACTTATGAAGCTGTAAATAATTAGGTATATCTGAAGTAATATGTGAATGGGTATGGCGTGTTCAGGGAATGTATCGTATATGGGGCAGAATGGGACAGTATAGTGAAAAACTTTGCTAAACATTTCATCCTGAAATTATCAGGCTTCCATTAGATATTTTTCAAAATACTTATAAATTAACCTTTTAGAAAGTTTAACTTGGCAGCAAAACTTGAATATCTATATATCATATATATATATAGACACACACACACACATACATGTAAGTGCTGCACATATGGAAATGTTTTTCCTGTCTTTTTTTCTTCCTCACTTCCTTTTTTCTTCCCTTTCTGTGCAAAAGTATATATTGCATGTATGTGTCAGACACTGGCCGAGATTTTTGGGAGATACAGCAGCAACCAAAAAATAAAAATAAAATCTATATTTTTATGAAGCTTATATTCAAATGGAGCAAGACAGACATTTACCAAATAAAATAGATGGTATCTCACATATTGATAAATGCTCTAGAGGAAAAGAAAGTAGGAAAGGGAATGGAGGTTTCAGCGATAATAAGGGTACTATAATTAAAAACATCTGTCTCAGGGAAAGTTTATTCAGATACTGACTTCAGCGACTGTGCAAACACCTGAAAGCAGTGAAGGAGGGAATTGTGCAGAACTTAAAGGGAAGAGCTCTTGATGTAGCTGGAACACCCAGAGAAACGACTCTAAGGTAGAAGCAACCTTGTTGGGTTCAAGGAGCAGCAAGAAAGTCCACATGTTTTTAAAAGAGTGAGGCAAGGAGAAAGGAAAAGGGATAATATCAAGAAGTAATCAGAGTCCAGGTGATTTAGGGCCTTAGATAGACATTTCAAAAATGTTGGCTTTTATTCGGATTGAATGGAGAAAGCATTGGAGGGTTTTGAGTTTAGGAGTGACATGATGGAGCGTTACATTTTTAAAAAAATAACCCTGAATATTGTGTTGAGAAAAAATAAAAAGGAACAAGTAGAAACAGGAAGACCAGTTAGGGCTATTTTAGAAATTAGGTAATCACTCATGGTTACTTAAAAGAAGGTAATTACAACTGAGCTGGGAAAGAAAATGTTTTCAGAGCCTGGATATAATTTTGGGTAGTATATAAATAGTTCGTAGTGGCTGAATAAAACCTTTCTTATGGAATTAACTGCTTGCACTTTAAAACATTACTTTGGCATTTGGGTAGATTTTTTGCTGATTTTCTAGGTTTATGAATATGTTCAAAATTGTTTAGAATGTCAGAGGTCTTCCCACTAAATGAGTAAATATAATAAATTGAGCCCTAATAAAATGGCTGTTATTTTCAGAAAAACTGGTACGTTTGAAGTTATATTTACCTGAAGAAAGTACCAAGCTGTAAGCACCTTATATTTCATAAAAGATTCAACAACTAATTTCTAAATCTTCATAAGGTAGAGTGCTCTAATTGAAAGAATGAACTCATACGGAGTTGTTCCATTTGGTGTTTTAATTTCTGGGTAGAAAGTGGTGAAGATCAATAAGTTTTTATGACAGAAAACCACTCAAGATCCAATTAAGACCATTTAGTTTCACTGAGACCCAATACCTTGCCTCTAATTCTCCAATTATACAAATGTACTATTGATCTCTGAAGCAGGTCTGTCTCGACACTGTTCTTTATACTTTCTTAAAAGGCCCTCCCTGACGAGGTCCTTCACACCCCTTGTAAGTTGGATTCCTAGGTATTTTATTCTCCTTGTAGCAATTGTGAATGGGAGTTCACTCATGATTTGGTGCTCTATTATTGGTGTATAGGAATGCTTGTGATTTTTGCACATTGATTTTATATCCTGAGACTTTGCTGAAGTTGCTTATCAACTTAAGGAGATTTTGGGCTGAGATTATGGGGTTTTCTAAATATACCATCATGTCATCTGCAAACAGAGATTGTTTGACTTCCTTTCTTCCTATTTGAATACGCTTTATTTCTTTCCCTTGCCTGATTGCCTTGGCCAGAACTTCCAATACTATGTTGAATAGGAGTGGTGAGAGAGGGCATCCTTGTCTTGTTTCAGTTTTCAAAGGGAATGCTTCCAGCTTTTGTCCATTCAGTATGATATTGGCTGTGGGTTTGTCATAAGCAGCTCTTATTATTTTGAGATACATTCCATCAGTACCCAGTTTATTGAGAGTTTTCAGCATGAAGGGGTGTTGAATTTTGTCGAAGGCCTTTTCTGCATCTAGTGAGATAATCATGTGGTTTGATTACATTTATTGATTTGCGTATGTTGAAGAGGACACAAATGGAAAAACATTCCATGTTCATGTATAGGAAGAATCAATATCGTAAAAGTAATTTATAGATTCATTGCTATCCCCATCAAGATACCATTGACTTTCTTCATAAAATTAGAAAAAAAACTACTTTAAATTGCATATGCAACTACAAAAGTGCCCGTATAGCCAAGACAATCCTAAGCAAAAAGAATAAAGCTGGAGGCATCATGCTTCCTGACTTCAAACAATACTATAAGGCTACAGTAACCAAAACAGCATGGTACTGGTACCAAAACAGAGATGTAGACCAATGGAACAGAACAGAGAGGCCTCAGAAATAATGCCTCACATCTACAACCATGTGATCTTTGACAAACCTGACAAAAGCAATGGGGAAAGTTTTTAATAAATGGTGTTGGGAAAACTGGCTAGCCATATGCAGAAAACTGAAACTGGACCCCTTCCTTACACCTTATACAAAAATTAACTCAAGATAGATAAAAGACTTTTAAATGTAAGACCTAAAACCATAAAAACCCCAAAAGAAAACCTAGGCAATACCATTCAGGACATAGGCATGGGCAAAGACTTCATGACTAAAACTTTAAAAGCGATGGCAACAAAAGCCAAAATTGACAAATGGGATCTAATTCAACTAAAGTTCTTCTGCACAGCAAAGGAAACTATCATCAGCAACCTACAGAATGGGGGAAGAGTTTTTGCAATCCATCTGACAAAGGGCTAATATCCAGAATCTACAAGGAACTTAAAATTTACAAGAAAAACACAACTTCATCAAAAAGTGAGCGAAAGATATGAACAGTCACTTCTCAAAAAAAAAAAAAAAAAAAAAAAGGACATTTAGACAGCCAACAAACATGAAAAAAAGCTCATCATCACTGGTCATTAGAGAAAGGCAAATCAAAACCACAATGGGATACCATCTCATGCCAGTTAGAAAGGCGATCATTAAAACGTCAGGAAACAACAGATGCTGGAGAGGTATATGGAGAAATAGGAACACTTTTACACTGTTGGTGGGAGTGTAAATTAGTTCAACCATTGTGGAAGACAGTGTGGCAATTCCTCAAGGATCTAGAACCAGAAATAACCATTTGATCCAGCAATTCCATTACTGGGTATATATCCAAAGGATTATAAATCATTCTACTATAAAGACAAATGCACATGTATGTTTATTGCAGCACTATTCACAATAGCAAAGACTTGGAACCAACTCAAATGTCCATCAATGATAGACTGGATCAGGAAAATGTGGCACATATACACCAAGGAAAACTATGCAGCCGTAAAAATGATGAGGTTTTTTTTTGGGAGTGGGGGAGGTGGAATTTGGCTTTTGTAACCCAGGCTGGAGTGCAATGGCACGATCTCAGCTCACTGCAACCTCAGCCTCCCATATGCAAGGGATTCTCATACCTCAGCCTCCCCAGTAGCTGGGATTACAGGCACGCACCACCACATCCAGCTAATGTTGGCCAGGCTGATCTTGAATTCCTGGCCTCAAGTGATCCACCTGCCTTGACCTTCCAAAGGGCTGGGATTACAGGCATGAGCCAATGCGCTGACCCACAGAGCATTTCAAAGTCAGCCTGTCTGTCTCTCTTTGTCTCTTTCTCTTTCTCTCTTTCCTTCCTTTCTTCCTTCTTTCGATTTTCTGGCGATATCCATCTAATGATGAGTGTGGGCTATTGAAGTCCCCCACTATAATTGTATTGGAGTCTACCTCTTCCTTTTGATTCGATATATTTGCTTTATATATTTGGGTGCTTCAGTATTGAGTGTATATGTATTTAGAATTGTTTTTATCTTCTTATAGAATTGATCTCATCTATTCTGTCATTCTATGTATTTTAACTGAGAAATGTAATCCATTTACATTCAAGGTTATTATTGATAGGTGACGACATATACCTGTCATTATATTAACTGTTTTCTGTTTGCTTTATATATCTTTTGTTCCTTTCTCTCTTACTGGTTATCATTGTGATTTTGGTGGTTTTCTGTAGTGGTGACATTTGACTCTTACTTTGCTCATTTGTGTGTTTACTAGTAAGTTTTATATTCTCACGTTTTTTGTTTGTTTGTTTTATGGTACATACTGCTCTATTGCTTCTAGGTTTAGCACTCCCGTTGAAGTTCAGTGGCAATGAATTCCTTCAGCCTTTTGCTTCTCTGGGAAATACTTTATTTCTCCTTCATTTACGAAGGATAACTTTGCAGATTATAGAGTATTCTTGGCTGGCAGGTATTTTTTTTCTTTCAACACTTTGAATATATCATCCCATTTTCTCCTGGCCTGTAAGGTCTCTGCTGAGAAATACTATGTAAATCTGATGGTAAGCCCTTATATGTGTGACTAGATGCTTTTCTCTTGCTACTTTTAGAATTCTCTTTGTCTTTGACTTTTGACAGGTTGATTATAACATATCGTGGAGAAGATTTTGTTGAACTGGATCTATTTGGGGATTTATTTGCTTCCTGTATCTTAATGTCTAAATCTCTTGATAGTCTTGGGAATTATTTAGCTATTATTCTGTCAAATATATTTTCTATGTCATTGGCCTTCTCTTACTTTCCAGAATACCCAAAATTTGATTTTTGGTCACTGTATGGTGTTCTATATATCATGTAGGCTTTCTTCATTCTTTTTTACTGTTTTTTTCTGGCTGACTGGGTTATTTTGAAAGACATGTCTTCAGGTCCTGAAATTCCTTTTTCTGCTTGATATAGAGTGTTGTTAAAGTTCTAGATTATATTTTCTATTTCATTCAACTGAATTCCATTACTGTATTTCTGTTTCTTTTTATGATATCTCCTTGGTGAATTTCTCATTCACATCCTGAATTATTTTTCTGATTTTTCTATTGTTTATATACATTATTTTGTATCTCACTGAATGTCCTTTTTTCATTTTTAACTTTTGCTGGTACATAGTGTATATATTTATGAGGTACATGAGATGTTTTGATACAGGCATGTGTATAATAATCACATCATGAAAAACAGGATATCCATACCCTCAAGCATTTATTCTTTGTGTTACAAACAATCCAATTATACTTCTAGTTATTTTTAAATGTAAAATTAAACTATTATTGACTATAGCTGCCTTGTTGTGCTATCAAACACTAGGTCTTATTTATTCTTCCTCAATAAATTTTTGTACCCATTAACCATCCCCATCTCACCCCCACCACCCACCCCTACTACACTTCCCATACTTTGGTAACCATTCTTCTACTATCTATGTCCATGAATTCAATTGTTTTGAGTTTTAGGCCCCATAAATCAGTGAGAACATGTGATATTTGTCTTCCTGTGCCTTGCTTATTTCACTTAACATAATGCCCTGTAGTTCCATTCATGTTGTTGCAAATTACAGAATCTCATTCTTCTTCATGGATTAATAGTACTCCGTTGTGTATAATTGCCACATTTTTAATCTATTCATCTTTTGATGGACACTTAGGTTGCTTCCAAATCTTGGCTATTGTGACTAGTGCTGCAAGAAACATAGAAGTGCAGACATCTCTTTGATATACTGATTTTCATCATTTTAGGGTATATATCCAGCAGTGGGATTTCTGCATCACATAATAGCTCTATTTTTAGTTTTTTTAGTAACTCACTAAACATCTTTAATATCATTTTGATTTTCAGGAATTTCATTAATTCCTTTTTCATTGGAATCTTGCTAGAGAATTATTGTGTTTATCGGGGGTGTTACTTTCCATCTTTTTTCATATTTCTGGCATTCTTACATTGATATCTGCACATCTGGTACTATAGTCACTTCTTTCAATTTTTTGGGGTTGACTTTCATAGGGGAGGAGTTTTTACTGAAGATATATCTATGTTGTTGGTTGTGTAGGGCACTTTGGCTTTGATTGTGGGTGCATGCAGTAATGTAGTCTTCATGTGATTTCTTTGGCTATGAACAATGTCAGTGTTGTCCATAATTTCCTAATGGTTGTGTGGTTGTTATTGAAGGCTATATGGTGAGGCTTTGTTGGGGACAGGGTTGACAGGTGGGCCATTCTTTGGGTCCCCATAGTGGCAGACATAGGCTATGTGGGTGAATGTGTCCTTGGGCTCCAGAGACGCATGTGTGGCATGGACAGTTGCAATAGTGGTGATGGGGCAACTCTTGGTTTCCCAGGTGGCACGTGCTCATGTTAGTGATGAGTGTGATGGGTTGTGTCATTCCTGAGACCCCCACTTGGAACATTCAGGTGTGTGCCAGCAGTTGTGGTGGCAGGCTGGGCAGGCCTTACCTGCTACCCCTGGGAGGAGTACAGAGATGTCAATTATGGTGCACTGGGCAAGGCAATCCCCAGTCCTCTGGTCAACCTGCTTGGGTCCAGCAGCAGATTTTCTGGGCGTGTTATTAGACCCCTGGTAGTGTGTATGCAGAGTCGGTGTGACTGATGGAGTGGGGTGGTTCCCATGTCCCCAGTTGCTGTGCTCAGGCATGGAGGGAAGCAGTCCCATTTGGGGCCGGCCTATCCTCAGATCCCCCTGATGTTGTACACAGGCATAAACTATGCCAGATGAGGCAGGGCAGGGCCTCTGGACAGCACACTTGGGTGCTTGTGGAAGCAGGCATTCTTGGACTATTATTAGGTTCTCAGGTGGTTTGTGTGTGTACCTGGAGTGGCTTACAGTGTGGGGAGACCCCCATCCCCCTAGCAGCATGATCTAGTACTGGGCAGGAGGGTGAGTTGTAGCAGGTGAGATGGGACTGTTTTCAACCACCCCAGTGATGTGCATCAGATCAGGCTGTGATGGGCAGGGTGTGGCAATCCCCAGGCTGCTTGTGGTGTGCCTGGGTGGCAGCAGCAGTGTCAGTGGGTGAAGAGAGATTGTATTTTCAGAGTGCCTGCAAGTATGCTGTGGCCCTGCTCCTGGGGGCATAGAAGGCGACCACCTCAGGCAGGCAGCTCTCAGGTTCAGGGGAACATGTACTTTGTCCTCCACCTGCAGCAGTGAGAGCCTGTTATTAGGTCACATGCAAGTGCACTGTGGCCCTGCAGCTACGGGGAGTGAGGTTGCCGTCAGTCTCATCAGCCCCAGGCAGGCGGGTTCTAGACTGCAGGAAAATGTGCTTTGGCTAACTTTATCCTGGGACAGCCTCCCTAGTTTGCTGTACTGCCCATGTGTGCTAGAATGCTGGGGTTTCTGCTGCTGTGCTGGGTCCAACTAGCCTTGTGCAGTTGGACTAGCCATCCATTTGGAAGTAGAGGGATGTGAATGGGGTTCCAGGGATGTGGAAATGCAGGGGCTGTTGAGCCCTAGGGCAGGATGCAGTCTGATGGAGGCTGGGCACTCAAAATGGTGCCATGTGGCTACTTGGGTCTCCACGGATCCATGGGACCCAATGTGAGCTCCCTCTTAGAGGTGATGCTGTCATACAGACTCCAGGGATTGCCCTATGCCAGTTTCAGGGCCTGTGAGGGTTGAGGGACTCTTCTATGACTAGGATTGCAGGAGTCCTTGGTGAGAATGTGAACCATGGAGATCTCTCACCCTTTTCCTGCATTGAGGAGCATTTCAGGGCTTCCAGCAGATTCGCACCAGTTTGGCCATCTCACCTCTGGCTCCTCTTTTGCCTCAGGTGTTTTTTTTTGTTGTTGTTGCCCTGAGAAATTCCAGCGTTCTTTCTTTGGTGTTCTATTTGAGGTATGGTTATGTACTCACTATTTTGCTTATCATTTGTGGTGAGGTGAATATTCAGTGCCTCTACTCAGCCATTTTGAAGCCCTCCTCATAACAAAATGATTCTTGGAAGAAGATGGGGTTACCTCATATCCATAAACCTTTAATCATTCAATAAAATGAGTAAATGGAGAAGGCATACACAGTGCTTCCTCATGGTGTTTGGTCCCTTGTAGTGGTTTGGAATTCTTTTGAAATGTCTTATATAGTGTCAAAGTTATAGAGAAATAAAGAATAACTATGAAATCGCAGCTTTTAAAGATTGCTGAATATTTGTAATAGCACTTTTTACACAGCATGGGATTTATGATTTTTAAATCATGAGACAAAGTGTAGGGAACCAGGTTGTAGAAAAAAGATTACCATTTAATGTCACTTACTATATCTAAAAGTGACTGGAGGCTGGGCATGGTAGCTCAGGTCTGCAATCCCAGAACTTTGGGAGGCCAAGGTGGGTGGATCACCTGAAGTCAGGAGTTCGAGACCAGCCTGGCCAACATGGTGAAGCCCCATCTCTACTAAAAATACAAAAATAATTAGCCGAGCGGGTGGCACACACCTGTAATTCCAGCTACTCGGGAGGCTGAGGCAGGAGAATCACTTGAACCCGGGAGGCAGAGGTTGCAGTCAGCCGAGATCACGCCATTGCACTCCAGCCTGGGGGAAAGAGCGAGACTCCTTCAAAAAATAATAATAATAAAATAATAAAAGTGACTGGAGCTTAATTTGTTGGACTAGGATTTGGAATAAGGAAGAGGCAGAAAGTGGAATAATAAAACCATGAGTTTTAAAGGCTGTTTTTAAGATACTTTTTGGTTGTTAAAGAAAATGTTTAGCTTTAGTTATTCCTTTATAACAATCACTTAGCGGTATTTTTTCAGTAAATGGTTTAGACAGTGTTTGAGAATAATATTTAGAAATACGCACAAAAGTCGATGCCCTTCCTTGGTGTCCAAGTTGTGGTAGAAATATATGAGAAATCCAGAATAGCTTGTACTTTCATCATTATTCTAGATTAGAATTCATTGGTATTTACTGGGTAAATAATTATTAAGTTTATTATTCATTTATTGAATACTATATATCAGACAATGTACAAATATTTGGTATGTTATTTTTATTTAATCCTTACTGAAATTCCATTAATCCATTTTGCTGTTTCATTTTATTTATTAATTCAAGGATTTATTAGGGAAGAAGGAACATAAGTTCAATGATAAATTAGGATTCACCCTAATATTTTACTATAAGAAAGATTAGTGATTGGCTTGAAAGCAGAGGCTTTGTTAATTTTCTAGTTGTATGGAATTACCATTTTAAAGATAAGAGTCTGTGGATGTTTATTCTCTAAGACTTTGACTTTGAAATTTCCTATTTTGTTTAAAAGTATTTAGAGACTATCCGAGAAACTTTCAGACTTTGGAAAGTTTTAGTCACTTTAGCTAAGAAAAAATTCAGAAAATTAGGTTGAAAAGCAATTTTAAAATAAATGATAAAAACATTCTTAGAAAAATAACATATCAATCAAACTTCATTTAACACTTCCTGATAAGAAAAATCATAGGAAAGATGAAAAATCTATTTATTTTACCTTCTGGTTCTACAAAATACCTATATGCAAACTATATTAACTTAAAAGCATTTTGTGTCATCTTCTAATTATTTGAATGACAAGAAATAGCTTTCAGGTAAAAAAGCTTTTAATACATACTTTTTTTTGCAAACATAGATCACCTGTATTTTTTATTTTCATATATATTGAAATAATATTTAATTTTCAGCTGGCTAATTACTTATAAAATTTTGCATTCTAAGTACCACTGAGTAATTGTGGATGAATGTATTATTATAAAATAGTATCTGATTTCCAGTTTTTAATACATTTTGGTCTATTTTTGTTTTACAAGAGGGTGAAATTTGGTATAGTGGCAATATAGCTTTCCATTTTCAATGCATTTGATCAAAATCAAATATAACTTCCTAGCCTCTGGTAACCATTCTTCTACTCTCTAAACTTTGCAAAAAAAAAAAAAAACAAAACAAAAAACAAAAAACAAAACCCCAAAAAACCAAAAAACCCTTTCTTAGAGCAATAATCATATTTCAGTATATTATTTAAATAGCTTACTTGAAGGTATGCCATATTTGGAAGATATTCCATTTGAATGTGAATATTTAAATACTTTATAAAGAAGAGCATCATCATTTTTTAGATAAATAAAGAAGGGAAAGGAATGGTCCCGGGTAATACAAACAGCTACATTGAAAATACAATGTGCATCTCCTGATGGTTGGAGCATATTCACTAAATGAGAGCTTCTAAAATAGTTACCACAAATTTCAAATAGTTACTAGAAGAAGAATATATCAAAAGCATTTCTGGTACAGTATGACTGTCTCTGTAGAAAGATAACTTTTACATAAAACAATATATGTTAACTCTTAAGCTGATGGTAATGGGCAGAATATTCATTTTAACTACAGCGGTACTCGTGTTTTTTAAAACAACTTTGGGATATAATTTACATGTCATAAGATTAATTCATTTTGTGTGTACAATTCAATGATTTTTTGTACATTTGCCATATTATACAACCATCACCACAATAAAGTTTTTAGAATACTTCCATCCCCACATAAAGATTCCTCATGCCCATCTGCCATTAATCCCTATTTCCACCTCTAGCTCTAGGCAACTACTAATCTAATGTGTATCTCGATAGGCTTGACATTATTGAACCTGCCATATAAATTCAATTATGAAACAAGTGGCTTTTTGTGACTGGTGTGTGCCATTTAGCATGACATTTTCAAGTTTCATTTATGTTATAGCATGTATCATTACTTCATTCTTGTATTGCCAAATAGTATCTCCTCATATGGATATACCTCAGTTTGCTTATTCCATTCACTGGTTGATGTATACTTGGGTGGTTGCAATTCTTGGCCATTTTAAAGAAGGCTGCTGGTACTGGTATTCAAACACATTTGGTCATGATGGTGACTACAGGTAGAAGCTGAAAGCTATTATTAACAATATTACTGAAGGTAAAGGAGGAGAAATCACTTTGACAGGCATTAAAAGGTATGGGAATTTAGCAAAGGGTAATGTAAACAGAAAAGAAAAAATCTATTAGATTAGTAGTAGTGAATGAAGATTCTCCCTCCTCTGGGAAAAGTACAAATCAATACATTATTTTAATAAATATTAGGTACCTACTTTGTGTCAGTTACTGAGGTAAGAGATTGTCAGAATACTGGGTGTGGGGAAATTTGTAAACTAGCAAAAAGATAATCTGAATGATCTCTATAGAAACTATAAGAGATTTTTCAAGAAGGAAACATTGCTGACAAGTTTAAAAAGAAAAGTTAATGGAAACAATATCTTACATGCAAGATAGAAGCTTCTGATAATATTATTCCTCTTTCAGAAAGTGTGTGCTATTTGGTATTTGAATAAGTATCTACTTGAAATCCTCTAGGGAGACACTTTTACAGGAATAGTTCATGTAGATCCTATAACATGGTTGTCAATTCTGTTATTTACAATAGAGTACTCCCAAAATGTGCTCTAATGCTTATTTAATCAAGTTATCAGATGGTTTGTATGACCTTGTAGGTTTTGAATATGACTCTTCCTAATATGAAAAAGCCAAATGACTATCTCTATAATATAATGTAATAAGGTACTTTGATAATTTGATTTTCAGATGTTTCATTAAGCTTTCCTGGTTACTTTGTAGCTAAGCAACAAGGCCTATAGAAAGGCACCTGATATACCTGAGAAAGAGTGCGAGCAAGAGAGCAATATGAATTCTTTCTGTGATTATTATGTTTTGAAATTATATTGAACTTTCTAGAAGAGTCTTCCCCAAAATATGTCTCAGAACACTAGGCACATGAAATGCCCATTAGAAAATGAAATTTACTTTGGTTAAGTAAATTTAGAAAATATTGCGTAGTGTATCGCTTCTTTTTTTTTTTTTTTTTTAAATTTATTTATTATTACTAAACTTCAAGTTGTAGGGCACATGTGCACAACGTGCAGGTTTGCTACATATGTATACTTGTGACATGTTGGTGTGCTGCACCCATCAACTCGTCATTTACATCAGGTATAACTCCCAATGCAATCCCTCCCCCCTCCCCCCTCCCCATGATAGGCCCCGGTGTGTGATGTTCCCCTTCCCGAGTCCAAGTGATCTCATTGTTCAGTTCCCGCCTATGAGTGAGAACATGCGGTGTTTGGTTTTCTGTTCTTGTGATAGTTTGCTGAGAATGATGGTTTCCAGCTGCATCCATGTCCCTACAAAGGACACAAACTCATCCTTTTTTATGGCTGCATAGTATTCCATGGTGTATATGTGCCACATTTTCTTAATCCAATCTGTCACTGATGGACATTTGGGTTGATTCCAAGTCTTTGCTATTGTGAATAGTGCTGCAATAAACATACGTGTGCATGTGTCTTTATAGCAGCATAATTTATAATCCTTTGGGTATATACCCAGTAATGGGATGGCTGGGTCATATGGTACATCTAGTTCTAGATCCTTGAGGAATCGCCATACTGTTTTCCATAATGGTTGAACTAGTTTACACTCCCACCAACAGTGTAAAAGTGTTCCTATTTCTCCACATCCTCTCCAGCACCTGTTGTTTCCTGACTTTTGAATGATCGCCATTCTAACTGGTGTGAGATGGTATCTCATTGTGGTTTTGATTTGCATTTCTCTGATGGCCAGTGATGATGAGCATTTTTTCATGTGTCTGTTGGCTGTATGAATGTCTTCTTTTGAGAAATGTCTGTTCATATCCTTTGCCCACTTTTGGATGGGGTTCTTTGTTTTTTTCTTGTAAATTTGTTTGAGTTCTTTGTAGGTTCTGGATATTAGCCCTTTGTCAGATGAGTAGATTGCAAAAATTTTCTCCCATTCTGTAGGTTGCCTGCTCACTCTGATGGTAGTTTCTTTTGCTGTGCAGAAGCTCTTTAGTTTGATGAGATCCCATTTGTCAATTTTGGCTTTTGCTGCCGTTGCTTTTGGTGTTTTAGACATGAAGTCTTTGCCCATGCCTATGTCCTGAATGGTACTACCTAGGTTTTCCTCTAGGATTTTTATGGTATTAGGTCTAACATTTAAGTCTCTAATCCATCTTGAATTAATTTTCGTATAAGGAGTAAGGAAAGGATCCAGTTTCAGCTTTCTACTTATGGCTAGCCACTTTTCCCAGCACCATTTATTAAATAGGGAATCCTTTCCCCATTTCTTGTTTCTCTCAGGTTTGTCAAAGATCAGATGGCTGTAGATGTGTGGTATTATTTCTGAGGACTCTGTTCTGTTCCATTGGTCTATATCTCTGTTTTGGTACCAGTACCATGCTGTTTTGGTTACTGTAGCCTTGTAGTATAGTTTGAAGTCAGGTAGCGTGATGCCTCCAGCTTTGTTCTTTTGACTTAGGATTGTCTTGGAGATGCGGGCTCTTTTTTGGTTCCATATGAACTTTAAAGCAGTTTTTTCCAATTCTGTGAAGAAGCTCATTGGTAGCTTGATGGGGATGGCATTGAATCTATAAATTACCTTGGGCAGTATGGCCATTTTCACGATATTGATTCTTCCTATCCATGAGCATGGTATGTTCTTCCATTTGTTTGTGTCCTCTTTGATTTCACTGAGCAGTGGTTTGTAGTTCTCCTTGAAGAGGTCCTTTACATCCCTTGTAAGTTGGATTCCTAGGTATTTTATTCTCTTTGAAGCAATTTTGAATGGAAGTTCATTCCTGATTTGGCTCTCTGTTTGACTGTCACTGGTGTATAAGAATGCTTGTGATTTTTGCACATTAATTTTGTATCCTGAGACTTTGCTGAAGTTGCTTATCAGCTTAAGGAGATTTTGGGCTGAGACAATGGGGTTTTCTAAATATACAATCATGTCGTCTGCAAACAGGGACAATTTGACTTCTTCTTTTCCTAACTGAATCCCCTTGATTTCTTTCTCTTGCCTGATTGCCCTAGCCAGAACTTCCAACACTATGTTGAATAGGAGTGGTGAGAGAGGGCATCCCTGTCTTGTGCCAGTGTTCAAAGGGAATTTTTCCAGTTTTTGCCCATTCAGTATGATATTGGTTGTGGGTTTGTCATAAATAGCTCTTATTATTTTGAGGTATGTTCCATCAATACCGAATTTATTGAGCGTTTTTAGCATGAAGGGCTGTTGAATTTTGTCAAAAGCCTTTTCTGCATCTATTGAGATAATGATGTGGTTCTTGTCTTTGGTTCTGTTTATATGCTGGATTATGTTTATTGATTTGCGAATGTTGAACCAGCCTTGCATCCCAGGGATGAAGCCCACTTGATCATGGTGGATAAGCTTTTTGATGTGTTGCTGAATCCGGTTTGCCAGTATTTTATTGAGGATTTTTGCATCGATGTTCATCAGGGATATTGGTCTAAAATTCTCTTTTTTTGTTGTGTCTCTGCCAGGCTTTGGTATCAGGATGATGTTGGCCTCATAAAATGAGTTAGGGAGGATTCCCTCTTTTTCTATTGATTGGAATAGTTTCAGAAGGAATGGTACCAGCTCCTCCTTGTACCTCTGGTAGAATTCAGCTGTGAATCCATCTGGTCCTGGACTTTTTTTGGTTGGTAGGCTATTAATTATTGCCTCAATTTCAGAGCCTACTATTGGTCTATTCAGGGATTCAACTTCTTCCTGGTTTAGTCTTGGAAGAGTGTAAGTGTCCAGGAAATTATCCATTTCTTCTAGATTTTCCAGTTTATTTGCGTAGAGGTGTTTATAGTATTCTCTGATGGTAGTTTGTATTTCTGTGGGGTCGGTGGTGATATCCCCTTTATCATTTTTAATTGCGTCGATTTGATTCTTCTCTCTTTTCTTCTTTATTAGTCTTGCTAGTGGTCTGTCAATTTTGTTGATCTTTTCAAAAAACCAACTCCTGGATTCATTGATTTTTTGGAGGGTTTTTTGTGTCTCTATCTCCTTCAGTTCTGCTCTGATCTTAGTTATTTCTTGCCTTCTGCTAGCTTTCGAATGTGTTTGCTCTTGCTTCTCTAGTTCTTTTAATTGCGATGTTAGAGTGTCAATTTTAGATCTTTCCTGCTTTCTCTTGTGGGCATTTAGTGCTATAAATTTCCCTCTACACACTGCTTTAAATGTGTCCCAGAGATTCTGGTATGTTGTATCTTTGTTCTCATTGGTTTCAAAGAACATCTTTATTTCTGCCTTCATTTCGTTATGTACCCAGTAGTCATTCAGGAGCAGGTTGTTCAGTTTCCATGTAGTTGAGCGGTTTTGATTGAGTTTCTTAGTCCTGAGTTCTAATTTGATTGCACTGTGGTCTGAGAGACAGTTTGTTATAATTTCTGTTCTTGTACATTTGCTGAGGAGTGCTTTACTTCCAATTACGTGGTCAATTTTGGAGTAAGTACGATGTGGTGCTGAGAAGAATGTATATTCTGTTGATTTGGGGTGGAGAGTTCTATAGATGTCTATTAGGTCTGCTTGCTGCAGAGATGAGTTCAATTCCTGGATATCCTTGTTAACTTTCTGTCTCGTTGATCTGTCTAATGTTGACAGTGGAGTGTTGAAGTCTCCCATGATTATTGTATGGGAGTCTAAGTCTCTTTGTAAGTCTCTAAGGACTTGCTTTATGAATCTGGGTGCTCCTGTATTGGGTGCATATATATTTAGGATAGTTAGCTCTTCCTGTTGAATTGATCCCTTTACCATTATGTAATGGCCTTCTTTGTCTCTTTTGATCTTTGATGGTTTAAAGTCTGTTTTATCAGAGACTAGTATTGCAACCCCCGCTTTTTTTTGTTCTCCATTTGCTTGGTAAATCTTCCTCCATCCCTTTATTTTGAGCCTATGTATGTCTCTGCGTGTGAGATGGGTCTCCTGAATACAGCAGACTGATGGATCTTGACTCTTTATCCAGTTTGCCAGTCTGTGTCTTTTAATTGGAGCATTTAGTCCATTTACATTTAAGGTTAAGATTGTTATGTGTGAACTTGATCCTGCCATTATGATATTAACTGGTTATTTTGCTCGTTAGTTGATGCAGTTTCTTCCTAGCCTTGATGGTCTTTCCATTTTGGCATGTTTTTGCAATGGCTGGTACCGGTTGTTCCTTTCCATGTTTAGTGCTTCCTTCAGGGTCTCTTGTAAGGCAGGCCTAGTGGTGACAAAATCTCTAAGCATTTGCTTATCTGTAAAGGATTTTATTTCTCCTTCACTTATGAAACTTAGTTTGGCTGGATATAAAATTCTGGGTTTAAAATTCTTTTCTTTAAGAATGTTGAATATTGGCCCCCACTCTCTTCTGGCTTGAAGAGTTTCTGCCGAGAGATCTGCTGTTAGTCTGATGGGCTTCCCTTTATGGGTAACCCGACCTTTCTCTCTGGCTGCCCTTAAGATTTTTTCCTTCATTTCAACTTTGGTGAATCTGGCAATTATGTGTCTTGGAGTTGCTCTTCTCGAGGAGTATCTTTGTGGCGTTCTCTGTATTTCCTGGATCTGAATGTTGGCCTGCCCTACTAGGTTGGGGAAGTTCTCCTGGATGATATCCTGAAGAGTGTTTTCCAACTTGGTTCCATTTTCCCCCTCACTTTCAGGCACCCCAATCAGACGTAGATTTGGTCTTTTTACATAATCCCATACTTCTTGCAGGCTTTGTTCATTTCTTTTTCTTCTTTTTTCTTTTGGTTTCTCTTCTCGCTTCATTTCATTCATTTGATCCTCCATCGCTGACATTCTTTCTTCCAGTTGATCGAGACGGTTACTGAAGCTTGTGCATTTGTCACGTATTTCTCGTGCCATGGTTTTCGTCCCTTTCATTTCGCTTGTGAGCTTCTCTGCATTAATTACTCTAGCCATCAATTCTTCCACTTTTTTTTCAAGATTTTTAGTTTCTTTGCGCTGGGTACGTAATTCCTCCTTTAGCTCTGAGAAATTTGATGGACTGAAGCCTTCTTCTCTCATGTCGTCAAAGTCATTCTCCGTCCAGCTTTGATCCGTTGCTGGCGATGAGCTGCGCTCCTTTGCCGGGGGAGATGCGCTCTTATTTTTTGAATTTCCAGCTTTTCTGCCCTGCTTTTTCCCCATCTTTGTGGTTTTATCTGCGTCTGGTGTTTGATGATGGTGATGTACTGATGGGGTTTTGGTGTAGGTGTCCTTCCTGTTTGATAGCTTTCCTTCTAACAGTCAGGATCCTCAGCTGTAGGTTGTAGCTGTAGGAGATTGCTTGAGGTCCACTCCAGACCCTGTTTGCCTGGGTATCAGCAGCAGAGTCTCAGTTGAAAATGCAGAAATCACCGGTCTTCTGTGTCGCTCGCGCTGGGAGTTGGAGACTGGAGCTGTTCCTATTTGGCCATCTTGCTCCACCCCCAGTGTATCGCTTCTACTGGTAATTCACAATGTGTAGGAAAGGTTCTGAGAAATATTGCTTGGGGGAGGCATGTTAAACTGGTTATTTCCCACTACTTCCCAAGCTTGTTTTACCACAGGACTTTATTTTTACATATACCAATAAATATCCTATGAAAGTAGGATATGTGGAAGACCTAGGGTAAATGCTGGTTTAGATAAAGGAGTATTAGATGAGCCTATAACAACCTAAATGTTACTCCTGTGTCTGTTACTAGACTTATGGAGATAAAAGGAGAAGAAATGGGATAAATCATATTCCTTCTCCCTATCCAGGAACAAATAAGAAGATCCAGGGCCATCTGGATCTCCTGTGTAATCAACTCTAAGTTCAGAAAGCATAGCATTTGGAGTTTATTTAATTTCCTACATTTGTGTTTATTCATTTAGGAAGAGATTCTCTAACCGCCAGAATATTAACCCCAGCGAAGGAATTTTACTTCATGAATTGAAATCCTGACTTCCCTACTTTGTAGTTGTGAGATTTTAAGAAATGTATTCAATCATCAAATCATTGTTTACCCACCTGTAAAAATGAGTATATTAAGGGCACAAACCTCATAGTGTTATTGAGGAAGTCCAATGATATAATGATTCACTAAGAACAGTGCCTGGCACGTACTGAGGACTCAGACATCAATAGCTGTCATTATCATCATGCACTATCATAAAAATCACTATGCATTCTATTTACAAGGAGAACAGTTAATTGTGCCATTTGTTATAGTCATTAAAGTCATGTAAGACTCATCTTGCTTTTAAAACAAAACCAAACATAAATAAAACTCCTCTAATGCATTCAAATCCAATATCGAGGCATATAAAAACCCTTTTCCTAGATAAACCAAGTTGATTTTTCGAATTCCTCCCCTTGTCACACTCGCTCTATAATTTTATTTATGTTTTCATACCTAGATGATGAACCCTTTCAGTACACGTGTTAGACATCTTTGAGATAATTAGTAGCATAATACATGGCATGTAAAAAATGATCACCACATATCTTAAATCAACAGAAAAAAATATACCGTGTGCTAATCTATTTTGCTTTAAGCTTTTTAACTTGTGTATTTATTGGCAGTTGTTGAAATAATAAGAATAACCCTACTTCTATAAGTCTTAGATCTTTTGGAATAAAAGTCGTCTGTATTATTCTGAAATGAGTATAACTATAATACATAAAATGCCAGCTCTAAGCTGGCGTCTCATCAGTGTAAGATAATTTAGGGTGAGAATGTGGCAAAGTGCCTAGTGATACAAACTGAAAAGCTAATGAACCAAAGTGGCTTTTCTTCTGTTTTCTTGAAGTATAAAATTGGAGGCCTTGTGCTTTACAACTTGTGATCACAATGTTCGTGGTGATTTTCCTAGGTAAAAGCTATCCATAATTTTTGCACTATATGCTAATAGCAATAAAAGGATGGTAACAATTATGATTTATCATAGCTAAATCTGAATACCTGGCTGGACACTTAAAAGCACATTAATGCTGTGAAAGATACTGTATGCAGGAGATAGTGAACTAGCAATACTTTATTTTCAGGACTGAGCTACTTTCCTTTCTCAGCAAACCTATTAATATGCTTCCATAGAGGCTAAGGTTTATGCTAGAAGACTCACATAAGAGTAATAAGGACTAGATTATTAATAATCCTTCCCTTATGCCAACATCTTGTCAAGTGCTTTATTGTCTTAATTAGTGGCTAAATGCCTTAAAAGGCAAATATTGGCCGGGGCACTGTGACTCATACCTGTAATCCCAGCACCTTGGGAGGCTGAGGCGGGCGGATCATGAGGTCAGGAGATCGAGACCATCCTGCCTAACACAGTGAAACCCCATCTCTACTAAAAAAAATACAAAAATAAAAAAAAATTAGCTAGACATGTTGTCATGTGCCTGCAGTCCCAGCTACTACGGAGACTGAGGCAGGAGAATGGCATGAACCCAGGAGGCGGAGCTTGCAATGAGCCGAGATCACCCCACTGCACTCCAGTCTGGGCGACAGAGCGAGACTCTGTCCCCCAAAAAATAAATAAATAAGCTAGCAAATATCCCATCATTCTGATTAACCCAAGTTTAGGGAAGTAACTCCTCCAGAGTCATTCAGATAAGTGACAAAGCTAAAATCTGTACCTATATCTGCTTACACATGTATCAATGAAGCATTCTAATATATTTCAGTCACTATAAAAACGACAAAATTCTAACACAGAAAAACACTGGAAAGCTTCAGGAGGTGGATGCGCCATTTACCATAATGTAATTATTACACATTGCATGCCTGCATCAAAATATCTCATGTACCCCATAAATATATACTCCTATGTACCCTCAAAACTTAAAAATTAAAAAAAAAAAAAAAAAAGGCAAGGCATAAGGTCTCCACCTGGCTTAGTAATTTACTATCTTTTACATCATGGAATAGCATGTAAGGTGCTTTGAGCTTCAGTTTCCTTACCTATAAATTGGAGATACTACAACCTGTCATACATTTCAAATATGGCTACTGGGAAAAAAGTTAACAGTTCCATGTATCTAGCAGTACATTTTATATTATGAAGCGTTGTAAAAAATGTTTGTTAAATGTCACTCTCTGCTTTGATCCTCCTCCTCTCTGCCAAAAGGAGGAAACCTTAAGGAAGATTAATATGACATGAAGTAGTAATGAATGACTACTGTTCATTGAGCAACTAGTATGTTCCTGGCAATGTTATATATGATTTGCCTGAAGTAATTCAGTCAGTTATTTCAGCAACCCATGAAAGTTGATCTATTTAATGATGAGAAAAGTGAGACACTGAGACATAAAGTAACAAACCCTAGGTTACACAGCTACTAATGACATGATAATAAGTAAGCCAATGCAGTCTAATACTTAACCAAGATACTGTTCTACTTCGTTAAAGGTATACACACACACACACACACACACACACGCACACACATACATACACACTAAAAAATAAATGAATATCATCCAATAGGAAGGAATACAAACATGGGTGATAAAAATCAAAATGCACGTGAACTAAGTTTTGTCACTATCATATTGAGATTTTGTCATCTCTCTTCTATTCCTTTTCTTATAACTTCAAACTATCTTGGCCCTCCCTTTTACCTTAGGGAACAATATTATCTACCTGGTGATCTAAACTGGGGAATTCAGAATCCTTTTCGGGTTACTTTTCAGTCACCTTTTACAATCAGTTTGCCACCAAATATTGATGATATTGATGAAATCACTCCCAAATCTAACCCATTGCTAGTGTTGTAGTTGACATCCTCTGTATTTTTTACTTGTAAATTGACAAATTGTATTTGTATATATTTGTAGGTTACAATGTGATGTTATGATTTATGAATATAGTATAGAATAATTAAGTCAAGATAAATAATATATCAGTCACCTCAGATATCTACTCAGGAGACAGTAGAAATGTATTAACTGGTTTCCAGCTTCCAGTATTCTCATATCATTTCTTCCCTTGTGATGATGGTTATTGTCCTTAAAGCTAAATATAGTCTCCACTCCTGCTTAAGCATCTCTGTGGAGTCTGTCATCTCCAAAACAAAATCCAAACTCTCTTTATTATTATTATTATACTTTAAGTTCTAGGGTACATGTGCACAATTTGCAGGTTTGTTACATATGTATACATGTGCCATGTTGGTGTGCTGCACCCATTAACTCGTCATTTACATTAGGTATATCCCCTAATGCTATTACTCCCCCCTACCCCCTCCCCACAATAGGACTTAGTGTGTGATGCTCCCCTTCCTGTGTCCAAGTGATATCATTGTTCAATTCCCACCTGTGAGTGAGAACATGCGGTATTTGGTTTTCTGTTCTTGCGACAGTTTGCGGAGAGTGATGGTTTCCAGCTGCATCCATGTCCCTACAAAGGACACCAACTCATCCTTTTTTATGGCTGCATAGTATTCCACGGTGTGTATGTGCCACATTTTCTTAATCCAGTCTGTCACTGATGGACATTTGGGTTGATTCCAAGTCTTTGCTATTGTGAATAGTGCTGCAATAAACATACGTGTGCATGTGTCTTTATAGCAGCATGACTTACAATCCTTTGGGTATATCCCGAGTAATGGGATGGCTGAGTCAAATGGTATTTCTAGTTCTAGATCCTTGAGGAATTGCCACCCTGTTTTCCACAATGGTTGAACTAGTTTACAATCCCACCAACAGTGTAAAAGTGTTCCTATTTCTCCACATCCTCTCCAGCACCTGTTGTTTCCTGATTTTTTAATGATTGCCATTCTAATTGGTGTGAGATGGTATCTCATTGTGGTGTTGATTTGCATTTCTCTGATGGCGAGTGATGAGCATTTTTTCATGTGTCTGTTGGCTGTATGAATGTCTTCTTTTGAGAAGTGTCTATTCATATCCTTTGCCCACTTTTTGATGGGGTTGTTTTTTTCTTGTAAATTTGATTGAGTTATTTATAGGTTCTGGATATTAGCCCTTTGTCAGATGAGTAGATTGCAAAAATTTTCTCCCATTCTGTAGGTTGCCTGTTCACTCTGATGGTAGTTTCTTTTGCTGTGCAGAAGCTCTTTAGTTTAATTAGATCCCATTTGTCAATTTTGGCTTTTGTTGCCGTTACAAAATCCAAACTCTTTATCATGGTATGCGAAGCCTTTGTATTCTAACCACAAAATTCTCCCAACTCTATCTGGTGGCCCTGAATTTGTCCTCTTTCTTTGAACACGTCACTTGCCTCCAAACATCAATTCTTGTTCTTTCTTATGCCTTCAATCCCCTTCTTTGTCTAACAAGTTCCAATTTCTCTTTTGAAGCCAAACCCAAATGTTGCCACCTCTCAGAGATTTTTATTGTCCTGGCCCCTCCTCAGGTAGATAGGTAGATGGTCACACACCACACATTCTTCTGGGGTTTCTTGGTATCATTCATATATATATGTGTGTGTGTGTATGAGAGAGAGATAGCTATATACATATAGTGCATATATGTATACATATATATAATTTATATATATACATAGAGGAGAGAACAATTTTAGATTTACAGAAAAGTTATAAAGATAGTACAAGGAGTTCCCATAAACCTCATACCAAGTTTCCTCTATTAACATACCAGTATGGTACATTTGTAACAAATAGTGAGCCAATATTAATACATAATGATCAACTAACATTCATACTCCATGTTTTCTCAGCTTTTTCCCTACTATCTTTTTCTATTCCAGGATTTCATACAGGATACCATATTACATTTAGTTGTCATATCTCTTTAGATTTCTCTTGGCTGTGACAATTTTAGACCTCTCTTACTTTTTATTCTCTTGAGAGTTTTGAGAAATACTGGTTAGGTATTTTGTGGATGTTTCTCAATTGAAATTGGTCTTTTTCTTCATCATTAGGGTTTTTATGGGTGATATCACCGGTAAAGTGTCATTTTTATGACATCATATGAAGGGTACATGCTATCAAGCATGACTTATCACTGTTGACATTGCCCTTAGTCACCTGGTGGAAATAGTGCTGGGCAGGTTTTTCCAATGTAAAGTTATATTTTTTTATATCCTTTCCATATTGCCCTCCTTGGAAGGAAGTCACAATGGACAGCCCACTCTTAAGGAATGAAGAGCTATGCTCTACCTTTTTGAACATAAAATATCTACATAAATTATTTGGAATTATTCTGCATGAGATATTGTCTACTCTCTTTGTATTCAATAATTTATATCATGACTTATGAATATTTTCTTTCATGACTTATGAATATTTTCTTTATGTTTATAATCTAATACACTTTTTATTTTGCTTCACAAATTATTCAAGACTTTTGCCCATTGGCTCCTGTGTCCTTTTGACATACCCATATCTATGTGTGTATGTGTGGGGCTCTAACTTACCATATATCTCCAGACTCATATTCCCCACTCCAGCCCTACTAGAATGAGCAGTGTCTCCCAGAGTCCTCGGTGTATTTTATAGGAGCATGGTGTTAGAAATCAAGATCTGAGTGCTGAGATCCAATATTATATTTATGTTTTAATATGTAGCACACATCAAGTTATATTTTATTTTTTCTCCCTTTAAACAACCTACAATTATCATATTCTCTTGTACAAAAATGAAGCCTTTAAAATATGTAACCTTGCATTCATTCTTAGTTATCTTATGGGATTTATAATATTTTCATGTATAACAAGGTTGTAAAGTCACCGTGTTGAATTATTTCCCACATGCTTTACTGGTCCCTGCATCAGTCTGTATGTTTTATTACCCTGGGACTGAACTCTGGCCTTTTTACTTTTCCCAACTTCTTTTTTTAAATCAAAATTTATTTGTTCCCTATTTAACTCTTCTTGTGGAAATGAGAGATTGAATTTGAAACTTTGACTGGAGACTAGCCCTTTGCCCTATAGTCTGGCATATAATATACTGTCAACTGGCTGTGGCATAAAGACTATGAGTTGTGTTGATTTTAATGAAAATCATCCATTTTGTTTGTTCAGTAATACTTACCACTTACTAGCTAGCTCATAAAAAATATAAAAGAGATATTAGCCTAAAAACTTAAAGCAGAATTCAGGCAAGGCTCCGTATAGTGCCTCAAATAATATAACAAGTCTTTTTCTCTGTCTCTTATCTCGACTCCCACTGATTATCTTTGTACGTTGTAATTTTCTCCTACTTCTTCCCATTGTGCCTTGTAACACTATGACACATCATATTCTCTCTTGTACTATAGTCATATTTGTGCTAATGTTGTTAAATGACTAAACAGCTTTCTGAGAGCATACTTTGTATCTCTGATTTACTGGTGCATTTCCCTTGAAGAGAGAAAAAAAATTACTCTAAGAATCTATATGTTATACTTCTCCCTTTTCTTGAAACTTCAAATATGAAAAGGAAATTTAAAGAAAAAATTTATGTGGCCCTTAGTGGGTTACATACTCACACACAAATCAGTCAGCATATCCAAAGTGTTGGAGTACTCTGGTCTTACTGGGTCATTTGGATATCCCTATAGTTGAATGTGCTTGAGCTACACTATATTATATAGTACTGGAAACTGATCAAAGAAAACATATTCAAATGCAAATTTTTCATTCAGTCTGGTGGCTATGTTTTAGTTATACCTTCCTTGTTGTCTGTGAAGATAAATTTTCAAAACAAAGTATTTTTAATTCCACATTTTTGGAGCACATATTGTTTACAATATATTATACCAATAGATATAGTATTCTAGTGTAGATGTATTACCTATGACTTTATAAAAACCATCCCAAAACTCAGTAACTCCAAACATAGAGTTCTCATTTTTCTTCAGTATTTAGTTCTTCTAGGTAGGGATTGGCTGAACATCTTCACATGTCTTAGGGTCAGCTGATTACCATTTGAACTAGGCTGACCTTGATGATTTGGATTACCCAGCTGTGTTCCACACACTCCTCATCCTTCAGCAAACAAACCTGAGAATGTTTTTGTGTTAATGGTAGAGGTACAAGAGAGAGCAAAGCCCACGTGCAAGACTGTTTTAAACCTCCGCTTGCACCATGTCTGCTAATTCCCCATTGGTTAAAGCAAGTCTTATAGTTGAGCTCAATGCCAATTGTCAGGGCCTGTTACCTTACCTATGACTGGAAGGAAATGCAGAGTTACATAGCAATGGGTGTAGATACAGGGAGGGGTGGAGATTAATGGGTATAGATGGAATCTATCGCAAACAGGTGATAAAAACTTGTGACAGATAATGAGATCTATAACATGCCTTCATGGAGCTGATCATTTAGTAGCAGAATAACATTAATACAAAACTGGCACTATTACAAAAGAGAATATGACATGTCATTTATGTTACAATGTAAAATGAGACAGAAAAAATAGAAAATACTTACCTAATTGGAAACAAAGACTTCAGGGAGAAATAACATTTATTTTATAGTTTTACAATTTGAATTTAAAAGTATAGATGTTAGAAATAGAAAATTTTATCCATTATTAGACTAATCCTTTACAAATTCAAAACCTGACTTTTTGCTCTATGTTTTACTTACATTATACTTTTAATGAATTAAAATAAGCTGCTTAAACTTCTAGTAGAACTTCTTTAATAAATAAAAGATTCTTAGAAAAAAAATCTTTTAGATGTACCATTTCATAGTCTGTTTCTACCACTTAAGTAACAGTAAAAAGTAAGAGAGTACTTATAGTTAATGTCTCATTGTATAAGAATTGACAGATTTCTTCTTGGGGAAACATATCTGTACTTTTTAGATCTAGATTTATTTGCCTTTCAGTGACCAAGAAGCCTCTTTATTACAGTTTCATGAAGCCATAAAGCTTTTCCTGCCCGTTTTGTGAGCATTTATTGAGCCTCCACTTGCTACTCAACATCCTAGTAGAAATCAAATATCCAAGAAGTAGGAAGTGTGCTCTCATTCTTTTAAGTGTGAGTGGTTTTAGTTAAAGGCGTGAAGACAAAAACACCCATTCAAATATCCATAAGATGAAATAATATGTCACTGAGTTCTCCCTGTGAACATTTTCTTTCTTTCTGGTGGTTGATGTTTCTGTCCTATTTCTAGATAGTCAAAGACTAAACTTTGACCTCAGTTGAGAAAAATACCCCATACTTTTCCCCTTGAATATAGTTTCTTAAATTGGGTAAGAATGTTTCTGAACACAGAGCTTTGTCTTTAAACTGAAGATGGAATTTCATGTGTGTCTTCTGCAAATAATACATATCAAGAGAGATCTTAAGAGGGATTATTTATGTAATACGTCTACTAAGCACAAACCTTTCTTAAGTCATCAATGAACAGAATTCATAGAGGAAATAGTGTTGCAATGTATGTCATACAGTGCCATTAGGGAATATTATCAGTGAAGTACCTCTTAAAAGGAGTAGTCAAATATAAGAATATAAAATGTGATATGTAAGTGTAATTATGAAATTACATATTTTGCATGTTTCTTATTTATCAAAGTACTAAGACACTTCTAGAATAATTAAACAGATAGTAGATTGTGTACTTCAGAAGATATAAAATATAGTAGAGTATGAAAAGTGAAATTTTGTTTAATTTTAAAATCTTAGTTAACTTGAAAAAACTGTAACAGATGTGCATAGATGGATAAATATTTTCCTGTAATTTCTTCTAGTTTGAGAAATGTCCAGTTATGTGTCAGCTTTAGATTAGAAATAATTCTCACAAAGGTGACATCCTTAGTAGAATTTTTGCTCTAAATAATATATTTCTTAGATGCCTAATAGAGTTCAGGGATTTAGAGAAGATTTTAATAACCAATTACTGTGTCTGGAATTGGTGGGTTCTTGGTCTCGCTGACTTCAAGAATGAAGCCATGGACCCTCATGGTGAGTGTTACAGTTCTTAAAGATGGTGTGTTCGGAGTTTGTTCCTTCAGATGTTCAGATGTGTCTGGAGTTTCTTCCTTCTGGTGGGTTTGTGGTCTCACTGGCTTCAGGAGTGAAGCTGCAGATCCTCGCGGTGAGTGTTACAGCTCCTAAAGGCAGCACGTCTGGAGATGTTCATTCCTTCCAGTGGGTTCGTGGTCTTGCTGGCTTCAGGAGTGAAACTGCACACCTTCGCGGTGAGTGTTACATCTATTAAGGCGGAGCGTCTGGAGTTGTTCGTTCCTCCCGTCCAGAGTTGTTCATTCCTCCCAGTGTATTCGTGGTCTCACTGGCCTCAGGAGTGAAGCTGCAGGCCTTCATGGTGAGTGTTACAGCTCATAAAGGCAGTGCGGACCCAAAGAGTGAGCAGCAGCAAGATTTATTGCAAAGAGCGAAAGAACAAAGCTTCCACAGTGTGGAAGGGGACCCCAACAGGTTGCTGCTGCTGGCTGGGGCAGCCTGCTGTTCTTCCCTTATCTGGCCCCAACCACATCCTGCTGATTGGTCCATTTTACAGAGAGCTGATTGGTCCGTTTTGACAGGGTGCTGATTGGTGTGTTTACAATCTCTGAGCTAGACACAGAGTGCTGATTGGTGCATTTACAATCCTTGAGCTAGACACAAAGTGTTGATTGGTGCATTTACAATCCTCCAGCTAAACATAAAAGTTCCCCAAGTCCCTACCAGATTAGCTAGATACAGAGTGCTGATTGGTGCATCCACAAACCTGGAGCTAGACACAGAGTGCTGATTGGTGCATATACAATCCTCCAGCTAGACATAAAAGTCCTCTAAGTCCCCACCCAACTCAGGAGCCCAGCTGGCTTCACCTAGTGGATGCTGTGCCAGGGCCATGGGTGGAGCTGCCCCTCAGTCCCCCAACACATGCCCGTATTCCTCAGCCCTTGGGTGGTCTATGGGACTGGGCCTGGCGGAGCAGGGGGCAGCGCCCGTCGCGGAGGCTCAGGTCTGGGAGCCCATGGTGGGGGAGGGGGACTTGTGCATGGCAGGATGCAGGTCCTGAGCCCTGCCCCATGGGGAGGCGGCTGAGGTCTGGCGGAAATTCGAGTGCAGCGGGGGCAGGCGGGCAGTGCTGGGGAACCTGGCACACCTTCCGCAGCTTCTGGCCCGGGTGCTAAGCCCCTCACTGCCTGGCGCTGGCAGCCCCGGCTGGCCGCTCCGAGTACGGGGTGGCCAAGCCCGCACCCACCTGGAACTCACGCTGGCCCGTGAGCACCATCCACAGACCCGGTTCCCGCCTGCACCTCTCCCTCCACACCTCCCTGCAAGCAGAGGGAGCTGGCTCCGGCCTCGGCCAGCCCAGAGTGGGGCTCCTACAGTGCCTTGGTGGGCTGAAGGGTTCCTCAAGCGCCTCCAGAGTGGACGCCAAGGCCAAGGAGGCGCCCAGAGGGAGGGCTGCTAGCACGTTGTCACCTCTCATTACTACCTTGAAAAGGAAGAATAGATATGTCTTTGTAATTTCTTTTCACCTTAATTTCTCATACATGACTTAAGGAAAACAAATTGTACCTAAGATGAGTAAAGTATGACTATAATAAGTATCTTTTATTTCTTTACATTTCATTTATCATTGCTTATTATTTTAGAAATGTTTCTACCATTTTCTTCATTCTTTTGATTTCTGGCTAATGATAATAAAATTTCAAGAAAATAAGACATGAAAAATGCCCTCCCTAATTTCTTTTCAATTTTAGTTTTTATGGATACATAGTATGTGTATATGTTTATGCAGTACATGAGATATTTTGATACATGGCATGCAATGTGTAACAATCGCCTTAAGGAGAATGGAGCATCAATCTCCTCAAGCATTTATCCCTTTAGTTACAAAACAATTCCGTTATTTTAGTTATTTTTAAATGTACAATGAAATTGTTGACTATAGTTACCCTGTTGTGCCATGAAATACTAAATACTAGGTCTTAATCATTCTTCCTAAATAATTTTTGTACCCATTAACCATCCCCACTTCATACCTACCACCCCACTACTGTCCCAGGCCTCTGATAACCATCCTTCTTCTATGTGTACGAGTTCAATTGTTTTGATTTTTAGATCCCACAAATGAGAACATGCAATGTTTGTTTTTCTGTGCCTGGCTTATTTCATTTCACTTAATGTCCTCTTGTTCTATCCATGTTGTTGCAAATGACAGTATCTCATTCTTTTTCATGGCTAAATAATATTTCATTGTATATAAGTACCACACTTTCTTTAGTTATGGACACTTGTGTTAAATCCAGTCTTGGCTATTGTGAACAGTGCTGCAACAAACATGGGAGTGCAGATATCTCTTCAATACACGGATTTTCTTTTTTGGGATATATGCCCAGCAGTGGGAATCAGGGATCAAATGGTAGCTTTATTTTTAGTTTGTTGAAGAACCTTCTAACTGTTCTCCATAGTGATTGTACTAATCTGCATTTTCACCAAGAACATAGGAGGGTTCCCTTTTCTCCATCACCTTGCCAGCATTTGCTATTGTCTCTCTTTTGGATATAAGTCATTTTAACTGGGGTGAGGTGATATCTCATTGGAGTTTTGATTTGCATTTTTCTGATGATTAATGATGTTGAGTACCTTTTCATATGCCTGTTTGCCATCCGTATGTCTTCTTTTGAGAAATGTCTATTGAAATCTTTTGCCCATTCTTAAATTAGATTATTAGATTATTTCTTATAGAGTTGTTTGAGCTTCTTATGTATTCTGATTATATCATTCTGTGGACTGCCGCATCACTTTGTTGATTGTTTCCTTTGCTGTACAGAAGCTTTTTAATTTGATGTGATCCAGTTTGTCCATTTTTGCTTTGGTTGCCTGTGCATGTGTGGTATTACTCAAAAAAATGTTTGCCCGTGTCAACATCCTGGAGAGTTTCCCCAATGTTTTCTTGTAGTAGTTTCATTGTTTGAGATCTTAAATTTAAATTTTTAATCCATTTTAATTTGATTTTAGTATATGGTGAGAGATAGGGGCTAGTTTCATTATTCTGCATAATGATTTCCAGTTTTCCAGCAACAGTTGAGAAACTGTTCTTTTTCTAATGTATATTTCTGGCACTTTTGTCAAAAGTAAGTTCACTGTAGATGCATGGATTTATTTATCAGCTCTCTATTGTTTTCCAGTCATCTATGTGTCTGTTTTTATGACAGTAACTTACTGTTTTGATTACTATAGCACAGTAGTATAATTTGAAATCAGGTAATGTGATTCCTTCAGTTTTGTTCACTTTGCTCAGGATGACTTTGGCTATTCTGGATCTTTTGTAGTACCATGTAAATTTTAGGATAGTTTTTTTCTATTTCTATGAAGAATGTCCTTGGTATTTGGATAGGGATTACATTAAATCTATAAATTGCTTTGGGTAGCATAGACATATTTACAGCATTTTGGTTTTTGCCAGTTTAAGAGAAGCAGATCAGAACTGAAAGTGAAGACTTCATCAATACTATTGGAAAAAAAGAAAGTTGTTATACTTCCTGGACTTAGTGGCCTTAACTCTAAATGTGCATTATAATGTGGCAGATAGATGAAACTCACCTCATATGATTTTTTTCTGTGGAAATATACCTAATTATTTTCCTTTCCTATTTCCATTAGTGATTTCTGTTGCTCTGTATGTTTATTTTTAATTATCTTTTACAGACTTTGGAAAACTAAACATTGAGGAAAAGTTCTTAATCTATTCATAGTGTCCTTCCCTCTCTCATGATATTAGTATGCCTCATAAGGAAAAATTTATTTTTTCTATCTTATTAGTTATTGTTTAATACAGGGAACAATTTTTGTTTAAATTAAATGTTTGTTTTAGGGAGTACTGTATTAGTCAGGATGGTTAATTGCCCACAACAGAAACTATGCTAGCTAATGTTCATTGTAAAGGAATTAATTTAAAATATTATATATTTTCTCGGGTAAATACTAAGAGGAATTTTTAAAAGTGGGAGAAGCAAAATAGAGGGTCAGGTTTGGAAGGTATGCGTTGTTGACCAATTTCCAAATTATGCTTCTTTCCGTTTTAGTAGATAATTTTCCACCTCCAAAGTAGAACCTAGTTTGTTTTTAAATACTTGCTAATGTGTAGATGGCATGTCCTTCTTGGATATCTCCCATGTCTGTTTCTATAAGCACCATCCTCACCAGAGAGTGGCATTTGCTCCCTCTTCTCACTATCTATCTTTATTTTATTTCTCTTCTTTTCCTCCCTTTAGAAGAAGAATCTTGCTACATTGCATCTGAGTGGGGTTGTCTAACACATGTACATCACTAACTTGAGTTCAAAAGATTCAAAGTAACTTTCTTCAATTTTGAAGGGGGAGAATTCATGTATGAAGTTCTTCAAACTTAGTAGATTTGGTTAAGAGGTCATAGACAGCTACAACTATGACACATCACCACAAGAAAATATTAAAAGGCAAGACAATGACAGATACTAGTAAGGAACATCATAGGATTTTAAGAGCAGGTTTTGCAACACCATGCATCATAAAAACAATATAGTTCCTCACAGAAGGCACTGTTAACAGAGACAGAGAGATCTCTGGGAAAAGTGCATCCTAGAGTGCATCATGTTCTTGTCTTAGACTTTTTTTGCTCCTATAACATAATATCTGAGAGTTGGTAATTTATAAAGAAGGGAGAATTATTTGTCACAGTTCTGGAGGCTGTGAAGTTCAATGTCATGTTTCTGTTGTCTGGTGAGGGCTGCTCTGTGTTTTTAAAATGGCACCTTATTGCTGCATTCTCCAGAGGGAGAGACACTTTGTTCTCTGATGGCAACAGGCAAAAAAGTAAGGTAACTGTTGAAAGCTTCATAAATAGGAGCCTAATTCTCATTCAAAAGGGAGGAGCTATCATAGCCTAATCATCTCTTAAAGGCCCCACCTCTTAATACTATGAAATTGGTGAAATCTGAATTTCAGAAAGGCACATTTAAACAATAGAAATTTTATACATAACAACTGGTTATAGCATAGCTGAGATTACTCAAAGGCTCTCAGACTACTTAGCTACTTCAAGTGTGTTCCACAGAGCTATAGCATCAGCATCACCTGGTGGCTCATTAGAACTACAAAATTCTGGCCTTAGGCCAGAGATACAGGATGAGAAACTGCACTTTACAAAGCTGACCAGGTGACTGATACAGATGTTAAACAGCACTGCTCTATGAGACATTGTTGCATTTGCATCTAATTCTATATACAAAGCAAATACTTAAACTTATAAATGAGAACACATGTGGTTGAAATTGAAGCCTGGTTGCCAAAACAAAACTAATTAAGGTCCCTGCTTGTTCCTTGGAAGGCACCAGAGCACCTCTAAGAACTCCTGAAGATCTGCAATGCAACGCAAAAACCACGGATCTTTGTCTTTTAGGGAACTGTCAGGACAGGACCACATGAGGCCCACAAAATCAGATGATAAATCTCTGATTGCACCCTAAATTTCTCCAGATGATGCGCACATCAACCTACGTTTCAGCTTTAAATTAAAATAGGGTTATATCAAAATCGTTTTGGGCAGTGAGTGGCACGAGAAACAATCTAAAGATTGACAAACAATGTGTCTAGATATATTGTTTTATAGGGATGTATGAATAGAGAAAAGAAAGAGTCTGGTGTTTGTGAAAAAGTCTCAACAGTTTAGAAAACTAGCATGTCTTAAATATTTACTTCAAAAGTGTCAGAGCTGAAGAAAAAAGATATAACTTCCATATATTCTCAAATGATATGTAAACTTTGCTACTGTGAATACTTTTCAAAATGTAATTTACAGATGATGAACTTTAAATACAATCATGCAAAATAAAAATGGAGAGTAAAATAAACTTTAATGAAATTAAGCATAGACTGCAAGGAATCTAACAACCTAATATGGAAACTAAAAGTTTCACCAAGTGTGCTGATAACAAAAATAACACCAAAAACACTGGCTCTGTAGAGGATGGAATTAAGAAACGAATCTGTTTGAAACAAAGACAAAAATCAGTATATAAACCTGAATGTAATTTGGAAAAAAAGAGGGAAAATATATTATACAATTGTGCTTGCCAAAGACAAAGCCACAACTGAAGAGAGGAAAATTAGATTGAGGTACAAAAAATGTTTCAAATGTATTTTTTAAAGAATTATCCTGGTACTTAAAAATTAATTCTGTAGACATCTGAATAGAACAAAGAAGACAACAAAAGTTATGTACTTAAGGACAAAAGTCAAGTAGCTCTTAGACGTTGATATAACATTAACACTAGAAAACATTGGAGCAATGTCCAAATTTTAATGGGAAAAACTCAAAACATTAATCAAATAGTTTCTGATGGCCTCAGAACTTCCTGGAATATTCAGTGGCTCAGAAAATATAGAACCAATCAAGAAAAATCACAATGCACTGTAACTGATTTTTAGACAAATTAAAACTCTTCTTTCTTTATTTGTAATTTAAAGATAACATAAATCTTTCAATGATATAAGAACTCTGATTAGTCAGAAAATAAAACAATATTCAGTAATGCTGTGAAATTTGTTAAGCTACTCAGTAAAATATTAGACCTGTTAGACCTTTTCTTTACACCAAAACAAATTTCAGATGGATTAAAGAGAAAATTGTAATTTTACTACATAAAACTGAGGAAAATATATAATAAATATTGTGGCAGATAAAATATTCCAGGTAAATGGCTTAAAAGTTGATAAAGAGTGATACAATTTTGAGAAACTAATTATTAAATGCAAAAGGCATGTTATATATATGTGTGTGTGTGTGTGTGTGTGTGTGTAATGAGTAAGAAAATTAATTGCTAATATAGCAATCAGATACCAGTTTACCATTATAAAATAAAGAGTGTGAATAGGTGCAGGTTTTATGAAAACAATTTGACAATGGAGCATCAAGAGCCCCAGAATTTATATCACAGAAACAAGTGTTAGAACCTAAGATATTCATCTTTGTTTCAGTTACAGAAATGAAAATTAAAAACAATTTGAATATCTCACAATAGGGAATGTTTTCAGTACCATGATTTTTAAAATTTCTGTTTCTTAAGCTTTTCATTAGAACAAAATAGACTTAAAATAAGAAGACTAATTTTGTTTTGTATATTTTCTCTCAATTGCTAAACAGTCAGATATTTTGACACTTTATTGTGACATGTTTTAGAGGCTACAGATTATTATTGGAAACATCATTTTAGTCTTAAACCTTCCCTGTAAGCCAAGCAAGTCAGGGAATTATTGTTTCTACTGTTGCTCAGATAATAGAATTGATTTACTGTGCAAGACATTTTCCTCTCACCCATCTAGTTTTATACTCTACCTTTCTCCACCTTGCTTAATACCTAGAAGACTGATCTCTATGGACTCTGTAAGCAATTATCTCTGTACTCTGGCTTCTGAATTCTGTTGACCCAATAGAAATCACTGGCAAGAGAGGTGAGCATTGAAGGGGAAAGTGATATTTATTATCGTGGCTCACTCCCTGCTGACATTCAGGGTAAATATGGTTTTCATTTGTTTGTTTGTTTGTTTGTTTAAGACAAGGTTTATCTCTGTTGCCCAGGATGGAGTGCAGTGGCATGATCATGGCTCATTGCATCCTTGACCTCCTGGGCTCAAACAATCCTCTTGCCTCAGCCTCCAGAGTAGCTGGGACTACATGCCTGTACCATCAAGCCCTACTCATTTTATATTTTTATTTTTAATGGAGACAACGTCCCACTATGTTGTCTAGGCTGGTCTTAATATCCTGAGCTTAAGGGATCCTTTCGTCTTAGCCTCCCAAAGTGCTGGCATTACAGGCATGAGCCACGGTGCCTGGCCTGCATTTTCTAACTATGGCCACAGCACAGATATTTTATACATCAGAATTAAATATTTCTTTTACTAAGGAGGAAAAAAACATTCAAGTAACTAATAGAGGTGGCAGTGGCAAAGTGAAGAGAAGGCTAGACAAGGGGGGACTAAGTCAAATAATTGGGAGATTCAGGTGATCCAACCGTAGCACTTCAGAACTGTTGCCTTTTCTTTGGCCAGTCACCCTCTTCCAGTTACCTATGTTGTCCCTGACATGTCCTGCATATTATGGTTTTCAATTGTAAATATCACATTCTCTGGTACATAGTAGATATACAACAAACAATTTTAATAGAGTAAATAACAAATTATCAAGCAGGTTAAAGGGAAAAGATGAGGTATAATTCATACATGCAGGCCTACATAAGTATGTGATTGAGAAATTTATTTTTCGAATTTGTGACAAGCAAAGTAAAGGGGGATGCAGTCAGTGTGAAACTCTGAATTACTGAAGAGAATAGAATAGTCTAGCCCTAAAGGGCACAGAAAACTTTTCCTCTAAACCTTGTACATTAGGGATCAAGTAAGAAGAATATTGTATTAGGGTGGTGCAAAAGTTATTGCGATTTTTACCATTACTTTTAATGGCGAAAACTGCAATTACTTTTGTACCAACCTATAGATAAATACATCCTCAAAAGTATCTCTCTGGAAATTATAATAGGTTATTTCATAAGAATATATCCTGTATTTTTATTAAACCAATGGGGGAACATAACAACAAAATGCCACTTATTAAGTCCAATTCTGTAGATGAATAAGATTTTTTAATGGTCCAGTTATGAAGTGTAATATTGTTTTATGATCTCTTTTGATGAAAGAAAGGATGTTTGTGACATGGAGCTGTGACTTGCAACTCGATTCACACAAATAAAGGTCCTCTAGAGAGTCCTAGGGGCCGCTATCAGGGATGAAAGGGCAGTATAGCCAGCAAGATCAAGTTCCATGTCATAAATATGAGAGTTGGATTTTTAAAGTTTGGGGAAAATTTGCTGAGATAGAGGGATTAATGCACAATACTTCAAAAATATAATTCTCATAAAGTGTGCTGAGCAGCCACTTAAAGTTTGTGTTGAGAAGTTTTTCAAGTCTAGGAGACTGGTAATTAATAGATCTGCATAGGGTAATGGATAAATTAACAATACTATGTGAAAATTAAGAGCACCCCAACACTGTCTCTTGGATGGATAGACTTATCACCTCTACACAGATGACCTGCAGAAGTCCCTAAATGCAAAGACAAAGCTTTGTTCATAAAATATCATGGGAAAATTATTTCTGGAGAGGGAATTTTCCTGGACAAGAAAATGAATAAAAGGCAGAATTAAGAATTGTGGTAAATAAAGATTACTGTTATAAGAGATCTGGACCCCGAATGGTAGTAATTTTCATCTCGTTAGCTTGTGGGAGTTGGCAGCAGGAAGTTGTGAAAGATACTGGATGTAGGTGCTAGAAATATGTACCAGCCCGGCTGGGCGCCGTGGCTCACACCTGTAATCCCAGCACTTTGGGAGGCTGAGGTGGTCAGGAGATTGAGACCATCCTGGCTAACACGGTGAAATCCTGTCTCTACTAAAAAACCAAAAAATTATCCGGGCCTGGTGGCGGGCGCCTGTAGTCCCAGCTACTTGGGAGGCTGAGGCAGGAGAATGGCTTGAACCCGGGAGGCGGAGCTTGCAGTGAACTGAGATCGCGCCACTGCCCTCCAGCCTGGGAGACAGTGAGACTCCGTCTCAAAAAAAAAAAAAAAAAGAAAAGAAACAGAAACAGGAAATATGTACCAGCCCTTCCTATGACTGATTGCTTATCTTTCAAATTTCAGTTTAAATGCTTTTCCTGTCAGTTCCTCAGTGAATCTTCCATTACAAACTTATTTAAAATATACCTGCTCTAAGTTTCATTCATTTTATGACTCTTACTATTTTATTATTAGCATTTACTAAAAGCACTAAAGTTACTAAAATTATTTCGTCTACTTGTGACTTGCTTGCTGGTTTATTGTCTACCACTCTCCATGAGGAAAGGTATCACACTTGTCCTTTTCTTCTTATATCTCCCACACCAACTTCATAGCAGGTACTTAACTATATTTTCTGAGTAAAAGACAAATGGAAAAAGGAATGAATTAATATTGTCTATTAACCAACAATGTTTCAGGCTTTACTATGGTGTCATTTATCATTTTGAGAAGTTCTATCTTATATCATGAAGGTTGAATAAAACCTGGGAAGATGTATTCTCTTAATGGCAGCTTGTGAGCTGCCATTAAATGACCCACTAAAATGAAGTAGTGACTCAAAATCAAGGGGAGATTTCCCCTGTTGGGGCTCAGAAACCAATGCCCCGAATATGACACTTTGACATGTTGAGCTGAACAGGAAGCCTCAAGGTCTCTCTGACACCCGACCCTCTCTACCTCCTGTCTCTCAATCCTGTGTACAACCCAAAGTACAAGATGAAGTTGTCGTCCGAAGTTATTTTACCTGCCTAAAGTCTGGACCTACCAAAGAATAGAACAATGACCTCTTGTCTATTCCCTGAGCTTTCATTAACTGAGCTCATTGCAGGAAGAAAGACTAAAGGCTGTCAACAAACCTGTACAGAGTTTTGTTACAAACCATTGTCTGCTCTAAGGGCCAAACAGGTTTTGTTCCAGGCCATTATGTGTTACTCAAACCCATTGAATTTCCATAAAAGTCATTTTACTACCCCCTAAAATAAACAACACTTTCTCATCTATTTATTCCCCTAAGAAGACGACTATATAATCATCTATACTTAATTGGATTATTGGGTAATCATCCTCCTATAATTCCACATTAAACTAAATTTGTATGCCCTTTCTCCTATTAATCTGCCTTTTGTGAGTTGATTTGTTTGCAAACCTCCAGAAGGTGAATGGGAAGTTTTCTCTTGACTCCTATACCCCCAAGTGATTCTCTCACCTCTAAAATCCCTCATCTTCTTTATTGTTGCTTCTAATGTCCTTTGATTTCTTGGCATGATTCAGAATATCATCTGTGATTTCTGAATCATTAATGCAATGGAACGTTCACCTCTGTTTTCTCCTTTATATATGACTGGAACTAACTTTTTTATGATTACTAAGGGATACTTCTTACCTTTGGAAGAATTTATAGCAGTGTTTGGATGATAGCTTACTTCACAACTTGGAAATACTTAATAAGAAATATAAAATTATCATTAAGATGACAGCGATGGCATGTCTGGAGGGGCTGCTGTGAGGATGCCAGCTACAGCCAAGGAGGCATGGCCAGGACTGCATGTTCCATGGAGCTGGCAGCGGCCAGAAACAAGTGGGAGCCCAGCCCCCTACCAAGTTGGCAAGGTGGGAGCCCTGCACTCCTGGGTGCAGCTGCAGCCACCCAGCTGTGGCTCTGGACCTGGACATCCCTGTACTCTCAGGGGCCCAAGAAGCTCCCCCTACCCCTGCAGGTTCAGGAGTGCCTGCTCCCCCTCCCTGGCCTCTCCCCACTCCCAGTGCCCACTCCAGTGTGGAGCAGAGTTGTAGCCAAGCCTGGGCACTGTCATGACCTGGTGGGTGTGCACATGCTCAGGGCAGCACAGACATGCTAGCACCCTGCTGCCTCAGCCCCCACTAGACCTCAGGTGCCAATGAGCATGGGAGGGAGACAGGGGCCAGGGAGGGCTGAGGACAGCTCAATGAAGGCCTGCAGGCACCCCTCAGCATGAACAGCATGGGTGCCACAGATGGCATGTTGATGGCAGTGGAAGGCAGACAGGTTCCTGGGTGGAAAGGGACAGGTCCCTCCTGAAGCCCCACCTTCAAGCCAGAGACGACCTGAAGCCTGGAGTTCAGGGTGTCAGTTCCAGGTGGAGTCTGTGGCCCAGAGTAAGAACATATGGTGCTTTTTTTTGACCCACCCATGGCAGTCCATGGACCAATTAGCACTCACATTCTCCCTTCTGAGCCCACGAAAACCCCAGACTCAGCCACACTCACACAGATGTCAGGACTACCAGCTGCAGGAAGGAGCTACCCACTTAGGATCTGCTTGACTTGTCAGGATGACCTGCCTGTGGAAAGGAGCTACCTACTATGCATCTCCTCTACACTGAGACCTGGATACTTGTCAGGATGACCTGCCTGCTGAAAGGAGCTACCCACTTCAGGTCTCCAGAGAGCTGTTCTGTCACTCAATAAAGCTCGTCTCTGCCTTGCTTATCCTCCAGTTGTTGGTGTACCTTATTCTTCCTGGATGTGGGACAAATGGTGGAACCCACCAAATAGTGGAACTAAAGAGCTGTAACAAAAACAGGGATGAAACACCCCCACACACACACTGCTCACCACGGTGTGGGTGACAAGAAGGACAGAAGAGCTGTGGCCCTTTGGGGAGCCCAGACCTAAGGGCTCGCTGAACCCTCTTTGGGGCTTTGTAATTCCTGGTGTCTCCAAGCTTCCAGGTACCAGCACATTCCCTTTGTCCAGATATGAGTGCCCACATTAGAAGCCACTTGTAGTAAATCTGATTCAGCTACAGCCTTGCATGGAGCTGGTGCCTGGAGCTGCCCACAACACCACAGCCACTGGTGTGCCTCATTGTATGCAGCAGCTGGACCACACACTCACTCGCTCACACACCTCTTGCCACTCCAGGCCTGGCTTACCCTTGGCAGGCATGGGATATAGGCCAGTAGCGTAAGACAGGTGCAGTTTGCCAGGCCAACTGAGTGGAATGAGCCTAGTGCACCCAACCAAAATTCCGACAAAGGCACCACTGGCCACAGAGGTTTCTGGGTGGAAAAGTAACACCCTAAGGATCCTGAAACAGTTATAATGTCAGAACAAATCTTATTTTTTACTATTTACTTATTTCTAAAGAAAAGTATATATTTATTTAAGGTGTACACATTATTTTGATGTGCTCATATGTAGTAAAATGATTATTCTAGTTAAGCTATTAAGGTATCCATCTCCTCACATGGTTACCATTTCTTTAAGTTCTTCAAGTTTAAACTAAGGGACACTAAACAACAACAGAAGAATATGTACAAGTATGAAACTCATAAGAGGACATTATTCTTGAATATCTCCTATAGTTAAGTTTTACTGAAATTCTAAACATAAGCAATATTGAAATATGAGTCTTTAAAGATTTAATGAGATTAAAAATCCCATACTATGTATGTTAGACTCAAGTTGTCATTAATTCACCTTTAATAGACCTTTGTAGTAAAAGTTGGGGACAGTGATTAAAAAATCAAATTCCCCAATATTAGTACTGATTTATTGGGGTGGGTGTTATATTAACAATCTAAATAGCAATAATAAATAAGACTGAAGATTTATGGTAGTTATAGAAATAAATGGTAGTAACAATGATAGAACCCATCTAAGTGGAACTGTTAAAGTGGTCAAAAAATACGTAATAGTAACTAACACTTGTGTAGCATTTTCTATTACCAGGGTCTCTATTAAGCAGTTGACATATATAATACATGTAATCCTTACAAGAGTTCTGTGAAGATAATGTTAATATAGTAACAGAAGAGGAAACTGAGACTCAGGAAAATAAGTATGATGCCCACAGTCATAGCCATTAAATGGCAGATCTGGGTTTTAAATCCAGGCAACCTTAAAACAGTGTACATGTTCTGCAACCCTCGTCTATACATATAGTTGGTGCTTATTTGAATATTTTAGTGTTATTGACATGATTTCCAGTCACCAAAGCTTTTAAGGGAGATGACAAATGTAGAACTTGCCAAAAATCTCTTGTAATTCTTCAATTTCATGCACCTGCTAGAGCTGACAGTAGAAAACTTCATTAAATTGAACCAGTGTCATCTTTTGTGTTCTCCTCAGCAGTTTGTGCAAACTGTGTGGTCCAAATATTCATTTTTTTTTGAAAAGAAAAGCATGTTTATTACTACTTCCTGATCTTTTTTATTTGCCATAGCTGGTCTTCTTATAACTAGGCATTCATGGCTTTTGACTGATGTATTTAATTCTTGGTAATCACCATATTAACACATTTAAGACATACAACCATACAATCACCTCATAAGATGCAGAAAAACAATTTTGTAAAATTCATCAGTGACTCAAAAAATGTTAGCAATCTAGGATGAGTAGGGAAATCTTTTCATTTGAGATTATGACGATACTCTAAGTGTTATAGTGGCTGGGAACAGGAGGAACATGCCCATTATCATTACCTATATTCTGAATGATTCTGTTAGTTCTAGACATTGCAGTAAGGCAAAAAAAAAAAAAATTACAGGTACAGAACTGCAACAAGAATAGCCTGTCTTTATTTGAAGATTCAATTTCTGTATTCCTATGAAAACAAAATTATCTTCAGAAAAACAATTTTAAAAAATTAGCAAAGTACATGGATAAAAGAAAACATCAATATAGTAAAATTAGGTAGTAACTTGAGCAAAATAGTCAATAAGCAACTACATATGTCCTCTTCTCCATAAAAGCATTGAGAACATGGACAAAAAATCATCAGAATACAATTTTTCAAACTCTGGAAATGAATCAAAAGCATGTAGCAATCTAGGTAGTGTTTATTCAATAACAACTGAATATTGGTAAGAGCAATAAACGTTGTGGTGTTTTAACTTGCTCTATTACAATTTTCCACTCCCAGTTTGAAGGTAGCTTTTAAAATAAGTAACTTTGGGGCAAAAAAAGGGTGATCGTTCAAAGCCATAGTTTCAGATACTTATTATAATTTTCCCTGTATCATGGTTCTAACAAAGACCCCACTCATAAATCTGTCTTCATTCAAAGTTCGTGAAGTGTGAACAGCTTTTCTATGCATGTTTCTCAAAAACAGTTGGGGGCAATTACTTATTGCAGTTACTCATTGGGAGAATAAGAGTTGATGAAAACAACAGGCTAATCAAAAACTTTAAAAGTAAAATTCAAGGAACAAGATGGCCATAGGGTGGTTTGAAAAAATCCAACATCATCTTGGGAATTAAGCAGCCACACACAAACATAGGGCTATGCTCATGTCCAGAGTTTAAAATGCACAGGAAAGGCTTAACAACCCCTAATCTCTAACCTCTAGCTGACCTTGAGGTTCTGACAATGCAGGAAATGAAGCTAAGGCAGAGTTGTACATTGCTAGAATGAGTAGTGAAGGTATTCATATGGGTACAGAGTCCTTCAGGAAAAACTGATTTTTTTTTTTTGGCTCTAGATATTTAACAAAATATTTGTCCAATCATTAACTGACCACTAAGAAGTTAACTGAGGAGGGACTTCAGTGGCCACACATGACACAGAATACCACTCTTCCATAATTAGTTCAGAAAAGTCACTAAACAAGTAAACAAAACAAACAGGCACAACAATAAACTTTGAAAAGGAAGGAGAATCTAATTTCCAGAGTTGCCACATTATATTATTTTAAAAGCCCAGTTTTCAAAAAAAAAAAATAGTATATGTACAAAGAAATAAGAATGTATGACCCATTCTCAGGAAAACTCAATAGAAATTATGTTTGAAGAAGCCCAGAAGCACTTACTAATAAAAGATTTTACATTGGCTATTCAAATATGCTCAAATAATTAACTGAAACCATGTCCAAATAAGGAAAGCAGGTGAAAAATGTTTCACCATAGGAGAAAATGAATAAAGAGATAGTTTTATATATATATAGTGTGTGTGTGCATGTATATATATGTGTGTGTGTGTGTATATGCATACACACATATACACACCAAATAGGAATTCTGGAGTGAAAAAGTACAATGAATGACATAAAAATATTAACTATCGGTGCTCAACAGAAGATTTGAGTAGGTAAAGGAAACTCAGACAATTTGTAGATCAATTAAGATTATTCAGTTTGAGCAACAGCAAGAATAAAGAATGAAGAAAAATGAACTGACCCTCAGAGACCTATGAGACAACGTCAACTATGCTGACAAGAAGATGGAGAAAAGGACAGAAAAATATCTGAAGCGGTAATGGCTGAAAATCAACCCAAATGCCTGTAAATGACAGACTGGATAAAATCTAAACTGGAAAATGTGGTACATATATACCATGAAATACCATACAGTCATAGCAAAGAACAAGATCATGTCCTTTGCAGGGACGTGGATGGAGCTGGAAGTCGTGATCCTTAGCAAGCTAATGTGGAACAGAAAGCCAAACACTGCATATTCTCACTTATAAGTGGGAGCTTAACAATGAAAACACACGGACGCATGAGCAGGGAACAACACAACGACACACACTGGGGCATGTTGGGGGGGTGTGGGGATGGGGGAGAGCCTCAGGAAGAAAAGTTAATGGATGCTGGGCTTAACACCTAGGTGATGGTTTGATCTGTGCAGCAAACCACCATGGCATACATTTACCTATGTAATAAACCTGCACATCCACTCCAGAACTTAGATGTTAAAAAACAAAACTTTTCAAATTGGATTTAATCTACACATCTAAGAATCTTAGAAAACCCCATGTAAGATAAATTCAAAGAGATCTATACATAAACATACAATCAAACCTTTGAAATACTTGAAATCAGTGAGATAAGCTACTTATATAAAAAGGGTCTTCAATATGATTAACAGCTATTTTGTCATCAGAAACCATGGAGGCCAGAAGACCGTGGGATGATATACTCAAAGAGCTAACAATTTTTAAAAAGTCAACCAAGAAATTTATATCCAGAAAAAACATCCCTCAAAAAACAGGGAAAAATTAAGACATTCCCAAATGGAGAGATGCCAAGAAAGTTATTTGCTAATACATCAGCCCTACAATACATATCATAGGAATATGATACTCAACCTCCAGGCTGAAATGAAAGAACAACAGACAATAACTTAAATCTGAATGACAGAATAATGAAAACTGGTAAACACAAATACATACATAAAGGACATAGAAGAATTTTACAGACATCCTGCCAAAATAACAGCAAGCTGAAACTGTCAACATATGAAAATGCATTATAGACTATGAACAAGTGGAATTTGTCCCAGGAATGCAAAGTTAATTCAGCATATGAGAACCAATTCTGTAATTTATTTTATTGTAGAATCAACAACAAAAGCAAGGGCTATTGGAATGGAATGAATGTACTTTGCATATGAGGACATAAATTTGGGGGGCCAGGCATAAATACTATGGTTTGAATGTGTTCCCCAAAGTTCATGTGTTTGAAACTTAATCCCCAATCCAACATTGTTAAGAGGTGGGAGCTTTAAGAGGTGGTTAGGTTATGAGGGCTCTGTCCTCATGAATAGATTCATTATATTCTGGTAGTGGGTTTGTTGTTGTGAGAGTGGGTTTCTTATAAAAGCAAGTTAAAGTCTCTCTTGCTTTCTCTCATTCTTGCACACTCTTGCCCTTCTGCATTCTAACATGGGATGACACAGCAAGAGGAACTCTTAAGATGCCAGCCCCTTGATTTTGGACTTCTCCAGCTCCTGAACTGTAAAAAATACACTGTTATTTATAATTTAACCAGTCTTGGTTATTCTATTATAAGAGTACAAAATGGACTAAGACACAACTCAGTAATACAGAGGCAAATAACCCAATTAAAAATGAGAAAAAATTTTGAATAGATAATTATCTAAAGAAGATCTACAAATAGACAATAGGCACATTAAAATATACTCAACATCATTATTTACTAGAGAAATTCAAATCAAAACCAAAATGAGATACTGCTTCTCACCCACTAGAATGGCTAGAATAAAATGACACACATTTTGTAAGTGTTGGCATGGATGTGGAAAAATTTAAAACCTCATATATTGCTGGTGAAAATTTGAAATGGTGCATCTGCTGTGGGGAACAGTTTAATAACTCAAAAAGTTCAACATGGGGTTACAACATGACCCAGCAGTTTCACTCAAGAGAATTGACAATATATGTCCACATACACAAAACATTCATATGTGAGTATTCATAGCAACATTGTTTATAATAGCCCAAAAAGTGAAAAAATCCAGATGCTCATCAACTAATAAATGGATTAAAAAGTGGTACATATGTGTAATGGAGTATTATTCAGCTATAGAAAGTAAAGTAGTGATACATGCTACAACGTGGATGAATCTTTAAAAACATATGCTGAGTGAAAGAAGCCAGACACAAATGACCACATATTGTGCAATTTGATTTATAAAAGGTCCAGAATAGAAAGCTTTATAAAGACTGAAGGTAGACTAATGGTTTCCAGAGTCTTTGGGTTGGCATGAGAAATGGATGTTGATGGACATTTAACTTCTACTGGCGGTGATAAAAACAATTCTGAAATTAGCTGTGATTGTTGCACAAATTTTTGAACATAGCAAGTCCTTGAATAATGTTCTTTCATTCAATGTTGTTTAACTATAACATTGATGAGAGAAAAATATTGATTCCTAACTGGGACCACTGTCTGTGTGGAGTTTGCATATTCCCCTCACGCTTGCATGGGTTTTCTTCAGATACTCCAGTGTCCTCCCATATCCCAGTGATGTGAATGTTAAGTTAATTGGTGTGTCTAAGTTGTCCCAGTATGAGTGAGTGTGAGTTTGTGTAAATGTATCCTGCGATGGAATGACATCCTGTCCATGGTTGCTGCCTGCCTTTGTACTCTAAGGTGCTGGGATAAGCTCCAGCCACCCACCACCCTGAACTGAAATAAGTCTGTTGGAAAATAAATGAATATAAAGCCAATAGACACACGAAAAAATGCTCATCATCACTGGCCATCAGAGAAATGCAAATCAAAACCACAATGAGATATCATCTCACACCAGTTAGAATGGCAATCATTAAAAAGTCAGGAAACAACAGGTGCTGGAGAGGATGTGGAGAAATAGGAACACTTTTACACTGTTGGTGGGATTGTAAACTAGTTTAACCATTATGGAAAACAGTATGGCAATTCCTCAAGGATCTAGAACTAGAAGTACCATATGACCCAGTCATCCCATTACTGGGTATATACCCAAAGGATTATAAATCATGCTCCTATAAAGACACATGCACACGTATGTTTATTGTGGCACTATTCACAATAGCACAGACTTGGAATCAACCCAAATGTCCATCAGTAATAGACTGGATTAAGAAAATGTGGCACATATACACCGTGGAATACTATGCAGCCATAAAAAAGGATGAGTTTGTGTCCTTTGTAGGGACATGGATGCAGCTGGAAACCATCATTCTCAGCAAACTATCGCAAGAACAGAAAACCAAACACCTCATGTTCTCACTCATAGGTGGGAACTGAACAATGAGATCACTTGGACTCGGGAAGGGGAACATCACACACTGGGGACTATTATGGGGAGGGGGGAGGGGGGAGGGATTGCATTGGGAGTTATACCTGATGTAAGTGACGAGTTGATGGGTTCTGACGAGTTGATGGGTGCAGCACACCAACATGGCACAAGTATACATATGTAAGAAACCTGCACGTTGTGCACACATACCCTAGAACTTAAAGTATAATAATAAAATTTTAAAAAAATAAAAATTTATGAAGTAGATGATAATCATGCAAACATACAGCAATAAACAATGTAGTTTGACAGCATTCAGCCCACCCTATTTGTTACTGTTTGTTTTTGTACTACGTGATGGTCAGAGGTGCTCCTTACAATATTCAGTTTGCAAACATTTATTCCTTCATTTAATGCACCACTGCCTTAATTTAACCTATAACCACTGTTACTCAATGATTCACCAAAACTTTGGTAAATAATTTTCTTACTTTATTAACCTTTCTTAAATATATGTATAGCTCACATTTACTTTAATTTTTAATATCAGAAGAGTCTGTGGTCTTTATTTGGAAGCTTGGTGATGTTTTTGTGACCAGAAATATGCCATAGGAAATTTACCGTATTTCAATTAGCCTATGGTAATATTTTTTTCTTTTTTTGAGAAGGAGTCTCACTCTGCCGCCTAGGCTGGAGTGCAATGGCATGATCTTGGCTCACTGCAGCCTCCACCTCCCAGGTTCCAGTGATTGTCCTGCCTCAGCCTCCTGCCTAGCTGGGATTATAGGTGTCTGCCACCATGGCCAGGTAATGTTTGCATTTTTAGTAGAGACAGAGTTTCACCATATTGGCCAGGCTGGTCTCGAACTCCTGACCTCAAGTGATCCACCCACCTTGGCCTCCCAAAGTGCTGGGATTACAGGCATGAGCCACCGCGACTGGCCAAATTGATTTTATTATATATCGTTTCACTTAAAATTGTGGTTTTGCAGAGCCTATTAATGATATTGTAAGGACTTACTGTATACTAAAAATCACTTAATTGTAAATTTTAGAATCATTTTTATGGTATATGAATTACATCCCAGGTAAATTTAAAGTATTTTATATTAAAAACAAATATTAATAAAGTAAACCTAAAAATCAGATGTGATTTATATTTGTAGTGCACATGGAACATTCTCCAGGAAAGACCATATATTAGGCTACAAAACAAGCCATAACAAAATTAAAAAGGTTGAAATCATATCAAGTATAATTTCCAACTGCAATGGTATAAAGCTAGAAATCAGTAAGAGGAGGAATTCTAGGAAATTCACAAATATATTGAAATTAACATGTTCCTGAACAATTATTGGGTTGAAGAAGATATCAAAAGGGAAATTCAAAAATAACATAGAACAAATAACAATAACAATACAACATAAAGTAGCATAAAAATTATCAAGTACCTAGGAGAAAATCAAATAAAAATTGCTCACAACCATCACAGTGGAAATAATAAAACTTGAGAGACTAAAATATAAACAAACTTACTCTGTTCATGGATTGAAATGGTCAGTATTAAAAAGAAGATTTCTTTAAAAAGCTGACCAAAAGAAAACAAAATAAGAATTTTAACAGGTGTTCTGTGTTTTCTGTTTTAGAATCCAGCTAGCCAATTCTAAAATTCATAGTGAACTGTAAGTGGCCCAGGAAAACAAAAAGATTCATGTTTTTTCTTCTTTCAACTTTATTGAGGTATTTTTGACAATTAAAAATTATATATAAGGTATACAACTTGATGATTTGATACACATGTACACTGTAAAATATCACAAGCTTATTAGTATATCTATTACTTCACATATTTACCATTTTTTCTCATGTTTAGATCATGTAAGATCTACTCTCTTAGCAAATTTCAAGTGTACTATGCAATATAATCATTGTCATATAGTAGTAAATTAGGTCTCTAGAAATTGTCTTGTGTAACCAAAAGTTTGTATATTTGCCTAACATCTCCCTGTATTTCCCTATCCCCAGGCCCTGGTAACCACCACTCTGTTATTTGTTTCTATGGGTTTGACATATTTAGATTCCATGCATGAGTGAGAACCTGTACTGTTTGTCTCTCTGAATAACAAAGTTATTCTTGAAGAAAAACTGAAAGAGCTTCTTCTGTAATATAACCTAGCATATAAAAAAGCTATGGTAATCAAGATGAGTGCATTATTTGCACAGTAGACAAGTAAACTGATGGAGCAGAATAGAGAGCATAGACCCAGATTCTGGCATAAATGGTACTTGATTTATGACAGAAGTAGTGTTGAAGAACAGTAGAAAATGAATGTTCTTTCTCAAATGGTGCTAAGAAAATTCCTGTCCATGTGGAAAGAAATCTGCATCTTCATATCATACCATATAAGGAAATAATTCCAAATGGATTAAAAGCTGAAAGGTAGAAACATTAAATAGATAGAAGAGTATCGAGATTAACTTCCTGACCTGAAGATAGGTGCTTTGCTAAACAAGACTTTAAAACAGTAGCGTAAGGGAAAACATTTTAAAAATAGCATTTACATTCAAATCATTAACTTCTGTTTATCAACAGACACTATTAAAAAATGGAAAGACCAATCAATGGGCAGAAGATATTTCCAATGCATATAACTGAGGAGAAGCATGTATCAGATTGTGTGAAGAGCCCCTATCAAAAGCCTTATAGAGATTGAGTAAAATACTTGACGTGGAACTTTTCAGTGAGGAAATTCAAAGCTTTTGAAAAGATGCTTAACCTCATTAATAATCAGGAAAACATAAATTAAAGTCACAATAAAATATCACTTCACTCTCATAAGAGTGGCAAAAATTGCTTCAAAATGTTTGTTAATGCCAAGTGATAACTAGGAAGTGAAGCTTCAGGAGCTCTTAGCAGAAATATAAATTTACAGGGGCACTTTAGAAAATGGTTGGGAATTATCTACCCACGTTGAAAATATTTATCATGTATGATGCAGAATTTTCCATTTTTGATATAATCCTTAAAGAGTGTGAATTTTTGTGCACTGCAACACACATGCTTTTGATGATTTTCAGAGGCTGAAGCAGAGGCCTGCAGAAAGCGAATGAGGGAGCAAGAGAGAGACAGGCAGGCAGACAGACAGGGAGAGACTGAACGAATGAATATGAGAATGAGAATGAACAAGAAGAACAAACATAGATGATGGAAGATTCTGGGAAAAGGTTATAAGGAACCAGACATGCAAAGGATTCAGGGAGGAATGTTAACAGAGGAAACAGAGTAAAGCACTTGAGTCACAAGCCACGTGGTGAATTCTGGTATATTACAAAAAGCAGTTATGGCTAAAGTGTAGTATTTGAGTGTGGCATAAGACAAAATTGAATACTGGGATCATACATGATCTAATAGGTAGTGGGGAGGCACTGCAGGATTTAAAGCAGTACAGGAAGAGTCAATTAAATTTTCTATGCTAATGATCTCTGAAAAATATATGCAGTTAAAAGGCTTGGAAATCTCAAGAGATATTAAATTTTGAAAAACTATAGTCAAAAATAGTTGCACATTTTAAAATAACTAAAAGTATAATTGAATTGTTTGTAACACAAAGGATAAATGCTTGAGGTGATGGATACCCCATTTACCCTGATGTAATTATGGTGCATTGCATGCCTGTATCAAAATATCTCATGTAACCCCAAAATATAAACACCTACTAATTTTGCACAAAAAATAAAAAATAAAAATAAACTATATACATCCTGATGGCAGATAAGCCTTTGTACAATTGTTTTTAACCTTAGCATGTACATTGTGGTCAATAAAGAATGAATAAGTGATTTTTGAAGCCAAATACATCTGTAAATTTATCCCTAGGTAGATGAATAAAAGTAAAAAAAAATTCATGTAATTAACTTCTAATGCTATCTGCTTTGTAATTTTCTGATATTGATCTGTAGAATTAAAACGTGATTGAATTTTACTTTGCTAATCAAATTAAATTTAAAAATCACTTTTAATTGCATTTTAAATAATTTCAAAAATATTTTTCCCATAGTGCTTAAGGCAAAGAGGAAAGATAAGCATCTTTTTAAATTTGTTTTCTAGATGTAAGTAGATAGTGAAATTGAATTGTCACTGAATTTTCTGAGTAAATAATTTTGCACTCAAACATTGAAATATTATCTTAAACCAGCATTAGAAAAGAGAATGAAACTTGAATTATTTTACCTACCAGTAGTAGAATAAGTACATGTTGATTTCTTAAAACTAAGTATGAATGAGGTTTTTGTCTTTGGTTCTGTTTATATGCTGGATTACATTTATTGATTTGTGTATGTTGAACCAGCCTTGCATTCCAGGGAAGAAGCCCACTTGATCATGGTGGATAAGCTTTTTGATGTGCTGCTAGATTCGGTTTGTCAGTATTTTATTGAGAATTTTTGCATCGATATTCATCAGGGATATCGGTCTAAAATTCTCTTTTTTTCTTGTGTCTCTCCCAGGCTTTGGTATGAGGATGATGCTGGCCTCACAAAATGAGTTAGGGAGGATTCCCTCTTTTTCTATTGATTGGAATAGTTTCAGAAGAAATGATACCAGCTCCTCTTTGTACCTCTGGTAGAATTCAGCTGTGAATCCATCTGGTCTGGGACTTTCTTTGGTTGGTAGGCTATTGTTGACTCAATTTCAGAGTCTGCTATTGGTCTATTCAGGGATTCAACTTCTTCTTGGTTTAGTCTTGGGAGGGTGTATGTGTCCAGGAATTTATCCATTTCTTCTAGATTTTCTAGTTTATTTGTGTAGAGGTGTTTATAGTATTCTCTGATGGTAGTTTGTATTTCTGTGGGATCAGTGGTGATATTCCCCTTATCATTTTTTATTGCATTTATTTGATTCTTCTCTGTTTTCTTCTTTATTAGTTTTGTTAGAGGTCTATCAATTTTGTTGATCTTTTCAAAAAACCAGCTCCTGGATTCATTGATTTTTTTGAAGGGTGTGTGTGTGCGTGTGCGTGTGTGTGTGTGTGTGTGTGTGTGTGTCTATCTCTTTCAGTTCTGCTCTGATCTTAGTTATTTCTTGCCTTTTGCTAGCTTTGGAATGTATTTGCTCTTGCTTCTCTAGTTCTTTTAATTGATATGTTAGGGTGTCAATTTTAGATGCAGAAAAGGCCTTTGACAAAATTCAACAGCCCTTCATGCTAAAAACGCTCAATAAATTAGGTATTGATGGGACGTATCTCAAAATAATAAGAGCTATTTATGACAAACCCACAGCCAATATCATACTGAATGGGCAAAAACTGGAAGCATTCCCTTTGAAAACTGGCACAAGACAGGGATGCCCCCTCTCACCACTCCTGTTCAACATAGTGTTGGAAGTTATGGCTAGGGCAATCAGTCACAAGAAAGAAATAAAGGGTATTCAATTAGGAAAAGAGGAAGTCAAATTGTCTCTCTTTGCAGATGACGTGATTATATATTTAGAAAACCCAATTGTCTCAGCCCAAAATCTCCTTAAGCAGATAAGCAACTTCAGCAAAGTCTCAGGATACAAAATCAATGTGCAAAAATCACAAGCATTCTTATACACCAGTAACAGAGAGCCAAATCATGAGTGAACTCCCATTCACAATTGCTTCAAGGAGAATAAAATACCTAGTAATCCAACTTACAAGGGATGCGAAAGACCTCTTCAAGGAGAACTACAAACCACTGCTCAACGAAATAAAAGAGGACACAAACAAATGGAAGAACATTCCATGCTCATGGATAGGAAGAATCAATGTCATGAAAATGGCCACGCTGCCCAAGGTAATTTATAGATTCAATGCCATCCCAATCAGACTACTAATGACTTTCTTCACAGAATTGGGAAAAACTACTTTAAAATTCATACAGAACCAAAACAGAGCCTGCATTGCCAAGACAATCCTAAGCCAAAAGAACAAAGCTGGAGGCATCATGCTTCCTGACTTCAAACTATCCTACAAGGCTACAGTAACCAAAACAGCATGGTACTGGTACCAAAACAGAGATATAGACCAATGGAACAGAACAGAGCCCTCAGAAATAATACCACACATCTACAACCATCTGATCTTTGACAAACCTGACAAAAACAAGAAATGGGGAAAGGATTCCCTATTTAATAAATGCTGTTGGGAAAACTAGCTAGCCATATGTAGAAAGCTGAAACTGGATCCTTCCTTACACCTAATACAAAACTTAATTCAAGATGGATTAAAGACTTAAATGTTAGACCTAAAGCCATAAAAACCCTAAAAGAAAACCTAGGCAATACCATTTGGGACATAGGCATGGGCAAGGACTTCATGTCTAAAACACCAAAAGCAATGCCAACAAAAGCCAAAATTGACAAATGGGATCTAATTAAACTAAAAAGTTTCTGCACAGCAAAAGAAACTACCATCAGAGTGAACAGGCAACCTACAGAATGGGAGAAAATTTTTGCAATTTACCTATCTAACCAAAGGGCTAATATCCAGAATCTACAAATAAGTTAAACAAATTTACAAGAAAAAATCAACCCCATCAAAAAGTAGGCAAAGGATATGAACAGACATTTCTCAAAAGAAGACATTCATACAGCCACCAGACACATGAAAAAATGCTCATCATCACTGGCCAACAGAGAAATGCAAATCAAAACCACAATGAGATACTATCTCACACCAGTTAGAATGGTAATCATTAAAAAAATCAGGAAACAACAGGTGCTGGAGAGGATATGGAGAAATAGGAACAATTTTACACTGTTGGTGGGACTGTAAACTAGTTCAACCATTGTGGAAAACAGTGTGGAGATTCCTCAAGGATCTAGAACTAGAAATACCATTTGACCCAGCCATCCCATTACTGGGTATATACCCAAAGGATTATAAATCATGCTGCTGTAAAGACACATGCACACGTATGTTTATGGCGGCACTATTCACAATAGCAAAGACTTGGAATCAACCCAAATGTCCATCAGTGACAGACTGGATTAAGAAAATGTGGCACATATACACCATGGAATACTATGTAGCCATATAAAAGGATGAGTTCGTGTCCTTTGTAGGGACATGGATGCAGCTGGAAACCATCATTCTGAGCAAACTGTCACAAGGATACAAAACCAAACACCGCATGCTCTCACTCATAGGTGGGAATTGAACAATGAGAACACTTGGACACAGGAAGGGGAGCATCACACACCAGGCCCTGGCTGGGCAGGGACAGGGAAGGGATAGCATTAGGAGATATACCTAATGTAAGTGACGAGTTAATGGGTGCAGCACACCAACGTGGCACATGTATACATAGATAACAAACCTGTACCTTGTGCACATGTACCCTAGAAATTAAAGTATATTAATAATCTAAGTATTAATGAATGGGAAAAAGACAGCTAAGGCAGTGGAAGACAATATGCATTAATTTGCATCTCAGATTTTTAAAATATTTCTGAAAAAGATAGTATTGAGTATATTGCTAATTTTAACTTTAAGACAATGTTAGTAGTCTTTTTTATTTGCTTTTTCTTTATATATATATCTCATATGTCTTTATTCAGTCTTCATAGGTTTCTAATGAAATACATGAATTATAGGTATGTGCTGCTATTTTTGACCTTTTCCGGTTTTCTAAACTAAGTCATGTTTCTATAATATAAGTGATTTTTTTATATGTGATAATCTTGTTCCAAGCTATAAAATACTGTATTGTCGAAACATCCATAGATTTAGCATACAAATAAATATGACTTTTATTTAATTTGTCAGCTATTTATTTTATTTTTGAGATGCAGTCTTGCTCTGTCACCCAGGCTGGAGTGCAGTGGCACGATCTTGGCTCACTGCAACCTCTGCCTTCCAGATTCAAGTGATTCTCCTGCCTCAGCCTCCTGAGTAACTAGGATTACAGGTGCGCGCCACCACACCCACCTAATTTTTATATTTTTAGTAGAGATGAAGTTTCACCCTGTTGGCCAGGCTGGTCACGAACTCCTGACATCAAGTGATCCTCCCGCCTTGGCCTCCCAAGTGCTGGGATTACAAGCATGAGCCACCATGCCCGGCCTAATTTGTCAGCTTTAAATATGACTTTGGATGTACATTATAATATATTTCCCTTCAAAATATTCTAATTTTTACTAAGATTACTAAAATAGGGCTCTTTGCCTCAGGGTGTGCAATTTTATTTATACAATTTTTTACTTGTGCAGTAGTGTCTAAAAGAATATTTAATTCCTGAGCAAATTGACAGTAGGGGTTCTGGTGATCATATAAAAGAGAAATCATATTTACTTCAAAAGTTTAATAACATAGACCATATCATTAACATCTTCATGAAATTAAAACACTAAATGTTTCCAATTGTTATTTTAGTAGTACGAAGATAAAAATATTAACTACACGAAATGAAATGAAATTATTTTGCCTTATTGTTTTATATCTATATTTTCCTAAAATCCAGAGTTGGCATAATTTCCATGCATAAAATTATGCCAAATACATATAATAGATTATTAATCATCTTGTAACATTATCATTGTCTCAGATCAATATAAGTTCTCAAAATTATTTATATATAGTTTTATGGTATATTGAGTTCTGCTATAAAATGACATGTGTTCCTAAAATTCTTTGCACTATGTAAAATTGTAGAATAAAAGCCACAAGGTCTATGCAAAATGGAGTTAAGCAAAAAGACACTTTTAAAAAATTTTGTCAGTGTCATATAAAAATATCTAAGAATCTAATGAAAATGGGATCATGGTTTTATACATGTTAGATGGTTAAGATGTATATAAATAATACAACAAATAAGACACTTTACCTTGAAAAAGTCTCAATGCTTGTGGAAGTGAGCATGCAGAGGGTTTGCTTTTGTTAGTTATTGTGAAGTGATAGAATGTTGGCTATCTGAAATAAGTAAAGTTTTAATGCCAGATGTGGGTGGGAGTGAACTGAGGTAACTGGTATATACTTGAGGTGAATGCATGTGTTTTGTGTCCAACTCCATTGTTCCATTGAGCGGAATGCAATTTCTGAGTTCACCCAGTGGTTTATGTCATTCTCAAATTGTTTCCTAATATAACAGTTGCATTGAAACAAATTTGTGTTTTCAAAACAAGTGGTTTTTTTGGTTTTGTTTTACTTTTATTTTAAGTTCAGGGGTATGTGTGCAAGTTTGTTACATAGATAAACGTGTATCATGGAGATTTGTTGTGCAGATTATTTTCACAGACAGATTTTAAGCCTAGTACCCATTAGATATTTATCCTGATCCTCTCTCACCTTCCACCCTCCACTCTCCAATAGGCCCCAGTGTGTGTTGTTCTCTTCTGTGTGTCCATGTGTTCTCATCATTTAGCCCCCACTTGTAAGTGAGAAAATGTGGTATTTGGTTTTCTAACCTTAGCAAAATGAGTTTTATAACAGAACCCAATAACTCTTTTTTCCCCAAATTGGCAGTTTCCACAGGGAATTCACTGGATTGTTATGCTTAACTCGTATTTATATTTCCAGTGGATTCCTATGTGTGTACTTGTATCAAACTCAAATAACTTCACAATTAATAAATATATGATACTGGAAATTTCACCGCAGGATCCATAAAGGCCAGTGTACTTTATTATGTTAACAGTTATTATTAACCAAATTTGACAAGTTCCAAATGGAGCAGTAGAAGTAAATGCATATTTTAAAGGTTATTTGTTGTTGTTTTTTTAATAGTAAGGTTTTTACCAAGAAATATAGGGTATGCATGCTATATCCCATATATATATAATAAAATATAAAATTCCTAAAATAAATTTCCAGGCAGTTACTGAGTCCATTTTTAAGTGTAGTTTTGCCCTTGCCTATATGAACACCGCTCTTAATGAAATCGAGCCACTGAGAATAGCAGATGTATCCAAGAGTAGAATGTAGTCATAATGCTGGTAGTGTTAATGTTCCTGAGATCAATAAGATTTCTAAGTGCATTCTTAATATGCTGATTGTGCAGTATTTATTGCTTTTGATTGATTACTAAAATATTAAATACTGCAATTCCGTAAGCTGTTCTTTTTCTCATATACAAAGTGAAGAAATCAAAGGGGAAAGCCAAGCTCTCAAAGAAAACTTGAGACTTTTTCTTCCCCTGGAAATTATTACAAAATAAGTAAAACAGAGAAACCAAAAACGGAGTACAAAAACTTAAATTTGGAAACATTAAAAGCCAACATGCTGTCAACAAGCCAATTACCACATATACTATATATTTAAAGTAATGCAAAAAATAACTATTATAAGTATTTAGTATAGTGTTTTCTAATATTTAAAATCAGAAGTTGGTAACAATATGTATAATAATATTGGCTTTTAACCTGATTTCTGTATAAATATGCAGTTCAATTTCAACACATTTTTGAGAATTAGAGCTACTGAACAGATCAAGTCTCCTAGTTACTTTTTGCATATTGCAAATGAATGTATTGTTTTACATATTAATCTTAAACCCAAATTAATAACAGTTCTTTATATCTACATAGTATTTCATATAGAAGACTGTTTACATTTATCTCATTTGAACTGCCTAATCCTGGGAGTTTGGGCCAATTTTTTTTTTTTTTTTTTTTTTTTTTGAGATGGAGTCTCACTCTGTCACCCAGGCTGCAGTGCAGTGGCACGATCTCAGCTCACTGCAACCTCCCTCTTCCAGGTTCAATCGATTCTGCTGCCTCAGCCTCCCAAGTAGCTGGGACTATAAGCATATGCCACCACGCCCAGCTAATTTTTTTGTATTTTTAGTAGAGACGGGATTTCACCGTGTTATCAGGATGGTCTTGATCTTCTGACCTCGTGATCTGCCCACCTCAGCCTTCCAAAGTGCTGGGATTACAGACGTGAGCCACCGCGCCCGGCCTGGCCCAAAATTTTAAAGCTGTAAATGACTTTACAATTAAGCTCATTTTACTGATAAGGAACTTGAGGGCTACAGGAGGAAAATGAAGTTTTATTACAGCAGAGTTTAGAAACAGTTCCGTAAGAATTTTTTATTTTATGTTGTTTATTTTTTACTTTTAAGTTAAGGGGTGCATGTGCCAGTTTGTTTCATAAGTGAACTTGTGTCATGAGGGCCTGTCGTGCAGACTGTTTTATTGCCCAGGTATTAAGACTATCATCCATTAGTTATTTTTTCTGATCCTTTCCCTCCTCCTACCCTCCACCCTCCAATAGGCTCCAGTGTGTGGTGTTCTCCTCTGTGTCCATGCTTTCTCATCATTTACCTCCCACTTATAGGTGAGAGCATGCAGTATTTGGTTTTTTTTCCTGCATTAGTTTGCTAAGAATCACGGCCTCCAGTTCCATCCATTTTCCTGCAGAGGACATAATTCTTTTTTATGGCTGTGTAGTATTCTATGTTGTATATGTATCATGTTTTCTTTATCCAGTCTATCATAGATGGGCATTTAGGTTGATTTTATGTTTTTGTTGTTGTGAATACTGCTGCAGTGATCATACGTGTGCATCTATCTTTATAATAGAACAATTTATATTACTTCGGGTATATACACAGCGATGGGATTGCTGGATCGAATGGTGTTTCTGTCTTTAGGATTTTGAGGAATCTCCGTGCTGTCTTCCACAATGGTCAAACTAATTTACCCTCCCACCAACATTGTATAGACGTTCCTTTTTCTCCACATTATGTTTTTTGTTTGGTTTTGTTTTGTTTTTAAATGAATTGCTGTACTTTGTGGCTGGTGGCATCAGAAAAAAATAGACATAAAAACTCCATGTGGTCTTATTAGAAAATGGTTCAATAATTGTATTAAACACTTCCTGTGTTTTGGGCTATCATTAGGATATTTAGGAAATGACTTTTGATTAATCAAAATCTAGTTGATTAGAGATTACTCACATAAAACCCAGTAGGAATAATAACATAGCAAATTTAATAAGTCTAAATGGAACACACAAAGATGTTATGAGGCTTCTTGGTATATGTGGAAAGAGCATAATTTGATGGTTAAAGCATTCTTGATTCATGTCACAGCTCCTCTACGCTAGTGGTTTTTACCTCAAGTAATTTACTTCTCAGCCTATGTTATCCTGCTTATAACATGAGAATAGTCATCCTTCTATTTCACTGCTTTAAGTATTGAATAAAATAATACATGAAAAGAACCTGGCCCTAACTAGAATATAAATTCTCAATAAAATGATGAAGTATTAATAGTTGTCATTGTATGAGCTAAGAATAGGGAAGTATTCTGGCAGAATTAGAGGACATAAGACTTACTTTGGTTATAACAGCGTTGGTGGGAGTTAAGTTGGAAATTATTGGTGGGAAGACCATTTAGGACCAAAAATATGGGATAAACACGTTGTGAGGATGCAAGAAACAAAATGATTATGTCACAATGATTAGGAGAACCAAACCAGTATGTATTTAGAAGTAGTGGTGTCTAAAGTTGAAAGTAAACCAGAGTCAAGTTATGCAAGAAAAGAGCCATTGTTTAGAAGGGAACCCATGGGTAATGGAGAGCATAAAATTTCTTGAATAAAAGTGGATGGGGTAGGATTTATAGGGAATGAAGATTTGAAATCAGGGGAAAAAAAAGAAAATGATCCTATATATTTGGTCTATGTATTTTATAATCCTGTAACTAATTGAATTTTGTACTTTATCAAGTTAAATTTTAAAATATCAAAATTATAAACATCAGATTAAACTCTTAATAAAGCATTTGTAAATGTATATAGTTTGCCAATTTATGTTTGGATATGAGGATACAAATGAAAATAAATCCATTTTTGTGATTCTGTAGGTAGGCAAGACATGCATTTATTATATGAAAATTTTAGTATAGGACAAAGCTAGAGATAAAATATAAATGATATTATGGGCCTTTTTCCACCTCTAGTTTATAAGCATATATCCTGCAGGCAGCTCGAGGCAAAAGATGTGAATGTGATGTTCTCTCAGGAGATTGAATTTTCATGTGCCTCTCAGAATGGAAGCACTTCATTCTCCTAAGGGTGAGTCATAACTCATGACCTTTAAAAGCAAACCTTTGACTAATTCTGGTGCTCCACTAAATAAGCAGCCATCTGTACCCATGCTAAAGGAAAAATTGTCTAGTTGGGAATTAATATGAGATGCTAGTCCCCAATGTAATGTTTTCATTGAGCAATAGTGTTTTCCAGTAAGACACATTCCTAAGAGATTTTGAATGGTAATTATGCATATATGTATTTTTTTTTTGTTTAATTTCAGAACCTGACTCCACTGTTAAGATTTAGCTCCACTTTCCTGGTAAAAACAACTCTAGCAGAGCGGTGTACATATTTCCTCATAGGCCTATCTATTATAAGGTGGGTTTGTAGCTACAAAGTGGGTATGATAATCAGCTTGGTTTCCTTTGACCCAATTAACTTGTATTTTATTTTCAATGGTATGATGCACCTCTTGAAATCATATCAAGGATCATATTTCTGTAGTTAGATGGCATACTTTAGCTGAAAAATGCGAAGTGTTCAAGAGATAAATATTAAAGCATTGAAGTCTGGTAGAACTGAAAGAGAAAAAAAATATTTCTAGATTCTGTCTTGTTTCCTTAACTATTCTACCTAATTCACAGCTATATATCCAGAGAATTTTGGTGGGTCTCTTAATTTCAGGATATCATACTTTTAAAGAGCCAGTTCCAGTGTATTTAGTAAAATAAATGGTTTCCATGTTGTTTCCCAGAATCCTTTATACAACATTTATAAAACTGTCTTGTTTCATCCAAAGTGATAATTATGTTCTGAATACCAAACAAATCTAAGAACAGATAAATTACTTACAGATATACAGGACTTGAGAGAATAGTTGGAGTGGATGCATGCAAATAAATCACTGTTATATCCATTATTAACTTAATTATAATACATCCAGCAACACAACTTCAGAACACTGGGTCTTCTATGATGAATTCAAGATAGACTGGTAAAGTTATTCTTATCATAACAAAATCTTTTGAGTTAATTGATTTGAATTTGTACTTATATTTGTATAAACATTAGTTGAGCTTCTGTTTTGAATTACAAAACCAGAAGAGATAAAGGCATAATTCCCTTGAAGTATAGTACCCATCTTTTGTTCAATGGTTAAATGTTTAAAAACATTAAACACTGGTAAGACCAGATACTAATTTTGCTAGCCCAAATTTAGTCTGTGTACTCAGTCATGTAGAAAATAACTAGTTCAACCATTATGGAAAACAGTATGGCGATTCCTCAAGGATCTAGAACTAGATGTACCATATGACCCAGCCATCCCATTACTGGGTATATACCCAAAGGATTATAAATCATGCTGCTTTAAAGACACATGCACATGTATGTTTATTGCGGCACTATTCACATTAGCAAAGACTTGGAATCAACCCAAATGTCCATCAGGGACAGACTGGATTAAGAAAATGTGGCACATATACACCATGGAATACTATGCAGCCATAAAAAAAGATGAGTTTGTGTCCTTTGTAGGGACATGGATGCAGCTGGAAACCATCATTCTCAGCAAACTCTCACAAGAACAGAAAACCAAACACCGCATGTTCTCACTCATAGGTGTGAACTGAACAATGAGATCACTTGGACTCGGGAAGGGGAACATCACACACCGGGGCCTATCATGGGGAGGGGGGAGGGGGGAGGGATTGCATTGGGAGTTATACCTGATGTAAATGACGAGTTGATGGGTGCAGCACAGCAACATGGCACAAGTATACATATGTAACAGACCTGCACATTATGCACATGTACCCTAGAACTTAAAGTATAATAATAATAAAAAATAAGAAAAAAGAAAATAAGTTTCAGCTTATTACTTTAAAATCAGATTGAGCTAAGGAATATGCGGAGACAAGTATAATATTTTACCTTTATCAACATGAACAACTCTATACGTCCTCCTTTAACTAGTGGTAAAGTAATTTGAAAGAGGATAACTTTATTAAATGGTAGACTTTTCACATATTCCTACATCACAGTGTTTTAAATGCTTTGCTTTTTGAAAAAATGCTTGAAGCATAGTTAGATTAAATTTTCCTTTTCGTATAGACAATAATATGTAATTCTCTTAGCATTTGAAAGCTTCTTTTTGAAAGCTTTTGAAATAAATGACTAGGTGCATTTTCATGGCTCTCACATTTTGACAAGGTAGGTTTTCAAATTCTGCTATAAAAAAACTTCATGACTCAACATTTATCATTTAAACATATTTATTAAGTACCCACTAAAACTCAGCACTGTCTTAGGCAAAGGAATAAAATAATGAGCAAGAAAATAGGTCCCTACATTCATAGAGTTAATGGTTTGGTAACTATACCCTGGTGCAATATATGCGAATGTATCTGGAGACATTTATGGTTGTCACACTCTAGTTGTGGTGGAGGGAAGTGTGGTACTAGAATCTAGTGGACAGAGGCTAAAAATGCTGCTAAACATACTACAGTGCACAAGACAGCCTCCATAATAAAATACTATTCAGCCCAATTGCTAGTAATGTCACAGTGAAGAAACTTTGCTAGTATATGAAATGGGCATCAATTAAACAATTCTGCTGTTGAATACACAAATAACATTCAGGATAAGAACTTCAAAAGAAAGAAAATATGTTTTTGAGAGTCCATAACAAAAATAAATTGACATAAACTGAACTCAGCATAGATCCCCTCACCCCAAGGAAGTTATCTGAAAGTTAAAGTGTTTTTGTGTATATAGTAGGGAGGGAGAAGGATATCATAGGAGGAGGGTTTCAAATGATAGCTAATGGTTGGAGGAAATAGAAACTGATAGCAATATGGCAAGAGAAGAGAGGGAGATGTGAGATGAGATTGGAGTGGTAGGCGAAAACAGATATAGTTGTGTGGATTCTTTGAGGGATTCAAAGGCAATAAAACATTTTAAGCAAGAGGGAACTTGAGTTGATTAGATACTCAAATTTGAAAATATCACCCTGGCTACAGTACAGAGGGAGATAGATTAGAAGAGGGAAGAGTTGCTGAGAGGAAGCTAAGAGATGTTCTGGCAGGTACTGTAGCTATAAATTATAATCTGAATCAATGGTAAAAAAAAAGAAGTGTAATATTCATATTTGTTTAACTTGCAAATGACAAAGGAAGGTCTTTTGAAACCATGACTCGTAAGTAAGAGATTTCATTTTTAGTTTTTAACCCAAAATGACTGGTGGCAGGGAGAGGCCATGTATTTTCCAAAAGTACATGTTAGCAAAGACGTATGACCTCTTTTAAAAATATATTATTCTTATCAAAGACATTGTAATTCCAGGTAGATTGGATTACCAAATGAAAATAATGTAAATACAAATGCAAAGCTATTCTTTCAGTGCACAATACACAAAGTACAGTCCTCAAGAACTTGATCCGGAATCAAAGCCAAGGAAAGCCACTAAATGGTTAATGTTAGGTAAAGTAAGGCTGTAAACTTTGAGCCTGCAATGGTTAAGCTAGCCATTTCTGCCTTAGTGCAGAAGGAGCAGATTAAGTAACTGCACCTTGAGCCTTCTATTTTGTTCATAGGTACTGATGAGACATTGAAATTGCTGCTGAAGTAAATGACTAGAGGAATAGGTAATTCTTTTTATTTTATAACCTGTTATTTTTCTACCTTTCCCAATGAAGAGAATTGACAAATACTAATTTAGGAATTGTGGGCTAGTCTAATATGTGGTTGACAGAAGTTGAAGAGGGTAGTGAAAAAATTATCATGAATTATCGCTAATATTAAATTCAATGTAAATTATTTTCTAACCTCAAAACAAAACTTTATAAACATCTCTAGAAAATGTTCTCTTAGTCCCATTTTGTTTACAGTTGGTTAGAAGTAGGATAGAAAAATGATATTGGCTTATGTGTAGAGTTGAAATATCTGTTTCTGAGATGATATTGAAGTCGTTTAGTCAGTTTTATACAGAGAAAGGGACACTCAGCCATAGTAAGCTTTTCAGATGTCTTGCTTCTGATGGAACAACTTCAGAGAGATGGAATTTGGGAGATTAGAAGGCGGACCATGGCATTGTGGAAGGCAATACCCTCTGTGATGGAATTCTTTCTTATACAGATTGTAATCCACTCCCACCCCTAGTGTTGTCCTCATAATCTCCTTTCTACATTCAGTAGCAACATATAACTATCCTCCCAATGTTTGAGATTTTTCTGTCCATCTTTTAATGCTTGCCTCTTCAACTGCTCATGTGATAGTCATAGGGTACTCATCATTCTGTCCACACTTTCAAAATGGCAATGAACACAAACTAAAGGTACTTCTTTAGACATGGATTGATTGTTTCTGGCAATGAGAAAACTATAGTTTCTTATGATATAGACTTTATTTTATTTAATTAAGAAATTATGTTATTAGTGGTTAGAATGTAAAATGGTTTTACTAATAGTCTACAGCTATTATAATTACTTCAAAATAATATATTTTAAATATCCATTTCTGACTCACAGATTCCTACAGCTGGTTTTGCTATTTTGAAATCAATTTGCCACCCACTGTTTTCTTACTACATTGATTCCTTTTGAAATCTCAAATCTCTTCTAATTTCAGTGTCACTTCTGTGGGTTCACAGAATCTCTGATGAATTTCTTATAGGAGACTGCATAGCACATTGTGGTCCTGTTTTTTTGGCAGAAGTACCTAAAACAGTTGAGTGGAAGAAAGAATTTAAAGTATTGTTTTCAGTTAATTGACTTGATGAAAGTAAGAGGAAAATAATTTGGATGGGTAGATGAACACGTTTTTGTTCTTAAATTGTATCTTTCATCACTGGAATTTTCTTATGATAGAGAGGATAAAGAGCTCAGGAGTAAGTCCTTCCTCATACTGGCCTGATATCACTACTGCAGACAAACTAATTTATTATTGATGACTTGGAATATTTTTTTACTTGTCTCTGTTTCAGCACATCTGATATGTTGGGTAAAGCCTATTGATTCATCCAGGTTTGGCTTTTATGGTAATCTACAAAAAGGAAGCCCTGAAGAAAGCTTGCAAAAGAGATGAATATTTTTCAGATTTTACCCAAGTAGAATAAAAGAAACATGAAAGGTCAGTTTTTCTCCAGTTAAATTGATGATCCTGCTATAGTTTAACATGTGGATGGATGAAGGTTGATGGAGAAAGGAGTACTCTTAGATGTGAACTGATACTCACGGTTATTTAATGTTGAATGTTAATGATGGGCTGTGCACTTTAAAGAACATAGGAGTTCAGCATGAAAGGCATGACTCAATTTTGTTTTTCAAGACCTGCAAAGTTTCCCCTTTGAGAGGCCTCAATGTGTTACAGTAAAGATTTGTTAAATGAATTATATTTTGAAATACATTATAACTAATATTCCTGTTATTGCTGCATCAAAAACACCTGAAAAGTAAAAGGAAATATTTCTACCATGGATTTTCATGTAAATGTGCAATTTGTCTTGATTGGATCTAAATTGTTGAGCGGAGAGAATGCATGCATTTACTTTCCATGGCCCTCATGGGACAACAAATTGAATTCTCTTGTGTATTGTTTGGGCTTGACTACATTTGTCTGTTTTTATCTCTGCTCTGCGAAAAGATTACTGAGTTTTATCTTCCCAGTGGGACACTGAAAAAACAATATTCTCCCCTTTATTGATATGCTTCTTCTAGGAAAAAATGCAACTAAATAAGTTACCTTTTAAGCAGCAGATAAGAGAATCCTGAACACTGAATAAAATTGACTCTCGGTGAAAAGCATTTGAAACTTAGATAGACTACCAAGATGCAGCAGATCAGGTATTAGAGAAAAATAATATTGTCGGCTGAGAAGAAATAGTTGAAAGAGTGAACATGAAGCTTTCAATTTTATCAGTCTTTATAAATTCTATCAATCTTATTACTGTAAAGCTAGCCTTTAGCTTCTCTGCAAAAAGCAAATCATTGGGGTTACAAAGCTGTTCCACTTTGATAATTTATTGAAATAAATTATGATTTGCCTTACTCATCTCATTATTACAGTTTTGAACTTTTAAACTCGCCTTTGGTTATAAAAAGGTGAAAAGAACTGGAAAATAAGTAGAGGTAAAGGGGAAGAAGAATAAAGATAATGTTACAATGTTAAAAGTAGGTAACTACTATATAGGCAACATTAAAGATAGCGGCAAAATATTTTTTTTTTTTAATGTAAACAGTTGCAGTTTATTCGTAGAAAACTTACACACAGAGACACACGTAAACACACACACATATATTTCTACAGCAAAACAATCAGGTAAGGTGGATACATAAATTACAGCATAATAAAGTTTTGAAATGTGAACAAAGGTAAGAAATCAAACAAAGGTAGGAAAACACAGATAATAGGATAATTACCTTTCCCTTGTGTAATAAAAAAGATACTCAAGCTATAGAGACATTAAAGCTGAAGGTATGTATTGGTGGCTTCTTAATTGTATATAGTTCAAGAAATAATTCCTTTTTCTCTGGTGTAATTTTAAACACAGTTACCTAAACATAAAAATTCTGATAGTTGAGTTATTAATTAGATAAGGTCTTTCTTGAATGGTGTAAAATAAATCAAGTGAACAAACACAAATTTATTTTCCTCCTGGGTTTTCTCCTTTGAGAATCCACATTAAGTAGGTATTTGAAAAGAGTGGATTTGAGAAGACTGTTCATTTACTTTTTCTCATTTGCTAAACTAGTGTCTAAATTAACATTATAATTTAGGAAAATGCCCTTGTGCAATGAGAAATAAACTACACATTTTCAATGCAGCAGCCCTGCCATGAGAAGTTTTCAGATTCCTAAATATTTAATTTGATTACTTTACTATAGAATATTACTGTTAGATAATCCTTTGTCCATATTATTATACTCTTTTTAAAACCCCTAGTTAATGACTACATGTGTTTTGATGTAATACATAAAGTAAATTGATAAAGAAAATTTAGACCTAGTTTGGCGGCAAAATATTTTTAAAGCCTTAGTTTTCATTCTTTTATTTAGCAATAATTTTAAACATTCATGAGATCAATTAGAATGTTCTTTAGCATAGATTTTGTTTTTGCCACGACTTAATTTAGTGACATTCTTTCTCTCTCTCTCTCTGTGTGTGTGTATGTGTGTGTGTGAGAGAGAGAGAGAGAGAGACACTAGGCACAACTTCCTTTATTACTCATGGGACACAAGAAAATGTGAAAATATCTGCATTTTCACATTTTGTCCAATTGCTGAAAGTCTTCATATATTAAATTTGCTTGCATTTTATGTACATAATTGTGAACATTGTTGTTTATGAAAAAATGAAGTTTATTGTATGGATGGAGAGAAAAGCAGATGGAAGTGTTTATTAGAAGGGAAAGCTTCCAAGGGGAGGTAAGATTTAAGTTGGACTTCGAAATTTTTAGAAAACTAAGGAGCAATAATTTGGAAATGGCATGGTCAAAGATACAGTATGATAATTAGCTAGGTGTTATTGTGGTAGCATATAGCATTTGGGGAGCATCTGAAATTTGAAAATTTGATTTATTTTAGATAATAGAAATACATATTCCTCAATCTAAGAAATTTGAATTTTATCTGATGTTTTCTCTCTAAATATATATAACTAAAATAATTATACATATTTATTACAGAAAAAAACAGAATATTCTTTCACACAGCTATAGGAATAACAGAATCAAAACAAGTGTGACAGTATTATTAAATAGATTTTAGGCTTGCTGTCTGATTGCTTGAGTTCTGTCTATAGACGTTAAAGTGCTGGATATAGTAAATGTTTCTCAGCATAAAGAGTTTATAGTAAATAAAGGCTTGAAAAACAGAATAGAAAGTTGTTATATGTTCATGGACTCTTCAAATTTGGGCCAAGGGACAGCATATTGGAGAACATAATAATGGAAAACTAGTAAATTTTAAGATTAGCAATAAAAAACTAATAAGAAGCATAAGTTAATTAAACGAGAACAAATATATAGATAGTAGATGATATTAGATGCTATATAGGTATTAGTGAACACACAACTGAGTCAGAGACCTATGATTACAATTAAATCGAACCTGTCGGGAAACTTGTACCAGATTAGAAAATCAGAAGTGTGAAGTCAACATAGCAACCTATTTTTAGCAGTCTTTTAAGATTCTCACTGAGAGAAATGCCACAGTAACAGTACCATGCTGTTTTGGTTACTGTAGCCTTGTAGTATAGTTTGAAGTCAGGTAGCGTGGTGCCTCCAGCTTTGTTCTTTTGGCTTAGGATTGCCTTGGCAATGCGGGGTCTTTTTTGGTTCCATATGAACTTTAAAGCAGTTTTTTCCAATTCTGTGAAGAAAGTCATTGGTAGCTTAATGGGGATGGCATTGAATCTATAAATTACCTTGGGCAGTATGGCCATTTTCACAATATTGATTCTTCCTATTCATGAGCATGGTATGTTCTTCCATTTGTTTGTGTCTTCTTTTATTTCATTGAGCAGTGGTTTGTAGTTCTCCTTGAAGAGGTCCTTTACATCCCTTATAAGTTGGATTCCTAGGTATTTTATCCTCTTTGAAGCTATTGTGAATGGGAGTTCATTCATAATTTGGCTCTCTGTTTGTTACTGGTGTATAAGAGTGCTTGTGATTTTTGCACATTGATTTTGTATCCTGAGGCTCTGCTGAAGTTACTTATCAACTTAAGGAGATTTTGGGCTGAGACAATGGGATTTTCTATATATACAATCATGTCATCTGCAAACAGGGACAATTTGACTTCTTCTTTTCCAGTGGAACAGAACAGACCCTCAGAAATAATACCACACATCTACAGCCATCTGATCTTTGACAAACCTGAGAGAAACAAGAAATGGGGAAAGGATTCCCTATTTAATAAATGGTGCTGGGAAAATTGGCTAGCCATAAGTAGAAAGCTGAAACTGGATCCTTTCCTTACTCCTTATACGAAAATTAATTCAAGATGGATTAGAGATTTAAATGTTAGACCTAAAACCATAAAAACCCTAGAAGAAAACCTAGGTAATATCATTCAGGACATAGGCATAGGCAAGGACTTCATGTCTAAAACACCAAAAGCAATGGCAACAAAAGCCAAAATTGACAAATGGGATCTAATTAAACTAAAACACTTCTGCACAGCAAAAGAAACTACCATCAGAGTGAACAGGCAACCTATACAATGGGAGAAAATTTTTGCAATCTACTCATCTGACAAAGGGCTAATATCCAGAACCTATAAATAACTCAATCAAATTTACAAGAAAAAAACAACCCCATCAAAAAGTGGGCAAAGGATATGAACATACACGTCTCAAAAGAAGACATTCATACAGCCACCAGACACATGAAAACATGCTCATCATCACTGGCCATCAGAGAAATGGAAATCAAAATCACAATGAGATACCATCTCACACCAGTTAGAATGGCAATCATTAAAAAAATCAGGAAACAACAGGTGCTGGAGAGGATGTGGAGAAATAGGAACAATTTTACACTATTGGTGGGACTGTAAACTAGTTCAACCATTGTGGAAAACAGGGTGGCAATTCCTCAAGGATCTAGAACTAGAAATACCATTTGACCCAGCCATCCCATTACTGGGGCTATATCCAAAGTCATGCTGCTATAAAGACACATGCACGTGTATGTTTATTGTGGCACTATTCACAATAGCAAAGACTTGGAATCAACCCAAATGTCCATCAGTGACAGACTGGATTAAGAAAATGTGGCACATACACACCATGGAATACTACGGAGCCATAAAAAAGGGTAAGGGTGAGTTCTTGTCCTTTATAGGGACATGGATGCAGCTGGAAACCATCATTCTCAGCAAACTATCACAAGAACAGAAAACCAAATACTGCATGTTCTCACTCATAGGTGGGAACTGAACAATGAGATCACTTGGACACAGGAAGGGGAGCATCACATGCCGGGTCCTATTGTGGGTGGTGGGGAGGGATAGCATTAGGAGATATACCTAATGTAAATGACGAGTTAATGGGTGCAGCACACCAACATGGCACATATATAACAAACCTGCACATTGTGCACATGTACCCTAGAACTTAAAGTATTAAAAAAAAAAAAAGCTTACCCAAGATTACACTATTGCCCCCCCCCAAAAAAAAAAAAAAAAGAAATGCCACAGTAATATCCTCGTAAAACACAGATTCAAGTTAGGGTATGATAATCACTTTTCAAATATTGATATTCTCGCCTCGACTATGGAACACATATTTCTACTTACTTTTATGCCTAGAAAACAATTTGCAATTGTATGATGGACATTGTGAGTGATACATTGTGGCGAGTCATTCTCTTTAAAGGGCATTGAGTTTTGTTCACACAGTTATTTAAATTATTGGTCATTCATCTTAGATATATTATATATGGTTTTATTATTTACTAAGCTGACATTATTTTGTTCTTTAACATTTTCTGAGGCCATGACCCTTATTCTAGGGTATGGGGCATACTGCTAAAGCAAACACTTCTTTGGGTATTAAGGTAGGTGTTCATCCTAATGTGTTTAGTGAGGTTTCTCCATTCTACGTTAGCTGGAACTCCAGTGTCTGAAATGACCTCTTAGATAATTGCTCAGCACTCAACAAAGCGACAGGTCATTTCACTAAGGCTACCAGAGTTTCACACATGTGAAACTGTATTCTTGGCTATAGAATAAATGGTATTAATATCCATGCAGACTTCTGGGTCCCTCTCTTTGCACAGATCTCTCTTCTGTGTTACACTACTGCACACATTCTAATATTTTCAGTAGCTTGAAGTTTGGACCTCTGCCTTCTCTGCTCAGCAACATCCAACACTACTTGGGGTGTATAATCCTGCCGTATAGTAGAAATGTGCTTCCAGGCAGAAATACAGGAAGATAACATTCCTCACTTTCTGTTTACCTTTTCTGAAGAATTACAGTCTTGCATTTGTTATTGTGCAGTTACTGAAAACAATTTCCTCGTATATTACATTGAGTTATATTCTTGTTTTCAGTGATGGGGTCAATCTGTTATCAGTTACATTTTCCCTACCCATTGTAAAATTTGATGTTCTTTCTTCATTTAACACATACAAGTGACATTAATGGGTTGTCCTGAAATCAACTTAAATCACCTTGAATATGTTTTATCTTTCTTTTGTTTTGAGACACAGTCTCACTCTGTCACCCAGGCTGGAGTACAGTGGCACAATCTCGGCTCATTGCCACCTCTGCCTCCCGTGTTCAAGTGATTCTCATGCCTCAGCCTCCTGAGCAGCTGGGATTATATGTGCCTGCCACGACAGCCAGCTAATTTTTGTATTTTTAGTAGAAATGGGGTTTTACCATGTTGATCAGGCTAGTCTCAAACTCCTGACCTCAAGTGATCTGCCCACCTCGGCCTCCCAAAGTGCTGGGATTACAGTCATGAGCCACTGCACCTGGCTTGTTTTTTCTTTCTTTACTAGATCAGAGATGTGTATATCATAGAATCAGTTTCATAAATGATTTTAAATGGAAAAATATCATACTTAGCTGATTTTTTTTACTACCTACTTATTCCTTGAAGGAAAGCCAACATTCTTCCCTTAATCAGTCATATTTATTTTTCCATTCTAAGAAGCAATGAGGATCATCTAAGTGCATTTAAGATTTCCTGTACTTGGACTTTGGCCTTCTCTAAAAGAGTTGCTCTGAAAAATATTCCCTCCAAAATGCAATTAGGAGAAACGTGTCTTGAAATGAGCCTACACTTCTTCTTTTTTTTTTTTTTATTTAAGTTCTAGGATGCATGTGCAGAATGTGCAGTTTTGTTACATAGGTATACATAGGTATACATGTGCTATGGTGGTTTGCTGCACCCATCAACCCAACATCTACATTAGATATTTCTCCTAATGCTATCCACTTAGCTGATTTTTAAAAAGGTAAGCAGCCAGCAGGTAAAATGGTAGCTAAGTTTACCCTTTTTATGACCATTAAACCTTATCTATTTAAAGATCCGTCAGATCTCCTACATAGTTTGTAAAATAGAAAAAAGTAAAGAAAGCAACAAGTGAAATATATTCTCTTTGTCCGGATAACTACTTAATTTCAGGAGTGAAGCTGTTTCTGAGCCTGATGTCCCTTGTTTCTTCATTTATCACCAGCTTTGAATACCAACCTTGGCAGCAATGAGAAATACACTTCTAAATTTCCAGATGGGCTGGTAGACAAACTGTGCATGACTTATTTTTTGTTATAACCTGACTCCAAAATGCAAATACTTATTGGAATAGGCAAGTCATTTACCAACAGTAACTCAAAACTTCGTTTCAAACTGGGTGATAATTTAGTAGAATTGCTAATAGCGCTTCTATGGAAGTTAAAACTTCAAACGACATATTTTTTATTTACACTAATCTATATTTTTTTATGGATTTTTATACCCTTACTATTCAGTCTTTAATAATTGCCATACCAAAAAGCTGGACAAGATGGTAAAGTAAACCTCTCCAGGGATTGTTCCCCCAATGAAACATCAATTTGAACAACTATCTGCGCACCAGAAAACCTTCATTAAGAATTCAGGAAATCAATTTTTTTTCTTCATCAGTGTTATAGCAAAATAATGTTGAATGAAACAATGTTATTCCAGAACCTGCTGCATGTCTTTTCTCTTAAAGTGGCAGTTTTCAAGAATCTATCAATGACGGTGTTCCTGGTTGTAGCACAAGTAGAAGAAAAGAAGCATTGAAGAACGTACAAGGACAGTTTTACTTTATCTGAATCACTTTCACCAACCCAAAGCCGCAGAGTGAAGAGAGACAATATCTGCTTGGGGGAAGAAGAAGGACCTTGGTTTGGAACAAAGTACTGAGCATAACGCAGTTAAACACGGTACTGGGCAGCTCCTGACACCAGGCCGATACCTGCAAATGGAGCTTCTAGACCCTCCCTGGGATCAGAAAAGAACCTGTAACCCTGGCGATATAGACTCTTGATCTAGCCTGCATCATCACTGACCAACTGCAGTTACCTCAAGCCCCGAAGAAACCTCAATGGCAGGCAGGCCATAGCACCTGCAGGCCTTAGACATGCCCCAGTGCTGCGCAGCTCTCAATGGCAGTGGGTTTTGGATGCAACCCAACATTACATCAGTGTTGGTGGCCATGGTATTCACTATGTTGACTATCCCCAAACCCCAGGAAGAACAGCACATAAATAAGCACCTTTCATTTGAAGAGAGGAGATGAAAGCAAGCATAACACTATGCCTTACAACACAGGTCTGGGGCCCACCTCAGTAGAGCTGAGTACTGAGCAGAACCCCATGGTCCCTGACACCAGGCTGGTACCCAAAGATGGAGCCTCTAGACCCATCCCTGGGCCATAATGGAACCAGTGGCCCTGGCAAGAAGAATTCAAGATCCAGCCCACGTTACCACCTGGTAACTACAGCAGCCTCCAGCCCTGAATAACCCTCAGTGGTAGGCAAGTCATAGCAGGAGTAGGCCTTGGGCATGTCCCAGTGCTGCACAGGTCTAGGTGGTCATTGGCTTTAGGTGCAGTCCAGCACTGTGTTACCCCTGGAGGCCAAAGGATTCTGACTGCAGTGGTCCCTGGGATTACATTTCCCTTTAGAGCTGTCACAGCTGAAGTGGTAATGGGCTTACAGTTCTCACCAGTTTCCCCAATGAAAGGTGAAGCAATTCTTTACCACCACAATTATCTTACATGAAATGCTAAAGGGAATTCTTCAAGATGAAATAAAAGGACAGCAATAAGTATACCAGAAACATCTGAAAGTATATAACTCACTGGAAAAAGTAAATTACACAATCAAATTCTGGATACTCTAATAATGTAACAGTGGTGTACAAATCACATCTTTAGTATGAAGGTAAAAAGACAAAACTATTAAGAACATAGATAACTATAATTCATTAATAAAAATACAATGTAAAAATATAAATTGTGATATTAAACATTAAGAATTGGGGGAAGAGAAAGTAAAAAGTAGATTTTTTCTTATATTTTTATTTTTTTTGTGAACATATTTATCAATTTAAAATAACCCATATAATTATAACATATTTTTTATAATTCTTCTGTTTAACACAAAGCAAAAACCTATGTTAGATACACTGAACAAAAAGCAAGAAATCAAAATATTCCTAGAGAAAAATCACTTAGCCAGCAGAGAAGAACATAGGAGAAGGAAAAAAGGAAGATCAATAAAACAACTACAAAGCAGTTCATAAAGTGGCAATAGTAAGTCCTTATCAAATATCACCATTAATGGAAATGGATTAATTACCCAGTTAAAATACATAAAGTGGCTTAATAAAATTTTTTTTTAAAAAAACCAACTATATGCTGCCTATGACTCACTTCACCTGTAAGGACACCCATAGACTGAAATTGAAACGATATAAAAATACGTTTCATGCAAATGGAAAGCAAAAGAAAGCAGTAATAGCTACATTATATCAGATAAAATAGATTAAGTCACGAATGGTAAAAAGTGATAAGGTCATTATATTGTAACAAAGGGTTCAATTCAGCAAAATAATAGAATAATTTTTAAAAAATATGCACTCAATATTAGAGCAGTTTAATGTATACAGCAAATATTAATAGATCGAAAGGAAAAGATAGACTGTGCTGTAGTAGAGTACTTCAACAGCCCAATTTCAACAATGGGCAAATAAGAGAGAAAATCCACAAATAAACATTGAATTTAAACTGCACTCTTCACCAAATATACCTAACCTAAGAGATAGTTACAGAACATTCCATTCAACAGCTATAGACTATGCATTCTTAACAACTGCACACAGAAGATTCTCCAGGATAGATTATATGACAGGCCACAAAAGAAGTCTTAACAAATTTAAGAAGATCAAATTCAAAATCAAGTATATTTTTCTGACTTTCATGCTACAAAACTAGAAATCAATAACGGGATAAAGTTAGCAACTTTTAAAAGTAAATATGGAGGCAGGATTGAAGATGGCTGACTACATGCAGCCAGGAGAAACATCTGTCCATGAGAGACTGGGATGTTGGGAAAACTGACACACTCTGAGCAAATATTTGAAGGGAAGGCATTGAAAGTAGATAGAGGCTAGCTTTCGTTTCCATGTAGTTGTTTTGATTGAGTTTCTGAGTCCTGAGTTCTAATTTGATTGCACTGTGGTCTGAGAGACAGTTTGTTATAATTTCTGTTCTTGTACATTTGCTGAGGAGTGCTTTACTTCCAATTACGTGGTCAATTTTGGAGTAAGTACGATGTGGTGCTGAGAAGAATGTATATTCTGTTGATTTGGGGTGGAGAGTTCTATAGATGTCTATTAGGTCTGCTTGCTGCAGAGATGAGTTCAATTCCTGGATATCCTTGTTAACTTTCTGTCTCGTTGATCTGTCTAATGTTGACAGTGGAGTGTTGAAGTCTCCCATTATTATTGTATGGGAGTCTAAGTCTCTTTGTAAGGTTAGACCTAATACCATAAAAATCCTAGAGGAAAACCTAGGTAGTACCATTCAGGACATAGGCATGGGCAAAGACTTCATGTCTAAAACACCAAAAGCAACGGCAGCAAAAGCCAAAATTGACAAATGGGATCTCATCAAACTAAAGAGCTTCTGCACAGCAAAAGAAACTACCATCAGAGTGAGCAGGCAACCTACAGAATGGGAGAAAATTTTTGCAATCTACTCATCTGACAAAGGGCTAATATCCAGAACCTACAAAGAACTCAAACAAATTTACAAGAAAAAAACAAACAACCCCATCCAAAAGTGGGCAAAGGATATGAACAGACATTTCTCAAAAGAAGACATTCATACAGCCAACAGACACATGAAAAAATGCTCATCATCACTGGCCATCAGAGAAATGCAAATCAAAACCACAATGAGATACCATCTCACACCAGTTAGAATGGCGATCATTCAAAAGTCAGGAAACAACAGGTGCTGGAGAGGATGTGGAGAAATAGGAACACTTTTACACTGTTGGTGGGACTGTAAACTAGTTCAACCATTATGGAAAACAGTATGGCGATTCCTCAAGGATCTAGAACTAGATGTACCATATGACCCAGCCATCCCATTACTGGGTATATACCCAAAGGATTATAAATTATGCTGCTATAAGGACACATGCACACGTATGTTTATTGCAGCATTATTCACAATAGCAAAGACTTGGAATCAACCCAAATGTCCATCAGTGACAGATTGGATTAAGAAAATGTGGCACATATACACCATGGAATACTATGCAGCCATAAAAAAGGATGAGTTTGTGTCCTTTGTAGGGACATGGATGCAGCTGGAAACCATCATTCTTAGCAAACTATCACAAGAACAGAAAACCAAACACCGCATGTTCTCACTCATAGGTGGGAACTGAACAATGAGATCACTTGGACTCGGGAAGGGGAACATCACACACCGGGGCCTATCATGGGGAGGGGGGAGGGGGGAGGGATTGCATTGGGAGTTATATCTGATGTAAATGACGAGTTGATGGGTGCAGCACACCAACATGGCACAAGTATACATATGTAGCAAACCTGCACGTTGTGCACATGTACCCTACAACTTGAAGTTTAATAATAATAAATAAATTAAAAAAAAAAGGGATTTTGGAATATTTGAATAAAGCAAGTGAGAAATTGCAGACTCCTAATATAAAAAAAAAAAAAAAAACAAGAAAGTAGATAGAGGCAGGAGAGAGATGCTGGACTGAATGGGGAGGAAGCTGCAAACCCTGCACAGTGCTGCCAAGCACTGGGACTTGTTCCTGCCTGCCAGCAACTCCTGGGGAAGAGGTGAGTGAACCGGAAAGGAATGACCCACTCTCATCATGAACACCTCAAATCCTGGCACCAGGAGACCCCACGACCCCCACAAACACTTGAGCTTCCAGGGAGCTCCTTAGAGATATGGTCGGGGCAAGACTCCAGACTGTGCAGGGTCCAGAGAGTTTGGTGCAAAAATGCCTTCAGTGGAGCATGACCAGGGATGCCCATTCCTCATGTGTCACTATGCTGTTCTAGGAGACTTTACTCTTTAGGGGGCTATTGGACCTGTACGGAGCAGGGAAGTCTTGCCCATGAAAAGAGGCAGTCTGATCTGAGAATGCCCATCTGCTGGCCTCCCCTAGGGCCCCAGCCTGGCAGTGCCCACTTACAGTACAGTCTTGGATACTCAACTGGTATGCTTCCTGGGGGCCCTCATCTTAGCTTCTTCAAGAGTAAAATGTACCTGTCAGACCTCCAGTACAGTGACCCTGCTAATGCACAGTAACCCACCCCTACTCATTCCCCCAGCCTCCACCGACCCACTTTTCCTTACAGCCACCCCCTACTCATTGTAGGCACACTCACAGGCAGAACTTGCATGCCCTCTTCCCCCACCACACATGTGCACTCGAACACTGCCTCACCACTGATGCCAGCATGAGTGCATCCTGTCCCCTGGGCTGTGTGGTCATTGCATACACAAATATACACACAGATGCTGACAACCTTGCACCTGCTGCACAGCCACCATGACTGTAGATGTGCACTGGAGGCTTACAGCATCAGCCCACTGAACCACCACTACTTTTGCTGAAATACATGCATGGAGGCCAGCAGCCCCATGTCCAACAGCCCCCTGCTCCCCCAACCACTGCTGGTATGCAAGTGCACAGGAATGGCACAGACTTGCTCCCACCAGTACCCTGCCCCGGACACCACACTTGCACCTTGCCACGTGGCTGCTGTTGGGACATGCAAAATAGAATGGAACCCACTGCCTCTGCCTCAGTGAAGCACTTTGACTGACACCAAACATCTGACTGCTGCGGCTAACAGTCCGGGAACATCTCAGCCCCGCCAGCATAGCATGTTCTTAACCTCAAGGGACCAGAGAACAAAGCTGGGAACCCAACATCGACCCCTCAGTGTTAGAGCAGGTAGCCCAGGAGCGCTAAACTGAGCCTTGACTGAATACACTTTATACCAAAATGAAACCCCAAAGGACATCAGAAAAGGCAAAAGAAGAAAAAAGACTCATCCAAAGGACATCAAATTCAAAGATTGAAGGAACATCATCCCACAGAGATGAGAGACAGAACCAGCACAAGAACTCTGGCAACTCAAAACAGCAGAGTGTCTGTTTACCTCCAGACACCTGCACTAGATCCCCAGCAGTGGTTTCTAACCAGGCTGAAATGGCTGACATGGTAGAAATAGAATTCAGAATATGGAATTCTATCAGAATATGGAACAAGGATCATCGAGATTCAGGAGAAAGTTGAAACTCAATTCAATTATTCTAAGCAAAAATTGAACAAAATAATACAGGAGATAAAAGACAAAATGGCCATTTTAAGAAAGAATCAAACTGATGTTAAAGAGCTGAAAGTCTTCAAAAATTTCAGAATAAAATTATGAGTATTAACAGCAGAATCAACCAAGCTGAGGAAAGAATCTCAGAGCTTAAAGACTGGTTCTCTAAAATAACTCATCAGACAAAAATAAAGAAAAAAGATTAAAGAAGACTAAGCAAACCTCTGAGAAATATGGGATTATGTAAAGAGACCAAATCTACATCAGAGTGGCATCTCTGAAAGAAAACAATCAACTTGAAAAACATATTTCACGATATCACTCATAAAAATTTCAGTTGGTAAAGGCAGCTAGAGAGAAGGGGCAGGTCACCTATGGAAAGAACCCCATCAGGCTAATAGTGGACATCTCAGCAGAAATCCTAGAATCCGGAAGAGATTGGGGGCCTAAATTCAGCATTCTCAAAGATAGGAAATGCCAATCAACAATTTCATATCCAGCTAAACTAAGCTTTGTAAGTGATTGGGAAACAAGATCCTTTTCAGACAAGCAAACGCTAAGGGAATTTGTTACCACCAGACTTGCCTTACAAGAGGTCTTCAAGAGAGTGCTAAATATGGGAAGGAAGACTATTATTGGCATTATAAAAACACACTGAAGGACACAGATTGTTGACACTATGAAGCAGCCAATCAAGCCTGCTTAATAATCAGCTAACAACACAGTGAAACGGTCAAATCCACACATATCAATATTAACCTTGAATGTAAATGGGCCAAATGTCCCCAGTTAAAAGGCACAGAGTGGAAAGTAAAGAAGCAAGAACCAACTGTGTGGTATCTTCCAGAGACCCATCTCACATATTGGGACACCCATAAATTCAAAGTAGTGGGATGGAGAAAAATCTACCAAGCAAACAGAAAACAGAAAAAAGCAGAGATTGCTATTCTAATTTTGTATAATATGACTTTAAACAATGATTTAAAAAGGCAAAGAACATGACATTAATTATAAAGAATGCAGTTAAGCAAGAATAACTATATTAAAATGCACCCAACATAGGTGCATCTGTATTCATAAAGCGATTTATTAGAGACCTATGGAGAGACTTCGTTAACCACACAATAAGAGTTGAAGCCTTCAAAAGCACAATGACTGTATTAGACAGAAAACTGAAACATAAAACTGACAAAAATATTCAGGGCCTGAACTCAGCACTTCACCAAATGGGCCTAATAGACATCTATAGAACTCTCCACCTTAAAACAACAGAATATACATTCTTCTCACCTGCACATGGCACACAACTCTAAAATCAACTGCAAAACTGAACATTAGACAATCCTCAGCAAATTTTAAAAAAACTGCAATGATACAAACCACCCTCACAGACTACATTGCAATAAAATACCTGATGTAAATGACGAGTTGATGGGTGCAGCACACCAACATGGCACAAGTATACATATGTAGCAAACCTGCACGTTGTGCACATGTACCCTACAACTTGAAGTTTAATAATAAATAAATTAAAAAAAAAATAAAAACCAATACTAAGAAAATCACTCAGAATCATAAAATCACATGGGAATTAAACAACTTACTCCTGAATGACTTTTAGGTGAGCAGTGAAATTAGGGCAGAAATCAAGAAGTTACTTGGAACTAATGAAAACAAGGACACAATACACCAGCATCTCTGGGACTACTAAAGTAGTGTTAAGAAAGAAGTATACCACTAATACCTATTTCAAAAGTTAGAAAAATCTCAAAATAACAACCTGACATTTACACCTAGAGGAATGAGAAAAAACAACGGCAAAGAAACCCCAAAGCTAACAGAAAACAAATATCCAAAATCAGAGCCGAATTAAAGAAAATTGAGTCATAAAAAATCATACTAAAGATCGAGTCCATGAGTTCGTTTTTCAAAAGAATAAGGTAGATTGCTAGCTAGACAAAGAGAGAAAATCCCAATAAACACAACCAGAAATGAGAAAGGGGACATTAACACCCACACAGCAGAAATACTAAAACCCTCAGTGACTACTCTGAACACCTCTATGCACGTAAGCTAGAAAACCTAGAAGAAATGGATAAATTCCTGGGAACATACAGCCTCCCAAGATTGAGACAAATAAATTGAATCACTGAATAGACCAATATTGACTTTCAAATTTCAATCAGTAATAAAAAGCCTACCAACCAGAGAAAGCTTTGGACCAAACAGAAACAGCCAAATTCTACCAGATGTATAAATGAGTTGGCACAATTTCTACTGAAACTATTACAAAAAATTGAGGAGGAGGGACTCCTTCCTAACTCATTCTATGAGGCCAGGATCATCCTGATACTAAAACCTGGCAGAGACACAACAAAAAAAACCACCCTTCAGGCTGATATCCTTGATTAACATAGATTCAAAAGTCTTCAACAAAATACTAGCAAACCAAATCCAGCAGCATATTAAAAAGGTGTAATCCATCACAATCAAGCAGGCTTTATCCCTGGGTTGCAATGTTGTTCAACATATGCAAATCAATAAATGTGATTTATCTTAGAACTAAAAATAAAAATCACATGATCTTCTCAATAGAGGCAGTAAACACTTTCTGTAAAATTCTACCTCCCTTTATGTTAAAAACTTAACAAACATTGCATAAAAGGAGCATAGATAAAAATAATAGCTATCTATAACCCACAGCCAATATTATACTAATTAGACAAAAGCTGGAAGCTTTCCCCATTACATTGTAGGCACACTTGCAGGCAGAACTTGCATGCCCTCTCCCACCACCACATGTATGCACTGAGAAAAAAAATAAGGATGCTCACTCTTACCACTTCTGTGTTCAACGTAATACTAGAAGTCCTAGCCCCAACAATCAGGCAAGAGAAAGAAATAAAAAGCATCCAGATAGGTAGACAAACTCACTCTTTTCACAGACAATATGATTCTATACCTAGAAAAACCCGTAGTCTCTACCAAAGGCTCCTAGACCTGATAAACGACTTAGGCAAAGTTTCAGGATATAAAATCAGTGGCATTTCTATGCACTAAATAACCTCCAAGCTGATAGCCAAATCAAGAAAAGAATTCATTGACGATAGCCACACAGTGAATAAAATACCTACGAATACAGCTAACCAGAGAGGTGAAAAATCTCTACAACAGAATTTAAAAACACTGTGGAAAGAAATCAGTGATGATACAAAAGGAAAGATATTCCACACTCATGGGTAGGAAGGATCAATATTGTTAAAATGACCATACTCCTCAAAGCAATTTAAAGATCCAGTGCTATTCCTAGCAAACCACCAATGACATTTTTCACAGAATTAGAAAAAGCTATTTTAAATTTCATATGGAATCAAAAAAGGGCCAGAATAGCCCAAGCAATCCGAAGTAAAAAGCACAAAGCTGGAGCGATCCCATTAACCAACTTCAAGCAATACTGCAGGGCTACAGTAACCAAAACAATATGATACTGCCGCAAAAACAGACATATAGACCAATGGAACAGAATAGAGCCCAGAAATAATGCCACACATCTACAACCATCTTCTCTTTGACAAAGTTGACAAAAACAAGCAACGGGGAAAGGACTCCCTATTCAATAAATGGTACATGAATAACTGGCTAGCCATATGCAGAAGTTTGAAACTCGACCCCTTCCTTACACCATATACAAAAATAAACTCAAGATGGATTTGAAAGTTAAATGTAAAAATGAAAACTATAAAAACCTTGGAAGATAACCTAGGAAATATCATTCTGGACTTAAGACCCAGTAATGATTTCATGACAAAGATGCTATAAGCAATAGCATCAAAAACAAAAGTTAATAAGTGGGAACTAATTAAACTGACATGCTTCTGCACAGTAAGAGAGTAAACAGACAACCTGCACAATGGGAGAAAATATGTGCAAACTATGCCTCCGACAAAGGTATAATATCCAGAATCTGTAAGGAACTTCAATCCCATTAAAAAAATAGGCAAAGGACATGAACATTTTTCAAAGAAGACATGCACATGGCCAACAAACATGAAAAAATTCTGAACATCACTAATCATTAGAGAAATGCAAATAAAAGCCACAGCAAGATACCATTTCACACAAATCAGAATGGCTATTACTAAAAAGTCAAAAAATTACAGATGCAGGCAAAGTTGTATAGGAATGGGAATGCTTATAAATTGCTAATGGGAATATAAATTAGTTCATTCACTGTGGAAAACAGTTTGGTGATTTCTTAAGGAACTAGGAACAGAGTTACCATTTGATATGGTTTCACTGTGTCCCCACCCAAACCTCATCTTTAATTCCCATGTGTTGTGGGAGAAATCCGGTGGGAAGTAATTGAGTCATGGAGGCAGGTCTTTCTTTGCTGTTCTCGTGATAGTGAATAAGTCTCATGAGATCTGGTGATTTTATAAGGAGGAGTTTCCCTGCACAAGGTCTCTATCTCTGCCTTCTGCCATTTATATAAGATGTGACTTGCTCCTCCTTGCCTTCTGCCATGATTGTGAAGCCTTCCAAACCATGTGGAACTGTAAGTCCTTTCAACCTCTTCTTTTGAAAATTGCCCAGTCTCAGGTATGTCTTTATCAGCAGCATGAAAACAGACTAATACACCATTCGACCCAGCAATTCCATTATTGGGCATGCAACCAAAGGAATATAAGTCATTCTACCATAAAGACACAGGCACTATTCAAAACAGATAGCAAAGCATGTGATCAACCTAAATGCCCATCAAGGGTAGACTGGATAAAGAAAATGTGGTACATATACACCATGGAATACTACGCAGCCATAAAAAGGAATGACATGCCATTTGCAGTAACATGGATGGAACTACAGACCATTATGCTAAGCGAAATAACACAGACACGGAAAATCAAATACTGCAAACACTGTATGTTGTCACTTATGAGTGGGAGCTAAATATTGAGCACACATGGCCACAAAGAAGAGAAAAACAGATACCGGGCCCTACTTAAGGATGGAGGGTCAGAAAAGGGTGAGGATTGAAAAACTACCTTTTGGGTACTGTGCTTATTACCTGGGTGATGAGATAATGTGTACACCAAACCCCCACAACTTGCAACTTGCCTATATAATAAATCTACACATGTACCCCAAACTTACAAGTTAACAAATAAATAAAATAATAACCTACAAAAAATCCAAATACATGGAAATTAATGTGCTCTTGTGTCAGTGAAGAAACTAAACAGAATTCAAATAATATTTTGGGACAAACAGAAATGAAAACACAATATTCTTATGGAAAACAGTTATGGACCTGTATAATAATATATACCAAAATTTAAAAATGAAAGAAATATCACAACCCAATGTTGCTTCTCAAGAAACTATAAAAGCAAGAACAAGCTAAACCCAATATTACTGGAAAGAAAAATTAATACAAATCAAAGCATAAATAAATGAAGTAGAGACTAAAAAAGCAATACCAAAGATCAACTTTAAAAAGAGTTCTTTTTTAAAAAGATAAACAAAATTTACAAACTTTAGCTAGACTAGGAAAAAACAGAGAACCAAATAAAATCAGATGAAATGGGAGATATTACAACTAACACCACAGAAATACAAAAGGTCATAAAAGACTATTATGAACAACTATACACCAACAAATTAGGAAATTTAGAAGATCAGATGAATCCCCAGACACACACAACCCACCACAATTAAATTATGAAGAAATAGAAAGTGTGATCTGACCAATAATGAATAACAAGATTGAAACAGTAAATATGAAAGTTTTGTTCTAGGAAAACCTCAGGACCTGATGTCTTCAATGATGAATTCTATGAAACATTTAAAGAACTATTTCCAATTATTTTCAAACTACTGTTAACCCTTGAACAACATGGTTTGGGACTGTGCAGATCCACTTACATGTGGGTTTTTAAAACCGAACTCAAATACAGTATTTGTGGGATGTGAAATCTATATATATGGAGGGCCAACTTTTTGTATATGCAGATCCTGCAGGGCTGACTGCAGTACTTGGGTATGTACAAATTTTAGTATATGCAATCGTTCAAAAACCAATCCTTTGTATATACAAGGGGACAACCGTATTTCAAAAAAATTGAAGAGAAGTGAATAGTCTCAAAGTCATTCTGTATAAGTCTGGCATTACCTTGATACTAGAACCAGATAAGGACATAACAGAAAAAGATAACTACAGGCCAATGTTTCTGATGAATATAGATATAAAAATCATCAACAAAATACTAGTACACTGAATCCAACAGCACACTGAAAGGTCATTCACCATTATCAAGTGGAATTCGTCCCAGAGATGCAAGGATATTTCAACATATGCAAGTCAATAAATGTGATATCACATTAACAGAGTCAACTCAAAAGGCATATGATCATTTCAATAGATACAGAAAAAAATGATGAAATATAACATCCCTTCATGATAAAAACTGTCAACAAACTAGGTATAAAATAAACATACCTCAACACGATAAAGGCCATATAAGACAAATTATTACAAATCCATATATGACAAGACAAGGATGCTCACGTTCTTTTTTATTTATCAACTTTTATTTCAAGTTCTGGGTTACATGTGCAGGATGAGCAGATTTGTTACATAGGTAAATGTGTGCCATGGTGATTTGCTGCATAGATCAACGCATCATCTAGATATTAAGCCCAGTATCCATTAGCTGTTCTTGATGGTCTCCCTCCTCTTAGCCCCGTGACAGGCCCCAGTGTGTGTTGATCCCCACCATGTGTCTATGTGTTCTCATTGTTAAGCTTCCATGTATAAGTGAGAACATGCATTGTTAGGTTTTGTGTTCCTGCATTAGTTTACTAAGGATAATGACTTCCAGCTCCATTCATGTCCCTGGAAAGAACAGGATCTCTTTCCTTTTTATGGCTACATAGTATTCTATGTCATATATGTATGTGCCACATTTTCTTTATCCAGTCGATGGGCATTTGGGTTGATTCCATGTCTCTGTGATTGTAAATAGTGCTGCAATGAACATACGCATGCATGTATCTTTATAACAGAATGATTTATATTCCTTTGGGGATATACCCAGTAATGGGATTGCTGGGTCACATGGTATTTCTGCCTCTAGATCTTTGAGGAATCACCACACTGTCTTCCACAATGGTTGAACTAATTTACATTCTCACCAATAGTGTAAAAGTTTTCCTTTTTCTCCTCAACTTTACCAGCATTTGTTGTTTCTTGACTTTTTAATAATTGCCCTTCTAACTGGCATGAGATGATATCTCATTGTGGTTTGGATTTGCATTTCTCTAATAATAAGTGATGTTGAGGTTTTTTTCATATGTTTGTTGCCTGCATAAATGTCTTATTTTGGGAAGTGTCTGTTCATGCCCTTTGCCCACTTTTTAATAGGGTTTTCTTTTTCCGTGTAAATTTAAGTTGCATGTAGTTGCTTGACACTAAGCCTTTGTCAGATGGATAGATTGCAAAAATTTTATCCCATTCTGTAGGTTTTCTGTTCACTCTGATAATAGTCTATTTTTCTGTACAGAAGCCCTTTAGTTTAATTAGATCCCACTGTCAATTTTTGCTTTTGTTGCAATTGCTTTTGGTGTTTTCAGCATGAAATCTTTGCTCATGCCTATGTCCTGAATGGTATTGCCTAGATTTTCTTCTGGGGTTTTTATAGTTTTGGGTTTTGCATTTAAGTCTTTAATCTATCTTGAGTTGATTTTTGTATAAGGTGTAAGGAAGGGCTCCAGTTTGAATTTTATGCACATGGCTAACCAGTTCTCCCAGCACCATTTATTAAATAGGGAATCAGTTTTTCATTTCTTGTTTTTGTCAGGTTTATTGAAGATCAGATTGTTGTAGGTGTAGGGTCTTATTTCTAAGTTCTCTATTCTGTTCCATTAGTCTGTGTGTCTGTTTTTGTACCAGTATCATGCTGTTTTGGTTACTGTAGTCCAGTAGTATAGTTTGAAGTTGAGTAATGTGATGCTTCCAGTTTTGTTCTTTTTTCTTAGGATTCTCTTGGCTATATGAGGATGCTCACTTTCACCATTTTTATTCAACATAGTACTGTTGGTCTTACCCAGAGCAATTAGGCAAGAAAAAGAAATAAAGGACATCCAAACTGGAAAGGATGAACTCAAATTGTCCCTCTTTACAGATGACAGGATCTTATATATAGAAAACCCTAAAGATTCCACCAAAAATTGCTAGAATTAATCAGCAAATTCAGTAATTTGCAGAATACAAAATCAGCATGCAAAAAGAAGCATTTTAATGGCAAAATATCTGAAAAGGAAATTAAATAAGCAGTTCCAATTACAATAATTATCAAAAAAATAAAGTACCTAAGAATAATTTTAACCAAAAGGATGAAAGATCTCTACAATGACAACTATAAAACATTGATGAAAGAAATTGAAGAGGACACAGATAAATGGAAAGATATCATGTGTTCATAGATTGGAATCATTAACATCGTTGAAATGTTCATACTACCCAAACAGATCTATAGATGCAATGCAGTCCATACTAAAATACCAATGACATTCTTCACAGAAACAGAAATGACAAACCTGAAATTTGTATGGAACCACAAATGAGCCAGAATAGCTAAAGTAATTCTGAGCAAAAAGAACAAAGTTGGAGACGTCACATTACCGGTCTTAAAAATTGACTAGAAAGATATAGTGACTGAAACATCACAGTGTTGGCATAAAAATAGACACATAGACCAATGCAACTAATGCATCTGACACATAGTCAACAAATTTTTGCAATAGGTGACAAGAACACACATTAGTGAAAGAACAATCTTCAATAAACGATGCTAGGTAAACTGCGTATTCACATGCAGAGAATGAAGCTAGACCTCTACCTCGACACATACACAAAAAATTTTCAAAATTAGCAATTTAAATGTACAACCAAAATTATAAACCACAGGGATAAAATTACATGGGTAAAGGCTCCATGACATTGGTGTAGGCAAGGATTTTTTTTTTTTTTTTTTTTTTTTTTTAATAAAACCTCAAGAGCGGCCGGGCGCAGTGGCTCACGCTTGTAATCCCAGCACTTTGGGAGGCTGAGGCAGGAGGATCACGAGGTCAGGAGATCGAGACCATCCTGGCTAACACGGTGAAACCCCGTCTCTACTAAAAATACAAAAAATTAGCTGGGCGTAGTGGCGGACACCTCTAGTCCCAGCTACTCTGGAGGCTGAGGCAAGAAAATGACGTGAACCCAGGAGGCAGAGTTTGCAGTGAGCCGAGATCACACCACTCCAGCCTGGGGGACAGGGCAAGACTCCGTCTCAAACAAACAAACAAACAAAAATCCTCAAAAGCACAGACAATACAAAAAGCAAATATAGACAAATGGGATTACATCAATCACATCAATCTAAAAAGCTTGTCTACAACAAATGAAACAACAGAGCAAAGGGACAACCTAGAGAATAGGAGAAAATATTTGCAAGGTGTGCATCAGACAAAGGGTTAACGTCCAAAATATTTAAGGAACTCACACAACTCAGTAGCAGAAAAATTATATAATCAAAAAACGGACAAGTCCTCATTAGGTATTTTTTTTTTCAAAAAAGCCATATAAATGGCCAAGCAATATATGAAAAAATGCTTAACCTCACTAATCATCATGGAAATATAAATCAAAATCACAGTGAGTCATCACCTCACCTTAATTAGAATGACTATTATCAAAAAGATGAAAAATAACAAATGCTGACATGGATGTGGAGAAAGGGAAATATTTATACACTCTTACTGTGAATGTAGATTAGTATAGCTACTATGGAAAACAGTGTGAAGGTTCCCCAAAAAATTAAAAATAGAGCTCCAATATGATCTAGCAATTCCACTCTTGGGTATATATCCAAAGAAAATAAAATCAGTATTTCCAGGAGATACCTACACTCTCATGTTTACAGCAGAACTCTTCACAGTAACCAAGAAATGGAAACAACCTATGTGTCCACCAATGGATGAATGAAATAAAGAAAATGTGGTATATATACACAATGAACTACTATTAAGCCATAAAAAGAAGGATATCCTGTCTTTTGCAGCAGTGTGAATGATCTTGGAAGACATTATTTTTAAATGAAATAAGCCAGGCGCACAGAAAGATAAATACTACATTTTCTCACCCATGTGAAATGTAAAGATATTGATCTCAGAGATTAGAGAATAGAATAGTAGTTACCAGAGGCTGAGGAGGGTAGGAGAGAGGGAAGATAAGAAGAGATTGGTCAATAGGTACAAAGTTACCGTTCAATTTAGAGTGACAGTTGTGATTAACAATATTGTATTGTATATATCCAAATAGCTAGTAGGATTTTGAATATTCTCATCACAAAGAAACGATAAATGTATGAGCTGATGAATATGCTAAATAATTTATTACAGAATTTGTACGTGTATTGAAATGTCATTCTACCCCATAAATATTTTTAATAATTATATGTCAGTTAATTTTTAAAAAATTGCCACACTAATCTATATGGACATGTAAATCCAGTATAAGCATGGGGGTTTTAAGGTAAGCAATTCAATTTAATTTTAAAGGATATGGTTTTAATATATGAGATTTCTCCTATAGTATCATCTGTGTTATTGAAAAGCATGTGTTATGCAAAAGTACACACTAAGCATAGGGGTTTACTGGGAAAAGAGAGCAAGAAGGAAACCACTCAAAACCTCAGGAACACTGTAACCCAGACTCTAAGAAAAAACAATACTAACCCTATGTCAGAAATTTAGAATTTAAAAATATTTCCGAAATACATCTTAGTAAACCATTAATGAAGTTGCATCTCCACTGTATTTTATACCTAGTGTCGCAGGCCCTTCATCTTTTTCAACCTTACACTATCAGGCTCGCTCTTCTTTCTTCAAGATATAGATCCTTGAGTATATTTGTTTCTAATAGTAACCAATTGCATCAAAATTAACACTATGCTCTGAGTTTAGTAGTCTACATCAGTTTACAAAAAAAAAAAAAAAAACAGACACTGGGGAAATCTCTTTGTAGGTCCTTCTTCAAATAGTTTAACATTGCTGAAAGTGTAGTGATTCTTGAAGTCACTAAATCGACCACTTTTTACTCTGGAGGACATTTTTCCAGGATTTTCAAGTGTGTTTTTCTTAAGGTCTTCACATATGCCTAAAGCTTTCCCTTTAATTATGAAAGCCTTGTGAAAGTTATTTTGCTCCAGTCACATCAAAATATTAACCTACTAGGAAATAAGACTAGTGATTCAAAATGGCTTTAACATTAAACTACTATTGTTCCTTTGTTTACCTAATGTGAATAAGCTAATTGGCATTGTTAAAAAAATCCATTGTAGCAAACAGACTATATATATAAAACTGTCATTCTGAGGCCTCAGCCTATAAGCAGGGAATGTTTTGCTATTTATCTTATCAAATCCTTAGTCTAACACTTACTTGGGCAGGTTGTAAACTTTTCCAGATCTCATTTTTTTTTTATCTGAAAATTGAGTATAATAATTTCCATCACAGAGGATGATTGAGAGCAAGATGAAGTAATATAATGCATATAAAGTATTTAGCACAGTGCTTCACACATAGAAACCCACAATAAATGGGAACTGTTAATGTTTAAGAGGCTTGCTTTCAAGTATGTTAGATTATAGCTCTGTTACCCACTGAATCTGTGACCTAGGTCAATTTATTTCATTCTGAATTTGAGGACTTAAAAATCCTTGTTGAAAACTGGAGATTTTAGATAATGTAGCCACTCTGCGTGCCGATCTATCTCTCTTTTGGAGTGCATTGTGTTTGTTTGCTTGTTCATTTGTTTAGTGATTTGGCTAGATTGATTCAGTGAAGTTTATTTTTTCTGCAGTATTCAACTTGAGATGTTTTTAATCCAAAGACGTGGCAGCCTTGGTTTTATATACAGTCTTCCTGACCACTAGTGATGATGGTGCTTTCAGCTGGGTTTTCTTGTACTTTGTCTTTTCCTGATCTTCCTATTGAGCATCTGACTAGTTTCCTCTCTTGTTATCACACTCGGGTCTCATCTCTGTTTTTTGTGAGCCAATTGCTTTTGATTATTTTGACCAGTTTAATATAGATGACTCTCATGGGAAAACCAGAAAGAGGGTAGAGAAAAAGGGATAAAATAATATTCAAAAATGTTGGATATCTTTTCATATACCTGTTGGCCATTTATGTGTCTTCTTTTGAGAAATGTCAATTCAGGTCTTTTGCTCAATTTATTTGTAATTTGTACATTTTGTGGGTGTATAGCAAATATATATATTTATGGGGTACATGAGAGATTTTGACACAGGCATGCAATGCATAATAATGACATCATGGAGACTGGGGTATCCATCCCCTGAAGCATTTTATCTTTTGTGTTAAAAAACAATCCAATTATACCCTTTTAGTTATTTTTAAATGTATAATGAAGACCTACTATTTGATAGCAAAATAGCGTGACATTTGCTCATTTTAATTTTTTTTTAAATTTTTGTTGGTACATAGTAGGTATATATATTTATGGAGCACATGAGATGTTTTGAAACAGGCCTGCAATGTGAAATAATCACATCATGGAGAATGGGGTATCGATGCCCTCAAGCATTTATCCTTTGTCTTACAGACAATCCAGTCACACTCCTTTAGTTATGTTAAAATGTACAATTAAGTTATTATTGACCATAGTCACCCTGTTGTACAATCAAATAGTATGTCTTATTCATTCTTTCTAACTGTATTTCTGGACCCATTAACCATTCTCACCTCCCTCCAAAGCCCCCACTACCCTTCCCAGCCTCTGGTAACCATCTTTCTACTCTCTGTGTCCATGAGTTTAATTATTTTTATTTTTAGATCCCACAAATAAGTGACAACATATAATATTTGCCTTTCTGTACCCGGCTTATTTCACTTAATGATCTCCAGTACAATCCATGTTGTTGCAAATGACAGGCTGTTGTTGTTGAGTTGTTTTAATTCTTTATATATTTTGGATATTAACCCCTTATCAGATGTATAGTTTGCAAATATATTCTCCCATTCTGTAGGTTGTCTCTTTGCTCTGTTGATTGTTTCCTTTGCTGTGCAGAAACTTTGTTGTAATTCCATTTGTCTATATTTGCTTTTGTTGCCTGTGCTTGTTTAGTTTTAGCAAAAAAAAATTGCCTAGACTAATGTCATAGAGTTTTACCCTGTGATTTATTCTAGTAGTACCATAGTTTGGGTCTTCTATGTAAGTCTTTAATCCATTATGAGTTATTATTCTCTATATGGTGAGAGATATGGGTATAATTTCATTCTTCTCTATGTGAATATCTATTTTTCTCAGCACCATTTATAGAGAACACATTCCTTTTTCCATTCTGTATACTTAGTACTTTGTCAAAAATTAGTTGGTTGTACATGTGTAGATTTATTTCTCTATTCTCTATTCTGTTCCTTTGGTCTACGTGTCTGTTTTTATGTCACTGCCATGCTGTTTTAGTTACTATGGCTTTGTAGCATGTTTTGAATTCAGGCTCTTTGATACCTCCAGCTTTGGTGTTTATTCAAGACTGTTTTGGCTATTCAAGGTATTTTGTGGTTACATTTTTTTGTTTGTTTCTGGGGAGAATGTCATCAGTATTTTGATAGAAAAATGTAACCAAAAACTGCAATGAGGTATCATGTCAGTCAAGGTAGAGTGGCTACTATCACAAAATCAAAGTACGACAAGTGTTGGTCGGGATGTGGAGAAAAGGAAACCCTTACCCACTGCTGGTGGGAATGTAATTTAGTACAGACATTATGGAAAACAGTATGAAGAATTTTCAAAACATTAAAAATAGAACTACCATATGACTCAGAAATCCCACTACAGCATATATACTCAATAGAAATGAAATCTGCATGGCAAAGAGATATATGCACACCTATGTTTATTGCATCACTATTCACAATAGCCAAGAGGTAGAATCAACCTTAGTGTCAACAGATAAATTAATATGAAAATGTGGTATATATGCATCATGGAATACGATTAAGCAATAAAATAGGATGAGATCCTGTTATTTGCAGCAGCATGGATAAACCTGGAGGACATCATGGTAAGGGAAAAAAGCCAGGCACAGAAAACAAGTACTGCATGTTCTCACTTACTTGTGGAATACAAAAAATGTTCTCACATAAGAGAAGAATAGTGGAGACCAGAGGCTGGGAAGAGGAGCAGGAGGGGGAGGGCATTGAGAGAGATTGGTCAGCAGGTACAAAGGCAGAGTTAGAAAGAAGAAATAAATGTTTGATGTTCTCCACATAGTAAGATGACTGGAGTTAACAACAATGTATTACTTATTTCAAAATAGCTAGTAGATAGGTTTTAAATGTTCTCATCACAAAGAAATGATACATTTTAAGGTGACTGATATTGTAATTACCTTGAATTGATCATACAAAATGTATACACGTGTCAAAAAATCACATTATACCTTGTAAATATGTACAATTATTATGTGTCAATCATAAATAAAAATAAAAACAAAAAATATTTGAAGCTACTGGCTTAAACTTCTCACAGTTGATTAAAAACATTATTCTAAAAATCCAAGAATATCCATAAACTCCAGGTATAATAAAAGGATTATTAGCACCTGATCACATAATAGTCAGAATCTTGAAAATCTTGAAAGCAGCAAGACAAAAGTGCACATCAGGTACAAGTTTACAACAATAACATTAACTGGCTTCTCTTTAGAAACAATTGAGCCTATAATATAGTGGGATAGTCAATGAATCATTCTACCAAAAAGACACATGAACTTGTATGTTCACTGCAGCACTATTCACAATAACAAAGACATGGAATCAACCTTGAAGCCTATCAGTGGCGCATTAGATTTAAAAAAAAAAAAAAAAAAGTGGTACACATTAGCCTTAAAAAATAGTTTATGACTAAGTCCCCAAAAGCAATTGTGACTAAAACATAAACGGACAAGTAGAACCTAATTAAACTAAGGAACTTTGCCACAGCAAAGGAAATTATCAGCAGATTGAAAGATAACCTACAGCTGGGCGCGGTGGCTCATGCCTATAATCCCAGCACTTTGGGAGGCCGAGACAAGTGGATCACCTGAGGTCGAGAGTTCAAGACCAGCCTGACCAACATGGAGAACCCCTGTCTCTACTAAAAATACAAAATTAGCCAGGGTGGTGGTGCATGCCTGTAATCCCAGCTACTCGGGAGGCTGAGGCAGGAGAATTGCTTGAACCCAGGAGGCGGAGGTTGCAGTGAGCCAAAATCGTGCCATTGCACTCCAGCCTGGGCAAAAAGAGCGAAACTCTGTCTCAAAAAAAAAAAACAACAACAACAACAACAACAAAAAAAACAAAAAAAAAAAAGATAACCTACAGAGTGGGAGAAAATATTCACAAACTACATAACAATTCAACAAACAAAATACAACCCCGTTAAGAATAGGCAAAGTACATGAACAGACACTTATCAAAGGAAGAGGTATGTGTAGGCAACAAGTATATGAAAAAAATTGATCACCATCATTAATCATTAGAGAAATGAAAATCAAAACCACAATGAGATACCATCTCACACCAGTCAGGATGGCTGTTATTCAAAGGTCAAAAAACAACAGATGAAGGTGAAGTTGCAGAGAAAAGGAAATACTGATACACTTCTGGTGGGGATGGAAATCAGTTCAGCCACTGTGGAAAGCAGCATGAAGATCTCTGAAAAAACTTAAAACACAGCTACCATTCAACCCAGCAATTCCACCACTGAGTATATATCTAAAGGAATATAAATTATTCTCCCAAAAAGACACATGCCCTCGCATGCTTATCACAGCACTATTCACAACAGCAAGGACATAGAATTGACCGAGATTCCCATCAATGGTGGACTGGTTTAAAAAATCTGGGACAGCCGGGCAAGGTGGCTCATGCCTGTAATCCCAGCACTTTGGGAGGCTGAGGCAGGCAGATTGCGAGATCAGGAGTTCAAGAACAGCCTGGCCAATATGGTGAACCCTGTCTCTACTAAAACTACAAAAAAAAATTTAGCTGGTTGTGGTGGCACACACCTGTAGTCCCAGCTACTCGGGAGGCTAAGGCAGAACTGCTTGAACCCGGGAGGCGAAGGTTGCAGTGAGCTGAGATTGTGTCACTGCACTCCAGCCTGGGTGACAGAGTGAGACTCCATCAAAACAAAACAAAACAAAAATAAAACAAAAAAACTGTAGGACACATACACCATGGAACACCACACAACCATTAGAAAGAATCATGTCCTTTGTGGCAACATAGATGCAGCTGAAGGTTATTATCCTAAGCAAACTAATACAGGAACAGAAAACCAAGCACTACATGTTCTCACTTAGAATTAGGAGCTAAACACTGAATATACTTGAATACAAAGTTGGGAACAACAGACACTGGAGACTACTTGAAGTGGGGAGATTGGGTGGGGGGCGGGGAAGTGTGGTTTGTAAGGCTACCTATCAGGCACTGTGCTCACTATGTGAGTGACAGGATCATTTGTACACCAAGTCTCAGTGACACTCAAGTTATCCAGATAAGTAATCTGCACATGTACCCCCAGAAATTGAAATACAAGTAGAAGAAAAAAAGTACATCAAAATAATATTTTTTCAAAGTTACTAATTAATGTCTAATATTAAATAAACTATTACATGGTTGCTTTCAAAGGAAAAAAATGTGGTACATATATACCGTGGAATACTGTGCAGCCATAAAAAAGAATGAGATTATGTCCTTTTTGGCAACGTGGATGCAGCTGGAAGCCATAATTGTAGGTGAATTAACTCAGGAACAGAAAACCAAATGACGCATGTTCTCACTTACACATGGGAGCTAAACTTTGGGTACATATGGCCATAAAGATGGAAACAATAGACACTGTGAACTAGAGGGAGGAGGGAAGGAGGGAAATAATGTCTGAGAAACTACTGGGTACTATGCTCACTACCTGTGATCCGTACCCCAAACTTCAGCGTCACACAACACATCCATTTAACAAACCTATATGTTTACCTCCTGAATTTAAAATAAAATTTGAAATTATAAAACAAAACCAACAAAATAGCATCTTATATCCAGCAAAACTAACTTCCATAAAGCAAAGCATAAATAAATGTAAAATGAAGGCTAAGTAGCAGGTAAACAAAACAGAGAATCTATTGTTATCATACACACCTTACAAGAAATACTAAAGAAGTTTCTTTAGAATGAAGACAAGTGACATCAGACAGTAATTTGAATCCACACAAAAAAGAGTATAATTATATAAGTAAATATAAAAAATAGTATAGATGCAATGCCTACTTGTTTCTTCTTTTAACTTACTGAAAAGCAACTGCATAACATATCTTTGTATCTTTCTGTATTGTTAGGTTTTGACATATATTAATTGAAATATATATTTGGCACTAAAAGTACAAAAGAGCTAGGTGAGGAAAAAAAACATTGTTGAAGTAGAAAAATGCTAACAGATGGATACTCAAGCCAACAAAGGAAAAAATGAAAAAGGAAGATATCCAGAAGTGGTAAATAAGAATATTAATATAGTAAACTCTCAAAATAGATATGTACTGTGCATTGTCGTGTCAGCATCTTTAACAGACATAGGTTATATAAGGTAGCAATTATAACAATAAGTTTGTCATGTTTGCTACATGTTCTGATGTAATATGTATAACAATAATATCACAATATAGGGGGTAGAAAATAGAGCTATATGAAGGTAAAGTTTCTATATCTTATTGTAATTATGTGAGTATAGTTTTAATTATATTTAGGGATTAACATGCATATTTCAAGCTATAGAGCAGTCAGTAGGAAACAACATATCAGTTAAAAGTCTTGCAATGAATTAAAATGTTATAATGAAAAATATTCATTATATCAAAAAGAAACAGTGAATAAGGGACAGAAAAAAAAAACACAGACATAACGCATGTAGATATTTTAAACTTCATTCAGCAATGGTTTGCCATTTTAAGGGTAAAAGTCTTGAACTGAATTTGTTAAATCTATCACTGAGTATTTTTATTCTTGTTGGTGCTATTGCAAATGGATTTCTTACTTTCATTTTCAGGTTAATAATAAAAATTAAAAGATTGAAATAAATAGAAATTCACATATTAAAAGATGTAATGTTATTAATATGTCAACACTCCATATGTTAATCTATAGATTTGATGTATTCTGTACCAAAATCCCAGTTTACTTTTTTATTTGGAGAAATTAACAAACTGATCCTGAAACTCATATGGAAGTACAAAGTACCAAGAATAACCAATCTTGGTACTTTCTCTTGGTACCAATCTCTTTCAACAAAACAATCTTGAAAGAGAATAAAGTTGGAGGCCTCACAGTTCCTGAATTTAAAACTTACTAGAAAGTTACAGTAACCGCCGGGCCCAGTGGCTCACACCTGTAATCTGCAATCCCAGAACTTTGGGAGGCCGAGGTGGGCAGATCATGAGGTTAGGAGTTCAAGACCAGCTTGGCCAACATGGTGAAACCCCATCTCTACTAAAAATACAAAAATTAGCTGGTTGTGGTAGCGCAAGCCTGTAGTCCCAGCTACTTGGGAGGCTGAGGCAGGAGAATCGCTTGAACCCGGGAGGCGGAAGTTGCAGTGAGCTGAGATCCTGCCACTGCACTCCAGCCTGGTGACAGAGCGATACTCTGTCTCAAAAAAAAAAGGAATCACAGAGTGTGGTAGTGGCATAAGGATAGTCGTATAAATGATGGAGTAGAATTTATAGTCTGTAGTCTAGAAACAGGCAACCTACAGAATGGGAGAAAATTTTTGCAATCTACTCATCTGACAAAGGGCTAATATCCAGAACCTACAAAGAACTCAAATTTACAAGAAAAAAACAACCCCATCAAAAGGTGGGCAAAGGATATGAACAGACATTTCTCAAAAGAAGACATTCATACAGCCAACAGACACATGAAAAAATGCTCATCATCACTGGCCATCAGAGAAATGCAAATCAAAACCACAATGAGATATCATCTCACACCAGCTAGAATGGCGATCATTCAAAAGTCAGGAAACAACAGGTGCTGGAGAGGATGTGGAGAAATAGGAACACTTTTACACTGTTGGTGGGATTGTAAACTAGTTCAACCATTATGGAAAACAGTATGGCGATTCCTCAAGGATCTAGAGCTAGATGTACCATATGACCCAGCCATCCCATTACTGGGTATATACCCAAAGGATTATAAATTATGCTGCTATAAAGACACATGCACACCTATGTTTATTGTGGCACTATTCACAATAGCAAAGACTTGGAATCAACCCAAATGTCCATCAGTGACAGATTGGATTAAGAAAATGTGGCACATATACACCATGGAATACTATGCAGCCATAAAAAAGGATGAGTTTGTGTCCTTTGTAGGGACATGGATGCAGCTGGAAACCATCATTCTTAGCAAGCTATCACAAGAACAGAAAACCAAACACCGCATGTTCTCACTCATAGGTGGGAACTGAACAATGAGATCACTTGGACTCGGGAAGGGGAACATCACACACCGGGGCCTATCATGGGGAGGGGGGAGGGGGGAGGGATTGCATTGGGAGTTATACCTGATGTAAATGACGAGTTGATGGGTGCAGCACACCAACATGGCACAAGTATACATATGTAACAAACCTGCACGTTGTGCACATGTACCCTACAACTTAAAGTATAATAATAATAAATAAATTTAAAAAAAAAAGAAATCTTTACATTTATGTTAAGTTGATTTTCAACAAATGTTCCAAGACAATGGGTGAAATAACCTTTTCAACAAACAGTGCTGAAAAAACTGACAATCCACATGAAAAGGAATAAAATTAGATTTCCACTTCACTCTGCATGCAAAACTTAACTCAAAATAAATAATGGTTCTAAATGTAAGAATTAAACTCCAACACATAGAGTGAAACATAAAACTAAGTTTATGTGACTTTAGCTAGGCAAAGCTTCCTTATATACAATAAGAAAAGTCTGAGTGATAAAAAAAAATAAGTAAATTGGACTTCATTAGAATTTAAAACTTTTCTACTGTAAATAATACCATCAGGAAAGTGAAAGACTACTCACAGAATGAGAAAAATATTTGCAAAATACATATCTGATAAGGGGATATATATTATCTGATATGGGGATATATGTTATTTATATATTAAGAATAGATAATATATTCTTGAGTCAATAATAAAAAGAAAAACCACCTAATTAAAAAGGAGTCATGGATTTTAAAAGGAATTTCTCCAAAATATATTGCTTCCGTAAGTACATGAAAAGATGCCCAACATCATTTGTAATAAAAAATTGTAAACCAAAACCTCAGTGAAATACCACTTCATACTCACTAGGATAGCTGTAATAAATGGCAGACAAAAACAAGTGTTGGGGAGAATGTGGAAAAATATGTACCCTTATACATTACTGATGGGAGTGTAAAATAGTGCAGTTGCTTTGAAAAATAGTTTGGTGGTCCCTCAAATGTTAAACATTGAGTTAAGAGCATTATCCAGAAATTTCATTCATAAGTATATATGCAAGAGAAATGAAAACATATTCACACAAAACATTTGCAGTAGTCTTCATGGAAGCATTATTCATATCAGTTGGCATGGAAAAGAACCACCTTACCCATCTGCTGACAAATAGATTGGCTAGATGTGCTACATTCATGCAGTGGCATATTATTTGGCAATAAAATAATGAAGTGCTGGTACATACTGGAACATAGCTCAATTATGAAAGCATTCTTCTAAGTGAAAGGAGTCACAAAAAAATCACGCGTTCTATGATGCCATAGGAAAAGTCTGGTATAGGCAAAGGTATAGCAATAGAAAGTACATTAGTTGTTATCTAGTGCTGGAATTGGAAGGGGCTGTGGGGTGTGAATATTAATGTGTAGAGTTTTTTTTAGGGTGATTAGACTAAAATTAGATATTGGTAATGCTTGACAACTCTGTAAATACACTAAACAACTGTTGAATTATGAATATTAAATAGATTTTATGATACACAAATTATATCTTCATAAAGCTATTAAAATATACCCTGACATTTTATTTACTCTCTTTTACCCTACGACTTCATTTTTTAGGATTAAGGGTATCATGTGTTAAGTTGAATACTTCGGATATGCTAGTCACATGTAGCAATTTATGTTTAAACTAATTAAAATCATAAAATTAAAACTCAGTTCTTCAGCAATGCTAGTCACATTTTAATCATTAGCCACAATTGTCTAAAAGACAACCTTACTGGACAGAGAAGCTGTGGAACATCTTTATCATCACAGCAAGTTCTATTGGACAGAGCTGCTCTGGATGATTTGATTCAATTGGACATAGAGCTTTGCTGCAATCTTTCCACAATTCAATGGTGAATGCTGAGGCCAGTTTTAGAAAACTGCTAAAATTCAGCCTTCCAGTTTTCACATTAAAAGAAGCCTTTCTGCAGTATTTCTACTTTTTCTTTGGCTTTTTGTATGTTACTTTTGCTTTCTCTTGAAGTGTGAGGAAGCTCACTTGCTGGCCTGAGTGAAGACAACAATTTACCAGTAAGACATCCAAAGGTGGGAAAACTGTCTGTTATTTTGAAGGGGAAGAATTAAGGTGGATATAGAAAAAGACACTATTAGAAATTGGTTCTGGAAAGAAGGAAAAATAGGTTTGTTATTTTAACCTCTCTCTTATTTTTTTTTTTTCCCAGAATGCAGAGTCAATAAGCCTATACCACAGATAAGACACAAATTGGAAAACACATCTAATTTTGATTGTACTCTCCTTTTCCCTAATAATTTTCATGGCTTTATTACCAGCTAGAGAGATCCATATAGGTTTACATGGTCAGAGAGAATATAATTTCACAGATATATGGATATTTTACTTTTTTGTTACCAAGGTAATAGCAACTTGCTGTAGAAAATTTGGGAAATACATATAAGCATGGTAAATAAAATAAAGATTACCTATAATTTCACCACCATATGGAAAGTCTATTGATGTTTTAATGTTTTCTTCTGTATGTTATATATTCTCTTTAGATATGTATTTTAAATAATATATTTTATATGTTGCTTTATAATATTTTTACATTTAAATATTACGATTTTAAGACTATGCCACTATCTAATATTTTTGTTAAGCCTTTTAAAGTAAACATAGTAATTTCTTTACAACTAAAATAAAATACTTTAGCCAGAAATAATTACATGACTATGTTTACAAATTACAGTTTTTAAATAAACAGTACTTTTTTTTTTTAATAAAACACTGTGCTTTTTGGAAAATTTTACGTACAAGATATTCAGGATATTCATAGTTTGTAGTGATAAATGACATACTGCATAAATGAACTCTTTACAAATGTTCTTTTAGTCATGTCTTGCAGTGTGTTATTCATTCACAGCTATTTTGTTTTTAACAAGTCTTTATTAAATGCATCAACTCTCAAAAGTCAAAATGCATTCTAAATCTTTTTCTTTCCATATTCAGTGTAAAAGGTTGAAAGGACCTTTCAGTTCTAGGTTGTAAATTCAAATGTGATTCTGGTTGATATTTGACAGCTGTATTACAACCTGCACTCTGAAAGCCATTGCACTCAATTTACTATCCAATGTTAACATGACATAAAATATAATCACATTTGACATTGCCAAAGGAAGCCCATCCATAAAATGGATGAGAGACTGAGTTAACATGTGTTTTTTGTGAGATATCTACATATATGTGTGTGTGTGTATATATCTGTATATATACATATATATACGTGTATATGTACATACATGTATATATGCATAGATATGTGTGTGTATATGTGTATATATGTGTATATATACACATATATATGACGTGTACATATATAGATATGTACCTGCATGTTTATGTATACTTCCATACATGCATTTACTTAATAGATTTCCTGGGTTTTGTTTTCCTGAGGGTGTCATTCAGGGGAATTTGGTGAGGTATAAATAAGTTGAATGCTTATATCTTCTTGAGATATATCTTATTTAGAGTAGAAAAACAGAATTAGTGCTCTTAGATACAGGATGTGTAGGAATTTCATAATTTTGGTACAGTTGATACGCATTTTGAAGCTAAATGATTTCTTAAAATATCCATGTCAAAATTGAATTAGGAATTTGGGTAAATCCCATGTATTCCTATAGCAAAATTTTGCTCTAGAGCATATAATTTACTTACATATTTTGTTAAAATATGTCTCAGTATTGCTACGTGTACTACTGGGCATAAAACAAAAACGTGTTTTCTCTTTTATCTGGGACACTAACCTGGGTGGGAAAACGTCTGTCTTGCATTTTTGATTTCATCATCTTGCCATAATAACCAGGAGAGAATAGAGGTCAGTAGCTAAATATACCACGACTATTTTACTTTAACGCATTTCACAAAGACTTGGCATCAGTTTTTCTACTTTCTAATTTTTAAAATCGTATGTAAATTACATAGAATAATTTGTATTATCTAGTCACACCTAAATCAGATCAGGGAGGCACATTTTATCATTTAATAATAAAGATTCCTCTTTAAATTATATCAGTTCCTTGTGATTTCCATTGCTAAATATGGAAATAAACATTTACAATACTGTACATTTACTCCCTTAATATTTATAGTTTTATCAATACATTTGTACATATGAGGTAGATGTGATGTTTTGTTAGATGCATAGAATATGTAATGATCACCTCGGGATATTTAGAGTTTCCATCATCTCAAGCAAGTATTTATCATTTCTGTGTGTCAGAGATATTTCAAGTCCTCTCTTTTAGCTCTTTCGAAGTATATGGTACGTTGTTCTTAACTAGAGTCAGCTTACTCTGATATCGAATATTAGTACTTACTTCTAATCTATGTACCTACTGATCACCCTCTCTTTATCTTACCTTCACCTACACACATTTTCCCTCCTCTTGTATCTATCCTTCAGCTCTATACTGCCATGAGATCAACTTTTAAAACTCCCACATACGAGTGAAAACATGTGGTATTTGTATTTCTGTGTCTGACTTATTTCACTTAATATAAGGACCCCCGGTTTCATTTATGTTGCTACAAATAACCTGATGTATTTGATTATTATTGTTGAATAGCTTTCCATTGTCTATATATGCCATGTTTTATTTGACCATTCATCTGTTGATGGACACTAAAGTTGATTCCAGATCTTTGCTATTGTGAACAGTGCTGCAACACACATAGGTGTGCAGGTTATCACTTTGATATACTGATTTATTTTGCTATGCATAAATACTCAGTGGGATTCCTGGATAAAGTGGTAGTTATATTTTTAGTTTTTTGAGAACTATCCATACTGTTTTCCACGGTGGATGTACTAATCTCTATTCCCACCGACAGTGTATAGGGGTTCCCTTTTCTCCACATTCTAGGTAGCATCTGTTATTTTTTCTTTTCGGTAATAGCCATTCTAACTGGGGTAAGATGGTATCTTGTTATGGTTTTGAGTTGCACTTTCCTGGTGATTAGTGATGGTGAATATTTTTTCATATACCTGTTTTGCATTTGAATGACTTCCTTTGATAAGTGTCTTTGCCCATTTTAATGAAACTGTTTTTGTTTTACTGTTGAGTTGTTTGATTTCCTCATGCATGTGAGATAATAGTCTCTTATTGAATAAATATTCTACAAACATTTTCTTGCATTTAACAGTTTGTCCCTTTATTGTGTTGACTGTCGTCTTTGGTGTGTAGAATCCTTTTGGTTTAATATAGTCTCTTTTTTTTTATTAGTTTCGATTTTGTTACCTGTGCTTTTGAGGTTTTTGCTATAATACCTTTGCCTAGACCAATGTCCTGAAGTGTTTCTCTTAAGTTTTCTTCTAGTCATTTTAGAGTTTTGGGTCTTATGTTGAAGTCTTGAGTTGATTTTTGTTTATGGTGAGAGATACGGGTCCAGTTTCAATCTTATCATATGGATATTTTTTTTCTCAGCAATGTTTCTTGAAGAGGGTATCCTGTCCCCAGTGTATGTTCATGGTGCCTTTGTCAAAAATCCTTTGACTGCAAATATGTGGATTTATTTATGGGTCACTATTTTATGCCATTAGTCCACGCATCTGTTTTTGTATCAATAATATGCTGGGGGAGCACGGCCAAGATGGCCGACAAGAAGCAGCTACAGGTGTGTGAGTCTCACAGAGACTAAAGGGGCAAGTAAATAGAGCACCTTCAACTAAGACATCTAAGTACACACATTGGGACTAATGAAGGAAACAACTCGACCCATGGAAAATGGGGAAAAGCAAGGCATAGTGATAGCCCACCCAGGGACAACACAGAGCCAAGGGAATGCCCTGTGCACGGGGAAGCAGTGAGCGAATGTGCGACCCTGAGAAACAGTGTTTCCCTCGTGGATCTTTGCAACCCTCAGGTCAAGAGATCCCCTCATGAATCCACTCCACCAGTGCCTTTAGTCTGACACACACAGCTACTTGGAGTCTCCGCAAAGCAACCGCTAGGCACACACACAGAACCAGGAGCATTACGTACCCCTCCTTAGGGCTTCCCAGCAAAAGCAACTGCAATTCTGGCCACGCGCGAGTTACAACTCTGTACATACCCCTAGGAAAGAGGCTGAGCAGTCTTGGTCTGTAGGCCCCACTTCCATGGTTCCTCACAGGTTAAGACCCATTGGCTTGAAAATCTAGCCAGCCACTGGCAACAGTGTTTTGCCTACCTGGGACAGAGTTCCTGGAGAGAGGGGCAGGTCACCATATTTGCTCTTTGGACAACACATCCATCCCAGCCTACAGGTTTTGAAGAGTCCAAACCGACTGGGAATGGAAGAAATCCCTCAGCACAGCAGAGCTGCCCTAGCAAAACATGGCCAGACTGCTTCCTTAAGTGGGTCCCTGATCCATTCATCCTCACTGGGTGGGACCTCCCAATCAGGAACTCTAGCCACACCCACCAGTGTTCTGTGGCCCACAGAGATTTGAATTCTCCCTGGGATGGAGTTCCCAGGGAGAGGGGGAGGTCACCATCTTTATTTTTTGGGAAACTTAGCTATTTCAGTCTCCAGGCTTTGGAGAGCCCAAGCCAACTGGTAATGGAAGTGGTATCCCAGCACAGGACAGCTAAGCATGGCCAGACTGCTTCTTTAAGCGGGTCCCCAATCCTGTTTCTCTAGATTTGATGAGACCTCCCAATCAGGGTCTCCAGTCATGTCCTATAGGTGCGTTCAGCTCGGCAGCAGGTCTATACCTCCCTAAGATGGAGCTCCCAGAGGAAGGGGAAAGCTGTCATCTTTGTTGTTTCACAGCCTTCACTGGGGATACTTCCAGTTACAGGAAAATCCAGGGTGACTAGGGATATAGTGGCCCCCCACCAAACCACGGCAGCCCTAAGAAGTGACCAGACTCTTCAAAGAAAAAACACCCATCCAAAGGTCAGCAAGCCCACCAAGATGAGAATCATTGTAAGAACGCTGAAAACTCAAAAAGCCAGAGCACCCACTTTCCTCCAAATGACTATATCACTTCTCCAGCAAGGGTTTCGAACTGGGCTGAGGCTGAGATGGATGAAATGACAGAAGGAGAATTCAGAATATGGATAAAAATGAACTTCAATGAGATAAGATAAAACATGTTGTAACCCAATGCAAGGAAGTTAAAAATCATAATAAGGCACTGCAGATGACAGGCAAACTAGCCAGTAGAGAGAAAAATGTAACCAAACTTATAGAGCTAAAAAACACTTTAGAAGAATTTTATAATGCAATCACAGGTATTTATAGCAGAATAGACCAAGCAGAGGAAAGAATCTGACCATATGAAGACTGTCTTTCTGAAATAAGACACACAGAGAAGAATTGAAAAAAAGAATGAAGAAGAATGAACAGGACATACAGGAAATATGGGAATATGTAAAAAAGACCAAATCTATGACTGATTGGTGTACCTGAAAAAAATGGGGAGAATGAAATCAATTTTGAAAAAAGTAAAAAACATATTTCAGGATATCATTCATGAGAACTTCCCAAATCTAGCTAGAAAGGTCAACATTCGAATACAGGAAATATAGAAAACCCCAGTAAGATATGAGGAGATCATCCTCAAGACAAAAAATCATCAGATTCTCCAAAGTTAAAATGAAAGGGAACATGTTAAGGGCAGCTAGAGAGAAAGGCCAAGTCACCTATTAAGGGAAGCCCATCAGACTAACAGCGAACCTCTTACTGAAACCCTACAAGTCAGAAGAGATTGGAGGCCAATATCCAACATTCTTCAAGTAAAGAAATTCCAACCCAGAATTTCATATCTGCCAAACTGAGCTTCATAAGTGAATGAAAAATAAGATCTTTTTTTAGTAAAGCAAATTATAAGGAAATTCATTACCACCAGACCTGCCTTAAAAGAGCTCTAGAAGGAAGTGCTAAATATGGAAAGAAAATGCCTTTATCAATCACTACAAAAACACAATGAAGTACAAAGACCAGTGGAAATATAAAGCAACCACATAAACAAGTCTGTGAAATAACCAACGAACGTCATAATCACAAGATCAAATCCACACATATGAATGCTAGCCTTACCTGTAAATAAGTTGAATGCCCTAATTAAAAAACACAAAGTGGCAAGCTGGAAAAAAAAAAAAAAGACAAGTTGGTATGCTGTCTTCAAGAGACCCTTCTCATGGGCAGTGACACACATAGGCTCAAAATAAAGGGATGGAGGAAAATCTACCAAGCAAATAGGAACCAGAAAAAAAGGCAGAGGTTGCAATCCTAGTTTCTGACAAAACAGATTTTAAAACAACAAAGATAAAAAAGACAAAGAAGGATATTACATAATGGCAAAGGCTTCAATTCAACAAGAAGAGCTATCATTCATATATATATATATATATTTGCACCAAAACACAGGTGTATTCAGATTCATAAAACAGGTTATTGGAGACTTTCAAAGAGACTTAGATTCAAACGCAATAATAGTGGGGGATTTTAACACTCCACTGACAATATTAGAAAGATCATCAAGACAGAAAAATAACAAAGATATTCAGGACCTGAGCTCTGCATTAGATCAAATAGACCTGATAGATATCCACAGAACTCTTCACCCCAAAACAAAAGAATATACATTATTCTCATCCCCACATGGCACTTACTCTAAAATCAATCACCTAATTGGAAGTAAAACACTCCTCAGCAAATATGAAAGAAATGAAATAATAGTCTCTCAGACCACAGTGCAATGAAACTCGAACTGAAGACTAAGAAATTCACTCAAAACCATACAATTACATGAAGATTGGATAACCTGTTCCTGAATGACTTTTGGGTAAATAATTAAATTAAGGCAGAAATCAAGAAGTTCTCTGAAACTAATGAGAACAATGATACAATGCACCAGAAGCTCTGGGACACAGCTAAGGCAGTGTTAAGAGAGGAATGTATAGCACTGAATGCCCACATCAGAAAGTTAGAAAAATCTCAATTTAGCAACCAAACATCACAACTAAAAAAGCCTAGAGAACCGAGATCAAACAAATCTCAAAGCTAGCAGAAGAAAAGAAATAATCAAATCACAGCCAAAATAAGGAAATTGAGACACAAAAAATTCAAAAAATAAATCCAGGAGTTGCGTTTTTGAAAACACAATAGACCATTAGATAGACTAATAAAGATGAAAAGAGGGAAGATTCAAATAAAGACAATCAGAAACAACAGGGGAGACTTTACCAATGACCCCACAGAAATATAAATAGCCATCAGAAAATATCATGAACACCTCTATGCACATAAACTAGAAAATCTAGAAGAAATGGATAAATTCCTGGGCATATACCTCCTCCCAAGACTTAACCAGGAAGAAACAAGTTCTGAAATTGAAGAAGTAATAAATAGCCTACCAACCAAAAAAATGCCCAAGACCAGATGGATTCACAGCTCAACCTACCAGATGTACAAAGATGTGGTGCCATTCCTACTGAAACTAAGTAAAAAAAAAAAAAAAAAAAAAAAAATGAGGAGGAGGGACTCCTCCCTAACCAATTTTATGAGGCCAGCATTATCCTGCTACCAAAACCTGGTAGAAATACAACAAGAAAAGAAAGTGTCAGGCCAATGTTCTTGATGAACATTGACGTAAAAATCCTCAACAAAATACTGACAAACTGAATCTGGCAGCTAATCAAAAAGCTTATCTACCACGATCAAGTAGGCTTCATCCCCAGGATGCAAGGTTGGTTCCAAATATGCAAATCAATAAATATGATTCATTAGATAAACAGAACTAAAGACAAGAACCACATGATTATCTCAATAAATCCAGAAAAGGCTTTCAATAAAATTCAACATCTATTCATGTCAAAAACTCTCAATATACTCGATAGTGAAGGAATATACCTCAAAATAATGAGACAGACATGACAAACCCACAGCAAACACAATGAATGGGCAAAAAGTGGAAGCATTCCCCCTGAAAATTGGCACAAGACAAGGATGCCCCCTCTCACCACTTCTATTCTACATAGTTTTGGAAGTTATACCCGAGATAATCAGGCAAGAAGAAGTAAAAGGAATTCCAATTAGAAGAGAGGAATTCAAACTATCTCTGCTTGCAGATGCCATTATTCTATATCTAGAAAACTCCATAGTCTCAGCCTCAAAGCTTCTTAAGTGAAGAAGCAACTTCAGCAAAGTCTCAGGATACCAAATCAATGTACAAAATTTTCTAGCATTCCTATACACCAACGGCAGTCAAGACGAGAGCCAAATCACAAACCAACTCTTCCTATTCAGAATCACCACAAAAAGAAGAAAATTAGGAATACAGTTAACTAGGGAGGTGAAAGAGCTCTACAAGGAGAACTAGAAAACACTCCTCCAAGAAATCAGAGATGACACAAATGGAAAAACATTCCATGCTTATTAATAGGAAGAAACAACATTGTTAAAATGGCCATACTGGCCAAAGTAAGACAATCTCAGCAATACCATTCAGGACATATGCACGAGCAAACATTTCATGATGAAGATAACAAAAGCAATTTAAACAAAAGAAAAAAAGTTGACAAATGGAATATAATTAAAATAAAGAGCTTCTGCATAGCAAAATAAACTATCAACAGGGTAAACAGACAACCTATGGAATGGGAGAAAATTTTGGCAATCTATTCATCTGACAAAGGTCTAATATTTAGCATCTACAAGGAACTTAAACACATTTACAAGAAAAAACAACCCCATCAAAAAGTGGTCAAAGGACATGAATAGACACTTCTCAAAAGAAGACTTACATGCAGCCAACTAACATATAAAAAATGTCAACATCACTGATTATTAAATAAATACAAATCAAAACCACAATGAGATACTATCTCACACCACTCAGAATGGCTATTATTAAAAAGTCAAAAAAATAAGATATGCTGGTGAGGTTGTGGAGAAAAAGGAATGCTTATACACTGTTGATGGGAGTGTAAATTAGTTTAACCATTGCAGAAGGCTGTGTGATGATTCCTCAAAGTCCTAAAGACACAAATACCATTTAATCCAGCCTCCCCATTGCTGGGTATATACCCAAAGGAATATAAAATGTTCTATTAATAAGGCACATGCACAGGTATATTTATTACAGCACTATTCACAATAGCAGACATGGGATCAACCTAAATGCCCATCAATGATAGACTGGATGAAGAGAATGTGTTGCATATATATATGCCATAGAAGACTATGCAGCCATAGAAAGAACAAGATCATGTTCTTTGCAGGGACATGGATGGAGCTGGATGCCATTATCCTTAGCAAACTAATGCAGGAAGAGAAAACCAAGTACTGCATGTTTTCATTTATAAATGGTAGCTAAATGATGAGAAAACATGGACACATAGAGGGGAACAACACACAGTGGAGCCTATCAAAGGGTGGAGGGTAGAAGGTGGGAGAGGATCAGGAAAAATAACTAATGGGTACTAAGCTTAATAACTGGATAATGAAATAATGTACAATAAACTCCCATGACACGTTTACCTATGTAACAATCCTGCACATGTACCCCTGAACTTAAAAGTTTAAAAATAAAAGGAATTCAAATAAAAAGGTAATAATACGCTGTTTAATTACTAAAGCCTTGCGATATATTTTGACATTAGGTAGTTTGATACCTCTAGCTTTGTTCTTGGCTCAGGATTGCTTTAGCTATGCAGTCTCATGTTTGCTTCCAGACAAATTTTAGGATTGTTTTCTGTTTTTTGGAAAAGTGACATCAGTATTTTGCTAGAGATTGCACTAAATCTGTAGATTTCTTTCTGCATTATGGTCATTTTAATGACACTAATTCATCTTATTCATGAGCATGGGATATCTTTCCATTTGTTTGTGTTCTCTTCAATTTCATTCATTAGCGATTTGTAAGTTTTTTTACTTTTTTAGGAGGTCTTTCATTTCCTTTGTTAATTTTATTCTTAGGTATTCTTTATAGCTCCTTTAGTTGTGATTGCCTTCTGGATGTCTTCTTTAGTTCCTTCATTTTTGTTTTATAGGAATGCCACTGATTTTTGAATGTCGTTTTTGTATCCTGCAACTTTACTGAGTTTATTAGAGCTCATAGTTTTCTTTGTTGCTGCTGTTGTTGTTTATCTCATTCTCTCCTGACCTGTAAGGTCTCTGCTGAGAAATTTTCTGTTAGTCTAATGAGCGTTCCTTTATAAGTGACTAGATACTTTTCTCTTGCTATTTTTGGAATTCTCTTTGACTTTGACTTTTGACAATTTGGCTGTAATGTGTAGTGCTGAAGTCCTTTTTTGCATTGTATTATATGGAGATCTCTGAGATTCTTGCATCTGTATATCTACGTCTCATGCTAAATGTTGGAAGTTTTCAACGATTATTTTGTTAAATAGACTTTTTACCCCTTTGTCATTATCTTTGCCTTCAGGGACAGTGAAAATTGGAAAATTATGGTATACCATATGTCATGTAGGCTTTGTTCATTTTTTTATTAGATTTTTCAATTTCTTCTACATTATTTCCAAAGACCTACCTTGAAATTCTAAAATTCTTTCTTCTGCTTCACGTAGTCTGTCACTGAAGCTCTTAAACATATATGTGTGTGTGTGTATATATACATACATATATATACACATATATATACACACACGTATATATATACACACACACATATACGCACAGATATATATGTGCGTATATATACATGTATATATGTATATACACATAGATATGTGTATACACACAGATATGTGTATATACACACACAGATATTTGTGTATATACATATATATTTTATTCTTATTTTATTCATATATATTCATTATTTATGTATGTATATATACACACACATATATATTTTATTCTTAATTAATTTTTCAATTCCAGGATTTTTGTTTGACTCTTTTTTATATATATCTCATTAGTAAATTTTTTGTTCTTGTCTGAATTTTTTAAGTTTATTTTTATTGTTTATCTGTGTTCCCTTGCATCTCATTGAGCTTCCTTAATATCATAATTTTGAATGATTTTCTAGGCATTTCATAACTTTCTTGTTGGACTCTGTTGCTGGATAATTGTATTTATTTGGTGTTGCATTATTTCCTTGCTTTTTCATGTTTGATATTTGTAAATCTGATATAAAAGTTGCTTCTTTCAATTTTTTTAATTTGCTCTTAGGGGAAGGCATCTTACAAAAAATATACCTATGGTATTGACTGATTAGGGTACTTTAACTTTGACTCTCTCTATGTGCACTAGTGTAGTTCCCATATAATTTATTTCGCTGTGAATGGCCTCAGTGGTTTCTGTGATTTTCTCAGTGGCTTTGTGCATGGTTTTAAGTAGAGGCTATGATGAAGTTTCCCCTGGAATCGAGACAGCGGGTGTGCCAGTTCTCAGGCTCCATTAGTGGCAGCAGCAGACCAAGTGTGCCTGTCCTTGGGCTCTTGTTTCGGATACGCTAGCCCCGGTATTAGCAGGCTCAGGCAGCCTGATTCTTTGGCCTGCAGGCAGTTTGCTTGGGTGTCAGCAGTGGCAGTGGTAGGCTGGGTAGGTCCTTGGGTCCATGGGCAGTGGGTATGATGTGTCCAATGGCAATAGAAATGAGGGACTAATCCTGTGGCTCTCAGGAGATCCATACTGGTGTTAGTATTGACTGCATCAAGCTGTGCTGGTTAGTCCCTTGGCCCACTGGTGGCACATGCCAGATAGGTGCCAGATGTGCTTGTAATGGCAGGCTTAGTGGGTTCATCTCCAGGCCCCTGGGCAAAGTGCTCAGGTACTAACTGTGATGGACAAAGTTTGGCAATCCAAGCCCAGATAATGTGTAATTTGCCACTGGGAAGGGTGGGGTCAAATTGGGCAACCCTGTCTTTAGGCTCCCTGATGGTACATCTGGCCACTGTGGGCAGAAATATGGTTGTCCTCAGGCCCCTCATGGAGTTCTCAAGTGGAAGTGGCAGGAGTGGTGGTGGTCAGAGAAACCTCTCCTCAAGTATGTGGAAGTACATATGGCCCTGTTCCCGGAGAGAGCACGGTGCTGTCAGTGGCAGCAGCCATAGTCAGGCAACTGGGCAGTGCACAGTTCAGCACCAGGCGACAGCTGTGTGCAGGGGAGCCTGTCCTCAAAGCACATATAAATGCATGTGAGCTCTACTGCTGAGGTTGACAGGGTTGCTGCTAGTGGCTTATGTTTGGGTTACCTGGAAGCAACAGCCAGTAGTGACACTGGCTGTGGGTGGGGATCTTGTCCTTAGAGTACATGCAAATGTTCTGTGACCCTGCTGCTGAAGTTGGTGGGGTCACTTCCAGTGGCTTCTGCTTCAGCACCCAAAGGCTACATCCGGTAATGGCTTTGGCTGCAGGCAAAGTAGCCTGTCTTCAGGGCATGTGCAAATGTTTGGCAACCTTGATGTTTGTGAGGGTAGTGGGTTTACTGCCAGTGAGGTGTGTTTCAGCACTCACTGGAAGCAACACTTAGCATTGGTGTGTGCCTGTGGACAGGAGATTCTCTCCTTAGGGCATGTGTAAATTACTGGCAACCTTGCTGCTAGGGGCAGTGGGATCACTGCCAGTGGCATGTGCTTCCACACCTAGATAGAGCAGCCAGTAGCAGCAGCAGTTGCAAGCCTGGGGAGTCTACACTCTGGGAATATGCAAATGTGTGGCAGCTCCACTGCTGGGCGTGTCGGGGACACTGCCACAGTCTCACACTTCAGCCCCAGTGGGAGCAACCAGCAGTAGCAGTAGTTGTGGGCAGGAATATCAATGGGGCTTCAGAGATGTGGAGATGAAGAGGCTGTTAGACCACAGGACAAGATGCAACCTGATGGGAGCTAGGCTCTCAAAATGGCACTATGTTGAACCTGCTTGCATCCTGTGGGTATATGTAGGACTTAGCATGAGCTCCCTGTGTGGAGCAATGCCTTCACATGATCTCCAGACAGCTCCCTATGTTCACGGTCCATGAGGATCAAGGGGCTGGCCTGTGGCTAGGATTGCAGGAGTTGACTATGGGAATATAAACTGCTTGGATCTCTCACCCTTTCCTCACACTGGGGAGCCTCTTTGAGTTCCTAGACAATCCTGGAGGAGCAGGCTGCCTCGTTTACCTTTCCTCCCTTGCCTTAGGTATTTCCTGTCTCTTCTCTGTTGAATTACAGTGTTCTTTCTTAGATGATCTATTCAAAGTTTTCCTTGCAATTTCTAGATAAAAGTGTATTAGGGAGACATTAGTGTTTCAAACAATGAATTATTTACTATAGGATAATTTCATTACCTCAAGATTATTTTGTAAAATGTACTTTTGAGAAGAGACAGCGTATTAAATCATAATTATTTAAATATGGTTAATTTCAGATAACTGACATTTTGTCTTTATCCCACTGTGCTGAACTATTATCCACAATCACCGAGAACGTGGTTATAATTTTTAAAAATGCATAGCTCATATTTAAGTTCAGTATACACTTAATATCCTAGAGTTGTTTGATACATAACGCATCATATTTGTTTATGACTACGTTATTATTTTGACATTGGGAGTTACTTAGGCACACAGGGAGAAATATTTCTACCTTCATTTTATAGTAATAGTTTGCGAAGGGATTGTTGTGGAGAGGTGCAGGATGGGTGGAATCATGTAAGCAAATAAATCAAGATGACTTAAAGGATCTATGTTTCTTGAATCATTTGTACTAATGTTCCATCTGGAGGCTCATCACTGCTACTTGTAATCTCAGAAAAAAAGGTTTGCTTATAGCTGCAAGCATTATGGTAGTTGTGAAAAGACAGTTTGTCAGACTTTCCTTTTTTTTATCAAATGAATAAAATTTTTGTTTTGTTTATGAGTTGTTGAATTAAAAGATAAACAAAACCGGGCACAGTGGTTCATGCCTGTAATCCCAGCACTGTGGGAAGCCAAGGCGGGCGGATCACTTGAGGTCAGGAGTTCGATACCGGACTGGCCAACATGGTGAAACCCCATCGCTACTAAAAATACAAAAATTAGCCAGGGATGGTAGCGGGTGCCTGTAATCCCAGGTATTTGGGAGGCTGAAGCAGGAGATTCACTTGAACCCAGGAGGCGGAGGTTGCAGTGAGCCAAGATCGCACCACTGCACTCCAGCCTGGGTGACGGAGCAAGACTCTGTCATAAATAAATGAGAATAGTCATTAATAAAAATTAATGTATTATAGCTGTAAACAATGTTTTGTATTTTCTCTGCTTCGTTTAAATCATTTATTCTCAATGACAGTTGTAATTCCTGACAAGGTGTCTAGGAAATTACTGGGTATGAAAGAAGTCAAAGCAAGCTTTTGCTTGATATCCTGTTACACATAACTCAGTCTTGAACAACAGAGACCTATCCCACCATTACACACAACTTTACAATGCCCTGAAATATTCCTGTAGGTGGGAAACTTGTTTATGTATGTCAGAGCATAGACACTGTGTTTTATAAATCAATGCAAAGCACTTTTGCACTATTTTAACTCCCGAATTTCCAGTATTTCAATGCCTGTGTACTGTCAGGAAAGCTTGTATTTTGTTTTGTTCAAAAATGTATCACTGTTTCCTCCTCATCATTTTGTAATTTCAGGCCTTAGGTTTAAATATTTAACCCATTTTGAGTTAATTTTTATATGTTGTTTGAGATAAAGGTCTAATTTCATTCTTTTTGCATGTGGATATCCAGTTTTTCCATAAATGTTTATGAAAGAGACTATCCATTCCCTATTGTGTATTCTTGGTGGCTGTGTCACAAATTATTTGACCATATGTTTTGGGGTTTATTTCTGGGCTCTTCTGTTCCATTGGTCTATGTATCTGTTTTCATTTTGTACCACACTGTTTTGACTACTAAGGCTTTGTAATTTTCTTTGAAGTCAGAAAATCTGATGTGTTCACGTTTGTTCTTGCTCAAGATAGCTTTAGCTAGTCCAGGTCTCTTGTGGTTCTTAGGAATTAAGGATTCAGTATTTTGAAAATGCACAGATAGTGATAACATACTATAAGATGTCTTCATTTTGCCGTCTAGTGTAGATGACTCTACTTTTATTTTTCTGTTATATTAACTCTCCTAATATTTTCTGTAATAGTACAGTTTAGAGTTTGTATAGTTTTATTTCTAATTTTATGCATAGGCATGTGCTTTAGTTATGAATTTTATGATAATACCAAAAGGTGTTACAAAATATCTGTTTCAAAAAGGACAAAAATGCCCTGTTGTTAGAAGTTAAATTTTGAAGAATTTAGAAGTAAATGATCCTGATGTCTTAAATCTCAAATATTCAGCAACATCAACTGTGTATGTATTTGTGTTTGTGTTTGTGAATGTATATATTTAATAAAGAGGAGATGAAGCCAATTCGGCAAAATGTTGAAATTTGATGAACTTAGGTTGAAGGGATACATGAGTTTATCGTACTATTTTTAAAAATTTGGGGCTTACTTACCAGGTAATTAAAATTTTTAAAAATTTAAATAAATCTTCAATACTCAATATATCCCATATTATTTAAGCTGCTAAATTCTGAAATCCATTTCTGGAGATGCGCTCATTGGGTGGATTCAGCGCATTTTTAAAATCGTCTGTGTTGATTAAATAGATGCCAGACCCCTGCCAAACACTATTCCCACTAGTGAATCTCCATTTTGAAAAACATCTGTGTGGAACTTCAAACCAGAGCTGATAAGAAAGCACTTTTTTGAGGCTTATTTACCAGGTAATTATCATTTATAATCATGTCAAATTACCCAAATATCAGTTGTATTAGGAAGCCACAGTGATACTGCCCTGGACTGTATTTCTTAGTAATACCTCAGTAATAGAATAAAATGACAGCTTCCAACTTCAAACACAGTTTTAAATACATTGTGGTGGATGTGAGTTTACAAGTTTATACAGATGAATGTTTAAGGAGTGACATCCCCGTTAAAGTGACAACAATTATTAAGTCACAGAATGTCAGCAGTGACAAAAGTGTTTGGAGAGTTAATTGAACTACAACAGATTTTATATATAGGAAAGGTGGAAATATGGAAAAAGAACTTGATAAGATTGTATTATAAAATTGTAGTGCTGTCTAACTTCCAAAAACGGAAAACAATATTTAGTTTTTCATTTTGGTTAGAACATTCAAATGTTAAATTTGTTTACATTTGTACATTAATATTTCCATTAATAATAATAATAATCACAAATGTAACTTTACCACCTCAATACATGCCAGGGACTGTTCTAAGCCCTTGTATGAATTATAATATGTAGTTTTCATCATTTCCCTATGACATATGAGTACTCTTAATATCTTTTCTTATAGAATAGATTCCCACAGAAGCAGAGACTGGGTTAAGGATTTGAGTATGTGTGTTTTATTATTTGTGTGTGTTTGTGTAACTGAGGCAACACTAGAAAGTACCAATAAGAGACTTGGAGAGGTTAGGTTTTAAAGGAATGAAAGCCAATACAGGATATTTTAATAAGCAGGTTGCTGTTCAGGGCCTCTTGGACTCAATCCTGCTGGTATTCTCTGGGAGATGGTGTAGAGCAGTGGTTCTTAACTTCGTTGTGCATCAGAATCACTTGGAAAGTTTGTTAAACTGTATTTCTGGGGCTCATCCTCAGAGTCTGAGTCAGTGTATCTTAGATAGCTTCAAGGAATTTGCAATTTTTCTAACAAGTTCCTAGGTGATGGTCTGGAGACCACATTTTGAGAACCACTGGTGAGAACATGCCTAAGACTCATCCCACCTGAGCGACAGGAGGCAGCAGCATTATTTTCTCGCTTCTCTCCCTCATTGGCTGAGGGCTCCTCTTTGCGCACTAACTTGCTAGTACTTTGGATCAGCCCTGTGGATGCACCTAACATAGGTCCTTAAGCGGACAGTGGCAGGTTTTTGCAGTGGGACTCCAGCAGCATGAATTGGAAAGATGAGTGCTGGGAGTATATGGGTGGAGCCCTCAACACTGTGTTACATCTTTAGTTCACAAATGAGAAAATGAGATAGAAGTTAACTTTCCCAAAGGTTAATAAATTTTAAGTGATAGAGGCAAGATTCCAATTTAGGATTATAACTCAGGTAGCATCAACACTTCCTGGGAACTTTTAAAAAATGCATATTCTTGGGTTTCACACCAGACCTGCTGAAATAGAAACTCCAGGAGTGAGACCCAGAGTCTTTGTTTTAACAAGCCTTCCAGGGTATTCTGATACCCTTTCAAATTTTAGAACTGTTAGTCTGAGCCATGTGCTCTTATTCTTTACATTACACAATTTTAACCCTGTAGTGAGAACTTCATCAGGTATCACCTGTTTCCCATTTTAAACATCTAAGAGAAAATGAATGTTAGCCAATAACCACTTGTATATATAGATCTATGTGTCTTACACATGTCAATCGATGTGTCTGTTACACATGTCTGAGGATGAGTTCCAGTCAATATGCATTTACTTCTCTGTACGTTTTTCCTTGGTCTGGAAGATTTGTTCCTGACAATGTGATTGACAATGTGTTTTCTCTTGATAACACATTGTCAGGGACTGAAAAGTCTCTCTCTCTTCATGGCTCTGCTTTTCCTCTCTGGCCACCTGATGAAATTTCATTTCCACAGTCCAGTTCACTTAAAGTTGTGAACCTGCATTTCCTCCTAACCATCATTGATTTCACCACACAGCGTTTACTTCTTTTTATGTAAAAGACAACAGAGAGGACTCATATAAAACAAGATCTCTGTGCTGGAAAGCTGTTGGTATTCCAGAATCTCATGGCTAAGGATTCTTTTTTACTATTTAATAAATAATGAAATAATAAAACTGTTTCATGCTATACATTAGACCTCTAGACTTAGTCATCCTATATAACTGCAAGTTTGTTCCATATGGCCTAGATATACCCATTTTCTCTCCCTCCCTGTCCCTGGTAACAACTGTTCTACTCTGTATTTCTATTCATTCAACTTTTAAATTTCACATATAAGTGACATGATGCAGTATTTTTCTGTGTCTCTCTTATTTTATGGAGTGTAATGATTCCTGGGCTGAATCCATGTTGTCACAAATGGCAGTATCTCCTTAAGGCTAAATAATATTTTATTGTACATTTATATGTATACATATACACACACACACCACAGTTTCTTTATCCATTTATGTATCGGTGGACACTTAAGTTGTTTCTTTATCTTGGCTATTATGAATAATGCTGAAATTATGAGCACAGGTATCTCTATGAGGTGCTGACTTCCTTTCGTTTAGATATATACCCAGAAGAGGGATTTCTGGGTGATGTGGTATTTCTATGTTTAATTTTCAGAGATCGTCCATACTGTTTTCATAATTTCTGTACCTACTTGCATCACCACAAACAGTATACAAGGGTTTCCTTTTCTCCATATCTCTACCAACATGTGTCTTTTTTTTTTTTCTGATTTTAGCCATTCTAACAGGTGTGAGTTGATATGTGTTTTTTATTTGCATTTACTTGATGAATTAATTTTCATATACCAGTATGCAGTTTCATAAGAACTGTACTAAAAAAAGGTATACTGAAATTTTGCTAATGGCATAGATTTTAGGTGCTCTTACTACTAAAAATAGCTAACTGTATAAAGTTATGGATATGTTAATTTGCTTGATTGTAGTATATGTCATTTCATTATGTATACATTTCAATATGTATATCAGAGCATTATGTTGTACACCTGTAATATATACAATAAAAAGCCATGCAAGATAGATTAGTGGATTTTAATTATTTTAATCATTAAAATCATAAAGATATTAAATGTCAGTATGGCTTCCAATTTTACATTGCAACTAAACCTAAGAAACTACCACTTTAGTGCAGTGTCAAATAATTTCCAAAACTATCTGAAAACATTATTAAAATACTTTTCTGAAGGAAGTCATTATATGAAAAAGACACCTGCACACACATGTTTATAGAAACACAGTTCACAATTGCAAAGATATAGAACCAACCTAAGTGTCTATCGACCAAAAAGTAGCTAAAGAAAATATGATATATAGGTACCAAGGAATACTACTCAACCATAAAAAGGAATAAAAGAATATCTTTCGCAACAACTTGTGTGGAGCTGGAGCCCATTATTCTAAGGAAATTACAGGCATGAGAAACCAAATATTGTATGTTCTCACATGTGAGTGGGAACTGAGGTATGAGGATATGAAGACGTACAGAGGGATCTAATGGACTTTGGAGATGGAGTAGGGGAGAATGGGAAGGAGGTGAGGGATAAAAGACTACATATTGAGTACAATGTACACTACTCGGGTGATGATTACACTAAAATCTCAGAGTTCACCACTATAGAACTGATCCATGTAACAAAAACCACGTGTACCCCCAAAACTATTGAAATAAAGAATACAATTTAATAGATAAATAAAAGGTTAAAAAACATAAAATATTTCCTGTACTGAAACTATTGTGTGAGGATATGTATTTTCTTCACAGAACTCAACCAAAGCAGCTCATTGCAATGAATTAGGTACAGAAGCAGATAGGAGTATCTATTTGTCTTCAATTAAGCCAGATGATTAAGAAATTTGAAAATATGTAAAACAATGTCACTAATTCCATTTTGTCTTAGAGATATAGCAGTTTTTTCATAGAGATATATTTATCTTAACGTGCAATAGATTCATTATTTTAAATGTATACATATATAAAAATAATTACCTTATGTTTAGCTGGTCATCACACAAATTGAAAGGCAGCACAGAGTTTGTGTCATAGGTCTGCTGCTATACTAAGTTTTTATATCTCTTTTCTACCTGAAAAATTCTATTCTTCAAGGGTCATGTTAAATATCTTTCCTTCAGGGACTTTTCTAAAACTCCAGAGCTTACTGCCTTTTCTTTTTTTCTGTTTCCTATAACAGTGTTCATTTCTATGCTATAATGCTTATCACATTATCTTACAGTTATCTGGTTTCCTGCTCCTCCTAAACTATACACCCTGGAGGCAGGAGACTAGGTCATGTTAAAACCTTAAATCTATAGAATCTGGAGTGTGCACATAAAACTTAACCAATCAAAGTGTAAAAGATGAGTCTCTAAGATCAAAGTAATTGAATCCACTATTTGATTCTAATTTAGATTAGAGTTGAAACAATTCAACAAACGAGATTATACATTTTCTTGACGGTGTCTAGAAGTGATCCCATTTTAGTAAGCTATCCAACGGTCTTATAACTGCCTTACTCTATAATTCTCTCAAATGTAACATGATACATCTGTTAAGCAGTTATATTTACTTTGTCCTCTTGGAAACTAAGAACCATCAACCACAACTTTCTCAATGCAGGTGGCCACACTTCAAATCAAACTGGAAAGCCCAGATCAATAGCTTCCAGTGCTATATCAGATACTGTCAACCTCAAGCACTTTATATGGAAGGTAATATGAAACAAACTTGAAATTCTGAACAGTCAAGTAGAAGCACAACCTAAGCTTTCTTTTGTGAACTTGGCGTGACATCTTGGGATTAGAATAGATTTTTCAGGTAGCTACTAACTCATCTTTTCATCCCTAGATTGTTCTCATTCTGTGGTGTTTCTATCAGATTATATTTTCTAGCACTTTTACACTCATCTATCAAGACATGCAGTTTATGTCCCCTTCTCTTGAATTCATATGGGCCTTTGTAACTATCCAAACTAAAAGACTATGGCAAAAGTGACACTCTGACATTCCAGGATAGGTCATAAAAGATGATACAACCCACCTATTTCTGTCTCTTGGTACCCTTGGCCTTAGAGAGAATTATGCTCTGAGGAATTATAGGGCACATGGAAAGGCCCACGTGGTGAGAAACCAAGGTCTTCATCCCAGGGTGTGAACTAAGTCAACAGCCAGTACAAACTTGTAATCCCTGTAAGTAAGCCATATTAAATGATTCTTTCACTCTCCTACCCATTGGTTAAGCCCCCTCCACTACTGCCACACAGGGAACAACTCAGCCTTCTTCATCAAGCTCTGCTTAAATTGTAGACTCATGAACTAATTAATGATTATTTTTAAACCACTGGATTTGGCAGTTGTGTTTTTTTCACACATCAATAGATAACTGGAATAGTGTTCAGATAGAAGACAATACTCAAGACTATCACATCACTGGAGAGTTCATTTAGTTTGTTGGCATAGGAGAGAATACTCTTTCACTGAGTGTTTCTTTCTCTATCTGGCAAAGTCTAATTATTTTGTAAGGATCGTGTGAATTTTCTTTTACATTCTATGGTAGCCTTTTCTAGACTCTGAGTTAGAGTTCACCATCATTTTCTATGCTCCTTCTATGTTCATCTCTGTTCAATTCTATGTTATAGTACTTATCTTTTCTTGAAATTTCCTGATTTTCTAACTCTTCCCAAACTATATACCCTTTAAAGTATGGGCATAGAACATATGGTCTCAACTAGAATTCAAGTAGTGATTATAGCGTTCATTCTGACTTCATGCAGTCTGTTAATGGAGTTTTTACTTGTCTATTTCATAATGCTGCCTTCCTTAACATGGCCTCAAAGCTGCTGGTGAAGACTAGCAGCATAAAGAAGTCTCTAGTTTCCCTTTTCTCAAGAGGCACATATATCACATCATTAACATTGAGCAAGGCAGAACAAGGCACGTGGCCCCACATGATAAGGAGGGTACAAATTGGAATCCCTTGTTTAACAGACTTCTCCCCACAAAAACTCTTACCTTGTAGAAAGAGAGCAGGAATGGTGAGTGGCCATATAGCTAATTGTGCTGGAAGAGACAAAAACAGAAAGGCAGAATAGAATGAGGATGAACTAGAACAACTGAACTATTTTTGATACTAGCTATCAGATCATGACTGAGTCTTGACATTTATGAGTCTGCTGCTTCATCTAAAAAGTGGTAATAATAAAATTTGTTTTATGTTGGGAGTGAGAATCAAAAGAAACCTACTTTGGAAAAGCAAAACATATTAGTTTATTGTGAGCATAGGCTTTTGTGCTTGATATCATGTTATATTCATATCATATCATATTCAGAGTGGATAAATATTGTTCCTGCCATGCCTACAGAAAAATTAAGATATTAGAAACATATACATTTGTATCATTTATATAATAAGGCCACACTGTTTTTTAAATTATTATACTTTAAGTTCTGGGGTACATGTGCATACTTGTGCCATGTTGGTGTGCTGCACCCATCATCTCGTCAGCACCCATCAACTCGTCCTTTACATCAGGTATAACTCCCAATGCAATCCCTTCCCCTTCCCCCCTCCCCATAATAGGCCCCGGTGTGTGATGTTCCCCTTCCCGAGTCCAAGTGATCTCATTGTTCAGTTCCCACCTATGAGTGAGAACATGCGGTGTTTGGTTTTCTGTTCTTGTGATAGTTTGCTGAGAATGATGGTTTCCAGCTGCATCCATGTCCCTACAAAGGATACAAACTCATCCTTTTTTATGGCTGCATAGTATTCCATGGTGTATATGTGCCACATTTTCTTAATCCAGTCTGTCACTGATGGACATTTGGGTTGATTCCAAGTCTTTGCTATTGTGAATAGTGCCACAATGAACATACGTGTGCATGTGTCTTTATAGGAGCATGATTTATAATCCTTTGGGTATATACCCAGTAATGGGATGGCTGGGTCATATGGTACTTCTAGTTCTAGATCCTTGAGGAATTGCCATACTGTTTTCCATAATGGTTGAACTAGTTTACAATCCCACCAACAGTGTAAAAGTGTTCCTGTTTCTCCACATCCTCTCCAGCACCTGTTGTTTCCTGACTTTTTAATGATTGCCATTCTAACTGGTGTGAGATGGTATCTCATTGTGGTTTTGATTTGCATTTCTCTGATGGCCAGTGATGACGAGCATTTTTTCATGTGTCTGTTGGCTGTATGAATGTCTTCTTTTGAGAAATGTCTGTTCATATCCCTTGCCCACTTTTTGATGGGGTTGTTTTTTCCTTGTAAATTTGTTTGAGTTCTTTGTAGGTTCTGGATATTAGCCCTTTATCAGATGAGTAGATTGCAAAAATTTTCTCCCATTCTGTAGGTTTCCTGTTCACTCTGATGGTAGTTTCTTTTGCTGTGCAGAAGCTCTTTAGTTTAATGAGATCCCATTTGTCAATTTTGGCTTTTGCTGCCGTTGCTTTTGGTGTTTTAGACATGAAGTCCTTGCCCATGCCTATGTCCTGAATGGTATTACCTAGGTTTTCTTCTAGGGTTTTTATGGTATTAAGTCTAACATTTAAGTCTCTAAGAATCAATATCATGAAAATGGCCATACTGCCCAAGGTAATTTATAGATTCAGTGCCATCCCCATCAAGCTATCAATGAGTTTCTTCACAGAATTGGGAAAAACTGCTTTAAAGTTCATATGGAACCAAAAAAGAGCCCGCATTGCCAAGACAATCCTAAGTCAAAAGAACAAAGCTGGAGGCATCACGCTACCTGACTTCAAACTATACTGCAAGGCTACCGTAACCAAAATAGCATGGTTCTGGTACCAAAACAGAGATATAGACCAATGGAACAGAACAGAGTCCTCAGAAATAATACCACACATCTACAGCCATCTGATCTTTGACAAACCTGAGAGAAACAAGAAATGGGGAAAGGATTCCCTATTTAATAAATGGCACTGGGAAAATTGGCTAGCCATAAGTAGAAAGCTGAAACTGGATCCTTTCCTTACTCCTTATATGAAAATTAATTCAAGGCCACACATTTTTAAAATAAATGATCTTAGTGTTTTCTGAGAAAATTCAGATTAGACACAATAAACGGAATCCAAAAATATATATAACCACCAAATAAAGATTATTAATAAAACAGTTATTGTTGGTTGAGAGTCACTAGACAATGAATACACTAATTACTTTCTAAGTTTCAGCTTTTTAGATACCAGCAGTAGATGTGTAGCATTATTCAGTGGGTATATTGGACCCAGGTAGTGAGCGTAATACCCAATAGGGAGTTTTTCAATCCATGTGCCCCTCCCTGCCTCCTCTCTCTCATATCAACTGTGTCTATTATTCCCATGTTAATGTTCATGTGTACACAATGTTAACTGCCACCTATAAGTGGGAACATATGGCATTTGGTTTTCTATTCTTGCATTAATTCACTTAGGATTATGACCGCCAGCTCTATCCATGTTGTCGAAGAGGACATGGGTTCATTTTTTTCTGGCAGCATAATATTTGATGTATTTGATGTTGTATACTTATTTGCCAATTTTTTTTTCTTTTTTTCTTTTTTCTTTTCTCTTTCTTTCTTTCTTTCTTTCTTTCTTTCTTTCTTTCTTTCTTTCTTTCTTTCTTTCTTTCTTTCTTTCTTTTTTTTTTTTTTGAGACAGAGTCTCGCTCTGTCGCTCAGGCCAGAGTACAGTGGTGCAATCTCGGCTCACTGCAACCTCCGCCTCCTGGGTTCACACCATTCTCCTGCCTCAGCCTCCTGAGTAGCTGGGATTACAGGTGTGTGCCACCACACCAGGCTAATTTTTATATTTTTAGTAGAGATGGGGTTTCACCATGTTGGTCAGGCTGGTCTTGAACTCCTGACCTAGTGATTCACACACCTTGGCCTCCCAAAGTTCTAGGATTACAGGCATGAGCCACCGCACCTGGCCACCACGTTTTCTTTATCCAGTCTGTGATTGATGGGCACCTAGGTTGGTTTCATGTTTTTGCTATTCTGAGTAGCATGATGATGAACACACACATAATTTAATCCTGACATAGTATTATGATTTATATTTTATAGTTGAGAGACCAGGACATAGAGAATTTCAAAATCTTACATGCTTTCACTTAGCCAATAAGCAGTAAAAGTTGAATTTGAACTTGTTCTGACTCCAGGGCTTGATAGTTTAACTGTAAAAGGTGTAGTTCACCAACTTTCTTATGCATTGGGGAGCACATTAAAATGGATCACTATCCTGATTCTCCTTTTTATTGAGTGGATGGAAGAATTCAGTAATCTTTGCAAAAGTTGTGAGGCGTATTAGGTTAGTGCTAAGAATTTTTGACCTTCTAATTCCATGAATATTGATTTGTATTTTTAAAATTAGTTGTATTATCTATGCCTGAAGTTGTGAAGATAATTAAAGAAGATACCTTTCAAACCCTAAATTTGAGACACAGTCCTATTTCATTGGAGTCAGATACCCTGACAAGAGTGTTTGGGACATCTTGGGGGCAAATACAGTTCAGATTTGTCTGCATAATTGGCATGTAGGTATTTGCTATTCAATAGTGTATATGTGTAACTATATAGCTGTTTTCACAGCAGAGAGAAATTCCTTGAGAGATAATTTTTGAAACATGAAAACTCATAAACAGAGAAGGCTTTTGTTGTTCTGGTTAACGTCCCTTAGGAGTGCGTGGGGATTCATATGAAATCATAAATCTACACCATAAGTTTTTATAGTCTTCAGGAACTTTTTATTCTACTATCAAGTCATTCTTATACATGTTGGGTTGTATAGGAGACTTTTTACTCTCTTTCAATGTAGACCATAATAAAGGCAAATAAGGTGTAGTGTATGGGCCAGTATTTGTATACATAATATTGAAGATTCCATGGCAGGTTTTCATATTTGGAAAGGCTAAACTTTATGTGGTAACAGAGCATAAAGTGTAGTACAAACTCATCTTTGTAGCTCATGAAAGGCATACTTTAAATTCAGAGGTCTCTCTCTTTCTGCTGCTGCTGCTTGGTGATGTTTTATGGTGACTTGCTCTGACACTGCATGGCTGTGTATTTGGAAGATGCACATGTTCATACTAACTGTAAAAATGACACCAGAAAGACATCCTACCTGTACATAAAAGATAAGAGCTTTTAAAGTCTATATCTTTTGAAATAGCTGGAACACTTTGCTATTTTGGATGCTGATATTTACATCTTAAGCTTTTCTGATTTAAAAGTGCTTTCATTTGGAAATTTCATTGCTTTTCTGCATAGTTCTAAAGATAAAATTGAATATAGTTCATTCCTCAACAACATTGACTCTGGTGATGGAGTGATTATTAGGTCTTTGTTGTCTTCAGTGGAACATAGAAGTCTAAATACATATGAAAGGCTGGGAGAACATGGAGCATTAGAGAGACTATTATTGGAATATACGTGTGTGTTTGTGGAGACCAGTGAAGATTAGTTTGATGGATGTTGCATGAATTGATGCTGGAAAGAAGGCAATGGCCCAATGATGAACAGTATGTGGAGATTGAACTTTATATTGAAAGCATTAGAAAGTTGTGTTGGATTAAAGATTGCCACACATTATTGGAAATTTCTCCCATAAGGATTTGAGGTCTAGAATCCCCTTGGAATAAGAAAAGCACCGTGACTGCTTTTAGCACTAGCATATGGTAGCAGTGATACTGTTCCAGTTTGTGGGCCCTGGCTTAAAGATTCTAAAACCATATACTTTTTGTCTGTTGGATTCTTCACTCTTGAAATGTAAGTGTCTTGTAGTAACTATGCCCACCATGAGACCACCATGCTGTAAAAAACCCAAGATATGTAGAGAGTACTGAAAGTTGATATGCCATGGAGAGAGAGTCGGAGGCATGGAAACAGACAGAGAAAAGCAAGCAGAGCAAGAAACACTGAAGGGTCAAACATTATTTAAAAGGACATCTTTGAAATGGAGCCTGCAGCCCCAGCTTCCCCTGCTACCAACACATCAGTGTACCAGAGATGAACCACCCAATTGAACCTTTTCTAAATTCCTTACCCACAAAATTGTGAGCAACTAAAATGGCTTTAAACTGCCAGATATTGCAGCATTTTTTTTTTTAAAAAAAGCAATAGATAATCAGAATAGGAATCATCAAATAATTTGTGGCAGAAGGTGACACCATCAGATGTCTTACAGAGAGCAATAGGAGGATTAATCTGGGTGGTGTAAAATTAGAGACAAGAAGCAGATTCAGAGGCTATTTTAGTATCACCAGACAAGAAATACTGAAAGTTTGAGTTGTGAAAAGGGCAATGATAAAGGCAGTGGTAAAGAACTTGGGCTAAACTTAATAGGAAAGACATGGAATTAAACTAAATGCCCAACAATAGACTCAATAAAGAAAATGTGGTACGTATACACTGTGGAATACTATACAGCCATGAGAAAGAATAAGATCATGTCCTTTGTAGCAACACAAATGGAGCTGGAGGCCATTATCCTAAAAAAACGAATAAAGGAACAGAAAATCAGATATCACATGTTCTTTCTTATAAGTGGGAGCAAAATATTGAGTACAGATGGTCATAAAGAAGGGAACAACAGGCACCAGGGCCTATATGAGGGTAGAGGGTAGGAGGCGGGAGAGAATAAAAACAAAAAACTACCTAGTGGGTACCATGCTTATTACCTGATGGGCAATGTTCACTATCATATTCACAGTTAAACCTCATTAAGTATTTTTTTTTCCAGTGAGTATAGCTTATTGGAAATAATTTATTGTAATCAAAACAACTGGATTTATTGACAAACCCTCATGAATTTGTATAAGAACTTACAAAGCAGTATCTTAGCCTGTATTGAAAATAACAGAGCAAATGAGAGATACAGATATGGTAATGTTAATATAACATCATAAATCACTCAAAATTCTAAAATCTCTAGCTATATAAGGAAACATTATCATTTAGTCCATTAAGTTTAGCAAGATGGCAGAATGGAAGACTTACCCTGGCTATTCCCATCCCCTTCAAGGAAACCAATTTAACAATCATCTACACACACAAAATCACATTTATAAGAACCAAAAATCATAAGGGAACCATGCAGGCCCTAAAAATAAGAAAATAAAAGAACCAAAAATCAGGTGAGCACTCACAGGACCTAGTCTTATTAAAATCACTGAAAGAGGCACTGAAGAGGTAGGAAAAGCCGTCTTAAATTGCCAATGCCACCCCTCTTCCAACCCCCTGCTGTAGCCATGTGGTGTGGAGAGCATTTCTGTGCACCGGCAAGATGGAGAGTGCAGCAATTGTGAGGCATGGAACTCAGTGCTGCCCTGTTACAGCAGAAAGCAAAATCAGTCCAAGCTCAGCTGATGCCTATCCACAAAGGGAGCTTTTAAAACAGCCCTTACCAAAGGGGAAGCACTGATCCCAGAGGCTGGAACTTGAGTTCCTGTAAGACTTGCCACCATGGGCTAAAGCGCTCTGGGACTCTAAATAAAGTTGAAAGGCAATCTATGCCACAAGGACTGCAACTTCTAGATGAGTCCTAGTGCTGAACTGGACCCAGAGCCAGAGGACTAGGAGGGCATGTGACCTGGTGAGACACTAGCCTGGATTGCTAAGGGCGTGCTGGCATCACCTGTCCCCTACCCCTAGACTCCTTCTGCATAGCTCTTGACTCCAAAAGAGACTCATTACTTCCACTTAAGGAGAGGAGAGGAGAGGAAAGAGTGGGAAGGACTTTGTCTTGCCTCTTGGATACCAGCTCAGCCACAGCAGGATAGAGCACCAATCAGAGTGATGAGGCCCCCTTTCCAGGCCATAGCCCCCAGAGGAAATTTCTAGACATACCCCAGGCCAGGTGGCAACCTATTGCCTTGAAGGGAAAGACAGTCCTGGCAGCATACATCAGTTGCTAACTGAAGTGCCCTTGGCCCTTGAATACCCAGCAGCAGCAGTACCCAGGTACTACATCAAGGGCTTTGTGTGAGACTCTCAGACTTGTTAGTTTCAGATGAGATTTAACATATTTTCAGCAGTGCTGGATAAAGGGTGAGACTCCTTCTGCTTCAGAAAAGCAGAGGGAAAAGGAAAGGGGACTTTGGCTTGCACCTTAGGAACCAGCTCAGCCACAGGGGCATAGAGGACCAAGTGGGCTCTTGGGGTCCCTGATTCTATGACTTGGCTCTTGGAAGGCATTTGTGGACCTGCCCTTGGCCGGAGAGGAGCATATTGTACTGAAGGGTGAATCCAACCTCAGGCAGTATTCACCACTACATGCCGACCAAAGAGCCCTTTGGACTTAAGGGAATATTGGCGGTAGTCCGGCAGTACTCCCCATGGGCCTCTGATGGTGGTGGCTTTGGGATGAGGCTCCCTTTCCTTCAAAAAGGGCAGGAGAGAGTAGGAAAGACTACATCTTGTGGTTTGAATGTCAGGTGACCCACCATACAATAGAACAATGGGGACTACATCTTGTGGTTTGAATGTCAGGTGATCCACAATACAATAGAACAATGGGTAGACTTCAAAGGTTTCTGGCTCTAGTGCCTAGCTCCTGGATAGGACCTCTAGACCTGCCCAGAGCCAAGGGAAACTTGCTGCCCTAAGGGGAAGGACACAGGCCTGGATGGCTTTGCCAGTTGCTAACAGTAGAGGCTCAGGGCTTTAAGAAAACATAGGTGGTAACCAGGGAGTGGTTATAGCAGACCCAGTGCCATGCTGGTTTCAGGTCTGACCCAGCACAATCCTAGTGGTGGTGGCCACAGGGATGCTCGTGTCACTCAATCTTAAGCTCCAAGGGCCTAAGAACACAGAGAGAGACTCTGTCTGGGACAAAGTAAGGGAAGAGAATAAGTGTCTATGCCTGGTAATCCAGAAAATCCTTCTCAATTTTTTCCAAGACAATTAAGGTGCTACTGCTAGGAGTCTGCAAGAAGAACAGCATTACTGGGCTTGGCATGCCCCTAAAACAGATACACTTTAGGTACGAACATCTACCATATTTTGAATATTTGAAGGCCTTCACAAGAAGGATGAGTACAAACAAGGTCAGACTGCAACGACTACAGTAAATATATAACTCTTCAATGCCCAGACACAGAAGATTTACAAGTATCAAGACCATGAAGGAAAACAAGATCTCAATAAATGAACTAAACAAGGGACCAGAAATTAATCCTAGAGTAACAGAGATATGAGACTTTTCAGATGCAGTATTCAAAATAGCTATGTTGAGGAAACTAAAAGAAATTCAAGATAACACAAAAAGAATTCAGAATTCCATCAGATAAATTTAAAAGAGATGGAAATGATTACAAAGTTTCATGTACAAATTCTGGAGCTGAAAAATGCAATTGGCATGCTGAAGAATGCATCAGAGCCTTTTAAGAAAACTTTTATTGTAAGTTCGGGGGTACAAGTACAGGTTTTTTTACACAGGTAAACTTGTGCCATGGGCATTTGTTGTACAGATTATTTCATCACCCAGGTATTAAGCCTAGTATCCATTAGTTATTATTCCTGGTCCTCTCACTCCTCCCACCTTCCACCCACCGATAGGCACCAGTGTACATTGTTCCCATCTATGTAACCGTGTGTTCTCATCATTTAGTTCCACTTACAAGTGAGAACATGTGGTATTTGGTTTTCTGTTCCTGCATTAGTTTGCTAAGGATAGTGGCCTCCAGCTCAATCTATGTTCCTACAAAGGACATGATTTTGTTCTTTTTCTCTGGCTACATAGTATTCCATGGTATATATGTACCACATTTTCTTTATCTAGTCTATCATTGATGGGGATTTGGGTTGATTACATGTCTCTAGTATGGTGAATAGTGCTGCAATGAACATATGCATCTGTGTGTCTTTATAATAGAATGATTTATATTCTTTTGGGTATATACCCAGTGATGGGATATATGTGTCAATGGTATTTCTGTCTTTGGGGAATCTCCACACTGTCTTCCACAACAATCGAACTAATTTACACTCCCACCAACAATATATAAGCATTTGTTTTTTTTCTACAACCTTGCCATCATTTGTTATTTTTTGGCTTTTTTGTAATGGCCATTCTGACTGGTGTGGGATGGTATCTTATTGTGGTTTTGATTTTCACTTTTCTAATGATCAGTGATGTTGAGATTTTTTTTACCTATGATTGTTGCCACATGTATGCATTCTTTTGAAAAGTGTCTGTTCATGTCCTTTGCCCACTATTTTATGGGGCATACCTATTATTTTATTTTATTTTATTTTATTTTTTGAGATGGAGTTTTTCTCGTTTCCAAGGCTGGAGTGCAATGGCGCGACCTCGGCTCACTGCAACCTCCACCTCCCGGGTTCAAGCAATTCTTCTGCCTCAGCCTCCTGAGTAGCTAGGATTACAGGCATGTGCCACCACGCCCGGCTAATTTTGTATTTTTAGTAGGAACGGGGTTTCTCCACGTTGGTCAGGCTGGTCTCAAACTCCTGACCTCAGGTGATCTGCCCGCCTCGGCCTCCCAAAGTGCCAGGATTACAGGCCTGAGCCACTGTGCCCAGCCCATTATTTTATTTTTAATGTTCAAATGTTTTAAGCACACTGAGAGTACACAAAATGATACAGCTGAACTACATGTACTCACCAACCAATTTTTCCCAGCTTTATTTAGGCATAATTAGCAAAAAGGTATTCATATTTAATGCATAAAACTTGATTTCATACACATTTTGCAACAATTCTTACAACCAAATTAACACATCTTTCATCACATTTAGTTATTATTGTTTGTGTATGTGGTAAAATCACTTAAGATCTATTCTCTTAGCCAATTGCAAGCAAGCAACACAAAATTACTAACTATAATTATCATGTGATACTTTAGATCCTCAGAACTTATTCATTTTATATCTGAGAGTGTTTACTCTTTGAGCAACATCTCCCCATTTCCCCATTCCCAAGGCCTTGACAAGTACTTTTGTATTTTCTGCTTCCATGCATTTGACTGTTTTTGAGTTTACATGTAAGTGAAATCATACAATATTTGTCTTTTTGCGTCTGGCTTATTTCACTTAGCATAATGTCCTTCAGATCCATCCACATTGTTACAAGTGACAGAATTTATACATATGTATGTGTGTATATATATATATATATATATATATATATATATACAGACACACATATATATACACACATATAATATACATATATACACACACACATATATGTGTATAAACATTTCTTTATCCATTTATCCATCAACACCACATTAGTCCTCTATCTTGGCTGTTGTGAATAATTTTGCAATGAATATGGGAGGGCAGATGTCTTTTTGAGATACTGACTTTATTTCCTTTGGATATATACCCTTGAAAGAAATTACTGGATCATATGGTAATTCTATTTTTAGTTTTTTTGAGGAAAACTCAAACTGTTTTCCATAGGCTGTAACTATTTGCTTTATCACCAACAATGTACAAAGATTATCTTTTCTCTATATCTTCATCAACATTTGTTTTTCTTGTCTTTTTGATAAAAGCCATTCTAAAAGGTGTGAGGTTGTGGTTTTGATATACATTGCCCTGATGATTAGTGATGCTGAGCACATCTTCATATACCTATTGGCAGTAATGTGTGCCTAAAATTGGAATATAAATTTGGGAAAGATTCTACTTTAATCTTCCAAACTTTTAGGAAAAGATGGAAATCAAATGAAAATGCTTTACTCATCTGAGTAATACCCTTTTATTTAACTCCCATCACCTCTCCTGCTTCTCATCATTATTTTATTTTCCTACTCAATAATTTTTATTAGTGCAAAGTAGTTTGTATTTTTAAATATTCTCTACTTGTCAAAGCACATTTTGGAGATTAATCTTATTTCATTTGAATTAAATCATGTTAGAGTTTTAACATGATGATTGCTCTTGTAATTTTATTTGTACAAAAATATAATTGGTTGAGATATCCTTAAAATACAGAGGGTCACATATAGTACGAATTCAGTTTTGCGTAATAGGTTACAGGGAACAGTGTATTATATACTATTCTATTTTTTAAAAATATGAAGGTAATAAATGCACAAGATAATAATTCCATTTGGCTTTCCTCTATTCCTCTCCCCAATCTCTATCTCTGCCTACTAGCATATGACACATTTAACTGTTTTAACTATTCCTTGTTTTACTTCTACTGATTAATAATTCCTACCATTAGAAACTATCTCCTATTACTATTTTTTATTAAGACAATATCTATTGTCCTCATATCACAAAGATATTAACAGTATTTTTCAATTAACCTTTTTGATTTAGTTTTTTTGTTTACTTTCATAATAAAAAAACAGAAATAAACATGGAATTATATTATTATTTCCTGACTTTTGTCAAGATTTCAAATTCTCTTCTATGAGTGGTAGGAGATTAGCAAACCTACACTTCCATTCACTTTTTGTATCTTATCTTCCATTTATTCTCACCTTTACCTTTAATTTGTCAGGGTTAATGGCATTTACTTTTATTTCTGTAACCATATTTAAGTGGCCCATATATTGCTTCTGTGCTTATTTTTTAAATTGAGAACAAGTAGTCAGATGAATTTGACTCTATGGTTCGCTATGCTACAAAGCAGTGTGCTAAGGTTGCACACTAGTTTGCATAAGTCTAATCTCACAATTTTTGTGGCACTTCACAGAAAGCGTTCCTGATTCAGGTCAAATGGATACTTGTGCATTTCAGTCAGTCGTGACAAGTTTGGTTTGTTTCACAATTAAACCATGACTTTCTTTTTCATCATGCTACCCCCACCCGTGAATTTACTGGTTTTCTCTTTCTATTTTAAGATGGGTGGGAAAACCTCTTTTGTAGCATCACTAATAACTTACATCTTTTTGTTTACACTCTATTATTGGAATTCCTTACCGTTGTCTTCTTCAATAAAGCAATCTTAGAGACATTTGACTCTCAATTTAATTTGCAGTTATTGCTTTCTAAGCCTACTATAGAGGTGTCATCTTGGAATTTTTGCCACTTGACTCCTAGATGAGTTTCATTTATTAAAGCCTATTTTCTTCCTGTTTCTTGATTTTCGTCCTCTAGTTTCTTAGTATAGTAGATTCAAGCAATTTCTTCAGAGGAGGTGCATGAGATGTAACTTTTTCAGTTTTTTAATTTCTGAATATACCTAAATTTTGTCCTTACACTTGATAGGCAGATTAAATGTATATACAATATTATTTTCAAAGTCACTGTCACAGAACTTAGACGACAACCATGCAATAATGCTAGGGCAGCTGATTGTAGGCCGGTTCTCAATCCTTTGTCGGGAATCGGTCTCTGTAGATTTTACCTCCTTGGAAGTTTGTGAGAGCTTGCCTTTATCCTTGGCATTCTCAAAATTTAAGATGCCATGTTGATCTGTGGGGATTTTTATTCTTGTTCAGCATAAGGACAGTGTCACCACTGGGCTCTCTGGGGATTCATGCTTCATTTTGGTTTTTGCCAACCTATTTTTTTTATTTTATAACTTTTCTTTGCATTTATTTTATTCTCTCTTCTAGGAATGCCTATTCATGTTTTTTTGTTTGTTTTTGTTTTTATTGGTTCACCCTTTTTTGATGGCCCATGTTTTCTGTATTTTTTTTTTTTAGTTATAATTTTATTTGTGTCCTCTTTAGGGCTCTCAGATGGTCCTAGTTAACCAGGTTCTGCAGGAGTAATTTTTCCCCATTTATTTTCATTTGCATCAAATATGTCTTAGACACTGCCTGATGCTCAAGCAGTTTATTATGGCAGGGCTCTTACAAGATGGACAGTGGGAGCAGGCTGGTGTCACAGTCCAGATACAGTCAAGGGTTCAGATGACCAATTGACTAGGAAGTATCCATCTGGGGATCATTCTCAAAGTTTGGAGCTTTCTTCCCCCTTTCTTATACCTGTATTCGGTCTGGGTCACTTACCAGGTATTCCTTTTATAAAGGAGTGTAAGTTATAAGAATAGTTTTAGGTAAAGGTAAGAATTTTAAGGGCCAGCTTTGTTTTAAGGTTTATGAATATTGTATCTGCATTGAGGTGGCCTTGTCTCCTGGAAATCCCTGGGCCAGGGTTAGAGATCCCCGGTCCAGATTGTATCACACTGCTAAGTTTCACATAATGTAGGCCCTGCAAGAAGTTTGTGTGGGCCTTATGTATATTACAAAACATATCTGTAATATGTCTCTTATCGTATGGTATAATTCATCTTGTGCTTCCATCTCATTTCTATCTTCTGAAAATTCATTGGAATCTCTTATCTGCTAATAGTCTTCCCTCATTCTCTTGTTTATAAAATGTTTCTGTTTTTTATTTCTTTGCTATAATTTTATTAGAGCTTTGGAAAGAAAGAAGTCCAAATACCTGAACTTCCTTTTCCATCTTCTTTCCTTTTTCCTCATAGACTATAAACTCTGTGGCAGCAGAGACTTCATTGAGTTCCATGCTGACTCCCCAACACCCAGAAGAATACTGGCACAAAGTAGGTAGAGAATAAATAAGTATTAAGTAGATGAAGAGATCTTAAATTTTGTGACAGTAACGGCTGGTCCATTCAAACTAAGCTAATTCAACAAGGGTTTATAAAAGGTTTAAAAAGTGGAAGAGCAGAAACACAGAACTAGGAATTGCAGAACTGTCACCTCCTCTGGCCAAAAAAGGCAGAAAAAATGGTTATTTTTCACTATTCATAAGCAGAGAGGAGTCCAGAGAAAGCCTCTTTGAGAGAGGAACAGTAACCTTCTCTTAAGAGAGAGAACTGACCTACTAGAACTTCACCTGGGAAGAAGCAGGGGAATCGTAGCTCACTCTCTTCTCTCCCTCTGAGGATATCCACTGACCAAACCTCACCAGGTGTCAAAGATCACTTGAACCCACAGATATTATCCATACATGTCACTATTCCCTGGCAGAGTGTGAGGGGGAAAAAAAAGAGTTGGGAGGAGAATGTGTCTGGGGCTCAAACAGAAGTTTCCCAGTACCAGTGGGAACCATATTATGTTCCTGATATAAAAGCTATCTTTATTTCTTCCTTCTAGTTTTTCCCTTGATGTATAGTTGATCCTCAGTATCAGCAGAGGATTGGATCAAGCGATAAGAAAATTCACAGATCATTAAGTCCCTGATATATGCAATGACATAACATGTGCATGTGAGCATTGCACAACTTCCCATATATTTTGAATAATCTCTAGAATACTTATAATACCAAAAAGAATGTAAGTGCTGTGCAAGTAGTTATAATACTATATTGTGTTCAAATTTTGTGTTTTGATTGGTTCTCAAATCTTTTCAATATGTAGCGATTAAAGCGGTGGAGGCAAGGCCTGGTGCGGTGGCTCATGCCTATAATCCCAGCACTTTGAAAGGGCAAGGCGGGTGGATCACCTGAGGCCAGGAGTTTGAGACCAACCTGGCCAACATGGTGAAACCCCATCTCTACTAAAAATACCAAATAAAAATTAGCCAGGTGTGGTGGCAGGCAACTGTAATCCCAGCTACTCGAGAGGCTGAGGCAGGAGAATTGCTTGAACCTGGGAGGCAGAGGTTGCAGTGAGCAGAGATCACACCACTGCATAGAGCAAAATTCTGTCTCAAAAAAAAAGGCAAAACCCAGAGATACAAAAGGCTGACTATATCTTCATTTTTATTATATTTTTCTATAGCTGAACCTTTATGTAAACATAAGCAACCATTTTTTGTACATACAGTTTGAACCATCTTGCAATTGTATTAATTGTCTCAAATATTGATTGCTCTGTCTCTAATTTGCATATGCAATGGCTCAAGAAATTCTGTGAAATGTACTTAATAATCTTTACCTCTTTTCCAACATGATACTTTTTCTAATTCTCACTTTTCTTAGTCCCTCACATACTGGTCTCCTTGTCTCCAGTCTCCTTTCTGATTGTATCAATAGTAATTGTGACATACAGGATATTTAATGTTTTGAACACTGTCATAAATGTAGCCTCAGTGAGCACAATAAAGTTTCTGCCTTTGCATGTGCCCCTTTCTCTGCCTAGACCACCTTCCCTACCTGATTATCACTGTCCATCATTTGGAACTCAGGTTAAATATCATGTCTTACGCAGATCTTCCCTAATTCCCTTGGACACAGGGGTTACCTCCTCATCTATATGTTGTTTTTCTACAGGGCCTTTATCACACTAAAAATGTTGTTTTCCAATATACTTTTCTGTCTTCCAACTAGAGTGTGAAAACATTAAAGACGAAACTATATTTTATTCACTTCAATATCCCTAGACCCTAACCCAGCACATGTCCACAGTAGGAAATAAAGTATTTTGGTATTTGTAAACTTGATGAAGGTTATGAGAATGCTAAAGCTATGACCTTTGGTTGTATTTATCTAATATTTCTATAGCATATAAATAACCTAGAATAAATGCTTTATACTTCGTAGAAAATGACACATTACAAGCAATTCTGAATGACTACTGTATTTGGATGTTGTGACTCCCTATCCATACTCAACGAAATGGTCTTCAGAACAGCCTGGTGTGGTGGCTCATGCCTGTAATCCCAGCCCATTGGGAGGCCAAGGCAGGCAGATCACTTGAGGTCAGGAGTATAAGATCAGCCTGGCCAATATAGAGAAACCCCATCTGTATTAAAAATTAAAAAATAAAAAAATAAAAATAGCTGAGTGTGGTTGTGCACATGGCTGAGGCACAAGAATCGCTTGAGCTAAGACCGCGCCACCACACTCCAGCCTGGGGGACAGAGAGAGACTTCGTTTCAAAAAAATAGAAAAAGAAAAAAGTCTTCAGGATGTTTTGTTGATACGTATAGATGGTAAATGTCTGAGAAACACATTACTACATTTTATTGAACTAAATATTTTTAGAAATTGTCAGCAAACTTTTTAAATAAAGGACAAGATAAATATTTTAAACGTTTGCAGACCACGTGGTCTCCAAAATACTGTCTAGCATGAAAGCAGTAACAAAACTTCATCAATGAATGGGTGTGGTTGTATTCCAATAATTTTTTTTTTTTAACAAAATCAGGAAGCAGACTGAACTTGGACTGCTGATTTTAGTTTCCCAGCCACTGAGTTATATATATTTCAAAAGTGAAAATATGTACATAAAAAGCAATAAAAAAGTGTTTGGACCTTTTAATTCTGGGATATCATGTTACTTGGTTTGAATAAAAGATGGGACATAGCTTTTTGTCAACCAGCAGTCAGCTCCAATCTAATGCAATTAAACTACCATGGAAAAGATAAAAAGGGTTCAAGCAAATATGATGTGCTTTGAGGCAAAGCTGCAAACTTTGACTGTAGTGTCTCACAGAAATAGTTAAGAAGGTACATATTGTCTTCTATTACTCCATGTTGGCATGTTTATAATGTATCCTACAGCTTTTACATATGTTTTCTGCTACAGTGTGCGTAATTTGTTTGTTTTAAAGTACTACAGAGCTCTCCAATGAGATTGCAAATTGCTAACAGCATCTATCTTCTCTCTTATAAACTTTAGTACCAATTACAGTGCCAAACACATAATAGCTACTTTTACATCCTGATCAAGGGATTGCATTTCTGAAGGTGGGTGGACTTTACTATGTTTTATTATAAGAAAGTACATTCCACCTCCTGGCCAGCATCTGAAAAGTGGGAGCTGTTGTCTCAAGGCAGGTTGAAATATAAAAAGAAATATACATATGAATACATTCATTCCTACTATTAAAGAAAACTCAAAGAATTAATTCCATCTTGGCTATGAATGATGAAGCATAAAATATAGGCTTGAAGAATGATCATCAAGCACGATTATTCAGCGCTATTGGGCCCAACTGCTCAGAACTGTGGGGAATATGAAAGAAATCTAGAGGTCCCAGGCCTGAAACTCAAGGAATTACAGTACATTTTTAAAAGAGAAAAGTACACGTAAAAATTGTAATGCAATGTATAATCATGATACATTGTATTATAGAAAAGGGAGAGCTATAGTGATTCAGAAAAGATACATATTCAATTTTATAGAATACAGCAATTTATTTGTATGGATCTATGATATTAACATAATCAACATCTTCATCTGGTAGGTAAATGATAGTTGCTAAATTACTGTAAGTTACAGCAAATCTCAATCAGTGCATCTTGGCACATAGAACCATGAATGAGTAATGGGCATGACACAATGCATTCACCTTTCCTGCGGTGTTCAAGACAGATAAGTTGCTATAGTCACCTATATCTGAGAGTAAGCATTTCCTTGGTGCCTTGATGATTGCCTGAGTAGAGCAGAGTCATATGACATGCCTCAGTGGCCCTTAGGTGTTAACTTGGAGCCCTTGTTAGGACCTCAGATATTGAAAAAGATAAACATACAACTCTCATTGATTTTTCCTTGAGAAGGTAAGCATGGCCAAGGATGTGCTGTACCACCTGAATATTTTCCTCTTTAGCAAGAGCTGAAGAACATCCTTCTACACATCTTTGACTGTTGTTTGTAAGGCATCAGTTGTTAAATGCTTGAACTGTCATAGATTTACAGTCTTTGGTTTAAATACAACTTCTATACCACTTCTACAACACACTAAATGACTGAAGTCAAATTAACCTCTTTAAGGTTTAATTTCTCTTAGTCCTTTCCTGCTGCTATATAATACAGCATCATAAACTGGGTAATTTATAAACAACAGAAATTTATTTCTCAGAATTCTGGAGACTGAGAAGCCCAAAATCATGGTATCTGATATGGGTCCAGCCTCTCCTTACAACATAACTCCTTCTCCTGCAACCTTACGTGGCATAAGAGAAGACAGGCAAAAGAAACTAATGCTGTGTGCTCACATAGTGGAAGATAGAGAAGGCACAGGCAGCTCCCTTAAGCCTCTTTCATAAAAGTATTAATGCCATTCATGAAGGGAGGGTCCTCATGACTTAATCACTTCCCAAAAGGCCCCATATCTTAATACCATTGTGCTAGGGTATAAGTTCCAACATATGAATTTTGGAAGAGACACATCCATTCAAACCATAGTAATTTCCTTATCTGTAAAATGGAATATATAAAAGTACATACCTTATAAAGTTCTTATAATGATGGAACAAGGATATGTATATGTGTTTAGCAGAGTCCCTTACACATAGAAAACTCTCAGTACAGGTAAGAATTTCTGTCATCACTGTCATTATCGTTATTGTCATTGTAATCATTATATTTTGGCAACATTGATATCTTATGGTCTAGTAGGTTGAGCACCAAATTTGATAATTTACAAATTCTTGGGAAATCCTTATGAAGTAACATTACTTGTGTCTTAATTTTACCTTGACATCATATTATCAATGAAAAATAGAAAATTATTTTCTGCTGTGACAGTTCATTAACAACAAAGCAGAAAATTTTTTGTTTAAGAAAGAGTTGGTAGAATTGTCATGAAAGATTGGAGCTGTGTGCTTAGCATATTTATTGTATATTTTTGTATGATAAATTCTGCTTGAATATAAAGGTAATCATTTTCTATTGTAAGGAATTTTATAAATTTACAAACGTTAATCTTTATAAAATATTTATTGCTCCCATGAAGCCAATAAGTAGTACTGTATTTTCTAAAATTAATAGAAATTATCTAATTCAAATACTGATAACTCCCATTTGAATTCAAATATGTATTCAAGAAAACACCAATTTTTCTTTTCATATTCCATTTAATCTTTGTTAGCATAATTGATCCCAAAATGTTTTGACTAGAAAATAAGATTTGAATGTCATGGTAAGATTAAAAAAAAAAAAAAAACCTGATTGCTTTTGTGGAAAGATGAGAACTGCTAACATTTACTACCCCTGAAAATTAATCTAGATTATTTTAAAATAATGGCAATATGTAGGAAATGAGAGTATTTGTAGTAATATACTGCTTCCATCAGGAAATCAACCTTTGAAATAAATCTGATTCTAATATACCATTAAATTTGACAAAAATCTACATCATATTACCAATGAAAATTATTTTAAATCTAACTCTTAAAAATAATTTTTAATTTATTGAGTAGAAATTGTATGCATATAAGGTAACTATACAATCTTAACACACTCATTCTCAATATAGCCTCCATTTATGTGACATTTAACTTTTTACTTGTGATAATAGCAATAACAAGATGGTAGGTAATTTAATAAAGCATTTACAATTGCCATTCCCCACACTAAACATTTATATTGCCTTACTTGACCTTCACAACTAGCTCATGAGGGAAGTGCTGATGTTGTGTCTCTTTATGGAAAAGAAAACTTATGGAAGAGAAATTTAGCCATTAATCAAGTTAACAGAAATCACAAGGGTTAGAAATAGGATGTAAACATAAATTACATGAATCTAAGCATATGACTATTGATCACTAACACACTGTCTCTAAATACTTCCACTCTTCCTCCCCCTAAAAAATCCAATTCTTTAGAACCAGCAATAGAACTGGAAAGACTAATTGAAATAATCAGAAAGGTATATGGACTGCCATGTGAAAATAAAAGACTTTAATAAAGAAGTCGGTGTTTTGAAAGACAATGGCTTAAATCTAACACATGCTTAACTTGTCTAAAATAACTACAAGTAGAAATGAAGGGATCTGGTCCACCTGATGCCAGAACTAAGCGATGCTTTTTTCTGCTTGCAAAAGTGACCATATACTGCCTAAACTAGGTGTATGTCCCAACAGTTTTACATTCATGCTGAGTAGATGAAAAAAAATTTTTTTAAGTGTTATGTCAATCAAATACAAGCACACTCTTTTTACATATTCTGCTGTCATGCTATGTTTAATAAAATACATTTTGCGTTTGTAGTAGATATATTTGAATATGTAGAATATAACACATTAAAAGTAAACTTTGGTCAGTTAGCATTGTATTGCAGGGAATGTCATGTTAGATAAATGTTGGCACCTGTTTATTAGAAATATTAAACTTGATGTAAGAGATAGAATTTTTCTTTATCAAAGGACTCCTGCAAGTTTTCATTCTTAGTGTATTTTAATGTCTTATGTTAAAAAGAAAGAAAGCTAGTCTTAAGGTGATTGTCACCTAATGGTTCATACACAAAAAATACGTGTTTTAGGGTTTTTTTTTTTTTTTTTTTTTTTTTGGTCAAACAGAATCTGAATATCAATTGATGCTTAAAACATAATACAGCATACAACTACAGCTCCCCTTCCCTTGGTAGCACTTTCTTTTCATCCTTTGTTTTATGCATTTCTTTACATAGACCTATTTAAAACATTTGGGATTCATTTATAGCTGGTGTACATGTGTTACATTACTATTAATGGCATTCAAGACAAGAATATTCCCACTTGTCAAATCCAAAGAGAAAAGTCAAATTGCTCTGACACTATAAGAGACCAGCTGTAAATTGTATATTTGCCTAAATGGTAACAGAAAAGCGAACAAAAGGTCCAGTTCCCATTCCCTTGAAAGAAGCCTACTGAGTTTCTAGTATTTACAATGAAACTCAGAGATAGATTTTTTCTCCATTTCTAAGCTACTGTTTCTATTTTTTAATAGTAAAAAATAGTTTTAAATAAAAGTGATGTTTTCTGTAGAAATTATTCTGCACTTAACCAGATTTCATCAGAGGCAGCTAGTATCTTTTTAGAATTGGCATCCAATCCCTACCTTTATGAAGCTTCCAACCTATTGGGAAAAAAACAAAACAAAACAAAACAAAACATGTTTATAGACAAACGAGTGCCACACAGGTAAGTGTATGAAAAGTGCCAACAGAGTGAAACAGGAACAACACGAAGCCAAATGTTACAAGGAGACCATATTTCAGTAGAAAGTAGCAAAACAGGTTTTCTTAATTTCAGCATATACTTTTGTGGGAAAAAAAAAGACAGGAAATACCAGACTGAATGTTTGATTTCTAAAATCCTTGGCTTCCCTGTTCTTTTATGCTACCTGTATACCCAGGCTAAGGGAGAAGTATTTATTGGCAGCAAATTTCAACATCTCCCATCAACATGGATTCCTATAAATTTCAAACACTGTGATACAAAAGAACGGACATTGTTGCAGGCATCTTTCCATCTCCATTCACACACTTTCCACACATACTATGCTTTCTTTCAGGTATGGAACAGGTAAGCTAGAAATCATTTTCAGAACATTTTACTTAGAAAATATCTTTTTTTTTTTTTTAATTATACTTTGAGTTCTAGGGTACATGTGCATAAAGTGCAGGTCTGTTACATATGTATACTTGTGCCATGTTGGTGTGCTGCACCCATCAACTCGTCAGCACCCATCAACTCGTCCTTTACATCAGGTATAACTCCCAATGCAATCCCTCCCCCCTCCCCCCTCCCCATGATAGGCCCCGGTGTGTGATGTTCCCCTTCCCGACTCCAAGTGATCTCATTGTTCAGTTCTCACCTATGAGTGAGAACATGCGGTGTTTGGTTTTCTGTTCTTGTGATAGTTTGCTAAGAATGATGGTTTCCAGCTGCATCCATGTCCCTACAAAGGACACCAACTCATCCTTTTTTATGGCTGCATAGTATTCCATGGTGTATATGTGCCACATTTTCTTAATCCAGTCTGTCACTGAATGGACATTTGGGTTGATTCCAAGTCTGTGCTATTGTGAATAGTGCCGCAATAAACATACGTGTGCATGTGTCTTTATAGCAGCATGATTTATAATCCTTTGGGTATATACCCAGTAATGGGATGGCTGGGTCATATGGTACATCTAGTTCTAGATCCTTGAGGAATCGCCATACTGTTTTCCATAATGGTTGAACTAGTTTACAATCCCACCAACAGTGTAAAAGTGTTCCTATTTCTCCACATCCTCTCCAGCACCTGTTGTTTCCTGACTTTTGAATGATCGCCATTCTAACTGGTGTGAGATGGTATCTCATTGTGGTTTTGATTTGCATTTCTCTGATGGCCAGTGATGATGAGCATTTTTTCATGTGTCTGTTGGCTGTATGAATGTCTTCTTTTGAGAAATGTCTGTTCATATCCTTTGCCCACTCAGCCCAAAATCTCCTTAAGCTGATAAGCAACTTCAGCAAAGTCTCAGGATACAAACTTAATGTGCAAAAATCACAAGCATTCTTATACACCAGTAACAAACAAACAGAGAGCGAAATCATGAATGAACTTCCATTCACAATTGCTTCAAAGAGAATAAAATACCTAGGAATCCAACTTACAAGGGATGTAAAGGACCTCTTCAAGGAGAACTACAAACCACTGCTCAGTGAAATAAAGGAGGACACAAACAAATGGAAGAATATACCATGCTCATGGATAGGAAGAATCAATATCGTGAAAATGGCCATACTGCCCAAGGTTATTTATAGATTCAATGCCATCCCCATCAAGCTACCAATGACTTTCTTCACACAATTGGAAAAAACTGCTTTAAAGTTCATATGGAACCAAAAAAGAGCCCGCATCTCCAAGACAATCCTAAGTCAAAAGAACAAAGCTGGAGGCATCACGCTACCTGACTTCAAACTATACTACAAGGCTACAGTAACCAAAACAGCATGGTACTGGTACCAAAACAGAGATATAGACCAATGGAACAGAACAGAGTCCTCAGAAATAATACCACACATCTACAGCCATCTGATCTTTGACAAACCTGAGAGAAACAGGAAATGGGGAAAGGATTCCCTATTTAATAAATGGTGCTGGGAAAATTGGCTAGCCATAAGTAGAAAGCTGAAACTGGATCCTTTCCTTACTCCTTATACGAAAATTAATTCAAGATGGATTAGAGACTTAAATGTTAGACCTAATACCATAAAAATCCTAGAGGAAAACCTAGGTAGTACCATTCAGGACATAGGCATGGGCAAAGACTTCCTGTCTAAAACACCAAAAGCAACGGCAGCAAAAGCCAAAATTGACAAATGGGATCTTACTAAACCAAAGAGCTTCTGCACAGCAAAAGAAACTACCATCAGAGTGAACAGGCAACCTACAGAATGGGAGAAAATTTTTGCAATCTACTCATCTGACAAAAGGCTAATATCTAGAACCTACAAAGAACTCAAACAAATTTACCAGAAAAAAACAAACAACCCCATCAAAAAGTGGGCAAAGGATAGAAAATATCTTAAAATTATTTTCTAAAAATCTTCCAAAAAACCACAAGAAAACAAATAACAAAATGGCAGGAGAAAGTCTTTATTTATCAATAACACTGAATGTAAATGGACTACACTGTCCAATCAAAAGACATAGAGCAGCTGAATGGATAAATAAGACCAAAGGCTCTGTTGCCTGTAAGAAACACAGATCTATACATGTGTCATCTATAAAGACACATGTAGGCTGAAAACAAAAAGATGGAACAAGGTATCTCATGCAAGTTGAAACCAAAAAAGAGCAGGAGAAGCTATACTTACATGAAACAAAATAGATTTCAAGACAAAACTATAAAAGGAGACAAGGTCGCTGTATAATGATAGATGTGTCAATCCAACCAGAGGCTATAACAATTGTAAATAAATAGGCACCTAACACTGGAGAATCCAGATATATAAAGCAAATATTAGTAGAACTAAAGAGAAAGAGACTCCAATACAATGCAATAATAGCTGGAGAGTTTAACACACCACTTTCAGCATTAGCTATATCATCAAGACAGAAAATCAGCAAAGAAACATCAGAGTTAATCTGCACTATAGACCAAATGCATCTGATAAGTATTTACAGAACAACTGCAGAATGCATATTCTTCTCCTCAACACATGGATCATTCCCAAGGATAGACCATATATTAGGCCACAAAACAAATCATAAACATTTCAAATAAATTGAAATAATATCAAGTATCTCCTCTGACCACAATGGAATAAAACTAGAAATCAATAATGACAACTTTGGAAACTATTCAAACACATGCAAGTTAAACAACACACTCCTGATGGACCAGTGAGTCAAGGAAGAAATTAAGAAGGAAATTTAAACATTTATTAAATGAAAATGGAAACACAACATACAAAAACCTATGGGATACAGACAAAGCAGTACTAACAAGAAAGTTTGCAGCAATAAGTGCCTACGTGAAAAAGTAGAAAAACTGTAAATAAAAACCTAATGGTGCACCTGAAAGAACTATGATAGAAAATGTATCCCAGAACTTAAAGTATAATAATTAATAAATACATCAGCTAACAAAAAACAAAAAATTAATAGAAAAGTGAGAGCAAACCCAAAAGTATAGAAGAAAAGAAATAACAAATGTCAGAGGAGAAAGAAATGAACTTCAAATGAATTAAATGAAATAATATACAGCCATAAAAAAAATAAGATCCTCTCATTTATAACAACATAAATGGAACTGGGGGACATTACTTTAAGTGAAATGAGCCAGGCACAGAAAAACAAGCTGCACACTCTCACGCATTTGTTGAAGTTAAAAATTAAAACAATTGAACTCATGGAGATAGAAAGTTGAATGATTGTTACCACAGGCTGAGAAGGGTAGTGGGCAGGGGGCAGTAGGGATGTTGATGGTACAAAAATAAATAGAATGAATAAGATGTATTTGACAGCATAATAGGTGACTACAGCCTACAATAATTTGTTACATATTTTAAAATAAGGAGAATAATTGGATTGTTTGTAACACAAAGGACAAATGCTTGAGGTGATGGCTACCTCATTTACCCTGTATCAAAATATATCATGTAACCCAATAAATATGTGTATTTATTATGTATCGATAAAAATTAAAAATTACATTTTTTTTGAAGAGTGAAAAACAGAATCCTATCTAACCCCTTACGTGATTCTTGTTTGCTATGGTCTGGCACCCATGACTGACACCTTTTTATTTTTTATTATTTATTTATTTATCATTATACTTTAAGTTCTAGGGTACATGTGCACAACGTGCAGGTTTGATACATAGGTATACATGTGCCATGTTGGTTTGCTGCACCCATCAACTTGTCATTTACATTAGGTATTTCTACTAATGCCATCCCTCCCCCAGACACCCCTTCCTGACGGACCCCAGTGTGTGTTTTTCCCCACCCTGTGTCCAAGTATTCTCATTGTTCAATTCCCATCTAAGAGTGAGAACATGTGGTGTTTGGTTTTCTGTCCTTGTGATAGTTTGCTCAGAATGATGGTTTCCAGCTTCATTCATGTCTCTGCAAGGGACATAAACTCATCCTTTTTTATGGCTGCATAGTATTCCATGGTGTATATGTGCCACATTTTTTTAATCCAGTCTGTCATTGATGGACATTTGGGTTGGTTCCAAGTCTTTGCTATTGTGAATAATGCCACAATAAACATATGTGTGCATGTGTCTTTATAGTAGCATGATTTTTAGTCCTTTGGATATATACCCAGTAATGGGATGGCTGGAATCAAATGGTATTTCTAGTTCTAGATCCTTGAGGAATTGCCACACTGTCTTCCACAATGGTTGAACTAATTTACACTCTCACCAACAGTGTAAAAGTGTTCCTATTTCTTCAGATCCTCTCCAGCATATATTGTTTCCTGATATTTTAATGATCACCATTCTAATTGGCGTGAGATGGTATCTCATTGTGGTTTTGGTTTGCATTTCTCTGATGACAAGTGATGATGAGCATTTTTTCATGTGTCTGTTGACTGCATAAATGCCTTCTTTTGAGAAGTGTCTGTTCATATCCTTTGCCCACTTTTTGATGGTTTTTTTTTTTTTTTTGATCTTATTTTCTTGTAAATTTGTTGAGTGCTTTGTAAATTCTGGATATTAGCCCCTTGTCAGATGGGTAGATTGCAAAAATGTTCTCCCATTCTGTAGATTGCCTGTTCACTCTGATGGTAGTTTCTTTTGCTGTGCAGAAGCCCTTTAGTTTAATTAGATCCCATTTACCTATTTTGGTTTTTGTTGCCATTGCTTTTGGTGTTTTACTCATGAAGTCCTTGCCCATGCCTATGTCCTGAATTGTATTGCCTAGGCTTTCTTCTGGGGTTTTTATGGTTTTAGGTCTAACATTTAAGTCTTCAATTCATCTTGAATTAATTTTTGTATAAAGTGTAAGGAAGGGATCCAGTTTCAGCTTTCCCATATGGCTAGCCCATTTTCCCAGCACCATTTATTAAATAGTGAATACTTTCCCCATTTCTTGTTTTTGTCAGGTCTGTTGAAGATCAGATGGTTGTAGATGTGTGGTGTTATTTCTGAGGCCTCTGTTCTGTCCCATTGGTCTATATCTCTGTTTTGCTACCAGTACCATGCTGGTTTGGTTACTGTAGCCTTGTAGTATAGTTTGAAGTCAGGAAGCATGATGCCTCCAGCTTTGTTCTTTTTGCTTAGCATTGTCTTGGTTTTTTTTGGTTCCATATGAACTTTAAAGTAGTTTTTTCCAATTCTGTGAAGAAAGTCATTGGTAGCTTGATGGGGATGGCATTGAATCTATAAATTACCTTGGGCAGTGTGGCCATTTTCACAATATTCATTCTTCCTATCCATGAGCATGGAATGTTCTTCCATTTGTTTGTGTGCTCTTTTTTTTCATTGAGCAGTGGTTTGTAGTTCTCGTTGAAGAGGTCCTTCACATCCCTTGTAAGTTGGATTACTAGGCATTTTATTCTTTTTGTAGCAGTTGTGAATGGGAGTTAACTCATGATGTGGTTCTGTTTGTTTGTTATTGGTGTATAGGAATGGTTGTGATTTTTGCACATCGATTTTTGTATCCTGATACTTTGCTGATGTTGCTCATGAGCTTAAGGAGATTTTGGACTGAAACGATGGAGTTTTCTAAATATACAATCATGTCATCTGCAAACAGGGACAATTTGACTTCCTTTTTTCCTAAATGAATACCCTTTATTTCTTTCTCCTGCCTGATTGCCCTGGCCAGAACTTCCAACACTATTTTGAATAGGAGTGGTGAGAGAGGGCATCCTTGTCTTGTGCCAGTTTTCAAAGGAAATGCTTCCAGTTTTTGCCCATTCAGTATGATATTGGCTGTGAGTCTGTCATAAATAGCTCTTATTATTTTGAGATATGTTTCATCAGTACCGAATTTATTGAGAGTTTTTAGCATGAAGGGGTGTGGAATTTTGTCAACGGCCTTTTCTGCATCTATTGATGTAATCATGTGGTTTGTGTCATTGGTTCTGTTCATGTGATGGATTATGTTTGTTGATTTGCATATGTTCAACCATCCTTGCATCCCAGGGATGAAGCCGACTTGATCGTGGTGGATAAGCTTTTTGATGTGCTACTGGATTTGGTTTGCTAGTCGTTTACTGAGGATTTTTGTACCAATATTCATCAGGGATATTGGTCTAAAATTCTCTGTTTTTTTTTTTTGTTTGTTTGTTGTTGTGTCTCTGCCAGGCTTTGGTATCAGGATGATGCTGGCCTCTAAAATGAGTTAGGGAGGATTCCCTCTTTTTCTGTTGATTGGAATAGTTTCAGAAGGAATGGTACCAGTTCCTCTTTGTACCTTTGGTAGAATTCAGCTGTGAATCTGTCTGGTCCTGGACTTTTTTTGGTTGGTAGGCTATTAATTATTGCCTCAATTTCAGAGTCTATTACTGGCCTATTCAGGGATTCAACTTCTTCCTGGTTTAGTCTTGGGAGTGTGTCTGTGTCCAGGAATTTATTCATTTCTTCTAGATTTTCCAGTTTATTTGCATAGAGGTGTTTACAGTATTCTCTGATGGTAGTTTGTATTTATTTGGGGTCGGTGGTGATATCCCCTTTATCATTTTTTATTGCATCTATTTGATTCTTCTCTCTTTTCTTCTTTATTAGTCTTGCTAGTGATCTATCAGTTTTGTTGATCTTTTCAAATAACCAGCTCCTGGAGGACTGACTCCTTTTTTAATGACAACTCCTGAGAGAAGATGAAAACCCTTTCCAATGACAATATTATCTCAATAACAATTATTAACATAGAATTCTATTATTCTTTATGCCACATATCATGTATCATCACTGCATTTTCTGTCTCCATTAACCTGTATGTTTCATGAAAACAGCATTATGCTTATATTTTTGCAATCTATATCTAGTACATAGCACGATGTTTGGAACATATAGTTTAATCAACATTTGTTGAATGAGTGTATATTTTCTGGACTTTATGATTGAGGTCTATTATTTATTAAGAAAATGTTTGTTCTATTTTTATAAGTGCCTGATGCAGTATGTTAGACAAAGAAAGGATGCGGATGATGAATAGATATAGATTATATCTACAAGAAATTTATACACAAATTTTATTAGATCATTATAGAAAGTGGCATCATATTTTGATAGGCCTATGGAAGTCCCTGATTTATCTTTTCTGGTAAAATTAGGTAATAAGTTACATCCTTGAATAGTAATTTTCTACACAATTTATACTTAATAGGACTGTAGTGGACATTTTTTTCCATAAGCCAAATCTTTTCTCATTTTCTTTGTCATTACTCAAAAAAAAGTGAATTTACACACTTGTTCATCCCAAACCTTTTTTTTTTTTTTTTTTAAGGAATTGCTCATATATTGTTTATTAACCCTTAGTCCATTTTAGATGCCATAAGTATCTTTTTCCGAAGGTCACTCATCTGTTAACTGTATTGATCATTCCTGTTTTTCAGAAATCTTTGATAATGATGCAAACTCATTAATTTTTCTTTCTATAATCTATGCTTTTTAAAGTCTGTATTAGTCCATTCTCACACTGCTATGAAGAAATACCTGAGACTAGGTAATTTATAACAGGAAAGAGGTTTAACTGACTCATAGTAATGTGTGGCTGGGGAGGATGTGGGAAACTTACAATCATGGCAGAAGGCAAAGGAGAAGCAGGCACCTTCTTCACAGGGCGGCAGGACGGAGTGAGTGCAGGGGATATCACCCACGTGACCCAATTACCTCCACCGGGTCCTGCCATTGACATATATGGATTATGGGGATTATGAGAATTATGATTCAAGATGGGATTTTGGGTGAGGACACAGCCAAATCATATCATTCTGACCCTGACCCCCACTAAATCTCATGCCCTAACATTTCAAAGCACAATCATGCCTTTCCAACAGTCCCCCAAATTCTTAACTCATTCCAGCATTCATCCAAAAGTTGAAGTCCAAAGTCTCATCTGAGACAAGGCAAGTCTCTTCTGCCTATGAGTCTGTAAAATCAAATCAAGTTAGGTACTTCCTAGGTACAATGGAAGTACAGGCACTGGGCAAATACACTCATTCCAAATGACAGACATTGGCCAAAACAAAAGGGTTGCAGGCCCCATGCAAGTCCAAAATTGAATAGGGCAATCATTAAACCTTAAAGTTCCAACATGGGCTGGGTGTGGTGGCTCACATCTGTAATCCCAGCACTTTGGGAGGCCGAGGTAGGTGAATCATGAGGTCAGGAGTTCGAGACCGGCCTGACCAACATGGTGAAAACCTGTCTCTACTAAAAATAAAAAAATTTTCCAGGCGTGATAGCACGTGCCTGTAATCCCAGCTACTCAGGAGGCTGAGGGAGGAGAATCACTTGAACCCGGGAGGCAGAGGTTGCAGTAAGCCGAGATCATCCCACTGTACTCCAGCCTGAGCAACAGAGTGAGACTCTGAGACTCCATCTCAAAACAAAACAAAATAAAAGTTCCAAAATGATCTCCTTTGATTCCACGTCTCATGTCTCATATCCAGTTCATACTAATGCAAGAGATAGGCTCCCACAGCTTCGGGTTCATACTGATGCAAGAGATAGGCTCCCACAGCTTCGGGCAGCTCTGTTCCTGTGGCTTTGCAGGGTACAGGTCCCCTCTCTGCTGTCTTTATCAGCTGGCATTGAGTGTCTGCAGCTTTTCAAGGCACACGGTGCAAGCTGTCAGTGGATCTACCATTCTGGGGTCTGGAAGATGGTGGCCCTCTTCTCACAGCTCCACTATGCAATGCCCCAGTGGGGATTCTGTGTGGGGTTCCAACCCCACATTTTCTTTCTGCACTACCCTAGCAGGGGTTCTCCATGAAGACTCTGCTTTTGCAGCAAATGTCTGCCTGGACATCCAGGTGTTTCCATACATCCTCTGGTATCTAGGTGGAGGTTCCCAAATCTCATTTCTTGACTTCTTTGCACCCACAGGCTCAACGCCACATGGAAGATGACAAGACTTGGGGTTTGTACCCTCTGAAACAACGGCCTAAGCTGTACCTTGGCCCCTTTTAGCCGTAACTGCAGCTGAAGCAGCTGAGATGCAGGGCACCAAATCCCAAGACTACACAAAGCAGCAAAGCCCTCAGCCCATGAAACAGTTTTTTCCTTCTAGGCCTCTAGGCTTGTGATGACAGAGGCTGCTGTGAAGACCTTTGACATGCCCTAGAGACATTTTCTCCATCGTCTTGATGACTAACATTTGGCTCCTTGTTACTTATGAAAATTTCTGCAGCCAGCTTGAATTTCTCCTCAGAAAATAGGCTTTTCTATCACATCCTAAGGCTGCAAATTTTCCAAACTTTTATTCTTTGCTTCTCTTTTAAACATAAGTTCCAAATTTCAAACCATCTTTGTGAATGCATTAAACTGAATGCTTTTAAGAGCAGCCAAGTCACATCTTAAATGCTTTGCTGCATAGACATTTATTCCACCAGGTACGCTAAATCATCTCTCTCAGGTTCGCAGTTCCACAGATCTCTAGGGCAGGGGTAAAATGCTACCAGTCTCTTTGCTAAAGCATAGCAAGAATCACCTTTATTTCAGTTCCAAGTTCCTTATCTCCATCTGAGACTACCCCAGCCTGGACTTTATTGTCCATATCACTATCAGCAGTTTGGTCAAAGCCATTCAACAAGTCTCTAGGAAGTTCCAGAGTTTCCCACAACTTTCTGTGCTCTAACCCCTCCAAACTGTTCCAATATCTGCCTGTTACCTAGTTCCAAAGTCACTTCCGCATTTTCGGGTATCTTTATAGCAGCACCTCAATCTGTGGTACCAGTTTATTAGGCCATTCTCACACTGCTATGAAGAAATAATCAAGACTCCTTTTGTAAAGGAAAAAGGTTTAATTGACTCACAGTTCCACATGGGTGGGGAGGATTCAGGAAACTTACAGTCATGATGGAAGGCAAAGGTGAAGCAGGCACTTTCTTCACAGAGTGGCAGGACGAAGTGATTGCAAGCAGAAGAAATGCCAGATGCTTATAAAACCATCAGATCTTTTGAGACCCACTCATTATCACAAGAACAGGCTGTACAGAACTCTCTCCATGATCCAATTATCTCCACCTGTTTCCACCCTTGACGCATGGGGATCATGGAGATTACAAATCGAGATAAGATTTTGGATGGAGACACAGCCAAACTATATCAAAGTCTTATTAAAGAAATTCTTTGTTTCCCTCTTTTTTTCTTTATTTCAATAGTTTTGGGGAACAGGAGGTGTTCAAGAGAAGATTATTTAATTTCCATGTATTTGTGTAGTTTTGAGGGTTCCTTTTGGAGTTAATTTCCAATTTTATTCCACTGTTATCTGAAAGGGTACTTGATATAATTTTGATTTTCTTAAATTTATTGAGGCTTGTCTTGTGACCTATCATATGGTCTATCTTAGAGAATGTTCCACATGCTGATGAAAATAATGTATGAAAATAATGTATGTTTTGCAGTTGTTGGGTAGAATGTTCTGTAAATATCTGTTAAGTCCATTTGTTCTATTGTATAGTTTAAGTCCATCGCTTATTTGTTCACTTGCTGTCTTGATGACCTGTCTAGTGGAGTATTGAAATGTTCCACTGTTATTGTGTTACCATTTATCTCATTTCTTAGGTCTAGCAGTAATTGTGTTATAAATGTAGGAGCTCCAGTGCTAGGTGCCTATATATTTAGGGTTGTAATATTTTCCTATTGGACTGATCCTTTTATCACTATATAATGTCCCTCTGTGTCTTTTTTAACTGTCATTGCTTTTAAATCTCTTGTGTCTGATATAAGTCTAGCTATTCCTTCTCACTTTTTGTTTCCATTTGCATGGAATATATTTTTCCACCTCTTTACTTTAAGTTTATGTGAGTCCTTATGTTAGGTAAGGTTTTTGCAGACAACAGATTCTTGGTTGATGAATTTCTACCTATTCTGCAATTCTCTATCTTTTAAATGGAGCATTTAGGTCATTTACATTCGATGTTAGTATTGAGATGTGAGGTACTTTTTAAATTTATCATTCTAGTTGTTGTCTGAATACCTGTTTTTAATTGTGTTATTATTTTATAGGCCCGGTGAGATTATGGTTTAAGGTGGTTCTATTTTGGTGTATTTCAAGATTTTGTTTCAAGATTTAGAACTCCTTCTTAGCATTTCTTGTAGTTCTGGCTTGGTAGTAGTGAATTATCTCAGCATTTGTTTGTCTAAAAACGACTTTCTCTCTCCTTCGTTTATGAAGCTTAGTTTCACTTCACAGAACATTTCTGGCTGCTAATTCTTTTGTTTAAGGAGACTAAATATAGGACCCCAATCCCTTCTGGCTTGTGGGTTTTCTACTGAGAAACCTGTTGTTAATCTGATCGGCTTTCTTTTATTGGTTATCTGATGCTTTTGCCTCACAGCTCTTAAGATTCTTTCCTTTGTCTTGACTTTAGATAACTTGACGACTACGTGCTTAGGTGATAATCTTTTTGTGATGAATTTTCCGAGTATTCTTTGAGCTTCTTGTATTTGGATGTCTAGATCTCTAGCAATGCCTGTGAAGTTTTCCTCAATTATTCCCTCAAATAAGTTTACCAAACTTTTAGATTTCTCTTCTCCCTCAGGAATATCAATTATTCTTATGTTTGGTTGTTTAACATAATCCCAAGTTTCTTGGAGGCTTGTTCTTTTTAAAAATTCTTTTGTCTTTGTGTTCGTCAGGTTGGGTTAATTAGAAAGCTTTGTCTTCAAGCTCTGATGTTCTTTCTTCTATTTGTTCTAGTCTATTGTTGAAACTCTTCAGTGAATTTTATATTTCTCTAAGTGTGTCTTTCATTTCCAAAAGTTGTGATTGTCTTTTCTCTATATCTGTTTCTCTGGAGACTTTTTCATCCATTCTCTGCATTTGTTGTTTTTTATTAAAAAAATTTTTTTATGTTGTTTTTCACCTTTCTCTGGTATGTCCTTGAGCAGCTTAATAATCAACTTTCTGAATTCATTATTTGGCAATTCAGAGATTTCTTCTTGGTTTAGATCCATTACTGGAAAGCTAGTATGATATTTTGGGGGTGTTATAGAACCTTGTTTTGTCATATTACCAGAATTACTTTTCTGGTTCCTTCTCATCTGGGTAGACTGTTTCAGTGGAAAGAAATGGATTTTAAGGCCTACTGTTCAGATTATCCTGTCCTACAGGGTGATTCCTGGATGTGGTGTTCTCCCCCTTCCTCTAGGGAAGGGGCTTCCTGAGATCCAGACTGCAGTGATTGTTACCTGCCTTTCTGGGTCTAGTCACCCAGCAGGGCCACCAGGCTCTGGCTCGTGCTGTGGAATGTCTGCAAAGAATCCTGTGATGTGATCCATCCTCAGGCCTCCAAGCCACGGATACCAGCACATGCTTCAGCGGAGGTTGCAGGGAGTGAAGTGGACTCTGTGAGGGTCCTTGGTTGTAGTTTTGTCTAGTGTGCTGGTTTTCTCAAATGCTGGTTATGCTAGCAGTGAAGTTGCCAGGTGGACAGACTTGGGACTTCTGATTAGCCAAGAAATTACAAATGGTAAAAGTAGCTGCTGTTCTCTCCTTTTTTAAGCAGGGTTGTTCAGTTATCACTTGATGTAATGGTTTGAGTTGGTTGGCCTCTGGCCAGGGAGTGGAACTTTCAAAAAAGCACCATCTGCAGTAGAAGAAGTGGGATATAAGCTTGCCTACCTTGGCCAGAATAGGTGTTCAGTTTTCTCAGGTGATGGGCAGGGCAAAATAGCTCCCAGTTTATGTCTTTTGTCTTTGGCTACCAGGGTGGGTAGAGAAAAACCATCAGATGGGGGCATAATTAGGCAGGCCTGAGCTCAGGCTATATTTGGGTGGGGCTTGCTAAGGCCTCTGTGGGGGGTGGGGGGTGATTCTCAGGGCAATGGAATTATGTTCCAACGGGGATTATGGCTGACTCTGCTGCATCATACAGGTTGCCAGGGGAGTTTGGGGGATATCCAGCAGTGACAGGCCTCACACAGCTCCCACACAGCCAGCAAAGCTGGTCTCACTCCTGTTGTGCCCTGCCATAGATCCAAGTTTATATTCAGGCTGCTGGTGCACAGGGCTCAGGTCTTGCCCCAGGCTACGAGCCTCCCTACTGAGAAAGCAAACAGAATTCTCAGGTCTCAACCCTCGCCAGCTGCCTGCACCATCATCTGTGGCTTCTGAGCTGGTATCCTATCTGCACTTCTTGTTCGCCCCCCTGGATTCTGCTCAGGAAAATTCATACTCAGTCGAAATTATTGTAAAGTTCAGCTAGAACTTTCCTTCACCCTGTGGCCCCTCCCCAGTTCCACTGGCTGCCTTTCCCAAGGACCCCTGTGAAATAAAGCCAGGGATGACTTCCTGGGGCTCAAGCTGGGAATCAGGAGTGCCTATGGGGCTCTTCCCACTGTTTCTTCTACTTTATATTTCACTTGGCTCACTAAGTGTTTCAGCTCTAGGTAAGGTTAAATCCTTCTCCTCCTGTGATCTGGATTTTAAGGTTCCCCAGTGGGGATCCGTGTCTGGAGGCAGATTTTCCCCTCTCACACATTGGGAACTAACAGTTTTTCAGATGTCTTATGGAGTTTGCAGCCCCAAGCTGCTGCTTTCAAGGGGTCTGTGAATTCTTTTGGTTTTCCTGGTATGGTGCTGTGGTAGTTCTTGGAGCAAAAGTTCACAATGTGAGTCTGCATATACTGTTCTGACTGTCAAGTGGGAGCTGTACATTAGTCTTGTCTCCTATCTGCCGTTTTCCTGCCTATCTTACTAAAGTTTTTATATTCATAATACCTAATAATTTTCTACAACATGTGGCTTGATACCTAATTGATACTTAATAAATAGTTAAATTTTTCCCACAACTAACAGATGCTGCCAGCATGATTTTGACAAGCCGTGGATTTCATCAGTTTATGGTTGAAATCCGTGACAGAAGCCCAAAGCCCTAATTATCTGTATTGTTGACTAAAAAGAGCAACATGCTTTAGGTCCTAGGCATGCTTGCACGTGGCAGAATTGGCTGTTTGAAAATGTATCTGACACATATTCTTGCTCAGATGCAGAGCTGCAGATTCTTTTCTCTGGAGATGGGCCATAAGGGATCCTTGGGGAAAGTAATTATTATTATTATTATTTTTTTTTTTTTGAGACGGAGTCTGGCTCTGTCGCCCAGGCTGGAGTGCAGTGGCCGGATCTCAGCTCACTGCAAGCTCCGCCTCCTGGGTTTACGCCATTCTCCTGCCTCAGCCTCCCGAGTAGCTGGGACTACAGGCGCCCGCCATCTTGCCCGGCTATTTTTTTGTATTTTTTAGTAGAGACGGGGTTTCACCGTGTTAGCCAGGATGGTCTCGATCTCCTGACCTTGTGATCCGCCCGTCTCGGCCTCCCAAAGTGCTGGGATTACAGGCTTGAGCCACCGCGCCCGGCCGAAAGTAATTATTTGATTGATGGGTTACCAGACATAGTCAGGCTGTAGACACTGATTAAAATAGTCCAACTCCTTTCGAACATAGGCACTCCAAAGAAGTAGAACATATTTACTTTTATTTTGAGGTTTTATTTGGAGATTTGATATAGCAACAGTATTGCCTTGTATTTGGTGTTGGTAACTCTTGTATCACATAGTAAGACGTTTTTATCCATCTGGTACTTATTACCTAAGTAATGTTTCAGCCTTGTACCTCTTTTTTTTTTTTTTTTTTTTCTTTGAGACAGAGTCTCACTCTGTTGCCTGGGCTGGAGTGCAGTGGCCGGATCTCAGCTCACTGCAAGCTCCGCCTCCCAGGTTTACGCCATTCTCCTGCCTCAGCCTCCCGAGTAGCTGGGACTACAGGCGCCCGCCACCTCGCCCGGCTATTTTTTGTATTTTTTAGTAGAGACGGGGTTTCACCGTGTTAGCCAGGATGGTCTAGATCTCCTGACCTCGTGATCCGCCCGTCTCGGCCTCCCAAAGTGCTGGGATTACAGGCTTGAGCCACTGCGCCCGGCCCAGCCTTGTACCTCTTTATGCCTCAATTCTATCTTCTCATCAAGCTATCTGGAATCCTGATCATACATGTAGAGTACTGGTCATCAACCTATAAGTGTTTGTATACTTAGGTCTTTTGATCTCCTTCCCACCAACTAATTTGTAGTTGGAATTTGCTAAGCAGCATCTGTCCTGGGTCCAGATCCTGCTAGTTTTCCCTTCCATGTTGCAGGACAACCAGTAGGCTACTATTTTCTGAGTAACTTAGACTACCTCATTTTTCCTCCATCAGTTCAAATTCAAGTTTAAATTTAATAGCACTGGCAATATTAAAATAAACATTGTAGTTTAATTTCTCTACATATAATAGTTTAGATAAGCTACACTATGACTTTCTAATAGTTTTAAAGAAAATTAAAAGCTATAGAATGTTTATTTTAATCTCTTTTGAGACTAGAATTTGAGTATTTTTCTTAAAATAGAGCATAGTATTTACTTATGTTGATTCTGTAGTTCCTTTTTCAAATCATAGGGATTCTTACAGAATTTCTTAAAGAATATCAAATCTCTGGAAATTATATTTAGGGACAGGCGAAGCAGGACAGAATGAAAAATGGAGGAATTTTAACTCATACAATCTATACTTTGCAACTTTTTATATTGTTTGGAATTTTATATTGAGTAGCCTCTGAACATTAAAAATAATAGAAACAGTATTGAAAATGTTCCATACCTCTTCATCTTATTCAATCATTCATGCATTCATTCATTCAATTCCTATTTAGTAGGCGCTTGATAAGTTCTAAGCCTGGTGAATTAAAGAAAAAATAAAACAGAACCCCGGATATTAAGTATTTAACAGTTCAGAGAGCAAACGTACACACACTGATTATTACAGCACCGTGTCACAAAATCTGAGAATCATTGCAATATGGTGAATAATAATATGGGCTCTCTTGTTATATTATCAGGATTTGAATCCTGACTTCACTACTTACTAACTGTATATTTTAGGAATGTTACTAAACCTCTATGTGCTACACTTATATAATCTGTGAAGTGGGAATAACTAAAGCCCCTACTTCATTGTGTTGAGGAGGAGATTAAATGAGTTAGTATTAGTAAAGTATTTATAACTACATCTGATAGAGTAGATAATAAGTATTAAATATCCTTGAAGTACAAACAAAAGGCATTCAAATCATACTGCTTTCTTAAAAGAGAAATTAATGAAGCCTTCCTTAGTAGTGATACCTAAGTTAAATGCTAAAGAATGTATATATATAAAACGCCTTTCCAGGTGATGAAAGACAGTGTTTTGCTGGGCTAATTATTTGCTAACCTCACTGTGTTTCAGTGTATCTGATCACTTTGCAATCTCCCCAAATATGTATGAGATATCTGTTTGTTCCACATCCTCAGTAGCATGTAGTATGTTCAATAGCTTTAATGTTAGCCATACTACCATGTGTAGTGTTTTCATCATGGCCATTTTTTATTTCTCAGATAGCTGGAGATTTCGAATATGGAAAGACTAAATTATTATTCCTTCACATATATGTGAAGTGTCTGTTTAAAATGTTTGCCAATTTAAAACTTATATTGTTACTAATAAATGAATTTAGCAAAGTTGCAGGATACAAAATCAACATAAAAAAATCAGTTGCATTTCTACAGAGTAACAACCCAGACTGCTGGAAAGTTTCATTTGGTTTACTCAGTGTTTAACATTTATGTTTTGTTTTCTTTCAAATATCTAGTTATAACATTTTACTATGAAATCGGGGCCCAGTAGAAAGAGCTGTAGGACAGCTTCCTAAAGTCCTCAGATAATGCCTTCACTCTCCATTTCACCAGCACACCTGTGGATTCCTGACAGTGGAGACACTGATGAAATGTACCCATACTTTTTTCCCTTTCATTCTGCCTCCTTCACACACACCCTAAAACATTTTAATTTTTGAGCCATGATGTAGATAATGAAGAACTAAGCCAAAGTCAAATCATAAAGCCTACTCCTTGTGATGGAGGAGTAGAGATTGCATCATTACAACTGCAGGGGGCCACTGAAGCTTCTAATAAGAATTAAATGATAAGAGCAGCTCTTCGTAAAGATCATACTGGCAACACTTTCAGCTAAATCTGAAAGGGTCAGAGTGGTTTCAATTTTTGAATGCTGAGGTTGAAGTGGCAGAGAGAGAGAGATAAGACCCCAGGTCATTATGTGAGGCCTACGGCCTAAACATGACAACTTAAAGTCATAGTTGAAGTCCTAAAATTGAGAGGTTACCAAGATGGAGAAAACAAGAAGCTAGGAGCAAAAATACAAAACAAAACAAAACAAAAAATCCAGAATACTCAAATTGGGATATAAATAATGTAGAACAAAAAAACCAACAAGAGTACTTTGAGACTTTAAAATGTTGTCTTATTTTACTGAGATATAGATTATATATCATAAAATTCATTCATTTGAAGTATAAAGTGTGATGAATTTTAATAATTCTATATAGGCATGTAACCTCTACCACATTCCAAATGTAGAATATTTTCATGACTCTATTTTTTTTTTTATTCTGAACTCTTGATTCCCTTTACCAACCACTGGTCTTAGGACACCACTTGTCCTTTCCATATTACCCTCAATTTTTTTAGAAATTCACACAAATGGTGTCATATAACATGTAGTACATTGTGTTTGATCTCCCTCACTGAATTATCCATGTTCTTGCATGTGTTACTAATTAATATCTTACCCTTGCTGTATAGCATTCCACAGTGTGGAATATACCACAATTTGCTTATCCGTTCACTAGCTGATGGAGGTTTGGATTGTTTCCAGTTTTGGTCTATTAAAATAATGGATACATAATATATCAGCATATTTTTAATTTTCTTTAGTAAACACCTGGAAGTAAAATTGTAAGGTCTTATGGTAGTTGTCTGAGTTACTTTATAAGATACAGCCTCACTGTTTTTTAGAATATTTGATCACTTTGCAATCTCGCCAAACATGTATGATAGATCTGCTTGTTCCACATCCTCAGTAGCACTTGGTATGTTCAATAGTTTTAACATTAACCACACTACTGTATCTGTAGTGTTTTCATTCCATGGACAATTTTTATTATCAGATGCCTGGAGATTTTCAGTGGGTTTCCATATGATTCTTATTTATTTGCATATACTTTTGTGAAGTGTCTATTTAAAACCTTTGCCCATTTCAAACTCAGATTGTTACTAATAAACAAATGTATCAAAGTTGCAGGATACAAAATCAACATACAAAAATCAGTTGTATTTCTACAGAGTAGCAATGAACTAACTAAAAATGAAATAAGAAAACAATAACATCTACAATATCATCCCAAAATAATAAAACATTTAGGAATAAATATAACTTAGAAGGGGAAAGACTTATACATGGAAACTATGAAACACTGATGAAATATATTAAAGCAGACACAAATAAATGAAAAGACATCTCATGTTCATGGACTGAGAAAATTAGTATTGTTAAAATGTCTGTACTACTCAATGTGATCTACAGATTGAATTCCTATCAAAATCTGAATGACATTTTTTACAGAAATGAACAATTCTAAAATTTATATAGAACCACAAAAGAATAGCCAAAGTGATCTTGATAAAGAAGAACACAGCTGGAGACATCACAATTCCTGATTTCAAAATATGTTACCAAGCTACAATAATTAAAACAGTGGGATTCTAACATAAAGACAGACACAAAGACCAATGAAACAGTATAGAGTTTCCAGAAATAAACCCGCAGATATCCAGTCAATATATTTTTGACAAGGATGACAAGAACACGAAAGTGTGGAAAGAATAGTCTCTTCAATGAATGGTACTGGGAAGACCAGGTATTGACATGCAGAGTGTAAAATTGGAACCCTGTCTTACGCTGTGCACAAAAATAAACTCAAAATGGATTAAAGACTTAAATGTAAGACTTGAAATTGTAAAACTTATTGAAGAAAGCATAAAGGAAAGCCTTGTTTATGAGCTTCTTTATTAGTCTTAGCAATGATTTATTAGATATGACACCAAAACACAAGCAAAAACCCCAAAATAGAAAAACTAAAAAGCTTCTGCACAGCAAAGGAAACAGTTAACACAGTAGAGTAAAAAGTCAAGCTATGTGTTGAAAGTAGATATTAGCAAACCATACATCTGGTAAGGGGTTAATATCTAAAATATGTAAGAAACTCCTACAACCCGGTAGGAAGAAAGCCCAGTTACAAAATGGCAAAGAATATTAATTGAAATTTCTCAAACAAACAAACAAATGGCCCCAAGATATATGAAAGGGTGCTCAACAATACTCATCTTCAGGGAGATGCAGATCAAAAGAGCAATGAGATATCACCTCATACCTTTTATGATGACTATTATCTAAAAAACAAAATATCAAGTGTTGATAAAGATGTGGAGGAATTGGGACTATTATACATTGTTGGTGGAAATGAAGAACAGTGCAGCTACTATGGAAAACAGTATGAATGTTCTCAAAAAATTAAAAATAGAACTACCGTATGATTTATCAATTCAATTTACAGATATATAGCCAAAAAAATGGAAATCAGGATCTCAAAGATATATCTGCCCCTCCATGTTGATGGCAACATTACTCATAATAGTCACAATATGGAAAAAAAACAAATATCCATCAGATGAATGGATTTGAAAATATGGTATATATGTGCAATGGAATATCACAAAGCTTTAAACAAGAAGATAATCCTACTTTTTGTGAACAGCATAGACGAACCTAAGTGATGTTAAGTATGCCAATCACAGAACATATACTGCATGATTCCAATTATATGAAGTACCACAAATATTTGAACTCATAGAAACAGAAGAATGATAGTTGCCAGAGTTGGGGAGGGTTAATGTGAAATATTTGCTCAATAGGAATAAAGTTTCAATTGTGCTAGATGAGTATGTTCTAGAGATCTGTTGTACAGCATAATACTTATAGTAAATGGTACAGTATTCTACACTTTAAAATATGTTAAGATCTCATGTTAAGTGTTCTTAAACACACACACAAATACACACAAAAGCACCAGGATATTTTTGGAAGTGATAAATATATTTAGCATCTGGATGGTGATGATGCTGTATATTTATATATATATATAAATTCATCAAAATGTAGGCATTAACAATGTAGATTTTTGTATGTCTGTTATATATACCTTGATAAAGCTTAAAAAATGAAGATGACAGATGGCATACAAATAAATACATAAATACATATATACATACAGTTGGGATGTCTGTCATCTTACTGAGGTGCACACCAACATTATATTAGTTTGATAAACTACATTTGGTCATGATGTATTATCTTTACACATTGTTAGATTCATCTTGCTAAAACATTAAAGCATTTTGTATCTATGTTCATTAGGGCTATGTCAATATTTAACATAAGAGTAGTTAAGTTTTCTGTTTATTTTTACATAATTTTGGTCATTTTTATATTTTAAAATTTTTTTTCTAGGTTGTCAAATTTATGGGTATAATGTTATTCATTATATTCTCCTATTATCCATTTAATTTCTGTAGGATCTGCTGTGATGCCCGGTCTTTAATTCCAGAAATTGGTATTTCCATTGTAGTTATTTTAATTTGATCTTTCTAAAATAGCTTACATATTTTGCTTATCTTTCCAAGAAGCAGAATTTAGTTCCATTCATTTTCTGTGGTTTATTTCATCAATTGTGTTGATTTCTGCTCTTAGCTTTATAAAGCCTTCCATCTACTTACTTTGAGTTTAATTTGCCATTCTTTCTTTTACTTCTTATACTTCCTTCTTTCCTAGCATGAATACTTAAAGGTATAAATTTCCCTCTAAAAACTGCTTAAGTTCCATGCCTCAACTTTTATTTTTTTATCATTCAGTTCAGTACAATTCCTAATTTCTTTTTTGATTTCTTCTCTGACTCATCTATTATTTAGAAAGGTGTGTTTTAGTTTCCAAATTATTTTTAGTTGTTATTCATGTTTAATTATGTCATGGTCAGAATTCCATTCTTTTAAACATCATTGGGACTTGCTTTATGGTTCAGCATGTTTGTCTATCATGTAACATAGTATGTGTACATGAAAATATATATTCTGATGTTATTGTGTTTGACTTCCATAAATACTAGTCAACTGAAAAGTATATATATATTTTTAATTTTGTATGTCTGCTGATTTTTTGCCCAGTTATATCAACTGCTGAGAGTGGGCTTTTAAAATCTTCAATTCTGATTTTGGAATTATTGATTTATTGCTTTATTTATATGGCTATTTTCTTCATGCATTTGGAAACTCTCTTAGAGCCATACACATTCATAATATCTTTCTGTAGAATTGATACCTTTATTGTTAGAAAATATTTCTCATTATCTTTGGTAGTATTTGTGTTTTAATACCTATTTTTCCATTAATATAGCCACTTTAACCATCTTATACTTACTATTTTTGTGGTATATAATTTTCTATCCATTTGCTTTCCACCTATTTGTGACTCTATATTTAGAGTGCGTCTCTTGTAGACAGCAAGCTGCGTCTCTTTTTAAAAATCCCTTCTTAAAATCTCTCTCTTTTTTTTTTTTTTTCTTTTGAGACGGAGTCTTGCTCTGTCACCCAGGCTGGAGTGCAGTGGACGGATCTCAGCTCACTGCAAGCTCCGCCTCCGGGGTTTACACCATTCTCCTGCCTCAGCCTCCCGAGTAGCTGGGACTACAGGGCCCGCCACCTCGCCTGGCTGGGTTTTTTTTGGATTTTTTAGTAGAGACAGGGTTTCACCGTGTTAGCCAGGATGGTCTCGTTCTCCTGACCTCGTGATCCACCCGTCTCGGCCTCCCAAAGTCCTGGGATTACAGTCTTGAGCCACCGCACCCGGCCAAATCTCTGCCGTTTGATTGAAGTCTAACATTAAATGTACTATTTATATGTTTTAGTTTGTGTCTACCATTTTATTTATTTCCTATTTCTTCTTTTTATCTATTTCTCTTTTCCTGTCTACCTTTCAGTTTTATATTTTAGAATTGTATTTCTACTGGAAACATTAAAATATTCTAAAAAATAAAATTAACTATATGATGATTTTTATTTTATTTTAACTATATGTCTTTGTATTCTTACTGAAAAAAATCAAACATCTTTAACTTTTTATTTTCCAGTTATAGTAAATACTTTGTCACTTTACATGAATTGTAGAAACTATTCAATCCTATAGGTCCATATATCTCCTGTCCTTTATGCTAGAGTTGGCAAACAATGGCTCATACACACTGTGCATGCATGTGTCAGGGATCAGGCACAAATGTGGACAGAGAGAATTAGGTGTTCTCTCTGTAACTTTCACTTCCCTGATTCCCTCATGCTGTTCTTCAGCCACAGTTTCCTCAGCTTCAGTTTTCTGACTTTCTGGACCAAAAACACCATAGTTTTCCCAGCAGTTATCCTGCAACAACACACTGAGTGATTGTACCTGACTCCGGGCTCAAATTCATGAAAATGGACTTTCACTTCATGTATACTCCCCTCTTTGAGTATGTGCTCACCACTAGATTCTGGAATCTTCTCTTCATTCTCCATTTCCTTCATGTATCTCTTTTGGTATAATTTTCAGTTTTTTATTTGTTTTCTGCATTCTGGTAAGACCTTATTCGGTCATTATTGGAAAAAGATCTCTGTGTTTTAATAAATTTATTAAATAAATTTATTTTAATTTAATTTAATATGTAATAAATATTAATGATATAGTACATTCTTGTACTATATCAGTGGATGTATATTTTCTCTTTTAATAATTTTTTTGTGTAGTTTGTCTGTCTTCTACAATAAACATAATTAGATTTGTATAAAAAGTAATATAGTGAATGTGTACCACAATGATCAATTAGGCATATGTTAGTAAAACATTAATTTAAATTTACATCAAGATTAATGAAGGACTATAATTAGAAAATTTAAAATAAAATTTATTTGCTTGTTACTAGGCATGATTTGTCCCATCTTTTATGTATGCCATCAATTGAAAATCATGTTGGCTTTGTAAGTAAATATTTTAAATAAATATTCTGTCGTTGTGAATTCCACAAGTCTTATGGATTATAAAACATTAAATTTTCCCCCAAGGTGATTGGAAAATACCTGTTCTCTCAGTAGTAGATATTAACTTGATTGATATAGGCCACATGAAATACCTGTGTGGGGATACTCAGCACCATTTACACACACATATATTTTTCCTTGAAATGTGTTAGGAACTGATAAACACTTCCCTACGCAAACCGCTCTTTTACTTCTTTTCAGAACTTATAGAAACTAGTGGATCATTACAGTAATCCCCTGAGTGAGCTTAAACAGTTATTTCAGAGACAGAAAAGAAACATCAGTGCTGCAGAGATTTATTTTTAACACTGTGACTTCAAGGTCAGAATCAATTTTTCTTTTGTACATAATGGCAACAGGAAAGGTGAAGCCTAAGCATCAAAATCCATAAGCTTTTATCTTATTACAGCTTATGAAATATGAGTGATTTTTGTAAGATAAAGTACTGTGCAGGGATAGATTTTAATTTCAATCTAGAGTAAATGTGAGTGGGGTATAGAGCATCATATAGATAGTATAACTTAATCATTCTATCAGTTTCACCTCTGTACAGTCAACTAATACCTACCTTAGAGTTTTGTGCAATTCTTAAAATTTTAAGAATTATAATTGTTACTTTAGTTTTAAATATCTAACTACAGACTTTGGTAATGAGATGCTCGAATGTTCAAACTTGGGTTAAAATTAGTGACTCCTGTGATCACTGCTGAAATGTTGAATGTGAAAACTTATACCATGATAACAAACATTCAAAATGGAAAGTATTGGGGAAAATATAAACAGTCAAATACCTCCATGTAAGAAAGGAAACTGAGGGAAGGGAGAGATAGGTAAAGATTACCAGAAAGAGAGCTACAATACTGGAGATAGGCCTTGTTTTACATTTTCTTGCTTCCTTTATCAGTCTCATATTCGGAATATTTTGAGACCTTGGAAAATTTAGCATTTTAGAAATAGTATCATTGTGTCCAATTTGCGGGCATTGTTGACATAGTCATACATCAACTGAGGAGTAGGGTTCCACCAGAAGTTTATTTTTTGCATAGATTTAGATATACAACAAGAGAATTGGGAAGAGTTTGAGGGAAACCCCTATGTTTCATAAATGAACTGAGAGGATAAATATGCTGCCCAAATTTTGCTAGCTGTTTAGTTGAGATCAGTGACTATTCTGGTATTTTGAATTCTATGATATTTTACATTCAATTATGTCACACTACCTAGACATACGGAAGAATATGTACCGTTTCAGAAACAATTAGTTCACCACAAAATGCATCCCATCTTGCACCACTCCATTAAATTTTGTAACATGTATAGATTTATACATATAAATGTTAGATTGTATAATCGATTTTTTAAAATCTTAGCTTTATTAAGGAATATTTGGTATACAGAGAACTGCATATGTTTAACATGTACAGTTTTGTAAGTTTTGATATATACTTCTGTGATAACACAGTCATAATTAAACGTATGCATCACTCCTACCCCTTTTTCATCTCTTTGCAACTACCGCCACCTTTCACTTCCACCCCCAGGGAGCCCCTGATCTGTTTTCTGTCACCATACATTTGTATTTTTGAGAACATTATATACATGAAATTATATACTATGTACCCTTTATATTGTCTGACTTCTTTCACACAGCATAATTATTTTGAAATCCATCAATGTTATGGCCTATTTAATAGTTTGTTCCTTTATTTTTCCTAAATAATATTCTGTTATATGGACATACCAGAATACTTTATCCATAAACCTGTGGATGGATAATTTGGAGTTCTTTTCCTATTTGTGTGTGTGTGTGTGTTTGTGTGTGCGCGTGTGTATTCTGTTTGGTTGGTTTTTGCCCATATAAAGTTGCTGTGAACATTTGTAAACAAACCTTTGTATACAAATATGAGTTTACTACTATTAAGATATAACTAGGATCAGAATGACTAGACACATAGTAAGTGCATATTTAACATTTTCAGGACTACTTTGAACTTCTTTGGAAAGCATTTGTATCATTTTGAATTCCCACCAATAGTAGATGAGAGGTCCAGTCATCCCATATTCTTGCCAATATTTGATATAGTCAGTTAAAAAAAATAAGCCATTCTTTTAGGTATGTCACTGTGTCTTATTTTGCACTATAGATCATCTTTTCATGTACTCATTTGCCATCCATATATGTTTTCAAAGGCTAACATTTTTATTACATGTGTTCTCTGTTGTTTTTCTACTATATATATTTTTAAGTTTCACTCTGAATTTTTATTATATTTATCTGTTTAGTTTGGATTTAATTTGCTGTTCTTTTGTTTGTTTCTTAAGGTAAAAACTGAGGTCGTTTAACACCTTGTTTCATTTCAAATATAGGCACCTTGTGGTAAGACTTCCAATGTAAATAATTTCCTTAGCCACGTGACACATATCTTCATATGTTTTGCTTTGATATTCATATGGTTCAAAATAATTTCGGTTATTGTTATTTATTTATTTATTTATTTTGAGACAGAGTCTGGCTTTGTCTCCCAGGCTGGAGTGCAATGGCGTGATCTCGGCTCACTGCAACCTCTGCCTCCTGGGGTCAAGTGATTCTCCTGTCTCAGCCTCCTCAGTAGCTGGGATTACAGTCATGCACCACCACACTGCACTGATTTTTGTAATTTTAGTAGAGACAGGGTTTCATCATGTTGACCAGGGTGGTCTCGAACTCCTGACCTCAAGTGATCCGCCCGCCTCCTCCTCCCAAATTGCTGGGATTACAGGTGTGAGCCACCACACCTGGCCAATTTCAATGATCTTTATTCATTGCTTAAGTTATTTAAAAGTATAATATTTGAGAATTTCCCAGCTGTCTTTCTGTAATTGACTTCTAATTGAACTCTTCTGTGGTCACAGCACATATGTGGTATGATTTGAATCCTTTTAAATTTGACACTTGTTTTATTGCCCAGAATAGGTTTGGTTTTGGTGCATGCTCTGTGTGCATTTGAAAAGAATACATTATTCCATCAAGAGATAGAATGTTCTACAAATGTAAATTAGGTTAATTTGGTTATTGTATTCTATAAAACTTTTATTTCATTTCTGATTTCCTATCTACTTGTCCTATAAAATGTAAAGAGAGGAATGTTCAAATTTCTGTCTGCAATTATGGATTTTTCTATTTCTCCTTACAATTAAAACACTTTTTGTATGACTTATTTTGAAAATCTGTTTTAAGGTGCATAAAAGTTTAGAATGATTATATCTTCTTCCTGAATTGACCAATATATCATTGAGAAATGGTCCTTTTTATCCCTAGAAACATTCATTTGTCATGAAATTTATTTTGTCAAGTATTAATATAGATGCTCCAGCTTTCTTATGATTAGTATAAGCAGGTTAGGTATTTTCCATCCCTTTACTTTTAACCTACTTGTGTCTTTAAAGTGAGTTTCTTTTTGGCAAAATATAGTTTGGTCTTTCTATTTTATCCAGCTCTATAGGATCTTCCTTTTTACTATTTCACTTAGACCATGTATATTTCATATGATCGTTGAAAGGTTTGGATTTACATTTACCATCTTGCTATTTGTTTTCTATTTGCTTTGTTATTTTCTCTCTTTTTTCATTTTTATTCTTGAGTATTTTTTAATAATTGAATTTTATCCTTTGATTTTTATTAGCTAAATTCATTCTTACGCTATTTTAGTGCTTTCTTTTTGGTTTATGATATACCTCTTTAAATTGCAAGTTACATTCAAGTGATATTATACCACTTCTTATATAGTATAAGAAACTTAGAACATTATCCTTCCATTTCTCTCTTCCTACTTTTTGTGCTCTCATTGTCACATTTTTATGTATAAAACCCAGAACTCATTATTTTTGCTGTGAAGAGTAAATTATTTTTAAAACTAATTAAATAATAGGAAACATTTCCAGTGTTCTTCATTCTTCTGCATAACCCAGGATTTCCACTTGGTAACATTTTCCTTTTGTATGTATAACTTCCCTTACATAAATAACTTCTTCTGAGATTTCTTGTAGTAAAGGTCTACTGGTGACCAATTCTTGAGGCTTTTGTATATCTCAAATGCCTTTATTTCACCCTCATTTTTGAAAAACATTTTCAGTGGATACAGAATTACAAGGTGACGGCCGTTTTTACCTCAATACTATAAATATATTGTACCATTGCTTACTTGTTAGCGTTGTTTCTAATAAAAACAACAAAAAACGATATGCTGTTATCTTTTTTCCTTTACTCGTTGTCTTAGTTCTTTTGCTTGTGATATGTCTTTTATTTCCTGGGTGCTTTAAAATGTTTGTTTTTACCACTGTTTTTACATAGTCGGATTAAGAGGTTCATTGCTATAGTTGTTTTCTGATTCCTTGTGCCTAGCTTTTGTAGAAATATTGAGTTTATATTGTGTATTATTTTTAAATATATTTTCTTTTCACTGCTTTCTTTCCTTTGCGGGTTCCAAATACATGCATGTTAGCTTCCTTTAGGTTGTGCCAAATCTTATTGGTGTACTCCTTTTCACATTTATCAGTATTTTTACTCTCTAGTTTTTACTTTAGATACTTTATATTGGCATGTTTACAAATGGCTTAATCTTTACATCTCATTGTCTATTCTATATTTAATCCCAGTATAGTTTTCACCTTAGTCACTGAAGTTTTAGCAATAAAATTGGCTTTAGAGTATATTTTGTATTCTGTGTCTTTACTTAGTATTATAGATGTTTTCTCTAGCTTCTTTAACATATTGGCTACCAATTGTATCATCTGTGTCAATTCTGCTTCAGGTATTTTTTAAATTGTTACACAATTGTACATAGGAATGGGGGCCATATGATGTTTTGTACCATGCATAGAATGTATATTAATAAAGTCAGGGTATTTAGGATATCCAAACCCTCAAGCATTTTCGTATCTAGGTGCTAAGAACATTCAAGTTATTGAAATGTACAATACAATGTTGTTAACTGTAGTCACCCTACTCTGCGATCAAACATTAGAATGTATTTCTTCCTACATCCACATCTTTTTCAGCCTCTGATAACTATCAGTCTACATACTATCTCCATGAATTCAACCGTTTTAGCTCCCACATATGAGTGAGTACATGTGATAATTTTCTTTCTGTATCTGGCTTATTTCACTTAATATAATGACCTCCAGTTCCAGTCATGTTACTGCAAATAACATGGTTTCATTCTTCTTTTATGGCTGAATAGAATTACATTCTGTTAATAATCATATTTTCTTGATCTATTCATTTGTTGACATTTAGGTTGCTTTTTGTCTTTGCTGTTGTGAGTAATGCTACAAAAAATATGAGAGTGCAGGTATCACTTTGTCATACTGATTTCCTTTCCTTTGAATAAATACTTCATAGTGGGATTGCTGGATTTCATGGTAGTTCAGTTTTTTGTTATTTTGAGAAAACTCCATATTGTTTTTCATACTAGCTGTACATATTTACATTCCCACCAACAATATATGAGTCTCCTTTTTGCATCCTCACCATCATGTGTGATATTTTTTCTCTTTTTAGTAATAGCCATTTCAACAGGAGTAAGATGATATCTCATTGTGTTTTTGATTTGCATTTCCCTGATGATTAATGATGTTGAACATTTCTGCATATGCCTCTTGGCTATTCGTATTTCTTTAGACAAATGTCTATTTAGCTCTTTTACCAACCTTTTAATAGGAGTATTCGGGTTTTGTTTGTTTATTTTACTGTTGAGTCATTTGAGTTACTTGTCTACTCTGGACATTAATTCCTTGTTGTATGGATATTCTGCAACTATTCCCTATAATTGAACAGGTTGGATCTTCAATCTAATTGATTACTTTGCTGTGCAAAAGGTTTTTATTTTAATGTATTCTCATTTGTCTATTTTTGTTTTAGTTGCTTGTGCTTTTGAGGTCTTAGCTATAAAATCATTGCCTAGACTAATGTTCTGAGGTGTTTTCTCTGTATTTTATTCTACTAGTTTTATAGTTTCAAGTCCTATGTTTTTTTGAGTTGAATTTTGTCCATGGTAAGAGACTTGGGTCTAGTTTTATTCTTCTGTATGTGGATATCCAGGTTTTGCAGCACATAAGGAAAATAAGCAGTTTTCTATAAGTTATATTGACTATATGACCTGACTTATTCATGTCATTCCATAATCTGTGATTCATTCATGTTTATCTTCTCCATTTCTAATCTAAGATTAATAAGTAAATATATGAGGCCACTAGTATCCTTTTTAAATTCTTTTAAAAACAGTTTTAAAATATGTATATATGTAGTTTTTTCAAGGAATATGTAATACTAGGAAGTTATTAAACTATTCATTAAATTTGTAATCCATTGAATGAACTCAAGAAAATATTCTAAACTTATTGTTCTACATTATGGGGGCCTTTGGTGGGTTTGTGCTGTAGGCTTATCTGACAGATTTGGTGGTAGTTTTGAGGGGTTTTGATACTGAAATGTATATTTTAAAATTGACCACTTCGGAGATTCTACAGAAATATTGAGGATTCTTACCTAACTGAATAACAGGTTTTCTCTAATTAAGGTTACCATTAAAAAACTACAAGAAGTCAAAATTTTCTTAAGACAGAAAACATACCATAGCACTTTTAAAACATGGTTTTTATAACGACACTTTTCTTTGTAAGTTTAACATATTAATTTTAGTTTCTACAATTATTATTATACTTATGAAACTGAGTATAGAAAAGGATAGAAAGGGAAAATATGCTATAAGGTAACTAGAGATGTTATCATTTTCATAATATTTTCTCTCTCTCTGCTAAGTGTTTCTTATGTTGACAGCCATTTAATTATATTTTTCTAAGTTTGAATAAGTCCATATTTTCCATTAAAATGTTTTAGGTTTGCGGGTATATGTGCAGGTTTATTACATGGGTAAATTGCATGACACAGAGGTTTGGTGTACAGATTATTTCATCAACCAGGTAATAAATGTAGTATTCAATAGTTGTTTTTTTCATAGTACTCAATAAGTGGTTTTTTTGAACCTCACCCTCGTCCCAACATCTACACTCAAATAGGCCCTGGTGCCTATTTTTCCTGACTTTGTGCCTATGTGTAGTAAATGATTAGGTCCCCACTTGTAGGTGAGAAGAAGCAGTATTTGTTTTTCTGTTTCTGTATTAATTTGTTTAGGATAATGTCCTCCGGCTGCATCTACGTTGCTGCAAAGATCATGAGCCCATTCTTTTTTTTATAGCTACAGAGTATTCCATGGTGTGTATGTACCACATTTTATTTATTCAGTCCACTGTTGATTGGCATTTAGGTTGATTCCATGTCTTTGCTATTGTGAATAGTGTTGTGATATATGTACATGTGCATGTATCTTTATAGTAGAATGATTTATAATCCTTTAGATATATACCCAGCAATGGGAATGCTAGGTCAAATAGTATTTCTCTTTTAAGTTCTTTGAGAAATCTCCAGATTTCCACAGTGGATGAACTAGTTTACATTTCCACCAGCTATGTATAAGAGTTCTCTTTTCTTTGCAAAGTCACCAGCATCTGTTTTTATTTTGTCTTTTTAATAAATAACTATTCCGTCTGATGAAGATTTTCTCTCATTGTGGTTTTGATTTTTATTTTGCTAATCATCAGTGATGCTGAGTGTTTTTATATGCTTGTTGGCCATGTGTATGGCTTCCTTTGAAGAGTGTATGTTCATGTCTCTACCCATTTTCTAATGGGATTGTTTTCTGCTTGTTGATTTAAGTTCCTTATAGATTCTGGATATTACACCCTTTATCAGATTCATCACTGACAAATGTTTTGTCCCATTCTGTAGGCTATCTGTATACCCTGTTGATAGTTTCTTTTGCTGTGCAGGAGCCCTTTAGTTTAATTTGGTCCCACTTGTCAATTTTTGTTTTGTTGCAATTGCTTTTGGAGTCTCTATCATGAAATCATTGCCTGGGCCAGTGTCCAGAATGGAATTTCCTAGCTTTTCTTCTAGGGTTCTTATACTTTTAGGCTTTACATGTAAGTCTTTAATCCATCTTGAGATCATTTTGTATATGGTAAGGGAAAGGAGGTCTAATTTAAATCTTTAGCATATGGCTTGCTAGGTTTCCCAGCACCACTTATTGAATAGGGAGTTCTTTCCCCATTGCTTGTTGTTATCAGCTTTGTCAAAGATCAGATGGTTGTAGGTGTACAGCCTTATTACTTGGTTCTCCAACGTATTCCATTGGTCTATACGTCTGACCAGTACCATGCTAGTTTGATTACTATAGCCTTGTAGTATAGTTTAAAGTCAGGTAGTGTGATATAACCAGCTTTGTTCTTTTTGCTTAAGATTGTTTTGGCTAAGCTCTTTTTTTTCTCCATATGATTTTCAGAATTTTTTTATAATTCTGTGAAAAATGTTATTGGTAGTTTGATAGCAATAGCATTCAATCTGTAAATTTCTTTGGGCACTGTGGTCATTTTAACAATATTGTTCCTTCCCACCTATGAGTATGGAATGTTTTTCCATTTGTTTGTGTCATTGCTGATTCCTTTCAGCAGTTTTTTTCAATTCTTGTTGCAGCCATGTTTCACTTCCCTGTTTACCTCTATTTCTGAGTATTTTATTCTTTTTGTGACAATTGTGAATGAATTGTGTTCTACATTTGGTTCATAGCTTGAACAGTATTGGTGCATGGAAATGCTTGCTGCTAATTTTTCTACATTGATTTCGTATCGTGAAACTTTGTTGAAGTTGTTTATCAGATGTGGGAAACTTTTGGCAGAAATTATGAAGTTTTCTAGGTACAGAACCATATCTTCTGCAAACAGGGATAGTTTGACTCTCTCACTCTTCCTATTTGCATGTCTTTTATCTTTCTTTTACCTGATTGCTTTTGCGAGTCTTCCAGTATTATACTGAATAGAAGCGATGACAGTGGGCATCCTGGTCTTGTTCTGGTTCTCAAGGGGAATGTTGCCAGCTTTTGCCCATTCAGTATGAGGTTGACTGTGGGTTTCTCATGGATGGCTCTTATTATTTTGATGCATATTCCTTCAGTGCATAGTTTTTTAAGGGTTTTTAATACCCAGGAATGTTGAATTTTATTAAAAGCTTTTTATACATCTATTGAGATGATCATGTGTCTTTTTAGTTCTGTTTATCACATTTCTTGATTTGCATATGTTGAACCAACCTTGCAACCCAGGTATGAAGTCTGCTTAATCATGGTAGATTAAGTTTTGATATACTCCTGGATATTTGCTAGTGTTTTATTGAGGATTTTTGCATCTGTGTTCAATAGGGATATTGGCTTGAAGTTTTTGTTTTGTTTTTTATTCTCACTGTGATTCTGCCAAGTTTTGATATGAGAATAATGCCTGCTTTCTCATGAGTGAGGGCAGAGTCCCTACTCCTCAACTTTTTGGAATAGTTTCAGTAAGATTGTTATCAGCTCTGCTTTATACACATGGTAAAATTTGGCTGTGAATCTGACTGGTCTAGGGCTTTTTCTGGTTGTAGGTTTTTCGTTACTGATTCAATTTCAGAACTCATTATATGTCTCTTCAGGGTTTTGTTTTCTTCCTGGTTCAATCTTGGAAGGTTGTATGTTTGCAGGAATTTATCCAATTTTTTTGGCTTTCCACTTTGTGAGCATAGAGATATTCATAATAGTCTCTGAGAGATCTTTTGTATATCTGTAGGATCGGTGTTAGTGTCCTCCTTGTGATTTATGATTGGGTTTATTTTGATCTTCTCTTTTTTTTCTTTATTACTCTAGGTGCTGGTGTATCAATCTTATTTAGTCTTTCAAAAATACACTTTTTAGTTTCCTTGATTTTTTGTATCTTTTTTTTGGTTATTTCTTTTTTTCTGCTAGCTTTGTGGTTGATTTCCTCTTGTTTTTCTGTTTCTTCTGGATGTGATGTTAGATTGTTAATTTGAGGTCTAAGTTTGTGATGTGGGCGTTTGGTGCTGTAAACTTTCCTTTTAACACTGCTTTATCTGTGTCCCAGAGATACTGGTACATTGTATCTTGGTTTTCTTTAGTTCCACAGAATTTCTGGATTTCTGCCTTAATTCCTTTGTTTACTCAAAATTCACTCAGAAGCAGATTATTTAATTTACATGTAATTGTATGGTATTGGGAAATCTTTTCATTGATTTCTATTTTTATTTTTCTGCAGTCTGAGAGTGTGGTTGGCATGATTGCAGTTTTTTTTGAATTTGTTGAAAATTGTTATAGGGCCTAGTGTGTCATTAATTTTAGATTATATGCTATGTGCAAATGAGAAAAAATGCACATTCTGTTCTTGTTGGGCAGTCTGTTCTTTAGATGCCTGTCAGGTCAAGTGTAGAGTTTAGTTCCCTAATGTGTTTGTTAATTTTCTGTGTATGATCTATCTAAAACTGTCAGTGGGGTGTTGAAATCTTCCACTATTACTGTGTGGTCATCTCATTCTCTTTGTAGCTCTCTGATATCTTGCTTTATAAATCTAGGTGCTTTGGTGGTGAGTGCATATGTATTTGAAATATTTAAGTCTTCTTTTTGAATTGAATATTTTGTCATACTGTAATGTCCTTCTTTGTCCTTTTTGATCATTGTTGGTTTGAAGTCTGTTTTTTTCCGAAACAAGAATAGCAACCCCTGCTCTTTTATGGTTTCCATTTGCTTGATAGATGTTTCTCCATCCTTTTACTTTGAGCCTATGGGTGTCTTTGCATGTGAAATGGGGCTCTTGAAGATAGCATACGGGTGGGTCTTGCTTCTTTCTCCAATTTGCTACTCTATGCCTTTTAAGTGGGGCATTTAGCCTGTTAATATTGATATGTGTGGATTTGATCCCATGATCATGTTTTTAGCTAGTTGTTATGTAAACATGATTGTGTAGTTGCTTTAGTGTATCAGTGGTCTATGTATGTAAGTGCATTTTTGTGGTGACCATTAACGGTCTTTCATTTCCATGTTTAGCATCCCTTAAAAAGCTCTTATAAGGCAGGTCTGGTGGTAATGAATTATCATAGCATTTGCTTGTCTGGAAGGGATTTCATTTCTCTTTGCTTATGAAGCTTCATTTGGCTGAATACAAAATTCTTTGTTGGAATTTTTTTCCTTAAGAGTACTGAATGTAGTCCCACCAGTCTCTTCTGGCTTGTAGAGTTTCTGCTGAAAAGTTCTCTGTTAACCTGATGGCATTCTCTTTGTAGATGAACTGTCCTTTCTCTGTAGTTGCCTTTAATATATTTTCTTTTGTATTGAGCTTAGAGAATATGATGACTATGTATCTTGGGGATGGTTGTCTTGTATAATATCTTACAGGGGTTCTCTGAATTTCCTGAATTTGAATGTAGACCTCTTTGGCAAGGTTGAGGAAATTTTTGTGGACAATATCCTCAAATATGTGTTCCAAGTTGCTTGCTATCTTTTCTTCTTTTTCAGGTATGCCGATAGGTCATAGTTTTGGTGTGTTTACATAATCTCATATTTCTCAGGGGTTTTGTTCAAGTTTAAAATTTTTTTTTCCATGTGCTCTTTCTTTTTCTTTTTCTCCCAGCTTTTCATTTTGAAAAGTTTAAGTTGTAGATAAATGTTAAAAAAAAAAAAAAAACAGAATAATAACCCCATTATGCTCTCTACCTGGATCCAACAATGAGAGTTTTCCCACATTTGTTTTTATCTCTTGCTATATCTATGCCTATATATATATATTTTATTGTACTTTAAGTTCTAGGGTACATGTGCACAACGTGCAGGTTTGTTACATATGTATACATGTGCCATGTTGGTGTGCTGTACCCATTAACTCGTCATTTACATTAGGTATATCTCGTAATGCTGAATCTCCCCCCCTCCCCCATTCCCCCTCCCCACAATAGGCCCCATATTTTAAATTAAAATTTATTTTTTTTTCTGACTGAGTTGATTTGAAGGACCAGTGTTTGAACTCTGAGATTCTTTCCTCATCTTGGCCCGTTCTGCTGTTAATACTTCCAATTATATAATAAAATTCTCGAAGTGAATTTTTAGCTCTATCAGATCAATGTGCTTCTTTCATAAAATGGTTATTTTGTCTTTCAGCTCTTGAATCATTTTGCTAGATTCCTTATATTTCTTGGATTGGGTTTCAATTTTCTCCTGAATATTGATAATCTTAATTGTCATCTAGATTCTGAAATCTATGTGCATTGTTTTAAGCTGTTTCATTATGGTTCAGAACCACTACTGGGAAACTAGTATGGTCACTTGTAGATAAGAAGACACTCTAGCTTTTAGAGTTGCCAGAGTTATTGCACTGGTCCTTTCTCTTCTGTGTGGGCTGATGTTCCTTTAACTGTTGTATAATTTGAGTATAGTCAGTTGGCTTCATTTCTGGATGTTTTCAGAGGGCCAAGGCATTGTGCAGGATTTTTGTAGCTAAATTCTTGCCCTTGGTTTCACAGGGGAGTATATTAGCAAAGTATTTTTGGTGTTATAGTTTGGGCTGCAATTCAGTAGATGACGCTCAGGCATAATGGCTGGTAGATACGCTCTTGTCAGCCATATGGCTCCTCTGTATTCCCTCATGTTTGCAACCATGCTCCCTCTTAGTGCTCTGAGAGTATAGGCTCCTCTCCCACTGGAGTGCTGGCCACAAATCTCAGCTTGGCATTTCTGAGTTTTGTACTGCAGCTATGGGATAAGCTCAGGCTTTTTGTTCACTCTCCAGCTTGTAGGCAACAGGAGCAGAGACTTTGGCAATGACAATGGCTGAAAGTCATTCACTTGTTATTGGGAACTCCACCCCAGAGAAATGTAGAGCCACTGCTAATTGGAATGATCAGCTGGGGATGGAGTGGCACATTACAGGTCTAAGCTAGGAGTTCCTACATTGTGAAGAGCGGGGGAGTGGGAAGCTCATGTGTCAGACACTCTGGCCTCCTCTCTGCAGGATAGCTGCAGCATGCTGGAGGTGCAAGCAAAGTAATCAGGGTCTTTACTCCCCAGCCCAAGGGCAGGAAGGGCATGTACCATGGAAATGGTCAAGGCAGAGGGGCTGTAAGTTGCCTGTGGGATTTCCACTCCAGAGAGACAGAGCCACTGCCAACGGGAATGTTCAGCCAGGGTTAGAGTAGAGGACTGTGCTATGGGCCCAAGCTGGGGGCACTGCCTGGTGAAGGGGAGGGGATCCAAGGGCTCACAGGGAAGAGAAACTGTCCTCCTCTACATTAGAGTAGCTGCCACATGCTGGAGGTGTGAGCAAAGCAATTGGGGTTTTTGTTTGCTCTTCAGGCCAAGTGCAGCAAGGGCAGGTGTCAATACAATGGCAATGGCAGAGAGCCTGTTGGTTGTCTCTGGGAATTCCACCCCAAAGAAACACAGAGCTTCCAATGACTAAAGTAATCAGGTGGGAGTAGTGTGGTCACACTGGAAACTCACTTGGGAGGCCTTGCCAATTGAGAAGCATTCTGGCTGCTTTCTGTATAGCAGCTGTGATATGCTGGAGGCATGCCACTGTTCATGCGCCCTTCACTGCCTCCCCAGATTGAGGGCAGTCACTTACCCTTTCCCTGTGGTAGGGAGCCTCCTTTGGCTCCATGCTAATCCCTGATAAATGACTGTCCTGCCTGTCTCCTTTCTGCTTTCCGTGGGCTGTTGTTGCTTTCTCAATGAATCCCAATGTGGACTCCTGTACAATCCACTCGAAGAGCTAGTGCTTATGTGCCACTCTCTCTCCTTTCTGCCAGAGCGACTCACACTAGCTGCTTCTAGTCAGCCACCTTGACCAAATAGATATTATACTTTATAATGGTATTGAAAGAGAATTTTGAAAACTGTCATATTCTTAGGTAATTCATAAATTATAGTTTGTCATCACTTAAATGACATACTTTGGTTATATTTCATCTCCATTTTAAAGTTAATAATTTCCCTTATTTACCCATATGTAGATGTAAGTAACTTGGCACATATATATCAAAGAATATTTTTTTTTTCTCTTTAATAAAGTTATATAGCCAAAGAAGCAGGAGATATTGAACTGGAAACTATACTCCAAATAAATATCTAAAATTTTCACTGTTTTTTTTTTTTTTTAAATCTTGCTCCCTGACTTGCTACCAAACTCACTAAGAGCACAACTGCCAGCTCTTGATTTACTTCAAAGGAAAAATATAACATCAGAAAAAAAAAAAAAAAACACAAAATGTCTTCTTCATATCAGAAATTTTCTTATAGAAAATATGTGCATAACATTTTAAATATTTTCAACAAGTATTGTTGCTTTCAGAATTACCAAAGAGTATTTTAATTTAATACTGCCTGACTTAAATTGAGATTTGCAGGGATTTAAAAGTATTGGTAAAGGATGGTATTCAAGTTGAATATATTAGCTATTTTCTGCCAAGTTGGAGTTCATTCACATTTGATAGGCAGTTAAAGTCTATATATACCTTTTTAAAGTGGTAGGCAGTTATACGTGGAAAATTCTATTTACAAAGCCTTGAAAACTGCATAATATAATGAGAAAATTCATGAGACCCGTGTCAAAAAAAAGTCAAGAAGGACTTCTTTTTTTTCTTTTTTCCTTTCTTTTTCTTTTTTGAAATAGAAGGACTGTCACTGTGCCCTTTGTTATAATGGATGAGACAAAATGGATAGAGAATAAAGAATGATAGCTATTCTGAAGAATTCTGGCACTTCATATGATTGATCCCAAAAGCAACCTGGAGTGTGTTGTTTAAAACAAGATTATAAATATCTTTCATCTTGACATTTTTTATGCTAGAAAAGATGTTTAAGGAATCCTAGTCATGATAGGATATTGTATGTCACTTCCAAAAATGTGTGAACATACTTATTTTTATAAATATGTTTATATGTTCAAAATAATTATCTTCCCTTTTCTCAGTAAAGATTAACAACCTTGACTTATATATCCCACAACAGGTAATAAAAAAAATTGAAATACATCAGGAAACATGTTTTTGTTATCTATCACTGGATAAGATACCACCCCAAAATTAGTTGTTTAAAACAATAATTTTTGTATTATCTCTAACTGTTATGTGTGTTGACTAGGCTTAGCTAGGTGGTTCTAACTAGGATAACTTGGTAGTTGTACTCGATAGTGGTTGGGTGGAACTTCTGGAAGGGTAGGGACAGAAGCTTAGAGAAAACTCTGCCCTGAAAAGACATGTATTAACCTGGTAACAATTATCAAAATCAATTACTCGAAGCCTCTGGAGATTCATCAAAAGGCTAGCAACAAACTGAGAATAAGTTATTAAATGAAACTCAAACTATGTAAGAACTGTAAGAGATCCTGCCTTTTGAACTAATGACTATAATTATAACCCCCTGACTTGGTGGCTGAGTGGCAGTCCCAATCTCCACAATATCCTGGGGTGGAAGAGCCATTCAGAGTAGTAACCAGTGAACATTAGCAGATTCTCTTTTTACATCCCTGTGCTGGGGAAGAGTTCTATCATGTGGCTAGTAGCAGCAGTGTAGCTCTCAATTCCCCATCTGCAACCCTTGCTATGTAGGATGGATCCAGGCCAAGGAGCAAGTGAAGAAAGAAGACCCATTACCCACACAGCTGTTTTGCAAGAGAGCTCCAGAGGGCTTGCTAGGCAAGTGGCAGCTCCCATCTGCACCAGTTGTGTATAATTAAAGAACTATTCCAGGTAGATTCAGCAGCTGGTCAAAATCAGCATATTCAATTCTCTTAGATTCTGGGCTGTGGGAGTTCTATATCGGGTGGTGGCAGCAACAAGGGAGCAACACTGATCTGCCTACCTACTCCCCGCCCCCGGCCCCCCCCGGCCCCGCCCAGTGCTTGCTTTCTATGGGGAATCCTGAGGGAATGCCTGGTGAAAAGCAAATTTTTCCCACCTAGTTCCTGCTCCATATCAAAGAGGTCTGCCTAGGAGAAGGTCAAAGCAAGCCTTACACCAAGCACCTGCCAAGGCTGGGTATCAATGTGGAGCAAGTAATGTCTGAGAATATTGCTGAAAATAATAAACCCATCAGTTAGCAATTGGAGAAGGCTAATAGCTCAGTGGGATAACAATACAGTAAATCAACTATAAGTTTAATGGGAAGATCAAGGAAAGAGAGAGTCAAAGTCCAGCTAAAGCCAGACTCATCTCTGAAGGTCAGGAAAACTGTTTGTATGCCAAAGTGTAACCTTCTGAGGACCATATCAAGGTTGCACACTTCAGGAGAAAGGTATTTCATTGAGGTAGCCCAGCCGTGTCAACCAAGAAATAAACACCAGCAATAAGTAGCCTTGTGGAGTTTTATATCCAAAGTTGACATAATATACTATCTAAAATATCCATTTTCAACAAAATATTATGAAACATGCACAGAAATATAAAAATCAGACCCATAATCAAAATTGAAATAAATAATATCTGCCTTTGAGGGTATACAGATGTTAGTCTTCTCAGACAAAGCTTCAAAGAAAATGCTATAAATAGGTTTAAAAAGCAAAGGGACATAATGTACTTTAAAAAATTAAAGAACAGTATGGTAACAATGTCTTTAGAATATTATCAACAAAAATATACTTTTTTAAAGAATCAGAAGGAAATTCTTGAGTTAGAAGGTACAATAACAAAAATTACATTGACTAGTAGGGCTTAACAGTAGGCTTGAGCTGACAAAGGAAAGAATTAGTAAATTTCAAGGTAAATCAATAGAGATTATGCAAAATGAAGAACAGAGAGAAAAAAATTAAACTAATTAGCAGCTCAGACAAATATGGGACATCATTAAGCACAACAATATACTTGCAATGGGAGTAACAAAAGGAAAGATTTTAAAAAGCATTAAAAGTGTTCAGATAATAACTGAAAACTTCCAAATTTGATGAAAAACATTAAAATATATTTTTAAAACTTGACAAAATCCACCTGGAATAAACACAGGATCCATACCTAGAAGTATCTGATAGTCAGCATGTTGAAACTGACAGATAAAACAAAACCTTGAAAGCAGCAAACAAAACCAAACCTCATCATATACAAGTGAACCACAATAAGATTAATAGGTGGCTTTTCATTAAAAAAAAAAAAAAAAAAAAAAAATGGCTGCCAGAAGTCAGGGGGATGACATTACAGAAGAATGAAAGGCAATGAAAGAAAAACATCTGTCATCCAAGAATCTTATATCCAGCAAAAGTATCTTACAAAAATACAGAAACAAAAATATCAAAGAATTTGTGGCTAAAAGACTCTCCTCACAGGAAGTACTAAAGGAAGATTTCATGCTGAAACCAAGGAACATCATACAGTAATTTGAATCTACATTAAAAAAAAATGTTGATGTTGGCAGTTACACAAGCAATGTTAAAATAAAATATAAATGTATATTCATTTTCCTCTCAACATATGTAAAAAGAAAATTTATAAAATGTGATAATTGTATTGTGAGACCTATATAGAAAAACTATTTTCCTACTTGACATTAAATGATAACTTCGATCTATAGGAATAAATAAAGAGAACCTGATAGTGTAAATAAGAAAAATTATGTAAGAAGCCTCGCAAATATATACTTGTTCTTCTCTCTGATCTTAGCTTCCTTAAAAATATGTAAAAACATATTCAATAGTAAATATAGCAATATATTGTCAGGTTTTATCTATATATATATGCACATACATGTATGACATGTTTATAGCAACGAATTCACAAAATGGGCAGAAAACAATGGAGCTGTATAGTGGTAAAGATTCTACATTCCATTTCATTTAATTTAGTATAGATTTAAAGTGAATTCTGATGAGGTAAGATGCATATTGTAAGCCCTAGAGCAACTATTTATAAATAACTAAGAAGCTATTGTTAAAATATTACAGGAATAAAAACGTTATTCTAAGAAGTATTTGTTTAATGAAAATGAAAACAGGGAAGGAAAAAAACCAGCAGAAAAAGACATGGGAAATGTAGAAGAAATAAATCAAAATGACAAATGCCAATCAAGTCATATTGATAACATCAAAGATAAACAGATTGAACAGTTCAATGTAAAGGCAGATTTTCATACTGGATTTTTAAAAAAAGATTCATATAATATATGTGAAAGACACATTTTAGATTCAAATTATAAATAGATTTTAAAATTTATGAGAAAAAACATAACATACTAATTGGAATCATAAGAGAACTGGTGTGTCTGTACTAACATAAAATAGACTTTAAAATGAAAAAAAATTTCCAACAATAAGAACATTTTAGAATTATGAAAGTTTTGTCTATAAGCAAGAAATAATTATAAGATTGTATGTACCTAAGAATACAACTGGAAAATACATGAAACAAAAATGGTGGAAGTGAGAGCAGAAATAAGAAAATTCAATAATAGTAGTTGGAAACTTCAAAATCCAACTATCAATAATAGATACAACAGCTAGGCAGAATATCAAGGATAAAAAATAGTATAAATGAACTTGACCTAACAGACCTTAATAAAACACTGTGCCCATGAATAACAAAATACACAGTCTTCTAAAAACTATGTGAAATATTTGCATGATACTATATCACAGTACAAACCTTCATGAATTTGAAATAATTGAAACCATAGAAAATATGTTCTCTAACTACAATGGAATTAAATTAGAAGTTAATAACAAAAGGAAAATTTTAGAAACTCACAAATATGTGTAAATTACAAACCACATACACAAATAACCAATGGGTCAGAGACAAAATCTCAAAGGAAATTAGAAAAGAAAACAACTTTGAGGGGAACAGAAATGAAAACACAACATAACTGAACTTAATGGAATTCAACTAAAGCAATGCTGAAATGATTTTTATGCCTACAAATACCTTTATTAACAAGAGAAAAATCTCAAATCAGTAACCAAATTTTCCGATATAAGATACAGGAAAACAACAGTAAACTGAATCCAAAGCAATCATATGAAAGAACATAATATAGAAAGGAGTAGACATAAACGAAGCGTAGAATAGAGAGAGAAAAATCAGCAAACTGAAGTTTGTTCTTTGGAAACATCAACAAAACTGACAAATCTTTTGGTAGGCTGACAAAAACAACACTATCAAAATCGCAAAAAGAGAGGACATAACTATAAATCTCACAAAAGCAAAAAAAAAAAAAAAACTCATTAGGGAGTATTATGAAGAAACATGTAAACTAACATGACATATCAGATGGATAAATACTTTAAAACAGCACAAACAACAGGAGTTGACTCAAAAAGAGAAAGAAAATTTGAATTGACCAATAACAATGGAAAAGATGGAATTAATAACTAGATAACCTAAATATAAAGTAAAGCCCGGGCCCAGATGACTTCATTGATCAATTCTACCAGACATTTAGAGAATGATTAATTCCAATCCTTTAGAAAGGATTGGAAAGGATTAATTCCAATCCTTTTATACTTCAAAAATACAGAAGTGGGAATACCTGCCAACTCACTCTATAATGCTAGCTTTATTCTGATACCAAAAGCAAACAAGAACATCACTAAAGGAAAAGTTATAGGCCATAAGCCTTATGAATATAGATCCAAATATGCTAAACAACTAAATAGTACAAAACTAATCCAATGTATAAAAAAGAAACCAAAGACATGGTTTTATGTGTGTGTGTGTGTATGTGTATGCATATATGTATATTAATATACATATATTACATGTTTTATGTGTACATACACACACATATACATATACAGGTGAAATTTATCCTAGATTTCAGGAATGCAAGTATGGTTTAAAATTCAATAGTCTTTCAGGAATGCAAGTATGGTTTAAAATTCAATAGTCAATCAATGTAATACACCATATCAATAGAATAGAGGACAAAAAATGACGTGAGCAGACATCACTCCTAAAACATTTGTTTAACATTGTACTAAACATCCTAGCAAGACTGATTTGGCAAGAAAACAATAAAAAGCATCAAGTTTGAAAAAGAAGAAGTAAAACTCTATTTGCAGAAGACATTATATTATATATAGAAAATCCTAAAGAATCCACTAAAAACCTGTTAGAACTAATAAATAACTTCTTCAAAGTTATAGGTTACAAGATCAATGTACAAAAATAAATTTTATAAGCACTAGCAGTGAAGAAAGTGAAAATGAAATTAAGAATGGTTTGGTTTATATTATCCTCAAAAATGATGAAATATTTAGGAATAAATTTAGCCATAATAGTATAAGAGTTGTACAGTAGATATTACAAGACATTGCTGAAAGAAACTATAGAAGATCTAAATCAAGGGTGTCCAATCTTTTGGCTTCCCTGAGCCACGTTGGAAGAAGAAGAATTGTCTTAGGTCACACATAATATACACTAATACTAATGATAACTGATGAGTGAAACAAAAAAAATAGGAAAAACAATCTTATAATGTTTTAAGAAAGTTTAGGTGCATGTGTTGAGTCGCATTCAAAGCCATCGTGGGCTGCATGTGACCCTGGACCAAGGGTTGGGCAAGTTTGATCTAAATTAAAAAAAAACATGCCATCTTCTTGAATTGGAAGACTTGATATCATTAGAATGGCAATATTTGCCAAAATGATATACAACAATCAATTGATCTGCAGCAATCAATGCAACCCTATCAAAAATCCTAACCTCAATTTTTTTGCAAAAATTGACCTGCTCATCCTAAAATTAATGTGGAATCACATGGGATCCAAAGTAATTAAACTAATCTTTTAAAAAGAAAAACAAATTGAAGGACTCATAGATTCCAATTTAACATCTTATTACAATGCTATTATAATTGAAGGGGAGTGGCAGTGGTGTACATGCAGGCATATAAGCCACTGGAATTGAATTGAGAGTCCAGAAATAAATCCTCACATTTTGGGCAATAGAACTTGATAAGGGAACAAGACAAAATAGAAATGAACTTTGTTTTAATTAATGCTGCTGAGACAATTGTATATTCATATGCAAATTAGTGAACTTGCATACTTGCCTCACCTCATATGCAAAAATTAACACTAAAATAAACAGAGACTGAAATATAAGAACTAAAGCTATAAAACTCTTGGCCAGGCATGGTGGCTCATGCCTGTAATCCCAGCACTTTGGGAGGCTGAGGCAGGTGGATCATGATGTCAAGAGATCAAGACCATCCTAGCCAACATGGTGAAACCCTGTATCTACTAAAAAAAAAAATACAAAAAATAGCTGGGCGTGGTGGTGCAAACCTATAGTCCCAGCTACTTGGGAGACTGAGGCAGGAGAATTGCTTGAATCCAGGAGGTGGATGTTGCAGTGAGCCGAGATCGTGCCACTGCACTCGACAGGCTGACGACAGAGCGAGACTCCATCTAAAAAAAAAAAAAAAAAAAAACTGTTATGAGAAAATAAGTGTAAATGTCCATGACCCTGTTTTAGGGAATGACACCAAAAACAAAAACAGAAGAGAGAATAGCTTAATTAATCTTCATCAAATTTTAAAACTTTTATGTTTAAAAAATCACAATGAAGAAAGTCAAATGACAGCTCACTGAATGGGAAAAAATGCAAACTATATATTAGATAGAGGACTTGTATCCAGACCCTGTAAAAAATTTTACAATTCTATATTAAAAGAACAAACAATTCAATTAGAAATGACAAAAGATATGAACAGATATTTCTCCAAAACAGATATACAAATGGCCAGTAAGTGCATGAAATGATATGTCACATCATGTTTAAGTAGAGAATTCACTGGAAACAATTAAATGCAACTTCATACCCCCTTCGATGGTTATGATGAAAAAGACATGGAATTACAAGTGTTGGTGAAAACAAAGAGAAATCTGAACACATATACATTGTTTGTGGAAACATAAAATAGCTCAGCTGCTTTGGAAAACAGTTTGGCAGTTTCCCAAAATGTTAAAGTTACCATTCCACTCCAAGTGATACAGCAAAAATAATTAAAAACAGGTATTTAAGCCTAAACTTACACAGACATTCATAGCAACATATTCACAGTAGCCAAATAGTGGAAACAGTCCAGATGTCAATCAACTGATGAAGGAATACACAAAATTTGGTATATTCATACATTGAAATATTATTCAGCCATAAAAATAAATGTAGTACTGATACATGCTACGACATAAATGAACATTGAAAATGTTGAGTAACAAAAGCCAATCACAAAAGACCTCATATAGTGTTATTCATTTTCTAGGAAATGTCCACAATATGTAAATCTATAGAGATAGAAACTAGATTAGTGGTTTTCTGAAGCTCAGAGTGGAGGGAGAAATGGAAAGTGACTGCTAATGTGTATAAGATTTCTTAGGGAGTGATGACTATATTCTCAAATTATGATTGTAGTGATTGTGACAGGACTCTGTGAACATCATACAAATACATTATATACTTTAAATAGGTGTTTATAAATTATATCTCATTTTTAAATGGAATAACAGAAGAAGAAATGCCATATAAGATGATGTAACTGGGTCATTTGCCTCTAATATTGGATTCTGCATGGCTCTCATATTCTGGCTGCACATTTATGAGCTGTGCCTGTGTTCCCTGTGGATACTGAGTGCTTTTGGCACAAATTCTTTTCTTTATTTCTGATTCAGTGGTTCTCAACACCTAGCTTAGCAGATCTATGTGTGGTCCCTAGTAGGGAATGAGGTGCCTTGCTGTTTCCAGGAAAGACCTGGGCTTTTGAGTGCCAAAAAGGCATAGATGGGTATCAGATTATAAGTGAATTGTGAAACTGGATTAGACTCTGAAACCTGACAGACTTCTCTTCTCCCGCTCCCATTTCTAGTCCATTTCCAAACATTAAGGGATCTGGGGTGGTTGGATAACGCATTTAGCAATTTGAAACTAATAAGATATTTAAAAAAAAAGAACTGTTGCTGGGACAGGAAACATATGAAGGCTAGACTAAGCTAGATGTTCAAGATTATTTACTTACATGGCTGATAGCCAGTTGGTGCCATTTGTCAGCTGGAAACTCAGCTGTGATTGTCAGATGGAACACCTGTACATAACCTCTGTTTTTAGTTTGACTTTCTCACCACACAGAGGCACATCTACCTTGCTTATCTTCGTCTCAGTGATGTGTACATACTCCTTTACCATTTGTATGGTTCAATTGATCTGAGTCTCAAACTGTTTCTTTCTCTCATCGCTCTCCCATCCCAAATTACTCCCATAACCATACAAAAAACTCAAGGACAAAAAAGCAAATATTTTCTTAATTCCCACTGTGACTATTGCTCCATCTTTCTCCTGATTTGGCTCCTCTTCAAAATATATATCATGATAGCTAGGCATGGTGGCACACACCTGTAGACGTAGCTACTCAGGAGGCTGTGATGGGAGATTCATTTCAGCCCAGGAGTTTGAGGCTGCAGTGAACTATGATTGCACCACTACTCTCCAGGCTGTGGAACGGAGCAAGACTCTGTCTCATAAATAAGTTAATTAAATAAATGAATGAATTTAAAAATATAAAATATTCTCTATTTTTATCAAAGCATAGAATAACACTTAACAAAGTTTCTGGAGTCTGACCACCTATGCTTTTATGATCTAATAAACACTGACTCCACCACTAACCAACACTGTGTGACTTTGGACAGTAACAACTTTTAAATGATTTAATTTACTCATCTGTGAAATGGAGGTAACAAATAATACCTAACTCATTGCTTTTCTGTGAGTATTAAATTAGATTACGCATGTAAAATGTTTAAAATATTTCCTGAAACAATGTGCACAATAAATTATACTTACTTATTTTTATTTAGTTTATAGTATTAAATCATGCTAAAAAGCATTTATTTTTATTATTATAAATGCTTGACTTTTTCTTCCCCTTAACCACCCCCACCCCACATTTTACTCCCTAGAGGCAATCACTTATGTTTTCATTAACTCTTCATACAGATAGTTACCTCTACATTCTTAAAAGAAGAAAGTATGATAGCTTAGGTTCATTATTTTTCACATTGTTCTTTGATTTCCTATAATTGTAGATGAGAATTTCAACTCTTTCACACATCATCTGTCTCTCCATCATCTCTATTTAATCACATGGCATTAAGAAAAAGAAACATATTCAACCAGGAAGAGGTGGAGCGAGATGGCCAAATGGAACCCTCCAGTAATTGTTCCCCCTGCTGGAACACAAGATTAAACAACCACCCACACAAGAAAGCACCTTCATAAAACCCCAAAATCAAGTGAGTAATCAGGTACCTAGTTTTAACATTACATCAAGGAAAGAGGCACGAAAAGAGTAAAAAAAAAAAAAAAAAAAAAAAGTCTTAAATTGCCAACACCACCTCTCCCCCAGCCCCTGACACTGGCCACTAAGAGAGGAGAGAAAATCTGTGTGCCTAGGGGAAAGAGAGCACAATGATTGCGGGACTTTTCATTATAACCCAGTGCTACCCTGTCACAGAGAAAAGTTACACAGAATTGAACTCTGCAAGTGCCCAGGGAGCATGGGTAGAATTCAGTTCTGTCATAGCTGGAAGGGAATCCTCTATCCTAGTGATTGGAGCCTGAATTACAGCTAGCCACACCACCATGGGCTAAAGCACTCTAATGTCCTAAATAAACTTGAAAGGCAATCTACGGTACAAGGACTACAGTTCCTAGCCCAGTTCTCTTGCTGTGCTGGGCTCAGAGCCAATGGATTTGGGGTGCATGTGACCTAGTGAGATACAAGCTGGGGAGACCAAGGGAGTGCTTGTGTTACCCCTCCCCCAACCTTCGGCAATGCGGCTCACAGCTTCAGGAGAGACTCCTTCCTTCCACTCAAGATGAGAAGAAGGAAGAGTAAAGAGAGCTTTGTCTTGTACCTTGGATACCAGCTCAGCCACAGTAGAATGTGGCACCAGCCAGAGTCCTGAGGCCCACATTCCAGGCCCTAGCTCTTGGACAACAATTCTAGACATATCAAAGACCAGAAATTAACCACTTTCCTTGAATAGAAGGACCAAGTCCTGATAGGATTTATCACCTTCAGTTAAAGATCACTTATGCCATAAATAAGCATCAGCAGTACCCAGGTTGCACTTGCTACAGGCCTTGGGTCAGACCCAGGCCTGTGCTGGTTTCAGGTGTGACCTAGCACATTCCAGCTCTGGTGGCCATGGGGAAAAACTCCTTCTGCTTGAGGAAAGGAGAGGAAAGAATAAAAAGGATTTTGTTTTACAGCCTGGGCACCAGCTCAGCCACACAGTGGAGTAGAGCATCATGTGGGTTTCTGAGGTCCCTGATTCCAGGCCTTGGCTCCTGGATGGCATTTATTGACCCTGGGCCAGAGGGGAGACAACTGTCCTGAAGGAAGAGACCAAGGCCTGGCAACATACACCACAAGCTGACTGAAGAGCCTTTGGGCCTTTAGTGAACATCACTGGTAACCAGGCTGTATTTATCACAGGCCTGGGGCATTTTGGCCACTGGGAGAGATTCCTGCATCAGGAAGGAAGAATAGTGGGAATGACTTTGTCTTGTGGCTTGAGTACCAGTTCAGCTTTAGTAGAATAGACAACCAAATAGATATCCAAGGTTCCCAACTCCAAGCCTAGGCTCCCAGATAGTACTGATCTACCCTGGGATCAGTGGGGATCTGACCTCCCTGAAGGGGAGGTCACAAGCCTGGCTGGATTTGCCACCTGCTGACAAAAGAGCCCCTGGGCCTTGAGTGAACACCAGTGGTAGACAGGCAGTTGTCTCCATGGCCCTTGGATGAAACAGTGCTATGCTGGCTTTGGGTCTGACACATGTAGTCCCAGTGGTGCTATGTCACCCCCACCCCCACCCCAGCCCCAGGCAGCACAAAGAGATACTACGTTTCTTTTGGAAAAAGTAATGGAAGAGAACAAGGTTCTCTGCTTGACATTCCAGAGAATTATCCTGAATCTCAGTCAAGACCACCAAGGTGGTACCTCTATAAGTCTGCAAGAGTCACAGCATCACTGGGCTTGAGGTGCACCCTAATAAGATATGACTGCGGTGACCAAAGACTTAAATAAAAACACTGAATTTCCTTTGAATACGTGGAAAGCCATCCAAGAAGGATGGGTACAAATAAACCCCTGTTGTGAAGTCAACAACAAATATCTAATTTGTCAATGTCCAGATGTCAACAAATATCCACAACCATCAAGACAATCCAGGAAAGTACGGCCTTACCAAATGAAGTAAATAAGTAACCAGGGACCAATCCTGTAGAGACAGAGGTATGTCACCTTTCAGGCAGAGAATTGAAAATAGCTGTTTTGAGGAAGCTCAGTGAAATTCAAGATAACACAGAAAGGCCCGGCATGGTGGTTCATGCCTGTAATCCCAGCACTTTGGGAGGCCGAGGCAGGAGGATCACTTGAGGTTAGGAATTCAAGACCAGCCTGGCCAACTTGGTGAAATCCCATCTCTGCTAAAAGTACAAAAAAATAGGTGGGTGTGGTGGCACATGCCTGTAATCCCAGTTACTCAGGAGGCTGAGATAGGAGAATCGCTTGAACCCAGGAGGCAGAGGTTGCAGTGAGCTGAAATTGCACCACAGCACTCCAGCCTGGGCAACAGAGTAAGACTCTGTCTAAAACCAAACAAACAGAAACCCATACATTTGATAGGAAATTCAAAATTCTATCAGATAAATTTAACAAAGAAATTGAATTTTTTTAATTAAGCAGAAATTCTGGAGCTGAAAACTTTAATTAACATACTGAAGACTCCATCAGAGTATCTCAACAGCAGAATAGATCAAGTAGACGAAAGAATTAATGAGTTGGGAAACAGGCTATTTCAAAATACACAGTGAGAGCACACAAAGGAAAAAAGAATTAATGAAGCACACCTACAGTATCTAGAAAATAGCCTCAAAAGTGCAAATCTAAGAGTTATTGGCCTTAAGGAGGAGGTAGAGAAAGAGATAGGGGTAGAAAGTTTATATAAAAGGATATCAGAGAACTTTCAAACCTGGAGAAAGATATCAACATTCAAATATAAGAAGGTTATAGAACACCAAGCAGATTTAACCCAAAAGATTACCTCAAGGCATTTAATATTCAAACTCCCAAAAGTCAAAGATAAAGAAAGTGTCCTAAAAGTAGCAAGAAAAAAGAAATAACATAAAATAGAGCTCCAGTACATCTGGCAGCAGACTTGTCAGTGGAAACCTTACAGGCCAGAAGAGAGTGGCATGACATATTTAAAGTGCCAAAAGAAAAACAAAATCCTACAATAGTATATTCAGTGAAAATAGACTTCACACACAAAGTAGAAATAAAGACTTTCTCAGAAATACAAAAGCCAAGGGATTTTGTCAACACCAGTCCTGTCCTACAAGAAAGGCTAACGGGAGTCTTTCAATCTAAAAGAAAAGAACATTAACAAACAATAAGAAATATTACCAGTGAGTACAAAACTCAGTGGTAATAAAAACTACAGAGATAAACACAGAATATTATAATACTGTAATTGTGTCCTATTAACTCATATCTTGAGAAATACTAAAAGAAACTATCAAAAATAATAACTATTTTATACAACTTTTCAAGACATACTGCAAAAAGATATAAATAGAAACAACAAAAAGTTTAAAAGTATGAAGGACCATTGGGTCAATTAACAAATTAAGTACAAAATTTAAAAATTCCTTGAAACAAATGAAAATGGAAACTTAGCATGCAAAAACCTATGGGCTACAACAAAAACACTACTAAGATGGTTTATATAAATGTTTGCCTACATAAGAAAAGTAGAAGAACTTCAAAGAAACAAACTAATGATGTACCTAAAAGTACTAGAAAAGCAAGAGCAAAACAAACTCAAAATTAATAGAATAAAAGAAATAAAGATGAGAGCAGAAATAAATGAAATTGAAAGGAAAAATATAAAAGATCAACAAAACACAACATTGTTTTTTAAAGTAAACAAAAGATTTAACCTAAGAAAAATGGAAGAGAACCAAATAAGTAAAATCAGAGATGAAAAAGGAGACATTAAAACTGAAACCACAGGAATTCAAAAGATCATTTGAGACTACTATGAGCAAGCATATGCCAATACATTGGAAAACCTGGAAGAAACAGATAAATTCCTAGACTCATACAACCAACAAAGATCGATTCATGAAGTAATTCAAAACCTGAATAGACAATAACAAGTAATGAAATTGAAGACATAAGGAGAAGTATCCCAGTGAAGAAAAGCATAGGACCCAATATCTTCAATGCTAAATGTTAGCAAACATTTAAAGAACTAATACCAACCCTACACAAAATATTCAGAAAAACAGAGGAGGAGGGGTTATTTTCACTCATTCTCTGAGGCCAATATTACCCTAATACCAAAACCAGACAAAAACATATCAAAAAACAGAAAACTGCAGGCCAATATTCCTGATGAATATTCATGCAAAAGAGCATTGTCTTTTATATTTTTCTCTTTTGTTTATTTGGCATCTGTAATTACATCTTCTTTTAAATCGCAAATAATTTTTATTGTTTGCCGATTAGTGATCAATGTTCCCAACAGTATCAACTAAGCAGTCCTTTTGTCAATTTATTCTTTCGTATCACTTTTAAAATACATCAACTCACCTTAAATACATGCGTCTGTCTTTAAGTTTGTAAAGAAATTTATATTTAAAATATTTACATATTCATGAGATGTTACAAAATACTACAGAGGATCCTTTATATATTTTGCCTAGATTCCCCTCTGAGCTTACTTGTTTCATTAGCCTTTTACTTATTCCCTTACCTATATCTTAGTGTGCATTCTTTAAGTTAAATAATGGGCTCTGCACAAATTCTGTTGCTTTTGTAAATAGCACTTGATTTGTTCTTACATTTTATGTTTGGTTTTACTAGCATGGAATAAAATTACTAACTTCTGTGGTTTGATTAAATATTTAGTAGCTTCACTGTGCTCTCTTATTAGTTCTAATGCCTTGTCTGTTCTTTCTTGCTTTTTTTTAATGCAGATCATCATAGCATGTACCAAACTCAGATTTATACCGTCTAATTCTTAGCTTTCATGTTTCCCCTTTTTGTTGTCCTATAGTAATGGTCAGGAATACAAATACTTTGTTAAATGATAACGATGATATAAATCATGCTTGCCTTGCTTCTGATTTAAAAAGAATATATCTCAAGTTTGCTGCTGTAGGTTTTTGTTACATAATTATTTCTGAAATTCATATTCTCCTTGATTCAAGTTACTATAATAATTGTATTAAGATAGCTTTGATATTTCTCATTTAAAGTGGAATACAGTTAATTACATTTATAGATTTCCTGATGTTGACACTTTCTAGATATTCTGATGTATTCCTGATAAAAGCAAATCACTCTACTTGAAAATACGTCTCTTAAATGTAATCATCAGATTTGTATAACTTACTGCTATGTTAACAGGTCAAGTAAGCCTATAATTTTATTTTACTATCTTTAAAAGTACCTTGAAATCAAGGTTGTATACTAGCCAAATAAAATGAATTGTCAGTTTTCCTTTTGTTAAGTTACAGCTTCTTTCCCTTCTTAAAAAATTTTATTTTAAGTTAAGGGGGTACATGTGCAGGTTTCTTACATGGGTAAATTCCATGTCTCTAGAGTTTGATACATGAATGATGCTGTCACTCAGGTACTGAGTGTACTACCTGATAGCATTTAAACCCTGTCCTGCCTCTAATTCTCCCTGCAAGTGGTCTCAAATGTCTGCTGTTTTCATCTTTGTGTCCTTGTACACTCATTATTTTTTATGTTTTTTTAAATTTTATTTTCAATTCGGGGGTACAGATATAGGTATGTTACATGGCTATATTGTGTGATGTTGAGGTTTGGGGATGAATGATCCCATCACTCAGGTACTAGGTATAGTACCTCATAGTCAGGTTTTCAATCCTTGCCCCCATCCCATCCTCCCATCTCTAGTAGTCTCCAAGGTTTGTTGTCCTCATCTTTGTGTCTGTGTGTACTCAGCATTTACCTTCCACTTATAAGTGAGAACATGCAGTATTTGGTTTTCTGTTCCTCATTAATTTGCATAGGATGATGGCCTTCAGCTGCATCCATGATGCTGCAAAGAACATGATTTCATTCTCTATAGCTGCGTAGTATTCCATGGTATATATGTACCAATTTTTTTCTGTGAAAGCAAGCCTGTAATATTTTATTTAGTATTTAGACATTAATCTGTGTATTTGTGTCTTTGAAACAAAATTATTATTATTTTTTGTTTACCATGTTTTTTTTTTTAATCTTAGGTTCCAGGGGTACATGTACAGGTTTGTTACTTGGGTAAATTGCATGTGACTGAGGCTTGGTGTATGAATGATACTATCATCCAGGTAGTGAGCATAGTGCCTGTAAACTAGCTTTCCAACCCATGCCCCACTCTAATCTTTCTGCTCAAACAGTCCCAGTGTGTATTGTTCTCATTTTTCTGTCCATGTATATTTAACGTTTATCTTCCATTTGTAAGTAGAAACATTCAGTATTTAGTTTTCTGTTCCTACATTAATTCACTTAGAATAATGGTCTCCAGCTGTATCTATGTTGCTGCAAAGGTCATATTTAATTCTTTATAATGGCTGCATAGTACTCCATGATGTATATGTACCACATTTTCTTTATCCAGTCTACCACTGATGGACATGTAGGTTGATACATGTCTCCACTGTTGTGAACACTGCTATCATGAACATACATGTGCATGTGTTTTTATGATAGAATGATTTATATTCCTTTGCATATATACCCAGTAATGGGATTGCTGGGTCAGTGATAGTTCTAAGTTCTTTGAGAAATGTCCAAACTGCTTTCCACAGTGACTCAACTAATTTGCTGATATGGTTTGGGTATTTTGTTCCCTCCAAATCTCATGTCGAAATGTGAACTCCAATGTTGAAAGTGGGTGTGGTGGGAGGTGTTTGGGTCATGGGGGCAGATGCCTCATGAATAGTTTCTTGCCCTTTCCATGGTAATGAGTGAGTTCTTTTTCTGATAGTTGAGATCTGGTTGATTAAAAGAGCCTGGAACATTCTTATCTCTGTCCTGCTCCCTCTCACACCAGGTGTGGCACACCTGCTTCCCTTTGCTTTCCACCATGATTGTAAGCTTTACAAGGACCACACCAGAAGCACATGCAGAATTTTGCTTAATGTACAGCCTACAGAACCATGAGCCAAATAAACCTATTTTCTTTATAAATTACTGAATCTCCTGTATTCCTTTACAGTAGTGCTAATGGATTAACACAGAAAATTTGTACCAATCAGTAGGGCATTGCTATAAAGATAACTGAAAATGTGGAAGTTTTTAAGTGGGTAATAAACAGAGGTTGGAAGAATTTGGAGGGCTCAGAAGAATGCAGGAAGATGAGGCAAGTTTGAAACTTCTTAGAGACTCGTTAAGTAGTTCTCACCAAAATGCTGACAGAAATAGAAGGCCAGGCTTCCATTTCCTCAGATTGAAATAAGGAAGTTATTGGAAACTGGAGCAAATTTTACCTGTGTTACACCCTAGCAAATAACTTGGCTGCATTGTGTCCATGTCCTGTGAATCTGTGGAAAGTTGAACGTGAGAATGATGACCTAGAGTATCTAGTGAAAGTAATTTCTAAGCAGCAAAGCATTTAAGATGTGGAATAGCTGCTTCTAAAACCCTATCAGATATGGGAACAAAGAAATGACTTAAATTTGGAACTTATACAATTAAAAGAGAAGCAGAAAACTCACAGCCTGCTTATGTTTTTGTTTTGTTTTGTTTTTTTTAGAGCATTTTCAGAAGAATACAAGCAGGACGCAGAGCAGCCACTTGCTAGAGAGATTTGTGTGACTAAAAGGGAGCCAAGTGCTAATATCTAAAACAATGGAGAAAAGCTAGGGGGCAGAGCAGGTTTGCTTCCTTGTGGAGCCTCAGGAAACTGTTCCCCACATTCAGCCCACTCCAGCTGCAACCATGGCTCAAAGGGGCCCAGGTACAGCTCGGACTACCACTTTGTAGGGCACAAGGTGTAAACCTTGGCAGTTTCCATGTGGTGTGAAGTCTGCAGGCACACAGATTGCCAGAGTGAAAGACACTTGGCAATTTCCTCCCAGATTTTACAGAGTGTATCAGGAGGCCTGGGTGCCCAGGCAGAAGCCTGCCGTAGTAGCAGAGCTCCCACAGAGAGACTAGAGCAGTGCCAAGGGGAAATGTGGGCTCGATGCCCCCACTTAGAGTCCCCACTGCGGAACTCCCTAGTGGAGCTGTGGGAAGGGGCTGCCTTCCCTGGATTACCAGGCAGAAACTCTTGTTCACTTCCCTTACTTTATTCCAAACAGTGTCTCTCCATTCTGAGCTATCTGGAGCAGGGGTTAGAGTGGCACAAGTTTCCCTCTAGCCACCACCACAAGGACTGCTCTGGGTCAGACTGGAGGCCAGCACAGCCCTGGCTCTCACCCAAGGCCTGCTGCAGCCACTCCCTGGCTACCACCTATGTTCTCTCAAGGCCCTTGGGCTCTACAATCAGCAGATGGCAAAGACAGCCAGGCCTGTGTCATTCCCATAAGAGCAGTGAGTTCCCTCAGGCCCCAGATGGATCCAAAGGTGCTGTCCAGGTGCCAAGGACTAGAGTCGAAAACCTGATAACTGTACCTGGTGTTCTATTGTACTGTCGCTGAACTGACATTCAAACCACAAGATGTGGTCCTTCTCACTCTTTCCTCCCCTTTCCAAAGGCAGAGGAGCCTCACCCCATGGACACTGCCACTAGAGGCCAAAGGGGAGTACTGCCAGACTACTGCCAATGTTTTCTTAAGGTGCTTCAGTCAGCTTGTGGTGAATATTGTCTGGCCTGGGACACACCCTTCAGGGCAACGACCTCCGCTCTGTCTCAGGGCAGGTCCACAAATGCCATCCAAGAGCCAAGTTCTAGAATTGGGGAATCCAAGAACCTGCTTGGTTCTCTATACCCCTGGGGTCAACCTGGTACGTAAGGTACAAGAAAAGGTCTTTACTTTTTCCTCTGCTTTTCTCAAGCAGAAGGTGTCACTCTCTGTATCCACCACAGCTTAGAATGTGCTGAGTCTCACACAAGGCCCTTAACATAGTATCTGGGTATCACAGCAGGTTATTCTGGATCCAAGGGCTATTCCGTTAACAGGTGACAAATTCTGCCAGGACTGGATCCTTCCCCTCAAGGCAGCAGAATTCCTTCTGGCCCAGGGTGTGTCCAGAGATGTCATCTGGGAGCTAGGTCCTGAAATAAACGCTTCACAACTCTGACTGGTGCCCTATCCTCCTGTGGCTGAGCTGGTATCCAAGATGCAAGACAAGGTCATCCCCACTCTTCCATCTCTTCTCCTCAGGCAGAAAGAAGGAGTCTCCTTTGAAGCCTGGGCTATGATGCCAGCACTCTCTAGCCACACTAGCTGGTGTCTTAGTAAGTTGTGTGCCACTCCCCACCCCAAGTCCACAGGCTCTGGGTTAAGTTCACCACTAGGACTCACGTAGGAGTTGCAGTCCTTGTGTCCTGGGCTGCCTTTCAAGTTTATTTAGGATCCCAGAGTTCATTATCACACAGTGGTGAGGCTTGTGAGAACGCAAGTTCTGACTGCTGGGATCAGCATTTCACCTCTGGCTATGGCTGTTTTAAATACTCCCTCTGTGGCTGGGGGTCAGCTGAGTGTAGACCAGTTTTTCTTTCTGTTATAACACAGCAACACTGAGTTCAATGCCCCAGAATTGCTGCACTCTCCCTCTATCCATCACACAAAAATGCCGTGTGCACCATGCTGCCAATGCGGGGGAAGGGGAAAAAGGGTGGTGTCAACAATTCAAGGATGTTTTTTCTACCCCTTCAGTGCCTTTCTCAGCGATGTGAAGTTATAATCAGGTACTGTAAGTGCTCACCTGATTTTTGGTTCTTATGAAAGTGCTTTTCTTTTATGTAGATAGTTGTTAAATTGGCGTCCTTTTGGGGGAGATGAGCGTGGAGGCTTCTATTCTGCCATCAGGCTCTACCCTTTTTTTGCAAGTTCAATTGTTGAGGTCTTTATAGATTATGCATATTATACTTTTGTCAGATGCATAGTTTGTGACTATTTTGTCTAATTCTCTACCTTGTCTGTTATTCTGTTGCTTGTTTCTTTTGCTGTGCAGAAGCTCTTTAGTTTAATTAGATCTCCCTTGTAAATTTCTGCTTTTGTTGCAATTACTTTTGAAGACTTGGTCATAAATTCTTACCTGAAGCTGATGTCCAAAATGGTATTTCCTTGGTTTTCGTTTAGAATTATTATACTTTTAGTTCTTACTTGAAGTCTTTAATGCATCTTGAGTCAGTTTTTGTATATGGTGCAAGGAAGGGGTCCAGATACGATCTTCTGCATATGGCTAGCCAGTTACCCCAGCATCATTGGGTGAATAGGAGGCCCTTTCTCCATTGCTTGTTATTGTTGACTTTGTCAAAGATCAAATGGTTGTAGGTGTGCGGCTTTATTTTTGGGTTCCGTAAACTGTTCCATTGATCTATGCTTCTGGTTGTGTACATGTATTATGCTGTTTTGTTTACTGTAGCCTTGCAGTAGGGTGTGAAGTTGGGTAACGTGATGTCTCCGAATTTGTTCTTTTTGCTTAGGATTGCTGTGGTTATTTGGGCTCTTTTTTAATTCTACATGAACTTTAGAATAGTGTTTTATAATTCTGTGAAAATGACATTAATAGTTTGATAGAAAGAGCATTGAATCTGTGAATTGCTTTGGGAAGTATGGCTATTTTAACCATATTGATTACGGTTATCCATGTGTGGAATGTTTTTCCATTTGTATGTATCAACTCTGATTTCCTTTAACAGTATTTTGTAATTCTCCTAGTAGGTATCTTTCATTTCCTTGATGAGCTGTATTCGTAGGTATTTTATTCTTTTTGTGGCTATTGTATATAGGATTGCTCTCTTGATTTGGTCCCCAGCTTGTACATTATTGTGTAGAGAAATGCTACTTATTTATGTTCATTCATTCTGCATCCTAAAACTTTACAGAAGTTAACAGTTCTAGTAGTTTTCATGGAATATTCAGGGTTTTCCAGGTTTAGAATCATATCATCTGTGAATAGAGATAATTCTACTTCCTCTCTTCCTATTTGGATTCGCTTTATTTATTTATTTATTTTTTATCTTGCCTGATTGTTCCGGCTAAGACTTCCAGTACTATACTGAATAGGAATGGTGAGAGTGGGCATCCTTGTCTTGTTCTGGTTCTCAAGGGGGATTCTTCCAGCATTTGCCCATTTAGTATAATGGCTGTGGGTTTGTCATAGATGGTTCTTATTGTTTTGAGTTATGTTCCTCTGATGACATAAAGTGATACCAAATTTTATTGAAGGTCTTTTCTGTATCTGTTGAGATAATCATATTGTTTTGGTTTTTAGGTCTGTTTTTATGGTGAACCACATTTATTGATTTGTGTGTGTTGGACCAATCTTGCATTCCAGGAGTGAAGGCTTCCTGACTGTGGTGAATTAACTTTTTGATGCGCCTCTGGATTGGGTTTGCCAGTATTTTGTTGGAGATTTTTGTGTCTATGTTCATCAGAGATATTGGAATGTAGATTTGTCTTTCCAATGTGTCTCTGCCATTTCTCTTACTTTTTGAAATGCCATATTTCTTCTTTAATTTTTGCTTATATCCTGCTGTACATTGTACAGATTAAATATATCATGCCAGTAGAAGCATAATAGCCTAGTGTATTGCTCAAATACTTATATCTAAATTATAAAGAAACTATCCACACACATATTTATATTTTCCTAACATTTTTAAAATTCTACTTCCACATCTATCCTGAAGCAAAACAAGTATTTTATCACACTCACAGATATTTATGTTCTCTACCCTCAATCATCTTACATGCAGTCTATTAATTGAGGCCCATGTAAGGGTCAAAATGTGAACTGATATTGATGATTTAAATGGATACATAATGATTGTACATATTTTGGGGGTACATAGTGACATTTTAATACTTCCAATGTTTAGTGATCAGATCAGGGTAATTTGCATATTCACAATTATTCCAAACCTTCATTATCTTTTTGTGTTGGGAGTGTTTACTGTCCTCTCTTTTAGCTATTTGAAAATGTACATTAATGTTTACTATAGTTATCCTACGGTGCTATGAAATACTAGAACTTACTACTTTTTTCTAGCAGAAATTTTATTTCCTTTAACAATATTCTCTCTATTCCTCTCTTCTCCCTTCCCTTCCAAGTTTCTTGTAACCTCTACTCTACTTTTCCTTATATAAGATAAGCTTTTTTAAAAAAAATCCTGTATATGAGTGAAAACATGCATTGTTTTACTTTCTGTTCCTGGCTTATTCACTTAATGTCTGTCAGTTCCATCTTATTGCTGCAAATGATGGGATGGCATTCCTTTTATGCATAAATAGCATTCCATTGAGTACATATACCATAATTTCTTATCCACTTATCTGTTTTTGGACAGCTGGGTTTATTTCATATCTTGTCTATTGTGATTAGTGCTGCAGTAAACATGGAGGTGCAGCTATCACTTTTATATACTGATTTCCTCTCCTGTGGATACATGCCTAGTAGTGGGATTGCTGGATCATATGGTAGTTCTATTTTAGTTTTCTGGGGAACCTCTGTACTGTTTTCCAAAGAGGCTATACTAGTTTGCATTCCCAACAACACTATATAAGAGCTCCATTTTCTCTGCATCCTCGTCAGCATTTGTTGTTTTTGGTCTTTTTGACACTAGCTGTCTTAACTGGAGTGAGATTATATTTCATTGTGGTTTTGATCTGCATTTCCATAATGACTAGCAATGTCAAATATCTTTTCCATATACTTGTTGGACATTTGTATGTCTTCATGTGAGGGAATATTGACTTTTAATTTTTATGTTTAAGTTATTAGGGATAGAGTGGATCATTTAAAAGTGAAGCAATATAAACACATTTGTGTTTTAAAAAGTCAAACTCATGGGTATCTTATAGATTGATTCATGTGATAAATAGAAAAACCAAAGCAGGGACATTTAGTATTTGATTTTTTTAACCATTTAACGCTATATAATGGTGGAAGACTCAACTAAAACAGCTACAGATGCTGTGGAAAAGAGGATGGTGTAGAAAAAGATTTGGAAGAGTTAGAGATGGTTGCAGTGTTGAATAATATGGTAATACTAGAAAGTCAGTTTAAAATTATTTCTAATTTTTTACTGTCTTTTTCTTTTTTGCACATTTTTGGTGTCTTTATTTCTGGCACTGACACAAATGTCTTCTCTTTTTTTAACTTTTAATTTAGGTTCAACGGTACATGTGAAGGTTTGTTGTACAGATAAACTTGTGTTCTGGGGTTTTGTTGTACAGATATTTCATCACCCAGGTATGAAACTCAGTACCCAATAGTTATCTTTTACGCTCCACTCCCTCCTCCCACCCTCCACCCTCAACTAGAACCCAGTGTCTATTGTTCTCTTGTTTGTGTTTATGAGTCCTCATCATTTAGCTTCCACTTATAAATGAAAACTTGTGATATTTGGTTTTCTGTTCCTGCCCTATTTTACTAAAGATAATAGCCTCCAGCTCCATTTATGTTCCCACAAAAGACATGATCTACTTCTTTCCATGGCTGCATAATATTCCATGGTGTATATGTACCACATTTTCTTTATCCAGTCTATTATTGATGGCATCTAGGTCGACTTAATGTCTTTGCTATTGTGAAGAGTACTGCTATGAACATTTGCATGCATGTGTCTTTATGGTAGAATGATTTATATTCCTCTGTCTGTATACCCAGTAATGGGATTGCTGGGTTGAATGGTAGTTCTGCTTTTAGCCCTTTGAGGAATCACCATACTGTTTTTCACAATGGCCGATGTAATTTAGACTCCCACCAACAGTGTATAACTGCTCCCTTTTCTCTGCAACCTCACCACCATCTGTTATTTTCTGACCTTAATAATGGCCATTCTGACTGGAATGAGATCACGCCACTCTGTGCTTTTTAGTGGGGCATTTAGCCCATTTACATTCAAAATTCGTGTCAGTATGTATGGATTTGATCCTGTAATTGTGTTGTTAGCTGGTTAATATTCTGGCTTGTTGGTGTGGTTGCTTTATACTGTAACTGGTCTGTGTATTTAAGAGTGTTTTTGTATTAGCTGGTAGCAATCTTTTTTCTTCTATATTTAGTGCTTCTCTTAAAGTCTCTTTGTAAAGCTGGTTTGGTGGTAATGAATTCCCTCATCATCACCTTATCTGAAAAGTATATTATTTATTTTTTTCTTAGGAAGCTTAAATTGTCTAGATGTGAAATTCTTGGTAGAAGATATTTTTTTCTTTAAGAATGTTGAATATAGGCCCCCAATCTTTTCTGGCTTTTAGGGTTTCAGCTGACACATTTGTTTTTTTGTCTGATGGGGTTCCCTTTGTAAGTGACCTGCCGTTTCTCTCTAGCTGCCTTTAACATTCTTTCATTTCAACCGTGGAAAATCTGATGATTATCTGTCTTGAGGATGATTTTCTTGTGTAGAATCTTGCAGGGGGTTCTCTATATTTAATGAATTTGACTCTTAGCCCCTCTCTAACAAGGTTGGGGAAATTTTCATGGACAATGTCCTGAAATATATTTTCCAAGTTGTTTGCTCACCCTTTCAGGGGTGTCAATGATTCATACATTTGGCCTCTTCATGTAATCCCCTACTTCTCAGAGGTTTTCTTCTTTCCTTTTTTATTTTTTACATTTTTTTCTTACTGCCTTATTTCAGGCAGCCAGTCTTCAAGTTCTGAGATCCTTTTCTCAGCATGGTTTATTCTGCTGTTAAATCTTGTAATTGCATTGTGAAATTCTTGTATTGTGTGATTCAGCTCCGTCAGATACATCAGGATCTGTTTTATACCTGCTGTTGTGTACTTCAGCTCTTTTATTACTTTATTCTGATTCTTAGTTTCCTTGGTTTGGGTTTTGCCATTCTCCTGAATCTCAATGATCTTTTTTTCTGTCCATATTCTGAATTCCGTTTCTGTCATTTCAGCCAATTCAGCCTGATTAAGAACTCTTGTTGAGCTCATGCAGCTGTTTGGAAGACATACAACACTCTGGCCATCTGAGTTACCGGAGTTCTCATGTTGATTCTTTTTGATCTCTGCATGTGGGTGTTCCTTTAACTGTAGTATGGATTGAATGCAGTCAATAGACGTGTTTTCTGGATGTTTTCACAAGACTAAGGCTTTGTGAAGTGTCTTTATTTGAAGCTGACTTCTTGTCTTTGGTTTCAGAGGGGGTATGTTGGGAAGGTATTTTGAGGGCTGAAGCTTTGGACACTTAGACATATTGCTCAGTTGGTAGACTCTTGCTCAGCTGTGTGGCTTCCCTATGTTTCCTCACAGTTACAGCTGTGTTCCCTCTCAATGCTCTGAGAGTGTGGGTTCCTCTCCCCTTTGAATGCTGACTGTAGAGCTTAGCTTGGCACCCCTGGGCTGCCCATTGCAACTCTGGGGTGATCTCAGTGTTTATGTTACTACCCCAACCTGGAGGCAGCAGAAGAAGGGAACTTGTGGCGAAGGGTTTTTTGCTTGTCTGCTGGAGGCTCCATCCCAGAGAGATGTAGGTCAGCAATCACTCATTACAATCAGCCCAGGATGAAGTGTCTGTGCTGTGAGCCCAAGCCGAGGCTTTTCTGTCTCATTATGAGCAGTGGGGAGTATGTGGGACCTGTGGGAGACAGACTGACCTCTTCTGTGTTGCCTGCATCTTGTTGGAGATTTGTTTAAGGCACTTAGGGTCTTTGCTCCTTCATTAGTCTGAGAGTTGCAAGGGCAGTTCCACTGCAGAGGCAGTGGCAGAGAAGCTTTCAGTTGTCCTGGGGTCTGTGTCCAGGAAGTTGCAGAGCTGCTGCTGGCTCAGTAGCTCTGGCAGGGGGTTGCTGGAGGCCAAGGCCTGGAGGACCTGCATGATGGGGAGATATGGGAATGGGCACTCACGTAACAGTCTGGCCAATTTTCTGTAGGGCTGCTGTGGTATGCTGCAGGCTTACTCCAGTCCCTAGTCACCTCAGATTTTCCAGTACCTGGAAGTATCAACTGTGAGGGCTGCAAAACAGCAAAGATGACAACCTACCCCTCCCTCTGAGAGCTTCATCCCAGGGAGATATGGACATGTTGCTGCCTGAAAGCACTTGTAGGGAGTGGCTAGAGACCCGATCTGGGAGGTCCATACAATGAGGAGGAATGAGATAGGGGACCAGCTTTAAAAAACAGTCTAGCCACATTTTCATAGAGCAGCTGTGCTGTACTGTGGTTCCCCTTCAGTCCCTGGTCGCCTTGGACATTCCAAAGCCCAAAAGCCGGAACAGCTAATTCACTCAAATAGCAAAGATGGTGGCCTGCTCCACCCTCTGGGATCTCTGTTGCAGGGATGTTTGAAATCTCTGTCAGCTAGGGAGCACTGGTGGGGGTGGCTGGAGACCCTGTTTGGGAGGTCTTGTCCAGTAAGGAAGAATGGGATCAGAGACCCACTTAAAAAAGCAGTTTGGCCACATTTTGGTAGAGCAGCTGTGCTGTTCTGGGGGACCATTTCTGTCCCTGGTTATCTTGGACTCTCCAAAATCCAAAGGCTGGAATGGCTAAGTCACCCAAATAGCGAAGAGGACAGCCTGCCGCTCCCCTTGGGAGCTCTGTCTTAGGGAGGTGCACTGCTGCTACCACTGACTGGCTGGAATTCCAAGCCAGTGGGTCTTATCAGATGCTGTGGAAATGGGACCTGCAGACTATTGCCACTCAGCCCGCTGGATTCAGCCCTTTTCCTAGAGTTATGTACAGGGATCTAACCTCCCTCTTTGTTGGAGTTGCAGTTACCTTTGCCAGGAAGCCTGGAAAGCCTGGATGGCTAAGGCTCCTGGGTCTTTGCATGTACCTGAGTGTCTGTTCTGCCAAGCCTCCACATAGCTCTGTATGTCTGCCTGATTGCCGTGCTGGAGTGGGTTTATGAGAGGATCTCCTGATCCAAGGGTTGCAAAGATCCATGGAAGAAGCATGATTTCCTGGAGTCATTCATTCACTCACCACATCCCTGGGCTGGAGAGGGTTCCCCTGGCTCCATGTTGTTCCTGAGTGAGCTGTCATCCTGCCTTGCTTTTCTCTATTCTCCATGAGTCAAGAACAGAGATTTGATTCTCTGGTTAGTTCCAGTGCATGTACCTGAATGTTTCAGTTGAAGGTTATGCACTCATCCCATCCATTCCTCTCTGAGAGCTGCACACACTAGGTACTTCTGGTTGGCCATCCTGGCCACCTCTCCTTTCCGCCAGGTACTGCCTTTTCCTCTCTCTCCCTTCTTCCTTTTCTCCATCGACACATTGCCTTCCACAAATGCACACACACACACACACACACACACACACACACACACACAGTTTTGACATTTTTCACCCAGAATTGGCAAGATGGCAAATCCATCTTGCCCTTTGTTTCAGTAAATATGTTAAGGAAATAGATCTCATTATAAACATAAGGTATTAGGAAGGTATCTTAGAACATATTCAAATACAAGAATTAATTATTTCCTGGGTGATATATTTCTCAACACGGCCTTATAATCTTATAACCTGCTTGTGTCAAATACTAAAGTAGCTGCATGTGAAACCCATCAAAGCATTCCACATTACCTGAACTCCAATTAATTTTTCTGATTGAGTACCGAGGGTGGCTACTCTCCTCTGTGAGTTCCCAGCCCAAGATCTGTGACAGCCAGTAAGAAACTGGATAAATAAACAGTGAAGCTAGAAACTTGACCTTTGTGTACTATAAATAGAGCACGGCCATCTTATTCATCTCCTGGCTCCTCTTAGAGGATTTATGCAAGGCCTGTGATTATTGCAGCCATGATAGATCAGGTACATTTCAAGAAGGCCTATGACTCTCAGCTCAGTGCTGGATATAGCTGATAGGGAACTTATGCATTATTTTAGAAAGTATCATTTTGCTTAAAACTATTCCTCTGATTTTTGTTGAAAATTTTGATTTCACTCAGTGTATGAAAATGAAAGTTAATTCATATAAATTAGAAGAAATTAGTCCCAATATAAATTCTCAAACATATTTCTTTTTCAATTGATCAGGAGAGAAGGTTCTTTATACCTTTGAATAGAGATGTCTTTATGGACCCCTCACCCCAAAAATGATGGCTGAAGCAAATAAGACAAAGTTATTTCCATATTGAAACACATTTTTAAATGATAATGCAGTTCACTGTGACACAAAATAAGGAAGAAGCTATTAAGAGAATCATTAATTTGGGGATTTTCTGAGTTTTTAATACCTGATGGGAAATTGGCTGGAGCTAATAGTTTGGGTTAGAAGTATAATTCAGGGATTTCTCAAAAAAATAGGGGTACATAAAACAATGAGTGTGGATGGGGAGAGATCTTTGAGGAAAAGACACGATCAAGGAAAAAAGACTTGAGAGATACATCTAAAGAAAAGCAGCAGAAGAAAAGTCCATAAACATAATGAAGAAGAAATGACCAGAAGGAAAATAGGGAAGAAAGCAAAAGGAAGACAGAATTTTAAGAAGAAAATAACCACTGTTTTATTCAGCTTGGGTTGCTATAAAAAATTACCATAGACTCAGTGACTTAAATGCACTTATTTATCGCTGGGCATCCAAGGTCAGAGTGCTAGAAATCCAAGATTACAATGCCAGCATGGTCAAGTTTGAGTGATGGCCCTCATCCACATTGCAGACTGCCAGCTGCTTCTTCTATCTTCACATGGTGGTGGGAAAAAGAAAGAGGGCTCTGTGGGAGTCTGTTTTATAAGAGAACTAATCTCATTCATGTGGGTTCTATCCTCATACCTAATCACCTCTCAAGGGCCCCACCATCTAATACCATCAGCTTAGCAGTTAGGATTTCAACATCCAAATTTTGGGGGACACAAATATGCAGTCCAATAACACCAACTAAAGAGAAAATACCAAAGTGTCATTATAGAACATGAAAAGAAAAAGAATATATTGTATTTTCTAAGGAGAAGATCTTTGGTAAATTTCATATGTTTAGTTCAATATGTAGAATCAGGATCAGAAGACATTGTAATGAATTAGAACACTATTGTCTAGGAAAGTTTGGCTATGATGAAAAGGACTGAAAGAGGGCTTTAAAAGTTTGTGCCTAATGTGCCTAAGAAAAGGCACATTATCTTAGGATGTAAGATACAGGGGCACCTTTAAAGTCTTAATGATAGAGGCAAATTTACCATGAAACTAAGGAATCAAGCTTAAACATTAAGAACTGGAAGGGTTCCTAGCAAAATATTTTGTGCTCATATAATTTTGTAAAACACAAAAGTAATACATCATGACATATTATTAAGACAACTATCTCCTTCTGTTATGAATCCCGCACATATGCCTACTTCCAATCATATTGAATAACAATGCACATGTTGAAGACATAGCTAAAGAGTAGTAGATCTGGATGTATGTCATTTTATCTGCAGTTTGAAAAAGTTTTATTTTGAAAAGTCTTGATAAAACAAGGATAAACAATAGGTTCCTGATTTGAAATACATGAATTTTATCTTCTTTTGTTATATCCATCTTTAAAACAAAACATATTGGAGAAAAATCAAACAAGTGTCAAACGCAAGATGAAATGAAAATAATAAAGGTCAATGGGATTAATAGAAATAATTATGACATCAAGAAATAAAACAATATAACAAAAAGTAATTAAAATTCAGATCATAAATCAAAATAGTAATAACAGGAAGAGATAAAGTTCTATTAGAAGTAATGAACAGGCTCTTGTATTTGTCTGATGAGTCAATTAATGAAGAGGAGTGAGTTATATGAACTGTATTGAAATGTAATTAAATTTCTTTCTGGTTTAATTAGAAACGTTGACATCAACAAAGATAACATAGGGCATTATGCCACTGAAATGAGTTATTGACAGCAAATTGGCTGATGAGCATCATTATTTGAAATAATATTTAGGATTCTTTTTGGAAGAAGAAAACTTAAAATACACTGAATTCTTACAAATCATGTGAAAGAGGTTCCTCAAATTAAAAAAAAAAAAATCCTAAACATTAAATAACACTATCAGTATGAGTTGTAAACCTGACAAAGCCTGTTTATACCATTTATTAACAAAACACACTATGCTAATAGAAAGAATTAGTCCTCATTATCTCTAGACAGAATAAACAATCTCTGTCATATTAAAAGAGGATCAGAAATACGCAGCCAAAATTGTAGGGAGAATGGTGTTTTGAGCGATCATTAATAAAAATGTTTTTTGGGGACTGTTTTTTGAAGGTATATGTCAGTTTTTTCAAATTTGTTGTGATCACCTTTCACAGTATAAAGAAATATTCTCCATGTAATTTTGTATTCAAAATTTTGTATTTTGTTTTTAAAAAAGAACAACCAAACTGTATAAATTTGTGGCCATATAAACCAGGCATCTGCCCCTGAGAGTTAATAAAGACAGACAAGTGAGAGAGTATTAGAGTCAGTCAGGATTACTTGGATGTACCGTGTATAGCTACATACCAAGACTGAGAGAGGTTCTGTAATAGGAGAGCCAAGAGAAGTGACAAACGTTCTTTTAGCTACTCAAGAGACAAAGGGTCTTTTGTAGGTTTAGGGAACATGTAGAAAGTGAGGACAGGAAAGACTGTTAATGGGCAAAAGTCTCTTCATTCAAACAATAGTGATTGTGACCATAATATTGGCTATAATTTACTGAACAATTACACATTCTTAATTCTGTATTTCCGAGACACATATATATCAGCAGGTGGCCAATACACAAAATAATCTGTAATTCTCACAGCAAGCTGATACATTAGCTGAGAATATTCCTATTCTGTAGTTGACAATATTCCTATTCTGTGAAGATATGAAAATTAGTTGGATTGTCTAAGGTCTGACAGCTAGAAAATGATAAGATTCTGCAGTGCGCATTCTTTCCTCTGCACCACACTGCCTCCCCAAGTAAGTTTAAGCACATTATGAAAAATATCTTGAAAAATACATACACCTTCAAGGATTCCTGTTTAATTTTGACTACTATGTGGCATTGTCTTTATTTTTTTCTCTTCGTTTGATTTGTTTATTCTTCAGATGATTTTCACTATGTTTTGTTTCAGGAATATTATTACCTTGTACTTTCCATTTATAATACAAAACATGCTACTACAATAAGAGGGGAAAATAGAATGGTTAAAGTAAAAACTAGTAATTTATGATCACCCTATATCAACTGATTTTGTGCTAGTCTTACTAGCAAAATCATTCCTATCGTATAGCAGTTTTAAGTGAAGTGTAGTATTTTAGTTTTAGATTTTATTTGAAAAATAGCACAATTCTGTAGTGAGCATCTGATCCTTGTCAGTCATTTAAACAGTAAGAAAAGGTAGCTGACGACACTGTTATAACTCTAAGACTCTCTCAAGAGAAAGGAGAAGGAGTCACTCTTTGCTTAAATTTTTTATTTTGGGGAGCAACTCATATTCAAACTTCTTAGACATCTGCAAGAATACACAGTTGTTTTTAGGTGAAGTTGTGATATGTAACATTGTTTATTATTGTAGTCAATGACTATCACTTTAATTGTGTTTCCACACATCTGATTTTTTAAGTGCTGAATTTCATCTATTTGCCATGATCACTGAAATGTCAGTGAACTAGAAAGAATGCTTGTCTGGGATTTATGAGGAAATGGCTAAAATCAATTTCCCAGAGAAAGAGCTGTTACTATAGAAGCTGAATTTTTTTGTACTAACCAAAGTCTTGGGGTAGAAGAAGATGTGACAGGCATGCATGACAGGCACATACGACCACTTACTTTAGCAGTAAGGCTATTACTGGGATTTATTTCCTGTTATTTTTTAAATTTTTAAATTGTGTTAAGCATTTAATATGAGATCCCCTCACTTTACACATTTTTAAACATACAGCACAGTATTGTTAACTATAAATACAGTATTGCACAGCTGATTTCTATAACATTTTTATTTTGCTTGACTGAAATTTTATACCCTTTGAAAAGCAACTCCTGATTTCCCCTCCCCCGAGTCCATAGCAACCACAATTCTACTTTCTCCATTCAGTTTGACTATTTTAGATACTTCATACAAATGGAATCATGCAGTATTTGCATTTCTGTGTCTGGCTTATTTCATGTAGCATAATTTCCTCAAAATTCTTGAATGTGGTAGCATTTGACCAGATTTTCTTCTTGTTATGACTGGATAATATTCCATTGTATGTATATACCATGTGTTCTTTATCCGTTTTTTGGTCCATAGACATTTAAGTTATTTCTACCTCTTGACTACTGTGAATAATGCTGCAATGAACATGGAAGGGCAGCTATCACTTCAAGATCCCAATTTAAATTCTTTTGGAAAAAATGCCCACATGTGCTATTGCTGGACCACATTATAGTCTCTTCTTATCTTTTTGGGGATATCCATACTGCTTTTCCATAAGAGCTGTATCATTTTACATTCCCACCAACAGTGCGTAATGGTTGAAATTTCTCCACATCTTTGCCAACAGTTGAATTTTGTTTGTTTTACAATGGCCATCCTAAAATGTGTGAGGTGATAGTTCATTGTGACTTTGACCTGAATTTCCTGGATGATTCCTGGTGTTGAGCACCCTTTCCTACACCAGGTAACCATTTGTATGTCTTATTTGGAGAAGTGTCTACTCAAGTCCTTTGCCCACTTTTAAATATTTTCTCTTCTTTTCTTTTTTTCTTTTCTTTTCTTTCTTTTCCTTTTTATTTGTATTGAGTTGAAAGAGTTGCCTATATAATTTGCATATTAACTCCTTATCAGATATAGAGTTTGCAAATATTTTCTCCCATTCCAAAGACTACCTTTCCTCTGTTGAGTGTTTGCTTTGCTGGGCAGAAGCTTTTTAATTTGATGTAGTCCTATTTGTCTATTTTTGGTTTTATTGCCTGTGATTTTGATATCACATGCAAGAAATCATTGCCAAGACCAATGACTTGATACCTTCCCCCTAGGTTTCTACTAGGAGTTCTACAATTTCAGGTCTTATGTTTAATTCTTTAATCCTTTTTGATTTAATATTTGTGCACAATGCAACACAATAGTTCAAATCGTTAGTTTGCATGTGAATATCCACAATTCCTGTCACTGTTTACTGAAGAGACTATTCTTTCCACATTCTGTAGTCTTGGCACTCTTGTCAAATATGAGTTGAACATATACCTGTGGGCTCTCTATTCTGTTCCATTGATCTATGGGCCTGTCTTTACAATATTACCATATTGTTTTGATAACTGTAGTTTTATGATGTTTTGAAACCATAAAATATGAGGCCTCTAATTTTGTTGTTCTTTCTCAAAATTTGTCTATTCAGGGTTCTTTGTGGTTTCATATGTATTTTTTTTTCTATTTCTTTTTAAAATGCTATTTGCTTTGATAAGGATTGCATTGAATTTGTAAATTGTTTTGGGTAGTATGAACATTTTAATATTCAGTCTTCAAATCCATGAACACAGAATATATTTCCATTCATTTGTGTCTTCTTCTTTTTCTTTCATCAATGTTTTATTGTTTTCAGTGTACAAATCTTTCATCTCCCTGGTTAAATTTATTACTTTTTTCTTTTTGATACTAATGTACATGAGGTCATTTTTCTCAATTTCCTTTTTGGTTTAGTCATCATTACTATGTGGAAACACAACTGATGTTTAGGCCAGGCACAGTGGCTCATGCCTGTAATCCCAGCACTTTGGGAGGCTGAGGCAGGTGGATCGCCCAAGGTCAAGAGTTCAAGGCTAGCCTGGCCGACATGGTGAAACCCCACATTTACTAAAAATACAAAATTTACTGGGCATAGTGGTGCACACCTCTAGTCCCAGCTATTCGGGAGACTGAGGCAGGAGAATCGCTTGAACCTGGGAGATGGAGGTTGCAGTGAGCCAAGATTGTGCCATTGCACTCCAGCCTGGGCAACAAGAGTGAAACCCCATCTTAAAAAAACAAAAAACAAAACACAAAACACAAAAAACAAACAAAAAAAACCTACAACTGATTTTTTCAATGTTGGTTTTGTATCTATCAATTTTGTGGGATATGTTCATTACTTCTGAGTTTTCTTGTGTGTAGAATCTTTAGCATTTTCTATATGTAAGATCATGTCATCCAAGACAATTTTACTGCTTTTTTTTTTCTGATTTTGATGTCTTTTATTTCTTTATCTGGTTTAATTGCTCTGTCTAGGATTTTCAGTCCTATGTTAAACAGAAGTGGTTAGAGTGGGCACCTTTGCCTTGTTCTTAAAGACAGAGGAAAAGCTTTCAGATTTTCACCATTGTGTACGATGTTACCTGTGGGTTTTTTCCTATATGGCTTGTATTAGATTGAGGTAATTTCCTGCTATTTCTAGTTTGCTAAGAGTATTTTATCATGAAACAATGTTGAATTTTGTCAAATGCTTTTTCAACATATATTCAGATAATCATGTGATTTTTATTCTTTGTACTCTTTTTTTGTTGTTGTTGAGACAGAGTCTCTCACTGTCGCCCAGGTTGGAGTGCAGTGGCTCAATCTCCAGTCACTGCAGCCTCTGCCTCCCGGGTCCAAGCGATTCTCCTGCCTCAGCCTCCCGAGTAGCTGGAATTACAGGCGCCTGCCACCATGCCTGGCTAATTTTTGTATTTATAGTGGAGATGGGGTTTCACGATGTTGGCCAGGCTGGTCTTGAACCACTGACCTCGTGATCCACCTGCCTCGGCCTCCCAAAGTGTTGAGATTACAGGCGTAAGCCACCACGCCTGGCCTATTCCTTGTTCTCTTAATGTGGTTTATCATATTCATTGACTTTCGTATGTTGACTCATCCTTGCATCCCAGGTAAAATCCCATGTAGTCATGATGTGTTGTCATTTTAATGTGATTAAATTCTGATTGATAGTATTTTGATGAGGATTTTTTGATGTATATTTATTAGGGATATTGGTCTGTAGTTTTCTTGTAGGGTCTTCATCTGGCTTTGGTATTAGGGAAGTTCTGGAGTCAATAACAAGTTTGCAGTGTTTGCTTTTCTCCAATTTTTTGAAGAGTTTAAGAAGGATTGGCTTTAATTCTTAAATGTTTGGATGCATTCAGTAGTGAAGCCATCTTGTCCTGGGATTTTCTTTATTGGAAATTTTAGGATTACTGATTCAATCTTCTTACGGGCATATCTGTTTACATTTTCCATTCCCTCATGATTCAGTCTGGTAGCTGTGTGTTCTGTGAATTTATCTATTTCTTCCAAGTTATTCATTTAATGGCATATAATTATTCACAATAGTCTCTTATGATTCTTTCATATTTCTGTGGCATTGATTGTAATGTTTCCTCTCTCATTTTGGATTTTGTGTCTTCTGCCTGTTTTTTTTTTTAAGTCTAGCTCGAAGTTACTTTTATTAATATTTTAAGAAAAACATCTCTGTGATATTTTAATTTTTTTCTGTCAGTTTTCTATTCTCCATTTTGTTTATTTCAGCTTTATTAAGTATTTTATTCCTTATACTAATTTTTGGCTTAGGTTGATCTTCTTTTTATAATATTTGAGGTGTAGAGCTAGACTGTTTATTTGAGATATTTTCTATTATTTTAATGTTGTCATTTATTGTTATGAAAGTCCCACTTAGTACTGTTTTGCTGCATCCCATAGGTTTTGGTATGTTGTGTTTTTATTTTCATATGTCTCAACGTATTTTCTAATTTCTCTTTTGGTTTATGCTTTAATCTATTGGCTGTTCAAGACTTTTATTTAATTTCCATATATATGTGAATTTTCCAGTTTTCCTTCCTTCTATCGATTTCTAATTTTATTCCATTTATTCAGAGAAAACTTGGTATGATTTCAATCTTCTTAAATGTGTTAAGTCTTTTTTTGTGGCCTAACATAGGATCTATCCTGGAGAATGTTCCATGTGCTCTTCAGGAGAATGTATTCTGCTGCTGTTTGGTGAATGTTGTATATATATCGTTAGGTCCATTTACTTCATAGTGTTGCTTATGTCCTATGTTTCCTTCTAGATCTTCTGCATGGTCGTTCTATCCATTATTGAATGTGGGTTAATGAAATGTCTTACTATTATAACTTATTTCTTTCTTCAGTTCTTTCAGTGTTTGCTTTATACATTTAAGTGCTCTGGTGTTGAGTATGTGTACTTATATGTATGTCTGTGTGTATATGTGGTGTGTATTTATATGTATGTGTATGTGTACAAATATATATAAATATAAAATTATTAATGTTATTTCTTCTTGGATAACTGACCTTTTATCATTTTATAATGTCCTTCTTTGTCTCTTGTGACCATTTTTTAACTTAAAGTCTATTTCTTCTTATAAAAGTATGGCCACTCCTGCTCTGTTTTCTTTACCATTTGTATGAAATATCTTTTCCATTCCTTCACTTTCAGCCTATATGTACTTAAATCTATTGTGAGTCATTTGTATGCAGTGTCTTCTTCTTTTGTTTTAATTCATTCAGCTGCTCTGTGTATTTTGATTGGTGAGTTTACGTCTTTTACATTTAAAGTAATTATTGATAAGGAAAGATACTTGCTGTTTAGCTGTTTTTCTGTCTGTCTTGTGGATCTTTTGTTCTTGCTTTCTTCTCTTGCTGCATTCCTTTGTATTTGGGGGTATTTTGTGGTTTTTGTTTGTTTTCTACAGACAAGCTTTTATTTTCTTGTTTTTCTTTGTGTATGTTCTATAGGTATTTTCTTTATGATTACCATGATGCTTATATATAATATTGTGTAGTTATAAACAACCTGTTTTAAGCTGATAACAATTTAACATCAAGCACATACAAGAACTCTGTTCTTCTACATACCCCACCCATTTTATGTTATCGTTGTCACAAACATTTTTATTGTGCATACATTAACGTATTTCATATTTATTGTTATTTTGTACCTTATCTTTGGACTTCAAAATATCACATGGACCCCTTAAATAATTACAATGATTATGTATCCATAATAATTAAAACTCTTTTTTAACATAAACTATTAAAAATGTGATTTATTCCCCAACTTTACAGTATTAGAATATTCTCATTTGTGTGTATATTTACCTTTACCAGTGAGCTTTATACTTTCATCTTGCTGTTTAGCATTTGTTCATTTTAACTTACAGGATTCAATTTAGCATTCTTTCAAGGCAGGTCTAGTGTTGGTGAACTAGCACACCTTTTCTTTATTGGTCAAGTCTTTTTCTCTTCTTTATTTTTGAACAACAGTTATGCTAGATACCGTTTCAATAGTTGGCAGTTTTTGTCATTCGCACTTTAATAAAACATCTCACTCTTTTCTGCCCTATATGATTTCTTTTGCAAAATCCACAAATTATCTTATGGAGTTTCCTTCTACATTACTTTATTCATACTGCATTAAAAATCCATCTTTAACTTTTGACAATGTGTTTATAATGTACCTTGTTGTGGTCTTTCGGGTTTCATCCTACATGAAATTTATTGGACTTCTTGAATCTGATGTGTATTTTCTTCCCCAGATTTTCGAAGTTTTCAATCTTAATTTCTTCATGTAAGCTTTCTTCCCCTTCTCTCTCTTTTCTCTTTCTGAGACACTCATAATTCATATTTTGGTGTGTTTAATGGTGTCCCATAAGCTTCTTAGGCTTTCTTCACTATTTTTTCTTCTTTTGTGTGTGTGTGTGTGTGTGTGTATGTGTGTGTGTGTTTTTCCTCAAATGACCTGTCTTCAAGTTCTGACTGTATCATTTCGAATGACCTATCTACAAGTTTACTCATTGTTTCTATTCTGCTTAATCAGGTCTTCTATTTAGCCCCTCTACTAATTTTTTCAGTTCAATTTTTGAATTTTTCAGCTGTAAAATTGCTAATTTAAAAAATACCTTTTATCTCTTGGTTTAAATTTTATTTTGTTGATGAATCATTTTCTAGACTTTATTGAGCATCTTTATGAAGGTTATTTTCAGTTATTTGTTTGGTAATCTTATACCTCTGCCTCTTTAGGATCAATTTCTATAGCTTAATTTTGTTTCTTGATTAAGCCGTTTTCCCTCTTTATATTCTTCACAACTTTGTGTTGTTATCCTTGCATTTGAAAAAAACAAACACCTCTAACATTATTTACAAACTGGATTTGTACAGGGGAAACCTTCACCAATCATCCCAACCAGAAATTCTGGGGGCTTGTCAGACCTTTTATGTGGATGTGTCTTCTCTGCTCATGTAGATTCCTTTAGAGCAATTTGCAGAATTCTTTTTTCAAGAGCTTGTAATCTCGTGCTCCCTCTGGTGTCTATTTGCTGTACTGCGGGTCCACTAAGGCAGCCGCACACCACCCTGCTCTTTTCAAGTCTCAGCAGACCCTAGGCATTTAGAGTATTCCAGGTCCTGTGTGCATTCTAAGACAGGCAAGACAGAAACCAGCCTTTCCGGCGGCCTCCTGAAAAGCTACAGTGTTGTGCACATGCTCCAGTCTTCTCCTTCTTTCTAAGGAAAATGCTTTTGAGCTGTATCACCCTGTCAGCTGTACCAATGTTCCTCTGCAGAAGCAACGTATCACCAGTTTCTTTTCGGTTCTTAGCAACCTGCAAGCATCTAGAATATGCTGGGTCCCTTCAGTGCTCTAAGAGAGATGAAACAGACACCAGCCGCTTTGACAGACCCCTGAAAAGTCATAACATAAGAAGATAGGGTCAAGTTTTCTCTTTCCTTCCTCAAGGAGAATCTGGAGCTAGGAGTTTCTTTTTGACCATGTGGTACTATAATGAAGACAGGGACTAAGATGAGAGGGTGCCACGTGTTTTGTTTCATGTTCTCCTGGGTTGCAGAAATCTCTTAACTAGTTTCTGGATTTCTTACACAGAAAATCGGTTTCATGAATTGTTGTTGAATTAGTGTCTCCATGGGAGAAATGAAGGTCTGGGCCTTCCTATTCTACCATATCGCTCACAAAACTCTATTTCCTATTAATTTTTTACTTGTATAATATATACAAGTCCTACTCATTACTATTAATTTTGTTTTACTGGGGATGGGAATAAATGGGTAATATCACTAATGAGCCTGTAAATAACAGATATAGGTAAAATTTTTAAAATGATATGGAAAACAATACAAGAAAGATATAATATATGCAACATTTTAAAATGTAACGTAGAGAAGAGTACTTTTGAGCAGACCTGCCTTGATTGAATTGTTGCCTTCATCTGAATTTAGTTAGAAGAACAGAACCTCTACAAAACCATAGGAATAAAAATTTATGCAGCAGACAGAGTTTACATTAGATAGTAAGAAAAAATTGTCAGGAACTTTTCTACTCCTTATATCTATGCCCTCCCATTCTGACTCTGAACTTGATCATCTGAGTTATTAAATTCAGCCTACATTTTGTTGAAGTTGAGTTTGTTCTTTGTTGTAATATTTAGTTGTTAGAATAGAGAACCAATTTTTCCAGCCAAAACGCTATGGTTTGCAATGGTGTCTACCAGCCCTGACCCTGACTCCGTACAAGAAAACAATGGTAATTTTAAAGGTAAACCACATGGTTCTTCAAGATCACAAGTAAATATACTCTAAAGTGAGTTTGTCCTTAAGCTTCAGCTTCAGAAGTTTTCTTTGTTTTGTTTTTTTTGGTAATGCTTTGTCATAGTGTTTATTGAAGATTATTTTATAATGTTAAATAGCAAGATATTTATGGATAGAACACTTTCAGAAGAGCTCTCCAAAATCCTAAGAAATCATTGTACCTGAACACTGTTCAGTAGTCCCCAAAAGTATATAAGAACCTCCCAGTTTTAGACAATATAGCTGCACTATATCAATTATGTTCATTAAAATTGGAGAAATGCTTTGATTCGTTAATTTAAATCCTCATTTAACAGATAATGCTATGCCTAACACATTCTGTTAGGCTCTATGTTAGATATAGATATGAATCATACAAAAGAAATCTTTCCAGAATAGTTCAAGAGAGGAATGGAATGTATATATTAAGTACTCATATGAGATAGAAAATATTATGACATTTGCTTAAGAGTAATGAGCGGTCTCAGAAAAGAGACCACTTATAATTTGGAGATCTCAAATGATTCAATGGAGGAGGTGACATATGAGATGGACCTTTAATACTAGAGATATGTATTTTTAAAAATTGAGAGGAACAAAGGAATTTCTAAGCAAAGAAAAAGAGCGTGAGCATGAGGTGAGTAAACCTGGGGTATATATAGGAAATAGTAAATAATTCCATAAGGCTTATGAAAGGAAATATAGGAAGATGTGCTTTAGACTGTAATCTGAAACTTCAGAGTCTTGGATTAAAAGTTAAGACGCTATTGTCAATTGAGATCAGTTGACTTGAGTGTTCTAGTGCTCCCCTAACAATAATTTGTTGAGTTGACCCCAGGAACTTTTGTAACCTATCTGGGTCTCAGTTTCATGTGAAATGAAGCAGATTGAATACTTAAAGTCCCTTCCATATCTAAAAGCTTGATTGTTACCTCTATTCCATAAATAACTAGGAACTAATGAAGAATCCACGAAAACTAGAAGCAGAGCTGTGATTAAGGAAGTCATTTATACGGTTTAGAATAATTTAGGAGTGGGTTGACACAGGGATCAGGGATTTCAGATAATGAGAAAAGCAACATTCTGTGTAAAGTGCAAAAAGTTCAGGAAAGAATAAAAGAGAGATGAGTGGGTTAAAAATAAATTGCAGAGATAGAAATGAGAGAACACTTCAGTAGTAATTTAGTATGAAAAAAGAGGAACCTGATAAATACCTCTTTTTAAAATGCCCCTATTTTAAATATCATGCTATAATATTTTAGTATTTATTAGTCTTCGTAGTTAAAATTTTTAAAGAAATTTATGCACACGTGTATGTGTGTGTGTGTTTGTGTATGTGTGAAGCATGCTGAAAGTAAATTCCTTCTTTCAAACGGAAGAGATGGTGTTTTAAAATTATTATTGATTAAAGAGGCATTGGACTCTATGTTGGATTCCAAAACTGTGGTAGATTTTGGAAGTCTCAATTTTCTTGAATGCCTCATTACTCATTCCATGGTAATTAATTACCACAATTTGAACAAATATTCAAAATAGGGTGACTTTAGTGCATAAACTATTATACATAAAGTTGCAGAGCAAAATAATTATATGGAAATATATAGACTCCAGCTTAGAGAACTTCTGCTTCTAAAATAACCTATGTAATTTTTTTAATACACACACACACACACACACACACACACACATACCATGTGTGTTTCTATAATAATATATGTAATACTTTATGTGATACAGATATATAGTTTCAATTCAAACATCATATTTCAAACTTGGCAATAAAGTTTTGAAGAGATATTTATTCGTTTGGTGTCATGCCAGAAAATAATATTGTCTTAGGTGATGCTCAATACTGATTCTTCCCATTAAATTAAAATGGTAGTTTTAAAACTGTAATCACTGGGAAGTCTTGTTAAAACACAGATTTCTATTGCTCCCAGAGTTTCTAATTCAGTAGGTCAGGGAGTGGGGCCTGAAAATTTACATTGCTTACAAGGCATTTTCTTTATTGCTCTATTGCACTGAAGACATTTAAATGGAGGAATGTCATAAGGTATAATAATTTTGTCTTATATTGTAGGATCCCCCTCCATTGAAGTACAGAATAGTTTTATTATTGTTGTATGTTTCCCAGGCATTAGACATATGAAATCACACACACACACACACACACACACACACACACACACTCTCTCTCACAATTTGGAAAACTTGCTGGATTATCTAAAGACAAAGTTATATCACTTGTTATATGGTGATATGGTTTGGCTGTGTCCCCACCCAAATTTTATCTTGAATTCTCACATTTTGTGGGAGAAACATGGTGGGTGGTGATTAAATCATGGGGGCAAGTCTTTCCCATGCTGTTCTCATTATAATGAACAAGTCTCACGAGATCTGATGGTTCTATAAGGGGGAGTTTCCCTGCTCGAGCCCTCTCTCTTTGCCTGCTGCCATCCATGTAAGACGTGACTTGCTCTTCCTTGCTTTCGCCATGTGTGGGAGGCTTCTCCAGCCACACGGAATGGTAAGTCCAATTAACCTTCTGGTTTTTTGTTTTTGTTTTTTGTAAATTGCCCAGTCTCAGGTATGTCTTTATCAGCAGTGTCAAAACAGACTAATACATATGGATATTTAAAATTTTAGAAATTCTTTTTGGGGCTTTGACGATACTTTACAAATATAAGAGTGAAAACCTAACCTTCCACATATAGTGTATAGTTACACTGAACATTAGTGTAAGTAGGCATAACTTCAATTCCAAATACTGAATGTAAGACTCCATGCTGTTTAATATAAGGGTGAAAATGTTCAGAGGGCAAATGGATGATTTGTATTTTCATGTATTTATCCCCATTTCCTCCCATTTGGAAAAATTACTTGTCTCTTGAAACTCAAAGTCTATATTTCAAATTTTAATGCATTTAAAGCTAAGTTTTAAGAATGTCATTCATTCTAATTGCTTTATTTTTGCTTCATATTGCATTAATAATTATCTTACTCTACCAATGAAAACAATCAACATTATGATTAATGTAATATTTGTTGTATTTTACCTTTAGTATTTGGAATACAGCCTGTATCCCATGGTACAAAATTTTGATCTTATTAAAAATTGAAAAATATATATATGGGGTTCTACCAACTCTTTGAGTTTTATATTTTACTTTTTGCTTAAATAATATGGCCACATGATTTAAAATTTATAAGTCACAAATATATAGTTTCTTCCACTCCTATAAACCAATAATCTACTTCCCCTTAGTAGAGGTATATAAGGTTACCAGTTTCCTTCTTATCTTTTTAAAAATACAGAAATATGCTCTGACTATACTCAAGTCTAAGTTAATGTTTTCCCTAATTTTTTTTTTTGCTTTTTAATAATTTTATTTTTTTCTAATTTTGTTACTTTAATTTCCCATAGCACCTTGGTGATGTTGAAAACAAATACAAATACATTTTAACATTTTATGCATGAGCATATGTCACACCAATTTTGGGGGCGAGAGTTTTGACAACAGGAACGAATCTAAGCAATCGACAAAACAGAAGCCAGATAACTGGCTCTGACCCCCACCCCCAACATTTAAGAGATGTCAAAGGACACCCGAATTAGGTTAAAAAAATCAAGTTGATATGGATATTTCAACAGTGTTCTGTGCTGCAAAACTGAAAATAAAACCATTTAATACACAGCTCATTAATATCTGAATTACACTTTTAGGAACTGTTAGCTCAAAGATTCATAAAAAGTTGTCAGCTTTTAAAAAACTTCAAGTTATTTAATAATCGGGTGAATTTCAAAAGAGAATTTATTCACAACTTGAAAATAAATTCTCTTTCAACTTCTTAAAATACCCTCATCCAGCTAATGAAAAGTGAAACATGTATGTATCTTTTTGGAAGCTCAGACTAGCATATGACCAAAAGCCTAAAGTTAAATTAATGGCCACCAAAATTGTAAGGAAATATAAAAAATTAGGAAAAAATCCATCATATATTATAGTTAATAATTTATAAAAGCCCCTCAAAAGGAATGCACTGTTCTCTCTTGAGTTTTATCTTTTCTGTAAAAAAAGAAATTGGTACTTTTAAAATATGGTTAATATATTGCCAACCTAAATACCAGAGACTTAACCCCAGTGTTGTTCAACTGCATCAAAGTAAAACCAGTGGACATTTAAGCCAAGAGACTAATTATTAAGGCCATAACTAAGAAAACTAGAAGTGTTCATTAACGTTTAAATACTATTTTATGTTCCAGCAACATTCTTTTTGTTCTCCTTTACCATAGTGAAGATGCTAACTTTCCATCATTAAGCCTTTCCAAAGCAAACCTGTTTATTTAAAAAAGAAAAAGGAATGTGAAATAATGTTCAAGCTATCTTAATTTTAGGAAACAAAAATAAATCATAATTCTGCACAGCATCTGATCATCTGCAAATTGCTAAACTATATATAATGTTCTTTCCTTTTATCAGTAAAATATATATCTTCGAGATTATTATGTATTAGTGTGTAAAGGATTTCCTCGATCTTTTCTACTGCTGTATGGTATTTAATTGGTTGGTGCTATAGTCCATTTAGTGTTGCTATAAAGGAATACCTAACACTGGGTAATTTATAACTTAAAGAGGTTAATTTGGTTCACGATTCCTCAGGCTGGACAAGAAGCATGCTACTGCCATCTCCTCAGCTTTTGGTGAGGGCCTCAGGCTACTTCCAGTCATGGCAGAAGGCAATGGAGAGCCAGTGTATGCACAGATTACATGGCAATAGCAGAAACAAAAAGAAAAGAGAGGGGAAGTGTCAGGCTCTTTTTAATAAGCAGCTCTCATGTGTACTAGCAGAGTGAGAAGTCACTCATTCTTTTCCCCAAAGAAAAGCGTTAATCTGTTCATGAGAGATTTGCCCCCATGATCCAAAAATCTCCCACTAGTCCCCATCTCCAACATCAGGTTTGAGGGCACAAAACATCCAAACCATAGCATCTGGACCATAATTTACACAAGCAGTCTCCTGCCAATAAATACTTGGGTGATTTGTGATCCTTTGCTAAAACAAACAGTGACTAAATAAATTACTTTATACATATGCCACTTTGCATTTGTGCATATATATTTATATGATGAGTTCCTAGGAGTGGAATATCAAAAAGTTTGTATCTGTGTGCATTTTACACTTTTATACTCTAATCAACAATTCACAAGAGTACCTGTTTCCCCTTATGCTCATGAACATATTACCAAGCTCTCAGATTCTTGGCAATCTGATAGTTCAAAATACTCTCTCAATAGAATCTCTGTTTTCATTCTTTAATTTTGTGAGAGATTTAATAATTCTTCATATGTTTAAGATCAATTTTTATTTCCTTTTTTGCGAACTATTTCCTTTGTTAATTTTTCTATTGCATTGTTAATCTTATTATTTTAATTAAAAGAGATCTTTAAATAGTAGAGAAGCTATCACTTCAAAGAACAATGTGTCATTTAGGGGACAGCTTCTATTTCTATATTAAAAAATGTCCCAGTAGAGTAGCTTAAATGAACTAGAAGTTTCTTTTTCTTTCTCTCATATAATAGTTCTGATAGACACACAGAGCCCAAGGATCAATATATGGCTTCCAATGATGGGTCCAATGTGACAGCTCTAGTTCTTACTGTCCCCTGAGATGGAGAATGGAGAGATCTAGAGGAACCTACCCATCGTTGTTATAAGGGAAAGATTCAAAGATAGTATAACTCACAGTCAAACACTATTGGTCAGAACTTTGATGAAGGCCGTATCTAGATGTTGGGAATCTAGGAAATATAGTCTTTAGGTTGACATCTGCTGCATAGTGAAACTAATACTATAGAAGAAGAGTGTAATAGGTTTGGGGACAAACTGTCATTTTGCTATGAGTTAAAAATATGATTTTTTTTCCAGTTAATCATTTTGCCTTTGCTTATTCTGAATTTTATTCTGCAAAATGATAGCTTATTTATATATCTGAGTATATGAAACTTTTTTTATTTATGGCCTCAAGGCTTGGTGTCACCCTTAAAAGTATCTTTCTTATTCTATGATTATTTTTTGAAAATCTCCTACTCTTTCTTCTAGGAAATCCTCTAGTAATGGCAGTAGTCCCTTTTGCTTCTTTCTCTTCTTTGTCTTCTTCCTCTTTTAATCATTTGAGATTTACAGTTTTAAATTATTAGTTTCATTGTCAGTCAAAATGTATGACAACAAGAGTAAAATTTATATTCTTTGTCTTTAGAATTATATATTCACATACATTCTAGCCTTAAATATTTTCTAAAATCTGTTTAAACTGTGTGATTGTTCTTCATGGAAAGGTTTCAAGATGTGCTGAACATCTTTGTTTAATACATTTATCTCCTGAATCTATTGCTCTTTGAAAATTAAAAGGAACCTGTAGGGTATAAGGAGGCGCATAAGATAACTTTAAAAATAATATATAGGAAAGAGAGCATGAAATGTTCATTAAATTGAATTAATAATTGAAATAAAAGTAATATACTTTGTAAAAGGTGATTTAATGACTTGGAAAATTTAATTACAGTGATCTGATTAAATTATGCTGTCACAAAACATTCGTATCATCATAATTGATGTGTGAGCACCGTTGTGATTTTAGATTGATGTAGCTACAACAGCAGATGAGATAATTTTGCCCCCCAGTAAAGAGTCAAAGAACTAAAGTTTTAATGCAAAGATATATATGACAATAACTTAACATTATGCCTTCCTACTGCTTGCCCTCTCTCTCACCTTCTCTCTTCCTCTTCCATTCTATTTTGGTTTTCCTACTTATTTTTATTTCTTCCCTTTTCTACTCTTGCATGCTGTTTTCCTGGTTCTACTATCATATACTGATTTTTTTTTTGGCTTAGAGAATGAAGTTCTTTAAATTTTTATATGTGTATATAAGCAGGAAGGTGAGAGTGTCTCCCATCACAAATCTTATTACCACTCAAAAGAACACTTTTGACTCGTTCCTTAAAAAGTATGTTTCCATTAGCTTATTAGTTGAGAAATGCTGTTGTATATATACTGTGCTTCATAAATGACATAGTAGAGTGAAATCTAATTAATAGCATGAAAAACCATTAAACTTTAAATTTAAAAATGTCAAAATATAAAGTTAATCTTAATTGCTTAAGCTGTCTTATAAAATTACTTTAAATAAAACAAAACATAAGACAAGAAGGACTCTTATTTTGCCAGGTCATTATTTTAGATTACATTACATATAAGTGAGCCATAGAAAAATCTATGATGATCAATTGCCACAAAAAAATAAAATTCCTAGGAATAGAGCTAACCAGGGAGGTGAAAGATCTCTACAACAAGAACTGCAAAACGTTCCTCAAAGAAATCAGAGATGACATAAACAAATGGAAAAACATACCATGCTCATGTACAGGAAGAATCAATATTAAAGTGACCACATTGGCCAAAGCAATTTATAGATTCAATGCCATTCCCATTAAACTACCATTGATATTCTTGACAGAACTAGAAAACAACTATTTTAAAATTTATATGGAACCAAAAAGCAAAAGCCCTGAATATCCAAGGCAATCCTAAGCAAAAAGGACAAAGCGGCAGGCATCACGCTACCCAACTTCAGACTCTGCTACAGGGCTACAGTAACTAAAACAGCATGGCACTGGTACAAAGACAGGCACACAGACCAATGGAACAGAATAGAGAACCCAGAAATAAGGCATTACACCTACAACTGTCTGATTTTTAACAAAGCTGACAAAAACAAGCAATGGGGAAATGATTCCCTATTCAATAAATGGTGCTGGGATAACTGGCTAGCCATATACACAAGATTGAAACTGCACTCCTTCCTTACACAGTATATAAAAATTATCTCAAGATGGATTAAAGATTTGAATATAAAACCCAAAACTACAAAACCCTAGAAGATAACCTAGGCGATACCATTCAGGACATGGCCATGGACAAAGATTTCATGATGAAGACACCAAAAGCAATTGCAACAAAAGCAAAAATTGACAAATGGGATATAATTAAACTAAGGAGCTTCTCCACAGCAAACTATCAACAGAGTAAAATTGACAAATGGGATATAATTAAAGTAAGGAGCTTCTCCACAGCAAAGGAAACTATCAACAGAGTAAACAGACAACCCACAGAATGGGAGAAAAATGTTGCAAACTTTTGTATCCAGCAAAGGTCTAATATCCAGCATCTATAAGTAACTTACACAAATTTACAAGAAAAATACAAACAACCCCAATACAATGAGAGCAAAGGACATGAGCAGTCAGTTTTCAAAAGAAGACATACATGTGGCCAACAATCATATGAAAAAAAGCTTGACATCACTAATCATTAAATAAATGCAAATCAAAACCACAATGAGATACCATCTCACAACAGTCAAAATGACTATTTATTATTAAAAAATCAAAAAATAACAGGTGCTGGTGAGGTTGAGGAGCAAAAAAAGAATGCTTATACACTATTGATGGGAATATAAATTAGTTCAACCATCGTTGAAGACAGTGTGGTGATTCCTCAAAGACTTAAAGACAGAAGTACCATTTGACCCAGCAATTCTATTACTGGGTATATACCCAAAGGAATATAAATCATTCTTTTATGAGGACACATACATGCATATGTTCATTGCAGCACCATTCTTAATAACAAAAGATATGGAATCAACCTAAATCCCCATCAAGGATATACTGGATAAAGAAAATATGGTACATATACACCATGGAATACTATGTGACCATAAAAAAGAATGAGATCATGTCCTTTGAAGGAACATGAATGGAGCTGGGGGTCATTATCCTTAGAAAACTAATGCAGGAACAGAAAACCAAATACCACATGTTCTTGTAAGTAGGAACTAAATGATGAGAACCCATGGACACACAGAGGGGAACAGCACACACTGGGACAATCAGAACATGGGGATTGGGAGGAGAGAAAAATAACTACTAATACCTGGGTGACGAAATAATCTGTACAACAAATTTCCATGGCACAAGTTTACCTAACAAACATGTACATGCTTGCACATATACCCCTGAACTTAAAAGTTAAAAAAAAGAAAAATCTGGGATGACAATTTCCTTTCTACTCCATAGCTGTCAGGGCTTCTCCATGATCTTAGAAGGCACTATTTTATTAATATATTTATATATATAATTTTCTCTGCAGAGAAAAATCTGTCTCCTGTATTTGATTCTCAAAGACTGTGTGAGAACTAAAATTGATTTTTGGGCACCATTATGATTTTAGATTGAGGGTCTTTAATTCTGCTTGACTGAGATGTGTGTGTGTGTGTGTGTGTGTGTGTGTGTGTGTGTGTGTGTGTGAAATTATATCTTGATATAGGTTGATAGTTAAATGATAATTTGTTTACATTTCAGTTGGTTGAATGGTTACTAATCTTCTCCTTGAAGTTGAGCAAAGTATTGTGTATTCCAATGTTTTCCTTCTTCATTTATGGGTCCCATATTTTGAAATACAATATCAATCTTATTCTCATCTTTTTATTGTGGTAAATTATAGATGATATAAAACTTACACTTTTAGCCAATTTTAAGAGTGCAGTTCGGTGGCATTAAGTACATTTATGTTTTACAACCATCACCACCACCCATCTAAATTATTTTTTCATCTTCACATACTGAAACCTCATACCCAGGAAAAAAATAACTCCCCATTTTTTCCTCCCCCCAGCCCCTGGTAGCAACCATTGTACTTTCTGTCTCTATGATTTTGACTACTCTGGGTACCTTATATAAGTGGATTTATATAGTATTTGTCCTTTTTTAACTGGCTTATTTCACTTAACATAATGTTGTCAAGACTTGTCCATATTATAGAATGTGTCAGAATTTTCTTCCTTTTAAGGTTGAATAATATTTTATTGGATGTGTATGGATGTGTATGTATTATATATACACATACATTATTGTATTTATGTATCTGTATATGTAGTTAACCCTTCAATAGCATGAGTTTAAAAAATCTGAGTCCACTTATATGTGGATTTTTTTTAATATATATATTCGAAAAAATTTTGGAGATTTTTAAAAATTTGAAAAAACTCACAGCAAACCACATAGCTTAGAAATATCAAAAGAAATTAAGAAAAAGGTAAATTATCAATGCATTATATATATATATCCAAGTAATAGTCTATTTTATCATATACTACCATAAAATGTACACAAATCTATTATATATATTTAAAATTTATCAAAGCTTATGCACACAAACACAGACCATACGTGACACTATTTGCAGTTGAGAGAAATGTACACAAATGTAAAGATGCAACATTAAATCAAAACTATAAAATTAAATGTAGTATATATTGTAGTGTTCTAATAATTTCATAACCACCTCCTGTTGTGGTCAACTCAAGTGTTAGGGAGTATCCACTTAAAAAGCCATGTGATGCTAATCACCTCCAAATGAGCAGTTCATCTCTCCAGTAAATTGTGTATCACACTAAAAAGTTATCTTTCATGGTTCTCATATTTCTAAATTATGTTTAGTGGAATACCATAAACCCTGCATAACATCATAGGACCCATACGAAGTGCTACTAGTGATGCCGTAAGTACGTCCAAGAATCAAAGAAAAGTCATAACATTACAAGAAAAAGTTTATATGTACAGTAGATTGAGGTCTGCAACTGTTATTGTCCACCATTTCAGAGATGATTGATCTTGTAAACAGATGACATACACATATGGTATTGATAAATAACATACATTACTATAAATGTATTTATACCCCATATGATTTTCTTAATAACATGTTTTCTCTTTATTTTAAGAATACAGTACATAATACATGTACAAAATATGTGTTAATCAACTATACTGTCTTTGAGGCTTCCAATAAACAGCAGGCTACTAGTGGGTAAGTTACTGGGGAATCAAAAGTGATACACTGATATTTGTGTTGATATTATTACAGGTTTAGAGGGTCCAAGTGTAGTTTTGTTACATGGAAGTTTTGTGTAGTGGTGAAGTCTAGGTTTTTGGTGTAACCATCACCTGGATAGTGTACGTTGTACGCATTAGGTAATTTCTCATCCCTCAACCACGTTGCACCCTCCCACCTTTCCGAGTCTCCAGTTTCTATCATTTCACTCTATTTCAGTGTGTACACATTCTATAGCCCCTGCTGATAAGTGAGAATATGCAGTGTTTGACTTTCTGTTTCTGAATTATTTCACTTAAGATAATGGCCTCCAGTTCCATCCATGTTACTGCAAAATATATTATTTTATGATTTTTTATGGCTGAGTAGTATTTGTGTGTGTGTGTGTGTGTGTGTGTGTGTGTGTGTTACATTTTCTTTATCCAGTCTTCTGTTGATGGGCGCTCAGGTTGGTTCCTTATCTTTCCTATTGTGAACAATGTTGTAATAAACATATGAGTGCAGACGTCTTTTAGATATAAAGATTTTGTTTCCTTTGGAAATATATCCAATACTGGGATTGCTGGATCCAGTAGTAGTTCTGTTTTTGGTTCTTTGAGGAATCTCCATACTATTTTCCATAGAGATTGTTTTAATTTACATTACCACCAACAATGTGTAAGTGTCCCTTTTCTCCACATCCATGCCAACATCTGCCACTTTTTGACATTCTAATGATAGCCATTTTGACTAGTGTAAGATGGTATCTCATTGTAGTTTTAATTTGCATTTCTCTGATTAGTGATGTTTAGCATATTTCACACGCTTATTAGCCATGTGTATGTCTTCTTCTGAAAAATGTTCATGTCTTTTGCCCACTTTGTAATGGGGTTATTTATTTCTTGTTGTTTAAGTTTCTTGCAGATACTAAATATTAGTCATTTGTCAAATGCACAGTTTGCAAATATTTTCTCCTATTCTGCTGGTGGACTATTCACTCTGTTGATTATTTCTTTTGCTGTGCAGAATCATTTTAGTTGAATTAGGTCCCATTTGTCTATTTTTGATTTGGTTGAATTTGCTTTTGAGGCCTCAGTCATGAATTCTTTGCCTAGGCCAGTGTCCGGTAGATTTTCCTAGGTTTACTTCTATTATTTTTGTAGTTTCAGGTCTTATGTTTAAATCTTTAATTTACCTTGGTTAATATTTGTGTATGGTGAGAGATAGAGGTCAAGTTTCATTCTTCTGCCTATGACTAGCCAGTTTTCCCAATATTATTTATTGAATAAGGTGTCCTTTCACCATTGTTTATTTTTATCTACATTGTTGACTATCAGTTGATTGTAGGTATCTTCTCTATTCCTTTCCATTGTTATGTGTGTCTATTTTTTGTACCAGTACTATGCTGCTTGGGTTACTATAGCTTGTAGTATAATTTAAAGTCAGGTAATATAGCTCCTTGGCGTTGTTCTTTTTGCTTAGGATTGTTTTGGCCATTCAGGCTCTTTTGTGGTTCTATATGAATTTTAGGATTTTTGTCTAATTCTGTGAAAAATTATGTTGGTAATTTGATAGAAATTACTTTGAATGTGTAGATTGCTTTGGGCAGAAAGATAATTTTATCAGTGATGATTCTTCTAATTCGTGAGCATGGGATGCTTTTTTATTTTTGTGTGTGTGTGTCTTCTGCAATTTCTTCCATCAAGGTTTTGTAGTTTTCTCTTATAAAGATCTTTCACCTCCTTAGTTTAATTTATTCCTTGGTATTTTTTTGTTGTTGTTGTTGTTGTTACTGTAAATAGAATTGACTTCTTGATTGGTTCTCAGCTTGATTGTTATTGGCATATAGAAATGCTACTGATTTTTGCACCTAGATTTTGCATACTGAAACTATTCTGAATTCATTTATCAAATCGAGCAGTCTTTTGGAGAAATATTTAGAGTTTTCTAAGTATAAGATCATATCATCAGCAAACAGATAATTTGACTTCCAGTTTTCTAATTTGGATGCTTTTTATTTCTTTCTCTTGCCTGATTCCTCTGGCTAGTACTTCCAGTAATAAGTTGAATGGGAGTAGTGAGAGTGGTTATTTTTGTCTTGTCCAGTTCTTATGGGGAATGCTTTCAACATTTACCTGTTCAGTTTGATATTGGCTGTGGGTTTCTTGTATATGGCTTTTATTGTTTTGAGGTATGTTCTTCAATGCCTAGTTTCTTGAAAGTTTTATCATGAAGGGATGCTGAATTTTATCAAATGCTTTTTTTCTGCATATGTTGAGATGATTATATGTTTTTTGTTTTTAACTCTGATTGTTAGGTTAATCACATTTAATTAAACCATCCGTGCACCCCTGGAATAAAACCTACCCAATGGTGTTGTGTTAAGTTTTTGATTTGCTATTGAATTTGTCTTGCTGTATTTTGTTGAGGATTTTTGCCTCCATATGCATTTACGAATATTGCCTGTAGTTTTCTTTGCTGCTGTTGTTGTGACTTTGAGTGGCTTTGGAATCACAATGATACAGACTTTATACAATGAGTTAGGGAGAATTCCCCCTTTCTCAATTTCTTGGAACAATTTCAATAGGATTGGTACCAGTTATTTTTATGTCTGGTTGAAATGGGCTGCAAATCCTTCTGGTCCTGACCCCTTTTTTCTTGAGAAAAATTGTATTACTGGTTAAATCTCACTACTCATTATTGGTCTGTTCAGGATATCTATTTCTTCCTGGTTCAATCTTTGGAGGTTGCATGTTTCCAGGAATTGATCTGTTTCTTCTAGATTTTCTAGCTTGTGTGTGAAGAGACATTCATAGTAATTTCTGAGGATATTATATATTTCTGTGGTGTCAGTTTTAATGTCACCTTTAGCATTTCTGATTGTGCATATTTGAATCTTCTCTCTCTTTTTGGTTAGTCTAGTTTTGCAGTCTATCAATTTTGTTTATCTTTTTAAATAACCAGCTTTTTATTTATCCTTGTTACTGTTTTGTAGGTCTTACTTTCATTTAGTTCTTCTCTAATCTTTATTATTTCTTTTCCTCTGCTAGGTTTGGGCTTAGTATGTTCTTGACTTTGTCTTTCCTTTAGGTGAGACATCAGGTTGTTAGTTTGTGATCTTTTTATTTTTATTTTTTTATGCTGACATTTAACACTACCAACTTCCCTTTTAGTAATTTTTAAAATGTATGCAAGACATTTTGGTGTATTGTGTCTCCATTTTCATTTGTTTAAATAATTTCTTAAATTAATGTCTTAATTTCATTCTTGACCCAAAGATCATTCAGGAGCAGATTGTTTAATTTCCATGTATTTGTATAACTTTGAGAGTTCCTCTTGAGATTTATTTCAAGTTTTCTTCTATTGTGGTCTGAGAAGATTCTTGATATTACTCAGTTTTCTAAAATTTTCGAGACTTGCTTTATGGCAAGCACATGGTCTATTTTGGAGAATGTTCCATGAATTTATAAGAATGGATATCCTATGGTTGTTGGGTAGAATGTTCTGTAAATTTCTGTTAGGTTCATTTGGTCTAAATACAATTTAAACCCATTATTTCTTTATTGATTTTCTGTCTTGATTATCTTTGTAGTGCTGTTGGTGAGGTTTGAAACTACTACTATTATGGTATTGCTGTCTATCTCTTCATAGGTTTTGTAGTATTTGTTTTATGAATCTGTGTGCTCCAGTTTTAGGCACATATATATTTAAGATTCTTATATCTTCTTGTTGAACTCATCCCTTTATCAATAGATAATGACCTTGTTTTTCTTTTTTTGTTCTTGTTTTTTAACTGTTGTTGATTTAAAGTCAGTTTGATGTGATATAAGCCTACCTACTCCTGCTTGCTTTTGATTTTTGTTTGCATGGAATATCTTTTTCCACCCCTTTACCTTCAGTCTGTAAGTGTCTTTCCAGGTTTGGTGGACTTCCTGTAAGCAGCATATGGTTGAATAATATTTTTTAAGTCAATTCTTCAAATCTATACCTTTTAAGTGGAGCATTTAGTCCATTTACATTCAAGGTTAATATTGATATATGAGGTTTTTCCTGTCATAATGTTAATTATCATCTAGTTGTTTTGCAGACTCACTTGTGTAATTATTTTTATAAGACCTGTGAGTTTTATGACCTGTGAGTTTAAAGACCTGTGTTTTTATCATAGTAAATATCAATCTTTTGTTTCCATATTTAGAACTCCCTGAAACATTTTTGTTGCATCAGTCTAGTGGTAACACATTCTCTTAGCATTTTATTGTCCTGGAGATAATTTCTGCTTCATTTTTGAAGCTTATTCCGGTAGGATACAAAATTCATGGGTAGCAGATTTTTTTCTTTCAGAACTCTGAAAATAGGACCTCATCTCTTTTGGATTTTAAGGTTTCTACTGAGAAGTCCACTGTCAGTCTGATACGAGTTTTTTAAATATGTGATTAGATGTTTTCTCTTGCTGATTTTATAACTTTTTTCTTCATATCGACTTTAGATAGTCTGATGATTATATGTCTTGATGGCATCTTTCTTTCATTGTATTTTCCTAGAGCCCTCTGAGCCTCTTGTGTTTGGACGTCTAAATCTCTAGCAAGTCTAGGGAAGTTTTTCTCAATTTCTTCAAATACGTTTTCCAAATTTCTTGTTTCTTCTTTGTCCTCAGGAATACGTATGGCACATAGGTTCAACATTTTACATATTCTCAGACATCTTTAAAACTTTATTTTTTAAAGTCTTTTTTAGTTTTGACTGGGTTTATTCCAAAGACTTGTCTTCAAGCTGTTAAATTATTTGTTATGCTTTGTCTAGTCTATTGTTAAAACTTCCAGTGGTATTTTGTAATTCCTTCACTGTATTTTTCATTTCCAGTTGTCCTGTTTAGAATTTTTTTAATGTATCTTTTTTTTAAAATTTATTTATTATTATTATTCTTATACTTTAAGTTCTAGGGTACATGTGCATAACATGCAGGTTTGTTACATATGTATACTTGTGCCATGTTGCTGTGCTGCACCCATCAACTCGTCAGCACCCATCAACTCATCATTTACATCAGGTATAACTCCCAATGCAATCCCTCCCCCCTCCCCCCTCCCCATGATAGGCCCCGGTGTGTGATGTTCCCCTTCCTGAGTCCAAGTGATCTCATTGTTCAGTTCCCACCTATGAGTGAGAACATGCGGTGTTTGGTTTTCTGTTCTTGTGATAGTTTGCTGAGAATGATGGTTTCCAGCTGCATCCATGTCCCTACAAAGGACACCAACTCATCCTTTTTTATGACTGCATAGTATTCCATGGTGTATATGTGCCACATTTTCTTAATCCAGTCTGTCACTGATGGACATTTGGGTTGATTCCAAGTCTTTGCTATTGTGAATAGTGCCGCAATAAACATACGTGTGCATGTGTCTTTATAGCAGCATGATTTATAATCCTTTGGGTATATACCCAGTAATGGGATGGCTGGGTCATATGGTACATCTAGTTCTAGATCCTTGAGGAATCGCCATACTGTTTTCCATAATGGTTGAACTAGTTTACACTCCCACCAACAGTGTAAAAATGTTCCTATTTCTCCACATCCTCTCCAGCACCTGTTGTTTCCTGACTTTTGAATGATCGCCATTCTAACTGGTGTGAGATGGTATCTCATTGTGGTTTTGATTTGCATTTCTCTGATGGCCAGTGATGGTGAGCATTTTTTCATGTGTCTGTTGGCTGTATGAATGTCTTCTTTTGAGAAATGTCTGTTCATATCCTTTGCCCACTTTTTGATGGGGTTGTTTGTTTTTTTCTTGTAAATTTGTTTGAGTTCTTTGTAGGTTCTGGATATTAGCCCTTTGTCAGATGAGTAGATTGCAAAAATTTTCTCCCATTCTGTAGGTTGCCTGTTCACTCTGCTGGTAGTTTCTTTTGCTGTGCAGAAGCTTTTTAGTTTAATGAGATCCCATTTGTCAATTTTGGCTTTTGCTGCCGTTGCTTTTGGTGTTTTAGACATGAAGTCTTTGTGCATGCCTATGTCCTGAATGGTACTACCTAGGTTTTCCTCTAGGGTTTTTATGGCATTAGGTCTAACATTTAAGTCTCTAATCCATCTTGAATTAATTTTCATATAAGGAGTAAGGAAAGGATCCAGTTTCAGCTTTCTACTTATGGCTAGCCAATTTTTGTCAAATTTTTCATTTACATCCTGAATTGATATTCTGGTTTCGTTGTATTGGTTTTTGTTTTTCTTTTGGATCTCATCGAGCTTCTTTAAAATCAATATTTTGAATCATTTATCTAATATTTCAAATATTTCATTTTGTTTAGAATCCTTTGCAAGAGAATTACTGTGATCCTTTGAGGGTATCATAACACTGTTTTTTCATACTGCTAGAATTATTTTGCTACTTTGTTTTTCTTTGGAGAAAATAGCCCTTCTTATGTTTGAATTTACTTTCATTTGGATGGTATTTGTTCACTTGAGGACATGAATCTAATATATGTTGTATAGGGTGGTTTGGCTTTGGTTCTGGATGCTTTCGATGGCAATGACTCTGTATGAGTTTCTTGGTTATAGATAGCCTTAGTGTGGTAGCTGTCTCAAATGCTGGTTGTAATAGCAGTATACTAGGCATGTTAGTAGGCTCATGATCTTCTGCAAGGCCAGGATGGTGAAGGCCTTAAGTAACTTATCTCATTCCCAAGCACTGTGCACTACTATTAACAGAATTTGTATTGAGTTGTATGGTTCGACCTTCAGGCCAGTATGTAACACTTATAGATAACAGCAGGCTGCAGCAGTAGCAGTTGGGTGTATGATTCGTATTTGTTTACCTAGGAAAGCTCTCTCTCAGCTCAGGCATTGGGCTAGTCTGTGGAATGCATAGTGGCCTGAGTTCCCCATTCAGCCCCAGAGTAAGAGTACAAAGCTGGATGGAGCTGAACTAGGCAAACCCACACTCATATCCCCCAATGGTGAGTACAAGCACCATCCCTGATGTGGATGGCAAGAGAGCTCCCAGTGAAATGCACTGAAATCTCTGCAGCAGGAGAGGCAACTGATTCAGCTCCATACCCTCAGCAGCCAGGAATGCAATCTACTTCCCTGTCGTGCCTCCGCCCTGGTGTTTCCAACACACATTAGCTAGACATCTTTATCTATCTCCAGGATGCAGTGTAGCTGAGAGCCATAAAAGATGCCTGTCCTGTGGCTCACCACTGAAATGGCTTCAGTGAGAAACTTCTTCCCTCAGCCCAAAACACATAGCCTTCTGCTTTTCTGCTCCCAGTTTCAGGAACACTGTCCCTCTGTGTAGAGATGGGAAGGGGCCTTGCCTTTCACACAAACCTTGGCCCAGTGGCCACACTACCTCTGAGGATACAGTTCCCCCTAAAAGCCCAGAAAGACCATTCTCCTTTGCACTTCTGCCAATTTTCCATAGGAGCAGCCATGGCTGTGTCCATAGCAGGAGGAGGAAAAATTCCCTTCTCCATGCCTGGGCACAAGCATAAAGGCTGCTTGGCCACTGGGATGAAATTAAATTCCTCCCTTGCCTGGCCATGCACAGGGCCCAAACAAGTGGGGAGCTCTTAAGCACAGAAAAATATGCGCTCTGGTTTCCTTTGTCCCAAGAAGTGTTCTCTCAGTGTGCTGCACTCTCTTTTCCCTTAGGGGAACACTCCTTGAGGACAAAACCACTGGGAATCCAGAAGCTTTCATGGGTCCTGGCAACCCTGCATGGCTGCCACCATCCAGATGGGTATTCGGGAATGTCTATGAGGGCTCTGGTGATGTGGAGACTCATGGGCTGAGGTTCATGGGCAGGGCACAGTCTGCCGATGGCTGCTTCTTAAGTATTGTGCAGCATCACCACTTCTCAGGCCTGTGGGGAGGGCAAACAACCCAGTATGAGTTGGTATTCTAGTGCAGTGCCCTTAAGAAATCTCCAAATTGCTGTCCACGCCAGTGTTTAGGATCATGAGGGTAGGTGAGCTCTCCAATAGCTCAGATACCAGTGATTTGCCATGGGGACAAGGGCAGCCAAAATACTCCCACTTACCCTTTTGTCAAAACACAAAAAGTCGCTAAGGGTTCCTAACTGATCTCTGCCAGTGCCTTGCTTCCTTTCTTTCTGTGCTCTAGCTTCTTATCAGGAGTTCTTCACTAGATTCCAGCACTCTTCCTTGCTATTTTATTCAAGTTATGATTATTCACTTGTAACTTTCTTCTTTCTGAGAACTGCCACCTGAGGTCTCTAGTTAGTTATCTTGAACTGGAACCCTCCAGACATAAATTTTCAACCGTGCAGGAGATCAGCACTCCTAACCCCTGCTTTGTTCAAGGGTCAACTGTAACCATACGCACAAACACACTACATTTTGTTTATGTACTCACCCATTGATAAACACTTAGGTTTCTTTCACCTACTGTAAACTGTAAATAATACTGCTATGAACATGGATATACAGATATCTCTTTGAGTTCCTGCTTTTTAAATTCTTGTAGGTATATACCCAGAAGTAAAATTGTTGGATCATGTGGTAATTCCATATTTAGTATTTTATATGACCACCATGCTGTTTTCTATAGCGGCTTCACCATTTTACATTCTCACTAGCAGTATACAATTGTTCCAATTTCTCTTCATCCTTGACAACACTTACTATTTTTTGTTATTGTTTTTTTTTTCATATTAACCATCCTAATGGGTGTGAAATGGTATCTCACTGTGGTTTTGATTTGCAGTTTCGTAATTAGTGATGTTGGGCATATTTTCCTGTGCTTATTGGCTGTTTGTATATCTTCTTTGGAGAAATGTCTGTTCAAACCCTTTTTATATTTTTACATTGGGTTGTAAGCTTTTTGTTTTGTTTTGTTTTTGAGTTGGAGTTCTTTATATATTCTGCATATTAAACATTAATCAAGTACATTATTTTCAAATACTTTCTCCCATTTTATAGGTTCCCTTTTTATTCCCTTGATAATGTCATTTGATGCACAAAATTTTTAGTTTCTATAGTTCAATTTATCTATTTTTTCCTTTGTCATCTGTGTTTTTAGTGTCATATCCAAGAAATCATTGCCAGATCTAATGGCATGAAGATTTCCCCCTATATTTTTGCCGAGAGTTTTGAAGATTTATCTCTTATATTTATATCCTTGATCCATTTTAAATTAATTTTGTAGATATTATATGGTAAGGGTCCAACTTCTTTATTTTACATATGGATTTCCAGTTTTCCCAGCACCATTTATAGAAAAGGCGTATGCTTGTCTTCAAGTAGGCTTCCAAATTCTATTTTTAAAGCACTTTAAGATGAAGAAGCTTCATCCCCTCATACACATGATTTCTTTTTATTAGTTCTTCAGAAACTTCCACTTAACTTTAGAGATAAAGAGCTCAACTGTATAAGGGTAAACGTTATACTTAGAGAAAGCCATCCTTAATTGGCACAATTCATTTTTGCCACAAATGTTACTCTGGTTTCCTTACTGTTTGCCACCATTACCCCTAACACAGAATGATTAACAGAAGAAATTAGAGAAATAGATTATAAATGGATTGATAAGTATGCAGGCAGGTCGACTAACAATAGGCACCTATAGTATAGATTAAGAGTATCTTCACTGTACATTAGTGTAGAATTCTAAACCTCATAGTCATTCAACCTGCACTGTATGAAGAATGGGCCTGGATAAGTAAAAAGGTAAAAAAAAAAAAAAAAAAAAAAAAAAAAAAAAGAAGTAGAATTGTTTTAATTTTTATTTTAAAATGCACTATTTTTTTAAACAAAAGAGGTATTTCCTTGAATTATTTGTGGAATATCACCCAGAAAATACTGTAGCCCTTTGAGGTAAGCATGTTTTAGGAGCCTCTTTGCATTCATACCAGCTCTGCTTCCACAAGAAACAAAATATTTTGGAGATGATGGGGAGGTGAAATAGACAGCAAGCTGGAACAATAGGGCGTTAAAAGCCTGGAATGTCTAGGAAAATCTACTCAAGTGGAGGACAATCAGTATTGGGCCTGAGGCATATGGCAGAAGGGAAAGTTTGTGTAGGTAAGTAAAAACTGTCCAGTTAATGATGAAGGAGTGGTAGGAGTTGTCTACCATATACTTTTCCTTAGAGCTTATTATACTCTGAGGAAAAAAAAGTCTTATAGCAGGCCAAGAGAATATGAATTTATTAACCTGGAAAAAATTAGGTATATACTCAGAAATAGTAGAAATATATTTATTTATAATTTTTTCCTGACACAGAAGGCAGTGTGTAAATTTGACAAGGCCTAGATAACGAATGGTAAACTTAATAAGAGAGTGATTCAAACTGTGGTCATCCTATTTGCTGACCATGTAACAACATGTAAGTTACTTTCTTTATCTGTTAAATGACAAGAAGCATATTTAGATAACAAGGAAATAACCCACGATAAAATAAATGTAAATTTCACTGTCTGATATCTGGCCCATTGATAAATGATAATTACCATTTGCTGTTGTTGTTTCCAGACAAACAACAAGAAAATTTGGTCAGTACTGTTAAAGGCAATGCATTGCATATGTACTGATCCTTTAAGAGTATATCCCTAATCAAGCTTTAAGTGAATAAATCAGTACAATTAAATCTATATTTTACACAAATGCAGAAGTAAGATAAGCCTGAAATTTCAAACATAAGACAGAAAATCACTTTACAAAATTATAAATAAAAATAGCACTCATTTTAATATTTTAAAAACATGCCAAATTTGAGGTGGCAGAACACAAAAATGCTGAAGGGTAGTCCCGATTGCTTATGAAATGCTTGCACATTTTACTGTTCATTTCCTGTATGGGCCATGCCAGTCCTGATTTTCATAGCTTAATTTAAACATTTCAAATTCTTATCTTTAGAATATTTCGTTTTAGATTTTTCTTTCCTCTATTATTTTTGGCTCTGTTAAACATGTCAGTATAACAATTAGCTAACCTTCATTAGTTATAAATATTAGAGCCCAAGATTTTCTTTATGTAAGCCTTAAATCTGAATAAAGAGTAGATAAAGCAAATGCCAGAAACTGAAAAAGTTAAATGATGGAGTTAAATGATATTGTCAGTGCCTATTTAAAAAACTACTCTCCCCTTCTCTGTGATTTCTACTTTGGTAAATATTAATATTTAACCAGTTAGTAAAACTAGCACCACTATTTAAATACTCTTGTGCATAGTTAGTAAATTTTGCAAGATATTCTTTGCATTTTATAAAGCAGGTTTTAGAAAAACGGTTTACAAGAAAGTTTGTCTCCATTTCATTGCCAATTTAATCATAGGGAAAATGAATATAGACCTCTGGCAACTACTGTTGATGTACAGTGGTAAAGAGTAATTTAGAATGCTAAAATATCTGATGCCAGGCATGAGTTCTGTTCCTGTCAATGAGATAAGCAACTGAGACAATAAAGACAATCCCTGTATGAGGGCCTCCACTGGCAACAGAACTCAGCATATTTTCATCTGGTTGACATTCTTCTACAGATCCAAACTTGTCACCTTCAAACCAAAAACCTGAAAACATCCAAACTTTGAATATGCTTACTGAAAAGGCATTTGTAACGTGAACATTTTCCTTAGGATTACATTTAAAAGAATTTCCATTGGTGGCGTGAAAGGCTCTCAGTGAGTCATTGGAAGCTTTAAACATGAGATTTCTGGTGTCACCTAGAATTGGATTGAACTGAAATCCTTGTGAGAAAAACAAGCTAGAACCTGCATTCATTCCAAAACTGAAGACAGGAAGAATGACATTTTCACTGCAGTTCCAGTGGCACTAAATGAGAATTATAGGTCAATGTTCTCATTTGGGTTTATGTTTAATACTCCTGTCACAGTCATCTTATGGCTTTTCTCATAGGTAATGATGATGTCACCTCATGCTACAAGCAGACTGGTTCCATTTGTGCTACTCATATTGTACTTATTAAGCACATGATCATTTTGGCCCTGCAGAAGATGGGGACCTGGTAGGCTTTGGCCTTAGAGGTGTTGTTAGGAAAGTTTCTTTATGCTTTCAAAGTGTTTCTTTTTTGCTGAAGTTATTTGAAAAGTATTCCTGGACAGCTACTTCATGAAATTTAGTAGTTACATTTTTTGTATGTATATGGTTGCCTCTGACACATCTGTAGTTTTTATCTATGTGTGTGTTGATGTCCTGTGTGGATTTCATAGCCTTGATTCCCTTTGATTTGGATTGGGCAAACTAGTTGTGTCTGACAAGTTGGAAGTAAATCTTAGCAGTCGGACACTATAAAGTGTTGCATTTCTTATTACGTTGAAGGTCAAAGTATATCCTTTTCTAAAAACAATCATTAGACTGGCATCAGAAGCATTTCCTTGACCACAACATTTGTTATTTGGTACTTCTAAATGACAGGGCAGGTTGAAGATCACATTTTTATCACTGATGTTAGTATGTTAATTTGACAAGGAGGCAGCTTGAGTAGACTTCCATTATGCAAGTTGTTCAGTAGCCATTTTTCACCACGAATACAGACGATATACCATACATGAGTCCTGTGAGCATCAGTAGGAGGAGCTGTAGCCTCCAAACACCACTGACGGTGGCTACAGGTGCAAGGATGGGGAAGGAGGCCTAGGAACCTCTCATGTGGTTGGAAACCCACACTTTCACCATTTGCCAACATCTTTGGTTTATCTGCCTACATTTGGAAAGCAGGGAATAATCAAAAAGATAAGTAGCCTGGAGTCTAAGACTTGGCAAGGAAAGAAACATCCCAGCAAAAATCAATAATACCACTACTTTGACCCCCCATAGCTTTGGTCCTCTCAGGCCAACACGGAGACAAACACATATAGTTTTGCTTATGTTGTGACCACCATTATGTGTTCCCCCTATTATGGTGGTTTTGTTATGATTTTTAAGCTTTCAGACTCAGATAAGCCTTCTACTCCAATGTGTCTGAATGAATGAGGTTTTCCTTAACTAGCCATAACCTAATATTTGGTGATGCCAAGTACTAAAGGAGTCAAATACCTTTTTAAATGGACAATAATGGAGTTGTTCCTTTTTTTTTATTATTATTATACTTGAAGTTCTAGGGTACATGTGCACAACGTGCAGGTTTGTTACATATATATATATGTGCCATGTTGGTGTGCTGCACCCATTAACTCATCATTTACATTAGATATATCTCCTAATGCTATCCTTCCCCCCTACCCCCTCCCCACAATAGGACCCAGTGTGTGATGCTCCCCTTCCCTGCAACTACCTTATTAACCTTCTCTTAATTCACTTAGGTCCTCCAGGAGCTAACTCTAAGGTGGATTTTAGTTTGTAGGATACTTATTAACTGATGACCTACTGATCAAACCCTGTGTAAGTGAGAAATCAAGAAAAGACTGGTCGTTTGTGATACTGGGCTTCAGTCATCACCACAGGGAGTTCCAGGGATCCAGGATCAACCTGTAATTGGCCTAAATGGCTGGAAGTTCACAATCCTGCCTCCATCAGTCCTTAAATACCAGCTGACATGGGAAGGGTGTAACCTTGAACAATTTGTCTCTTTGCAGCAAAGGGATTCCCTGAAGTGGATGACAGATGAAAGCTGGAGGAAAAAAGTCCTTTCTTGAAGAGAGATCTTGGTGGTTGATTGCATTCATCACATAAGTAATACTCAGAAAATGTGAGACACCAAAATATAGGGTAATTACTTGAAATAGCTTTGGTTTGTTTGTTTTCAAAGACATTTTGCTAACTGTTGTCTTTTGATTTTGCAATTAAATATTAAAAATTTCCTTAGAAGTTGTGCTATATTTTATGATAGAGTGCTGCTTTATTTTCTTTTAGTATTTTATTAATTTATTTATTATAAACAGCCACACCCATGATTTCCAATCTATCCCGAGGTATCCTTCAAGGATGTATATAGTCCCATTCTTTTTACTGATGGAGCCCTAAAGATAATAGCAAACAAAAATAACAAGACTCTGATTTACTTAGAATCAATGCTCAATTGAATACTTGATATTTATTTGCTCTTGAATTATATCCTGCATTTTTGTGGCTCTTTAGAATATGATTTTGAATATATATTTTCCTTTGTTAAGTATGACTGCATGAATGTTGCTTTTGTTATTCATCTGAAACTTATTAGCAAATGCTAGACGAAAGTAGGTGTCCTATAAACCTATTTATATAAAACTTTTTGCCATGGTAACAAAGTGCTTCTCATTTAAAGACTAGACCAAATTTGGGGAGAAGGGTAGCAGCCCAAGGAATCCTTGGCCAGGTTAAGAGCCTGTTTGCTATCAGAGAAAAGGAAAATATAGAGAAATAATTCTACAGTTTTACAATAATCCCTGGTAGTAGCCATTCCTAGGTCAAGTTATTAAGGAATGAGCCATATGGCAGAAGATGAGCTTGTCTTAGGGATTCATAGTACTTTACGAAATATATAGTCTTTTCTATTTTCCAAATAAACTGTGCACAAAAGTGTAATGAGCATAAGAATTGAGCAAAAATTATTCTTTGTTACCAAACACAAACATTCACGAAATATCATGTAACATCTAAGAATGATTTGATAAAATCTCTTAGCTTTAGTCAATGATATTGCTAATGAAGAGATTTTATTCATTCTTAGTTAATTTAAACTTTTAAACTAGTGGTAAGTTATTAATGTAAGAAAAAAGCAATTTCACTGTCCAAATGTTGCATATTAAAAAGTATTTTGACATTTAAAATAAAATGTTTTAATTTGGTAATGCAGTCGTGAATGATTTTTGAAGGCTGAGATAATTATTTGATTGAAGTTTCCTCCAGCAGTGAAATCTATTGTGTGGCAAGAAATGGGGTGTTTCATTCTGTGTACAGGATAAGACCATCATAATATACTTAATTCTCATGAGATGGCAGTTGAAACAAACCAATGATTCATGTCTATAGCAAATGATTTCTTTGTAGACTGTATTAGGAGAGATCGGAACATTATTAGTGTAAGTAAAGAAATCATGAAGAACCCCTTAGATTGTTACCTACTAGGTACTAGCTTTACTTCACTATGGGTATTTTTCCATTCTTCTCCATACATGGATGAAGTAAAAATTTGCAACTATTTGTAATTTGGGTTTTGATTCAAAATAGTTTTTTTTTTTTTTTTAAATTTATTTGTTATTATTAAACTTCAAGTTGTAGGGTACATGTGCACAACGTGCAGGTTTGCTACATATGTATACTTGTGCCATGTTGGTGTGCTGCACCCATCAACTCGTCATTTACATCAGGTATAACTCCCAATGCAATCCCTCCCCCCTCCCCCCTCCCCATGATAGGCCCCGGTGTGTGATGTTCCCCTTCCCGAGTCCAAGTGATCTCATTGTTCAGTTCCCGCCTATGAGTGAGAACATGCGGTGTTTGGTTTTCTGTTCTTGTGATAGTTTGCTGAGAATGATGATTTCCAGCTGCATCCATGTCCCTACAAAGGACACCAACTCATCCTTTTTTATGGCTGCATAGTATTCCATGGTGTATATGTGCCACATTTTCTTAATCCAATCTGTCACTGATGGACATTTGGGTTGATTCCAAGTCTTTGCTATTGTGAATAGTGCTGCAATAAACATACGTGTGCATGTGTCTTTATAGCAGCATAATTTATAATCCTTTGGGTATATATCCAGTAATGGGATGGCTGGGTCATATGGTACATCTAGTTCTAGATCCTTGAGGAATCGCCATACTGTTTTCCATAATGGTTGAACTAGTTTACACTCCCACCAACAGTGTAAAAGTGTTCCTATTTCTCCACATCCTCTCCAGCACCTGTTGTTTCCTGACTTTTGAATGATCGCCATTCTAACTGGTGTGAGATGGTATCTCATTGTGGTTTTGATTTGCATTTCTCTGATGGCCAGGGATGATGAGCATTTTTTCATGTGTCTGTTGGCTGTATGAATGTCTTCTTTTGAGAAATGTCTGTTCATATCCTTTGCCCACTTTTTGATGGGGTTGTTTGTTTTTTTCTTGTAAATTTGTTTGAGTTCTTTGTAGGTTCTGGATATTAGCCCTTTGTCAGATGAGTAGATTGCAAAAATTTTCTCCCATTCTGTAGGTTGCCTGTTCAGTCTGATGGTAGTTTCTTTTGCTGTGCAGAAGCTCTTTAGTTTAATGAGATCCCATTTGTCAATTTTGGCTTTTGCTGCCGTTGCTTTTGGTGTTTTAGACATGAAGTCTTTGCCCATGCCTATGTCCTGAATGGTACTACCTAGGTTTTCCTCTAGGATTTTTATGGTATTAGGTCTAACATTTAAATCCAAAATAGTTTTAAAAGAGCTTAATATATTAAGTGATGCTTACAAATGAAAGTGTTGCTTCAGAGAAGTAAGATCTTTTTCAGACAAGCAAATGCTGAGGGAATTTGTTACCAATATGTATGCCTTACAAGAGATCCTGAGGGAAGCACTAAATATGTAAAGGAAAGACTATTACCAGCCACTAAAAAACACACATAAGTACACAGACCAGTGACATTATAAAGCAGCCACACAGAAAAAGTCTGCATAATAACCAGCTAACATGATGACAGGATCAAATCCGCACATATTAATACTCACTTTGAATAAAAATGGGTTAAATGCCCCAATTAAAAGGCACAGAGTAGTAAGTTGAATAGAAAATCAAGACCCGTTAGGATGCTGTTTTCAAGAGACCCATCTCACATGCATGACACCAATAGGCTCAAAATAAAGGGATAGGACAAATCTACCAAGCAAGTAGAAAACAAACAAACAAAAGCATTTGTTGCAACCCTAACTTCACAAAACAGACTTTAAAGCAACAAGTATCAAAAAGAGAAAGGCATTACATAATAGTAAATGGTTCAATTCAACAAGAAGACCTAACTGTTCTAAATATATATGCACCCAACACAGGAGCACTGAGATTCATAAAGCAAGTTATTAGAGACATTCAAAGAGACATAGATTCCTACACAATAGTAGTGACAGACTTCATGCCACCAAATGTATTAGATCATCAAGGCAGAACATTTACAAAGATATTTAGTACCAAATCTTAACACTGAATCAAAAGGACCTGATAGACACCTGCAGAACTCTCCACCCAAAAGTAATAGAATATATATTCTTCTCACTGCCACATGGCATATATTCTAAAATCAATCACATAATTGAAAGTAAAACACTCCTCAGCAAATGCAAAAGAACTGAAGTCATAAAAAACAATCTCTCAGACCACAGCACAATCAAATTACAAATTAAGATTAGAAATTCACTCAAAACAATACAATTACATGGAAATTGAATAATGCACTCCTAAATGACTTTTAGGTAAATAATGAAATTAAGGCAGAAATCAAGAAGTTCTTTGAAGCTAATGTGAACAAAGATACAACATACCAGAATCTCCGGGAAACAGCTAAGGCAGTGTTAACAGGGAAATTTATAGCACTAAATACCCTCACAAAAAAGTTAGAAAGATCTTAATTTAACAGCCTAACATTACAACTGTAAGAACTAGAGAACCTAGAACAAACAAACCCCAAAGTTAGCAGAAGACAAATGATAATCAAAAAGAACTGAATTGAAGAAAATTGAGATATAAAAATTCAAAGAATTAATGAATTCAGGAGTTATGTGGTTTTTTTTTGAAAAACAAATAAAATAGAATTCTAACTAGACTTCTAAAGATGAAAAGAGAGAATATCCAAATAAAAACAATTAGAAATGACAAAGGAGATAGTACTACTGACCCCACAGAAATACGAAAAAACACTCATAGACTACTATGAACACTTCTGTGCACACAAACCAAAAAATTTAGAATAAATGAATAAATTCCTAGACACATATACTCTCTCAAGACTGAGCCAGAATGAGATTGAATCCCTGAACAAACCAATAACAAGTTCCAAAATTGAATCAGTAATAAATAGCTTACCAACCAGAAGAAGTCCAGGACCACACAGATTCACAGCTGAATTCTATCAGATGTACAAAGTAAAGCTGATACCATTTCTAGAGAAACTATTCCAAAAGATTGAGGAGGAAGGACTCCTCCCTAACTCATTCTATGAAGCTAGCATCATCCTGATAACAAAACCTGGCAGAAACATGACAAAAAAGAAAACTTCAAGCCAGTAACTTTGGTGAACAAATAAAAAATCCTCAACAAAACACTGGCAAGCCAAATCCAGGAGCACATCAAAATGCATATCCTCCAAAATCAAGTGTACTTTACCCTTGGGATGCAAAGTTGGTTCAACATATATAAATCAATAAATGTGATTCATTACATAAACAGAACTAAAGACAAAAACCACATGATTATCTCAATAGATGCAGAAAATGCTTTTGATAAAATTCAACACCCCTTCATGCTTAAAAACTCTCAATAGATGAGGTATTGAAGGAACATACCTCAGAATAATAAGAGCCATCTATGAGAAACCAACAATCAACATCATACTGAATGGGCAAAAGCTGGAAGCATTCCCCTTGAAGACTGGCACAGAAAAGTATGCCCTCTGTCACCATTCCTATTCAACATAGTATTGGAAGTCCTGGCCAGAGCAGTCAGGCAAGAGAAAGAAATGAAGGGCATTTAAATAGGAAGAGAGGAAGTCAAACTACCCCTCTTTGCAGACACCATTATCCTGTATGTTGAAAACTGCATATTTTTGGCCCAAAGCTCTGTAAGCTGACAAACAACTTCAGCAAATTTTCAGGATACAAAATCAACAGACAAGCCACAGAATGGGAGATAATTTTTGCCAACTATGCATCTGACAAATATCCTGAATCTATGAGAAACTTAAACAAATTTATAAGAAAAAAGCATTAAAAAGTGGGCAAAGAACATGGACACTTTACAAAACAAGACGTACAAGTGGCCATCAAACATATAAAAAAGCTTAACATTACTGATTATTAGATAAACATAAACAAAACCCTAATGAGATACCATCTGGCACCAGTCAGAATGGCTATTATTAAAAAGTTCAAAAAAATAACAGGCACTGATGAGGTTGTAAAGAAAAAGAAACATTTATATGCTGTTAGTAGAAGTGTACATTAGTTTGATCATTGTGGAAAGCAGCGTGCAATTCCTCAAAGAGGTGAAAAAGGACTAACGTTCAACCCAGCAATTCTATTCCTGGGTAGATACCCAAAGGGATATAAATCCTTCTATCATAAAGATAAATGCATGCATATGTTCATTGCAGCACTATTCACAATAGCGAAAACATAGAATCAACCTAATGTCCATCAGTAGTAGACTGGATAAAGAAAATACGGTATATATACAGCATGGAATACTATGCAGCCATAAAAAATATTATGTCATTTGCAGGGAAATGGAGCTGGAGCCCATTATCCTTAGCAAAGAAAAGCAGGAATGGAAAACCAAATACTACATGTTCTCACTTGTATGTGGGAGCTAAATAATGAAAACACATGGACACATAGAAGGGAACAACAGATACAGCAGACAGTAGGACCTACTGGAAGGTAGAAGGTAGGAGGAGGGGAGGATCAGGAGAAATAACTAATGGGTACAAGGCTTAATACCTGAGTCACAAAATAATCTGTACAACAAACCCCCATGACACGAGTTTACCTATATAACACACCAGTACATGTACCTCAAAAGTTGAAAAAGAAAATATCAGTTAGTCATTTGCTAACATACAATGATTTTTAAATACACAAAATTCTGATTGTTCAGAATACAAAAAGCACTGTGCTTTCTTTTATTTTACCATCATCTCTTTTGATTTACTTTTGGTAAATTATGGTGGTAGTGTTTATATGGACATAGCTCGTTGCTGAAAATTTATCTTGTATAAATATTTGTTTTCTGTTAGTGTTATTTTTTTTACGATAACGTAATTAATAACAAAAATCTTATCAGGGTTTTCCTTTGGGAAATAATTTACATATGTATTTTATATAATTTGCATGTATGTATTATATTTTATATAATTTACACATGTATGTATATATAATATACATGCAGTATATAAAATATATGATATATATGTATATACACACATACATATATGTCATAGAATATGGTCTCTCTTGATTTTAAGTCTTTATATACTACACCTGAGAGAATTTTTGACAGCAAATTTAAAATTTGAAAGAAAAAATAATTTTTTAAAAATTCTAAGAATGTGAGAGGAAATAAGAAAACTGTAAAGAAAATATGCGAAGAAAAACATGTAAAGAAAATATGATTCACATAGTTAGAAAACTGCTAGGTATAATATTTAAGATATTTGCAATATTTTGGCCTGAATATAGAATGTGACTTGTGAAATAACTGTAATCAATTACTATCTGTATGGAAATATTATACACACTAATTTTTGTCGCTGATAAATATTTTATTGAAAATGTTTACTTCCTACATAATAGTGAAATTCACTTCTCTGTGCTGATGTAGTGTCCTGTTACATCAAGTGTATCATTTACTTATTTAAAATTTTTAAACAAACAATTTTAGTGACTCAAAAACTGTGTTTTTCCTTCCTTACATCAAGTCTGTGTGGCTCTTCGTAACAATCCAAGGCAACTATTCTCCATGTGAAGGCTCAGGAATGCTCTTCAGAATCGACATGTTATTCATTTAGTACTTACAATTAAATGTATGATTCATTTGATACTTATGTTATTCATTTGATCTCACAAAGATCAAGAATGATATAAATTTCACTTGCATTGGTCAAAAAAATCATGCAATCTCAACTAATCTGAATTGGGTGGGTTTATATCCATTATGGTTCTGAAAGGAGAAAAACTGGAAAAAATGGGAAATCACTAGTGCCTCAAACATCAGATATCTTTGGTTTCAGTAGAATAGACAATGTATAGTAACTTCCAGGGTAAGAAAAATTATAGTTTTTTTAAACACATGTATTATTTAAGGAAGGTATAATATTCATGGTCATTTATTTGACTCTGTGTTTGACTAGTTTTTGCTAATCAAACCAGTTTCGGTGATAATGCAGAAATGCAAAAAAATGCAAAAAACACAAATGTGTGTGTGTATACATATATACATATATGTACTTGTATATGTCTATATACACCTATACATATTTGTGTATACATATATAGACATATACGTCTACACATATATGTCTATATACACATATATGTCTATATACATATATATATGTATATTCCTTGAAATGGATATGAGAATTATCAGAGATTTTTATTACTTGATCAGGCATACTTTGCTCTTTATAGGAAAATATCTGTTAAATTCTAAATGGGTCACTGTGGGAATTACAAAATGGAAGCCATGTTTCAACAATGCTGACATATTCCATTTTCAATGTATAAAAAGCAATTCATTACAACAATAATATAGATAGAGTATACCAGGAAGCACTGACACTAACCCTAAGATGATGCATAATCGCTATGTGCTCTACAATATATATCATCAACTAGTGTAGGCTAACTGTAAACAAAACACTGGTTTTAAAGTCAGACATACATTAGTTGACACTTAACTTTAGATGTGTTACTATAGCTCTCTGCACCTCAGAAGCTTCATCTATAAAATAACAATAATTATTTATTTCCACGGTTACTGTGAAGATTAAACAAAATGACATATAAATCTCTTATTACAGAGTCTAAAACATAGTAGACCTTCAATTAATGTGAATCATAACAGCATCATAATATACATCAGTTGCCACTTAACCTTAGATGTGTTACTATAGCTCTCTGCACCTCAGAAGCTTCATCTACAAAATGAAAATAATTATTTGTTTCAATAGTTACTATGAAGATTAAACAAAATGACAAAGCTCTTATTACCAAATCTAAAACATAGCAGACTTTCAATTAATATGAGTCATAACAATTGGTAATATTTTATGAAATGTTTTTCTCACTTCTATAAAAGTTTTTGGCAAATGAACTTTAAAGATGCAACCTGCTTAGGTAGCTTTTTTATATTATGCAAACTTTCTAAACTTATGTAAAAATTTAATGCTGCTCTAGGCAAAAGAAAAATAAATATCAAACCTGCAGATAATCATATTAACTCAAGATTTTTGTTTTCATGTTATGAGTCAGGCCCTGCACCAGGGACTTAATGTATGTTATCTCATTCCATCATCATAAAAATTACTTGAGCCTGGTTTCATTTGTGTAATTTACACATTTGAAATTTGCAATATTATACTGTAGTACTAGTAGGCAATTAACAATTCAGTGATATCCATCTATTTTATTGTTACAATTCTTATTTATATTCTTTAAGATTAGAAAGTACCCTGGAGTCAGACTTTAAGTAGGAATTTGATTCCAAAGTTCGAGTGTAACATGGAAAGCCAGTGCAGCTTAAATTAATATTTAAAATTCTTAAACTGCTATAAATTATTGAATGACAAGGAGGTCACATTCATAGATGGGCACTATGGAAGAAAGGGCTCAGGTGCTGAAATTCCAAAAGAAACTACAGATCTTTTCTCTTGGTTCCTTGAGGAAAGAGAGGTACATAGGGGAATGGTGAGTGTGACAACACTATGCAATTTGTTTTCTCTCTTCCTCATTTTCTCCTTCCCTCTTCATTCTCTCCATTTCTCTCTCTCTCTTCTTTCCTTCATCTTCTCCACATGAGTTAGATATGTTGTCACTAGACAATACATTAATGATGCATCAAAATAAATTCCCATTATGCAAATTGTAGAATATATAAAATCTACTTCTGTATACTATTTTTTAACTGTATGTATTCCAAATGGAACCTAGCTTAATAGCGGGTTGTTCAGAATAGACAAATAAAAGAATTGTCACCATATCATTTTTCATATCACTAAAAGTGATGGATCTTGCTGTTTCTTCTTCTAGTTTCATTTCTCTGCCTTCCCTCAACACTAACATTTTGTATCATTCATTGAAGTGATTATTTTAATGAATAGAAACCTATGAGAATCGCTGAAATTGAAGTGAATCCACCAAATATGCAAGAAAGAGGTGGAAAATAAAATTGGGGTACATACTGCCAAGTTGGCAGAAAGGAAAATGTATTTAGAAGCAATATGTTTAAATTTTAATAACCTTGTTCCAAATGAGAGTAGAAAAGCTTGTAGGCATTCTCAGCACATCAATAAAGAAGAATAAAACTGTCATTGAAACAAGTATGAAAAGAAGCCCAACAAGATGTCATTTGTATTTTCTTTATTCTGCAGACTGACTTAACATGTTTTATTTTTAAAGGCACATGAAAATTCCTAAGGATTTAGCTTAGTATACTTTCAATCTTTCTTTCCCAACTTTATTTTTTTTTTATGAGGACTAAAGTTTATCTGTGAATTTTGAAATCTGATATTTTGGGCTTATTTATGACAAGACAGGGAATATTGTCTAAAGCAGGAATCCGGCACTGCAATTTTTTTCACAGAAAATCTAGGGCATGTGGATGCTTTAGGCTGGCTCGGTGCTTCATTTCTGGTATTACATTGCCTTTGAAAACACTCAAACACTCAGCAGGTAAAACAGAATACGGCAATGGCCCTTATAAAAATCAGTCATCTGAGGGTTTTGGTTCTCAGTTTTCCACTGCCTCACAGTAAAGGGACTATGTAGGGAAAGTTATTATTTGGAATTCTATAAAACTTTAGTGAAATCTCATTCTTCATGACTTTTACTGTGTGTAACAGTGAGGCCTTTAAAACATTAGTAGAATATATAATTACCATGAGTATTAATACTCATATGTAGGTCTCTGATCCCTTGAAACCTCTCCACCCATATAGCTCTATTGAGTGTACACCTAACAATCTCTTTCTTCATTTATATATTTTTCATTTATTTCTATTATTTTCTCACCTCCTTCATTCATGGTTAAGTGAAAGTTAAGATGCAGTAACTTCTTATCTTCTGAAATAAACTGTAAATAACAATGTGAAAATGAAGGACATTTCACACAATAAAATGCATGATTCAGAAATGTTTGCTTTAGTTCCATTCTCTGTAGAAGTTTTTCTCTTCAAACAAGTAAAATATATTAAAAGTCAGAAATAAAATATATTTATGTATCTGTATAGTTGTTTCCTTTCTGAGTAAATTTAGAAAGTTTATTTCTATTCTGACATGTTCAGAATGTCTTCAAGCATAATGCTGGTTAATAATTTTATTTTGCCTTCTTTCTATATTTTCCCTTATTATGAATTAAATTTTTGTTAAAATCTATTACTGATATTAGTGTTTAGTATGGGAGAAACGTTCTGGGATGAAGAAATATCTTCAGGGAGTATTTTAGGAGAAAGGAATGAGTTTTAGGTGTTACTGCAGATAATGTTGAATTACTTTGATTTTCTTTTTAGGTTGAGTCACCCTTCAAAAAAATCTTTTGATAGGCAGTGACATCTGCTAGAAGAGTGGCAAAATGTTGCCTGCATTTGATATGTCAAATGAACAAAGACAACTTTAGAGTGTATACATTGTATACTCAGAGCAGTAACTGTCACATTATCTACTTTTTCTCTACCTTTTTTGCCCTTCACATTTATCCTCGAGAAAAGCAGATGTTTATTCAGCATACATTTACATTTCTTTGTCCTCCCACAGCATTGAGAATTGAAACTGCAGATTAGATGATAACTAGAAAAATAAGTTTTACTTATTTATCTCTTATAAATGTATATCCACACATATATACATAGACACACCTATACAAATATAAATATACACAGGTACATACATATGTACACTGTACACACATATGCAAACATGCACCTATGTGTGTGCTTATGTTTGTGTGTATAAAAATATGTGTGTTTTTATGCATGTGTGCATCGTATCTTGATAAATTGCAAAGGACAGTGATACAAATAAAAAGTGTGAATCATTGGATAAACATGTTATGGTGTATAGCTCAAAATTTATTTTAAGATCATCTTGAGAAAATTTATGGTAGAGCTTATCTGATAACCAGGTGGTGATGTTTTCTTAAAACATTCATTCATTAAATGTTTTAAATGTATATAGCCAAAACTAAAAAAAAAAAATTAGCTATATTTTAACATGAAAGCATATAAATAGAAAATATTAAAGGCATTTTGGGTCAGTTATCAATATTGTGTATTTTATTGAACTTTTTCACAAGAGCAAGACTTCTAATGATTTCAAGTTCATGTATCATTTGTTTTGTTATGACCAAGCCAGAAATACTTGGTTCTGAAGTGTGTCCTCTTAAAATTTTATAGATGCCATTCACATTTCCTAGCAGAAAAAGTAATATAGCGGGGCAGCAGAAAAATCAAGAGAAAATAGAGAATAGGTATTAAATCTACTTAAAGCATCATTTTAAACTGCCACACATTTCTTGTAGTGGTCACTACCACGGTGACTATGAAGAACTTTTTCCTATGCGAAAGAAATAGAATATACTCTGTTAGAGGCATAATTTATAGAAAGGATGCCACTGACACTCCTAAGTAGTCACTTCAGCACTAAGTCAACTTATCTAGATGTAATTAGATGGGATTTTTCTCAGAATTTATCATTTAATTTACTGACCAATATTTGTAGATTTGCAAATAACAGGAACACTTCTATTACAGTACAGAATAATTAAAAATGAGTCATATATGATTTATTTTACTATTATTTTTAATCAGGGCTTTAATAAGGGAGAACCTAAATTAGATTGTTTTTATAACAATAGAAAGAACAGTGAAATATTCTCCCTACATCCCTCTTCTCTCCTCCCCCATGCCCAGAGAATTGCAGATGAGAAGATATTCAGATAACCATTGATTGAATGACCTTGCCATTCTGTAGAATGTCAAAATAGATGCCTACATTGTATTGAGAAACCAAAATATTTCTGAGCACCTGCTATCCTATTCCTATCAAAGGGAGTGTGGAGGAGGGAGAAAGGTGATATGCAATCAAATCTAGAGTTTAGTATTTAGTTTTCAATTTAATTCATTAAATACTGAGTATAGACTCCATGGAAAAGACAGTAACAAAGGTTTTGGGAATGAAGTCATTGGAAATTGACTCTGCATTGAGAAAACTTACGTTTACTGTAAATTAGGCCAGAAGTATGTAATGAACTATGAGAAAAGTCAAAGTTTCTTATATAAAGAGTGCACACAAATGGGAAGAGGAAGGAGAATACCTTTAGGTTTTCAGAATCAAGAGAAATATCAAGAGTAATATAGAAACATGGCAAACAATCTTTAAAAACAATTAGGATATTGCTTGAAAAAATCTATGGAGGCAGAAGTATAGATACCTACTCACTTTATTCAACGTAGGAGGAAAATAAACTTTCAATGTCTTACATTTATCTACTAAATTAAGACTTTATTGCTTCTTTTAAAATGCCTATCATCCCTTTAGCCTTCTCTCTGAAATGATTTACCACTACAAACAAAGCAGCCTACACATTAGTCTCTCTTTGCAAATCACACTTTTAAATTATTTTTTTCCTTTTATAAGATATTTTAAAAAGTCAGGAAACAACAGGTGTTGGAGAAGAAATTGAGAAATGTGAACACTTACACTGTTGGTGGGAGTGTAAATTAGTTCAACCATTGTGGAAGACACTGTGGTGATTCCTCAAGGATGTAGAACCAGAAACACCATTTGAGCCAGCAACCCCATTACTGGGTATGTACCCAAAGAATTATAAATCATTGTACTATAAAGATACATGCATATGTATGTTTATTGCAGCACTATTTACAATAGTAAAGACTTGGAACCAACCCAAATGCCTTTCAATGATAGACTGGATAAAGAAAATGTGTCACATATACAACATGAAATACTATACAGGCATAAAAAATGAGTTCATGTCCTTTGCAGGGACATGGATGAAGCTAGAAACCATCATTCTCAGCAAACTAACACAGGAACAGAAAACCAAAGACCACATATTGTCACTCATAAGTGGGAGTTGAACAATGAGAACACATGGACACAGGGAGGGGTACATCACACAGTGGGGCCTGTTAGGAGGTAGGGGGAAAAGGGAGGGATAGCATTAGGAGAAATACCTAATGCAGATGACAGGTTAATGGGTATAGCAAACCACCATGGCCCATATATACCTATGTAACCTGCACATTCTTCACATGTATCCCAGAACTTAAAGTATAATTTATATATATACACACACACATATATATATATGTATATTAATTAGGTTCAGAGGTATATGTGCAGGTTTACTATGTAGGTAAATGGAATGTCATGGGGTTTAGGTGTACACATTATTTTGTCACCCAGGTAATAAGTACAGTATTCAACAGGTGGTTTTTCAATCCTCACCCTCCTATCGTCCACCCTCAAGTAAGCTCCTGTGTCTGTTGTTCCCTTCTTTGTGTCCTTATGTACTTAATGATTAGCTCTCACTTATAGGTGAAAATATGTGGTATTTGGTTTTCTGTTCTTGTGTTAGTTTGCGTAGGATAATGGCCTCCAACTGCACCCATGTTCCTACAAAGGATATGATCTGATTCTCTTTTTTTGGCAACATTGTATTCCATGGTGTATATATACCATATTTTCTTTATCCAGGCTACCATTGATGGGCATTTAGGTTGGTTCCATGTCTTTACAATTGTTAGTAGTGTTGAGATGAACATACACGTGCATGTGTTTTTATGCAGAACTATTTATATTACTTTGGGTATATACCCAATAATGCGATTGCTGGATCAAATGGTAATTCTGTTTAAGTTCTTTGAGAAATTGCCAAACAGCTTCCCAACATGATTGAACTAATTTACATTCCCACCAGCAGTGCATAAGCATTCCCTTTTCTCCACAACCTCGCCAGAATCTGTTATTGTTTGACTTAACGATAACCATTCTGGCTCATGTGCGATGGTATCTCACTACAGTTTTGATTTGCATTTCTCTAGTGATTGGTGATGTTGAGCATTTTGGCCACATGTATGTTTTCTTTTGAAAAGTGTCTGTTCATGTCTTTGCCAACTTTTTGATGGGATTATTTGTTCTTTTCTTGTACATTTAAGTTCCTTATAGGTTCTGGATATTAAACTTTAATCCAATGCATACTTTGCAAAAAGTTTCTCCCATCCTGTGGTTGTCTGTTTACTCCATTGATAGTTTCTTTGGCTGTGCAGAAGCTCTTTAATTTAGTTATGTCCCATTTGTCAATTTTTGCTTTTGTTGCAATTGCTTTTGGCATCTTTGTCATGAACTCTTTGCCAGGTCCTATGTTCAGAATAGCATTTACTAGGTTATCTTCCAGAGTTTTTATAGTTTTCGAGTTTAGATTTAAGGCTTTAGTCCATCTTGAGCTCATTTTTGTATATATTGTAAGTAAGGGTCCAGTTTCAGTCTTCTGCATATGGCTAGCCAGTTATCCCAGCACCATTTATTGAATAGGAAGTCCTTTCCCCATTGCTTGTTTTTGTCAGGTTTGTCAAAGACCAGATGACTGTAGGTGTGTGACCTTATTTCTAGATTCTCTATTCTGTTCCATTTGTCTAGGTGTCTGTTTCTGTACCAGTGCCATGCTGTTTTGGTTACTATACCCTTATAGTATATTTTGAAGTCAGGTAATGTAATGCCTCCAGCTTTTATGTTTTTGATTAGGATTTTCTTGGCTATTCAGGCTCTTTTTGGTTCCATATTAATTGCAAAACATTTTTTTTCTAATTATTTAAAGAATCTCATAGGTATTTCATAGGAATAGTATTGAATCTATAAATTGCTTTGGCCAGTATTGCCATTTTATTGATATTGATTCTATCTATAAGCATGATTTTTTATTTGTTTGTGCTATCTCTGATTTCTTTTTGAGCAGTGTTTTGTAATTCTCATTGAAGAGATCTTTCACCTTCATGATTAGCTGTATTCCTAGGTATTTTATTCTTGTTGTGGCTATTGTGGATGGGGTGGCATTTTTGATTTGGTTCTCAGCTTGGATGTTGTTGGTGTATGGGAATACTACTGATTTTTGTACATTGATTTTGTATACTGAACATTTTCTGAAGTTGTGTATCAAAACAAGAAGCTTCTTGGCAGACTATGGGGTTTTCTAGATATAGAATCATGTCATCTGCAAATAGGAATTGTTTGACTTGCTCTCCTCCTGTTTGGATGTCTTTTATTTCTTTCTCTTGCCTGATTGTTCTGGTTAAGACTTCCAGTACTACATTGAGTAGGAGTGGTGAGAGAGGGCATCTTTGTCTTGTGCTGGTTTTCAAGAGGAATATTTACAGTTTTTGCCCTTTCAATATGATGTTGGCTGTGGGTTTCTCATAGATGGCTCTTACTATTTTGAAGTATGTTCCTTCAATCCCTAGTTTGGTGAAGTTTTTTTTTTTTTAACATGAATGTGAATTTTATCAAAAGCCTTTTGTGCATTTATTGAGGTGATTATGTGTGTGTTCTTTTTTAGTTCTGTTTATGTGGTGAATCAAATTTATTGATTTGTGTATGTTGAACCAACCTTGCATCCCAGGTGTAAAGCCTCCTTGATCATGGTGGATTAGCTTTTAGATGTGCTCCTGGATTCGGTTTGCCAGTATTTTGTTGAGGATTTTTGCATTGATGTTCACTGAGGATATTGTCTTGGAGTCTTCTTTTTTTGTTGTTGTATCTCTGCCAGTTTCTGGTATCAGGATGATGTTAGCCTCATAGAATGACTTAGGGAGGAGTCCCTCCTCCTCAATTTTTTAGAATAGTTTCAGTAGGAATGGGACCAGCTCTTTGTTATACATCTGGTAGAATTTGGCTGTGAATTCATCTGGTCTTGGGCTCTTTCTGATTAGTAGGCTTTTGACTACTAATTCAATTTTGGGACTCATTACTGGTCTGTTGAAGGATTTAGTCTCTTCCTTGTTCAATCTTGGGATGTTATATGTTTCCAAGCATTTATCAATTTCTTTTCAGTTTTCTAGCTTGTATGCATAGAGGTATTCATAACAGTCTATGAGGTTTTTTGTATTTCTGTGGGGTCACTTCTTGATTGCCCCTTCTAGTGCTCAAGAAAAATCTTCACAATGTCCCAGGAGTCAACTTTTAGCAGTAAAGTGTGAAGAAACTGGGGCAGGGATTCACAGAGCTGTTAAAAGCCTATCTAAATGGGACATCAACAGTGTCTCTTACCTGTCTGACCTGTTCTGTGAGACGGAATTAATTTCAGTGTTCCTTTTCTGTTCTTTTAATACAATGGTTGTCATTTAATGTGTACTGTTTTATATTACTGTTATTCACCTGCCAGATGTATTGTGCAAGATACTAGATGCCTTTAGCAGTTGATTTTATATTAGTTAACTTTTGTGAATAATTGTGTGTATATTATGTGCTAAGTGGATGGATAGACCAAAAATCAATAGAGGTGATTGCTGCTCTTGAGACTTTACAGTCTATAATGTGCACTATTTGAAAGGGATAAGATAAGCAACATGGAAAAGAGGAAGAATCTAGAGGCTTCAGTATCAGATCTAAGATTAAATCTGGATTCCACTACTTTCTAGTTGGATGACCATAGACAAGTAACCCAGTGTAATGAAATATTGCCTAAATCTATGTTTCTTCATTTCTGAAAAAAGCAATTAAATAGTTTAACAGTGTTTTCATGATATCATCCTCATATGATTCATAGCAAGTTTTAGTTATGTTCTTTCCCTCTTTTTAAATTTCTTTAAATATTGAGCACAAGGATTTGTACACATATATTTATAATGCAAATTATGAATGCACGAGACGCATGAGTAGAAAAATGGAGTAAGAAAGGAGCTCTGAATATGTTCAGTGAATATTCATTAGTAGAGTTGAGTAGAGAATAAGGGATAAATAGCAATATTAATATATCCTAACATATGCATTTTGAGATAAAGTTATGTAACATGTATAATTGCAGTGCAGACTGTTTATATCTAGCTTGATACATTACAGGGAATGTTCAAAGTTCTTTTAGAAAATCAATTCAAAATCCTGGTAAGATATGATCACATCTGGAAGATAAGGAAAGTGGTGAAACATTTGGGTCCTAGAGGTTCTTTGACATTTTTTTCCTTTTCTGCTGAAATATAGTATCAGAATTGGATATACCATGGGGGAGCCCACATTCTTATGGTCACAGGCAACTTAAGCACAACTTCTAGTGCCAGTTCTCTCCCTCCTACTCTGGACGCTCCAGTTTGTTAAGGATGTATATTGGAACCATGTTTGAAAACTGATAATATAGGAGATGCTTGTAAAATCTCAGTGAGGAAATGGTAAATTGTGACAGTGAAAGACAGCATAAGACAATGATACCAGAAAGGAAGATCAAGCTGCAGAAATCACATATCAGTTGTATTTTGTCTATCTTTTGGCCCTTTCTTGGAAAAATTAAATTATATGTATGAACAGAAACATATATGGCATTAAGTGTATTTCCCTGTCTTCTGAATATACTGTGAATATACATTACCATGGTAATCAAGAGAGCCCGTTGTACCCTTTGAGCACTATCTTCTGGCAGATAGCTGTAATGCAAACCCAGCCTATTTGTTCCTGGGGGGTCCTATGAGGTTACCAAAATCCCCAGTGTAAGCACAGTGTACAGCAATATTCTAAATCTGTCTCCTGTTCATCAGAGTGGTAATTGAGACACAGAGTGTTTAACTACAGTGAGGAGTATATAAATGTATAGCCATTTTTAATCCAGATAGACGCATATGTAAACAAACATATATGCGTGTATTTAATAGCTTCTATTGTGTTAATACTAAACATTTAAAATTATTTATTCACTTTTTTTCTTCCAGCAAAGTGACCCTGAAGTGTATTTTAAATGTAATCACAAGGGGAAATACAGACCATCAAATCAGAGAGGCTCTCCCCAATGGATTTATTTTTGGTAATTAACTTTCTAGAATCTTCTTGATTTTGAAGCCTCTGTTATGACCTATTATGCTTTCTGCTCAAAATAGCAACTCAAAATATTCAGCATTTTAGTAACTTCTTAATGCTCTATTTTAGACTGTGGCACTCATTAATTATATACAACTCATGTAGATTTGTGATTTTCAGATTTTGTTAATGTAGATGCCCATCACTGGTAAAACAAGTGACTTTTAAAAAAATGAAAATCTGGCTTGCCTGAAAATCTGCAGAGTAATTGTTTATCACTCATAATGAGATCATTAAATTCAACTATATTTTTTGCATGAAAGAGTGCTGGCAATTTAAATTAAAGCTTGTTCTAAGTAGCATGATACAGTATTATAAATGAATCAGAATGTGGCCTGCATTTAGAGCAAGAAATTCAATTTTTAGGTACTGAGACAATGTGCACATGGGTTATACACCCCATATTTAGTTTTTTTCTACTTCACATTTCTCCAGATGTCCTCAATAAATAATTTCACACTTCTTAAGGCTGATATTTCTTATACTACATTCATACATACACCATGTAAATTTAATTTACTGAGTGACGCAAAAATGCTGGAATGATTCAGAACTCAAATCAGAATTAGGGGAGCCTTTAGGTGTAAAGCAGCAGTTCTCAAACTTTAGCAGGCATTGGAATCACCTACTGGATTTGTTAATACTCAGATTGCTCGGGCTCATTCCCAGAGTCTCTGATGCAGTAGGTGGGGCAGGACCTGATAATTTGTACATGTCACCAGTTTCCAAGGGATGTTGATGCTGCTGGTCCAGGTTGCACTTTGAGAACCAGTCTTCAGAGGCATCTCACTAATTGTCTCATCTAGTCCAATCCTCAATCACTCCCACTTAGGCAACTACAGTAGCATCCTAACTTGTTTTACTACTCCCAGTTATATCCACCTTCAGTCTGTTGTTCACAATGCAGCCAGAGAGTTTCTTGTAAAACATATGTCAGATTATGTCTGTCTAATTGCTTCGTGCTAGGCTTACAACAAAATTCTAATTCTTAACCTTTGCCTGTAAGATTTATCTTATCTGGACTTTGGCTCCCTGTTCTATCTCATTTCCCATCCTTTTCCCTGTAATTTGCCCTGTTCCAAGTTTATTAGCTTCATGATTTTTCTTGACTGACTCTGCCAAGCATGTTCCTGACTTAGGGCTTTTGCAGTCAATGTTTTCCTTTTCTAGAATGATCACCCTTTTACCCCCAAAAAGTTTGTATGGCTTCCTCTCTCACTTCATCTACATCACTCCCCATGTAGGCTTTCTCTGACCATCCTATCTAACATAGAACTTTATATTTGGCTTTAACATTTCATTTGTAAAAGGGATCCCCACCCCCAAATGCATGCTTCTTGAGAATATGAAATTTGTGTTGTTTACTGCTATAACCCGACTGCTAAAACAGTCTTTGACACTTAAGATGTATTCAATAAGTATATATTGAATGAATTGGTGGATGGAAAATGTTCCTTTTCCTGCCTTCTCTTCCTTGTAGTACAGACAATTCTTTTGTCTGCAAGTTGCTTTATTTTTCTTACTACCAGGCCCTCCTGGATTCTTTGCTCATGTGAAGATCCTTTTTAGTCAATTTCCCCATGTGCGTCTTACCTCCACCCCTCCTCTATCTAAATTAAATCTTTGGTGATTTACAAAGTGTCTAAATATGCATACACACACACACACACACACACACACACACACACATACACACATATACACACACACACACATGGTTGAGAATATTTGACTTTCATTTTAGGATCCCTAATTATTAAATTATATATGTCTTATGTGTGGCTTGTAGATTTTAAATACGGTGGTACTCCAACCTGATATTCTACTCATTAGATTATTAACAGTGAACTACTAACACAGATAGCACACTAATTGCCAGACTGAGGTTTGTTTCTTTTGTGTGAAAACAATTAAGTTCTAGAGCCAGAAAGATGCCTGCAAAGTACCCTGTAACTCTTCAGTCAGAACATGTCCTCTTTTGCATGTGTTCCTCTCGATCACTGCTGGTACCAAAGAGTATTCTCCAAAGAGCCAGACCATATTGTGGTATACCCATCAGAAGATACTTGAAATTATGTTTTTGACATCAAATTCCATAAGGAAACTACAGGCATACTTCATAACAATTATGGACTGAGATTATAATTTTCTTTCTATATCTGAGAGCTTTTACTCTGATATATCTTCTCAAGCAAATGTTCTGATATCTGAACTTGACCACCTTTTTTCTCCACTCTTCAATAGTAATTTAATCCCCTCATCTCTAACAACAACAAAAAAAAATTTAAATCTCTGACTTTGATGTCTTTCACAACTCCAGCCTCATATCTTTTGGTGGTTATTTTCTCTAGACTATCCAAGTAGTTCATCAAACTCTAGCCCAAACTGAACTTACCATCTTTTGCTAAATAAGCTCATATTCATTACCCTAGTTCTGGTAAAGGCACAGTTATTCTTTCACCCATAAACATAGCATTGGGGAGATATAAAGAGCCATGTAGGTGCAGTTTTTAGGACTAATTGAAGAGTATTCGAGCAGTATATGTAAATATATAACATCTGATGGTTATATATTTGCTCTATCATCAAAGTCATGTAATTTTCATAAAGATAAAAAAGAAAGCTATGAATATTTTAGCATAACTCACCTGGTGATAATTCAGTTAACACAACTCCATTCAGCATTTTTTATTTACACTGATATGTGTACATCATATTACCAGAAATATAAATGCTCTAATCTCTTTTAATCATATTTTAAGCATTTTTGTTGTGACTTCTTTTGCATTCAATAATTACTTGAATATTGTATCATATCAATATGTCTTTTTTTAATGTTTTGTTCCCTGGTAATTTCTCATTATCTGTGTCTCTCCAATGGCCTGGGAATCTATAGGGGATGGTGGGGGTGTGGGAGCAGAGGGAGAAGAAGAGCTATCTTTCCTCCCTCCTTTTTTTTTCTTACAAGAACCTCATCGAGTTCAGAATTATTTGAGATATATAACAAAAGTGACCATTATTGTTGTAAGAAGAAGTAACTCTTAGTACACAATGGTGGGCTAAGACCAGAGATAGTGACCCATAGGTCCCTTCATATCATAATCCCCTGCACTTCTGTTGTTAGCCTCCAATTCAGTTGCCAAAGTCCATAGAGTCTGACTTAATATTTCTCTCTCTTCTCCCTTCCTTAACATTACCAATGCCATCACCCTGCATTATGTCCTCAAAATCTTTCAAAGCCTCTTACATAGTCACATAGATAATTATCTATATAATACTCCCATAAATTATATTTTCTGGAAATCTCTCTTTCTTAAGAGCAGATCTAATAGTGTTGACATCCATACATTTAATGACTCCCCATTGCTTATAGTTTTATGTAAAATTTTCTTGCTTTGATGTTTTGTGTATGACGTCAAACTGAGCTTCTATCTTTATGCCCTGTACTCTCCCTGATATTTTCTTTCTGTTCTATTTGAAGTGGACTATGCCCACAGATCTCTAATGCACTGTAGGCTAACATTTTCATGTTGGTATGTATGTTTGTGTTATATCCTTACTGTAGATTGTCACATTCAAGGTTCTTTCTTATAAATAATTATCACCTCTTTAAAATTATTAACCCTCACTCAAGACCCTGTTAAGTGTAACCTCTTACACGAAATCTGTCTTTACCTCACCTTCCCCAGCCTGATATAATGTTCTTTTGTTTTCCTTTGAACCACCATGATTCTTTGACAATCTACATTAGCAATTACCTTTTATTTTGCATATATGGTATAAGCACTGATATATGTCCTATCTTTTTACATCTTTTTATCCCACATTTACCCCCAGTCCCCTAAAAGTCAGTAAAAATATCTTACTTTTATGTCTGGAAACATGATGTTTAATTTTTGGAATTAGCCCTGTGTTCAGACACAGTTAGTGTAAATTACAATTAGGCAGGTATAGACTAGATTTCTGTAAACTATATGCTAATGCAAGACTCTGTGATACCATGATTGCAAATGTTACATATATAATGTCTTGAATTATTCAATTGTTAAAAAAATTAAAAATCCAAGACAATTGCTTCCCCAATGATATGCACATATAGCCATGTAGTCATGTATTCTTTGGATATATTGGTCTTTTTCATTTAAGGCAGATAATTTGGTCCTATGATCCCAGTGTCCAATTTGGAATATTGGATTAGCATGAACTGACTGAAGTGCTAGCTATTCAAAATAAGAATGATACAGAACAGATAGAAGAGCCAAAAGCATAGGGTGTGTAACACCCGTGAATTTTATCCAGACCAGTTACCAATCAGATTCTGGGCTCTATTCAAGGTGTTGACTTTGATCTTTTTCCAATTGTAAATGTTTCATCCAAAACAACTGTGATTTTGGCATAACTTTTTTCAAGAGTTGCCCAGGACAAAAATGACAGGGTTTCCCACACTGAAGTTATAGCTCCTTATAGCCCTGGTACTCCATATATGATGAGAGAAACCCCCAAGTTCAGATTTCTAACCTGCAATATTGGAAATATGTGTTTTAAATTCTAGAATTTTCTTGTGAATTTCGGGTTGTAATAAACACTTGTATGTTTTTCTGAGATAGCTTAACAGTTATTGGCTCTAAATACACAATGCCTTGGACAGGAGCCATCTTAAGATCTGTGATAAATGATCCAAATATAGAAGCTAAAATATGAGCTTACCTCTGTGAAGAATCCATATGTTCAGGCATTTTTTTTTTTTAATCGTTCTCACTGACTTAGCAAAAGAACTCTGTTATACCTAGTGTAGGGCACTATTATATGTGTTATCCATATTTGTGTACTTTCCAGAAGATCTGTGCTTAAATTAATTTTGTGCTATTTAGCTATGTTGTGACATGACTTTGTGATAGTGCTGTATCTATTTGTGACATTATTTCAGTGCACGTTATTCTATGTTATAGGCCCTTATTTTCCTGCTATTTCTCATTATCCCAGTGCCTGCATTTTGTATGCTCATAATTAAAGGAAAACAATATAGTTATGGAGACACTCTGGATACAACATGCGCTACCCCAGTGATTGCCGAGGCCAATTTGGCTGACGTGGTAGGACTGGCAGTCATATTTCTCTCTCTCTCATCCCCATGAGGGATTCTTTCTTGAGCCAACATGTATGCAGCTTCCAACTGTGAATCAGTTGTTTAGAACTTATGGCAGTTAAGTTCCTGGGTCATCTCACAAAATGCTGTGTAGCCATAATATAATTGATGTAGTGCAGATAATTACCTAGTGCAGATAATACTAATATGGTGTTTTTTTCCCAGATGAATCTGGGTGGTGGTAGGACTAGTGATTGAGGAGGCAGTGATAGAATACTTCTGGAATTGCCAAATGAATATTTTGGAGATAAATTCTTAAAACTATCCACTTTTGTTTCCTTGGTATTTTCACACATTTTTGTTTTGTTCTGAGAATGAATACATGGATCTCTTATAGCTCTTAGGTAATTTATATATAAATGTGTCATGAATATAACAATGTTTTCTTGAAGAGAGAATAGTAGAAGTAAAGCATTTTTATTGTAGTTGTTGAGATAATCTGTTTATGACATCTGTAGGACCACTGAATACAATAATTGGGAAGTACAACTTGTCTGTTTCTCCTTCTTTCTGCATTTTCTTCAGTTAATTTTTACACATCCATGAAAATTGGACACGGTGATGTGGGGGGGGACATAATTGACCTAAATGAATTTAGGGGAGGGGGACATGGCTTGTTTTGGAGGAAAATAAAGACCCACAAATAGGAATGTGGCCCTATTTGAACTGCCAGATTCTTCACTTTCTCGATGTCCACTGGTGGAAGTCACTTTCAAATTTTGGTGTCTGCTAGTGACAAGTTGTGTATATTATTACTTGTAGGTATAGCTGTCTAACATATGGTTTATTATAACTTTGTCGACCTTTAATGGTTTCTGATTGTATGAAACATACTAGTTACTTCTATAATTATATAACTTCAATAACTAGGTTTTTTTGATTATTTATCATTCGATATTCTTGTTTCTTTTTTTTTATTTATTATTATTAAACTTCAAGTTGTAGGGTACATGTGCACAACGTGCAGGTTTGCTACATATGTATACTTGTGCCATGTTGGTGTGCTGCACCCATCAACTCGTCATTTACATCAGGTATAACTCCCAATGCAATCCCTCCCCCCTCCCCCCTCCCCATGATAGGCCCCGGTGTGTGATGTTCCCCTTCCCGAGTCCAAGTGATCTCATTGTTCAGTTCCCGCCTATGAGTGAGAACATGCGGTGTTTGGTTTTCTGTTCTTGTGATAGTTTGCTGAGAATGATGGTTTCCAGCTGCATCCATGTCCCTACAAAGGACACAAACTCATCCTTTTTTATGGCTGCATAGTATTCCATGGTGTATATGTGCCACATTTTCTTAATCCAATCTGTCACTGATGTTTCTAAATGTGTCTTAGAGAAGAGGTATTGAATTTGGGAAGGAGCACCAGACTAACAGCCAGGATATTTTGCTTCTGGTCTTGACTTTGTTTATTTAGTGTCATTACCAGGAATAAGCCATTGAACTTATTTATGTTCTATTTTATATGTACGATGAGAGTTTTTTAAGTAGTGTCCACGATGAACAATGACAGATACCAAGTATTTGCCGCCTATTGTATGTCAAGCACTGTATCAGGTTAATATATTACAATCTTATGAAGTGTACATTATTACATAGTTTTTGAAAAAGATTTCTAAATAACAACTTTAGAAAAATATTGTTCTTATTTTAATAGTCTTTAGGGGAAAAAACACTTGTAAAGAAATGTTTATAGGCTGTTAAATCTTAATGTTGGATATGAATTATTCCAATGAATTGTAGAAAATACAAGATAACAGACCAGATACAGTGGCTCATACCTGTAATTCCAACACTTTGGGAGGCTGATGGGGAAGGATCTTTTGAGCTCAGAAGTTCTAGACCAGCCTGGGCAGCACAGCGAGACTCCATCTCTACAAAAAATAAAAAATAAAAAATTAGCCTGGTGCTGTGACGTGTATCTGTGGTCTCAGCTACATGAGAGGCTGAGGCAGGAGAATCTCTTGAGCCCAGGAGGTTGAGGATGCAGTGAGCTGAGACTGGGCCGCCACACCCCAGCCTTGGTGACTGAGCGAGACCCTGTCTCAAGAAATAAAATAAATAAAAGAGAACCAATTGCTTTGCTCCCATAACAAATGGATGAATATGCACAGGAAGAAAGGATGTACTGAGGATAACCACCAAAGTTACTTCCTGATCTAAACACTATGTATGTTTAAGAATTAACATAATGAATCTCAATTTTAATCAGGCTGCCCTTTAAAATAATGGAAAACTTCATGTATGAATAGTTCATGATGCAGTATGTCAGCCCGCTAACTAGATTTGTACCATCCATGTCTGTGCTTTACTGACCATGTCGTTTTAGTTCCTTAACATATGAGATGATTTTCTAAATTGAAAAACCAGGTCATCCTGTGAACAAGAGATGGCTCGTAACAGCCATTTTACACAGCGCCAACTCTAGCTATAAGAATAGGACTCCATGGCTCCATACATTAATTTAAGATACTGAGAAAAGTTTTTATCTAAGTGCATATTCAAAGAGGCATACCAAAGTTAAATGCGACAGTAATTGTCCATTGAATGCTATCTGAGTAGCAAAGCGTATGTGGGTGTATGTGTGCATGTACATGTACATGCATACATGCACACACAAAGAGACATTCCTTTCTGATCAGCAAGGTTTAAGTCATATTCCCTAGTTTGACTTGGCATCCATCTAAAAGATGGAATTTCTGGTACTGTGGGCTTCCCAAAGTCCTCAGTTTTTTCTGACAGCTGTTACCTCTGTATGACTTCAGGAAGCTGCCTCAGGCACAACACAGAGAGGAGTTCCAATGTGAAGGTAATCACTGATTAAATATTGGAACTACTTTTAAAATAATATATGTACTTTAGGAAATTTTTAATTAATGAAACTTTTTTGTAACAGTGCAATGTTTATTATGATAAGTAGGTAAGAGGTATTCTCTTTACCTTCATATATGCTATAGAATGATCATGATAGAATGTCTCCTGTTCTACAATCTTCCCATGGGCATATTTATCTCACAATAGCTTTGAAAAAAATATCTCCTCAGGTACAGAAATTCCAAGTATGATACATATGTTTTCCAAGTGGCAAATTTCATGTACATAATAAAGCATTAAGACTTGCTTTAAAAATTGATGTTAGGAGATGAATGTGTCAACTATATGGGCATCTCTAATATTATAAAATGCCTAGACTTTTATTATATATGATACAAGAGTTAATTATATGGAACACTTGTAAACCTTGAGTAAAGTTGTAAAAGTAATAAAACCTGGAAACCTTGAAAAAAGCCCTAATTTTAACTAGGACGTTTTCTTAATTTTAATAGCAGCCAGTCCCATTTTTAAGGAATACATAGAAGAGAGTAAAATGTTCTCAGTAAAATATTTTAGAGCATCGGTTGAACTAGATTATGAAACAGTGGTGACCAAAGAGTCTAAGATGTGCTTTGGCTTAGTAAACATCAGCAGGATAAAGCCACAGATAATGTTATAAAGAAGATATGAAAATTCCTGGTCTGAGAATGACTTCTCTTCTATATAAGCAATGAAGGAAAGAACAAGAAATGGCCAAGGATGCAACTTCATGACATATTATTAGAGACTTTTCTCTGGGTTTGCTTATTTTACTGGTTCATTTATTTATTGATTTATGTCATTAACATTTACTGAGTCCTATTATATGCCAAACACCAAGCAAATTTTAGTTAATCCATTTTTTTCAACACACTCATTGAAAAAACAATCATTTATTCTATGCTGATACTAAGTTAAAGGTGTATTTATTTTCACAACAACAACCACTTGAAATATTATTGCTCACATTTTAGCCTTTAGGAAATTGACAATCAGAGTGGCAAAATAGCTTACTGAGATCACAGAGCTAAAAAATATTTGAGCTGGAATATTTACTTCCACATTCATGATTTTGCCCACACACTATGATGTTTGTGAATTTTAATGTTTTCCCAACATCTGAAATTGTGAAAGGAGATGGAGATAATGGAGGAACACCTTATAAATGCAGTTATGTTTCTTCCTGAAATACCTTCACTTTTATAATTACTTCATCCATCCATTGCCTGGCTGAATTCTGTTCAAATTTTGGAATGAGGTGCCAAAGTGATAGCCCACCACCCTCAGGACTTTAGGCTTGGAATGGGCAGAAAGGAGCCAGGCTAATCTCACAATGCTCCACAAAATCAAACAAGAACTGATCTCTTATCTATTATAAGTCCAGTACCATAATGGCATCTATCTTTTGTAGGAGAAAAAGCAATATAAGAACATACTTTGAAGTCCAAAAATGTCTTTAGCTATGTCCTCTTATTTTTCTTCAGAACTTCTAAATATACTTGATTTTGTTCTCATTTGCTTTTCTTAGAAGTATTTTAGCAGTCTCCCTCTTATTACATAGTAGTTTACTTCATCCAAATCACGTATGTCATGGTCCATAGCTAGTTTCTCACGATATATTGACATTGTACAACCATTAATTCTTGTTGTTAGTCCTGTTTGTCCAGTTATATTTAAAATGTCAATATATTTGACATCTCTGAGCCTGAAAGAGACATGTTCATGGGGAAAGAACCAACATTTTTGATGTAAGTTTTCTAACTTTATCTCATTTAATCCTCAAAAGCATATCTATTTAAGGCAGGTATTATTATTATTCCTTTATTACAGATAAGAACACATATCAGATATTCATATATTCAAATCACCCATCTGTACATGGGGAATGATTTTAAGATGGTGGATGTATTTATTTTTTAGTCTAGGAGAATAACCATGTATTTGATATATCCTAGTATGTTATACATATTGAGTACACATGATCCTAATTCAAATTTGATAAGCAAAAACCCTTTGTTTAGTGTAAAGTGAGGATCATTTGCAAAGTTGAAGAGAGCAGGAGTCTACTTTTATACCCTTTGAATGTAAGAGTTGGCATGGCAAGCAAAAGAGACAATAAGCGGCATAACTAGTTACATTTGTTTCGATTTGAACATCCAAAATATGCAAGTATCTAGACTGGCTGCTCTGAAATCCACCATTCCCTTTTTCACTTCAGATTATCATAAGTTGATGTGAATTACTTTCATTGCATACACTTCACAGTGAATGCTCCTGAGTGGAGGTCAGCAGGAGTTTTGATGGGGTCAAGAAAGAAGTGAGAAAATTGTTATAAAGAGATATAGCTTAGGTAATTGGATGAGCAAAAGGAAGATAGAAACAACTATTGTGTATCTACAAGTCTCTATATATGAGAAAAATATACTAAAGCAACAAAACAGTTATTCTAAAATGTAAATGTCTATAGGATAATAATCTCTAGTTGAAGCTCCCATCCTTCTACATGGCATAAAATTTAATCTAGTCACTTCCAGATAAGTTATGATAGTATAATTTTGTTTGGTTGGTGGGATTTTTTCCTCCTTAGACATTTAAGGTATTGATTCAGTCATTTGGGCAATTTTTCTTCCTCCCTTATCCTCAGAGTTGACCACAGGTTATGGAGGTGATTAGTTATAAGAAAGACGGAGGTGGAGACCTTACCATATTACTTTGTCGGTAGGGAAAATATATCTGCCCCTCTCTTAAACATACCCGCACCTCTCTTAAATGGCATAGAAAATTTAGGGATACTTTCTGTGGCCATAGATGCTCTTTGCTCTAAAGCGCTCTTTCTTTATATGTGCCTTCCCGTCTATACTTCACAAATGTATTTCCATGCAGTAATGAAGAAATTCACTGTGAAACCTGCTTCTTCCTTGGGCTTTGCCCAGAGAGTGAATCACAATTCACCTCTGCTCTCAGATTGCCCCAGACCTGCCTGGTGTTTTCATCATTCTGGGATGGAATGATACCAGCCCTCATCCCAGGAGCTGTTTTTTCAGCTCCCACAATCTTTATCTAATCTTTATCTAATAAAGATAGGGTGATTTGAATCTTTTTTATCTGTTTCAAATCTATCATTTAGTGCACACAATTTTTTGCCAAGTTTCTGTCCAGGCTTAACTTTTTGTGTTGCAAAATACCTGACTCTTGAAAATAATATAACCGGTTTTCAAGACGTTCTCTGCCATATGTTTCAAAAGACTTTTGTAACTCAGAGGCCAAGTTTGATCTAGTGAGTAACATTAGTTCAGTAAATAGAGAAACCATATGTGTAGAGCAAAGAAAAAAATAACTAGGGAAAAATACTTGACTATCTGCAGAATATGTTCCATCCCATGTATGTGCATATAGGATATCCATTGGAAAAATGGGGGAGAAGTTCTTAAAGGGATCAGGAAGGCCAGGCGAGGTGGCTCATGCCTGTAATCCCAGCACTTTGGGAGGCCAAGGCAGATGGATCACTTGAGGTCAGGAGTTCGAGACCAGCCTAGCCAACATGGTGAAACCCTGTCTCTACTAAAAATACAAAAATTAGCCGGGCGTAGTGGTGGGCACCTGTATTCCCAACTACTCAGGAGGCTGAGGCAGGAGAATCGCTTGAACCCAGGAGGTGGAGGTTGCAGTGAGCGGAGATCGCACCACTGCACTCCAGCCTGGGTGACAGAGTGAGACTCTGTACCCCCAAAAAGGGGGATCAAGAGTGTAAGGTGGGATCATGATAAAACAGGATTTCTTAAACTTGGCACTAGTGACATTTTGAGCTACATAGCTCTAGGTTGCTGGGGCTGTTCCATGCTTTGTAAGATGTTTAGCAGCATCTGTGGTGTCAACTGGATAGATACCAGTAGCAATCTCGCTCTTCATTTATGACAACCAAAAATTTCTCCAGACATTGCCAGATATGTTTGATAGGGGAAGGAATTGCTCTCAGTTGAGAAACACTGGTGATAAAGGACAATGTTCAGCATTATGAAACTGGATATTATTTTATCATGGGCCACATCTTATATTTGAATTGAAATGTCTAAAATTGAAATTTGAACTTTGCTTAAAATTCAACATTTATTCATCACCTGATTTAAAATAATAATTACTATGACATGATCCTGCCCTATAGACTAGATTTTGGTTTCAAATGGTAGTCTGAGAATAATCTATGACAAATAACTTTGGAGTACTGATTAAAATCACAGATTCCTGTGCACACCCTAAACCTACTATATCAGACTCTGGAAGAGAGCCTTTAAGAATCTGCATGTTTAACAAGTTTTCCAGCTATTTTGGAGTATTACTGACCTAGAAAGGATGACAGTCACGTAAATCAATACTTTTAGTGTGTTATGTTCTAAAATGAAAGTATTAGGAGAGCAAGCTATAGAAAACAGGAAAGAACTTTAAGAGCCTAATATGGCAGACATGGAGAAAATATTAATGTACCTGTGAACTAGTTTCTCTTGACTCCCTAAAGAAGTTATAGGTACAATTGTCCGTGGAACATGACTGAAGCACTGTTCATCTAATCTCTTCTTTTTGTTCCTCAATATCCACTAAAACAAACCAAATTTACCCCAGTCAAAGATATGTTGCTTTCACTGGAAAAAATCTTTAACGAGTTTTAATAACATATTTTAATATTTTTAAATGTCATAATTGTATAAATACCTAGTTTTTAAAACATAAAAATCTCAAAATTGTCAAAGCACCACATATTCTTTTAAACCTTGGCTAGAATGTGATTGTCGCACAATGTTTATACCTTGTGGCACTTTTGATCTGCAGGTGAATTTCTGCATCAATTCACAGGCATATGAAACTATCCTAGATGGTCACTTGGGGTATGACTAGAGCTTGGGAACCATCAATGTACTGTTTCTTTCAGGTGGAATCCAAAATATGCTTGCTTAAAAATCTTTAGTTCATTTCAACAATATTGATAAAGCCATGTAGATACCATTTTTAAAAACTTAAATGTAGTTATATATAGTTGTCATCTTCAAATTTATACTTACTTGAGTATGTAATCAGGTAATGATAAAAAGTATATAAGGTCAAAATTCATGAAAATGTAAAACAATGGCTAAAAGGCAGTTTAATCATTCTTGTTGTAAAATCCTGAAGAAAACAATTTCCTTTGGTATTAGGGAAAATGTTAGTAAAAGTGGTAGAAGAGTAACGGAAATTGAAAAAGTAGAAAGAGTGAAAAGGAGAGATAGCTATGATATCTATTTTTATGTAAATGGTCTGTGGATCAGAAGTTTTTTGTGATTCTAAAGTGCATATTTTGTGAGCTTTTGTGTATAAATCTGTGTCATGATTTATTTGTCAAATTCCAAAGAAGCAATGGTTTGAATAATGCAGTGAAAAAGTAGTGCTGATTTTTAGAGTTTTTTCTGTCTTCTAGATTAGGAGGATAAGTAAATATACACAATTAGGGATCACAGCAAAATTTATTTTATTACAAACTGTATTAGTCAGAGTTCTCCAATAGGATAGGTGGATAGATGATTGATTGATAGATAGATTGATAGATAGATAGATAGATAGATAGATAGATAGATAGATGAAAGGGGATTTGTTAGGGGAGTTGGCTCACACAATCATGGAGGGTGAGACATCCCACAACAGGCTATCTAAAAGCCAGAGACCCAGCTGAGCTGGTAGCATGGCTCAGTCCAAATTTGAAAACCTCAGAACCAAAGAAGCAAGTAACGTAACTCTCAGTCCAAGATTGAAGGCCTGTGAACGAGGGAGCTGCTGGTGCAAGTCTTGGAATGAAAAGGCGAGAGGGCCTGAAGTTCTGATGTTCAGGTGTAGGGGAAGAAGGGTGTCCTGGTTCCAGCAGAGAGAAAAAACAAGTTCTCTTTTTCTCTGCCTTTTAATTTCATCTGTGCACCCAGCAGTTGGATGGTGCCTGACCATTTTAAGGGTGTATCTTTCCCACTCATTTCACCAACTCACATGCCATTCTCCTCTGGAAATACCCTCATTGACACACCCAAAAATATGCTTTATTAGCTCTTCAGGTATTCCTTAATCCAGGAAAGTTGACACCTACACTTAACAATCACAGAAACATAAATACTCTTTTGTAATTTCAAACACAACTCTAGTTCATAAAACCAACATTCCCATGAAATGCCAGCAAAATAATCACATTTCTCACAAAATTAAAATATTTAGTTAAATATATTAATTATGTTTATTATTAGTTTGACAAATACTTAATCGGGAAATCTTATTTTCTTTAACTTTGGCATCTTTTAATTTTATAATAAAACAATAAAATAAAGATAATACTACAATGATCAAAACAAATCTGGACTTGAATGTACATATCTAGACTCTTTATGGAGTACTGACCAAGATGTTTCCATGTCAATGTCCTCTGAAGGCAAGCTGTATCTACCCCTTGGATGCTTATATGGCATTTTGAATTCTAGTGGAGCAAGCTGAGAGATGCACTCCTGATATGCTTGGCATTACCTAGATATCTGGAGAGGATGGCTGTCATAAGTTAATCCTGACCTCCTGCTTGTCATCTCCTAGATGCTTGAGAAAAGCAGACAATTCAGAAGGCACCTGCATGCATTAGACTCACCAAACTAAAAATTCCTTATTATTTTCAGTCAAGTGATGCTTTAAGTTAAGGCAAATTTAGGAATTGTATCTGAAACTTTCTGAAGAGATTTTATTTTATTATTTTGATTTTCAAATGTATTTATTTGAACTTTCTCTACCTAATATATCTATCATTTATCTATCTATTGCTGCCTTAGAGTTAATATATACATATTTTATTAGGTATCCCAGTATCTTTTCATTCAAAGCCAAGGATCCAGAGTCCCTCTCTGGGAATGTAATCAGGAACAGTTGACTTGGCCTATTATTTCCTGGAAGACATCTGAGTGCAAAAAAGCCTGCAAAGTACCACCACTAAAATATAGATTTGTCTTTTATATGTCATTTTTCCTAAGGAAATCTTATATATACAAAGAGTGAGACTAAAATCAACTAATTTCTTTTTTTTTTTAATTGTTGGGATTTTTTTTATTATTATACTTTAAGTTCTAGGGTACGTGTGCACAGTGTGCAGATTTGTTACATATATATACATGTGCCATGTTGGTGTGCTGCACCCATTAACTTGTCATTTACATTAGGTATATCTCCTAATGCTATCCCTCTCCCCTCCCTACAACCCTACAACAGGCCCTGGTGTGTGATGTTCCCCTTCCTGTGTCCAAGTGTTCTCATTGTTCAATCTCCACCTATGAGTGAGAACATGCGGTATTTGGTTTTCTATCTTTGCGATACTTTGCTCAGAATGATGGTTTCCAGCTTCATTCATGTCCCTACAAAGGACGTGATCTCATCCTTTTTTATGGCTGCATAGTATCCCATGGTGAATATGTGTCACATTTTCTTAATTCAGTCTATCATTTCTTAATCCAATCTACCATATCATTGATATGTCTGTCACATATCATTGGTGTATATGTGTCACATTTGTTTAATCCAGTCTATCATATAATCCAGTCTATCCAGTCTATCTTTGTAGTATACCTTTAACAACTATCCCTTTCTTCCTAAAAGTGTTAACCAAAAAGGAATCATTATTTCACTCATTTACATTTTGTGGGCATTATCGCTATGCTAATTATTGTTTCAGACTCTGGATAAGTAGGAATAAACAAATAAGAAATAATTTTTGCCCACATTAAGCTTGTAGTTTGAGTTGGTTCCAAGTCTTTGCTATTGTGAATAGTGCCGCACTAAACATACATGTGCATGCGTCTTTATAGCAGCATGACTTATAATCCTTTGGGTATATACCCAGTAATGGGATTGCTTGGTCAAATGGCATTTCTAGTTCTAGATCCTTGAGGAATCACCACACTGTCATCCACAATGGTCGAACTAGTTTACAGTCCCACCAACAGTGTAAAAGTGTTCCTATTTCTCCACATCCTCTCCAGCATCTGTCGTTTCCTGACTTTTTAATGATCGCCATTCTGACACATCTCAAAAGACATTTATGCAGCCAACAGACACATGAAAAAATGCTCATCATCACTGGCCATCAGAGAAATGCAAATCAAAACCACAGTGAGATACCATCTCACACCAGCTAATTTCTTACTTACAAAATAAATATGTAACAAATTAAAAATGTTCTCAAGATAAATTGCTATACTCGGTTTATGCCCATCGACTGAAGTCTTGCTAGGTACCATGAGCATGACATTGCTTAGCTAAACTTGTCAATGGCTCCATGCCTGCAAATGACCAAATATCTATCCCTAATGTTCCATAATGATTGTGCTGAATAAATTTGAATTATAACATTGCTACCAACAATTGAAAATTTATCAGCCTAATTTATTTTCCTTTACAAGTCACATCAATATCATGCTCCTATTCCACAATGTGTCTTCTGCTAATTTTTTCGTATCTTCTAGTAAGATTCATGCTATAAGAAGACGTGCCATATTCCCTGTCCTGCGATTTTAAGTTCTCCCTGGCATAGCCATAACATTAACAGGGCATGTAAATTGAAGTCCATAATCATTAGCTTGGAATTTGTATCATTAAACATATTTCCCAAGTTAATTTCCCAACCTCATCTTAGCCTAAGACCTTAACTTTTTAGAGGTCACCAAACATACATGCATTTACTAACTTTGCTACTTCTGTCTTAACTGTTTTAATGTGTTTACCAGACAACTTTACTCCTCATACATAGTAAAATGACTGGTTCTTTGCAAGTTTTTCTTATATGTATCACCTAATATTATGTATTTCTCTAGTGAGGCTTCCTTCAGCTATATGTTATCATATCTTCTACATTTCTCTTCTAATAGTACTCATTACACATTATTTAATGTGTGTTGGTGGGTCTGTCTTCCATAGACTGTAAGCTTTAAAAGCTTGAGACCATGGTTTTCAACTACTAAATCCATAGTACCTAGAGTAGTGCTTACCACATAAGAAACAAGAAATATTTTAAATAAGTACATAAATGATGATTAAATCAATAGAATATCCCTTAAAGTAGGTTTGTAGAATATGATAATAATAAAGCAACTGGACTTGGAGACCATAGTTATTTAATCCACGGTATAGGCTTGTACCACAAAGCATGGATGAGTATATATTTGTCTGATGTGTTCTAAAATATCTTGCTACCTACAGCCATATGGCACATGTATCTGTCTCATTTTTCTTACCCAACATCTCCACAAAAAAACCATTTAATCCTTTAGTTGATAAAATCATATCCAGCAAAGATAAAGGCATTTTCTACAACTTTAGGTTAACAATATTGTCAAGGAAACTTCAAGCATTGCTTTTTACATTTTGACTATATCTTGTTTAGCCCTGAACTTGTCTAACTTTGTCCCAGTAATTTCTTGAGATATTTCTGATATCTTCTTTATAAGTTAAATTAAATTTTCCTTAGGGTCTTAATGGCCTTGACATTAATTTGGATTTTCAGAGTAAAATTTCCCTTGATGTTTAGTGAGAGTGATAGTTAACAAAAACAGTAGGATTAAAATGTTCATAACACAAAAAAGTAATAAATGTTTGTGATGGACTCCCCAGTTACTGTGATTTGACTATTATACAATGTATATTTATATCAAAATAGCACATGTACCCCATAAACTATTATGTATTCAAAATAACTAAAAATTTTATTTAACATAAACAACTCTAGTACAAAAAATAAGTTGAAGGCTTTAACAGACATCTAACCAAAGAAGACTTGCAGATGGCAATTAATCATGTGAAAAGATGCCCCACATCACTTGTCATCAGTGAAATGCAAATTAAAACAATGAGATAGTATTACACACCTATTAGAATGACCAAAGTTCAGAACACTGACAACAAATGCTGGCCAGGATGTAGAGCAATAGAAACTCTCATTCATTGTTAGTGGCAATGTAAAATCATCTAGCCACTTTGGAAGAAAGGTTGGCAGTCTTTCACAAGACAAACACACACTTACCATGAAATGTAGAAATCACACTATTTGGTACTTACCCAAAGGTGTTGAAAACTTATGTGAACACAAAACCTGCACACAGATGTTTAGAGCAGCTTTATTCATACTTGCTAAAACTTGAAATCAACCAAAAGATCCTCCAGTAGGTGAAGGGAAAATAAACTATAGTACATCCAGACAATAGAATATTATTCAATGCTAAAAAGAATGAGCTATCAAGCTAAGAAAAGACACGCAGGAAACTTAAATGCATATTACTGAGGGAAAGAAGTGAATCTGAATAGCCTATATACTGTATGATTCCAACTGTAATTCTAGAAAAGGCAAACCTATGGCATTCTAGAAAAGGCAAGCATATGGCATCAGTAAAAAGATCAGTGGTTGCCTGGGGCTGTACATATTTTGTTAGATTTAAGCCTTATTATTGGGACACAGAGAGAAGGATGAATAGGCTGATCACAGAGAATTTTTACAACAGTAAAAATATTCTGTATGATTAATGAATGTATAATGATAGATATATGTCATTATACATTCATTCAAACCCATAGAATGTACAACACCAACAGTGAACCTTACTGCAAGCTATGAACATTGGATGATAATGATGTGTTAAATGTAGGCTCATTATTGTAAAAAATGCACCGCTCTGGTGGGGAGTGTTGATAATGGGGGAGGTTATACATGCATGGGGGCAGTGGGTGTATAGAAATTTCAGTACCTTCTGCTCATTTTTGCTGTGAACCTAAATCTACTCTGAAAAATGAAGTATATTTTAAAATACATTGCTGTTTTTCTTAAGACTAAGGAATTAAAACTGAAAGTTAAATATATATAACTAGTTTATGGGGCCTATGCAAGGTTCAAAATATATTAAAAAGTAAGAAAAAAAATTCTGAATCTGATTATTATCTCCTAATTAGGCATAAAGCAAAAGCTACTGCTTAAGAAAATGAGAAAGGAAATAAAAATAATGTACTCTTTAAGGTCCACATGAGCACTGCCATGAATGTCTGCCAAAACCCCAGCAAATAAACACTTCTTATTTCAGCCCTGGGCACCCTGTAAGCAGAGTCGGCCAGAGATGCTGATATAAGCTAAATTAATTCAATCATATTATTTTTATGACACTCTCATCTAACTGCAAGTTATTTCCAACTTGTATTCTATCTGTGGTCCACTCTAAAGGAACCATTATGCTCTTTTTGGACCTAGATTTCTATCCAATTTGGAGTTTATTTTAAAAATATGGGACAACTTTACACATTCTAAATCATCATTTAAAGTTTCAGGTTGAAGAAAATGTAAACCAAGTCTGCTAAATTCATATCAACCTTCATTGAAAGAAAAGAGCTCCCTTAAATGGATATCAGATTCTCATTAAGAGAACTAGATTTGGTAGAAATATACATAGTATACATTAAACCTCTAAACAGTGCAAAAGAACATTTATTTGGCATTTATTTAAGATATTTTAAGCTTATATTCCCCTTTTAATATCTCAGCTGGTGCTCTTGTGAATGCACCACCTCCTGGGTGGAGGCCAACCAACCCAGAACATTACAGCAACTCATGGCAGAACAAGCCTGCTCCAAGGAAGGAGAAAACAAAAACTAATTCTACTACCTGCAACATTCAGGCTAACCTGTGGTCCTGAGTCTGTCCAGGTAACAACTTTACTGCTAGCATAACCAGCATTCCGGAAAGCCAGCACACTAAACATTATCCACAACCAAGGATTATCACAGAGTCAAGAGCAAGTGCTTGTGTGCATGGCTGGGAGACCTGAAGATCAATCACATTATAGAACTCTTTGCAGACATTCCCCAGCACTAGCCCAGAGCCTGGTAGCCACAGTGGGTGGCCAGACCCAGAAGAGCAATAGCAATCACTGCAGACTGGCTCACAGGAAGTACCATCCATAGGGGAATGGGGAGTGCACCACATCAAAGGATCACCCTGTGGGACAAAAGGATCTAAACAGCAGCCCTAGAGTTCCAGACTTTTCCACTGAAATAGTCAATCCAAATGAGAAGGAATCAGAAAAGTAATTATTGTAATATGATAAAACAAGGACCTATAACATCCCCAAAAGACCACACTAGTCCCCCAAGCAATGTATTTAAACCGAGAAGAAATCTCTGAAATTCAGGAGGTTGATTATTAAGCTACTCAAGGAGATACCGGAGCAAGGTGAAAACCAACTTAAAAAAATTAAAAAGGACAATACAGGATATGGATGAAAAATGTTCCACAGAAATAGATCTCATAAATTTTAAAAAATCACAACTTCTGAAAGTTCATGACCAAGAACCCAAAAGCCAATACAACAAAAGCAAAAATAAATAAATGGAACCTAATTAAACTAAAAAGTTTCTGCACAGCAAAATAAATATTCAGCAGAGTTAACAGACAACCCACATAGTGGGAGAAAATATTCACAAACTATGCATCTGACAAAGGACTAATATCCAGAATCTGCGAGGAACTCAAATCAGCAAGAAAAAAAAAATCTCATCAAAAACTGGGCTAAGAATATGAATAGACAGTTCTCAAAAGAAGATATACAAATGGCCAACAAACATATGAAACAGTGCTCAACACCACCAATTATCAGGGAAATGCAAATCAATATAGTGAGATACGACCTTACTCCTGCAAGAATGGTCATAATTAGAAAATCAAAAAATAACAGATGTTGGTGAAAAGGGAACACTTTTACACTGCAGGTGGCATTGTAAACTAATACAACCACTAAGGAAAACAGTATGACAATTCCTTAAAGAACTAAAAGTAGAATTACTGTTTGATCCAGCAATCCCACTGCTGAGTATCTACCCAGAGGAAAAGAAGTAATTATATGAAAAAGATACTTGCACACATGTGTTTATAGCAGGACAATTCACAATTGCAAAAATATGCAACCAGCCTAAATGTCCATCAACCAATGAGTGGATAAAGAAAATGTGGTGTATACATACCCTGGAATACTACTCAGCCATAAAAAGGAATGAAATAGTGTCATTTACAGCAAGCTGGGTGGAGTTGGAGACTATTAGTCTAAGTAAAGTAGCTCAGGAATGAAAAACCAAACATCGTATGTTCCCAATTTTAAGTGGGAGCTAAGCTATGAGAATGCAAAGGCATCAGAATGATATAATGAACTTTGGTGACTCAAGGGGAAGCGTGGGAGAAGGGTGAGGGATAAAAGACTACACGTTGGGTACAGTGTATACTGCTCGGGTGATGAGTGCACCAAAATCTCAGAAATCACCAATAAAGAACTTTTCCATGAAACCAAACACCACCTGTTCCTCCAAAACTATTGAAATAAAATTTAAAAAAGAAAAAATTTTTGATTTCTGGTGTATATATCTATGATATGGTGATAAATGGTCATGTTGGTGATATTTATTATCTTGAAGATAAACAATTTTTGAAAACTTTTGTTACCTAAGAAACTTTATTCTTTCCCAAAATATTTTTAATGTGATAGATGGATTCTTATCCTAAGTCATTGTCTTATAATACCAGATAGAAAATGGTAAAATTATGAGATATTAAAATATTCACAGTTTCCATTTGGGGAGGTTTCAGTGTAGAATAAGAAGATACATTAAAATTAAACCATGTATCTTCAATTAATTAGAATTGGTAAATACATAATAGAATAATTATCTCAAGTAGCTACTGATATTTCTACAACATTTTTTCCCTTAAACATGTGAAATATTAAAATTTTCTACACATCTCTATTTATAGGGAAGAGTAAGACATAGTATACCCACTAGTGATAATTAACATTAATTAGGAGTTTACTGTGTGTCAGGTACTTTGTTAAGTGATTTATGTATATTATCTCGTTTGATTTTCATTTCAACTCTGTAAGATCTACATTATACCTCTCTTTTACAGGTGAAAAACTGAAGCTCAGAATGTTTTTAAGATGAGTAGGAGTTAGTGTATCCGTCATATCATAACAGAAAACAGACAGCACACTCAAAATTGCACAAGTTGAGGGAAGTTTATTTACACAGAAACTATTTCAAAACATATGCAGTAAGACAGTGTAGAAACCTGGAGCCAGTAGTCTATAAGGGATTGTGACCTTTAGGAGTTACCAAAAGGTCAAGTGCACTGGAATGACATTCAGAGGTTTCATCTCAGCACTATTATTAACTTTTCTATTGTGGGCTCGCGCTCTCTCTCTCTCTCTCTCTCTCTCTCTCTCTCTCTCTCTCTAGGTAATAGGTTTTTATCCATAAATAGAGAGGGTTGAAAAAGATGATCTGAAAGGTCAGTCTCTTCTTTTTCTAATATCCTCTGATTCTATCTTTTTGTGGTGAAATGATCTAAGATGTTGGTCCCTCATTTTTGGTAACATTCTATGTTGCTGTGTTTCAAGAGCCGATTCTTGGCATAGGCAAAGGAATATGTTACTCAATGACCAGGTGGATCCATCTCCACTTGTGGGTAGCTGAACTGTGGGAAAGTTATTGAGCTGTCCCTGTGCCTATATCTTTGCAAAAATACAGTAGGGAATGTTTATTTTATGTTTTCAACCACAAAATCATTGCAGTTGAGTATCTCAACTGTGACTTTAAAAAATGAAAAATCTCTGATCTGTCATACACATCAGATATGTAAAACAAATTGGCTGCTTCACAGAAGCAACACTTTTAATACGGAATAATCTCCACAATATTACATTGGTGAGAAATCTTACGAATTCATATGCTTAGCACATTGAGAAGGTAAAATTAAAGGTGATTATCTGAATTAGTTTTTATTTTAACTTAGTGAGAAGGTTCATGCAAATCTTCTTTCATACATTTGGTTTTAGGTTTGGTCATCCTGTTTTAGATTATTCTCTTAATGTGTTATTTTTATGATTATTTTAAAGCCAAAAGGGGAAGAAAATTTATTTATTTGTGAAGAAAGATTTAAACTGTCTCATTTGTAAGAAGCTGCTAAATTTCAGAAACCATGTATAGGTTATCACTTTGGACTTTTGGAACAAAATGCAAATGTTATGCATTAACTTATTTCCCTGTGATATTATACTCTCTTACCTTTCATGAATTATTAGCACTTTAGAATACAGGAAGCAGGAAAGGAACAAAGAGAGGCAGCAATGAATCTAAAAAGTACACTGTCTGCAGGTAAATGATCCAGTATGCAATCGTAAACCCTGTTATGACAAACTAATGGCTGTGGGTTACAAAAAATGATTTTGATTATCTGATCATTTCATTTAGCACCTAAAACAGAAATTATAGGGATTGGAGTTACTGTAAACTGCTAAAAATATACACAAAAAGGAATTCCCTCTCAGTCGAAATTATATGCTGTGTTTATAATGACTATAATTTTTATCAGTAATTTGAAGACAAAAGCAATTTTTATCATTTATGAATTATATTTATGAACTTCTGGGTAACTGTTAAGTGCAGAATATTTATGGCTATCGGTAAATGTTCTCCTTTCTTTGAGGTCACCATTACTTCCATTTTCTGAAATTTGAATTTCCAACACTAGGATCATTTCTTAAGTTTGAAACAATAAGTGTTTTCACTTAATCTCAAGATGAATGTTTTAGTAAACGCTGCCTATCATTATCTAGGAATAATATTATGTGTGGCTCAAGAATCTCCCTTTAGATCTTAAACAAATATACACGAAAAAAAAACAACATTAAAAAATGGGCAAAGGACATGAAGACACAATTCTCAAAACAAGACATACATGCGACCAACAAGCATATGAAAAAAAGCTTAGCATCACTAATATTAGAGGAATGCAAATCAAAACCACAATGAGATACCATCTCACACCAGTCAGAATGGCTATTCTTAGAAAGTTAAAAAACACCTGATGCTGGCAAGGTTGTAGAGAAAAAGAAAGGCATTTACACTGTTGGTGGGAGTGTAAATTAGTTCAACTATTGTGGAAGGCAGTGTGCGATTCCTCAAAGACCTAAAGTCAGAAATACCATTTGACCCAGTAATCCCATTACTGGGTATATACTCAAAAGAATATAAATCATTCTATTATAAAGACACATGTACTCATATGTTTATTGCAGCACTGTTCACAATAGCAAAGACATGGAATCAACCTAAATGCCCAGCAGTGATAGACTGGATAAAGAAAACATGGTAGTTATACACCATGGAATACTATGCAGCCATAAAACAGAATGGGATCATGTCCTTTGCAGGGACATGGATAGAGCTATAGGTCATTATTCTTAGCAAACTAACACAGAAACAGAAAATCAAATACTGCATGTTCTCACTTATAAGTGGGAGCTAAGCAGTGAGAACACATGGTCACATAGAGGAGAACAACACGCACTGGGCATATCAGAAGTTGGAGGTTAGGAGGAGAGGACCAGGAAAAATAACTAATGGATACTAGGCTTAATACCTGGGTGATGAAATAAACTGTACAACACACCCCCATGACACATGTTTACCTATGTAACAAACCTGCACATATACCCCTGAATTTAAAAATTAAATTAAAAAAAATCAGGAATGCAGTTCTTTTCACAATTGCCACAAACATAATAAAATGTTTAGGAATACAACCAACTAGAGACGTGAAATGTCTCTACGACGAGAATTACAAAACACTTCTGAAGGAAATCAGAGATGAAACAAACAGAACAACATTCCATGTTCATGGATAGGAAGAATCAATATCATTAAAATGACCATACTGCCCAAAGCAATTTACACATTCAATGGCATTCCTATAAAACTACCAATGACATTCTTTACAGAACTAGAAAAAAACTGTTTTAAAATTCATATGGAACCAGAAAAGACCCCCCAAATAGCCAAGACAATCCCAAGCAAAAAGTAGAAAGCAGGAGGCTCTAAGTTGCTTTGGGCAGTATGGCCATTTTAAGCATATTGATTCTTCCCATTCATGAGCATGGGAAGTTTTTTCCTGTTTGTGTCATCTCTGATTTATTTAAGCAGTGGTTTGTAGTTCTCTTTGTAGAGATCCTTTGCTTCCCTTGTTAACTGTATTCATAGGTATTTTTTTTGTGTGTGTGGCAATTTTGAATGGGAGTTTTTTCCTAATGTGGCTCTCGGCTTGACTAATTTTGATGTATAGTCATGTTCGTGACTTTTGCACATTTATTTTGTATCCTGAGACTTTGCTGAAGTTGTTTATCAGCTTAAGAAGCTTTTGGGCTGAGACCGGGGGCTTTCTAGATACAGGATCATGTCATCTGCAAACAGGGATAGTTTCACTTCCTCTTTTCCTATTTGGATGCTCTTTCTTTCTTTCTCTTGCCTGACTGCTCTGGCCAGAACTTCCAATACTACCTTGAATAGGAGTGGTGAGAGGCCATCCTTGATTTGTGCTGGTTTTCAAGGGGTATGCTTCCCATTTTTGCCCGTTCAGTATGATGTTAGCTGGGGGGTTGTCATATACGGCTCTTATAATTGTCAGGTATTTTTCCTACACATTATGCACTACCTCAGGTAGTTTTATAACTTTTGTTTCAACCATAAAATATGAATTAAGAATTGAATAAGAATCCTAGTCTATTATACTGATTTTATTGTTCCCCATTCCAGTGTTCCTTCCTTTCTGAAGTTCGAGAGTTTTTCTGTTATTTATTTATTTTTTGCTGTTTAGACAAATTCCTTCAGTAATTATTTAAAGTTAGGATTCCTAATAACAAATTCTTTTGTTTTTATCTGAAAATATTTTTACATCTCCTTAATTTTTTAAGGACTTTCTTCTTTGTCATGGAAATACAGTCTGAAATCTCTTCTACTTGAATTCTCATGGTTTGGGTCTTATTTATAATTGTCCCTGTCATATATTTGGTGCTACATCAGTGTTAGTTGTATAAACTAATGTTATTTAACTTTACGTATATTATCACCATTTTAATCAAGGCTCTGATCATCTTTCTTCTGAATACATTCTTTTTGGTTTGTCCAAATTAAGTACCAGAATACCCATTCTTTAATTCTTCGGTAACAGTTGATATTTATGAATTAATAAAATAGATAACTAACACTTTATATTTTGGCACTTAGAGGATTAGTTTTGAAGTGAAAAAGAAAATTGTGCCTTTTATAATAGTATACTGTAGCCACAAAGAAAGTAAAGAAACACATGAAATGGTCCATTTATAACCAATGACAACAAAGCACAAGGACTCCTTCCTCACTTTCAAGTCAACTTTACATGTGATATTTGTTTTAAATTTCTACCTGCATATCCTATCTTTAATATTACTGTAAAGTACTACTAACTTTAAAAGGCTATTTTATCCATCTCAAAGTTCCTTCTCATGACAATTTTGTAAAATTCTCCCCAAAAAAATGAGTCATGGAAAACAAGCATTCCTTTGAGTCCCAAAATGTGTTTAATACATGAGGTACTATGCTTAAATTCTGCAACTAGTTAATAAAAGTGACAAACCAAGGGACCAAAGATTCTAGATCCTAATCTTTTGTTACTTCTATAAAGCAATCATTTTATCAGTCTATTTCTTTGCCAATTTTATTCATTCCTCTGAAATAAATTTGCTTAATCGCTTACCCTCTGATTTTAAGTAAAATTTGTAGAATAACCATTACTATAGATTTGTGTAGAATATTGTCAAATGTCACTGAACTTCATGATAGCCCTTGTGATTTTTCTAAAGTTTGGTTTAGACCTAACTTTTCTCTATTACTTGCACCTTTTATTTTTATCTTATTTATGAATTGGAGAAGAAGGAAATGAATGATCTTGGCATCTGGAATTCCCACATGCCCCATCCCACTAACGATTCAGTTTTTTATATATGAACTTTGCCATTTGCTATATCACATTCTACCTTAATTGACTGGAGCACAAAAAGTAACATGCTTCTTATTTCATGTTGTCTGTTTATTGTCAACTGCTATGCTCCATCAGATGGTATGTCAGAATACCAGAGGCAAAACTTTTGTTTTGCTTGCATTCACCCTGTCCTTCTGCTTATTATTTTTTTTCCTTTAGAGGCCATCATATGTTTCCCCTTCCTGGATCTACTACTAAGCATGTTGAGGCTAGCATTAGTCTTTCTAGGTCCTAAAACTGGTCCAGTGTTGATTGTTCTTCTATGACAATTTCAGGTTGGGAGCTCTTACATTCTTTAACTACAAACTAACCTGACATTATTGTTCCACTTAGTTTTGGTCATTGTGCCCTCCAATGTAATAATTACTTTAATCAATTATATCCACTAATAAATGGAGATGATTATTATTATTGACTTTAAGTTCAGGGATACACGTGCAGGATGTGCAGGTTTGTTACATAGGTAAACGTGTGTCATGGGGGTGTGTTGTACAGTTTATTTCATCACCCAGGTATTAAGCCTAGTAACTAATATCCATTAGTTATTTTTCCTGGTCCTTTCCCCCTCCTAACCTCCAACTTCTCCAACTTGTGTCCAGTGTGTGTTGTTCTCCTCTATGTGGCCATGTGTTCTCATCACTTAGCTCCCACTTATAAGTGAGAACATGCAGTATTTGATTTTCTGTTTCTCTGTTAGTTTGCTGAGAATAATGACCTACAGCTCTATCCATGTCCCTGCAAAGGACATGATCCCATTCTGTTTTATGGCTGCATAGTATTCCATGGTGTATAACTACCACGTTTTCTTTTCCAGTCTATCACTGCTGGGCATTTAGGTTGATTCCATGTCTTTGCTACCGTGAATGGTGCTGCAATAAATATATGAGTACATGTGTCTTTATAATAGAATGATTTATATTCTTTTGAGTATATACTCAGTAATGGGATTACTGGGTCAAATGGTATTTCTGACTTTAGGTCTTTGAGAAATCACCACACTGCCTTCCACAATAGTTGAACTAATTTATACTCCCACCAGCAGTGTAAACACCTTTACAACAGTGTAAACCTCACCAGCACCAGATATTTTTTGCCTTTGTAATAATAATCATTCTGACTGGTGTGAGATGGTATCTCATTGTGGTTTTGATTTGCATTCCCTTAATGATCAGTGATATTGAGCTTTCTTTCACATGCTTCTTGGCCACATGTATGTCTTCTTTTGAAAAGTGTCTGTTTACGTTCTTTGCCCACTTTTTATAGAGATGTTTGGCATTTTTTTCTTGCAAATTTGTTTACATTACTAATAGATGCTTTATATTAGACCTATGTCAGATGCATAGTTTTCAAAATTTTTCTTCCATTCTGTAGGTTTTCTGTTTGCTCTGTTTATAGTTTATTTTGCTGTGCAAAACCTTTTTAGTTTAATTGATCCCATTTGCCAATTTTTGCTTTTGTTGCAATTGCTTTTGGCATCTTCATTTTGAAATCTTTGCCTATGCCTGTGTCCTGAATGGTATAGCCTAGGTTGTCAGATTTTTGTTGGCATGTGGTCTTATTTCTGGGTTCTCTATGCGGTTCTATTGGTCCATGTATCTGTTCTTGTACCAGTACCATGCTGTTTCGGTTAATAAAGCCCTGTAGTATACTCTGAAGTCAGTTAGTGTGATGCTTCTACGTTTGTTCTTTTTGTTTAGGATTGCCTTGGCTCTTTGTTCTCATTTTTGGTTCCATATGGATTCTAAATTAGTTTTTTTCTAGTTCTGTGAAGAATGCCAATGTTAGTTTCATAGGCATATCATTGAATCGAGGATATAGAAAAACTTAGTAATACCATTAACCAGCAAGTTCTATTTGATATTTTCAGAATACTCAACAACTGCAAAATATACAATCTTTAAGTGTCCGTGAAACATATGCCAAGATAGCATGATTCTATACCTAGAGAAGCCCATAGTCTTGGCACAAAAGATTCCTAAGTTGATAAACAACTTCAGCAAAGTTTCAGAATAGAAAGTCAACATACAAAACTGAATAGAATTCCTATACACCAGCAACATGCCTACCAGATCATGGTGGATGAGATCTTTGATGTGTTGTTGGATTCAGTTGGGTGGTATTTTTTGAGAATTTTTGCATGATGTTCATCAAGGATATTGGCCTGAAGTTTTCTTGTTTTGCTGTGTCTCTGCCAGGTTTTGGCATCAGGATGATGCTGGCCTCATAGAATGAGCTGGAGAGGAGTCGCTCCTCCTTAATTTTTTGAACCATTTTAGTAGGAATGGTACCAGCTCTTCTTTGTACATCTGGTAGAATTCAGCTGTGAATCCATCTGGTCCTGGGTTTGTGGTTTTTGTTTTGTTTTGTTTTGTTTTTTTGGTTGGTAGGCTGCTTACTTATTACCAATTCAATCTTGGAGCTTGTTATCTGTTATTTGTCTGTTCATGGATTTGTCTGTTCTTGTTCAGAGATTCAATTTCTTCCTGGTTCAATTTTTGGTGTGTGTATGTATCCAAGAATGTATCCATTTCTTCTTGATTTTCTAGTTTCTGTGCATAGAGGTGTTCATAATAGTCTCTGATGGTTATTTCTGTGTGGTCAATGGTAATATCCCATTTGTCATTCCTGATTGTGTTTATTTGGATATTCTATCTTTTCTTATTTATTAATTTAGTGAGCAGTTTATTTATCTGTTTTTTTAAAAAATCAGCTCCTAGCTTTATTGATCTTTCAAATGGTTTTTCATGTCTCAATCTCCTTCATTTCATCTCTGATTTTGGTTATTTCTTGTCTTCCTCTAACTTTGGGGTTGGTTTGGTCTTTCTTCTCTAGTTGTTTTTTTTTGTTTGTTTGTTTTTTTTGGTTTTTTTTAGTTATAATGTTTGGTTGTTAATTTGAGATCTTTCTAACGTTTCGATATGAGCATTTATTGCTGAAAAATTTCCTGTTAACATTGCCTTAGCTGTGACCCAGAAATTCTGGTATGTTATACCTTTGTTCTCAGTATTAGTTTCAAAGAACTTCCTGACTTCTGCCTTAATTTCTTTATTTACTCAGAAGTCATTCAGGAGCAGGTTGTTTAATTTCCATGTAACTGTATGGTTTTGAGTAATTTCTTAGTCTTGAATTCTATTTTTATTGTGCTATGGTCTGAGAAAGTAGTTGGTATGGTTTTGGTTCTTTTGCATTTGCTGAGGATTATTTTATGTCTGATTGTGTGGTTGATTTTCTAGTATGTGCCATATGCAGATGAGAAGAATGTACATTCTGTTTTTTTATTTATGTATTTTTTAAGATGAAGTTTTGCTCTTGTTGCCCAGGCTGGAGTGCAGTGGTGCGATCTCGGCTCACTGCAACCTCTGCCTTCCAGGTTCAAGCAATTCTCCTGCCTCAGCCTCCCAAGTAGCTGGGATTATGGACATGCACCACTACACCCAGCTAATTTTATATTTTCAGTAGAGATGGGATTTCACCATGTTGGTCTGGCTGGTCTTGAACTCCTGCCTCGGCCTCCCAAAGTGCTGAGATTGCAGGTTTGAGCCACTGCACCTGGCCAATTCTGGTTTTTTGAGTATTGAGTTCTATAGATGTCTATCAGAAACATTTGGCCCACAGTAGAGTTTAGGTCTTAAATATATACATTTTCTGCCTTGTTGATCTGTTTAATGCTGTCAGAGGGGTGCTGAAGTCTCCCACTGTTAATGTGTGGGAGTTTAAGTGTCTTTGAAAGTCTCTAAGAACTTGCTTTGTGAATCTGGGTGCTCCTGTGTTGAATGCATATATATTTAGGATAGTTAGATCTTCTTGTTGAAATAAACCCTTTACAATTATGCAATGTCCTTCTTCTTTTTTTTTTTTTTTTATCATTGTTGGTTTAAAGTCTGTTTTGTCTGAAATTAGAATTGTAACCCCTGCTATTTTCTGTTTTCTATTTCCTTGGTAGATTTTTTTTTTCATCCCTGTATTTTGATCCTATGACTGTCATTGCATGTGAGATGGGTTTTTGAAGACAGCATTCCACTGAGTCTTGCTTCTTTATCCAGCTTGCCATTCTGTGCCTTTTAATTTGAGCATTTAGCCCTTTTACGTTTAAGGTTAGTATTGATATGTGTGGATATGATCCTGTCATCATGTTGTTAGCTGTTTATTATGCTGACTTAGTCATGTGGTTGCTTTGTAGTGTTACTGGTCTGTTTACTCCAGTGTGTTTTTGTAGTGGCTGGTAACAGTCTTTCTATATTTAGTGCTTCTTTCAGGAGCTCTTTATGGCAGGTCTACTGGTAACAAATTCTCTCTGCATTTGGTTGTCTGAAAAGGATTTTATTTTTCCTTCACTTATAAAGCTTAGTTTGTCTGAATATGAAATGCTTGCCTAGAATTTCTTTACGGTAAGAATGTTGAATATAGGTCCCTAATCTCTTCTGACTTGTAGAGTTTCTGCTGAGAGGTATTGTGTTAGTGTGATGGGCTTCCCTTCATGGATGACCTGTCCTTTCTTTTTGGCTACCTTTAACATTTTTTATTTTATTTTCCCCTTGGAGAATCTGATGATTATGTGCCTTGGGTATGATCTTCTTGTGGAGTATTTTGTGGGGGTTCTCTGCCTTTCCTAAATTTGAATGTTGGCCTCTCCTGCTAAGTTGAGTAAATTCTCATGAATGGCATCCTGAAATATGTTTTCCAAGTTGCTTCCATTCTCTCCATCCCTTTCAGGGGTGCCAGTGAGTCATAGATTTTGTCTCTTGACATAATCCTTTATTTCTTAGGAGGTTTTGTTATTGTCATTCCCTTTCTTTTTTTTTCTTTATTCTTATCTGACTGCCTTATTTCAGAAAGTCAGTCTTCAAGCTCTGAGATTCTTTCCTCTACTCAGTCCATTCTCCTGTTAATACTTACAGTTGTCTTATGAAATTATTGTAGAGTGTTTTTTAAGCTCTATAAGGTTGATTACATACATTTCTATACTGGGTATTTTGTCTGTCAGCTCTTGTGTCACTTTTTCATTATTCTTAGCTTCCTTGGGTTGGATTTCAATATTCTCCTGAATCTTCATGATCTTCATTTCTACACATATTCTTAATTACGTTTCTGTCATTTCAGCCATCTCAGCCCAGTTAGGAACTCTTGCTGAAGAACTAGTGTAGCTGTTTGGGAGAAAGAAGGCACTCTGGCTTTTTGAGTTGCCAGAGTTCTTGTGCTGGTTCTTTTTCATCTTCATGGGCTAATGTTCCTTCAATCTTTGAAGTTTCTGTTCTTTGGATTTTTTTTTCTTTTATCCCATTTGATGCCCTTTGGGATTTGATTGTTGTATAAGGTTTCTTCAGTCAACTGGCTTAATTACTGGAAGATTTTAGGGGGGCCAAGGCTCAGTTCAGGACTCCTGGACTGCTTGCCCTAATTCTGGGAGAGTAGTATTGGACCCCAGCTTTGTTCTTTGGTTCCTTGAGATTTAAACTTGCTGTGCTGGAGGGAGCGAAGTGCTCCCAGACTTCTCGTCACAACACTCCAATGGGTGGTGCCAGCCAAAGCATTTCATTGGACAGTGTCCTGAGATCTGTCTTCATTTGCATGTGCTGGCAGCAGTGGCAGGAGTAGCAACGTGGAATGCACGATCCTTGGCAGTGGCAGGATGCTAGTGAGTGTGAGGATGCTGGCCTCTGTGCAGGCATCACAGCAGCAGCAGTAGCAGTATGGCTTGGAGGGGCAGGGAGTCCCCGCTGGCAAATGTGCATGCATTTGCACCAATCATGGTGTTGGTATGAGGACAGGGTGCTGTTGGGCACAGTACTGTGTGCACACTCTGTGTACATTCACACTGGCAGTGGCGGTCACTTAGGGCTGGGGGCAAGTCCTCTTTTTTTGTGTGCCTGGTTTCTTACCAGCAGCAGTGTCAGCATAGGCTCAGACCACTGGTGGGAGGTGGGTAGGTCTGGTTGGCTTGGTGCTCACCAATGCTCCAATGACAATGGTGCAGCAGTGACAGCGAGGGTGGGGTGCGCTCAATGCTGGCAGCAGTGACACAGCAGGCACACACACACACACACACACACACACACGTGCACTAACAAGGAAGGGAAATCAAGGTCCAACTGCACACATACATGCTGGCAATGTGATGTGGGGGTGGGCATGGGTGAGTTCTTGTAGGCAAAGTAGCATTGGAGAGGCTGCAGTGCAGGAGGGAGCAGGTGCTTTTGTGTGTGTCCAGAAGCCACTTTGCTGCAGCACTCTGCTGGTCAGGTGCAGTCTGCCAGTGCAGGAGCTATGATACAGGCCCCCAGGAGGTACCTGGGGGCTACACTGCACGCAGGCATGGCCAGGCTGCAGGACCTGGGAGAGGCCAACTGATTAAGGGGTGCTCAGGTCAGACCACCCGGTCTCATGGGCAAGACCACCCTACAGAGTTCAGGTCTGATAATTCCTCTAGGGCTAAAGTCTCCTATGGGAACATAGTGAGCCTAGAGGGATGGGTGCTCCTGGCTGTGCTCTGCTACAGGCGCTCCTGCACCAAACCCTTTGGGCCCCACCTTGGCTGGAGTTCTGCCCCTACCACTTCTCTAAGCAGCTCTCCCTGACAACTTCAGTGTCTGTAGTGTTCAAGGAGTCTCCTCCTGCCAGAATTCCAGAGGCCTATGGCAAGAGCGGGTTGCTCCTTGCCTGTTCAACTCACTCCCTCCACAGAAGTTGTTGGGTGCCAGAAATGAATCCCGGTGCACAGTAGCCCTGTGCAGAGTTCCCATCTTCCCTCACCTTCATCCCAGCATCTGTGTCTTCCCTCTGCTTGCTTTCAATGCCATTACGCTGATGATCTGCTAGAAGTGTGCCAGTCTTCTTGATATCCCAGTCTCTCAATGGAAAATGTTTCTTCTGGCTGCATCTGGTTGGCCATCTTGGATCTAGTGTTGTCCTAATTCTTTAAGTGTTTGGTAGAATTCTCCAGAGAAACCATCTGGGCCTGGAAATTCCTTATTCTGCAGATTTTAAATTAATGCATTCAATTCCTTTAATATCCACAAGACTATTCATGTTCTCTCTTTCATCTTTGCTGAGTTGCGGTAGCTTCTGATTTTTAAGGACTTGTTCCAATTCTTTTAATTTGTGGAATTTGTTAGCGTAACATTGCTCATAGTGTTATCTTATTATCCTCTTAAGAGCTTTAAGATTTGCTGTGATATCTTTGTCTCATTATTGTTATTGATGATTTGCATCTTGTCTCTTTTTGATCTTTGTTACTATTGCTAAGTGTTTATCAATTGTTTGATTTTTTTTCAAAGAACCATCGTTTGTTGCAATTATATTTCTCTACGGTATTTGAGTTTTCAACTTTTTTATTTCTACCCTTGTCTTTATTGTTTCCTTCCTTTTTTCTTGCTTTGGATTTATGTTTCTTTCCTTTTTCTAGCTTCTTTAGATGCCAGAAATTAAGGGGGAGGTGGTTGTGACAATTAAAGGGAAGCACAAGGGATTCTTGTGATGGAACTGTTTTGTATCTTGACTGTGGTGGTAGTCACACAACATATGTATGTGATAAAATTTCTTTGAATATAATACACACACACTCACAGAAATGACTATGTAAAACTGTAGCAATCTGAATAAGATTGTCTCACTGTCAGTTTCCTGTTTATGATATTGTACTGTAACTATTCAAGATGTTATCATTGGAGGAAACTGGTTGAAAGGTAAAAAAAGATCTTTTTATATTATTTCTTACAACTGCATATGAATCTGCAATCATGCAAAATAGACAGTATTTTTTAAATGAAGGTAAAATAAAAATGGTCTCAGTTATCCAAATGCTGAGATAATTTATCACTAGTTGTATTAGTCAGGTTTCTCTAAAGGGACAGAACTGATAGGATAAATGAATATATGAAGGGGAGTTTATTAGGAGAAATGACTCACATGATCACAAGGTGAAGTCCCACAATAGGCCGTCTGCAAGCTGAGGAGAAGGAAGTCAGTCCAAGTCCAAAACCTCAAAAGTAGGAAAGCCAATAGTGCAGCCTTCAGTCTGTGGCTGAAGGTACGAGAACCGCGGCAAATCATTGGTGTAAGTCCAAGGGTCTAAAAGCTGAAGAACTTAAGAACTTGGAGTCTAATGTTCAAAATGTTCAAGGGCAGGAAGCACTGGGCACAGGGGAAAGATGGAGGCCAGAATACTTAGCCAGTCTAGGCCTTCCATGTTCCTCTGCCTGGTTGTTTTTTTTTTTTCAAACGGAGTGTCGCTCTGTCGCCCAGGCTGGAGTGCAGCAGCGCCATCTCAGCTCACTGCAAGCTCCGCCCCCCGGGTTCACACCATTCTCCTGCCTCAGCCTCCCAAGTAGCTGGTACTACAGGTGCCCGCCGCCACGCCCAGCTAATTTTTTTGTATTTTTAGTAGAGACAGGGTTTCACCGTGTTCACCAGGATGGTCTCAATCTCCTGACCTCATGATCTGCCTGGCTCGGCCTCCCAAAGTGCTGGGATTACAGGCGTGAGCCACCACGCCCAGCCTGCCTGCTTTTATTATAGCCACACTGGCAGCTGATTAGATGGTACCCACCCAGATTGAGGGTGCATCTGCCTCTCCCAGTCCAGACTCAAATGTTAGTCTCCTTTCCTTTGGCAGCACCCTCACAGACACACCCAGAAACAATACTTTTCATCCTTTAATCCATTCAAGTTGACGATCAATGTTAACCATCACACCAGTAGTTGTACACCAATGTATTTTCTTTTTTTTTTTATTTTTATTTTTTATTTTTTATTTTTTTTATTATTATTATACTTTGAGTTCTAGGGTACATGTGCATAATGTGCAGGTTTGTTACATATGTATACTTGTGCCATGTTGGTGTGCTGCACCCATCAACTCATCAGCACCCATCAACTCGTCATTTACATCAGGTATATCTCCCAATGCAATCCCTCCCCCCTCCCCCCTCCCCACGATAGGCCCCGGTGTGTGATGTTCCCCTTCCCGAGTCCAAGTGATCTCATTGTTCAGTTCCCACCTACGAGTGAGAACATGCGGTGTTTGGTTTTCTGTTCTTGTGATAGTTTGCTAAGAATGATGGTTTCCAGCTGCATCCATGTCCCTACAAAGGACACCAACTCATCCTTTTTTATGGCTGCATAGTATTCCATGGTGTATATGTGCCACATTTTCTTAATCCAGTCTGTCACTGATGGACATTTGGGTTGATTCCAAGTCTTTGCTATTGTGAATAGTGCTGCAATAAACATACGTGTGCATGTGTCTTTATAGCAGCATGATTTATAATCCTTTGGGTATATACCCAGTAATGGGATGGCTGGGTCATATGGTACATCTAGTTCTAGATCCTTGAGGAATCGCCATACTGTTTTCCATAATGGTTGAACTAGTTTACAGTCCCACCAACAGTGTAAAAGTGTTCCTATTTCTCCACATCCTCTCCAGCACCTGTTGTTTCCTGACTTTTGAATGATCGCCATTCTAACTGGTGTGAGATGGTATCTCATTGTGGTTTTGATTTGCATTTCTCTGATGGCCAGTGATGATGAGCATTTTTTCATGTGTCTGTTGGCTGTATGAATGTCTTCTTTTGAGAAATGTCTGTTCATATCCTTTGCCCACTTTTTGATGGGGTTGTTTGTTTTTTTCTTGTAAATTTGAGTTCTTTGTAGGTTCTGGATATTAGCCCTTTGTCAGATGAGTAGATTGCAAAAATTTTCTCCCATTCTGTAGGTTGCCTGTTCAGTCTGATGGTAGTTTCTTTTGCTGTGCAGAAGCTCTTTAGTTTAATGAGATCCCATTTGTCAATTTTGGCTTTTGCTGCCGTTGCTTTTGGTGTTTTAGACATGAAGTCTTTGCCCATGCCTATGTCCTGAATGGTACTACCTAGGTTTTCCTCTAGGATTTTTATGGTATTAGGTCTAACATTTAAGTCTCTAATCCATCTTGAATTAATTTTCATATAAGGAGTAAGGAAAGGATCCAGTTTCAGCTTTCTACTTATGGCTAGCCAATTTTCCCAGCACCATTTATTAAATAGGGAATCCTTTCCCCATTTCTTGTTTCTCTCAGGTTTGTCAAAGATCAGATGGCTGTAGATGTGTGGTATTATTTCTGAGGACTCTGTTCTGTTCCATTGGTCTATATCTCTGTTTTGGTACCAGTACCATGCTGTTTTGGTTACTGTAGCCTTGTAGTATAGTTTGAAGTCAGGTAGCGTGATGCCTCCAGCTTTGTTCTTTTGACTTAGGAATGTCTTGGAGATGCGGGCTCTTTTTTGGTTCCATATGAACTTCAAAGCAGTTTTTTCCAATTCTGTGAAGAAACTCATTGGTAGCTTGATGGGGATGGCATTGAATCTATAAATAACCTTGGGCAGCATGGCCATTTTCACGATATTGATTCTTCCTATCCATGAGCATGGTATGTTCTTCCATTTGTTTGTGTCCTCTTTGATTTCACTGAGCAGTGGTTTGTAGTTCTCCTTGAAGAGGTCCTTTACATCCCTTGTAAGTTGGATTCCTAGGTATTTTATTCTCTTTGAAGCGATTGTGAATGGAAGTTCATTCCTGATTTGGCTCTCTGTTTGTCTGTTACTGGTGTATAAGAATGCTTGTGATTTTTGCACATTAATTTTGTATCCTGAGACTTTGCTGAAGTTGCTTATCAGCTTAAGGAGATTTTGGGCTGAGACAATGGGGTTTTCTAACTATACATTTTGCAGATTGAAGGAAAGTGGTAGTGGATGAAAAACAGACATGGAAAAATAAATGAACTTCTTACGAATAGTAAAATATTGGTAAATACAAAAAATAACTGACTGTTTAAAGAAACAATAATAGTAACGAATGCAGGGTATCCACTATATATAGAAGTAAAATACTTAAGAGTAGCAAAAATGGTAGAGTGGAAAAATAAAGAAAAATAATAGGATGAAAAGAAAATAACAAGATGATAGATTATATATTAAACACTTTGGTTAACATACAGAAATTGTAATACTGAGGAAAAAAAAACAGCCCTGGGTTGTTTAGAATAAAACTACTTTATAATGACACAGATAGGTCTCCAGATGCATGCAACCCCTAACCCCAAAAATATTAATTTGTTTGTATTAGTATCAGGCAAGAAATATAATAAGAGATACAAAGCATTTCACCCTGATAAAATGGGTCAAATCAATAGGATATATGGAAAAATAACATTTTAATAATAATGTACCTTCAAAATGGATAAATCAAAATTAACAGCTAAATAGAGATCTGGACAAATCAACAATCATATTAGATATCTTTTTTTTTTTTTTTTTTTTTTTTTTTTTTTTGAGACGGAGTCTCGCTCTGTCGCCCAGGCTGGAGTGCAGTGGCGCAATCTCGGCTCACTGCAAGCTCCGCCTCCCGGGTTCACGCCATTCTCCTACCTCAGCCTCCCGAGTAGCTGGGACTACAGGCGCCCGCCACTGCGCCCGGCTAATTTTTTTTCTATTTTTTAGTAGAGACGGGGTTTCACCATGGTCTCGATCTCCTGACCTTGTGATCCGCCCGCCTCGGCCTCCCAAAGTGCTGGGATTACAGGCGTGAGCCTTTTTAATGTATCTCTTCCAGTAACTAATACAACATGCAAATGAAGTATTTCCCAACCATATTTGACAAAGTTGACAATTTCCTCTTTCTTTAAATTTCTATCCCCTTAACTTCCATAATGCCATATCTATTTACTTTTTTGTTGTTGTTCTCTGAACATTCCTTCTCAAAATCCTGACAATCTCATTCTTCTCTATCCAAGCATTAATTGTTAGAGCTCCTCAGGGTGCCATCCTAGGCTCTTGTCTCATCTCCTGGCTTGCTGTTTCTTTATTTTGTTCAGATGTATGGCTTCATTTGCCATCAAACACTGCCACATCTTAAATGTTTATGTCTTCTGAAATCCAGACCCTAATATTTGTGTTCTGTATATTTTGCTTAAAGGACTCCCAAGTATCACAAACTCAACAGAAATAAAATTGAAGCCATCATTCCCTTTCCAACCTGGCTTTTCCAGAAAATATGCCACCATTCACTTAATTCCTCAAGTTGAGAACATGGAAGTACTTGCTGACTCCTTCATATCCCTGAACCCTCTTCAATTTCGAAGCAATCACCTTGTTCTATCAAGTCTCCCTTGTTAACATGTCTGGAATCTCATCGTTTCTTTCTATCTTCTTTGCTAGCAGTCTAGTCAAATTATATTTCCTGATATTCTGAAATTCTCTTTTAACAAGCCTATGTGCATCTAGAATTACTGCCTACCTCATTTTAATTCATTCTTACCAGTACATTCACGCTTATATATTTGTTACCAAATTTAGTCATGTAACTCATTTACTTAACAACTTTCAGTGATTTTCCAATGTGCTTACACTAAACTCCAGGATCTTTACCATTGCTAACAAAGAAGAGAAGCCCCACATAATCTACAACTACCTAGACTGAGACCCTCATCTTATTCATCATGCTTGACTCTCCCCCACATTGACCATGCTCCAGGCATGGAGGACTTTTTCAGTTTTTGAATGTTTTCCTGCTTTATTTCCTCTGCCTATAGTACTCTCTGCTTTTATCCCTTGACCCATGCAATTATCATTTATCTTTTAGTTGTAAGTTTAAGAAGAATTTTCTATGACAAAATTAGCCCTATCACCATATACTTCTAAAAATTCTGTATTGATGCCCCTAGTTCTTATCAAACTTTTATTTGTCTAATATCTATCTATCCCACAAAACTGCAAACTCTACGAGGACAGTGGTATTCCCAGCACCCAGAAAAGTGTCTCACATAAAATAGGTGCTTAATAAACGTGCACAAATGAATAGATAGATAATTCACAGTATCATATAATATTCTCTTGTAATAATTATGGTGTTTAAATATCATTGTTATGGGCAGAGGCCTAATAAACTTAGTATATTAGGTCCTGTCTAGATAGTTTTCTAGAAAAAAATCCTCAATTTTTTACGGTAACTTTTGTTATTTCCAATGGAAAGAAACATGTATTCCCGTATATTTTGAGAAAAACATGTTAGTATAGACAGCTTTCTAAAGCCACCTATTGGAAGCCAAATAATAGCAGTAATCCTATATATTAACTATTTTTCTGTTCATTTATTTAACAAATATTTATTTTGTGCTTACTCTGTGCCAAATGTCTTTTGTTTGGTTGGTTGGTTTTTGTTTGGTTTTGTTATTTTTGTTTTACATGCCAGAGATAGAGTGGTGAATGAGGCATACGATGGAACTCCCATGATGGAGTTTATAGTCTGTTGAGAGAGAAAATCACTGGGCTAACCGATCAATAATTTGATACCAGTTGGTGATAAGTGCTGAAAGGAAAAGTGAAGCAAAGAAAAAAAAGAGAAATGGATCAAGGTCAGGGAAGTGTTAAAGACACAAGTAAAAAATGGGCCTTCTGAGGAGGTGACATTTTTGCAGAGATTAGAAAGAAAGAAGTGAGTCCTGCAATATCTACAGAAGGATACTCTTGGTAGGAAGGAACAGTTAATGAAATGTCCCAAGCAGAAATAAGTTTCATAGGTTAGAAGAGAAATAAGGCTATCAGTGGGATTAGAGCAAAGTAAAAAAAAAAAAAAAAAAAAAAAAAAAAAAAAAAAAAAAAAAAAAAAAGGAAAGTAAGGGGATGTATTATTTGTGATCTAACAGGCTATAGTAAGGACTTTTGTTCTAAAGGTATTGAGAAGCCACTGAAGAGATGTGAGACAGAGACATAATCTGATATTTTATGTGTCTCTGTGTTTTAAAAATATCCTTTGGCTGATTTAGGCTGAGTAGAGAGTGAAAGTGTTAAAATAGAATGATGAGGCCAGGATTTTCTACTCTTCCTTAATCCAACTATAACTTCACAGATGTAATAATTTTTATAAGTTTAGTTATCTGGCTTTTAAAAAATATATTAACATATTTAAAATGCCATGTGAGAAAATTGTATGGGTGAATAAATTTTATTATTTTCCATGCTTGACTTTTCCTTTGTCCTCTTCTCCCCTAAATAATCATTGAATTTGATATGATGTCCATTGCTGTGAAATAAGGATAACTTATAAAATCAAGTTATTCAACATTTAATCATTGTTTAACAAAGGAAGCTTATTCCAAGGTTTCACATAACATAGAATTATGTAGCAACAAGCTAATATTGATCAGTACCTTAGATTTTATGCAGCTGACCATTTTATAACCAGACTAATAATTTATTTTACTGGCTTAGGTGCTCACAATAAATAAAGAAAATCATATATGTTAAATGGAACAAAATTCTCTTGTCATTGGAAAATAATCAATTGCAACAATGTTCAATGATGGCATAAAGAACTACAAATAACAAGTGGTGAGAAAAATTATTTTGTTGGGATGTTCAGCGTTATATACAGTCGATAAAATTAGTTAGTGCATACATTGTTTCTATATGAAGTTTTGTAGATTATCTTTTAAGAAAGTGATTGTTATATTTTAACTATTTTGTTAAATTAATAGGAATACTCTATAATAAAAGGAGTTTTAAAGTGTTATTTTTAGGATTTTTAGGTATAACTTACATACAATAAACCATACATACTGAAAATGTTATATATATGTATACACACACACACACACATACATGAAACCATCACTACAACAAAGATAGTAAATATATCTATTATCCAAAAAGTTTCCCTTTTGTAACTCCTCCTCCTCATCTATCACCCCCACCTTCCCTAGGCAGCCACTGATATGCTTATTGTCACTGCAGATATATTTACATTTTCTAGAGTTTTGTATGAATGAAATCATACAGTATACACTCTTCTCATTTGGCTTCCTTCAGTTAGTACCATTATTTTGCAATTTATTTATATGGTTACATGCATCAATTTTTCAGTCCTTTCCATAGGAAAGTAGCATTACATTATATAGATACACTACAATTGTTTATCCAGTTAGACATTGGTAAACATGTGGGTCATTTTCAGTTCGGGTTATTACAAATATAGTTGCTATGAAAATTCATGTCTAAGCTTTTATGGTGGCTAACACTTTCTTTTTCTCTTGGATAAATCTGTATGGGCATATGCTTTCATTTCAAGTAGAAACATGACTCTTACAGTATGTATATGTTTAGCTTTCTCAAAAATTGCCAAACTGTTTTTCAGAGTAGTTTTTTTACCATTTTACATTCCATCAGTAGTGTATATAAGTTTCACTTCCAACAATCTTTGTTAATACTTTGTATTTCTTTTTATAATCTTATTTTGTATAACCCTTTAGTATCTAACTCGCTTGCTAATGATATGTAACAGTTATTAAAAGTGAAATAGATGGGCCAGGCATGGTGGCTCACACCTGTAATCCCAGCATTTTGGGAGGCTGAGCCAGGCAGATCACGAGGTCAGGAGATCGAGACCATCCTGGCTAATACGGTGAAACCCTGTCTCTACTAAAAACACAAAAAAATTAGCCAGGCGTGGTGGTGTGCACCTGTAGTTCCAGCTACTTGGGAGGCTGAGGCAGCAGAATGGCATGAACCCTGGAGGTGGAGCTTGCAGTGAGCCGAGATCACGCCACTACACCCCGGCCTGGGGGACAGAACGAGACTCAGTCTCAAAAAAAAAAAAAGAAAAAAAAAGAAAAAAAAGTGGAATAGATGTCAGGCATTGTACTAAGTATTTTACAATCATTTTCTTAATGTATTATCACAAGAATGCAAAGGAGCAATTACTATTCCTGTTTTGCAGAAGAATAAACTGAGGTTAAGTAACTTGCCCTAGAACATATCAATTATAAGTCACCTATCGATAATTTGAACCCAAGTAGTCTGACTATGGAGACAGTGCTATTAAAAATACGCTATATTCTCCTATTCCCTAGACCAGGGATTCTAAAATGAGCCTCTTTGACATGTGGTAAAATTTAAAGCCCTGTTCCTTTAAAGCCTTTGACATCTTGTGAAGTGTGTCTGAATTTTATTGCATATGCAAGATAAAACATTTAGGATTACAACAGAAACTAGTTGTATCGAAATACAGTTTTCTAAAGATTTAAAAGTTGTAATATAATAGTATGCATACTTCTTTATTAACACATTAAATAACAATATATATTTGTGGACTTAATAACAACCATAATGCCAAAGTAGTAAGAATGTGAAAATATTTTGAGATTTATACAGCTTCTTTTTTTTTTTTTTTTTTTGTTTGGAGATGGAGTCTTGCTCTGTCGCCCAGGCTGGAGTGCAGTGGCCGGATCTCAGCTCACTGCAAGCTCCGCCTCCCGGGTTTACGCCATTCTCCTGCCTCAGCCTCCCGAGTAGCTGGGACTACAGGCGCCCGCCACCTCGCCCGGCTAGTTTTTTGTATTTTTTAGTAGAGACGGGGTTTCACCGTGTTAGCCAGGATGGTCTCGATTCCTGACCTTGTGATCCGCCCGTCTCGGCCTCCCAAAGTGCTGGGATTATAGGCTTGAGCCACCGCGCCCGGCCTTTATACAGCTTCTATAAAATGATATGAAATATTTGTTACACCTTTTAGTGACAAAAGTCACAGGTAGTTCTAATACTACTATGGTTTATAACCTACAAAAGTAAATAAAAATACTGCTACATTTTAATGAGACATTAATGAAAATAAAGATGTAGTATTTCTTTCATGCCAATGAACATTTCCCAGTTCTGTCTATGAACCCTCAGACCTGAGTTTAGTACTTGCTCACAAGTGCCAGGAACACAGAATCCATGTTTATTTTAATCATCTCCATATCAACAGTGCTTAGTACAGAACATTGCATAAAGCAAGTTCTACTAGATAAGTGAATTCATGAAATGCAACTTTTCAGGTACTGTCCTGGACATTAGGATTTAGCAATTAACAAGACAAACGTAATATCCAGTTTCAAGAGCTAATAGTATACCAGAAAATACAAACAATTAAATAAAGTTGTGTGGCCTGGCCAAGTTTTTATGAGACTGACTTGCTGCCTACTGTGCGAAGAAGATAGACTTGGCAAAGTTTTTAAACTCTGTGCCTCGGGTTCCTGATCTGTAAAATGCATGTAAGAGTATCCCTCATAGGTTCAGAGTGAGGATTTAATGAGTATTTATAAATTAGTTATGGGTAGGTAGATGGGTAGATAGATGGATGGATAGACAAACTGACACATACATATATATGTTATATGTATATAATTTTATAACAGTGCCTATTCCCCCATGTTATATAGTATGTGCCATTACTATTAGGAAGATAGAGGAAATACAAGGTGCTGTGAAATTGTGTAGCAGAAAATAATTTTATCTGGCGTCAATAATGCCTCATGCAGAAAATTATATGTCAAGATTATACCTAAATGTTGGATGGAAGGTAGACAAACGTGAGGGGAAGCTGCAAGCCAGAAGAGAAAGAAAACTGTCTACCAAAAATACTACCTTTAGCAAACCTGTCCTTCAAAAACGATGGCAAGAGATTTTCTCAGACAAGCAAAAGCTGAGGGTGTCCAGCAGCACTAGAACTACCTTATAAGAAATATTAAAGGGAGTTCTTCAAATTGAAATTAACAGACACTAAACAGTAACACTAGAGCATATGAAAGTATAAAACCCATTGGTAAATGTAAATACATAGAGAAAAACAGAATACTGTATTACTATAACAGTGTTGGGTAAATTGTTTTTAATTGTAGTATAAAAGTTAAAAGTATTAAAAATAACCATAAATAGATTATATTAATGGCTATGTAAAATAAATATATGTAAATTGTTTTTTCACTAGCATAAAATGGAGAAGGAGAGGTAAAAGTCTGGAGTTCTTGTGTGTACATGAAGTTAAACTGCTATCAGCTGAATGTTGTTTATTGTAAGATTTTATGTAAACTCCATGGTAGCCACAAAGAAAAAAACCTACAGTTGTTACATAAAAGAAAAAGAGGAGGCCGGGCGCGGTGGCTCAAGCCTGTAATCCCAGCACTTTGGGAGGCCGAGACGGGCGGATCACGAGGTCAGGAGATCGAGACCATCCTGGTTAACATGGTGAAACCCCGTCTCTACTAAAAAATACAAAAAACTAGCCGGGCGAGGTGGCGGGCGCCTGTAGTCCCAGCTACTCGGGAGGCGGAGGCAGGAGAATGGCGTGAACCCGGGAGGCGGAGCTTGCAGTGAGCTGAGATCCGGCCACTGCACTCCAGCCTGGGCGGCAGAGCGAGACTCCGTCTCAAAAAAAAAAAAAAAAAAAAAAAAAAAAAAAAAAAAAGAAAAAGAGGAAAGAATCAAAGCCTATCAATACAGAAAAAAAAAAAAAAAAAAAAAAAAAAACCCAGCAGCAAATCATGAAGGAAAACAGCAAGAGAAAAAAAGGACAAAATAACTATATGAAAAACAAATAAAAAATGGCAATAGTCAGGCCAGGTGTGGTAACTCTTGCCTGTAATCTCAGCAATTTGGGAGGTCAAGGCAGGAGGATTTCTTGAGGCCAGGAGTTCAAGACCAGCCTGGACAACATAGCAAGACCCTGTCTCTACAAAAACATATAAATAAATAAAAATAAAATTTCAAAATGGCAATAGCAAGTCATTTCTGATCAATAATTACTTTAAACAAACATGGATTATACTCCCCAATCAAAACATATAGTGGGCCTGCATGAATGTAAAAAAGTATCCAAATACATGTTATCTAAAGGAAACTTATTTTAGATTCAAGGAAACACAGGCTGAAAGTGAAGGAATGGAAAAATATATTCCATGGAAATAGTGACTAAAAGAAAGCAGGAGTAGGCCAGGCATGGTGGCCCATGCCTGTAATCCCAGCACTTTGAGAGGCCAAGGCGGGCCAATCACCTGAAGTCAGGAGTTCAAGACCAGTCTGGCCAACATGGTGAAACCTCATCTCTACTAAAAATACAAAAATTAGCCACGCATGGTAGTAGGTACCCATAATCCCAGCTACCCAGGAGGCTGAAGCAGGAGAATCACTTGAACCCAGGAGGCAGAGGTTTCAGTGAGCCAAGATCGTGCCACTGCACTCCAGCGTGTGTGACAGAGTGAGACTCTGTCTCAAAACAAAACAAAACAAAAAAGCAGGAGTGACCATACTTGTATCACAAAATAGACTTTAAGTTAAAAAAAAAAACTCTAGAGAAAGACTTATGATATAATAATAAAAGGGTGAAATCAGCAGAAAGATATAACAATAGCATATCTATATGCACTCACTATCAGCACTTAAGTATAAGCATATACTGACAGATCTGAAAGGAGAAATATACAGCAAAACAATAATAGTAGGAGACTTCAATATCCTACTGGTAATAATGTACAGAACATTCATATGGAAAATTAATAAAGAGTGTACTTGAACAAAATTAGAGAGTAAATGGACCAACAGACATACATAGAACATTCCATCCAACAGTAGAAGAACACACATTATTCTCATACACACACAGAACATTCTCCAGGATAGATTACATGTTAAGTCATAACACAACTTTTTTTTTTTTATTTCAACAGGTTTGGGGGTACAGGTGGGTTTTGGCCACATGGATAAGTTATTTAGTGGTGATTTCTGAGATTTTAGCGCACCCATCACACAAGTAATGCTCGCTGTATCCCATATGTAGTCTTTTATCCCTCAATCCTCTCCCAACGTTCCCCACTAAGTCCCCAAAGCTCACTACATCATTCTTATGCCTTTGTGTTCTAATAGCTTACCTCCTTCTTATAAGTGAGAACATACTATACTTGGTTTTCTATTCCTGAGTCACTTCACTTAGGATAATGGCCTCCAGCTCCATCCAAGTTGCTGCAAAGGCCATTGTTTCATTCCTTTGTATGGGTGAATAGTATTCCATGATGTATATATACATTTTCTTTATCCACTTGTTTGGTTTCATATCTTTGCAATTGTGAGTTGTGCTGCTTTAAACATGCATGCATATGTGTCTTTTTCATATAATGACTTCTTTTGCTTTGGGTAGATATCCCGTAGTGGGATTAGTGAATCAAATGTTAGTTCTACTTTTAGTTCTTTAAGGAGTCTCCATACTGTTTTACATAATGGTTGTACTAATTTCTATTCCCACCAGGAGTTTAAAAGTGTTCCCTTTTCACCACATCCATGCCAGCATTTATTGTGTTTTGACTTTTTAATTATGGCCATTCTGTTAGAAATAAGGTGGCAGCTCATTGAGGCTTTAATTTGCATTTCCCTGATAATTAGTGATGTTGAGCATTTCCTCATATATTTGTTCACTGTATATCGTCTTTTGAAAAGTGTCTATTCATGTTCTTTGACAACTTTCTGATGAGACTTTTTTTTCTTGCTGATTTGAGTTCCTTGTAGACTCTGGATACTAGTCCTTTGTTGGATGCAGAGCTTGAAAAGATTTTCTCCCACTCTATGGGTTGTCTGTTTACTCTGCTGATTATTTCTTTGGCTATACAGAAGCTTTTTAGTTTAATTGGGTCCAATTTATTTATTTTTGTTTTTTTTGCATTTGCTTTGGGGGCCTTAGTTATGAATTATTTCCCTAAGGTAATGCCCAGAAGAGTTTTTCTGATGTTATGTTCTAGAATTTTTATACTTTAAGGTCTTAGATTTAAGTCTTTGATTCATCTTGAGTTGATTTTTGTATAAAATGAGAGATGGGGATCCAGTTTCATTCTTCTACATGTGGTTTACTAGTTTTCCCAACACCATTTATTGAATAGGGTGTCCCTTCCTCAATTTATGTTTTTATAAGCTTTGTCAAAGATCAGTTGGCTGTAACTATTTGGCTTTATTTCTAGGTTCTCTATTCTGTTCCGTTGGTCTATGTACCTATTTTCATACCAGTACCATTGTTTTGGTAACTATAGCCACATCGTATAATTTGAAATTGTGTAATGTGATGCCTCCAGATTTGTTATTTTTGTTTAGTATTGCTTTGGCTATGTGGGCTCTTTTTTGGTTCAATATGATTTTTAGGATTTTTTTTCTAGTTCTGTGAAGAAAGATGATGGTATTTTGATGGTACTGCACTGAATCTGTGGATTGCTTTTAGCAGTATAGTCATTTCCACAATGTTGATTCTTCCTATCCATGAGTATGGGATGTTTCAATTTGTTTGTGCCATCTATGATTTGTTTCAGCAGTGCTTTGTAGATTTCCTTGTAGGTAACTTGTACCTCTTTGGTTAAGTTTATTTCTAGGTATTTTGCTTTTTTTTTTTTTTTTTTTTCCAGCTGTTGTAAAATGGATTGGATTCTTGATTTGATTCTCAGTTTGGTCATTGTTGGTGTGTAGCAGTGCTATTGATTTGTGTACATTGATTTTGTGTCCTGAAATTTTACTGAATTTATTTATCATGGTTTTCTAGGTACATGATATTATCAGCAAACAACAACAGTTTGACTTATTTTCCAATTTGTACGCCACTTATTTTTTTCTCTTGTCTGATTGCTCTGACTAGGACTTCCAGTACTATGTTGAATAGAATTGAATAAAGAGGTCACACTCACAACACAACTCTTAAGAAATTTAAGCATATAAAAATTACACAAAGTGTCTTTTCTGACCACAATGGAATGAAACTGAACATCAGTAACAGCAAGAGAATGGGAAAATTGACTAATACATAGAAACAAAGCCACATACTCTTGAGCAACCATTGTGTCCAAGAGAAAATTAAAAGGGTATTTAAGAAATATCTTGAGACAAAAAAGAATTTAAAAACAATATACCAAAACTTATGGAATGCAGAAAAAGGAATACTAAGAAGGACATTGATAGCTATAAAAATATACATTTAAAAGGAAAAATTTTAAATTGGCAATCTACCCTTATACCTCAAGGAACTAGAAGAAAAAGAAGAAACTAAAACCAAAGTTAGGACAAGGAAGGAAATAATAATGATTGGAGCAGAAGTAAGTCAAATAGAGAACAGAAAAACAATATAAAAAATAAAAACTAAGGATTGGTTTTTTGAAAAGATAAAATCAGCAAACCCTTATATATACTGATAATAAAAGAAAGACTGAAATAAAGAAAACCAGAAATGGATGAGGAGACATTATAGCTGATGCCTCAGAAGTAATAAGGATAATCAGGGACTATTATGAGCAGCTATGTCCTAAAATATCAGATAGTCTAGAAATTGATAAATTCCTAGAAACATACAACTTACTAAGGCTGAATCAAGAAGAAATAGAAAGTCTGAACAGACCATTAACAAAGAGATTGAAGCAGTAATGAAAAATTTCTCAGCAAAGAAAACCCCTGGACTAGATACCTTCACAGATTTATTCTATCAAACATTCAAAAATAATTAATACCAATTCTTCTTTAACTCTTGCAAAAAAAAAAAAAAAAAATGAGAAGAGGAAACACTTCCAAACTCATTTTATGAAGCCAGAATCACACTGGCACCAAAGCCAGAAAAAGATACCACAATAAAAGAATACTACAGGACGGTATCTCTGATGTGTATAGATCCAAAAATCCTCAATAAAATACTAGCAAAACAAATTCAACAGTACATCAAAAGGATTATATACCATGATCAGGTGGGATTTATCTCCAGGATGCAAGGTTGGTATGGCATGCAAATCAATCAGTGTGATATATCACATAAGCAGAATAAAAGACAAGAACCACATGACCATCTTAATAGATGCAGGAAAAAACATTTGTAAAAGTTCAACATGTATTCATGGTTAAATTGAAAACTCTCAACAAAATAAAGTGTAGAATGATCTTGCATCAACATAATAAAGGCCATTTATGAAAAATCCATAGCTAACATTGTAATCAATGGGGAAAGAATTGAAAGCTTTTCCTCTAAGATCTGGTACAACGTAAGAATTCCCATGAGCAACACTTCTGTTCAACATAGTATTGGAAGTCCTAGTCAGAGCAATTAGGCAAGAGAAAGAAATAAAAGGCAATGGAATTGGAAAGGAAGAAGTAAAATTATCTGTTTGTAGATGCCACGATTCTATATGTAGAAAGCCCTAATGATTTCATTAAAAAATTGTCACAACTAATCAATGAATTCAGTAAAATTGCTAGATACAAAATCAACATACAAACATTGGTAGCATTTCTTTCCTCTAAAAAATGAAATCAGTTGATTTCATTTTGAAAAGGAAATCAATAAAATGTTTAGATTTAGCTTTTTATTAATACTTTACACATTTGTGGGGTACATGTGATATTCCAATATATGCATACAATGTGTAATGATCAAATCAGGGTAATTAGGATGTCCATCATCTCAAATATTTATCATTTCTTTGTAATGGGAACAGTCCAAATCTTCTCTTCTGGCAATTTTGAAATATACTATAAATTCATGTTAACTATAGCTGCCCTACCATGCTATCAAACACTAGAATTTATTTCTTTTATCTAACTGTACTTTTGTATCATACCCATTAACTATTCTTTCTTCATCCCCTTCTCTTCACTACCCTTCTCAGACTCTCGTAACCAACATTGTACTCACTACCTCCATGAGATCAATTATTTTAGCTCCCATATATGAGTGAGAACATGTAATATTTGTCTTTCTGTGCCTGACTTATTTCACTTAAAAAAATGTCCTTCAGTTCTGTCCACGTTGTTGCAAATGGTAAGATTTCTTTTATATAAATGAATATTCTGGTGTGTGTGTCTGTGTGTGTGTGTGTATACCACTTTTTTTATCCATTTATCTGTTAATGGCACTTAGAAAACAATTTCATTTACAATATCATCAGAAAGAATAAAATAGGAATAAATTTAACTAAAATGGTGAAATATTTATACAGTAAAAACTACAAAGCATTGATTAAGGTTTTTTTTTTTTTTTTTTTTTTGAGATGGAGTCTGGCTCCCAGGCTGGAGTGTAATGGTGGGATCTCTGCTCACCGCAACTCCACCTTCAGGTTCAAGCAATTCTCCCACCTCAACCTCCCGAGTAGCTGGGATTACAGGTGCCTATACCACTACATCCGGCTCATTGTTGTATTTTTAGTAGAGATGTGGTTTCACCATATTAGTCAGGCTGGTCTCAAACTCCTCACCTAAGGTGATCCACCTGCCTCAGCCTCCCAAAGTGCTGGGATTACAGGCATGAGCCACCATGCCAGGCCTGATTTAAGAAATTTTAAAAGACACAAATGGGCGTATGTTCTGTGTTCATGCACTAGAAGAATTAATATTGTTAAAATGTCCATGCTACTCAAAGCAATTTACAGATTCAACACAACCTCTATCAAAATACCAATAGCATTTTTTGTAGATTTTTTAAAAATCTAAAATTCATATGCAACAACAAAAGAAATAGAATAGCCAAAGCAATCTTGAGAAGGATAAGCAACATTGGAGGCATCATACTTCCTGATTTTGAATTATATGACAAAGCTTTAGTAATGAAAATAATATAGTACTGGCATAAAAGCAGACATATAGACCAATGCAACAGAATGGAGGGCCCATAAATAAACCCATTCATATATGGTCAACTAAATTTTGAGAAGGGCAACAAGAGTACACTATGAGGAAAGGATAATCTCTTTAATAAGTGGTGTTTGAAAAACTGGATATACACATGCAAAAGAATAAATTTGGACGCTTATCTTACATCACACAACAAAAGTCAACTAAAAATTTATTAAAGATTTAAATGTAAGACCTGAAACTACAAAATTCCCAGAAGAAAGTGCATGGAAGAAAAGCTTTTTGAAATTTTTCTTGGCAATGATTTTTTAGATATGACATAAAAAGCACAGGCAGTAAAATAAAAATTGAACAAGTTGTACTATGACACACTATAAACCTTCTGTATAGCACGGGAAACAATTAGCAGAGTGAAGAGACAACTGTGGAATGGGAGAATATATTAGCAAACCACATGACCAATATGCAGCTTTCATCCAAAATATATGAGGAACTCAGAGCTCAAGCAAAACACACAAAAACCAAAAAATCTGATTAAAAACGGGCAAAGCCCCTGAATAGACAGTTCTCCAAAGAAGACATACAAATGGCCAACAGATATATGAAAAGATTCTCAAAAGCACTAATCATTGGGGAAATGCAAATTAAAGCAACAGTGAAATATCACCTCAAACTTGTTAGGATGGCTATTATAAAAAAGACAAAAAATAGCAAGTTTTGGCAAGAATGTGCGTAAAAGGGAATCTTTATACATTGTTGGCGGGAATGTAAATTTGTATAGCCATTATGGAAAACAGTATGGAGATTCCTCAAAAAGTTAAAATATCAATGCCCTAGGATCAAACTACCACTCTTTTGCGTATATATAAAAAGGAAGTGAAATCAGTATCTAGATGAGATATCTGCATTCCCATGTTCAGTGCAGTTATTCACAATAGCTAAGGTATGAAAACAACCTGAATGTACATCAACAGATAATAAATTGCGATATATGTAAAATAAATAAAATAATATTTAGCCTACAAAGGAAGGAAATCCTGCCATTTTTTGATAATGTGGGTGAACCTGGAGAACATTATGCTAAGTGAAATAAGCCAGACACAGGAAGAATAATACTGCGTGACCTCACTTATATGTAGAATCTAAACAGTCAACTATAAAGAAGCAGAGGGTAGATTGATTGTTACCAAGGGCAGAGAGAGGGGGAGAATGGGAAGATACTGGTGAAAGGGTACAGAGTTTTCATTATTAGGATGAATACGTTCTAGAGATCTAATGTGCAGGATAGGGACTATAGTTAATAACACTACCGTGTGCACTAAGAGAGTAGATCTTGAGTGTTATCACCAAATACACAAAAAAAGGGTAACCATGTAAGAGAATGGATATGTTAATTAGCTATACTTTAGTAATCATTTCACTATATGTATATTGAAACATGTTGTACAACTTACATACATTTTTACCAAAAATATTAATTTTCACAAGCCTCAAGACAGACTTATGAATAGGTGAAACAGAATGTGGAAAATATCTGAAACAAGGAGTCCAGTATTTTAGAGGAACAAATAGAAGTCCATTGTGGCTGGAATACAGTATAAAGAGGAAGAGAGGCAAGAGTTGAAACTGGAGAGGCTAGTAGAAGCCAAGAATACAACAAACACATGGCATTTATGCTATTCTCAATCTCAAAAATAGATATGCTAATCACAAAAGACTTTTTGTGTAAAATAGCAGTAGTTGATATACCAGTATTTTCAGAGTTTTGTGGAATGATAGGTATATTATTTTAGAGAAATCTTGGTGGATTCATATGGACTCAACTTGTCTTTCAGGTTTATTTCTTGCATTTATAAATTACATATAATAAACTATAAGTTACTGATTATTGTGTCTATCTTGATCTATAGGGATTATTTGTGTTTGTTACATAACAATCAAATGGAAGTAGAATAGCTAAAATGTATGAGTACACACACACACACACACACACACACCCATACCCCATACCCCTTAGGAAAACATTATTTCAGAATAGTGATATTGGCAGATTTCACATATGCTAAATGAGTTATTCCTTATAGTTTCATAATGTAGCTATGAAACGAGCTGTCTATTTACTTTTTGTGGTGGTGGGGGATAGCTTCACTAACAAACTAAATACCTAATAGAAATCTGAGAGGAAACATAAGATTTTATCAGTTTTTCTCATGAAAACACTTAAACTTTCTTGTGTTATAATTTCAAACCATAAATGCCCCAAGACAGGCAAACTTGGAAGTTTTAGATAAAATTATACTGTATAATTGATAACAATTACAGTTTCTTTTAACAAATACTGATTCACGATTAGTATTTTTTAAATACAAAATGCATTTTCCTGACTAGCATTTATTTACTTGTTAAAGACGTTGTGTAAGAGATTCAGCTAGTTTCTTACTTTGTGAAGAAATCACTCATCTAAAGTCAAAATATCAAGTATAAAGTCTACCCTTGGGAGAAACACACAGAGTGCCAGACTTGAAATATCTCCAATGTGCAAAATAAATAATATTTTCTTGAAATATCCTCTTATTTGAAAATTTGCTATAGAGTCACAAGAGGCAAATTCCATTTGAGAAAGTGCATACTCTATTTTATAATAAAGCAGAGATGTGGAGCTGAGCACACAGCATCTTATTTCAAAAGTACAATTCAGAAGAGAGTTTTTACCCTTAAAATGCTGTGAAGATACATAAAAATCAGCCAAAATTTCAGTATGAATAATATAATGTTTGGCAAGGAACTCTACTCTTGTTACACTTAGGAAAATAATCTAATCCAAAGGCTTTGCATCTGTACGGAAGAGCGAGTAGATACTGAAAGAGATTTGCAGATCCACTGTTTTTTAGGCAGGAAGAATGCTCGTTAAATGCAGAACGCTGCTCTGGCTCATGTGTTTGCTCCGAGGTACAGGTTTTGTTCGACTGACGTATCAGATAGTCAGAGTGGTTACCACACCGACGTTGTAGCAGCTGCATAATAAATGACTGAGAGAATCATGTTAGGCATGCCCACCTAACCTAACTTGAATCATGCGAAAGGGGAGCTGTTGGAATTCAAATAGACTTTCTGGTTCCCAGCAGTCGGCAGTAATAGAATGCTTTCAGGAAGATGACAGAATCAGGAGAAAGATGCTGTTTTGCACTATCTTGATTTGTTACAGCAGCCAACTTATTGGCATGATGGAGTGACAGGAAAAACAGCTGGCATGGAAGGTAGGATTATTAAAGCTATTACATCATTATGAATACAATTAGAAGCTGGCCATGACAAAGCATATGTTTGAACAAGCAGCTGTTGGTAGCTGGGGTTTGTTGCCGAGCTCTTCAAACTCTGCAAACAGTGTTGCTTTTACAGAATGGATTTTAAAATTGCCTTGTGCTGCGTTAGATTTTGGGGAGGGGGTGTGCTTGCCTCCAACCTCAGGGAAACACTTCTGGGATAGAAATCAGTGTTAGAAGATTTTAGAATAAAGTATTGTTCAAGAGTCTAGGTTTCTTCAGGTAGATGATGACAGGGGGAAAAAAAAATCTATGGGGAAATCTACCCCAGCTTAGTTATATGCAGTTTAGTTGTAAGAACTGATTGATGTATTGGCATATTCAGACATTGAGAGAAATGAGAATGTATAGAATGTTTGGGTAGGTTGAAAATTGTTACACTTGGTTTCTATTTTATAAGGAGTTTGGCTGTCAGTCATTTCTCCTCATCAATTTCTAGCTTTTGACATTTATTCAGTCATTCTGCATTATATGAAGAAAATATATCAATATCTCCTGCAGGGATTTTCAACAACTCTAGCATCTGTTTCAGCTATTGAACTGTATTCACGTTTTGCCAAGTTGATGTCGACCCAGCTGGTCTATCATTTCTCGCTTGATTACTGCTCTTAATTTCTCTGTATCAGCTTGTTTCAGATAGGGCTTTGAAGGCTGTTAATGAAAAACGACAGAAATGATAAATTATTGAAAATGTGAGCATTTATTTATTTATTTATTTATTTTGCCCTTTAATGAGTTTTGTCTTACATTCTTTCTTGCCTGCGTACAATTTTTAGGACGCTTTCTCTGTTTTGCAATATTTCTTTCCCCTACAATCAGTGGATTAGAATTATAAGTACTTTTAAGCAAATGGAGAATGAGCATGGACAGTATTTGGCTCCAAAAATAAAGTTTTTGGAGAAAGGGGAGCAATTTATGCTTTTTGTATAAACTATGCATCCTTTCTATAACCTATCTTCACATGCTGTCATGGGGATCTGTCAGTGACTGTAATCAGACTGAACATATTGAAATAATTTTTATCACCACTAGGGTAACAAGAAAATAAAACATTCAAACATTTAACAAGTGATTGTTTAAAACAGATGTTAAATAATGTAGAAATAGATTTTCCTAAGTGTGAAAAGCCTGATTATTAACTGTCTATGTAATACAGAATCTTTCGGCTCTCTACTCAGTCTCCTCAATAGCCTGAGTAGCTAAATCATCCAAGTTAATAGACTATCGTATATGTACATCTAATATGACCTTTCAGTGTACACAGTGCTACTCGTATGTGCTGTGCCTTTTCTGTAGTAATTGTAATATCCCAGTCAGTCTGGTTAAGGAACACTATTGACTGTTATGTAACTTTTTTTCTGAATGTTCTTCCATGGTTTTCAATTACGTATTCCTCTTAGAAAGGGTGAGTTACAAACAACATGTATTTAAATATCAGTAAATTAATTAGCAAGTGGTGGGCTAATTATACTAGGATTTCTCCAAAATAATTGCTAACTTCTGGTTTGAAAAATAGTCAGGGATTTGGATGAGTACTTTTTAACCTTGAAGCATACATTACCATGGTTGACTATATCATTCATAATTCATATATACAACAGGAAAGAAAATAGTTTTCTAGATGTATCATTTTAGCAGCAAAGAATTTTTTTATAATGTGGCTCAGGCACTCTGATTATTTCCATTTAATAGTTTTAAGTACTGTAGATGCTTTTGTATAGTGTGTTACAGAACTTGGTTAATCTTTGGGAAGCTCAAAGACTGACAGAATTTTGCATCCAAATGCTACAGCGTTATTTTGTGACTGGTTGAGAAAAATCAGCTCTGTCTACACTATTGTTTAAAATACAGCCCTCTTTGGCCAATGTTACTTTTCAACTTTTTATAACTGTTTTAAGTGACAATTTGAGACTGTAAAAACTCTTTTACATTGCATCTTTAGTAGGACTCTCCTTTCGTGAATTGTCTCCTTTGAAAAAATGTGAGCTTCCTTCTAGCCTCACACTCTTGTTACCATAGTTACTTTTAAAAGAAGGTTTTTCTTTTTCAATGAAGATAGTGTAATTTAAATCTGCCACTGGAATCCCCAAGCTATGTTTTTGTATTTGTTTATAGTTTAGGCTTGCTTCATTTGTGGTTACAAAGTCCTCTGTATTTGGTCCCACTGATGAATAGATTAGACAGACGCTAGGTGGCACTAGCTGTTGATTATTAATGAAATCGTAAAGTCTATATGCCACGCACCTGAAGAGCAGGCAAACACTTATTGATAAATGCATTGTAAGAGCTGGAAATGTCTGCCAATATTTCTTGCTCTAAAACAGGGTCAGCCTGCAGAGTGATGAGACCACGTGAAGTCTTCAAATCCCAATTGCTTAATCCTGTGTCTTCTGAAGTGCTTCAAGGGAGAAAAAACGATGAAGGAGAAATGCATATAAATAGAAAGAAGGTGTGAAAGAGAAGTGGGACACAATGAAATAGACTACAAACATTTTTATATATTTTTAAATCCAGAATTAGTGACTTTTGTACATCTATGTGAGTTTTCCGCAGTTCTCTCAAACTCAGATTGTTTTCTCTAAGGCATTTATAGTCTAAAACAATGATTTATCTCTTTTAGGTAAGAATCTTATTGAACATCATTATTTTTTAAGTAAAAAATCTCCTTTATTTCTCTTTTTGTGATAAGACTATCAAGTGAAATTTCCCACATGATATAGAGTAGCTGCCTCTCAGGTGTGTTGCTCTTCAGAAAGATGAGCAGGGGAAAACACTATCGGTTAAGAAATATGCTTTGAAATGTTTTGCCTGAGAAGCTTGCTCCATCCTATTATCCTCCCATTATCATATGATCCATCTTTTAAGAAGGAAAAAGCAAATAAAAGCAAACCACTTAAGCACGTGCATACACATACACACACACACTCTCTCTCTTTCAAAAAAAAAAAAAGTCATAACTATTTAAAAAGAGAAAGCCACGACAATATTTTAGTTGGTCCTGGAGTTAATAAACTAAAGTGAAAAATAGGAAAGAAAGTCCATAATTAGATTGTGGAGAGTAAATAATTACTTAAAACTGGAAATATTTTTTCCAGAAAAATATGCAATATTTTTTCTTCACTGGGAGTAACTGACAATTCCTGAAGAAGGTGAGATGGTTTAGAAAGAGTGCAAAGGTAATATATGCTGTGATTCTCCAATGTTATCTGAAAAATATGTAATATGGCTAGTTATATTGATTATAGCATGGACTTTGGTAAAGATTTTTATTATGCCCATATGGTGAAAATGGAGAAATGTTTTCTGTTTGACATAAGACTCTGGCCAATAAATCAGCTTGCTAAATTACCCTGCCTGTGATGTATCAATTAATGAATCACTGTAAACCAGGAAGAAGGTCTTTCACAGGACTATAGCATAGTTCTATAAAATTGGCTCCATCTGACTTGAACCTAATCTTCTGTAATGTACCTTATGTCTCTGTTCTTGAACCTACTTGGCCTGTGAAATATTAATACCCAAAAACTGAAGCACGATCCAGATAGCCTGTCTAGCTGGGAAGGAAAACAAATACATTGAACTATTAGGGTGCCAAAGCATTATGACCACCTAAAAACTGTGGTGAGGTCAAAGAGAATAATTGTAATAGGAATAAGTATAACATCCTAAGCTAAGGTTCATAAAATCAATCTGGCAAGTACAGGACCTGAGAGAGTTAAAGCTTAACAATAATTAATTGAATAAATCTTACTGATTTTGTTGGTCATCATTATTCTCAATCATAATTCACATGACATCAAAATACAATGAAACAAAGTAATATTGTTGGACATGTATCCTGAAAAAGGAAATGAAAAAAATGAGAACAAATTTTAGAAGGATACATATGATATAGTGTGTCTGTGTGTATATATATGATATATATGGTATATGCGTATATTATATATGGTAATATATACATATTTTAGGACACCATGCTCTAAGAGGAACCTTAATATTTGGGGGTATGTTCAGTGAAAAGTGCCCGAATGCTATAAGGTCCTACAAACTATAACATTTGAGGGGCATGGAAAGTACTAGAAAAGTGAAAAGTTGAAGAATACCTGAAAGAAAAAAATAGATAAAATTAAGTTGATTTCAAATATTAGCTGTGCTATAATGCAGAAGAGGGTTTAGACTCACTTGCACCTTTATGGTAGCAATGGAAAAGTATTCTTCCAGTTAATGTTGTGAGCAGAGAATTGACTACTTTGTGAGACACTGCACTCCTTGTTCCTAAAGTGTTCAGTGTTAAGAATGGAGTTTTTGTAATAAATGGAAATTCAAGATGTCTGAGATAATTTTTAACTAAGAATCTGTGAGTCCAATCATTTCTTTTAAAAACATGTTCTTTTTTTTAGACACTTACTTCTCTGAGTGTCTCTACTCCGCTTGCGTCATCCAGGCTAGGGGTCAGTGAATGATAGCCCACATGTCACATCTATTACTGTTTGACCAGTCAGTTAAAATGGTTTTCACATTTCTGAATTGTTTCATTTCAAGAATATTTCTGACACATGAAATTATATAAAATTTCAATTTAAGAGTCTATAAAGTTTATTTGGAAGACAGCCACACCCATTTATTTGTTTATATACTATATATGACTGCTTTCATGCTAAAACACAGTTAAGTACTTATGACAGAGACCATGTGGGCCACAAAGCCGGAATATTTACTGTCGGGCCCTTGATAGGAAAAGTTTGCTCGCCTCATCTCTAGACTATAAAGAAATTTTGTTTTTTGCTTATTGACTCAAGTATCTCAACAAGCAATGTCACAGTTAAATAACAGTTCCATACCATAAACAGAAATTGTAACCACCCATACTACTTAAGTACTAGAGACTTGGAAAAGTAGTTCAAATATGCAGCCTAACAGATAAAGATGGTTTCATTTGGCTGTTAGTCTATTGAGATAATTTACTTGTTGAGAAATGTTTATTTAATGTTGCTATAAAAAATTGAAGTCTCTGCAGTCATTGACTTATGTATAATATCTGTCTAGTTAGACTCCATTAATCTTGCTGAATTTACCTATTTGGTAGGATTCAGTTATTTTTATTGCCACTTTTCTGTTAGTGTATGATTTCAGTAGACTTACAGAAAGGGCGAAAGTCAGTGGAAAACAAGGTAAAGTGAGTGGAATTTTCTTCTTGCAGCTACCCTCTTCTCTCTTTGTGGGTTTATAGACTCTCAGCAGTTTTGGAATTGCACAGTTTTAGAGACTTACTTTTATAACAATATGAGTGTGTTCTTGATCAAATATGTTCTAGAAGGGATCAAGATAAAATAAATGCGCTGCACTATAAAAGAACAATTAAGGGTTTTAGTAAATGATTGATAAGACATGCTAAATTTAAGAATTGGCAATGAGTTATTTATATTTTCCTGAACATAGGGATATGGGAAGGGATTTTTTTTTTACATCCTAGGAGAAACTATAATCAAATTCTAAGCATAAAGCTGAGGGGTTCTGAATTTACCACCAAATATTACAATCTCCATAGTTCCGTAACGTGCAACTAAAATCCACACATTTTTGTTTCTAGGGAAAGATACAATTTCTGCTCACTGGTAGCACTGGAAATTCCTGTAAAACCCATAGGATTCTTATTGTATTTCCATGAGGATGTTCCTCAGCAGCTATTTTGTGATGCCTGCCTCTATGGTAACAGATACAAGGCTTAGGGGTCTGAAAGAAATTCTTCCTGTTGGCTTAGGAATATGGAGTGGTGAGGGAGACCCACTGAAGAGGATAAAACTGAGGAAAAGCAAAAGAGGCAATTGAGAAAAAGTTGTCATGGGGGAGTTTTTCTGTGTATTTGAAAACAATTTCATTTGCTCTTAATATATCTCTGAATGAAATAAGAACCAACATACAAGTAAAGTTTTACAGAAAGAAAAAAATCTGTGAAAGTATTGTTTCTCAACCATCTAGTCAATTTTATGTAATTGAAGTCACAGATTTTTTTCTTTAGTTGGCTTGCCTTTCACTACACAGGAAAAGATTGCTTCTTGCCTGAAATTGATAAGAGGACAGCCCTACCCCTGGCAAATTTAGATCTTGTTACTGCTATCAAAGATCTTGATCTTTTAAAGGACTTTCTTTTTCCTGATTCCAAGGGTAAGAATATTGAATTCTGGTTCACATTACTCATAATCACTGGGCTTCTCAGGGAATTATGAAAGTACACTAGCCTTCCAAGATATTCTTTTTTTCGGTCTATTTCTCTTAAAGACCAGTAATAAATAGAACAAATATTACTGCTTATTTGAAAATTGAGCATTTTGTAAGAGGATGCTGGGTGAGATTTTGCGTTTTTACATGTTTTACTTTGTTTCTCTTATTAAAATAACAAAAAAGCAAACAAAATCTCCTAGAAGTTTAAAAATATTTGATTTTCCATTTATTTGACTTCATCTTACTTTCAGCTTAGCAAATAAGGACACATCATATTTGAATTGTTTTAGAAAGGAGATAAATATGACTCTCCTTTCCTTTAGATTCAAAGTATGTGTTCAAGGTGTCATCAAATAGCCAAAAGTCTTTAAAATATTTGTGCTATGTAAATGTCCTTCAGGAAAATGTAAGTCAGAGGGAGAAGATGACTGTCTTAGTATAAAACTCTCATGTATTTGCAGTGTTAACATGAGTGTTGATGTTTTATTTATCTTCTTAACATGTTATATCTGAACATGTCTTCATTTGTTATATGTTAGAGTCAACAGAAAAAAATAATAAGTTGCTGCAAGTAAGCAAAAACTCATAACCTGATCAATAAAAATTAATATTTTAGGGTTTGGAGATAAACACATCTCAAATGACATTTTATAAGATCAAGTTAACAAATATTAGCATGCTGAAAGCTTTAGAGGAATTAAATCTTTTTAGGGTTTATTTTCTGACCTTGAGAAATTTATAGACTCTGAGCACATATACCTTTTCACAAATTTAATCCACTTTATATTGATATTAGTAAAATGTAAGACAGTGTCTTCAGTACCTGTTCACACTATCTTTAAATTAAATGAAAAAACTCAAGTTAGCTGTAATGTTTCAGTATCTCCTTTGGTAGTTTTGGAAAGCAAACTTTTTAAAGAAAACTTTTTTTATAACTACATACATTTTGACCTATGAATACTAAATGCAATATAAAATGAGACTTCTGAATAAAACAAGAATACTTCAAATATTCAATATATATACTACTTTTGAAAAGATGACTTAAATTATAAACATATAAATTATATGCCTAACATGACTGGCCTCTAAAAACTTATTTTCTTGAGCTTTGGGGTTACAGCTTAAAGTGTACTGCAGTAAATAAACAAATGGGTAAAAATATTGTCTAGACAAAAGTACTATGGGAAGTAAAAATGAGATGTTCTTTTGAGCAAACATTTATAGAGGAGGTACAGGATGACAACTGGAAATGTAGGTGGTACACAGAGATTAATTGCTGTCCATGTAAACTCGAAGGTAAATGGATGGTGCTTATCAAATTTCCAGAAGAAATATTGACATTATGGTGCAATCTGAAGACAGGTTATGAATACAAAGAGCTTAGAACAGTAGGGAAAATAAACTTATCAGCATCATTCGGCTCTGGTCATAACACTGTTACAACTGATTGTAACACTCCCAGGATAAAATGTGATAAGGACCATCATAGTCTGTTTTTACTAATACAGATTTCTTTTATACATGCTGTAAGTAGAATTGTTTGGTACAGCAACAATAAGCCGGATTATTGAAAGTGACACTAATGCTAACCTGAAATTGTATGGGTTTTAGGGGAGATGTGGTACTCATGTATATTCTATGACAAGTATAAAAAGAAGGAGATTAAGTAAAAGCCTACATGTGATGGACACATTAGTGAGTAGGAATCTCAGCTTCCTCTCCCTTTGGCTACTAACCCATTCATGGACTGGTTTTGGTGGCCACAGTGGCAGGAAACAGAGTCCACTTCTCCATTAGGTCATCCAGACAGGATTAGAACCCACCAACTGAAATGACAGGTTGTTTCTGCTGCTTTTCATTCATCCAACAAATATTTATTGATAAATTCTAACTGCCAGGCTCTGTGCTAGAGCAAGATGACTAAGATACAGTCCCTGAGGAATTTAGAGACGAACGTGGTTTATGTGGATGAGAAGAGAAAAATATCTACAGTGACAGCTAAGCAGAGAGCAACAGCAACTGTGAATCCAGACAGTAAAGCTGGCTTAGGACGGAGCTAGAGGCTTCCAGAGTTCCTAGCATGAGTGATGTGAAAAAACTGCCAAGTCCATCAAAGAGCAAAATGATAACTGAACAGAAAGAAAGCAAATCCAGTGAAAAATAGTAATTCAAAGTAAAGGGTAAAGCGACATATTTGAAGTGTCACTTGAAATAAGAAGGAGCGTGCCTTCCACCTGTTGCTCATCTTCGCTGGAATCAAACCTAGAAGGAAAATGTCTAGACTAGTGTAAAAGCCAGTTGCATATAATGATATTAAATATGATTAAAGCCAGCATGAGCATGACCATGCAAACTTTCAGGAGGATTTGAAAACAATTACCTCTCATTGGTAGTTTATGTACGTCTATCCCTAGAAACTCTTTCCTATGCTGTCTTTAGAGACCTTGTCATATTTTATCTCAATGCCTAACACTCTTTAATTAGAAGCTACCTGAAAATATTTTGCCTATGTATAATGTTAAATTAATCACAGAATCAGACCTCAGAGGTTACAAAGGAGGGCTGAAAGGATAACATCTTAGATAGAATAGATCTATTGCTAAATAAACCTATAACAATAAGAAATTGTATTAGATAATCCGTAAGGTTTTATCCAATTTCAACATCTTCCAATGTAATTGATCTCCAGCCTCACACCCAACTCCTCCTAGGAAATTAAAAAGACACAGGTAAACAAGATATTTTCTGAAGAACGGAATCATCCCGAAAGTCATTCTCTCTCAAGCAGTACATTTTCTAAATAATTTAATTATCAAGAAAGTCTCCCTCTCTCCTTCTCTTTCTCTCTCCCTTCTTCCCTTCCTCTCTTCCTACATATATAGATATGCATATGTATACATATATGTATATGTTTTTATCTCTATTTATATCTCTGACTCTGTGAAGTAATTTAGATATATAGGCTAAAGGAAAAGAAAAATTCCTCCCAACATGCATTAGTAATTTCCCTTTATAGACTAAGGAAAGTAATTCTCTCCAGCTTGATTTTTAAAACATTTTACTGAACTATAACACGAATATATAAAAGTTCACAAATCAGTAGGTGTCCAGCTTCATGAATTTTCACAGATTGGGCACACCCCAGTAATTACTCAAGGCAGGAAAAGAATGTTACCAGCATCAAAAACTTTGTCTTACCACTTCATAGTCAATACTCTCCCAGAGATAAGTGTCATACTGACTTCTAATGCACCATCGATTAGGATAGACAGTTCCTGAAATTTATGTACTTGAAGCCATACAGATGTACTCTTTTGTTTCTGCCTTCTAATTCTCAACATTATATTTGTGAGATCTATCTATTTTGTTTCTTGTAGTTGTGGTTCCATAATTTTCAGTGTTATGTAGTATGCCATCATATAAATGTACTATAATTTACTTATTCCATCTACTCTGGATGAACATTTAAATTGATTCCATTTGTGAACTCTTAAAAATAATTCCACTTTGAATATTCTTGCAAATGTTCTGTTATGCAAATGCCAAGAAGTAGAATTATTAGGTCATAGAATAGTAAAACACTCACCTTTAGTTGAAAATACCAAGTAGTTTTTCAAGGTAGGTAAACAAAGAACCATCATTACTTTATAGAAGTTCTGGAGATGTCAATGTTTAGTATTATTAGTCTTTAATTTCAGCCTTTCTGGCTGTTATACTATAGTAACTTATTGTATTTTTCATTTCTATTTTTTCTAATGACTAATGAATTTGAGAACCATTATTTTGTGTTTATTGCTCATGCTGATGTTATCTAGAGTAAGGATAACATTTCCTCCCAACTTTCATTGGTACTTTCCCTTTATAGATTAAAGAAAGTAATTATATCAAGCTTGATTTTTAAAATGTTTTATTGAACTATAACACAAATATATAAAAGTGCACTTTTCTAATCTCATGCTCATTTTTCTATTGATTTACAATTTTAGTTTTTATAGGTATGAGATCTTTACATTTTTATGTGGTCCCTACATTTATTGTATGTGTTGCAGACATCTAGACAGATATCTTTTATAGAAACTTAGAATTTCAAAACTCGGAGTCCATTAAAGAGTATTTAGTCCCATATCTTAGTCTGAAAGACGAGGAAAGTGTGACTTATAGAGAAATTGTCATTTCCTTTAAGTTTCTTCTAGTTAGTAGTAAGGCCAGATATGTAATAAAAGTCTCCTGACACTGAAGTAAAGGGTTTTTTCTAGTAAACCATGTAGGGTCTTTAGTCTTTTCTAATATCATGACTCAAACTCCTTGTCTCTTTGGGAAGGCCACAAAATGCAGGACATAGTAATTTTAATAGCAAGTATAGAGTGATGCATGATTAATCTCATTGATTTTGTAAACAAAAATATCTTCAACTAACAAACTGTCATATAGCATGGCCATGCAATATTTAAACCTGTATAGGACGGGCATGGTGACTCACACCTGTAATCCCAGCACTTTGGGAGGTTGAAGTGAGTGGATCATGAGGTCAGGAGTTTGAGACCAGCCTGGCCAATAAGGTGAAACCCCATCTCTACTAAAAATACAAAAATTAGCTGGGCTCATGTGCCTGTAGTCCCAGCTACTCAGGAGGCTGAGACAGAAGAATCGCTTGAACCCAGGAGGTAGAGGTTGCAATGAGTCAAGATCATGCCACTGCACTCCAACCTGGTTGACAGAGCGAGATTCTGTCTGGAAAACAAAACAAAAACTGTATGTTCTTTTTGACATCAGATTTTATTTTTTCTCTTTCATAACTTTATTCTTATATTCAGTTTCTTTTCACATTTATTATTACTTGGATATTCCCATTTCAAATTTGCTTCTATTTCAAAAAATTTTCATTTTCTGTAATGGATGAAGAACAACATAAATTTTACAATATTTTCTTTCTTTTAGTGAGATAAAATTTAGTTTATAAAACATAATTACTAGTATATTAATATTTTCTATTTATTTTTAACATGCTAGGTGCAGTCCATGCATTATTTTAGCTAATCTTTAGAACAACCCCCTCCAAAATGTTTTTTTGTGCCTAGTTTATAAATCTAAAAGCTGAGCCTAAGTGAGATTAAGCTACTTGTGAAAGAGCTCTAATCAGAACCAGATTTATAAGATTCTATGCATTTCACTCTTTCCATGATCTACTTCCGTACCTGCTTGGAAGGAAATTGAGTTAGTGATACAGATTTGGGTCACTACCTGCCTTTAGTTCTTCTGCCATAGGTCTTAGGGATAACCCCTTTTTCTAATATCATTAAATAATTCAATTTCTGTATTTTTTTTTCAAAATGGTAATTAGAGAAGTCCCTTCGTTGGCCTTGATTTTATTCATTGTATTGAATAAATACAATTTTCTCAATACTGAACTCTTATTCATGTGCAACCTAAATATGGATTAGGTGAGTTAACATCCAGAGACCAGATTATAGCTAAACTTTTCTTGCATTCAGAGACTGAACTTATTATAAGAATCTTTTATTTTAATTCTTTTTAGCAACCTATTCTAGGGTTGATTATTTCTCATCCATGTTTTAGTTCCAAATATTTCTTTCTCTTTCTTGTTCGTGGGAGAAGCGTTCCACAGATGCCCGAGAAACGTGCTCTCAGTCTCTCTATCTTCTAGTCCTTGGCCAGAGTCCCCTTGCCACACTTCCCTAGCTTCATGCAGAGTAGATCCTCAGTAGTACTTCCACTTAGAAATTTAAATCCAGATGAGTTACCTAGCATGCTACTTTTCTCTTAACGAGTAAGTGAAGCAAATTTTTATAGTTGTTTCACTGTACGTGAACAAATAAGAATGTCATTAAACCAAGTACTTTTAATTCATAAGTACTTGATAATATTAATTCTTTAAATGTACAAAACTTTAAAATTAACAAAATACTTTCATGTTTAATTTATTCACATAGCAACCATATGAGGTAAGCAAGGCAGGAAGTGTTATTTCCTCTTTATAGACAGCCATGTAACTAATTTCTCCTATTTGTATGCTGAATTTCTTTTAGCTCTGCCATCCGACCTTCGTATCTCCTGACAGTCACCACCTTAGTTTGGATCCCCATATCTGACTTTGAATATACTCATAGCCTTCCTAACATACCTTCCTTCTTGCTTCTCTCCAGTTTACCCTTCACAAGGCTGCTAGGCTTATCTCTCTCAAAGACAAAACTTAATATGTTATTCCTCTGCTCAAAATCCACAAGTGGCTTTATATTATTTATAGACTATATAATTCAAATAACTTGTATGAAAGAAAAGCTACCTTACAACAATTTCCCTGCCATGTGCTCAGTCTAATCTTTTATCCACCATGTGAATGCCTCACCCTAGCCACACAAATAGTTCTCTGACTGTAACACACTTCCTTTTCATGTGCCTTTGGAAATGTTGACTCCACCCCACAGTCATAAACAATTCTTACTCACACACATTTACTTGGTACATGCTTTATAATCCTCCAAAATAGTGTAGCTAGTGCCTCTTCTTTACTTTTGGCTGAATCATGTACCCCTGTGTATACTCCCATAGAATCTTCTTAATAGTTGTTTCACCACTTATTTTGCTGTGATGTACTTTTCAGGTTATTGATTTATTCATAAACTATTAGTGCCTGAGGACCACAAATTCTCTATTCATTATTTTACCCTTTGCTCAGCTTTTCTGGAGGGAGCGACTCAAATTTAACTTAAAGTAGTAATGATTTACACAGCCAGTAAGCCATTTGTTTGAGTCCTAAGGTGACGTCATTTCCATTGCATCCTTCTTCACTCTAATATTACTAACCATAGTACATGAACAGTACTGTTTTCAAGATTCCTCCTCATTCAGTTTATGGAAATGCGTTGACCCAAGTTACCATTTTCATCTATTTTTTACTGTTAAAAGTTGGGATATTTAGTTATGATGGTATGATAGTTACCCTACATGGTATTTTAAAGGCTTTATTTCCTTTGTGATTTACACATGAACTCCCCTGAGGTCTTAATTTAATGGAATCATCACCTAAAATAATAGAAGAGTAAATTGACAGTTTCATTTATAAGGTACATGGATTCAGGCCCATTGGTAAAGTAACACAAAGCAAAAATGTGGTTCTTCATTTTTCTTGTTTCATCACTAATAGAAAATGGTGGAATTCACCAATCACCCAATTGTACAGTGCAGCATAGTTATTGTAAATTATACCTGAAATTAAAAGCAAATGTCTACTTCCATTTTTCCACTGGATTTTCATCAGAAAATGAGAACTACATAACTGAAGAATTTGGGTTTGGCAAATAGTGGATGTATAATGCCAGCAATAGGAAAGCAAAGCAAATGCGTGATTGGTTTATAGCCTAAACTTCAGTAGTACTCTGCAAAGTCTGCCAGCACACAGGTGCCTTGAGGCTGCAAAGAGAGTAGGAATTCAGTGGATGTATCAAATGATATGAGATGTTAATACCTACTTCCTCTAATGCACAGCTTTGTGATATTACAAAATTAATAAAGAAGTGAACAAATTAATTACTTTATAATCTCCTAAATCTTCTCTGTGGAAGGAAAATCTCAAAGATGCGTTAAGTAACTAGCAAATTGGTTTTGAAATTATCCATTATTAAAAATCACAATTCTGTGTAACAGGAATCCACATGCCAAGAGCTATGTATATTTAATCATTTATGTCAATGCTTTTTGTGGCAGTTCTGTTTATTTTCTATTGATGTTATATACAGTCCTTTTTATACATAGTGGAATTTAATGTGCTGGGTTTAAAAGACACATCAAGCCTGACAGAATCCAATTGTATACATTATACTTTTAATTTATTAGAAAATGAAACGATCATTTGTGGGCTTATATTAGCCAAAGCAGAGGATAAATTCTATTATATTAAGAAAATCAAATACTGTGACTACATTTACAAACTTTGTAAACATGACACTTGTTGTGTAATTAATAAATGAACATATTGACCTTTAGTATAACAAGGCATGAAAGGGAAGGTGGAAGATATAACCAAAATCAGAAGTGGAAATGAACTCAAAATCTGTAATTGTATATTAAAGAAGCATGTGATTCATAATTTCTTTTTTACTTTTTCCATTTTGAGGCAATAGTGTCATGTTGATATTCTTCTGTGCTGTCAAATTAATCAAGGGAAAACGTCGACAATCTTTAATATGACCAAGATGGAGAATAAATACAGGTCGAAAGTGTGTAGGAAAAGAAAGAGAACTGATCACATTATAAGAACAATTACTCATGTCACTGCTTAACCCAACATAATGATGTCAACCAGTCTGATGGAAGCCAGCATCAGGAAGAATCATTTTCCAAGCAGATGGATCTGCTGATATTTTTAATTGATTGAAGGAGTGTTCCATTATTTTTAATGAAAAACTAATTTCAAATAAAATGGAACCTTCCATGAAGTTTGCAAAAATTTGTATGCATTAAGGCTCATCCTAATAGAACTACAACATCGTGATAGTTAGTAATACATTATTTAATTGTAATGATTATTGTTCTTAACACATTACACATGGGAGTTTGTGGGAAATACCCCACCTTTCTTTTCAGGTGAGACAAATCATTCTCCTAGTGGTCTCAAGTGGTATTGAACCTCATTTTATCACAGTGATGACATGCTCATCAAACTCACACTGTACTGGTTTTGTTCTTTTCTCAGTCTCACCCACTTCTTTGCTGTGCTTCCTGGGATCACCTCTGAAATAAGTTGCTTGCACTCAAATACTTTGCTCAGGGTCTGCTTCTGGAAAAAGGCAACCCAAGCCAACATGATATTTTATTATTAATAGTTTTCCTCATTTAATTTTCTATGTAATCATTTTTTTCTGACAGGGATGTATATTTGAGGAAATAATGAGGGCAATTATCAAAATATGCATTGGTTTGGGAGTTAGAGAAACTGTCAGAAGTGACACACCAATTTTGCTACATTGTGACTTGGTAACAGTCATTACCATTCTGGGCCTTTTATTCTCTTCTGAAAAAAATGGAAGCATTAGACTACAAATCGTTAAAGAAAAAAGAAGATAGAAAGTGATAGAAAAGATAACAAGTGTTGATCACACCATGTAAAATTGCTTGATAGTAGTTTCCAGGAGTACTGTAACAGACTGAGACTGTGTCTGTTTGGAACTCGTGGGATAAAATACCATTATTTGGTGCCATATGTGCTCAGCATGAATGCAATGGGAAGGATAGAAAATATTCCATGTATTTGCCAACTCTAGAATATACTGTAATAGATCAAGTTGCATTTTAAAAATACACCGAATACATTTTTTAAAAAAATCTCATGTGAAAGCCCAACAAAGCAAAGAATTGAAGGGGTAGACATCTTGAATGAAAACAAGAGGAGAATTTGACTCAACTGCTACCTATTCCCACTTTCACCCTATAACCCCATAGACACAGCTGTAGAAAACTGAGATCTTGAAGAAAGTCACTGAATTAGATATTATCTATGACTACGTCCAACTGTCAGTGTAGAAATAATTGTCTTTACCTACTCATCCTCAGCTAGAAAACAGCTAATGGGTTATTTTAAATGTGTGATGCTTTCACAAATTAAACAAGACCGAGTACAACAAGCACAAGTGCAACAGCACACGTTTTCACAACCAGTATTGGATGTAACAATACATCCAACAAGTATTGGATATAATAAAAATTAGTTAATTTCCTAATCAATTAGGAAATTTTATTTTCTAACCTGTTAGTTGCCAGTTATCATGGGCTTAAGATGGAAGCCAGCATCAATAGGTAAATAATACCTTTGTTTTAAAAAGAAGCAGCCTAATTCACAGTTAAATATGTGCTTTGGCTGAGTGGCTTTGTTCTGGGTTTTGCATGACAGCTGGTGATAAATTGGGAAAATGTGTAAGTAGCACTATGGTAAGGATAATGTTGATGAAGACAGAATGTTTGAGGCCACTTTTAGGGAGAACAAAAATGACATAAAATAATACTTAAGACTGAATTTTCTTAGAGATGATAATCTCATCACTAAGCCTCATTTTGCCATTGAAAAATTTCTTATGAACTCAACTATCATATTTACATCACAATAGACAGTATTATAACTCTTTAGCATAGGGATTTTGATTTAATTTACTTTCAACCAATTTATATGTTAAAGCTATTTATATCTCCACTGTTTCATGAATAAAGCCCCGAGGTATCTTCTTTCTTGACTCACTGTCATATCTTCACATTTCATCACATTTTTGCAGCTCAAGTATCATTCACTTAGTAACACTGAGAGCATAGAAAGATTAATCAGAAATGATTTCTGCCCTCAACAAGCTGACACTGGTTAGAGTACAAAAGCCACACTGAAAGAATATATGGAGATCTATGATCCATGATCAATGATCTTTGAAGTTACTATTGTCATTTTTGGGGGCAACATGAGTCATGTCCATATGAAATAACAAACAATGTTGTGTGTGTTCTGACTGTTCCACCAACCAGCCGCCCCCACATCTGTCTCCCTCTCCTTGGACCTTTAAGTTCTGAGACAAACCAATATTGAAATTGTCCAATTAACAACCCCACAATGGTCTCTAAGTGTTCAAGTGAAAGGCAGAGTCTCACATGTCTCATCTTAAATGAAAGGCTAGAAATGATTATGTTTAGTGAGGAAGACATGTCAAAAGCTGAGTTAGGCTGAAATCTAGGCCTCTTGCACCAGACAGTTAGTCAAGGTGTGAATGCAAAGGAAAAATTCTTGAAGGATATTAAAAGTGTTACCCCTATGCACACATGGATGAAAAGAAAGCAAAGCAGTCTTACTGCTGATATGGATAAAATTTAAATGGTCTAGACAGATCTAATGAGCCACAATATTCCCTTAAGCAAGAGCTAATCCAGAGGAAGATCCTAACTCTCTTCAATACTGTGAAGGCTGAGAGGTAAGGAAGCTGCAGAAGAAAAGTTGGAAGCTAGCCGAGGTTGGTTTATGAAGTTTAAGGAAAGAAGCCACCTCCAATATAAAAGTCCAAGGTGAAGCCGGGTGTGGTGGCTCATACCTGTAATCCCAGCACTTTGGGAGGCCGAGGCAGGTGGATCACGAGGTCCGGAGATCAAGACCATCCTGGTTAACACGGTGAAATCCCGTCTCCACTAAACATACAAAAAAATTGGCAGGGTGTGGTGGCGGGGGCCGGTAGTCTCAGCTACTCGGGAGGCTGAGGCAGGAGAATGGCGTGAACCTGGGAGGTGGAGCTTGCAGTGAGCCCAGATGGCTCCATTGCATTCCAGCCTGGGAGACAGAGCAAGTACAAGGTGAGGCAGCAAGTGCAGTTGGAGAAGCTGCAGCAAGTTATCCAGAAGTTCTAGCTAAGATCATTGATAAAAGTGGCTATATTAAATGATAGATTTTTTATGTAGACAAAATAGCCTTCTATTTGAAGAAGATGGTATCTAGGATTTTCAAAGCTAGAAAGAAGTCAACGCCTGGCTTCAAAGCTTCAAAGGACAGGGTGATTCTTTTGCTAGAGTTTAATGCAGCTGGTGACTTTAAGTTAAAGTCATTTTACCATTCTGAAAATCCTAGGGTCCTTAAGAATTATGCTAAATCGACTTTGCCTTTGTTCTATAAAAGTAACAATAAAACCTGCATAAGAGCACATCTGTTTATAGCGTGATTTACTGAATATTTTAAGCCCAGGGTTGAGACCTTGTGCTCAGAAAAAAATGTATTTTTTTTTTCAAAAATATTACTGCTCATTAATAATGTAGCTGGTCATCCAAGAGCTCATTTGGAGATGTACAAGGAGACTCGTGTTGTTTTCATACCTGCTAATACAACATCCATTCTGTAGCCCATGGGTCAAAGAGTAAGTTCAACATTTATGTCTCATTATTTAAGAAATACATTTAGTAAGGTTATAGCTGCCATAAATAATAAGTCTTCTGATGGATATGAGCAAAGAAAATTGAAAACCTTCTGTAAAGAAGTCACCATTCTAGACACCATTAATAACATTTGTGATTCATGGGAAGAGGTCAAAATATCATATTTCACAGGAGTTTAGAAGAAGCTGATTTCAACCCTCGTGGATGACTTTAGCTCAAGTTGTCACTGAAAGAAGTCACTGCAGATGTGGTGAAAATAGCAAGAGAATTAAAATGAGAAGTGGAGCCTGAAGATGTTGCTGAATTCCTAAAATCTCATAATAAAACTTGAATGGATGAGGAGTTGCATCTTATGGATGAACAAAGAAAGTGCTTTCTTGAGTTGAAATTTACTTCTGGTGAAGATGCTGAGAACATTGTTGAGACGACAACAAAGGATTTAGAATATTACATATACTTAGTTGATAAAGTAGTGGCAGAATTTGAGAAGACTGACTCCAATTTTGAAAGAAGTTCTACTGTGAGTAAAGTGCTATCAAACAGCATCACATGCTACAAAAAAATGTTTTGTGAAAGGAAGAGTCAATTGATGCAGCAAATGTCATTGTTGTCTACTTACGAAATTGTCACAGTCCCTCCCACCTTCAGCAACCCCACCCTGATCAGTTAGCAGCCATCCACATTGAGGCAAGAGCCTCCACCAGCAAAAAGATTTCGACTCACTAAAGGCTCAGATGATTTCTAGCTTTTTTAGCAGTAAATTATGTTTTTTGTAAAGGTATGTACATTTTTTAACATAATGCTTTGCACACTTAGTAGACTACAGAATAGTGTAAACATAACTTTTATATACAGTTGGAAGCCAAATAATTCATGTGAATCGCTTTATTTTGGTGATCTGGGACTGAGCCTGCAGTATTTCCAAGGTATACCTGTATATCTTCACTCAACCTTTCACCCTCTAACCCGCTTACTTCTGCCCCTGTGGCTATTGTCCCCAACATCATGATAAAAACAAAACATCACATAGAAGTATGGGAATTGTATTAAATGTATTGTACCATTGGCACTTGGTGTCTGTCGTGCCATCACAATTGAGCCTCATTCTTCTTTGTTACAGCCTAATTCAGAGAAAATTTTTATTGAGATTTTATAAATGAGTAATATGGCTCTGGTTATTGCCCTGACTGCTTTTATCTCTATACAATATTGTGAGAGTTGCTAAAGAGACTTCTGATGCTGCCATATATGTAATAGGATATTTTTAAATCCCATACAGTCATCTAACTGACATCTCACCCACTCAGCAAAAATTACAACTCACTCTATTTGCATAAGGTAAACTGTGGAAATACATATATTTTACCTTTTTCAATCTAGATTATTGCTCATGGAGAGTCTATTTCACCACAAACAATGCTATATTCTTACCTTAATGGAGTATTACAATGTAATTAGCCATGGAAATGGAAAAAAAATGAAAGAAACTGTTATGAACACACCTTCCCTTTTAAGTCAACTTGTCAGATTTTGATAGATGAAAACTTTCAAAGTTTTCTTATGTGAATCAGGTCCCATTTTCTTATATTTGCACTCTGCTAGATTTACATCTGTCTGTGATGATGATAGTAAAGGTGATAATGATGATAAAGGTTATACTTATGATAATTCCTCATAATGGGTAACTGTAATATCAGGTAATACACTATAAGCTCTTTAAAAGAAAGATGACAAGTGAATCTCATAGGAGTTCAGAGCATGGTGAGGATGACCCTGATTTTTCATTTCTGTCTCTATAGTGCATTTTCATACACACTCATCATGGGGGAGGAAGACACTCAATTCAGTTTATGGGATTTCATCCCATATTTCTAAATACATTATACTTATGACTCTGTTCATTGTCCCACCCCTCCCTTCTCTGATTATGGATGTAGTGATGCTGATTATTTTTATATTCTTCACTGTGAAATAACTATCATTATTCATCCATTTGCACTTCTATAACAAATACCATTAACTGGGTGGCTTAGAAACAACAGAGATTCATTGCTCACAGTTCTGGAGACTGAGAAGTCCAAGATTAAGATGAGGGCACATTCTGTGCCTGATGACAGACCATTTCCTAGCTAGTGGATGGTACCTTATCGCTGTGTCCTTATATGATGGAAGAGGCGAGCTGGCTCTCTAGGCTCTCTTTTATAAGGGTACTAATTCCAAACGTGAAGGCTCTGTACTCATAACCTAATCACATCCTAAAGATCCCACCCCCTAATACCAACCTCTTGGAGATTAGCTTTCAACATTTAAATTTTGGAGGAACACATATTCATAGCGTACCAACACTGCAAGCAAAAATAGAATAATGTATTAGTACTGTTGTGTGGAATATAGCATGAGCATGTTAAGAAGAGAATCACTGGATTTTGGAATGTGGTAAGGCCAATTATCTAATTCCCAGAGGAAAATACTCATTAAGACTGAGGAAGTAGGCCAGGCAAGGTGACTCATGCCTGTAACCCCAGCACTTTGGGAGGCTGAGGCAGGTGGATCATTTGAGGTCAGGAGTTCGAGACCAGCCTGGCCAACATGGTGAAACCCTGTCTCTACTAAGAAAAAAAAAAAAAAAATTAGCTGCGCATGGTGGTGCACTTTAGGGTGACTGAGGCTGGAAAATCACTGGAACTTGAGGTGGGGGTTGCAGTGAGCTGAAACGGTGTCCCTGCACTCCAGTCTGGGTGACAGAACAACACTCTGTCTCAAAAAAAAAAAAAAAAAAAAAAAATAGACTGAGTAAGTAAATGTGTAAACATCATTTTTAAAAAATGTTTAAAACTAGTTTTTAAACTTTTAATACTTTTAAATTTTAAATCATCTAATCGAACAGGTATATAAAGACCAAAACAAATTGTTTCAGTAGAACAATGGTACCTAGATAACTTTATTTCTCTGGACCCAGTTATTCTTAATTCATCAAATCATATGTATATCTGTTTATTCATACATCACTCCATATATACCTAAGATAGATACATAGATTGAATCATATGAATTTGCTGATATTGGTCCATTTTGATCCAAAAAATAAGTTTTTAGGATTCAAACTAATAGCTCTATTACTGTATTGATTAAGTGGAGTGATAAGGTGCCGATACAATATGTTATCACCCCACTTAATCAGCACAGTAAGCCTAAGAAACATAAAACATAAAGAATGTTTTAGAAAATGATGATGATGATTTCATTTTATCAAAGCTATATGCTCCTCTACTGAAATCAGATAAGGGAAAATGTTCCCTTCTGTAGAAAACTTATTAATCCCATATGATCTTAATACTATTAATAATGGACTGGACTGTAAAGGATTAAATAATTGAAGTGTTCAATATGGATACTTTTTTTATATTTAATCAAATTTATCTGACTCTAAATAAATTTGGCTGAAACTAGACAGGCTCCTTTTCTACTGAGACAGTGGGCTCTATTAAGCACTATGTCTGCATAGAAAACATTACGATTAATTTTGCAGTGACAGTATGTTTTTTAACTAACAGACTAATGGAAGGAGGACTAATATAAAGTATAATTCTCAAAAAGAGGGGAGTAAAACCTTGGTTTCTACTACAATTATTCATTTTATAGTATGGTTTGATAACACATACTTTATTAAATTATAGATGCATTGTAAATTTTTATAGTGTATGGGAATCTAAATAAAAGGAGTTATTTGGTTGTTGTGCCATATTTAGTGTAAATATTACCATCCATGAATGTTGTTGATTTAAAACGCTGTTATTTTCTAAAATGTAAGCATAGACAAAGAATAAAATTCCTAGTTGATATTGCAGAAATATATTATAGTGTTTGCAGTATGAAAAGGTTTTACATATAATAATATACACTTAATGATTAATTTCCAAAGACTGCCTGTGGTCAGCCTTCTTTGAAAGCATGGATTCTGGCAAATGAGCAATATAATCACTTTAAGACCATTTAAGCTTTTAATCTCTTCAAACCGGTACCAAAATCTGTTCATTTTGTTGTAATGGTTATTGTGTATTGTTTCTTTTTAATTGTGTAGGTGAGATTCAGCATCAGTTGTCAAATAAGAACAAAAAAAAACTTCAAAATAAATGTATTGGCTATTTTTCCCATTATTGCTAAAGAGAGCTTGGCATTTGAAATTTTAGATATTCTTAAAATTTCTTTTTAAAAATTTAGAATTAAAAGCACAAGAAAAAAGAAAAAAATAGTATTTACAATTATTCCCCAAAATGAAATAGTAAGATATTAACAAAATATATATGAGATATTTATCCTGAAAGTTACAAAATGCTGATAAAAGAAATCAAGACCTAAATAATTTCAGAGACATATTTCATTCATGGATTGGAAGACTCAGCATAGTAAAGATGTCAATTCTTGCCAAATTGATCTATAGATCTCATGACTGAGAAAGATTGAGTTGCTCTACTCAACATGAAGACCTAGTATATAGCAACAGTAATGAAGACAATGTGGTATCGGTGGTGGGACAGAAATGGAGCAATGGAATAAAATACAGAACCCAGAAATAGAAGCAAATTATTATGCCAAACTGATTCTTTACAAAGATGTAAAAGCAATTCAATGAAGGAAATTATCATTTTCAACAAATGGTGCTAGGGTATTTGGATGCACATTGACAGAGAAATAAACCTTGACCTAAACACCTCATACTTTATTCAAACATTAACTCAAAATAGATCATGGATACTAATGTAAAACCTAACACAGATTTTTCATAAATGTATATGTATGTGTATGTATACCTGGATTATTTCCATCTGTGGATATATATGATTTATTCCTTCCTTTCCCTTAAACCCAATGTAATTGAGAATTAGTGCAGGGGTTTTTCATCTTTCCTAGTTCAATTTTACATTAATAATCTTTATGCCTTTAATGATATTGATATTGAATTGTTGGAGTTTGGTTTTCAGAACAGATGGTTTTTTTTTTTTTTTAAATACTTTAAGTTCTAGGGTACATGTGCACAACATGCAGGTTTGTTACATATGTATACATGTGCCATGTTGGTGTGCTGCATCCATTAACTCGTCATTTACGTTAGGTATATCTCCTAATGCTATCCCTCCCCCCTACCCCCTCCCCACAATAGGCCCCGGTGTGTGATGTTCCCCTTCCTGTGTCCAAGTGATCTCATTCAGAACAGATGTTTTATACTCTCTGGTAGCTAATTGAGTTTTCCCATTTCTTTGATTGCTTCTTGTACTCTTAGATGAAAGATGAGTATGTTTTTCATTGTTTATTGCTAGGAAATAGTTGATTACAGAGTCATTTGCTAGATAACAAACATGGAAAGTAATATGACAGGATTTGCTTTTAATTTTGCTTTTAATTTTTATTCTACATATAGGAAAGGGTCATTTTCAAAAGGTATATTGCAAAACATTTGATAAAAATCTCTTAAGAAAACCGAATCTTGACTCAATAAAGGAACATATCTTTCCAAACTTTTTTGACAATACTAAAACAAAAAACAAAAAACTAGTCCTCTGGTCAAATAAATTGAAGAAGTTTCTACACAAGATTCATATATTTTATGTATTGTTGTAGGCATAGTAATGACACCCCAAAGACATACATGTTCTAATCTTAGGAAGCTATGATTATGTTGCCTTATATGGCGATACTTAGGAGTCCTCAAGTCTACTCTCAGGTTCAATTATTCCTTAGGAGGACTCATATAATTCTTAAAAGTAGTTACACTCATGATTACAGTTTATTACCACAGAAAGATAAAGATGGAAGTGAACAAAGAAAAAAGTTGCATACAACAGGGTTCAGGAAAGACCAGGTGCCACCTTCCAGTTTTCCTCTCCTAATGAAGTCATCTGGACAGCATTTAATTATCCCAACAGTGATGTGTGACAACACACACATCTTATTACCAACAAAAAGTTGCTTAAGTCTTGGTGTTTAGAATTGTATTGGAATTTGTAACATAGGCATGGAACACTCACATGTCTGACTTTAGTCATCTCCAGCCTCTCCAGAGTTCAAACTGATACAGTGTAACCTAAAAGCTGCACCACATATTATTAAAACAAACAATCTGGTATTGCCCAGAAGCCAGTCAAGATCCAGATATTTCTTTGGAATGTACAGAGTTTGAACAACCCAGTCCCATTAAGTTAATATTTTACCATACAATGGCAAAGTTTACTTTGCAGATGTGATTAAATCGGGGACTTTGAGATGGTAAGATTATTCTGGATTATGTGGATGGAACCAATTAAAAACATGCACACACACAAAGATCCTTCGAGGTGGCTAGGTGCGGTGGCTCATTCCTGTAATTCCACACTTTGGGAGGCTGAGGCGGGTGGATCACCTGAGGTCAGGAGTTCAAGACCATCCCGGCCAACATGGTGAAACCCCGTTCTACTACAAAATTAGCCAGGCGTGGTGGTGCATGCTTGTAATCCCAGCTACTTGGGAGACTGAGGCAGGAGAATTGCTTGAACCCAGGAGGCGGAGGTTGTAGTGAGCCAAGATCGCACCACTGTACTCCAGCCTGGGCAACAAGAGTGAAACACCATCTCAAGGAAAAAAAAAAAAAAAAAAAAAAACACATCCTTCAAGGAGTCAAAGGAGATGATGGAATGAAAAGCAGTGTGTCAGAGTAATGTGATGTAGACTGGAAGATGCTATACTGCTTGCTTTGAAAATGGAGGAAAGGGGCCATGAGTCAAGGAAGGTAGGCAGCCTCTAGAAGCTAGTAAATGAATTCTCCCCTAGAGTCTCCAGAATGAACAGCGCCTCATTGACACCTTGCTTTTAGTCCAGAACTCTTAAGAAAGATTAAAAAAACAAAAGAGTTTGGGTGCGGTGGATCACGCATGCAATCCCAGCACTTTGGGAGGCCGAGGTGGACGGATCACATGAGGTAAGGAGTTTCAGACCAGCCTGGCCAACATGGTGAAAGCCCATCTCTACTAAAAATAGAAAAATTTGCTTGTGGTGGTGATGCGGGCCTGTAGTCTCAGCGACTTGGGAGACTGAGGCATGAGAATTGCTCAGGCCTTGGAGACAGAGGTTACAGTGAGCTGAGATCACGCCACCACACTCCAGCACGGGCGACAGAGTTAGACTCTGTCTCAAAAAAATAAAAGATAAAAATTATATGTACATTTAAATCACTGAGTTCATGGTAATTTGTTATATGAGCCATAGGAAACTAGTAGAGTTTAATATGATGTCTGTGTAGATATATGCATAAATAGGGTGTGTGTGTAATCTAAAAGCAAACTTTTTAAATGCTTACTTCTTGTACATGTTAACCTCAAGGCACACAAACACACACTCAGATGCATAAATGCACATTCTCACATTACCCACACACGCGCACGCGTGCGCGCACACACACACACATATATATATTTATATAAACACACTACATTCTGTTCTAGCTTCCTTCAATGACAGCTCACAAATATGTGAGTAGAATACATTGGGTTTGACTTGGGATTATGAAATTCATGGTAAACATCATCAAGGCAGATGGATATGTAGGTGTTTCATTATATCGATGAACAGGTTTTGGTATACAAAGTGACAGTTGTTATTAAAATTTGGATTTCATACCTATTTCAAAGTAAATTGTGCCTACAGTACCTTTGCAAGCTCCACTTTTTAGAAATTCAGCTTTGTATTCACTGCATTTATGACAGTCCTTTGCATTTTTTTTTTTTTTTTTACATCCACTTCACTTAACAAGAAGACACTGAAGTTCTAAGTAGCACTGTATAGGACTGAATTATTAATACAGTTCTTCAGTTGGTAACAAGAATGCTGTTGGAAGTATCTTGTACATTTTTCTTCTCCTGGTTACTTAGTACATTGAGCATTTTAAAAAAATCTTTTGCTTAAAATTGCAGTACATCTTAACTGACAATACTTCTTAACCATAGTGCCTGACAAAACCTGGATATTATAATCTCGACATACAATTTGGTCCAGCAGTTGGTCTCTGCTCAGATCACTCAAAAGGGCAATTAGAGAACGTCAACAATATACATGTCTATAATTTAGTTTTCTGTAAAAACACCGTAACCAAATGGGATGAAAGGATTTAACCATTTGCAACTAAAAACAGTATAGTGCTTTATAAAAAGGGCCTAATCAAGCAGTATATTGATTGAAACTTTGTACAGATGGTTCTCATTATTCACACATTCTGTGTTTGTGAGTTCTCAAAACGTGCTAAATTTAATTTGTATCCCTAAAATCAATGCTCATAGCATTTTCACAGCCATTTGTGTATATGCATAGAGTGGTGAAAAATTTAAGTCACCCACCACACATGTTCCCAGCTGAGATCAAAAAAGGAACACTCTGCATTCTTGCTTCAGGTCTCATACTGTAAACAAGTGTCCTTTCAGTGGTATATTTAATGCTATGTTTTTCATATTTTTGTGCTTTTTGTTGGTGATTTTGCTGTTTTAAATGGCCCCAAGCATGATGGTGAATTTCTGTCTCGTGTTCCTAAGCTCGAGAAGGCTGTGAAGTACCTTAGAAAGAAAAGAGGTGCATTAGGCAAGCTTCCATCAGGTTTGAGTCATAGTGCTGTTGGCTGTGTATTGAATGTTAATGGATCAATAATATATATTAAATAAGATGTTTTTAAACAGAAAAACATGCAAACGGGATTATACATTGATGGTTCACAAAAATGTCATAAGCAGAGGCTTCCAGGAGTCTATCATTGTATGTCTCCTGGGTGGAATGCTTCATTAATCACTAATTTAGTGTTCACAGTGACTTTATAGAAACACAGTGAATAACAAGAATTGACTGCATATTGTCATCCTTCATCCAACCCACTTGCATAGTGTAGGGTCTACACTTTCCAACAGTACTAAAAACCCACAATGACATTCAAATTATGCAGATTTGTTATTTAGCTATATTTGGGTTCTAAGACATGAGTAAAGTTATATATTTGTAACACTCCCAACTATATACAGTTGTCCCTCAGCATACATGTGGTATTGGTTCCAGTACTCCCATGTATACCAAAATCTGAACATACTCACGTTTCACAGCCAACTCTGCAGAATCCACATATAGGAAAAATTGGCCCTCTATATACGTAGGTTTCACATTCTGCGAATACTGTAGTTTTGATCTGAGTCTGGTTGAAAAAAAATGGCACGTAAGTGGACCCACGCCATTCAAACCCGTGTTTTCTCAAGGTTCAACTGTGTTATTTATCCTTTTACTTTTTTATTCCTGTGTATAAAAATTTGTACCACCAGTACAAGGAATGTCATGAAATTGAAATGACACCATTCTGTGTTTCTTAAATAAATGTCATACAGGTTCTATGAAGAATAAATTCTCCTGCTGAAAAAAATAACTTGCTATTTTTCATCATGTGATTTTTCTCATCTTAACATTTTTCATCTTAAATAGTCTTTCTCTTTACTATTTTCCTTCACGTTTCTTGAAAATTCTTTTTCTTGGCCATCTGTTTTGTATCTCCTTATTATTTACTTTCCATTTTTATTATGCTAGCCATGATAATGATAAAATCTCCAGCCTCCAACTCTATGCACCATTTGGCACTTGGCAACTGGCTTTTTATGTATTTATATTTTTGTTATGTATATGTCTATATCCTAAAAAGAACCCTATGCATAAGAACAGGTGGCCAGTAACTAATGGCACTGATAAATTAGAGCCCTTTACCTATTCCCGAAACATGCTTTCAAGAAATTCCTTGTACTAGGAATTTCTTGGTTTATCATAACATTATGAACACAGCAAAAAACAGGAAAAAAAAATTCAGACTTTAGTATTCGTAAGTAATGTCAATACAATATTTAGTTTAACAGACGTACAATCATTTTGTTTGCTATTTCACCATATTAATTTTTATGTAAATAAGATAGATTATTTCCAAAGTCTTTTTGAATTTACTAAAATCTCATTTTACATGACCCTACTTTAGTACCTTAACTACCACCCTCCTAGGAGTATATCTGTGGTAAGAACAGACAGGTGTATATATATTATAGATAAGTGTGCATATGTGTGTATGCATACATATGTGTGTTTATCTGTATTTGAAAGTATGTATATGCAATATGAAGGTATGTATGTATATAAGCATGAATTATATTAAGTATATGTATACATGTTAGATATGTATGTATATATTTATATTTATAAAATTATAAAGTTCTATATTGAACTGGGATATGAAGTCTATGATATCTTTGCATAACTTAGAACAGCAAAACTCTCCATTCATTCCTGTTTTTGGAATCCCTTTAGCTTCATTTCCTCTGGTGCATGAAACAACATAAAAATTCCTCTTCTTGCCATTAATCTCTTCAAATCTTATGCCAGATATTTTCGACATTACAGCTATAAAAATTTTAGAATGTTTTAGAGACATCTTGAGATCTTTAAATTAAAATATCCACTAAATTAACATCATAAACCTAGACTTGTAATCTTTATTTTTGATCTGACTTTCTGTGGCTTGCAAATTTAGAGGCAGGAAATGAAATAATACTCAATTTTTGCAGAATTAGGGCTTACTTATGATGCAAGGCTAATATGAATAATTTCTTAATTGACTGTATCTGCTAAGACAAAAATCATGAAATGACTTAATTAAAATGAATAATTTAGGTGATATTCTCTGTATTGTAATCCAAATTTTAAAGAAGCAAACCTCTCTTAGAAGAAAAATATACATTTAATAATCGGTTCAATGTTATTATAGACCTTTTTGGTTCTTTCAGAACATAATAATGGTTGCTAATTTTCTGGGCAGAATCTCTTGATAAGAGAGTTAAATTGACTCAGATTATCTACAATCCACTGGACTGTTGTGGTAATGGCAGATTTTTTAAAATTTAATTCACTGATATAAAATATTTAGTCTTTTATAATAAGCAATTAAACCTTTGTACTTAAGCCACTTTAACAAAAATATTATAAAACCGTTAGGCAGCTACAATAGGCTCCATGCATTTTTAAGTATAGTTTATACAGAGTAAATTATTTCTGTATTGGAATATCTTCTTAATAATAGTGATGTTTTAAGAAAACATCCAAGCTATTTTGTAAGTTATTTGAATGGAGACTGAATTATATAGAAGTTGTTTGTTGTTGTTATTTTAATTCATACACCTTTTCAGTAGAAAAAGATGCCTTAGTTTTAACTTTGTTACCCCACGAGCACACATATTAACTTTTATTGCATTCTTCACTAAAGTATGTTTTGCATTTGATTTCCAGAGATGAATAAGGCCATTATAGCTAATGAATGAATAAAATAAATCAATACCCCAAATACTTCTATGCTTCATTGTTGGTGGAAGTAGAAGGAAGGAATACAAGCTGAAGGCTTCCTATATACAGTACTTCTACATTACCTTTTTGTTATAATTTTATAATAATAATGTCATCACACCATATACTTGTAATAAAAATATAATATTCATCTGGGTTAATTGATCAGGTACTGAAGTAAATATGTCTCTTCACAAAAGGCCAATGAGTGACCCACCTGCTGGTTGATTTTATGCAAATGGTTGCATCTTATACATCTTTATTATTTTTTAAGTATATTTGTTTCCTACTTGTAACCTATTCTAAAATAAAAAGCTTATTATCTCTTTGCAGTAAAAATAAATATCACATATTTATATATATGAAGATAGATACGGTATATGCCTCAGTATAGATGTAGATCTATTTATTTATTTATTCATTTACTTATTTATGTTTAAATACAGACAGATTTCCAGAGTTTAAAATGCATTTCTTCTCACTGAATATTAAGGGACTTAAACCATATACTCAATTTGTCAAAGCTGACTGGGGAATATAAAGAAAGGGCTAGATATGTAATGTGTGTTGCTAATATTAACTAGAATCATTATTTTGAAGTACAGATCTTAGTTCAATAACATAGCATGCTAGAGCAGACCAAAGTTATTAACTTCAATTGATAAAGAATTATGAATATAATTATAATCCTGTTAATTATTTAACACCATGAATTATGCAAATGCAGCAGGTATTATTAATCATCTACAGGAACCAGAACAATTTCCCTAAAAGAACATATAAATATTAAAAAGTCTGACTTGACTCTATTATGTACTGTTAGAGCTTTAGTGTTCCCTTATGAACACTGTTTGGATTCAATTATCCTTTATAACATGAAAAATGCCCCAAATGCATCCTCTCCAAAGGCCAAATGAATGTCATTAGATTTCTCCTTTTGTCTATAAAATGTTTACTGACTGTGTGGTCTCACATGTTTGTTTATATCAAAGATATCTTTCATCCTATTAGGCTAATACTGGTCTGTGGCGGCTGGCATCCTACTTGCTAATAGCACATTGTATGGATATCCTTGCTGTGAGACTAAGCTACATGTGATAGTCTTGTAGTATCTAAAAAAATTCCCAAAATTAACATATGTTGAACCTTCCCTCAATACTAAGGAACAACAGAGCATTCAATGGAGTAATTTTAACTAATTTCCATAAGTATGCTCACCATTTACAGAAAGGAAAAAGAGAAAAAGATAAGGAATTCCAAATCGGACCTTTGGAAAACAGTCAGTTGGGAAGAGGAATTGGTAAGAGGCTTGAAGATCTAGTTCGGTTAACAGATTGTTGTAAATTTTTCTGAAGGAAATATTAGCCCTTTCCTTTAAAGAGCTATTTGTGGAAACCTTTAAAAAGGATTTGCAAAATAAAGACTGTTTGCCTCAGTATATTAGAGTTTAATTCCTATCCATTTTTATTTTATTTTAAGTTAGACAATTGATTCTCAGAAAAATTATTATTTTAAAAGGAAGAATTATTTATTTCGAAATCTCAAAATATTTCTAAATACCACTGCGATTCTTGGAATGCAGTCTTTCTTGGGAAAATGCCAACGTTGGGCAGAGACTGGGGTAGGAGTTAGGAGAGCAGGCAAGGACATGTAGGAAGGAAGGCAAGCTAGGAAACTATTGTATTTTTTAATCTTTTAAACTCTTAGCCTTTATGTCTCACATAGAGACTTCCAAAAATAATGGTTCAATTGAATGTCATAAGTAGCTTGTCGTTTATGGCACATTCACAATAAATGACAGTATAAATCAACTGTGCATTGGTAGACCTACCGGAGTCATGACTATTTCAACATTCATTTTACCCATCTGTTTCCAAGTATGATAATAACAGAACATTACGTGGTACTCAATGAAATTTAGATTTATGTTTATGCCTTACATTTTAGCAATTATATTTAAAAAATTGTTGTCTGTGCAGAGTGTTACAGTTTAAAAAGGATTTTGGATAAGTAACTTTTGTAGGAGGTGGGATTTCAGGACTCTGAAATATTTTTCTTCTTATTTTTATTGAATTTCTGCCTGTGACTCTGCTTTCTACCCTAACAATAGAGGCTCTGCTTACTGTGCTGCCTGCTGTATCTCACTGGAACCATTAGTACTTACAATGTGCCTTTCTGATCTTTATTTTTATATATTTATTTATTTAATTGTTTTTTTTTTTGAGATTGACTCTCGCTCTGTTGTCCAGGCTGGAGTGCAGTGGCGCAATCTCGGCTCACTGTAACCTCTGCCTCCCAGGTTCATGCGATTCTCCTGCCTCAGCCTCCTGAGTAGCTGGGACTACAGGTGCCCACTACCACGCCCAGCAAATTTTTGCATTTTTAGTAGAGACGGGATTTCACCGTGTTAGCCAGGATGGTCTCGAACTCCTGACCTCAGGTGATCCGCCTGCCTCGGCCTCCCAAAGTGCTGGGATTACAGGTGTGAATGGCAGCTCCCAGCCTCTGATCTTTTACTCTTTCTAAGGATGACTCGTGAGTGAAATGTCAAACTCTTTATTTATTTATTTATTTATTTATTTATTTATTTATTTATTTCACAAAATTAAAAAGATATAATCTGGGGAAAATATAGCATCTAAATTTTTATTATATGTAAGTCTATTAGTTGGAAGGTAGAAATAGGGCCAGTCAGTAGAAACTGAATTCTTTGCATGAAGGAGAGCAAATTTAGGTGTAATGTAAGAAAGAACTTTCTAATAGCTAAATCTGTCTCGAGTTGCAATGATCATGCATTCTTCTCTTCTCTTTTATTTTTGGCCACTGCTGGATTTCAGGGCTCATCATCTGGACTCTCTCTGCTCCAGTACATACTTGGAATCTATTTAATGAATGTTGTTATTAAAAGGATATAGTTTACATGCTTTAAAAAATTTTGTCCAACACTCCTCAAAACAATCCAATGAGCTAAATATTAATATCCTCATTTTGCAGATATGTAAACTGAGGCATAGAGGATGTATTAGTCAGGATGGGGATAAACAACTTGTCCAAAGTCACCAACTATTTGAGAGCACATTGAAACTTAGGCAGAGTAGCGCCATAGTTTCTTGTTGTAATGTCTACTCTACGCTACATCTGTACTCAGTAGTACAGAGACAGAGTCTGGGTTCCCATGGCTTTGAACTAATTGAGACTTTGCATTGTTTGCACCAATTTTCTTCTCCAGACTCACTTTCCAACATGACATTTATATTCCTGTGATGTAGCCACATAGAATCTGTTACCTCTCACCCAAATATGTCAGGAGTTTTCGAGCCTCTGTGCCATTTGCCTTTCCCCTCCATGTCCCCCACACCCATCACAGCCCTACTTCTACCATTCTTTCAATGGAAATCTCCTATTTATTTCCTCAATCAAATGTTGTTCCCTCTATACATTTAGCAAATACCAGGCCCATTTAGGTACTCCTTCCTCATTTTAGCAAAAGCTTCAGATTTTCATTTCTATTATGACCATATGATATATTAAATCATATATATTTCAGTTCCTTGTTATAAACTGGAAACTCTGCAAGATCAGGAACCACATCTTCATTTGTGTACCTTTAGACTTCAATAAGTAAATGCATTAAAAATTTGTCTAGATGAATGATGCACATGTAACATAAAGCAAGAGTTTCTTTTCATGATAAGTATTCAAGCAGGAACTTAATTGACCAGCCATCATCACTGTGGTAAGGGAGACAACTGCATGGGGAGAAAGGTTAAGCTGGATACTTGTCTCTATGGCCTTTTTGTAGCTCTCTCATTGCAATTTCATGTCATGCCTTACAGCTAAAAAATGCCAGTCAGAAATACCTATCCATTGTGTGTGGCTCAGGCTAGTTGATTATGATCCCCAAGGCCTAGTTCTTAGAAAATGTGTTTGTATTATAGTCCAAAAGGAGCTACTCTCTGTCTCCTTTCCTCACTAAATTCTCTTTTATATTTTTCAAGTTTACAGAAGCTATATTTGGGCACAGACTTCAGTAATTTTTCCTCTGCTCATAAACACTCAACCAGGAAATATTTATCCCTCAGAGATACTGACAAAAGGTGTGTTCTTAAATTATTGCTAAGAACTAATCCTTTTCATCATGGGAGGAAAACAAAATGCTCTATAATGTGACTTACGAGACTGAAGGTTTTTTATAACATAGAATTAAATGAAAAGAGAATACTCTTGAATATATGTTTGTAGTGAATTACAGAAGTGTGCAAACTTCTGACATTAGTTTGTTTTGTCTCCTAAATTAGGTAAAGATTTCTAATTGTTGGAGAGATAATCTGTTTACATATTGGTGACCGTTACAAGCAAATCTAAAACATACATTTTACATCATTTTTGGATTATATTAAAATTCATTAATAAATTTGAAAGGAATTCATGTTTATAATAAATAATTTCGAAGAATTCAGTGATTTAATGGGAAAAAATTGTTAATAAAATTACATTAAGAAGGGAGGAAACAAAAGACATTAAATAAATTTGAAATGATAAATATTCAGACATTAAAAATAAGTGTATTAGTCCATTCTCATGCTGCTCTAAAGAAATACCTGAAAATGCATAATTCATAAAGGAAGTAAGTTGAATTGACTCACAGTTCATCATGGCTGGAGAGGCCACAGGAAACTTACAATCATGGCAGAAGGGGAGGCAAACACATCCTCATCACATGACAGCAGCAAGGAGAATGACAGCCAAGCAAAGGGAGAAGTCCCTTATAAAACCATCAGATCTCATGAGAATTTACTCGCTATCACAAGAATAGCATGGGGGAAACCACCCCCATGATTCAGGTATCTCCCACTGGGTCTCTCCCACCACACATGGGGATTATGGGAACTACAATTCAAGATGAAATTTGGGTGGGGACACAGTCAAACCATATCAGTAAGTATCTACATAATCCTTTTGTAATTCTTCCCATCCCATATTCCTATTACCCAGGATCTGTGTAATCTAGGAGACATAAAACTTCTGAGTTTGTATTACATATAAGTCTCTTCAGTGGGAAGTAGAATGTTGGCTTTATTTTATCATTTTAATCTTAGAAGATTTTAAAACCATAATTCTTAATTGAAACTAAGTTTATTTTGCCTTTTTATATATACCACACAACTTAAAATTTTAAAATGTACAATACCAAAGGAGTTGAAAATTATGTCCACAGAAAACCCTGCACATGGATGTTTACAACAGCTTTATTCATCATTGCCAGAATTTGGAAGCAACCAAGACATCCTTCAGTAGGTGAATGGATAAATAAACTGTAGAACACTCAGACAATAAGATGTTATTCATTGCTAAGAAGAAATGAGCTATTGAGCCATGAAAAAGACATAGAGGAAACTAGTAAACAAGCAAATCTGAAAAAATCTACATACTATATGATTTCAGCGATATGACATTCTGGGAAAGCAAAAACTATGTAGACAGTCAACAGATCAGTGTTTTCCAGGGGTTGTGAGGGAAATGGATGAATACATAGAGTCCAGAGGGATTTTAGGACAGGGATATTCTCTGTAATCATACTGTAATTGTGAATACATTTCATTATATATTTGTCCAAATCCGTAGAATGCACAACACCCAAGAATGAACCTTTACTCTTAACTACGGAATTTTGGTGATAATGATTTGTCAATATAGGTTCATCAATTGTAACAAATGTACCCATCTGGTGGGAGATGTAGATGGTGTGTGCGACTGTACACGTGTGGAGGTAGGGGATATATGAGAAATCTCTGCACCTTCCTCTCAATTTTGCTGTGAAGCTAATACTACTCTAGAAAAATGAAGTTCTTTTAAAAATGTGTAACACTACTAATACCACTATAGAAAAATGAAAAGAGTAAAGAGAACAAATAGCTTACCACAAAAGAAATATATATGCCCAAGAAGTATGAACGTATGTTCATGGAATTAGTAGAATAACTAAATCAAGTAGTTTTTAATTTTAAAATTTATTTTTATTTAATTTTTACCTATCAAACTAGAAATGGTGAATACAGTAGAAGAGTCAATGAAGTGGACATGCCCTTTCTTGTTGGTGAGATTATAAATCAGTCTAATGGTTTTTGAAAGCATTTTGGTAATGTGCATAAAGAGTGTATTTGATCCTGTGATCCAGCAATTTGTCTTCTGAGACTCTTCCTTAAAGACATGATTAAATAGTATGGACAAGGTTATTCTTTGCTATGTTACTTTTAAGAGAACGAAAGTGAAAATAACCAGCAACCTAAGTAGCTGAAAAATAAAAGTCAGATAAACAAATCTTGGCATATCTATTGCAATGGAACATTATGCACTTATTAAAATTATGTTTTCAGAATATTCAATAAGATGAATAAAAATTGATCACATTTTATAAAAATATATAATATAGCCAATATGTGTAATACTATGAAATATACGTGTAGAAAAATGAATATTAAAATAAGAATTTTCAAAATGTTAAACCTTAATATCTTACATGATGAGATGTGTCATGTATGTATGTTATCTTACAAACTGCTATGATCTGAATGTGTCCTACGTAATTCATATGTTGAAATTTAATTGCTAATATGATAGTACTAAAAGGTAGAGGACATTAGGAGGTGATTAAATCACGAGGGCAGAGCCTTAATGAATGGGGTTAATGACCTTATACACATGCTGGTGAGAACTAACTAGGCTCTTATATTTTTCCGTCACTTCCACCATGGGAGGACACAGTGTCCCTTCTCTCTGGAGGATGCAATGTTCAAGGCATCATCTTTGAAGCAGAGACTGGCTCCTCAGCAGACACCTCACAAGCCTACAGAACTGTGAACAATTAATTTCTGTTGTTTATAAATTACCTGTCTCAGGTATTTAGTTATAATGGCACCAATGGACTAAGACACAAATATTTTCTTATAACAAAGGGAAAAAACTGACTGCATAATTTTGTAAAATCCAATTGGAATGAGATACACTGTGTTCACAATTTTAAAAAGTAAAATTGGGCATAAGATCATTATGCTTGGCATATCTTCCTTAAAATATATATATATATATACCTTGAAGTATAATTTCCAAGCATTATGTAGACAGCCACCTATTTCTGTCTGTTTGGAGTGGGCGGGGTCTCCACATACTATTTTGAAGAGGTGCTTGCAAAATCAAGATGGAAAAATATATAAGTATAGTTCCTAAGGCCTTACCTGGAGAGTGAATTGCTACCTGGTTTCTATAGGTAATACCACTTGGAGGGAAATTTGTGCTTCTCCCTAGATAAGACTATGCCTGGCCTTGAGTGGTATCAGGGTCCTGGTAATAATGGTTATTTTAACCTCCTGCTTTTCTACTTCTAGCATATTCTGCCTTTGGCTTCATGCAAAGTACCGAAGGACAGCGAGTGCATGGATACCGCTTTATCGAACCTTGTTAATTGGTCTCTTTGCTATAAGAAATACATTGTCCCTGAAGCCACAATAGTAACGCAACTGGTTCTACATCTTAAAAATCTTTGATTTTTTAACACTGTGTCTGTTACATGGCTATTATGTTTAAACTCCCTTGATTAGATTATAGGAGTTTACATTGGGGAAGAGTATATAAAAGAGACAGCAATTACTGCCAAAATCTTCCCAAAGTCAGTGTCTTAGACCATTTGGATTGCTATAACAAAAATACCATAAACAGGGTGACTTATAAAGAACAGAAATTTATTTCTCCCAGTTATGGAAGTGGGGAAGTTGAAGGTCAAGGTGCAGGCATGCTCAATGTCTGGTGAGGGACTGCTTCCTCACAGATGGCAACTTCTTGCTGCATCCTCACATGGAGGATGAGCCAAAAAAGGTCTCTTGGGCCTCTTTTATAAGAGCACTAATCCCATTCATGAAGGCAGAGCCCTCATGACCCAATAAATTCCCAAAGGCCCTACCTTATAATATAGTCATCTTGGTTATTAGAATTCAACCTATGAAGTTTGAGAGGACACAAACATTCACACTATGGCATCCAAACATCTCAAGGAGTTATAGTTTGTCTCCACAGTTAGCTTAGTATTAAATTTTCCTCATCAGCAAGATAGGAAAAGGTTAGTTGAGGATGAACCAGAAGTTTTCACCTGATCATGTTGATGTGGATGCTTGATAATTTCATGCCTTTATGGTAATTGTATGTTCCTCATTAAAAACAAAGAATTCTGGCCTTTGCCAATGATGACTTTAAACTAGTACAAGCATTCTGGGTGTGGCTGTGGTATTTGATCAGAGCTAATGTTTGCTAATTTGCATGTTCAATAAAATACTGGATAGTTTCAGGTCTAGTTTATGTACCACATAAAAGCAATGATAAAACTCATTCATCTTCACTTTACAGTCATTGTGATGTGGCTGTTTCCACTAGGAATGTATAGGTAGCATGTAAAACAGTTGTCTTTTCTGGCAAAGGGGTTTCTTGTTAAGGCATGACCACAACCAAGTGATTCTTTCTCTTTTGATTAGTATTCACTGTCTCTTCTGAACTGTCTCCAGTGGATACAGTTTAGAAATTTAACACAAGTAAAGAAAGAGCTCTCACACTGTAGGATTTGCAGCATGCTTTTTAAGTGCAACTGCTAGCACAGTTAAAGGATCATCGGAAACATCAAAGTGAATGGGAAAGTGGAGAGAGTCAAAATTCAAGAAGAGACTTTTATATTATTAAAATGCATTCACAATGTAATTGTAAAAATGGCATGAAGGAAAAGTTAAAGTCGAAAATATCAACAGTATGTAAAAAAGGACAATGTAAAACATCTACCAATTGTCAGAATGGCTAGAAAAACATATTCTATTATTCAGCCAAATGTTCTTGCCTTTCCCTCTCCCTATTCTTTACCTGTCCACCCCTAGACTGTATCTTTCTTGCATATTTCATTTTAAGGCTCTTGCACATAATTTACAGTACGGAAGCAACCACCTAGCCCATCTTACCTCACTAGGCCTTCCTTAGAATCTGCCGAGTCAAGTTTACGGCCCCTTTGAAAAGCTGCAGCTCCTTACCAAAGTTTTTTCAAAGAGAAGCTAAGAAGGAAAGGAGTAGAAGACAACTTTTGTATAAACATTAGCTCATGTAATCACTATAACCACCTATTTAAGGTAGATGATATTAATTTCATTTTCCCGAGGAAACTTACTGCCATTCAGATCAAAAATCTTCTGCAAAGTCCTACAAGTACCAAAAGAAAAAGCCAGGATTTTTACTCTAACTCTGTTTATGTCATTTTTCTTTTCTCTCATTTTGGTTTTCAACTATAGAGTAATATAATAACCACTTACTCTCAAGAAAAAAAATGTTAGAATAAAAATTTACAGACCTTGCTTATAAAGATTTAATTACATTTAAAATAAATAAAGAAAATATTTGGAAAGTTTATTTTTAATAATGATGAGTTGCATTTAAGTTATGTATTCTCTGTACCTATTATGAAATATATTCTGTGAAGCTGTAGTTATCTGATAAAGGTGAAGGTGGTAGACATTAAGGCTCTTGATAGCTATTCTGCCTCGGTCCCCTTTCTGGTACATGGAATCACTTCCGCACTCACTTGAAGTTGAGTCTGGCTATGTGACATGCCTGATCAATGAAATATGAGAAGAAGTGAACTGTGTCACTTTTGGACAGATGTTTTTTGTTTGTTTGTTTGTTTGATTGATTTTTTGAGACGGAGTCTCGCTCCATCGCCCAGGCTAGAGTGCGGTGGCGCGATCTCCGCTCACTGCAAGCTCCGCCTCCCGGGTTCACGCCATTCTTCTGCCTCAGCCTCCAGAGCAGCTGGGACTACATGCGCCCGCCACCTCGCCTGACTAGTTTTTTGTATTTTTTAGTAGAGACGGGGTTTCACGGTGTTCGTCAGGATGGTCTCAATCTCCTGACCTCGTGATCGGCCCGCCTCGGCCTCCCAAAGTGCTGGGATTACAGGCGTGAGACCCCGTGCCCGGCCACTTTTGGACGGATGTTCTAAGAGCCATTGGATGTTTTACTATGTTCTGTTTTCTCTCAGACCTATCAACCAACAGCGCTCGAAAGTTGGCTGCTTTATCTTCCTGAGACCAACAACAGTAAAAATGTTGGTCGTTTTATCTTCCTGAGTGACTACACTATGTAGCCATCCCCTGCTTATTGGGATGGGCACAGAATATCAACAAGAAATAAGATACTAAGATAATAGAATTTATTATTACTGAAGATTTTCCTAAAGTATCTGATACACTCAACATTGACGATTGTTTTACAGCCAAAACAGCAAATATATTTAAGAAATGTATTTAAGAATCACATATTGAATCTGTGGTTCACATTTGTTGTGATGCTAAAATATTTGTGTAGTTTTCTCTTTGTTTTCAACTTTTATTTTAAAGAACATAAATTGTTTGAAAGTTTGTTAATGGTTCTTGAAATTAAAGATGTCCAGCAATAATATGGTCTTAACAGAAGGAAATTGTTTTCCATCACTGAAGACTAATTAAATTTTGAGTAAGAATTGAGATATGTGAGGCTAACACAGGGAATTGCCTCTGTGTTTTCTGATGAAATGGGATTATTAAAACATAAAGGAACTATTTTCCTGTTGTGGTAAGAGAACAGTAACTTAACAAAATAATGAAAATCAGTTGATCATCAGATGCTTGTGGCTAAACATCGGTTTGTCCTTTTTGTAGCTGCTGTAATGGTATGTTATTGAAATCACTTAGGGATACTTTTTTGTTGTTAATTTTTATTGAGGTATTACTGAGAATGAAAACATTGTATCTATTTAAGATATACAACATGGTGTTTTGCTATAATTAACATATCCATCACCTGGCATAGTAATCTTTATTTATTTATTTATTTATTTATTTATTTATTTTTGTGATGAGAACACTTATGATCTACTCCCTCAGCAAGTTTCAAGTATAAAGGACATTATTATTAACTACAGTTACCATGCTGTACATTAGATCTCTAGGAGTCATTCATCTTACAACTGAAGGTTCATACACTCAGACCAACAATTACCCATTTATACTACTCCTGGCAACCACTATTCTACTCCCTACTTCTATGAGTTCAACATTTTATATTCCACACATAATATCATGCAACATGTGTCTTTCATTTTTTTCTGCCCTTATTTCACATAACATATATCCTCCAAGTGCACCTTGTTGCAAATAGCAAGATTTCCTTCTTTTTTTATGGCTGAATAATATTTCATTGTATACATACCATAATTTCTTTATTCATCCATCCATGCACATACACAGATTGTTTCTATATCTTGGCTATTGTGAATAGTGCAGCAATAAATGTCAGAGTACAGATATATTTTTGAGATACTAATTTCATGTTCTTCTGGTAAATATTCAACAGTGAAATTGCTAGATCTTATGGTAATTCTATTTTTAATTTTTTGAGAAACCTCCCTGCTATTTTTTTTCTGACTGTAGCAATTTACATTCCCACAGTGTATGAGAGTTCCCTTTTCTCCAAATCCTCACCAACATTTATTTTTAAAGATACAGTGAGACAAACTTTTTATTTAAAATTATAGAATAAGAATGAATATTACCAATTCATCAGAAGGAAGTCTGTCTACTATCAAAGTCTATTTTTAAACTTCATGTTCTTTGACTTAAATATTTTTGGAAAAAATTTAATTATATACACTGATATGTGTACATTTCACAATTTGGCATATACTATTAATTTGGTTTAAATTTAATTTGGACATAATAGTAAATTCTTTAAACTTGCCAGACTGCTTAATAAGTAGGTATTAGTGTATCCCACCTCATCTACAGAGATGAAAACTACAGTGTAAGTTATCTAAAACAGTAAGTGTATTTGATCTCAGGAAGTATCACTTCAGAGGTGTTATTCTTAACAAAAACACTATTCAGCCAATGCTGCAAGAATAAAATCATTAAAATAATTTTTTAAACGTCAAATAAGCCAAAGTGAATGTAAGCTTATGTAAATAAGTTTAGATTCAGTTAAATTTCTCAAGGATCAACTAAATTTTTAATTAAAAATTTCAACTAGGTACTAAAAGTATATTTGTGTCTTCCTTTGACATATGGGCTATGTATATGTTATATAAAACGAAATAATGGGATATTTCTGATTATTATACATTTGAAACACATCATTGTGTCTAACTTCATAATGTAGCTATCATATTTTGGTAAGTTAAATTGTATGTCAAATGGGTGCTCAATCTGGAAGACTCAAAAGCTAGAATTTTTCTTTTTTCTAAAATTTAGTTATTATTGACAAAAGCATCTGGTACCATTATACTTCCTATACTCTATAATATTCTCCTATCATGATAAAACTGGAATTCATATTATATTGAAAAGCCTCTTTTTTTTTCTTTTGTCTTCTTTAACTACATTCTACAGTGTACCCTAGAAGACATAAATTCGAAAGTGTGAATAGTTCTGAGAGGTTTTCTTGGGATTTTACCTTTTACAAAACTGCTATAATTTATAGAATCTGCTTGTGCTCTGTCACCTAAATTTAAAAAGCTGCCTTTTATTATTTGCTTTTTAGTTTGCTCCATTCAGACAGCGATGTTTCACGTGGGAGACATCATCACAATGGATTACTTTAACTTAGAATAGCCTTGCTTAATAATTATATGGAATACCTTTCACAAGAGAAAGCATTACTAGGAGAGAAGCCAATAAAGCTACGAAAGACATGGATAAAAGTCAATAGCTGATTGGATATAGAATCTAAATAATGTGATATGATTTAACTTACCTGTGTCTCATAGGTAAAATGGAGAAATGATAGTTACATATCAGAATTCATATAGAATATATGTGAGATAATGCAAATAAATATTTTAGTATCATATTTGTCACATAATAGTTTGTCATCAAATATTTCATATGTCCTTTCATCCCCCATGGATGTCTCTTGTCATACGGTTGATAGAATTCCATGTCCATTTCTGTAATTTGAGCTCCCTAAGTATAGCCACTATTTATCACTCATTGTTTTATCTACATAGCACAGAAAGTGATAGGGAGTAGTCAATAACTCAGTAAATGTTTGGCCAATGAATGGATTTACAACATCCCTGTGGAAATAACCATAGATGTAGGTCTGTTTATTGCACACCGCAATTGTCAGTATGTTTATTGCCTAACCAATTGTCATTGGTTATCTCCATGTTTGTTTCTGAATTTGTTGAGAACAAGGCTTTATTTTTACTTTATTATTTTTACTGAAAATATAACTTGAGTTGCTCACAGATTTTCAGTTTTTACTCATTTACCTTGCTGATATAGCTAGCTGAATTTATGTATCTATATCAATATTTGTATTTATCTTTATCACTATATATTTATATTATATATACTTATGTCTGTATCTCTCTATATCTGTCTCTTTGGGGATGCGTACTGCGTAGGTATATTTTTAACCCCCAGCTCAGTAAGAAAGAACTCAAGTTGTGATTTTTAGTGTTTGCTTATTTCTGTGGTGTAAATACTTCAACCACATCCAATTTCAAGCTATCAACACGATGTTGCTGAGTGTGGAGTTGGGATGAGATAGGTAGTGGCCAATTATTATATAGCATTTTCACCATACAGATAAAAAGATACAAATAACCTCACAAGTATAGGTGATAGTGAAATGCAGTAAAATAATTAAGAAGTGATGAGTTTTGAACATTTGTTACAGTTGCTTTAATATAATTTATTTAATCATAAGTTTATATAATTTAATTTTAAGAAGGGCTATGTTTAATTGTATGCCCTCAAAATTCCTTGAGATTTAGCATTCTGCTTTCACAGTCCATACTAAAATCTTTCATTTCAAAGTCTCTGTTGCTTTTCATTTTTAAGACTAAACGTAATCCATGCTTTAACTCTTTTCTGGTTGTTTTCATATGTCCTTTAAATTCTCGATGTTTTGTAAGTTTCTACAGTGAATATTTATGAGTTGAAACTTTTGAAATAATTCAAGAATATACTTTTTATGTGTGACTTTGAAATTGTATATACTGCTTGAATGATTTCTATAATCTATTGCCAAGGGTAATAAGAGCTAGTCTTAAAATCACAAAGGCACTATATTACTCTTTGATTCTCTTTTTTTCCTCTTAATGAAGCTGAAATAACCGGGAACCAAAGATGAAATATATGTTAAGTAGAAGAGTATATGCTATAAAATAAAAAATTTGACACATTTTGGCAAAAGTGTTTTTTTTTGGTAGTAAACATTTTACTATTTAGTATCAAATATATTAAACTTAATAAATATAAGAAAACAGAGCCTACAAATGCAAAGTATAAATCCCAATTTTTACCTGCAAATATTACTTATATAACTTCATTTTTCTAAATTAAAATTAAACCAATCTACTCCACCCCCTATTCATAGCCTCTGCCACTGCAGTCCTGAAGGTTGAGGTGAAGATACTCATGTTTTACCAAGTATGTGAAATATTAACTAAAAAACTATGGCAAAATATAAACATGAACATCTTGGAGAGAAACACTTCTGAAATGGTAGTGTGTAGTGTCAGGGGCTCCATGGATGCTGTCCCAAGTAAAACCACTATAAGCGGTGAAAACTGTAATAAAATAACCACTGAAAGTCTCTGGAAATTGTCTTAAGAGCATATAGCAAATGGAGAAATATTTATTCCTCCCCCCCCCCAAAAAAAATACCTGCAAAATCTCAGTCAGAACAGTGAGAGTCGATGACATTTGAGCAACAACCCCCACCCCCACCCCACTCTCTCCAGCTCTGTGTGACAGAAACTTTACTCTGGATAGACATGGCCTAGACATGGCCAAAAACAGGGTGCTGCTTCTACGTGATTCTCTTCTTTTTACTCATAGCAGAAGCTGCTGTGGCATATCTGGTCATAGCTGAAGAAATGTGGCTGTTTCTATATCTCCTGAGATACCACACCTAGCGCAGATCCTTCCTCTCATCAGTGAGGGAGAGGCTAAGACCATGAAAATAAGAAAGAATCATCTTTTAAACAAATGGTGCTGAGAAAACTTGAGATCCACATGCAGAAGAATGAAGTTGACCCCTTACCTCTTGGTGAGGAAGAATATAAAATGTGTGGGCAGTTCTCTACCTTTTGGACATGTACTTAATATTAGCTACACTATGAATTATTGGTTTGGGGTGAGTTAGTGAGAAACAGGTTCATTTTATATGTTTAGCCTAGAGGCAGGTGTCAAGAGAGGGCTTAATTGAACATCCTACAATAAAGTTTACATTTTTCATCCTCCATTGCAGCTAGGTATGATCGTGTCACCTTGTTCTGATAGGACATAATAAGAATTAATGTGTGAAACTTCTAGGAAGAGAAGTCGATCTTCCCCTGTCTTCCTTGTTTTTTCTCACTGTTATTTGGAATGGTAATGTAATGGTTAGAGCTGGAATAGCCATCTGGACTACAAAATGGAAGTTGTATGTTGAAGAAGACAAACTAATAATATAAATTGTCCATGTCCCTGATGATCATGGAGCCACTGTGCTGCCTCTCAACTGTCTCTTCTTATTTGAGAAAGATGCAAACTTCCATTGTTCCTGATATTGATTATTTTGGATTTTCTGTCACTTGTAGCTCGATTCTAATCTCAATGAATACAAGAAAGAGTCACTGACAACCTGCTATGGCCAAGTACTATATTAGGTACTGGCAAGTCTAGGGTGAAAAAGAGATAGTGCCTTGTTTTCACAGAGCATACTTACTAGTGAGAAAAGATAGATAAAAATGAAATATTTAAAGAATATGATTTTGAGGGATAATCATATAACCTATAGTGAGTGAATCTGGATTTAAGGGTTTCTCAAGTCAAAGGAAAGGGAAGGCCACTATGAAGCAGTGATAGCTGAGCTGATACACGAAATAATAGGCAGACCTATACATGTGACGATCTGGATAATAGAATTTTATATAAGGAAACAGGAAGCACAAAGGGAGGAATGGACTAAAAAAAGAGAATCAGAAAAATTGACTTGTGTGGTTGGAGTAGACAGGGCAATGGTAAGAGCAACAATGGGAGATGAGGTTAGAAAATAGGGTAGGAGTCAAATGAAACAGGGTTTAATAGGTGATGGATAAAAGCAAAACCAAAAACACTTCAGAATCTTGTCCTGGCATCTGTTTTTCCTCCAATCATCTCCTCCTTTGCATATTTTCTTTCTTTTTTTCTTCAGCTTTTATGTATCTTCTCATTTCATTCATTCAATCACCTATACAATGTGGTCCACTATTTCCAGAATCCAGAATCCAGGATTGTATCCTACTATTTTTTTGTAGATTTTCTACATTCAATTGTACATAAAAAAACTGGCCTAGGAAATCCCCACCCCATCGTAATTTGCACTACAAATTTAAAACCAATAGCTCTCACATCAAATTTGGGTAAGAATCAATGTACTACATTGAAGATCTTCTGAATATGTATATCTGTTTATAAATAGCATATATTTTAAAGTGTTAACTTACCATCTTTCGTTGATACATTTCTGTTTTATAAAACATGATATTCATGATAGATCTATTTTATTCATTTCAACATAGACCTTATCTTCACTACTCTTTTAAAATAGTTTTGAGGTTCCAACAACCAGAAAGTATTGAGGAAAATTTGCATCTTCTGATGGTAGTGAATATAATGTAATTGACTTTGAGCTCTATAAAAAATAATTCCAGAATGTGTCCTAACTCTTTGTTTTAAAGGTAATGTAGGTGTGAAGGGAGATGTGACAAAAACCCAAAGATTATTACAGAAGCTTTGGGGAAGGGAATGAAAACAAACCCACTGAGGTAATTACTCCTAAGACTGATGAAAATAGAAAGTCTTGTGCAGAATTAGTAGTAGAATACATACATTCTTATAAATTTACTTGAGATAATGTAGACAATGTGTATTAAATGTTAAAATTGGCATATATAATTTGCATAAATATACAAATGGCTTACATCATATTCCCTAATACAAGTGTGGTCAAATAAATTATATAAGATGTATAAAATAGCAAATTATGCAGCCATCAAATTATTGAATTGTTTCAGTATATAAAAGTAGAAACATGGCCAAAAACTATTGAAAAATATTACAAGTGAGTTACAAAACAATATATGTAGTAGGATTTTTATGGTAAGTTGTATTGAAGCAGAATGTGGGAAAGATGAAGACAGGGACACACAAAAAAACTGTGTAGTTTGGAAATAATCTTCAAATAAATTGGGAGTCTATCTCTTGGCAATAAAATTGTAACTATTTTTCTTTTTATTTATATGTAAGTTTTTCCAGTGAAATAATAATTATTATAATAAAAAGACTTTTTAATTCAAGACAAAATAATGAGAACACAGTGTGATTAGAAGGCAGTACGTAGGGATTAATGGCAGCCATGTCATCTGCAAACAGAGACAATTTGACTTCCTATTTGAATACCCTTTATTTCTTTCTCTTGCCTGCTTGCCTTGGCCAGAACTTCCAATACTATGTTGAATAGGAGTGGTGAGCGAGGGCATACTTGTCTTGTGTCGGTTTTCAAAGGGAATGCTTCCAGCTTTTGCCCATTCAGTATGATATTGGCTGTGGGTTTGTCATAAATAGCTCTTATTATTTTGAGATATACCCCAACAATAACTAGTTTATTGAGAGTTTTTAGCATGAAGGGGTGTTGAATTTTACCAAAGGCCTTTTCTGCATCTAGTGAGATAATCATGTGGTTTTTGTCGTTGGTTCTCTTTATGTGATGGATTATGTTTGTTGATTTGCATATGTTGAACCAGCCTTGCTTCCCAGGGATAAAGTCAACTTGATCGTGGTGGGTAAGCTTTTTGATGTGCTGCTGGATTCAGTTTGCCAGTATTTTATTGAGGTTTTCACATTGATGTTCACCAGGGATATTGGCCTGAAATTTTCTTTTCTTGTTGTTGTGTCTCATAGTTGGTGGGAAATACATATATGATGCAAATGTATCTGTTGTTTGAAAAACATTATTTTATATTCAAAAGATGTAATCTTTTTATGAAGATGCATTTTCTTTTTTTTTTTTTTTTAAGGATGAAGGAGGTGTAGATGTATTTTTAAGCTAGGAGGAAAGAAATTCGACTTTCTGGCAGCTTTACATTATTTTGTGACTATGTATAAATCAAGCAAACAAAAGCTTTCACCTATAGTAAAGTTCACTTGAAGATAAAAATTGACCAGGAATTAAAGATATTATATGCACTTGTCTAGTTGATTTTTTTGAAGGTGGTGGTAAGATGTTTTCTGGCTTATATAACATGAATGTATTAAAGACCTGAGACATAAAGAAGCAAGTATATTTGAGCAACTAAAGTCAAGCATAGCCAGAATGAGGAAAGATGAATGAATCAACATGGGTTGGGGGAGGTATGTAAACAGGGATTACCTCATGCAGCATCCCATAGTTTTTGTTTAGCATTCTGGATTTTATAACAAAAAAAATAAGGAGCCACTTATGAGATTTAGTCAAACAGAATAACATCATCATCTTTATCTTTTTAAAGCTCATTATGAGTTCATGTGGCAGAGAGACTTTATTGGGAATAGAGGTACTTACATAGGGATTGGAGGATCAACAGGCCAAAGAAAGATGAAAGACCAGTAGGAGGTCGTAGTGGTTATAAAGTCATGAGTGTATTATGATTTTGATTAGAATAGAAACAATAGACATTGTTTAAAAACACTTTTTAGTGGTAGAATCTACGTGTCTTGGAGCTTGATTAAATGAAGGTGAGGAAGACAAAAATCCTAAATGATGCAAAGTTCTGAAATAGTTTTTGAAAAATGAGTAAATTAGTATTGATAATCTTATAGAATATGTATACAGTTTTTAAAATATATTGAATGTAAATTGTGTCTTTCTGTGTGAAACTAAACAAACATTGGGCACCTCCAAAAATATTTTACTCTGAAATTTTCCTTGAATTGAAAAAAATGACTCAAATCCCATATTCTACTTACATCTTTATTGTAGCATGACTTAGGGCTCTTCTGTGAAAGAGCATTTAGACGTTATTTTAAAAAATTTTGTTTTAAAACAATTTCCTTTGAAAATAATTGTTTTCAAAGGAAAAAAAGAGTACCTAGGGCTCAGAAAATTTTCTTTATACTTGCAATTCAAACTTATTTTCCTGCAGCAACTTCTTAAATGAAGATTTTTTAATTTAAAAAAACTGTATTTGTTGTTGCAAGATAGAAATAATAACTTTGTTCTTCAAAACTGACAGAGACAAGCCTAACGACTCCTTGTCTGACCTTGTCTATAAACTTGGAAACTTCACAGTCTTGTCTTCCCGTTGAGTCTTCGGATGTAATTTTGTTTGTAGCTCAGGTCATATTTGCTCGTGTCTGTAGTAACTGAGCCCTTTTGGACTTTAAGCACCATGCAAGATAGTTGGCATATGCCACAAGAATAAAAAATAAAACCAACAACTATTGTTTCTTGGTTACAATCCTTAATGTTCTAATGACCTTTCTAAAAAGGTGATGTTTATGCTGAGATCCTCTGAACTATACAAACTGGAGGGAGAGAGAAGGGGAGGACATTCAGTACAGAAAAGTAACATGTACAATGACTTTTAAGCTTCAAAGAATTAGCGAACTTAGGGAACGGATAGAGGCCAGCATCTGTGGAGCCATGAAATGAGGCAGGAAAGTTTGACGGGAGACTTGTGAATCTAGAAAGTGTTTTCACTTCATCTGAAGGTCAATAGGAAGCCAATGAAGATGTCACAATGTGATGTACACTTGGGCATTACTCTGATGCTGTTTGCAGTGAGAAGAATATAGATAGGACAAGATCTCAGGAGATACAGAGTTTTATGTTGGGTACAGGTTGGCTGAAATAAATTGTGTTTTCTATACAATACGGTTAGATGAAGTTTACAATTGATTTAGTTAAAAAATTTCAAAAACTGGATGACCACATAAACAGGAACAGATAACCTATTCGGAAATATGACTTCCCCTGACCCATCAGATTTCCCAGTGGCATGGCACCCATGACACTAAAGGCCCAATGTAAGATCTGCCTAGTTATAGAAAGTAAAATCTATTTTTACCTTTCTCTGTTCAACTTGGATATTATATCACCACTTCAAAATAATTTGAACGAATCATCTATGTGCTTCCATTCAAGAGAATATTTATATAAATATCTGGTTTTTATAATCCTTAAACTAAACTTACAATAAAAAGGCCCCATCACCATCAGCAGCTCAGCCAGCTTTCCAGAAGGCTGGAAAGCCCATTAACCTTGAGGAGGCTCTTTCACTTTTGCGGGTGGCTTTGACAAGGGTGGTGGCACTTATGATGGAAAGAAAGTAGCCTCACATGAAGTATTATTTGCAGGGAGCACTGACAGGCTCTGCAGATGAGTTGAATGGCAGGAATTGTTTTGGAGAAGGTAAGAATCATACAGGATTGTCTGACAATGGATTGTGGTGCAAGTTAGCTAATATTCCTAACTCAGAAGCATCTGTTCCTTAAATTAACAACTAAGGTGTGATTGTGTCCCAGTTTAGAGTTCAGCTTCTATTTTTGCGCTGGCCTAGTGCTCTAAATTCTACTCCTGTCGTTTTAACTGTTCCTTACTTTTCAGATCTATATAATTTTATGCTTTACTTTTTATTGATATTGAAGAAAAGGCATTTCTTCTTCTTAGGTAGCTGATATGGATATCATAATTCAGCTCAAAATCAGTTACAAGGATTTTCATTGTTCAATAGTGTAAAAATATATTAAATATCCTTGATGCATGTGGTGAAACACTATCAAGTAGATAAAAAGAATGTATTAGATAAGTGGTTCTCAACCAGGCATGATTTTTGCCATGACTAAGACATTTGACAATGTCTGGAGATTTTTTTTATTGTAATTATTGTGGAAGTAGTGGCATTGTACTGGCATCTAGTAGGTAGAAGCCAGAGATTCTGGCAAACATCCTACAATGCAAAGGATGGCCTCCCCCGAACCAACAATTATCAGTCTAAAATGTTAAAAGTTCCACTTTTGAAAAACCATGTATTAATTAGATCTGTATCTCACAATAATTATGTAACCCAAATATATAATATTGAGTGAAAAAGGAAAGTTGTAGAATGATTGCAAAGCATGATAGCATATTCATTCTTTTAATGCTAGCTAGCATAGCAAACCAAACCCAAAATTTCAGTGTCTTAACACAACAGATATTTATTTTGCTCATGTCACAGTCCATGGCAGTCCATGGCACCATGTTGCTTTCCTGCGTGTGACACTGTAAGGATCCAGACGTTTTCCATTTTGTTGCTCCCCCCATCTCTTCAACCTCAGGGTCATCTGCATACAGCCATAGAATGGGAAAGAAACAGCAGAGAAGATATATTAGCTTTTTAAAATCTCAAACTCAGAATTGACACAAATTACTTCCACTCATATTCTACTGGGAGAAACAAATCAAATAACCACACCTGCATGCAAGAAGAGCTATAAAATACAATTAGAGGCTGAACAGCCTGTCAGCGATACTACCTGAGTATGGAGTGGATCAACACGGATTCTTATGGATAGCTCATTAGCTCGATGAAGGATGCCAAGCACTCAAGTAAATTTGTAAAGAACACACACACATACATACACAACAACAACAACATTATGTATTGTTTATGGATATAGGAATGTATGTGAGAAGCAGAACAATTGGGCTACATTAATTAACATAAAATTCATATATTATGGCCACTTATAAAGAGGAGAGCAGGAGAACAGGCCTGGAGATAAGGAAGTAAAGTGTCTTCACATGTATTTGAATCATTGTCTTTTATGATTAGATTATGCACGGTAAATTAGGACAGGTTATTCGTAATTATGATTTCCTGGCCATATGTACTCATTGTATAAGTCTCTGGACTTCTCTAATTTTACCTTCCTCAAAAGAAAATAAATAAGTTGAGTAAGTTGAATGTATTTATATCAACCAATGAACTTTTAAATTGATATTTTAATGAGATATAACATCTACATATTTTTTAAATTTATGTAAAATTCTAGTTATATAAAACAAGAATTTTTATAAAAGCTCTTGTTGTTATTAATGTATATTTTGGAGGAACATTGTACAGTATTCTTTATCATATGGTCCTATTCAGATTACCTACCAAATGAAAAACTAATATACTCTCAAGCTTCTTGAAAAAATCATATTTACATCACAATAATATGTTGGTAATATTTTTCTTCCCTGTTTACTTTGGTATCTCAAGTAGTGTCATCTTTTCTTTTGGAATATACCTGATTTTTAAGTCATCTTGTAAATATCAATAATGTCTTTCTTGCAAGAAACAGAAACCCAAACAAAATGCTATTCACAATTCAAGGTACATTTGTGCATACTCTGGATTATCTACTGGTGGAATCCAAGAAAAATGTAACCTAGAGGCCATGGGAATGATGGGGCCATAGGCCATCTCCATAGTGGTATGCTACTAAGAATGACTCATTGCACAAATTCTCATTTTATGAGTCTCAGGTGAAGTATTTCAGGAAGTGCATCTGTTTGCTCCAAGTTGAATCAGACCTCAATCTTGCTCCAATCAGCCTTGTCCTAGAGGCAAATGTCACACAATACAAACATGATACCGGGGACTCTGCTTATGGATTGTTTGAGTGGAGGGTGATAGTTCTCAGAGAAAGGAGAAAAATTATGGACTGAGTAGAACTTCCAAAATATCTCTTGTTTGGTGTGTTTCTTGTTCCACATTATTTTGACATAAATAATTCTGAGTTATATTATTTGATCCTCCAAGTTTCAAAATCCTTACAAACAACAATGTTTTTAATGACTTCACATGTGTGTTTATTTCTATCATGTTACTTTGAATTATGGATGCATCAATATGTAATGTTACAGTGTTAAATGTATCAAGTTTGCCTCTCCACTACATTACAACACATACACACAAATGAATTGGTATTAGACTTTTTGAAATCTATGATTTAAATAGAGAGATGAGAAGAATAATGACTGGTTCACTATATTACACAACCTAAGCTTTGTATATGGTTTTCTTTTTTAAAAATGTACTTTGTAAGTTGAGGGAAAAAAGATAATTGACAAAATACCAGTGTAAATTTTGAACACAATAAAATAAAATTACGTCAGACCAATTACAAAGCAACATGTATGAATAGCTTAACCAACTCTCCTGTTTTAGGTCCTTACGTGAACCAAAATCCTGTTGTTATTTATCACTTAATAGGAACCAAAAAGAGCCACAGATGTTGCTTTGAAGAGCAGGATGCTATGAAGTACTGTTTTAAAGACCTTATTAAACACTTCAGTGAAATAGGAAGTCATTTATGTAGAGTCGTTAATACCCCTCACTGCATTTAAACCACAATTCTCAAAGGAAAACGCTGCTCCTCTCTCATAGGTTTGTTGTTACTTACTTTTAAAAATCAGAGATCAATACCTTTAATGAGAACATATTGGGAATATCTATGTGCTATGCTCTGAATTAAGCATTAGGGCAAAAAAAAAAAAAAAAAGAGATGATTTTTAAAGTCTTTTCTTTTGAATTTTGAGTTGAGATAGAAAGCCAACGTTATAGGCCCATAAAAGGGCCTGTAACTGGAGACAGAAGGGGGAAAGGTTGAAAAATATACCTATACCTGAAGAGAGCATTGATAGTCAGTAAAAATATTGCAGCAACATTATCAAAGTTTGTGTAAGCCATGATAAAAAGCATAGAATAAAATACTTAACATAAAAAGTAGAAGTGGCTCAGCAAAAATTTCCTTCTATTCACCTGCCTTAAAAAGTCAGGTATTTTTATCTTGTGTTTAATTAAGAATTTGTAAACTAAAAGTTTCAAAAATTAATAAATTTTTGGCTATGCACTGTTATGCATAGCCAAGTGGTTTCTTGTTAAAAAAAAAAAAACCACTAATTGTTGAGAAAAACCTGATTGCTGTATCATCTTTTTATATTCAAACCAAATGTGCTTGATTAAATGTTTTAGATGTCTTATTAATAGCCAGGCTTGACCTTGGTTAAAACATCTGTAGAAAGTCTAAGGCAGTGTGCTAGGTGCATGTTGAACTCCCCGTGTTGTTCAAAATAGAGACATAAATGATTAATGAATACTTTATCGTATATTATATGTGTATTTTATATATATATATAAAACTATAGTAATGTACTCATTGGTAATTTCAAGTTGGTAGACATTTTTGTTTGCATAATTTTGACAGATGTTTTCATAAAATTAAATAATAAAATACAATCTACATATTAAAGTTTTACATATTTCTGTAAATTGAGATATTTTTATTGTCAGCACTATTTTTAGTTAGGCTGCTTAAATAAATACTAAATATATAATGAAAATGAACATACCTAGTAAAGTCATTCTACTCATCACTTGGTATAGTTGATGGTTTTTGTTATTTTTTTTTTTCTTTGAGACTGCATTTAGCTCTTATCACCCAGGCTGGAGTGCAATGCTGCGATCAAAGCTCACTGCAACCTCCGCCTCCCGGGTTCACGTCATTCTCCTGCCTCAGCCTCCTGAGTAGCTGGGATTACAGGCACCCACCACCACACTCGGCTAATTTTTTGTATTTTTAGTAGAGATGGGTTTTCACCATGTTGGCCAGGCTGGTCTCAAACTCCTGACCTCGGGTGATCCACCCACCTCGGCCTCCCAAACTGCTGGGATTACGGGCATGAGCCACCACATTTGGCCAAGTTGATGTTTTATTTGTTATTCATTTCAAAGGCTAACATATACTTATGATTTCAGTAGTTACCAGCTACTCTACACGCAGCATGCTATAATTAAATGTATATTTAGCTTTTGTAACATTTCTTTTTAAAAGTTGTGCACATTTTAAAAACCAAGTTATCTGAATCACCTGTTAAAACATATTAAAACAAGACTGAGAATTCCAGTTCAGACAAGATGGAATAAACTGATTTTTCTCTACTCCTCATAGTGAAGAAGAACAATGAACCCTAGAAATAAAACAAGAGGCCATCAAAAGAAAATTGTAGAGAAAAGCAAACTGCTTTGAGACCCTGGGGCTAGAGGAAAACAAACTGCAGCACATTCTCATATGTGCCCCTATCCAGCAGAAGATGGGGACCCCGACCTGTCATTTTCCCACTTTCAAGCCTGGTAGCAGAAGGTAGCCCAGCTAGTTTCCTCTCTAAATTGAATAGGAGTCTCTCAGACAATACCAGATGAGCCTGATACAACTGGCAAGGGCTATTGAATGGGAGCCCATCTAACAATAAGCAGCTAGCGTAAGTGCCTCTCCTTTTCCAGGGATTTAAGACTCCCATGCTTTGCTGAAAAATATAGAGACAAGTGGCAGTATTGTTTAAAGGAATTTTGCCACAGCGAGTGGCCCAACTTCGGAAGTCTCTTTGTCCCTACAGGCCTAAGACACTCTCACTCATCACAGGAAATACTTAGGTGGCTGGGTGCAACTGCCACAAGGGATTTTACCACTCTAAGTGGCCTAGTCCAGGAAGCCTCTTTGTTCCTGTGGGTCTGAGGCTGCCCTCTATTGTACAGAGATACTGAGGCAGCCACAGGGTACTGGAAGAGGGATCCCTCAAGAACAAAATCCCGTCCAGAAAGCATTCTCTGTTCCCAATAGGCACGGAGATCTTTGCCACAAGCGTCCTAACCACTGAAGCCTCTTCATCCCTGCAGAGCTGGGACTCCCTTTTCTAACAGGAAGACATCGAGGTAGAAAGGCAGAAATCACAAGAGACACAATCATAATAAGTGACCTGATTCAGAAAGCATCTTTGGCCCTATGGACCTAGAACTTCTCTTCCCTACCCAGAGATACCTGGGCAAACACAGAGCACTGGTAAGGCTATCCACCACAAAAAGTGACTAGCCTGGGAAGCCAGTTGGACCCTGTGGCCATGAGAATCCCTCCAGTTTCACCCAGAGACATTGGAGCAGCTGGAGGATACCAGTATAGGGATTCTAACACAATAATCCTATCTAGGAAGCACTTTTGTCTCTATAGATCTAAGAAACCCCTACTCTACCTAGCAGCACCAGCACCCTAGTCTGGGGAACTCCTTCTGCCCACTCAGAATGTACCATCAAGGAATTTTGAGAGTACCAGCGTCACTAGATAAACAAAGCAGGCTGCAATAACACCAGAAATACTCTGAAAATAAAACTCTCTTTGGAACCACAACCCATAAAAGTAGAATGGCACCTGTGTATTGAACTATGTATGATAAATACCTGCTAAAATAAAAGATTGAAATAAGATCCAGATTCTGCATATATAATGGACAAAATGTCCAGAGTACCGTCAAAAATCACCTGCATACTAAGAACCAAAACAAAACCAGAATGAGAAAAGACATAGACTAATGCTATCACTTAGATAAATTAGATGTTGAAATTATCTGACAAGAATTTTAAAGTAGAAGTCAGGCCAGGCGCAGTGGCTCATGCCTGTAATCCCAGCACTTTGGGAGACCCCGGTGACCGGATCACCTGAGGTCAGCAGTTCAAGACCAACCTGGTCAACATAGCAAAACCCTGTCTCAACTAAAAATACAAAAATTAGCCAGGCATGGTGATGTGCACCTGTAATTCCAGCTACTTGGGAGGCTGAGGCATGAGGGTCTCTTGAACCCGGGAGACAGAGGTTGCAGTGAACCGAGATTGCACCACTGCCCTCCAGCCTGGGCCACAGAGCGAGACTCCATCTCAAAAAAAAAAAAAAAAAATGCAATAGCATTTATGATTTCTGCAAAGAAACTGAAACTCTTACATATAAAACTAACAAAACATGCACAGAATCTGTATGATCCAAGTGCTATTAAAATAAAGAAGACCTAAATATATGGAGATACATTATGTTCATGGATTGGAAAACTCACCATAGTAAAGATGTGAATTCTCTCTAAGTTGATCTATTTTTAAGACAATTCTTATGAAAATTTTAGCAATGTTTTTGAACTTGCACAGGCTTATTATAAAAATTATATAGGATGTATAGAATGGCACGGGACCTATATTAGCCAAAAAATTTGAATAAGGAAAAATTAATTGGAGAAATCATTCTTATTGATGTTAAAGTTAATTGTATAGCAACAGTATTCTAGACAGTATGATACTGGTGGTGTACAGACTCATACATCAGTGAAACAGAATAGAGAGCCCAGAAATAGATCCACAAATATGCCCAATTTATTTATTTTTACAGCTTAAAGTATAATTGATATGCAAAAATCTGCACATATTTAATGTATACCATTTGATGAGTTTGAACATATTCATATACCTGTAAATCCATTACCACAATCAAATAATAAACATCAATTCCCTCCAAAAGTTTCCTTGTGTCCCTCTGTTTTTGACAAAGCAGGAATCCAGTAGAGGAGGGTTAGCCTTTTTAGTAAATGGTGTTGTAGTAATAGAACACCCATAGGCAAAAAACAAACAAAAATACCTTGATCTAAATAAACATCACAAGAACTTAAACTGTAAAACTTATGTGAAAACGAACATATTTGGGATCTAAAGTTAAACAAAGTGTTCTTAGACTTGACCCCAAAGTCGCAATTCATAAGAGGAAAATTTGATAAAGTGGACCTCATTAAAATAAAAAACTTTTGTTATGCAAAATATTCTGTTAAGAAGAAATGCCACCAGGCACAGTGGCTCATGCCTGTAATACTATCATTTTGGGAAGCCGAGGCAAGCCGATCACTTAAGCTGAGGAGTTTGAGACCAGCCGGGCCAACATGATGAAACTCTATCTCTAGTAAAAGTACTAAAATGAGCTGGGTGTAGTGGTGCACACTGTAGTACCATCTACTTAGGAAGCTGAGGCATGAGAATCGCTTGAGCCCGGGAGGCAGAGGTTGCAGTGAGCCGAGATTGCACCACTGCACTCTCAAAAAAACAAAAAATGAAATATGAGCTACACAGACTGGGAGAATATATTGGCAAACCATATATCTAGTATGTAGATATCAAGAACTAGTATTAGAATATATGAAGACCTCTCAAAACTCAACATTTTAAAAATCCAATAAGAAAATAGACAAAAGACAGGCACAGATGTTTCACCAATAAAGATATACAGATGGCATATTTAAGTGCATTAAAAAATGTTCAACATCAATAACCATTAGTAAAATGGAAATTAAAACCAAAGTAAGATATTATTACACAGTAGTCAAAATGGCTAAAATAAGAAAATAGACACCAGATACCAGCAAGGAAGCAGAGAAAGTAGGTAAATCATAGATTGCTGGTGAGACTGTTAAATGGTATAGCCACACTGGAAAATAGTTTGGCAGTTCATTTTAAAACTAAAAAGGGACTTAGCAAATGACACCGCAATTGTTCTCTTAATCATTCTTAAAAAAATGAAAACTTGTTTTCATACAGAAACGTATCCACAAATGTTCATAGTAGCCTTATTCGTAGTACCAAAACATGAAAAAATCCCTCAATATGTAATTGCTTGAAAAACAAAACAAAACAAAACAAAAAAAAACCGCTGTGGTACTTGCATACCATGGAATATTACCCAGCCATAAAAAGGAATTAACTACTGGATAAACCTAGTGCAATTTATACTGAGTGAAAAAAAAATAACAATCTCTGCTTAATTTTGTCATTCACCCAAAAGTCATTCGGGAGCAAGTTGTTTGGTTTCCATGTAATTGTGTGGTTTTGAGAGGTCCTCTTGGTATTGATTTCTATTTTTATTCCACTGTGGTCCAATTATTTGTTTGCTTTTATTTCAATTTTTGAAATTTATTGAGATGCGCTTTATGGCTGAGCATGTGGTTGATCTTGCAGTACATTCTGTGTGTAGATGGGAAGAACGTATATTCTTGTGGTTTTGGGTAAAGCACTATGTAGATGTCTCTTAGGTCTAGTTGGTCAAGGGTCAAATTGAATCCAGAATTTCTTTGTTAGTTTTATTCCTCAGTGATCGGTCTAACACTATCAGTAGGGTGTTGAAGTCCCCCATTATTACCATGTGGCTTTCTAAGTCTTTTCATAGATCTTGAAAAGTACTTGATTTAGGACATTGGTGTGCCAATGCTGGATGTGTATATATTTATGTTAAGTTTTCTTGTTGAGTTACACCCTTTATCATTATGTAGTGACCTTCTTTGTCCTTTTTTACTGTCCTGTTGGTGGGAGTGTAAATTAGGTTAGCTACTGTGGAAAGCAGTTTGGAGATTTCTCGAAGTATTAACAGTAGAACTACCATTTGACCCAGCAATCTCATTACCGGGTTTATACCCAAAGGAAAACAGATTATTCTACCAAAAAGACATATGCACTGTGATGTTTGTTACAGCACTATTCACAATAGCAAAGATGTGGAATCAACCTACATATGCACAATGGTTGATTGGTTAAAGACAATATGGTACATACACATCATGAAATCCTATGCAGCAATAAAAAAAGAACAAAATCATGTCCTTTGCAGCAACATAGATGGAGCTGGAGGACATTATCCTAAGCGAATTAACACAGAAACAGAAAACCGAACACCACATGTTCTCACTTATAAGTGGGAGCTAAACACTGGGTACACATGAACATAAGGATGGGAACAATAGACTTTGGGGACTACAATCGAGGGGAGAGAGGAAAGGGCAAAGGTTGAAAAGCTACCTATTGGGTACTACGCTCACTACCTGGGTGATGACTTCAATTTACCCCAGACTTAAATATCACACAGCATACTCTTATAACAAACCTGCACGTATACCCCCTGGATCTAAAATAAAAGTTGAAATTAAGAAAGAAAAAGCAACAATTTAAAATGAATGTAGATTGTATTTTTCCATTTGTTTATACTTGTTTGTTTGTTTTTGAGACAGGTTCTCTCTCTGTTGCCCAGGCTAGAGTGCAGTGGTGCGATTATAGCTCACTGCAGCCTTGAACTCCTGGGCTCAAGTAATACTCCTGCCTCAACCTTCTGAATAGCTGGGACTACAGGCACACACCACCCACACCTGGCCCATTTTTAAAAATTGTTTTGTGTAGACAGGGTCTCACCATGGTGACAGACCAGGATCCCTGGTCTCCAGCAATCCTCCAGCCTTGACTTCTTGAAATGCTGAGATTACAGGTGGGAGCCACTGCATCTGGTCTCTATTTGTGTAACGTTTCTGAAGTAACATTATTATGGCAAATAGATGAGTGGTTGCCCGCTTGTAAACCCCTCCACCTTGAGGACTCAGAGGCTCGATCCACAGATATAGCAGAATGTATTTGCATGTGTGTCTATGAAAAGGAGTAGGAGGCTGAGGGTGGGAAAATGCCATGGAGGCAAAATGTGATTGAGCATGACTAGCTTCTTTTGTGACTGTTCAGCCCAAAATGTCCAGGAGTCATAAACACGTTGTGAAAGAAATTTCCAGGGCATGCGTCTCATAAGGACGTGTCTGCTTGTAGGTTCTCAGGAAACTACAGACCCTGCCCTGCAAAGCTGGCCTCTCTCATGGACATTCAGAGGGCCATGAGGTTGGATTTTTTAAATTGAAGTAAAATTCACATAACATAAAATTAACCATTTTAAAGTGTACATTTAGCATTTAGTATGTTCTCAGTGGTGTGTAACCATCATTTCTATTTTGGTCCAAAATATTTTCATCACCCCAAAAGGCATCACTGTATCCATTTATCAGTTAGTCCATACTCCTCCCTCACCCAGCTGTTGGCAACCACCAAGCCACTTTCTGTCTCTAAGGATTTGGGTGACCTGGTCTTGATGTCAATGGAATCATGCTGTATGCAGCCCATTGTGATTGGTTTCTTTTACTCAGCATAATGTGATATGGATTGGCGGAAGGTGGCAAATGGTCTATAAGAGGATAACATGGAGTGTCTTGAGGTGATGGTACATCTACCACTTGTGTTGTGCTTATGTGAAGAGATCTATGTGGTAAAATGGAGTATAACTATATATACACACACATACACAAATGTATACATACATAAATGTTGAAATCAGAAGAAGGTTTATGGATTATACCAATGTCAATTCTTTTGAAATTATACTACAGTTTTGCAAGATGTAAATATTGAATGAGCCTTCATGAAGGGTGCACAGGACCTCCAACCTCGCTATACAATTTTTTGAAACTTCCTGTGAACTAGTAGTTGATCAAATTAAAAACAAATCAAACAGCCTTAGTTTAGTTATTTAAAGCCTTATCCTAATGAAATTAAATTTATTTTCATCCTATATATATAATATTAATTCTCACCCTAATGATTCATAGATTACATATTTTTGACAAAGAAAGAAATGTAATAGGTTGTTACTTTCTTTTTTACTTATAATGCCAGTATGTTTTGCTGAATTTAATTGGGGAGATCTATAGAAGACAACTTGAAAAATACTAGTCCAACTTATGTCAGGTGTTCAAATTAGTGTAGCTTCGTTTCATGCTCTCTGGACTTTTAGACTTCATGATTCAATTAAATTTAAAACAAGCTAGAAACAAATCAGAGAAAACCTTGAGTTGCCATTTTCTTACTTTGCTAATTAGGAGTTCTTACCATTGTAATATAAAAGAAAAAGACCTTATCAGCACCAAAACTTGGAAGAACCTGATCACAGAATAAAAAATGAAATAATTTTAAAAAATACTCCAGTGTCTTCATGTGTTTCCTGTTTCACCATGGCCTGATGTGACCCTCCTCATACACTGGAGCCTGAATTTAAACTCATGTTAATGAACTCCTCAAATGGCATTTACCGAATGAGGGAAACTTGAAAGAAACTTTACTAGCAGAGGTCCATTTGAGTAAAAATGTAATACGTAAAAGGAAGATCTCTTGAATTCCAAGTCTAACAAAAATTTCATCTTCATTAAATGGAATACTATATATCCCATTTTAAGATGTATGCATATATACATCAATGGGAAATTTGCAAGTAATATATGTGATTTTAGTGAACTTCAAAGAAAACAATCATACAATTTTATAGTCCCACCACATATATATGATTGTAGTGTTAGTAATAGTGTTTTCTGAGTGTAAATGATATGTATGTATGTAAATATACACAGAGATGCATGCATATATGGAATATATGTGTATGCAAGTACATGTCATATGATTTTCCATGGGCAAATGATTATTCCAATATTTTCCCAATTTTCTAGGATGTTAATACTCAGTCTGTTTTGCTTATTTCTGTATTTACTTTTAGTCCTGTTGAATCATTAGGATGTCTTTCATTTAGTCCAAGTCTTACTAATGTGAGTTCCATAGTCCATCACAATCGCACTTTCTCTTTGAAACACTTCCTAAATAGCAAATTGCCAAGGTTAATCTCCCTTCTTCTGACCCTTCTGACCTTCTCTAGCATTAATTACATGTACCTCAAATGTTGACACATAATTATGGTATGTCTCAGCTTCTCCCAGAAATGATTTTTGGTGGTACATGAACATATGCTATATACTTTTTTAAATAGAAAAATAATTTCTGACATTTAAGACAGATCTGGACTTTTGTTTAGTGTTAATTCTATTCCTCACAAAACCCCACATATTTTGTCCATTTTTCAGATGAGAAAAGCCAAAGTTAAAAGGGCTTGAAGTTCCTGTTAACGAAGCTAGTCAGTGGTAGAGCTGAGATTTATATCCAGGTTTTCTGATTCCGATGTGACTCTTCACCAGTATGCATTGCTAATTTTATGAGCAAATTTTTAGAAGCATGTATTCTTTTGAATGAATATAAGAATGACATTTACTAGGCTGTACCATACACTGATTCAATAAAACCAACTAATTTACACAAAAGCTTAAGTGAAATCTCTAAGATTTCATGCAGCCTGAATTTTATATTTGGCATGAGATAGGAGACTGCCCTTTGCTTAGTAAACAAACAGTACGACAAAACAAAAATATAAACTTGCCCCAATGCCATTGTGTGGGAGAACACAAACCTGTGGTGAGTCAAGGCTATAGAAACTAGGTTCTGTGGTCCATCTAACTTGTTGCCCATGTCAGGGGCCAGCATGCTGTCCAGGATCCAGCCCAGTGCTGGCACCCTCGCTATGAAGGCAATAACCTTAGGATCCTAGTTATAAAAGTTTGGAAAATGTTTCTGAGGCCCTCAAATCTTCCTGGAGGAGGCAGATATACAGATATAGCATATGCCAGTCTGGAATCTCAGTCATGGGCTCCTCGATGGCAGATCCCATCAGTAGTGTTTGAAACACATAGTTTGTACATAATAAGCCCAAAATTTTGGTGGCTAGTACTAAAAATTATTTTCAAAGTTGTATTTCAGTATTTACATAATTATTGAGAAGTGATTTCTTTTGAAAGCCTCAAACAACAGAACCTTATTTTAACTAATGAATTTGTATATGCAGTTCCCTAATTTTCATCTCCCTGGTGGAATGGTTTCTACACTCCACCTTATCCTATAGACTAACTACGAATTAACCTTACTAAATATTCAGTTTTTTCTCACTTCTTCCTTTGCTCACAAATTTCTAGCCTGTGCCTTACATGCATGCGTTCTAGTTCAGACTAAGTCTCTGATCCTTCATGCCACTTTGAATTCCACCTTGTTTCTCAATATTCTCAATATGAATTTTCTAAATATTTTCAGCTTAGGCCTTTAAATCTATCAACTTACAATTACTGCTGACTTGGTAGTAGTTAGTATAACTGTAATGCATAAAGTATAATGAAAAAATCATTTGTTTAAGAATATGAACAGTAGAATCCTCTAGGATTTACCATCAAACTACCTGTGTGACCTAGAGCTAATTATATAAATCTTGAGCTTCCATTTTTTCCAGTAATAGGGAGATGACATTAAATGATTCTTAACATACTCTTTAACATCTTTGACAAAAAAAAAAAAAAAAAACTTTAGTTATCTGATTGCTTATCCTACTTGTGTTTGTTTTGTATTCTCTTATGTATGCTGGGAAATGTGAATCCATATACAATCACTGAATTATCATAATGAGATTCATCTCCTGGCACTGGTGCTAAGATTGAGAATTTTTGCCATTGGTGGACAGAGCTGTGGTATTGTGAGGCAATATTTCTTATTATATTGCTTTTGTTGAAGTTAATGAGTAGTATAATCCTGAAAGCAAAGTAAAGTGTGGAGCCAAACAAATTGCCTCTCATATTTACAGAGGGCAGGCCATGCATATTACTTCACAGTATGCGTAACTGAGGTTGTAAAATACTGCTGTAGTGTTTTGATGATTCAACATTTAGAGTTCTTCCTCAATCAAAGAGCTGATGTTAACAGAACATGCCACAATACAGCATATGCTAATTGCATATGGCTTCATATGGGCCCTTCAAACATAAAAAGTGAAACTTCTAGAACCCACTGAATACCAGACATTGAAAATTCTGGGTGGCAGAAAGGGATATGATTTGATATTTGAACTCAAGAACTGGATTAGATTAGTTAGAGATGCAGGAATATTTGCAAGGTCTGTATGACCTTTACATAACATGATCTACTGGAAACCTGTTTTCTAAATGTTTATATGTATGCACATTGACATTTAAACTGAAAACAATGGGATATAAATCCTCTCATTAAGATGGGTGCCACTGACTGATTACTATTCTTGAAGCAATGTTGTCCTTTTTCTTGCATGGTAAATGCTTCTTTAAAAAAAAAAGTCATTGCTATTTATAAAATGCATCATTCAGAGATTGTAACCAGGATTGGAAGTATCATATTTGAACTTTAGCTTAGACAAGTCCAGAACATGTTACAACAGGGTCACTGTTTGATGTTACATTGTTGTTCAGAACTCGACTGTATGTTAGGCATGGACTGAGATCACGGTGACACCCTTTATTGCTGTATTGCACATTTACCATCTCAGGGTAATGCTTAGAGGTGGGATATGCTCATATAGTAGTTTAAAATGTGCGATCAATAATTCAATAATTATTTGGGGAGTGTCAGATACCATGCTATGTGTTGGAAATACAGTGGTAAACAAGACTATTTTTACCCTCATGGGGATTAAAATCCACTGTTTTTGTTTGAAATTATTTCAGGGTTTGTCAATATTCCAAGGGCCTACTACTGCAAGGAAGAGCAAGTGACTAAAGCTTGTTTCTAATCTTTCCCTTTTTATTCACTATTTTTACCTTTCATTTTCTCTCACAGACATGACTTGACCCAGTAATGTCTCAATTCTTTCCCAGACCAATGTGGAGATAGCCAGGTCATAAACAGCTCCACCTATAATTACAGTCTGCATCATTTTCTTGTGTTTATTTATTTATTTTTCCATTTTAATGTCATTACCATAGGGAGGAATCCCACAATGGGGCAACAATCACAGTCAGTTCCTCCACAACATGTGGTTTCAACCATGACTCTCGAGAGACTTTAGCTCTATCTCAGAATATTCCCAATAATTTGATTTACTTAAACTTTATGGTGCAAATAATGTAACCCATTTCACGATTTTACCTGCTTTATTTTTGTTTTGTCCTTTTTGTTCTTTAATATGTGACTGAATTATAAACTGCCCCTTGAATTCATATCAGCCACAAAATAGCCTTGATAATTACTTCACTATACATGGATTTATCTATAAATACATTTCCTCTCTGATTAATACCAACCAACTCAACATCTTCTGAGTTCTCCCCAAATTCAATGAACTCTTCCTTCTCTGAATTTAGAATACAAATTCCATCTCATGTATATGCATGTAAGATGTCATTGGGAAAAAAGAGGGGAAAGATCTTAAAGGGATCAGGAAGGCTGGGTACGGGGGCTCACGCCTGTAATCCCAGCACTTTGAGAGACAGAGGTGGGCAGATCACCTGAGGACAGGAGTTTGAGACCAGCCTGGCCAATATGGTGAAACCCCCTCTCTACTGAAAATACAAAAATTAGCCAGGCATGGTGGTGCACACCTGTAATGACAGCTACTAGGGCGCCTGAGACAGGAGAATTGATTGAACCCAGGAGACAGAGGTTGCAGTGAGCTGAGATTGCATTACTGTACTCCAGCCTGGGCGACAGAGTGAGACTCTGTCTCAAAAAAATATATAAAACTGAAATGGTCACTATTAAATTACATCATTATTGTGTTTTCTTTTTTCCTTTTTTTCTTTTTTTTTTTTGAGAGCCAGTCTCACTCTGTCCGCCTCTGGGGTTCAAGTGATTCTCCTGCCTCAGCCTCCCAAGTAGCTGGGATTATAGGCACCCCCCACCACGCCCGGCTAATTTTTGTCTTTTTAGTAGAGACGAGGTTTCACTGTGTTGGCCAGGCTGGTCTGAATACTCCTGACCTCAGGTGATCTGCCTGCCTCATCCTCCCAAAGTGCTGAGATTACAGGCATGAGCCACCACGCCCAGCCTTGTGTTTTCATATCTAATGTTTCATCAAATGAAATGCAGTATTCAGAGTGGAGATTCTAGGATAGATAGATGGATAATTGCTCACAGTGCTTAAAAAATATTTAGCATTTGATAAATATTTGCTTTTTGTTTTTTAGTTTTAGGTAAAAATAAGGATCATTAATTTTTTAGACCTTTGGTAACAGCATGTAAAAAATTAAATAATAAGCAATAACAAGTAATAGTAAAATAGGAAGTTTAGTTTTTCCAAAAAGTTTTTGATACTTTTATTATTTAAAAAGAAATATGTAAAATAATCACTTGGACACTATGAAAATGAATGTTGGGACTGTAACTTCACAATTAGCAATGCATTAAATACAAATGCTATACAGTTACTTCATATTCAATAAATGTTCATTGATAGTAATTGCTAATTTTAAGATCTTTGAGAAAACAGATAAAATATTTCCACAAACAATACCTTTTTAAATACACCTTGGAATATCAGGGTTATAAATAAGTCTGTGTTTGGATGACAAAAGTCTTTTTTCTTTAGCTGCAGTTGTTGATAATTTGAATAATTCATTTTTAAAGCAATAAAAATAAATACAGCTAAGATTTTACTCATTTATGTTTGGGAGCCATACATAGTTTACAGAATAAAAAAAGTGGTGATCTTATGTTGACCCTTTCTCTAAAAATTAATAGTTAATTCAGCTTCCTGTGTTGAAATTGTTTTTGTTTATATACTATCCCCTTATATTTTGCTTATATTTGCTCTCTTTTTCTGAAGACGAGTTATTGACCATAAAATCAGATACTCTTGGAAGTTGTTAACATTTTCTAGTTGAGGACGTGTGCAATGGGATGGATTTTGCTGCCGTCTAGTTTCTTCTCTGGTGTCTAAGCTGAGGCATTCCCTACTAAAACTCACCACTGTCTGGAAATCAAGGCGTTTACTCTCTGTTGTGAGGGGGTTGATTGCAAAAGCAGAAGGATCCATGCAGAGCAATGCAAATGAGAATGGGTAGATACAATTTATGCAGTGGGTGCCTCCTATTCTCAGCCCTGGTGATTCTTAGGATAGTCTTAGGTGTGTCTCAGGGTAGAGAGGCATAGAGATACCATTCTTTCTCTGATTTTTTTTCCCTGTCTGTTGCTTTAGAATAAACTCTAAGCCTTATTTTACTCACATCTACAATTTCGGCTCTCGAAAGATAGTTTGGGAAAATGTTTTAAAAACCTGACTATTGTTTCTTGATGTTTTCAACCCTTGTACAATAATTTTCGTTTCCTTGAATACCCGTTAATGATACATGAAAAAAATAAGGACCAGAAGGTGAAGTGGGAATTTTAAAAGTATCAAGATAAAAACATAAGCATTATCTCACTAGAGACATAAACCAAATATTTTGTTGATCAGGGTAGAATAAAGAAAGCATTGCTCCCTTAAATCACTTATAGCTACTATCCATTTGGTAATCATTATAAATCTATAAATATATATGTATATGTATATATAAGCTCCATATGATTTTGTTTATTATGACCTTTTATTTTACATATCTATTAGACTCTGAACAGCCTCAGGGTATTTGTCCCAAGAGCTTTGCAGAAGTCCGAATTTGCAAACATCACTAAGGCATATAATTCTACTCATAAAATGCAGTAAAGTATGACTAATTACAGAGACCCCATCAGACTCTTGATGATTGTATAAACTTAAGTCGTATATAATACTATTAAAATAAAATCTACTACTAAAAAAAAACCACACTGTATTACATCCCCCAATTACCTTTTAGTGAACTCTCCTCAATCTGAAAATAATTGCAATGAGCGAAAAATGATACTTGCTGTGTAATAGGTGCCTGGCGTGTTTTCTTTAAAATAGGACACTTTTATTTTTAATTTCAACTTTTATTTTATATACAGGGAGTACACATGCAGGTTTGTTAAAAGGGTATATTGTACCCAGATAGTAAGCATTGTGCCCGATAGGTAGCTTTTCAATCCTTCCCCCCGGGCCCCTCCCGGCTCTAGTAGCCTGCAGTATCTGTTGTTCCCATGTTTATGACCATTGTGCTCAATGTTTAGTTCCCACTTATAAGTGAGAGCACGTGGCATTTGGTTTTCTGTTCTTACATTAATTCGCTTAAGATAATGTCCTCCAGCTCCATCCATGTTGCTGCAAAGGGCATGATTTTGTTCTTTTTAATGGCTGCATAGGATTCCATGGTGTATATGTACTACATTTTCTTTATCTGATCAACCATTGATGGGCATTTAGGTTGATTCCATATTTTTGCTATTGTGAATTGTGTGGCAAAGAGCATACCAGTGCATGTGTCTTTTTGGTGAAATGAACTCTTTTCCTTTGGGTATATACTCAGTAATGTGATTGCTGGGCTGAATGGTAGACCTGTTTTAAGTTCTGTGAGAAATCTCCAAACTGCTTGCCACAGGGACTGAAATAATTTACATTCCCACCAACAGTGTATAAGCACTCCCTTTTATCTACAGTCTTACCAGCATTTGTTATCTTTTGATTTTTTTTTTTTTTTTTCTTTTTTGGTCACCCAGGCTGGAGTGCAGTGGGGCAATCCTGGCTCACTGCACCTCAACCTCCTGGGTTCAAATGATTCTCATGCTGCAGCCTCCCTAGTAGCTGGGATTACAGATGTGTACCACCACACCCAGCTAATTTTTGTGTTTTTACTAGAGTCGGGGTTTCACCATTTTGGCCAGTCTGGTCTTGAACTCCTGGCCTCATGTGATCCTCCTGCCTCAGCCTCCTACAGTGCTGGGATTACAGGTGCAAGCCACTGTGCCCAGCCTTTCTTGACTTTTAAATAATAGCCATTCTGATTGGTGTGAGATGGCCAATTGTGGTTTGAATTTTTCATTTCTCTGATGATTATTGATGATGATCATTTCTTTCTATGTTTGTTGGTCGCTTGCATATGTTCCTTTGAGAAGTGTTTGTTCATGTCTTTTGTCCATTTTTTTATATTAGACTTTTGTCAGGTGTGTAGTTTGTGAATATCTTCTCCCATTCTGTAGATTATCTGTTTACTTTGTTGATAGTTTCTTTGGCTGTGCAGAAGTTCTTTAGTTTAATTAGGTCCCTCTTGTCAATTTTTATTTTTGTTACAGTTACTTTTGGGGACTTAGCCAAAAATTCTTTGCTGGCCGAGCACAGTGGCTCATGCCTGTAATCCCAGCACTTTGGGAGGCCAAGGCGGGTGGATTACCTGAGGCCAGGAGTTCGAGACCAACCTGACCAACATGGAGAAACCCTGTCTGTACTAAAAATACAAAAATTAGCCAGGCATGGTGGCAGGCGCCTGTAATCCCAGCTACTCGGGAGGCTGAGGCAGGAGAACTGTTTCACCCCAGGAGGCAGAGGTTGCAGTGAGTCCAGATCACACCACTGCACTCCAGCCTGGGCGACAGTGAGACTGTCAAAAATAAAAAGCAAAAATCATTGCCAAGGCAAATGTCAAGAAGGATATTTCCTGGGTTTGTTTCTAGGATTTGTAGTGTTAGGTCTTACATTAAGATCTTTAATCCACCCTGAGTTAATTTTTGTATATGGCGAAAGGTAGGGATCAAGTTTCGTTCTTCTGCATATGGCTAGCCAGTGATCCCAGCATCATTTATTGAATAGGAAGTCCTTTTCCCATTGCTTGTTTTTGCCAGCCTTGTCAAAGTTCAGATGGTTGAAGGTGTGTGGCTTTATTTCTGTGTTTTCTATTCTGTTCCATTGGTCTGTATGTCTGTTTCTGTACCGATATTATGCTGTATTGGCTACTGTAGTCTTGTAGCATGGTTGGAAGTTTTTTAGTGTGATGTACTGTAGTGTGAATTATTGTAAGGTGAAGTACTGTAGTGTGATGCCTCCAATTTTGCTCTTTCTGCTTAGGATTGCTTTGGCTACATGTGTTCTTTTTATTTTTTTTAGTTGCATATGAATTTTAGAATTGTTTCTTCCTAATTCTGTGAAGAATGACCTTGGTAGTTTGATAAGGATAGCATTGAATCTATAAGTTGTTTTGTGCAGTATAGCCATTTTAATGATATTGATTCTCCAAATGAACATGAAATGTTTTTTCATTTATCTGTGTTTCTTTCAACAATGTTTTTTTAATAGTCCTTATAAAACTCTTTCAACATCTTGGTTAGGTGTATTCCTAGGTATTTCATTTTCTTTGGCTATTGTAAATACTATTGTGTTCTTCATTGGACTCTCAACCTGGTCATTATTAGCGTATAGAAATGCTATTAATTTTTATATGTTTTACTATAAAAATATATTTTTATGTATTGTATGTCCTGAAACCTTGTTAAAATTGTTTATCAGTTCTAGTAGCCTTTTGGTAGAGTCTTTGGGGTTTTCTAAGTATAGAATCATACCGTCAGTGAAAAAAGATAGCTTGACTTCTTTTTCTATTTGGATGCATTTTATTTCTTTCTCTTGCCTAATTGCTCTGACTAGGACTTCCAGTACTATGTTTAATAAAAGTGGTGAGAGTGGGCATCCTTGTTTTGTTCCAGTTCTCAATGGAAATCGTTCCAACTTTTGCCCATTCAGTATGATGTTGGCTGTGGATTTGTCATAGATGGTTCTTATTATTTTGAGGTATGTTCCTTCAATGCCTAGTCTGTTGAGGGGTTTTATCATGAAGGGATGTTGGATTTTATTGAAAACTTTTTTCTGCATTAAAATAGGACACTTTCTGTCTATGCTTAACATCTTGTTTATTCTTATCTACTTTTTACTTGATGAGATGTTTCTTCGCAATTTAAAATATTTAAGTGACAATACAGCTACCCATATTTTTATTGCAGAAATAAAAAATGCTTTCTCTCTCATCTGTCATTTGATGAAAAAATCCAAGACTTTCTTCTAAAACCTGCAAACATCATGATTCATATTTGTATTGCCTCCAACTATCTTCTTTCAAGCTAACCACCCTTTCAACTTTCACTAAATCTTTAACTCCTGTTTGACGAGGTATTGAACACTGTACTCAATGAAACACTTTCACAGCTTCTCTTTTGGTTATTTATTTTTCTTTAGTTTTCTATAGAGAACATAATGGGGTTGAATAATTCAAAAATACAAATCCTTGCTGATTTCAACATTGTGCTTTTAATTATATTAAACTTGTACTTCCTGTGTCAAAAATCATCCATGTTGTAAGGCTCTACTTTTTCTACATTTTATTGCCAGCTTTGTCAGCTATCTTTAGGGTAGAAGAAGTGGGGGAGGTGGTAAAGCAATGAATTGTGATTTATTTTTCTCAAAAGAGTAAAGTTTGCTTCAAATCAAGGGAATCAATACCTACATAAAAATAAGGGGAGACCAAGGCTGATTTAATAAAGAGAAAGCTGGAGTTTCATCTTGAATCTCTCACTAGCATAGTGACTTATGTATGAACCTCAGTAAATATCAATATTCTAGACATAGTGGAGCTTCGGTGTTTCTCAAGGATAGTCAGACACATCAGTATTTAATCTATAATTTAGTAAATCCAAGGGTCTTCTTATCTGGAATAAAGCTGACTAAATAAGTTGCTTATAAAGCACTAATATTTAGTACTAAAATGACCTGTCAATATTATTTACATTTATTTTATGTTAACTGAAAGTTAAGTTGCTGATAAAGCTTATATTAAGTTCAGGAGTTTTAACTTGGAATTCTATTAATATGGAATCTTAGGACTCAAAGTGTTTTTCATTAAATGTCCTGGAAAGTATGATATAAAAATTGAGAGATTTATCTTTATGTGTTTTGTTGGGCCCATATTGGTATTTTCAGCTTATTTTCTATCACAGATTTACATGGGCCAGGACTGAATCATAGAATGGGATATTGGAATTTAATATAGTTTGCTGATGCTATGGAATCATTTTTTAAATTATCAGTAACTTATTGGATCTTTTATTGCCAAAGTTTCCTAGGATTTCAACTGAAGTGCAAAAAGAAGAAATAAAAGATATTAACATAAATTCTCAGCAGTTTATACAAATAAGTTCACAAGGGGCCTAGGGAACAATATATGTTGATTTTATTTTTGATTGTAGCAAAAAAACAAAGGTAGTTTGCCAACTTCTAGAGTGTTGTAATAATGGCATCTTTTGACTTTTGGAGACTTCATGGAAATTCTTCAGGTTTCCAATAAGAGCCCTCAGGGTGTGTTGAATTCATCTGTACCTGTGACAGGATATAGGCAAAAATCAGAAAAACAGTGAGTACGCTAAATATAGACTTGCCAAGTCTACAGTTCTTTAGGGAAAAAAAAAATTCCTAGACTCAACCTAAAGTCCCCCTGAGTTTTAGAGGTCAATAATATTTCAAGTGACTAGAAAATCTGAACTAGGTACATCATCCTGGTTCTCACACTTAGAATGATTGTTCTCACCAAGCATCATTGCCTTTCTCCTTTCTGCATAATTTTTCCTTACTCCTTGATTGCCCTTTCACTCTTATGTGACCATAAGCCTCTGAGTTTCTATAATGTAGACATGAAATTTAATGGACTACATTATGAAAATATTTTTTCAATGTCATCATAATTTCTGTGCTAGGATAACAAGCCCAGAATATGTGAGTTTATAGTCCAGCATCTCTCCCACAACCTAGTATGACTGTAAAGAAATTGTAACCTGCTCCTTATTTTCTTCAATGCTAATTTATTTGAAAATTGATTATAAATGCCCTCCAATCAATATATGTAAAAAATACCTTTATCTTTACTAAAATACATATCCTCCAGATTCACAATGAAGGAGAAAATTCTTTGGTGAAAGAAGAGTGGAGACCCCCTCAGTTTCAATTCTGATCCCACTGACTTTATTTTGTCCCTAGGGTTATTTTGCTGGTTGGTGGTTTACCATTTTAATCCTAGGGTAAACTAGGACCTGCCTTGCCCATTAACAAGATGTGTAATCTTAAATCTGGCCCAGTCAAAAGTTTTAAACAAGACTTTAGGTGGTAAAAACTGAAAGAGAAATAAACCAGGAATTAACAATGAACTGATAATTTTTGCTGATGAACTACCACTTGACTTGCAGAGATTAGAACACATCTTTCTAATCTTATGACACACCACCCTAGACTGAGAGTCATTCTAGCACCATCTTCGTCACCTACTCCCTTGAAAGGTACATGAAGTTTTATTTCCTTTCAAATTTTTTTTTTTTTTTTTTGGTATTGGTTTCTTGTTTTTAGAATTATTCTCTGGCAAGGATAGGACATTATCCATGGACTCAACAATGCATTTATTTTAGAAAAAGTGTGTACATTTGTGCAATTTATCCTAGCAGAGTAAGTTCCAATATGTATATACAAGCCAAACAATGACTATAATATGTTCATTTTTCTTCATTAACTGTGTTGATTGACTGTGTTCTTTCATCCAGTAGAGGCAAAGTACTAACATAGAAGACTATCCAAAGTCTTCCAGTAGACTTTTTTAGACTAGATTTGAAAGAAGATCTTAAGCATAAGATTATTTTCTTCTTTTTTTTTTTTTTGAGACGGAGTCTCGCTCTGTTGCCCAGGCTGGAGTGCAGTGGCCGGATCTCAGCTCACTGCAAGCTCCGCCTACTGGGTTCACACCATTCTCCTGCCTCAGCCTCCGGAGTAGCTGGGACTACAGGCGCCCGCCACCTCGCCCGGCTAGTTTTTTGTATTTTTTAGTAGAGACGGGGTTTCACTGTGTTAGCCAGGATGGTCTCGATCTCCTGACCTCGTGATCCACCCGTCTCGGCCTCCCAAAGTGCTGGGATTACAGGCTTGAGCCAGCGCGCCCGGCCTGCATAAGATTATTTTCATACCGTTTTCAACTCTTATATTTGTGCAATTTGTTGAACAAATGAGAATTAGATATATAAAATAATTTTAAAATAGTACTTTATGAGTCAGTTTCCCTCTTTTGTAAGTTCTATTTCCCAGACGTGCAAAGCAATATAATTCTTATTATTTCAGGGTATAAATTAAATTTAACCTGAGCACACAACTTCTTGTATGATTATATTACTATTTTTATTATTATTATTTTTAGAGAGACTGGTGACATTCTATCACTTGGTTTCACATTCATCTTTTTATAGATATTTGACTAGTAATATATAATAATAGTACTATGAATGGTGCCCTTAAGTCTGATGATTTGCCTAAGGGGCTAAAGAACAGTATATAAATGGAAATCTAAATAGCACTACTGAAAAAGAATAAACCCATAGAAAGAAAATTCCATAGCTCAAAACTAAGAAGCTCAAAATCTATATAACACAGAAAGTAAAAGGGAGCCGTTTTCTATATATATATATTTAAAAGCTCTCTGACTCTGGTTAAGGATGCTTGTGAATATAAAATGACGCAAGTTGATAAAGCACTGTAATTTAAAGAAGTCTCCAGTCTTGCCTTTAACAGTAAAAGCAAGAACATATTAAATATAGAGAATCTATAAGAGAAATGAATAAAAAATGTTCAAATGGAAATGGTAAGCATATAGACTAGTTCTTAAAGATAGTTCATGTTCATTTTCTAATTTAAATTGAACTATTTTGATACATGTATATATTTTATTATTATGAAATATGTCAAACAACTGGAGAATGACTGAAAATAATATTAATATAACATTTTGCCATACTTGATTTTAGAATGGTGGTAACAGTTTATGCCTCTGACAGTAGTGTATGCATCCCCTATTTTTCAAATTCTTATCAACTAGATATTAACACTTTATAATTTTTCTCAATTTGATGAGTATGAAATTATATCTCATTTGTTTTTTATGATCAATATAGCTTTTATATTCATTGACCCTTTATTATTTCCTGCTCTGAATCATCTGCTCATGTCCTTTGCCAATTTTTCAATTGACTTTTGGTGTACTTCTTATTTCCGTGTAATTCTTTAGGTATTACAGTTTTTCCCTTTCACTCGTCATCTCTAAATAAACTTGGAAATAATTTTTAGGGATTTTTGTGAATAGTGAATAATTTTGTGAATTATTTAGAGTAAATAACTGTCCTACCATCATTATTTAAATGTCTACCTTTTCTCTGTTCACCTGTAGTGTCACCTCTGTTTTGCATTGAGATTAGTATATACATGTACATTAGATTAGTATGTACATTAGTATTTCTGGGCATCCTTTTTTGTTCTGTTCTTCATTTGCCAATTCCTGTGCCAGTACTATATGTCTCAATTACTATAGATTTATATTTAGCCCTGACATGTGGTGGGGCCAAACACCCTAACTTGTTTTTCTTCAAAACTTTCTTAGATAAACCTTGTCCTTTGTCTGTCTTCAGTTCTGTAAAATTATCAGCTATTATCTTTAAATCTGGCTTCTCTGCGATTCCATTCATTCCCTTCTTTAGGAACTCTTATTGTCTTATAATATTGTCCATCTTTTATGTCCTTAGTATTTTATTTTTAACATTTACTTGCCTCCCTATGTTATGCTCTGGATGAATTCTTCTTTGGTATCTTCTAATTCACTAATTTTATCTTCTTGTTCAATCCAGATACTTAAGCTGTTTATTTCTTTAAAATTGATTCATTTACTACATTTTTCATTTCCAACATTTAAAGCTTTTTTATTCTCAATATGAAATTATTTTAATTTCTACATGTTTTTCTTTTATAACTACTTGTTCTTTTTATTGAGTTTTATCTTTTAATTTTATTGTTGAGAATTCTAAACATGTTATTTAAAAATGTTCTTCAGATATGTGTAGGAGAATAATTTCATCTAGACTGAACTCATGGTTGAATCTTTGTGGTGGTGGTGGTGGTGGTCTGCCTCTTTTAGGCCTTTATTTATTCACAGATTTCTGGAGCATTTAGAGTAAAAAGGGTTTGCTTTTATTGTCATTTTGTTTATTATATCTATTCCACCACTTTGCTGTTGTCCCTATCTGGCCCTTGGAATAGCTGCCTACATTCAGATAGTCTACTACCGTGTGGAGTGCTGTTCGTGGTGATAATTGATTAGAAATATTGAAGATTCAGTACTCAAATTCATTTGTTTTGGGCTGCTTCCACCTTCATGGTGTGTGTGTGTGTGTGTGTGTGTTTTCTTCCCATATCTCTAGTGTAACAGATTCCTAAAAATTTTAAGAATTTTTTCTTTTCAAGAATGATTGCTAGGTGAAATTTTGCCATAACTTATGACTTCAAGCAGTGATCTTAATTCTAGTTTATCCTGTACATGTGGACTCTTCGTGAAGGAATAAATGCAAAACCACTACCCATCTGAGGAAAAGAGCCTGTCAGGACTGCAGCTACTGTGTCTGGTATGTGGAGGTGCCAAGATTGTGTCTAAGTCCTACTGTGTTATAGCACTCTTTCTTTTTTTATATTCTCTTTCTTATTGTTCTGTATATTAAATAAGTGTCAAGTCATGAAATTTCCATGCCATCTTGACTGAAGAGGTTTAAATGTTTTATATCTAATATGTTATTTACTGACTTCACAATGTCATATTAAAACTCACATTCAGGCATATACTACTAAAATACTAATAGAAGGCGAACTAAGATCATTATGTTTAGGGAAAAACACACACATACTATCATGACACACTAAAATTAGCATAAAACCAAACACCAGAGGTTTCTCTTATTAAAGCTGAATTTTAATTGTTTTTATGTGTCTATATTACCCTCTAGAATACCGGTTCTTGAGAATTAGGAGTGCTGTTGTGTGTGTATGTGTGGATTGCTTTTGTTGTAATTTTCGGTCATACTTCTGGAAACTAGCATGATAGCTGGAAAACAGATCCACAAATATTAATTGAATCAATGACCGTTTAGGAGACATACAGGCATAGATGCAGCTTCTGTACTACAGTACCTTACAACCTATTATCCACAAAATACAAAGGCAATAAATACTTTCTAAAAATATGCAATTGTATAAAGTGATGAGCAGGAAAACAGAATGAATACGAATGTGTAATAGTAAACTAATCCCATTTCACTTTTGATAGGCTTTTATATTAAGCTGATGCAAAATACTTTTTTAATTTTCAATGAGGCATTTGATGAATTTCCTAATAATATTTGTATAAATATAGTAGCAAGTATATAATCTCCATATTTTGTAATGATAATGACTATCTCTTTAAAAGCTACCTATTTGATTCAGAGATTATTATTTTTCTCTTGTCTTCCCTAATTTTAATTCTCTGATGATGTTTTGAAAACACATCACTTGAAGATTTTTAGTAGGGCGGTGCTGCTGTCTATGTTACTGAAAAGTAACTGGACTGGAGAATGTGAACATGCACTCCTGTTCAGTATTTGGATTTTAGGAGTGTGTCACTGTTTTCTGAAGATTTTTAAAATAATCTTTTTAAGGAAGCATAATTATTGTTACTTAAAAATATTTACTCATTAAGCATCTCTTAGAATGGCTAAAATCCAAAACACTGAGACCATCAAATGCTGGCCAGAATATGTAACAACAAAATCTCTTTCATTGCTGGTGGGAATGCAAAAGGGTACAGCCTCTTTGGAAAACAATCTGGCAGTTTCTCACAAAACTAAACACACACTTATATGATCTAGCAGTTATACTCCTTGTCATTTACCCAAATTAGCTTAAAACATATCCACACAAAAACCTGAGTACAAATATTTAAAATTATTCATAATTGCCCAAACTTGTAAACAATCAAGCTCTCCTTCCACAGGTGAATGAATTAATTAATTAATGGGTACCTGCAGACAATAGAATATTATTCAGGACCTTTGAAATGAGCTACCAAGCCATGAAACAACAACAACAAAAAAACTTGGAGGAACTGTAAATGTATATTACTAAGTGAAAGAAGCTAATTTGAAAGGGTTACATACTGTTGAATTTCGACTATGTGGCATTCTAGAAATGGCAAAACTATGACCACAGTAAACAGATGAGTGGTTTCAGTGGTTACCAGGGATTGCAGCAGGAGATAGAAGGAATAGACAGATTGCAGAAAATCTTTAGGGCAGTGAAATTACTTATTACAGGTTGATTATGTATTATCCGAAATGCTTGCAACCAGAAGTGTTTCAGATTTCAATTTTTTTTTATTTTGAAATGTTTACATTATACTTGCAGTTGAGTATCCCACATCTGAAAATTTGAAATCCAAAATGCTCCAATGAACATTTTCTTTGAACATCTTATCAGCACTCAAAAAGTATTGAATTTTGGAGCATTTGAATTTTAGATTTTTAGATTTGAGATGTTCAACCTGTATGATTCTATAGTGGTGGACACATCCTTGAATACTTACCCAAACCTATAGTATGTACAACACTGAGTGAAACAATGTAATCTATGGACTTTGGATGACATTGTATCAGTGTAGGCTCATCAATTGTAACATACCATTGTGGTATGAAATTTTGATAGCCTGGGAAGCTGTATGTTTGTAGGGCTAGATTGTATATGAGAAACCTCTCTTCCTTCTAATAAATCGTGCTGTGAACGTAAAACTCCTCTAAAAAACAAAGTCTATTTTTGCAAAAACATTTACTAGGACAAAACATGTTTTTAGCACAATTTTTTAACTGCACGGTAAAGCACCATATGCTCATGAGCTTCCTCTGGAAGCTCCCATCTTCAAACAAGTATATTAAGATAAGTTTTGTCCATATCATAGCAGGTATTTTATTTTCCCATTCTGCATATATGTAACATGGTAATTAATTCAGCCTGGTATTACTCTGGCTGTTATTCAAAGCCTCATATATGTTTGCTGGTTTGTCACTTGTTCCTCATACAACATATTAACTATTTAATAAGCAGTTACCAAAGTCTAGACAATACTGCCCCAGCATGAGTTTTAATTGAGTATGTACTACATAAGACAATTAAAATCAGACCAAACCATCAGTGGCAGATGATCCTACAGTTTTGAGGAAAGCTTCTGTAGGAGTGACTGTGTAAAGATGATAAAATGATGACAGCAAAGGGTCTTGGACTATCATATATATTTATATCAGGGCTCTAAAGACATACCAGGATAAAGTGGAGAAAGGCATCTCTAGGGCTATCTTCTGTCATTTTGTTGCCAGTCATTTTACCATCAAAGCAATATTTTTAGATAATTGTTTCCATCATCGTTTCCCAATATTTTAGGGAACCTTTGAAAGCCTAAGAATAAACCAGAAGGTAATAATAATTTTGCAAAATGATTCCAAAATGTTTAGTACGTCGTTTGTCTTGTTTCATCAAAACTATTTGTAGTAGCAGAACTTTTGTTGGTGGCTCTGTAATTGATGATTAGCTTTCAGTGCAAGTATTTTTCAGGTGACTGTGTGAAAATAGTTTTAAACATTTACACTGTGTTTCCAAACTGGAACAGTTTGGTATAGTTATACCTGTGAAATAAATGTCATTGTGTAAAACATTATAGCGGATCTTTTAAAGTGAGTTGACAGGATGACAGTACAGTTACTCACAGTTCAAACTACCACAATGTAGAATGTAATGAGCCATAATGCTATATTTTTCACTTCAGAATTTTAATGGTGTGTTTTGTACAGTTCTTAAAATGTCATGCATAAAACATTGTGCTGAAACAATAGTGATTTGTATATTTATTACATCAATAGGACCCAACAGGCTAATAATGATAGGAAACAATGGAAATTTTTCCTCAGACTTTTTTGGAAACTGGTAACACAAAGAATTGCTCTGAGAAGGATCTAATGTTTGAAAAGCATTCTGGCTTGATCTTTAGATACAACAGTTTGATCTTTTGTGCAGCCAAGAGTCTCTATAAATGCAGCTGGAGCGAGTAGGGTATTTGAGGCTATGGCACCTTCAGTGATAGGGTGATTTTGTTTTACTCATCCTCAGTGCCAACCAGAAAATAATTGCATTCCTCTAATAGTGAATTGACCACTAACTAAATCTGAAGGACAAGACGCCTGGAAGAATAGTAACTGCAAAATGGCATATCAAACTTACCATTTTATAAAAGTTGAACATGGATCTCTAATACCTTGAATTTGCTCCTAATATGGTATGACATAATTTTGTCACCATGATTACTAATGGATGGAGTGATATATTTTGTTTCCAAGTATTAATAAAACAGCAAATTATAGTAATTGAATAAGAAGGATGCTACATTGCATATTTAATAATGTATATGTGACACTGGACAAGTAAGGATGAATTAATCTCTTGGAATAAACCACCATTGAAGGAGCAGTTCTGTCAAGTAATGTCATTTACTCTCCTTATTAACATACAGAGCAATTCTGTTGGATCACTTAGCATGGTGAGCTTATTAGGAAAATCACATTGGTTTCAGCAAAAGACTCGTGACCTTTCTAAATGAAAATAGCATGATACTAAAAAAAAATTGGTGGGAGGACCATCTCTACACACAGAATGGTCTTTGCAATCAACTACCATATTGAGAAGAAACTTTTATTTTTTATGTTTAGAATATAGAAGTTTTTCTCTTTCTCTTTTAATTAAAAGGAACGAAAGTGGTATTTACATTAAATGCAAATAGCACCTTCTTTCCTGCAGTGAGTATTTCTCAGAAACGGATACATTTTCCCTTCTTGGTCTCCAGAAACCCCTTGATCACACCAAAGAGCAAGTATGCCTTTCTGAAAATAGAAAAAATGTAGGTAAGTTATACTTACAGTCTCTGAATTTTTGCACATACCATAAAATGGTGACTAGAATTGTTCAAGATGTGTTACTCCGTTATATGTTTATAAAGGGGCTGAAGAGATATAGATGTGGCATTTTATTAACATTAAAGAAGAAACTCAGTTGTAAGAAGTAACAGGAAAAATGAATAGTTGTCTGCATAGTAACAATATCATAATACTGTAAAAAAGAAACATTGCATATGCCATTTAATAATTGAGAAAATCCAGAGTGAATAATTTTGAGTAAGATACACTTACTATTAATGTTTTCTCAAATGTATTTCTCTAACTACATGTTAGTTCAGAGTAAACAAAAAATGAAAATTTAATAAATGTTTATATCTGAAATATAAAATTAAAATACAAATTTATCTTCTTTTGAGATGACAGGTGTACATTCTAGGTTGAAAAGTAGGTTTCTATTTTAAATCAAGATTAATGTATAGTTTATGATTAATTTAAAATATAAATGTTATATTTCCTCTCATCCTAGAACAGAATAAAAAGATTTTGAAGGATTTTTATTAATCAAATAAGCTAGAAGCCATGCTTTTCTAGGAAAAATATTAAGAGAAATGTAACCATGCTTGACGCTAGGATAGTGTTACCATCAAACTAAAGCATAATTTCCTCTTTCTGTGACTGCTGAATACTAATTTTTAAACATTAAGAACTCTCTATTATACTTTATTATATCATGACTACTCAATGTTTTGACATGCAATTGTCCCTAATATATTTGCTAATATTTTAAACTAGTTCAAAATTATTTGGCAAGAAATTTGTGGCTTTATCCATACGATGTATAGCATGCTAGCTTGACTATGCAGAAGGAAAATAATTAGACAATTCAGAGAAGGTGATAATGTTTATAGCTTATTATAGAAATATATGTAAAGACTTTCTTGATTGTGAATATGAATATTATAAAGTATAACTGAGCTTTTGAGATTATCAGGAAACCAAAGTATCTACAAAATCTAAACTTTCACTCAAACCCGTAGTCAGACTGTCAATACTAAGTTGAAAAATTAGACTCCTACACAAGTTGTGAAGTTTTTCTTCCTTCATAGATATGATTACAGAGAGGCAGGTATGGATGACCTAGTTTGTGGAATAAATCCAACCACTTTTGTAACAGCTCAGATAACAAAAATCACTAATAGGGAACGTGATATTTTATAAACTTGGATTTGTTTTTGCTTTTATTGTAGCATTACATAAGATCAAGGAAGAAAATAAATGATTCAATTAAAGGAAAAATACTCAAAGGCAGGCCACAGGAAAAGAGAGTTTTAGATGTGGAATTCTTTTGAGAGATCATCTAGTCTGTTTACAGATATGAAATCTGGGGAACCACAGAAGTGAATTGTCTAAGGCTTTGAAGTTATTGAAGCATCAAAATCATATATATATCCTGCTTCTAAACCTCCCTATCAGTGTTCTTTTCATTTATGATTTAAAAATGATCAAGTGGTATTTGTTAAGAAGTTAAAATTTTAAGATATGGATTATATAAATCCGATATATATGGTCGAGTTTGACTAATATCAATAAATTTGATTGTTATCTACAATAAACCTTTCTAGATTACCTTTCCTATAAAATACGGATGACAACCTCCTTTAGCATTGTTATTCTGTCTGGGATAAAAAGCACTTCCCGCATTTATTTAGAAATGTAATGGATGTGTTCATTTAACTCCAATGATATAATAATTCTCTATCGACTATATTCAGTATAACAGTGATGTTTATTTGGAATTCCCCTTGGGCTTCTACTTAGATTTGTTAAATATGAGGTGATTTGAATGACCTAACCAATGACATTTGCTCAATGTCTTAAGTTTTTCTTGATAGTTGGTAAATATCTGTTCATGATCAAGAGTGTCGCACCATTAATTTACTTTCAATAGAGTGCCATAGATATCACTTACTGTGCGTTCTCTATGTTTATGTGTAAACATATAATAGATATTCAAAAGTAATATAACCTCTCCACATTATAAAATAATGCATAAATATAAAGAAGGATAATATGTAAGAAAATAAAATGGTGTAATTGAACGCATGTGTAGCGTTCTATCTTATGTCAAACTATTTCTTAAATTAAAAAAATCAAATATCTTTTAGGTTACTAAAGGAGTTTTTGTCATATAAAAATTATACAAATAGACCATCACATTTTGTAATAATAAGAAAAAAATGTTTAATTCATGAAATCGAAACCTTTATCCAAAACCAACTTTGTTCCTCAATCTTGTCCAAATTTGGGGGTTTTCTAAACAAATTTTAATCACTCTTATTATTTTATATATTTACCAAAGCAATCAGTCTGTGTAAGATTTACATTTTAGCATGCTGTTTTTTCTCTGATTTATTTCTTTTGAATAATCACATCAAATAATAAACCTTAAAGTTGTCAATTAAAATTGATTTCAAATGATTTGTATCTCCCCACTATTATAAGAACTATATTGTCAAGTCTATATCAAAATATAGGGGGGAAAGCCTAAGGTCACAAGTGAAAATTTTTTTTCTAAGACACATTCAAAAATTTGATAACCATCTTTGCATGTCTCTGATTTGCCCCAGACCACAAATTTTAGGATAATGATAAACTTCTAGAATTTGTTAATACAATTTTTATAATTTAATATATCAAATCTTTTTTCAAGTCTATGTTTTTTAATAAACCTAAGAGCAAATATTTAAAATCTCTTTTCAAAGCATCCAAATCGTAATAAAAAGAAATGTACAGTGTAAACAATAGTGTATGCTCCAGACAAACAAAGCCTTGTGATATGAAACAGAGCAAATTTACCCATAATTAAGCATTACCAGTACTGCTAAAAATTAGGTTTATAAACTGGTAAGAATATTGGGAACATATTCTCAGATATTCAAATGCAAAAATGGAAAATATTTAATTTTTAATGGTGAAATTTTCTGCTGTTTATAAAATAATATATACTTATATATAGAAGGAGGATAAGCTGTTTTCTTTTAATGGCTAGTTTCTCATTAAAGGGAACATGATATGAGGCATATTAAGAGTTTGATTTGTAAACTATTTAAAAATATTAATCAAGAGCTGTTGTTAATTATGAGATTTTCCAGTTTTATACATGAATAAATTACCATTAAAATGACAAAAATTAATAACTAAGAATGGGGATTAGAGTTTGAAAAATTTCATTAGTATTTATGGATTTATTGGTTTCACTCACTAGAGACTAGATGACCGTCAGAGAAGGTGATATTTTTACTTTGTAACCGCTTATACCTGTTGTAAAATGTCAAGAGGCCATCAGAATTTTGCCACTTAGAGAAGGGACTTAAAATCTTTTTAGGTATTCTTTTGCCAAGCATACTTGCTCTATTTAATGGATGAGAAGTAAAGCTAAAAAGATTTTCTTCAGTTAAACTTTCAATATCTCTATAGTCTACAGTATGATAAAATTCACTCATGGAAATTTTTTTATTTGACTCTATAATGATAAATGTGTCTATTTTTAGCATTCATAAAATGGATGAAGCTTTAACTCTATAATAAATTCTTCCACTTTAAATTCTGTAGTTCTATTAAATTAGTAGAAGTAGTTCATGTCTTCATAATCAACTGTTATCAAGAACTAATATGTGTAAATAAACCTCTAGATAAATTTGCATTCGTTATTCTTGGTCCATAACAAAGTTCCAATTATTATTTGCAGTATGTATCTGACATATACATATGAAAATGGGTTCGAGTATAGTTTCTCAATAGGAGATGGATCTTTTTATTAATACATAATAGTTGTACATATTTTGAGGTCACATAAGATTTTGCTACATTTATATAATGTATAATGATCAAATCAGGATAATTTGGGTACTTATCACCTCAAACCCTTAGTAGATGGATCCTCTCTTGATGTTTGATATTTTTAGTTTTACTTTGATTTTATTTTTGTCATGGCCTCATTTCAAACTGACTCATAATCCAGAATTATCCAACTAAATCATAACAGAGAGAAACTATTATTGGCCAAAGTGAATCAAGAAAAAAGTTAGCATTGTTGCTTTCAAATACAAACATGTATGAAGTTCCTTTCACATTTTATATATAAATATAAATGACTGATTCTGGGGTTTTCCCTTAAGAGGAAATACCTAAGCAACATTAAGCTAAGCAAATAAATAGCTATTTGTATGATGATCTTCTAAATGTGTATGTGTATATATATTGCTTTAATAAAAATTTCAGATGGTATATCATTTTTTAAGTAGCAAAATATCATGGTGACTTGTGAATAGCAAAATGCAAACCAATGTGGCATTGGATCCTCTCCAGGGTGTGATGAGTCACCTGTTCCCCCCCAGCATTCAACCCCCAAATCCCCTACATTCTCACGGAGGACTAGTTCTTCCTAAGGCTAACATGAATGTCACATGTTTTAAAGCAAAGAATGTAGAACATCAAGTTTTAAATGTCATGTCCATTAACGAGATTGGTTAATTGTCCCTTTTCAAGTTCAGGGAACAAAGAAAGCCCTGTGGACAGCAGAGAGAAGACAGATAGGTGGCTGTTAATGATAAGAGGCAAAATGTGGTAAAGGGAAGGCAACTTAAGCTAAAAGAGGTGAGTGAGGTGGATAGACACCATAAAAAGACGAAAGGAGATAGTACTTAAGAAAAAAAAAAAAAACTGTCAGTATCTCTCTCTGGTAGCTGCCTTGTTTCTGTTTTGTTTTATTTTTGTTTGTTTTATGCTTTCCTGCAAATCATTTCAAAATACCTGACTGTAGCTTCCTCTTTCACTCATTTCATTCCATAAATTGTTTCTCAATACCATGCCTATTGAATATGAGAAAACGCTGTTTCTAGGTTCATCTTCAAGATATTTATTTCCATTTGTAAGAAGAAAGCTGAAGCATTTTTATAGGCTACCTCAGAGATTATATACTAACATTTTAGTAACATGTTCCAAATGTTTGAGTAGTTTAAGCATTGACATAAAATTGCTTTCTATTTCAGTTGGAATTATTTGAATCCTCAGTAAATTTAAACTATTCTAGCTATAAGGGTATCCCCAACTAGAAAGTTCTTATTTCACACATTACCATTTGCTGCTTTTTTCACAAGTTAAACCAAACACATTTTCGTTATGTATTTATTTCTCTGGAATTCCTTTAAGACGTTATTTTCTCAAGATGGTGGCCCACAAACCACCTGCACTACCAACCACAGGTTTTCTCAGTTGGTAACTCTGGGGAGAAGAATCCCTTGATGGTATCAAAAATATCCACTAATATACCATTATATTTAAAAAACTAGATTGGTCATATATCTATTGCATATAACACTGTTGGTTGTATATCTATTGCATATAACACTATATACCTGAATACGAAATAAATGTGGTTTTGGAAAAAAGGAATTATTTCATGTAGCAAGGAGTGCAGAGGTAGCTTGTCTGTCATTGGTTTAGGCATCTCAATTTCACTCTGTTCCAGTCAGTCCCTGGCAGAAAAAGAACAGGATCAACATGATTAGCCTGGCCAATTGTGATTTGTTCTTTGGAATGAGTACGTTGCCTTTGCACAGTCTCCCTTGATAGCCTAATGGAATTGGAGTTCTGTTGACAAAGATGAGGAAATTGGGTGGGCAGATCTAGAGGTTATTTGGAATTTGAATTGTGCATTTTTAGACATAGACAAAGAAATGAATAACTTTTAGTATACTGTGCACTAAGTTAGGTCAGTTTCTATGAATTTTCTTAATCTTACATCATTACCTTTATCTTATTAATTAATTAATTTTTATTTTTGCTACATGAATAAATACACTCAACAGGGCACACAATAAAATATAGTAATATATAGTTCCAAAGTACAGGCTCAGCAAGTAGAAAGAAAAAATAAACACCATGATTTCAAAGCATTGATGTAAAACTTGATCTTTAGCATTGCTAATTAGTCAGCCAGAAAATATATCTAGGGAATGACTTAGCCCTACATATAAAATGTGATTCTCATTCCTAGGGTTATCTATGCATCTTTTATCTGGTACTATTTTTTATATCTCAATATTTGACATCTTTTTTTGCCCCATTTCAAAATATAAATTTATATTTATATAAATTTATTTATATATGCATTCCTCTGTACAGTAGTAGTTTCTTTATATAACATGAATGTCACATGTTTTAAATGCATTCCTCTGTACAAATAAAAAATATATAATTTAGAATATATAGTAGAGTTTTTATAATTATATTTATATTTTAAGTGGTTTTGATATGAATAGTTATTTCTATTCTCAACCTGTTTAACAAAATTGATATTTGGAGGCAAATTTCCATATATTTGAATAAATTTGATAGTTAAGAAAGCATTACTTTCTGTTTGCCAAAACTTATCTTGAATTAAAAACAGCCAATATGTATTTATATATGTGTTTGTATATATGTACACATGTTTGTGATTTGTGATGGTTTTGTATATGTGTGTCTTCTAATACAAGGGTCCTTAACCCCTGGGCCAAGGACCGGTGCTGGTCTGTGACCTGTTAGGAACCCAGCTGCATAGCAGGAGGTGAGCAGAAGGTGAGCAAACATTACTGCCTGAGCTCTGCCTCCTGTCATATCAGTGGCAGCATTAGATTCTCACAGGAGTGCCAACTCCATTGTGAATTGCTCATGCGAGGGAAATAAGTTGCAGGCTCCTTGTGCAAATCTAATGCTTAATGAGCTGAGGTGGAACAGTTTCACCCCAAAACCACAATCCCTATACCCCTAGACTTTCACCTCCCCCAAGCCCCCACCTGTGGAATAATTGTCTTCCACAAAACTGTTCCCTGGTGCCAAAAAGGTTGGGGACCACTGTTCTAATACGCACACACACACACACGCACACACATACATGCAAGTGTACATTGATATATATATTATGAATAGTTTTCTACTGTGTGGACTACTACACAGAACTGAAAAAAGAAACACAACAACACAAAACAATATCGATGAATGCTAGCAGTATAATATCCCCAGAAAAAAATAAATCCAACATTATAATTCAAAAAATCAATATTAAATCCAATAAATTTAATAGAAATATCAGATGGTGCATTCCCTGAGTACAGTATCCCTTGATATCTGAATGGAACATACTACATGGTAGATATCATCTCCATAAAGCCAAACATGTTGAAAATACAATTTTAGTCTTTAGGAATATGTGTGTGTTTAATAAATTTATATAAAAAGAATAGAACTGATGAAGAAATCATTCAAAACTATGTTACTTCATTTGGGGAGAGGTAGGGAATGTTTGCAAAAGTGCAGTGTGATTAGATATAGGTTATTTTCAATTCCTTGCATTTTTGCAGGAGTAAAGAGTGTGTGCAGATGTTTCCTACATTGTTAAAAATGGGCAGGCCAAGAGTGCAATGTATCTTTAACATAATGTCGTAATTAATATCCCAATCAAATCAAATTTATGTATGTCTTATGAAGTAAATGCAATAATGATATGGGGAGCATAAAGGCTACATAATTTGAATTTAAATTAGAGTAATTGTCCAGGCATGGTGGCTCATGCCTGTAATACCAGCACTTTGGGAGGCCAAGGTGGGTGGATCACCTAAGGTCAGGAGTTCGAGACCAGCTTGGCCAACGTGGTGAAACCTGGTCTCTACTAAAAATACAAAAATTAGCCGGGTGTGGTGGCAGATGCCTGTAATCCCAGCTACTAGGGAGGCTGAGGCAGGAGAATGGCTTGCACCCAGGAGGTGGAGGTTGCATTGAGCCGAGATTATGCCATTGCACTCCAGTCTGGGCGACAAGAGCAAAACTCCACCTCAAAAATAAATAAATAAAAATAAATAAATTCGAGCGATAATAAAGGGTGGTTATTTGGGCTTTGTATAGAAAGTTACTTATTTTCATACAGTTTTCTAGACATACAAATTTATATCAATAACAAGATTGAAGAAACAGAGTAATAAATACAACCCTCTGCATTCTGCAGTATTCCTAATTCAAAGTTATAGTTTCACATGTTGAATTGCATTTATTGGCTTTATGTTTAATACTAAGCTTGGCACATACTATATGCCAAAAGTAATTTTAATTTTCAGATTTTTGATTTTTTATGTTGTTACCAATGATTTATCTAGTTTGCTCATGATTCTGGATCAATCTCTTCATTTCTGGGTTGTTTCAGCAAAATGTTAAGAACATATATCTAAATTAGAGTTATGTATTATTATGTATAGCTGTATCATTTACTGAGGAATTACTAACAGTGCTTATCTTTTCATATTCTGATAAAATTCAATTGATATGATAATTTTCTCTTCCTTTAGTAATTATGCCATAAATAAGCATACTTCTAACATTTATTCCTGTGAAAGATGGAGAGTGTTTTTTAATAACTACATTCATGAATGTCACTTTCTAATTTTCAAAGTTTCTGGTCTGTTAAAAAAATGACAATTAGTTTTACTAAAAATAAAATGTGACAGTAAAAATGGGTGAAAAAATAAAATAAAATAGAGCACACAACATACTCCCATGTGTGAAACTTGTTTTTAAAACAAAAATAAAACAATGATAATTTTCTTATAGAAAAAACCGGAAAATTAGGATTTTTAAGTGAGAAATTAAAAGTTAATTTTCTTAGAAAATATTATTTATTCTCCATTATGAGCATGCATCTTACAGTATGGCAATCACTTGTATTTGCACAGAATGGTCACAAAAATGAATATTTTGAATAAGCAACTTAATTTGAGAGTAAATTTAGATATAACTTGTCATAGTGAGTTACGTAAATTATTTTAGGGTAGTTGACAATTGTATTCTATCAATTAAATTCAACTGTCATGCAACCCAATCTTAATTTATTAACATAAAAATGCTTATAGCATTGGTTAGTTAATAAATATACTTCATTTGCATCTACAACTGTGATAAAATCACTATTCAGGATGAATCACATATATTTTAAAATATCTATCACAAGTAGTTAGTGAAAATAACTTAAAACAAAATATATTTTCTCTGAATTAGAGTCTATGAGAAATTTTAGCCACATTAAGTAGACTGATTTGGGATTAAATAACAATGACAACAATGATAATAATAATTTATCCATTAAATGATATTTGCAATTTGTTTTATAGTAAAACAACTATAAGATACAATTTTCAATACACTTCTCATTCTTCTAAACATATGGAGTACAGAAGTTAAATATATTCTAAGAATTGCACTAACAGAGTATTTTATATTTTAATCTCAAAAATTAAAAATATTTCCCCAAAGCTAAATTTGGTAAATTTTCAATAGGCAAATTGAATGAACATATATTTGCTACTAAATTTTAAGAATATGAGAAACAAAATATATAAGAAAATTCAGATTATCTGTTACATTGTAATGTATGTGACGGATAGGAGTTTGGTTAGTTTGTCAACCCCTGGCTGTCCTACTTAAAGGACTTATTCAGAATATAAAAGTTTAACTACATGTGATGTGACTTGAGTATATAGCTCCTAGTTACAGAAGCTACCTTCAACTGGACTCAAGGTAGAAAAAACATATTCAACTAAAATTGATAAAAGTTCATTTTCAACGCAGAATCATTCATTTATCATTCGGTGTTCTTGAAGTAGTTTAAGGCTTTGTTTAAGTACTAAAACAGAGTTTTAAGACCAAGATAATTGACCAGGCATGGTGGCTCTTGCCTGTAATCCCAGCACTTTGGGAAGCTGAAGTGGGTGGATCATGAGGTCAGGAGTTCGAGACCAGCCTGACCAACATGGTGAAGCCCCGTTTCTACTAAAAATACAAAAATTAGCTCGGGGTGGTGGCGTGCGCCTGTAATCCCAGCTACTCAGGAGGTTGAGGCAGGAGAATTGCTTGAACCTGGGAGGTGGAGGTTGCAGTGAGCCGCGGTCGCACCACCACACTCCAGCCTGGGTGACAGAGCGAGATTCCGTCTCAAAAACAAATAAGTTCTCTAATTTCATTTAATGCCTGAGAGAATGACTCTTATGTATAAATTTTTTAAAAGGCTGCTTATAGGCATTGATGCAATTATACTTTATTCGATTCATCAGTGTCCTAAATTGTTAAGTAACAGAATTCACTATCTCTAGGGTAAACAGTAAGGCCCACACTAAAGATAATGGGTATATCAAAGACCCTTGGGGAGCAGAAGAATTAGAAATGGTGGCAAAGACTTAGGAGCAACATTAGAAACAGCACAGCCAGGAAGGCAACAATATCACTGGATCTGTATAAATGAAACAAGTCTGTTGCCACTGTTAGCTTGTTGACCCTGATGATACTGAAGACTAGATGGCAGAATTTTTACCACAGCAACTGCAGGAGACCCAGATGTGTTCTGCACTGGTCAGATTAGACTAAATGCTCACTGCCTCAGGCTGGTTAGTACTGTATCTTAATATCACATCAGGACATTTGATCAGTGAAACAAGTTTCTCAGATATTCCACCTTGAAAAAGCAGGATTCAAAATTGGACATCTATCAAATGTAATGTACGTATTTAAAAACTATTAGTTCACGACAAATGGGGATATGTACTACATTTCATTAACATGTATTGAATACTCATTCAAATGCTTCTAACGTCAATTCCTAGAGTATTAAGGTAACAAGTCAGTATAGAAAAAGATTCCTACATGAACCCTGAAATTGAAGAGTCTACAGTTTCAGCTTTGTAGTATTCCTAGTTACAGAAGCTAGATTTTTAATTTTTTTTTTTTTTTTTTTACAGCAAAATACATTAGGTTTTGGGTTTTGATTTCCCCAGTAACAACATAGATCACATTTTTATTCAGTTTTCATCCCGTTCTTAATGGATTACAAAAATATGTTCCATTTAGCAAATTTTTCTTTAAAAATGTGGAATCATGCAAAACTCATCAACAAAGTTGTAAATTTACAAGTATTATTTCTATGATACAAAGTAGAGTCTACTGACTATTTAGGAGTAGCCTCTGCATGCATTTAAACTGAGATTCTAGCACTTGCATGCAATTCTGTTAAAATTCTGAGTTGTTTTGGCCAGCCAGTTCTCTAGTCCGGGGCCCATACTTGGACTTCAACACAAATCATTCATAACTTCGGCAGAACAAGACAACAACACAGAATAGATCTGGCTCACCTTCTAAATTTTCCTTTTAATTTTTGGTCAGTGAATAATGGAAAAATGATAGGTTTAGTGACTGATTATTAACAAAGAACATAAATAAGTGCAACATGTGTAGTTTTACTAATTTCATCAGTTTTGACTATTCAGAGTGAGTGTTTCTATTCACTTTCCAATTAACTCCCAGCTTTTTCCTAAGAATTATATTTTGGGTAGTGATTTTTCTTTTTTTTTTTTTTTTTACTTTTCAGAGCCCTGAAAAATAGCCATTCACAGTTAATTTAACTATCAGCACAATGTATAATAAGCTAGTCTTACTGAAATGCATTCGTTTAAAACAATACTGAAGGAGCAAAAATGGCTATATTTAAAACCTCACTCCAGAAAAAAAAAAAAGACTTATGTTGTAATAAAAGCTAAACCAGCTTATTTTATGTTAAAAAATATTGATTAAATCATGAACAGGAAAGAAGTTCACATATCTGAAAATGAAATATACAAATGATGTGCTTTTGTGAGTGGCAGCAGGAAGAATATGCCAAAAAGTTGTGTTTAACCCATTTCTCATGATACACTTAGAAAAGTTATTTAACTCACAAATAAATGCTGATAATTTGTTTCAAAAGCATTTTGTGCATGACTTGAAGACACTAGGGCTTGTCAATATATATTAATTGTATAGCAAGTTATAAAATGAAGCTTCATTAAATTCTGTTAGGTCACATCAAAATACACTCATACCAAATAAATTCTTTCATTTCATTTTGTTTCTATGGGATTTGGGAAGCTCAGTTGTGCTCAAGAAACTGTATCCCTGTAAACAGGTTAGATACTAATGTCTTCTTTATTAGTCTTCGAAAGAAGTAAATCTGAGACCTCGCCTACTCAGGTGAAAAAACAACTAAAATCAAATCAAACAGTTTATTCACAATTGACCGTTTCATGGAAAATCAAACCAAGCAAAAGGATCATTTTAAATCAAATAACTAAACTTGTAAACTCAGAGTAGAAATAGCTTGAGTTTAACTCAGTCTTAAAAATATTTATTTTACTTTTTTGTTATTTACTTGTATTTGACCGAACTAACCTGATTCCATCCTTAGGTAGTTCTGAACAAACTGGCATAGATATCCATTTACTTATTTCAGATTTTATCGTAATCCTATTGTTTTCAGAATCCTTTAAAATTATATAAAAAGCAGCAACACTATAATTTTGCTTACTTTCTCACTTACTAATAAGATCCAACTTACGTAATCAGCTGTCTATACCAGTGGTTAACAGAAGTATGGCATTTTCTTCAATAAAGCAAGAATTATATTGGATGGGGAAAAGTTGAAAGCTTTTCCTCTAAGATGTGGAACAAGATGAGGATATTCACTGTCTCCACTTCTATTCAACATAGTCCTGGAAGTAATTAGGCAAGAAAAAGAAACAAAAGGCATCCAAATAGGAAAATAAGAAGTTAAGTTATCCCTGTATGCCAATGACATAATCTTATAGAACCCTTATTTTTATTTTTTAAAATGTTATTTGTATATATTTCAGGAATATAAGTGTAATTTTAGGGCATTCATCACCTGAATAATATACATTGTACACATTAAGTAATTTCTCATCATCCAACCCTTTCCCGTACCTCTACCCTTCTGGTTCCCCATTGTCAATCATTCCACACTCTACTTTCAAATGTACACATTATTTTGCTCCCACATATAAATGAGAACATGAAGTAGTTGTCTTTCAGTGTCTGAGTTGTTTCACTTAAGATAATGGCCTCCAGTTCCATCCATGTTGTTGCAGAAGACATGATTTTATTCTTTTCGTGGCTAAATAATATTTTATTGTGTATATATACCACATTTTCCTCATCCAATCAGCTTAAGTTAATTCTATATATTTGCTATTGTGAATAGTGCTGCAGTAAACATATGAGTGAGGTATCTTTTGATATAATTATTTCTTTTCATTTGGGTAGATAACCAGTTGTGAGATTACTATATCGAATGGTAGCTCTATTTTTAATTCCTAGAGAAATCTCCATTCTATTTTTCATAGATGTTGTACTAATTTACATTGTCACCAACCATATTTAAGCATTCTCTTTTCTCCATATCCTTGCTAACATGTAGAGATTTTTTTGTTTATTTGTTTTGTAATAATAGCCATTTTGACTGGTGTAAAAGATTCCACCAAAAACTGTTAGAAATAATAAATTCGGTAAAATTGCAGGATACAAAATTAACATATCAGTAGCATTCCCATAGCAATATATCTGAAAGAGAAGTCCAGACCTGGAACCATAAAAATTCTAGAAGGTAACATTGGAAAAACCCTTCTAGACATTGACTTAGGCAAGGATTCCTGACCAAGAACCCAAAAGCAAATGCAATAAAAACAAGATGAATAGCTGGGACCTAATGAAACTAAAGAGCTTTTGCATGGCAAAAGGAACAGTAAGCAGAGTAAACAGACAACCCACAGAGTGGTAGAAAATCTTCACAATCTCTACATCTGACAAAGGACTAATATCCAGAATCTACAATGAACACAAACAAATCAGTAAGTAAAGAACAAACAATCCCATCAAAAAGTATGCTAAGGACATGAATAAACAATTCCCAAAAGATATACAAATGGACAACAAACATATGAAAAAATGCTCAACATCACTAATGATCAGGGAAATGCAAATCAAAACCACAATGTGACACCACCTTACTCCTGCAAGAATGGCCATAATCAAAAAATCAAAAAAACAGTAGATGTTGGCATGGATGTGGTGATCAGGGAACATTTCTACACTGCTGGTGGGAATGTAGACTAGTATACAACCACTATGGAAAACAGTGTGGAGATTCCTTAAATAACTAAAAGAAGAACTACCATTTGATTCAGCAATCCCACTACCGGTATCTACTCAGAGAAAAATAAGTTATTACATGAAAAAGATACTTGCACACACATGTTTATAGCAACACAATGCACAATTGCAAAATCATGGAATCAACCCAAATGCCCATCAATCAACAAGTGGAAAAAGAGAAACTGTGGTATAACTGTGGCCATAAAAAGGAAGAAACTAACAGCGTTTGCAGTGACCTGGATGAGATTGAAGACTATTCTTTTTTTTTTTTTTTTTTTTTTTGAGACGGAGTCTGGCTCTGTCGCCCAGGCTGGGGTGCAGTGGCCGGATCTCAGCTCACTGCAAGCTCCGCCTCCCGGGTTTACGCCATTCTCCTGCCTCAGCCTCCGGAGTAGCTGGGACTACAGGCGCCCGCCACCTCGCCCGGCTAGTTTTTTGTATTTTTTAGTAGAGACGGGGTTTCACCGTGTTAGCCAGGATGGTCTCGATCTCCTGACCTAGTGATCCGCCCGTCTCGGCCTCCCAAAGTGCTGGGATTACAGGCTTGAGCCAGCGCGCCCGGCCAACTATTCTAAGTGAAGTAACTCAGGAATGGAAAACCAAACATCATATGTTCTCACTAATATATTGGAGATAAGCTATAAGAACACAAAGGCATAAGAATAATACAGTGGACTTTGGGGACTTGGGGAGAAGAGTTGAAGGGGGCAAGGGATAAAAGACTACAAATACGGCGCTGCGTATACTGCTTGGGTGATGGGTACACCAAAATCTCACAAATCACCCACCACTAAAGAACTTAGTCACGTAAACAAATACCGCCTGTGCCCCAATAACTTATGGAAAAATAAAAAATAAATTTAAAAAGCATCCCATTTACATTAGCTACAAAAAATGCTTAGGAATTGGCCAGGCACGGAGGCTCACGCCTGTAACCCCATCACATTGGGAGGCCGAGACTGGCGGATCACCTGAGGTCAGGAGTTCAAGACCAGCCTGACCAACATGGTGAAACCGTCTCTACTAAAAATACAAAAATTAGCCTGATATGGTGGCACACGCCTGTAATCCCAGCTACTTGGGTGGCTGAAGCATGAGAATCACTTGAACCCAGGAGGCAGAGGTTGCAGTGAGCAGAGATCATGACACTGCACTCCAGACTGGGTGACAGAGCAAGACTCTGTCCTCTGTCCCCCCGCCCACCCCCCAAAAAAGGAATAAATTTAACCAAAGAAGTGAAAGGTCTGAAAACTGTAACACATTGATGAAAGCAATTGAAGAAGACACAAATAAATGGAAAGGTATTCTGTGTTTATGTATTGGAAGAATTAATATTTTAAAATTCCTACACTACCCAAAGCTTTCTACAGTCAATGCAATCTTTATCAAAGCACCAGTGGCATTTTTTACAGAAATTAGAACCACAAGAGCTTGAAGACCCAAAATAATCGTGAGCAAAAGGAACAAAACTGGTGTCATCATACTACTTGACACCAAAATGTACTACAAAGCTATGGTAACCAAAACAGACAGTGCTTGCATAAAAACAGACACACAGACCAATGGAATAAAAGAGAGCCCAGAAATAAATTCACAGAATTATAGCCAGCTGATTTTCAACAATGGTACCAGGTACATCCAATGGGAAAAGAACAATCTTCTCAATAAATGGTGCTGGAGAAAATAGATATCCACATGCAGAAGAATAAAATTAGACCCTTATATCAGACCATGTACAAAAATTAATTTGTAATGGATTAAAGGCATAAGTGTAAGACCTGAAACTTTAAGACTACTAGAAGGAAACATAAGGGAAGTCTCCATGACTATGATCTGGGCAAAAATTTTCTGGATATGACCTCAAGAGCACAGGAAACAAAACCAAAAATAGACAAATGGGATTACATCAAACTCAAAAAGTTCTGCACAGTAAAGGAAAGAATCAACAGAGTGAAGAGAAAACCTAAAGAATGGGATAAAATATTTGTACACCCTACATCTTATAAGGGCTTAGTAGCCAAAATATATCAGTAACTCAAACAAATAAATAGCAAGGAAACAAATAACCCAATTAAAACTGAGCAAAAGATCTGAGCAGACATTTCTCAAGAGAAGACATTCACATAGCCAACAGGTATATGAAAACATGCTTAGCATCATTAACCATCAGGTAAATGTAAATCAAATCCCCAGTGAGATAACTCAAACCTGTTAGAGTGACATCAAGAAGACAAAAGATAACAAGTGTTCCTGAGAATGTAGAGAAAAGGGAACCCTTGCATACTGTTGGTGGAAATGTAAATTAGTGTAAACATTATTGAAAACAGTAGGAGTTTTCTCAAAAAGTTAAAAATAGAACTAACATATGATCCAGCAGTCCCACTATTGGGTATATACTGAAAGGAAATGAAATCAACATGTTGAAGAGATATCTGCACACCCAAGTTTAATGCAGCACTATTCACAATTGCTAAGATATAGAATCAACCTAAGAGTTCATCAGTAGTTGAATGAATAAAAGAAAAAATGTGGTATACATACACAATAGAATACTGTTCATCCGTGAAGAGAATGAAACCTGCCATTTGCAGCAACATGAATGAACCTGGAGGATATTAAGTTAAATAAGCCAGGCAGAGAAAGAAAAATACCACATTACCTCACTTTATGTGGAATCTGAAAAGTTTGATTTTAAAGTAGAGAATAAAATGTTGGTTACCAGAAGGTGGGGTAGTTAAGAGAGAGGGAAGATTGTGAAGATATTGGTTAAATAATATGTATTTACAGTTAGATAGGAGAAGTAAAATCAAGAGATCTATTGTACAATATGGTGACTATAGTTAATGATGATACAGATTGAGTATTCCTTATCCAAAATACTTGGGACCTGAAGTGTTTCAGATTTTGGATTTTATCAAATTATGGAATGCTTGCATAAACATAATAAGGCATCTTGGGCATGGGACCCAAGTCTAAACACAAATTCATTTATGTTTTATATGCACTTTATACACATAGCTTTGGGGTCATTTTATACAATAATTTTTAACAGTTTTGTGCATGAAAAAATGTTTGCATTAAATTCTTATATGTTCAGTTTTCCACTTATGACATCATTTCAGTGCTCAAAAAGTTTCAGATTTTGGAGCACTTCAGAGTGTGTATTTTTGGATTAGGGATGCTCAACCTGTATATTGTATTCTTGAAAAATACTAAGGAGTAGATGTTAAATGATAACATGTGAGGGAATGCATTTGTTAATTAGCTAGATTTAACCATATCACAATGTGTATGTACTTCAAACCACCATGTTGGACACAATAAATACATACAATTCTGTATGTTCATTTAAAAAATAAACTTGAAAACAAGAATTTTACAAATTTGATTTTGATTCTGGATTTTTTTTAACTTAAATGCAGGCATATATCTGATCAGGGCTAACAGAATTTAGCAAATCATTGTAAAATCTTTTTAGAAGTAGTAAAGGAATAAGTAAAGGTATTGTCCTCCTTTTTTTCTTAGGAAATGTTTAGATTGGTCCTTAACTTTGTTTCTTGGTACAACTGTAGAATATAGCTGTTGCATACATAACTGCTTCCAAATAATGTGGGGTTCTTGTTACATTTTAGAGTCTGATTCAGTAGGTTTGGAATTGTGCCTGACATTCGACACCTTTTTTTTTTTTTTTTTTTTTTTTTTTTTTTTTTTTCCCCGACAGAGTATTGCTCTGTCGCCAACGCTGGATTGCAGTGGTGGCTGGAGTGCAGTGGTGGGATCTCGGCTCATTGCAACCACCACCTCCTGGGTTCAAGCGATTCTCCTGCCTCAGCCCCCAGAGCAGCTGGAATTACAGGCGCCCGCCACTGCACCCAGCTAATTTTTGTATTTTTAGTAGAAACAGTGTTTCACCACGTTGGCCAGGCTGATCTTGAGCTCCTGACCTCAAGTGATCCACCCACCTTGGCCTCCCAAAGTTCTGGGATTACAGGCGTGAGCCACCACGCCTGGCCAATATTCAACAAGCTCATATATGATGGTGATGCTGTTAATTGGTAAGTACCAAGGGGAGAAACTGACAAAGTTTTCTCAGTATTGGTGGAAACCCTCACTTAAACCTAGATAGCATTTAATGATTTCGGTTAGTGGTGTCCTATCTTTAATTTAGCAGATTTTTAACTGTTATCTGATAACCATAGTAAAGATTATGATACTAAAAGCATATGTTTTAGGGTTTAACATCACAGGATTTTAAAATCTCTGTTATAGCTTTGGACAAATAACTTACTGAATCTCAGTTTTCTTATCTGCAAAATGTGAATAATTATACCTACATAATACTGTGTTGATGGTTTATTCAATCAGAAAAAGCATCTAAAATGCCCCACAATTATCATGTGAATTTAGAAGTACTAGATTCCTTCTACACATCTACACACAGGCACACACATTAACACATACACACACAGATACACACACAAACAGGAGGGAGAGAGGGTGCTGTATAAGGAATCCACAAGATATACAAAATGAATCTGGTATTTCTAAATTTGCATAATACTTGTTTAGATGCTTATTGTGTTTTAATAAACCATCAACCCAGTATTATGTAGGTATTATCACTTGTGTGTGTGTGTATATTCAGACACATCTTTTTTCAACATCTTCAATGCTGGAGCATTGTGTGAGCTCGAACCAAGCTAAGAGAGGGAGGTCTTCAAAATTGTAAAACATATGTGCTCAAGTGAGCACAGGCATCAAAATGAATTCATAAGTACCCTTTAAAATGCTGCATGTCATCTACCTGGTTATGGCTTTTGGGAAAAATTCTAATTTAGATCCCTTTCCAAGTGGCACACCATAGTGCTTTGCAAATGATAGACTCAAGAAGGAATAAATATATTCCTGCTGAAAGTTTTGTCATGGGACAATTTTCATTTTACATAAATGGAAATTCGTTTGGAAGTGACAGGGAGGTTAATTTTAAATCAATTCAAAAGCTATGAATCCCTTTTGGTAACTATTACGTTTAGTTTAAAAGAACTCTGTAGGCTAATTATAGATACCATGTTAAGCTTTCGTTGGGCATGTATATGGGTGTGTAGTTCACATTCTCAGTCTTTATTACTAAATTTTTAAATACAAAAATTAGTTCATTTTAATTAACAATAAAAAGTACAAGATATATCAAAATTGAGCAATACATATTTTCATTTGGTACAAAATGTGACATATATCATGAAAAAATTTTAAACCAGAACAGTAAGATGTTCGATATTTTTAATATATTCGTGCCCACTTCACAGTAGAAATGAAATGCCATAATCTTCATGTATAATAAATATTAAGTTCATTCCTATATTCAGTTGCTATTGTCCAGTGGTGTGAAAGTCCTACTTCAAAAAGATGTAGCAAAAGAAAGATAACTGGCAGGGCACTATGGCTCATGCCTGTAATCCCAGCATTTTGGGAAGCCAAGGTGAGTGGATCACTTGAGGTCAGGAGTTCAAGACCAGCCTGACCAACATGGTGAAACTCCATCTCTACTAAAAAAATACAAAATTAGCCGGGTATGGTGGCACATGCCTGTAGTCTCAGCTACTAGGGAGACTGAGGCAGAAGAATCGCTTGAACCTGGGAGGCACAGGTTGCAGTGAGCCGAGATTGCGCTACTGCACTCCAACCTGGGCAACAAGAGTGAAACTCCATCTCAAAGAAATAGAGAAGAGAAAGAGAGAAAAATAAAGAAAAAGAAAGAGAGAGAGAGAGGGGGAAGGAGGGAGGGAGGGAGGGAGGGAAGGAAGGAAGGAAGGAAGGAAGGAAGGAAGGAAGGAAGGAAGGAAGGAAGGAAGGAAATGGAGTGCATTTTATATTATTTGGAAACCTTATATTTGACTCCTCTAAAATTCAGAAATGGTTTTATATTGTACAACCAATTCCCTCAAATATTTGGTAATGGGGCTAACATAGTCTATCCTTACTTCAAAGTAGTCTGGGTTTTTGCTCACTGGATACATGAACATGTTGAGATATTTAATCACTACTTCTTGTGTCATACTTCCCTCTTTCTGTCACAGATGGATGGGAAATGAGCTGATAAAATATACATAATTCATAGATAAGATACATTGAATAATATTACAAATACATGTAACTGGAAGAACAATAACAGTACCACTCTGTCCTTCCCCACCAGTCTCACCATTTGGGAGTTTTTGCTAGGAGAGAAAAGTGGTTAATCTTCACTTAGCTTCTCACCTTAAAGATTACAGATCATTCTGCCCTGGTGTTTGATAACGCCTCCAAAATAAAGAAAAAAGCTTCTGCCAGCTTTTTGTGTAGGCAAAGTGTGGCCATCTTTGTGGTAGGTGGTTCTGTAAAGGACCTGCTATTTATGCCTCTGGTCCCCACCCCACCCCACACCAAGGAAACAGTTTGAAAGAGGAAGGAGAGGCGGGGTGCAGTGGCTCACACCTGTAATCCCAGAAGTTTGGGAGGCCAAGATGGGTGGGTCACTTGAGGTCAGGAGTTCAAGACCAGCCTGGCCAACATGGTGAAACCCTGTCTGTACTAAAAATACAAAAATTAGCTGGGTGTGGTGGTGCGTGCCTGTAATCCCAGCTACTTGGGAGACTGAGGCAGGAGAATCACTAGAACCTGTGAGGCTGAGGTTGCAGTGAGCCACGATCACGCCATTGCACTCCAGCCTAGGCGACAAGAGCGAAACATCGTCAAAAAACGAAACAAAACAAAACACGAGGAAGGAGAAACAAAATACTGGTACTCATTTTGCTTAATAATATAAGTTGGCCAGCTTAGCAAGTTTTGCAAACTTTGGAAAATGTTTCTCTTCCTCACTATGAATTAGATTAGACTGTCCTTGATAATTAATGGGGACCCATGGGAGATGGTGCTAATCTGGGAGGAGCAGATTATATTCTAAGGGTACAGGCTCTTGGATCAGGCTATGTGGGATTAAATCTACCATTGACTAGCTGTGTGACCTTGAGCAACCTTGAGGTTGCTAGGTGTGTATCACCTCTGAGACTCAATTATGACATCTATAAAATGTTGATAAAATAAGTCCCTAAATGATTAAATTGTTATGAACACTATATTGCTGTATGCCATTGAATCTAAGAAATAATAAATTGCAAGATAGACCATTGTGTGTAAGACTAACAAATTTAAAAAAGGTTACCCCTAAACGCTATACACTAATTATTTTAAGACACAAATTGATTTTAGAAATGTTAAAATGTGAAATGTCATCTCAGAACAAATTAAATACAGTAGTTCATACTGATGAGTTGCTTAGATCAATACTTGGCATATAGTAAATATGTTTCCTGTTATGGCGTGGAATTTTCCTGAAGGAAGGTAGTAATTTCCAGCTTGAAAATGGAGGCCTTTTAGAAAGGAAGCCCGTAGCCTTCAATAGAAAAGAGTAAGAATAGGAACTGGTGCATGCTCACAAAAAACGTTGTGTAGGGGGTTATTTTTTTCCTGCTTTTCTGCTACACAACACAAGACCAAGCCATTGTTAGTGTAGAGTTTTGCATTTCTTGATCCCTGATGGAATTCTCTTAGTTACCCCCAATCCCAACCCTCCAGTAAAGGCCAGTATTCCTACAGAACTCTCTGATGGAGTTGTGGGGATTATAAGGGTGAGCAGTAAGGGGAGGAGAGCCTGCTCCATGTTTGGTGTGGGGCTGAAGCCCACGCTGAGGGGCAGCAGCACACGAGGAAGAGCCATTGTCCAATAAATGGGTAATTGTCCAGTAAATCCATGTGGTGACAAGCTTAGTGAACAGTGGCCTGGGTGAAAGAACCACTGAGAGTGGCCAAGAGGGATCTAAACCCAGAGAAGTGATTACCCAATAGACTTCTAACTTAGGAGTAAATATGAGAGGCAAAATCTCTTTTCCCAGAATTTTACCAAAAATTGACTCTTGCAATGGCAGAAGTGGCTAATACTTAAGTCACGTAGATGAGAAAATTATAAGACAATATACACAATCTAGATTGGTGTTCACTGAATCATGTCAATGCGTTTGCCACATTTCTTCTAAAAGAACATTTTTCATATTTTATCATTTCTGAAATCAGTAGTAATAATTATAGCTAACACACACAACTTAGTGTGTTCTGGGTGGTATTCTAAGTGCATTGTTGGTATTAAGTCATTTGTAACTCATTGAGTTAGCAACAGTTATTATCCCTCATTTAACGGTTGAGGAAACTGAGGTGTGAAAAATTTGCTTCTCCAAGGTGTCACACATTCACAAATACACACACACACACACACACACCCTTCTATTAAGTGGTAGAGGTCGGCAGTATGATCCTAACCATTGCATGCTCTTACTATTTTACAAGACCGTATGATCTAAAATCTTTTGGTAGCTTAGAATTTATGTACCCTTAAATATGTACACCTACTGTGTACTCACAAAAATTAAAAATAAAAAAATAACTTAGGATATCTGTTATGGTGGTTAAATTGTGCCTGTAGTGCAATTCCAATTTACGTTCCTACATCCTGGGAACTCGGAGAACCAGTATAGAGTGATGACAGGAAGCAAGGGCTCTGGCTTCACACCTGCATTGGAATCCAAGTTCTGACACAAACTAAGCAAGCTTGAGCAACTTTTTAAAAGTTAAACATTTTATTGTCAAAGAGTTGTAGAGTGAAGAATAGTTGTAAAACATAATATAAAAGATCCTATGTGAAATATCCTGTGTGGCTTTTACTTGGTTATCCCTAATTATAATATCTTGCACATTATATTCAAACATTATAAGAAGGATTTTGCTCCAATTAACCTGTCTAATTCAGATTTTCCAAGTTTAACTTATACTCATGTGTATGTATATATTTAGTTAAATGCAATTTTTGCACATATAGATTAGTGTGTCCACCATGACAGTCAAAATGCAGATGTTACATGACCACAAAGATCTCTCCTGTTAACCTGTAATAAAAACATCCAACTTCCTCTTGTCACCCTGTCTCATACCTAACCATTAATCTGTTCTTCATGTCTATAATTTTGTCATTTCAAGAATATTATGCAAATATAATTGTATAGTATTTAATCCTTTCGAACTAGCTTTTTCAGCCAGCATAATTCCTTAATGATCCATCTAAATTATTGCATATCGCCATAGTTTGTCACTTTTTATTACTAATATATATTGTTGATTTATTTATGGTTGTGGACATCCCACAGTTAGTTTCACCATTCACTGATTGAGAGATATTGTTGTTTACAGTTTGGCGCTGTTATGAATAAAATTGCTGTGAACACTAGTGTACAGGATCTGTGTGAACATAAGTTTTCATTTCTCTGGGATAAATGCCCAGGAGTGCAATTTCTGGACTATAATGGTAGTTTCATATGTTGTATTTATGGTGTCATTTATTTTTAACTTCGTTTTTAATTGACAATTAATATTTGTATATATTTATGGGGTACAATATGGTGTTTTGATATATGCTTACAATGCAGAGTGATTAAATCAGGCTAATGAATCTGTTACCTCATATTTTTTGTGGTGAAAACATTAAAACCCACTATTTCAGCAATTTTGAAGTATATGATTCATTATTATATGTTATGGTCACCACTATGTACAATAGATCACTAACGCTTCTTCCTCCTACCTAACTAAAAATTTGTAACCTTTGATCAACATCTTTCTTTCCCCCATAGGACCCTTCCCCCATTTCTCTGGTAATCTTCATTATAATCTGTATTTCTATGAGTTCAGCTTTTTTAGATTCTGTCCATCATCAGATGAATAAATAATTAAAATGCAGTCTATACCTGCTGGGTTCAAGCGATTCTCCTGCCTCAGTCTCCTGAGTAGCTGGGACTACAGGCGCCCACCACCATGCTCGGCTAATTTTTGTATTTTTAGTAGAGAAGGAGTTTCAACATGTTGACCACGCTGGTCTCAAACTCCTGACCTCAAATGATCAGCCCTCCTCGGCCTTCCAAAATGCTGGGATTACAGGTGTGAGCCACCGTGCCTGGCTCCTTTAGCTTTTAAGAAGAGAAAGAATAGAAAGTATGCTTACAATCAAGTGAAGTTGAACTTGAACTCCTAGTTAGAGGATGGTTCTAATGTTAATTCACGTAAAGGAATTGTGATTTTTTTTTTTTCTGTTCCCACTCCAATCAATTTTTCTCCCATACAGAATATTCCCAACTCTTCCTTCTTGAACCTTTGTAACATTACTGGCATTCGTTTCTCTTATCCATAAGCTCTAATCATCCAGTGTTTCTTGTTGCTGTTATTATATTGAACAAATATTTATTAGATCGGTCAGGAATAGGCAGAATAAATAATTTTGTTTAACTTTCATTTTTTCCTTCTCTAATGTACTTCTTTTCTTTATGTAGATCTAAGTTTCTGACTTACATCATTTTCTTTTCCTCTGAAGTCCTTCTTTTGACATTTCTTGCAAGGCAGATCTACTGGCAGCAAATTCCCTCAGCGTGTTTGTCTGATAAAGTTTTCATTTCTCTTTTGCTTTTGAAGGATAATTTCACCGATACAGAATTTTAGGTTGGTGGATTTATTTTTTCTCTCAAAATTTTAAATATTTCAGTACACTCTTTCCTTGCTGGCATGGCCCAATCCATTTTATGCTCTTTTTTCTTCCGCTCTGTCACTGTGAAGTTGACCCCTATAAATTGCATTTCCTTAGCTCCCTTGGCGACTAGTCCCCTGTTGGTTTTGGCCAATGGAAGGCATAAACATAAGACAGAAAGGCAGAAAGAGAGCAGATCTGGGACATTTCTTTTACATTGACCTCCACTCTCTTTGTGCCATATTTCTCACTATGGCAGCTTATATCCCTAACTATCCTGTTAAGAATATCCTCTATGGCTCTATCTCTTACTGGACTTAGAAAATCCTACTTCCTTCACTTGACTCTTCAGGCATGGTAAGGCCAGGAGAGGTATATCACAATTGCCTACTGGAGGTTGTCTCTAGAAGCCTCAATAGCCCCTTTTGGTTTCTTTAAGCCCATTCACACCTCTGAAAGTAGTCCCTTTGTACTGTTTTATTGAACCATCCATGTTGAATTCTATTTCTTGCCAGGGACATGGCTGATAAAGGGAGATAAGAAAAATCAGTAATTTCTCCCTTTGAAGTAACAAAGTATAAGATGAAAGTGAATGAAATTCATAGTTACTTTAAGAAAATGTGTTTGTGTATATATAAACAATTTCTATTTCTCATGGCTATATCTGGTGGGTTTTAGTACAGAATACTCACTAGAACTTGAGATTAAAGTTTGCCACTCCATACTGATTTGCATATGGACTGTTCACTCAAGAAGTAAGGGTTGAAGAAATGTGGAATGTCTTATCATTTAAATCAAGAATCATATAATGATTCAACTGATGACAATGTACTCTATGATAAGAGCCCTAAAGTTGTGCATATGACTGCTTGTGTATGTATGTGTAAGTCACTCCACGCACATACACACTTCACCCTTAAGTTCCGAGTTTACAAAGCTAAACTAAATTCAGTTACTAAAAATATCAAATTTGTGTAATTTTCATGTATTTCTATGCAAGCACATCATTACTGAAAGGCCCTATTATACTGTTGCAAAACATTCATGAAGTACCAAGGTGCCTGATTCCAACTTTTTTTTTTTTTTTTTTTTTTTTGGCTATTGTGTTTCTAACGTAGCACATAAACTAGCACATTTTCTCATGATACTTAACTAAGGATACTTTTTTTAAAATCTAGAGTATTACATGATCTTTGCATACCTACCTCTTAAACTGATTTGTTTTGGATTCTGGAAAACTTAGCACCTTGGTTAAGTGACTTGTGAAGAAATTTTGATATACACATCCACCTCACATAGATCTAATAACTATGTGTTTGGCTAGTATTTTGTGGAAACAAAAAATTAAAGAGAAAGAAAAGTTGGATTCCCTAAGAATACTACATCGCATAGAGATTGGGTAATTACTGGAGACAAAAAGGCCTGTCAATAAAGGTCAAATATATGCAACTTCCTCCTTTTGCTGAAAATCTGTTATTCCATTAGATGTAATATCTAATATCCATTAGATATTAAAAGAATATTGTACTTTCCAATAATTATATTGTTATAATGCAGGGGATATAGTTCTCAACAATGACTCTACATCCTCAATATATGATGAAATAAAATATATATTTATTTAAAAATGCCTTTAGGGTTTTAAGATGCTTAAGAATTCATTTCTTGTTCACTTTTAAATTTAGTGCTCTTAGTTCTAAGAATTTGTCGTCTGTTTTATGATACAGGTTAATATTGCAATATAAGCAAGGACCAGTCTTCATTTTACAACATGTATCATAAAACTGTAGGCTAAAGAAAAGTAATTAAAAAAACGCTCTGATGTATGACTTTAATGTAATTAAAATATATTTTGCACTGATGAAAAATTATAGGTCTCTATCAATTCTTCTATAAACAATTATAACCTTATTACTTAAAATTATTTCAACATCATACTCATATGGTATATATTTAGCTATAGTCATTTAAGTTTTTAAAATCTGCTTTCTTTTCTAAATCATAATTTTAGACCTTTTGCTATGTTCACATTCTTTGTGTAATCACATGCATAACAGACAATAACACATTGTAAATATATTAGAAATATGAAAACACAATCTAATCTCAATACAAAATATTGTTGAAAAACACAGCATGATAAAAAAAATTAAAGAACTTATAAATAGAGAGATATACTCTGCTAATGGATTGGAATACTCAACATGGTAAAGATGTCAATTACCTCCAAATTAATCTATAGCTTTAATGCATTTCTACTAAAATACCAACAAGGTCTTTTTAGTAGACTTGGACAAGCTAATTCTAAATTTATATGGAAAAGCACAAGCCTGATAATAGCTAATGCAATCTTGACAAAGACGAATAAAGTGGGAAGAATCATTCCACTGAATATTAAGGCTTATTATCTAGCTACAGTAATCAAGACAGTGTGGAATTGGGGGAGAGATAGACACATAGTTCAATGCAATAGAATAGAGATTCCAGAAATAGACCTGCGCAAATATGTGCAAACTAATTTTTTAAAAAGTTGTGAAAGCAATTCCAAGGAAGAATTTTAACAGCCTTTCAATTTCTATAGCCTTTTCAACAAATGGTGTGTGTTTTTTCTAAACGAGTGTTGTTTGATCAAGTAGACATCTAAAGGCAAAACAAACAAACAAAGCCCACCCACAAACATATAAGTAAATAAATAGAGCCTCAACTTAAGTCTCATGCCTTATTGCAAAATTATCTCAAATGTCAAATATAAAACATAAAACTATAAATGTTTTAGAAAAACATACTAGGAGAAAATTTTGTGACTGAGGCAAAGACTTTTTACACTTTACACAAAAGGCACAATCCATAAAAAAGAAAAACTGATAAATTGGACTTCATTAAAATTAAAACTTTTGACCTGAAAAGGATCCTGTTAAGAAATGAAATACAAGGTACAGAATGGGAGAAAATATTTTCATATCTGTTGCAAAAACAGGGGCTACATATAAAGAACTTAGAAAACTCAAAAGTAAAAATCCAAAAATAAATTAATTAGAAAATGAGCAAAAGGCATGAAGAGACATTTTACTGAAGAGTATATAGAAATGACAAACATACGGAAAAGATATTAAATATCACTAGACATCAAGGAAATACAAATTAAAACCACAGTGAGATAAAACTACACATTTGTCAGAGTGTCTGAAATAAAAAATAGTGACACCACCACCAAATACTAGCAAAGATGTGGAGAAATGGGATCACTCGTGCATTACCGGAAAGAATATCAGTCTGGAAAATAGTTGGGCAGTTTGTTAAAAAAACAAAAAAATTGTGTATGTTTACCACTCCAGCCTGGGCAACAGAGTGAGACCCCGTCTCAAAAAAAAACAGAAAAAAAAACAACAAAAAAAAAAGCTGAAGAAATATTTTTTTAAATGGGGAATATAGGTGGAAGTGAGAATCTGATACCCTTTTTCTTTTCTAATGTATTTAACTGCTGCTCTTATCATTGCTTCTACTGAAAAATGTGTTATATTTTTGCTAACCGCCCTTCTAGGAGAAAATTGTACTCTCAGATTTCCCTGTTTCCATATTGAGATTTTATCGAAGTAGCCCTTTCCCAAGTCCTTCCCCTTTTTACTTTAAATATAGAGATTTTAACCTATTTCTAATCTTACTCTCTTCTCCAAGTTCCTAAAGGTATTACCTCAGAATATTAAAATCCTTTAATGTACCTCATTTGCTAACATGGAGAGAAAGACATGTACCTTGGAAGATAATTTGTGATAGAAAAAGCATATGCCTACATACACACAAACACATTAAACTTGGGTTCAGTAACATCATACTTCTCAGTATCCCAAATAAAGTTAACTCTAAAGATTCACCATAAGATTTTCAATACTTTAAAAATGTTTAAGGAAATATAAATGCTTTAGGTTGTTTAGACATCAATTAATTCCAGCATATACTTTAAGCACTAATCTTTAATATAATATAGATTAGAGGCTATCTTTCAAATAACCAGACTTCACAATGTTCAAACATTTTATAAAATTGAACTGAATTTTGGGACATAAACGAATATGAAACTTTTTTTATCCTCCTTTAAATTCAACCCATTTGTGAGACCTCATTTAAAGTCAAATCAAATATTTTCTCTGATTTTCATTAACAGGCTCCGACTTTCAGGCTTCAGTGAGTAAGTATATTGATTATGGAGCTCAGAAAATTTTGAACCAAATTATAAATGGTCTTTATTTGTGTTTTCTTTCCATTTATTTTAAAGCATTCTGTATTGAGATATTCAAAATAGGATGCCACTCAAAGACTCAGTCTCTCTCTCTCTCTCTCTCTCTCTCTCTTTCTTTCTCTCTCTCTTTCTCTCTCCCTCTCTTTTAAAACTATTAGAGAAAATAGCAAGTGCAGCTTCGTCTGCTACATAAATCCTCTCGAAGCTTCTCTCCTTTCTAGATGAAGATTTGATTTGTCAGGAAGCAAATGAAGCTTAAGCTTTTGGGCCCCTTTGTTTCATAGAACTCCTCAAAAATATGTTCAGAACTTTCATATAATCACATGCTCGAAAAATATGCAAAACTAAGAATAGCCTCGAGTTTTAGGCACCACAGTCTTTGAATCTTCTGTTCTTATCAATTGTTTCTTAAGATGACACATTAAACCTTCACAAAAACCTTATCAGGATGAAAACTTAACCTTGCCATGGAAAAAACTAGTGGTTTTAAGAACAGAGTAAAAAAGAATTCTAACAGGGAGGGGAATTTTTTCTTTTGCTTTTTTAAAGAAAGAAATTAGGAAAGGATTTTAATTTGAGCCTATAAGTTTGCTGAAATTGCAGTCTGAAATGTCATCCACATAGATTTATATTGTTTTCTTTACTCTTTCTTGTGTAATAATAACTTGGTCCAGGCTTTCAATAAATAAACTTATGAAATAGTTTTGAATATTAATAACAAAATGGCATTCAGAGCCTGTTTTTACAAGATTCTAAATATTTTGTTTAAACGATACTCAGAATTCTGATTTGCATATTTAAAGTTTTCCAGAATACATTATATAATCTAGTTGCAGTAGCCTTTTAACAAAAAAAAACAAGTGCAACAATTTTAAACATGACATTGATGCCACCTAATCTCCATCAGGCTTTGCAATGTGGTTTTATCTTATATTTATTTGTATACATGAAAGTCAATATCGTATATTAGGAGTCTGCAAACTTTGGCTCATAGACTAAACCCAGCTCACTATCTTTTAAAAAAAAGATAGATAGATAACTGTAAATTCACATGCAGTTGTAAGAAATAATACAGGAAGATCCTGTGTGCCATTTTACCCAGTCCCTCCTTAAGGTAAAGTCACAGAACTATAGAATAATATTACAACAAGATATTGACATCAGCACAGATAAAATACAGGGTATTTCTATCACCACAAGGATCACTCTTGTTGCCCTTTCATGGTCAGAACCACATTTTTCCTGCCCTCAGGCACGCCTTAATCTCTAGCAGCCACTAATATCTCTATATGTATAATTTTATCATTTCAAAACTGTTATATAAATGAAACCCTATATTATGTAGCTATTTAGGACTAGCCTTGTTCACTCAGCATAATTCTCTGGAGATTCTTCCAGATTTGTAATGTGCATCAACAATGTGTTCCTTTGTAGTACTGAGTAGTATTCCGTGGTATGAATATGCCAGTTTGATTAACCATTTGCCTGTTGAAGGACATCTGGGTTGTTTCCAGTTTCTGCCTATTACAAATACAGCTGCTATGAAGACTCATGTACAGTTTTTTTATGAACAAATTTTCAGTTGTCCAGGATTAATGCAATGGAATGAAATTTCTGGGCTGTGTGTTAGTTATATGTTTAGTTTTTTACAATGCATCAAACTTTTACAGAGTACCCTTACCATTTCATGTTCCCACCAACAATATGTAAGTGATCTCATTTCTCTGTATTCTTGCCAGTGTTTGATGTTGTCACTATTTTTTAACTTAACCATTCTAATATGCACATGGTTGTATCATATTGAGGGTTTAATTGGCACTTCTGTGAATTTTTTAACTTAGCCATTCTACTATGCACAGAGTTATATCGTATTGAGTTTTTATTTCGAATTTCCCTAATGGCCAATGATGTTGAACATCTTTTCATAAGCTTATTTACCATCTATGTATTATCTTTGGTGAAATGTCTCCATGTCTTTTGCCCATTTTTCTAATGGATGTTTTGTGTTTCTGTTTTGTTTTACTTTTGGGTTACATGAATTCTTCATCTAGTCTAGATACTAGTACATGGTCAGATAAATGGTTTGCAGGTATTTTTCTTGATGTGCAGCTTGTCTCTTCATCCTCTTGGCAGCGTCTTTCTCCGAGCAAAATTTAAAAATTTTGTATGTCAAATTTATCAAATTGTTTCTTTTAAGGCACACGATTTTAATGTCAAATCTAAGAACTCCTCCTAGCCTTTGATCCTGAAGTCTCTCCTATATGTTAATATTTATTGTTTTGTGTTTTACATTTAAATACATCATCTATTTGTATTTAATTTTGTATAAGGTGTGAAGTTATGTCAAGTTCTTTCTCTTCTTTTTTCTTCCCTTTTTTTTTGTCCACTTGTTCTAGCACCCATGTGTTGAAAAGACTATCTTTGCTCCACTGAATTATTTTGCACCTGTGTCAAAATCAGTTGAGCATATTTTTGTGGGTGTATTTCTGAAGTCTCTATTCTGTTCCATTACTCTGTGTGTCTATCCCAACACCAACACCACACTATCTTGATTACTGTAGCTATTTAATAAGTCTTCAGTCTGGTAGACTTGTTCCTCTTACTTCATTCTTCCTTTTCAACATTGTTTTAGCTATTCTAAATCCATTGCCTTTTCACATAAATTTTAGAGTGATCTTTCCTACACCTAAATCCCAAAAATATTGCAGAGATTTTGATAAAAATTGTGTAAAATGTATAACAGTTTGGGTAAAATTGACATTACTGTGTTGAATCTCTCAATCCACGAACACAATATATTTATTCATTAATTTAGATGTTCTATGATTTACTTCTAAAACTTTTTTTGCTTTCACCATGTAAGTACATGTGTTGTTAGATTTATATTTAATTTTTGTGACATAGTAAAATATACTATATTTTAAATTTCCATGTCCATATGTTCATTATTAATTCACAGAATGCACCTGATTTTTAATAGACTTTATTTTTGGAGAAGTTTTAGGTTCACAGCAAAATTGAAAGACAGAGATTTCCCATCTACCCATTGTGCTCACATGAGCATGGCCTCTCCCATTATTAATAACTCTCACCACAGTGGTACATTCGTTACAATAAATGAACCTACATCAACACATCATTATAATTCAGATCCATAGGTTCCATTAGAGTTTACTCTTGTTGTTGTGTTTTCTATGTGTTTGGACAAATTTATAGTGACGTGTATCTACTATGATAGTATCATACAGAGTAGTTTCACTGACCTAAAATATTTGTGCTCTGCCTAGTCATGCCTCCCTGCCAACTAACCCCTGGCAATCACTGATGTTTTTACTATCTTCATAATGTTACCTTTCCTGGATGTCATATAGTTGGAATCCTACAGTACATAGAAGCATTTTCAGATTTGCTTCCTTCAGTTAGAAATAGGCATTTAAGTTTCCTTAGTGTATTTTCATGTTTTGATAGCTCATTTCTTTTTAGCATCTATAGTCTGAATGTACCAGTTTATTTATCCATTCACCTACTGAAGAACATCTTGTTTCCAAGTTCAGGCAATTATGAATAAAACTGCTATAAACATCCATCTGCAGGTTTTTGTGTGGACAGAAGTTTTCAGCTCATTTGGGTAAATACCAAAGAGTGTAATTACTTGATCATATAGCAAGAGTATGTTTAGTTTTGAAAAAATCCTCAAACTGATTTTCAGTGGTTCTACAAGTTTACATTCTCACAAGCAATGAACAAGAGTTCCTATTACTCCATATCTTCACCAGCACTGAGTGGTGTCAGCGTTCTGAGTTTTGGCCATTCTAAGAGGTATGTAGTAGCATCACATTGTTGTTTTAATTTGCAATTTTCTGATGACATATGATGTGGAGCATCTCTTCATATGCCTGTTTCCCATCTGTATATCTTCTTTGGTGAGTTATCTGTTAAGGTATTTTGCCCATTTTTAAAATAGAGTAGTTTGTTTTCTTATTGTTGATTTTTAATAGTTCTTTGTGTATTTTGGATAACAGTCCTTTAACTGATATGTCTTTTGCAAATATTCTCTCCTATTCTGTGGCTTGTCTTTACATTCTTTTGACAATGTCTTTTGCAGTGTAGAATTTTTTAATATTAATGGAGTCCTGCTTATCAATTATTTCTTGCATAGGTCATGTCTTTGGTGTTATATCTAAAAAGTCATCGCCAGACCCATATTGATTTTCTCCTATGTTATCTTCTGTGGGTTTTATACTTTTGCATTTTACGTTTAAGTTTCTGATCCATTTTGAGTTAATGTTTGTGAAAAGTATAAAGTCTGTGTCTAGATTCACAGTTTTGCATGTGGATGCCTAGTTGTTCCAGCACCATTTATTGAAAAGGTTGTCTTTGCTCCATTATCAAACATCAGTCAGTTGACTATATTTATGTGGGTTTATTCCTGGGTTCTCTATTCTTTTCCATTGATCTATTCTGTTGCCAATAAGACACTGTCTTGGTTACTGAAGTCTTGAAGTAGAGCAGTCTCAATCCTCTGACTTTGTGCTTATCCTTCAATATTGTTTTTGTTTGTTTGTTTGTTTGAGATGGAGTCTCTCTCTGTCACCCAGGCTGGAGTGCAATGGCATAATCTCGGCTCATTGCAATCTCCGCCTCCTGGGTTCAAGCAATTCTCTCATTTTAGCCTCCCAAGTAGCTGGGATTACAGGCAAGTGCCACCACTCCCAGGTAATTTTTGTATTTTTAGTACAGATGGGGCTTCACCATGTTGGCCAGGCTGGTCTCATACTCCTGACCTCAAGTGATCTGCCCGCCTCAGCCTCCCAAAGTGCTGGGATTACAGGTGTGAGCCACCACATCCAGCCCTTCAATATTGTTTTGGCTATTCAAGGTTTCTTGCCTTTCCATATCATTTTTAGAATCTCTTTGTTAATATCTGCAAAATAACAACAAATTTTGATTGGGATTGCATTGCATTGAGTCTATAGATCAATTTGAGAGTAACCGACATATTAACAATATTGAGCCTTCCTATCCATGAATATGGATTATCTTCTGTGATTTCTTTCATCAGAGGGTTACAGTTTTCCTCATATAGTATGTATTTTGCTAGTTTTAGATCTAAGTATTTAATTTGTGGGGGGTGCTAATGTAAATGGTTACAATCAATTTTTGTTTATCTTGCATCCTGCTACCTTGATGAATTCACTTATTAATAATTTCTAGGAGATTATTTACAGATACCTTGGAAATTTTTTTTCATGCCATCTACATATAAGGGACAATTTTATGTCTTCCTTTCCTGTCTGTATGGATTGATTTACTTGTCTCGCCTCATTGCACTGGCTAGAACTTTTAGCAGTATGTTGAATAAGAGTGGTGAGTGTGTACATTCATGCCTTGTTCACAATATTAAGGGGAAAGCATTTAATACTTCACTATTAAGTATGAAGTTAGCTGTAGGGTTATGTAGATGTTGTTTATTAAGTTGAGGAAATTCTCCTTTAGTCCTATTTCTCAGACACATTGTTTCAAGATTAGATATATTAGTTTGTCAAATGCTTTTGGTACATTTATTGATAAAATTGTGTGATTTTTCCTCTATACCTGTTAATATGGTAGATTGTAGTGACTGATTTTCAAATATCGAGCCAGATTTACATCCTGGAAATAAACCCCAAGTGATTCATTAGTACATTGTTGAATTTTATGTGCTGAAATTTTATTAATAAATTTTGCATTAATATTTGTAAGGAATATGGATGTATAGTTTTCTTCTTTTGTACTGTTTTTCTGGCTTGGGTAACAGGCTATTGCTGGACTCAACATATATACTCAGAATTGTTGTCTTCCCCTCCATGTTCTGGAAAAGAATGTGTAGAATTGGTGTTAATTTTTCACAAGTTTGGCATATTTTTTCCAATGCATTTGTAGAAGTTTGTTTTTGTAGAAGTTTTTAAATTATGAGTTATATTTCCTTAATAGTTATACTAATTGTCTAGTATATCCAAATTATTGTTAAATAGCCAAACTCTAGGCTATTGAAATTGCCCATTTTATTGATTTACAGTAGTTTGTGCCTTTTGAAGAATCAATCCATTTCATCTAAATTATTAAATACTTGTGCTAAGAATTGTTCATAGTAATCCCTTATTGTCTTTTTTTTTTTTTTTTTTTTTTTTTTTTTTTTTTTTTTTTTTTTGTATTTTCCAGGCCTGTAGTAATATTCCCTACTTCATTTCTGATACTGGTAACTTGTGTCCTCTCAATTTTTTCTTTATCACTTAGCACATTGTCAATTTTATTGACCTTTTTGAAAAAATAGCTCTTTGTTAATGAATCTTCTTTACTGTTTTTCTGCTTTTATTTTCATTAGCTTTTACTCTTTATTATTTTCTTCCAGAGGTGAGAATTTTGATTACTGATTTGAGACTTTTCATCTTTTCTAGTATATGCATTTGGGAGCAGCTTTTTAAAACACAATGCTTAATTTAACTTAAATGACACTATTTTACAGTAGGCAGTACATATGGTATTATCTTTAAAACCTGGTTGTGCTATTAGGTACCTTCCTTAGACAAGAGTCTTCAAACTTATTCAAGTTCTTCAATTAGCAAGTCAATTAAAATGTCAGCTTTTCTTTTAATATACCCAAGGTATAATCTATTTGAGGGCAGGGACCTGAAGTTGTTAGCTCATATCATTAATGTAGAAAATCTGGCCCTAATAAATGTTTCATAAATAAATATACTTTTATTCCATGGACCAGTTCCATTGTTTTAAATGACAATTTGTTACTATGGTCATCCCATAGTACCAAGGTTCATAATTTATTTTAGCATACACTTGCAAAGAGATTTGGTTTGCTCAAATCTCAAAAATTCAAACTTTATTTTAAATTTTATGATGATCTGGATCATAAGTTTCTTTATTTCCCTCTCGTGCCTGTTTCCTTTTTTCCAACTGATATCATTAAACTCCTATTATACCCAATGTACTTTTGAGAGCTAAAATTGTCAACATAATATAAATAGCAATTAATTCTTAATATCAAGAAGTTTACAGCTGAGTAGTAAAGGTGCATTCATATTGTTAGACCCAACTACAAGTGGTAGTGAGGGGAAGCTAAAATAAAATCTTCATAAAGTAAATTTAAACAAAGCCCAGAAGAATGAGGGAGCATACAATACACAAAGGATAAAATACAAAGAAATTGCAAGTAGATATAATTTTATTCACACAACAAAATGACAAGCAATAGTGATAAAGTAACTAAAAAGGAAGACACAACTGTTTTGGTGGAGGTTGCCTTCCATCAGGTAAGAAACACCTCAAACATACACCCAATTTATTTATCACACACGCAAAAAGGGAGTAAAGCTACGTGCTCAGAAAACATGTATGATGAATTTTTGAAATAATCTGAGATATAATAGTAGGAAAGCACATAACATAACTCAAGGAAGTTCAGAGATGTATTGTAGGGTTGAAAATGAAGGCAAGGGCTACATTGCATAGAATCTATTCATCCTTGATCATATTTTCTACAAGGTATCACACTAGTACTGAGTATCCTTCCACGACTGAAATGGTAGGGGTGAGCCTGCTTGCTAAAAATTCTTCTGTTGTGTTAGTGGCAGTGGCTCCACTCCTTACTACCACACCCATTTTGCAATTCTCTGCCCTGTTTTTTGCCCTGGAAAGCTTGTTTCTTCATTTGTATCACCAACGCCTCTTGTGCACTAACTTTCAGGAAATTATATAACACCAGCTGGAGATCAGAGGGAAAGGAAAAAAAAGGTTTGGATATTTGTGTTCCACTTCACATATGGCTCACTAAGGTCCTAGTAGTGTCTGTCCTTTTCTATTGTTATTCTAACATTATTCCTTCACCTTGACATATTAGGCCTGGAGGTTGAAATAAATTGCCTCTCTTGCTGCTTCCTAGGTGACTCATCATCCCTTATTTGTTCTCATCAGCCTTCCTATATGTTTGTCCATAGTTCTTTCACTGAATTATTATCTGTTAAATGCTTTTGAATCTGCCGCCTATATTTCCTACCAGGATCTTCACTAATACAGAATAAGAGATACAACTATTAAAACATGTTACTGATTCTCAGCTCACTAGCATCAATGCATTTACTTTCTTTGTACTCATAATACCTTTCTTACATGCAGAAATCTTTTAAAATCTTCATTAATCCCTATACATGTACCTCATAAAATGGTTGGGAATCAATCCACAAAGTAAGGAGTCATTATTTTCACAACACGGGCAAATTAGTTTTGAGTTTTGCTTATATTTGATCTTGACTCTGTAGATAGTACTGATATGTAGTACCAAGTCCTGAAATCAAATCATTATGCAAATGTCATGGGCTTCATTGTTTATGGAAATGTGAGTTAAGATCTATTCTCACTTTTATGAGTTGTAGCTCTTTTTTTTGTCCAGTGGAAAAAAAATCTGAACATTTAAAAATGAACTCACAAGGTTCCAGATATCCATTTACTAATTTTAACGGGAATTAAGATGGTGTCAAGTAAAATTTATTTACACACACACACACACACACACACACACACACACAAATCTCTAAAGTATCAACCATAGGTGGAGTGGGGAACCTGGACCTTCATTCCCACCTGACAACAAGGCAGCACACTTCTACCTCTATCTTCCACCAGAATAGTCAGAAGGGGACTAGCTAAAATAGATTTAAATAAGATCCAGAGTCTGATAATGTAATATCACAAATGCCAAAAAAGAAAATCTCAACTGGAATGAAAAAAAGATAGTAGTCACTTATACTGACATGACAAAGATGGCGGAATTATCTAGCAAGGATATTAAAGTAGCCATCCTGAAAATTGTTGAGTAAGCTATTTAAAACATTTTGCGACAAATAAAAAAATGGGAAAAGTCAGAAAGAAATAGAAGGCATAGAACAACATGGTATTTTAGAGCTAAAAATATCATAATCAAACAAAAATGTTCAATAAATGGTGTCAACAGTAGAATGGAGGTGAGGAGACGGGAAATCTGTGTGCAGAAAGATAGGACAATAGAAATTACACAGTCTTAACAAGAAGAAAAATAAAGTGATTTTAAAAATAAAAATATTCTCAGTATCCTGTGGGATTATAATAAAAGATCTATAGTTTATGCCATCAGAGTTTCAAAAAGGGAGGGTATTGCTGAACAAGTACTCAAGCACATAACGATCAAAAAATACCAAATTTTTACAAAATTTAAAATACAAAACCCTACAGATTGAAGGAGCTGAGTAAGCAGGATAAACCCAAGGAAACCCATGCTTAAACGCATCATAGTCAAATGTCTGAAAACTAGTTATATTAAAAAAAAAAAAAAGTCTTAAAAACAGTGAAAGAGAAAAGACACTTTATAGGCAAAAAAGTTCAAATGACAGAGGATTTTTTATGTGAAACCATGAAAGCCAGAAGGAAGAAGTATGACATTTTTCAAGTGATGAAAGGAAAGAACTGTCAACTTCCAGAAAAAGAAGAGGAGGCAACACTTCCAAATGTACTTTATGAAGAATAAGTATTTTGACAATAAAATCAAGTAAGCACAGCAGAAAAGTCAACAAATTACAGACCAATAAAACTCATGGATATAGAGACAAAAAGTCCTTAACAAATTTTTACACATTATATTAAGAAGCTAAAGAAGAATGATCACTTGATCATATCAACTGATGGAGGGGAAAAAATGTTTGACAAAATTCAATACCCCATTTATGATAAAAGCTCTCAGAAAACTAACAATGGAGGAGAACGTCCTTAACTTGGAAAAGAATAACTACAAAAATCTTATAGCTAACACTGTAATAATGATGAAAGAATTTACACCTTTCTTCCTAATATTAGGATTAAGGCAAAGACGGTTGCTTTTAGCCCTACTATTATTCATAGTATTGGAAGTTTTAGCCTGTGCAAAAATGCAAGAAAAGTAGATAAAAGCATACAAATCAGGAAGGAAAAGTCATACTGTCTCTATTTGCAGTTGTTATGATTATCTATGTAAAATCCCAGGCATTCTACAAAGTTACCCTTAGAAATGATGAGTTTGTTAAGGTGTTAGGCTACAAGATCAACTTTTAAAAGTCAATTGCTAATCAATGAATATGAAGTTTCATTTATATAAGATGAATAAGTTCTAGAGATCTGTACAACATTGTGTCTATATGTAACAATACAACATTATAATGTAAAAATCTATTCACTGGATAGATCTCATATTAAATCTTCTTATCACAGTAAAATAATTATTAAAAGTTAATGATATTTTTGTATAGAAGCAGTGAACTACTGAAACCCAAAATTTTTCACATAATATCTTACAGTCACTCCAAAACAATGAAATACTTATGAATCTAATGAAACACTTACAAGATCTATATACTACAAACTGAAAAGCTAAGGAAGTAATTCAAAGACTTAAATAAACAGAGATATATACTGTATTAATGGAATTGGAGGATATAACATAGTAAATATATCAATTCTTCCAAAATTAATCTATAGTTTGAATGCAATTCCGATCAAAACATCAGTAAAACATTTTTGTCTATTTCGACATCCTCCAAATTGCTTGAATTCTATTTGTCTTATTTTTTCTGGTCCTAGTGCCTATAAACTAGCCCATAAACTAGCATGTTTTCCCATTGGACTTAACTACTAAAGAGATTTTTTTAAAACACCTAAGAAATATATGCCTTATAATATGGGTAACATTTCAACCAATGTGGATCACTGTGGAAAAAGGAAGTAGAAATGATCCAGAATGATTTTTCCCTAATCAATAAATTTGTGAATTTTTATACAAGTATATTACCTAATAGGCCTGTTTCTTTTTAAATTATTTGTCCTGTGAAGCTGCATTAATCATAATGCTTGGAATTATGTTAAATAATCAAACAAGTTGGAAAAATAGCCCTGCACTTCCAAAGTAATATAAAATAACGTCTTTAGGTTTCCAATTATTTAAGAATTAACTCCGTGTTCACTTTTAGGTTTACCATATTCAGTTCTTTCTAATTAATATGCCATCTATTTAATAACACGAGGATGGCTGGTTAATGTTGGAATATAATCATGGGCCAATCTTTATTTTACAACATGGATCATCTAAGTGTAGGCAAAAAAAGTAATTTAAAAAATGTGTATGAGTTCAATGTAATAAAAATTATGCTTTACATTTTTGAAAAATGTATGTCTAATTAATTCATCTGTAAACAATTGTAATTTTATTAAAATTTTCAAAAAGTAATTTCAACTTTCATTTTGAAGTGAGGTACATGTTCAGGAGTTTGTTACAAGGGCATATTATGTGATGTGGAGGTTTGGGGTACTGATGATCCAGTCACCCAGGTAGTGAGCATTGTACCCAATAGGTAGTTTTTCAGCCCACACTCCCTTCCCTCCGTTCCCCCTCTAGTAGTCCCCAGTATCGATTGTTCCCATCTTTATGTCCACTGTGTACTCAATGTTTTGCTCCCATTTATAAGTGAGAACATGCAATATTTTGTTTTCTGTTCCTGTGTTAATTTGCTTAGGATAATGGCCTCCAGCTGCATTCATCTTGCTGCAAAGGACATGATTGCATTCTTTTTTATGACCGTGCAGCTAACCAAGGAGGTGAAAGAACTATACAAGGAGAACTACAAAACACTGCTGAAAGAAATCAGAGACAACACAAATAAATGCAAAAACATTTCATGTTCTTGGATTGGAAGAATAAATATTGTTAAAATGGCCATACTGCCCAGAGCAATTTACAAATTCAATTCTAATCTTATCAAACTACCAACGTCATTTTTCATTTTTCATTTTCATTAGAAAAAACTATTCCAAATTTGTGTGGAACCAAAAGAGCCCATACAACCAAAGCAATCTTAAGCTAAAATAGTAAAGCAAGAGGCATCACACTACCTGACTTCAAACTATACTATGAACCTACAGTAACCAAAACAGCATGGTACTGGTACAAAAATAGACCATAGACCAATGGAACAGAATGGAGAACCCAGAAATAAAGCCACACACTTATAACTGTCTGATGTTTGACAAAGTCAACAAAAGTAAGCAATGGGAAAAGGACTTCCTATTCAACAAATGGTGCTGGGAAAACTGACTGGCCATATGCAGAAGATTGAAACCATACCACTACTTTCCATTATATACAAAAATCAACTGATGATGGATTAAAGGTTTAAATGTAAGACCTCATACTGTAAAAAAATCCTAGAAGAAAATCTGGGAAATACCCTTTTTTACATTGGTCTTGGCAAAGAATTTATGACTAAGTCCACAAAAGCCATTGCAACAAAAACAAAAATTGACAAGTGGGACTTGACTAAGCCAAAGAGCTTCTGCAAAGCAAAAGAAACTATCAACAAAGTAAATAGACAAAGAATGGGAGAAAATATTTACAAATATGCATCTGACAAAGGCCTAGTTTCCAGAATCTATAAGAAACTTAAATCTACAAGCAAAAAACAAATACATTCATTAAAAATGGACAAAGTATATGAACAGACACTTTTTTTTTGAGACAGGGTCTTGCTCTTAGTCCAGGCTGAAGTGCAGTGGCACTCCATCTCTTAAAAAAATGAAAGTTTCTTAAAAAGCAAAACAGGAAAAGAACTGGTTTTGGAAACTCTGCTGTTTTCCTTTTTTTGTGCAATCACATGCATAACAGACAGTAGTGCCATTAAATTAGAAATATGAATTTATCTAATCACAATACAAAGCACTGTGTAAAAAAGCTGAGTATGATGAAATAAATTAAAGATAACCTAAATATTGGACATACATACTATGTTAATGAATTCAAGGAACCGATATGGTAAAAACATCAATTCTTCCAAAATTGATTCATAATTTTAATACAATTCCTATCAAAATTCTACCTGAAAGATATTCTGTAGATAGATCTGTACATCTATTTGTAGATAACCTTATTCTAAATTTTATATGGTAAATTATAACCACACTCTTGGGCATTAATCTAGAGAAATGAAAAACTAAAAACTACTTGATTGTTTTGCAGCTTTTTTGTAGTGGCCAAACCCTGGAAACAACGAAAATATCCCACAGTATGTGAATAGTTAAAGTAACCACAGAACACCCATGCCATGAACTACTACTCAGCAATAAAAGGAAATAAGCTCTCGATGACAACTTAAATGGATCTCAAGTACATAATGCCAAAACCCAATCTCAAAAGGTTACATACCGAATCATTGCATTTATCTAATATTCTTAAAATGACAAAATTATAGTGATGGAGAATAAATTGATTGGTGCCAGGCTTTAGGGACGTTTAGGGAGGGTGACTGGTGTGACTATAAAGGGGTAGCATGAGGCAGATCTCTGTGGTGATGAAACAGGTGTTTATTTGTTGAAGTTGAGGTTGCAAAAATCTGTGATGAAATAGAAATATGTATATACATATCAATGTCAGTATCCTGGTTTTGATATTGAATTGTAGTTATTGTAGAATGTTGAATTGTAGTTATTGTAGTTAATCTTTGGAAGAAACCGGGTGAAGGGTACATGGGATCTCTGTATACTATCTCTGCAAATTCCTGTGAATCTATGAGTATTTGAAAATAACAAGTTAAAATAAATTTTTAAAAATTCTGTGACAGTTATTAAAAATGGAAATTTGAGCAAGTTCTTTTATTATGGATCTAATAATACTTACGAGATATAGTTATTCTGAGGACTAAAGGAGAAAGATAAGTGATTAAGGGACATAAGAAAGTACTGTGGTGACACAGTCTGAACTGGAATTCATTATGTTTGGTCTAAATTTTATTTTACATGCCTTTCGCTTTTCCAGTTATTGTAAACATACATTTCCACCTGGATTATAAAATCTTAAGGGAAGTATATGCATTCCACACAATGCAGAAATCATTACAGGTGCCAAATAAATTCTGATTATCATCTAAGGCTGAATGGCAATTAAATGTATCTGAGGGCATTCAGATCTATCAGGATTTGGTGCTTTAGATATTACCCAGGACACATCTTTGTTACATTTAGAATCACAGTTGTTTTTAGAAACATACACTTTAGGGTTTCTCAAAGTTGACCATGCGTTAGAATCACCAGTAAAACACAGAGTTCTGTGTCCCAACCCCAGAATTTCTGACTTTTGAGGTCTCGTGTCAACTTGCATTTCTCAGAAGTTCCCATGTGATATTGATGTTGGCTTGGGACTGACAAATTGTATTCATGCCTTGGCCTAAACAAGGGTTTATGTTTGTAGAAAACTCACAGTACAAGATGTAAAGGGGACTTATACTCTGGGCAATATTGTACCTCATAGCATAGAGGGACACTGATGCTAACATGTAGACTTAGAGCCAAATCAGCCCCACAACAATTGTTTTCATTTTTTTCATGTTGTTTTATGAAAATTTTGCTTATATGCATATTTAGACAACCACACAGAGGAAAGGAGGTGACTTAGGGAAAAGAATGTTTTCAATTAAAATTAAGCCTTATGTTTTATCTCATACACATTTTGCTGGGGAAAATAACCATGTTATGACAATAATATTCTAAAATGCAAAATGTATGATTAACTATTAAGGTAAACATCACAGTCTGACTCAATAATTTTTTTTATTTTTGTCTATTACTCATTTCAGTCGCAAGCAGTTGAATGTTTGACAGAGAAAAATGAGTCTGTCACTTTAACAAATGATACAATAAAAACACTCAAACAAAAATTTTAGTAGGGATTATTATAACTATAAAAAGAATATCTTTCTTTAAAAAATGCTACCAATGTTTTATATCAATTTGGGGCTTGCCTGTTGCATAAAAGTAATAAGGAACAAGATGAAGAAGACTTCTATTGGCAAAGAATGATTTACATGCTGAATGACATAATACAACTGCATTCACTTAATACAGAAAAAAAAGAGCCTGTATTCAGAACCATTAAATGATCATTAACTCAATGTCTACGAAAATGGTGTTTTAAGAATTGGCACCAGAGAAATGGAAGAAAGAATAATTTGTTAGTAAAGAAGTTTTATCATAATTCACAACTGAAATTTAGGATTTGAGAAAAATGTTTTTGCTCCATTATAAGAATATTCTTTATTTTAGCAGGAAAACATGTCCCACGAGACCTACACACACATTCTGCCTTCAGAATTCAGCTGCTGTGTTCTGCTGCTGCTTCTCTTATTCAGACTGTTGGCATCATCAATACATGACTTTTGCAATCAAAAATCCCAAGGGGAAAAAATAACTTTGGTAGGCAGTGGATACATAACAAATGCATAGATTATTCTGGGCATTTCTTTTTATTTGGTAGAGTGAAATTTTTGGTGTTGTTGAGAGGATAAAAAAGGCATTTAAAAGTCAATTTTAAATCGGGATTTTCTGCTCTGTTATAAATTCACATGAAAGTTACAGAAAATATTGTTATGGTTTTGTACTGAATAGTTTTTGTGTTTGGAAGGCTTTAAAAGCTAGTACTATGTCCACTGTGCTATTCTGGTTTGGATATTAATCAGAACACAGTTGAGCATTATTTGAATTCACAGAGCTTGCCATGCTGGAAGCACAACCTTATATGTAGTGACCATGGACAGTCCTATTATGGGAAACCAACTTGAGAGAGAAGGCGGGTCACTTGCTTGTGCGCAGGTCCTGGAATTTGAAATATCCAGGGGCCTCTACAGAATCCTGGCATCAGTTACTGTGTTGACTCACTCAGTGTTGGGATCACTCATTTTCCCCCTACGGGACTCAGATCTTAGAGGCAATTACCTTCAGAGAAAAACGAATAGGAAAAACTGAAGTGTTTTTTTTTTTTAAAGCTGCTGAAGTTTGTTGGTTTCTCATTGTTTTTAAGCCTACTGGAGCAATAAAGTTTGAAGAACCTTTACCAGGTTTTTTAAATCGCTGCCTTGATATACACTTTTCAAAATGCTTTGGTGGGAAGAAGTAGAGGACTGTTGTAAGTACAAAGTAACTAAAAATGTATTTTACTGTGGCATATGTTTAGTTTGTGACAAGCTCACTAATTAGGTAGATTGATTTTAAATTATCACAGTAGTTTGCAAAGAAGCATAAATGTTATATATACTGCATATATATATGTATTTATTCAGGAATATATATTTTTCATTGGGAAAACTTTTCAATAGAAATTGAGTTTATAAGTTTTTCTTTGCAGAAGAATTAAACACATGATTTCTTGATTAATAAACCACTGCAGTAATAGAATATGCAGAATGTCATTTGATTATAACAGATTATTTTGATTGTTGTGAGATAGTTTGTATATCTCAGTTATTATTTTGACTAGTTGATACTTCTGTATTTAGTAACAGTTACATAAAGGTTACTGACCTGACATATATTCTCAATTGAACTAACTACTGTATAGGAACTACATGGAGGCCTAAAAGTTAGGAGAAGTTTCTCTGACATATCATGGAGAAAATAAAGAATAAAATGAGTTGGGACGGAAAATTGAAGGATGTGAAAAGTATTGATAAAGATTTAATTGTAATGTTGCTTTCTCGCATTTACTATTTCAAATGCTCTTTTCTATAGCATACCATGATGATTATTTCAAATAATGATGTGATCTATGCTATCAAATGATCAGATGATCTCTTGGGAAAACAACATACAAACTTGAGGAACTCCTAATTATATTTAGTAGTAAATTATATTTAGTAGATGTTTCAAGTCTATTATGAGCTAGCTTTTCAGTTCAATTTTTTAGTTTGTCTTTCATATAGAAATGCAACTATTTTGTTTATTTTTAAGAAAGTCATGATGACTATTGAAGGATTTAAAAATGGACTGTGGCACAACAGTAAAAATAATATATGATAAGGACTGTGTGTCCCAAAAAGATGGGAGTTTCTCTCTTCCCCACCCATCTTTGACTTGTGGAGTATAGTTATTCTAAAATAGATATGAGAGCGATGCCTATAATTAAGAATGAAAAAATAAGTCTCTCCAAATAAGTAATGCTCCACAACTACTAAAAAAAAAAAAAAAAAGGCAGAAGTTTTACCACTGTGAAAAATTTGTGGAAATAAGTTAACATTGTCCATGTATTGAGTCACATTAAAAGCTACCAGATTTTATAATACAACATTTTGTTACATTGTTTGCTTGCTTCATAAATTTCTTTTGGTGAGTATCATTATTGCTTTTAGATTGAAAAACTATTATATTTACTATCATTACAAAAATATGCATGGCATATATCTGTTGTTTGCAATATACACATATACACGTATTTTTATTTGTCATTTTTATTTCTTTGATATATGTAATATAAATACTATCAAAATCACTAGTGATTTTATATATATATATTCTATATAATTAACAACATATACTAGTATATAGAGCAATTTTGAAAGAATATATGCAATTCTGCTGGAATGAAGCAAGGTAAACCTATACTCTGCTTTGTCGTAGAGAGTTGAAAAACTTTCAGTTCTTAGAATGTGAAGGAAGGTAATCTTTCTGGGACATGTCCTGTAGGATTTTTTCACACTGCATTTAAAAAATCATCAAGTAATGCCTATGCAACATGACAATGAGTTTGTTAAGGAAAATGGAGATATACTCAGGGCTATATTATACATTAAATTGTGTTGCTTGACAATATACTACTATTTGGATGTCTGACATTTGAATCTGGTTTGTAAATTTGCCTTAGTTTGAAAAACTTACAAAAGTACATTTTGTTTTTTAAACAGAATAGTTACTCTGTAAAAGAGATCACCGTATTGTCAAACACATTGTATTGTTTACTTTTAGAATTACTCAAATAATGCATTGTAAAGAATTATTCAAATAGTGTATGGCAAATAGATATTTCATTTGAATATATTTAAATGATGTAAGTCATCTTGAGGTCTAATAAAATCATCTTTTAGAATTTCATTTGCAGAATCTTTTAAAGACATCTTAACTATGAAAAAGAGATCGCTGATCTAAATTGTGATATACTGTTAATACAAAATTTTGGTGTATCTTACATGGCATAACGTTATGAAAAATGCAACAGAGTATGTCATATGGATGTTATTCTAAACTTTAAAAAAGACTACAAAGTGTTTTATGCATAATTACATTATTTAAGGGGAAATAGGTGTTGGTTGACACTTCTAGCTAGACAGTACTGAATTGCAAATTCATCATTTGGGCAGAGATATTAATACAGCTTCCTCTTTATTCCTATAGCATTCATTTGAAATCCCTGTACTCCACGTCATTTGCTATATATGAAACAAATTGTCAAGTTTTTAACCACTTGTGTAGTTTAATAAAAGAGATTAAAATCATTGCCTTGGAAACATCAGGTGTTTTTCAAAATTCTATTTTATTATCTTTCATCAAAATTTTATCTCAAGAGTAAAACAAAGTGATTTCCCAAACTTTCCTTCTCCTTCCACTTTCTATTGTAATATTTTTCTAACTTATTAAAAATGATTTATCATACTCTTTCATCAATTTATTCTTTATTTCATCACACATATGAGAAATACAATATTTTGGTATGAGTATATATGTTTATATATACGCACATTGATATGCATTCAAATCACAGGGTATTAAGTTTCCTAAGAGGGTCTAATTAGAAATTAACCTTTAAAGATAATTTTCTGTTCATTTTTCTAAATTTTCTATTTTAAACACACATCAGTTTTTAAGGAATTGACAAATGAGACTAATGTACGTTCCCTGTCTCACAACACAGAACAAACCATGAAGAAAGGATTTATGGGGCCTGAGGTTATACAATTGGGGGTGCTATTTTCAGAAAAATAATACAAAATTAGATACAGCCTTGGGAAGGGCCCCTCATGTAAGTAAGTCTTTAATAGTTTCTTGGGAAATCACCTCTGTATGAAGAGAAGTGTTGAGATTTAATCTTTTCCCAGTTACATTTTAAAATAAAATTGATGCTAGTTATATTTCTTTAGAGCATTTATTATTTCTCAAAGACAACCTTTTATTTAATGCAGATTAGAGAGTTAAAAGAATTTATAATGGTAGGAATTTGACATTTCTGCCTTTCATTCTGAAAAGATACATTGATTAAAGTGATGTCAAACTCAGTTAATGGAGGCGGTGCAGTTATTTGAAATATACAGGGTATGTAATTTGAAGGCACGCCAAATCACAATGACAAGGAATAATGATGACCTTGGTTTATTTTTATACAGTACATTCAGGTTTTGACTGGATTCAGAGAGAGGCAATGGTTTTCTTTCTCACAAAGTCCTGCTATAGTCCTAGGAGGTTTGTGTTCTGTTATCAAGGCAGTTGGTTCACATTGGAATATTTTGTTGGGAAGGTCATGGGCTGCAATATGGGAAATAAACCTTTTATTAAATGCGACCGGGTTTCATAGCAGAATCTCATGGAAGTATTTCCCCGTGTAGAGTGTGCTCAATGCAGTATACTGATCTTCAAAAAACAAACAAACCAAGCAAATAAATACTTTGTAGTCTTCACCTTTTCCCTACTTAAAACATCTATTAGTCAGACTTCCTTGGGGTTTCATGCTATAAAATATTGACACATGTGTGGAGTTCCGAAGTTTCATTTTAATACAGATATCAAAGTTAAAATGGCAACACCATGGGATAATTTATTATTTTACCAATTTTGGACGTTTTTTCTATTTATGTCACTTATAGAATTGTCCCTAAAGTCCTTGCAAAATTTCAAGCTCCCTCTACTTAATCCTAAAAGTGAGTATGTCTTCCAGAGATTCTGATATCCCCTTCGAATGGGAGAGTAACTCTGCTATTTGTGAATCACTTGTATACTAAATATAGTTCCAAGATTAACAGCTAAAATGATTTTGTTTATTTTTTTCATGAGACTTATAGTACAAAAAGTTTGTTTCCCTCATATATTACAGTATATTATAGCATTCAATGTGCCTTCATAAACCAGATGGCTCCTCTAGAGATTCTGAAATACTTTAACACTCAGGGCATAGCCTTTCTCTTTCCCCATTCATGATTACTTCCTTGAATATGGCCCCCCAAAAAAGACAAAAAAAAATACATTTGGCTTCAGTGTTTTAAGGGTATATAAAATTTCTCAAGCACAATTCTGATAGGCAGCAGACAAATGAGGATGAGGAAGGGAAATGGCTCTGCTGGCTCATGCTTAAAAGTGTCCTCATATACAGGGAAACAACACACCCTGGGGCCTTTTGGAGGGTAGAGGGTTGGAGGAGGGAGAGGATCAGGAAAAGCAACTAATGGGTACTAGACTTGGTACCTGGGTGGTGAAATAATCTGTACAACAAACCCCCATGACACAAGTTTATCTATGTAACAAACCTGGATTTTTAGCCCTGAACTTAAAATTTAAAAAAAAAGAAAAAAAGTCCTCATCTCATGACTATACAATGTCTACCTCATTCCCATTAAAAACAGTCCCATTAGGAACAGTACTCCTTCTTTTATAGCTCACATCTTCTATTTAGGCTGCCATTTTAAGAGATAATTTCTATTCAACTCCGAGCTCGATCTTTATTTTAATCTGATATCACTCATTCAAAATACCTGGGAATTTCAGTAGGCAACGGAACACACAGAGCAATTTTCTGGAGGCCTACAACCTCTGAAGGTGACTTTGCGTTGTATATGTAATGATAGCCCTGAGAAAACCAATGTTCTTAGCAGTCTGGATTTGGTTTAGAAATCAATTTATTCCTGCTTTCCTTTATGATCTTTTGCTTTCTCCCTCAGTACCTCACTTTCACTCTGTCATTATGTGCCCCATTCCTCACTAATGGGAAGTGGAGGAGAATCACAATTATCCTTTAATTGAAGTGGAGCTGTCATTTCCTTGCCATGCTGATAAAATGTTGTTGCTGTTGTTGTTTGTTGTTGTTCTCAAATGACTCTTTCAGACTGTTTAACTCAGTTTTTTGATTACATAAAATTTTAAGAAAATAGTTGTCCATAAATTAAAAATGTTAACAAATTGATGAATTGATTTTCTCATGTCAATTTTGAAATCTGAAATATATCTAAGACTAGTGAATAATGTGAATAATATCTAGGTCTAGTTACAATTTGAATAAAAGAATCTGAGGAAGAGCTTTGCCTTTATTTTTGCTTATTATTCATTTAAGTTTAGTTATTTATTTTAGTAGAAAAATGTGGTTGTGTCAATGAAGAGGAGGAACATTAAAATGCATTATTAAAGCCAATGCTTATCCATGTAATGAAATGAGAATGTAGATAGCTTAATGGGTTTTGAAGAGGATTAAGATAACTTTAAAGAAACTTCAAAAAATCAGATGCTTGAATCATGATGTTTTTAGTTTATATTTAATAAATATGAAAACTCTACATGGGCATATCAACAATGAGGAATTCACATATATATCATGAAGTCTTTTGCTAATTTATTTTCAACTTTTAAATGTTTTCTCTTCACTATCATGAAAAAATTGATTTTTAAAAAAGGTCAGCCTTAGCTGAGCACAATTACCATTATAGTGTCCCATATTATTTCCAATTATGGGCAAATAAAATGGTTACCCTTTAAATGTTTTTACCGTCTTCTTGGCTTTTGTTTTGTTTTGTTTTAAAACGTTCTCCCTTCTTCCACTCTGCTTTTGGCTAAGACTGTCATAGAATCAGGACTATAAAAGGGCATAAACATCAGTAGCTTTTTTCTCATTCCTGGCACTCATCTTTATTTGCACACAACTTGTCTCTTCCTTTATCAGATTACAGTAGCAATAGTACCTTAGCTTGAGCTAAGTGCTGACTTAAAGGGCAAGGGAATCAGTACACTATTACAAGTGCGGATTTTAGCCTTGGAAGCTGTGTGATGAAAAATTAAAGAAATAAGAAAGAAAAATTACAAAATCAGAATGACCCAAGTATTTTCATCAAAGGCAAATTGAGTAATTCCTTTTTATGTTGGTGCTTAAGAAGGATGTATTAGAAATAAATTGGTGACTAAGTGAACAAAATATTAACAAACTAGTTGAGTAAGTGAAAAAATAATAATCTGCAAAAATGATGAATCCCAATGACTCTCACATATTGCAAAATAGGAAGGAAAAGGGGGAATTTAGACTTTAAAGAGCGTAATCAGACGCAAGCAATGTTGGCTTGTTGGTGGTTAACTAAAAACGCTTACGGGAAGCTCAGACAGCTGGGGAATCCTGATTTAGTAGACGCTGAAGGGCAGGGCATGAGCCATGTGAACAGCTGCTGAAGAGCTAGAGGATTCCTTTGGATTAGGTGTACACACCCCATCTCTAATGGGCTGTCAGAGAGCACCAAGTTTTATCACAGAAGCTCACTTTGCTCAAGTCTATGACTTTTGCAGTGTTTTGCCTTAAATATCTGAAAATGGATTGGCTCTCAAATCCACAAATAAAAGTATCAAAATAAATGACTCTAAAATTTGAATTGTGTGGTTTGGGGCAACCCCAGTTTAAAGAAGGGACTTACAGCTGATGATTTGTTATCCATTTATTGATTCATTTGTCCATGCAACAAATATACATATAGAGTGCCAATTTTCTGCCAGGTACTGTGTTATGCTCTGGAGATAGTATTCTAAGCAAGTGAACTCAAAGAGAGACTAGCATTTCAAGGAAGATGTGCTTATTAAATACACACACACAAAATACTTGCATTGGGGATAAGGGCTATACAATAAAATACACATTGTAATAAGAATGTGTAATAGGGAGGATTAGACCAGTCTTTGAAATTGGAGAAATATTTCTGAGAAAAAAACATATATTCAAAGCAAGGCAAAGAAGAATGAGGTTAGAGTATAGTTGTACAAAAGAAAAGAGGGAGCAAAAATATCCCTGTCAGAGGGAGCAATGTTTCTGAATGTGGAAAATGGTATGGATAAAGATCTAAAAGAACAGCTTTACTAGAGTATAGTGAGTGCAGAAAAGTGTGGAACAAGCTTGCATCTGAATGTCAGATTGGGGTCCAATCATCCAGAGCCTTGAAGGTTATAGAAATTATTTTTCTCTTTATAGTAAGATCAATGGACAGCCTTATGGGTTTCAGGTAGAACACCGATGTAAACATATTTGTATTTTTTAAGACTATCACTCTGTTTTGTGTAAAAGAGATTGGAAATTGCTAAGGGTAGATGAAGGACTATCAATCTGAAGCAATTATGGTAGCTCCTCCAAGGTGCAGAAGAAGGTGATTTGGACTAGAATGGTGACAGTGGAGATGAAAGAAGTGGATCTATTCAAGATTTGTATATGAGATAGAATCAATAGGAACTGGTGTATTGCATGCTGTGTGCTCCATGAAATGCACAACTGGGTGATAATGGTGCCGTTTGCAAGAAGATTGGAAGGGAAATTGGAACAATGGGAAGGATGAGGGATGTGGATGCTAAGGTGTTTGTTTTGTTTTGTATTTTTATGTAGAGCGTGGGTATTGTGCCTAGAAATGAAGTCATTATTAGGGATTTAAATATGCAACTCATGGAGTAGATGACACCAGCTAGAAAGATAATAGAGTGTGAAGAGGAGATGGGGAATTCAGTAAAGAAGACAAAAGCACTAATAAAAAATCAGAGAAGACACATCTAGAAAAAATGATGAAATTCTAAGGAAAATAATATTTCCATAAAGAGGCCTGTTCCTTTCAATCTCCAATTTAATGACTTTATGAATGAGGATCCCACTTTTAGCATCAGGTGTCTTGGTTTCCACAGTCTCTACCATCTATTTACCCCTAATTTCCTCCCATATTGCTATTTCTGTGAATATTACCAAAATGTTGCCTTAGTAGAAAAGCTTCAATAAATATTTAAATTGTATAATGTATTCAGCTTTTTTCTGTACTCTGCACTTCCTAAAAATACCTTCTTCGGAAACCCCATCTCAACTGACTACTGTGTAATGAAATGAGCCTTCAGTGTAAAACATTTATCATAGTCTGAATTTCAATTGCTCAGTCAGAATTGTTGAGTAATATGAAAAATCATCCTTTAGAGAATACAGAATTGCATAGATATGACAAGGTAAGTTTGCACTTTATTTAATGCTATTTTAGTTGATATAGATGCTTATTGGAGAAATGTCTAAAAATTCTGGAGGACCATTAGTAAAATTGATTATCCCTATATCTGCAAAAATGGTAAAAATACCTAGGAAACATTGACATTTCAGTTTAAATAAAGCCAGAATCATAATAAAGAGATAGAAGGCATTTGAGTAATTGAATCTAATCATGGATGAATGTAATGTACTTATCAGTTAGCTCTGGAGGAAGTAAGACTCGATAGAATAGTAATATGATATTGAGCAATTTTTTTAACATTAGGTTTTTAATTACTTATAACTCAGCATTGTTGAACACCTATGTTCTCTTTGATTTTTATGAGATAGCATCTCTAAGTCAGAGAACAGACACACACATATATATATGCATAAAACTATAAAATATCAAGAAATTTATAAAGCATGGTACAAATCAATCATAAATGATTAGTTATGAATAGTGCAATTATGGACATTCTCGTTGAATAATCCACTTTTATAAATAGGCATAAGAGTATGGACATACAGAAATGTGAATTAGAGAATGATTGTAAGAAGCAGTGAGTCAAAAAGAATTAATGAACCATTGATTTCTCCTACATACACAGCTATTGACAGTACCCTGTGTGTGCATAGCACTATTCTAGATTCAACTAATCTTCAATGATAATACTGTATATACCATTTAACAAGCCTGTAATAAGTGTCAGGAACTTCTCTGAGTACATCACATACATATGTGATAATTTCCATATTAACTGTAGAAGGTGGGAAATATAATCATCTAAATTTAACAGATGAATATGTAGAGGTACAGGGAGGTTAAGTAATTTGCTTAAGGTAACTCAGCTGGTATGTGATAGAGGCATGATTTTAATGGTGGCAGGATGACAGTAGGATTAAAGATTCTTAACCAGTCAGTTGTCACAATCTCTCAGATTTTAATAGAATTCTAAAAAGGACAGAACAAAATATAAAATGGCAGGGATCATAACATCTTCTAACAAGAACTAGACATGTTCCATTGAGGATGCTCTTTAAAAATAAAACCCATTAAAATTTTGGGTTGTTTACTCAAAGCCTATAGAAATTGGCATATTATATTTTCTTAGATAAAAACTGAGTATCCTAAATAGCTCATATCCATTCTCTAGACTTGCACGGGGAGGTGTCTATGATAATATCCATAACAGTTATCTTGTTTCACAATTTTATTACTATCTCAATCTTCTTACTTTGTGAAGAGGAAAAAGATCAAAAAATAAAACTAATACAGCCCTGGTTTGTTTGTAATCATCTACAGCTAGCCATTCTTAGAGTGATCTCACTAGTTGTTCTTTTAGATTTTATTTCAGTTATACATAGGCAACTGTGCTACATGAACAAAAATCTAACAACTGGGCTAACCTGAACATGATTTAGTATTATAAAAAATGATTTACATAGATTAATGTGCCATACTATTTTGAATAGTACTTGGCATAAACAGTAGGTTATTTAAGTCACTATAATTACTGTTGCCTTTTTACATAAATAAGTTTTTCTTTTATCTTCATTATGTTAGTCATCCACAGTATGATATTTAGTTGTATATATTCATATAGTGTACACTATACAATTCTAGAGTGTACCAGTAACATGGACTATTAATATTATGCTACAAGGTAAATGACACCCCTGGAGTTAAGCAATGTGCACTCTGTACAATAACGTCACATTGGCATTCTCATATATATGATTAGAAATAATACTGAGAGTTTCTCTGGCTTCATAAGCAATTTTATTCTCATCTCATAAAGAGGTAATGAATGCACACATATCTATATATTTAAAGAGAATGTCAGAGATCGTGATGGAACAGAATTATTCAAGATGTATAAATGAGGGTGGGAGGCAAGAGGAAGTCAGAAATACTCCCCAATAATTTATTTCAAATTAAAATCCTCTTGGTTACTGGCTGGTTGTGGTGGCTCACGCCTGTAATCCCAGCACTTTGGGAGACCAAGGTGGGCAGATCACCTGAGGTCAGGAGTTCCAGACCAGCCTGGCCAACATGGTGAAACCACATCTCTACTAAAATACAAAAATTAGCCAGACATGGAGGCATACACCTGTAATCCCAGCTATTCGGGGGGCTGTGGCAGGAGAATCGCTTGAGCCTGGGACGTGGAAGTTGCAGTGAGCGGAGATCTCGCCACTGTACTCCAGCCTCGGTGACAGAGTGAGACTCTGTCTCAAAAAAAAAAAAAAAAAAAAAAAAGTCTATTGATTATCATGTGTGTTTCCATGGTATCAATTGTTTAGTATTGTCCAGTAACTGACTAGGATATAAAACTATCAGGATAATATAAATTTTAACTGTTATTTAAAATGCATCATCTTAACTGTAAGGTTATTGATCTTTGGATAAGCTATAGAAATAAGCCTTAAATCAAAAATATATTTCAGAGACCCAGTAGGTTAATATGTAGCACTACTCTTTAATATTAAATATACATTGTTTTTATAATTTTACTGCTAAAATGACACTAAGATGTGTGATTATATAAAAATAAGAAATTGTTAGAATTTATTTTATTTTTAATCAATGCTGATCTATTTTTCTAGTGTATGAGATTAGATGAGGTTGTATGACATACCACTTGTCTAGGAAAAAATAAAGTCTTTATGACAGTGCGGTGAATGAAGTAATTAGCTCATTTCTTTCAATATTACTAGTGTGCATAGATCTCTCTTTTTGTCTATCTATCATACACAGACAGAGGTGCACATACATACACATTACCTGGAAATTAAGTGGTTTACATATGAAAGTTTTTGACTTTACTGATATTGTAAGATGAGTAACATGATAACTAATACAACACTGAAATACATTTTTCCATTTGAAAAGTGTAAAGAACACTACAACACGGTTGGGAAAAAACAACTTATTATGTTCAAATGTCATTCCCAATTGTAATAAACATATAATTATTTGTTATTAATTAAGCTGTTAATAATAGTATTTTGATATTCAACATTAGCAGTAACTGTGTTGGTTTCTTTTTTGATAATTTTTTAAGAAAATTAGATTATAAATTCTGTTACAGTAAAAATACAAAAATAAAGCAAAGTATTATCTTCTTTCTCTTATATGCATCAGTTGGACAAGACACTGAGATTGTCTTTTTTTTTAAATTGCACGCTTTCATTATTTTTCTATTCAAGCTTCACCCTGCTAAGTTCAAGTGAAGTAGAGGACTTCATGTCTCTAGAACCAATTAATGAAATTTCTTCTTCATCTTTCTTGAGCTTGCAGAAGGTCAATAGTGACTGTTTTCTCCCTTCTTAAAAATGTTGTTTTCTTTGTGATCTGTGCACTGTCCTCTCGTGGCTTCGCTACTACTTTGGAGGGTGTTTGTGTTCAGTCTGCGTTGTAGACTGATCCTCTCTTCTCAGCCTTTAAAAATTAGGTTTCCTTGGAATCTAGTCCGAGTGTAATTCTCTTCTCATAATAATCTCTTCCTTGACCATTGCACTTATGTCCACAGCTTTATTAACACCTATATACAGATAACTAACCAAGTTATACCTCTAGCTTAGATTTCTCCAATGAATTCCAGAACTGTGATTTCAACTGCCTGGGTGGCATCTCCATTCTTATGTGATAAAGTCACCTCCCTCTAAATGCCCTAAGCAGAACTTTCTCTTCACACCACAAAACCTGCCTCCTTCTCATTGCTTTTCTTATCATTGAGTGGTGCAACCATTCACCCAGTTTCGCAAGCCAGAAACATATCTCATCCTTGAAACTCTGATCTTTTTTACCCAGTTATTTCTAAATCATTGCCAATCACTGTGGGTTTTATCCTCTAATATATTTTCATCCACATCTCTTTATCTCCTCTACTATCATCCTAGCCCAATATATTTTCTCTCACTAGGAATACAGTAGCCTTTCCGTTCCAGTTTCTCTGCATTCTCTCTTTCGTATTCTTGATAATCCACTCTCTAAAATTCATGCAGTCAATTAAATTTGAAAATACCACCACTTGTTTAATAATGTTAGTAGTTTCTCTTGGCTGCTAGGAAAGCCAAACAAAACAAAACAAAACAAATTTAAAAATCAAAGCCTAGACACTGCCTACCTCTCCTATCTCATTTCCCATCATGTTTCCTTTGCCTCACCCCCTTACTGGCTTTCTTTTTGTTCCCTGAATAGGTCTAACTTTTTTTTTTTTTTTACTACAGGACTTTTGTGTATGCTTTTCTATTTGTCTAGAATCTCCCCCTTTCCCCTTTTTTACCTTGATGACACCATTTTCCACCTACAAGCTTACCTCTGGATAGACGTCAGAATCCCCTAAGTACATCAAATTTTCCTACCATGTAACATCTGTCCATAACACATAGCACTGTTATGATTCCATATGTATGTGACTAATTAATACTTGCCAGTCAGATTATGTGGTAAGTTCTATGAACCAAGACACCTCAACTGTTCTTGCTCACCACATTTTTACCTGGAACCAAACACATTAGGTTGCCTGATACATATTTTTAAATAAGTTACTTGATGTGTAATGCTTTCATGAGCATAATTACTGATGTTTACATATAACATGTTATAATAATGATATTTTGATTGCATTTTATGAAAAGTTTATATGACAAAGCACTTTCATTTTGGTTAAAGCTTCAAATATAAATAAATAATAAAGATTTGCTTTTTGTCATTGGGTGCTGTTCCCTTTTTTTGATTTTCCATACTGCTTTTCACTTGTGGTTCTTGGTTTTGTTTTGTACTGTTTTTAACCCATGTCCTTTTTCTTTCCTTAATCTATCTTTGTAAAGTCTCAAAGAACTAGTATCTAGAATATATAAATATCACTCAAAACTCAACACTAAAACCAAAAATAATCTTAGTGAAAAAAATGTGGAAAAAATCTTAATAGACATTTCACTGAAGAGGGTATACAGATAGTAAATAAATGCATAAAAAGATGCTCAGATTCACTAGTCATTAAAGAAATGCAAATTAACACTACAATGAGTTATCACTGTATACTTATTAGAATGACTAAAATTAAAAAAAGAAAAACAGTGACAAGCTAACACTGAAAGCTAACAAGGATGCAAAGGAACTGGGTCTCTCTAATATTGCTGATGGGAATGTAAAATGGCACAACCATTCTAGAAAACAGTTTAGGAGTTTCTTGTAAAATTAAACGTGCAGTCACGATACAGCCCAGCAATTGTACTCTTGATATTTATCCCAGAAAACTGATATTTATGTTCACCCAAAAACCTTGACATGAATGCAGTAGCTAGAAACAAGAAATAGCTCAAGTATCCATCAACGAGTGACTGTTAAACAAACTGTTATATATTCATACCACTAAATACTACACAACAATTAAAAGGAATGAACTATTGATACTCAATATTCACAACTCCAATGGAGGTCAAGAGCATCATATTGAGTTAAAAAAAAAAGTCAAAAGGTTAAATACTGTGTTATTTCTTGTATATAACATTATTGAAATAGAATTATAGATATTAAGAACAGATATTGGCAGCCAGAGGTCAGGAATGAGGCAGAGGGTATGCTACACAATGGTGCCACAACGGAGCCTCGTGGTGATGGACCTGCTCTATATTTTGATTATGGTGTTTGTTACACAAAGCTACACTTTATAATGTCGAATAGAGCTTCACGTACACACACACACACCAGAGTCACACAAGTGCATACATGTCTATCTGGTAAAGCCTGAATAAGCTCTATGAATTATAGCAATAATTTCCCAGTTTTTATATTGTACTATAGTTTTACATGGTATCAACACTGGAAGAGGTAAAGTGAAGTTAGCACAAGATGTTGTTGCATATTTCTTTGCAACTTCCTGTGAATCTATAATTATTGCAAAACAAAAATTTGAAAAATGCAGGATTAGACTTTTAACAAGCTCTTGGTTTTCTGAAAGCTAGGGTATCATTACTAAATCTAATAGAGGATAAGTCTTGTAAATTAGTAAGTCCATCACTCAAGGTACAAAGGATGGTTTCATGCTAATCTGCTAGAATGCAATCCGTTTCTGTTATATGGGAACATGCATCATTTATTGAATAAAATATCCTGATTGAGACTGTATTCTATATGTCCTACTTTGTAACATAATACGTTTCAGGTTGTTTATGACCAAAAAGTCTATATGACAAGCGCTAGAAGTTATGCTGGTCCACGGGCATGGTAACTTGACAATGCCTGAGACTACTTCGGTTTTAAACTTGCCTCTACCTACAAAGGCAAGTAATCCTGGACAAGCCAATATTTATTTAACTAGTATCAATTGAGAGCCTGCCATATTTCCAGCATTGAGCTGAGCATGTCTACCACTGTCCTCAAGAGGAAATTAGGAAAAATAATGCCCCTTCACAAGCTTACTTATTGTTGGCTTTAAAAAGGGAATACATAAAATTTCTTGGTGAGTGTCGAAGTGTTGAGAATAATTTTTCTTTGTATTAACTTTTATTATTAATCATAAATAACTAATGTACATAACTCTAAAAGATAAATGTACATTTAGATACCAAATTGTATAAACAGATACATAGATCAAAAGACTACCTCTGATTTTATGTTTGTATGTGTGTGAATGATCTCCTTGCTTTTAATCTGGTCTTCACAAAATCCCACCCTGTAATTGCTGCCCCCGTTGAGTTTCTAAAACAAATCAGATTGTGTGCCTCCAGCTTAACATCCTTTAGAGAATCTTCTAGCTTCAGGGTAAAATCCAAGGTCCTAACATCCAAGGTCTTTCACAGTATGGCATCTGCTCATGTCTCTCACCTCCTGATCTGCTATTCCCCACCAGGAACACTTCTGTCTAGATATAAAATTACTTTGGTTCAGCAAATAAAATAACTTCGGTTCATGTAATTTTATGTTTATGACTTGTTCCCACTTCTTGGAATGTTCTCCCAACAACCACTATCACCATGTCTCTTCCACCAATGACTATTAATATTATTTTCATCTTTCCTTATAGAATATTGTTTAAAAGAATTCCTTACTACCCTAGGTCAGAAAATGGTGTCCCTGATATGTGTTCTTATTGTAAACTCACCGTGGATAATTCTATACAAGCAAGTATATTATATCCCCTATTTTAGCTGTCAGTTTGCTTCTCAGCTTCTGACTCACAATCTTGCTCCTTGAGAAGATAGCTTGTGCTTATTATATGTGGATTAATTGTGCCTAACAGCTTGTAGGTACACAAATGAATGACTACATACCACAGCATTTATCTGACTATTGTTTAGTCATGACATCACTGTACACATATCTGAAACTCAGGCATCATTCAGATTGGAAAAGCCTTATGAATACTGGCATGCATTATTTTGCGCGCGCACACACACACACACACACACACACACACACACACACACAATAGAACAGAATGGGATAAGCCTAAGTAGATACTTTTTTGTCCTGTGTATTCAATATATTGGAAAAATTATAAACCTTAGACTAAAATGTTGGTTGCTTAATTTGGATGATTCATATAATCCATCGTGCTTTTGGTTATCTGTGTACTTTGTTTTCTCTATTTCTTTCCTAGTCTCAAAGGAAATGTCCAAGTTAAAAAAGAGCCCCAGTTTGTGGGGATTCCTTTGAGGAGTTACAAAGCTGAGATATCTTAGGAGATGCCAAAATGATACAAAGTGGTGAAGAGGTGAGGAGAGTAGGAATTTAGAGAATCACTTCTGCTCCTACAGTGCATGCTGCCTGCCAGGGCTGCTGTCCTTTGAGGTGGGCACAGGAGCTCTAAGTTCAGTGGGTGTCAGAGGACAGATTACTGAGAAAATGAATGGTTGGCTGGGACTACCTCAAAGACAAGTGTTTGCTCCTGCTTGAGCTATTGTTGGAGCTTTCCTGAAGGAGACTTAGAACAGAATGTCCATTCCAGAGAGTATTCAGTTTCAGTTTGCTGCATTCCTAAGCTTATTTTCCACCCTGGGAGCTGGCCACAAGGATTGGAAATCTTTCATCTGTTTTAATCTGGGATTGAGCTCATTTATAAAAGGAAACTTAGTTTCTGGGTAAATATGTGTGCACAAGCATGGAGCTCCATACAAGTATGCCCAAATTCAAGGTGAGAAATGTTTATTGCATGACTCAAACACATGGAATTGAATGGACTCTGAAAACAAAAATAGGATCTACAGAGCCAATTTAACAGCCTATTCATTTTTATTATTTTTGCACTTAAATGTTGGTAATATTTTATTGACCAGTGAATATGAACTGTATTTTGTATATTATGTTAACATATTATTCATGTGATAATGAATTTTTAAAAATTGGTGTCTTGAACCCTTTCAATTTCCAGAGTATTACAGAAATCCTAGATCTGGTATGCACATGCATTTTATGAGAAAACCTAGCTTGAGTGATAACATTAATTTACTGAAGTAGTAGGCCCTCTGACCTGATTTTATAATAAAATTAAGTTTCTGTAAGCTAATAAGACTATAGTAACTTTTTCTTTAATATTTTATCTTTGAGGAGATTTGTTAAAGAGGCTTTTATATGGCATGACAATCTACTTTGACTTACAAAATTTCAACCAAAGAAAAGATGCGATATAGTATCTTTTATCTATGATGATTTTTATGATGATAGTTCCATAATTAATTTTTTTCATAATGAAAGTGTATATTATTGTACTATCTTCAACTAAATTAGATTATATAGCCCAATTTTGATCTTCATATGCCAAAAGCAAAGAATTAACCAGCCAGAAAACAATCCAGGCCTTATATAATATATTGTGCCTAGATGAAGCTTATAGGCATTCTTCTGCCTGGGGCTCACATTGTAGAAATGTGATGTGCAGTTTTGGAAATTGAAAATACAGACTCTGATTGAGAAATGGAAAAGAGTAGAGTTCTAATTCATGACATCTAGAAATCAAGTTCTACCACTGAAAAATTAATTTACATATATTCATTATCTTTTACAGTGAATGATAATAATAATAAAGACAATGAAGATAGCATCTATATAATTTGTTTTATAAAAACGATGGCAAAAAATATATTACCATTCTCACTTGTCAGATGAGGTAACTGAGTCTATATTATTTGAAATATAACTTTAAAAATTATATTATCTCTGCTACTAGATTATATACTCCTGGATGCTGCAAACCACATCTTCTATGTGTTTATATACTCATAGAGTTTAGAATATTACCTTGTACTAGGAAGAAGTTTTATGAATGTGTTTTGAATTAATTAATATCCAAAAGTGATGGAAATAATTGTAAGTTACCTATACATTTCTTTTGTTTCAAACCATTAGATGATGATACTTAATTTTTTGGATATAATATGATGTGGAAAGACTCTCAGATAACTTCAGAAACTAGAATTCTGCATACATACGCTCAGATTTCTAAAATTGACATATGCTATCAATTCATCCCGCAGGCCAGATATACAATTCATTTGAGTTTGCATGTGCGTTTTAATTGTTCACATTAAACTATATTCATAGCTACAAGTTCACTTTTGGAATCTTGGGTACTTAAACAAAAACATAGCCTTTCTAATAGAAGTATAAAAAGGATACTAATTGATGAATATGCCAAGTATCTTTCCAATTGCAGGAAACCATTAAAATTGTATCTATACACTGTATCTCTTTTATCAAGTACTGTAACAAAATCAATTGCTATACATATTAAAATATTTATGTATCTGGTATGATTACATTAGCTTCAGAGTAGTTCCAAATTTAATTTCTCATTGGAGAAAAATGGAGTGAGAAAGTTGTACATAAGAGAGAATTTTTTTTTTTTTTTTTTGAGACAGAATCTTGCTCTGTCGCCCAGGTTGGAGTGCAGTGGTGCGATCTCGGCTCACAGCAACCTTCGCCTCCTGAGTTCAAGTGATTCTCCTGCCTCAGCCTCCTGAGTAACTGGAATTACAGACATGCACCACCACACCTGGCTAATTTTTATATTTTTAGTAGAGATGGGGTTTTGCCACGTTGGCCAGGCTGGTCTTGAACTTCTGACCTCAGGTGATCTGCCCGCCTCAGCCTCCCAAAGTGCTGGGATTATAGGCCTGAGTCACCATACCCAGCCAAGAGAAGAAATTTTACAGTTAGAATTTATTTGGACACAATTTTTCTTTAAAGTAAAACTCAGGTTTCATAGTGTGTATGTGAATGTATCTGTGTGAGTGAGCACCTGTGTATTTGTGTACTATAAAAAGATGAACACAGGAATTTAATAGCGTAAGTTGTAAGGTAAGAGTATTGTCCAACTAAAATAGCTAACTTCGGAGATGTGAATTACTTTTTGTTGGTGGGTATGATTTTAACATTCCCTTGAATTTATTATTGTAATATCTGCCACTAAAAGAAAAAAAATCATGGCTTAGAAATAAATTTAAAGTAACCAAGATCATTGCTATATAAACCAGAATTTAAATGGAGGATTTTTGAACCATTAGGATATATTTCCCCTCTAGCTTAAATTCGAAAACTGATGAAATTTTAGATCTCAGCACATTTAATATGTCTAAACAATGCTCATTTGACTGCAAAACCTGTGTATGTAATTTCCAAGGGCCAGAAGTTCAGTATTTGAAATTAAATTGTTACATATTACTGAGCATTAGTCAGAAATATTATAGCATCTGCTCCTTCCTCTGTTCTAAGTTAGGTGTGTGTTTTTTGTTAGTGCTCAGCTGATGAGTACAAATACGCATGCAGCATGAGAGCAGAGCATTCATTTCATTGACTGCAATTACTAACATGGTTTTTGACATCTTATTCATTGGGAGAGTGTCTTTTAATGTTAATTCGAATGAATGGGAATACTTTCACATTCTTAATGAATCTGCTCATAGAGTAAAATAAAACGTGACTGTTATGCTTTGAAGATCAAGAATCTTCTTTTAAACAAAGGGGTAAAAAAGGCCAAAGGTGAAATGACATTCTTCATGCTAGTTCCAACACGAGTATTTTGATGAACAAGAAAAAAAGCCTTCTTTAGATGTAGGCAAACTGGGTGATTTGACATTCCTTCCTCTTAATTCCCAGGGTATTTTGTCTGTCTTTCTTTAACTGCATATGCAATTCTTGTCCTTTATCCACTGTTCATAGGTCTGTTTCTCACAATAGGCTGTGAGTTTATTTACACAGTGACTACTGTTACATATCGCATGTACTAAGTCCCTAGTGATTGCTGCTTAAGGATGACTGAATTGATAGGTCCTAGCATGGCTGATCTCTGACATTATTCTTGTTTGGTTTGGGTTTTTGTATGAATGGTGGAAAGAGAAATGACTGGCTCTGAGCAACATATTACAATGAGTTTCTACCATCCACTCCGCACCTAGTACTAGCTTAGACAGTGAGCAAAATAAAACAATAAAGCGGGCCAGGTGTGGTGGTTCATGCTTGTAATCCCAGCACTTTGGGAGGCCAAGGCGGGAAGATCACTTGAGGCCAGGAGTTCGAGACCAGCCTGGCCAACATGGTGTAACCCCGTTTCTACTAAAAGTACAAACATTAGCCAGACGTGGTGGTGTACATCTGTAATCCCAGCTGCTTGGGGGGCTGAGGGAGAAGGATCACTTGAACCTGGGAGGCAGAGGTTGCAGTGAGCTGAGATCGTGCCACTGCACTACAGCCTGGACAACGGAGCGAGACTCCACCTCAGGGGGGAAAAAAAAAAAAAAACTAAAAAAGCCAATAAAGCAAACTATGTGTTGTCAAGAAGTATTTATTTTTACATCTTGAATTTTTAAAGGGGAAGGTTCAGACCTATTTGTTAGATGACTAATAATATTTGTGAAAACTCTTGAAGACCAATTAAATCAGAACATAAAGGCACACCAAGTGCAGATTGTGTTTAGAGCCACTGTTCTAAAAGCAAGTGTAAGAGGGTTGCAGTTATATCCCAGATAAGAGCCTTAGGGCATTAGGAATGAAAAAGAGAAAATGCAAACAAAATATATTTAGATATTTAATTAGTAAAACTTATTTTCACACGTAATGAAGTGAGAGATAAAAATAGTAGAGAGAAAATCATCAATGTTGACTTCCTGATTTCTTACTAGGGCAGTATAGGTGTGTACTATATATATATAATATAACATATATTATATATTTTTGTACTACTTCCTTTTATAAATTGGACAGAAAGCTTATATGTGTAGAAAGATCAATGTTTTTTCAAATGTCCAGCCAATTATTTAAGTACGTTACGGTTTGTAATCTAAACTTATAATTTAAGTTTAAAGAAAAACATTAGACCAAATATTTAGCCATTTTGATGTAGCCAAGTTTATGCTTCAGGAGAGTTGCATAGTTATGAATTGAGCTCACAGAAATACAAATACACACTTCATCATAGTGTGATATCCAGCATGGATGGGGGGCAGTTATCATAAATCCTGTCGAAGGTGAGGTTTGGAATGTAAGACAGATTTTATAATAATAATATTTCATCTACATAAAACAGTCCATTTCCTGGACTAGAGGGATCGTGATACTATAGTTTGTTTATCATGACTACAAACAGAACAGAAAGTAATATCCTTCAACAGGGAAGAGAAATTAATTAGAATATTTATAGATTATATATAAATTATATAATTTATATATAAATTATAAATAATTTAGAACAGTCATTAATTAGAATATTTGCAATTCCTTTGTGTAGAACTATTCTTTGTTAGCTGAAATAAAGCTCTCTGCCTTGATTACAGTTATCGTTTTGTGAAAATATTGAGTGAGTTTAGATTCCTAAAGGAAATTAGAAGTTGAGTAAAATGTACATTCACTTAGAAATTTCCTTGCACTGAAAGATGCTGATTACTATAAATGAAGATAGGGAAATGTCATTCATTTAAAGAGATTACTATAGGTAACAAGTTTAAAATTAGCCTTAACTTATAAGGTGGAAAATATTTTTTCCTGCTAGAGACTAATGCCAACTCCATGATGTATGTAAGGTCATGTTATCGGGACCCAGCTTATTGTTGCTTCCTCCTATCCTACCCTTCTTGTCTCCTACTCCTAACCCATTAGCCAAAGACTCCTATGTACGGGCCCCCAAACTATCATGCTTTCATGTTGTCAGGGATAAGTCTTCCTGAAATTACCCTCCTTCTCCTTACCAATCACTTAATTAATTAAAGCCTGGTTTCCACTTCATCTCAGAAAAATATTATTTCCTAACCCCTCTCACCAATCTCCATCGACTCCACCAATGGAGGTTAGGTATGGTTTTAAAGTGTTCTCATAGCATAAGTTCATCAAAATGCACAATATCTTTCACCATATTTTGTCAATTTATTTACTTTAATATTAGAATACAAATATCTTGGCATGTTTATCAGTGTTACCCGGACACTGTTATTTTATTGTCGTGTTTCCCAACTCTCCCCCATACCTAGAGATGAGCATAAGGCTTAACATATAAAGTTATTTAGTTAATGCTTTTTTTGAATAAACAAATATCTAAGGGCATGTGAGCAACAGAGTTCTTTGTAACACTATGCTTACAGTTAATCATCTTTTTGTTATTGTTCTAGCAGCAAGAAGGATATATATCTATATATATATACAAAGGGGAAAATAATGATCTCAATTCAAATATAAAACATTACAAATGAATAAGGAATGTATTATTTTGCTAGCGCTGCCATAACAAAATACCACAGTAGACTGGGTTTCTTAAAAAAACATTTATTTTCTCCACAGTAGTGAAGGCTAGGTGTAATCAGGGCTAATTTCTTCCAAAGCCTCCCTCCTTAGCTTGCAGAGGCTGCCCTCTTCATCTGTCTTCTCAGGGTCTTTCCTCTGTTCCTGCCTATGTTCTAATCTCATCTTTTTATAAGGACACTAATCAGATTGGATTAGAGCTCACCTTAGTGACCTCATTTAACCTTAAATACCTCTTTAAAGACCCTATCTCCAACTATAGCCACATTCTGAGACAATAGGGGTTAGGACTTCAACAGATGAATTTGGGAAAGAGGCAATTCAGCCCATAAAAAGGAGCCCTGTCAAATAAAACAGCTTTGAGAGCAAACAAAAATAGGCATCTGAGTGAAATATGCGGGAAGAGGAAAATAACTTGGGGCTTTGCTGTTCTCTTCCCACTCTTCCTGTGACCCAACGGGATCCCTCGGAAATGGTCTTTGGATCCCCACTGCTGCTTGAGAGTATGTTTTTTTTGTTTGTTTGTTTGTTTTCCCTGAGTTACTGAGGACTGCTGTCAGTATGATTGCAGTGCAAATTGATCCTTTGTGGGAAGTACAATAGCAACTGGTAACCACAAAGCCTCAGAGGGCAAAAAAGCTGTAGAAGGGTAAATAGAAGGTGTTCCGAAAAGAGCAAAGGGCTGGAAGAATGGGAAAATGGAGAAATTAAGATATGCATTAAGAAGACTGATGATTTTTAAAAATAGTAGATGATAGATAGATGATGACAGAGAGAGAGAGAGATGGTTAAAGGAAAACTGGTATTTGGTCTGCAGTTTTGCTGTTTCACCAGCTTAACACCCTATAGTGAATAACAAGGTCATAGATCATCACAACTGCAAAAAACCTGGAGAATATTTTCCATTTCCTCATTATGTAGATGTGGAAAGTGAGACTCCAGTTCTCAGAAACAGTTAGATACAAAACTAAGACCCAGCTAGTTCTCAGCCAGTGATTTTCATATCATACCACACTGCTATACAGTTGTATGTTTAGAAAAAATCTCTGGTATAAGAGACCATGTAGTAGCTTACAATGCTTCTGTAATACCCACAGCATCATAAAGAGTAATAAATTTAATGATTGCAACTTAATGGTTCAACAATTGTATATGTATATATGTAATTATACATATGTATGCATATGTATAAAATCTACTAATACATATGTAATGCACATGTATAAAATCTACCAATTTTCTATATATGCAGAAAACAATAACAACAACAAGCAATAGTAGAGAAAACCAGGGAATTAAATCAAAATCATCACTCCCAGACCTGAAATAGATAAATTTCAAAAGCTCTTCATTACTGGCCCTTTATTTGTCCTTCCTACCTCATTTTTGGCCCCACTCGTATACCACACATTGCAACTGTGCTAAACTACCTTATTTTTTTAGAAAAGGACATTCTCCTCATACCTGCATTTGTACATTTCCCTTTTGCTTGCTTTTTTCCTCTCCTGTTGCCACGGTAAATTCTTAAGTTTTCTCTTTAAGGATCTGTTGTCTGCTTTGGATACAGTTGAGTATAGCGTTATTGTGCCTTGCACTTATGTCTAGAACAAAAATTATTCTGTTATAGAAATTACTTATTTCCTATCACTTACTATCATTTATTACCATATACTATCATACTCCAATTCACAGAAGGCAAAAAAATAAACCCCTGAATGGCAAGAAATGTTAGGGCAATGTTGGGTAAATTGTTTATGAATAGTGATTGTGATTAACATAGAGCTTTATACTTACTGGATTAAATATTGATACTTTTGAGTCATATCTCTACTCTTAGCAATAATGTTGGTGAATATTCTGTGCTGTAAGCAATGTAAATCATAGAAACATTCTAATGTGTATATGGGAATTGAATATTCAATGATATTAAATCAATGTTCAATTCATATAGATGACTCTTTTGGAAATTAAGAAATGGATTCCATTTTAATGAGTTTTCCCCAGCATAAACTCTACTTTGTTAAGTTCAGCTTAACAATTTATAATGCTCACATAGCTTTCAGATGCATACTTAAGATATATGGAAATGAAAAGCAAAATGTTGTAAACAGGAGGTGACAAGATATTTTAAATTTAATCATCATATCTTTTATAATCAACCTTTTAAAACATTTAATTGGCATTATTGTTAGAAAACTTTAGCTCTGGAAGCTAAATCTTTGGAATTATTATTGACTTGTAGACAAGTCAAATATCCAAAATAAAATTTCACCCATCATTAGCAGTAGATGTATCTAGGGTGAAATTACACCCTGGGTTATTTCAATATTCTTATATTTACATTTTTATTCTTTTCAGAGTTTCTCAAGTAAGCATTTTATTATGAAAATATTAATTATATTTTAAACGTATTTTTAGTTTAAGATGAGGAGATAGTCTTTGGTGTAGATAAATACTTTTAAATCTTTCATTGAGAAGTTCCTGAACTAATATTATCCAGGTCCCACTTCCTTAGAAAAACCTAATGTAACCTTTCCCATGTAAGCATTGATTGCTCTTTCTTGTTTCACAACATTTATGTGGTATGTCTATGGCTGTGGTATTGAATATATATTTGAACTCTGCTGGCCTATTCCCATCTCTCACAGATCCCAAGACAATAGAGATCATGTCTTACACATCTTTGTATCTCTTACAGAAAATAGATCTCAAATTCTACAGAAGTTATTGAATTGAGGGTTTGAGATGTTAGAATAAGAAAAGATAGTGGAAGGAGAGCCTACATGTAGCCTAGGCCAGATTTACAAAGGCAGTAGCTCAGAATGAGATAGGGATTCAACAAGGAGAATCAAATTATTTGGTAATAAGTTGTTGCTAATTGTGAGAGATGAGGAAAAGGGAATAGTGATAATAGACTCCCTGATAGTAATCCCCAAAGAATGCTCTATGGCACAGTAATTATTCATTATGGGCCCCCTCTGTTTGTCCCCATGCCCCCACAAAAGACTTCTTTAGTCATAAAACTGAGGGGAATGCAGCATACTAAATCCCCTTAGAGTTTCTCAGTGCAATGCATATGCAAAGATGCTCTGGAATCCTGCAGGAAAGACAGCTGCTTAACTTTTTACCTAGCTTCCCAAACTCGGTTCACCATGGAACTTCTTTAACATACAGTCAGTAAATGCGCGTTTATCTAATGGTTAATGAAGCATATTTTGGGATTCTTAAAAATGTTAATAGCTAATCACCGTGAGGAATTGGTGAGATGATGGTAACATTAACAGAAGTAGAGAAACCAGGACTAGGATTACAATGGGAGGGGAATGGGAAAAGGGCTGTTTGTTTTGAGACATCAACTTAGAATTGTTGATGGGATATCCAGGTGGGTAGATAATGAAAGCTTTTGTGATGGAGGACTAAAACTAAAGAGTTAGACTTAGAGAAAAATACTTGAGAATCACTTACATGGAGATAATAGTTGAAGTTAAAGAAGAGAATAAGATTTCTAACGGAGGGAATACACTATCAAAGAAAGGATTAGAGAACCCTGGGGGAGTGTGAATATTTGTGCTTTATTTAATTTTCAGAACCAGATCATGAGGAAAGAATCCTTCCCATTTTACAGATTAAAACAACAAAACCGAAGCACAGTGTTTAAGTAACTTTCTCAAGGCCATATAACTAATAAGTGGCAGGTATGAAATTTTGAGCCCTACTCTAAAACTTGCTCCTAAATTTGAATGTTTACATATTAATGTAAATAATATATTTTACAATATTAAATACGTTTTTGTAGAGATACAATAGCCATATGATTTTACAGGATTGTCTTTTTAATTTATGTTTTTCTTTGGAGTGTAAAACGTTTTTAATTATTGGCCTGAGAAGAAGATACAATAGATTATTTTTGGCAAATAGTGCAGTCATTCATGAGAGACACTGTATTTTCTAAAACAGGCTGATCTCTGCACAATGCTGGCTCCCTGAACATAAATCCTTGCTAGGCCAGGCATGGTGGCTCACGCCTGTAATCCCAGCACTTTGGGAGGCTGAGGTGGGAGTATCACGAGGTCGGGAGTTCGAAACCAGCCTGACCAACATGGTGAAGCCCCATCTCTACTAAAAATACAAAAATTAGCCGAGTGTGGTGGTGCACGCCTGTAATCCCAGTTACTCAGGAGGCTGAGGCAGGAGAGTCGCTTGAACCCCGGAGGTGGAGGTTGCAGTGAGCCAAGATCGTGCCATTGTACTCCAGCCTGGGCAACAGAGTGAGACTCTGTCTCAAAAAAAAGAAAAAAGAATAAGAAAATAAATCCTTGCAATTTATCTGCTATATTGAATTTGTTTGGGAATAATGGGGATAAAATCAAAATAGGAAATAAAATATCAATTTTATTCCACTATTATTTTATTTATTATTTTCACCTTAGCCATATGGAATTGTATTTATAGGAATATGTTAAAATGCATTTTCAAGATAATTATTGCACACAATTTAAACAATTGTTTTAAATGACTTTTTGTAGAGGTAAAACAGTTCTGTAAAATTAAGGTTTGACTTTGCTTTGTTTGACCTAGATTTCTTATTAATTTCAAAATAAATGTGCCTTATATTTCAAAATCGGATTTCATATATGAAAGCTCATGTCAGTTCACAACAAAAGAATCACTTTAAAAAAAAAAAGAATAGCTCATTATTTTATTACTGTTTTGATAGCAATACCCAAGTATAACATAAATGTGTGCAAGTACTTTTGTTTACAAATTTAAAACAGTTATGAGAAGACAGCAAAATCTAATGTAGAATAATTTTTTCCATTAAAACCCAGCTTTCCATTAAAACCCAGCTTTCCTCATGGAAATCATGCAACACCTAGTGAGATTATGCTAGCACATAGGGAAATTTCACAAATATACATTCTTAGACATATTAACCTTCTGTATCAGCATTCAACAAAGGTAAAATAATGCACACTATTGATATCAGACTCCTTAGCTCCCTTTTCTGTCTCACTTTTAACTATCAAAACACAGTAATCTGTGTTTTCCTTCTTTGTACATCAATTGTTTTACCTGTCACTCTTTATAAGCATTCACTCTTCTCTTGTTTTTAAGCACAGTGGTAGCAATGGTCAAGACTTAAAGCCTTAATGAAATGATGGACAGATTATAAACAAATTAAACCCACTGCTTTCTTTATAAAAGCAGCTGCAGAGTGTTCTGAGGTTTTTGTTTTTTGTTTTCCTTGTTGAGTAAAGGAACTAATAAGGAAAATTACAAGACTTCAAGGTCTTGAGATAAGAAATAAAACTTGTAACAGGAGAGGGGCTGGGAAAAGCACAGAAATGTAGATTTTGGGGATCAGGATGAAAGCCACAGGTGACTTGGTGACCACAGAAATGAGAACACAGGGTTGGGTGTCTAGGCAGGAAGTTGGGAGGCTGGTGGAGTCCTGGTTCAACTCTAAAGTCTCAGTTATCTCAGCACATGCTCTTGTGGTGCTGCTGAGATTTGGCTGATTGCCTACCCCAAACCTAAAAATAGCCGAGCCTCATTCTTTTGTAGTGGCAGCCAGAGGCGCAGCTGTGTGGGGACTGGCTATCTTTTTCCTTAGCTTTGACAAATAGCTGAGAGTTGGTGGGCTTGAGTGTGCACCTGTTGAGACAGAAATTGCTGAGTTTAGATGACAACACTGCTGAAGGTAATTTCAGACTTTCATTCCAATTGATCACCGAAGCTTAGATAATTTTTCTCCTTTCCTAAATCCCTCTCCTTGCCCATGAATATATACATACACATATTTTTCTCAAACTGTTTGAGAGTGATTGTTACCAAAGGCAATTTTTTTTTTAAATCAGAGCAATAAATCTCCTGTTTAAGTGGCTAACTCAAATTTTATTTTCTTATTTAATTTAGTAGAATTTAAAAGATGTAAAATAGTTTTGAAATTAGGAAATAATATTTTTTATTCCTATAAGGCTAAAAGTACAATCTAGCCCGTTACATCACTATGAAAAATCATCTCTACATTTATTAAATTAAAGGATATTCTGCTTTAAACTAGAATTTGCATTGCATATATTTTTGCAGAAAAAAACTCATTCTTAAGTTTTTCTAAAACAGTAGCTTGGATATGTGTTAAAGGTTCATGTTCTAGTACTTCTTTAAATGCTTATTGTCAGCTTTATAAAATCATTTTATCACAAAAAGTTAGTTTTCTATAGGCTTATTTTCCTTGATAGGGTTCCTTCTCTTACAAACTGATTATATGAATCAAAATGTAACATTAGCTAATTGTCGTATCTTGTAAATATACTAGGGTAGAACTGATATCTTTATGCAAATTAGAAAAATATCTTACAGTATCAGTTATGGAGTTTTTTTTTCTACTCTTCCTTTTTCCTTGTTAATATTGGCATGTGATGAAGTCACTACTTTATAAGTTTGCTAGTTTGATTAAGACTCAGAAATCAGAGTGGCTGGGCGTGGTGGCTCATGCCTATAATGGCAGTACTTTGGGCGGCCAAGGAGAGACAGGATCCCTTGAGCTCAGGAGTTCAAGACCACCCTGAACGACAGAGTGTGAGACCTCATCTCATAATAAAATAAAATAAAATAAAATAAAATAAAATAAAATAAAATAAAATAAAATATAAAATAAAATAACCAACATAGTGACAACACGCCTGTAGTCCCACCTACTCAGCAGGCTGAGGCAGGAGGATCACTGGAGCCCAGGAGGTCAAGGCTACAGTGAGTCATGATCTCACCACTGCCCTCTAACTTGGGCAACAGAATGAGATTATGTCTCAAAATAAACAGATCAGAGAAGTAACTTTAAATATTTTAATGTAAAAAAAAAAGGCAACATCTCTTACCAAATAAAAATAGCGATGTCCTTCTCTTTCTGTAAATCTATCCAAGACATGACTGCTGCTTTTGATTGGATTTATGGTTTCGTTTTGTAATATTTTTTTCCCCTTTCACAGCAATACATTTTGGGGTATGGTTTGCTGACAATATTTTCCACAGTAATCAGTGGCTTAGCAGTAAATAGAGGATAATTATTGCATCTGGGGAATACACATTAGAAACAATTGGTATTTCTGGTTCATATAAAGGTGGAAAAATACTTGGCCAGATGGGCACTTATTTATTTATTTTCCTGATCAGAAATAACAGGCAATGTGTGAGAAAGTGTGGAAAGCATTGGGTTGGCAGTCAAAAGCAGGATCTTACAAAGGTTGAAGGAAGCTAATACACTGAGAGGTTCTCTTTTTAAAATGACTTTCACACAGTATTTTTCAAAGCCTCTGTGCATTACCACTCACACCAAAGGAAATGATTTTTTTTTTTTTCAAGCACTTGGTCAGTGCAATAGCTCTGCAGCTAATAATGACATATGGCAAATTTTGAGTATTTACTTAGTGCTACATACTATAATAAGAGCTTTATGTACATTATGTGAGTAAATACTTAGGACAAGCCTGTGAGAGAGCTATTATTATTCCCATTTTACAGATGAAGAATTCTGAATTAGAATTAGACTTTGAAAGTCAAACTTCCTCCTTCCTATGCCTTGCTGTTATCCACCACATCATGCTACCTCCCTGAGCTCAGTGATTACTTACAATGAGGTTTACCAGCTTGTCCTATAGTTATCTGTGTTATAACTGCCATGTTCCTGAAATAAATTAACTATAAAATGGTGCCCATCGACTGATATAGAGACCAATCTTTTTTTTATAGTTTTATCTGGCCTGGGGTTATCAAGATACTAAGTTTAATAGAACTTGTTTCCAGATTTAAATGTCTTTGTTCATTCATGAAAATCAATTGATTGGATCCAATTATTTTAGAGCTAGACAAAAACTATCAGTCATGTAATCTAACTAACTCACTGTTTAAAGGGGCAGCTGAGGTGCTGAAACTTTCAATAATTGGATTAATTTTCTTTTTAGTTATATCATTAGAACCTGGGTCTCTATTTCTTGGTCTCAACCAAAATATACATACATACATACATGCATATATATGTGTATGTAAGGACTATTTCTCTTAAATTACAAAAACCTAGCAAACCAGTTTAAGAAAAAAAAAGTTTCCTTAGCTCATATAACGAAAAAGTGAAGAGGTATTACTTACTTCAGATACAGTTAGTTTTGGGATCTCAAGTGATGTCACCTAGCCCAGTACCTTCCTCACCCTTTCTCCACTGTGTTTTCAAAGGCTGTTAAAAACAAAAAAAAAAAAAAAAAAAAAAAGGCTCTTAGACATTATCTCTCGATATGGCATCCATTATTAGTCTTATATCATTGTACCTCAATTCCAATAGAAAATAGAAACACCATTCTCTCCAACAGAAGACCTAGGATTAGTTCTAATTGACTCTGAAGAAATCACCTACACATTCCTGAATCAATGAACCTAGTTCAGGAATATAGTGTTCTGATTGAGCAGGTTCCGTCAGACACCCACTCCTGGAACCAGAGCCAGGTAAGTTCAACCCAAAACTGTCAGAGAGGAGCAGGGGTGGGTAGGCCACAACAAACAGAGATACAACAAGGCAAATAGTGAAGAAGAAGATGAAATGGGTAGCAGGCATAATAAGATTATAAAGCCTTGCAGGTCCCAAACTCTGTGTGTGTGCGCGCGCGTGTGTGAGTAACCCTCAAAAATACACAAGTGTTGTGCTTCCAGTAATTACAGACACCCTTCTGTTGATGATAATGATTCATGTAGCCCAAGGATATAAGAAAGTATTCTGTTTGTAAAATAAATATTTAGAATGGGAATAAATTTGTATACACAGAAGCATGTTTGATTTTCCTTAAAACATGTGTGATAAATATGATGATCCCAGGAGGTTTGTTTATTATTTAAGTGTTTAAACATGTGATATGTCTCTTTCAGAATAATAAATAGGGAATAGCAATATAGCATTTTTCGATGAGGTTCGGTGGCTCACACCTGTAATCCCAGCACTTTGGGAGGCCGAGGCGAGCATATCACTTAAGATCAGGAGTTTGAGACCAGCCTGACCAACATGGTGAAACCCCGTCTCTACTAAAAATACAAAATTAACCAGGAGTGGTGGTGCGTGCCTGTAATCCCAGCTACTCAGGAAGCTGAGGCAGGAGAATTGCTTGAACCCGGGAGACGAAGGTTGCGGTGAGATCATGCCATTGCCCTCCAGCCTGGGCGACAAGAGTAAAACTCCATCTCATGGGGGTTGGCGGGGGGGAAAGAACTTTTAAAAAATCATAATGGATTTCTAAGATTGTAATAGTTTTGGTATGCTGATTTGCTTTATTTTTGGCTACATTTATTTTAGAATCTCTGCATTATCAATGAACTTTCATTTGATTTCTTTCTTTTTTTTTTTTTTTTTTTTTTTTTTTGAGACGGAGTCTGGCTCTGTCACCCAGGCTGGAGTGCAGTGGCGCGATCTCGGCTCACTGCAAGCTCCGCCTCCCGGGTTCACACCATTCTCCTGCCTCAACCTCCCCAGTAGCTGGGACTACAGGCGCCCGCCACCATGCCCAGCTAATTTTTTTTTTTTTTTTTGTATTTTTAGTAGAGACGGGGTTTCACCTTGTTAACCAGAATGGTCTCTAATCTCGATCTCCTGACCTCGTGATCCGCCCACCTTGGCCTCCCAAAGTGCTGGGATTACAGGCGTGAGCCACCGTGCCAGCCCATTCAATTTCTAAAGTAGGCATAAAAACAAAATTATTTGGTAACATTTCTACAATGACCTCCTTTTTCTGTTTCTAATTCTGAAGACCCAAATTAAATTTTATATTTCAATGTCTCACACTGATTATTCTGATAGTTACATTAAATCCCTCATTTAGAAACTGATTCAAGTTAGTTTTCAAATGTTCATGCTTTGAAAGTACATGTTTGTCATCTGATTTCAAATCTGCATGGTTCCATGCTGATTATTTTAGATAACTTCAGGCTGTACTCCAATTTTTTCTGAGGTATGTCTGAAGTAAGCTTTTCTTACTCTGTTACAATTTTAATAAGATATATTCTATGTATTAGAGTGTGAAATACCTCTTAAGGACAAAATTTAATCATAGTCAGTGCTCCTTATTTAAAGGCTAAAGGCATCAGTCAATTTGGCAAAAAATAAACACTATTTGGCTGCCTGAGGGTCCAGTGACTGACCTTGCGTTGAAATCCCAGCTGCCTGCATCATGTGACCATCAACATTCTGTTTTTATCCCAGTGGTAATAAATACCTTACACTCAAAAAGACAAGAGCAACTCAGAAGAGAGATTTGGTACTTTTCAAAGAAATGCAGCAGTAAAAGTTGCATGATGCTTTTCATTTCAAAGCAGGCAAACAGAGCTTTATTATGACAAAGTAGTCCAATTTAATTTTCACTTGTGTGATGAAACTATTCCACACATTTGCATTAATTTATGAGCCTTTGTCTAGTTTTAATGTATTTAATAATATATTTATATATCCTTTGTTTAAAAAGTATGATATGTTTTGACAATGCACTTTTTCAGGAAAATCTGAGGTGTAACAAAAAGTGATAATGGTAAGATAGTTCACAATTTGAGTATAAAAAAATGATTGCATCAGTTAGGATTGGGTTTGGCTGCGTGTATCAGAAATCCAGAAATAGGAGTGTGTTAAGTAAGAGAGATTTGTTGCCTTGTCACATGAGTGAGCTCCAGTTGGAAGCAGTACATTGCTGGTAGAGCAGGGCCATGGTGGTCAGGGACCCAGGAACCTTCCATCTTTTTGCGCGACTTTCGGTCTTCAATGTAATGTCGTTATCTAAAATGGCTGCTGGACCTCCAGCATCTTTCCAGGTGGCAGGAAGGACTCCAGCAGAGTGAAAGGGTTTGTCCAATTTAAGCGGCTCCCTTTACACAGCTTTCCTCCAAATCCCACCGGATATTTCTGCTTACTTTCCCTTGCAGTGGACTCTGTCAAAATAGTCTAATTCCTTCTTCTATAACAATTGGAGTTGAAAGCTTTGTTTAAATCTCTAGTGACAATACTTCAGATTCTGATTCCCATTCTCTGAGGGCATACATCCATGTTACTAGGTTGTTACTAAATATGCATGAATCTTAAGTTTTTAAAAATTCCAGTTTGGAACCCTTGGAGAAATCAGTACATCTGTTCATATTTTGCCCAATAGTCTCTATGAGTGCTTTATCTAAAAATCACAAATTCAGATACAGTTTTAATATCATGAGACTAAAGAAAATATTTCCCATTGTCAACAGACTTCAAGTTTCAGTTATAAAAAATGAGTAGGGACCGGGCGCAGTGGTTCAAGCCTGTAATCCCAGCGCTTTGGGAGGCCAAGGCGGGCGGATCACGAGGTCAGGAGATGGAGACCATCCTGGCTAACACGGTGAAACCCCGTCTCTACTAAAAATACAAAAAAACTAGCCAGGCGAGGTGGTGGGCACCTGTAGTCCCAGCTACTCAGGAGACTGAGGCAGGAGAATGGCATGAACCTGAGAGGCGGAGATCCCTCCACTGCACTCCAGCCTGGGTGACAGAGGGAGACTCCGTCTCAAAAACAACAACAAGAACAACAAAAACAAAACAAAACAAAATGAGTAGGCTCTGAATATCTGTTGCACAACAGTGTGACTTTAGCTAACAATACTGTATTGTACATTTAAACATTTGTTAAGAGAGTAGCTCTTATGTTGTCTTCTTACTATAATAAAATAAAATAAGGCCGGGCGTGGTGGCTCACGCCTGTAATCCCAGGACTTTGGGAGGCTGAGGCAGGCGGATCACTTGAGGCCAGGAGTTCAAGACCAACCTGGCCAACATGGTGAAACCCCATCTGTACTAAAAATACAAAAAATTAGTCTGGCGTCGTGGTACACGCCTGTAATTTCAGCTACTCGGGAGGCTGAGGCAGGAGAATCACTTGAACCAGGGAGGCGGCAGTTGCAGTGAGTTGAGATTGCACCACTGCTCTCCAGCCTGAGCGACAGAGTGAGACCCTGTCTCAAAAAAAAAAAAATAAAACAAAATAAAATTTCCATTTTTTATACTGTCTTTAAACCCCAAGTCAATTCTCTCTGACTCTAGTAGGCACTGATCTGTTCTACCAAAGTGCCCATCACCAGGTGGTGCACCCAACCCCTAGCTGCTGGAAGTGCTGGTCGCCCACAGCTGCTTCCTTCTCCAGAGACTTGCTCTTACCCCCCAGGAGCCTGAAAGGCCATATGTGCCCCACCTCAGGTCAGTTTGAAACCAATGACTGAAAGTACAAGAGTTTTCAACCCCTTTGCCACAAGGTGAGATCAGCTCTGGGATCCAATTTGCCCTCCAGAGCTCCCTGTGGGATCATGTGGAAATTGGTCTCTATGTGAGATCACACTCTTGTTTTTTGTTTTCCCCAAGCCCTAAACTGTCCCCTTCAAACAGTTTCTCTTTTGAGCACTTTCTCTTTTTATTTTTAGTTTTTGAGACGGAGTTTTGCTCTTGTAGCCCAGGCTGCAGTGCCATGGCATGATCTCGGCTCACTGCAACCTCTGCCTGTGGGTTCAAGCAATTCTCCTGCCTCAGCCTTCCAAGTAGCTGGGATTACAGGCCGTGTGCCACCACGACAGGCTAATTTTTGTATTTTTAGTAGCTATGGGGTTTCACCATGTTGGTTAGGCTGGTCTTGAACTCCTGACATCAAATGATCTACCCGCCTTGGCCTCCCAAAGTCCTGGATTACAGGCATGAGCCACTGTGCCTGGCCTATTCTCCTAATCTTCATTCCTTTACTCACAAATGCTATGTTCCATCAACAGCTTGAGTGTGCACATGAGCGTGCACACACACACATATACACACACACACTTCTGTGCTTGCTTTTTCGTGGCTGCTAACCTGCTCTCTTGTGAATCCCTGAATCCATGTATGAAGCTGAAGCTTTTATTTCATTTTATTTTTTAGTTGACAACCTAATTATATGTATACCTGTTTTTTTTTACATTAACTCTTCACCTTATTTCAGCTGAGTTTCTATTTATACACAATATTTATTGTTCTGACTCAGGGGAAGTTTCAGGACACAAACCTCTTGACAGCCTGAATTAGTTCAGGTCTAATTCAGAAACAGAAGTTTCCAGATTAGAAAACCTAAAGCTAAAAACGTGCTTGAAGAGGAACAGGGTGTGACATGGATGCATGCAAAACTAGACTAGGTAACAGAGTTACTCATACACAATAATCTTGGCAAGGGTTGAAGTGGGTATGAGGAAGGGGTTGACCTGAAAATCATGAGGGTCAGAGAAAGAGTCTGGGGACACACAGCATTGAAGGTTGTGCCTGCTCTCAGTTGATGTTTGGAAGCAAGAGATGAATGGATAATGAGAGGAAAAAAAGACTGATTTTAAAAGATCAAATGGTGGAGGCAAAATGAGAGTTTGAATGGTGGCTGCTTTAGAAGAGCTGCGTATGTGAGCAGCATTAAATAGAGAGCATGTCATTTATTCATGTAACCAAATAAAATGATCAGCCTCTATTAGCTCTTAAAATTCTGTAATTCTTAAAAGTATGCAGTCCACAGCCTGGGCAACAGAATGAGACTGTGTCACTCAAAAAAAAAAAAAAAAAAAAAAATTTACAAACATCTGGGCATAGTGGCATAAGCCTATAGTCCCAGCTTCTGGAAAAGCTGAGGTGAGAGGATGACTTGTGCCTCGGAGGTAAAGGCTACAGTGAGCCATAATCACACCACCGCACTCCAGCCTTGGCAACAGAGCAAGAACCTGTCTCAAAAAAAAAAAAAAAAAAACCTGAGGCCTACAAGATGTTAAGTAACATCCCCAAGGCATTCTGCCATTCTGTTATGGCAGAATAGCCTAATCCCACCTTAGAGTAGTGGTGAAGGGCTCTCGAGTTCAAATCCCAGCTCTACCGTTAATTCATTGCATTATATAAATACATCTCAGTTTGCACATCTGTACAGAATAATCACTGTACCTTTCTCAGAAATTTTACATGTGAAACAAATGGGTCCATTAAAGTAATTATAATAGCATCTGACATAACTTAAACACTCACTAAATGTAAGCTGTTATTGTTACCCTTTGTTCTTCCTCATATGTCTATGCAAAAGGCTCTCTGAGATGAGAGCACCATATAGCTCATGCCAGTTCAGCCACTTAATCTTGTTTGATTGGACTGCACCCAGGTCTCTTTAAATCTGAGCTTTAGTTTCCTCACCTGTAAAACATGGAAAAATTTCTGGTCCCTCCTCACCTGGTTGCTATGAAGATTAAATGAGATAAAGTACAGAAAAGTCTTAGCATATAATAAGGTCTGGAACATGATATAAATTTAATAAAATAATAAATTTTACTTATTACGATCTTACACCTTTCATATGAATGTTAACTGCAAAACAGTGTAACCAGTGTTTGCTCATTCACAATAGAAGGTAATATGCTTCCCTGTTTTACTAATCAGAAAACTGAGCCTGGAAGAGGTTAAATTCCTTTCTTAGGACTATTGAGAGGTTAATCCACACTTCAAACTCAGGTATATCTGACTCTATAGTCAATGTTCTTTTCATTTCATGGTGCTTTTTTCCTGTAAAGTGAGTATAATATTTCCTAAATCATAATAAAGCTTTGTGCATTGGATGACATAAATATAAAGGGCATAGTGTATAACTGGTACTCAATACATTATTCCTTTACCTCCTTCCCTAGGCAAGAACTAATTTTCTTTCTTTGTTTACCCCCTGTATTACCAGCCAAGTGCCTTGGGCATAATATACGTACATAGGCCTAGTATGTTGAATTTTAGGCAGCCATCTTGATTTTTGTAACAAATTTACTTCTCCTTAAACTATTGCTTAGCTCTTCCAACAATAACAGGCCTTGTAGTTATTCCACATGGAGTGATTTCAAAGCCACAGAGGGAAGATTGTCCTTCAGTTACTTCTGCATGCAGTGTCAAGTTCTCACAACTTTCACAAGAAGGGAAAAAGTACAATTTTATGTCAGTCTCTCCTCCAGTAATCAGATAGCTTCTTTGATTGTTCTGATAACCCAAGAGGGAATCTTTCTGATATAGAAGGTGGATATATCTCATTTATTTTACAACTCCTCCCAAAAACATAGATCGATCATCTCAAAGAACTATATGGGAAACTTGATAGACTTTTAGAGGCAGAGAAAGAAAGCTAAACCAACGTTGAAGGAAGTCAACAAATTGTCCATGGCATTTTGAAAAACTGCATTGCAATAGACATCTATGCTCATACTTTATTTAACTCCCTTTGGGATGTGATTACTCCTGGGGGGCCACAAGATTCAAGGCATGGTCATTTGAGAATATTTGTGGCTACTATTATTTTGAAAACAGATCAATATGCATGACAGAATTTCATGCATGAATTTCATGATAAGGCATTCTCAATTGTATGTTTTCACTTAAGTGATTATCTCTAATGTCCATCTATTTCCTTCTTATTTCAATCCTACCCTGGTTTCAACTCATCCTTTTTTATTTTTTTCTGGTTTGAAGTTAACCCTAATTTCATGACTGAGTTTCTCTAAATTCCTTAATTAAGTCCTCCTTGTCCATCCCAGCACAAGCTGTAATCAATTTCCCCTAAATCTGGATTGTTCATCTGGTTGTTGCATATTGCATTAAGTTAATATATGCAAATATAAGTCTTGTAAATATAGAGACCAATGCAGTCCAATTTTGGGTGGATGCCACATTCAAGAAAACAATAACAAAAAAGAATTAAGTAATCATGCACTTAAATGACTCAGAAGTGTTAAAACAGATATGAAGAAATTCACAGCAACATTTATCATAAAATTCCTCTTTCTCTTCCTTGGTTTTATGGCTTCTCGAGTTCATGGGAGACTTTGAGTTTCCAATGACCTGGAAACTCACCATTCCTCATCACCATCCTTTACTGTAGTAACTTCCTTTTACCTGACCACACTGCATAGTTACAGAAGATGCACTCCTGACAAGTGATCCTCAAAACAAGTAGTAATCTCTTTGAAAAGTATGAGATGTCTTTTGTTCTCTTTGTTGTTCCCATGATTGTCAGCTGTGAAGACCCTTGTCATTCTGCCCTCAATCCCAATTCTGCAGGATCTGGGGATTCTTTTTTTTTATAGTTACCAATCTTGTTATATAGCTACAATAATTTTTATGTGTGTTGATGTTTATTGACAACCAGATTTTAAGATCCTTAGAAATTGGAGTTAATTGTTATTTATCATCCTGGTTCCTTTCCCTCTGCCCTCTTATTTTCCAACACAATGTACTGAATTTTATCACTTTATAGTTTAGTTATTGAGGGTGATTTGGTGAAATGCAGAACAGATGATATCAATTACCTGAGCTTATTGTACTATATGACATAATAACAGAAACATAAATAGACTATGATAAATCTTGACTTTTTCTTTACTCTTTGTAATATTTTGTTGGTGTTATTCGTCTTGCTTGGATTGTCAAGTTCTTCTGAGAATTCTAGTATCTAATAATGTTGTTCTATCAAGAGTATTATTCTCAACTGATATTCTATTCAGCCAGTATGAATTAACTACTGTTTGTGAGATTAGAGTATGTACTTTAATGTCTAGAAGAAGCAAAAGTAATGAATACACTGAATCTGTCATTGAGAAGACACTTTAAACTGAAATGTTTCATTATTTTTCTAATTCTTCTCTCTTTTGAATCTGAGTATGTTTTTGGGGCACGATACAGTATAAAGGTGTTTGTACATCAAGTCATAGACTTGGAAATAAAACACAAACAACTACCCTTTTGATGAAAATACATAAACATCATAGCCATTTAGCCAATTCTTAAAACAATAAATTCATGATTTTAGTTGGAGGGTAAACATGCATCTTTTTAAAAATCAAATGTAAACACAGAATCTATACTCATGATGTACACATGGACATAAAACATTGCATGTATTTTAGGAGATTTAAAGACCACTGGACTTCAAGTTAAGGATTTTTTTCTCTGAATGAACTTAGTGATTGAATTATAGAAAACCACAAACTAAGTTATTGACTGAATTATAGGAAAAATATAGTGTATTAAAATAAAGTTTTGGGCTAATTAACATGATTTTACTAATAATGACAAGAGGATTTAGCAAGTCCCGATTTTTTCTAATGTAAAAAAAAGTTTGTTAAGTAAGATCTTTCAATTACTAAACTCTCATTCACTTAGAGGGGGTTAATTTCTAAAACCCCCTCTAAGTAAATTAAGCTTTTATATCCTTGAAGAAGGATGTTGATCGGTTTCACCTTATGGCAAGTATCTCAATATATGTGATCTGTCACCTAGTCTTTTCTCTATTTTATTATTTTTGTGTTTGTTTGGAAAAAAATTATTATTTGTATACAAGTGCATGTACTATTTAATATCATGTAATTAAATCCCTTTGATAGAAACAGTTAATGTTAGATTAATAATGCTTTTAGCTACTGGTGAAATACTTCCTCTTAATGTGTTAAATGCAGGATAAGATCTTACTTGACACTACCTAGGGAGTGTAATCTCTCCCAATAGTGTTTGTTTCATCAAAGTTGGCTCATTTAGGTAGTTTGAGTGATCAGAGCTGTATAAGTATGTTTGGCAGTGGTGGATGGGGAATGGACAGCACCAAACCATTCTTTCCCTCTGTTTCAATTTTTCTCCTTTATCTACTGCTGGTTGCTTATTCCTGAGATATCCTTCACCTCTCTCAAGAGGCTTGGTCACTTAACTTCATTCCAACTCTACACCTCCATTGGTGGACATGGAAAGATGGATGAAATTTTAGCCCCTGTTTATGGCCAGCATCCAACTAGTCCTTCTTTCAGAAATGAGTAAATAAAAACTTATTATGGTATCTTTGAAAAGTTGCCTGTCAATGCCCTAGGCTTTAACTCACTAAATGATTTTAATGGAAACTGAATAAAAAGGAAATAAAAGGATGGCAGGGGATGATGCAGCAAATGCTGTAATATAAGCTGATAAAATTTTCCCAAGTTACCATACCTCCAGCACCTAGAACATAGCCAGCCATATAGTAGACACCCAATAAAGATTTGTTGAATAAATTTGTTTAATATTCCTTTTTACTCTTTTCCTCCCCTCTTCTTTCCCATGCATTTCTAGTTACTCACATTTATAATAATATATTCAGTACATCTTTTGTTTGCCTCAAGATGCAGCATGAGGGAATCACCTGAAATTTCAAGTCAAGATGACCTGGTTAGAACATCAGTTCCAAAATTGAGTATTTAGAGATCCTTTTCCTATCTATAAAATGGGATCACAAAATACCTCTCAAAGGGTACAAAGCACAGCACCAACCATATATTAATAATAAGGCACTGTTACATAAATGTTAGTTCATTCTCTCATCACCTTCTTAACCATTTTGCTCTCTCTATTGTTTCAAGAAAGTAAAATCCAAATCTCTATCAGTAAAAGTGTATCTGACCACTCTAATGTAATAAAATGCAGCAATAAATTGCATGACTCATTTCTTAATTATTTTGCATGATTTACTAAAAGTATAAGGGATCTTATACTTGAAGGATCCGTGAAGGGAAGGAAGGAATAATCACATACATAGAAGTGGTTGGTTTCAAGTGATTAAGAATAACCTACGAGTAGGTGAAAAAAAGAAGCACGACAATACAATAGACTGCAACCAAAGGTGGAAAAAACTGTAAAAGAAAGCTTTAGAGGACTCAGATCTGCTTTCAAAATGCTGGGATCTAGTTTTCATAAATTAGAGTTCTCAGTAAATGTAGGACAAGTCCCAGCTGTACTGCAGCATTAACATTAAAACTAAGCCACATCTTGAGTGTCCTTTTCTCTTAAACCCCCAGAGGTTTCAAACCAGAGAGATGGTCAAAATAGATTCCCCTACTACTTCCCCTTCCCCAATAAGAAGCTCTCATCTGTTGTATTTCCATTTTGAGGCATTTAGACAGCTGAGAGAGAGTTTAAAGAAGGAGTGCTCAATCCATCTGGTCTGTTTTTTCCCAAAATTGCAAAAGTTATCATTTCAGTAACATTATATGTTGTTAAGCTTATACAATAAGATCTGATTTTAAAACTTACTATATAACCACAGCAACAAATATTGTGTTATATTGTCACAAGTATTGACACATAGATCAATTGAACAGAATAAAGAGTCTAGAAACAGAACCATACAAATATGCCCAACATATTTTTGACAGTTTCAAAATAAATTCAGTAGAGGAAGAATAATATTTTCAACAAATGGTGCTGGATCAGTGGGACATCCACGGGAAAAGCAAAATGTATGTCGACCTAGACCTCATACCTACTATAGAAATTTACAGATTAGAGTGAGGTTATTTTTCTCTTTCTTACAGAAATCTCATCCATATTGTCTATTTCTGTGGTGTTCAATATGGTAGCCACTTGCCATGTATAGCTATTGGAATGTAGCTAGCATGAATTGAGATGTGCTATAAATGTAAAATGCACACTGGACTTTGAGGACTTAGTATAAAAATAACATGAAACACCTCATTAATAATTTTATATGTGTTGCATCTTGAAATCATAGTATTTGGGATCTGTTTGGTTAAATAAAATATGGTATGGATGTCAGTTTTACCCATTTCTCATTATTTGTAATGTGGGTATCAGACAATTTAAAATTACCTACCTGGCTTGGGTCATAGTTCTATTGCTCATAGCTAGCATAATCTATAATTTCCAGTTTCAGTTTCTTTATATTTGAATGAGAAATAAAAGATATCTGTGAAGCAAACTGCACATAGAACTAGATTTTTATTATTTTTAATACAATTTTACATTTGTCCAAGCATTGGAGTCATTTTGAAACCATATTTATTTATTATTTTTAAAACATTCAGTTAAGATTTTGCATAAACAAAAACTTTTCTAAGTGTATGACTTAATAAATATTAAGCAGGATCTAGTCTAGTTACTTGGGAATGGCAAAGCCCTCATCTTCATAGAACTTACATTTTTCAGTTGATAATCTTTATGTAACTATAGAAATAATTATTAATGGCTTAACTAAGTTAGCTTTTGGGTATATACTCAACTTGTGAGAGCAGAACCTCATGAGTCTACCAAAGAGTTAAGTATTACCTAAAAGTAACCATCTTGCCCTGGGCATTACCCAATGTAATTTTCAGAGGAAATGCAGGTTGTTTGCTAATCTGGCAAATTAATTAAGTAGGCATTGGTTACATGGAGGTCTATTCAGAGATTTTCCTCCGTACTATGTTATATTGACTGATTGCTTTTCTGACTTTCTCCCTAGATTCTGAATTCATCAAGAGTTTTGCGACGGGGGCTAGGGATAAAAAAAAGTACACGTTAGGTACAATATAGCCTACTCAGGTGACAGGTGCACTAAAATCTCAGAATTCACCACTATAGAGTTCATCTGTGTAACAAGAAAACACTTCCACCCCTAAAGTGATTAAAATCAAAAAGGAAATAAAAATAAAAATAATTTTAAAAGTTTTTGCTGCATGTTAGCACCTATGCCAGTAATTGGTAAATAATAAGTGTAAATAAGTCATCTGATAAATGAAATATTTTGAGAAAACATTAATTCAAAATTTAAACCAGTCAATGTCACATTCAAGCCACATTGCCCAACCTAGTATATCATGACCATTGACTTCAATGTTTAATGTGGATTGTCTAGGCTGGAAAGGAGCATCTGTCTTTGTTTTGTCCTTTGAAGCAAACACTTGAAATCAATTTAGACTCTCATCTAGACACTTTTGTTGTTTGTAAATGTATTTAATGGGATCTTTAGGCTAGATTCAGAAGAGAAGTAAGCTGTCATTACCCAAAGATTGTTAACCTTATCAATGAATTGGTAACCCTAGGGCATAAAGATCATTTGTATTGTTTCAGAGGCCTTAGTATCTAGTAAATTTTCTAGCTATTGATTTTTGCAAATGTACAAAATTAACAATTGTGAGAGAGCTTTTAACAAGCTTGATTTCAGTTGAAATAATATGAACAGTAATTGGTTTTTTTTTTCTGTTCATTGGATAATAAAAGCATTTATGTAATTGGGAGGCCCCAATACTGATGAAGGTAAATATGATGGGAAACAAATATTCAAAGACTTTGTGCATTCAAGAGAATCAATAGAGACAAAAAAAACCCCCTATCTTCTAGAGAGTTGATAGGAATATATCTTATTTGGAAATTCAAAAAATATTCTTGCATTTCTGTGTTCTGTGCCAGTTACATTATTTATATAATAAACTCTTTTCCATATTGCTTTTTATTTAAAATTCTCAATCCTATAACTAATTATTTTACTTAGGGAATATAACTGTATCCTTTATGCCTTCTCTTTGATTTAGTCACCATGATCATCAAAAGTTTCTCCCCATCAGTAATCCAGGCAGACTCCCAGACACACTCAAGGCATTATCAGTAGATCTCAGAGAACTACATTGGATTAATTACTAATTTTTCCTCATTGACTTCTGTTTTCCACAATTCAATATTTTTCTAATTGTCATCGATCTATTTGCTTCTTCCCAAAGAAGGCTCATGTAAGTTTGTATATGTGACACCAATATCTCTTTAATATGTTTACTTTCCTTGACGTTTCTAAATATGGCTAATTTCAATTTACCTTAAGACCTAAATTATTTGAATGCAAGTTTATTTTAAACAAAGCTATATATCAGGAATTTTCTAGGATTCAGTTTCAAAACCAACTTTCAGAGTATGGATAATAATTCAAAGGTCAACCAAAAACACCTGAGCCCATTACAGTCCCAGTACCATACAGGTCAAAATCAAGACTTGGCAGGATTGTAGGATCCCAACGTTCTTTCTGATGTTAAAAAATGTATAGTAAATAAAGTTATTTTTTCTTCAACAGTATTTTGGAAGCAGTAATTGCCACATTGTAGATATGTTTGCCATTAGCCATAAACGTGATTTTACCAATTTGTTTTCACTACATTGTGCAGAATTCTGGAAACTTAGATAAAGTATTTAAACACCTAAATATATGCACACACAAACACACACACATGCACACACGCTACTTGTCCATGCCCCCGATCTTTCTCTTTATCTTAGAGTTCAAGTGTAGCCATGATTTGACATTACAAAATAGAAAGAGTACTGTTGGTTTACCTGTCAAATTACTTTTATCAATCCATTAATGGTGCTTACTGTGTGCCAGATGTTTTTCTAAGCACGTTATAAATATTAACTCATTTAATCTTTAGAAAACCTTTAAATGATACATGATATTATTCTCACTTTACAGAAAAGGAATTTAAGACACTGAATGGTTAATGAGCATGCTGAAGGCCACACCATTCATAACTGGTAAATGGGAAGTGACTCTGGGCCATTTTGTTCCAAGTCCAAGCTTTTAAATATTTTCCTTTGCTCTTACTAGACATGATATTGCTGAGAGAAGTTTTGGTCCCCTGTGCTTGAATATAAGTATAATAATTAAGTCATCTTCTTTTCCATTCTCAAATTTTACTCTCAAAATTATTTTTCTATGCCACATACATTTTGACAGTTTTTCATTATATAGTTGTTGTTCTGAGTAGAAATTGACCCTAAAATACAGACAAAAAGAAATTATAGTTAAGATAAAGTAAAAAAAAAAAATTCTGGGTGAAGGATACATTAGAATGTGTGATTCAATTTTTGCAACTTTCATATAAGTCTAATTTCTTTCAAACTATAAGGTTAAAAAATCTTTCAAATAATTACTAGTCGAATTGAAGAATATGAATTGAAGCAGTACCATTTAGTGCATAAATTCAAGGGCACAATTTTCAAGTTATATTTTCTATAAACAGTGCTCTCTGAAGTTGTGCAATGAGAAAGACCTGAATCGAAGTTAGTTTGTCTACCTTAAAATGCATAAAATAATAATAGAAAAACAAACCGGAGCAAGGACAATAATCTGGATTACTCTCCAGCTTTCATAATTGTGTTTTTAAATGTTCTTCAGCAGAAATTATTCAAGCATTGTTTCCTACTACAGAAAGAATTCTCAGGACTTCTCAGAAATATATCAGTTTTTAATAATACCAATACCTGATAGGAGACCAGGGACAATTTTAGTGTCATTCATAGATGTTGTCCCAGAACCAAGACAGCACCTGCTCCATAGTAGGTACTTAATTTGTGGAATGGATAAGTAAATCAGTGATGCATATTGATGGTGCTTTTTCTACTTTAAGCCACTTTTAAATGTGTTAATATCCCATTAATAGCCTTCTAGATTTATTTGACTAGAAATTAATTATTTTATTTGATAGACTAGTAAAAGGCAACTTAGACAGTTTAAATTGCTCATTCAGGTTCACTCAATGAAAACACACTGAGAAAAAAAATATATATATATATGTATATTCATAAATAAAGTCCAGCCGTGACTTTTTGTTCAAGGTTCTTTGTACTATATTCCATTCTTTGAACTGAAAAGAGGAGAAATTATAAAAGCATTTTTTTTAAAAAAAGACATAAATGTATAAATCAGGTAACACACTTTTTTGGATACATACCCCACAATACCTGAAAAAGTAGTAAGCAAAGTCACTGATATTTAATAGAGGAATGATCTGACAGCTTTACAAATCACAATAACTTTATGCTTTTAATTTTTAGAAATTAAGTATTTCCCCTTACTGAATTCATCTGTATGTAGAAAATCATGCTGTATTATTTCACTATAAGTTTTAATTTAGGAGTATGGGTTATTATTTGGGAAGGGAAATGTTTCTCAAATTTACTTCCATGTTTTAAAGAATAATCCTGTTCATCTCTTTCTCACATCTTCTCATATATCTTATTTCACTTTTAATTTCCTGTAAGTTTATCATTGCTGTTAAATTATTCCTTGCCTTTTCTCAGTGATGATTGATAATGATATCGTTGAGCTGTGTCTCTTTCTAACACCTAGACTACTATTCAAACTATATCAATCACTCCATTATATTTTTAAAATCTAGAATATACTGCTGAGATCTCTCTTGACCTGGTATTCCTGTATCCTGCCATCTCCGATTTCCCACACAGAGCACCTTTCCTTCCTTCAGCATCCTTTCCAATCAGTTCAGAAAGCTGCCCTTAATCTGCTATTCTGTTGCCAAAACAACATCATTAATCACTTTCAGTTATCTTCTTCGCTCCCTATACATCGAAACTTGAGTGCTTCCTTTACCCTCAGTTACTGCTCCACTAGAGCTTTCTTGTTTTAACAACACATCTTGTCCTGTGTGTTTTGGTTTCCTCTTCTTACTTGATGCCGTTGTTTTCTTTTTATGCTATTATTACCTTCATTTTATTTTCTATGCATGAGCATTGAAAATGACAAAATCATCTCTTTCCCCCTTTGTTTGCTACTTATTTGGTTCTGGTACTTCTTTTCTTCTGTTTGTATAAATATGTACTCAGAGCAACTGAGGAAAAAACACCTAGATGAATTGTGATCCTATGTTGTCCCTTAGCTGAGAAACATTTCATTCCTGAGCTGTATTTGTCTTTTCTCTGAATACACTTTCATACTGGCTATTCTCCTTCATATTCTAAACGCACCTTTCTGTAATTTAGGTAACATTGTTGGAATTGGAAGTTGTTTAGTTAATAGTTGTGAGTCATGCTTACTACAGACATTTTTATCAAAAATTTCACAAGGATAGCATCATACCCAGGGACTCCCCACATTTCCTCAAGCCACAGAAGAGGTTTTTGATGGATATTCTTGCTTACTGGATGCTCTAAAACTAGACAGACATAAATGATTATCTTTTCCTGCTGCCGAAGTTTAGGTTATTTTTCTCCTAACTTTTATACACACTTCCAATTATGAACTTCTAACACATAAAGAAAATTGAGATTTTTGTCATGCAATGCTAAAACCCAAACTGACATGTAGGAAGAAGGAGCAGAAGTTCTGTGGGTTTGTCAGGATGCTAAGGACATGTTGTTTTTAGAATTAGTTATCAGAGCCAGTGAGTTTATTAGGCTGAAGTAGAAAACTGTATGCTATTAGTCAAATTTAAATTAAATTCCTAAACTCAAGTCCCTTATAGCTCAAAATCTGTACATTTAAGTAAGCACTTCTAGAAATGTCCTAATATCACATTCTAGGAGATGTTCAATATGATTTTAATTGAGCTGTCTAAGTCTGTATGCAAAAAAAAAAAAAAAGAAAGAAAGAAAGTAAAGCAAAGCAAGTAATAACCTCAAGTGCCAACTCTAATTAATTGCTAGTATCTTCTTGAACTAAAATGTGGAGAAGGTCCCATCTGGCCTCTATAGGAGAGTGCAGTGATCTATTAGCCATGCTTACCATCAGCCCAGGAGAAGGAAGAGAACAGGATTGTTGATTGCCTGTGGACCCTGTTGTGCTAGAACATTTTTCGTATTAAAGTGCATTTTAGACCTGGTGAATTGTTTATCAGACCACTTATTTTCTGATGTATCCTATTTTATTTCTGATACTTCATTAAAAGTATGCTGTGAAAGTAGTATAGTAATAATGACTCCTAAAATGAGTTTATGCCTCTAAAATATAGATACATGATTCTTCTTCAATAACTCCAGTTATCTGCTTTTAGAAAGTAAACCAAAGAGTTTATGGACTATTGCATTATTCGATTTTACCATGTGTGTTTATTATTGATAATCTAAAGGTGAATTTATTAAGCTCTACATTGGCTATGGAGCAAGGCTAATGATTACAATTAAACAGCTAAATTATATTTAGCAAGTAAATAAAAACTGAAATTATAAAGCTTTCAATGCTAGCTTAAAGCTCAGAAATGACCAGTTTTTTTAAATTAAGCAATAAGTATATTTTTAAAATATGTATTTCTAGTGTTACACAGATGAATTTGGCACGAGCTTTTCCCTTCCTTTTGTGAAAAACTTGTTTTGTGCATATTCCGTCCACTATTTTGTGTGTAATACTCTGTCCTATCAAATTCAATTAATTAAACAACCTTTAAGGGCATAAACCAGCCTTGGTCTATAACAATTTGCAACTTCAAAGAGACGAAGTGATTTTCAAATTACTGTCTTAAAAATCTATTTAATATATACATAAATAAGCAGAAAAAAATAGCTGTAGTCTTTACTGGAGAGCCATGCAGTAGGGTAGGGGGGAGCATATGGATTTTATCTTGGCAAGTGAAGAAAAAAGTTATTAAGACATTTAATACAATAAAAAAGAACTCACAACATTTAGCAACAGATTGGCTGTGGGTAGCAGAGGCTCATGAGGAGTCGACAACAACTTTCTAAGATTTTAACTTAGAAAACATGAGTGGGTTGACTTACATGTTGTCTTCTGGAGTTGAGAATGTTTTTCCTTTGAAGAACTTTTAACCTCCTCTACAACACTTTTTAGTTACGAGGTCCCCTTATCACTATGAGTAAGAGAGAAATGCAATTATGATCAGATTTCTCTTAAAACTATATATGTATATATATAATAATATATAATATATAAATATAATATTATATATATATATTTGAGATGGAATCTCACTTCGTCACCCAGTCTGGAGTGCAGTGGCGTGATCTCGGCTCACTGCAACCTCCGCCTCCTGGGTTCTAGTGATTCTCCTGTCTCAGCCTCCCAGGTACCTGGAACTACAGTCATGTGACACCACACCTGGCTAATTTTGTATTTTTAGTAAAGAAGGAGTTTCACCATGTTGGCCAGGCTGGTCTCAAACTCCTGACCTCAGGTGATCCACCCGCCTCGTCCTCCCAAAGTGCTGGGATTACAGGCATGAGTCATCGTGCCCGGCCTGTATTTTTAAAAATTGTCCTTCCTGAAGAGGTCTGTTCTAAACACGTATTCTGTGAGGATTTGATTCCATCATTTTCACACCTGTTACTGGCCTGACATATCACAACGTTTTATGAGAAAATAGAAATGTTATGAATTCATTTTAAATTGTATATATTTTTCAAATTTTATTACGTGAAGCCATGGCAAGATGGCAGTGTATTATTTGCCTTCTGTGCACTGCAGAGTTCCAGCAGAGGTGGACTTTCCTCCGGTTTATTAGAGAATTTTAAAATGTCAAACTTCGGTCAATAGTTTGTGCTGTTTCTAGACCTAATATAACAAATAATAACCTAATATTGCAGGGCATTCTCAGAAGCAGTAAAATGCTATTATGCTACTAAAAATTTTTGGAGCACAATCACGATATCAATTTCTTACACAAGCATATAAACAATAAAAATTTTACAGAGTCTTAAATGAGGAAGAATTTGAAAATGCTAAAAAAAAAAAAAAACCAGCATAAAAACAGAGGTCAGAAAGTGGCCTTGATAATTCAATATAGAACAGCCTTTAGCTTTTAGGCTATGGCTCTCAAAATGTTTTTGGTGTGTGTGTGTGTTTTCTGATTCTACTACTTGCTCCCACTCTTCCAACAGCAGTCTCCTGACTCTTCCAATCCCTCAGACTCAAAATCTTTGAGTCAGTTTCAAATATTTGTCCCTTTTTGTCAATCAATTCCCATTAAATCTGTTTTTGACACATCTATTCACTTTTATCTTTTTCTAAGTGCTATCATCCTAGTGTAGGGCTTCATCTCCATTTTCTTACTAATTATTTTTTCAACTTTCAAAGAATCCTGTAAGTTTACACTTATTAAAATGCATTTCATGCTTTGGTCCTACTTTAAAGCCTATACTGCATTGATCTGAGTATACACTTTGGTAGTCAATATCCCTAACTATTTGATCACAAGCTAATTATTAAATTGGTATTTGATATTTTAATGCCACTTGAAAATTTCGGAGTTTCCACAGTTATTTTATTGGATTTTCTACAAAACCATCTGTGCCAGGTAGTTTTAATTACCTATCTCTTATTCAAGAGGAATATAAGATTCTTTGAAATTTGACAACTTACAAACTACAAATCTAGCAGGTGTTAGCTGTGGAACTTGAACTCATATCCTCAGATTCTAAAACAGTGTTTTAGTCACACTACCACCAGCGGCTTCCCTCTGTATCCAATTCTCATTCTCCAGATCCATGTTCTATAACCAGAGTTATAGAAAAATTGTAATTACCTTCCCCATCCAAAGGCTTACTGTGCCACAGCTCATTTTCAGCTGAAATTATTTCATTTTGAGAGACAAACTTTAACAACTAATTTTGGAAATACGAATGCAAAATAACTTAGTAACTTAACCACTTCAAATTAGTGTAGGGATAGTTTCCATAGTAAATTAAATGTTGTTGACTAAGGAAGAGAAAGAGAAATAATGTGAGAAAAATTATTGAAAATGGGTATATGGTACGCCTTGTGAGATAAACTCTCTCTACTCTTGGGCTTATTCCTGGTAGATACAGAGCTCAGAATATGTTTTGTGAGATGGGAAGAAGGAATTGTATGAGCTGTTATTGAGAGATTAAAGGGTATTCTGGGAAGTATACATGTTTCAGAAACAGCAAAAGGTGGGCTCGATTCCTGGTTGTCATTCATGAGTCATGTAAATTTGGTTGTGTTGTTTAACCTTTCTCAACCTCAGATTTATCAATAATAAAACGGGCATAAAAATATCACCCTTTCTGGTTCCTAAAATACTGAACATAATATATATAAAGAGTTTTGTAAGAAATAGGTACTCATATATAACAAATGGTTTTATTCTCTACCAGCATTCAACTTTGGGCACATTATTTAACCTCTCTGTTCCTCAATCTACTCTACTGTAAACATGGGGAAAATAATAGCACCTACACCTTGTTGAACTGTTGATGAGTAAAGGAGCAGTCACCGTATGTGATGCCCTTAGAACAGTGCTCAATAAATGAAATAAATGATATGACTAATTGATAAAGACAAAAGTCTTGTGTTTCCCTTAGAAAGATGATCTAACTATACTGAGACTCAGTTTCCTCGTCTGTAGGATTGAGACAGTAATTTTTTCCTTTAATGTTTTGCTTTAATATTAAACAAGATATGTGACATATTTCATATGCAACAAAATGCTATTACAATGTAAAGAGTTCTGGAATATCAAATATGTTACCAAATTTGGGGAGAAATTATTAGAGTAATAGAGAATTTTTAACACCCAGGTTGGACATTTAATTCATTGATAGAGTTCTAATTTAAACAAGATTAAAGGTTTAAAAATTCTTAGTTTCGTCTTTAAATTTTGTTATACTATCTTAAAGTTTACTAAAAAAATTGCTGTGTCTAAAAGTTTACTAGATCATCACTGGCAGGCAAGACAAAGATTATCATCTGGGTGAGTTCTGTTTGTTAGAGATAGTAAACACTTGATATCTACTCAATACCCTTTGAGAGAAACTCACATTTCCTCTTGAGAAATGAGGTCAGATGTTGGTATCATATTTAATGTCTTCTTCAAAAGGTCACAATCTACGATCACTGAAGGTCTTTAGAATCCTTTCTGGGTTTTGAATAAAAGATTTCTAAACTTGACTTTGCCCTGCCAAATTTATGTATTTGTTTTAATGGAATGTATTTAAGGGCTCCATGTACCATTGTGCTATTTTTGCATGCCCAGGCATGTTCGGCTGAGAAGGCAGGTGAGGACTGAAATCCAGCCCTTGGTAAAGGCATCCAAGACACACTCATGGGATTGTGTCTGCCCTGAGGAAGTAGAGCCTTCCTTCACATAAAGGCAGTGTCCCTCACGAGGCTGTGGCCCTGGTAGCTGAGTCCACCCTTGAGGACACCTTGCCTCTATTTTTCCCAAACGTGTTGCCAATATCCCTTGACTTACAATGGGGTTTTGTTCCAATAAACACACCATAATTTGAAAATATTATAAATGGAAAGTGCATTTAATATACCTAATCTACCAAACATCATAGCTTAGACTAGCCTACCTTAATCATGCTCAGAACACTGAGATTAGTCTACATTTGGGCAAAATTATCTAAATATCTAAAATTATATTTTATAATAAAGTGTTGAGTATCTTTTATTCACTACTGTACTTAAAGTGAAAGCCAGAATGGTTGTATGGATACTCGAAGTGTGGTTTCTACTGAATGTGCACTATTTCATACCATTGCAAAGTCAAAAAATTGTAAGTGGAATCATTATAAATCAGGGATTGTCATTATATACTTTAGAGGTAGGTCTGTTATTGCTGTTGTTGTTTTAATAAAAAATTTGATCAAAGTGACATGCATACAAATTAATAAATTTTCCAAGAATAGGAAATGAATTATTTAGTTAAAAACTAAAAGACATGTCAGATAGTATGGGAATAATAGTGTTCAACACGGGATTAAGAGTTGCCAAAGTGAAGTTTGAAAGGGGTAAGTCAGTGTCACTAACTGTCAGCCCAAAGTGGGCATGGGTAGAAAAGTTAAGTTTGTGGTAACGTCTGAGAAGCTGTCTGCTGTGTCTGACCATGAATGGGGTGCTTGTATGGAGGTGGCTTGGGGGCCATTGTCGGTCAGACTAATCAATACATGCAGAAACACGAAAGGAATTTGATGGCCAGGGCTCATGCCTGTAATCCCAGCACTTTGGGAGGCCAAGGTGAGTGGATCATTTAAGGTTAGGTGTTCCAGACCAACCTGGCCAACATGTTGAAACCCCGCCTCTACTAAAAATACAAAAATTAGCCGGGCGTGGTGACGGGCACCTGTAGTCCCAGCTACTCAGAAGGCTGAGGCAGGAGAATTGCTTGAACCCAGGAGGTGAAGGTTGCAGTGACCTAAAATCATGCCACTGCACTCCAGCCTGGGTGACAGAGCAATAGTCTGTGAGAAAAAAAAAAAAAAAAGAATAAGGAAGGAAGGAAGGAAGATGGATGAAAGGAAATTGGGAAGTTAAAAGTACAAAATATGAATGCTATATAGATAAAAAAAATTGATTGTATTTTTAAAATTATAATTAAAAATTGAGATATGCAATTCCTCAAGGATCTAGAACCAGAAATACCATTTGACCCAGCAATCCCATTACTGGGTATATACTCAAAGGATTATAAATCATTCTACTATAAAGACACATGTCCACGTATGTTTATTGCAGCACTATTCACAAGAGCAAAGACTTGGAACCAACCCAAATGCCCATCAGTTGATAGACTGGATAAAGAAAATGTGGCACATATACACTATAGAATACTATGCAGTCATAAAAAGGATGTGTTCATGTCCTTTGTAGGGAAATGGATGAAGCTGGAAACCATCATTCTCAGCAAACTAACACAGAAACAGAAAACCAAACACTGCATGTTCTCACTCATAAGTGGGAGTTGAACAGTGAATAAACACGGACACAGGGAGGGGAACATCACACACCGGGGCCTGTCGGGGGGTGGAGGGCTAGGGGAGAAATAGCATTAGGAGAAATGCCTAATGTAGATGATTGGTTGATGGGTGCAGCAAACCACCATGGCATGTGTATACCTATGTAACAAACCTGCATGTTCTGCACATGTATCCCAGAATTTAAAGTACAATTTTAAAAAATTGAGGTATGAAATGAAAGGCAGTAAAGGAAAGCCACTAAAAAAACTCAGATATTTTTCATTGTAATGTTGAAAAAGTTATGAAATTTCACTAAGCCTGTGTCTATGAAGTGGGAAAATAACAGTGATATGAATATTAGATGATAAAATATTTGTAAAATATTTGTTATATGATAGAGACCTAGTTTTGAATGTTAGCTATCATTTTTGGTTGTTATAATAGGTTATTGGAGGGTAGGTGTGACTCCTATCTTTTAAGCATGCAGAATATTGAAGTGATAAATTTCATCATTAATTTTCATACCTTTAACACTTCAGTGTTTAAAAGTATTGATGTAAGCAGACAGTTTATCTCCTAAATATGAGGGAATATGTTATCATGATCACTCAAAGTATATACCATAACTCATCTGACATTTAAAATGTCAGTTTGATTGATAAATGAGAGTCCTGGGTAGATGAATGTGATTTAAATGGGGTTTGGTTTGCCTACAGACCAAATAAATAATGACTCAGTTCTGAAGACTGGCTAGACCAGGGCTAGGGCAATTAATTGGGGTGCTGGGACATGATATCTGAGCAACAGATACTAGGTTATGCTGCTTTGGTCACCAGCAGGCCTGCTCCATAACAGGCAATAGGTACATAGACCTGACATTTAAGAGCAGTTAATGAAGGCCTCAAGACCTTGGATGGTAATTAACTAACATGAAGAAATAGAACAGGGTGTCAGGATTATCTATGATGGCACAATTTCCTACTCTGAGCATGCCCATTGGTGGGTCAGAGTGGAGGTCAAGGAACAGATGGGATCAGGAAGTAAAGAGAGTTTCCAGCTAGGACAGGCCTGAGGGGACCAAATAGACAACGTAAGTCAGAGAATGAGTCACAAGGAACAAAGAACCTGGCGAAAATCAGAGCCACACTAGGTTTCTGATGAAGCTGGCCACTGTGAGCTTCTCAATCTCTCTCAATCCCTCAAGTTCTTCAGGTTGGCATATGACTGAATTTAAAGGCTGGAGAGCTGCAGCCTACATGAGGCTAGCAAATAATTCATGCATTACAGAGCACTTAAAATATGATACAGACATATACAATTCTACATGTAAATCCAAGTATTATGAAGGACCAACATATAAATATATAGGCAATAATATTATGTGAGACCAAAAGATAATGACTTTTTATTATAATTATGCTTGATCTAAATGAGCTGTGTTTGATTTCTGTGTACTTTCATAGCTTTATACCCAAGCATGACTTCTCTGCCCAGAAAGTCCTTACTGATTTACTCTTGAGCTTCTCTCTACTTGACTTTCTTTTTTTTTGAGATGGAGTTTCACTCTTGTTGCCCAGGCTGGAGTGCAGTGGTGCGATCTCAGCTCACTGTAACATCCGCGATGTGATCTCGGCTCACTGCAACCTCCGCCTCCCGGGTTCAAGCAATTCTCCCGCCTCAGCCACCAGGGTAGCTGGGATTACAGGAGTATTGCCACTATGCTCAGCTAATTTTTGTATTTTTAGTAGAGATGGGGTTTCGCCATGTTACCCTGGCTATGGTCTCCAACCCCTGACCTCAGGTGATCCGCCCGCCTCGGCCTCCCAAAGTGCTGGGATTACAGGCGTAAGCCACTGCTCCTGGCTCTACTTTACTTTTACCAGCTAGGGACTGTTTCTCATTCAATACGTGTATTTGTTTGCCCACTAAGTTGGATGTAGTAGTTGACGAGTGGAGTTGAAAATGGAGAGATTGACTGCAGTCAGTTCATTGAGGATTGTGTTACCATGTGAACTGGGTTAGATAGTGCACCCTCAAAATTCATGTCTTTTCTGGAACTTCAAAACTGTGGTTTTGTTTGCAAATGGGGTCTTTGCAGATATAATTAGTCAAGGTGGCATCATATTGGAGTGGGGTGGGCCTTTAATCTAACATGGCTGATGTCCTTAGAAGAAGAGAAGAAATATAGAGAAGACACACAGGGAGAATTCCATGTGACAGAGGCAGAGCCCCGAGTGATGTGTCTATAAGCCAAAGAATACCAAGGATTGCTGGCAATACCAGAAGCTAAGAAAGAGGCATGAAACAGACCCTCTCCTAGAGTATTCAGTGAGAGCATGGCCCTGCCAATACTCTGATTTTGAACTTCTAGCCTCCAGAACTGGGAGACAATATGTTTCTGCTAAAAAACAAACAAACAAACAAAACCCTATCCAGTTTGTAGTACTTTGTAACAACAGCCCCAGGAAACTAATACATCATGGAAATGAATTTAAATATCTTATTTTCTATAAAGAATGTGAACTGTCAAAGCTTACTCTTCCATTGGGCATCAGTTATGTGTATCTTTTATCGTATAATGCATGACTAGAGTCATAATTTCAAAGGACATTAAAAAATACGGACAATTTCTTGAAGCTACCCAAACGTTTGAACTGTGGGTCAGGCCAATGTCAGCAAGGGCATTTGATAGAGTCTCTCACAACAACAACCTTCTGTGCATGTAAAGAACTGTATCTTCTCAATAGATTTGTTAGTGTATATTTGGTCTTGTAGACTTTGACCTGGGGAAGTCAGCTAATAGTATATTTAGATATACTGTGAGAAAAATAGGTACACACTAAATAGGAGTTTGAAAATCCACAAAGAAGTACCCATCAGCGGGAGCACATTATTTATATTTGTTTTTCTTCTCAAAACACCCATTCTTCCCTCCCTCTACTTTGTTTTACTTTTAATCTGGCTCTCTCGCTTATCTTCAAAGTTTTATCTCCCCCAATAAATCTTCCTGCCATGGTGAAGGTTAAATGTAACTCTTCCATCATCCATGCTAGCACATACCATATGCATAGAAGTTATAAAGTCCTTGAAGACGGGGACTCTATTTTACACATCTTTGAATTCAAAGTCCTAAAATATTTGAGCCCTGAAAAAGTTGTTAGGACATTTTAGCCACCAGTGCATACTCTGGTAGTGATGGTAGTGATGTAAGTACATTCCTCAGCTTTTCTGAACATTAGTGAAGAATCCTTTTAATAAAGAGCATGATTTTCCATTGATACTTGGACAAGTTTTGGAGTATTCTCAGAGATGAAAAAGGATTATTTTTCATTTGATGTACATATACTCTGTGATTTTGTGAACACAATGGATGCTTGCTGTTTTCATTATTATTCCTTTGGATAAGGCCTTTATGTTGTCAAAATCTTCTATTTAAAAAAAAAGTGAAAATAATAAAACATTCAGCCATTTGCAGTCAATTATTCTTGCCATTGGTTAGTATATTTATTTACCAGGGTTCTTAATTCATATTACTGAGAGGCTCAAAGATCTGAAAAACACCATTGGTTCCAAGTGGCTGCATTTCTTTCTTATTCATTTATTTATTTTGTAGAAATGAGGTCTTGCCCTGTCACTTGGGCTGAAGTTGGTGCAATCTGCTCACTGAAGCCTCAAACTCCTGGGCTAAAATGATCCTCCTGTTTCAGCCCATGCCTGTTTATTTTTTATTTTTTTTTTCTTTTTAGAGATGGTATCTCCCTATGTTGCCCAGGCTGGTCTCAAACTCTGGACCTCAAGTAATCTTCCCACCTTGGCCTTCCAAAATGCTAGGATTACAGATATGAGCCACCACGCCTAACTAGCTGGCTGCATTTCTTTAAGGCCCAGAGGCTCCTGTGGTGGCATCTGGATTTGAAATGCTGGCTGGGTGCAGTGGTTCACACCTGTAATCCCAGCACTTTGGGAGGCCGAAGCAGGAGGATCACCTGAGGTCAGGAGTTCGAGACCAGCCTGTCCAACATGGTGAAACCCTGTCTCTATTAAAAATACAAAAATTAGCCAGGCGTGGTGGTGGGAGCCTGTAGTCCCAGCTACTCAAGAGGCCAAGGCAGGAAAATCGTTTGAACCTAGGAGGTGGAGGTTGCAGTGAGCTGAGATCGAGCCACTGCACTCCAGCCTGGGCGACAGAGCAAGACTCTGTCTCAAAAAAAAAAAAAAAAAAAAAAGAAAAGAAAAAAGAAATGCTCATAAACATGGTCTATGTCTAAGTTGCAACAATGATTGATATTGTGAAGATTATTTATAGTGTGGGTCAACTGAAGGGGAAGGAAAACACCAAAGGATAATTTTCTCCTCCGAAATCATAAAGGCATTCATTTTTCAGAAGAGAGGAATATTATTTTCATTAAAATAGTAAAAAAATTAAAATTGTTGTTATTAGCTACAAATCAGGGTAGAGCTGTGTGAATCCGTGGAGAGAATTTAAGATTATAAGCAGAAATCAAGGTTAGTTTTGCGTTGTACTTCTGGAATAAGAAAGATGATATGTAATCAGACCATGTCTCTGATAATTTTGTTAAAGTAGACGAAGAAAATCACATGGATAAGAAAATGTAATTAAATCACTAAAAATAAGAAAGTCATTGTTTTCACTTCCTTTTGCTAAGTGGGATGTAAGGAAGATAACCTTTTATACTGTACATGAGTAATTCCAATATCCTCTTAGAAATGACAATTGGATTGTAAAATGGGCTTGCCTTTGACCATATTCTGAAAGGATAATATAATGAATTGGCAAAAGACCCCATGAATAGAGTTTATGCAGAAAGCAACAACAACAACAACAACAAATACACATATAAAGAAATGTCTACAACCAAAGGTCAGTATAATTGATAGCAAGATTTCAAGGGGAAAAATTAGGGTCAGGGAAGACATAACATTTCTGTCTCCTTGTTTTGGTGATTTTTCATTTAGAAATAAAATGGGAATAATGAAATATTCCATAATATATCTACATATCCATCTTTGTGGCAGGGAGCTAGAAAGATTCAGGATTATTATTTATAAACCAATTTAGACCAAATTCAAAGACTGAGGAGATACACCTAATTTAGAAGAAATAGGAGCTCTCAGACCTGACTTTGAATATTACTACTAATTTTTTTCTTAGGGTTTGCTCTGCCACCCAGGCTGGAGTGCAATGATGTAATCTCTGCTCACTGCAACCTCCGCCTCCCGGGCTCAAGCAATTCTCCTGCCTCAGCCTCCTAAGTAGCTGGGATTACAGGTGCCCACCAGCATGCCCGGCTAATTTTTGTATTTTTAGTAGAGACAGGGTTTCACTATGTTGGTAAGGCTGGTCTCCATCTCCTGACCTCAACTGATTCTCCTGCCTAGGCCTCCCAAAGTGCTGGGATTACAGGCATGAGCCACCGTGCCCGGCCAGGGCCTTTTAAAGTATTATTTTTTCTTCTAAAATCACTGATGCTCAAATGAAACCTAATTTTGAAAAATAGAATGTTTGAAAGAAGTAGATTGAACGAAAACAACACAACTGATATTTTTAGCAAGATTCTTGGATCTAGCTTTAGAAATAAATTAGCCAGGAGGAGAAGTATGTCAAGATTACCTTTTCTTTATATCAATTAGACACATTGCATCGTAGGACTTATTTAGTACTGAAGATGTCTGTGCCTTTCTGCAGTTGTTTTTCATCTATTAAAAGAGAAAGATATTATCTATGCTATCTTTTCAAGATCCCTGTGGATTTGAATTTTCTCGTGTATAGATAAGCCTTGATTGATGAAAAATTGATGGACAAAATTAATTTTATAACAAAGGTAAAGAAGTGAGTATTGCCTTCATAATGTGCCCCACAGCGTTTAACAGAATTTCTTTAAACAATTTTTAATGTATTTTTAAACAACTATATATTTCAATATTAAATCTTAAGTATGTTTCAGGAATATCTTTAAGATAATTGTTATATCCCAGTTTTCATACATTTTAAATTTTTTACATCTACAGTATTATATTTTCTTTTGAAAAATTGCATAACATTAAGGTAGTAAATAAAAACAAAAGTAGTTTAATGTCTCTTGTGGAAAATACAGTTTTGTTGTGTTTTGTTTGTTTGTTTTGAGACAGAGTTTTGCTCTTGTTGCCCAGGCTGGAGTGCAATGGTGCGATCTTGGCTCACTGCAACCTCCACCTCTCGGGTTCAAGTGATTCTCCTGCCTCAGCCTCCCAAGTAGCTGGGATTATAGGCATGCACCACCATGCCCGGCTAATTTTGTATTTTTGGTAGAGACGGGGTTTCTCCATGTTGGTCAGGCTGGTCTCAAACTCTCAACCTTAGGTAATCCGCCCGCCTTGGCCTCCCAAAGTGCTGGGATTATAGGCGTGAGCCTCTCTGCGCCCCACCTAGTTGTTTTTGACCACATATTTTTTTTCTCTGAAATGTAAATGATTTGTAACCCAAAAGTTTAAGTCTGAATCAATTGTCTGTAGTAAATGCTGCACCATCTATATTTGTTAATTGGAACAATACAGAACTAACTTAAAAACTGCTAACATTTTCCCTTGCCATAATGCTCAGTTTTTAAAATGTATTGCCTTCTGTCTTCTCAATGGGATTGCTGCTTTTTAAATTTTCATTAATTCCTAAACCATATTCCATTGTATTTTTTTTGTACATTTGCTTTAAGTGACTGTGTATTGGAGAAAAAGAAAGTGTAGGTTTTCTGGTGAATTATAATAGCAATATGATACCTGGAATGAAGCAGCCTTTCATGTTTGGAACGACCATAAAATGGCAATACACTTAACAGTAATACCCTTATCTGTGTTACAGCAATGCGTCTTAATGGTTTTCTATGTGTGAACTTAGCCTCTTGCCTACAGAGAATTGCTAAGTAACTAGTATATGCCACATGTAAAAATCTCCAGAGGGCTTCCACACCCTTTAATACACACAGATATGCAATATAAATGAAACATATCCTGAAGAGAAAAAAAAAAAATCACAAACTCCGTGTGTGGCTCTCAACAAGTTACTATTTTCTCATTAGAAAAACAGGAAAGCTGGCCGGGTACAGTGGCTCACGCTTGTAATCCCAGCATTTTAGGAGGCCAAGGCGGGCAGATCACCTGAGGTCAGCAGGTCGAGACCAGCCTGGCCAACAAGGTGAAACCCCATCTCTACTAAAAATACAAAAAAAAAATTAGCCAGGCATGGTGGTGGGTGCCTGTAATCCCAGCTACCTGGGAGGCTGAGGCAGGAGAATCACTTGAACCTGGGAGGCAGAGGTTGCAGTGAGCTGAGATCGGGCCACTGCACTCCATCCTGGACAACAGAGGGAGACTCCATCTAATAATAATAATAATAATAATAATAATAATAATAGTAAAGCAATAACTATACAATCTCTTACCTAAATGTTTAAGAACACCTACTAATAATGCTTAAAAATACCAAAATATAAAAACAAAACATACAAATGTAAAGACCATATAGTCATTAGTACAGCAAATCTATTTGATTACTTTTTTCAAAATCCTATTTGAATTTTTTTGTTAATTTTAAAGCACTGTTGTTAAAAGAAAGTATTTTCAATTGGTTTTATTCTCATTGTATCTTCTAGAAATACTAGTTCATTTTAGGAAAATAAAAATAGTGAGAGAAAACTTTTACCTCCCAATATGGACCATGTCCCAAGCCTGACACTTTGTTCTAGTTTTTGTTACTTAATTACCACACACTATAAGGGAGTTCTTACCAGTTCTTTTTTTTTTTCTTCAGAAAGAATTTATTCTTCAACTTTTTAAACTGCTTTATTGAGGTATGATTGACATATAAACCAATTCTCTTGTATAGGCAATGAAATTGGAGTTCAGAAAAACTTGAGTAACTTGCTTAAGACTACAAGTAAGTGGCAGAGCTAGGATTTGACCCCAGACAGCCTTCATATCCAAGTTCACAGGGTCATCAGCTGCCTGAAGGCAGAGACCATGATTTGTATCCATAGTATTTGTGTATCTCTCATATCTAAATAAAATCTAGTCACTATTCAGGTTTAATTGATATTCTGAATTACCTTTGTATTTTTAAAAGAAGACACATTATAGAAATTTGATACTAAATGTAAGTATTCAGTTCCTTTAGTTAAATTAAAGAAAAGCAGAAATAATATTCTGTATAAATACATTAGTGAAAAGTCAGTTAGCAGCTAAAATATGAGATGTTTGGTGACACAAGTGAAAATGGATTGTATACTTTTTTCCTTATACTTGCTCTCTCCGGCATTTAGATATAACTTGTTCCAGAGACCTTTCATAACTTATATGTTTCAGACAAGAAAAGCTTTGGGTTACCTGAAAGAGTATAGTTAAAAATCAAATGCTATACTCATCTAAAGGTACTTTGTTTATCCATTCAAAAATACATGAACAGTTTATCTTGGCCTATGTGAACTCCATGCCAGAGGGCAGCAAAACATAGCAAAGCATGCTGACCTCTTCTTATCACTGCCCTTGTTGAAAACCTTGAGTTCTTAATAGTCCGGTATATAGTTTTAAAATGTTGATATTTTGTTCACAGCTGTATGTGATCTCCTAAACCTTTGCTTCAAAATAGTCTATTTCTCTTTTGTGGTTTGCTTCAGAGTAAAAGCCCTCTTATTTCCCACCATCAGGACAGTAATTTGGTAGGTTAATAAGTTATGTTGTGTGTTAGTGAAATGTAAGTGCTAAAGAAAATAAAAGTAGTAGAGCAAGGGAAATCAGAAATACCAGGGCCTGGAAAAGAGCATAAAATAATGTGTTATGATGAGTTGCACTGAGCAGGTTAAATTTGAACAAGACAAGAAGCCAACTAGATAGAGGGAAGATTGTTCCAGGTTGAGGGAATGAGTGGAAAAAAGGTTCTCAGGTGAGAGTGTGTTCAAGGAATAACAACTAAGACTGTGACTATTGGCCAGGTGCAGTGGCTCACAACTGTAATCACAGAATTTTTGGGAGGCTAAGGTGGGCGGATCACTTGAGGTCAGGAGTTCGAGACCAGCCTGGCCAGTATGGCGAAACTCTATCTCTACTAAACATACAAAGATTAGCCGGGCGTGGTGGTGCACGTCTGTAATCCCAGCTACTCGGGAGGCTGAGGCAGGAGAATCCCTTGAAATTGAAGACAGAGGTTGCAGTGAGCCGAGATCATGCCAATCATAAAATCAAGAGGATTTAGTGGTACAAATTAGACACTTGTACGTTTTAGTTTCTGTGCAGTAGAGAAAGAACACAGAGACATTTGCAAAAACGATTTAAGAGGGAATTCCTTTAATACTTTTCTAATATCCCTCTCCCAAAGACCTGTTTATTCTTCAGCTAATTTTTACTGATAATTTGTATTTTTTAGAGAGAACACATCTCTTTATTTTATACTCATTTATCATCAAATTATGTAGTATATAATTATATTAGATCATTACATGAGCAGGAATGGGAACAATAACAATTGATTCTTAGTAAGCTATGTTCCGGTTATTTATTGCTGAGTAACAATTTATTATAAAATTTAATAGCTTAAAACACCAGTCACTTTTTATATCTCATGATTTTGTGAGTCATAAATTTGGGCATGGGTCAACTGGGTGATTTTCCACTCTATGTGGTATCAACTTGATCCCTAAATGATACTCAGCTGCCAGATGAGCTGGTCAGCAGAATCCAAGAGAGCTATACTCATATGTATGGTGCTTTGGTGGAGGCGACAGGGAGGAGACTTGGGCCAACTAGATCTATTGACTCTAGTACCTACATGTGGCCTCTTCAGCGTGGAAGACTCAGGATTGTTGAACTTCTTACATGGCAGCTCAGGGTTCTAGAGCGAATGATACAAAAGACAGAAAATATAAGTTTCTGGTATCTGCAGGCCTAACCCTGGAAACTAGAACAGCATCTCTTTTACTGCAGGGGTCCTCAACCCCTGGGCCACACACCGGTACCCATCTGTGTGGCCTGCGAGGAGCCCAGCTGTACAGCAGGAGGCGAGCAGTGAGCCAGCGAAGCTTCATCTGTATTTACAGCCACTTCCCATCGCTGGCATTACTGCTAGAACCCTGCCTCCTGTCGGATCAGCAATGACTTTAGAGTCTCCTAGGAACACAAACCCCATTGTGAACTGGACATGTGAGTGATCTAGGGTGCATACTCCTTATGAGGAGTATCAGGCAATCTAATGCCTGATGATCTGTCACTGTCTCCCATCATGCCCAGATGGGACCGTCTAGTTGCAGGAAAGAAAGCTCAGGGGTCCCACTGATTCTATGATATGGTGAGTTATATAATTATTTTATGATATAATACAATGTAATAATAGAAATAAAGTGCAAAATAAATGAAATATTCTCTAATTATCTTAAAACTATCCCTCACCTCCCCCCGCCCCACCACCCAACCCCAGTCTGTGGGAAAATTGTCATCCATCAAACCCTAGTCTCTGGTGCCAAAAATGTTGGGGACCACTATTCTGCTGCATTCTATTAGAGCAGTCACAGAACCCATCCAAATTCAAGGGAGGAAACAGAGACTTTACCTCCCCAGTGAAGAAATGTCAAAAAAATTCGCAGCTATCTTTAATCCACCAAAGCATACAATTTATCTCTCATAGAGAGTAGATTTCTAGTTAAGATTTTTCAGCAGACCATCTTGATCCATAGTAAATCTAACAAAAGGGATGGAGAGCTTTGGTTAATCTAATGATTCAGTTAAATGGAGGTCCATTAAAATAGATTCTACTAAAATTCCATTCATTATTTTTCTAATTTTTTATTATCCATAGTATTTTTGTCCAATGACCTTTAAAATCATGAACATTTAATATATAGGAATGGGCATCCATCTGAATATGATATAATTATAAATGAATTTAATATCTAGAAAACATTCTTGTTTGTTCTCTAACTTTAAGATAAAAGCCATCCCTTCTTTTATTTAATTTAACTATACTTGAAGGCTTTAAATACCTGACTGATATGGAAAAAGTCCAAAACTGGGATGCTCGTGTAGACTATTTACTGCAATAAATCATTATGAAAAATATGGGCAGTCAAGTGCCGGAGATTCTATTTCTGTTTGAACCTTAAGAAATATCAACCATCTTCTCACTGGCTTTTCAGCACATCTGCTCCATTTAAAACTATGGCAGGGAGGTGTGTAAGATTGAATTGATTGTCTCTTGGAGTTTACTGTGCTTCTTTCGTAACTTTGTTTTTCAGTAAAGGCAATTGCTTCTTGAGCAGTACTGGTTATTCCACACCCACTAATTATCATGCAGCCATTTAGAGTTGAAATGGTAATCAAACCAATGAAAGCCCAAGATTAGCTGCGTTCCTTCTTCATTTCTGGTGGAGAGATTCATCTGAATATCTATAAAGGATTTTGTGGTGCATTCTCTGGCAGATGCAGTAAAACAAATGCAACAGGAACTTTAAAATACAGCTTTGAGTTTTAGGTTGAATTTTAAGTTGAACATATTTCAAATTTTGCAATTTAATTACAGGAGTTAAACGATCTTAAAGGATCATTCTAGGTCTAAATAGAATTTTAAAAGCTAGATTTTATTAAAGAAAAAATATATTTTAAGTGATTAAATGATTAAATTTATATATTTTGCCCTTCAGAAATTACTGGTTGATGTTTCTATTAAAATTATTAAGATCTAAATATATAATGATACTTGAGACCAATTCTCATTTAAGGAACGGCATACTGTATAACAGGATGTGAGATGTTAAGAGATAATTACATGCCTAGAAGTTGTGGTGAATCATATGACCAAAAGCCAAGAACATCCAGAGACCAAAATTCAGTCATTTCAAATATTATTACTCCCTGGTCTGTGTTATTCTACTTAGAAAATTGCATATTTGTTGTTTGTAAATTTAGAGACAAAAAAATACTTAAATTAATTTTTTCATCATTTCTAAAAATTTGCTTTAATATTTACTAGCCCAGTAAAATGTATTCAAGTCATAATTATAAATATCATCAGGGCTACTGAACAGGGGAATGTGTCAACTGCCATGGTGGACCTTCTTCTTGAACTAATTTTGATTGCCAGCAGAATAAAATGCATACAGTGAATAAAATGAATGTAATGCTAGATCAAAGAATCCAGTGTTTGTTTTTATATGTTTTGATCCCCCTATACATTTAAAATAACTCTGTTTTATTAGAAATTCTGTATTTAAGATAAAATGCACCTCCCTCTCATTTTTCCTGGTTTGTATGTGAGACCACAGTATTTCACAGTAGATATCCAGGAAAATAACAGACAAAAGAAAGGAGAGTAGGAAGAATATTTTAAGATTTATTGGCCGGGTGCGGTGGCTCTTGCCTGTAATCCCAGCACTTTGGGAGGCTGAGGCGGGAGGATCACAAGGTCAGGAGATTGAGACCATCCTGGCTAACATGGTGAAACCCCGTCTCTACTAAAAATACAAAAACTTAGCCAGGTGTAGTAGCATGCACCTGTAGTCCCAGCTACTTGGGAGGCTGAGGCAGGAGAATCGCTTGAACCTGGGAGGTGGAGGTTGCAGTGAGCAGAGATTGAGCTACTGCACTCCAGCCTGGGCAACAGGGCAAGACTCATCTCAAAAAAAAAAAAAAAAAAAGTTATTAATTTGTCTTCAACAAAATACTAACTCTGCAACAAAATACTAACTCTTACCTTGATTCCTTACTTCTTGAGGACTAAGCCTGTTTTTGTGGATTGAAATGATGTTGATTATCTGTATCCAAATACCCCTCATAGGGTCTACTGTGAGCACATCACGCTGCTAGTAAGACAATACTCAGGTGAGAGCTGCCAAACAGGAGGACTGAAAAGCCTGACTTTGAATCCTGACTTCTATATTTTTTAACTGTGTAGTTCTGGGAGTTTCTTAAACTCACATGCCTCAGTTTTTCCATTTGCATCTGTAGAAAGATTGTTAAAAAAAAAAAAAATGAGCTGGGCGTGGTAGCACACACCTGTAGTCCTAGCTGCTTGGGAGGCTGAGGCAGGAGGATAGCTTGAACCTGGGAGGTGGAGGTTGCAGTGAGTCGAGATCGCGCCACTGCACTCCAGCCTGGGGACAGAGCGAGACTCCGTCTCAAAAAATAAATAAATAAATAAAAATATTTTAAAGTGGTGACAGTTGCATAACTACGTAAATATACTATATATAACTGAATTGTGTACTTTAAAAGAGTGAATTTTATGGTGTGTGTGTTATATCTCAATAAAATGATTTTAAAAAAATAAAATGAGAAGGATGAGAGACCAGTATATTTTGGAATAGTGCATTTAACAACTTTGTTTGCAGCACACTAATTGTTCAGCATACTTTCTACTGGACATTACTGTTTTTATATATATATACACACACACATATACATATATAAATACATTATATGATAACAACCATATCTGATAAATATTATCCTACTTTATAGATGATGAAACTCAGAACTTCCATGATGGAAGTGACTTATCTATTGTTGAGTTGTAATTGGATCTTATATATATTTCCCTGCTCCCACAGAGCCTACATTTCTGAAAAAGAAATTATGTCTCTTTTGATAAATAAACAAGAAACATATCAGATAAAAGTGTTACACTGAGAACAAACTGAGTTGAGATAGTGAGTGATTGGGTAATTATTCTAGCTTCAGTGGTAAAGAGAAACTTTGCTGAAGAGGCATGTCAGCTGAGATATGACTGTCTAGAAGGAACCAGTCATGTAAAGACTGAGGAAGAACCTTCCAGAAGGAAAGAATAGCCAGTGCAAAGACACCGAATTGCTTATATTTTGTGTTTAGAAATGCTAGGGTTATAGTTAGCAAGATAGCCTGAAAGGAGCCTTTCCGTGTTTTCTCATATATGAAATAAATAACTAACATGGAGGCTTATTTTGAAGTTACAAAAATACATGAATAACACCTTAGTATAGTATCTCGCCCATGGTTGGTATATGTAAAAATATTACTATTCTATTAATTCCTCAATATATAGCTATTCTATACAGGTCTTAGGGAGAAAAGAACCTCAGTGAACATGTTTCAACTTGGTAAGAGTTTGTTACACATGAGCTGACACAATCATAAACATGGAAAATAGACAATAGGTTCAAAGCATTAACAATGGTAGTTGGAACTTCAGAAAAACCCACTCTTTCTTAATCTATGATGAAGGAAATGGTGGATTTTCCAGTGGTATTGAAATAAAAGGGAACTTTTTAGATGGTGGAGTAAGGTATGCAAAGGTAGCGAGTGTGTGTGTGGCTGGAGAGAAATCCAAAGATAGGATAGAATCACACTTTTGCTCTCTGTGAAAACTCTGATTTTCCTTTCATGGACTAAGGTCTACGCTCTCCAATCATCTTAGTTGCATACACTATGAATCATCAATCAAGCTACGTCATCCTCTATGATATGTTTTGTTTTCCTTTCTTCTTTTTAATTGTTATGGGTTCATAACAGTTGTACATATTTATGAAATACGTGTGATATTTTGATACAGGCATACAATCTGTAATAATCAAATCAGGATAATTGGAATATTCATTACCTCAAACATTTTTCATTTATTTGTGTTGGGAACATTCCAAGTCTACTCCTCCAGGCAATTTGAAATAAACAATAAATTATTGTTAACTATAATCACCCTATTGTGGTACAGAACACTAGATATTATTCCTACTAGCTAACTGTATTTTTATACTCATTAAACAAGCCCCTCTTCATCATCCCCTCCCCACTACCGTTCCCAGCCTCTGGTAACTATCATTCTACTTTCTACCTCCATGAGATCAATTTTTTAGTTCCCACATATGAGTGAGAACATGCAATATTTGTTTTTCTAGGTTGTGTTTTGATTAGACAACCTCTTATTTCTAAAATTTGCTTAAATTATTTGAGTACTTGATCCTTCACATTACTGCCAATAAAGCAAACCACAATTGAAACTTGATTTTTTCTAATTTTTTGAATGTATGCTGTGTGCAAAGGTAACAAAGATGAATTCATTTAACAGAAAACAGATTGCTAATATCTTCATCATTTACTTTAGATTCCAATCTCTGGATATCAGACTTTTCTCTGGTCTTCATATTTATTTGTTTTGGCATCAGATTGCATTTTCTTGCTTGGTTTAAAAAAAAACTGTATTTTTTTCCTGTATTATTGGTGTTGATTTCATCTGTTCTTATTCTTCACATTATGCAGGGAAATGTGTACAAAGTTAGGAGGAGTTAACGCTACATAAAATAAACTGTCTATTAATATCATTGGGTTAATTTTCAAAGAGGCTGTATATAGATCATGGATATAGGCAAACACCAGATGCCACATAAAGGGAAAACATCAAAGACATTTTTTTCTTTTATTAAAACCATCAACAATAAGAACTGTGACAATAGGTTTTGGGTTTTTTTTATTGCCAAGGTTATCATCAGCCCGCTACCTGAAATAAGGGAATAAAATGATTTCTATGTGTTATATTATTCTGTAACTACAGGAACATAATATAATGCTACAGTCAAAAGAATGAGCTTAAAAATAATCAGTTTAAATTTGTCACTCATTTTCTAGAAGGATGACCTTATACTATCTATTTAACTTTTCTAAGACTCAATTGCATTATAAATAAAATGATTATAATAAAGACTTCATAAGTTGCCATGAGAAAAGTATTAAACACAGTTTCCATGATAACCTCTATTGATAATAATATAATAATCATCATGATCATTACCTTTCTCCTTGTAAAAATTATAGTGTTAATGATTTTAAAAATGTAATTCTAATACCAAAATGAAGTTTGTATTATGTTCTAGTTAATATATATAAAAATTTAAAGAAAAATTAAAATACATATAGCTGTGAAAATACTCACTAAACATAGAAAACCATTTGTTTTACTCTGTAAATCTAACCTTGATGATTATGATAATAAAAATAATCACTGTTAGATTATTTTACTTGTGATTAACTTCTATTTGTGTACCCTCCCTCTATTGATATTTAACAATATTTCATAGCTGAATTACTTGGAAATGACTATTTCATTTCATATGACTGTTCCTAAAATCATATTGAACATTTGACTCCACATTCTTAAGACAACTTGGGACGTCTATCTCTTCCCTGCAACAATATTTGTGAGTTGACTGACATAAAAGGCTATGCTTTAGCATACACAAGAGATGTGGAAAGATACCGTTTAAATTGGTCCCATAAATTTTCTTTTTTATGTTTCCTAACCTCATCTTTATTGAAATGCATTAAATTAACTCAGACATCTAAGGATATAACATTTAATTTACAATAATCTTTGTGGTTAACTTAATTCCATTAACCTTATCTTTGAAAGGTGTCAAATTAAGAAATACAGAGCCTGTCACTTTCATTTATTTGGAGGAGGCTGTGAACTATTCAGATGATGTATCTTTGATTGAGGGAAGGAGGTGCCCAAGAATTAGTCAATTATACAATTAAAAACCCCAAACTTTTCCTTTGGTATGTTTCACATAAAATCTCTATTGCTGTGCTAGGTTACACTGGATGATGAGTCACTATTTAAATCACTTCAGTTTTGATTATTCAAAGTAAAAATTGAATGGTTGGCATTTTCACCAATTTAAAAGCCTTGCTGGGCACAGTGGCTCACGCCTATAATCCTAGTAATTTGGGAGGCCAAGGAGGGTGGATCACCTGAGGTCAGGAATTCCAGACCCCAACATAGTGAAACCCTTTCTCTACTAAAAATGCAAAATTAGCTGGGTGTGGTGGCACATGCCTGTAATCCCAGCTACTTGGGAGGCCAAGTCAGGAGAATTGCTTGAAGCTGGGAGGCGGAGGTTGCAGTGAGCTGAGATCCTGCCATTGCGCTCCAGCCTGGGCAACAAGAGTGAAACTCCATCTCAAAAAATAAAATAAAATAAAAGCCCTAACTTTCATTTTCTGACCAGATTTTTGCTTGACAAAAGCTATGTTTAAGGATTACTTAGGCATTTCAGTTTGAAATGTTTATGTTCTTGCTATAAAATGTGTGGACATGTGTATGCAAATATATACACACAAGAAATTTTAGGTACTGTCATAGTATTGGGAACATTAAGAATTGTGTTTTCATGGCTAGTCACTTTTTGGTAGTGTATGCATGGTTTAAATGAAACTCACTGAACTGGTTTTGTGGATTCACTGCTTGGTTGTTTTACTACCCCAGAGAGCAATTAGGTGTATGTGGAGTGTGTTGAACCTATAAAATTTTACTTGCATGATGACTGCAAAGAAAATGAAAGTAGTGTCATGCAATCCATGAAAACTCTGCTGAGTTTCTAACTAGTCTCCTTAATAAAGTTTTCACAATTCAAACTCTCCAATCATACTGAATATCATTGAGGCTCTTTATGACTTGTGAAAATCAGATATTTAAAATTTTTAAATTGTCATATTATATGGCCAATTTCCATTTCTACTCTATATTTATAGTACTTTTTTTGCATTTTGAGTGCACAAGTCAACCCCTTTGGTCATACATAGCAAGACATGTATTAGTGAGAGCAGCAAAAAATATGTAACTGCTCGTTTAAAACTTTTGACCAGTAGCGAGGTCACACTGAGAATACTGCTCAGGAGAATTGAGTCAAGTTTTAGGCTACTAAAATTTGCTGAGCTCTGTGACCTAGGGACATATTCCTGACTCCAACAGGCCTTTTAAGAAATCATACTGGCAACCTCACAATAGATAAACAAGAAAATGGATGAACACAACCATATTATAAGAGGCAGTTATCAGATGCATGGATTCTGGAGCCAGGCTGATTGCTGAGTTCTAATCTCGATGCTGCTGTTTAATGACTGTGACCTTAGGTGAGTTGCTTAACCTCTTTCTGCCTCTCTTAATTTTGGAAATTAGGAAAATAACTACTTACATTTTAGGTTTGTTGAGTAGATCTATATCGCTTAAAATGTATACAGCATGTAGGCCAGGTGCGGTGGCTCACGCTTGTAATCCCAGCACTTTGGGAGGTGGAGGCAGGTGGATCACGAGGTCAGGAGATCGAGACCATCCTGGCCAACACAGTGAAACCCCATCTCCACTAAAAATACAAAAAATTAGCCGGGCGTGGTGGCAGGCGCCTGTAGTCCCAGCTACTCAGGAGGCTGAGGCAGGAGAAAGGCGTGAACCCGGGAGGTGGAGCTTGCAGTGTAGCTGAGATTGTGCCACTGCACTCCAGCCTGGGCGACAGAGCGAGACTCCATCTCAAAAAAAAAAAAAAAAGTATACAGCATGTAACAATTATTGAATGATACTTAATTATTATCTAGGGGAAAACGTACTGATGATTTTGCATATATATGTACACACACGTATATATCAGTAACTTTAAATGGGGAAATCACTAAAAAATCATAACTTGGTGTAAATATACTTAATCTGTATGCCACGGCTGGTTTTTTGTTTGTTTATTTTTGCCAAGTTTCTTTAATTTCTGTTGGCCTTTTGTGGTCACTCCATTAACATCTGCAGGATAACTTGCTTATACAGGGGAAAGTGTCTGTTACCAGTACAGTACAGTAGTGGTATTAGGAAAATCTATTAAATGAAGTCCTGGGTGTTTATCCCTATAATTGTATAAACGTATGTTTCTCAGGAGCAGTGTTGTATAAGTAAATGGATAAAAGTCAGAGAGTGCTAAAGCTAAATGGAAACAAAATTATTTAGTCCAATTCCCTTATTTTGTAGATGAGAAAACTGAGAATCAGAAAATGGAGAGATTTGTTCAAGAGTGTAGTAGTTATTGTCTGAGATGAGGAAAGTATCCAAATGTCTGCTTGAATCCTGAGATATGCTTAAGTTAGCATGGAAAATATTCCATTTAAAATAGCAATATTTTCTTCCTCCTGAACATCTTTGTACTATTTAGAAAAACCTAGAAAGTATGCTGGAAAACTATCCCTTTTTCCCTTGTCAACCTCCAATTAGCATAAAAGCCCAAACTGTACACTGTCCCTTATAAAAACAACCTAAAATTTTGAGAATAACATTCATAATGTTAAAAGAAAACTACCTACTTACTACATATACTGGCAATGTACTTGCTGGGTAATCCCACTTGAAATTCATAGAAATTAAACAGCATTTCAGAACATCATTCCAAGACCTAATTAATGACATGCAGTGACTGCTAACTAATGAATGTGTCCATGATACTTTCAATTTATAGCAAAAGCTCTTAACTACTGATAGCGGAAACGTGATATGTAAGGATCTTGTTCTGTCCTTTCAAAAGTCAAACAGAACTACTATCCCTTAAAGCTGATAGGCAAAGGAAGAAGCTGGGAGTCCAAAGGTTTATATTTATACAAAGCATGTGCTTCCCTAATGTTCACTTTCCAACTTTGAGTAGACCTTTTTTTTTTTTTTTTTTTTAAGCGATGTGGCTGTATTAGTTAATTCTCACACTGCCATAAAGAAATACCGGAGGTAGGGTAATTTTTAAAGAAAAGAGCAATTGGCTCAAGATTCCATAGGCTGTACAGGAAGCATAATGCTGGCATCTTCTCGGCTTCTGGGAAAGCCTCGGGAAGCTCAAAATCATGGTGGAAGCGAAGGGGGAGCAGGCATGTCACATGGCCAGAGCAGGAACATGAGAGAGGGAGTGGGAGGTGTCAAACACTTTTAAGCAACCGTATCTCATGAGAATACACTCACCATCTGAAGACAGCACCAAGGGGATGGTGCTAAACCACTCATGAGAAATCCAGCCCCATGATCCAATCACCTCCCACCAGGCCCCACCTTCAACACTGGGGATAACTTAACCGGGCGTGATGGCTGGTGCCTGTAATCTCAGCTACTCAGGAGACAGACGTTGCAGTGAGCTGAGATCGCTCCACTGCACTCCAGCCTGGATGACAAGAGTGAAATTCCGTCTCAAAAACAAACAAACAAACAAACATTAGTGATTACATTTCAATATGAAATTATGGCAGGGGCAAATATTCAAACTATAACAGGGGTCTTGCTCTGTCTCCCAGGCTTCAGTGGCGCCATCGTAAATCACTGCAGCCTGGAACTCCTCTATTCAAGCGATCCTCCCACCTCAGCTTCCCCAGTAGCTAGGATTACAATTGCGCCACCACATCTGGCTAATTTTTGTAGAAATGGGGGTCTCCTTTTGTTGCCTGGTTTGGTCTCAAACTCCGGGCCTCAAGTGATCCGCCCATCTCGGCCTCTCGGAGTGCTGGGATTACAGACGTGAGTCACTTTGCCCTCCTGGACTAGATATTTTATGTGTGAAGGAGGCTGCTGCTGGTTTCATGAGTAAGCTGGAGAAACACATTGAGGAATGATACTGTCCCCTTAGTTGTCAACCTTCAAAATAGGAAACAAATAATAGCAAAGAGGTAAACGTGGCAGAAAGCAGGGGTGAGAAGGAACAATCAGATATGGGAAACATCAAAGAACAAGAAATAGCAACAAACCCACGCCAGAAAGCAGCAAGAAAAGGAGAACTGTTATGAGTACCAGTAAAAATACTGAAGAATGGCAATAAAAAGGAGAAAAAAGTGCTCACAAGGGAGGCCTTGAAATGACAATAATCTATTCCAGGTTGAAAAGAAAAGGAAACATTATTCCAAGGCAAAAAGAAAAAAAAGTAAGGAAAATTAAGATAGATGAATATCTTCAAAAACTCAGCACAATGGAGATAGAGTGTTTAGGGAATAAGAAAAAAAAATAAAAGTAGACAGATACAGAGAGAAGTAGCAAATGCAAGGAACAATGTCCCTATTACTAATGCTGGCAAATTGTACTTATATCTCTTTCCAGTTATATAGCCTGTTCCTGGGAAATAGCCTAAAGCACTGAGAATTAAGGATAGGAGAATGCTGTTACTGTGAGAATATGAATTAAGTAATGCCAAAGAAAGGCTTTGCTGCCGATATAATAGCTGAATGATCAGGCCAAGTCATTTATGTCTGATGTTTCTCCCTGTCGAATAGGTAATAGTAGTATTTCTCTAACTCAAGGGACATTAAAAATTATTCAGCTAATGCATATATAAATGGAGACAATATAGACAGATGTTTAAGAATATTTTGGTTAAAAGGACAGACTCCAAGCCAAACTTTCTGGGTTGGAAATCTAACTCTTTCATTTTCTCTCAGTACTATACTGTAGGACTCTCTTTTTATACACCTTTTTATACTGTCTTTTTTATACACCGACTCTCTTTTTTCCTTAGTTTCTTCATCTGAAAAATAGAGTTAATAATAGCACCTACCTCATAGGATTGCTGAGACGAGAAAATTAGCAAATAAAAATCGCTTAGACCAGTATCTATCACATAGCAAGGGAAATCTCAACTATATTCATTGTGGTGATGTTTTGTTAATAAACTTTTAATATGAATGTAACATATCACATTCATTAATATATAGGAATTATATTTACTCACACTGACATCAACTTCTGTTCCTGCATTATTTTTCTTCTTCCTCATGTCTATACTTTTTCAGTTCTCTGTCTCTCTTAGTTCATTCCAAAAATAGGTAATTTCTTTTTTGCCTCACTTGCTGAATGCATGTTACTCATCAAGCAATTGTTGAGCACTTACGGTATACAGGCACTGTTAGAAAGACGTCTAAGGCACAATTTTTTGTGTGCTGAAATATTTATTCAGCAAAAGAAGGAGCTCATAAAAATAAAAAAAGAGATGATATGGGTAAATGTAAGAACACAGTGATTTCACTTGGGCCTCTTGGATGTAAAAGGAAGCTTTACCAAAAATGTTAAAATAATAATTGATGGTTGCAGTGCTACTAAATTACATCAAACTTTCTATTATCTCACATTTCGCCATTTAACTTGTCTGTTGCTAGTGAAACTAGAAGCTGAAACCTCATTTTTACTCATTTCTCCCCTGTTATCCTCCCCCCACCCCTATAAAAAGAGAACATTTATGCTTAAGTGCTTCTGATGATGTGTTCTCAGTACCTTATTCTGTTAGACTAATAGTCCTCATGCCAAGTTAAAGTGGTTGGAAATCCTAGCACGCCTTACCTAAGTGTGTTTTATTTATCTTGCTATACCCCGTTTTATTGTAATAGTCTTGGGAGAGCCCCAAAAGATGGCACTGACCTATTTCTATGAACTTTAAGGGAGCAGGGGACGATCTCCCTCCATAACAAATTCCAATAAATGACGAGGTTAAAAACTATAGAAAAGATATTTCTACAGAGGTATTTTTATGTGATACATTTATATATATATATATAGTTTATATATATATATAGTTTTTAAACTTGAGTATGTAAAATATATACTAAACTTATATATTTATATATATTAAACTTGTACCACTTAAAAATACCTCTGTAGAAATATCTTTTCTATAATTTTTAACCTCATCATATATAATGATGGTAATTCTTGGTACTTCTTATTCCTAATTGTCTTAGTTCATTTGGGCTGCTATAATAAATATATCATAGACTGTGTAATTTATAAACAACGAAGATTTATTGCTGCAGAACTGTTTCTGCAGCCCAGGAAATCCAAGATCAAAATGTTGGCAGATTCAGTGTCTGCTGAGGGTTCTGACTGCTTCACAGATGGTGCCTTCTTCCTTTACCCTCACATAATGGAAGGGCAAACAAGTTCCCTCGGCCTCTTTTATAAGGGCACTAATCCCATTCGTAAGGGCTCTGCTTATATGACCTAATAACCTTCTTAAAAACCCTACCTCTTGGGAGGCCGAGACGGGCGGATCACGAGGTCAGGAGATCGAGACCATCCTGGCTAACATGGTGAAACCCCGTCTCTACTAAAAATACAAAAAACTAGCCGGGCGAGGTGGCAGGCGCCTGTGGTCCCAGCTACTCGGGAGGCTGAGGCAGGAGAATGGTGTGAACCTGGGAGGCGGAGCTTGCAGTGAGCTGAGATCCGGCCACTGCACTCCAGCCTGGGCGACAGAGCGAGACTCCGTCTCAAAAAAAAAAAAAAAAAAAAAAAAAACCCTACCTCTTAATACTGTGGCATTGGGGTTTATGTTTCTGCATATGAATTTTGGAGGGACAAAAATATTCAGCCCATAGCACTAATGAAATACAGAATTTTTGGAGAGCAATGTCTACTATTTTACAGGCAGCTTGCTACTTGTGATGACAGTACTTCTTTGATCTAGTATCCCAGCATTGTTCCATTAACAATGTATGCATCTTACCAATGTAATGTTCAGTAAATATTTTTGCATATTTTAAGAGGAATCTGGCTTTTTTTGTTTTTGTTTTTGTGTTTTTGGTTTTTTTTTTTTTTGGAGACGGGGTTTCACTCTGCCACCCAGGCTGAAGTGCATTGGCTTAATCACAGCTCACTGCAGCCTTGCCCTCCTAGACCGCAGGTGCGTGCCACCATCCCTGGCTGATTTTTTTAAAAAATTATTTGTAGAGACAGGGTCTCACTACGTTGCTCCGGCTGGTCTTGAACTACTGGGCTCAACCAGTCCTCTGGCCTTGGCCTTCCAAAGTGCTGGGATTACAGGCACGAGCCACCAAGCCCAGCCTGATTTTTTATAATACAAAATAATATACACTCACTGCCAAAAGTAGAATACAGAAAAACACAATGAAGGTAATAGTTACCTATAATTTTGCTATTCAGGAATAACCAGTGTTACTTGTTTGGCACAGACCTTCCTATTGAGAACTATATAATGATAGCTAATATTTACTAGCACTTGGTATGTACCCATGTTTCAATTACCTTATATGTTAAATATTATCGCTTTATACCTGAAAATAATTTTATGATATAAGTACTGTCATTAGACCATTTTAAAAATGAGAAAATTGGTGCAATAACGAGATGCATTAACTTGTTCAGGTTCACAATGCCATTATAAAATGGAGCCGGAATTCTAAACCATGCATTCAGGCCCCAGAGCCTAGGTTTTTAACCACTAAGAATAATATGTTTTAGTATTTTAGCATACCCATAGTTTTGGAAGCTGCTTAATTCACTTAATATATCATATGATTTTCCAACCTAGTTAAATATTCCATAAGAATATGATTTTTTTATTGTCTGCCTATAAATATATTAATACGATGTACCAGAATTGTTTTCATTTCTATTTCATGAATATTTAGTTTGCTTCTAATTTTCCACAATAGAAATGATCTAGCATATTTTATAAAATTTTTGAACAGATTTACAAGTATTTAGAGACTAGTATTTGTTTAAATAACATGTGTTGGACATTAGTGGGGTATATATCAATGTGAAACATGAAGTAGATGTTTGCTTTGTGGTAACTATGTTCCAGGAATAGTGCTAGGAAGCACTAGGGACTGGAAAGCTGTAAAAAAGCCAGTCTTTCTATTCTTAAATATCTTATAATCTAATGGAGAGCAAACCCTGTAGAATAGTGCATTTCAGTAGAAGCCAGCTTAGTGTGTTGAGAAATGAAAGGCAGATGATGAAGTTTGGACAATGGATAGAAACTATCTTATCAAGAGTTAGGTTTATAAGAATGAGGGTAGGTGATTTGAAGAAACTAGTGTTTTAAGAAGATATACGTGACAGCATTATAGACACATGAGGATTTAGACCAGGACTATACCTACAGAAATGGACTTATTTTATCATTTCTAGAAATTTTGCAATAATAAATACCATACATTATATGTTGTTCTTGTATAGGAGATGTAATGTATGGGTATGCCATTAATCAAATGATGATTTTAAGTGGAAGAATTCGTTCTGTTGGTTTACAGTCCCAGTTATAAATTAATAGGCTTACCACATAGTTGCTCCCAGGTCTTGGAAGTACTGAAGTTTTTTAAAAAATTATTTATTTATTTTTAACTGACAAATAATAGTTGTACATATTTACCGGGTACAACGTGATGTTTTTGATCTATGTGTATGTTGTACAAAGAGTCAATCGAGCTGATTAACATGTCTATCACCTCACCAACTTATTTTTTGTAGTGAGAACATTAAAAATCAATTAGCAATTTTGAAACCTTTAATACATTATTTTTAAGTGTGGTCACTGCGAGGTTTTGAATGTTCCAGGACATTTTCAAAAAATCTCAGGGCCAAGTGTTAAGCAGATCATTCTCTGAGACTGGATCTTCTGCAGTATGTCTGTGGACTTTTTTATTTCACTCTAAGCCCTTGTTGTTGCCTTCAGGGGTTACTGACTTGCATTTAATTGAAGGCTGACTGAGTTAGATATATACCTACTATAGTTGATGGGTTTTGTTGCCAGAAATATTCTTTTGCTTATCGGTGGGGAAGGTTTTTGCTTCTACTGCTGGATTTCAAGGTGTCCCTCAAGATTCCATTACTCAGTTCATTGAGAAAAGCTTAAAGCTCACGGAGGGGAGTTCTGAGCTCTGTTTGATGGAGGCTGGGTAAAATAATAGCTCCCAAGTTGGCTCAAGTTCTTCCAGATGTTCATGTTTATATACAACTTAACACTTAGAGACATTCCATGGTGTAAGATTTCTGTGCAAACGTTCCTTATATCGAATTCTAAAATGATTTTTGGTCATCAGGTGCAAAAATTAACACTAATCATCTCAAATAACCAACCTGATAGATTTTCATTCTGTTTGACATTTGAAAGCAAATACCCCTATGATATTGAGTGAGTATTTTATTGTCTGATTTTTCTTCAAACTTGCTGTAACCCTACGGGATGATATGCAATCAAAATAAAAGAACAATATTCAAAAATAAATGGACCATGAAGAATTGTGCTTAAAATCTTAAGTAAACAGACACACACTCAACACAGTGATGTGATTGTAGAAACTGAAAAAAATGCTGCTGGCTGAAGAGCTGCAAAGAATTGGGCTTTTCATGGACTCAGTTACTGAAATAAAAGTTCCTCCCTAGGAGAGAAGCCAAAATCATAGCACAGTTTGAATAAAAGTATACTTTTCCAAAATTACTGCAGAACAATTATGGCTGGGATCCTTTACTCTTTTTGAGAAAGCTCTGTAACCTCTTATTTTAAATTGACTTCCATTGAGCAATAATGCCTCCCTGCTTGCACTTTAAGGTACTTTATTGGGTAATGTGTTTACAAGGTGGTCTCGTTTTTCTTTTTGTAATAGGAGATGGGTAGCTTACTGCTACTTGGAGGTGACTCCAGGAAACACAATTTTCAAGATGGTCATTTAAAAAAATTGTGATTATTGGGAATAATAACTCTAGAGACAAGATGTAATGGAATTACTTCCAATTTATTCAGCACGTCACCAGGTTATTGAAGTTCTAGTTTTAAATCTGTACATTCGAAGTCTACGTTGTTCCCTGATGTATTGTATATTTAGGTTTGTACCATAGGTGCTAGGTTTGGCTCCAACTCTCAACAGGAACCTAACCCCTCAGAACAATTATTGTAGACAGATCTTTGGTGGCCCTACTGCTTGCTTTTTTTTTTTAACCACTACTATTTCTTTAAAATCAAAAGATATGGCAAACATATTAGTAAAAGGAAGAAAACCCATCTTCAACATCATTATGGTGTTTTTCACTTCAAAGGCTTATTTTGTATGCATCATTTGATTTAATTTCCTCCAAAGCCTTGGGAAATGTGAGTGATTATCATCTTATTATTGTTGTTGATAAATAGTAGCTACTATTTATTTAGCACTAACTCTGTATCTGGAACTGTGTTAAGCACCTTGTAGTGGAATCTAACAACAGCCTCAAGAGGCTGGAATTAATATTATCCCCATTTTACAGATAATGAAATGTGATATAAATAATATAACATGCCAAGATTATGCAGCTAGTATATAGGAGAACTGGAATTCAAGCCCTGGTTAAACTGCTTTGACTCCAGAGCCTGAGTGTTGACTGTCTATGGCATGTTGCCACGCTATTTTATAAATGGAAGGCCTGGTGATGCTAAAAGTTTAAATATCTTGTCCTAGGTCATAAAATTAGTTCCCAATGCCTTCCAACTGAAATCCCAAACTTTTTTTATTATACTTTGTTGTCCACAGGACTGCTACTCGCTTATATGGTACTCTTTGAAAATTAAAGAGGCATCCTCCCCACTTCCCAAATCCACAGAACAGTCAATGTTAAAAGAAAGCACACTTTTTTTTCAATATGACTCTGCTTTATTCGAGGATCACATGGATGGCTGGGGGGAATGTGGGTATGATACTCAAGCACCTTTGTGCAAGGTGCAATGCCCAGAGCCATAAGGAGTGGCCCCAGTCGTGCTCATTTAAAGGAATAGTTGGACAATCCTAACTGATATTAAGGGAGTTATCCAAAAGAGTTTCCTGTAAGTATGTGCTCTTAGGAGCTATAAGGAAGTAAAATTTTGACCCCATTAATTACATTTCTAACATGATCTAACATCTTCCCTTCACTGCCAACAAAAATGTTTAAGAAGATACAATCTGACAGCAGTTATGCTAAAACTCCCCTGAAGCCAAAATGTGTCACTTCTCAAAATGACCCTCATCTTCACAAGCCCTTGAAGAGGAGTTGAGGATTATTTATGAACTAGGTTACTGAGCTTAGGGATCATTTTGTCTATTCATTTCAGATTAGGTTCTTTTTCAAAATCAATTCCTTTTCATTATACAGCTACCCTGGGCATATATGAAATGTCTTACAACATGGATATGCTTTTCCTCGAAGTACTGACAAAGTAATAGATTTAATGCGCAACAACAGGCATAAAAAAAACCATACGCAGTATAAGTATACAATGAGTACACTGATACTCACAACAGAGGTTTAAATAAATGTCTGTAACTGGGGGATGTGGTGGTGTGAGGGCCCCATGAATTTTTAGCTTGGAGGATATCTTATCAAACTGAGGAACCCTGAGGACATGCATGAAAACAAGCTCCTACTCACAACTTTTTGCCTGAATGGTAAGGTTGTCTTTAGGGCTTGGTCTGATTGATTTGAAAGAGCATATTCTGGGAAGTTGTTCTCAAACTGTTGGATAACAGAATCACCTGGGGGTCTACCTAAAAGTGCAAAGGCCTAAGTCTTATCACTGCTTTAATGAATGTAGGTCTCTGTGTTTATAATGAGCTCTTCAGTTGATTCTGATGAGCACCTAATTTGAGAACAACATGCCAATGGGTACAGATTCTCAAACTTGGCTGTTCATTAGAATTGCTTGAGTCTCATTTCTACAGACTCTGATGTCATTGATATGAAGTGCAGTTTGGGCACTGGGTTTCTTCTTAAAGAAGTTCTTCAGGCCGGGCGCGGTGGCTCACGCCTGTAATCCCAGCACTTTGGGAGGCCGAGGTAGGCGGATCACGAGGTCAGGAGATCGAGACCATCCTGGCTAACACGGTGAAACCCCCTCTCTACTAAAAATGCAAAAAATTAGCCGGGCGTGGCGGCGGGTGCCTGTAGTCCCAGCTACTCGGGAGGCTGAGGCAGGAGAATGGCGTGAACCCGGCGGCGGAGTTTGCAGTGAGCCGAGATCACGCCACTGCACTCCAGCCTGGGTGACAGAGCGAGACTCCGTCTCAAAAAAAAAAAAAAAAAGAAGTTCTCCAGGGGGTTCTAATATCAGCGAAGTTTGAGAAGCACGAGTCTAGGCGCCTCGCTACCCGATGTATTGTCCGAAGACCACCAGGAGTAGCAGCCACAGCAGCACCAGGGAGCTTATTGGAAATGCAGAATCTCAGTTCCCACCTAAAATTACTGAACCAGAACCCATAGTTTACCAAGACACCCAGGTGGTTTGTGTGCCCATTAACTCTTGACACACACTTGTTTAGGGAATCAGGTAGAGCTGGATTCTTAAGCACTTCTAGTTAGTTGGATGACTGAAAAACCTCTCTGAGTTCCAATCTCCTCACCGGTAAAATGAGTTTAAGGAATAACATGACCAATATTGCAGGTTTGCTGAGAAGATTCTTGAATGCAATACCTGAAACTCAGTTAAATTCCTAGAACAGTGAAAAGCCTCATTAAATATGAAGTCCCGGCTGGGGGTGGTCGCTCACGCCTGTAATCCCAGCACTTTGGAAGGCCAAGGCAGGCGGATCACCTGAGGTCAGGAGTTTGAGACCAGCCTGACCCACATGGAGAAACCCCGTCTCTACTAAAAATACGAAATTAGCCGGGCATGGTGGCACATGCCTGTAATCCCAGCTGCTCCGGAGGCTGAGGCAAGAGAATCGCTTGAACCCGGGAGGCAGAGGTTGCAGTGAGCCAAGATCATGCCATTGCACTCCAACCTGGGCAGCAAGAGCAAAACTCTATCTTAATATGTGTGTGTGTGTGTGTGTGTGTGTGTGTATCTATATATATATATATGAATGAAGTCCCTATTAGAAGAGAGTCCCTGTGAACCTTCTTTTACACTAGTGAGCCCAGAGCTAATGAGGCCAAGCCCCACCAATGATCGTCATCACAGACATTCCTGTTTTTCTGATATTTATAAAGGATCCTTTTAGGTATGAGGTGATTTTTATTCAAAAGAACCAGTATTCCCAGATGCATGTGTCTTCTGCTAAAAGGATAAATCATCAGAAAGCAATCCTTAGCTACAGTGTCCTTGAAGGTGCATTGTGGAATCTTGCATTGTTGTGCAATTGTGAACAACTTCTTCAGACAGTACTATAGATTTATACTGTGTTGTCCTTAATTTTCCCCTTTAGATCTTAATTTGTTATTTATTTCTTCCCTGGCCAAGAGCTAATTTATTTACAGAAACTCATATATAGGGTTCCTTTTTTCCTCCTCAAGCCAGTAACTTCTGCAATTAACTACTTTTTTCTTAATTTCTCGAACTTTGGCCCAACTAAATATTTTCTCATCATTCCTGTTTTGCCCCCCTTGAGCTAAGACATGGAACTTACTTGTTCAGAAAAGTTTCTCTCTGATTCAAAGGGCATGCTAATTCTTTCTTTATAGTGTAGTTGTTTACACATTTAAGAGGGAAGGAGAAATGCCTAAAGTAATACCACAGAAGAAATACCCTCAACTAATCTTTCTAAGCAGTATGACAATGAGTAATGATTACAGTTAATTAAGTTAGGCAACCTCCATTTCCATTCACTTAGCAGCACTGCTAATTATATACTCATGCTACAAGGTTTCTTTAGTTCTTCTGTAATTTGGATGCAGTACTCTTTGTAGACAAGGGAATACGGTACGATTAATGAGATTTTTCCCACCAACACCTCCTGTTCTCTCCAAATGAAATTTCCACATCTGAAAATTGAGAGTAGGAAATGGAGAAAAAAAAATCAGTCACATTTTAACTTACTGCCAGCACAGTACATGCTTATAATTGCCAAATATTTTCTATTAAAGAAAACAAGATTTGGGGGTTTTTTTTGTTTGTTTGAAGCCTTGTAAAATTGTGGCTTATGTAAAATTGACATAAGTATAGAACTTGGCTTTTTAGAAATATCATTGGCAATGATAATGACACTTTATATTGTATGGTTTTGGGTGCATTAAATAAACATGTGTTGAGCACATACTGTTTGCCAGGCACTAGCAAAAAAAAAAAAAAAAAAAAAAAAAAAAAAGCAAACCCTAACTATAATTCTGGGTTTCTTTTACATGAACTTCAATCATTTTAACAACTTACTCTAAGGAAAACCGAGAACTGCAGCTCTACTTGGGTATATTGTTAATGAAGCCCTTGGAAAAATTTAGTTTATAGGCTTTGATCAGATGGGGATTGACATACTTAAGAGTTTTATTTTTAATCTGAAAATCCACTTCAATCTTATGCTCTGGGTAAACAGTCATTACAGAAGCCTGACACAATTCTGTTTTCTCAAGAAGCAGGATTCAAGGTTTAACTTCAAATGCAAATTTGAGTAAGTTATACAGATTATTCTTTTTAATTCTTTTTTTTTTTTTTTTTTTTTTTTTTTTTTTTTTTTTTTTTTTTTTTTAGAAAAACAGGGTTTACATGGATGAAGTTTCATTCTTAATCTTCATTTGCCTTGAGAATTAACTTGTGCATTGTGGCTTAGATTGAGTTTAAGATCGTTTCAGATTTTAAAATATATTTTTAAAGGTGTATTTGGAGGAAGATATTTGTATGTCAAGCACTGTTGGTTTTCATAGGAAGTTCAAATGTGTTTTGAGCAGCACCGGACATTTTTAGAGTTCTGTTCTTCTCCTAGCATCACACAGGTGCACAACTTTATAGGTCCAGCCTCTTCTTTTTGCTTCCCTCTGTGCTGCTGCTTCTTTTCCACTAACACCAGTTTGCATAAATGAGTGCACTGTCAAGTTCCTATGAATACCAGACAAAAGTACAGGTGTCTTCATAATAATCAGCTCCTCTAATTCTGCTTTCCAGTTTATGCTTCAGACTCAGATAAATCCTATATAAAGTCGATGACACAGTTATTTCTAGAGGAACTGAGGTTACTGATTAGAAGGGAACGTAATCAGGTAGATTGAGCCAGTGAGGGAAGAAACCATTGCTGTGAGAGGGGAGTGTTTGCAAAATGCTGTCTGTGAAGCTGAATCTGTGAGGAACACCTCACTATTCACGGCAACCGGAGTGGAAGAAACAGGTGCAAAAAGATTGTGTGTTTGTCTGCTTTTGTGAGGCTGGTCAGAGATTATGTGCCTGCTTTATCTGTGCTTGGCTATGACTCTACCTCCAGGTTTATCATACCCCATAGAATGTGTAAGAGAAAAGTACCAACAGGGAAATCAGCAAAAAGCTTTCCTATGAAGGTGTAGCCAGCCTCCGCAGAATTTGAAATGTCTGAGGTCTCATCTGGTGAGTAAAAGCTGCAGATAAATGCAACAGCCATTCAGAATAATGATAAATTCCACAAGCATTCAGAAGCAGGCTTCCCTAAAGGTGACTCTTTCGGTCAATTTGCAACCCGTGGGATATATTTGGATGACTCCTATTCCATATGCCTTTCTATAAAAGTTAAATTGGGGCTTTTGTTGTAAGGAAGGAAAGAAAGGGGTTTGACACCAATAACCTATAGGATAATGCAAATCACTAAAATGAGAAGGAACCCTTTTTCTACTTTTTGGGTTGTGACTTTAATTAACTTTGTCTTCAGTATCTAAAATTATTTCTAGTATGAAGAAAAGAAAAAAATTATCCAGACCCTAATCTATAAGCGATAATATTTTTACCTCAAATTAAATTTCTAAGGACATAGACTACATTCATAAACTCATTAGAAAACTAATGAGAGGGATTTTTATATTAACAATAGAAAAACATGTGTTTTTTATATATATAAGCTTATTTATACATATATGTACATATAAATATGTGTGTATATATACACACACATACACATATATATATACACACACACACACATATATATATACACACACATACACATATACACCCATACACATTTTTAAGAAGTTTTTAATCAAAGAAAAGGGAAATAACAAGGATCCTTGTGATTAGTAACTTAGACATGTTCAGACAAGCACAACTTATTAGGAAGCAAACTGAACCAATTGTAAACAGTAATTCCAGGCTGCCTAATTATTCAAAATAGAATGATTTTAGAGGTTAAACACCTATTATTAAATGCTAGCTTCTAAATAAAGTGAAAAGGTGTAGTGATTTATCAGGTTATTTTTTTAAATTATAGAATATCCTAAAATTCTAAATTAGCATATATTCTGTTGCCAGTATATACAATCTGTATATTCGAAATATATTTCTAAATTATGTTACTTTTATTAAAATTCCAAAGAGCTTCTGACTTGGACAAATTTTCTCTATCATTAGGAAGACAGCTGGTCTTTTTTTGGCGGGGTGAGCTAAAAGAGTTAGGATAAAATACACCTCATTAAATTAAAAACATGTCTGGGGAATAAAGACAATCCGAAGTCAAAAGTCTATTTGGGTCTCGAATTTTCCCATAACTTGATTTGTCAGAAAAGTTACCCTTTTCCAAGTCTTCTCTCTCATTTGGTCTGGACTAAGTGGTTGTCATTTCTCACTTATAGATTGCTTTTTTTACTAATCTCTATATATTTTTTAAAATTTCATATCTGTATTTTATTCATCAGACTGTCCTGGAAGTACAGAGGCCAGTTAATGGTTTACGAGTTCAAGCTGAGCCGAATATAGCTAAGCTCTGTCTTGCTTGACATTTCATCAAAAACTGTGTTGATTTGCAATGTTTACCGACCTATTTATTGAACCTTCACAGCTTGAACTATGCCACCAAGCTTGCTGACATTGCTGAGATTATCTCTAAATGCATATACAAACTAAGGAGGAAATAGAAAAATAAGTTAAAAACAATCATCAGTCTATTTATTAAATTATGCTTATAGAGTCCTTGATTTATGTATTTGTTTGATTGTTCTCCACAAAGCCCCATGACCCGATTTTTCTTTGATCTTTCCACACACGTTTGGAAGACTATAGATTAGAACAGTGATTCTCACCCTTCCTTGAGTGGGCATCAGATTCACCTGGAGGGCTGGTTAAACCACAGATTGCTGTATGCCACCCCCAGAGTTTCTGATTCAGTCCTTCTGAAGTGAGGCCCCAAACTTTGCATTTTTAACAGATTTTTTAGGAGATGCTGATGCTGCTGAATGACTCAGAACAGAAAATGAGTGTTCTGAATACAAAGAGCAGAAAATAATTTTTCTTAATCTAGTTACCTGTGTTCTCTTTATGTGTTGTTTAGTTTACACTGTACAAAAAAATAAACACATATCCTCACAAAATTGAAGCATATATTCTACTAAGTATTAATATATTAAAATATTTTTGGCATAAGTATACATATGTAACAAACCTGCACGTTATGCACATGTACCCTAGAACTTAAAGTATAATAATAATAATAAATAAATAAATTTTAAAAAGTTGAATAAAATATTAAATATCTACATTAGGAAATTGTATTCCTACTGAAACTGGCAGTAAAATTACTTAAATTACTTAGCAGTAAAATTACTGTTGACAAAAGTAAACAGTTGGTCATTAGGTCTCAAATATGTAAAACTTCAATTTTTTTTTTTTTTTTTTTGAGACAGAGTCTCTGTCACCCAGGCTGGAGTGCAATGCACGATCTCGGGTCACTGCAACCTCCTCCTCCCAGGTTCAAGCGATTCTTCTGCCTCAGCCTCCCAAAAACCTCAATTTTTAATTACTCCTTTGATTCTTATTCTCTGTGATTTGTCCCTATGTGAAGTCTTAGCCTATGATATTTTTAGTAAAATGAAAGCATGGTCCATGTGATAAGCACTTGAATCTATACTATACATCAAAGTCTCCCCTTTTGGGTCATTAAAACTAAGATGTTTTCCAACTTGGCTTACCAAAGCCACAGTTTGAAAACAGAAACTATGAAAAAATTGAATAATTTGCTTAATTATAATGCTTCATAAAAAATTAGAACATGTCTTTAAAAATGTTAACAACTAAAGTCAAACATTCAAAAATTATAACCTTTGCTATAAAGTTATATGCTCATTTGTTATAGTCCCTTTCTTTTAGTAAAATGTAAGCTTTTGATATATTCTAATGGAGCACAACATTTAGATTAAATGTTTAATATGGATAATTGACTTTTAATGAAATTTAATCTAGATGTTCATAAGTGAGAGTTAGGGGTGAGCATGCCTTTAAGGATGTAGACATTTTTATTATAATTATTTTCTCAACGTTTTCCATTAAACATATCAAGGAAATATATATTATTACTTATTTCACTTTTCTAATGTATTAATTTTTGTCCAGTCATACCTATCACATGCTTCAGAAATAATCAGAGCTTTGATGACAATGTCACATTATTTTAATTCAGATGCTGTTCCAATTTGATAAGATGGAGGTGATCTTTAGAAAATAAATGCACCATATTTCTAATCTTTAAATATTATATTGAATTATTTTAGCCTGGCTCACTTACCAGTTTATTTTTCACTTTCGCTTTCATGATTAAAGCAACTGATAATTATTAACATAGATAATATTTATGACATTAATTTATGGTTTTCTTTATGAAAATAAAGGCATCCTTTTTTTAAATTTTTTCTTTTTATTTTTTTTTATGTAGATAGACTTTCACTCTTATTGCCCAGACTGGAGTGCAATGGCGAGATTTAGGCTCACCACAACCTCCGCCTCGTGGGTTCAAGCAATTCTCCTGCCTCAGCCTCCAGAGAAGCTGGTATTACAGGCATGCACCACCACACCCAGCTAATTTTGTATTTTTAGGAGAGACGGAGTTTCTCCATGTTGGTCAGGCTGGTCTCGAACTCCTGACCTCAGGTGATCTGCCTGCCTCTGCCTCCTGAAATTCTGGGATTACAGGCGTGAGCCACTGCGCCCGGCCAATAAAGCCATTCTTAACGGAATTTCAGAGTACAAATTTGAAAAAAGAGACTAAGGCTGTATGTACCTGGTCTCCTATATACCTTGTCTTTCATCATTGAATCCTTAGCAGTTAATAGCTGCTTGGAATGTAATGGGAATTCAATAAATCAGTTAAATAAATGGATGAGTGAATCCTACAGACAATTTTGCCAAGAAAGAAAATACAGGGTATTTTTATTTCTTTCGGTGTTTTTTTTTTTTTTTTTTTTGAGACAGAGTCTCCCTCTGTCACCCAGACTGGAGTGCAGTGGCACTATCTCGGCTCACTACAACCTCTGCCCTTCCGGTTCGAGCGATTCTCCTGCCTCAGCCTCCCGAGTAGCTGGGACTACAGGCGCCCGCCACCACGCCCAGCTAATGTTTGTATTTTTAGCAGAGACGGGGTTTTACCATGTTGGCCAAGCTTGTTTCTAACTCCTGACCTTGTGATTTGCACGCCTTAGCCTCCCAAAGTGCTGGGATTACAGGTGTGAGCCACCATGCCTGGCCAGGGTGTTTTTATTTTTTATTTTTTATTTTTTGAGACAGTGTCTTCCTCTGTCGCCCAGGCTGAAGTGCAGTGGCACTATCTGGGCTCACTGCAATCTCTGCCTCCCAGGTTCAAGCAATTCTCCTGCCTCAGCCTCCCAACTAACTGGGATTATAAGCATTCGTCACTACGCCCGGCTATATTTTTTTATTATTATTTTTATTAGAGACGGGGTTTCACCACATTGGCCAAGCTGGTCTCTAAATCCTGTCCTCAAGTGATCCGCCCACCTCGGCCTCCCAAAGTGCTGGGATTATAGGAGTGAGTCACCACGGCCAGCCTTTTATTTCAATTTTTAATGCTTTTTGTTTTCTTCCAAATGAATAATATCTATGACATTTTATTCTGATAGCTATTAGATTATTAATTAAGTATGAGAACAAAAGGCATTCTGGTTTTCTTCTGTTTGTTTTAATATCGGACTTAAAAAAAAAAAAAAAAAACTCGTTTGAACCAGGTGCAGTGGCTCACGCCTGTAATCCTGGCACTTTGGGAGGCTGAGGTGTGCAGAGCACTTGAGGTCAGGAGGTTGAGACCAGCCTGGCCAACATGGTGAAACCCCGTCTCTCCTAAAAATACAAAAATTAGCCAGGTGTGGTGACGGGTTCCTGTAATCCCAGCTACTCAGGAGGCTGAGGCAGGAGAATTGCTTGAACCTGGGAGGTAGAGGTTGCATTGAGCCGAGATCATACCACTGCACTCCAGCCTGGGTGACAGAGAGACACTCTGTCTCAAAAAACAAGCACACAAACAAACAAAACACTCATTTGAGACTTTCAGGATACAATAATTTGTTTACCTTTTCAGTTTTCTGATTCCTCATGGTCAAGTTACAATCATATCTCTTCAGTGACACACAAACACACACAGGACATATACAGTTATGTATTAACACCAGGGATACATTCTGATCAATCCATACTAAGGTAATTTTGTCATTGTGTGAATGTCACAGAGTGTACTTACACTAACCTACATGGTATAGCCTAGTACAGACCTAGGTTGTATGGTATATCCTATTTTTGTTTAGCTACAAACCTGTACAGTGTGTGACTGTACCGAATACTATAGGCAACTGTAGCACAATGGTAAATATTTCAGTGTCTAAAACATATCTAACCATTAGAAGGTACAGTAAAAATCGTGTGTTATAATCATATGGGACCACTGCGGTATAGGCAGTTTATCATTGACTGAAACATCCTTATGCAGTTCCTGACTATCTTTTCTTTTGGGCCACACTTGGAGTTGAAATGGAAGCTGGAGAAAGGAAGAATCTGAAACAAACTGATGTTTTTCCAGCCAGTCAAAACTTAGCCTCTGTGTTTTAGAGAAAGTGTTCGGAACACAGGTGAGAGAGGGAGAGAAAGAGAAATGGAAGACTTAGAGGGAGGTCCCCACTTGTTTTTATCTCTTTGGGCAGCTCTAAATTTGTCCAAAGCAGAAAAAGTTTTACTTTGCTTCACTCTATATTCAAGACTCAAACCAAGATTAAACATGAACCTGTGGGAAAGTTGTTTTTAATTAAACTCGTGTTACTTGAAAATACATTATGGAAAGATTTTTTTTTGAAAGTTAAGAGTCACATTTCATCTGCATAATGAAAAGTGACTAAGGGGTGCTGAAGTTATCACTCAATTATCAGGAAATCTAGACAAATTACTTTCCAATAAAATGAGCATCAGTGATTTCTACCACAGCCTTTTGGTTAAAGAGTAATGAGGAGAAATTCTGCCATGTAATTAAAGATAATGAAATTATCTATCAAGGCTAAGCTGCATTAGGTTATTTGACTAAAATAATTTTATACAATTTTAAGTATAAATTAAGTTAAAATATATATATTGAGTGTGTGCATTAATGTAGAAAGTGTCAATTAGTCAACAAAATTGTACTATTTAACCACTTTTGATTTTGTTTTTTGTTTTTTGTTTGTTTGTTTGTTTGAGACAGAGTCTCACTCTGTCACCCAGGCTGGAGCACACTGGTGCAATCTCGGCTCACTGCAACCTCCACCTCTGAGTTCAAGCAATTCTCCTGCCTGAGCCTCCTCAGTAGCTGGGATTACAGGCACGCACCACCACGCCCGACTAATTTTTATATTTTTAGGAGAGATGGGATTTCACCCTGTTGGCCAGGCTTGTCTCGAACTCCTGACCTTAAGTGATCTGCCCACCTTGGCCTCCCAAAGTGTTGAGATTACAGGCGTGAACCACCATGCCCGGCTGATTTAAGCCTCTGGAATCATAATTATTAATCATAAATGAAACTAAAGTAAAAATAAAATATACCACATGTGAAAACATTCCAGTGAATAAAATCATTTCTGTGTGAGCTAGCCTGCTGTTCAAATTTGTTTATGCTTATGCTTCAGATAATATTTACCAAAGTGCTGACAGATTCCTGGAAGCACAATTTCTAAACACTTACCTTGGAAGTTTCTAGGACCTTAAAAATATTTCTAGTCATTTCAAAAAACCACAAAACAACTACAAAAAATGTACTTCTCCCAAAGGCCATACATAGCACATGTAAAAAGAGATTCTGTAGAGTATTTTGGAACATAAGTAGCTTTTGTGGTTCTGTGTTTCGAATTAGCCTGTTCTTAAAACTCTGCAAATTAAAAAAGAATGACAGGCCAGGCGCGGTATCTCATGCCTGTAATCCCAACATTTTGAGAGGCCAAGGTGGGCAGATTACTTGAGGTCAGGCTTTCGAGACCTGCCTGGTCAACATGGTGAAACCCAGTCTCTACTAAAAATATAAAAAAATCAACCAAGCATGGTGGCATGCGCCTGTAGTCCCAACTACTTGGGAGGCTGAGGCAGGAGAATCACTTCAACCCAAGAGGTGGAGGTTTCAGTGAGCCAAGATAGTGGCACTGCACTGCAGCCTGAGAGACAGAGCAAGACTCCGTCTCAAAAAAAAAAAAAAAAAAAGGAATGATAAATTCAGTAGAAATTATAAAAATTCAACAGATGCTGTCATAGATGTGAGATTTGAGGAACCAGTAAAGAATGTAGTACATATTGATAAGTGACAATGTGGTGTCAAGATATTAAAATTGGTTTTAATCTTATTAACTAACATAAAATATGGAAAATTTATATATTTAAGTGGGCCCAGAAAAAAGTTTGCAAATAGCATTCCAAAAATCAATAGAATAATATGAATGCTTTGTTTTCTAATCTTCACATAATAGGGTTGGACTAGATGATTATAAGATCCATTATATAGCTCCTAACAATAACCCCTTTAAAAGTCTTTTTTTTTTTTTTTTTTGAGAGAGAGAGTCTTGCTCTGTCACCCAGGCTGGAGTGCAGTGGCACGATCTCAGTTCACTGCAACCTCTGCCTCCCGGTTTCAAGAGATTCTCCTGCCTCAGCCTCCCGAGTAGCTGGGATCATAGGCACACACCACCATATCTGGCTAATTTTTGTATTTTTAGTAGAGACGAGGTTTCGCCATGTTGGCCGGGCTGGTCCTGAACTCCTGACCTCAGGTGATCTGCCTGCCTTGGCCTCCCAAAGGGCTGGAATTACAGGCGTGAGCCGCCACACGTGGCCTAAAAGATGTTTTAATAGGGGAGAGAAATAAACAAGATCCTGAAGGGATAAGAAGATGTATAAAGTTGTTGCTGATGTGCTGCCACCTATTTCTTTCCCCACCCGAGTTCCATGCAGTATCTTGTTTTGCTATAAACAGGAGTAACCCAGAAATATGAGGGGGTGTGTTAATGTCACCAGAAGCAACCTTTAACTACGAGGGGATGCAGGTACTTGAAAAAAGCACCCAGCCATCTCATCTTCTGGTGCATAATTCTGAGGCATGTGCCTCACAGCTTCTCAGGGATTCACCAGCAGGATTGAACCCCAGAATAATGTGCTCATTGACACACCTTTGATTGCCTCCTTACCTTTCCTAATCTCACTTTCTCTTTCCTCTCACTTGTACTTTCTGTAATCAATTGCCAGATAAACTATGTACCTGCACCTCAAATCCTTGCCTCAGCGTCTGTCTGGGGAGAATCTAAAGTAACACAGAAGGTTAGCAAGAAATTGTTTCACATGCTTAAATAAAACAGGGCAAAGGCACTTAAGATGTTAGAGGGAGGGAGGGTGAGGAAACTCACACAGGATGACTTCACTCTATTTAGTACCTAAAAGTGGAATAGGAGGTAGATCGAAAAAAAACCGTTAGTCAACCTGCAAATCAGTAGGAAGGGTTAGAAGAGTGGTTATGGGAGATGCACCAGATAGCCCAGTAAGTAAAGAAAAGGCTCATGGAACAGCAGAGAAAATGGACATATATCGTCCATATATTTTATTTCCATCCTAGTCTAATTTACCCTTAGATACTACAATAATTCCCCAACTTCTCTTTGCCACTTGTACTTTTATCCCTTTCTACTCACTCCATTCTCCACATGGCCTAAAGGGTGAGCTTTTAAAAATATAAACCAGGTTGTGTCAATCTCTGATTAAAATTCATTACTGCTCTGATGCATCCAATATCTTTACCAAGACCCACCTTTCATTTTTCTTCTTTTTCTTCTGCAGTCTTGCTGCATTTCAGCCACACTGACCTGCTGTCATTTCTCAAATGCCAGTCTTTGTACTGCTATTGCCTCTTCCTGGAATGCTCTCCTCATCTATCCTCTAACTGCCTTGATCGCCACTGAATATACACTAACAAGCATATTGTCAGTCACGTAGTAGTAGCTGAATATGTATTTGCGGAATAAAGTAATGGGAAAGAGTAACAGCACTGTTCAGTTGATGGTGGATAATAGTGATTTACTGAGTCACAAACAACATCATCTGGTGCCTTAGCAAAGAGGAGTAGATATTGGAGAAAGAAGACAGTACTTGTAATTCTTTACTTCCTTGAGCTAATTATATATCTATATATAATGACATATGACATATATATATACACACACAACATATGTCATATTATATGCCTCTTCTCTATTTTATATGTATGTGTATATATATATATACACACACACATATATATAGTGTTAAAGGAAGTAAAGATGTTCAATAAAGTTCAAGGAAGTAAAGTCTAAGGTGTCTTTGTACGTAGCACTGAAGTGATCAGTCAGTTGGAATCCAGGCTTGGCTCGATATCAAACAGTAGATGTGTGAAGTAGAAGTGAGTGATGCCAATTTTAAAGATAATGAGCACTTTAGTAGGCAAGGATTTAGCGTCAGATATGGAGGTTGTGGTTGGCGGTAGTAGTAGTTGTATTGGAAAGCTCTTCGAGAGGCATGAAGCAGCATACTGAGAAAACCCAAAAGGTCAAAGTAGCATCTTGCCGTGGATAAGGAGATTGGCATAAATGGAGTAAAAGTTGAGGGTGAAAAGTGATGTGAGACAAGGACAAATAGACAAGTTGGCTTGTCTAATGTAATACCCATGATGTAAGAAAAGCTGTGCTGAGATAGCTAGGCTAATTCCAAGGGGCTTTTGAGGGGAGCATATCAGGTTATCACATGCCAAAAATGTTTCGTTTCAGAGAATTTAGTTTTCTCATTAATTTTATCGCTAATCCATTCATTTTCAAAATGTATTTCAGGATTTCACATCAGGTCGACTTTAAATCTTTTGTTCAGTTGAACATTTCTTTTCCTAGGACTGAGTAAGGCAGTTTGTCCTATCCAGTGCTTAAGAGTAAAGCAAGCTTATGTTGCCACTGCAGACAGGATTATTAAATAACCAATTACTATTCAAACTGTGTTACATCCCTTTAAATTACTCAAGCAAGAGTCTTGAACTTGTTCAGCCTGAATACATCTGATATCCTCAGCCAAGTATAGGATGTAAATTAGATAGCTTCTGGCTTTACTAGTGTGGAATCAGGCATACTTTGTCCCCTTAGGATACCATGACTAATGACCTGAATTGTCTAAATTTTAAGACTAGTCAGATCTCTGATGGTGAACCTATTTCATTGTTTCTGCTTCTGTTTTATCCCATAGGATATGAGACAAAGGATATTTTATGTGCAAATTGCAACAAGTTGAGATACTCCTTTAAAAATGGATTTTTTCCCATAGTTGATTAGCATATAGTACTACATTTCCTAGAGATGTTTTTATGATAAAAATTTCAGGTTCTCGATGATGCAAGGAAATTACAGAAGTAGGTAATGATTTGTAATCAGGACACATGGAAGGAGTTGTAACTTTAATGCTTATCATGTGGCTTTGAGAGTCATTAATCCTCAATGGGCCTCAGTTTTCATATCTAAAAATACTACTTTTTAGGTTCCGTTACTTCAAGGGTCAAATGAGATAAAATATATGTGTTATAACAATAAAATGTAATAATAAATATGAGGTGCCTTTTCCCCCAGCTTTATTGAGGTATAATTGACAAATGACGATTGGGTGTATTCAAGGTGTACCATGTGATGATTTGATAACACCTACACACTGTGAAATGATTATCACCATCAAGTTAATTAATATATCCTTCACCTCACATAGTTGCCTTTATAATTTTTTGTGAGGAGAACACTTAAGATCTCTCTTACCAAATTTCAGGTAACAACAGAGTACTATTAACTATAGTCACCATGCTGTACATTACATCCCCAGAACTTATTCGTCTTATAACTGAGAGTTTCTATCCTTTGACCAACATTTTCCCATGTTTTTCCGTCCCCAGTTATTGGCTACCACTGTTCCACTTTACTTTTATGAGCTTAACTTCTTTAGATGAAATGAGTTACTTTTTGAAAAACAATTTTAATTGGCAAAATTGTATATATTTATTGTGTATATTATGTTTTAAAAAATATATATATAATGTGGCCTGGTGAAATTGAGCTATAATAGTAATGTTTTTAATAACTGTGTAGCCAAAAGTTCCAAGGCTTTCAGCTGATTGACTGTGTAATTCTTAAATCTAGTAGAGTATCTTCTGAGTTGAGAGCAGTATGAATCCTGGCAGAAAACTATGCTGGCTATACACTTTTAAGGGTTTGAACTGTGTTGCTTTATCTATATACTCTGCATAAAATATTCTCTCTCTTATACAGACTAACTCGTTTATTCATGCTTTCCTAGTCTGATTCCCCCTCTCTGGAATCTTTTTCCTCCATCTACTTTTGGTTCTAAAGCATTCCCATCTTCAAAAATTCAATTCAAGTCCTAGTTACCACAACACTTTCTGTAACTGCTTGAAACATCACTTTTTTCTATGAACTTTTGTTCCACATAATTATTTCTACCCAGTTATCGACATAATTACTTGCTAATTATTTCCTGTGGATTATCTTTGATTCCATAACTTTTTAACTTTTTTATAGATTTCCTGAGAGCACGTGCTTTGTTTTATATTTCTTTTTAAATACCTCAGTAGCTCTGCATTTTTTTTCTCTGTCATCCAGGATGGAGTGCAGTGGCCGATCATGGCTCACTGAACCCTTGACCTCCTGAGTTCAAGTGATCCTCCCACCTCAGCCTCCCAAGTAGCTGGGACTACCAGCACTCCACCACACCCAGCTAATTTTTGTACTTTTTGTAGAGAAGTAATTTTGCTTTGTTACTCAGGCTGATCTCAAACTCCCGAGCTCAGGTGACCCGCCTGCCTCAGCTTCCCAAAGTGCTGGGATTACAGGTGTGAGCAACTGTGCCTGGCCAGCCCTGCTTTTTTTTTTTTTTTTTTTTTTTTTTGTCATTGTTTTTTTTTTTTTGAGACTGGGTTTCGCTCTGTCTTGCAGGCTGCAGTGCAGTGGCACAATCTTGGCTCACTGCAGCCTCTGCCTCCCGGGTTCAAGCGATTTTTCTGCCTCAGCCTCCCAAGTAGCTGGGATTACTGGTGCATGCCACCATGCCCGGCCAATTTATATATTTTTAGTAGAGATGGATTTGACCATGTTGGCCAAGCTGGTCCCGAACTACTGACCTCAGGTGATCCTCTGGCCTCGGCCTCCCAAAGTGCTGGGATTACAGGTATGAGCTACCACGCTCACCCAGCTCTGCATTTTTGAATCATTGTTTATAAAACATTGAGCATCAAATAATATGTTTTTAAACATTGTATAAGTAATATTGTGTTCATGGAAATGTTGTCTTTTACAACCATATATTTATCATATTTATCAGTAGTTTAGACGCTGTCTTGAAAAGGAACATCCCACTACCATGATGCCTCTTGTTTAGGAGATTCCCCCCCATTACACTTGTGGCTTACATTGAAAGAAAAAAAAAGAACCCCTTGTCTATGGTAGAAAATTGTGTCATTTGTGGCTTTGACTGCATCACAATGCATTTTAGCTTTTTGTCACTTAACTTGAGAAGAAATGAAATATATGTGGAGTGTATATCCCTGAAGAAAGTAAAGGACTAGCTGTTATCACTATAGAGTTTGTATTGTTGCTGAAAATAATCTGGTTATGTTTGTAAGGATTAAGTAAGTAATTTATTCAACAGATGTGTGATAGTAAACATGAATGAGAAAAGGCTTGTTCTTATCATATTCATTATGAATGCTGAGGTTGCGCTTTGCTACGTGTTTTCAATGCTCATCCTAACTGAAAGTCTGATGTGGAAGGATCAATTTCTGAATATTTAAAAGAGAGGTTGATTGCCTTGTTATAAACATTAACAATCTTCCTAAGTGTTTGCTCTTGAGATAGAGCATCTTTAGGAGAACTTTGTGATTTGGGCTAGCAGTTTTAGCCAAATTAACAGGAATGTACCTTCCTAATCTGATCATTCATCCCTAGGAACGGGAATCTGGGAACATTGAGGGTATACTTCTGTATGGTGAGTTATAAAAGTGTTAAACACAGGCACTATTAATGAAGCACAGATTCTACTTTCAGAGTAAAGCTAGTGTTACTATCTATGAAAAAATAATATTATTTTTCATAATAACATCTACATTATATTTATTCTCAACTTTTTAGAATAAATCTGAACTAGGAAGTTCTTATTTTAGTTGTTTTCCTTCTATTGTTTTTCATGACGCTCTTCTCATTTGATTTGGTCTCACATTTTAACAAGCTTACTGTATAAAAAACTTGTCTTCAAAATAATGAGCACTAGAGGTTACTGTAAATGGAAATACAAAATGTGGATATATTAAAGTGTTTTGGCTTTTACCTACACGTTTCTTGGAGTAATTTTTAAGTTGAATTTTAATAATTATATTGCTTGCCAGGCACGGTGGCGGCGCACACCTGTAATCCCAGCACTTTGGGAGGCTGAGCCAGGTGGATCACCTGAGGTCAGGAATTCGAGACCAACCTGGTCAACATGGCATAACCCGGTCTCTACTAAAAATACAAAAATTAGCCGGGCATGGTAGTGGACACCTGTAATCCCAGCTACTTGGGAGGCTGAGACAGGAGAATCACTTGAACCCGGGAAGTAGAGGCTGCAGTGAGCCGAGAACATGCCACTGCACTCCAGTCTGGGTGAAAAAGTGAGATTCTGTCTGAAAAAAAAAAAAAGAATTATATTGCCACATATTCCCATTACACAATAATACCAGATTGAGGATATTAGAGGAAAACAAAGATAATATTTTCAATATTTCTAAGGCATTTTTTGTCTTTTTTTATGGAATTATATTACATTTACACTATAACCTAACTCTTACCATTTTGAGGGGTAAGTTTAAAGATTCACTTATCACTATTGATGAATTATCTACCTGTGGAAGTGTCTGCAGTTCATCCATTTCAAAACATTTAATATTACATGAGAGAGAATTTACTTTTCTCATTAGATAACATAAGCATCATGTTAAAATGCAATATGTACATGTGACAACTGATCTTTTGGGGAAAAAAAAAGTCCATGAATCATTCCTGTAACATTTGGGATTAAATTCATTAACCAAAATAATATCATGCTTCATCTTTTATATTTTGCTTCCTTAGCATCTGGTTCTTAGTCTGTCTAATTACTTTATAATGACTCTGTGTTGCAACAGATGCTAGAAGATTTTGGGGGGGGCAAGAATGATAATTTTGCTTCATATTTTGGAATACCTTCTTTCCAGATGTCTTTCCTATATATTAGAGCCAGAAAGAAACAAATCTAATGTTTCTTATTCATTTGAAATTTATTGGGAGACCAATTCTGTTCAAAGATCAAGAACTCTAAAATTTTTACATTAAAAATGATTTTTTCCCCAATTACTTTGTTGAGTATTGCATTTCCAGTCTTGAGATCGAAAGTAATATTTAGGCCAGGCACAGTGGCTCATGCCTATAATCCCAGCACTTTGGGAAGTTGAGGCGCGCGGATCACCTGAGATCAGAAGTTTGAGACCAGCCTGGCCAACATGGTGAAACCCCGTCTTTACTAAAAATACAAAAAAAAAAAAAAAAAAAAATTAGCCGGGTGTGGCGCCTGTAGCCCCAGTTACTAGGGAGGCTGAGGCAGGAGAATCGCTTGAACTTGGGAGGCAGAGGTTGCAGTGAGCCGAGATCGAGCCGCTGCACTCCAGCCATTATGACAAGGGCAAAACTCCATCTCAGGAAAAAAAAAAAAAAGTAATGTTTAGACTTGAAATTGCTAATATAATGGACAGTGTCCAGCATATTTCTTTTTTGTATGCAGTTAATGTTTTTACTTTATTTATTTATTTATTTATTTTCATTTATTTATTTTTGAGATGGAGTCTCACTGTCGCCCAAGCTGGAGTGCAATGGTGCAGTCTTGGCTCACTGCAACCTCTGCCTCCCAGGTTCAAGCGATTCTCCTGCTTCAGCCTCCCAAAGTGCTGGGATTACAGGCACGAGCCACCAGGCCTGGCCAATATTCTTACTTTAACTGTTGAATAAGTTAATATTTTATTGGAGCTATGCAATTAGCTAATTTCTTATAGTGAATATATTAATATCTTATGAGGAAGAGCCACAATTTTAGGATAATAATGTAGATAATTATAACTCAGGAGGACTATGATCAAGTTACACTCTAAGAATCCTTCACCATATTTTACCAAAATATTATTTTATAGTTCAAAGGGGGATAGGATGGTACCCTTCCAATTTTGCTGCAAATTTGTTATTATTACTGAACAAGTCTATTTTCTTCTTCAAGCAATTAACTATTAATGTCTTTAATGTCTATAAGCTGCATAGCATTATAGACTCTCTTTGAAATTCTCTGAATTTAGAAATAATTTTTGAATAGGAAGATTAACACAGACTCATTTTAATTCTGTAATGGTGGAAATAATTAATCTCCCCTTATCTGTGGGGATACGTGTTCCAAGACCCCTCGTGGATGCCTGAAACTGTGGATAATACCAAACCTTATGTATATATTATATTTCTTATATATATACATATATAACAAAGTTTAATATATACATTAGGCACCATAAGAGATTAAAAACAATAACTAATATTACAACAATTATAACAATATACTGTAATAAAAGTTATGTGAATGTGGTCTCTATCTCTCAAAATATGTTATTGTACTGTACTCATTTATTTTTGGACTGTAGTTGATCATAGGTAACCAAAACCATGGATAAGAGGCAGACTACTGTGTATTTTATTATACGCATGTCATATATAATATATGTGTTATAACACATTAAGCCGGGCATCCTGGCCCACACCTGTAATCCCAGCACTTTGGGAGGCCGAGGCAGGTGGATCACTTGAGGTCAGGAGTTCGAGACCAGCCTGGCCAACATGGTGAAACCCCGTCTCTACTAAAAATACAAAAAAAAATCAGCCAGGCATGGTGGCAGGCACCTGTAATCCCAGCTACTCGAGAGGCTGAGTCAGGAGAATGCCTTGAACCCCGGAGGCAGAGGTTGCAGTGAGCCAACACCATGCCATCGCACTCAAGCCTAGGCAACGAGAACAAAACTTCATCTCAAAACAGAAAAATACACACATACACATTAAGAGAAATTATGTTTGTCATTTTGTTTATTTTCTAATTTGATTAAATCGAACAGAATAATAAGTCATGTATGGCAATACCAAATATTATGCTAAAAATAAAACACTGAAAGCTGAAAAATTCAATCACAGATTATTGGTTTATATGACATCAGGCTTCAGGCTGTTAGGAGACATCCAAATGATAGGCTCATTTTGTTCCATAAGTATTGGGCACGGTTCTTAGTATAACAAAGAAATAACCATGGATTGAGAAATTGTTTTCCTCACCTTCATTACTTAGTATAGAATTCCCTTCAATGTGCCACTTAATATTCTTTGATGTCAGAGCCTTCCATTTGAGCGGCTGAAATTATTGACACCTCTCTCATTCTTCAAGGATGTGTTGTAGGGACTGCTGAGTTTCTGTAGTTAGAGGTTTAAGATTTGTGGGAAATGATGTTGAGTATGACCATGTTATCAGCAACATTGTCAACTTCATGGTTGCCTATTGACTTAGGAAAAAGTGGAGAAAAATATGACAATTGCTGAGTGCTTAGTTGCAGTAGCTTTTTAATTTTAATTTTCAAGCATCTGTATATAAGCAAAAGAATATACATAGTACCATGTATCATGTCCATTGATAACTTTATCAGATTTTAATTATAATAAATATTTTAATTAAAATGTTTTTTAAATGTATTCGTTTTAATGAACATCAAGTTTCTCTCTTGTGATGTGATAAGGGCAGTGATAAAATTGACATTTGAACCTTCTATGCACAATTCAGCCACCATTCAATAGGCCTGGATTGTGCCCATGGTTCTGTTCTGTATTAAAGACAAAAAGATGAACAAATAAAAACTCTGCCCTTGAAGCCATACAGTCAAAATACAGTGTCCTTAATATGGAGTCCGTGAACCATGATAGGAAAAAAATTGCATCTTTATTTTCACTAACCTGTAACTGAAAATTTGCATTTCTTTTCCTTTATGAAGATAAGCCACACAAAACAGTATTAGCAATATCTGTGAATTTATTACCAATATTTTGTATCAAATCCTAGTTGTTTTAGATATCTTGAAAAATCATATGTAAATATATACTAGTGGTTAGTATACTAATCACTACTTTTAATTTATATTTATTATACTTACAACTAAAGTATTAATAGCATATAAGAGTATTCAGTATTTTACAATTATAATATAATTAATTTCCTTTGTTTTTTATATGCTTTTAATTTTCATTTTGCACATTTAAAAACATTCTGGGAAGTGTTCCATATGCTTCACCAGATGCCAAAGGGATCCATAGCACAAAAACAGTTAAGGACCCCATATCTAGAAGAGACACAGGCAAGTATGTAAAATTCCATGGTACAGAAAAATAACAGAGGCTTGTACCATATGCTGTGAAATTAAGCATAACTCTTTCAGTCCAAAGGACTGAAAAGGCAATTTTTGATTTGGCCTTGAAGCAGACGTAATTGTTTCACTAGTGGTAACATGTGAGAGAGGGCATTCTAAAAAAGAGAAAAGTAGGTGCAAAGTCACCTGGTGAGAGCTTGCAGGGTCAGGGAACAGACAGCAGTGTACTGTGGCAATATAAACAAACAAAGAAACAAACAAAAAAACTTTTTTTTTCTTTTTTTTTTCTTTTTTTTTTTTTTTTAACCATTGTTGGGCATCCTATTGTGTTTTCATTTGTCAGTGTGCAAGACTGCATTTGCCAAGTAGTTTTTATTAATCATTAGTGAGTAGAAACTATTCTCTGACTTTTTATTTTAACTGACTATATTTTATATAGACAACAGGCAAGAAACATCAAAGAAGAGATCAAAGCTCTGCATTAGCTTTTTAAATCTCATTATTTCAAACAACATCTACCTCTAAGGGGAAAAAAAACCCATAAATCTTTTTCACCTCCCCACTTCATCGTTGTTTTCAGACAGTGATCAGTCACTTTTCGGGCCTGTGGGCCATAATTGGCTACCTCTAAATCTCAAGAGACTGAACCATGTAACTAGAATAATGTGTTTTTTTTTAGCACCACAAGGCTGTTCTTCAGTTATAATGGTCAAGGAAGCTTTAGATGCTGTACTTAGGCTTTCTAAATGTGTGCTTTATTTGGCTTTCTGGGAGAAATGTCAATGTGAATTTCCAGATTATGATGAAGTTCATCCAGAAAGGCAACTATGATTTAAAGAAATAGAAGAAACAAACTGGACTGAAAAAATACACTAATAGACTAAGATAGTGTTTTCAAACTGTTCTAGATTAAGACAATTTTGTTTGCATTCTTTGTTGAGCAAGAAGGTTCACATCTTAACTTTTCCAATAATCCTCTTTAAGACCATTATTATTGGCCTTGATTTCAAACAGAAACCAGCAGGTACCTGAACGGACACTACTAGTTAACCAGTCTAAACTTATATTAAAGCTAAACAGTTATCTCTAATTTTCAAAACAATAGCACAAATATATATTAAAAAGTGGTCGATCTAGGGAACTTAATATTCCAGGGTGAGCTATACTAAATGAAAATATGGAACATGTTAAAATGTGGTCAAACAAGCCATCTATAGCTGATAGTACAAATTGCATATATATCTACTTCATTAAAATTTTAACTGGCCTATAAAATTGATACTATAATGCTAAATATAATTTTTATTTAAGGTTACAAGCTTTAAAATTGAACAGACTTAGGTTTAAATCACTTCTCTCTCTCTCTCTCTTTTTTCTTTTCTTTTCTTTTTTTTTTTTTTTTTTCCCGAAATGGAGTTTCACTCTTGTTGCCCAGGCTGGAGTACAATGGCGCGATCTCGGCTCACTGCAACCTCTGCCTCCCGGGGTCAAGCGATTCTCCTGCCTCAGCCTCCTGAGTAGTTGGGAATTACAGGCGCCCTCCACCACACCTGGATAATTTTTTGTATTTTTAGTAGAGATGGGGTTTCACCATGTTGACCAGGCTGGTCTCAAACTCCTGACCTCAGGTAATCCAACCGCCTGGGCCTCACAAAGCGCTGGGAATACAGGTGTGAGCCACCAGAGCCAGCCCAAGTCACTTCTTAAATGTGTTATTCTGGGCCCGGCGTGGTAGATCACACCTGTAATCCCAGCAGTTTGGGAGGCCGAGGTGGTTGGATCACCTGAGATCAGGAGTTCGAGACCAGCCTGGCCAACATGGTGAAACTCGTCTAAAAATACAAAAGTTAGCTGGCCTGGTTGCACATGCCTGTAATCCCACCTACTCGGGGATGCTGAGGCAAAATAATCCCTTGAATCCGAAAGGCAGAGGTTGCAGTGAGCCGAGATCATGCCACTACACTCCAGCCTAGGTGATAGAGGGATACTCCATCTCAAAAAACAAAAATCAAACAAAAGCAGCAGAAAATGTGTTATTTTGTATTAGCTTAGCTCAGCATGTTTGCTTGTCTGTAAAGTAGAACTGAAAAAAAAAAGCTAATAAAATTAAAATAGGGATTAAATGTACTAAAATTCGTTATCGGTGTTTTCTAAGTACTTCAAATATGGTAGTCATTCTAATTATTTATTTTAGTTAATGAAAACATTAGTTTTATTGTTAACAAAACAACATATTGTTGATACAATATCTAGCATAATTTTGCATCTTAATAAATCAGCTTGTCCTTTTATTCATATTTTCCTTAATTATAAACCAATTTTTTTGAAAATCATCTATCAGTAAAAATGGTACTTTATTAAATTTGGAGAATAGTATCATTTAAAGAAAAATATTCCGATAAAAAAAATATACAGTACTATGAAATTCATGTGCATTTAAAGTCATTATTAATTTATAAAGAATCTGGAATTATAACCTGAACTAAATGATTCTATTTTTTGCTGAATGAATGAATAAATGAATGAATCTTTAGGAACTTGACTGTCCTCCACTAAAGTTAATGACTCCTTCAACATATTACACATTCTGTTGCTTTGTTCTCATTTCTATCATGAATGGAAGTTTGCTTTTTTGCATATGGAATCACCATCCCTAAATTCATAACCAATCTGGAGTTCTAAATAATCATCACCATGGAAATTATACTTAAATATTACTTCTGTGGATTGGAGATTATGAATTTCTAAATTTAAAAAAATGCTGATTTAAATGTATTGTTTCTAGTGCCCCATCCTATTTCTTTTCATATCTGCTACTGCCTTCCTAATAAACGGTTAGAAATATATCTTGACAGCAAATGGTATTTTATTCCTACCCTCTTGGCATTTATGATACATAAAATTTGTGTTTTTTTGTTTTCTTGGTGGGGGGACAGAGTTTCACTCTTGTTGCCCAGGCTGAAGTGCAATGATGCCATCTCAGCTCGCTTCAACCTCCGCCTCCCGAGTTCAAGCGATTCTCTTGCTTCAGCCTCCTGAGTAGCTGGGATTACAGGCATCTGCAACCACAGCCAGCTAATTTTTGTATTTGTAGTAGAGATGGGGTTTCACCATGTTGGACAGGCTGGTCTTGAACTCCTGACCTCAGGTGATCCGCCCACCTTGGCCTCCTAAAGTTCTGGGATTACAGGCGTAGAGTCACTGCACCCGGCCTTAAACTTCTTTTCAAAAGCTTTTTCTTTGATGCGTATTGAGTTAATTCCTGTTTGTGCTGTGACATCTACCTGACTACCACAAAACCTTATAGCCACTTGCTTCTGTAAATTGAAAACTGCCCTAGCATGACAGGATGTGGGCTGAAGACATAACCATACCCAAAACAGGAAACCATACCAAAACAAATCTGTGTTTGGTCCTCAATTTCATAGCCTCAAGTAACTTGATAATTTTACATTTCTAATGCCTGTCAACCACAACAGAATCTGATAACCAACTAAAATCTCTGTTGGAAGTGAATAGGGGAAAATAGGTAAAATCAAGCCTGTTGTTGTAAGGGAAGCTTATTGAAGACAGTGGATGTATTCAAAACATTATGAGGAAAATAATGAGGAATAAAAAAATATGAGGAAATAGATCACGAGGAGATCCTGTGAATGTTTATGTTCTGGCTTTAGATGATTACTAGTAATTAAATTAGTGAAAAATATTTTATGGAATATTCAATATGCCCTTACTATGCAATTTGCTGAGCAATATCAATATAAGACTACAAACTTCCTCTTATTGGAATATACATTTTATTTTTTATTTTGTTTTACTTCAATAGCTTTAGGGTTTCAAGTGGTTTTTGCTTACATGTGTGAATTGTGTAATGGCGAAGTATGGGATTTTATTGCGCTGTCACCCGAGTAGTGTACCTTGTACCCAATATGTAGTTTTTTATCCCTCATTCCCACCCCCTCCACTTCTGAGTCTCCGAAGTCTCTTATATCACTCTGTATGCCTTTGCATACTCATAAATTAGTTCCCATTATAAGTGAGAACACATAGTATTTGATTTTCCATTTCTGAGTTACTTCACTTAGAATAATGACCTCCAGTTCCATCCAAGTGCTGCAGAAGACATTATTTCATTGTTTATATGGCTGAGTAGTATTCTATGGTGTGTGTGTGTGTGTGTGTGTGTATGTATCACATTTTCTTTATCCACTCAAAGGTTGTTTCTATATCTTTGCAGTTGTGAATTGTGCTGCAATAAACACATGTATGCAGGTGCCTTTTTCATATAGTGACTTATTTTCATTTTGGTAGATATACAGTATTAGGATTCCTGGATTGAATGGTAGACCTACTTTTAGTATTTTGAGAAATCTCCATACTGTTTTCCAGAGAGCTACTAATTTACATTTCCACCAGTGGTATGTAAATGTTCTCTTTTTATCATGTCCATGCCAACATTTATTGTTTTTTGACTTTTTAATAATGGCCATTCTGGCTAAGATAAGGAGGTATCTCATTGTGGTTTTAATTTGCTTTCCCTGATGATTAGTGATGTTGAGTACTTTTTCATATGTTTGTTGATCATTTGTATATCTTCTTCTGAGAAAGGTATATTCTTGTCATTTGCCAACTTTTTAAAGAGATTATTTGTTTTCTTCTGGCTGATTTGCTTGAGTTCCTTGTAGGTTCTGGATATTGGTCAGTTGTCAGATGCAGTTTGCAAATATTTTTTCCCATTCTGTCAGTTTTCTGTTTAATTTGATGGTTATTTCTTTTGCTGTGCAGAAGCTTTTTAGTTTAATTAGATACCATTTGTTTATTTTTATTTTTGTTGCATTTGCTTTTGAGGTCTTGGTCATAAATTCTTTACCTAGGCCAATGTCCAGAAGAGTTTTTCCTAGTTTTTCTTTGAGGAGTTTTATGGTTTCAGGTCTTAGACTTAAGTCTTTAATCCTCCTTGAGCTAATTTTTATAAATGGTGGGAGATAGGAATCCAGTTTCATTCTTCTACATGTGGTTGTCCCATTTTCCCAGCACCATTTATTAAATAGGCTATCCTTTGCCCAATTTATGTTTTTGTATGTTTTGTTGAAGATAAGTTGATTTTAAGTATTTGACTTCACTTCTGGTTTCTCTATTCTATTTCAATGGTCTGTGTAGGAATAGACATTTTAAAATGTTGCAATTGGAACTATGGATAAACCTTTAAGATAATAATTTTTAGCCACTGTTCATTTTAACTGGGGGAGAACAGGAAAAAAGTTTAATCACTTTAACTAACTCAGTTACTTTGTTTACATATATTTAGCTCTGATAATTACAAGGAGATTCACTTTTGAGTTTGAAAAGTAGATTCTAATGCCTAACAAGAGTTTTCACATTGTCTTTGAGAATAAACACTATTTTAGGTTGTTACTGAAATTTCACTTTGTGAACTCATAATTCAGTTTGTGAACTAATGATTCAGTTTGTGAATTTTACCCAATTTTATAAATTCGCTTTTTTTACTAGGGTCTCTGTGTTTGAATTAAGAATGGTTAAATGTTTCTACATGATAGTTTCTTTATTCAAAAGAAACACACTACATTATTATTTTAAAATGTTATTAACATATTTTTCTGTGCTAAAATTTTTTTTAAAAACACTTATTTAAGTAGGGTAACTCATTTAGAATTTGTAAAATATGACAAAACTCTAGGAGAAAGTTTACCTGTGAAAGGAGTCTGTTATGTAAATCAATAGTGTAATTATGATTCAGTAAATTATATAAATTTCTAATGAGCGCTATCAATTTTCCTTTTGCTAAAAACTATTGATATTCTACTTTTAAATTACTCTCACTTTTATTGTTCCCCTGAGGACTTAATTATCAGTTTGGATCACTTAAATTTGAATTATCATTCTGTTCTTGGAAAAATATATTTAAAGAAATAATGATTTATGATGCTAGATTTATCATTATTTGGGATTGCTTTTAATGTGCATGAGTTACAAAGACATAACTGTGAGATCCCATTTTCTGTAATTTTTTTAGTGATTCCATACATTTCTGAGTTTACATTTTTAAAAAATTATGGCTCAAAAAATGCAAGGCATAAGTAAGTAAGCTTTTCTAATGGGTCAGTTATGGAAACACATCAAAATACTCTAGAACGAAAAGTTAATTTTTGAAAGAAATTAACTTAATGTACAGATTTTATAGGAATTCTGGATGTATTTAATATCATGATGCTAGAAGAATGTCTTACCAATTAATATTACTGGATTTCTTGTTGTGTATCAGGTTGTAACAGATACCTTAATCACCTACCAGATAGGCTCATTCCTGTGTCCATTCCAATAGAACTCTGATTTTGTTCAGATCTCCATCCTAACAATTTCACAGTAGTCTTCAGTAAAGAAATGAGACTATCCCTTGTCACAGAAAATGAATCATACTTTAATTCGTTTATATGCTTCCATACCACTTACCATTTACAGGTTTAAGTATGTGCATGAGATACAACTTGAACCAATTAAACATCAAGTAAGTTTTTCTTGCCAATGAAAAGGGTTCACTTAACAACTAAATGCTTGAGCATTTATATATATATAGATATATATGTACATATATATGTAATGTAAAATGTAGACTGCCCACTGATTCATTTATAATTTCATATGTATTAGTATGTATTTAATAAGCTCTTATAAGACTGAATGGACTCTGGATATGAAATAATATACCAAGTGTGGTAACACATGGTAACACATGGACAAATTGTAGTTGAATCAATAAGGCATTCACAGAAATACATTATTATTATTTATTCTCCCACTTTAGGAAGATTTTAATCCTAGCATTAAATGTAACACTGTCTTTTTTAAAATAAAACCTCCATTTCTAAGAAGTTATTTGATGAGAAAATATTTGAGAGGTTATTTGATGAGAAATTTTGAAGAAAAAAAATTTAACTGTACAACCAGTTAATTAGAACTTTGTCAAATAACATTGCCTTTAATTCCCAGAAATCCAATACATTATGCTCAGTGAACTGTAACACCTGAGTTTTTAAGGTAGAATACTTTAAAAAAAAAAAAAAAATAGGCTTCTGGGGTAATATCTCCTCTTTGGGAGTTTCTTATGTAGAAAAAAAATAATACACTATTGAAAAACCAATTTTTCCAAAATGATATTTAAAAGATGATTCTTTTAGTGAATAAATTTTAGAGCTATCTCAAGGAATAAATAGAAGAAATATTATTTTATTTCAAAGAGAAGAATGTCTATTGTGGCAAATAACAAACCTGAAATAAATAAAACGTGACACTTAGTCTATGAAGTCCGTGAACCTAGAGAACAATGGTTATTTTACTGTCTTAGAAAAGTTTAGGAAGTTTGGATTTGAATTCAAACTTTAATTTGAACTTATAATGTCAACTTGAAATCGTTTGGAATAAACATTGAAAACCTTCTTTGAAAGTTTAATCAAAGGAGAAAGAATTTGAATACCAAGAGGATGGAAATGTTAACTTCTGTTATCTGAAATATCTTCAATTGCCTTGAGCCATTTTAAAAATAAACAAGCTTACTGATATAGAGGGAAAAACATCTAGCTTGTGAATATAATAAAAAAGAGAAAAAATATCATTTACCATATTATTTACTTCCTCAATTTAGAAAAGGGAATAAATATTTATTAATTATGCACTATCAGGCACTACACATTCAACACACACTATCACATTAGTTCTTCCCAAAAGCCATTTGAAGTAGTTTTTCTTTTTTTCTTTTCTTTTCTTTTTTTTTTTTTTTTGAGAGATGGAGTCTTGCTCTGTTGCCCAGGCTGAAGTGCAGTGACGCGATCTCGGCTCACTGCAACCTCCATCTCCCAGGTTCAAGCGATTCTCCTGCCTCAGCTTCCCAAGTAACTGAGACTACAGGCATGCGCCACCACGCCCAGCTAATTTTTGTATTTTTTAGTAGAGACGGGGTTTCACTATACGTTGGCCAGGCTGGTCTCGAACTCCTGACCTCAGGTGATCTGCCAGCCTCGGCCTCTCAAAGTGCTGAGATTATAGGCATGAGCCACCGCACCTGGCCTGAAGGAGTTTTTCTTATGCTCATTTATCAATATAGATAATAGGATTCAGAGAGATTTTTAAGTAATTTACACAAGATTTTACAGTTCCTAGGTGGCAGAATCTAGACTTAAATTTAGATGTGATCCAAAAACTGTATTTTCCTAGCTTTATTAGGACATTAACAATACAATTGCCTCTTTAATATGCTTAGGAATGCATTTTTATGTATATGTAAAACCAAATAAACAAACAAATAAACCCTGCAATTGCCAACAAAGTACCTTTAATGTAAGAATTTCAAATGCTGTGCAAAATTGTCCTCACTAACTGCTCTTCTGGTCCCACATGGTCACATGGCTACAGAATATACTGTATCTTTCTTTCTCTTCCAGCAGCTTCCTAGTGGCCACACAGGGGCCATCCTATCCACAGGTTATAGTCGCTTTTTACAATCTAGGCATTTCCTAGGAGCCGATGAGATTTTAGAAGAGGTGATGTTAACATGAAAAAGTATGGGTAGACTTCTGAGATATTCTATCCAAATTTAGGAGTTTTACAATTATAATTTAGTTAAATTTTGTACTTGATACACATATAATTCCATTAATAAACTCTGAGTTATTGATTTTCATTTATTACTCATGGTTTTCATTTTTTTTTTTTTTTTTTTTTTTTGGTTTTGTTTTTTGAGAAGGAGTTTTGCTCTTGTAGCCCAGGCTAGAAGGCAATTGCGCAATCTTGGCTCACTGCAATCTCTGCCTCCTGGATTCAAGCGATTCTCCTGCCTCCGCTTCCCGAGTAGCTGGGATTACAGGCATGCACCACCATCCCCAACTAATTTTTTATTAGTAGTACAGCTGGGGTTTCGCCATTTTGGTCAGGCTGGTCTCAAACTCCTGACCTCAGGTGATGCACCCGCCTCTGCCTCCCAAAGTGCTGGGATTACAGGCGTGAGCCACCATGCCCAACTTCATCGTTTCCATCTTTAACAAAGAAATACATGCTATTTAAAGAAATTTTAAAAGTGTAATTTTAAAACAGAGGGAAAGCCACCCACAGCTAAAACATCCTTTCTCTAAACAGGAAAAACTTTATTTTTTCCTTAATAAAGTTAGATATTTTTTGGTGTCTAACTTTGCATTGTAAAATTTATTCATTATTTACATTGCTCCATAATATTCTGTCATGTGGTTTTGCCGTAGAACTGATACTGAGTTGGTGTGCCCTTTGTAAGAATAGTCCAGTCATTTAAAACTAGCATCTGTTTGGATTTGGCCAGCATCTCTTCCAGTGTCCTTAAGTCAACAATGCCTTAATGGTTTCTATATATATATTTAAATATTACCTATAGACAGTTCATTCTTTATATTCTTATGTTGCACGTTAAAGCTATTACATTAGAGCTATTATGTAATTGTGGCTTTTTTATATATCATTGCAATTAACACTCTTGTCCATTAATCCGTTTGGGTTTTTTTTTTCTCTAGTTGACATCTTATGACCAATCAATAGGTGTGTAAACTATGTCGATTTTTCTTGGCTGTGAAAAACAATAAAGAATCCTTACAGTACACATTGTCTTTATGAAAGGAAGTTCTATTTGAGGAAATAATTTTTAAAAATCTATTTTATCTTTAATGGGCAAGATGAAGAGTTAATGCCACTATATACTAAATATCTTAATCTCGACATGAAATGAAAATGATTCTAGAGATATGTTTCTAGGTAGATATGGAGCAACCACAAGTTCATACAAAATTTGTTAATTTTAAGTCATATTTTGGACTTTTATGAACTCATATGGAGTGACAAACAAATCCTTAATTAATAGCAGACATCATCATCTCTGGATGCTTATCTCTCAGGGATCAACAAGAAAAGAAACACACAGCATGCTGAAATGGGTCAATTATGAGAGGTAATAAGAAGCAATATTCAAAGTTGTGGGTAGGGTTAAGGGAAACTAATGAATACCGTGATGCAGATGGCTCCTGGCTCTGGAGACAATAGAAAGACATAACCAACCACTAGGCCTAAAAAAGGTAAAATGCGAGGAGGGAGCAATTACTAGATCCTGGAAATGGAGCAGCTGAGGAGAGGCCGCCCAACAAGAGCTGTGACCTTTGAAAAAGAAATACAGCCACTTACAACCTGAGCTCTTGCAGGTGTAAAAATTAGAGCTTCTTCTTCAAAGAAACTTTCCTACCCATCTAATTAGAAATAAATAGTAACTTCTTCTGGAAGCAAAACTTATTCAACGACCTGTGCTAACATTCTTAAATATCTACTAGCCGTAATAAAGAAATCAATGTACTTTATGTTCTTAGCTCCCACAATGTAGCCTAAATATTGGCCCTGGCATGCTTATACTGGTCTAAGCCCGCATTAGGTCATGGCCTGTTCCTCTTCCTTATTTGAAGGTGTTTTTATCTTTCTCAGCATTACACAAGTTACTTCCTCCGTCCTTTGTTCTCCTCTGTCTTTGTCTCTTTTGAAAAGTTCTAAGTTGCTAGCCAATCGGGACAAATAAAGAATGTGAGATCCCGTTCCAGCCAATGGAAACCAGACACAGCAGTAGGGTAAACACGTCAGGTTACAAATGACTCTGTCTCCTTTGTTCGGTGTACTCTCATGGTGAAACTGCTAGCAAGTGTACCCTTTCTGCAAAAGTAAAAATGACCTTGCTGAGAGAATTAAATTTATATTCGAGCGTTATTTCTTTGCAGCACCAGGAAACAAGCATTCTGTTTCTAAATAAACATTTTTTACATACAACACAGAGAAGGAGCAGTAAAGAGGATACAGCCTCCATACACCTTTGAAAAGCACTCAAGTTATATGTGTATAGTGCCATGTTACTTAAGAGAAGGGCTTGGGTTTGTCCTAGGTTATGGTTATGCTAAACTCCTCACAATTTTTATACCACATCCAATGACAGCAGACCTGTTCAAGCAGAATTGGTTTGCACCATGAGAAATGGTATTTCTTTCTTTCTTTCTTTCTTTTTTTTTTTTTTTTTTTTTTTGAGACGGAGTCTCACTCTGTCACCCAGGCTGGAGTGCAGTGGCGCAATCTCGGCTCACTGCAAGCTCTGCTGCCTCCCGGGTTCACGCCATTCTCCTGCCTCAGCCTCCTGAGAAGTTGGAACTATAGGCACCCGCCACCACGCCCGGCTAATTTTTTGTATTTTTAGTAGAGATGGGGTTTCACCATGTTAGCCAGGATGGTCTCGATCTCCTGACCTCATGATCCGCCCGCCTCTGCCTCCCAAAGTGCTGGGATTACAGGCGTGAGCCACCACACCCGACCGAGAAACTATATTTCGAAGAAAGTTAGCAACTTGCTCCTAGGCATACCAGCGGCTGGTACTATACACTAAGATTCAAATACAGTTATATCTGATTCCAAATCCCATATTAACCAATTTTATTTGGTATATTTATATACAATGCAGAGAACAACTATTTTAATGGCATTGCCAGTATTCTTTGATAGATAAGCACCAGTCTTGTGATATTTAAAAAGTTATTATAGGTGTTGAGGCTTAATTTTCTCTTCCACTAAAGTGGGATGAATCTTTTTGAACAGAACAAATACGTATATTCTGTCCTATCTGGGAAGGATTCAATTATGTGTTGCAGTCCAAATATGCTGTATTATATTACAGGTAAAATCATACTAGCATACCAGAGTAAATAACTAGGTAAGTTCCTCTTAGTGACAATAAAAAGTTATATTGCTCAGATGGTGCTGTCCAATAGAACTTTCTGCAATAGAAATGTTCTGTATCTATCATGACCAATATAGTAGCCAATAGCCATATGTGACTATTGAGCCCTTAAAATGTTACTAGTGGGTCCAGGCATGGTGGCTCACGCCTGTAATCCCAGCGCTTTGGGAGGCTGAGCGGATGAATCACCTGAGGTCAGGAGTTTGAGAGGAGACCAACCTGGCCAACATGATGAAACCCCATCTCTACTAAAAATACAAAAATTAGCCGGGCATGGTGACCAGTGCCTGTAATCTCAGCTAATTGGGAGGCTGAAGCAAGAGAATCGCTTGAGCCTGGGAGGTGGAGGTTGCAGTGAGTCGAGATCGCGTCACTGCCCTCCAGCCTGGGCGACAGAGTAAGACTCTGTCTCAGAAAAAAAAAAAAAAAAAAAAAAAAAAAGCTTCACGTATAAATACTGTTTTGGACACACATGGTTAGAAGACAGTAAAGGTGACACTAAAAATTTTAAATCATTAATAACTAATTACCACCCCAATGTAAATTTGACTGATCACTGTCAGTATTAATTCTACAGTAACATCTGAATCATCAACCAATTTCCATATCCCTTTCACAGGTATTAGGGAGGAGATATCAAAAGATGGTAAACCCAGAGCGTAAACTTGTAGATGTTTGGTGATGAAATGAGACTGGACCTATTTGAGATTGTTTCACAATTTTAAATCAGGGATTGGTCACATAGAGCTTTCTTTCTTGTATTTTTTTTTTTTTTCTACTTCTATCTGGAACCATCTAGAATGCTTGTGTTACTGCTTTAATGAAAGTTTTTAAAGCGATTCTTAAAAAATACTGTATTTTCCTAACATATCTCTGAGGTGATAAAAGTTTAAGAATCATAGTTTATGTGTTTTATTCAGATCCAGCCCATTTTCTCAATTGTTAAATAAGATTCTTGAGAAAAGGTATTATTTTTTACATTCTGGAGGATCCTTATAGCACATAGAACTATACTGAGACCAAACTCGATAATTTCTTATAATTTTGACTCTGCTGGTAAAACACACACTTGTTAATTCTCACGATATTGAAAATTTGAATATTCTAGACATTATAATTTACTTATGAATTATTCTGTTTGATATTCTCAGATGCCCTTTGCTAAGGCAGCTCAGAAGGGAAATATGTGTGCTTGTGGTTTGTGTGGTTACATGGTTTGTTGTAAACTTTCTCTTTTACCTAAAGAAATATTGTCCCTTTGGCCAGGTGCAGCGGCTCATACCTGTAATCTAAGCACTTTGGGAGGCTAAGGCGAGTGAATCGCTTGAGGCCAGAAGTTCGAGACCAGTCTGGCCCACATGGTGAAACCCCATCTCTACTAAAAATACAAACAATTAGCCAGGTGTGGTGGTACATGCTTGTAATCCCAGCTACTTGGGGGGCTGAGGCAGGAGAATCCTTGAATCCGGGAGGCAGAGGTTGCAGTGAGCCAAGATCATGCCGTTGCACTCTAGCCTGGGTAACAAGAGCGAAACTCTGTCTCAAAACAAAACAAAACAAAAAAACAAAACAAAAATGTTGTCTCCAAAATACAGGATGGCTTCAAACAGATCACATTATCTCTCTGAAACGTTTTAACTTATAGATGTAAAAATGTATATTACAGAAACATTATTTAGAAACACAACTTTAGTTTACCTACCTCTGTAAAATCTCCAGAGCCAGAGAACAGATTAAAATATGCATTCACAAATAGCTTTTTTAATCATCTCTTTATTTTACATCTCTCAAAAATTCTGGAGGAAGTCATGTTTGATTTAGCACTCTTAAGGGACACCATACATTTGAAGTTGTTAAAATAGCTTACAGATTTATATTAGATTTCCATTATCTATCCTGTCTTCTCTTTTGGATATCATGTAAATATATTAGATAAATAAATTGAGATTGATTTCTAACAATTTGTATGCATTTTGAGACGGCTTACAAAACATTCAATGCAGAAGTTGATACTGTTACCAAGCATGTTCCTTTTAATATAAGAAAACAAAAAACTTCTGAAATGAGGCACATTTAAAATATGACAGTTTTATATTCTGGAGGTAGTGCTAATAGTCCCCAAAGCTACTAATACATGAGTTTGTACACTAAAGAAAAGAGAATTAAAAAGAAAGTTTGCACTTCATTGCACTTCCACTCTTGATTCTTAATATAAATTGAATGTAAATTAGCAATCTTCCTGTAAACACAACATGAACAATGACTAATATTGATAGTCTACTTTTAGGTTCCCTTGAAATTGTTCTGCTTGTCTGTTCAAACCATAACAAGAGACATAAAAAGATTGTTTTAATATGTCGACTGAATTGTACATGAAAAATTGCATTCCCATAAAAGGCTGATCTATGAATGCTAACATTTATGTTGTTCACTCTTTCTGTGTACTCATATCACCCGTGTGAGTGTTGCTTGATTTGGCAGAAGTAATGGAATTTTAAAAAGCAGTTGCATAAGCAAATATATCTATTTTCCATATGTACATATTTGCAATTTAGCAAGTCATTTGCTTTTGTTTAAATACTCAAAACGTTGTCGTATGCATGTTGTACACATTAAGATTTTATGTATTTTAAAAATTATATATGTGTATTGATATATTTATATGCATACAGAGCAAAACTTGAAATAGCAAAAGGTAATTACATGCATATTGTATATACTACTTTGTATTAAATATGTAGTTTATTGATCTTTAAAACCAAATTTATTTTTGTAATAAAGAGTAACACAAATTTAGATTATGATTTTTACCTTTTAAATATTTTTACAATTTAAAAATCTTGGCTACCTCTTTAACCTAAAATCTGTGTTACTTACCTCAAAATGCCCTCGATCCCAACTACACAAAATTTCTTGCTCTTTTTTTTTTTTTTTGAGACAGAGTCTTGCTCTGTCACCCAGCCTGGAGTGCAATGGCGTAATCTCGGCTCACTGCAACTTCCACCTTCCGGGTTCAAGCGATTCTCCCTCTTCAGCCTCCTGAGTAGCTGGGATTACAGGCAACCACCACCACACTGGGCTATTTTTTTGTATTTTTAGGGGAGATGGAGTTTCATCATGTTTGCCAGGCTGGTCTTGAACTCCTGACCTCAGGTGAGCCACCCACCTTGGCCTCCCAAAGTGCTGGGATTACAGGCGTGAGCCACCACATCCAGCCTTCTTGCTCTTTCTTAAATATATTATGCAATTTTATATAGCACATGCATATTTCTGTGTCTGGGACACCCTTCCTCCCTATATCTACTCCTTGCTATTTCTTCTAACCTAATTTAGATCCCTCTTTCTATGTTTCTCTTGCTCTTTTTTCTTGAGATTTGTCAAGTCATGCTGAAACTATTGCCTTGTCTTTCTCAAAAGACTGTAAGTTCATTGATGGCAGAACTTAAGTGTATATTAGTGTCTCCCAGAACTCACACAGGGCCTGGCATAGAGTAGTGTAAAATTCAATGTTGTTGAATGAATGAAGAAATGAATAGAATAACTGCTTTCTACAGGTGATTGTGTGTAAACAAAAAGTCATATGATTAATCCTTCTATGAGCAAAAATTGGTTAAGATTACAATTAAATCTGAATGTGAAGATTGTACTGCAGAAAAAAAACTACACATTTTCAATATTTATGTCACAAGAGCAACCCATTTTCATATATGCAGAATCTGCAAACATTTCTTTTAAGGTGCGTATAAACTCATGGCAAATTTATGTTGCATTAGTCTTTTTTGATGTTCTGAACTTCCATAAAAAAATCAACATAGTATTTAAAATCTATTGTAAAATATATTGAAGTTTCATTGATTTTATTAAAATATTCATTGCTTTATTTTATATCTATATATACTATAATCAAATCTGAAAACTCATCAAGATTATGGCATAGTTGATTATGTCTTAGTTATTATTTGTACTTTTCCATAGCCAACATGCAATAAAGGTTTGGTTCTAAATATTTTTTTCCTGTTTTACACCATTTCAATCAAAACATGTTACAATTGAGTAAAACAATCTGAACCAGCCTTTAATAATATATGACTTCCAAGATTGTACTAATTACTTTGTCTGTTTTTGTCTACTGTCTTCCACAATGATTTAGAGACATTTTCTAACAATAAAATGTGCAACCAAATTAATGAAAATAAAGAAGTATATATATAATTGACTAGAGCCAAATATGTATGCAGATTTAAGGCCTAATGTTTTAGTTCACTTATTCAAATTTTAATTAAAAACAGTACAGAAAAGGCACTAGTTGCTGGAGTATGATGAGAAAACAAAACAACAACAAGACAAAAACTGAAAGCATGTTGGCTATCCTTGTGAAACTTACTCTCAATGGGGAAGACGCACACTCAGTCAGAAAAATGTTAATATTTACAAAAGTAATATTTACATTATCTGTTTTCAGAAAGAGAATATCAAGGAAGCCTATTCTATTGGAGTAAAGAGCTTATGCAAAGCTCCTATTGTGGGAAGGAACAGAAAGGCCAGGGTAACTATATCTAAGAAGAAAATTACAGGCTGGGCACGGTGGCTCACTCCTGTAATCCTAATACTTTGGGAGGTCGAGGCGGGCAGATTACCTGAGGTCAGGAGACCAGCCGAGCCAACATGGTGAAACCTCGTCTCTGCTTTAAATACAAAAATTAGCTGGACGTGGTGGTGGGCACCTATAATCCTAGCTACTTGGGAGGCTGAGGCTGGAGAATCGCTTGAACTTGGGAGGTGGAGGTTGCAGTGAGCTGAGATTGCACCACTGCACTCCAGCCTGGGTGACAGAGTGAAACTCCATCTCAAAAATAAATAAATAAAATAAAACAAATAAAAAAGAAAATTATGGTGCTACAAGACAAGGAGGAACTACACAGAAACCTCTTCATTCAAGGTCTTGCAGCCCGTGGTAAAGATCCTGAGTTTGGATATCTATATTAAAAGCAGTAGTATGCTATTGAAGAATTGTAAGCAAAGGGTGTCTTGATCACATTCATCTGTCAAATAGCTCTTTATTGGTGAGGTTATGAGAGTGTATTGAAAGCAATGTAATCAAAGCAAAAGAGGTCACTTGCTTAGATTAAGGGTGTTGGCTAAGAAGATAAATAATTGATTCGTATGTTATTCTGGGACCCCTAGGTCAAAGAAAGTGAAAAATAAGACCAATTCTAAAATTATTATTTTCAGAGAAGAGAAATATCTTCAGGAAAAGGGATTTTTTTTCTATAATTGTCTACTAAAAGAAAATGTTCACTTATGACTTTAGTGTATATATACCAATTTATTTAGCTTGTAAGTGAAATTAATTTCAGGATATTTGGTAGTATGTTTTAGCAAAACCTAAAGAAAATAGTAAAGCACACATTTCTGTTATTGATACATAATGATCAGACATATTTCCATGATACACGTGATATTATAAAGCATAACTTTTAAAAAACACTTTTCTAGAGATTATACCTTAATTTTGGCCTGTGGAATGTTGCTTTAGGAGATATTCATGGCTACTCTGTGTTCAACTACATTTGAGAGTCACCTCATAATAAATCCTTTTATATTGGGTCACTTGCAAAGGCTTAATTGAGCATTTGACTATCATATGCCACAGAATGGATCAGACACTACAAATGAAAAACTAAAGAGAGTTTGTCTTTCATGGTCTTCATCTTCTTAAAAAATCAGATATTAGACAAGCATATGTAAATAGTCAAGAATTATGATAAATTTTCTAAATAAAAATAAGTGCATGAGAGAGGATAATAGTATTTAATTCAGGTTTGGGATCAGGAAGGTCTCACTGTGGAATATTTATCTAAAATGTAAAGGGTGAACCAAGAAAAGAGTGATGTGGAAGAGCATTAGAAAATCTGTAAGAAACAAATGTAGCTGAAGCAAAGATTATGCTTATTTTGAAGAACCTTTTAGCTGCAATAAATAAAAGACACCAAATTATCTCCAATTCTCTAAAGCAGCCTTCATGACTATTCTTCATCCTGTTCACATTTTATGATCTTCAGCCCATACTAAATAGATAACATCATCTCCTACTTCACTGGGAGCTTGAAGGGAGAAAACAGTGAGCTAAACTTTTACAAGACATTATTTGTCCAGCTGGAAATAAAAAGTAGAAAAAAATAGAACTTTCTATGTATAGAGGCTATAAAGACCTTAATTGCTTTTTAATTTGTTTAGTTCATGCATCCTTTGTGAGTCTGATAAAAGCTATGGCACTTCTCAAAAAAATACATAGTGAATATCCTTTACATACAACCTTTTACATAAAAATTCAGCAGTTCAAATGCTCCTGTAATCCATTCATAAGCCATTCATAATCCATTCCTAAACCAGCTTTTGGTTAAGTATCCCTGCTTTCAAGTATCTTGATAAAATAGTAAAAGAACCAGAAGATACATAAATATAAATAGAAAAATAAATAGAAGTGTGTGTCTACTTTACTAGAATTTTGAAATACCATTATTTTTAAACTATACATTTTAAATTTAGTTTATGGCTTAAGTACAGACCGTATATTCCCATAAACGTGAATATATACATTTATGTGCAAACCTTTGCTCACAAACTCATATACTTAGTGTTTGAGATTTCATAGTCCTGGACTGAGAGTTGGGGAAAAGTTACGTTTTCTTTAACATTCTCTCATAGAACCAAAATAATAGGAGAATCAGAAAAACATAGGCCTTTACATTTTGGCTTGAGATCAGCTTCTTGCCATACCTCTATTATCTCAGACAAATTACTTAAATGTTTATACCTACATTTTATCTACTTTAAAATAGAAACGAATACCTAATACAAATTGTTCTTATGAGGCTAATATATGAATATTGACTGAAAGATTTAAGGTTTTTTTGACTTAAAATTATCCTGTTAAAGATAGCCTTTTCTCAAGGACATAAAAATAATAATAGTAAAGCTTTGTGACTACAAAAAACTATATATAGTATATGTATGATGTTTAATATATATTATAATATGGAATATTATAATATTCTATAATATTATAATATGGAATATTATAATATTCTATAATATAATCATATATTATATAATATTCTATAATTATATTCTATAATTATAGAATATTATAATATTCTATTCTATCATTTAATATGAAACTCACATAGACTATATTTGTAGTTTTGGGTAAATACATGTATGTAATTTTGGTATATGTACATGGCTTATGAGGGTTTTGGTGGAGACATGAATATGGTGTTAACTAAATTATCATAATAAGTCCAATGAGCTGTGTGAGCTGGCCAGTTTAAGCAAACAAATTCCATTTATCTCTGAAGTCATTCCTCTAGATTGACTGAAAAAAAATAAATTTCCTTTAATAAACATGATTTACAAGCTTTGTGGTCATCACTTACTTCGTGGTTAAAGTTTACATCAATGGAAGATTAAACAGTAACTTTGTACTCACAGGTTGAGTATCTTAGGAGTTTTTGTAGTTACTTACTTAAATACGTCAAGGAGCTTTCATAGTTGTATGGTTGGACATACTGGGAACTTCTTGCTCCTTCTCATTAGTTTGTGAAATCAAGAGACAGAGTTACTGCAAATTTAAACTTGAATAAGTCCTTTGCTCTACTTCATTTTTCTCCCAAGAGACTTCTTTTTTTAAAATGTCCTTTTGTAGAGGCAAAATGTAAATATTCTCTGAACTCTACTTCTGTATCTCACTGTGAAGAATAATAATTAGCTCATTAATTTCAATTTTTGTAATATGCTTAGGTCAACAAGATTACTTCTAAGGGCTTCTCATCAAATACCCCTGTGTACTTTAGGTTCTTTTACTTTTAGCAAGGCTGGTTCAAAGTTTTTTTAATTCATATTTCTAAAAAATTTTTCCAAGAGTCACATTGTATCTCCTTTATACTGACGTTTATTATCAGGCTGGTTTTTTTTTGAGATGGTATCTTGCTATGATACACAGGCTGGCCTAGAACTCCTGGGCTCAAGCTATTCTCCCACTTCAGTCCCTCAAGTAGCTGGGATTTTAGGCGTGAGACACAGTTCCTGGGTTTATCATTTTGTAAGGCTGGAGCAATCAGTTAAGAATGGAGTAGCAACAGGGCCACACAGTGGTTCACGCCTGTAATCCCAGCACTTGGGGAGGCCAAGGCAGGTGGATCACGAGTCAAGATCGACACCATCCTGGCCAACATGGTGAAACCCCATCTCTACTAAAAATACAAAAATTAGCTGGGCGTGGTCGTGCACGCCTGTAGTCCCAGCTACATGGGAGGCTGAGGCAGGAGAAGTGCTTGAACCTAGGAGGTGGAGGTAGCAGTGAGCCGAGATCGCGCTGCTGCACTCCAGCCTGCCAACAGAGCAAGACTCTGTCTCAAAAAAAAAAAAAAAAAAAAAAAAAAGAATTAAGTAGCAACAGATATCACGAGCCTCCTCATGGTCAATATTGGTTTGAGCCCGCCAACTTCACATTTAGATATATGTGTCTATCTAGCTGGATGGGCCAGGCTATTTGCTCATCTCTCAGTTATTTTACTATCCTGTTTCATCCTTTTCCATAACATAGTTACACTCACTTTTTTGTGTCACTTTTACCAGAGCCAGTCATTAATGAGCAAGAAATGTCTTTGTTTCATTTCAAAAACTCAAAATATTTCTTTGAAAATTAAACAGTTAATTTCCAAGCCACTCATTTATTTTATTATGTTTTAATATCAGAATTATAAAAATATTTAATATGGCATCTGGTAATTAATATTTATTCTTATAAGTGTGCTATTTCCATACTAATTTTTCCTCTCCACTATAATTTCTCAGCAGCTTCTTTTTTTTTTTTTTTTTTTGAGACGGAGTCTCCCTCTGTCGCTCAGGTTGAATTGCAGTGGCAGGATCTCGGCTCTCTGCAAGCTCCGCCTCCCAGGTTCATGCCAGGTTCTCCTGCCTCAGCCTCCCGAGTAGCTCTCGGCAGCTTCTTAATTAAAAAATCCATAGTGCCGGGCGCGATGGCTCACGCCTGTAACCCCAGCACTTTGGGAGGCCGAGGCGTGCGTACACGAGGTCAGGAGATCAAGACCATCCTGGCTAACACGGTGAAACCCCATCTCTACTAAAAATACAAAAAATTAGCCGGGCGTGGTCGCGGGCGCCTGTAGTCCCAGCTACTCGGGAGGCTGAGGCAGGAGAACGGCATGAACCCGGGAGGCGGAGCTTGCAGTGAGCCAAGATCACACTACCGCACTCCAGCCCGGGTGACAGAGCGACACTCCGTCTCAAAAAAAAAATAAAAATAAAAATAAAAAATAAAAAATAAAAAAATAAAAAATCCATAGCTCTCTAATGCAGATACGATTGTGACATATTCATTCGTTACTTTAAGATCCTCCCCCTGTGTTGAATTCTACCAGTTGCAAGGTGCTTCCATGGCTTTGGACAAAGTACAGAATAAATTAAATAGCTTCTCAGCCTTCATGGAATTCACAGTAAGGCAGATCCCATATTAACTCAATTAAAATATATTGAGTCGAAACTGGATGCGGTGGCTCACACCAGTGATCCCAGAACTTCGGGAGGGCGAGGGGCGGGGTGGATCATTTGAAGTCAGGAGTTCGAGACCAGCTTGGTCAACATGGTGAGACCCCTGTCTCTACTAAAAATAGAAAAATTAGCCGGATGCCTGTAATCCCAACTACTAGGGAGGCTGAGACAGGAGAATTGCTTGAACCCGGGAGGCAAAGGTTGCAGTGAGCCGAGATCACGCCATTGCTCTCCAGCCTGGGTGACAGAGTGAGACTCCATCTCAAAAAACAATAAAAATAAAATAAAATATATTGAGCTGAATACTAAAATAGGGGTAACCTTGGGAAACTATGGGCCACAAAGCAGAGAATGACGCATTCAGTTTGGGGGAGCTAAGATTAGTTTCGTAAAGGAGGTGACATCTTGAAGGTATCTAGAATTTCAATAGACAGAGAAAAAATTCATTGTAAGCAGAGGGACTAGTTAATACAAAGAAGTCATAAAGATCCAAAGAGAACTCAGAAATAACCAAGAAGGTGAGAGTAGCTACAACATAATTATAAAAGCCAACTTTATTGAGTACTTCCTTTGTCACCATGTACTAAGTTTTGTATTTTAACGTCCTCTTTGAATGCTTAAAATAACTACTGTGAAGAAAGATCTGTTTTATCTTTATTTCACTTGGAGGCTGTGAAATATGCCTAAGGTCACACAGCTATCACATGGCAAAAACAAGATTCAGATCCCCACAGTTTCTAATTTTAAAGCCTGAGCATAATGAACACAGTGTTATAGTGCACAGAATGAATGAATGTGAGTAGAAAAGACATTTCTGAGAACAAAGCTGGAAATGTATCATACAAATCAAATAAACATTTCTTAAGAAATCCTTGGGGAAGAGGGCAATATAACTTCTCAAATAGTAGCCATAATCATCACCACAAATATGTAGTTTAAGTTCTCACGGTTGGTCTTGACATATAAAGTAAATGCTAAATATTTACTTGCTTAACGCTACCAATGAATTTTCAGATCTTTCCAAGGTATTGATAATTGTATTACTTTATTATACCAAGAGCAAGAATCAAATGTTAGTTGCTATTTATGTTTACATTTTAAAGAACAAATTTAATTTAGACTACAATATTTAGCAGTTACGCAGGAACCCTCTGAAAGCTTTTAACCAGCCCCAAAAGTAAACTGGCTTTGGATGCTAATCTCTTGAGATTTCCTGACTGACAAGTTTCCTCCCTAGAGGAGCGGAGTTGGCCTGTCTTCTAAATTTTGTATGGCCTAAAGCAGTGAGTTTAGAAGCACCTGTGTTTCCTGGCAGCAAACGTAACATTTGTGGAAAAGTCTAATTATTTAAATTCCTCTGCGTTTCTCTCATTCAGGATAAAGTGCTGCATTCTACCTTCACATTCTTATTTTATTCCTTGGCCCTTTAAATGAAAAAATGTGCAAAATGATGTGATCAGCTAAAATATATTGGACAAACAAAACCCCCTTCCTTTATCTCCCTCTCTCGCTCTGTATGTATATATATACACTATATATATAAAATATACATATAAACTATATATACATAATATATATACACTATATATACACATAATATATGTATAAACATACATATAAAAACAAATATTTGATTGTGTATATATATACACTAAGAGATATTATAGTCTAAATTTTTTTTAACATACACTTTAAAATCTAACAACTTGGATTTTAATGTTGGGTCAGTCTTTCTAAAGTGTTTAATATTTTAGTTTGGAAGTATTAATTAGCAATTCGTGAATGAGTAATTAAAAGTGCTTTAGGGGGCCTTTCACATCCTATAATAAATAGCAAACCTTTTACCACATTTCATAGTATAAAATCTTGGAACCCCATTACATAACTATGAGTTATTAATGTCTGTTACCTGCTTTTAAAATGGGAACATATGTTATTAACAGGTGTTGCTTTGAAATATATATTAGTAAATGTTCTACCTTATAATTAGTTTTTGACTTATCACAAAAAAGGATTTTTTTAAATTACATAGTCACATTTTAAGGTTAACTTTAAAAATTCTAAATTATCTGATCTTTATGGGAAAGAGATTTGATATTTGTATCTTAGCATTTTGATATTTTTCTCTTTCTGTATAGCAAACTTTTGAATGATAGTCTGAATTCACAGTGAAGAAAATGATCAGAATATTGACTGTCAACAGATAATTTAGAAGGTTCAATTCTATGATTATCAGGGATATTTTCCTTAGGTAAATTTGTTGATTTATCAAGTTCAGCTACATTGTTGATTACATCTAGGCTTCAGGCCTTCTGTGAACTGCCAGCTCTACTAAATTCTGGCTTGTGAATGTTATCACATATTTTAGTCAAATCAGAGGTTATATTATGCACCTCTGACATTTTTTTCTTTGTACTAACAACTTTACTTTTTCTCTTTTTTTTATTTTAACATCATGGCATAAGATCAACACTAAATTTTAGGAGTGCATAGTAAGTATTACTATAGTGTAATGCTATGCCAATTGTTTTCTAACTTAATATTTGCAGAACTGGGTTTTATGGTTGTTTCTATGCAAATTAAGTGCCTCTACAGGATCCCTGGGAGTATATGAGTGGTGAGTGATAAGAGATAGTGAATGTCTCAGAACATACCAGCATCTGACAGCCTATTGGTAAGATAGTGTAAGTACAGAGGATAAGGAAAATCTGACTTGAAAGGAGAATAAAATCCAATTGGACAGTCTGTAGCCAAGTTTGCATACTATAGACTTACAAAATGAGACTGTTTTGAATTTTTGATTAATGAAACGTAAACTGAATTGTTTTAATATTGCATGCCATTTGAAATAAAATGCATTTTGCCACAACTCTAGAAATGTGAGGTTATCAGTTGTAAAATGTTCTTGTTCCCATCTAGAAGACACCATATTTTATAGAGAACAGTGGCTGAAGCTTGATGAACTAGAAACAAGTATGGTGTGAGGAAATAACAATTAATACTGGTGACATTTAGTGCTATAGTAAAAGTAAATTTCGAATTAGAAAATAATTACCATAAATACTGAGTTATATCTTTGTAAGGCCTTTAGAAATTGAATCACTAATTTAATATATAAGTAACTAAGTCAATATTATTTTTATGAGGAAATGGACAACTTATGAAGTTGTTGTTATGTTTTTAGGCCATATTCCATTTTTCACCAAACAAGTTATTTCACTGATACACTCACTTAAATCATCAGTAATACATATAGGTTTAAAATTTTTTTGTACAATTCTGAAAGCCTATCTTAGTTTAATGAAACATAATACCATAAAGTTTCCCTTTCCTCCAACATTTGAGCTACAATAAAACAGCCTTGTACAACTGATAAAAATTAACCACCACCCCCACCCCATTGCAGTCATTAGAATTCATTACTAAAAGCTGACTTTTTATGGTAAAATAAAGTATAAGGGTTTTGAAACCACCATTGCAAAATTATAACTGAGACAGTGAAAGAGATCTAACTTAACTGACTCCGTCTTGCTTCTAACCTCGACTAGTTTATAGTTTGAAGTTTAAACAAATACCATAACCGCCCTTTCCCAAAGCAGACCTCATTCTTGCCTGAGAACTAGATTGCCTTTGTAGGACTAACATTAGCCACAGTATTGGAAATTATGGTTTAGGAGTCATGCAGCTGGAGGCAACAAGATTCTGACCCCCACCAAACTGCTCCTAAGATCAGTGCTTGAGATATTTTGCAGACCCTGCCCTTGATGGATCAGCTGGCACTACCCATATCAATAAACTTGCTCATCTGATCTTGTGGCCTCCACCCAGGAACTGACTCAGTGCAAGAAGACAGCTCCAACTCCCATTGATTTCATCTCTGACCAATCAGCGCTCCTGGCTCACTGGCTTCCTCCCACCCACCAAGTTATCCTTAAAAATTCTGTTCCTCGAATGATTGGGGAGACAGATTTGCTGATTTGAGTAATAACAAAACTCCAGCTCCCACACAGCCAGCTCTGCATGAATTACTCTTTCTTTATTGCAATTCCCCTGTCTTGCTGAATCGGTTCTGTCTAGGCATTGGGCAAGGTGAACCCCTTGGGTGCTTACAAATTTGGGGGCTCATCCAGGATTGCCCTTGTACCTACCTGCCCATTGTTTAGTGGCCCGCTTTCAGTGATGGATACAGAAACCAGCCCAAGTGACTGTCTAGTTCTCTTGGACTGGGGGCTGACTCTGGTACTCTCTCTACTGGTGGGGCACTGCCAACCCAATGTGCGTGGATTTAATTGCAATGGAAAAATAGTCATGGGGTGATGTCCCTTAACCATAGTCCTATTACAGGGTATCTGTCTGTAGCCTTATGGGGGGTGTCTATCTGTAGCTCCATTTTGGGGTATCTGGATTGGTGAGTATCCTAGGTGCTGCCAATGCCTGCTTCCTTCTCCTGACTGGTTCTGTAACCCTATGATGGGGTGTCTGTAGCCCCATTGTGGGGTGTCTGTAGCTCCACCATGGGCTGTCTCTGTTACTCCATTGTGGGGTGTCTGTTCAGCTCCTGGGAGGCCTCAGTTCCCTCTTTCTAACTAGTAGGAAGAGTCCTGGTTTGGGAGACCTGTCCTCAATCAGGAAGATTTTGAGGAGGTTTCTCATACAGAAAATAGGAGGATAGTTTGGAAGGGATACTCTTGTAGTTCTTGGTTAGGGACCTGATTTGGAAGGCCTTCTGTCCCTCTTGTCTTTGCTTGTGTTTATATATGTGAAAGGGATTTCAGAAGGGGTTGCTGATGGATGTCCAGCAGGCCTAACTCAGAGAACCCTCCTTATTTGTCTGGTCACATTCAATGAGCTCTAAAGAAGGCTCAACAGGCCTGTCTCTCAGGGTGACTATCTGCTCTTTCCCTTGCCCAGATACCTAATTATAAATTACCGTTCAGAGGTCATCCATCCCCACCTGGCATGGATCAAAGACAACAGGGACCAACATGAAAAATTTTGAAAAATTTTTTTCAAAAACATGAAAAATTTTGAGCTTTGCTAGGCTGATACTGGGTTCTGAAAGAGGTGACTAATGTCTGTTTTGTTATGTGAATTTTGCTGGGTTGGAAAATGTTAATTCACTTCCCCATGCAGCCCGTTGGGCAGCATCTTGAAAATTAAGAATCTTGCTTATGGTTCCATAAAATGGTAAAGGGTGATTTTCTCTTGTAAAGTGGCTTAAACCCCACAGCTATAGCACAAGCAAGCAGGGTCATCAGATGCCACTCCATTCTTCTGGAAGCTGCAGAGAAAGGGAACTTGGAAACCCGGTATGCCAGCAAAAAGGGTAAGAAATTCTTATCAGCCAAGTTTCTGGTCTCTCTCTCTTTCTCTGTATTGGTAATTAGTAAACTATTTGTCTCCTCTGCAAGGGTTTGATTAATAGAAAGAAGGATTTGTGAGGCTAATCTTAGCAAATCTGATGTAGTTTGTGCTAAGAATTTGTCTTTCTGTGTTCTGTAATGGAGAGAGGGATATCATAGGATAGAACGTGGGTTTAGAACACCCATAAGTCTGCTTTTCAAGTCAGCTTGGGAGACTGGTCAGTTACAAACTTTGCTATGGGTCCCTGAAACCAATATTCTATGAAATTTCTCTGTCTTGTTTTGTGTCCTTAAGAGCTTAACCTTGTGACCATGTGGGGATACTTTCTTTTGGTTTCCACCATCCAGAGGACAGGAATTTTGGGGTTAATGTCATAGTTACTCCTAAAATTTTTTCTTGAGCAGTTAAAAGCCTTGCAAGCTTGAAATTGGCTTCTCTTGGTTCCTTCTGGGAAAAGCAATGGAAACTTCTCAACGCTATATAGCTCAGTAGCTAAGGCTTTGTCTTTTGACAGTGGTGGCCTGGGATCAATGGTTGGCTTCTGGAATGATTCCTTTCTGATTTGTTATTTGTGTAGCTTTGCCATTTATTAAGTTCTTTTTTTTTTTTTTCTGATTTCCTCTCTTGAATTTTCCTTTCTCTGAACTACCTTGTGGAGATTCTAAACCTTGTGGAAAGAAACTGCTTACTATGTATTTGCAGCCCCTAGGAGGTTTCCTTTGGTAAAGTTCAGAAGCTAGAAATATTGGCCACTTGGCGTGGCTAAAATTAGGTAATAAGAGATCTAAAAGAATTTCTTTTTTAAAGAACACTATGGTTAAAAGTCAGCTTAATTAAAAATGAATAAACAAGGTATAGATATATTTAAAAGGGCTTTATGTTTTTCTCTTCTTGGAACTTGATTTTTTGGAGAAAAAGTTTTTTTCTTCTCAGTCAACTGAATTATTATTCTCCTTTTTTTTTTTTTTTTTTTTTTTTTTTTTTTTTTTTTTTTTTTTTTTTTTTTAGTCTTGCCTCTCTTAATGCACACGAGAGGCCCTAAGATAACTTCTGGTAGCCTGGTACTCATTGGGAAAAACAGAGGAGGCACCACAGAACCCGTTTTAGGGAAAGAAACCTGTTTTCCACGTGAAACCCCAGGAATTAAAAACAGATAGATCCCTCTCAAAATCAAAGACTCTGTTCTGTTTTTCATTGTGTTATCTGATGGTTTTGAGTTCTGGGGATATCAGAAATTACTTCACATTATGAGGGAGTTTTGGTGTGTAATAACTAGGTAGGAAATATACTTTAAGGGATGGCTAATAGTAGTTATAGAGGGATACTTGACTCTGCACACTTGGATCAGAGAAGCATGCTTCAGTCACCTGGAAGATAAGGAAATATTGCTCACCCGCCACTGGGAGATGAAACTCCCATGAAAGATGGGCTGATTACAAAATGGGCTAATTGACTTTGGGTTGCCTTGCAATGAAATGCAGGGTATGGCCGGGTGCGGTGGTTCGGGCTTGTAATCCAAGCACTTTGGGAGGTCGAGGTGGGCAGATCACTTGAGGTCAGCAGTTTGAGAGCAGCCTGGCCAACATGGTAAAACCCCATCTCTAAGAAAAATACAAAAATTAGCCAGGCATGGTGGCACTTGCCTGTAATCCCAGCTACTTGGGAGGCTAAGGCAGGAGAATCCCTTGAACCCAGGAGGCGGAGGTTACAGTGAGCCGAGATTGCACCACTATACTCCAGCCTGGGTGACAGAGTGAGACTCCATCTTAATAAAAAGAAAGGAAGAAAGAAAAAGAAAAAAAGAAATGTAGGGTAGAAGCACATTGGTGTCTTCTCCCATAGTATTTCCCTCCTTTAGGGGATGCAGTATAAAATAGTGCCCTTAATTTAGGAGTTCTGTCTTTGCATTCAGCTGTGATTAAGCCCTAGAAATGCATGCTTTCCTGACCCTGTTCCTCCAAAGTCTCCACCCTGAAGCCAGCAATCCGATTAAGAAACTGGCAAATAAAAAATCTTATCAGTGCCAAATCTTCTGTGTGTCTATTTATATGTGTTTTTTGTGTGTGTGTATGTGTGTGTGTGTGTGTGTGTGTGTGATGTTTATAAAAGAGCTTTGATTAATTGGCTTAGAAAAATAAGTGCTTAAATAAAAAAAATTATGTCAGAAAAATAGAAACTTTGATGACTTTTTGTTCACATGACTTTAGTAATCTTTTTGCAATAAAGACAGTTTTAAAGATTATTGTTAAAGTAAAATGTCTTGAAAATATAGACATTTGGTCTAAATTAAGGTCAGATATCAGATTTACTAAATACTTTAAGGTCAAACTGCTTCCTTGACTTTTGAAAATTGTTCCATTTACCTACTTTGGAACATTATATTATAGATGAGGCCTGGGGACATGTGGAGAGCTATGCCCCTAGCTATGCTGAAAAGAGTCAGACCTTATCTTCACTTCTGTCTGATGTCTTAGGCTCCACCCCAGCATATAATTAAAATAGCTTTCTTATCAGGTTTTTCACTAAAAATAAAAGTTGCTAAGAGTTAACATTGTAACATGAAATTGAGGTTACTGGAGAAACAGTTTTACATACAAGGTGTGTAGGGAATGTGTTTTTGGTGAAAGATAATAAGAAAGCATAGGAATATTGCTTTTGTTGAAGATAATGTAATTTTGTCTAGTTCAGAGGTTTTAAAGACTGTCTTAAACTAAAAGAGTAATGGAACAAAACCTAGGATTCAAGCAAAGTGAAAAGGGTTTATAAAGGGTTGATCCTGAACAAAAATTCTGTGGGTATAAACAAGTTGGCTAAGATTTGAAAAAGATTATTTAGCTTTTTCTATAGGTTAAAATATTAAAATCATACTGTGGGGCCAGAATCTGGGCCCATGTGTCCAAATAACAGGGTCTTCTTAGAAAATTGATCTGCTGTTTGATGAAAAATTATAAAGCATTCTAAAAAGTTTATGAGAATGATACCTTATGGTCAAACTAATTAAAACTGGATAGATATATAAAATTTTATTTAAAAACTACCTTTAGCATTTCAGATGCACTAGTGCAAATACGAAAGTTGGTTTTCTCTTTTGAAGACAATTTTTTATGTAATGTTAAAAGATAATGAAAGGGTTTTGCTTTCTCCTTTGAGTAAATGGCAGGGGAAAAGGGGAGAGAGAAGAGACAAATTCAGTTATCCTCATGCTGTCTTTATTGGGTCTTGTTTGGAAAGCTAAGTCTCCTCTATCAGAATAAAGGTTTTCCTTTTAAGATTTTGAAGTTATCATTTTGGCCTAATGAATGACTTATGGTGACCTGGGATTCTATTTTGTGATATCCAGTGTTTTAAACCTTTGATATTTGGCAAACTTTCCAAAATCAAATTATAAATTATGTCTCTTTCTAGCTTAATGTTTTAGATATTAGGTCCTCTAAAGTCCAAAAATGACATTTGGCATATTTTGCATAAAAATCATACAGGAAACATTGTCAAATATGAAATGGTGTTTGGCTTTTTTTGGGCTATATTTGTGTAAATATATTATTGGCATATGTTCTGAAATTATGTAAAACTCCTATAATTCTAATATGACTTAGTATATGTTATCAGTAATAATTGTAATTATGTTAAATGGCTATGTGCCACAGAGGTAACAAATTTCCTTGTCGATTGTGTCTTTAACTCTGGCTGCCCTAAAGTGTTTGTGTCATCCACAGGTGATTGTTGTCTCATTTTTGTCCTCTTAAAAAATGGTTTTATAGGCTGGACATGATGGCTCACGCCTGTAATCCCAGCATGTTGGGAGGCCGAGGTGGGTGGATCACCTGAGTCAGGAGTCCAAGAGCAGCCTGACCAACATGGAGAAACCCCACCTCTACTAAAAATACAAAATTAGCTGGGCATGCTGGCACATGCCTGTAATCCCAGCTACTCGGATGCTGAGACAGGAGAATCGCTTGAACCTGGGAGGCAGAGGTTGCAGTGAGCCGAGATCATGCCATTGCACTCCACCCTGGGCAACAAGAGCGAAACTCTGTCTGAAAATAATAATAATAATAATAATAATTTTACTATTAGCTGTAAAATGTAACAGGTGCTCTTAAATGCAGGTTTCTGATTAATAACTCTGGAGATTGTGACATTAGAATAGAAGGAAAACTTTCAAATAGAGGAGTGAATGGTATTTGGTTTTCTTTGGACTGTATTTGTATAAATATGTTATTAGTATGTGTTCCAAAAATTATGGGAAACTTCTATAATTCTGATATAATTTCACTATTAATAATTGTAATTGTTATGTAAAATTGTTTTGTGCCACAGAAGTAACCAAAATCCCTAGTCAATTGTAGCTTTAATAATGGCTGTAGACTTTTGTCATCCACAGACATTTTATCTTGCTTTGGTCCGTTTTAAAAGGCAGTTTATAATTGGATATAAGGCTCTGAGTGCAGGTCTTAGATAACTTTAAAAATTATGCTCTTGAAATAGAGGAAAAAAGAAAACTTCTAAACGTGGTGAACTGATGTGTTAAACATTGCTAATCCTTTTGTTTTCAGAATCAAGATGACTTATTTCTTTAGAGCTATTTGCAACTTTAACAAGTGAGTAAAATACACTCAGTGAAAAATTTTGAAGCAAATTTGTTTCTCTCTACCTGATTTCTTTAGAATTTGGAAACCATTTGTGAGTATTCTCAATTTATGGCATTATAGTTAATTGCATACGTGCAATAAGAATCTGTTTTCTTTTGTAACAGGACACCATTGGAGAAATTGGTCATTTTACCAAGGCTTTGACTGGAATGGCATGCTTCCTTTAAAGAATCAAAGTTGACTTATAGAGCCATTTAAAGCCCGTTGGGGAATCTGGCCTCATACCTTGTCCACACAGAGTCCCTGTACAAGGTTCCTGACCTGTGGTAAGTAAAGAATGTCACTTTCTAACAGGCCCAGGAACCCCAAGTTATCTTGGGACCTCAAGAGGAGAGGACTTTGGTCAACTCATAGGTATTTGAGGGAATAAACCCATGGCTGGGCTCGGCTTTCAAAAAGTCTTATCTGAGATTCTTCATGGAACAGAGTTCCATCAAAGCCAATTTAAAAAGCCTAAGTGAAAAATAATTATTCTTGCTGCACTTTATGCAAATAATCAGGCCAAGTACAGTAAGACTGAAATTCATTTTATAAACAAATAATTTCTATCATGATTTGTATTTAATAAAAATGGGAACTGAAGAGAGAAAACTTATGCTTCAAAAGAAAAATCATAGTTAAACTGTTAGCTATTCTTGAGGTTTATTCTGCAGTTTAGACTAAATTCTAAATTCTTTGTGGGTTAGAAGTTCCCACACTAACGATTTCAAATGTTTGCTTTTGAAATTGGGGATTGTACTCCTCATCCTAGGACTCATTATACCTTATAGTAGACTGTTCACTTAAACACTGTAGTAAAACTATAGATGAGAATAATAATGTTTCTGCCATGCAAGCCTTAGAAGCCCAATTAGGCCGGCATGAGTCCCCTCAGACAGTTGCAAAGCAGTTCCACTCTTCTCACCTTGCAGTTCACTCCCATTCCCACTACACCCCCCATCAACAGGAAGAAGCCAGAGCAATTGACGGTGTTTAGTTTTTACTCATCTTTATAGCTGACACCTTAAGGTTAAGGTGTTATAAAACCCAAAGGAAGGGATTGAAACCACATTTGCAAAATTAGGTCTGAGACAGTGAACACAATCTAACTTAACTGACTCCATCTAGCTTCTAACCTCCAAGCTGTCCTTGTTCATTCCTGGGCATAAGCTGAACTAACTTTGGAAGAAACTTAGTTTATAGTTTAAACAAAGATGTTAACAGACCTTTCCCAAAGCAAAATTTCTTCTTGCCTGGGACTTGCCTTTGTAGGACTAACATTCGCCACAAAATTAGAAATTATGGTTAGGGGTCATGCAGCTGGAGGCTACAAGATTCTCACCCTCCCTAAACTGCTCCTAAGATCAGTGCTTGAGATATTTTGCAGACCCTGCCCTTGGTGGATCAGCTGGCACCACCAGATCAGTAAACTACTGGCTCATCTGATCTTGCGGCCTCCACCCAGGAACTGACTCAGCGCAAGAAGACAGCTCCAGCTTGCTATGATTTCATCTCTGACCAGTCAGCACTCCTGGCTCACTGGCTTCCCTCTGCCCACCAAGTTATCCTTAAAAACTCTGCTCCCTGAATGCTTGGGGAGACTGATTTGAGTAACAATAAAACTTCGGTCTCCTGCACAGCTGGCTCTGAGTGAGTTACTCTTTCTCTGTTGCAATTCCCCTGTCTTGATAAATCGGCTCTGTCTAGGCAGCAGGTAAGGTGAACCCTTTGGGCGGTCACAGTTTTGACCTAGTAAAGTTTTCATTTTCTTGCTTTGCCTTATGGCCTAATTTATAATATACATAACCAAAAGCCTTAGCTTCTAGTAATAAGTATTTATTAAAGTGCTATATAAACGTTACATTTTAGAGTAACCAACTTTTCTTGTTTTTTTGTTTTTTGTTTTTTTTTCCCCAGGAATTTCTCAGTTTTAAAATTTAAAGTCCCATGTCCCACAAACCTGCTTAGTCCCCAGGCACACCGGATGCTTGATCACCCTAAAGTTCTAGTTTATTTTGGGATTTTTGCATCCCTTAAAATTACATACAAGATGTTGGGTATACATACATACTATAATTGCCCATCAGGTTCACCTTGCCCACTCCCTAGACAGGGTTGATTTATCAAGACAGGGAAATTGCAATAGAGAAAGAGTAATTCATGCAGAGCAGACTGTGTGGGAGACTGGAGTTTTGTTATGGTTCAAATCAGTCTCCCTGAGCATTTGGGGACCAGAGTTTTTAAGGACAATTTGGTGGGTGGGGGACAGCCAGTGAGTCAGGAGTAATGATTGGTTGGATCAGAGATGAAATCATAGGGAGTCAGAGCTATCTTGCCCTGAGTCAGTTCCTGAGGAGGGGGTCATAGGATGAGATGAGCCAGTTTATTGATCTGGGTAGTGCTGGTTGATCCATCAAGTGCAGGGTCTGCAAAATATCTCAAGCACTGATCTTAGGCTTTACATTAGTGACTTTATGCCCAGAAGCAATTCGGGGAGAAGCAGTATCTTGTAGTCTCTAGCTGCATGACTCCTAAACCATAAATTCTAATCTTTTGGCTAATTTGTTAGTCCTACAAAGGCAGTCTAGTCCCCAGGCAAGAAGGAGGTTGGTTTTGGGGAAGGGTTGTCATTGCCTTTGTTTTAAATCATAAACTATAAACTAAGTTCCTCCCAAAGTTTTTTCAGCCTATGCCCAGGAATGAGCAAGGACAACTTGGGGCTTAGATGCAAGAGGGAGTTGGTTACATCAGATCTCTTTCACTATTTCAATTATAATTTTGCAATGGTGGTTTCAATACCTGAATGCATTTTCCTAAGACAAAGATTCAATACCAAAGCATCTAACATATCCCAATACATTGAAAACCTCGGTATTAATTTGTTTGCTGTTGATATAAAACAGAATACCTGAAACTAGGTTATTTATTTCAAAAAGGAACTTATTTCTTACAGTTGTGGAGGCTCAGAATGTATCTGCACAATGGGTTCTTCTTTCCTGCTGTCCAAGTAGAGCTGATTTACCAAGACAAGGGAATTGCAATGGAGAGTTTTACACACATATAGCCACCAGCTGAACGGAAGACCAGAGTTTGCTATTACTCAAATCAGTCTCCTCAAAAAGTCTGAGGCTAGGGTTTTTCAAGAACAGTTTGGGGAAAGGCATATGCATAGCTACGCAGTAGGTTCTTGCTGCTGATTGGTAGGGATTGCAATCATAGGAGTGTGGGAAAGGGTCCTCCTGTGCACTGAGTCTCTTCTGGGTGGGGCCACAGGAGCAGTTGGCAGGTCCAGGTGGAGCCATCAGTCATCAGACATGAAATATGTCTGAACAGATATCTCAAAAGGACAATCTTAAGTTCTACAATAGTGATGTTGTCTGCAAGAGTAATTGGGGAAGTCGCATGTCTTGTGACCTCTGGAATAATGGCTGGCAATCCTTTATATCTACACCTCAGCAGAATTTAGTTTCCCCTATCCTCCTAGCCTAGTGGTCTCTCATTAGCTTTACAAACGCAGTTGAGTTTTGGGGAAGGGCGATTGTCATTTAAACTATAAATGTCTCCCAAAGTTAGCTTGGCATAAGCCCAGGAATAATTAAGAGCAGCTTGAAGGCTAAAGGCAAGAGAGGAGTTGGCTAGATTAAATCTCTTTCACTTCCATAATTTTCTGACTGTTATAATTTTTGCAAAGACCATTTCAAGAAGTCCCAGGTCGAAAGGACACATCTGGTGAGGGCCTTCTTGCTGGTGGGGACTCTCTACAGAGTCCCAGTGGCCTGGGGCATCACATGGCAGGAGGACTGTGTATGCTAACTTGCTAGCTCAGGTCTCTCTTCTTCTTATAAAGCCACCAGTGCCATTTCCATGATAATACATTAATCCATTAACTCATTAATCCATTAGGGCAGTGCCTTCATGATCCAAGTGCCTCTTAAAGGCCTCCCCTCTCAATACTGCCACATTGGGGGTTAAATTTTGGAGGGGATAAATAATGAAACCATAGCAACCACTGAATCAAAGGAGTTAAATACTATTTTTAAAAATGATGTTACAAAGCAAAAAAAAAAAAAAAAAAAAAAAAAAAAAAAAAAAAAATAGCGTTAAAAGAAAAACTTGAGCCGAATTAATGTTAGAGGAGTTTAATTGAGCAATGAATGATTTGTGAATCGGGCAACCCTCAGAATCCCAGCAGATTCAGAGAGACTGCAGGGGTGCCTTGTGGTCAGAACAAATTTATAGACAAAAAAAAGCAAAGTTGACTTGTAGAGATTGGAAGTGAGACACAGAAACAGCTGGATTGGTTACAGCTCGCTGTTTGCCTTATTTGAGCACAGTTTGGACAATCAGTAATGTATAACTGGTTGAAGAATGGCTGCTGTGATTGGCCAAGACTGAGTGACTGTTACAGGCCCATTCTCCTAAGTTAGCTTTTCAGTCTTGTCTACCTATTGAGATAGGTTGTAGTTCGTCCACAGGGACTCAAATACAGAAGTACGGAGTCCTTCTCAGGCCATATTTAGTTTGCTTTAACAATAGACTTTATGGGAAAATGATATTTTGTTAAATGCAAAATAATAAGTTAGAGAAACACTTTAGTGTTTATAATTTTTAATATTGACTATTAGCCTTAGCTGTTTGTTTATTTATTTATTTATTTTTTCGAGACAGAATTTTGCTCTTGTTTCCCAGGATGGAGTGCAGTGACGTGATCTCGGTTCACTGCAACCTCTGCCTCCTGGGTTCAAGTGATTCTCTTGCCTCAGCCTCTCGAGTAGCTGGGATTACAGGCACACGTCACCACGCCTGGCTCATTTTTTGTGTTTTTAGTAGAGACAGGGTTTCACCACATTGGCCAGGCTGGTCTCAAACTCCTGACCTCAGGTGACCCGCCCACCTCAGCCTCCCAGTGTGCTGGGATTACAGGCATGAGCCACCACGCCCACCTGCCTTAGCTGTTTAACATGTAACTCATGACTTGGTGTAGTTCCTGAGATTTGGAGAGGCAAACTGAGGTTTGAATCCTGTCTTCAAACTTATTGGCAGTTGAGCCTGATCAAGTTGCTTAACATTTTTGTGACTCATTCTCCTTACACATAAAGTGGAGAAATTTTGCCTATTTTTAAATAGAATTGTACAGGATAGAGAAAAATGTATTTTAAGCCTCTTAGTGCTTTGTGATATGTAGCAATATTTAAATGGTAACTATTATTATTGATAATAGTAAGTATGTATTTATGTGCTTCACAGTTTTACAATTAAACATGTCCCTCTCAGGCTTTCATACTATATTCTTACCTAGAGCTGTGACATGAAACCACCTTTCACCAAAACTGAACAATTGGTATACTGAGGATAAACATTACTTTTTTATTCAGTAGATATCACTGGATAATTTTGTTATAAATCTCTGACAGTAAAGAGAAAGATTATGTATATCAGTTAAAACTGATAAATAACATTAAAAAGAAATTTCTGAGTTGAACATCTTTTGCTCTAAATTTTCTGGCCAAATAGGGATACCTCAAAGGAAAATGGCAGGTGAATTTGTATACAGATAATTAAATAGTAGTTTTAGTCAGTAAATAAGGAGGTCCAAATAATAAGTAGAACCAGGGACATAGCATGGTAAAAATTATGCTGCCCAAGTTTCAAAAACATTGATGGTAACAAATAGCTGTGTAATATAAAAGCTGGTACTTGGTCAAATCCTTTTTACCTGACTTGAGAAAAGGTATCACCTCCCCATATTCTACTCCAAACTGGTAAAATTCTCACAGAGCTGCTCCGTAGCCTGGCTGGCTACCTCACTGAAACTTCACCTTGGAGGCCTTATGACCTTTTAACTTATTCCATAGCCAGATTCCACCATTATTCAAATCAATGGTGCATTTCCAGGTGAATCAGAAGTTATTTAGAGAAGATTCTGACATGTTCAATAAACATTCCAAATTTCTCAGGAATTACTTTTAGACATCTCTAAATGAATAACAGAGAGGTTATGTGAAATCCTTATGTAATTACCTGTGCCCAGATTTTGTTGTTGTTGTCTGTTTTTGGTTTTTGAGACAGTTTCACTCTTGTCGCCCAGGCTGGAGTGCAGTGGTGCGATCGTGGCTCACTGCAACCTTTGTCTTCCAGGTTCAAATGATTCTCCTGCCTCAGCCTCCCGAGTAGCTGGGATTACAGGCGCCAGTCACCACACCTGGCTAATTTTTGTATTTTTAGTAGAGAAGGGGTTTCACTATGTTGACTGGCTAGTGTCAAACTCCTGACCTCAGGTGGTCTGCCTGCCTTGGCCTCCCAAAGTGCTGGAATTACAGGTGTGAGCCACCACGCTGGGCCTGTGACCAGATTTCTTAACCATCACATGCCTTTGGACTTGCCATTCAATGTTCCATTTAGTTTATTTTGATACATTGAAAAATCATTATGAACACATTTTCAAATCTAGCTGGCTTCATTTTTGTCTCCTAAATTGCGCTAAATATAATCTGTGATTGTGACAGTGCCTTTGCTTTAATCTATCAGCTATTTTTGAAAGATATATAACTTAATTGAAAAATAGTACGATTTTTTCACTTAGAATCTTTATGAAAAATGTAAAAGATGCTTTGCCAGTCTGAATAGTTAATTGAGTTTGACTGTACTGGGTAAGATGCAAAAAGAGTGTGTCTATGGCAACTCTTTATCTCATAAAAAATTTAAAGGGCCTTTATTTAATGTGACTCCTTTTTAAATTCATTTAATGACATAAGTAACACTGGATATATAATTAGAGTCTAAGATTAAAGCACAATAATTGAAATAAGAATATGAAGAAGCTCACACAAAAATGATTGAGCTTCAAATGAATATATTTAAGCTCAGCTGAACTCTTGTAAGTTGTATTTTTTCACTATGATGTAATAATAATAGTATGTTGATGACAATTATACTATTTTATAAATGTATTTTATAGTGTACTAAGCTCTTTCCTATACATTATCAAATTTGAATCTCCAATTAGCCCTGGATATTTGTATCTTTTTTTTTTTTTTTTTTTTTTTTTAATCAAGACGGAGTCTTACTCTGTTGCTCAGGCTGGAGTGCAACGGCATGATCTCAGCTCACTGCAACCACTGCCTCCCAGATAGCTGGGACTACAGGCATATGCCACCATACTTGGCTATTTTTTGTATTTTTAGTGGAAATGGGGTTTCACTATGTTGGCCAGGCTGGTTTTGAACTCCAGGCCTCAAGTGATCTGCCACCTAGGCCTCCCAAAGTGCTGGGATTACAGGTGTGAGCCACCAAGCCTGGTCTGTGTGTCCATTTTTTAGAAGAGGAAACTGATGCACAAAAAGGTTAAGTAACTTGTTCAAGATCACATAATTAGTAAGTGATAAAGTCACACTCAAACCCAGATATTCTAACTTCAAGAATAATGTTCTTTTCTCTGTGTTCCTTCTTTGTGTAATAGAGAGCAATGAGTATGTAGGAAGGGCAGAATAGCTGCACAGATCTTTGCAATATGTCTCACAATAATGCCGTGCCTTCAAAAGACTTGATTTAATCATTTTGTTCCCTCATTCACTGGTCTATTCATTCAAGGTAAAGGGGCCCTTTTCTCTAGATAGATTTGCTTTCACCATTTCATTCCCTTGTCAATATTCGCCAACTTAGAATAATTATGTTTTCACTGTCCCGCTTGAAAAAAGATGCTTAGGTAATTCTTTATTTAAGAAGTAAAGAAACATTATCAATATTGATAGATATATGAACATATATATATATAGAGAGAGATATGGATGAATACAGATATAGATACCTAAATTCCAGGAAGAAGGAACTAGATTTTTTAATTGTACAAAAATAAAATATTCTTCTTTTAATTTCTTTCTTTTACCTTTTGTGTTCTTTACATAAGATCAAATGAATAAATATATTTATTTATTAAGGAAGGTTATTGGTAATTCTTGTAGTATTTACTCTCTATTTAACATCAATCTAGGAATGGTATCCATAACTTTTGTTTAAATACAATTCTTCTATTGATGCAATAAGAGCTGTCAGTCATAGTGCTGGTAATGCCAGAGGGGAAATCATCCCTGACAACATTTTTCTGTTGCACTATTAATACATACAAGTTGATGTTCAGGTGTGTGTACATATGTATGCATGTATATAGGCACACAGCAAAATCGTATATACATGTGACTACATATTAAAATACACTTAAATATATATATTTATTCTGTAAGTAAATAATCATTTATTTCGATGTTTAGATGAGATTTTAACATGTTAGAATGGCGTCATTTTTCTTTCTAGGCAATCTGATAGCAGGCTTTTTCCAGCAACCTATTCTTCCCTCATTTTTTTTGATATTATACCAAGATTTCTGTCTCCATTTTGTTGATGTAATTATCCTGGCATAATTTTGAAAAAAGATTTCCTGGCAATGTAAATCCACAAGATGGTTGATATGGCTTGAGCTCAAATGATGCTTCTATCCAATTTGTTTACCTTTCAGCTTGAGCAGAGTTCTTGTGTCATAAGGAAAACAGGAAGAGATGCTATAGTAGATAAGGACTTTTATGGATGGTTTTATTTTAAGTAAATATTGCCTGTAAGGGATCCAGGAATTTTAGTGTTTTTCTTGGAATCCTTAACCATAATACTTAGCCCAGAGCAAAACTTTCTCTCAAATGATGGTAAAAAATCTAATTCTATTAAATCTTGATTATTCCATGGGCTGCCTTGGAATACATTGCCTATGAGTTTTTCTGCTAAGAAATGGACTTCGTTTATTGCTCATTTTCTCAAAATCAAGGAAAACTGTTGTTCTTCAATTTAGATCGATGTTGACAAGGTCCTCTTCATAGCAGCAGGTGTTACGCTATAATTGCTCATTATAGAATTATGTTTTGCTTGAAGGAATTCAGGAAACAAGAAAAGCATGTTCTTGTATACATGAATTGTGGTTGAAAAATTGAAAGAGCGACACTAGGAATAGTATGTAAATTGGCAGAATTTATCATTTCATTGTGCAACTACTATTTTAAAAGGCACTAAAATCAACGTGAACATCCTTGGGAAACCACTGTCCTTCTTAGGCCTCACTTGCAAAGTATCCCTTTACCGTTGTGTTTTTTTAATGTAGAAATTCAGATTAGAACAATACGGGGAACAAAATATTGGCAGACAACCTTGTTGAAGGAGATGAAAAACAAGAAGCTATAGAAATAGATTGGCTAATAATACTGAGTAACTACTCAACTGCAAAAATGCCTTGCTTTTCCGAGCGATGTATAAAGCAATTAGCACCAACATTTTCATTAGGTTACATAAAATAATATTACTTTGTAAACACCTATAAACAGAGATTACCCAGATAGCCTAAGACTATTATTAAGTACAATAAAACGTTACTGGTTTAAAGTAATAGGTATAGAACTTTGTATTGTATAGTGCACATTCACATAGTTAGAGAGGAAATGGAGGTCTAACAAGTCAAAGTTCAATTACATACTTGTAATCCATCCTTAAGGGAAAAAGCTTCACTGATCAAGATGGTACTTTGCACAACCTTGCCAATTGTTTCACAAAGCTTTAATGATGCCAAAAATAATCTTTTACCTCCCATACCTGAGTAAACCATATTTGAGTTATTTTCTCTGCTCCTTCCTATACCTTTCCTTTTTGGCATCACAAAGTCAGATTTTTAACCTACAGGTTGACATAAGCCAAAAATGTTAGAAGATTATAAACTACCTCTCTTTCTCTCACTGTATGTATGTGTATATGTGTGTGTATACATATATAAACACACACATAGATAAATCACATGGAAACATAAGCACATATCTACGCACTGTTGTTTTGCTACCGTATCCATTGACGACGTTTATTTTGAATTACAGGTATTTTTTTTTCTGAATTTAAAAGTGAAATGAAATAAAGTTTTGTTAGATATACAGTTATTACCTATGTAAAAGTGATTCTGTGCGTACTTCCATGGCAAAGTACAATACCTCCTCTGCTGTCACTTCCAATGCACAGGTGTTCTTTTTCCTGGCTGTTTGACTCACTGGGAGAACTTATAAAAATATTTCAGTCACAGCTTTACTCTAGCCCAGATCAATTAATCAGTACCTTGGCCTTGCAATCTACTAGGCAGTCCTTCCCAAACTCTAGAATACAAAAGAATCCCTTAGAATGCTTATTAAAATGCAGATTCTAAAGCCTCATTCTAAATGATATTCTTCTGGTAGGTCTTTACAAGTCACGTATTCCTGGGGTCTTTCTTTGAGAAACACAACTCTAAAAAGTCTTTGTTATTCCCATTCTGGGTTTTGAATTCTTTCTGGAAATTGTAACAAAATATATGTACTGAAATATCGTTCCTCTAACAATATCTAAAGAAATTTTCAGCATTAGCAGCACTTGTTGGCACTCTTGTTGTTATTTTGTTTAATATTTAAGACAGCTAAAAGTTACAGTAATTTATAAAGATAATCAGTATTATGGAATCAACCATTAATGGTTCATCTCACTAAAGAATTTTTATTTTTATTATTTATTTATTTACTTATTTTTGAGACAGAGTCTGGCTCTGTTGCCCAGGCTGGAGAGCAGTGGTGTGATCTCAGCTCGCTGCAACCTCCACCTCTCGGGTTCAAGCGATTCTCTTGCTTCAGCTTCCCAAGTAGCTGGGATTACAGATGCCTGTCACCTCGCCCAGCTATTTTTTTTTTTTTTTTTTTTTGTATTTTTAGTAGAGATGGGATTTCACCATGTTGGCCAGGCTAGTCTGGAACTCCTGACCTCAGGTGATCCACCCGCCTTGACCTCCCAAAGTGCTGGGATTACAGGCATGAGCCACTGCGCCTGGCGTCACTAAAGAATTAGCATCATATGTTTATTAGTACTGAGGTTAGTTCCCAAACACTGCACTAAAAAAATGAATGAAACAAATGAATGAAAACGTGTTTCCTTAGCCATATTCCAAGAAAATCACTTCTATGATGATTGTAATTGGAAGCATCTCTTCTTTCTTTGCCTGGGATCTTTGTGACAAGGTTATCTTCTTCCATGTCCCATTCCAATTAATAATCATTTATTTCTATTTAAGGCTTTTATAATCATTCAGAGAATCCACACTCTTTGTGTCTGCCGTCGCTGAGTTCACGTATTAAATATGGAATTTTCAACAACCATATTTCCATCTTTATTGTTATTAATATTTCAAATTTGCTTCTGTTCAGAACCATGAACTTGCAGGATCAAGTAGATATACGTGTTATCCATACACACTGCAAAACTCACTGCAGACACATACGGAACAGGAATTGCTTATTTAACTGTGTTTTCTGTCTCTGTTTCATACATGTTCTCTCTACACTGAAGTGATTGAAGGATGACAAAGGTCCTTATGGGTGTTTGATGGCCTGTGAAGAGCTGTCTGTCTAAGAATTCCCTGAAAATAATTTCTCCACTTGTATGAAAATAATTTACTCCGTGATTTTTCATGTTGTATTATCAATCTTCCTTCTGGTTGTATCAGGCAGGAATCATTGTTTTACATTTCATTCTTTAGGGTACCTATGCCTGGATTGCTCCCATTGAGGCAAAACAAAGCATAGCTCTGACATAATCATTGGTGTTATTATCATGAAAACCTGGAAAAACTAATGGCAAGGCAAAAAATATGCATTCTTGTGCTTGCTTTATGTGCACTGTGCCTATACATACAACCTGGCAGAACTTTAGGCAGAATTATGGTTTAAATGGGCATCATCTATCCTCTACAGGCCTTTTGGTGTGCTTCTTATGTCCTGAGGACCACATGAAGATCCAGGAGTTGAGTCCTATCTACTCTATGTTGCTGGTACCTCTAGGGGCTCTATGCCATTCTATTCCAGCTTCCTAAGATTAGACTATTACTTTCGTTTCCTTTATTGTTTTCTTTTCCTTTCTTTTCTTTTTCTTTTCTTTCTTTTTTTCTTTTTCTTTTTCTTTTTCTTTTTTTTTTTTTTTTGAGACAGAGTCTCACTCTGTTGTCCAGGCTGGAGTGCAGTGGTGTGATCTCGTCTCGCTGCAACCTCTGCCTCCCAGGTTCAAGCAATTCTCATGCCTCAGTCTCCTGAGTAGCTGGGATGACAGGCATGTGCCACCAGGCCCGGCTAATTTTTATTTTAGTAGAGACGTGGTTTCACCACATTGGCCAGGCTGGTCTTAACTCCCGACCTCAAGTGATCTTCCTGCCCCGGCCTCCCAAAGTGCTAGGATTGTAGGCATGAGCCACTGCACCTGGCCTATTACTCTCATTTCCTAGACATTATTCCACCCTTCCTAATACTTAGCTACCTACTTTTGCTTCCATTCAACCCTCTGTAACTTGCTTTAAGGTTTTTTTTTTTTTTTTTTTTTTTAAATCCTTAGGCTATGTATGTTCTTATAAAGTAAAATTTAGTTTTAGCAATTCATGAAATCGTATTAGCATTCACTTAGAGGAGAGTGAGAAATGCTTCCTGCTTACCTATATAGCATTGCCCATTTGCACTTAGTTTTGATATTTGAGGCAAATCCTTTGGTTTTATTGTCTAAGACACAGTTGTAATTCTAAGGAATTTTAGACCAGGTCAAAGGAGGTAGCGTTACCCTTGCATACTATTACGTAGGACATTGTAATATGACATCTGTCACACAGTGAGATGAGGATGGCTACCTCTTTCACTTAAAATAGCTCTGGCCCTTTATATAACCAAAGAAAACATAACTGAAATGTTTGGCAAGAAGTAAAATTATAAACAATGGGCTTCCAGCATTTGTTGTATGCCTGCTGGCATAGGAATTCCAAGCATATAATGGGTGTTCTTTGCGTAATGAAAAGCCAATTGTGAGACCAGCTTATAATCTTTGGTGCCAGTAGCAGCATGTACATTTTATAATTTCATCCTAATGTTTTAAATGATGCAAAAATGTCCTTTTTATCTACTAAAGTGCCTCATAAGTTAATAAATACATGTAAATTTCTGTAAAGTGATATTGTCCCTTAATGAGTCAAACTGATAATTGTTTCTATCTCATTAACAGTAATCTATATTTGAAAGTGAAGAACTCTACAAATAAAAATATATAACATATCAAACATTTGAAATTCCTAGGTATTGTAAGCACAAATATTTATAGTCATATTTGGCCAGAAGATATTCCTTGTAAATATATTTGGAATTTTTATATCCAGTATTGTGATTGGCTGTAATAATTTTTCAAGTACTGTATACACAAAATTATAATTATATTTTATACTAACTATGGATGGGGACTGTCGAGTGTAGGTAAATACTAATTTGCCTCATCATCTCTTTTGTAAAATCTCCAACCACCAAACCTAATCGAGAAAGTTTATGCCTCTTCTATTGCGTGTTAACACTTTTTCCATGATAATGTAATATTTGTACACAAATCTGTATCATCCAACAGAGTTTCTGAGAAGTAGAGACCTTTGCTTATTAGACTTTCAGTTCTTACTTCGTAGAATGGTGGTTGGCCATTCAACACTTTTTATTTTATTTTATTTTACTTTATTATTTTATTTGTTTGTTTTTCTGAGATAAAGTCTGTCTCTGACCCCCAGGCTGGAGTGGAGTGGCGCGATCTTGGCTCACTGCAACCTCCACCTCTGGGGTTCAAGCGATTCTCCCACCTCAGCCTCCCAAGTAGCTGGGACTACAGGTGCATGCCACCACGCCACGCTAATTTTTGTATTTTTAGTAGAGGTGGGGTTTTGCCATGTTGGCCAGACTGGTCTTGAACTGCTGACCTTAGATGATCCACCCACCTCAGCCTCCCAAAGTGTTGGGATTACAGGCATGAGCCACCATGTCTAGCCATCAATACATTTTAAATAAATGAACTAAATAATGAATATCGTTGAAGTGCAATTCTGTTTACATTTGTTTACATCTATACTTATTATAATCAACTATATTTGGTGGTGTCAACAATCTGTAGCTTAACAGTTTTCATTGAAAGAGTCTAATTACATATCACTGTATATTTAAATAGTTTTATTAGATAAAACAAAAGAGAGTGAGATAGAGAAAGAAGTAACAATTAAAGGATTTCATTATGTGATAGTCTTCCTGTGTTTTGTTTTTCCTTTTAGAAAGTTGCAGCAATAATAGAAAATGTTTTTTTTTTTCTTACTAGTAGAGGTAGCATTTTTGCTATAAAATGAGTGCCCGTAGTTCTTCATTTGTTAGTAAATATTTCATTCTATGTATAAAAAGTATTATAAAATCACACAGAAAATGTTACATGAATAATGAATGGATTGTTATTACACCAGGAAATCACTACTGTGCCCTATCAAAATGAGTTTGAAGTATATATGTGCATATGTATATATATATACATATATATGAATCTAAGGCAATCAATTATGTATATTTTCAATGCTCTGTGAAGAAAGAAATTGGTTGTCTACTGTCATGCTTTATTATGGTGACATTCTTTAATTAAAATGCACACATAAAAAAATTAAAAATGTAAAATCTGATTTTCTAAGTGGGCTTAGGAAGGTACAGGCAAGAAGTGCTAGTGCTTGAAGTGGAATGTATGAGAGTACATGAAGTTGAAAATGTGTTTGTGTGTATGTGTATTGTAGCAGGTCATCTAGGACTGTAATTTTCAACCATATGCCCAAGCCCCAGCATAGAGATACTGATTCAATTGGTCTAGGGTGGGATATGGGCTTAGGTAATATTTTATAGCTCTCTAGGTGGTTCTGATGTGTAGTAGGGGCAAAGAACTGCCTCTATGGGTGTCTAGGACTCTACTGTAACTATCAGCAATTAGTGAGAGGGTTCTTTGTAATACCTTTGATTATTCTTCTAGAGCCATATGTTCTGCACATCAGCTGGGGAGCAAAATCGGGGAATTCCGGAAGTGGTCCTCCCTTAAGACTTACTCTGACCGTGTTAGGGTTTTCATAACTGGATCCTTACCCTCATTCTAGGGGAAGTCATAATTATTATTTATCTTGCTTTCCACCTTCAGTACTTAACATTTTCAGAGATTTAGTGAATTTTTCTACTTCCCTTTTTATATTTGTTTCAGGTAAGTCCCGTTGAATATCATCCTCAAATACATGCATATTTTACTGCCATGGTAACATTTTCTACTTTTTCTTCTATTTTTTTCAAATGTAAATTATTGAAAATTTGGCAGGGTCTCTGGTAACCAAAGTAATCTTGTCTATTTCTGTGCTACTAGCTTTATTATAATTTGATTCCTGTTCCAAAAATGAAGTACAGTACTAATAATTTTTTAAACTTCAAATTATTTGAAGGTCAGTATTAATGACTTTTTATTAATGTATATGTATATAGGTTTAACAATAAGTGAAACAACTTATAACAGTATATATTCTATGAAGTAGAAATTTACACATAAAGTTAGAAGAACTCCATGTGCAATGTCCTCTTATGCTCATATATAAACTTTCTGTTTCAAATAAGAGTTTCAAAACTAGAGTCTGCATGGCACAGATGGTGAATTGATGCCATAATTTCCAATCTGCTTGTTAGTAGAGATATGTCATATGTTTATTGATGATTGCAAATATGTTGGTACATTAAAGCTTCATATTTAGTATTATAAAACTTAACGTCATATGGGGAAAGAAGTTGCTACCTTTCTAAAAATTGTAGAATAGCCAGGCGTAATGGCTCATGCCTGTTATCCCACACTTTGGGAGGCCAAGGCGAGTGGATCACTGGAGGCCAGGAGGTCGAGACCAGCCTGGCCAACATGGTGAAACCCCGTCTCTACTAAAAAATACAAAAATCATTCAGGCGTAGTGGCTCATGCCTGTAGTCCCAGTTACTCGGGACGCTGAGGCAGGAGAATTGCTTGAACCCGGGAGGCGGAGGTTGCTGTGAACCAAGATCGCACCACTGCACTCCAGCCTGGGCAACAGAACGAGACTCCATCTCTCAAAAATAAATACATAAATACATAAAAATAAAAATTATATAATAAACTCCTTGAATTCCAGGAAGAAACAAATATTGTTGTCCAGTTATGCAATTATGCATAATGAGAGTTAAATGCACAAAGTGATCTTAAATAAATGTACATATTCAAAAATAGAGGTTGGCTCAAGAATTCAGATTATTCAATATCAATTCAATTCCTTCTGTTGTGCCATTTGAATCCTATTGCCAACGATGATTATTCATCTTGAAAAACAGAATCCCAAATTCAGAGTTCCTGCATTTTAATTTGCTCTTATGAAAGGAAGGATTCTTTCCTTTTCTGGAATATAATCAACTTCTGCTGAGAAGAAGGAAAGTCTTTATTCAATACTGAAAATGTGTATTTTCTTACCATTTATTTATATGGACAATAATCAAACTTTTAATTATCTTCTCACAGTATTTACAGATCTGTGAGAAGAGTTGCTATCTAAAGCTGGATCTTTATGGAGAAGAGACATGCTCAAGTGTAATGAATAATTTTTGTTACATATCAGTATTAACTAAGTTTTGCAAAGTTAATAGGGAACTTTATATCTAAAATGTCAGGAAAAAAAGAGTTTTAAATAAAAGGGACACCTGGACCTCTAAAGAGACTATAGCTCTAAACCTTTAGCTGAAGTCTGCCTTCAATTTTGTGGACCCTTAACTAGGGGCAAATGCATATGACATTCTAAGGGTTTCCCACACACCTCTGGAAGGAAAACAGGAGTGTATTTACAGCTATCATCTAACCATTATAGGATTCCTGGCCAACGTGGTGAAACCCCATCTCTACTAAAAATACAGTCAGCCACCTTTGATTTGTAGTAAACAGGTACAAAACCGCATCATGGAATGACTTCTGCTTATATAATCCTCTTCTGCACTGTTTAAATCTTGGCACCTCCTCTCCTTCCTCCTAACCACTGCAAAAAACAACACCCAGATTAAGACATCAGGGACAACTGAATATCTGAATATCAAGTACTCCATATATAATGATCCATCGAATATGCCTACAATGTCACTACTAACCTAGAAGTGTACCAGGAGTTACACCTGCAGTATAACAGATTAAAACAGCCTTCTCCAATGTTCATCACTTTGATTGTTAAAAGATTCATTTTCCACCACTTAAAATCTGCATACTATGATCTGTGTATAAAAAGCTAAAAGATATATCCAATTTCAAATGTAATGTCATGCAAGTGTCTACTGAATGTGTACATATCTTTGTAAGTGTCCCTGAGCAAAATAACTTTCAACTTAACATTCTTTTTCTCTTGGATATAAAAGGGAATAACATAACAAGAGCAAATTTGCTTTTAAATTTTCTGCCTTGATAGCAAGTTAAAGTATTTAGAACCAACATCCTCTTAAATGTATAATTTATATAATGGATGAGGCTAGAACAGCATTTCCAAATGTGAATTGTAAAGAACATTAATCCCGTAAGATGTTGAATGAAAAACAAATTGTTAAAATGTGATAATTTCTTTTCCTTCTTTAGAAAGTCACAACTCAAGCCTTGAAATTTTTTGTAATTAAAAAAAATTGTTTAACTTAGTTTAACGCAATGTTTCTGAACCTGTGTCACAAAGGAAATGTTTTTGTCAAGTAATACATAACTTTCAAAGTCATTGGAATTTTTTTTTTTTTTTTTTTTTTTTTTTTAGATGGAGCTTCACTCTTACTGCCCAGGCTGGAATGCAGTGGTGTGATCTCGGCTCACTGCAACCTCTGCCTACCAGGTTCAAGTGATTCTCCTGCTTCAGCCTCCTGATTAGCTGGGATTACAAGTGCGTGCCACCATGCCCAGCTAATTTTTTTGTATTTTTAGTAGAGAATAGGTTTCACTGTGTTGGTCAGGCTGGTCTCGAACTCCAGACCTCAGATGATAAACCTGCCTCTGCCTCCTAAAGTGTGGGGATTACAGGTGTAAGCCACCGTGCCTGGCCAAGACTGGAATTTTTTGAAACACATTTTCATAAATGAATTACTGGGATACTCTCTCTTTATTAACTATGTGAGTACTGGCAAAGATTCCTTGCTTGGTCAAATTTATTCAGGCTTCTCAACCTTCTCATAGCCCTGTCTGTGCACTTTCTCTTAAAATTTAGTTTTAGCAGGCTGGATGAGTTTAGCCAGAAAACTTTCATCCTTGGTATTTGATTATCCTGGATATCTGATCATGTTCCTCATCCTCCACCATCCTCCATGGGATGACTGGACCATTTTCAGCAAGAGTCTCCCTTACCCATGATGCTTCCTCTTAATAATTTTCCATCCACTAACCCCTACCCTGTTCCTTGGTTATAAATTCCCATTTGCCTGTGCTGTATTCAGATTGAGCCCAGTCTCTCTCCCCTACTGCAAGACCCTGTTTTCATGGTCCCTATACCTATTCGGATGGTCTTGAATAAAGTTTGCCTTACTGTGATTCAACAAGTGACATTGAATAATTTTTTCTTTAACAGTATAAGGATCGCGCATTACCATTTGTTTTGAAAGATGGTATAAAAAGACTAACTGAAAACTAATCTTGGCTTGGTATCATTGACAGAAATTCTTGGTCTTCAATCTATGTAGAACAGATACTTGTATTTTCTTTGGAAAATTTAATACATTGATTAAATTGTCATTTTATTATAAAAATATGAAATGAAGGGTACATATGATTTTTAAACATTTCTGTCCACTATCACCAACCACCATGTAAAAATACACCTTTGTAAGACTTTTTCTATTCTATAACATACCTTCAAAAACGAGAAAAATTATTTGTAGGAAATTATTTGCTTTTATCTGTGAATTGATAAAGGGAAAATAATAAGCTAGGACTTGAGCTTCTTCCCCTACCACATTACGTGATTGAACCCTGGTCTAAGTATTAGCCAAATAAACCTAGTAACAGTGGATAGAACAGGATGATGGTTTTCCATCTCTCTCAAAAGTACTACAAGGTAGGTTGTTTCAATACTGCTAACAACCCCATGGTTCCCTGACATGTTCAATTCCCAGCTTCCATTCTCAAAAATTATATTGTGGCCATGAGTTGGACTCCTCAGCCCTAGCAAAAGATTATTCATTTGCTGAGTAACCCTTCTTGAACCCATTTTCCTGGTAGCTGTGCCCAATAAATCCTGCTTATATATCTTTGGGAGTTAGAGAGAGAGAGAGAGAGAGAGAGAGAGAGAGAGAGAGAGAGAAAGAAAGAGAGGGAGACAGAAAGAGAGAGAGAGACGGAAATTATTTTAGCTAAGAAAGTTTACAGTCACAATTTTATGAGAGTCTCTGAATAAGGGATAAAAGAATATTAGACAGGACATAGTCTCTGCCAATGGTGATTAAGTGAACATAGTCAAGGAGAATATGGCTGTGACCATTAGTGTGTAAGTGGTTACATCTGGTGGGCAATCTCCAGTCATAAGTAAAATAGTCTACGAGTGAGATACAGGCTAAGCAAAGATTTCATAATTAAGACTGAACAAGCACTTATTGCTTGCACTTATTGCTCGGTCATAATTAAGATGGAACAAGCATTTATCAGTGTTTACAAAGTAAAACACTGATAAATTGAGCTTCATTAAAATTAAGAATTTTGTCTATTATAATACACTAATAACAGTGAAAAGGAAAGTCACGGACTGGGAGAAAAATATTCACAAAACATATATCTGATTAAAAAAACTTGTATCCATAATACATAATAAACTCATACATATCCATAATAAACTCATACATATCCATAAAATATGTATATCCATAATACATAATAAACTCATACATATCCATAAAATAACCATTTTTTAAAAATTGGCAAAATATTTGAACAGGCACTTTGTAAAAGAGGACAAAGATGGTCAAAAACATTTGAATAGGTGCCTAACTTCATTAGTAACCAAAGAATTTTAAATACCCCTATATATGCATCAGAATGGCTAAAATATAATAAGACAATATCAAGTATTGGGGAGAATTGGTGCCTTAGCTGGAGCTCTCAAATATTGCTGGTGTAAGTGTAAATTAATATTCGCCAATATCAACTAAATCTAAATTTATGCCTTCCTTATGAGCCAGCAATTCCTCTCATATGTATGTATTCAAGAGAAATTAGTAGGCCAGGTATAGTGGATCATGCCTGTAATCCCAGCACTTTGGGAGGCCAAAGTGGGAGGGTTGCTTGAAGCCAGGAGTTTTAGACCATCCTGGGCAACATAATTTGACTTCATCTCTACAAAAAAAATGATAATAATCAAAATTAGCCTGACATGGTGGCATGCACATGTAGTCCCAGCTACTCCAGAGGCTGAGATGAGAGAATGGGTTGAGCCCAGGAAGTTGAGGCTGCAGGGAGCCGTGATTGCACCACTACACTCCTGCCTGGGTGACAGAGTCAGACCCTGTCTCAAAAAAAGGGGAGAAATCAAGGCCACCAAAATAGCATGCACAAGACTGTTAATAGCAACGTTTTGCAGAATAGCAAAACCTGATATAACGTGTGTCCCTCAGAATTAGAATTAAAAATGCAGTATAGACCTGGTGAGGTGGCTCACGTCTGTAATCCTAGCACTTTGGGAGGCCGAGGAGGGCAGATCACCTAAGGTCAGGAGTTCGAGACCAGCCTGGTCAGCATAGTGAAACCCCGTCTCTACTGAAAATACAAAAAATTAGCCGGGTGTGGTGGTGGGCGCCTGTAATCCCAACTACTCGGGAGGCTGAGGCAGGAGAATTGCTTGAACCTGGGAGGCAGAGGTTGTAGTAAGCTGAGATCGTGCCATTGCACTCCAGCCTGGGTGACAGAGCAAGAATTTGTCTCCAAAAAAAAAAAAAAAAAAAAAAAGCAGTATATCCATGGAATATTATATAATAATAAAAACCTGCTACTTGCAAGACTATGAATGAACTTCATAAACACAATGTTGACTAGAAGATGAATCTTTACTGTGTGATTCCATCTACATGAAGTTGGAGAACTGGCCAAAGTTACCTATAATAATTCAGGTCAGCAGAGCAGTTTCTTCCTGAGGGGCTGGTGGGAATATAGTATGAATTGGGAAAGAGCATGAAGGAGACTTACAGGGTGTTGCAATTGTTCAGAACTCTTTTTCCTTGTTACTTGCTTATAGAAATGTGCAGAATTTTTATTTCAGCTAGTTTTCTATGCGTGTATAGAATCTCCATGGAACACACTTTTATTAAGTACACTTTCAACTTCTAAAATACCTCTAGTCATAGAAAATGTAACTTTAGTTCTTTATTCCTTACTTTGCCTAGCCCAAGCTCCTACAAAAAAAAAAAAAAAGATTAGTTATCATTTAATTCAAATTATAAAACAGAACCAGTCTTTTAAGCGGTATCGGATACACAAGTATCTAATCTAACTTCCATTGCCTATCAGTGGATGTGGCTTTCATCAAGTCTTTTCTATCAGCAGTAAGCTGAGATCATGCCACTGCACTCCAGCCTGGGCAATGAGAGGAAAACTTTGTCTCAAAAAAACAAAAAACAAAAAACAAAACAAAAAAAAAAAAAGCGCAGGGGTCAGATAATTGAGCAAGAAGGTAGAGGAGTGGGGATGTGCTGATGTGAGAAAGGAGGAAGATGTATTGAAGGAATCCAATGGACTCTGATGAGGACCACGCAGGACTTTCTATTTTCAAGAACCTAAGGGAACATCTTGCTGTGGGCAGCTTGGGGCTGTCTCCATCAAAGAAATGCTAATATTTACATTTATTGATTTTTATTATGTGACTGTCTATGTGCTAAAGCTGTGGTTCTCAAAGTATGTTTCAGACCGCCGATATCACCTAGAAATTTGTAAGAAATGTAAATTATCGGGCTCTATGGAGACCTACTAAATAATGAATTCTGGGAGTGGTATCAAAAGAAGTTCTTCAGGTGATTTTGATATAGTCTAAAGGTTGAGAGACAGTGTAGTAGACAATGCATTCATTACTTTATTTATTCTTCTCCATGATTCTATAAAACAGCTATTGTTACTGCCTTGTTTACAAATGAGAAAAATGAGACTTTGAAAGAGGCTCAGTGTTTTGTTCAAGGTCAAATAGCTGGTATCCAGAGATACTGGGAATAGAACCCAGATTTGTCAGACTATAAAACACTGTGCTTTCAGCCACTCCTCCAGAGCCAGGGGAATAAAAATTCATTAATTTCAATGAGTATTTGTAATAGTAACCTGCAAGTCCTGGAATACAATTATAACTGCTACAGCATTACCTTTGAGGAGAAAATATTTCATTTCCCCAATTGATTGCCAAAATAAAATGCTTAAAATACAAATGCCTGGTTGAAGAAACCCTTTAGTTTTTGTTTTCTTGCATTCAGGCATTTGTGTCAGGTTTGAGTAATTTATTTTAACTTGCAATACAGTGTTGCCTGTAGTAACAAATAGGACATTCTGCTATTAGTTTTTATCTCCTACCAACTTGTTTTCCACTCTTGAAGCTAAACTTCCTTAACAATTTCTATGTTCATTGTATCTACTTCCTTACCTCACGTAGCTATCTCAAACACCAATAATCCAGCTGCTTTCACATCCTTCAACTGAAATTGATTTTGTCAAGGCCCAAGTCACATCAGGCCTCCTCTTAACAGTCTGTAGTGTTGATTGTTGATCAGTACTTCCTATTGGAAAAACTCTTGTTCCCTGGCTTCTGGGATATTCCACTACTCTAGATTTCCTGTCTCAGGGCAACTTTATCATTTTCTTGGAGGGTTGCTCTCCCTTTGTAAATCTCTTTTAACATTGAGTTTCAATCTTAATGCCCGATCAACATATTTTTCTTGATCTCATCCAAATCCATAGAAACAACAACTCTTAATGATGACCCTCAGATCTTTATATTCAACCAAAATCATTCTATTGAGCTAGAGACCTATCCCCCTGCCCATCAGTTATGCTCATGTGTATCACATAGTTAATTCAAAATCAGTATATGTGAGATCAAAAACTGCCTTCCAAGCAATTCTTCTTCCTCCTTCTCTAGCTCATTGAAAGACATCATGTGCCAAACTTCTCAGGTTTGGGGGTATCATTCCTGCATTTTCCCTCTAGATCACTGCCCTAACATTACCTTGGCATCAGCCACCATGTTTTGCCAGGATTGCTGCAGTTCCCCTAAAACAGATGTTCAGTTTCCCCTACCCCTGTGATTCAGTTTTCCACATGCAGCCAGAATGTTTTAAAAAGCATATTTGATTGTGTCATCTTCCCCCTAGAAAACCTTCTGTGGTTTCCTCAAAATAAATTTAACTGAATAACTAGTTGACTTAATTCAATGTTTTCCTTCGTCACACTAATTAATCAGTATTTTCCTGTTCCTCACTGCTGAGGGCTTAACATTCAAGAATAAATTTGTCGGCCGGGCGCGGTGGCTCACGCCTGTAATCCTAGCACTTTGGGAGGCCGAGGCGGGCGGATCACAAGGTCAGGAGATCAAGACCACGGTGAAACCCTGTCTCTACTAAAAAATACAAAAAATGAGCCGGGCGCAGTGGCGGGCGCCTGTAGTCTCGGCTACTCGGGAGGCTGAGGCAGGAGAATGGCGTGAACCCGGGAGGCGGAGCTTTCAGTGAGCCAGGATCGCGCCACTGCACTCCAGCCTGGGCGACAGAGCGAAACTCCGTCTCAAAAAAAAAAAAAAAAAAAAAAAAAAAAAAAAAAAAAAAGAATAAAGTTGTCTTATGTTTACTTTAACTTACAAACTTCCTTTAAATGAAAAACTCATTGTTAGATGATTTGCAAAATAACCAGAGGAACAAAGTCTGTTGTGATCAGTGGACATGACAGATTGTATTTTTTGTTGTTATACCATCACTTTCACAAAACTGTAGAATATATATAGGCATATACGTGTGTGTATGTATTATATATATGTGTGTATGTATACATATATAGGTATAATCTGTGTATGGAGACAATTTACAGATACATTCATAATAAACCACTGTCAAACATATTTTGCATGTTTGAAATATTAGTTGTTTGGATTTGTGGTTTATATATAAGTTAAAGAATTAACTGATATGATAATTCTGTTTCCATGGCTATTACCTTAGTCTATACCACTTTTCACCTGAATGATTACGACAGCCTCCTGATTCCCTGTCTCTTTATTTGCCACGTTCCCTTCTTCAAACTTCCCAAATCCACTTTCCCAATTGTTATCAAAAAGAGTTTTCCTAAAATGTAAGTCAGATAATGCTACTCACTCTGCCAAATTCTCATTGCCCCAAAAGTGAAATCTGAATTCTATAAGATGCTCTACCAATCTCTCCATTAACTGGCCTTTGCACCATCTCTTTACATTCACCCCTTCCCACAACACCCACCAAACCCACCCATCCCTCAAGCACCACATTGTACATACCAATCATGTCATACAAGTCACTATTCTAGCTCCTGTTATTCTTCCTGAAATGTCATCTCCCACCTCAACTTTTTCCCCAGCTAACTCCAGTTTATCGTTTAGGTGATGTCTCTTTTTTAGAACATACCTAGACTTGATGTTACAGGAGGAATATCTCTTATGTGTCATCTCTACATCCCACAGCAACTACTTTTTTCTTTTTCTTTTCTTTCTTTTTTTTTTTTGAAATGCAGTCTTGCTCTGTTGCCCAGGCTGGAGTGCAGTGTGTGATATCGGCTCACTGCAAACTCCGCCTCCCTAGTTCAAGCAATTCTTCTGCCTCAGCCTCCTGAGTAGCTGGGGCTACAGGTGCATGTCACCACACCTGGCTAATATTTTTATTTTTTTAGTAGAGATGGAGTTTCACCATATTGGCCAGGCTGGTCTTGAACTCCTGACCTCTTGATCTGCCCGCCTCGGCCTCCCAAAGTGCTGGGATTACAGACATGAGCCACCGCGCCTGGCCCACAGTAACTATGTTTTAACATACATCAAACTACTTTGCAATTTCCTGTTTACATGTCATTATCCCTCATTAGTAAGCTTCTAAAAAGTATGGGCATTTATCCAGTTCCCTATCATCTCCCCAGTCCACAGCACAATGCCTGACACTTAAGTAATTACGTGAGTAATTAAATGAGTAATTATGACACATTCAAGCTTGTTAAACTCTAAAACTTGGAAATAAGGCAAAAGAACAAGTAGATGTTGTTTTATTATCATACTAAAGTATTGTCTAAAAGATCTACCGAAAGATTATTTGATTTGTTAGGGGTATGAGTCTTTGTATAACTTAGCACTAACTTAAAAAAAATTATTTTTTTGGGGTTCATAGTAGGTGCATATAATTTGGAAGCACATGGATATTTTGTTACAGACATACAATGCATAGTCATCACATCAGAATAAATGGGGCATCTATCACCTTAAGCATTTATCCTCTGTGTTACAAACAATCTAGTTATAGTCTTTTAGTTATTTTAAAATGGTCAAGTAAGTTATTATTGACTATAGTCACCCTGTAGTATTTACTATTGATTAAGGCTTAGATTCTGAGAAGTTTTACATAAATGTACACATTTTTGTTCAGTAGAGAGACAAGTAATATTTTTCTAGTATCCTCAAAATATATAATTTTATTGCACTTTTTGATGTTAATCTGTTTCATTTCTAACTTAACAGTCTTGTTCTAGCATTCTTTTTCTTTCTGTGACTATATATATTCAGTCCCTTGAATTCCTCTTTGAATCAGCTTTAATTTGTTGCCTGTTTTAAGATTAATTAGTTGAATAAATGTTTCCATATTATCAGGATATGTTTATAAGGGAACAGTAAATTTACTTCCATGTGTTTTAAACTATATGAGAAACACTGAGTTTGGCATCAGTAGCTAATTCTAGGGAGAAAAAAATCGTTCTCGTATATATTTGGAAAAACAGTTTTTATCACTTTTTGAGATATTAACAGCCATTTGTATGTTGAAGATTCTGAGAAACTTGGAGGTGATTTAATCTGTTTTGCTTTGTTTAATCTAAAACTTCAAGACTATTTTGGTTGTAGGAAATTTTGCTCTAGGAAAACCAGTTTGGAAACATTGGTTTACTTATAACTTTAAATAACAATATTTTAAACTACAATTCTTGTATTTGAAATGCTGTACAAATCATTTCTATTAAGACTTATTTCCTCTAAGTGTTTTGCACGCAAATAAGATGAAATTCTGGGTCTGCAAATATACATTTCAGAAAAGCCATTGTTTAGCTACAGGAAAGGCATCCTGACTTCTCATCGTTATAGTCACATAGACACAGATTTAACGGGTATTTAGGCCAGGTGCAGTGACTCACGCCTGTAATCCCAGCACTTTGGGAGGCCGAGGCAGGCGGATCACCTGAGGTCAGGAGTTCGAGACAAGCCTGGCCAATATGGTGAAACCCCGTCTCTACTAAAAATACAAAAATTAGCTGGGCGTGGTGGTGCTTGCCTGTAGTCCCAACTACTTGGGAGGCTGAGGCAGAATTGCTTAAAGCCAGGAGGCAGAGGTTGCAGTGAGTTGAGATCGTTCCACTGCACTTCCAGCCTGGGGAACAGAGCCAGTCTCTGTCTCAAAAAAAAAAAAAAAAAAAAAAGGGTAATTATATACTTCCCTTATTTTAAAAGGGAAAAAATACTTTCCTTATTTTCCATATAGAGTATATCAAAATAATTACAATCATTAAGTAAAACTAACATTTAGCTATGGTCTAAAAAAGTCAGTTGAGGCCAGGTGCAGGGGCTCACTCCTGTAATCCCAGCACTTTGGGAGGCGGAGGCCAGTGGATCACTTGAAGTCAGGAGTTCGAGACCAGCCTAGCCAACACGGTGAAACCCCTTCTCTACTAAAAATTCAACAATTAGCCAGGCATGGTGGTAGGTGCCTTTAATCCCAGCTACTCAGGATGCTGAGGCAGAAGAATTGCTTGGACCCAGGAGGAGGAGGTTGCAGTGAGCCGAGATTGCACCACTGTACTCTAGCCTGGACAATAGAGCGATATTCAGTCTCAAAAAAAAAAAAAGAAAAAAAAAAGTCTATTGAGATGGTGAAGATTCAAAGATATCTGCTAAAAAGGAGCATGTTATCTAGTTTTAAGAAGCAATAATATGCAAATAAAAACCTTCATGAGCAATTAAATATTTAAAGGGTACATTACTTACATTATGGGTGTAACGTGTAAGTGGATTTCTGAAAACAGCACCATGTAAACTTCAGTATTTAAACAAGTTTATTGCTTTTGGCTTTTGGATTTATTGTTTTTTTGAAAATGGGTTTGAGAGCGGCCTAGAAGAATGGGTAGACTTGTCATCTAAATCTAGCTCAACTCTGCTCTTGAGAAAAAAGGATGAAATTGCTCAGAATGTTCTTTCATAATTTTCTTCTTGCTCTTTAGATTTCTAAATGGCTATACAGGTATCGATAAACACATTTTTATCTTGTTATGAACACTAAAATTCATTAGCCTTTTATTTCCTCTTTCCTCATAGCTATGTCTTGTTTTTGATGGCTTAACGCTTTTCCATTCTAATCAAGGTTTGTCATGGGCTATGGGCTGAAGTGCCCTGTGATGGACTGATTTACTTTCAGTCCCTATAATCTGTCCCCTCGAAAGCTAGAGATTGAAATCATTAAGGCTCTGCTGTTGCCCTTGATCTCTGCTCAAAGAGGCTAGAGATTGATTGGTTGACAGTAGTTGACTTGGACGTCTCAAAATGAAGCCGTGATGAAGGAAAATCAAGTACACACATTCAGAATATTTCATAATGACATTTATTCTGCATGCATTTTTTCTAGCTGTATTTTCACTTTCCTTTTTTAAAAAAATATTTAGTGTAATCATTTCTAGCCCATCCTCACCACTACCCCGTGTTTATTCCATTTCTACATTCTGGGGCACTTAAGACCTTTTAATTCCTTGAATTAGTCATTTATAAATGTTGTCTGAATATTCTATCAAAGCAAGGCAGCATAGATAACTTATTATTACATACTTATCACATGAAAAAATTATTTATTAACAAATATCTATTCAGAGAAAACATTTTGATCAAAGTTCGCCTCAATTCACTAATTAGTGATTATGCAAACATAACAAACATCTGATAGAATAAATATTCACTCTTTGCTACAGTTTTTTTTTTTTTTTTTGGAATGGTATCAGTGCTGGAAAAATAAACTAAACCTATTCATGTAAGAAAAAGTAAATGTCTGTTAAGAGAGAAGACCACTTTTAAATACACGTTTTAATATTTCCATTTTAATTTCTACTTTAAAAGGTTAAGGAGGATTATTCTAAAGACGAATATATTTGCAAATGCTGTGGGAACATTTTATTGGACCACTTTGGAAGGCAGCTATGCTCACCACTATACCACCAACGCATATTGGACCACTTTGAAAACTGAGTCAATTAGATTGAATTTACATATTTGGTTAAAGAAAAAATGAGAAATGATTAGTTTAGTTCAATATTTAAGTGAACCTAACAGAAATATCCAAGTTCATGTTGACTATATTGCTTTGTATTAATATTGATAATTACAAATATACATATATATATATTAGTTTACAAAAATAGTATAGATTATGAGTAGGTAATAATAGTTTCTAAAATTTCACTTTGGTACTATTCCATAGTGGCCAAGTTTCTTTTTGTTCTCTGGAGGGAGGTGGCCTAATTTAGGCAAGTTTAGTATTTAGAGCAAAAAAAGGCAGTCTATGCAGAGATTCCGTGGCATCTTAAATCTGCCCCACCTATCTCTCATTTTTTACATTCCTCTTTCATTATCTTTTCCTTTCTTTTTGAGAGACTTGAATTTAATATTGCCTCTCTTTTCCTCATGTTTGCCTTTTATAAATCTAAGCATTTCTACCATTAATACTGCAGGTTAAGAAAGTGGCAGCCACCACATTTAAAGTATTGTAAAATCTGTAACTGGGGAAATGTACAGTCTTCTGAGAAACTGTAATAAATTTCAAGTAAGAAGTATGTGACGGCAATTGAGTGCTGCACGTCGGGGGATCCAAACCTAAGTACATACCAGGATGAAAACTGTGATAGGATTGGAGCTCCATTTTCAAGGAAGTTTCTGTACTGACTTTAGAAACACTGCAACCAAACAAATCCTTGGGAACTGTAGAAGGACCCTTTTTAGTGTTCAGACTGAGTAGACAATGCCTACATATTTAAAGTTTCATTTGGCAGACTTGACACAGTAAGCTTAATGGAACACAAGTTATGCCTTCCTTGGTCTGAGAGAGAGAAGACTAGGTCTGCATAACTGAAGTTAAGACCTGAGAGGTTCAATGAATCCATATAGATATCATGGAAGATTGAATGAATACACTGGCCCTTAAGCAACAGAAAGATAGAGCACAAGTTGAGATACAGTTTTAATCCCTAATGATTGGAATCATCACTGCCAGATATCACATCCTAATTACACATTCTGCCCTTCAAGCTCTGGCAATACTTTTCTTGCAGTGCCTCCTCTCTATAGTTTGCCATATGAAGAGTGTGGTAACTCCTCTCCCTGCAGTTGTTTACCAATGCTCATTCATTTCATTTTTCAAGTTTTCCTTTCTCTCTCTCTCTCTTTTTTTTTTTTTTTTTTTGAGATGGGGAGTCTCACTCTGTCGCCCAGGCTCGAGTGCAGTGGCATGATCTTGGCTCACTGCAACCTCCACTTCCCGGTTCAAGCGATCCTCCTGCCTCAGCCTCCCGAGTAGCTGGGATTACAGGTGCATGCCACCATGCCTGGCTAATTTTTCTTGTATTTTTAGTAGAGATGGGATTTTATCACGTTGGGCAGACTGGTTTCAAACTGCGGACCTCAGGTGATCCGCCCGCCTCAGCCTCCCAAAGTGCTGGGATTACAGGTGTGAGTCGCCACTCCCGGTCGAGTTTTTCTTTCTCTAAACAACTTTCAGTGCAAAGGTCTGCTGTGCTGTAACGCTATAAATTTGTGACATGGGACTGTGTTGCAGTTATGACTATGAAAAGTCTCTATGAACAGGTTTCCTTTAGTTCTGCCAGCGCAGCTAACAAGCTAATATAAATATAAAGAAAAGCAACTGTTGACACCAAATGCAGCTTCTGTTTGCCTGAACAATCAACAAATAAACACAAAATCTGAATAAATATTAAAATGTGAATCTATGTGTCTGTAGCCATAATTATATAAAATTGAATTATTCCAAAGCATTCTATGTTTCATAACAAAATATATGCATATATACATTTAGGTTTAATAGATTTGTATAAGCATTTCTAATTCTTAACTTCCATCGATCTTCAGTGGTTCAGAATATTTGTTTCAAATCACTTTTGGAAGAAAGTAAGTTATAAACTGTGAAAATAATACACAAACTAGAGATCCCTATTTAAAACTAATCTCTACATTACTTCATCAAAATGCCCAAAATTCTTTTTTGAAATGAAATTCACAGAGAATTGCAAGATTTATTTCCTTTATACTTTTATTCACTGCCAATAACTTGGGGATGCTAAGAGTGCAGGAGAAGCAGGTAATTCTGAGGGCATTTTGGAGGAAAGCAGTTTTGCATTGGCTAACTTTTGAAAAAAGATGAAACATTTAAGTGCCTTGTTTTAAAGATTTGAATGATAATGATTTCAGGTAATTGATTTTTAAGCTATATGGTAATAACAAGACAAAAAAAATCATTTGTTTCCTTTTGGAAAATAGATTTTTTAAAAGATGAAGATGTTTTAATATATATATTTTTTATTTCTAAGGTACTGTCCAACCTAAAAATATGAAAGTAGGTGTGGATAAGTTTTTTTTAAAAAAAATTGCCAGTAGTACAAACAAATTTAATAGTCCATCATTTGCAGGGCTGGAGGGCTTGCCATATTTAAACGTCTGACCTGTTTTAAGTATTTGGGTCAAAGAGAAGGAAGGCACCAGTGTTTAAAGTGGCACAAACAGAGAGAAGAATGAAAATAAAACCGAATATATTCAATTTTATTTTTGAATAAAGGAAAGTTAAAAAAAAATCTAGGTACATCAGTAATGTTCCTTCAGATAGTATTATTATGTGGCTATTGTTTACTCTCCCTTTGTCAGCACCATGATCAGTGATTTTCAGCACCTGCTATTGGGTTAATAATGGAGTTAGAGAGGCATGGGTTTCAATTTATGCTCATCTACTGCAAAGTAGCTATATGAACTTGGGCAGTTGCTTAACCTTGCTAAGCTTTGGTTCCTATCTATACAATAGGGTCAAGAGAAGTACCTCTCTTACAAGGTCTGTGAAAATGAAGTATGTTAATGTGTTTAAAGTGTTTAGTAGGTGGCACATAGTAAGCACTCAAATTATATGGACTATGGCCTTTACCTTGACAAACTATGTTCTCTCTCCATTTCCTCATATGTAATATGGATTAACACAAGGATTGAACTTAAAAAGTGCATAGAAATCTCAGTGTCTAGCAAGTAGATGTTCAATATTATTAAAATTCCCTCCTCAATTTTGCTTCTTTTGCTGTACTGAATGCTATGTGAGTTATGAAAGGATATCAATTATTTGCTATGCCCCTTCTGGGCATTAAAGAAATACATGTTTTTATTCATTCTTTTACTCAGTCTAAAATTTGTTGTGCACCAAATAGGCATCAGGAAGTATATGGACAAGTATAGGAAAAAGGATTGATATTTACAATCAGGAGAACAATTTTGAGCCCCCAGTCAATCACTTGATGTTATTCTGGGCAATCAATGGATAGAGTCCAACCACTCTAAGCCTCAGTTTTCTTATTTCTACATGTTGATAGTACTAATAGTTGTTATAAGATTTGAAACCCATTATGGACTATAGTATTTTGTGTAGACGTTAGTCAAAATCATAAATTATTTTGGGGGGCACATTTACATTCCTCACAATGAAGTCTCGGGCCCTATGCCTTTGCACTAAATTATACATCTGTAGCAGGAAAAAAAATTTCGGTATCACACAAATTTAAGTGGGCCAAAAATGGTATTTTATTAATTTTTCTATAGCTAAATTAAATTTCTATTTTGGTTCCTCTTTTATCTTAATTTAACAGGTTTCTTAATATACCATTCTCAGGAAATCTTAATAAAATTCAGTGACTTTTCAGGTCTAGCGGTCACATTCAGGATTTGTTAGGACTCTCCCTCCACTCTAGGATTAGAATAAGACATTACTTAGCTTCATGGCATCAGGGCCAGCTTCTTATTCTAGGTCAAGGACACACAGAGATGTGACATCCAATTTGGTCTGTGGGGTAGAAGATCTTTGCATGCAGGCATTGGCTGAAGTGAACCAGTATCTGCATCCGTCCCTTAGCTGAACTGCCTATTCTGCCTCTAGGATTTAGGGTGTCTGTGTCCTGATTACCACACCCTTGAAAGACTGCCAACTTGCTCCTCCTAACTTCCATGACCTTCTCAAGCACCAGTACATGTTAGCTGCTTATCACAAACCTGATGAGATGCTCAGACCCCTGTGAGGCTAATCTACATGCCCAGTCCCTTTGCTCAGGTTGGGCACTATTTTTCAGCAGTTCCAGAACCTCCTTCTCTTCTTCAGGACTTTGGCTCCCTAAGAGGACATTATAATGTTCCTCTTATTTTCAGATGAATTTGAAAAGGGGTATGTGTGTGTGTGTGTGTGTCAGAGGGTCAGGGCCCTCCCCACACCCCACACAGCTTCTAACTCTCGCTTATCTGTAACTCTCTCAACTTCCCCCTCTTCTTCTCCTGGTAGGCACCAAGAGCAGGTAAAAACTTTTAAACAGGATTCTTGTGTATCTGTTTACTCCAGAATCATGGTTCACTTCCACTAAAAATAGTTGACCTCTGTCAGTGAAATCAAGAGTTGATTTTGTAATTCAAAAGTTCTGCATTTGTAAACAACCCTCAGGCAGTGGGGACTCAGTGCCTAACCTACCTTACTTGCAAAGGATGGAACTTAAGACCATGGTTACAATCTCACGAAATACTTGTGTGCATGTGTGTGTGTGTGTGTGTGTGTGTGTGTGTGTATAGTTCTGAAGATGGCATTGTTAGGTGGTGGAGGCCTATACTATTATGATTCTCAACATGTGAATTGTTATCACAGGCAACTAATCCTATTGCCTCAGGTTTCCAATCTGTAAATGGGAAATAAAATGCCTAATGTTTGTTCTTAGTCTAGTTGTGAGGATTAAATGCAAAATACAGCCTCAACAAATGTGAGTTCCCTTCCTCACATTCCCTTGTATAAAAAGACTTTCCCCACCCCCCTCTTATTTAGCATATCAACAATTACTCCCTTATTTGGGACTGAACAGCCTTTTACTAACTATCCTTTTGTTTCTCATTTTTTATATTCATGCATAGTACAACTTATGAAATATTTTACCCCAAATCCTCTTGGGTTTGTTTTATACATATCCAATAAGGCATATTTTTATACAACTATTGTGTTTTATCTTAAGGTAAATTTCAAGCTAAAGTGAAAAATGAATTCCTTCTGGTTTTCAGGCAGAATTTTCCTTATGAGAAGTAGGTCAAGAAACATTGAACACAGAATAAATTTATCTCTGAATACGGCTCTTCAGCTCTGGATTGTTTAAGGATGGCCTAGAATCCACGCTGAGCATTCTCTTGCATCTCCTTTTTCAGTATGCTTCTGAATTAGCATTTGGGCATAAAGCATTTCCTTGGAATTGCTGTTATTTTTGTTCCCATATTCTGTACTCCATCATCAGGTAAGAAGGCAATATGTAGCAGTCATTTAAGAAACCAGCACATAAATTATTTCCCAAATTAAATAAATGTGCATCTTACTGGTGCAGTTCACAGTTAACTGGAACTGCTGTGGCTTGCTTTTATGAATTGCCCCATTCCCTCCTCACTTTCTTTTTGAGACTGAGTCTAGTTCTGTTACCCAGGCTGGAGTACAGTGGTGCAATCTCAGGTCACTGCAACCTCCTCCTCCCGGGTTCAAGTGATTCTCTTGCCTCAGGCTCCCTAGTAGCTGGGATTATAGGCATGCACCACCACACCCAGCTAATTTTGGTATTTTTAGTAGAGACAGAGTTTCACTATGTTGGCCAGGCTGGTCTCGAACTCCTGACCTCAAGTGATCCACCTGCCTCGGCTTCCCAAAGTTCTGGGATTACAGGCATGAGCCACCGCACCTGGCCTCTCTCTTTTAAACAATCATAAATATTAAATTAAATGCGCTAACTAGAAGCAAATTGGTCTGTAGGGACCCAGGAAAGTGTTACATTCTGATTGTTTTCCCATCCTGCAGCCCCTCCTGCCTAGTGGAAGCTCCTTCCTTTTGTAGATTTAGATTAACTGGGGTAGGGGAGAGAGGGCTGGGATGGCAGGCCATTGTCTCTCATCACCGACTGCAAAAGTTGAGCCTAATATATACCTTTTGCTCCTCTAACCAAATGAATTACAAAATTCTAATTCCCCCAATCATATGTACATATTTGAAGAGCTGATTGTTTTTATAAGCTAAAAGTAAAGACAGTTTGGTTTTGTCAAAACTTCGTTTTCTATTTATTTTCTCTATAACTTCTAAATTTGTGTCCTGCTTGTGCATGCATGTATGCTTGCATGCATACGTGTGTGTGTTTTCCTTAAAGAGTAGGCAAAATAAACCTGACAAGTACCTGTTTATTTCTTTCACTGAGGTAACTGGAATGCTGGAAATACTGAGCACTTCAGTAGTCATTCTAAAAAGATTGGTTCATGCTGAATTTGTTTGACTGCACAAACCTCTAATGGTTCAGTGAAACCTTCGTGAGGATTTTAAGAAATAGATCAGGTGATAGTTTCAGTTGAAGCTACTAAAAAAAAGCTTTTTTGTTTATGTTATTTTATTGGAGTGGGAAATTTGGAATTCTAAAATGTTCCCACATTTGTCACCCGTGTTACTCTGGCAGCCTTTTGTCATGATCACGTTTTTCCTGTTCATTTGTTACTACTGCTGAATGTACTTTAATGATTCTAATAGGAGCTGTGGATTGTGCAGAAAAATAACAGGCTTCAAATTAAAAAAATATATTTGCATTTTATGATTTCTAATTATTAATACAGTTGAATTGTTTTTGTTGACCACTGTACATTGACTTCCTAGGGTCCGGTGCATTGCATATTCATAGATGCTCCATAAAATAATTAAAGAACCATGCATACATGTGTGCTGTGTTGTGGTTCTGGGTACTAAGGATGTCTGCCTGAGTCCTGAATGAGTCTTGAACTCCATCCAAATTGTGTGATTCAGAGTTGGGATGGTGCGAGGAATTTGATTATTAGTGTAAACTTTAGATAACTCATAACATAAATAACAGCTGTACAGTAGAAGAAGAATGCAGAAAGAATAAAAAACACAACAGCTAAAACAACAACACATAAAAAACCTCAAATAATTAGAGCAACAGCTGAATGCATTTAGCAAGCATATACCCTTGACTTACTTTTGGGAATCCAGTAACTTTCTCCTCTGAGTTTCTTCAATGAAAAATCAGTAGCACTTACAGGTGTGATCATTAACTTTGTTTACTTTTTTAGCTTTCAATGACATTCACTTTTGTGTTGAGATTTGACTTTTCTTTCCTGAACATTTTATCTGATTCATCAATCCAGAAATGATAGAATAGGAAAAGAACAACTAGGGCTTTATGCAAGTACAGTAAAATCTATTCATGCCACTCTACAAAAGGCTGCAAATTGGAATGGCTGAAATTATCTGCTCGTCTTTTGTGTTGCATTTTAGGACTATCAATGAAACTTGAAATGATATATTAATAGAAAGTTTGAACAGGAATTATATATTGAAAATGTGACAGAAGCGGTGGATCCAATCATGCTAGGCTGTTGAGAGGGGAATTTGTCTCATTATCTTGCATTTTTTAGATGAAGCCTTCCAATTTACCTGGCAGCCCCCCTCATGTCTCAGTTTTTAGTCGTATAGCAGAGGTTGCTACAATTACAAAAGTTCTTTTATTTTCCATGGAAAATTGATCATTTGGAGCGGTAGATTAATTTATTTCAATTTGATAGTGTGAGAGGCATAGAGGTACATTGAAAAGAACAAAGACATTGTAGTCAGAGACATCTAAGAGTTGTGTAAACCTGAACAAATAACTAGCATTTTTAGCTGCCATTTTCTCATCTATATGATGGGATGGGCTTGGGGTAAGAATATATATCATATAGGCAGTTACAAATATAAAGCACATATCATGTATGGAGTTTTTATAATAAATTATTATAGTGTCATACCTTCCATCAAAGATTGAGTACTTAGGTGTGAACATTGATAAACAATTTTTCCAATATTAACATCCATAGTATTTTAAATTATGTGTCATTTTAAGGTACTGTTATTCTCTTTGTAATTTAACATTTTTATAATAGAAATAATTTTGCAATTGCTACATTAACATTTTAATTGATTATTGCTTATTTTTAGCATTTCCATTGCATCATTTTACAGATTGCATCACTGTGCTGAAATATCCCGTTTGTGCAAGTTTTAATGTTTTCTTTAATATCTAGATGAATCTATTCCTTACCTTATCAGTCAGAGATATTTTAAAGTCCTTGTCTGTTAGTTCAAGCATATAGGTTATCTCTTAGTCTGATTATGTTGATGACTTTATTTCTTGATAATGGGTGTATTTTGCTTAGTTTTATTTAGTTTTTGCAAGTCTCATTTTCTTTTTAGTGAATGTTAGATGTCGTGTATAGAAAAAAATAGAGAATGAGGTAAATATATTTAATCTTGGAAATAGGTATAGCTCTTTTTCTGTCATACTGCTAGTATGGGGTTTGAGTCAGTGGTGTTAGTATCGAGCTGGTTTGAGGGGGGGTTGTTGTTGCTATAGCAACCTTCAGAACACTATGGACTTCAAAGACCTCCACTGATGAGCTGCTGCTATCTGGTGCTTAATGTAGTGCCTGGGGTCCTAAAGGGATTTCTATCTTTTTGTTCCATCCTCAGTTTTCAGCAAGCCTTGTATGCCTGTCTCTCCCCTAGTGGTAACAGATCATTCTGTTTTTATTGGTGCAGAATCCCTGGCCAGAGAGGCTGTCATATCCCTCTTCCAAAGAGGATATCTTGACCCTCTCTCAGTGGTTTCTACCTTCCCCAACCCCTCTGAACAAGCAAGTCTTTTATGGGACCTATGGGTGGTGGAGTTTAGTACCTTTCCTTCAGTTTAGTATCTTTCCTTAAATCTTAATGCCTAGAAAATGGGTTTGACTTCATATTTGTGCATCACTGAGGGGATCTTCTTCCTATCTCTAGTCCTATCCCTTATCGTTTTTGTAAGTTCCCAATAGAGGTTTATGGAAAATAATTCCACAATGAGTGCAGACTCCTTCGGTCTGCATTTCCAAGGATGCTGAAATGTCACACCAGCCCACACCTGACTTTTAAGAATGCCTTACAATTGGAGCTGTTTTCTTTTTCCTGCTCCTATGATGACTACTTCTTCCTCCAGTTCTCTGCCAAAGGTAAACCATTCGTGTATCCAGTCTCTCCTTGGAAGGGATTGAAGTACTTTGACTCACCTCATTGCTTTGTGGCCACAGCTATATAAATGACTCAAAAAATAATACGTTCTTATAGATTACCCAGCTTTTTCTCATTGGGTGGAGCAACATTCTTATATAGCACTTTTTATACCCTAAGCAGAAGAGGAACTTAATTATGATGGAAAGCATAAGTATTTTACCCTCTTGGGATATCCACATTCGACATGTTAATCATTACAGTTACTCTTACTTTAGATGGAAACAATGAATAATACTTACTTATTTTTATTTTTTATTTTTATTTATTAGAGAAAGGCTGTAGTAGAAAAGTGATATTTTAACCATTGAATTGAATTTAATAAAAATGTATCGAGGACCTGTTATCTGTGAATCCCCCACTGGGAAAAGTCATGAAAAATTGAAGAAAATACTTCATTGTATTTCAGAGCTTTTAATTTAAAGGTGAAGAAAAAAGGTGAATTGAAAACATTTTGTATATTCAGAATCCATTTGTGAAACCTAATTTGAGATGTTGAAACTAAGATTTGGCACACTGTCCAAAATCGTATTCAAAAGTATAGAACCTGCTGACCTGGCCTTTTTGTTTGTTTGTTTGTTTGCTTGTTTGTTTGGTGGGGTGGGGTAGGGTGGGCAGTAGGAAGGAAAAAGAAAAGATAAGGAGTGTGGTATTGACTGATAGTTTATTCTCAAGTGCTGTCACCAGGGAGTTCGAAGTGACTTCTACTTTTGAAGTTGAAACATGGAAGCAGGGCTCCAAAATTTTACATCTCATTAAAGTAACTTAGAATACTCACACTTTTATGAATGATTGAGATACTTCCTAAAAATTCAAACCATGGTATCTCCAACAACAGAGAAGAGGGAATATGAATCCCCCATAGGCTAGGGATGTCAATCAAACTAGTCTTCGGAAAAATGAAATGTTTTCTTCATTTAGTAATTTACCATAAAATTGAAGAAAAAAGTTCATTTTTTTTTTTTTTTTTTTTTTTTTGAGACGGAGCCTCGCTCTGTCACCCAGGCTGGAGTGCAGTGGCATGATCTCTGCTCACTGTAACCTCCGCCTCCTGGGTTCAGGCAATTCTCCTGCCTCAGCCTCCCGAGTAGCTGGGATTACACGTGCATGCCACCACGCCTGGCTAATTTTTGTATTTTTTAGTAGAGATGGGTTTTCACCATGTTGGCCAAGCTGGTCTCCAACTCCTGACCTCCAGTTATTCACCCACCTCAGCTCCTAAAGTGCTGGGATTACAGATGTGAATCACTGCGCCCAGCCAAAAGGTTCATTTTTCAAGTTTTAAAAAAACTGACAATTTTCAATCAAAATTCACATATCCACGGTCACATAATTCATACTCAATTACATTCCTTCAAAAATGCTCACACCAAAGTTTGAACACATCGAGACAGGTGGTTTGAAATGTCCATTCCAAAGTTGAGCTGGGAGTCAAGGTGACAAGAATGACCCATGAGCAGTGAAATGTCTACCAATGCCAGGCTCTGAGCCAAACAACTAACATTAAGTGCAAAGGATTAAACTTGTTAATTAGGAGAAAATAAAAGCAGGCATTTGCTTATTTTCTTTATTATTGAGTTTATATTAATAGTAATCACTTCCATTCATATTAGATGCAGAGGAACTTTTAATATTCTATGCACTGACTTAAACTTATTTCTTAATCCTTTTCATCTCCTTATAATGATGCATATGAGATTGTTGGAGGTTTGCACTAATGCAAAGTGATGCGCTGTAACCAAAAATTAACCAAGAAAATAAAATCACAATTTCATCCATGTATTTATATTTGTCATCTACAGCAAACCATAGGGATATTGAAATATGAAATTTCAAATACCCTCCTTATTATGTTAGATACATCATTTTTAACAATGGAAGCATTAAATAAAATATTAAGATATATTTGTATTTTGACATTTAACTTCTTGGCATTGCGCATTTAAAATTTTGTTGTCTAGCAAAGTGAAAGGGAGACTGTCTTTACATATACATTGATAGTGCCATTTTGTTAGACATGTCATCTTTCAAATGTAATGATATTGTTCACACATTCATTTTATTGATGATGTTAAATCAAAATGTTTTCTGCAATTAGTAACTTCTATAAAACAAACACATTAAAAGGAAATCATACTTCCCGTTGTAGCATACCAATTTCTTTTTCCATTTAGAAATAGCTATGCTCCCTCTCATGTTTTATTTTATATACCTTACTAAATTAAATGTTCATTTTATTCTTTACCAGTTTCCATCACAGACACAATCCGTATTATTTAAATTTCAGCAAGAAACTAAACAAGACTTACAAGTTTTTCAGTGCTAATGATTTCTTTTCTCATTAAGTCTGAGTCTAATGAAACTAAACAGAAAGTTCTGGTTGGATTCCTTGGTCACCCCTGTGTTTGTGAATTCTTATAATTGGCATGAATTGAAAGTTCTTATTATCACTGATAGTAACCCAGAGACAATTCCAATTTGGGTTTAAATGGCCCTATGCAGACAAGGATAACTGAACAAACCAAAACAGTTTCATGTGTTTATGGCAGATAAATACCAATTAAGTACTAGAAATGACATCAGGGTTTGTTTTTTTTTTTTTTTTCTGTATAGTTTCAAGTTAAGAGACCTTTTCTCCCTTAAGTTTGCAGATATAGAGCATTCTGACCTTACAAGAGGAAGGAGAACCCCTTCCCATCTGAATGAGAGATGGAAAAATTATATGAAATAGAACGGATTCTACTGTTAAGCAGTAAACTACTTATTACTTGAGTATTATATTAATTAGGACACTTGGCTACAAATAACTTATATGAAATTTGAACTATCTTTATAAAATGTGGAATTTATTCCAAAGGATACGTTTATTCTAAGGATTAAAATGTTTCTCAAGGCTGGTTAGGGCAAATTGCAGTACACCTCAGAAAATGCAATCAAAACCTTCCAGGATTCTCTGTCACATCTCCTTCCCTCTAGACTACCTTTTTTATTGCAGATTGGCTTCCGCTGTTCCTCACATAGCAGAACATGATTGCCAACATTCCCTTATATTTATATCTCACAGTTGAAGGATTCAGTGAGAGCCTGATTCTAAGACCCAAGTCTACGTTCTTTAAATACATGTATATGTACGTGTACATGTATGTGTATATAATCCACACACATGCATTCATGTTTAGATAGACATACACAGACATATATGTGAATTACATTGAATTACATATGAATTACATTTCCATTTAACGTATTCAATATTATAGACCAATGCAACATTATAGACCTTTTCATCCATTACAAGTAGGAATGTGGTTTAATATGGAATTTTTGAGAAGTAATTTGAAAATATGTACCAAAACTTATAGAGATGATTATTCACCTAAATCCATTATAAATTTTGAGACTCTTTTCTAAGGTAATAATCCCACATTTGGGTGGAGGCTTTATCTATACTGATAGTAATTGCAAGACTATTTTAATGGCAAAAAATATGAAGCCATTTTTCAAGGTTCCAAAAAAAGGCAGAATGGTAATTTTTATGGGAACAAAGAAGACAATGCTTCTAGATATTTAAATTGTGTTTAACAACATTGGAAAACCTGTTATTTTAAATGAAGAAAGTAAGGTGTTGAACTACTTGTGCAATGCAATTATAATTATGCAAGGAAAATACAAAGGAAATATATCAAAACTTAAATCTTAAAGCTTTTAATACTCCTTACTTTTTCTCTAGTTTCTAAAATGTGGCTAATAAACATAAATTTAATTTATAAGTTAATTGACCTTGGCATTGTATAAACATCAGGGTAAGTAATGCGTCTCTCTCTCTCTGTCTCTCTCTCTCTCTCTCTTTATTCAACTTTATCCTAAAACATCATACAAATTACAGTCTATTGGTTTTAGTTTGACTCCTCAGCTAGGTTACTCAAACAATGAAAGACTACTTTTAATCTCTGAAGATGTTTATTTATCTTGAATTTTGATTTTCTAATCAATGAATACTTGTCTAAATTTAGTATGAAGTTCACACGTATCTTTTCTCTTTTTTGGATTACTTTGCCAATCAATAATGTTCTTCTTTTAGCAGTTATTGGTTATTTCTACTGATCTCTGCTGAGAGTTTATTTTCAGACACTTTCATACTATGCTTTGAAAATACTGGTTTCCAAGCTGTGAATTCACTGTATCTATGCAGAAAGGAGTGATTTGTTTCTTGTATGGCATGATGTTTTTATATCCTGTGAGAACCATCAATTCCACATTTGAATGATTCCTTCATGACATGGGCTGCTCTAACTAAAGAAAAGTGTGAATTAAAAATATATGTCCGATTAAGGCATACAATCTCTTAAGCAGTCAGGTAACAAACAAATCTTTCTGAATTCCAATTACTGTATTACATTATGTCAATACTTAGTGTCAAAGTATATTACAGAAAAAGGCTGGGCTCTTCTCAGAAAGGGCTTTGCAATAAAATGGGTGGCAAGAAACTGCATCTGTGTATACAGAAGCATAGGAAACAAAACAAAACAAAACAAAACAAAAAATAGTGCCTAATCCTAGGTGGCTGAAAAGTAATATCTAAGAGAATATGAAGAAAACCCACTATTTGTTTCCTAGGCCAGATAAGGAGCCCTGGCTTTCTCTGGCATAGCTGCAGCCTATATAATTATACCTCTTTCAATGCTAATTACTGTTTGTATATCCATAAAAAGAATGGTACAATGGTGACAGAGATGAAGAGCAGATCTCTTAAATAAACATGTAAAAAAAAAAAGCAAAGTAAGGAAAAATAATAAAAACAGGTCTACTGCTGTTAAGGCCACTGTTCTTGAAAAAAGTAAAACAGAGATCCTTAATATCCATAAGAGCCAGAATAATGTCTCTTTTTGATCCAACATTTTTCAAACCATGGAGCCCTTTTAGAATCTGTTGATGACTGCAGACTCTCATATATACACACTCATAAACTTTTGCTCACAATTTTAGGGGTTTATTCCATAGTCGTATTGAAAGCCCATAGATTTCAGGATAGGAATAACAATGTTGATTACTTATTTGGGCCCAGACACTTTCTATGCCCTATAAAGATAATGGCTTATTTAATCCTCACAATGACACTTTGAGATAGTTATTATTTTAATACCGATTTTACAGATGAGAAAACTAAAGGAAAGAAAAGTTACGTAAATAAATTGAGAAAACTCAGCCAGTAAGTGGCGAAGCTGGACTTTAAATCCAGGCCATATGATTCCAGAGCATACTCCAACAAGGATTGTAAACTGACTCCTGCAGAAACAAATAAACAAATACCTAGAATAAAGAAGCAGATGATAGAGTTTCAGAACTGATGAAACACATAGAAATTATCTTTTCCAAATTCTATTTTTTAAAGTTGAGGAAATTGTATTCCACATAATTAAATGATTAACAGAAGCCCATAGAGCAAGTTAGTGTTGGAGCCAGGGTTCAACTGGGAACATCCATCCAAAGCTCATGACAAAGCTACACTGATATTATTATTATTATTCTACAGGTGAGGAAACAGAGGCACACTGTTAATAAGTAGCAGAACTACCTTTTGAACCCAGATAGGCAGGTTCAAAGCTAAAACTACCATATTATTGTAATTCAGGAAAGCCATTCCTTTATAATTTGTTTAGTAGGCACTCAGAATGATCAAAGTAATCTTTAAATTGGAAAATTTGAATGTCTTCAATTTACAAACTTTGGAAATTCTGGAGATTCTACTTTACAATCATTTTAATGTTCTCTACTCAAAAACTAATGTTTCAGTGTGCTACAATTCATGAATTTTATATTCATATCAGAATACAAAATGATACACATACATATATGAACTTTATATACTATATATGTATGAAATTTATATATATGACATATGTATATGAACACAACCTGAATACATATGTATATATAGATAACCATTCAAACATTTTAAATTGGCTATAGAGGAAAGTAATTTGCCATTTGACTTAAAGTCTTTTGTAATGACTAGAATTTAAAATAAAATTTACAATTTATGAAGATGAAATAAAACTATACTTAAAATGCTGTTTTTAGAAACAGAAAATTCCCTTAAAACCTCAAAATCTATTGTTTGTTTTATAAAATAGGAATCCAAATGTTTTCTACAATGTCTAAATCTTTTGTAATTCTGTTATATTTTCCTCTACAAGTTCAATTCAGTGACACCTAGGAGCAAACAATAAGGCTAGTATGGGAGCTTTTAAAAGTTACTTAATTTGCATGCTAACCTAGATTCACATCTATTAAATGATTAGTCAATCAAGATATGGATAAAACTTATCTATTGGCAATGTGCACTGAGGGACGTGTTCTCAATGTAGTCCTGTCACCGATCTTAGAAAAGAAATAAATACTTTTTAAAATCCAGTGGCATGATAAACCTGAAAAAGAGAAGTCTTTCATTAAGAATCTTGGAAGAAGCAGTCGTTAACCACTTGTCATCAGTATTAGCAACTCAAGCTGAATAAAAATTGATTGTGTGACTCTGGACCTTCTTTGCTCTGCCACTTGGATAATCCATTAGCATTGGTACCTGATTAACTCTCAAAACTGTCTCCTCGTTTGATTAGCTCCCAGGATTTCTTTTGTATTCTCAGTAATAATTTTCCAAACCCTTTTCTAAAAGACTGACTCTAATGTTCTTTTACTGACTGCAAAATTTCCCCTGTCAGTGCTGAAAACATGTTTGGCCTTTATTCCTATTTATACTTTTTGGCTTGATCTTTCATAAACACTGGCTTAAGACTTCCATATTTGGTGAAGAGAGAATGAATGATTACTCCGAAACTTTATTTCTCTTTTAAGTGCTTTCAGTATTTGGCACAAGGTGGAAATGAGAAGGCTCAGTACTGACCATTGTTATTACAATAACCCACTGCATTTCCTTAAAACTTATTTTCTACTTAAATTGTTTTCTACATTGATTTCTGTCTGTGCTAATACTTGGCCATGTATAAGTAACACCTGCTTGTTTTTAATGTTTAAATTTTGAATGGTATGATAAGGAGAAAGACCAAGATTTAAAAGATAATATATTCTGAATGGGCAATTTTTGGAAAGCTTTTAATACTTTATTTAAAACCCATTCTTCAGCTTATTTTAAATTTAAATGATGGAATACAACCCTCTCTTTTTTAAATGGAGAGGTTATATACATTCCATTATTATTGAATTTTATTCTGTGGGCCACATTTACTATTTACCTGCTATATTAGTCAGCTTTATTATAGGCTAATGATCTGTAAAAAATAAATCCAAATCCCAATGACTTATAAGAACAAACATTTATTTCTTATTCACATGTCAGTTTCAATTTTGTGTTGAGTACAGGTCAGCTCTATGAGTCTCTCCTTTTAAGAACAGAGGCTACCTGAGGCGTGTACTTCCCCTGACAAAGGGAGGAAGGACCAAGAAAAGTGAAAACACTTTATGATTCTTAAGCCCCTAGCTGAGAATTGACACCCTCTCATATCTGAGTGTGTTCCATTGGTCAAGGCAAGTCACGTGACCAAGGCCACATCAGTAGGTGGGATGTATAATCCCCCCATGGTGAACCATGGCAAGTGGAAAGAAGGAAGGAAAAAAATGATGAGCAAATAATGTAAACTACCAACTTGTTCAAGAAGTTTTAATGCAATTAAATGTATAGTCAGGAATAATAATACTAATCTCTATTGACACTTTGTACTAAGTCCTTGCTTCAGACTACTTTTGATGCTTTACAGGATACCTCATCAAAACAAAACTAATAATTTCTTTACCACGATTGTTTCCTCTTTTCAGATTGGAAATCTTGGGTTTGGTGTGGCTTATGAGTCTTTTCTTTCTTTGTTTTTTTTTTTTTTTTTTTTTTTTTTTTTTTTTTTTTTGAGATGGAGTCTTGCACTCTTGTCGGGGCTGGAGTGCAGTGGCTTGATCTTGGCTCGCTGCAACCTCCATCCCCCAGGTTCAAGTGATTCTCCTGCCTCAGCCTTCCGAGTAGCTGGGATTACAGGTGTCCACCACCACACCTGGCTAATTTTTTGTATTTTTAGTAAAGACAGAGTTTCACTACATTGACCAGGCTGGTCTCGAACTCCTGACCTCATGCTCCATCCACCTGAGCCTCCCAAAGTGCTGGGATTATAGACATGAGACACTGCACCCAGCCTATGAGCCTTTTCTAACACTGCATAGCTAGTGCATGATCAAGCCAAGAAATGTGGGCCCAAATTCCACGTACAGAGAGCAGACAATAATGATGCTCCTGTGGGGCATTCTGGGTTACATATCCCATGCAACCATTGAGGAGCCCTAGAGAATATGCTTAGCAATTGTTCCATTGTTTTTTTTTGTTTGTTCGTTTTGTTTTGTTTTTAATCCATAGATTTCTGTCCCTCATGTATTGAGGGTTGCCCCTGGGAGAACTAAATCTCTATCACTTCTGGACTGCCCTGCAAATGGGCTTACCAAACCCTCCTAAACTGAAGAAAGCCTTCATGCAAAGAAGCAGAGAGATGTGGATGCTTGTGGTGAGGAATCTTCAGCATCCACAGAATCTCTTCACTATAGTTATAGGTGAACTCAGTGTTGGCTCAGTGAAATAAGGCATGAGACATTATCCTCATCTTCTATGCCATTTTATTAACCTTTACTCCATAGTGTAAGTTGAGTAAATACATCTCGTGATTTAAATATCCCCTTATAATCCGGGCCCTGTGTTTGACCATTTGTCTGTTTCTAAAGCATCTCATTAACAATATATTTGGAAATGGCTGTTGTGTGTTGTGCACATTTGGCTGATTGCTTTCCTTTTGGTTTACAAAGAAGTATTTTCCAACCCATAAAAATAGATAAATATACACCACAGAGCAATGTATTTTTTAAAAATTTTCAGGGGAGAATTTGAATCTTTTAAAAGTAAAATTGAGTAGGCGGTTGTATGGAAACGGGCATCTAGTTAGCAGTTCTGCTACAATATCCAAGTATTTAATTTCACCTCTAAATTACACTGGAGACCTTGACCTTATTTTGATTTATTCTGTCATAATTAGTCTATGGTTATTATTTTAACAAAAATAAGTGATCTTTCTCACAAACACTACCGAAGCATATTTCAAGTCTGCATACTAATTAATAGTAACTTATTTTTACTGCTAACAAGTCTACACCCACATATTCATGTTTAAACAAGATGAGATATTTGAAATCACTTTATAAGTTATAATGCACCACAGAAACATCCATTATTTCCATTATTACTAAAAACTCATTTCATTCTTTTGGGCATGAGGAGGTGTAATTTATGTGAATATCATTTCTTGTTTTGTTTTTATCTTTCAAATCAAGAAGACTTGAATTTTTTACATATTTATAAATACTATAAAAATCTTATTAACATGGCTGCCACATAGAAATCGTGTCTATTTTATGAAATAATGTGATGTATACAGAAGACCCATAGGAAGTTGTAATATATTTAGAAGTAAAGATTTATAGGTTTTGTCCATTTTTTCCTCTGTTTCTCAGTATTAATATGTGTCATACATGTGTCACATTTAGTCTTCACAATTCAGTATCTCTATTACTATTACCATGAAACAAATAGAGACAATGAGACACAGAGAGGTTAAGTAACTTACTCAAGAACACAGAGATAATGAATGTGAAACTGGAGTTGGAACTCAGGTTATTTGACTCTGAAATGAGTGTATGTAACCACTGGCCTGCATCGTATCTAATACGTGCAATTTTAAGAGAATAAGAATGAACTATTTGCGCAATCTACATGGCACTGTTTTTCCAACTGAGGCCACTTAACACCTTTTCATATACTCTTGGAGTTCTGATCATTCTTCCATTCTAATACATTTCTTCTATCTCATTGTTATTATGTCCTACTTCATGCAACTTCGATTAATTCTTCACAAATATATTTCTACAATTCTTGTGCTATGTTTCCAGTATATAGAGCATTGCAATTTTTATGAATATACAATTATGCAATTATGTTAGGTTCTCAGCATAACTCCAATTTGCTAATGGAGCATAAATTCTATGATTAAGTGGCAGGGAATGGGAGAGAACTTTTATTCAATATGAGCTGACATAGCTTTCCAAATTGGTTTCTGGGTCCAACAACTCCCTACAATAAAAAAGCAATTGACCTACCTGAGAAAGAAGTGGCATTTGCAGTGGAGGCAAAGGGACAGACAGGTCATCCATAGCATTTTACATTGTGTTAGAAGCCATGACAGTCACGAAAGATGAACTAAAGGGCAATTATATCATATTACAGAGTGAAATTCACCTAGAGAAATAAAGGCAGATTGTTTGCAAGAAATATTCTTTCTCTTAATTTTTTATTCATTGTAGTGATGAAAATAACTAGCAATACTTCAGTTCCAAGGCCAAATTTTTGGGGGAAGTCATTAAAAATTAGTTTTATGTCTAATTGGTGCTCAATGGATAATTTAGGAAATGAATTGGTGACAGAAGGTCTATAATTAACAGAGTAGTTTGAGCAGTATGATGAAGTGCAGTGGGAAAGCATTGGTCTAGGACTTAGTAGATCTGAGATTTAATTACAGTATTGAATAGTCATTTGATTTATTCAACAAACCCTTGCTAAGTACCTATTTCTGCTTCAGTACACCATGTTTGGTGCCAGGAGTTGCAAAGACATAATAATTCTCCCATCTAAATGTGGTCACATTTAGGAGGTAATGAGTGGGATTTGGGCTGCATTATTGGAAGACAATAAACTAATTTTCTGTTTATGTGTGTATGTGTGTGTAAACAAGATGAGATGTTTGAAATCACTTTATAAATTATAATGCACACACAATTAAAGTATCTGTGTGTCCATACACATACAATTATTTATGTGTGTAACACACACATATATACGTACATATATGCATAATTAGAAAAGAGTCTACACATATGTTTATATCAGAAGCATTTATTGATAACTTATGCCAGGGAAATAAGTGTGACTGTGAAAACCCTGACATTCGAACTAGATCTTAATAGTGAGTGTCCTCATTCTAGGGACTGCATGAACAAAGGACTAAAGCAAGAAAGCATATGATTTTTTTATGGAGAAATTTGGCTTGTGTGACTAGGGCAGACCTGGTAGATGTATATAAGGTATGGGATATGGGTGACTGCCAACAGGCCTACTCCTTAATATGTTTAGAGGAGTACGCTGGAGTCAAATTGTGAAGGCCCTTATATGCCATTCTGAATAATCTAGCCTGTAACCTCATCAAGGAAGCTCTGGATTTTTCAAGTTAGTTCTCTTAGTATATGATTGTAACAGAACTGTAGTTTCTCCATCAGGGAACTTAGCTTTATCATTGATTATCCATGATCCAACTCCCCTAACTCCACATATAATTAATAATTAGTACTTATAATACTACCTAGTGAATATATCTCGAATGCACCTACTTCTTTTCCAGCCCCACTGCCATTCATTAATGCAAGCCATGCTCATTTCTCATGTGGATTGTAAGTATAATCAGCTCATCTGTCTTCTTATTTACAGTTTATCCCCAAATATTCTCTACACTGTGAAATTTATTTCTAAGAGCCAAGCCTAACATTGCTGTTTCCCTACTTAAAATTCCGCTTTGATTTCAAACTGCCCTCTGGCTATATTTTCAGGCTCTTCATGAATAGGTTGATGATAATTTCACTTTTTCTAGGGTCATCTCTGCCACTTTTATCCTCCTCCACCATCTCTAGGTCTGAGAAAGGACCATACTCTTTCTCTCACATCCTGACAGTTTCACCTGCTCTTTTCATTTTCTGGAGTTCTCTTTTTCTACCACTTGTCTCTCTACTCTTAATTAACTTTCAAAACTCAGCTGAGATGTCACTTCATCGAGGAAGCTCTAGATTTTTCAAGTTAGTTTCCTTAATGTATTATTGTAACAGGACTCTGTAGTTTCTTCATCAGGCAACTTATCTGTATATTTGTATCAACCTATCCTTTTTTGTGTGTCTGCTTCTCTCACTAAGCTAGAAGGAAAAAAAGGTAGAGACACTGTCTTTCTCACAGTTGTTTTCCTACCACCTAGTAGATGTCAAGTACACATTTGTCACTTAATAGCCTTAAATATGAAATGTAATTTATTAGTTTCCTATTGCTGCTATAAAATTACCACAAATTCAGTGGCTTAAAATTATATACATTTATTCTCAGACAGTTCTGCAGGTCAGAAATCCAAAATGGACCTTACTAGGCTCAGGGGAGAGTCTGTCTCCTTACCTTTTCCATTTTCTAGAGAATCCCCATGTTATTTGGCTCATGGCCTTCTTCCTACATCTTCAAAACCAGCCACCTTGGACCAAGTCCTTCTCATACTGCTTTCTAATTCTCCCCTTATGCCAACCTTTCTCCCTTATAAGGACCCTTGTGATTACATCCTGCCCACCCAGATAATCTGGGATAATCTCCCTATCAAAAGTTAGCTAACTAGAAAGTCTAATTCTATCTGCAATAATTCCACTTTGCCATGTAACATAATTTATTCACAGATGTCAGGGATTAGCACGTGGCCATTTTTGAGGAGACATTATTCTGCCTACCACAGGTTAATATAATTAATATCTGCAGAGGAGAAAAATGAGAAGAGGACTAAAAAGTAAATCTGGTCTTCATTAACTTAAAACACCTAACACATTCTATGCTAAGTGCTGGGATTACAGCTCTGATCCAGACAGTCACTCTCTTGAAAATGAGAAAGGATGTAGGTGATGTTATTAAGAACAACTTTTGTAGGATGATGAGCAGTGAAGACTGCATTACATTGATTGTAGAGTGAATGGGAAATAAGGAAATATCTTCGACATGAACAGTTGTTCTGTTCTTTGTGCAGAAGTTTAATTATTTTAGACCTCCTCATTATAAGCTGACCACTAATGTCACCTCAGGCCGTAGAAAAATCCCATAATGAAAGACTATTACTCAGATTTAACAGAAAGCATTTTTGATACCATTTTCCATTGCAGCCTCCTCCACTCTGCATTGCAATTTTGTAATATTAATGGCACAGTAAATCCATTTTCTAAATATGTACTAAATGTGTTGCCTTCCTTTATAATGCTCTAAAGTATCACACAACCTTATCTAACGTTTATCATTAATCTTCCATATTTTTCATTTTCTTTTTTCTCATGTTTGGTGGAAGCAGAGAATAGACTGAACTTAATTGCCCTCCCATATTACTTCATAGTTCTTTCTTTAAGTGAAATTAACTTATCCCATTGCATTTCTTCACTACATGTATTTCTAAACTGGTATCAACTTTAATATTCCCTTCTCCTTTTAAAGATACATTTTCTGTGTCACATTAGGGATGAAGATATTCAATTAACATATTAGCTAGCCCCCAAGGAAATATCATTTAAAAAGGGTTTTTCTAGGCCGAGTGTGTTGGCTCATGCCTGTAGTCCTAGCACTTTGGGAGGCTGAGGCAGAAGGATTGATGGAGGCCAGGAGTTTGAGACCAGCCTGGGCAACATAGGGAGACCCCATCTTTACAAAAGAAAAAAATAAATAAAAATTAGACAGATGTGGTGATGTGTGCCTGTAGTCCTAACTACTGAGGAGACAGAGCTGAGAGAATTGCTTGAGCCCAGGAATCTGAAGTTACAGTGAGCTATGATGGTTCCAATGCACTCCAGCCTGGGGGACAGAGTGAGACCTTGTGTCAAAAAAAATTTATTTTCTTGCACGGAATATGGTTAATTGCTTTATGTAATGGGAATAATTATTAGTGTTTATAGAACTATTTTTCTGTTTTTTCCCCCCAGTTTTTAAATGCTTTCACTTACATTGTCTTATCTGATAGCAGAGAAGAGGTCTTGTGGAGGCTCTCCAGCATCTCACTCCCAACTCTCAATGCAATTTAATTTCATGCCACTCCGTTTCTCACATTTTAGAGGGCAACAAAACAGAATTGCATAGTGAATGAGCATGTACTTTCAGTTTCTTATCGCTCTGTCCTTGTCTTACTGTCTGCTTAGTGAGATTCATCTTTATCCTCCTCCTACCTTTATTCCTTCTTTACTTTCTATCATTCTTCTAAACTCAACCTACCCATTACCTTCTCCAAAATATCTTTTCTCCATGTGGCTACTTATTCCTTTCTCTGTGCTCCTATAATATCCTTTAAATTTATATATATTTTTGTTTATGCAAAATGTTTCATATTTATCTATGATGTGTCTGTTATCTACTAGGCTAAGAGCTCTCCCAGAGTGAATCTTGTTTATATTTTCAGTAACTAGTGCAATGACCACAACATAGTAAGCATTCTGTAAATAATTATTCTATAAATTATTGCATAAGTAAATGATCTCATTATATCTTGTCAATAGATCTGTGAGTTAAAAAGCAATGAATATTCTCATTTCACAGTTAAAGAGGCTGAGGCTTGGCAATTTTAAGGCCACAATTCTCATAAGTCCTGCAAAGTGACTGGAAGCCCGTTCCACAGATTTAATGTTCTCTCAGTTTGCCCAATATCATTCTTCTGCAGCAGCTTGCTCTTGTGAATCATGAATAGTGCAGTTTAATATATCCCACATTTATACTCCTGAGGGACTAAGGAATATAAAAGTTATTAACAAGGTAAAAGTTCATTGTACTAATCTTAAAAAATATGAAAGGCCACATATACTGAATAAAAATAACTTTATTAGAAGGGGTTAAAGATTTCTGAGAGGAAATACAATTTTTATGTCATGTTAGAAAGCTAATTTTATATGGGTTTTTCCCATAGAGAGAATAAAATAAAACATTGGTCAGTTTTTGCAATTTATGAAGTAGTAGTTCTTCACTTCTTGATATCTCCAGGGAACTGTTTTCAAGTAAATTTTCCTAAGAGATATTTTCTTCTTTGCCTTTCATATTAATATGCACATGCATATTTTTATTAGTAAAATAAAATCAGTTATAAACAAACCCTAAAGGAAATGAAATAGAATATGTGCTACTTGAAATGACTAAACAGGAGTACATAATCATTTTGTAATAAAACAGCTATCACTTTATTCTTTTCTCACTTGCTTTGTTGCTGATTGCACATTAATATTCTATAGTTTTACTATAGACTATGTGACTACAGAAATACACATCATGTTAACGTATTAAAATAGTTTCTAGAACAATTTATATATGTATGATGTGTATGTATAGTGGCTTTAGGTTAACTAAGGGTATACAACTTAAAATAGTCAACTTTTAAGCACTATGACAAATAGCAATAAAAATATATCAAGTCAAGTAAGTAAGTATAACATTTTAGCATAATAAAATAAAACTTAAAAGGCACATGACTACTTGGGAAAATGCGTTCATTCATTGACTAAAAGTAAGTAGCTTAATTTACAATGGTGATTGTTAACTTGGATTTTATGGTAATAGGAGTTTTCTGCAGGGAGGTCAGTGAACTGTATGAAACTATATGCAAATATATATGTGTAGACATTTTTCTGTAGAGAAGGTTCATTATTTTCATCAGATAGTCAAATGGAGCCCATGACTTGAAATGTTGAAGAATTACCAACATATAATTATCTCATTCCAATTAATTTTAAATATTAAATGCTCAATAGATACATGAGCAAGGATATAAACAAGTATTTTGACAAAAGTAGAAACATGCAGAATAAATAAATGCATGAAACATGTTCTACTTCATTAGTAATCAAATTAATTATAATTAAAGCAAACATCAAATATCTCCTTACATCTAAACAAAGCAGCAATACCTCAAAAGACTAAAGCAACAAAACTCCTATCAATGACATACCTGCTGATGAGATTATAATTCCCAATGTCATTCTTTCTGGTACCTGTAGAAGTGGGTATGATCACTTGGAAAGCATTATAAAGATATTTAGCAAAAGTCATAAAGGTTTTCATAATGTTGAACTGATAATTTATTCTAAGACAATTATAAAAACAAAAAAGAAGTGAGTGCATGAACATGTTTATTGTGATTAATCTCTAATAGCAAACAAAAGGAAAGAGCAGCGTGTATGATATCTATGATAAAATGAGTGAAAAAGAAAGAATATTATTTTGGTTACATGAAATATATATTTATGGGGAATTTAAAAGTGTGGACATAACAATTTTGATTGATTTTTGGATGTTAAAATATTTCCATAATGATATATAAGACGAAAATGGAAATACCAAATATCAATTAGTAAATGTGAGAGCATTATTATTTGAAGTATCAACAACCATATCATCCAGTATCATAAGGAAGGTTCATTATTCAGTTCTAGATTAGTTCATACAGACATATAAGTTATGCATTGAAAAATTCCAGGACGCTATTCACATAGGTTACAACATACACGGAACCTCCTTGAGTTGCTCAAAATAGAAGCTCTGATTTCATGGTTATTTTGCATTTGTGTTAATATGTTCACCTTTTGTGACTCTGATTATCTTATGGTATTCTGTATTGTTAATTATGCAATTATAATGTAAATGATACATATCTGGTCAATGTGAAAAGCCATGAACTTTGATTCAGAAAATCTATATCGAGTTCATTTCTGTCACTTAATAGCTTTATTCCTTCTCAACTTGTGTTTATATATAAAGTAGTAAATTACATACAGATTGAGATGACATAATTAAAACAACTTTATGAATAGTAAGACACTAAGGATTGTTATACATTTTATTATAATAATACAATTAATTATATTAATAATTATTATGTTGAACAAAATATATGCTACTATGCCAAAATAAAACAATAATTCATTGAAGACATATTTTTCTTGTATTAAAGACACAGAGGTAAGAGAGGACAGCCAGCGAAGATGTTTATATGTTGAAGCTCACATTTAGTGTTATTTACACAGTAGATACGTAACATTTTGCACATAATGTCAAGGTTTTCGTGCTGCCTTCGATGCTTACCTAAAAAATGCTCCTTGTTCATATAACTGAAAAGAATAAACATGTTGTTCTACTCCGTATTTTTCACTTAAAAGCCTCTAGATTAAATCACTTCAAAAGACCTCATATGAGCTTTTGGCAGAGGGTTTGGGGTATGTTTCAAAGACATCTGAATGTATGCTTTCAACTGACTCATTTACTCTCTGCTTTCTGACAGAAGATATGCATGCACATGTAGGAAAAATAAGTGGAATTGCAAATAAGGTCATTTGCTTTTAGGAATATATGTATATACTATTGATACATAGATGTATTGACCAAACTTCCTCCAGAAAGTCAATGAAGATGGTTTAATTTTGACCATTTTGAAATGTTCCATTTCTTTTTAAAATTATTTTGCAAGGGTTAGTATTAATTTTATGAAAGTAAAGATTTGAAGGAAGCTAGAATAGGTTTGAAAACTATTACTATCTGTTTTTATTTATTCACCCTTGTCAACAAAGGAAATACTTCCATATTGTAGCTAAGATTAATTATATACCACATGCATAATGTTGATATTGACCATACATATAGAAGCTTCTGGGAATAACACAATTAAATAATAAAAATGTATTTGTAATGCTAAATAAAATTTCTCACTTAAGATGACAGTTTGAAATTTATGTATTCAATGTTATTTCTCATATTGATTAAAGGAATCTACTTATAGATTAATATTGTGATTTAAAGATAAACAGGTATTTTTAGTGCATGCATATATTTGTTATGAGAAAGTGATTCCTTATCATGTTTTTAAGAGAGGCAATGGAGATTTACTACTGAAAAAAATATGAGAGCAAACATGATTACTTTGTAAAGGACATTTCAAGAACAGTTCTTTTGATCCAAGTAAATAAAATATAAAATGTATCAATTTTAAATATCTCTCAGATACATTCATTTACTGAACATTAACTAATATGATTATATTTACAATAATTAAAAAATAGTCTTTGGCTTGGAGAAAAACATTTTAATATATCAAGATTGATGATTTTTCTGTCCATTTGACTTAATACTAATTTCCAGTTTAGGGACAGAAAGATCATTTGTAGAAACATGAATTCTGTGAAGCTGTTTTTTAATAATTTTTCTCCCTAATCCCTTAGTATAAATCCTTGGGGTTTTTTTCTTTGAGTATTTATATGTAGGCCATGAAGAGTATCATTTGCATTTTTATTTGAAATTTTCTGACTTTTAGATGAAAAGAGGTCCTAAAAATTATAGAGTTGTAGAGTCTCCCCTCCCTTAAAGCATTCACGTATTTGTCAAATTTATTTTCTGAGCTCTTAATTTGTTCAGACAGTGTGCTAAGCTCTGGAAGCAAAGATAACTAAACCATGCTCCTGCTCATCAGGAAACCTCTTCCATAGTGAGAGCAGGCCCATGTTAGAGAATGTAGATGCTGCAAAGGAAGAAATAATCACTTCTACATGGTCGGGTGGATAGCATGAGGAAAGCCTCCAAAACAGTTTTTCAGAGTAAATGACAGCTGCGAGTTTCTTTTAATGATACTGGAGTATCTATTCATAACTGGGGAATAATACTATTATTCAGATGAGACTTTTTTTCTCTAGTCATACAGTATTTGAATGACTATGGGTTTGGTCATATTAATTATTTTTCAGATACTACAAATCTGAGACAGGATCTCACTCTGTTGCCCAGGCTGGAGTGCAGTGCTATGATCTCGGCTCACTGCAACCTCCACCTCCTGGATTCAAATGATTCTCCTGCCTCAGCTTCCCAAGTAGCTGGGATTACAGGCGCATGCCACCATGCCTGGCTAATTTTTGTATTTTCCGTAGAGATGGGGTTTCGCCATGTTGGCCTGACTGATCTCAAACTACTGGCCTCAAGTGATCCGTCCTCATCGGCCTCCCAAACTGTTGGGATTACAGGTGTGAGCCACCGCACCTGGCCATTTTTCAGATATAATTTTAATTTGGATATCCCAAACCAGCATCATTCATGTTTAATTCCATTTATCAATGAATGTAATACTAAAGGTAAAATAACATTAACACATAATAATGGAAAGTTACTTTCGTTGTAAAATAAGAATTATATTTAAAGTTGCTTCCTAACTTTTATTTTTTTATTTTGCATTTTAGATGAAAGAGAAGATGTTCAAAAGAAAACATTCACAAAATGGGTAAATGCACAATTTTCTAAGGTAAGAATGGTTTGTTACTTTACTTTTAAGATCTAAGTTGTGAAATTTTCAAAATGGACTATATACCTGTGTATCTTAAAAATCCGTGTTAGTTTTCTCATACTGTCATTTTATTTTAGCTGTCCAAATCTGGGAATATTATGTTCACTCTTATTTAAGGAGTAAGCAGCAGAAGATATGGCAAAGTTACACGATTTAATCATATAAAATGTGTGTCTTGGATTCTTCTTGACAATGTGAGTTTCTTTAATGACATGAGTCATCAGAGGTTATAGCGGCAACCTTCCATCAAGTAGCTAGAATATGTCACATAGTAGAAGAAGATATGAGGGATTTTTGTTGTGAAAATTATTTTTTTGTCCCTCTTCGTCTTTACCAAGTTCAAGAAAAACAATATAATTGCTTTGGGTGTATTAAGCCACTATAATTTAGAGCATATTTCAAATAATTAAAGACAATAAGTTCATCTTGTTTTTCTGCAGTCATCGATCCATACTCTTAATATTTACTCATTTTGCAAATACAACTCAATTTCTAATCAATAGCACAACTCTAGATGATTATAGGTGAACACAGAGCAAGATATTCTTACCCTGAAAAGTAGTATTAGGAATACAATATATGGAGGTTTATTGGTATGTCAAGGTTTAAAAGACTTGCATTTTAATTATTATTCTCGATTTGGGTAAATCAATCAAATGTTTGGTGAGTTAGTTTTCTTATGTTTCCATCATGAATGGTTATATATGTATATTTTGATTGCTTAATTGAAACATCAAATCTAGATAATGGAAAAATAAAGCTAATAAAATATGGCCCTTACAGCCAAGGCTTTAAGAGTGGCATAGTTTTGATAATGGATATTTTGTTTCTTATTGTAATGATTTAAAGAGTCACTAAAAGTGAAAATTTCTAGTAAAATGCCCGATACTCTTAATAGGTATGAATTACTCCCTCTATGGGTCTGATTTTGTAAAAATCATGATAATGGACCCAAAACAATCCACTAGGAGATCCAATCTCAAAAGTTCTCCCTTTCCTATGACATACGTTTTTAGAATATTGTCTATTCTTTGTGGTGTTTGGTAGCAGAATGTTGCCATGTACTGTTTAATATAACTTACTGAATTTTAACTAATAAAAGTTCATTTTATTTCCTTGCTGAATTAATAATAAATTTCTATTATAGACATAAAGTGAAACATATATTTTAAAAATGTTTTTTAAATCCTCAACTTTTTAAGCTAAATGAAATAAAATATAACAACACAAATCAAGAAGAATAAATTTAAAATAAACCCAGGATATTTAGGATAGGTATTCATAATTCTCAGAATATTTATAAGATGGGTATATATGGTTTGATTGCTGTATATACTGGCATCATTTACATTTTTAAGTTTTGGAATTCTGAAGCAGACGAGATATATTTTCAAACAAACATACAGACAAATCAGAATTGTGAAGAGATTTTCTGAAATAATAAATGTGACAATACTGTGAATCTTTGAATTGAATCAGAGTAATTTTTAAAAGGTGTGTAAAGATGACAAGTACTGTGTATCCTCATTCCCACAAATTGAAATAGATCTTCACTCTGTGCATTAACCTTTTCCATTATCATTTATCACAACTCACCTGTTAATATACAAACCAAAGCTTGATATCAAGTCCATCCTCTATTTATATATTGTTAGCACTGCCTTAGAGCAATTTGGTATATTTTTTTCTGTCCTTATGAATGCCCGTATCTTAAAACTGTAAAATATTCACATATATGAGTACATTTACTGTTTTCTTCCCAAATATTTGCATCCTCTAATTCAACTCACACTTTTCAGTTATATTGCAAATGTTCTCCCTAAGTCTGTTATAATTGATCAAAAGAGTCACCATTCTTTCAAGTACAGAAATTCTATTATCAAGCATATCCTAAGTGTCAGGAATAGAAATAAAAGTTTACAAAGACAGAGGAGAAAACTTATTTAAAGGTAAAATGCGTATATACAAGTGCACTAACTTCTAATTTTGAGAACTTGGAAAGAATCTTTTTCCTCTTACTCTTTTCTGTCAAAACTTCGGCAAGTGACTACATTGTTTTAGACACTTTTGAAGAAGATGGGAATTTAGAGGAAGCTTGTTGATTCAGTTTAAATCACTTGGTGATACCAAAAGATAAACATAATCGTGATATATATCATCATTTGGCAATTTATTGCATCGCTGCATATGCCTTTCAGCAGAATTCTAGCCCTGTAGGATACACAAATTAGTTGAAGTGGAATCTCCTGATCTCATGGAGCCTGCACAGTTATTTGGGAGTTTTTGGTTAATTTCTAAATGGAGTAGAACTGAGTGGGCACAGTGTGGGTGGTCTGAGAAAGCAGTAATCTGAGCTAGAGGGAATCTGGTAACCTTTATGAAGAAAGCTCTAAAATGTGAGCCTATCAAAGGCAGGAATGTATATATTCTATATAATCTCAATGTTTATTACTAGTGTACTACATAAATAGAATAAAGACACTAGGTCAGTAGTACAAATCATTAAATCTATGCTAAATTTAGAAATAGAAGAAAAACTGAGTGGAAAAATTGTGCTGAAGAAGACTTTAAAAAGAGAAAAAAGGCAATGAAAAATTACCTGCCTGTGTGGTAAATTAGACACAGGCACAGACACATTCATATAACCAAAGAAATGCCTCACTAATAAACCTAACTCATATTCATTTTTATAGTCATATTAATGTCTGTCTGTGTCTAATTTACCACACAGACAGATGATAATTTTTCATTGCCTTTTATATACACATTTATATAATATTTGTAACTTATAGAGAGACAACAAAATATTTCCTTGTTATTTTGTAAAGCTACGGAAGGGATATTTTAAGGAAATAAATGTGATTAAATCCTTGTTGTTGTGGCGTCATTTGAAGCCAAATGCGTCTACTCTAACTGATTTTTCACTTTCCCAGTACCATTTTAAAAATAAGCCCTCTCTTTTTAAAATAAGTCTTCTATTAACCTTCAATTCCAAAAAATTCTACTAGAATGTGATTTGTCACATCTATTATATAGAGATAACTGAACAATATTTATCTCCACATAAACACAAAGCCATTTCTAGATAAGATTAATTCAGGGTATATATTCTTTCCAAACACAAAGCCATTTCTAGATAAGATTAACTCAGGGTATATATTCTTTCCATGTAATTTATTGATATGTTATAATCCTTTAAAAAGCCTAGTGTATACTCTATGGCAAATATAATTTGCATTATAAAAATCATGCTCATCCATGCAGGCGTATTAAAGGAAAGTACAGTTTTGAAATCATGACCAAAAATAATTTTGCCATAAAATGTGCTTGATGTTTGTATTTGAGAAAATTTTTATGGAAAAAATGTTTACTACTAGATCAATTGAGAGAGATAAACTATCTCCCAGTGAGTGATATGATGGTTTTGATCCTATACTGAATTTAGTGATCATCATTATTTCCATACTTCACTCTTCTGTCTGACTTTTTCCCAACATAGTATGCATATTTGACTTAAATGAAGTAGAAATGTATAATTAGTTTTGTTTAATGTCTTCACAAAAACCCATGATATGATGATAGTGTTCCTGGACCAAACTGACGGTTGGGCTGCTTATTCTTGTGGCCCAATAAGGAGATGCAGGTGAACTGGGAAAGGAGGGAGTTTTTATTTCTGTAACTGGTTACAGGGAGAAGGCCTGGAAATTATCCCCAGACCAACTCAAAATTGCAAAGTTTTCCAGAGCTTATGTATCTTCTACACTATATGTCTACATGTAAGTGTGCATTCGTCTAAAAATATAAGTGATTTACTTCTTCTAATCTATAACTAAGATCTGATTCCTGAAGACCTTCCTCTGGAGACTCAGTAAATGTACTTAATCTAAATGGGTCCAGGTGCTGGGATGATTACCCTTATCTTACCTCCTGATAAATCATGGAGTTTGGGGGAGTTCCTTCAGAACCCAGTAAACTTATTTGTGGAAGCCTGGGGAGTCTCTTCAGACCCCCAATAAAACTTTGTTAATCCTAAAAGGGTCCTGTTAAGAATTCCTTCATTATCTTGTCATGCTTCAAGGCCCAGGAAAGGCTTGGGCAAAACTCTTGGTGGACTTTTGTTACCTTCCAGCCTTTGTATAAGAGTGCTGGCTCTATCAGCTTTTAATGTTTAACTTTACCACCCAGTCAGTGCTGAAACAGTTGTTATGGAGGCCTGCGTTAGTGAGACCTGGCCTGCCACAATAGTTCATTTACCTCTTCATTGCCGCAACGTATATGTCCACATTAAAAAGCCAGGACTTGCCCTCTTTGAACAGCATTATGTGATAAATAAATTGATATGACATACTTTTTGCAAGATTTATTTTTAATTTACCTTTTAGCCAGCATGATAAGCATGATGTAGTATAAATTAACACTAAACTTGTGAGTCAGTAAAGCAGGCTTTCTGTTTTTAACCTTTAAGTTCAGGGGTACATGTGCAGGTTTGTTACATAGGTAAACTTGTGTCATGGGGGTTGGTTGTACAGATTATTTCATCACCCAGATATTAAGCCTAGGACCCATTAATTACTTTTCCTGATCCTCTCCCTCCTCCCACCTTCCACCCTCCACCCTCCAATAAGCCCCAGTGTGCGTTATTCCCCTCTGTGTGTCCATGTGTTCTCATCATTTAGCTCCCACCTATAAGAATGTGCAGTACTTGGTTTTCTGTTCCTGCATCAGTTTGCTAAGGATAATGGCATCCAACTCCATCCATGTCCCTGCAAAGAATATGATCTCATTCTTTCTTATGGCTGCATAGTATTCCATGGTGTATATGTACCACATTTTCTTGATCCAGTCTATCATTGATGGGCATTTGGATTGATTTCTACGTCTTTGCTATTGTAAATAGTGCTGCAATGAACACATGTATGCACATGTCTTTATAATAGAATGATTTATATTTCTCTGGGTATATGCCCAATAATGGGATTGCTGGGTTGAATGGTAGTTCTGTTTTTAGCTCTTTGAGGAATCACTACACTGACTTCCACAATGGTTTAACTAATTTACTCTCCCACCAACAGTGTATAAGTATTCCATTTTCTCCACAACCCCACCAACACATTATTTTTTGATGAAGCAGGCTTCTTGACACCACTCTCTACCTTAGAAGAAAACGTTATATCCATACTTTAATTTATTTGAAAAGAAAGGTAAATATAAAATTGAAATTCTCTGAGTCTTATTTTTCTTATATGTTCATGCCTACTTGTAACAAAATATATATTAAAAGGGCATTATAAATAGTAAATCATATGAACAAAAAATAGTCCCATTTTTGTCATTATGTAACATATTTTCTGAATTGAATTAAAAAATGCATATATTTATGAATATTTTTCTGCTGAATCTCTCCTTCTTATTTACTTCTATTATTTTCCATGCTCTCATCTGGTCTTCTTGAGAACATGTCATTTTAGTTGTAATCATTGTGTTCCTAACTCCATAATTTCATGATGTTATTGAAACACACATGAATTTTAATTCTGCAACCTAGTTTGTAATAAACCATATTTCCTTGTTTCTCTACATTGGATGAATCTGTTCCTACAGCAACTAGTAACCCCAAAAATCTGACTGGTGAGAAATTCAATCTCCATAACATTTTGCATTCTTCTGCTTCTTCCTACTTCCATTCTGAATGGCCAGGTAGAGTCCAGAATACTGTAAGTGTCCTGGTTTTCAGTGCATTTTGGTCATAGCTGATATGCTTAATAGCCAAGTAAACATGATTACGTAAAGGACAGCTTGTCCACAATGCCATGCCTTGTTTCAACACAGAAGAGCATTTATTCATGTGTTATTATCCTACTACACTCTGTATGCCAATTCATGTCCTCAACACGTACACACAAACACACACACACAAGTACACATGCACACACACACATATACATGCACCCAGTAAGCATGTTATATATTTAAAATGAGCTTAGACTTTTTTTAATAAAAGGATGATACTGGGACAAAGTGGCAAAACATTATTTCAGTGAAGGAGGTAGCAATATATATGTACCTTTCCATAGTGTAAGTTAATTCTAAATTTGTATATAACTAACACATTTATATATAACTATTGTACAACGTGCCTGCTTTAACAGAAGTAATCGAGAAGAGCTATTGTGCCTTGGAAGGTTTTACATAGATCTAAAATTACTCCTGTGCCCCTGGCTTCCTGTTTCTTTTTTATCTGATAATAGGAAGAATTAAATCATTAGAGAAGATGACGTACAGTGAACTATGTCTCTGGATGCTGATGAGTAGCCTGTACAAGACTTTGGTAACAATTGAATTATTTAGTGCAATTATTTTGGAGAGATGAATATTGATACAGGAAATTTATAGAAATCCTCGTTTCAGAAATAGTGAGGATTGGGAACTTTTTGTTTATGTATACCATCATGTTAAGAATCCTACTGAAAATTATATGTATGTGGTTAGTTGCTCCAATAATCATATGAGTCAAGTATTCAAGATGAGTAAAATGTGAATGTAGGTGACTTGCTCACAGTAAATGGAAGAGATGAAGCTAGAACCCAAGAAAATGGACTCTAAAACTCATGATATTTCCATACCTATTATTGTTGGGACAGCAATCCCACCTACCCAGTGATGCATTTTTGGGACACATCATAAAATTGGTAAGTCCTATGAGAAGCAGGCAGCGGGGCTGGAGACAGTGAAGACTCAATAATAGGCGGTATTAAATGCTTGCTTACTAACAGAGGCTTTAATCCACCTTTGAATGTTTACTAACCCCAAAATGCAACCCTTGTTTAGGGAGTATTTTAGTTGATTCTTTCTGAATGATTTCTAATACAGACGCCCCTCAACTTATGTGGTTAGGTCCCTATAAACCCATCGTAAGTTGAAAATATCACAAGTTAAAAATGCCTTTAATATACCTAACCTACGAAACAACGTAGCTTAATCTACCCTCCTTGAAATGTGATCCCTTAACACTATCCTAGAGTTGGGCAAAATCATTTTGCACAAAACCTATTTTATAATAAAGCTAGCTCATGTAATTGAATACTGTGCTGAAAGTGAAAAACAGAATGCATGTATGGGTACTCAAAATACAGTTTCTACTAAATGTTTATCACTGTGCACTATTATGAAGTCAAAATATCTTAAGTCAAGAACTGTTTGTACTTTAAATGTTAATATTTTTGCCTACTGCATTTTGGTGAGTGAAGTAATCTTAGTTTTCAGTATAGTTATAATAACTGAATATTTTCATTTTAGAATATTGCTTTTTATTTCTACTACTCATAAACAAATTATTGTGTGTAAATGACAATGTGAATATTAACTTAAAACAGTTTTATATGAAAATCAAGATACCACTTTACTGGCATGTACTACACTTGGTGTTAAGATGACTTGTAGAATGATGTGTTTGTGTTTGGAATCAAGATGATTATACTAAATGGTTTAATCTACTGAGAACCATTCTCTTGAATGTTTTCCTGAAACAATCTTTGCAAAGTACCTGAGTAACAAAGGGTATTACTCAGTTAGTAAGACAAAAATGGATTGTGATAGGTGTCACTGTTTTCAATGAAAGACAAATCACTTATTGTTAATAGTAAAGAAGTTTCTTGGTAATATGTTGTTGTTTATCAACCAAGTGTTACTGAGATCTTGACAATTCCTTTTAGAAGGTAAATGTTCTGGTCTCTAAGTTACCATGTCCTGAAATACAAGAAAATTGGAATTACTGATTACACCTATATTGTATGGAGTGATTTCAGTACCAAGCATATTTAGCTTGCATATGTAAATATTTACCAATTAGCATGATCGTTGCTAGCCAAAAAAAAAAAAAAAAAAAAAAAAGAATTCTCTATGGCTGATGGACCAATTCATTATTTATCTGATTTTATTTTGCTTTCTAGCAAAACAACACATATTGACATTAGTGATGTATTTTTATTTTGGAAAGAACAATTGACACTCTGGTACCATCCTATCAGAGATATATGTTTACTAAATAACCTTTCAACATTTAACAAATACTTATTGAATGTCAATTATGTGCTAATCATACTGTCATACAGTGATGAAGGCACAACCCAACATGGTTTTCCCTCTCCAAGAGATTATCATCTGAGAAAGGAAACAGTTGCATCAACAAATAATTAAAATAAAACATAATCTTTAAGGTAATAGAAATGCTGTGGGAACAGAAGACAGAATGACTAATTGCTTGGAGAGGATAACAGCTTTTTAAAAGATGGTGACATTTAATCTGGTGTTGTCTACGCAGAGACAATTTCAAGAAAGATGAAGGCAGCAGGAATTGCATGTAGAAATATGTAATAATCGAAGAAGTATGACTTGTCAGGTGAGTAGTAGCAAGGGAGATCTTTAGGAGTGAAGAAGAGAGGTTGTGAGAGGGCATATAATGCCATTCTTGAAGAATTATATTTCTGTGGGGCTGGATGAGCTAACAATAAGATAATGGCTTAGTCATGTTAATTTGCAACTTCTCATTGAAGACTGTGAAGCTCTAAAATAATAGACAATGATAGAAGAATTAGACTGCCCCCCCACCACTAATGCTTCATGTAAAATTTGGTCTGAAGTCTACCCTTTATATTTGGCAATAGACATAGAGTCCTAAAATGAAAAAACAAGCAGGTTACCATTTTTGTAGAGTTGTTTGATACCATGCACACTCCAAAATGGTGCAGCAAAACACATTGGAATTACCTAGAAAGTGTGTTAAAACATGGATTGCGGCCGGGCACGGTGACTCAAGCCAGCACTTTGGGAGGCCGAGACGAGCGGATCACAAGGTCAGGAGATCGAGACCATCCTGGCTAACACGGTGAAACCCCATCTCTACTAAAAAATACAAAAAAACTAGCTGGGAGAGGTGGCAGGCGCCTGTAGTCCCAGCTACTCCGGAGGCTGAGGCAGGAGAATGGCGTGAACCCAGGAGGCGGAGCTTGCAGTGAGCTGAGATCCAGTCACTGCACTCCAGCCTGGGCGACAGAGCAAGACTCCGTCTCAAAAAAAAAAAAAAAAAAAAAAAAAACACGGATTGCTGGGGCCCATAGTCAGAGTTTCTATTTTCATACGTCTAGGGTGGGACCTAGGAATCTGGATTTCTAACAGGTTCTCAGGTGATGCTGATGCTGGCGGCCAAAGAACCACACTTTCAGAACCACAGTGTTAGAATTTCAGTAATTTAATCAGGTCTGTAGTAGAGAATGTTTGAGGAAACCGCACTGAGGAATTTATTGAACCCTCAAAGGGGAATGACCTTTTTCCAGTTTAGAATCACTGCAAGTACTTGATTTAAATTGGGATTTATCTTGTGGGGACTATACTCAAAAACTGAACGAGTTAAAAGACTCAAAATCGATCAATCTGATACTAATTGAGCATTCTTCGTCCAAAATGTTTGAAACTAGAAATGTTTCAAATTTTGGATTTTTGTTTGGAGTATTTGCATTATACTTACTGGTTGAGCATCTCAAATCCAAAAATCTGAAATCCGGAATGCTCCAACGAGCATTTGCTTTGTGTTTCATGTCAGTGCTCAAAAGATTTCTGATTTGGGAACATCTTTGGATTTGAAATTTTTGGATTTGGAAGGTTCAACCTATACCTATTTTTTTAAATGTGTGTGTGTTTGTGTGTGTATATATATATACATATGTATATGTAATATAATATGTAGTTGTTTTAGGTTATAAGACTTAAAAATACTTATCTGATTGACACACACACACACACACACACATATATATGATATTTTTAAAAATCCCAGTTATTTTGTGTTTCAGGGCAGATAGGAGATGAATAAAGATATTAATATAATTGAGTTCAAAGTTTAGGAAAAACAGTTTGTTGAGGTGTTACTGTTGACTGTATCCACAAATGTCTTTCACTGCAATCCTTTAATGGGCAATTGTATATTTTTCTTAGGAATAAAACATTTCCAACTGGCATACAGAGTCTTTCCATCTCTCTTTTGTGCTTCACTTTGCTTCAGCAGAAGGATTTCATTTTAGTGACACTCTGAAGGTCTTCCTCTGTGCTTCACTTAAGGGCATTGCATTTTTAACCTTACCAAGATTCCTATGGACTCCTAGAATTATATTTCAAATTATGATCATGGTAGCCAGAACACAAAGAATTAAGATCTAGTCTGACAGTAATGTATTGATGTAAGTTCAACTGTAGAAACCTCTCTTGTAATAATGCACATAGAGGGCAGACCTGTGTGTATCTTGGAATATAAAAGGCAGAGTATGGTTTTTTAAAGCGCTTTGCTTTATTGTATCCCAATTTAGCTAATTTCACTGTACCAGTTCTATATGGAGAGATAAGTAACAGTAAAAATAGACAAAAAGTGATCTATAAACAAGCGATCACTTTCAGTCTTGTCCAGAATTGTGGCCAGGTGTTGAATGCAAACTAAGAGACCTTTTCATTAGAAATGTGTGAAGTCACTCTTTGGTTTAGCATTAGCTGTCTTTTAATGAGAACAAATGAGAGTTGCAGATGAATTTGCTAAATGTTTCTTTCTTTGATTTAGTTCACCTGGCCCTAAGGAAAAAAAAAATGTCTTCAATCTACAAGGTCTATGGAGAATACTTTTCATAAGAACTAGTTCTATTAAAATTACCTGCAGTTATTATGTCAGTTAGAGAATAAATATTTTGAGTATTATGTCTGTACTTGAAGTTCTTATCCTTTACAAATAATTTATATTTAAGGAAACATGCTTTGACAGAAATACACATGAAGTCTACATTCACCACCTATTTCATATCAGGTGCTCTATTGTTTTGAATATAACAGTTAAGAGATCAAGTCCCTTTAATCATAGGGCCCTATTAGGTAGCAAGCTAAATCAAAGAAGGAAACATTTAGCAAACTATCTGACATTCTCTGTATTTGTTTGTCAACTTGTTTGTTTTTTCTCTCTGCAATTAGAATATAGAATTGCAGAAAGTGACAAGTGCTAAGAGAAAAAAATAAAGCAGGATAAGGGTAGAATAGGGATATTTCAAGGGGTAGATTGCTATTTTATGTAGTAGGTCCTGGAAAAGCCTCACTTAAGAGGCATACAAAAAACCTGAAGGAAGGAAAGGAGTGAATCTTGCAGGTGTCTTGGAGAAGAGAGTTCTAGGCAGAAGGAAGAATATGTATACTCTGAGGAGAGAGTGCGTGTCTGTGGGACAACAAGAGTCAAGATGGCTGGTGCAGAGTGACTGAGGAAGAGCAGTAGGAGCTACAAATGGAGTGGTATTAGAACAAATCAGGTAGGGCCTTATTGACCATTGTAAAGGTCTTGGCTTGTACATTGTGGGAGATTAGGAGATTTTGAGAGTTCCGAACAGTAGCCAGAAATAACGTAAGTTAGAATGTAGGATGCAAAGGTAGAAGTAGAGAGGTGAGTTAGAGGATAATGTAGTAATGAAGGCTGGGTGTGTGTGTGGCTAGGATTAGGTTGGTGTCCATGGATCTGGGGAGAAATGATCAAATTTTGGATACATTTTGAAAGTAGATGTAACAGGGTTTGCTGATGGACTAAAAATGGAGATTGAGAGAGTGGAGAAAAACAGTTTTAGCTTGAACAAAAGGAAGGATGGGATGGTTATTTACCGGGATAAGAAAGACTATTGCAGGAGAGGGTTTGGTGGCAAAATATAGGTAAATTTCCCATGGGAAATCACTGAAAATATTTTTAGTTTTAGTATGTTTTTATGGATGGAGTATTTATTTTCAACTCCTAAAATTTATCCTCAATGACAAAAATAAATAAATTTATCTCTATTAAAAAATAAGAAACAATGAGAGATGATACAGGTGCCTCTAGCATTGTGTGTGTGTACAACTATTGTGTGTGTGTACAACCAGTGAATGTTAACTTGTAAATCCAGTAGTGGTAACTTGATCTTTGTCTCTCTTCACATCTTATAGTGTGCAAAGTCTATGTCTACATTTATATTTTTGATGTAGATGCCCAGTTGTTTCAGCACTATTTGTTGAAAAGGCTATCTTTGCTCCATTCTATTGCCTTTGCCCCTTTGTCAAAGATCAGTAAACTGTATTTCTGTGGGTCTATTTCCACGCTCTTTATTCTGTTTTATTGATGTATTTGTCTATTGTTTTGCCAATACACTTTCTTGATTTCTGTCGTTTCATAGTAAGTCTTGTAATCAGATAGTGTCAGTTTTCCAACTTTGTTCTTCTCCTTCAGTATTGTGTGGGTTATTCTGGGTATTTTGCCTTTCATATAAACTTTAGAAACAGTTTGTCTATATGAGGCAAGGTAACTTGCTGGGATTTTGATTGGGATTGCGTTAAATCTATAGATCAACTTGAGAAGAACTGACTTCTTTACAATATTGAGTCTTTCTATCCATGAACACTGAATATTTCACTATTTATTTAGTTCCTCTGATATCTTTCATCAGAGTTTTGTGGTTTTCTTGCAAAGATCTTGTATTTTTTTTAGATTTATCCGTAAGTATTTTATTTTTGAAAATGTTAGTGGAAATAGCATTGTGTTTTACATTTCAAATTCCACTTGTTCATTGCTAGTATATAAGAAACAATTGAATTTTGTGTATGAATCTTGTATCCTGCAACTTTGCTACAATTGCTTACTATTTCCAGGAGTTATTTTTCGATTCTTTCAGATTTTCTACATAGATGATCATATCATCCGTGAAGAAATACAGCTTCATTTCTACATTCCAATAGATCTGTCCATTTTTTTGTCTTATTGCATTATGGTAAGAGACATTTTTGTCTTGTTCCTGATCTTCCTGAGAAAATTTTCATTTTCTCACCACTAAACAGAATGTCAATTATAGGTGTTTTTGTTCATTTTTTTATATTGTCATGACCTTGTTTTATAAAACACAATTATTTCTCTCCTAACTTTCTGTGGACTTCAATTATAATTTTCCCATAATTCTCTTCTGCTTGCATTGCTCATGTTTTCTGTCTTCTTCCCATTTATTCTTATTTGTTTTATTTTGAGGAACTGTTTCTCATTATTGAAGTCATTCCTCAAATTACAAGTGATCTTAGCTTTTGGTTTATATTTAAGTGTGAGATACTAACATTTGATAAAATTAAAAACTATTTCATGATTAAAATACATTTAATATAAAACAGAATAATTGAATACATTTGTTGACATATTATATATGTGTGTGTGTGTGTCTATGTGTGTGTGTGTTTGTGTGTGTGTAAAGTCCAAAAGTTTGTATATTACTTAAAGAAGAAACATCTGATGCATTCTGGATAAAGACAGGAAAACCATATGAGTACTACAGCTACCTCCATTAATACTTAACATTGTGTTGAAAATATTAGCCATTGCAACCAGACAAGATAAACTAATTCAAGGCAAAACAATTGCAAGCAGCAGTAATGGGATCCCAATTTACAGATATAATTGTTTACCTCAAGAGATCACAAGAAACAAAAATATTAACAAACGCAAATATGAACACAAATACCAATAAAATCATTTAGTAAGTTAGCAGAATATAAAATTTACAGGCAAAATCAATAAAATTTATTTTATAGATGATAATGAGCTAGAAGTTTTTATGGATGGTGCACACCCATTTGCAACAATAACAACAACAACAAAAACACAAGAAACACATTTAACAAGAAATTTCAATACCTATGTTTAAAACTCTCCTGAACAATCCAAAAGGAAATCAAGGAGAAAGATGCAACTTGTTCCTGAAAAGCATGGCTTAACATTATAAAGTAAGGTATTGTTTTAAAGTTAATGTGTAAATTAAAGGCATTCCAATATAATAAGTAGTATTTTTTTTTCTGGAGTTGGATAAATTGATTATAAACTTTATATAGAAAATACAAAAATAAAAATAACCAGAAAAACACTAGAAACGAATATCAATGAAGGGATAGGGAAACAAAATTATACATTAAAACTTAGGGGAAAAGACCGGGCGCGGTGGCTCACGCCTGTAATCCCAGCACTTTGGGAGGCCGAGGTGGGCGGATCACGAGGTCAGGAGATCGAGACCATCCTGGCTAACACGGTGAAACCCCATCTCTGCTAAAAATGCAAAAAAGTAGCCGGTCATGGCGGCGGGCGCCTGTAGTCCCAGCTACTCAGGAGGCTGAGGCAGGAGAATGGCATGAACCAGGGAGGCGGAGCTTGCAGTGAGCCGAGATCGCGCTACCGCACTCCACCCTGGGTGACAGAGTGAGACTCCGTCTCAAAAAAAAGAAAAAGAAATATTATAGCCTTCTTGTGTTTATGAACAATAGGTAGCACTTCGGCACTAGAGACTCCGTCTCAAAAACAAACAAACAAACAAAAAACAAAACTTAGGGGAAAACTATCATATTAAATTGTCAATAAAAACTAACAATTTATTGAGATGTGTTTTGTAAAAATATATTTCTGTCAACTGGGAATGTCTGGTAGTAATGAGTATGCCTAGCATGCAGATGTTCATTACTAAGTCTCATTCCACATTGAAAGAAACCACAGCTCATTAGAAGAATATTTGATACTTCATCCTGACCAAAGAGCATAGTGACCTGCAACCTCTGTTAGAGCCATAAGGCAAGGAAGTACTTCCCCAAATTTGCTAACATCTTGAGTTGTTCATTTTTCTTCTCCTGTTCTCTTTATGCTTGTAAAGTTATGCCTTTTTAAATGCTTTTTTCCTCTCATTTTATGGAAAGGCTTCAAATAATTTTTAAAAAATATTTGTAGATGTTCATACTCATATATTTTCCTAATACTGAAAGAGAAATTTATGCATTTAGTAACAATAAGTGTTGGCCTAGATTTTCTCTAATGGTCTCTTCAGGAATCTGGAGCATTCTCTGTCTCCACAAAGGATGGACATGTTTGATTTCAATATGCCAGTTTTCAAGTAAATTTGATTTAGTTTCTATATTTTAAGAATAAAGTCAAAGCATGATGCTTTATATTACTGATTGTAGTATCATAACTTACTTCTGAAACACTGAATACAATTTTGGAATGTCAGCAATATCCAGTTAATATTTAAGTATGCCTCACAATATAACATGTGCATACATTCTGGAAGAAGCATTTAAAATGAAGACTGCTTCTAATAATACATTAAATGAGCTATGTAAGTAGAGTTTTATGATAGCTGATATTGTGAATTTATTCAGAGACTATTTATATAAGGCATTTCAACATATCTGCTAAAGAACAAACCTATCATCTAAGTCATTAAACCAGTGATTTGAATTTAAAAAAACAAACAGAAAATACAAAACAACTTGAAAGATCATTAAACATGCTGATAAGATTCTAAACAGTTACATCATATGAATAGTTTACTATATATTATGTATTTTCTATTTCCACTTTGTTATAGGTAAGCTAATAAGATGTCTCAAGTTATAAAACAATAGTGCTAACTTATAAAAGAAGTGCTACCTTTCTTCCACTCCCCCAAATACACAAGATTTTCTTCTTCATAAATGACAACATTTGCTGTTTGTTTTCTGTGGTTGAAAGGGAAGTACAGGAATGAAATAATGTATTTTGCAACAACTTGGATGGAGCTGGAGGCCATTATTCTAAGTAAAGTAATTCAGGAATGGAAAACCAAACACTGTATGTTCTCACTCATAAGTAGGAGCTCAACGATGAGGATGCAAAGGCATAAGAATGATAAAATGGACTTTAGGGACTCAGGGCAAGGGGAAGGGTAGGAGAGGGATGAGAGATAAAAGCCTACGTATTAGATACAGTGTATACTGCTCAGGTGATGGGTGCACCAAAATCTCAGAAATCACCACTGAAGAACTTACCCGGGTAACCAAAAACCACCTGTTCCCCCAAAATTATTGAAATAAAAAATTTTTAAATTTTAAAAAATTAAGAAAAGGAAGTACATTTTCATGTGTTGCTCTGTTTTAGTATACCTGGTGCAGAGGTCCCTGAGAATATTTTTCTTTTCCTCTTTTTTTTTTTTTTTAAGAAAAAAATATCGCACATTTGAGGCAGGAGAATAGGGTCTGGAGGCAGGGAACCTAAGGCCATTTCACACTGACTTCCCTAGAATTAAACTGAAGGCAAAACCCTAACTATCCACGCCTAAGTAATATAAGGACCAAAGGCTACTCCCTTTGCAAACCTCCACCTTTTCTGTGCAGCAGATGGGAAACTGGCTGTCCCCAACCAATCAGACTGATTACGGGCCTAGTCTTTGTTTTCATAGAAGTGCAACGCTGTAACTTCACCTTAGCCTCTGATTGGTTGCTTTTTGCTTTTTGCAACCAATCAGATGATTGCACAGGAGTGTGTCCTACGTAACCCTACTTCAGCCTCTGATTGGTTGCTTTCCACAACCAATCAGACCAATTGCAGGCCACCACTTCATTTGCATGAGGTGAACATGAAGAGGCCAATGGGAAACCTGTAGAGGGTATTTGGCCCCCAGAAGATTTTCTCTATCCAGGCTCTTGAGCAGTCGCTCAGCCCACTACCGCACTATGGTGTGTACTTTCATTTTAAATAAATCCCTTCATTCCTTCCTTGCTTTGTGCATTTTGTCCAATTTTTTTATCAAGATGCAAAGAACCTGGACACCCTCCACCAGTGACACATTGATATGATCTTATTATATTGGGCTGATAACTCACCTACACTTTTACCTTCTGAATAGAAAAGGCACTGGGTTAGAGATGTATATATCTAGGTGTGCTGGGATCAACTATGCCATTTGCAAAGTACCTTACTTCTTGAGCAAGAAAGTAACTAAAAGATGAAGGAATAGGCAATATAATTTCTTTTAAAAATGAATTAATCAGCTTTTGTGGGTACAACAAGAGGACTGTTATTTTGGTTCTTTCACAATTTTCTATAGTAAAATTTGTTAGTATTAAGGTATAATGTTGATACATATATTTTTAAAAGATATAAAAGTAAAGATTTTAAAAGAGAATTAAAAAGGGTTTGAGGGAACTGTTTTAGATTAAGTAAGATAATAAAGAGAAACAATGCTTAAAAAATTAGAAAAAAAGGCTTATGAGAAAAGTCAGAAGTAATGAAATTGTCTAGCCAAAGTAGAAAATAAACCAAATGATATGTTTCTCATATTAGTTATTTGAATGCTTTGGTTTTGTTTTTCTTTATTTTATATTCTGTTAGACACTGTCTTTCTTGTTTTCAACCAATTCTTTTCTATGTAACATTAGACAGTGTCTAACAATAATATGCAAAAGAAAAAGGTTGTAAAGAAACCACCCACATTTTCTCTTCAAAAGAAAAAATAGTCTGCGAACTCTGAATGTCTAAAGTCCTTGAATAATAATGGGAAGTGGAGGATGGTTTATGAGTGTTTTTCAGTATTAGCAAAAGACTGACAAAAGCATGAGTTCATCAGCAGGAAGTACATATAGTCAAACTTACAGGCTGAAACTTCCTAAAGCTGTGTGTCCCTGTTTTAGAACTATCACCACAGTCACTGAAGCCCTGGGCAATTCACAGACATTGCAAAATCACCACGGTCCCTGAAGGCTAAAGAATGAGACACAGGAGTCTTTATCATTTCATAACTCAGCGTGCCCGTTCTTCCTAATAGGCAGGACCCAGCATCTGTTGTCCTCCAATACAACCATTTAGAAAGTCACATTGTAGTCACTCCTTTTGCTTGTTCTGGCAGGGACTGAAGTTGCAGCACAAAAAGTCTTGTAGTAAAATTCAGTTCCTATATCACGGTGTTTTCCTCCTTTTGATCATGAAGTCACATGTCCCAACCTGTATCTTAACAGTAGGTGATTATTAGAAGAGTACCTGGCACACAATGGATTTCTAATTTTAAAAATATGGAATAATTAGAGTGCCTGGCACACAGTAAATTTATAATAAAAATATAGAATAATTAATGATGAAGGAATGAGTGATGGATGTAGTAGAATAGAAAGATATAAAGACGTATAGGAATCCTGAGAAGTTTGGTGGCACATCCAATAGAATTGTACTGCAAAAAGTTTGTATAGTATTTAAATTTCTTATAGCTTCATTTTTAAAGCTGGAAAGAAACAGGTGAAGTAATTTTAATAATATCATTTATTTAACTATATGCAAAACAAAAATATTATGTCTTCAGCAGGTAATCAATATATCAATTAGTATTATTTATTGCATTATTTATTGTACCACCTCTCTAAAATTTGTTGTGAATTTTACACTTCCAGCAAATCTCAGCAAGACAGGATAGCCACAATTCAGGTGCTCCAAAGCCACATGTGGCTAGTGGCTACCATATGAGACAGCATGGCTATAGAGGGATCTTAGAATATTCTGACTAGGTCAGGAAGGGACTTCTGTCACCTCCACCAATATCCCATGGGTCAGAACCCAGTTATATGGCTAAACTTAATTGCAAAGGAAGCTAGAAAATGTAACTATAGAGGAATTTTTAAGAAACTATTGGTCAGACAACATAAGTGTAATATGACAGGATATTATCTAAAATCTTAATTTGAAACAATTACATATAGTTGATATAAAATGCATAAAACACAGAAGGATGTACTATTTTTGAAGCCAGGTTCAAAGTGTATATAATGAACACTACTGAATAAAGCATGATTTTTAAAAGATTGCGAATTGAATAAAAATGTGTATAGTATATGTACACTCTATTATGTAAACTAAAGTATTTTTAGTATAAAAACACCCCTATACTAAAACTCCTTTCAATACTCCAAAGCAGTAAGAAAAAAAAAACACACACACACAAAATATATCTTTACCAATCTTAATAGTCTAGCTTATAAACTGATGTGGAATTCGTTACATGATCCCTGTTTGAACATTATGTAAGACTAGCTCAGGAAATGATATGGAAAAAGGAATGAAAGGTAACTTTCAATGAAGTTACATGCAAGAGTGAGAAAAAGAAAATGTGACTTTTTTTTCCTTCAATCAACAAATGTGTACATGACACTTCAAGTATGCAGCAATGGATCTGTGCTCAAGTCAAATGCACAGACCAGAAACAGAAATTGGTCAGAAGACATTTATTTTCTTTTTCTTTTTTTTTTTTTTTTTTTTTTTTTTTTATGGAAATCTCGCTCTGTTGCCCAGGCTGGAGTGCAGTGGTGTGATCTCAGCTCACTGCAACCTCCGACTTCCTGGTTCAAGTGATTCTCCTGCCTCAGCCTCCCGAGTAGCTGGGACTACAGGCACGCACCACCACATCCAGCTAATTTTTTTGTATTTTTAGTAGAGGCGGGGTTTCACCATGTTAGCCAGGATGGTCTTTATTTCTTAACTTCGTGATCTGCCCGCCTCAGCCTCCCAAAGTGCTGAGATTCTGCGTTGGTCATCAATGTGTAAACATGTTAAATGTAACATGTTACATTTAAATAACAATACCTACATAATCATGTAAGTACATTCGTTGCCAACTTAAAAGGAAGCCTTCAAAGCAGAATTGTCAGACCTTTTAGCTTCCCTGGGCCAAAGTGGGAGAATTGTCTTGGTCCATACATAAAATACACTAACACTAATGATAGATGATGAGCTAAAAAAAAAAAAATCGCAAAAATATCTCATAATGTTTTAAGAAAGTTTACAAATTTGTGTTGAGCTGCATTCAAAGCTGTCCTGGGCCTCATGCAGCCCGTAGGCTGTGGGTTGGACAAGCTTGCTTTAAAGCTAACATTTTTTTCTCCAAAATTGTCCCTGCTGCTATTGTGATCAATTTGTTTCCTCTGAAGTGACTCGATTTTAACTGAGATAATTTTTTTGTTTGTTTTCTGGTTCTGCATCTATAAATCCTTCGAATAGTATAAGGACACTGAACTTCCAGCGACTTCTGTTTTAAAGATTCACGCTTCAAACTATAACAACACATCGTGTAATTATTGGAAAAATGTCCTAAAACTTCCATTATTAGCCTATAAACTATACTTTTGGCAGAGACTTTGCCCACCATCTTATATTACTAGCTATGTGTGCCTAACATTTAGTAGGTACCCAAGAAATATGAATGTTAGAATAAGGTCATACATATAAGAAATTTTTTTTTTTTAATTTTTTATTTTTTGTTATTATTATACTTTAAGTTCTAGGGTACATGTGCATAACGTGCAGGTTTGTTACATATGTATACTTGTGCCATGTTGCTGTGCTGCACCCATCAACTCGTCATTTACATCAGGTATAACTCCCAATGCAATCCCTCCCCCCTCCCCCCTCCCCATGATAGGCCCCGGTGTGTGATGTTCCCCTTCCCGAGTCCAAGTGATCTCATTGTTCAGTTCCCACCTATGAGTGAGAACATGCGGTGTTTGGTTTTCTGTTCTTGTGATAGTTTGCTAAGAATGATGGTTTCCAGCTCATCCATGTCCCTACAAAGGACACAAACTCATCCTTTTTTATGGCCGCATAGTATTCCATGGTGTATATGTGCCACATTTTCTTAATCCAGTCTGTCACTGATGGACATTTGGGTTGATTCCAAGTCTTTGCTATTGTGAATAGTGCCACAATAAACATACGTGTGCATGTGTCTTTATAGCAGCATGATTTATAATCCTTTGGGTATATACCCAGTAATGGGATGGCTGGGTCATATGGTACATCTAGTTCTAGATCCTTGAGGAATCGCCATACTGTTTTCCATAATGGTTGAACTAGTTTACAATCTCACCAACAGTGTAAAAGATATTCTTTACATTGCTCAGTTACTGGAGAACATGTTACATGCAGTGATTATTTTTAAAAGTATTATAAAAAGCATTTCAATTTGTTCAAGCATCACAATAAGTTAATTAAAATACACAGAAAATAAATAAAACAATTAGAATATATATGTAGCATTTGTGTGCATGTATATATATAAACATATTTATGCATATATGTGTGTGTGTATATATATGTGTATATGTGTGTGTAGTTAGAGAACTTTAAAGTAATTAAAATCTGAATGTGGTTAGCTCAAGTCGGGTAAATTTGAGAAAATCTTTACGAAAGTCATTGACTCACACTAATCACTCTCAGGTTAGTTCATCAGGTAAACAATTTGTTAAATAAACATTTAAAGAAAACAAAAACATTGCGTAGGGGAAGAAAACATAATTTTACCTCTACCTTGGTGGGTTTTTTTGGTTTGTTTTTTCTTTTTGAGACCAAGTCTCACTTTGTGGCCCATGCAGGAGTGCAATAACACAATCTTGGCTCACTGCAGATTCAACCTCCTGGGCTTGAGCCATCCTTCCACCTCAGCCTCCCCAGTAGCTTAGCTACAGGCATGCACCACCATGCCTGGCTAATTCATTTATTTTTTTTACTTTTTGGAGAAATGAGGGTCTTGCTATGTTGCCAAGGCTGGTCTTGAACCCTTGAGCTCAAGTGATCCTTCAGTCTCAGCCTCCCAAAGAGCTGGGATTACAGGTGTGAGCCACCGCATCTGGTCTCTACCTTTATTTCTTAACTGGGACTCCTATAACAAAAGAGATATCAACAAGAAAAAAAAACTATAAAGTTTACTAACATACATACCTCATGTATACTTGAAAGATATATAAGGAAAAATGAATAAACAAAGTATTGTTTCTCTAACAAAGAACAATACATTTTCTGAGAAGTTACAAGACAAGGGAAAAGGACCTTGAGTCTCTGTGAATGGCCAATTGCAGGAAGGCAAATATATGGGAAACTAATGGTAGATGAAGGCTAGTTAAGAAAATATGTTATTTAGATTCCTCTGATGCAGTCTCCAGGCTGATAAAGATCTAAAGTTCTCATTGGTGATCAAACTTTGTCCTTTCTGATAGAGAGGAGAGGATGGACACCTTTGTAAATGTATGTAGTGTTTTCAGGCAAATAGTGGGAGGGCAGACAACTTCTTATATCTGCTTCTTCTGAATTGCCTTTAGCTCAAAATAGTCCTATGTCAAAGTAGCATATTTTCATGAAAGTAGAGAATGGAATAATAGACATTGGAGACTTCAAAAGGTGGGAGGGGCCGGGTGCAGTGGCTCACGCCTATAATCCCAGCACTTTGGGAGGCTGAGGTGGGCGGATCACAAGGTCAGGAGTTCGAGACCAGCCTGACCAACATGGTTAAACCCCGTCTCTACTAAAAATACAAAAATCAGCCGGGAGTGGTGGCACATGCCTGTAATCCCAGCTACTCAGGAGGCTGAGGCAGGAGAATTGATTGAACCCGGGAGGCGGAGGTTGCAGTGAGCCGAGATTGTGTCACTGCACTTTAGCTTGGGTGCACAGGCCAAGACTCCATCTCAAAAAAAAAAAAAAAAAAACAAAAAAATGGTGGGAGGATCTCATGTACCTCATAAATGTATACACATACAATGTACCCACAAAAATTAAAAAATATGAAAATTTTTGGAAGGTGCAATTGTGACAGGGGAGTGAGGAGTGAGAAATTACCTGTTAGGTACAATGTACACTATTGGAGTGATGGTTACACTAAAAGACCAGACTTCACTACTCTCCAACATATACATGTAACAAAACTACACTGTACCCCCTAAATCTGTAAAAATAAAAACAGAAAAAGGCAAATGTACGCTTTCTTTCTTTTAGATTCATTACTGTTTTATTTCAGTGAATGAAAACTTTTGACAGAGAAACACCTTTCTATGCTAATCTTGAAAATATATTATTAGAGCATGTTTCTTTCTCCATTGGGCCCTGTGAGCACAACTTGAGAAATCTAGCAATAAAATGCAAATGTAAGCTAGTTTTTTTTGTTTGTTTGTTTTCAAAACAGAGTCTTGCTCTGTCGCCCAAGCTGGAGTGCAATGGCGCTATCTCGGCTCACTGCAACCTCCACCTCCGGGGTTCAAGTGATACTCCTGCCTCAGCCTCCCAAGTAACTGGGACCAAGTACAGGTGTGTGCCACCATGCCTGGATAATTTTTTATTTTTGGTAGAGGTTTTGCCATGTTGGCCAGACTGGTCTCGAACTCCTGACCTCAGGTTACCTGCCCGCCTCTGCCTCCCAAAGTGCTGGGATTACAGGCGTGAGCCACCGCGGCCATCACGCCTGCTTTCTTAAAAGTGACATGTTTGGGGATGGTGTATTTAGGTCTCCTACAGTTGGCAGGGCAATCTAAAGTACTTTAATATCCTTATACATGGTACTTTCGAAAAATGGAATTTGATGCCTCAGAAAACAATACTAAAACTTTCATAAAATATTAAAATGTACTATATTACTTTTTAAAATAATAGGACTTATAAATATTTATTTATTTTTAAAATTCGTAAATATTTACCGTCCACCTTTGATTGAACATGTTTTTCTCATTATTTCATCCAAAAATGTCTATTGAGACCTTCAAAATGTATATTTTGTGGCATCATCTAAAACATGATTTATGCTCCTTGTGATTATTTAATCGTCAAAATGATACTTTACCTTTGCTTAAATCAGTGTGGGTACATTGAACAAGGTTTGAGAGCTACTCTGTAGGACTGAGTCATTAGCCTGTAATTTTACAGCAGATCAAATACTATGTTTTCATTACTTGGAAAAAAAATAATGACCTTGCAATTGACTCTTACATTTGACATTTTTATCTCAGCTTTACCACCATTAAATATAACTGTTTGCATTGACCACATAAGAAACCAGAGAAATCACTGGGTCACAGTTTAATCTAATTGAATTTAAATCAACCTACATAGCTATAATTGGCAATTTACCATATCAAAGGCCAGAGTTAAGTTACACTCAAAACTGTGTTGATTTGGAAGTAATTTGCCTTAAATTTTCAAACACTATACTGGGGGGTACTAAAACTGTTTCAAGAGTTTACTATATGGTACCTAATATTTTCCAAGTGTTAGATAATGTATGAAGTCTATGTTATTACCTAAAACAACCAATGTTGTAACTACTGTACAAGTCTATGAATAGATCTTACTGCACTTGGCCTATCTTAGGGTATAGGATCACAGCCTTCTTCTGTAGCTATATGCAGGCTGTTCCTCAGCAACGACTTCTAGTATTGTATGAAATAATCATACTTACAATACTAACTTCTTGCTTCCCAATACCAAGAACACTCACTTTGTTTCTATTGAATAAGGTGACAGGCATGATAGAAGCAGGGCAGAGCCAAGTCCTGACAGTCAGTAACATTTCAAGTACAGAGAAATTCATATGAGAAAAATGGACAATGAGGGCTCGTTGTCCGTGACTTTTTGTTCCATGAAAAAATACGCCTCTTAGCAAAATCACAAAACTAGGAATTTTAGATAAAGTTTATATGTACATTAATTAAAAGAGTGCTTTACAAGGCATTTAAGTTAAAAAGAAAGAAAAAACAATCACGCCGGGCGCGGTGGCTCAGGCCTGTAATCCCAGCACTTTGGGAGGCCGAGGCGGGTGGATCACAAGGTCAGGAGATCGATACCATCCTAGCTAACACGGTGAAACCCCGTCTCAACTAAAAATACAAAAAAAAAATTAGCCGGGCGTGGGGGCGGATGCCTGTAGTCCCAGCTACTCGGGAGGCTGAGGCAGGAGAATGGCGTGAACCCGGGAGGCGGAGCTTGCAGTGAGCAGAGATCGCACCACTGCACTCCAGCCTGGGCGACAGAGAGAGACTCTGTCTCAAAAAAAAAAAAAAGAAAAAAAATTCACATTAAACCTAAAAGTAAATAAAAATCATAGAACAGAGATGTCATACAAATGGCTAGCCTTTATTAAGTGTCAGGCATTGTTGTAATGGATTTGCAAGGATTCTTTCATTTAATTGTATTTATTTATTTTGTTTTGGTTTAGTTTGGTTTTTGAGACAAGGTCTCGCTTTGTCACCCAGGCTGGAGTGCAATGGAGTCATTGCGGCTCATTGCAGCCTTGACCTCCAAGCCATCCTCCTATCTGAACCCCCCAAGTAGCTGGGACTACAGGTGTCCGCCACCACGCTCAGCTAATGTTCATATTTTTTGTAGAGATGGGGGTCCCCTATATTGCCCAGGCTGGTCTCAAACTCCATACCTCAGGTGATCTACCTGCTTAAGCCTCTCAAAGTGTTGGTGTGAGCCACGTGAGCCACGGTGACTGACCTTATTTATTTATTTTTAATGAACAAATAACAATGGAGTAATTTATGGTGTACAATGTGATACTTTAATCTATGAATATATTACAGAAACATTCAACCAAGCTAATTAACATATCTATCACCTCACTAACTTATGTTTTGTGGTGAGAATGTTGTACACTCTTGGTGGGAATGTAAATTAGTATAGTCATTTTGGAAAATGATATGGAGATTCCTCCAAAACCTAAAAATAGAATTACTATATGATCCAACTTTCCTACTTCTGGATATATATCCAAAGGTACTTTAATTGGTATGTCAAAGATATATGTGCACTGTCAATTCTTAAAGCAGTGTATTGAGATAGACATTATTAGTATCTTCATTTTACATATGACAGAACCAAAGCAGAGAATAGTTAAATAACTTGTTCAAGGCTAAACAGAGAAAGAATTAGGATTCTTTTTAATGCTTTCAAGGTTCCCAAGTTCATATGATTAAACAACCCTTTTTTTTTTTTTTTTTTGGAAATTGGGGGCTTCCACCTTTTTTATATTTGTTGTTAGTGGGATTTAGGAAATGTCATCCCCAAATATGGCACCTTGGTATTTAAGGAAACAGCAGAAGTGAGAAAGTCTCTGATCTTCTCCAGCCCTTTTCCTCTGAAGCAGATCATAAAAGAATTATCTGGCCTTCCTTTGAAGTAGGCCATGAGACCCCTCATGTGTCCCATACCCAAAGGAAAGGAATGTCACACTGGGACACAGAGAAGACTGAACGAACAGGCTTTGCTACATTTCCCCCACCCCAACTTTATTACCATTAGGTTACACCCTTTTGTTCTCCAATCATACTTCTGCATGGTTGTCCACTCTTTGTCGAATTTAGCATAAAAATATGCAGGTCTCCCCTTTTTCTTTACGTATTCATTTCTGAATGCTCCTGTGTCCTGGTGTCATTTGTAAAATTTATATTAAATACATTTGTATGCTTTTCTCTTGTTAACCTTTCTTTTGCTATAGGGGTCTCAGCTATGAACCTTGTGATAGTTGAGGGAATAAATTTTTTCTCCCCTACATTGTTCACAATCCAATTTAAGAGAAAAAGTGAGCACCCTTGATGATCCAGTACCCCCCAAAACACATATACACACTCAGAAATAAAGCAAAAGTTTTATAAAAGGTGGCATTTTTAGTATATGTAGCCACACTTTAATGATTTTATTTCATTCTTTTCTATTTGATTTTTTTTTTCTTTTTTTGAGATGGAGTCTTGCTCTGTCACTCAGGCTGGAGTATAGTGGCATGATCTTGGTTCACTGCAATTTCTGCCTCCTGGGTTCAAGCAGTTCTCCTGCCACAGCCTCCCAAGTAGCTGGGACTACAGGCCCACACCACCATGCCTGTCTAATTATTGTATTTTAGTAGAGACAGGGTTTCACCGTGTTGCCCAGGCTGGTCTTGAACTCCTGAGGTCAGGCAATCCACCCACCTCAGCCTCCCAAAGTGCTAGGATTACAGGCATGAGCCACCGCGCCGGCCTTCTATTTGATTTTTTACATTAGTGGCAGTTACGACACATAAATGTGTTGTACAACTCACAAATGTCTTGACCTATAGCTTGAAGAGCATTTGTCTAAATGATTTGCTGAAACTACTTACTCACAAATCCAGGTTCTAAAGTTAGGTTTTTTGGTTTAAAAACTGTAGACTTTTTCCTCTTGGTTTTATAATTGTGTCAGTCCAAAAATTCTCCATTTCCTAACTTATCTCCATATTAGCTCTGAATCAGAATAGCTGGGAACTGAATGGGAGCTTTGCCAAAGGGGCAATCCCTAACTACAATGCATTGGTCTAATATTCAGTAAAATAAATTGATTTTAGTAAAATTCACTGCATATTTTGTATTTTACTCAAATTCAATTTCAATATAAAATACAGACAGTCTTTTTTTAAATTTTATTTTATTTTATTAATTAATTAATTAATTTTTTGAGACAGAGTTTGACTTTTGTTGCCCAGGCTGGAGTGCAATGGCATAGTCTTGGCTCGCTGCAACCTCTGCCTCCTGGGTTCAAGGGATTGTCCTGCCTCGGCCTCCCAAGTAGTTGGGATTATGGGCACCTGCCAGCATGCCCGACTAATTTTTATATTTTAGTAGAGATGAGGTTTCACCATGTTGAGCAGGCTGGTCTCAAACTCATGACCTCAGGTGATCCGCCCGCATTGGCCTCCCAAAGTGCTGGGATTACCAGATGTGAGTCACCGCACCTGGGAAACAGTCTGTTTTTAAAGAAAGAAAATTAAAATAAATGTAATTACTGGATTCAGTGTACATTTTACTTTTGTGAGTATCATTCAGGAATTCTTCCCTCAGAAAACCTGTAAAAGGAAAATTATTTAGAAATATGAAGAAATCAGGGTGTTTTATTCTTAATGAGAGCATGCATCTTAATTTGTCTTTAGAAATGACTGGGGGAAGTTGATTATACAATCAACATGATTAAAATTAGGCCTGTAGACTTTAGTGCAAGCAAATCTGGGTCACTCATTTCCAGGTACATGAGGAAATATACTAACTCTTCTTTTATTACTGTAGCTTTGAAGGCAGCATGTTGTCTTACTTCCCATTGTTTTGGATTTTTAAACTGATAATTAAATGCATTTGCATCACTGCTGCTTGGATTACAAATACTTAAAACAATTAGTTTTCTATCAGATCACAGATCTACATCAAATAGATGTTACTTTGTAAAAAATAAGTCCTCACCAATTAGAATTATTCAAAAGCTTTTGATTATTTTCTCTAAATTATTAAGTATGCATTTGTCTTTAATGTAAATAAATAGACTTAATGGCATACACAGCCATTCTGAATTTTAAACGAATGACAAAACGTAAATCATGTTCTGGCATAATAGTTTTGCCAAAGTTTCAAGAAAAGAAATAGGAGCATTCATTTTAAGCAATTGCAAGCTGTGAAATAGCATATTAAAACAGAGGATTAAGTTATTTCTCCAGTTAATTTTTGGGGAAAAAATCTCCGGTCTTGCAGAAATGGCTAAGTAATTGCATTTGGTATGGAGGCTACTTTTGATCAAAATTATGTTAATAAATATCTGAGTTCCTCACATTATAAAGTGAAACAAGAATCTGTGGCATTTTTTTAATTCATAAAACATTTGTATTTTGGCTTTTAGATAGTAATAAGATGGCATCCATTTATCTGTATGCTTCTGTGCGTACAACCTTATATGACATGTGTACCGATAAAAAAAAGTATGCATATATTAGTAATTAAATTCTAGACTTGTGCTGTCCAATTTGGTAGCCACTAGACAATGGCAAAAAATAATTTTGAATTTAAATTAGTGAAGGTAAAAGAAAATATGTTGTTCCTCCGTTTTGCTAGCTACATTTGAAGTGCTCAATAGTCACATGGTTTTAGTGGCCATCGTGTTGTGTAGTGCATATACAGAACATTTTTTTTTTATCACCACCAAAAATTCTAATGGACAGTGCTGGTTTAGCTCTTCAATATAGCGAACTTTAGCCTTTAAAATCTATTTGCAATTATTTAGCATATATTGTTTATGTTCCAAAATACTTTCACCTCAATGTGGAAGGAAAATGATTCCACTTTTGAATATAGGAGAAATCCAATCCTTGATTTTTTTCTAAATAAAAACATGGAATTTAAACTGAATTATTTAATAAAAATCAGAGTATCTTAGAAATAATCTGAACAGAAAAACAGATTTTAGATAAGATATGTAATTTTCAAATAGAAGAAAACTAAGAAAAAACATACTGCATTTGCATACTTTTATAATTTTCTGATTATTATTATAATTGGAAAAATGAATTTTGACAAATTAGGTATAGCTATCACTGTGGTAAGCAGTCTCCAGAATGGTCCCAAATTAAGGTTGTCTGATTAACTACAGAATACCATGTTCTTTAAGTCCAATAATCCCAACCTTTTCTAGAATAAAGCTTGGTATAAAGAATCAAGATATGTGTTCTTATTCTTCTTCTGTTACCATTACTGCTGTGGGTTTCAAGAACAGGCACATACAGTTTCTCTTTGTGTGATACAAACCCTGTGTGAATACTTTTTAGGTACGCTTTCAAACTGGGACAGCACTAGATGAATGCCTTTTCCCTAGGTATGCCTTGCAGTAACTCTTCAGGTGAGAGTGGTGTACTGCTTTACATGGATCTAAGTGACATGATCTGATCACAGTTCAGGTGGTTGTAGTTATGAACCATTTCATGTTAAATTAATGTTTAGGGGTTTATTTTCTGAAAGTAATGCTTACAATGAGAGTATAGTATAGTATCTACAAATTTTAAAGCAACTCAATAACTTCTCTTAAATGGCCCTTATTATTTTGGATTAGCATTTTGGATGACAAACTCCAAAACTCTACTCCCTCTTTTGAAGGGAAAGAGATATGGTAGAAATAATTGAGTGAATCCTGGATTAATCTAGAATATGATTTTATCAATGACTAATGAATTACACTGCACTCAGTTGATAAGGGGGTCTTCTCTTAGAAACATTGAGTTTATTCCTATTATTATTTCAGGAGACAAAGCTTTTTAAAAGAGTTGGTCAACTGTAGCTAGGCGTAAAAGCATGGTCTGTAAGAAGACATTTGTAATTCCCTAAATATTTGATTAAAAGGAAAACAAGTACCTCAAAAACTCTTAAGTCTATGTTATAGGCAAAAAATTCCCCAAACAATTTAGTCAACACTCTGAAATAAACCCTAAGAGTGATGCTTTTCACTTTGCATTTTGGAGATTCCGTGTGTGTCAATGTGCTCATCAACCAAGGAGTTACATTACTATGTGCAGTAACATTGCAGTAGAACAATTCATACAAAACCAAACATATATTAATCAATGACAGGTTTTCTCATTTTCATGCAGAGTTATGAAATCTTTAGGCTAAGAAACAGAATAGTGAGAAATTAGACAACTATTAATAATAGGATGAATTAGATTCTAGCTCTACAGCTAAGAAAATGGAGTGACAGTTAGAATAACACCAAAGTTTTGCAAGTTGTCCAAGTGACAAAATACAACTAATTAATACTAATCAACTAAAGTCAAATTGGACTCTCTTTACATAAAGTACTTTTTATATACAGGCAAAAATTTAAGTAGAAAAATTATGGTCTCCCAGAACTAATACCAAACATTTAATGGTAAGAAAACGAACGTATTCATTTAATATATAACTACATCATTTGAAAATATTGAGCTCTCATTGTAAAGACGTGACATTTTCTCTAAAATTAATATATTCCATAAAAATAGTTTTTAAAAGGGAAAGACTTTGTCTTCATTCTTTTTGTGTGAAGGTCAAATATCTTAGATTGGAATTTAACTGCAGGAATTATGCTTCTGTTCTTACTTTAGCAACACTAACGATGACATTTTCTGAAGTACATATTGTTAACACCATCATGATGAAAGCAAATCATTTTTCTACACTTACTTTGATGCTAATCAGAGCAGTCATTCAAGTTGCTACATGACTCTGAGACAGAAATTTCAAAATGAAATTGACCACCGATTCCCAGACAAAACCAGAATAGTGGTGTCAGATGAGAAGGATTTTGCAGTGTTTTGTCACATTTCATTTTGATTTTTACTTTTTTCTCTGTTTGACATATGTTCTGAACTAGAGTGCCATAAAGTTTTATCACCAGAAGTTTGAAATGACCACATTACTCATGAGCTGCAGAGTCACAAGTGAGTTTTTAGCTTCTTTCAAAGCTGTAGAAATAAAACTTTATAGTACCCTACCCTGGTATATGTTGTTTTATGTGACACATTTTGTTCCACTTTATTCTTTTCTTTTATTTCCCTTCATTATTTTCTTTTTGAATTATAGCAGAATTTGTATTAAAGTTTTCCTAATACACAACAGTTTGATTTAAGGTACATTTTATAATACCTTATGCGTTTTTTGTACAGATTCTCTTTGACCTTTAATGACTGTCTCTTAAAAAATTTGGCCGGGCGCGGTGGCTCACGCCTGTGATCCCAGCACTTTGGGAGGCCGAGACGAGCGGATCACGAGGTCAGGAGATCGAGACCATCCTGGCGAACACGGTGAAACCCCGTCCCTACTAAAAATACAAAAAATTAACCGGGCGTGGCGGCGGGCGCCTGTAGTCCCAGCTACTCGGGAGGCTGAGGCAGGAGAATGGTGTGAACCCGGGAGGCGGAGCTTGCAGTGAGCCGAGATAGCACCACTGCACTCCAGCCTGGGCGATAAAGCGAGACTCCGTCTCAAAAAAAAAAAAAAAAAAATTTAGGTGGTCATTTTAAACAAGGTTCATTGTGAAATATATTTCTGTTGAAGCACTGATTTTATTACAAAAAGGTAATGTTTGATTTCCATGAGAATCAAAACTATTGGTTGAGATGAGATATGAAAGATGAACCTTTGCTTCCGTTTACAGAATTGATTAAAATTCTTAATGCATACATAGTCACACTACACAATTAGTGTAGTACGTACACATGAGTATAACTTGAGTCTTCCTTTTATATGCCATGCAATATAACTTCTACAAAGACATCAATATCTCATGCTGAAACTACCCAAACTATAAAGTGGTTGTAGGATTAACTTATCCCAAAGGGAAATTGTGAGCAATGTGGCTGTCCTGACAGCCTGAAGTGATAGGCTCAGAGTGGATCTCATAGGCAGCCATTCATTTTAAACTCAGGAAGCAAGCTTATTATTTTGTCAAACATGATCGTTTTTCCATTTAAGACATTAAGATGGTAAAGAAAGTCCTCAGAGCCTATGGAAAAGATTGCCAGACTTGCATTATATCTCCAGATCTTGAACTGGAGCTTTTGAAGATTCGATTTTAGTGATTTCTGGAAGGCTGCTAATCTTAATGAATAAAGTCAGAAACACATGTGCATGACTGATTCAGATTCCAGAAAGAATTTTGATTGCTATCATTATTACTTTTAAGGCATTAGTGATTAACGCTGAGATGTACTGCTTTTCCTATTTGTGGATTACATTTCTTCTATCAGACAAGTTCTAATTGAAATGGCTCCATTCAGTGTGATTATGGACACACACAAGTGCACCCATGAATGATATTTCACATATGTAAAAAAAGAAAACCAATATTAAGTAACTTCAACTTTTCGTTATCAGAAATGATATGCGTGATTATATTTATATACAATATATGTATGTATATATGATTTTCATGTGTTTGTTAATCATTTTTTATCATTCTATAGTTTTTACCATTTTCATCATTTTTATTGTGTGGCTGATATATACTAGATATTACTCACTCAGGGAGGATGCACCCTCATATGGGCACTCTTTTATACAAGTTATGGCTTTTGTTTTAAATGATTCATCTAAGTTTAATGAAAGAAATAAGTGACTGTTTTATCCTAGAGAAGCAGCAAAGAGATTTTATTCACTTGTGCCTTTAGAGACTACATGACAGCCTCTAGAAGTAGCAGGGTAAAATCAAGTTGATTATAAAAGCCTTCATTTCATGCTAAATGGAAAGGAGAAAAGAAAGAATTTTCTCCTTTAATTAGAATGTGGCAGTGTAATGACAGAGTCGCTATTGTTGTGGGTTAACATGGAATGAAATCAAGTAAATATGACTATGTATACTTAGGTGTCTGGAGGAATCACCAAAAATGTAACTCTCCAACAGTCTGCTGAATCTGCCTCTGTTTTGTCTGGCTGCTATACTTGGTATGTGGGCCATCTGGCTCCTGGATTCCAGTAATGTTTGCATATTCACACATCAATCAGAAGTGGTGTAGGGCCTATTAGGAAGCACCAGCCAGTTAGGTGACATGCCAGGACTGCAAAGCACTCAAGCAGGAATGCCAAGTGGGGAGCTTCTGCTGAATCTGACACTGACATGGGCATCGGAGGCACCTTTTGATCCATCTAGCTTTACTGTTGATGTCACAGTCCTGCTAGATCAGGCATATGGATGTCAGGTCACATAAGACCTCATTTATGTCATTGGTTTTGCCTGGATAGTTCAAATGGAGCAAAAATAAAAGTGATCTTGACCCTTAGGTCCCGTGACTTTTGGTAGCAGAAGGATCATTGATCTGAAATTGTCTTGCATTCCTGACTAGTAGACAGAAAGATACCAGAAGCAGCTTTGTCTATTCTGTTTCTAGAACTATATTGTGGTACTAGTTTTTCACAGGAGTACTAGACATTTCCGAAACACCTACTTAATAATCTTTCCAAATAAAGGGAAAGGTTGTAATAAAATGCATTCCCATTCCCTATGTCTTCTCAAACAGTTCACTGAAACTTAAAGGGACAAGCACACTTTACAAAAAATGCAAATAACCTTTTAGTTTGCTGAAATAAGATAAACAACACATGCGTGTATTTTTAATTGGAAGCTCTATCATTCAGTTCCTTGAACTAACAGCTACTATTCTTTTCTTTTGATGTATGGTTCACAGATATCCATTGCAAGTTTTAGGTTATTTGCTTCAATGTAGATAAGACAAATTAACTGAAAACTTAAAAAGCACCTAGAGGATTGGTTATTTTAATGTTTCTTAGACCTCAGGATGCTTTGATCCCATACAGAATAGGATGAAATTCCACTATAATTGTATTGTTTTAAAATTTGAATTGGCCATAATGTCTTTTGTGTGCACACATTTATCTAGCTATGAACACAATTAATGCTGAGAGAGCTCTTTAAAAGGATGGCATAAATTTTTCTTTGAAAAGTTATTTCTTACCCCCTAAATTTCTAAAGTCACCAAAATAAGGTAATTTTCTATATGTAAGACTTATTTATAGTAACTAAATTTCTAAATAACTGATATCTCCTAAACAGCAATGTCTAATAAGTTACTTCTGGTTAAACTTTAACAATGGTTATGATTTGTCTAACTCAGCACAATAATACAAATATTAATAGTATAATAATAAAAGTTTAACTAACTTGGTATAATAATAGGAATAATATAATTGCTTATGTGATGTTTGCTAACTACTTGGCACCATTAAGTACATCACATGTATTATTTCACTTTTCTCAAATAAAATAGCAGGGCGATGCTATTATCTCCATTTTACAGATAGGGAAAGTGAGTCAGGGAGAGAAGTTGCAATTTAGAAAAACAATAAGTATAACAGTTATTTTAATTTTAAATTATTCTTTGCTAGAGGAAAGATCCATGTTCCTTGGACATCTTTTATACTTTAATAATATTATTTCTATGTTTCTAGCAGCCCTCACAATGAAAAACAAATACATGATGCCTTTGAGGGACAAAGCGGTTCTGAAGTCAGGCCCACACATGAAGTGTTTTACCTTTATAGGTTTCAACAATTAATTGGAATAAGCTATTTTTTCTGTTTTGGCATCTGCCTACTTGGCAAGGCCCCCAACTGTGGTGTTGGCAGCTGCATGACAGCGACTGCCTCTGGTTTTTCCACAGCAACTGGCTGAAACTCACCTCCCTGGGCTGTCCTATTATGTTGAAAATTATTTTCTTTGACTCAAATCAGAAGAGTGTAATAGAAATTGTGAAAATTCCTGACATCTTCCCAAAGATGTTTGAAATAGGTTAAGGTTCTCCGGGAGTAAACTTGGATTCTAAACATGATTTTTTTTTTCTTAGAAATGTATGCATGTGTTACAGTAGGTATTCAGAAATGAATGCTCTCATTTATAAAATAAAATAAAATAATCCCAAACTCTTAACTATAGCAATTTGTGGTTTTAATCATTTTCCCTTGTAAATGGAAACTCGGTAAGTTTTAGAAGGCATTGTATATAATAAAATACATCTTATGCCTAAAATCTTAGAAAATACTATCTTGCATTGGGGAAAAACACCATAATAGTGCATATGCGATTCATTTTACGTAAAGTCCTAAAATTATCTAAATTAAAATATCTGTATTTTATAGCTGTGCATGGGTGTATGCACACACAAGAATATACACATATGCATTTTATATAGATACAAGTATATTGAAAGGATGATACATTCTTATTCAGATGTAGACCTTAGGATTTCTTTATCAATATAAGATAGAAACTGCTAAAGCATGAAAATGAGATTAAGCATACTTCCTTCATTCACTTATCACCCATTTTCAGAATGAGTTGCCCTATGGGTAGGTACCTTTTAAATTATATTGTACATCTTTCAATTAAATATCGGGAGGTTGAAAATTAAGTGACAATTCTAATGTTTTTAGTGGAAGTCCTGAAGCTACACTATTAAAAAGCTAGTAAATGGAAGGGGAAGTATATTTCTTCATCCATGGAGTTAATTATACAAGCAGTACACTATGTAAGTGCTAGCAGAAAAAGGTGATACAAACACTACTTAAAAGGTTTCCAGTGAGAAGCAGCTCTGAACAAAGATTTAAAGTGTTACCTCCTTACTCCCACAAATTCTAATGAGAATCAATTATGTTCCATGAGTAATACTAATAATTAATATTTATGGAAGCGCTTACTATATGCCTGACTCTGAAATAAGGACTTCACATATTATAGCACATAACTATCCTAAATAGAAGATACTATTTTTACTTCCCTTTTTATAGATAGGGAAACTAAAACACAGAGGTGGGCCAGGAGCGGTGGCTCACTCCTATAATCCCAGCACTTTGGGCGGCCGAAGTGAGTGGATCACCTGAAGTCAGGAGTTCGAGACCAGCCTGGCCAACATGACAAAACCCTGTCACTACTAAAAATACAAAAACTAGCCGGGCGTGGTGGTGGGTGCCTGTAATCCCAGCTACTTGGGAGGCTGAGGCAGGAGAATCGTTTGAACCTGGGAAGCGGAAGTTGCAGTGAGCTGAGATGACACCAGTGAGCTCCAGCCTGGGGAACAAGAAGGAAACTCCATACCAAATAAGTAAATAAATAAATAAATAAATAACACAGAGGTCAAATAACTCTCCTACACTCACACATTCTATGTGTCTCTGGTGATCACTTGGTACCACTTCTTTTCTTGCATGTCTCACCTCTTATAAATACATTACCAGTTTTAAATGGGTGTTATCATGAACTATGTGTATTAATTATGGCTGAGAACCACCATTTTTAATAACATAGAATTTTCTTTAGCTGGCAGGGAAGGAATGCTTCCAGTTTAAAAGAAAAAAAAAAAAAAACAGTAAAGGACATAGCTTTAGACAGAGAAGATGCTTTGAAGGTAAGCTCATGTCCATAAGGTCCATTCAAATAACTTAGTAAATTGCTGATAAGGTCATATCATTTAGCATTTTTAAAAAATAAGATTACTGAAAGTTTGACTTGCTCTGAGTAAACACAGAGTGACATGATTCTCAATTATATAGTCAATAAAATAAATACGAACATCTAGTGAAATCCAAAAAGAAAATAAAAAACATCAAAATTGACTTTTAAAAAAATTGACATTTTATTGAGATAATTGTAGATACATATACAGTTATAAGAAATAATACAGATATCCTATGCACACTTTACCATTTTTCCCTAATCTTTTGCAAAACTGTAATAAAATATCATAGCCAGAATATTGACATTACTACAATTCAGCAATTTTATTCAGTTTCTCTCAGTGTTCCTGTGTGTGTGTGTGTGTGTGTGTGTGTGTGTGTGTATTTAGTTCTGTAGTTTTATCACATATGCAGGTGTAGGGCAGCTGGAGATCACCTCCAATCGCCCTTTTAGTTCTTAGTAGTCTCTTCAGTTGGATCTAGAAACCAAATTGACATCAGGCAGAAAACAAAAGAAAAGAATACAAATTGTATTAGTTTTACATGTACATGGAGATCATCACAAGAAAATGAAGCCTGAAGAAGCAGTCAAAGCAAGATGCTTTTAATGGTGAATGATGAATTTGATGAATTGGGAAAGAAATGACAGACAAAGAAAATCTGGCTAGGGACAGTAAATTTTCTCTAGGGGAGTCACTAGGAGGTTGATGGGGGGTATAAAACTAGTGAAAGATAAGAGTTACTTCAGTAAATATATTTATTCAGGTCGATTGAAGCCTCCAAGTGATAAGGGCTATTTTCTCACTCTGGTCCTGTGAGAGTACCCCTCCCAGAGGAATCTTTATGGTTTCCTGCATGTAGGAAGAGACAGGTCAGCTAACTCTTTCTGAAACTACAATTTCTCCAAAGTTTTCAACTGGAAATAGCCAACATACCAATCTGGCATATTTGGGGATGGAACATCCTTTACTGCTTCACAGGTATCTGTGGATGAGAGGTGAAGCAGGCTCACCAGGAACAGAGAGTGCTTCCCCTTACTGTTGGCAATTCTGTGGATTGCATCTACCCATCCTATCCTAGAAAGTGTCAGGAGAACCTGATGTTGTCTTAGGGAATCCTCTTAGATGTGGAGGGATAAGCCTTTCTGGGCTGCTTTCGACTGCTGGTTGTGAATCTTGAAATGGTGAGTCTGGGTCACTTGCTTCTATTACGTGAAAAGACGTAAGTCACTCAACTTCTGCTCCAGACCCAGTAAACCGAAACTCCGTCATCTTCTTCTGGCTACCTTCAGAGTTATCTTGGGTTTCTTCCTGCATTATTACCAGCGTTTGTTGCTGTATTGGTGGGAAGAAGAAGGGAAAAATGGTTCAAAGTCATCTTATCCTTACCAGAAATTCCTAAATAGACTTTTTCATGAGAAAGAATATTTTAAAAAAACTGTTTAAGTTATAAATAGTCTTGGTAGTTATTTTTGCTGTTACATACTTTTAAAAATCCATAGTGCAGATAGAATAAAAGCTATCGCAGGTATTTAAATTAACAAAACTTGTTGAATTCCTACAATGTGTCACGTACAGTGCTAGGTTGGTTGATCTGTCTGTGCTTCTGCTTTACTTGGAATGGACGAGCAAAGGCTTGTACTAATTTGCACTTAGTATTATAATGCGGTGTGAGAAACCAACTTTCATCTTTAAGTGTCTATAAAAAGGGACTATTTTTCAACAGTTAGCTCCTTTAATTATAAAATCAGTTTGTATTAAAGGCAGTTGATGCTTTGTGTGTTGTTGCTAGGGTGACATATATTACAGAAACATACAGTTTATCTTTCCGGTGAGAGGGAATACAGTCTCTATCTTACCGTTAATACTTTAATTAGAGAATGATCAACAGAAAAGTATTTTTCTTCTTCCTGAGATTTGAAAAATGTATATCTTCTTTATCTGCATTTAATTAACCCTGGGTTCATTAGGATTTGTTGTATTAGTACCTGAGAACATCTTAGGAATTATTAAATAATTCATTTTCTGCTTTTTTATTTCTGTATTTTTTATTTCAAGCAGAGGCGTGTATTAATGAGATTCTCTTTTGACATACCCACACATACCTTCACACTAATATATATGCACTATTTTCAACTGATATGTTTTAGAGCCATTGAGATATTAATTTCATAGGATACGAGCATGTTTTATAGCTCTTAGTAAATAGCATGGTATTTCAAAACATAATTTAGTTATAGTAATAGAAATAATCCATCATATTTGTTGTATTTATAAAACGTCTTCAAAAATATTATATAAATGATATCTGAAATTTCATCCTAGTCTTGTAAATGCTGGGGGATTAATATTAATAAGGTTGTTGTCAATATAGATTTCTAGTGAGATGCTCATTAACTGGAAATCCAATACTAGAGAGACATTTCAGAATACCTAAACCTTATTTAGAGACAAGTAAACATAGTGGTTAATATGGCTATTGCTATGAACCACATAAAATTTAAATTTATCCGAACTCATTCAGCTAAGCATCCTAACCTTGGCTTTGGAAAAGATTGAATGGACAATCATCAGTCAATCTTGGTACTAAAGTTAAAAGAAAAGAGGCAAGTAATATGGACAGCACAAGGAAAGTGACAGAAATAGCAGCTCGTGATGATAATTAGCAAGAAGTTTAAATAAGCAAACTCTAAAGAATATTGAAAATCAGAAAGGAAATGTGCATGTATACACAATTAAACCTTTGGGACCCTCCTTGCTTGTTGTTTCAAATGTCGAATTGTGGAGGGAACTACGCTAGGGTAATAATATTGCCCTTTTGCCCTGTCCCTCCATGTACTCCAATTAAGAAAACAGAAATGAACCATCCACCCTGATTTTTGGAGGAGGAATTGAGTAGGTATGGCTTCATGCTCTTTAATTTGGGGTTAAGCCTCCATGATATAAATTACATAGGGAGTGCTCTTTCTTTCATTTAATGCTTACTAATGGATGTCACTAGGCAAATTATTAGCAAACATATGTAATAAGAAGACTTAATGCTATGTCCACTGATAACAGCTTTATCATTAGTAAAGGAGATATTTTCATCTCTATTCATCTGACTCCGATATGGGTGACTTAATTGGTTATGAACCTAGGTGGGGAATCGACTTAATACTTTTCTCAAACTGCATCTATAAATAATATGAAGACATGATAAATTGTTAAGCAGAAAAATGAAATGAAAAATATTATGATTTGGAAAATTTGTTTCCTTGTACTATGAAGGATACTTGGGAGCAGGTTGGAGAAGAGGGTGAAGGAAATGTTTGGGGGATGCGTCAGTAAAACTGGTGGTAGAGACTAGGCTGAAGGATGATAGTGTGAATGGATAAGTGAAGACATTTGAAGGGAAGAAGACATTGTGTTGGAGTTCTAATGATGTTCATCTATGCATAAAACTTGCATTTGTCTATCTTATTGTACTTGATATATCCTTCTTAATACCCTGTACTCCATTTTACTCCTTTTTTTTTTTTTTTTTTTTTTTTTTTTTTTTTTTTTGAGACAGAGTCTGGTTCTGACGCCCAAACTGGAATGCAGTGGCGCAATCTTGGCTCACTGCAACCTCTGCCTCCTAGGTTCAAGGGATCCTCGTGCCTCAGGCTCCCGAGTAGCTGGGATTACAGGTGCCTGCCACTACAACAGCCTAATTTTTCTGTTTTTAGTAGAGACGAGGTTTCACCATGTTGGCCAGGCTTGTCTCAAACTCCTGACCTCAAGTGATCTGCCCCCTTCGGCCTCCCAAAGTGCTGAGATCACAGGTGTGAACCACCTCGTCTGGCCCCTGTACTCCATTTTCAAGATGGAAAATGGAAAAAAATGTTTTTACAACATTTATTTGACTGTTGTTTACAACTCTTCAATAGCTGTCCATTACTGTAAAGTTTATACCGCAACCTACAGGGCTCTACCTTTTAACAGCTATCTCTTTCTGATTTTCCAATTCTCTCCAACCTTCCTCCCTAAATTACAGTGATACTGATTTTCTCTTAAAACACAGAACTACTATCAGCCTCCTTTTCCACCTTTTAGGCCACAACTTAATGTATATTCCTCAGAGACATTTCTAAAGGACCCAAAACCAGAATCAACTTCCATATGAGACCACTTCTCCCATTATATATCTTCCAAGTATCCTGTAATTTTCTTCACAACAGTCAGCAGAACTGAAGTACACTATTTGTCAACCAAAGATGTGAAGCTTCTTCTTCCTCCTGGTATTTGTGGTTTTATTGACTCTTCTTTGTTTTCTTTACCAGTCAGAGCCCATCTACATCTTTCAGTATTTTCACCAATATCTTGATCTTCTGCTTCCTCTCTTTCTTGTTTTCTAGGCTGATTATAATTGTATTCCTCTAAACACATGAATAAATTCTGTCACTTCAATGGAATTTTGGACAAAAGGGAAAAAATTATAAGTGCCGATTTGGTTGCCATGAACCAAAACAAAAGATTAAATACAATTGCCTAGATAATCAGATTAAATTTGTATTACCTAGCGTGAAAAACACTTTGGTAACAACAGTAGGTCATGTTAAACTAATTAATTTCCAGGAACATAGATAAATTAAACATTGGTTACTCTCCAGAGTAACTCTAAGCCCAGAAAATAAGTGATTTGTACATCCATCATGTGATTCAGGTTCACAGAGTTTCTTTATTTTGGCAAAGCCAACTTAACTGAAATGAGTTGAGAAGATTTCTGCTGCCAATTTATAATGGAGATTAAAAATAAGACCCCAATGTCAGAGTTGGAACTCATATATTGGTAATTGGGGTTTTGTACAAAATTAAGAATTGATCCCTAAGAAGATATAAATTATAAAGACTTTGTTTAGCTCCATCACATTTGCCTAATGTAAAATTTCTGTCTATGAGAAATAATTTTCTAGATGTAGTCAACTAGTCCACCTAGTTTAAATCTTCTTTATGTGAGATCATGTTTAAAACAGTGACTCTTTTGGCCATAGTTACAATAAGTTTTTCAAGGATTGTGTATTTGCAGACTATCAGTGGACCGCACTTGGATGGCAATAGTTGGAAATTTTGAAGCAAAGGAAATAAAACTGTTACTTAAAACCTTGTAAAAAGATCATACAGCTGGGTGCAGTGGCTCATGCGGGTAATCCCATCACTTTAGGAGGCCGAGGCAGGTGGATCATTTGAGGTCAGGAGTTCGAGACAAACCTGGCCAAGATGGTGAAACCATCTCTACTAAAAATACAAAAATTAGTTCAGCGTAATGGCACACAACTGTAATCCCAGCGACTCAGGGGGCTGAGGTGGGAGAATCACTTGAATCTGGGAGGCGGAGGTTGCATTGAGCCAAGATCGTGCCACTGCACTCCAATCTGGGTGAGAGAGTAAGACCACGTCTCAAAAAAAAAAAAAAGATAAATTTTTAAAAATCATACAAAGAGCTTGCTTAGGGAGGGAGTATGAGCTTCATACTCACTTGGAATTTCCTGAGATAAAGGCAGAAATAGAATTGGAAAATATTTAATATAAATCTGAAAAGATAAGGCATTTCTCTTAGAAGTTTCTAAGCAAGGCAGCTACACAGTAAAAGGTGAGGTATATATCCCTGCCTGCCTCTTAGCACAGGTTCGGAACTGGTACCACAGAGCCTACACTGGTCCAAGAGTTCTTCAAAGATAATTGTGTTCCTTCAACTTTTCTCTGTATTGTAAACTCTTCCTGCCCTGTAGCAGTCCACCCAGTTTGTGAGAACCATGGGATTTGACCCACTGAAGACTTTTCTCTTAAAGTTTTTCCTGTTTATCCAGGTTTTACCCAGTAAAGGTCAGCTATAACTGGTAATAGTTTGTCAATGTTTCCATACCTTGGGACAAAGTTCCTTATTTGCTCAATATTTTCTCTCAAGTTTTACTTCGCATTTTGAAATTAAAAAAAAAAAAATTCTATGTTTGTCCAGGCTGTGAAAATATATTTTTTCTTTAGTATTTGATATTCAATTTATAAAATAAGACTTAAAGCAGCTAGATATTTGCCCATCATTATGTTTAGTGGAATGAATAATCAGCTACTACTAGTCTTGTTCCAATTAACATTCTATTCCTCCATTCTCTTCCCACACTGATATGTGTGTGTGTGTGTGTGTGTGTGTGTATATATCAGTGTGATCTATATATCATTGTCATATATAGAGCACATATACATATGCTCACATATACATATATATCTTATATAAGTCTTTGACCTTTCTAAGGGTCAAATACCATTGGTTTTCACAAACTAGGCAAGCTGCTACAAGGAAGGAAGAGTCTGTTATACACAGAAAAGCTGCAGGAGCACAATTATCTTTGACAATATACCTTATATTGGTATTTTTTTTCCAAAGTCACTCTGGGTTGAGTCTTACATTTAGTTTCTAATTGTGAAGGAAAGCCCTGTAATGACCTGGTGATCCATCTTCTTTAGAACCACGTTGGCCGCAGTCCTAAAATAAAAATTTGAAGGGATAGGAACATTTACAGATGAAAATCATAATCCAATTAACTGGGTATATTATCTTATTTTCTAAATATGTACACACTATTTCTTTTTTTCTTTTTTTGAGAAGGAATCTGGCTCTGTCGCTCAGGCTGGAGTGCATGATCTCGGCTCAATGCAACCTCCGCCTCCCGGGTTCAAGCGTTTCTCCTGTCTCATCCTCCCGAATAACTGGGACTACAGGAGTGCGCCACCATGCCTGGTTAATTTTTGTATTTTTTTAATAATAGTAGAGATGGGATTTTGCCATGTTGGCCAGGCTGGTCTCGAACTCCTGACCTCAAGTGATCTGCCGCCCACCCCCACCTTTGGACTCCCAACGTGTTGGAATTACAGGCATGAGCCACCACACCAGGCTACATTGTTTCTTTTAAAATCTGTTTTTCTTCTATGTACTGTATAGGTTTTAACCCTGTAAGACTGAACACCCTCTTTTGTAAAACATACACCCATTACTACCCTCAAAGGGAATTTACCAAAAACGTAACTTACATATATATAACTCTAAAACAATTACGTTGTAAAAATAAAGGATAATAATGAATTTAAAATAATGAATATATTTATCATCAATAATTACTTATTCAGTGTAAAAATAAGAAAGGTACCTACTGCTATAGATAAATGTAGTACCTATACCTAAAACCACAGAAGTAGATAGCTCAAAATGCTGATGTATGCAGGTGGGTGGTGTGAATGATTAAAATGCCATGAACAGCATATTTTAAAGTAATGGGATTTTTCCGTATGATTAATAACATTTGGTAAAGTTCTGAATAAAATAAGTGCACATTTTCCCTTTGATTTATTGTGGGATAGTTTCATTGTTGGAAAATTCAGTGCATATTTAAATGTAAATAAATACTTTGTATTTATATGTAAAATTGAGCTAGGTTCTACATACTCACATACTTATAAACAGGTTGTCCCCTACTTTTCAAAACCTGAATAGGACATGAAACAATTATTCATTTTCCTGGATTTTCCTGCATGTTACTGGATGTCTGGCATCCTTAGAGCACCTTTCCATCCGTTATGGGAACAATCACAGTGCTTTCACATGTTTCTTAAATGTACCTAGGGTATGGTGGTGCACCCAATTGAGAGGAACTGCAAGTGAGGGTTGTAATTTTTTTTTTTTTTTTGAAACGAGTCTCATTCTATTATTCAAGCTGGAGTGCAGAGGCACAATCTCGACTCACTGCAACCTCTGCCTCCCAGCTTCAAGCGATTCTCCTGCCTCAGCCTCCCTAGTAGCTGGGATTACAGGTGCCTGCCACCACACCCGGCTAATTTTTGTATTTTTAGTAGAGATGGGGTTTCACCATGTTGACCAGACTGGTCTTGAACTTCTGACCTCAAGTGATCCACCTACCTCGGCCTCCCAAAGTGCTGGGATTACAGGCGTGAGCCACTATGCCAGGCCATGGATTGTATTTTTGCATCCAAGTAGCAGAAACTAGAACCAGATAGAGGATTTTAACTTTCTCATATGATGGAGTCTAAAGGAATGGAGTCTAAAGCAAGAAACTGGCCCTGTGATGGCATCAAAATCCCAGGCCCCTTTGATCTTCTTGCTCTTTTATACCTTACTATCATTCTCATGCTTGTCAACTCCTGGTTGCAAGATGATGGTTTCAACATCTCCAGCCTCACATCTACATTTCAGAGCAGAAAGATGAAAAAGGAAGCAAGAGGAAGGAAGAGGCAGCATCTACATCAGGAAAACAAAACTATCCCAGAAATCCCTAGCTGTCGTCCTTTCAGGTGCCAAAAGGCCATGACTGGCTGCCAGAGAGGGTTGAAACAGAGCTCTTTGTTCTTGCTTGACAACTTGCTACTTCTAAACAAAATCACGATTTTGTTGTTGAGAAAAAAGAGACTCCTTCCTATCTACTTGTCCTGAGACTGCTTCAGCCTCTCAGCTTCCTAGATCCTCATGCAGTTAGTTTCCAATTCTTCCAGGATCTGGCTTACTGTCTACTCTTTCAGGATAAAACAACAACAACAACAACAACAACAACAACCACCACCACCACCACCAAAAAAAAAAAAAAAAAAAAAAGGTTTTTTAATTTTTTTAATTTAAAAAGGAAAATGTGGAGTGAATATTCTTTGGTTATTATGCTTTTTAAATTTTTAGAATTTGTTTTTACTGTGGATTGGCTGTTACTAGTCCATCAAGACAACTATTTCTTTGCTGGGTTTATTGGATATTGGGCAAGCAAGTAGCAGTATCTGCCACTGGATGTAATCAGGAAGATATTTTCGGAAAAAAAATTATGCTTCAAGATCTAGATAAGCAGATTTTCCACTGATTCCAGATTATTCTAAATAAAATTTTTAGTCAGTGGTGGTGTAAGTTTCAAGGACGTTATAGATGGCTCTTGAAAGCAATGACACATTAACCTAATATTTTCAGTACTCCTTTTTCTAGCTTCCATTTATCCTTTCCCATGCCTGTAAACATGTTATTTTGTTAACCAAATAAAGTCATTAATACATGAGACCATTTTGCCAAAAGTGAACATAAAATTAGGAGGAATTGCTCTTTCAGAAGGCAAGAAGAGACCAAGATGAAAGGAAGTCATTTTTGTGAACCATATGTTTTGACCCAGAAGAACTATTTCACAGCCTTTCTCCTGGTAGCAAACAATGAGGGAAACAGTTTCTTACCATCTGCACAATACAACTTGTTGAATCACTCGGGAATTGGGATTATTGCTACTGTTTGTTTGTTTTTAAGCCTTAAATTTAAAAAAAGACTCAGGAGATGTAAGCAGGGTTGGTTCTAATATTGAAATAAAACAAAAATGAACAAACCCAGAGAAATCTGCTTCCAAAAAGCCACAGCACAACAAAAAGAGGAGTAAACTTCTTCAGAAGACCTCAAGGGAAAAATATGTTTATTCAGAAATGGGATATCCTGGGGATTTTGTTATAACAGCTTTATTAAGATATTATTCACATCCTGTAAAATTCACTCTCTAAAAGTGTATAATTCGGTGTTTTTTCAGTATGTTCACAGAGCTATGCAACTATCTTCACTATCTAATTGCAGATACTTTCATCATCTCCCCAAAAAACTCTAAGCCCATTAGCACTCACTCCCCATTCCTCTCTTCCTCTAGCCTCTGGCAACTGCTACTCTGTGTTGTGCCTCTATAGATGTGCCTATTTTGGACATTTCATATAAATGGAATCATGCTATATGTGGCCTTTAGTGTCTGTCTTCTTTCATTTTGCATAATGTTTTTAAGGTCCATTCATATTGTAGAATGTATCAGTCTGTCATTCCTTTTATTTGCTAAAGAAAATTTCATTGTATGGATATACCAAATTTTGTTTGTCCATTTATCATCAGTTTATGGGTATTTGTAAGTTTTTTTTTTCCCACTTTTTGCTTCCAATAGACTTTTTGTATGTCACAAATGGCCATATGTTTCTTTATCCCATAATCAGAATAAAAATTGTCATTCTTTTAGTGGACATGCCTTTTTTATCAAGGCACAGAAATAAAAAAGTGAGTTGTATTTTCTCACTAAGAAAACATTTTGGGGTGGCATGTTTTCAGTTCTTTGGAAATATGTAGACATATTGGCAGGGTATCCTACTTACTTTTGCTGTGTATAAAATCACCCTGATATTTAGCAGCTTAAAACAATAACTTTATTATGCTGTGGATGCTGTGGGTCATAAATTCAGATAGAACACAGCAGGGATGTTCTGTCTATGCTCTGCAATGTCTATAGCCTCATCTGTCAAGACTTGAAAGCTAAGTTAGACTCAATGGCTGGGGGCTGGAATTCTGAAGTCCTACATGTGAACTTGCTATGTTGGTTGGCTTCTTCCTAGCATGGTGGCTTTGAGATACACATTTTCGATGGTAACTCACGTAACTCCAAGCAAACGCTGTTCTAGCAAACAAGGTAGTAGTCATATGGTCTTTTATGACCCTGCCATGGAGGGGACACAAAACATTACTCTTGCCATCCTCTATCTGTTGAAGTAGTTACAATCTCACCCAGATTGAAGAGGAAAGGACATAGACCCTACCTTTCCACTTATCAATGAGTTTTGGAACCATATTTTAAAACCATTGTTTCCAGCTGCATCCATGTCCCTACAAAGGACACAAACTCATCCTTTTTTATGGCTGCATAGTATTCCATGGTGTATATGTGCCACATTTTCTTAATCCAATCTGTCACTGATGGACATTTGGGTTGATTCCAAGTCTTTGCTATTGTGAATAGTGCTGCAATAAACATACGTGTGCATGTGTCTTTATAGCAGCATAATTTATAATCCTTTGGGTATATACCCAGTAATGGGATGGCTGGGTCATATGGTACATCTAGTTCTAGATCCTTGAGGAATCGCCAAAACCAAACACCACATGTTCTCACTCATAGGCGGGAACTGAACAATGAGATCACTTGGACTCGGGAAGGGGAACATCACACACCGGGGCCTATCACGGGGAGGGAGGAGGGGGGAGGGATTGCATTGGGAGTTATACCTGATGTAAATGACGAGTTGATGGGTGCAGCACACCAACATGGCACAAGTATACATATGTAGCAAACCTGCACGTTGTGCACATGTACCCTACAACTTAAAGTTTAATAAATAAATTAAAAAAAAAATTAAAACCATTGTGCCATGAAGGGCATGTTTTATGACAGGTGAAGTTTTATGTCTTAAAAGTATATAATTACAAATTATTAAATTTAAAATCAGGAGAATAAACCATTGCATTCATCTACCAATTTGCCACTAAATCAGAATCAGTAAAACAAGGCCAAATTAACTAGAAGCCACATATAGTTGACATTTGGAAGAATTTGACAGAAATATGGCTCAATTGGAGTTACTGAATTTGAACCAAAACTTTTGGCACCAAGAATCATGGAAGCTCAGACTAAAGAGGAAACATACATTATATAACTCTTATTATCTAATGATGAAAATCCTATCAAATCTCCACAAAGGTGAACTCTGTTCTTCCATGGAATTCTAGACAAACTTTATTACAGACATGGTTGGTATATAAAATAGGCATAGATAATAAATATAATAATCCGGAACAATGATAAAACAGTTATTATGTCAAGGTACCATCCTAACCTCACTTATAATCAGGCATTAAATTCTCACAAGAATCCTATGAATTAGACACCATTATTATCCATATGTAACATACAGAGAAACTAAAGTACAGGGATGCTAATGAACTTACCCATAGTCCCACTAATAAATGTTAAAGTCAGGATTTGAACCTAGATGCTCAGACTCCAAAGCCTATGCTCAAAACTCTTGCTATGTAAATACTGGCATATTATCAAATAAAATAGCTTCAGTTTTGTTTTTAAATAAAAAATATTGATTTTTTAAAATAAAATATTGTTTCATCACAATAAGACCTACTTTTTTTCCTCCTGAGCAGCTTTTAGTGACACCAATAACAATTTTTTAGGCTGGGCACAGTGGCTCATGCCTGTAATCCCAGCAATTTGGGAGGCCAAGGTGGGCAGATTACTGGAGCTCAGGAGTTCAAGGCCAGCCAGGGCAACATGGCAAAACCTCACCTCTGTTAAAAAAAAATACAAAAATGAACAGCACCGTGGTGCATGCCTGTATTCCCAGCTACTCGGGAGGCTGAGGTACGCGGATCCCTTGAGCCCAGGAGGTCAAGGCTGCAGTGAGCCATGATTGCACCATCACACTCCAGCCTAAGCGACAGAGTGAGACCCTATCTTAAAAAAATAAATAAATAAATAAGAGTCATACAACTTCTTCACAGCTTTTCATGATGATAAACCTTGATTAAAAGCCAAGGTTATAAATGTAATTTTGCTAAATGTGGATATATTCTATCTGTAGCAAACTGTGATAATTCAGGCCCCTGAACGTAACATCCTAGCTCTCATTCCTTTTGCTGTCAAATTTCCCTATAGATAATGTCTACATCTGCCACCTTATCTACTCGCAAATATTTATGATTTTCTTCCATGAAATTTACTTTTCTCCCCTGAACCTGTAAGCCAAATCAAGTGACCTTTTGTGAATCCCAAACCTCTGTGAATTTTAGGTAGATTTAATATTCTTGGCCACCACTTTCTATTCAATCAAATTCAAGAATTCTATAAAGTTAAATATATATGAATGTGTGCACATATAAATGTGTGTGTGTTTCTAGGTCATGAATCTTTTAATACTATAGAACATAGAACATAAAAAATTATAAGAGAAATTAAAATATACTGTCAATTTAAAAGTATACCAAAAACATGTTATATGAGAATGGGATAATACAAATTATCGGTATGGGGAAAAGAATCATGAATAGTTTCATGAGGAATGTGGCATGTGTAACAGGCATTAAATATGATTAAGAACTAACACTGAGTATATACAAGTTAGCTATATCAATAAAAATGTAAATCATTCAGCAATAAACTATAAAGTTATTTTTACTCCATAAGGGTTTTTTTTTCCCTGAAATTTTCAGCCCAAAGTGACTGTTTTTTCTTCACATGCCACTTATATAGTGTGACCAAGTATTTAATTAAATAAAATTACTCTCCAGTGAAATCATTTGTTGTACACTTCTTGGAGCTGTGGCTTGCTTGTGTTTTTATTGATTAAAAAATACAGCACAATCTTGAACCTAATAAAAACCTAACAAAGTGGCTAAGCGCGGTGGTTCACGCTTGTAATCCCAGCACTTTGGGAGGCCAAGGCGAGTGGATGACTGGAGGTCAGGAGTTCAAGACCAGCCTGGCCAACATGGTGAAACCCCACCTCTACTAAAAATACAAAAATTAGCCGGGTGTGGTGGAAGGCACCTGTAATCCCAGCTACTCGGGAGGCTGAGGCAGGAGAATCACTTGAACCCGGGAGGCAGAGGTTGCCGTGAGCCGAGATTGCACCATTGCACTCCAGCCTGGGAGACAAGAGTGAAACTCTGTCTCAAAAAGGAAAAAACAACAACAACAAAATAAACCTAGTAAACAATAGGAAAAAAGTGAATGTAGAAAAGTAATAGAAAATGGTTGCCTTGTGAGGGTTAGATGTCACCAAAATATTTTAGCAATTGTTTAGAACAAATAGATTAAATGAAAAATATTTCCATTAATATTTTAAACTGTTTAATTCTGTCTAATTCCACATGATAAATACACATTCATTAAGACTTTTCAGTTTTAAGACTAGATAAAGAAAAAGAAAATTCTTCTTACCTATGACTTATTCAGAATCCACTGAATTTCATTATTATTTTATTATCATTATTATTATTATTATTATTCAAGATGGAGTCTGGCTCTGTCACCCAGGCTGGAGTGCAGTTGTGCCATCTTGGCTCACTGCAACCTCTGCCTCCCAGGTTCAAGTGATTCTCCTGCCTCAGCCTCCTGAGTAGCTAGGATCACAGGGCACGCCACCATGCCCAGCTAATTTTTGTAATTTTAGTATTTTACTTTTGTGGGTACACAATAGGTATATATATTTGTGGGGTACATGAGGTGTTTTGATACAGACATATAATGTGAAATAATCACATCATGGAGAATGGGGTATATGCCCCCTCAAGCATTTATCCTTTATGTTACAAACAATCCAATTACACTCTTTTAGTTATTTTTAAATGTACAATTAAATTATTATTGACTCTACTTACCCTGTTTGGCTATCAAATAGTAGGTCTTATTCTTTCTAACATTTAATTTAATATTTTTGGTGCTTTTAGCAAAGTATATTTGTAATGAGTTTGGAGTTTTTCTTTTCTTTACAAACTGTTAAAAAAAATGGCAAACAAGGTTATCTAAAGCATAGTAGGAGGATGAGCATTGAGATCATAAGTGCCTCATCTGGTCAAAGTTATTCAAGAATGAATGCATATGGGAGGCAAGAGTGTGAGGAACAAAGCCATCATTGACTATGGAGTAACACAAGCCCAGACTGTTGAGATTAATTTGGCATTATCTTTCAAAATTAAAAGTGTAATTACATATTAATGTAGCAATTCTACTTCAAGGAGTTTGCCCTTCATTTATGTTTTCACATGAGTAAGGGCTCAGATGGACATGGGTTTTCTTTGTAGCTAGGTAATAGGAAAATAGGTAATCTAAATGGATATAGCTTGGTGGTAGTCCATGCCTGTGGCCTTTATACTACAGTTTTAAACAAGAGATGAATTTATATAAACAGATGTTGAAATGTGATCATTATATAGTATTACTTCCACAAAAGTAGAACATATATATGTGCATATGTACACATACATACATGTACATACCTATGTGCATATGTGTTCTAGTTTATTATGTATATGTCAAATTGTTCTATTTGTTTGAAAACACTATAAATACATACATAATAAATAAACAAATATGTGTTTGTGCCAAAAAGCACAGAACATTTCTGTTTAGTCTCATACCACTCATTTTATAGCTTTATAGATAGGAAGAAAGTAGACTTTGATGGTACTTGAATTTTTATCTATGTATCTGGGCAGTGATGGTGGTAGCACGTCAGAGAAATTTTGTTAATTTATATGTTATTTCACTTCAAAAATTGATAAACTCTGTGTGTGTGTGTATACATATATGGGTGGTGGCCATATATATATATATATATAAAATATATATAATATTTCTGGGTGGCTTATAAAGAGCAGAAATGTGTTTCTCCTAGTTCTAGAGGCTGATGAGTCCAAAAGTCACCAGCATGTTAGGTGTCTGGTGAGCCTGCTTCCTCAGAAACATTCATCTTGTCGATGACTCCTTACATGGTGGAAGGAAAAGGGAGCATTCTAGGTTCTTTTTGTTTTTTGGTTTTTTTTTGAGACGGAATCTCATTCTGTCTCCCAGGCTGGAGTGCAGTGGTGCAATCTTGGTTCACTGCAACTTCTGCCTCCTGGGTTCAAGCAATTCTCTGTCTCAGCCTCGCTAGTAGGTGGTATTACAGGCACCCCACACCACGCCCGGCTAATTTTTTGTATTTTTAGTAGAGACGGGGTTTCACCATTTTGGCCAGGCTGATCTTGAACTCCTGACCTCGTGATCCACCCACCCTGGCCTCCCAAAGTGCTGGGATTGCAGGCATAAGCCACTGCGCCTGGCCTGTAGGTACTCTTTTATAAGGCAACTAATTCCAATAATGAGAGCTCCATCCTCGTGACCTAATCACCTCCCCAAAAGCCCCAAACCCATCTCCTAATACTATCACTTTGGGAGTTAGGATTTCAACATATGAATTTTGGGTGGACGCAAGCATTCATTCTATAACAGTGACCATACTATCCAACGTTAACATTTTACTATTTTCAAAGCTTTTGTTCACTTTGTATATACGCATTTATATATCTTTGTAGCAAATGAAGGATAAAACTATCCTTTGGAGTAATATCTTGGCATATTCTCCAGCTGCTAGGGATGACTCCTCAGTATTGACCCCTTGGACTGAAGCAATTCGATCCTCTCAAAACTCAAATTGAAGTGAGAACTCTCTCTTCTCCCTTATTTCCTTTCACCAGAAACAGCTATTTCATTTTTAAAAACAACTCGAAGGTAACTGAAAACTTTCAGTGGTGTTAAATCACTCTCAGAAAAAAAAAAAAAAAAAAATCTGTTTAAAAGTTGGAAACACCTCAAGTAAAGCCATTTAATCTGACCAGCATAAGCACATTCTGAAGAAAATGGTGAACAACATCATTAGCAGCAACACACACAGTCATTTATGCATTCAACAGATGAACATTTGATGAACACTGACTGATTCTTGGGGACTATAATCCATGCCTAAAATACAAAGTTGAACAAAGACCCAATTCTTGCTCGCATGAAAATGATAGTCTATTAAGAAGAATGTACTGGCAAACAGATAAATATAATACTGAAAAGTGTGAAGAATGAAACAATAAGATGTGCAAGGTACAGTGCTGACACAAAAGAGAGAGAAATAAAAGCTAACTGGGCAAGTCAGAACAGGCTTCACATGGCACTGTTGTGAAGAATGCATAGAAATATTCTACAACCAGCAACTTCCTATTCAGTTGAACTATCTCTATGCTTCCTGTTCAACCTAGATTATATTTTCAATCTTGTTTCTAAAAGAAGGAAAAAAATATTAATCATTTGGTACAAAAAAGCAAGAACAGCTATAGTGTACACTATAAGATAAGTGTAGGGTACTTGTTAAATCTAGTGGACACTATCCGTACCCTTTCAGCACTCCCATTTTGTCTCATCATCTACTTGTGTGCACCTGAAGATTTTCTCTGATGAGTTTGTCACTGCAGGGAAGGCTAGAAGTGCTGGAATATTGAAGACCCAAGTGGCATTCTTGGGGTTAATAATAAATGAGAATTGGATGATAAAAACTCTAAACTTTTTACACTCAAATAGGATGCATGAGGCATGTCTATTTCATTTGCTAGAAGTCTCCAGTGGCATTGAGTCCCAGTCATCCATAGTCATAACTTGCTCATTAATGTACTCTGTGTGTTCCTTTCTTCTCTATCTCCCTTCTTGACTTCCCTGGAGATGCTTCCTGTGCTCTCCATCATAATCAGCTACATGGACTCAAATTCGTCATTTAAGTCTGATCTTGGGGAATCCAATTTTAGACATTGGGCAATAGACTGCCTGGGAGGGATGAAAGAGAAGACAAAGGGGCTCCTATGTTGCTGATTCAGGAAACAGATGAATAACAGCACCAGTTAGTGAATAGGCACTGCCTTTCAGTACCTGCGGGAGTGCTTTGTTCAGTACAGATCCTGCCCAGCCAAGCACTGAAGAATTCATGAATTTTATTATAACCTAAACTGTCTGTGGCATTATGAACCTGTGTAATCATGGGTAGTGTTGGCTTTAGGACCAGGATTTTGCTAGCTTGTTAGCATCTCCGTGAGCATTTGCAAGACCTTGGCCACTCTTCAGTATTTTCTACTCCAATTTGCATCATTGTCCCTGCAGGATGTTTGTCACTCAGACATTCTGAAATTTGGACTGATGCTTGACTTAGCTCTGTGATTGGATGCTTCTCCCAGAACCTTTCTCACCTCTATCAGCTACACTATTGATACTCTAGACAAAGCTTTCCCTCCATGGGTGCTGCAGCTCAACCTGTGCCCTAGACCACTGTCAACCTCTTCAATGCCGCTGTTTGGTGCTTTGCTTGGTTCTTTCAATGTGCATGAAGTCACAGCTATTCAACTTACATCCATGAAGCAGCAAGGGGAAGCTTCCCATCCTCAGTGTTTTAATCTGTTCTCTATTATAAAGGAGGCATGATAAGTTGCTGGACTCCAAAGAGTGACTTGTAATAAAATAATTCTTTAAAATTTATACATAGATCTTGTATCCCAGGCCACACATTTGACGTCAAAATGGCTGATTTGGTTGTAAGTGCAGGTAACAGCCATCAAAGTGTATTTGGTACTCCTCCTCCACTCCAAATCTTAGGCCTCGTTATCATTTAGTTTATCCTGTCTATATCTGCAAGATGATTTTTACGTGAGAACACTAGGCTTATCCCTTGACATCGTGCTTTTTGCAGCTCCTCATATTTGATGGGCATGAAAGCTAATATGTTGTCTAATTATAGAGAGTTTTAAGTTATTAATTTTATTTTGATCAGGAGATCTTTAACCCCCTATACAAATTAGATGTAAATAGATACTAAAAGATAAGGTTAATATTTAACTCCTTTACCCACCAGATATAGCTGAATCTTTGCATTGGACAAGTAGGAGTCCGACTTACTCTGAATCTTAGATACTTTGCTTTGAGTATGATTCAATATCAGTGTCCTTACAGAAGTATAAATGATAGTTATTTATGCTTGAGTGTTTTCCAGAAAGTTAAAGACTGTTTTATTATATTGGCTTTCTGATTACTTGACTGAAGTTCATAGACTAACAATGAAAAATCTGAAAACACTCTCTGGGGATCTAGACAAACTACAATGATTAAAGAGTACACTTTGAAGCCAAGATGAGGTTAAGGGGATAACTTAAGACATATTTATTCTTAGGGTGACATATCTTATCATTATTATGTTACGGGTGCACATGGACCATTTATTTTTTCTCTTATGAAGAATTTCAAACATATACAAAATAAAAAAAGTAACAATGAATACCACGTACTGCTCATTCAGCTCTAACCATTATTATAATTACCACCTGGTTTCCTCTCTACCTACCCACTTCCTATTCTCTGTTTTGAGGCAGATCCCAGAAAGTATATCATTGCTGCTCTAAACATTTCAGCTTGTATTCCCAAGTAACCCCCACCAGCCTTTTTTTTTTTTTTTTTTTTTTTTTTTTTTGAGACAGAGTCTCGCTCTGTCGCCCAGGCTGGAGTGCAGTGGCACGATCTCGGCTCACTGCAACCTCTACCTCCCAGGTTCAAGTGATTCTCCTGCCTCAGCCTCCTGAGTAGCTGGGACTACAGGCACTTGCCACCACACCTGGATAATTTTTTTTTTTTTGGTATTTTTAGTAGAGATGGGGTTTCACCATGTTGGTCAGGCTGGTCTTGAACTCCTGACCTCAAATGATCCACTCACCTTGGCCTCTCAAAGGGCTGGGATTACAGGCGTGAGCCACCATGCCCAGCCCCGGAAAATATTTTCTTAGTATCATCAAATACATTTTATATTTCCCACATTATCCCATAGGACTCCTCTCTTCTCTCTGTTGTCTCTGTTTCCTCCATACCCCACATCCTCCTGCTCCTCATCCTCCTTCTCACTCTCTCTTTTCATTTTTGAAGAAACAGGACCTTTTATCTAGGTTTGTTGATTACATCCACGTGATATTGTTTCATGTGTTTCACCATCTCCTGTGGTGCTGACAAATTAGCAGCTAAGTCTAGAGAGCTACATATAGTCAGCTTAATTTATTCTTTTTTTTATTCAAGATGATTGTATAGAAAGTGTTGTGTACTTTCATCAAAAGGTATATAATGTTTGATATTGGCAGCCACTGATGATCATTGTCTAGATTCATTATTTCATTATGAGTTGCAGAACAATGATACACTGTTTTCACTTCTTCATTTGTTAGGAGGAGCAGTTCTATAAAGATAACTGTTGTTTTTTGTTTGTTTGTTTGTTTGTTTTTGAGACAGAGTCTTGCTCTGTCACCCAGGCTGGAGTGCAGTGGCCTTATCTCGGCTCACTGCGACCTCTGTCTCCCGGGTTCGAGCAATTATCCTGCCTCAGTCCCCCTAGTAGCTGGGATTACAGGCGCATGCCACCATGCCCGGCTAATTTTTGTATTTTCAGTAGAGATGGGGTTTTGCCATGTTGGCCAAGCTGGTCTCAGACTCCTGACCTCAGGTGATCCATCTGCCTTTGCTTCCCAAAGTGCTGGGATTACAGGTGTGAGTCACTGTGCCCAGCTTATAAAGAGAACTCTGCATTTCTATTTGGTTGCCTCGTAGTATAATTCATACAAAGCAAAGCAGAGTAAACACTTCAGTTTCTTCCCCAAAAGAACAGTTTTCAAAATAATGAATTGCTTCTCTAGTCTCTTCCAAAAGTTGCCAGTGATTTTTTTTTTTTTTTTTTTGAGACGGAGTCTCACTCCGTCCCCAGGCTGGAGTGCAGGGACATGATCTTGGCTCACTTGCAACCTCCACCTCCTGGGTTCAAGAGATTCTCCTGCCTCATCCTCCCGAGTAGCTGGGACTACAGATGCGTGCCACCACGCCCAGCTAATTCTTGTATTTTTAGTGGAAACAGGGTTTCACCATGATGTTGGCCAGGATGGTCTCGATCTCTTGAGCTCGTGATCCACCCACTTCACCATCCCAAAGTGCTGGGATTACAAGTGTGAGTCACCACACCCGGCCACCAGTGAATATTTTATTTATTTATTATCATCCAGTTGTTTGTTTTGGCATCACTATGAATGCATGAATTTAAATATGTTTATATGTAACTGAGGTGCTCCACCTTCTGTATTATTATCTTTTTCATCCTCATATTTTTTACCTTTATGTGATGGAAGCCTCCTTTACATTGACCTCCTGAGTCCTTTCTATATGACCTTTATATACTTTGATTGACCCCAACTTCTGTTGTAGATCACCAATGGGCATTCCTGAGGTGTGGCTATAATATTTCTCTCTGGATTACTTATTCATTCAGAAACTTTATTTAGTAATTAACATTTACTAGGAGTTAACAAGGAAGCAGTAAAGCAGTGAACATCCTCATTTCAATATTTGGATTAATACAATCAATCCAAACAGTAGTTATTGATAACTTATTATGTGGTTAGCACACTCAAAATTGTATGCAGAGAAAAAAGATGAGAGATTAGACCTCCTCCTAACTGTAATTCATTTTCAATCTGAGCAGAGATTTTGCTTGTGCATATGCATTGGCGTCATCAAGACTTTCATAGCTATGGAACCATCAGATATAAAATACACCTTAGTATGCAACCTCAACCTGTTCTTCCTCTTGCAATTTAGGTTATATTAATTTATTAAATTCATTTTGGGATAAAGAAGACAGAATCATAGTTCTTTCAGTCTACTATTATAATATTTTATTATCCTTATCTTTACCTCTTTCCAATTTTTAATGTCTTAAAATAATTTGTGTGTGTGTGAACCGTCTTCACTTTTAAGACAGTTTTATTATGAAACTCAAACTACAATACACACATATGCATAAACTTCTGTATATGTGGAATGTGTGTTTATGTGGGTATGTATTTGAATATGTAAATTTCATTGAGTGGTACGATTGTCTTTGGTCTCTTTGATTATGTATATTAGCATATGTTCTAGGGCTCCTGATACTTCTTTCAGGCAGAAGGCATTTTCAGATGTTGTGTAGATCTGTGAAGAACAGTTATCGAGTCACATCTCACATCATCACTGTTTCTTTCTTGCCCGTGTCTTACACTAGTACCCTTCAGGGTATTGTATGAAAGCTACATTGGTTTGAATTCATTTTGTCCTGTAGTGCTGCTTTCTACGCTGACAAAACAATAGTGGAACTGATGCCCTGGCTCGTACTGCAGTAATATTGCCTCCAAGCATATCAAGTACAGGAAGTTAAATCCTATATATTATTAAGCCAGATCAGTAACATGTACCCAACAATGTGGTGAGACATATTTTGTTTTAATGAAATGATGACGTTACAAATTCTTCAACCTTCCTATATGTGTTGAGGTGTGTGTGAATGTATTAATCTACCCCATGTCTCCTGGATAGAGTTTTTCTACGAAGAACCAAGCTCAGCTTCCCCTAGTGTTAAGACATTTTGCTTCATGTTTGGTATAGTGTAGTGCTACTCAAACTTGAGTAATAAACAGGCCAATTCAAATAAATACAAAGTCCTATACTCAACCAATGCTGATTAAAATTATTTCTATTAAAAGTTACTTATATAAGCATGAATATAAAACAAAGGGCAGACTCTTTATGGTTAAAGGGCATATAGACCTACAACAACAAATAATATTTTCAAATCAAATAAAACAGAAGTACAGAAAAGCAATAAAATTCAAAAGCATAACCTTAATGTGTCTGCCAATGTTGTCTTGGACAAATTAAATGGCCTTTTGTTATGTGAATATAGTGCTAGCTGCAATGGTGCAAGTTATTTTATTTTTAGCATTTTTCAATATATGTTGTGAAGACTATTTTGCTGCTTTTCTCTATTCAGATCTTTGCAAAAAACTCATGTATACACTGTAATCAGGTTTTCTGCCATTATGTAGTCCTATGCTTTGGTGTCATCAGCCTTCACCAGCTAGAAAAGTATAATATTCTATTATTGTATGCTGTTGTCATTTTCCCACAATCAAAAGTACAAATTATTAAGTTAAGGAAACTGAAGTTTCAGTCTAAAACATGTTGTTCAGATGAAATTATCCATAAGAAATAAAAGTTGTGTTCTTATAACTGGAAAAAGAACTTTATGCAAGTATAATATGTGCAAAACTGGGATGGCTTAGTTCTTGGTATCATTAAATGGCAACCAGATGAGCTTTAACAGCTGAGAAAATCTTATGCCCAGATGTATATGGGCCTGGAAATTACATAGCAGTAAAAATGTACCTTCAGATAGCTCAAAAGCAATTCATAATAATTGCTTGAGGTTATCTCAGTGATAAAGTCAGTATAACATAGTGTTTTTTATGTTTGGAAAAAAAGGAAAAAGGATTACTTTCTTTACAGTATGCTCATTAAAATACACAGATCATTGAAAAAAATAATAATAATATTAATAAAAAGCAGTAATTTTGTTTAGTGGGTTTATGAATATTAATTATTTAATTAAAATTTCCTTCAATAGTTAAAGATTTATTGAGTTTCTGTGAGTCACATATTCTCCTAAATAATGCAGACATTATTAGAATTTTTAAATATATTTGCAATGAGTACATATTAAACCTAAAACAAAATGTATGCTTCAGGTTTAAAAAAAAAAAATAGCAGTGAGAGTAATTGAATGCTGAGGTTACATAGAATGGGTGAATCAACCATACCATAAAAAACTTTTAAGTGGGTATTATATTCCAGGCACTCTTTCCTACTTCAAATGTTTATAAAGTCAAATATTTCCTTAGAGAACCTTGACTAATACAGGAAGTAAATGAATACTGCCTATATAGATAAAATAAAACAATAACAACAACAGTCAGAAACCAAGCCAGACCAAAACAAAACAAAAACAGAAAAACTGTGATGAAGTAATTTATCTTTTAATAGGATTTTCTCAGAATGGGAGGCAATATATATTTTATGCTTCCATGTTCTGTAGATTCCAAATTTGTGTAATTAACATATACAATTTTACAAGGGGAAAATACCATTCAACAAATACGTTGAATGTAATCATGCAGTACTTCATTTAAATTGAACTTTTTATTTTTATTATTATTTTTTTTTTACAAACGGTGCAATAAAATAATCATGTTTACCTTCTTCACATGTTCATCGATGTTGGCATGCATGGTTTTAGCTATATGTTGTGACATTTTGAGACCACATGACCTTCACAAACTGAAACTAAACCAACCAAATAACCAGTTATCAAAGATAAACAAAAGTGGACGTCAGTTTATTTAGTGAGGGGATATTTTAATCAGTAATATATTATCATAATAGAGAAGAGTTCAGCATGAACTGAACTGAACTTTGATTTGTGTAGAGGTGACCAGGAGTTTTAAAGGGAGAATGAGAGAATGAATTTGAGTGGTGATTCATTAAAGTCAGGGAAGTAACAAATTACGAAAAGCGGAAAGATGAGGTGGTTCCATAGGAAATTCCTCTACGTTTGCTAAATAGCATTTAAGGATTAGGCTCCTGCCTTCTCACTGTCTTCAGGTTTTGACTGGAACAAACTTTAAATTATTTTGGCAGCTTTGAGTTTTCTCAGACATGCACCTTAAGGGAGGCTACAGTTATCCTAGAGAGGTGACTTTGACCTGTTAGATGCTATGTTAGTATTTTTTATTCAAGTCTGTACAGGCCAAGATTGTGGCCTAGCTGAGAAGAGGGCTCACAGGAGCCTAGCTAACGTTTGGTCAAGGAGAGAGTCTTGGTGGAGCCTCACTCTCGTTCAAGTAGAGAAGACACATTATTCTTCCTTCTGAACATTGTAAGTCCATTTGTCATTCGATTGCCTTTTGTTTACCAGGGACTAGCTAAATCATCTGTTCAGGCTTGCTAGTAGAGCATAGTTGCTGGCTGATGCACGTGATCAGGCATTTAATGAGAGGCACCTCTATGGAAACAAACATAAAAACAAAAACTTGTTGGAGAAGAATATAAATCCCATTTTTTGAGTCTAGAAGGCAGGCAGTTGAGAAGTTTTGTAGACATTGAATTCTAAGCATCTTCAGATGGTAGAGTGATAATCTGATGGATTTTCCGGTTTATAGTTTGAATGTGGTACTGACATAAACATTAATTTCACAGTCATAGTTATTTCCTGGAGCAGAGCACGGATGATGCTGGAGTTGCAGTGGACTTTCTGAATGACTCTTGTAGCAGGAGCTCCAGGCATGAAGGTTGCCCATATGTGACTTATTGTGGTGATATGTCTTTTGAAGTTTATATCAAGTTCTTGGGCTTCAGCGTGCAAGGCTTTTTCAAATCCTGGGGGAGAAGGACAGCCACAAGACAACCTTGTAGGTTGTCCTAGTAGAATCAGCAGGTTGTAGGAGTCCCAGTAAGGATTTGGGCAGTCAGATTTTAGTTCTCAGTGATGCCAAGTCAAGAGGGAAGGCAAAAAATTAGAAGCATCAATTGGAGAGGTGTAGCTAGACATTGAAGGAAAACTAAAAAATTGAGTATTTAGTAAGAGCTGACAAAATGGGTGAGATGGCAGAATTCAGTTTAGTTTACAGGTAAATTATAAAATTCCCAAGTCAATGAACAAAACTGGAATCTGATAACCCACAATGGTGTGTTTTACATAAAACACAGCAAAACCGGAATTGGATGAGAAGAGTCCCTGGATCTAGGGTCATCAGAATGTAGCTATTAAGAGTTGGATTCTGAAGCCAGATTCAAATTAGGTGCCTTGTACTTTACGCACTGCGTGCTCTCAGGCAAATTATTTACCTTCTTTGTGCCTCAGTTTATTCATTTACAAAAGGAATCTTAAGAGTATATATCTCCTAGGATTGTTTTGAAAATTAAATGAGTACGTTACTTTCAACTGTGTCTGGCACATTGCTGTTAAGTTATTACCTTCCTAATATACTTACTAACTTCATAATTAAGAAAAAATAAAAATTCATAAAATGAACATATTTGCAATAACTTATTAAAAATATCGTATAGTTCATTAAATATATTACCTTTTGACATATTAAAAATAACACACACCTCCTCCCCCCAAAAAAAATTCCTGTATGCCTGTTTTAAAGCAGTTTCATATGTTAAAGCTGCATTTATGATATCTAAGAAGTGTTTTTTCTCCTAAATAGCAGGTTGGTAATAATGTATATTGCAATCATAATAATGTAAGTTCTGGTTACAATAGTTTATCTAGGTAACATGTAGAAGTTAAGTGAATGAGGTAATAAATTAACCAATAAGATTACCTTTCTGTTAGGGAGGAAAAACACTTCTTGGTTGAATTAATATTTTACACACAGGTAAAAGAAGAAAATAAGAAATATCATTTGCAAAGTTGACTTCAATAAATTTTAATTGAATGGATAAACATTTTAGTTAAAGGTAGTAATCTTAACTTGAGATTACTTGAGAGATAAAAATACATATTTTCTTAAGAGACATGATTGTTACATAACTTACAGATATAACAAGTGGAAGGGTTTCCCATTAAGGTAACTGATAGTCCTTAGGTAAATTAAATAGTGGGAGGAACTTGTGTTAGGAAATCAACATCCGAGTTACAATTAAATTGGTGGAAGTCTTTCCAGTGCCTGAAGATACAGAGACTTCCAATAGAAATAAGGTTTTTCTGAGAAATTAAGTGAAATAAAATGTGCAATAGTGATTGATAAGCACTGTTTATTGAAGAAAGAATTTCTCTTTTCTCTTGCCCTTTGCTTTTCATAAAGTTTTATTGTGTTTTCATCTATTTTTAATAAACTTTGTTATTAAGGATAACCATATACCATAAACACAGATAGTTACCACTCAGATCACCACTCGGATCAAGAATTAGGAACTAATATATTTGATTTTAACTGCAAGGTCTTCTCTCTTAATCTGAAATTCTATGTTTCTAATGACATTAGTATAATTACTTGTATGGTAATTACCTTACTATATACATATAATGGTTCCAAAATAATAGTTCTTGAATTATTTTATAAAACAAAATTAACATAAAGATTTATAGTGATTTCTGCATTTATTTTATTATTATATGTTTGCAGACATTGGCTAATGCTTCTGATGATCAGGCTTCTCTCGATTAACTGAAGACAGCCTTACTCTGCAGCTGTGTATTTCTTATTCCATCTGGAGCCTATGCCATCAGACATTATGTCTGCCATATTTTTTCTTCTGTGGAAAATCACAGTTTTCTTTCTGAATTGCTTATTTTTACCTTTGGCTGCTGATGTAGATCTTTCCTTTGTTCTTCATCTTAGGCTGTGCCCTGGTTCTAAGAAGTGTTCTCACTGTCTCTTTGCTTTCATTTTTTTTTCCTTTCCTATCCCTATGCCCTTAAATCACAATATCTGTCAGAGTTCCAGAAGAAAGAATAAATACTCAAAGGAGTCATGACTATTATAATAGTTGATAATATTTACTTTGGCCTAATTGTTTCTAGAGTTGTCTCAAGAATCAAACAAACCAAGGATTATATATATATATATACCATCTTGACCATAAACCAAGCCTCAGATTCCTCTATACCTATGTCTTAAGTTACCATTGCATATTAACTGTTACAATATTTCTTCGACTATATGTATACACCATGTAAATGTAGACTATGTGTACTTTGCATCCTGCCGTTTATCACATGCCTGGCACATATCAGACACTGAAATAGTTGCTTAATACATCAAAATAACATTGAATAGGGAAAATAAAATTTCTTAAGTTAGAATTCCCCTCTCTCCACCCAAAAGTATTAAATAAAAAAACAAGAGTTTACGACGACTCTAACATTATGATACAGATACAAGAAAAACAAAGAAATAAGTATAGTAATTGAAATAGTGCCCAGAACACCCTCTTTGTTGACACTAAAAGTATGTTCATCAGACCAAATCTGTACTGTTCAGCTCTGGGAAACATAATTTAAATGAGACAGTGGAAAACTGGAGCCTGTCTAGAAAGCAACTTATAATTTTAGGGATATATTAGCTGTCTTCAAATATTCAAAGAGCTGTTCAGTGGAAATGCAATGAAGCATATTCTTATTATGATGAGAAGAAAGGAAAGAGAGCCCTTTGTCCACTAAAGATTGAAACAAATAAACTTTGTAACACTGAGAGATGGCCCAAAATATAAAAAGCTTAATCTGGAAGTAGTGAGTTATTTTTCACTGGCGTGTGGGCAGGGGCTTCACATCTATTTAAGGAATGCTGTGTTTCCCTGGAAAACCAGCACAAGGCAAGTATGCCGTCTCTTACCATTCCTATTTAACATAGTATTAGAAGTCCTGACCAGGGAAATCAGGCAAGAGAAAGAAATAAAGCGCCTCCAAATAGGAAGAGAGGAAGTCAAACTATCTCTGCAGACAACATGATGCTATATCTGGAAAACCCCATGGTCTAAGTCCAAAACTTCTTATGCTGATAAACAACTTCAGCAAAGTCTCAGGATACAAAATCAATGTGCCAAAATCACTAGCATTCCTATACACCAACAACAGAGAGAAATCTGTTGCACTGCATCTATATATACACATATAATCATATAAATGTATAAACATATAATCACATTCACAATTGCCACAGAAAGAATAAAATACCTAGGAATACAGCTAACTAGGGGGGTGAAAGATCTCTACGTGGAGAACTATAAAACACTCCTCAAAGAAATCAGAGATGACAGAAACAAATGGAAAAACATTCCATGTTCATGGATAGGAAGAATCAATATCATTAAAATGGCCACACAGCCCAAAGCAATTTATTAGATTCAATGCTATTCCTATTAAACTACCATTGAGATTCTTCAGAGAACTAGAAGAAACTATTTTAAAGTTCATAAGGAACAAAAAAAGGGCCCAAGTGGCCAAAGCAATCCTAAGCAACTTATTAGATTCAATGCTATTCCTATTAAACTACCATTGACATTTTTCAGAGAACTAGAAGAAACTATTTTAAAGTTCACATGGAACCAAAAAAGAGCCCAAGTAGGCAAGGCAATGCTAAGCAAAAAGAGCAAAGTTGAATGCATCACATTACCTGACTTCAAACTATACTACAGGGCTACAGTGGCCAAAACGGCATGATACTGGTACAAGAACAGACACATGGATCAATGGGACAAAACAGAGGACCAGGAAATAAGACTGCACACCTAGCAACCATCTGATCTTCCACAAAGCTGACAAAAACAAGCAATGGGGAAAGGACTACCTATTCAATAAATGGTGCTGGGATAACTGGCTAGCCACATGCAGAAGATAGAAACTGGACCCCTTCCTTATACCATGTACAAAGATTAAATCAAGATAGATTAAAGACTTAAATATAAAACCCCAAACTATAAAAACCCTGGAAAACAACCTAGGCAATACCATTTAGGACATAGGAACGGGCAAAGGTTTCATGACAAAGATGCCAAAAGCAATTGCAACAAAAGCAAAAATTGACAAATGGGATCTAATTAAACTAAATAGTTTCTGCACAGCAAAGGAAACTATCAACAGTGTGATCAGACAAACTACAGAATGCAAGAAAATTTTTGCAAACTATGCATCCGACAAAGGTCTAATATCCAGCATTTATAAGGAACTTAAACAAATTTATGAGAAAAAGAAACCTATTAAAAAAGTGGGCAAAGGACATGCACAGACACTTCTCAAAATAAGACATACATGCGGCCAAAGAGCATATGACAAAAGCTCAGCATCACTAATCATTAGGGAAATGCAAATCAAAACCACAGTGAAATACTATCTCACACCAGTCAGGATGGCTATTAATAAAAAGTCAAAAAATAGCAGATGCTAGCGAGGTTGTGGGGAAAAAGGAGCGCATGTACACTGTTAGTGGGGCTGTACATTAGTTCAACCATTGTGGAAGACAGTGTGGCAATTCCTCAAAGACCTACAGACAGAAATACCATTCAACCCAGCAATATCATTACTGCGTTTATACCCAAAGGAACATAAGTCATTCTATTATAAAGGCACATGCACAGTATGTTCATTGCAGCATTATTCACAATAGCAAAGTCATGAAATCAACCTAAATGACCATCAATGATAGACTGGATAAAGAAAATGCGGTACATAGACACCATGGAATACTATGTAGCCATAAGAAAGAATGAGACCATGTAATCTGCAGGAACATAGATGGAGTTGGAGGCCATTATCCTTAGCAAACTAATACAGTAACAGAAAATCAAATACAGCATGTTCTCACTTACAGGTGGGAGCTAAGTGATGAAAACACATGGACACTTAACGGGGAATAACATACATTGGGACCTATTGGAGGGTGGAGGGTGGAGGGTGGGAGGAGGGAGAGGATTTAAAAAAATAACTGATGGTTAGTAGGCTTATATCTAGATGACAAAATAATCTGTACAACAAACCCCCATGACATAAGTTTACCTATGTAACACACATGCACATGTACCCCTGAACTTTAAAAACAAAGAAACGCCATGGATAAATTAGGTGGACAAACTAGGAATTGGAGACTATATGGGAATTTTACAATAGTCTCACTGGAGACTTAGTGGGTTTTAGTTGTATTTCAAGGGCCATGTGTAGGGTGAGAAGACAGTGGATGCCCACCACCACCACTAGCACCATCAGTATTCCTTTAGCTGAATAGCTCACTCTTCATCTCTTTCATATTGGGCTTCTGGGTCACATTCTACTTAAAGAAAGAGTTTCCATTCAACTCTAAGATCCTTGAACCCGAAGTACTTCTCATAGGTCCTTGGAGCAATTGTACTGGAATTTTTAAAATGTTGATTGAATGGATTGAGGTGAAAGGAACCTGTTGCACAGAACTAGTTCTCTGTTATGAGTCCACAAAGGTCTTAAATTCGATAAACACTGTATTTACTAGTAAGTGTCTTACTATATTAAAATTATAGTAAGCTTGATTCTTTTCTATCACGTTGGCACACTTAAGTTAGCAAATAATAAAATGAAATGATGATATGTAGGTAGACATATTAACATGCCTTTGTATGGAGCAAACAGTAAGAAGCAGATGGGACAGTCTGAGGAACGCATTAACAAGAGTTTCTGAAGCCAACTGGTGCTGCACCTGTTAACCTGGAAGGAGATTAATGCAGTAGAACAGCTACTGTCTTTCCATATTTCTCACCACAAAAAGATGTTTTATTACATTCATTGTAACTTCTTGGTAGCACATTCAGAGTACAAGCTTCTTCCTAGTTTCTCCACATGTCTTTTTCATAATAGCATACTGTCTTTGAAAATTCCATCTGATTTGATGATTTGGGCTATTCCATCAAGGCAATATAAAATTGTTTTTCTTAAACTTTATTACAGGTCATTGAGTTTCATGATCTACAGTGAATATTTCTATATTGATTTGTTTGTATTTTTATTTTCTCTGTTCAAGCTCCTTGTAAATGGGGACTAGCAAAGTATTTTATAATTTTCTGAACTATTTAAAATCTTTGATGCCAATGATTCAAGTTAAATTCTGGTTATATACACCAATGATAATATTTGTATCTAACTGATATTTAATATTTATTTTTTAAAAGAATCATTCACTTTCATCACTATCATAGAGATGGGACAAAAAAATATAAACACTATGCTAGGCATGTATGACTTGCTTGGTAATTATTTGCTGAATGAATGAAAAATACAAAAATTGATAGTTTTGCTCTAACACATTTTCTATATCTCTTCTAATACTCATTTTGCATTATGTATTAGTTCATCTTTGCCTTTATTAAGAGTAGAAAACGCCATTTCATCTTTTACATATAAAAATGATTCTGGTCTGAAACAGTTACTCACATCTTCGCTTAAATTTCTTTTCTTCTTCTTCTTTTTTTTTTTTTTTTTTTTTTTTTTTTTTAAGATGGAGTCTTGCTCTGTCACCCAGGCTGGAGTGCAGCGGTGCAATCTCTGCTCACCGCGACCTCCACCTCCTGGGTTCAAGTGATTCTCCTGCCTCAGCCTCCCAAGTAGCTGGGATTGCAGGCATGCACCAAGCCACCCGGCTATTTTTGTATTTTTAGTAGAGACAGGGTTTCACAATGTTGGCCAGGCTGATCTTGAACTCCTGACCTCAAGTGATCTGCCGGTCTCGGCTTACCAAAATGCTGCAATTACAGGCGTGAGTCACTGCACCTAGCCCAGTTAAATTTCAATTTGAATTTGGAAGCTCTGCTAAGGTAGTAATGTGAACTTTCAATATTATTAGAAAGCTCATCAGTCTGAAATTTAACATAAGGTTAAGAAATAAAAAAAATTAAGCCTTACTTCATATAAGAGCTAGAATCCATGACCTGAAAAGTAAAGTAGATGAATTCACTTATAAAACTATGTTTTCAAACTCTAACTTGTAAATTTGGGGAAATTAGTGGTAAATGGGTTTCTAATATATGGAACATGAAGCAGGAGGAAATATGAGTTGTGACAGATATTCCAGCCTCCCATGAGACTGTGACTTTTAGAATCAATGTGTTATAAAATTGATCTGAACTTTGTTCCTGATGCTGGAAAAGTGGCAACCTGTGACTGCTCTAAAGTAAGCTAAAGAAGTTGAACAAGGCCGGGCACGGTGGCTCACGCCTGTAATCCCAGCACTTTGGGAAGCCAAGGTGGGCGGATCATGAGGTCAGGAGTTCAAGACTAGCCTGACCAACATGGTGAAATCCCATCTCTATTAAAAATACAAAAATTAGGCCGGGCGCGGTGGCTGAAGCCTGTAATCCCAGCACTTTGGGAGGCCCAGACGGGCGGATCACGAGGTCAGGAGATCGAGACCATCCTGGCTAACATGGTGAAACCCCGTCTCTACTAAAAAAAATACAAAAAACTAGCCGTGCAAGGTGGCGGGTGCCTGTAGTCCCAGCTACGCCGGAGGCTGAGGCAGGAGAATGGCGTAAACCCGAGAGGTGGAGCTTGCAATGAGCTGAGATCCGGCCACTGCACTCCAGCCTGGGCGACAGAGCGAGACTCCGTCTCAAAAAAAAATAAATAAATAAAAATAAAAATTAGTTGGGCATAGTGGCACATGCCTGTAATCCCAGCTACTCGGCAGGCTGAGGCAGGAGAATAACTTGAACCTGGGAGGCGGAGGTTGCAGTGAGCAGAGATTGAGCCACTGCACTCCAGCCTGGGTGACAGAGTGAGACTCCGTCTCAAAAAAAAAAAAAAAAAAAGCTGAACAAATGCTGGCATTCATACATGGTTTGAGAAGTAGCCCTTCTTCATTTAAGGGAAAGACTTATTGAGATCCAGATTGAGAAAACACCCCATCAACAATAAAGTGGCTCAGGAAAATGTTTTATACTAGCACATCTTCAAGTTTCTACTTAAGGCTATTCTCCATGAATATTTAAAAAGAGGAGATGTCAAATATAAAAGCACAAGAGGCCCCGAGGGCTTAGTATCTTTATTTGCGTTAAGGTTTCTCATAAATAATTCTATTTTGGGATATAGGCTCTGGTATATACGTAATAAATGTGAGTCTTTTTAATATCAGAGTTACCCTTAGGATAGTAAGTGTATTTATTTCAAAGAAATATAAAAATAAAATGAATAAAATATTTCAGGTACCTCAGATCATTGCAAATTAGTCATCAAGTCTCTTTCAGTTTTTCTTGGATTATATGAATAATGCCTTGGGATAGAGGAAACTCACTAAAGTATATTTCTGAGGACTGGGGGTGGGAAAGGTTTCAGAAAGGAGAAACCCATGGGAAGAATTTTTCTACTGACTGTCAAGTAATTCATCTCAACAGAAGAAAAGCTGATTTTCAATCGGTTTAAGGTAATAGAAAATGTCAGAATTCCAGGGGTTTTCTTTGTTCAATAGCCCACTTAACCTGCTGCAGAACACCCTAGGAATAACAAATGAATCATAAGGTAGAGGGACATTCAAGCACACTTGTTTTCTTCAAATATTGATATTTTCCCCTTAAAATTATATGTCTAGAAAAACTTTTGCTTAGAAAGAGTCTGCAGGGCCAGAAACATAAATAACTGTCAAATATAAAGCTGAATTGCCTCCCCAAGATTTTAGGAACTTCTGAGCTGGGGAAATGTGGCCTGAAGGAAGGCTGCTGGTTTGGCCACTCTCTGTATTCCATCAGAAAAAATGGTGGGGTATAATCAGAAGTTGAAATGCTCACAGTAGTTCTACCCCATGGCTTGTCAGCTGAATATTGCTGACAATATAGGAATTCTTCTTCGCAGAAGGAATGAGCTTCCCTGGACTGATCATTTTCTCAGTTTATGGTGTGTGTGATGTTTTTCTAAAGTGGCAGATAGTTGGAGGCATGAGATAGGAGGTAACTTTAGGAAGTTCAACCAACCAAGTACCACCTGCAAATTGGACGAAATTCAGTGGACAAAAGCAAACTCAATTGTCAGCTTACTCCCACCTTGTACTCCCAGGACCGAGCTTATAGCACATGGTTCATAAAAGACTCTATAAATGATTACTGAATGAGTGAATAAGTGAAAGTTCACAAATGAATGTATCTCTGAGATTTTAAGTCACTTTTGTGTTCCTGCGTCTTGCACACCTGTCTCCTGTCCTTCTGAATTCATAAATTCAGAAAAAGAAGAAAGTTCGTATATTTTCTGGAATGACTGATCTCAGAAAATTTGAATAAATAATTCTGATGGGCAGAAAGTGCAGTGTATGAAGATTCAGAAGGCTAAGGCCAATTAATTTAAACACTCTGAGTCTATGTTCTAACCTGTAAACAAGGCTGATAATATTTGCCTTCTCTTCTATGGTGTTCCCGAATTGTGCTTTCCAAGAAATACACCACCACATAATATATGGCCATGGTGAATACAGTCTCCAGTGTCCTTCTCCCCCTACAATGTGCCAACAGCGTGATCTCCCTAAGCATACAGGGTGGTGCAGTGTAAAGGCACACTGGTTTCTGTTTGAATTCCAGCTTTGCTACTTACTAGCTCCATAATGTGTAGCAAGTTACTTCATCACTCATCTGTAAAATGAGGATAAAATGATACTTATTTCTATGAGAATTAAATAGCTGATACAAGTAAAGAGCTTAGAACAGTATTTGGCTTGATGTAAGTGCTCATTAAATCCTAGCAGTTGTCATTGCTATTATCACTGCTGCTGCTGCTGCTGCTGCTGCTGCTGCTGCTGCTACTACTACTACTACTACTACATATTTGTTTTTGGACCCTACTTAATCCCGTAGGTTGCCACAACTACTGTCTACATAATGAGATCTAACTCCCAAGTATAGGATACTGGTTTCTAAAAATCTAGCTCATGGCTATGAGCTTCATTCACCGCCGCTCTACTAGCAATACCAGTCCATCTGTATTTCCTCCAATAGACCACTATATATATATATATATATATATATATATATATATATATATATATATATATATATATTGCCTCTGCACCTTTACACTGGATGTTTATTTTGCCTAGAATGCCTTTGTTTCCCCCTGACAAACTTCTGTCTGTCTTCTAAGACTAACAAATGATATAGACACAATCTTCACCTTCTGCCACTTAGGAAAAAGCAAGAAGACTTGCTTTTTTAAGCACTAGGGATGATTTCTGGGTGATGTTCTGTGGCAGATCAGATTAGTGAGCCGTACCGCAGTGCCGCAGTATCTGCCTTTAGTCACATGTCCACAAAGAGATGTTCTGGGCTCCATATGATGGAGTTGCATACAGTGCTGAGCTTTTCTTTCAGGAGCATATTCAAAAAGGATGAGTTTTTGATTGCTGTCAAATTTGCTGTTATGCTGATTTTTTTAGAACTGTTTAGGCGACTGATACAAATTCATCCAAAGCTGTTAAGAATACATTGTAATCAGTGTTTTAAGAAAGCGTTTCTTCATTCTTTATCATGTGTTTCCCATCCCAAGGGTTTCTTCAGATTAAAATATTAACTGGGACAGGCAACATTGTGAAAGTAAAGGAGAAATGGGAAACACTAACACAGCAGTGGCATGATAGGGGATGGAACACAGTTAGAAACTTGGAAGCAAAAGGGAGCATCATCGTTCATATTTATGTGTAAAGAAAAGAACAGAATGTCCTTGGGTAGTTTACTATTTCATAATAATTCTCCTCTTCACTTTTAGGCAAGCTTGCCAGTTTTTTCAGTGGGGATCATAAATGTCTATCTATCTATCTATCTATCTATCTATCTATCTATCTACCTACCTATCTAATCTATCAATCATCTAATATATTATGTGTGCGTGTGTGTGTGTGTATGTAAGGATTTAATTGAAACAATGGTAGGACATTACAACTTCAAAAATATTGTTTTACTTCACATACACTTTCCTCTAGGTTTCATAGCAAGAAAATAGATGGGTGTAGTTTTAGTTTTATCTACTTTTATTTGTTAATTCAAGGCACTATAGAAATACTTAATCTATTTAAATCCCAAACATCTCTTTAAAATATTTTATGTGATGAACAAACAGAACCTCATGATTTAATAAAAATGAAAACGTTTTTGATGTTAAATGTTGAGGTAAAACTTTTGTTCAGTCATTACAAAATAATGACATTTTGAGAACCCTCTTATTTTTAATGTTAACTCCTCTAAAATTGAGACAATTACATCTTGGTATCAGTATTATTTTTATGCATGATGTAATAGTTAAAGGACTTTAAAAATGTAAAATGCTGCATAAATATTATTGTTCTGTTTAACAGTGTTTCAAATACATTTTTGGAAAAATAGAAAAGTAAGCGATAACATGTACCTAAAGTTCTCATCCCCTATCAGCTAAATATTATGAAAACCCTGGCCTCTCTTGCTTCTCCAGAATAACAGATTCTCTTCAGTCTACCTTAGACTAGGCATATGGAATTGGCAAAAGCTCTCCTTAGCAACTGCAAAGTTCACAGCAGATGCATTTAATAGAAATAGCACAGATATAATTAAGCAGGTAGAAAGAAAGAATGAACATGTAGAAATACCTACAGTATTCCAGATTTCATGCACACTTAATTGGATGATTCAGATACCGCTCTTCCATAATGTCCAGGTGAAAGAAATGTCGGTTCCTTTTATTTCTCTAAATCAAGCTAAAGCTCCGCTTACCAGAGCAAACACAAGTACAACCTGTTATGTTTTGGACTGTCTAATCCATTCTCTGTAGTTTCACAAGAATCTGGTGAGCTTACATGGCATCCAGAGAACAGGGTGATGACTAAAGCCCTTAACTCAACTTTGTCTAAGGAACCTGATTTATTCAAAGAGGAGGCAACTCTCTCCCTTCTTATTAACAGAGGGTACAGAGTTTCTTTCCCAAGGTATTCCCAAAGCCAAGAGGGGTTTTAGCTATTAATACACTTTCTCTTCCTCCGTCCCCGGTGTGTGTGTGTGTGTCTGTCTGTCTGTTTCTCTCACTGTCAATTTTGGGTGGGGTTTCAAGGTTTAAATAAGGTGACAAGTATAGTAGAAAAATCTCTGAAAGAGCTATTTGTAGACATTAACTGACTAGTTGTGTGACTTTGTACAACCAGCTTAAGGATTCAGTTTTATAACAGATAAATTTAGGGAAATAAATTGCATTGCACATTGCCTTAAGTCTGTTATACCTGAAACCAGTTAGGAATCTCAGTTTTCTCCTGAAGCATCTTCCTGGAAGCTGGGTTTCCACTCCACCCCACCTCCCATGTGTTTATGCATTCCTGTGCTCCTCCTCTTAACTGAGAATCCTCATTAGAGGCCTGGATAAAATGTTTCATTGTTTGAGTTATAATATATCAATAGTTTACATTATCTTAATTTTGTAATTTCCCAGGGCATTTTGAAATGTTATGATAACATGAAAAATGTATGACTTTCCTCAGTGAAAAGTTAATTAACAATTGCTTTTATTCTTCAATGAACAGCTTTATGGCTAAATTATTACTAGTTTTGTTTTTAATTAGATGACTAAATAATGCAAAATTAGACCATCTTTGTCCTGACACTGAATTAGACCATTCTTTGGCAACTCGTGTACAAACTATTTTCATTTTTTAAAAAATGTATGATTCCAAGAACAAGCAAATGCAATTTGAATTACTGTCATTCAGAGGCAAAGTGGCTCCAAATGATGTCATGAAGCCAGTTTTATGATAAAGATGTCTGTTTTTATGAAATAAAAGTAAGGAGGAAAAAATGAATTAATACAACTTCACTTTGAGATTTTATTTTTTTAAAATTCTTGAGTTAGGCTGAAGACCAGATTTGTAATTTCTCATGTATGTGCTTTCTAAAACTTGCTTAAGGAAAACTGGATGGATTTTCTAAAAGGCAATTAAAGAGTTACAGTTGAAAAATCATCCTCCCTCATAAGTATTGGTGTGTACAGTGGTTTCCCTGCATGGAGGATATGCTGGACAATATATTGAGAACTGCAGCTCCAGGCAAAATTAAAATAGTGTTTTTTAGAGATACTAGGATTAGCTTGTTTACTAATTTGCTAAAGCAGCTGCATTTGCAAAATACATAAGCCTTAAGTTTTAATCTTAGAAACTCCCTTTCCCAAATATTCTAACAAGCTCAGTGGTCCTCTGCCTTTGCTGATACTTAGAACATCATGAGAGTCTTTAAAACTTACAGATGCCTAGGTCCCACCTGGGAAGTTTCTAATTTAATTGGTTTAGGCGGCAACCTAGTCACTGGGATGTTTAAAAACTCCCCAGGTGACTATAATGCACAGGAAAGGTTGCAAGCCATTGAACTTGTAAACAACATAGCAGCTCCTATACAAAAGCCAGTAAATTCAAAGAAAATTCAGCCATATGAATAAGAAAAAAAGTGTCAACGAAGCAGGGACTTCATAAACATACGTTTGCAACAACACATCATTGACTATGATTAATTTGGTATATCTGTTTTGTTATAAAATGTCTAGAAAAAAATGTAATATAACAAAACCAGCAAGCAATTTAAAACAAATAGGAAAAGGTGATTAGTAGATCATATGATAGAATTTTCAGATAATATAGGAATCGGACATTCAATTTACGCTAGATTTTTATAGACAGATATATACAAAAACACTCAGAGTAGACAACAGGATGTTAGCAGTGGTATTAATGAAAAAAATGAGTTATTTCTACTTTTCTTAATAGTCATTGTATCTTTTTATTGTGAACATACATTGTTTTTGTAACAGGAAAAAAAGTAGTGTTCTTTCCTTGAAGAAAAAAAAAAAAAAAAAAAGTAGGCCATTTAAAAATTAATGAATAAGGAAAATACACATTCAAACTTCTGGGATAAGAACAAAGCTGTAATCAAAGAAAATTCATAGCCTTAATTTTTTTATATTTGAGATTAAAGGGAAAATAAGAGAACTAAACATTTGATTCTATAAGAAACTTTTAAAAAGCAGTACAAGAAATATCTTCAAAAATATTATATTGACAAATGCTTTCAAACAACTAAGTATGAATTATCTGTTTACAACATTTCAAACCACAAAAATAATACTTCAACCTCTATGTTCATGTTCTAAAGCCCATATAATCTTGATTAGGAGACTTCAAAAAAATAGCATACACATTGAAAACTATCAACCAATCTCAGGAATACAGATGTTCAGATCTAATAAAATATAGCAGATGTAGCCAATAAGAGAATAAATTATCATGCCAAATTGGATTTATTTCAGGAAAACAGATATGCTTAATACAAGAGAATCTATTTATATTTGTATCCGTCATTGTAGGTAAAGATCAGATGGAAAAAAATATACAATATTTTTTAGTTATGAAAAAGTATTGATAAATGAAAAAGAATCTGTCCCTAATTTAAGAGTGGAAACAAAACTTTTAGCAATGTAAGAATAGATGATAGTTTATAAGCATACAAAATATTGTCTATGTCAAAACAAGAGCCAACTCTATGATTATTGTTGAAATATTGAAGGAATCCTTATTAAAATTAGAAACATAACTAGAATGACTACCAAAGCTGCTCTTTTTAAATGCGATTTTGTATACTCTAGTCAGCAAAAGAAGCGAAGTAAAAGAAATGGGAAGTATAAGTATTGGGGAAAAATGTCAAATTATTCATATGAATAGATGATATTGTCGACTTGGTACTAAGTAAATCAACAGTGACGACTATTATAACTAATGGGGAAAATTAGTCCCAAAACTCATTAAGAAAAGAAAACCTAGAAATAATTAGATATTAATTAAATGTAATTTTTCTAAATGCTAATTTCTCTTTTAACAACCTATTGAAAATCAAAGCTATCATTTTCCACAGAAGTTCAACATGTGAAATTACTATGAATTTATTTAGCATGAAATTTGTTGATATACAAAGCTTTACTGAAAATATAACAGAATATTTGCATCATGGACAGATACAATATTTCTTGGTGGGAATATTAATATTTTAGACATAACTTACTACAAATTAACCTAAAAGGTAATAGAAACACATACAATTTAAATTGGGGTGGCAGGAAGACATTGGATGTAACAATACTTACTCTAAAGTTTATCTGGCAGAAATATAGATGAGGTTTAATAGAAAATGTTGAAAACCTTAGATGAAAGGTCATTTGCCCATGTAGCTATTACATTGTTTAATAAAACTTCTACTGGCTGGGCACAGTGGCTCACACCTGTAATCGCAGCACTTTGGAAGCCGAGGCAGGCGGATCACCTGAGGTCAGGAGTTCAAGACCAGCCTAACCAACATCGTGAAACCCGGCCTCTACTTAAAAATACAAAAGTTAGCCAGGCATGGTGGTGGGCACCGGTAATCCCAGCTACTTGGGAGGCTGAGGCAGGAGAATAGTTTGAACCAGGGAGGCAGAGGTTGTAGTGAGCTGAGATTTTGCCACTGCACTCCAGCCTGGGCAACAGAGCAAGGCTCTGTATCAAAAAAAAAAAAAAAAAATCTATTAAAAGACTATACAAACAGATCAGTGAAGCAAAAGAGAAAGTCCCAGAATATGCTCCAGTGTATATAATAAAAATGGAATTTCAAAACAGTGGATGGAGATGGATTATGGAAGAAATGGTTTTGATAATCATGTTAAAAGGCCAAACCCTGCTTTACACAATGTAGTAAATTAAATTTCATCTTGAACAAATGTTCAATTATAATTAAGCTTAAGAAGCCCAAAGAACAGGAAGAACAATAGGTGAATATTTCTACAATGTAGTGATGGTAGAGACCTATGTAGAAATGATTTTTAAAATCCCAAAATTTAAAATGGAAAACACACACAGATTTTTTATTATTATTATTATACTTTAAGTTCTAGGGTACATGTGCATAACGTGCAGGTTTGTTACATATGTATACTTGTGCCATGTTTCTGTGCTGCACCCATCAACTCGTCAGCACCCATCAACTCGTCATTTACATCAGGTATAACTCCCAATGCAATCCCTCCCCCCGCCCCCCTCCCCATGATAGGCCCCGGTGTGTGATGTTCCCCTTTCCAAGTCCAAGTGATCTCATTGTTCAGTTCCCACCTATAAGTGAGAACATGCGGTGTTTGGTTTTCTGTTCTTGTGATAGTTTGCTAAGAATGATGGTTTCCAGCTGCATCCATGTCCCTACAAAGGACACAAACTCATCCTCTTTTATGGCTGCATAGTATTCCATGGTGTATATGTGCCACATTTTCTTAATCCAGTCTGTCACTGATGGACATTTGGGTTGATTCCAAGTCTTTGCTATTGTGAATAGTGCCGCAATAAACATACGTGTGCATGTGTCTTTATAGCAGCATGATTTAGAATCCTTTGGGTATATACCAGCCAACAGACACATGAAAAAATGCTCATCATCATTGGCCATCAGAGAAATGCAAATCAAAACCACAATGAGATACCATCTCACACCAGTTAGAATGGCAATCATTAAAAAGTCAGGAAACAACAGGTGCTGGAGAGGATGTGGAGAAATAGGAACACTTTTACACTGTTGGTGGGATTGTAAACTAGTTCAACCATTATGGAAAACAGTATGGCGATTCCTCAAGGATCTAGAACTAGATGTACCATATGACCCAGCCATCACATAGATATTTTTTAAAATCTGTACATTAAAAGCCAATTGAATCTTACAAATCAATTCAGAAAAATAAATGTATTGCCTAATTTTAAACATACAGGAAGAAAGTGTTAGAACTGGAGGTCTTTATTTTAAGTGAAATGAACCAGACACAGAAAGTCAAATATCACATGTTCTCACTCATAATTGTGTGGTAAAAAATGTGTACACATGTATACAAGAGTGGAATGATAGACAATGGAAACTTAGTAGGATGAGGGGGTTGGAGTGGAGTGGACAATGAGAAATTAATGTGTATGATATACTTGGGTGAGGGACACCCTAAAAGCCCTAACTTGACCACTACACAATCTATGCATGTAACAAAATTACACGTGTACCCCATACATTTGGACGAAAGGAAAATAAAATACATCCAAAGGTATATGAAAAATACCTTTTTTCATTCTCATTTGTAACCAAATAATTAAAATAAAAATAACTTTTCCTTGTATACTTTCTATACTTCTGACAGAAGACTGAATCAATATATTTCATGAGAGCAGTTTGCAATACCAATCAAGAAACAGTGTGCTTACACTTGGCTAAGCAATTGCATTTCCAGGGAATCATCGACGAAATGCTTAAGTCTATGTGCAAAGATTGAGTTGTACCTATATTTATTGTTTAATTGTCATTACAGTGAAAAATGGAAACAACACAAGTATTCATCAGTAGGAGGCTACTAAAAGGTGATGTATCTCTAAAGAAGGGAAATTTAAAATAAAATTTTACAAGTGATTGCATTGATATTAAAGGTAGTCCAAATAAACAAATGAAAAAATAAAGCAGACTATAATACACAATATGTATACATATAATGCTATATTATGATCCCACTTATATATGCATATTTATTAAAATATAAATTTTTAACCTCTGGGAAAGGCATTCATACCTAATTTTAAGTCTCTCATTTTTTCTTATTGGAATTTTAAAAAGTGTACAATGCTTATTAATGAATATAACATTGTTTGAATCAATGTTTTTAATTTTTAATCAAATTATCTGTATATGATTCAAGTAATTTTTACTTTGTAAGTTCTTTTATTTAAATATGCTGCATATTCTTCTCTCATTTCTCACTCTTTGGAGGCAGATATTTGAGTCATTCTTTTTTTCTAATGCGTGACAAATCTGTAATAACATGTTTATATCTCTAATTCTTGATTTTCTCATTTTTTCATGGTCTATTGTCTCTCTTATGAGTGATTAAAAATTATCTCATTTACATCTACCCCACATATTTGTTCTATCAACTACTTTTTCTTTTACATGCATTTGTTCTATCAACTTTGTTCTATCAACTACTTTTTCTTTTACATAAATGTTCATTTTTTTTCTTCAAAACAGTGTCAAAAATATCTCTTAGCCCTTCACATGATAAAATGGGGATTTTAGTGGTCCTCCATATTTCTTCACTTCTCCTAATGAATTTCTTCTCCCAAATTCTGTAAAGTCTACTTTTAATTTTATGTTCAGTTTCATTTCTTCTGTGTTCTCTAACTATGATTAGGTCTCCTGTTTTGTCAAAGATTTATTCTAAAAATTGAAAACATATAAATAACATGTACACAATTATTATAGCACCATAAACATGTTTCATTGCAGAGTCAGTTATGGTGTTGGGCTTACATTTCCTTTCCTATGATTTCAATGGCGAGTTACCTCTGCTACTTTGAAGAAAATCTCAAGATTCAGGTTAAAATGGATTATCTTTTCTTTTTCTTTCTTTCTTTTTTTTTTTTTTTTTTTTTTGAGACAGAGTCTCACTCTGTCACTCAGACTGGAGTACAGTGGTGCCATCTTGGCTCACTGCAACCTCCATCTCCTGGATTCAAGCGATTCTTCTGCCTCAGCCTCCCAACTGGTTGGGATTACAGGTGCACACCGCCACACCTGGCTAATTTTTGTATTTTTAGTAGAGATGGGGTTTTGCCATGTTGGCCAGGCTGGTCTCGAACTCCTGACCTCGGGTGATCCACCTGCCTCGGTCTCCCAAAGTGCCGGGATTACAGGCATGAGCCACTGCTCCAGCTAAAATGGATTCTCTTTTCTTACACTCAGCAATCTCTCAAATTCAAATAACAACATTGGAAGTTCCTAAGTCTATTGAGTCTTTATCTACCAAATCTCCCTCTCTCTCACTTTCTCTTTCTCTCTTATGTACACGTACACATACACACACACACACACACACACGCCCTTCTCAAAAGGTAAGAGAAGAGGATGGTTTGTAAAGGGGAAACGTCTCTGGAAACACCCACACTTTAATAATGTCTTAACTAATCATATTCCTTGGGTGTTTTTCCTGTTTTGTAGTTTGGGGTTTTGTGTGTTTTATTTTCTAATAACCTGCAGAGTAGGAAAGAAGAGAGTCAAGAAACTAGTTGTAAAGCTGGAGTTCAGTATGATATTGAAGCAGGCTATTTCCCTGACCCCTTCACGGGACTCGCAACAGGGGTGCCTCATTTACCTAGACCACAGTTTTCAGCTCCTTACGGGAGGGAGCATGCAAGTGAATTCCAGGGGTTTGGGGTACGAATGATCCTGTCACCCAGGTACTGAGTATAGTACCCAATAGTTTTTCAACCCTTATCCCCCTCCCTCCTTCCCCTTCTAGTAATCCCCAGTGTCTATTTTTGGCACCTTTATGTCCTTGAGTATCCAATATATAGCTCCCACTTATAAGTAAGAACATGTGGTATTTGGCCTTCTGTTGCTGCATGAATTCGCCTAGGATAATGGCCTCCAGCTGCATCTGTGTTGCTACGAAGGACACGAAGTCATTCTTTTTTATGACTGCATAGTATTCCATGGTGTATATTTACCACGTTTTCTTTATCCAGTCCACCAATGATGTACATCTGGGTTGATTCCATGTCTTTGCTATTGTGAATAGCGCTGTGATCAACATGTGAATGTGCATGTCTTTATGTTAAAACAATTTGATTTATTTTGTATATATATTCAGTAACGGAATTGCTGGATTGAATGGTAGTTCTGTTTTAAATTCTTTGAGAAATCTCCAAACTGCTTTCCACAGTGGCTGAAGTAATTTACATTCCCACCAACAGTGTATAAGCATTCCCTTTTCTCTGCAGCTTCACCAGAAACTGTTGTTTTTTGAGTTTTTAATAATGGCCATTCTGACTGGTGTGCGATGGTATCTCATTGTGGTTTTGATTTGCATTTCTCTGGTAATTAATGATATTCAGCAGTTTTTCATATGCTTATAGGCTACTTGTATGTCTTCTTTTGGGAGGTGTCTGTTCATGCCTTTTGCCTATTTTTTGATGGGGTTGTATTTTGCTTGTTCAGTTTTTTAAGTTCCTTATAAATTCTAAATATTGGACCTTTGTGTGATATGTAGTTTGCAAGTATTTTCTCCCATTCTGTAGGTTGTCTGTTTACTCTGTTGATAGTTTCTTTTGCTGTGTGGAAGCTTTTTAGTTTAATTATGCTTCACTTGTCAATTTTTTGGTTTTGCTCCAATTGCTTTTGAGGATTTAGTCATAAATGCTTTCCCAAGCCCAATGTCCAGAATGATGTTTCTTAGGTTTCCTTCTAGAATTCTTCTAGTTTGAGGTCTTACATTTAAATCTTTAGTCATCTTGGGTTAATTTTTATACATGGTGAAAATTAGGAGTCCAGTTTTACCCTTCCACACATGGCTAGCCTGTCCATTTATTGAACAGGGAGTCCTTCCCCATTGCTTATTTTTGTCAACTTTGTTGAAAATCAGATGACTGCAGGTGTGTGGCTTTATTTCTGGGTTCTCTACTTTGTTCCATTGGTTTATGTGTCTGTTTCTGTGCAAGTATCATGCTGTTTTGTTTTTGTTTTTGCTCTTATTTAAATGTTATAAAAATTGCATGTATTTAAGATGTATAATGGGATGTTTTGATGTGCATATACGCAGTGAACTGATTACTACAGTTAAGCTAATTAACATATCCATCTCTTCACATAGTTATTTTGTGTCTGTGGTAAGAAAACTTACAATTTACTCTCAGCATATTTCGAGTATACAATACAGTATTACTGACTATAGTCTCTATGCTGTACATTAGATCTCCAGAACTTATTCATTGTATGTAACCGAAATGTTATACCATGCTGATTCGGTTGCTGTAGCCTTATAGTATAGTTTGAAGTTGGGTAATGTGATGCCTCTGGCTTTGTTCTTTTTCCTTAGGATTACTTTCGGGTTCCTTTCTGGTTCTATATGAATTTTAGAATAGCTTTTTTTCTAATTCTGTGAAAAAATGATGTTAGTGATTTGATAGCAATAACATTTAATTTGTAGATTGCTTTGGGTAGTATGGCCATTTTAATGATATTGATTCTTCTAATCCATGAGTGTGGAAAATTTTTCTATTTGTTTGTGTCATCTGTGATTTATTTTAGTAGTGTTTTGTAGGTCTTCTCATAGAGATCATTCACCTCCTTGGTTTAAAGTATTTCTAGCTCTTTTATTTTTTATGGCTATTATAAATGGGATTGCATACTTGATTTGGTGCTCAGTTTGAAAATTATTGGTATGTAGAATTGCTACTGATTTTTGTACATTGATTTTGTATCCTGAAACTTTACTGAAGTCAGTGCTATTTTTAGATGGATATATGAGAATGTTTAACTTATATGGAGAATCATAGACATTGCACAATTTATACTTCATACATCTTCCACACACATGCATTCTTTTCTTACCAGAATAGTGGAAATGTTGCATAAAATGAACTTAATGGTTTTTATTTCCTTTATTCATAAATGTACAGTTTATCAAGAAGATGCCCTTTGACTTACTGATGTGTAAGAAAGGACTAAAAGGAAAGGAAAAAGAATAGGTAGCTCTGACTTTTCCTTTCTGTCTACATCATTATTTTTATTGTAAGGCGGTTGGCCAATACAAGGCAGGAACACAAGTAAGAAAAGATATTATGTGTTTTTTTGGGTCATTAGTGTTTCTTAGAATGTCACACACTTCTTCCTGCATTTGGAGTAAGTTTTTGTTCACACGGAAAACATGACCTTCCATGGCTATTAACATCCCTGCTTACTCAGTTCTAGAAATTGCATGCTTACCTTATATTTGATTGGAATCTCATTGAACCTCCACACATCATGGTTCCACAAGGATTCTGTGCTCATGGAGCATTGCAAATGCTAGTTTGAGTGGAGCATCAAGGAATGGTGGCCACACATATTGCACATACCTACTGTGTTTATGTGCATATTTCATTGCCCCATGTGACTTCACGTGTAAAGCACAACTTCAAAGATAAGATTATTAATAATGTCAGTGTTGCAACAGCAGAGTATTGAACCAAGAGTGGGGCTCTTCTGAGTGCAGGGCCCTGAGCAGTAGTACAGGTCACGTGTCAATGAAGATGGCTTTGTCGGCATGTTAAAATTTTGTGTGAAATGTTGTGATCAGTAAAAGGAAACAAGTTTTTTCAGACCATCTCAGAATGCTTATTACACCCATGTGCTTTAGAATCTCCAAAAGTGATAAATATATTAACCCTCATAATCTTCAGTAGTAAGAAAATGGGCAGAACTTCTGAGACTAAACCTCAGCTAGGCTATCTTATTTCCTGGTGAATTTCTTGGCTTGGCCAATATGCACAGACTCCTTTTTACTAATCAAACTTCCCAAAGATTTATGGATTTATTAGTCCAGTGTTAGTTTAATAACAAATAATTTAAAATATGACTACTAGTTCCAGTTTTTATACAGCAGATCAGCAGATTACCCCCATCATACACACATATTGAGCTACCTAAATGGGAAGCTAAATTATAATTAGAAGGCCAGGTGTGGTGGCTCAAGCCTGTAATCCCAGCACTTTGGGAGGCCAAAGCGGGTGGATGGCTTGAGGTCAGGAGTTCGAGACCAACCTGGCCAACATGGGGAAAACCCGTCTCTACTAAAAATACAAAAAAATTAGCCAGACTTGGTGGTGCGCGCCTGTAATCCCAACTACTCGAGAGGCTGAGGCAGGAGAATTGCTTGAACCCAGAAGGCAGAGGTTGCAATGAACCGAGATCGCACTTTTGTGCTCCAGCCTGGGCGACAGAGCGAGACTCCATCTCGAATTTATATGGAAGATTATTTGGTGAATACGCTATTAGAACAAAAAGAAAGAAGTGTTAGTGAAGTGACAGGGTATTTCCCAACTCAGATATATGATACCTTCTAATGGACTGTTTGTGATTATAAATGTAGTATATGCTCATTGTAGACATTATGAAAAACATAAAATCTCCTATAATTACACTTCTATTTGTGCTAGGCACATTTTTCTTGCTCTGCAACAACTATTTGTTTTTTTCTTTAAGTTTATAATGTTGTCAGTATTGTTGGATATCCTCAGGGATTCCATCATCTTTTCTTAATTGTGGTTAATTACTTAACCAATTATTACAAATTATTTTCCTATAATTTATTGCTCTTAGTATCAAACAATTAAATACCCTAGGAAATGTCTTATTACTTGATCTATGAACTGGGGAGAATCTATATTCTACATAGGGACTTGTTTTCTCATTTTCAATATAATACAGTGGTTTGGCAAATACAGACAAAAAATAAATGTTGTCTACCTACTTTTCAATTATCCAAGTATGGTTTAAAATAAAAACATCCCTACTGATTTTTTAAACTCTTACATAATTGCCTAATTCTACAGTAACTGGGGTTGGTAGTAGCTAAAACCTGTTATATTCCTAGTGATGCCCAATGAGCCTTGGGAAATGAATAGGTAGATATAGTCTAGTTGCTAGAAAATACTTGCTTGTTACTGACTTATCTGAGAGGAAATGAACACTTTCATTTATCAGGGACAGAGTATAAAGTGTTCGTCACCGAAGCATTTCTAAAAGCTCTACAGTCCTTTGAATACTGATAAGGACTCTGAAATTAAAGGGAAAATATGCAAGTAATCCGGATTATCACAGGTTATTTTATGAACTGCTCATAGTTTTACTCCTTTTATAAGTATGATTTCCCCCACCCCCAAACCCAATAAATTCTGTGATCCTTTTCATATATAATATTATCAGCAAGGTGTCTTATAGTTTCCTTTAAAATATGTAAATTACCAAGAGAACCAGAATTATTGTGAGGCTCATAACAGTAGATCTTAAAGAAAGTGGAAAAATCAGTAGTTTTCAAACTTTGCTGCACCTTGGTGGAGTGTGTACAAATAGTGAGATCTGCGTTCTCTTTCCACAGAGTCTGACTTAAGTGGTCTGTAATCCGAGCATTTCAATTTGAAAAGTTTCCTAGATCATTTGAATGTGTATCCAAGGTTGAAAGCCAGAGTAAAATGAAGGACGTTCTGGGGCCTCAGAGAAGCAACTTCACTACTTTTTTCAGGTTCTTTGAATAATTGACATCATCTCCAAATTCAAATCATTGATAGTCATGATGAGTACCTGTTTTACTCCAGAAATCAATATTGGTTACCTCAGTGCTTGCTCTTAACTGCCATGATCAAAGGAAGAAGAGAGACTTGTCGTGTTCAGATATAGGTTATGTAATGTGTGTCTGTAAAACACTAATGTGATTGACTTCATCCATCCATTCATCTATCCATCCATGCATCCATCCATGTATACCTCATATACCTCCATTCATCTACTAATATAATGTCTCTGTCTAGGCTCCAGGACTGCTGCTTTAAGGTTGTTTACGAACTCAGTAGGTAGTATGTTATCCTCAGGCTTTGGAAACAGGGGGATTTAGTGAAAGAGCAACCAACTCAACATACTAGATTAACTTGAAAGGGAAAAGTTATGCTTATTGCATAAATTCTTTCTCTCTTGTCCTTTCAAATCCATTTTTCATTCTTTACCACTGTGCTTTGTCCTGGGGACTGCCCTTTAGGAATGGCATCAGAGTTCCTTTGCCCTATGGTTTCCAGTTGAGAGAGGCTGCAGCAGGAGTGCAGTGGATAAGAAAAGGGTGGAGTATTTTTTTTCGTGGCTCCATGGGATTTCCACAGATTAGCCCTGAACAGCTAATGTTACACCAGAGCTTCTGCTGGACAGCTCTCTCTTGCATTTCTATTGGGTCTGGCTCTCTAGTTCAGGAAACCTCCTTCGTCTTAACCCTTGAGGTCTACAATTAACTCTCCATCATCCCTTCTTGAATTTTCTAACACTGAGCATATCTCTATTGATAACCCCTTTAGCAAACTGGCCTTACGTACCCGCAGATTGAGAAACCAATCCTCCAGTTTCTGCCAGGACTCTTATTGAGTTAATTTGGGATAATTTGTTTACACTATCCTCTTATAAAGTGACTATGTACATTAGCATACTAACTCCTTTGAGAATTTTCATTTATTTTTGTTATTAAAGCATCACACATTTTTTGATAATGTGAATTTTTGTTGTGGATTGTCTAAACACCTAATGGTTGTAGAACTCATTTTTGCAAACCCTTGAATAGCTACATTATGGGGAAGTAGGAGACTCAATCACAGCCAGAAGTGTCTCAGACACAAGCACCTGCAATGATTCCCTTATATACAGTTTTATCCCACCAGAAACTGGGACTAGGTACAAGTGTTCTAGGTAACATTTCAGGATCCTACTGTCGTAAAGATTATTATGGCACAAAAACTATTTGGCTAGAAGTATCCCCAGACTCCTCCGTGCCTATCCTTCAGGCCACATTGTCTTCCTTGATCCAGTTATCTGAGGATGTGCTTGCAGTAGCAGACTAGTTTTTGGGGAAATTTCATTTTAAGAAAAAAAGCAGGGAGGAAGAAAAGGGTAAGAAATGAGAAAGAGAAGAGGCCCAGGGACTAGGAGTGGGCTGTCCTGTTTCTGGGAAGCTTTGCGAAGGTTTCAGGAGTAGCAGTAGCTCATGCTGAATGAAAATGAGAGGGAAATGTTGACTTTTAAAGTAATAGGATATACCCCTTTATGATGGAATTTAGAGATACAAGTAAGCTGGGCGTGGTGGCTCATGCCTGTAAATCCCAGCACTTTGGGAGGCCGAGGCAGGCAGATCACCTGAGGTCAGGAGTTTGAGACCAGCCTGACCAATGTGGAAAAAGCCCGTCTCTACTAAAAATACAAAATTAGCCAGGCATGGTGATGCATGACTGTAACCCCAGCCACTTGGGAGGCTGAGGCAGAAGAATCGCTTGAACCCGGAAGGCGGAGGTTGTGGTGAGCTGAGATGGCGCCATTGCACTCCAACCTGGGCAACAAGAGCAAAACTCCATCTCAAAAAATAAAATAAAATAAAATAAAAATAAAAATAAAAATAAAAAGAGAAAGATACAGAGGTACAAGTAAAGGTATGAAATCACGTGTGGTTTCTAGACAGATTTTTTTTTGTGTGTGAAATACTAAAAACAGAATACATGTTTTGAAACATTTTAAAAGCTTAAAAAGGTTTTTAAAATCTTCCTTCTTCCTTTTGCTGGCCTTATATTACCTCCTATATCCACCCCCCACTGATTATTTACATTTAATGCTTTCTAGTAAAATCATTAAAATGAGGTTTATGGATTATTCATAATAGGCAGGATGAAAAAGGAAGTTGAAGCAATAGTGATCCTTTCTCAGCTGTTAATGGATAAGGAGTTTGATAGCAAGAGGAAAAAGGCATAACATTAGTATTACTTGTTGTCTAAGTGGGAGAGATAGAATTGGTTTTTTTCTTATATTTTCTGTACTCTACTCTTATTTCCAAATATTCTTAATGCGTATATGTGACTTTGTGACTTCTATATTCAGTGCAAAAAGGATTAAAAAATTAATTTAGGAAATCAATTTACACTAAGTGTCTCCAGTGCCAGAGAGGGAGGGAAGGACATTCATAGCTACAGTGTTCATAATAGCAAATAATTGTATTATGGTCATACCATGGAGTATTATATAGCAGTATAAATAATTAACTATGGTCACACGTAAGAATACGAAACAATCATAAAAACATAATGTAGAGGGCCACAAACATTTTCTTAATGGGCCAGATAGTCCATATTTCAGGCTTCTAGGTCATATTGCAAATACCTAACTATGTTGTTGTGGTATCGAAGCAGCCATAGATATTATATGAGTGAACAGGTGTGAGTGAGTCTAATACAACTTTATTTTTAAAATCTGTCAGGGAGACTATGGGCAGTAGTGTGCTGACCCTTGTATTAGACAACACTCCAGAAAGCTCAAGCATAGGAACACCTAATGAAAATATTGTTTTGGCATGCATGCATATGTGATAAATCGAAAAAGCCAACACAAAACAAATGAGCAAACAAAAGAAATCACAGGCAATGATATGACAGTCCCCAGATTCTGGATGGTACTTAATCCGAGGTAAATTGAGGAGTACAAAAGAGTGAAGAACTAGTGTAGGAGCACATAGGTTCAGGTGTGAGTTATTGCTAATATTTCAATTATTGGGATGGACATATGTTTGTTCTACTATTAAGTTTTGTAACTCACATATCCATTACATATATTCTTTTATGCATCAAGTATCCCATTGCACAAAGGAAAAATCATAAAAATTGGGGGAAAATGGAGGCAAGCATAGATCTTGGGGCCCAGTATAGCATGCTTTTTTGTATTTTTAAATTTAAAATTGTTTTTAGAGATGTGATATTTCTCTGTCACCCAGGCTTGAAATCCTGAGTTCAAGCAATCCCCCTGAATAGCTGGGATTACAGGTGGGTGCCACTTCACCTGGCTAACTCAAGCAAAATTCTTTTAAAGATGGGACCTCTGTTTGTTGCCCAGACTGGTCTCTAACTCCTGACCTCAAGTAACCCTCCCACCTCAGCCTCCCAAAGGGATTATAGGTACAAGTCATTGTGCCCCACTTTCTTCAACATGCTTAAATACATCTTGGAAGCAAAGTGTTTATTACCCTGTTTCTAAAAGAGGTGCATCTATTGTAATCATATTTATAATGTTCTCATAAATGGTTTTCATTAGTTTTACTCAAGCTCTCAACCTATTTTTTTGATGATGACTACCAGTATTTATTGATTCACTGATAATCTTTGTAATGTCCTTAACTCTTAGGGATTAGATGGCATTAAATCTTTATTATGAAGTGGATTTTGTTCCTTATTTAAGTATTTTAGTAGCAACAAAATTGGTCACAACAACATTCCACTGAAGTAGAATAGTCAGAAAGGAACCCTCGTCACAGAAATAAATTAGGTTGAGCAAGACTACACCTAATGACATTGAGATAAAGGCCCAACTCCTGACTCACCACCCCGTGTTCTAGTGGTGTGCCTGCTCTGCAATTCTCCTTAAGTTGATGTGCATCTATCTCTTTAGGACCAGGGGGTATTTAGTCTGTAATGGCTTTTCCGGCAACGTGTCTCATTTTAGCTGCTTCAGTCGTTGAGATAACACTCTCGTCACTGCCTCTCTGATGGTTTCCCATTCAACAGCAGTCATTTCATCTTGGGACACTTTTCCTCACAGTCAACAGTTTTTCCTTTGTGTAATTAAGTCTCATTTTTTTCTGGATAGATCCATTTGTGCCAGAACTCTTCTGCTGCCTTGAAGCTTTCACCATTCAGTTATTTTTAGTGTTATCTCTTTCCTTTCATTAGCACAGAGCTAAACTGTGCATATTTTGTTCTTTCAGCTTTATACAGATTAAGATCTTCTAGCTCCTTAGTCATTCATTTTAGCTGTTGCATTGAATTTCCTACAGTTCATTTAAATCATCCAGTTCAGTTTAATATGCCCAGAATAAATAGAGCATCATTTTTTTTTTTTTTCACATCTAATCACCTACCCCCACCAATGGTAAGTGTTAAGGATTATAAACCTTTGTGACTTTGCCTGTTTACTCCCTTAGTGGGTGAGCTCTGAGCCAAAATATAAATTCAGTAAAGTTTTTCTTAATATCTCTAGTCTCTACTTCTGACTCCCTTCCCTCAGGGTATTATCCCCTTTACAAATATTTTTGGTGTCCTTCGGTTTCCATTTGTTTTTAAAAAATACATTCCTATCAAAATGGGAAATTACCTATGGTCAGTCATTTCTTTCATAAGCCATGTTTTCTCAATACAGTTAACTCTAATCAAATACAAGACACAGGGAAATAGGTAGTGCCTTACAAAGGAATTTTAGCCATATACGTTTGGATAAGGTGAATTTTTCATATCCTGGAAATGGTTTTGGGTACTCAGGAGGCTACATCAGAAAAAAATACATAGTTATTCTCCAACTGGGAGTCAACTTGATTCTTTTGATGGAAAAATAGAGGCTGTAAATCCCCAGCTCCAACTGGCAGAGATCACTTTGCTCAGAAGTTTTGCATGTAAAAAGAAACTTCTTTTCTGGGATCACAGATTTATTTCAGCTGTACCCTCAAACTGGGAGTCAGATACACCCTCTAACCAGCAGATCTGATATTCCCCAGCCTTCTTGGGCTTCTATATCAATCGTTTAAACTACACTATAATGGGGATCATTCGCCAAAATTCATTGTCATTCTCTCCTAGGCATACGAATTTATAATTACTTTTCTCTCAATATGTACCCACGACTCTCCTTTCTTCACCCTTATGATATTTATTCAAATATTAAATGTTGCCCTTTGTTTCTACCTTTATTCCAAATGCCTAAGAGGTCTGCTATAACTATATTGCTATAACCTATTGCATTTTTACCCTATAGATGGAAAATATGTTGGTGAATTGTTTATAAGGTTGGAAGTTCCCCTGAAATTAAAATCCAGCCACCCCATTAGGGGAGTGCAGAAACAATATGTAATATGACACACATCAGTATTACTTTTATTACATATGCTTATTATTTATTGTTCAAATATGGTCCTGTACACACACAGTTTCCACAAAAGAGCAGTATCAGTGTTAATCAGTTCGAAATAGGCAAGGATTTGTGATCCCAACTTACAAAATACAATTCCTTATGGTTACAAAATCTCATTCAAATGGATTCTATTGTAGCCATATCAATAAGGAAACTGATCTATCAGCCAAAATTGGAAATAGTCCGGATAAAGTAGACTGATCTTACATTCATGCACAGATGTTTGTTCATTATTTATACTTGATAAAGACAGATATGTTTGTCTGTAGCATAATGCGTGTGTTTATATTTGAATAGATTTTCTAGACTCTCATTTTAGTTCTAGTAACAATTGTCTGATTCTGAATAAGGACTTTCCACTTTATAGAAGCAGGCAAAATTTAATTTGTCATAGCTACCACTGAACCCATTTCCTTTAAATATTCAATCTGCTTTGATACAGTAGGTATTGGAGTTTCAAACCTTAAAATGAAAAAAAGCTTTATGATGGAATATAAGTTGATATAAATACTTTCAATGTACCTATATTCCATGTTACATTCAGTTAGCTGGCATTTCATCTTCACTAATGCACTTTTTCAATACTCATACATTCTTTAGTGTTTGATAATGTGACAGATCAATCCCCTATAAAATTAACTTTAAATCAATTGATATGTTAGCATGTGAGTATATGTGTGTGCCTATGAATACATACATATATACACATACTTATATGCTTATATGTTTGTTTGAATCTCTCACTGACCTTAGCCATAAAAACACTTTTATTCTGTTGATTTATACCTCAGCCTACATGTGAACAAAAGATTCAGTAAATCATAATAACATAGTTACTCTATTTTCCAATTTATTTGTAATAAATATGCATTACCTACATAACGTTTACATCAATATGAGCATACATTACTTATACAATGTAATGGTCTAAATAATGCAGCTATCGGCAATAACCACACACACTCCCCCTAGCAATCACAGAATACAGTTTCTCTGTTGCACAACATGTCTGACTATAGTAAATTTAGGATTATCTCCTTATTAGGTTTCCACTTATACTCTTAATGAATCATATTTATTTTATAGCAGCTTATTAGTAAAGTTGACTGCCAAGATAGGCAATATATACAATTTCCTCAAAAACTGGGGCTTTCACCATTAATTTAACAAACCCATACGAATCTATATAATATATGAATCATATGACTATATACACAATATATAATAAGATAAAATACATAATTTAACATGTAACATATGAAATAATATATACTATTAATAATTAATATGCATTAATATAATATAAATATAATATATAATAAATATATAACATGAATCATATAATATAAAAATATATGCATAGACTTGAGGTAGGTGTAAAGAATGGAAAAATTAAAAAATAGCGCACTTGATGAGTTCACAACCTAGTATAGTGTGTCATAGAGAATGTAGCAGTTTGTGTATGCAATAGTAAAGATATATATATATTGCAAAAGAAATGAATGATTTTTCTTAGGGTAGGAGGAAAGGGGTAATATTTGAGATAAATCTCAAAGCATGTAAAGATTTATCAGATGAAGAATTGGGGTTACAGAGGAATAGGGGTTGCATTCCAGGAGAGAGGAACCAACATGTACAAAAGCTTAAAGGAATATCATTTCATAGTTTCTGGGAAGGACAATGGGTAGCTATATGTTTCTGAAATCCTGAATGCTTGGGTGAAATACCAAAAATGGCGCTAGAAAAGCAGGTTAAGGTTAGATTGTAAAGGCATTTAAAAGCATCTTGATTAGTTGGGAAATAATTTCTACAATGTTTTAGTTGTATAAATAACAAAAGCTTCTTTTAATCCAGATACTTAGTGGAAGTTCCTCTTTCTCTAAGTAGAATAATAGACCTACTACTAATAATAATACAGTATCATATATTTTTATACCTTTTTGTTTTTCTGACTACTTTCAAGTACAGAGACGGTCCCCGACTTACAGTGGTTCAACTTAACAATTTTTTGACTTGAGGATGGTGTAAAAGTGATACTCATGCAGTGGAAACCATACTTTGAGGACCTGTACAACTATTCTGGTTTTCACTTTCAGTGCAGTGTTCAATAAATTACATGAAATATTCAACATTTTATTATAAAATAGACTTTGTGTTAGATGATTTTTTCCCAACTGTAGGCTAATGTAAGTGTTCTAAGCATGTTTACGATAGGCTAGGCTAAGCTATGATATACAGTATGTAACATGTATCAAATGCATTTTCAATTTACAAAATTTTCAAACTATGATGGTTATATCAGCATATAACTTCATTGTAAGTTGAAATGCCCATCAATGATAGACTGGATAAAGAAAACTGGCACATATACACCATGGAACACTATGCAGCCATAAAAAAGGATGAGTTCATGTCCTTTGCAGGGACATGGATGAAGCTGGAAACCTTCATTCTCAGCAAACTAAAACAGGAACGGAAAACCAAACACCACATGTTCTCGCTCATAAGTGGAAGCTGAACAATGAGAACACCTGGACACAGGGAGGGGAACATCACACACCTGGGCCTGTCAGGGGGTCAGAGGTAAGGGGAGGGATAGCATTAGGAGAAATACCTAATGTAGATGACAGCTTGATGGGTGCAGCAATCCACCATGGCACGAGCATACCTGTGTAACAAACCTGCACATTCTGCACATGTATCCCAGAACTTAAAGTGTAATAATAATAAAAAAGAAAAGTATCTGTGCATGATGGGTTTTGATATCCTCAGTAACTATGGCCAATTAGTTGAACATGGCACAGTATTATCAATTTGCAGTGGAGGAAACAAAGGAGAAACCGGAGGAACAGTGAGAGAGAGAAGAGAAAGCTGCTGGTCATGTCCTCTTTCCAGCACGTCACCCTCCATGTTCTTCTTCAAATCAAAAAACGTAAAAGTGAAGGGGAGCTTAGTAGCATTCAGCTCTGCTACACTGCACACCAGCTATACACAGAGGCAATCAATATGGTTTGGACACAGCTGATATAATTTGGTGGAGCTCTAATTGAATTTTTTCCCCTTCTTAATATAATTACACCTACAGAACATCTCCAATTAAGTGTCCCCCCATCAGTCTCAAAATTAAATATCCCAAATGGAACTCATTATCTACTCCCACATAAACCAGCTCTTCATGACTGTTTCCCCTTTCTATTATAAGCATCACTGCTTCCAGGCTCCTAAATCTGAAATCCCTGGAGTCACTTATTTTTTTATTCCTTTCTCCATCCTCAAATCCATTCAGTCACTGAATGCTATTGACTAATGTTTGAAATTATATCTATGCATACCTTCCTTTACGTGATGGATAAATGTTTTTGGAATGTGTTTACACAGAACAAAGAATCGGTGAACAAAAGAATAAAGCCATGAATAAACAAATGTTTATTCACCGTTTTCTTTTTTCTTTTTTTCTTTTTTTATTATACTTTAAGTTCTAGGGTACATGTGCACAACGTGCGGGTTTGTTACATAAGTACACTTGTGCCATGTTGGTGTGCTGCACCCATCAACTCTATTTGTAGTACTGCACCCTAAAGTTTGTAATGTCTGAGAATATCTGATTGTAAGCAATTACCCCAACCCCATGTAAGTTACCAGTGTTAACAGGTATGTCTCCTTATATGTGAATTTGTTCAAAGTTTCTTAATTATATTTTTAAAATCTCTTATTTTAGAAAGCACTCTCAATTGCTTTACTCAGAATAAGATAATACTCTTTAGGAGACAAATCATTGCAAATTTTACATCCATAAGTAGATTACCTGATGAAATGGATTGAAAAACTGAAGGCAAATATTGAATGTTAGATTATTCTCAGGTATCTGACTTCATTGTTTTACTTGCTAGGTGTCATTGTTAATGATAATTTTAAAATCACACGTACCTACATATCCACATATAAAAAACAGTAAGCAGTCATGCTATTGAATTCATAAATATATGCTAAAATACAAGGGGAAAAATATAAACAGCTTTCTTACTAGCAAGCAGAGTGCGGCGTGAGGTCAAATTTTTATGATGAATAGCATACATATTCACAAAGTAATTTATCTCAACTTATGTAGCTGGAAATGGAGTTGATGTGTTCTGAAAAAACCTTCTAGATGACATTAAAAAAAGGGGTTCTTATGACAAAGAAAAAAAATTACCTCAAAGCAGCTTGCAAAGAGATTGAATAAAGTCATTTCATGAAATGCGAGAGTAAAAAACATGCCAACATTTCTAATATTTCTAATGTTTTATATGATATAAATATGAAATATAAAAATAGTTAATATTTTATCATAGAAAATTAATGGCATCAATTTCTTATCAAAATCATGCATATAATTGATTATATATATCTGCTAAACTCCTAAAATGTTGTGTATACATGTTGGCCTAAAACATTTTTGAGGGCTCACAGGCATATTTTCTTTGGGGAGAATAGAAACTGCTTAATACATAAGATGATTTTATATTTCGGTACCCATGCTGCATTTTACAAGGGATTGGAGAACCACATGTCTATTTTTTTCTAAATCAAATAATCTGTGTGTGCACCATGCTACCTTGAATATCAGATTATCAGATTTACCATCCCTATTAGGGATATAAATGTTCCAGAAGAACATAAGAACAAATTTTTAGAAAGATGAATATAGAATCTAAAGATTGAATGGATGAGGTGATTTACATTAAATCTGTTTCTGGGATATCCTAGTTGGGAAATCCACCTAAATACCTGAAAACTGAAATAATCCAAGACAGTATGCATTTGCTTAACAGCCTTTTTCTCCATAATTTGTCTGTGTTTAGTAAGATCATCTCTACTAAAAAGCGGAGGTTGTGCTGAGCCGAGATCTCGCCATTGTACTCCAGCCTGGGCAACAAGAGCGAAATTCAGTCTCAAAAGAGAAAAAAAAAAGGGGGAGAGAGAAAGAGTTGCTACCCTCAGTAAACAAGTTACATTTCCTTCATAACCTTCTTCCTATAAGGCAATAAACAAATATTTATTAAGAACCTATCATGTGCCAAGTAAATAAGTACTCTGTCAAAACAGTTAGATTCAGAGTGGGCTAGAATGATTTGGACAGAAGGGAATGTGAGAAAGGCTAGATAAGATGGAAACTTTTCTCCCACAGGCAGACCTTCCCAGTAGGCGAAGTAGAGATTCAAATAATTTAGTGAAAGGTATTATGGAATAAAAAAGTCAATAAATTAATTTATTTAGTGATTATAGCCTTGGCAGATGATACCATGTTTAGATATTATAACAACCTAGTAAATGTGTTAGGGTGATCAAATCCATTTTATTTTATTTTATTTAAATTAAATAGTTAATTTGAATAGACAGAAAAAATCATTTATTTCATTCAACGTGTTGTTTTGGATATATATATATTGTGGGATGGCTCAGTCAAGCTAATTAACATATTTATTACCTCACATGCTTATTTTTTGTGGGAAGAACACTTTTTTTTTTTTTTTTTTTGAGATGAAGTCTTGCTCCCTCGCCCAGGCAGGAGTGCAGTGGCGCGATCTCAGCTCACTGCAACCTCTGCTACATGGGTTCAAGAGATTCTCCTGTCTCAGCCTCCTGAGTAGCTGGGACTACAGATGCACGCCGCCATGCCCTGCTAGTTTTTGTGTGTGTTTTAGTAGATATGGGGCTTCACTATGTTGCCCAGGCTGGTCGTGAACTTCTGAGCTCAGGCAATCCGCCCACTTCAGCCTCTCAAAGTGCTGGTATTACAGGCGTGAGCCATTGCACCCGGCCAAGCAAAGAACACTTAGAATCTACTCTGTTAGCAATTTTCAAGAGTACAATACATTGTTATGAACTACCTGTATAATCAACATGTACAATAGATCTCTCGAACTTATTTCTCCTGTCTAAATGAAATTTTGTATTCTTTGATGAATATCTCTGCAAGCCCCACACCCTTCTCTCAGTCTCTGGTAACCACCATTCTACTCTCTACTTCTATGAGCCCAACTTTTTAGTTACCACCTATAGTAAGTGAGATCATATGGTATTTGGCTTTCTGTGCCTGGCTTATTGCACTTAGCAAAACTTCCTCCAGGATTATCCATGTTGTCACAAATGATAGATTTTCTTCTTTGATGTCTGAATTATATTCTATTGTGTGTGTGTGTGTGTGTGTGTGTGTGCGCGCATGCGTGTGTGTGACCACATTTTCATTATCCATTCATTTGTTGATGGACATTTAGGTTGAATCCATATCTTGGCTATTGTGAACGATGCTGCAATGAATATGGGAATGCAGATATCTTTTGAATATAATTTCATTTATTTGGGATATATACTCAGTAATGGGATTGCTGGATCCATTGTCAATGTAAAGATATAGAAAACAAGCCTAAATATTTGTGTCCCCCAATATCCAAAAGCTAATCAGTGGCCAAATCAGCTTAATTTGTCTGTTTTGTTTTTACTATCAAACTTAATACATTCTCCAATGCTCTTTTTCATAGTTGTAGCCGTTTCTTGAAGATTATAATATTTAGTAGTTTAGATTGTTATGTAGACATGTGGTGATTAAAGTAACTCTCACAATTAATTTAACTAATTTTAGTTGTTATCATGTACTACCTTTTTACATACTATTTTCCTCAAAAATGTTAAAGCGCTTTTCTTAAAGCCTTTTTAGCAGGGCCTATCATATTTTTTTGCGTTACTGTTTCTTCAATTGCTTTAGTTTAGTGACGGTTTCATGTAGTTCATTTACTGGATTCAAGATACAGTCCAGTTACTTGAGGAGCCCAAAGGTTAATGACTTCTGAAAGTGCATGAATTGCTTCTACTCACTGATGCATCCCAAACATTCAGATCTTGTTTACTAAATCAGAGGTTCTAGCCCTTAATGTTCCTTGGAGGATACTATCAGAATGAGAAGACTCAAAATAGAAGTCTTCCAGAATACAATGTTGTGGTTTTAAACTTAAAAGTATTGCCAATATAATGTCAGTACCTACTGAGGTGATCACCCTAATTCCAGCAGGTCACGTTCTGAGAACTGCATAGACTTTGTATAGTATGCCGAAATAACTTTCAGAATGAGTCCATTGTTTTTCAAAAAAAACAAAAAAAAAAAAACACCAGAGTTTTTGAAAAACTACTTAGTTATTTGGAAAAATGTTGACTATGACATTGAAAATCGTGTTCCTGGAATCCCTAAACATTATTACCAAAACCATTGGCCACAGAGCTGCCTTCTACTTTTTCCCCAATCCTCCAAATTAATTCTGAGTGTATCTGCTCTTAATATTCAGGTTTTACTTAATATTCCATCCTAATATTTTATTTTAAAACACATTTTATGCTAAAAATTTATACATATATTTATAACGTTCTTTCTTTGGGGATATGAGGAGTCTACTGCCGATCTCTATTTTTTAGTACTTCAGTGTGTACAGTAATAAGGTTGGGCAATTTATTCATGTCCCAGCAAATTTCCAAGTATCCACACACATTTCATTGGCAAGCTATTCACCTCCACTCATCAGAGTTTGTAATGTAGACTGTGTTTCTAAAAAATACTTTTCTCACTCTTTCAGAGGAAGAAAATCAGTGTATTTTAAAACATAAAGCTAATAAATTCCATCACACAGAAATTAACTTCAATATGGCTGTGGTTTGAAATATGTCATAATCCACTGAAGGAACTCAGGTAAAACCAGTAGGTTGGCTAACATTTATTTTTTATTTTTTATTTTTATTTTTAAGAGACAAGATCTCTCTGGCACCCAGGCTGAAGTGCAGTGGCATGATCATAGCTCACTCTAACCTTGAATTCCTGGGCTCAGATGATTCTCCCACCTGCGCCTCCAGAGTAGCTGGGACAACAAGTGCACACCACACCCTGCTAATTTTTTTTTTTATTTTTCATAGAATCAGGGTCTTGCTATGTTTCCCAGGCTAGTCTAAAACTCCTGGCCTCAAGCAATCCTCCCGCCTCAGCCTCCCGAAGTGGTGGGATTACAAGTGTAAGCCATCATGCCTGGTCTAGCTAACATTTTTCTTTTTTATTTTTTTATTTCATGAAATTGAGACTCACTTTACATCCATAGACTTGTGGAAACATTTTGAATCCAGATGTCAGAGAGATTTTTTTGTTTTGGTTTGGTTTGCTTTTCAATATCAATAGAATCTTCTGTAAGCAAAAGAAAGCAAGGACTTCTTTGATCATTTCTGTATTTTTGTCTTGGCATTTCCTCACTCTCCTCATGCCAGCATAGTCCAAAGCTGATATTTGCTTAAGATTATTCAGGTACTTAAATGTTTAAACTTGATAGTTTTTAATGCATCTATAAATTTAAACATAATTCTGGAAAGCTTCATTTTCTATAATTAAAAGTGATAATGTATCTTATTTTAAACGTATTTCTGTCTTGGGTATCTTTTCCCAATTAAAATTTAAACTCTTATTTTACAATGAGACATTGCCTCATTTATTTTTAATTAAGTAAATAAAACCAGAGAACCCCTGAAAAACCTATAAAGAATTATCTTTTTAAAAATATACCAAATCCTTGTGATGAAAACTATCTTTTTATATCACCACTACACAGAAAGTTTATTTTTCATATTTTTTAATGTAATCACTATTAATAAATTCATCAATGTAGGACCATAAGCAATTATTGTTAACACCTATAGCAAAGCATAGACAAAGTTGATTTTTTTTTTTTTTTTTAAAGATCTCACTCTGTTGACCAGGCTGGAGTGAAGTGGCGCAGTCTTGGCTCACTGCAACCTCTGGCTCCTGGGTTAAGCAATTCTCCCTCCTCAGCCTCCCGAGTAGCTAGGATTACAGGCGTGTGCCACCACGCCCATCTAATTTTTGTATTTTTAGTAGAGATGGGGTTTTGCTATAATGGCCAGGCTGATCTCGAACTCCTGACCTCAAGTGACCCCCCTGTCTTGGCCTCCCAAAGTGTTGAGATTATAGGTGTGAGCCACTGTGCCCAACCCTGACAAAGATGATTTTACTTTATCTTAACCTCATCCTCATAATGGAATTTGATAATTATATTTCATATTTTGATCACTTGAAAGTATTTTGTTAGTAGCATTAGTATTTTGTACATGAGGAAAAGGTGCTATGTAGCCATCACGGTAGAGTTCTGTTTCTAATGTAGCAGTTAATGTCTATAAATAAGAGACATGGAATTCTATGTTTCTCTCAAAAAGAATTTCTGTTAAAATATAGGAAAAATATATCAATTCATATTTGATATTCATGTAGATTATGTTATAGTAATCCTATTTTGCTTTTGTAATTTAATTAGGGAAAACTTTTAAAAATACTCATTCAGTGAGTAACTTTATTGAGACTCTACAATACAGTGTAAGATTTAGATGCCAATACTACAACCATTTTACTGACAGAAAAATAAAATTCTAGAACAATTTCAGAAATGCTGCCTTTTTATGCTGTTCTCCCCAAAGCAGGGGTTCCCCAACTCCTGAGCCCCAGACCAATTGGTCCATGGCCTATTAGGAACCAGGGGAAACAGCAGGAAGTGAGCCCCGGGCAAGCCTGAGCTCTGCTTCCTGTCAGATAAGCAGCAGTGTTAGATTCTCATAGGAGTGAGAACCCTATTGTGACCTGCGCATGCGAGGGATCTAGGTTGTGTGCTCCTTATGAGAATCTAATGATAAATGTAATGTGCTTGAATCATCCTGAAAACATCTCCCCAGCCCAAGTCTGTGAAAAAATTGTCTTCCACGAAACCAGTCCCCGGTGCTAAAAAGGTTGGGGACCACTTCCCTAAAGCTTAGGAATAGATCTAAATATGTTCTCAAGAGTCCTCTAAGTAAATACTTAAAAGCATAATTTTTAAGAAATCACTTGTATATTACTGCAAATGTGATACCTGAACTTTTGTTTGCTTGCTTGCTTGTTTGTTAGCTTTTGAGAATACAATTTTTTTTTTTTTTTTTACTTAGAGAGTATACATTGAAGGAAATTATAAGAATTTTCATACTTGAAAGGGACAAAAGAATATGCAATAGGAAACAGTAAAAAGAAAAAAATCATGTCAGGACTTTCAAACTTATCCTGCAGAATTCCTTTCAAGTTTCAGTCCTTTGGGGGAGCATTTTAGCTCTCTGTACCCTCTCCTTCTGCTCACATGTAAGCCTTGGTGATGCATCTACCAAACCCTTCATATCTGTAATCATGGCATAGCTTTTCTCTTTCATTGTAAATTTAGGGATAGTAGAAATTGCCTTATTTAACATTGTATCTCTTATATAACCTTATATGTACCATACATACGTAGAGTCTATTGGATAAATAAATATTTATATAAATTAAACATGAAATGGATGAACAGATAAATAGATGGATGAATGGATGGATGGATGGTGCATGGATAAATAAATAAATAAATAAATGGTTGGACGAATATGTTTATAATTATTTCTATGTAAGATATTTTTAGGGTTAATGACCTTCAAAGTGCTCTTAAAGCTCCAATTACCTGGTTAATTGCACACAGTACAAAATTCATAGAGGTAAACAAAAAAGAATGCATAAAGAAAATTGTTTCTCCTATTATATTAGCTAGCCTCCTAGTTATCCTCCTTCTCTCTTACTGGGAGTGCCGGCATTCCAGTTTTCTGTGTATTCTTTCAGAGATCTGCTGTACGCACATACACACTCATACACATGGCCACATATATCAATTCAAATCTGTCAGGAAGGTATGAGAGCATGTTTCCTCATACCATCAAAAACGCAGTATATTATCAAACTTTTGATCTTTGCCAATATGATTGGTGAAAAACTATGAAACTATGTCTTTTAGTTTGCACTTTACCTACTCAGGTGTGAGGATGAGCATATTTTCAAATATTTAAGAGCAATTTTTGTTGATTTTTCTCTGAATTCTGTTCATTTTCTTTGCAAGTTGTAATATTTGTTCTAATATTGTTTTATAACCGGTTAATAGATGGGAACCAGTCTCGATGTGGCATCAGAAACAGTGTTATCCAGCATATTCAAACCTACCAACTTACTTGATTTATCAGCATAGCTAATTGTCTGAGTAGTTCATACATTTATTTACACTATCAAGAAAAATAGTTTCAACATTCTTGACCATATTAAAAAATGCCTTTTAGGCTACAAAGGTAGATTGAAGAGAGAAGTTCTTAACAGTAATGAAGGCCTCTATCCTATCCCAGGGAATTTGCAAAGGCTCTTCTCTGGACAAACTTGTACTATTATTTTGCATGATGGAATAATTTTCATCCTTCAAATCTGTTTAATTGTACATCCTAAAGAAACACCTTCTTTGACTATGAAATCCAGACTAGTTCTCTTTCCTTCCCTGGACCCTCTATTTTAGGTATTTTCTATCTTAACATCTTGTTTATTTCTTCAATAACACTTATTATATTGGGTGATTATGTATTTTGTCATTTATTTGCTATTCCCTACAATAGATTGGAAGTTCCATGAGAGTAGTTTCCTTGCATGTCTTGTTTACTGTTTTGTCTTCACTGCTTGATCCATAGTGTGGCATGAAGTAAATATTCAACAAATATGTGTGGAAGGAATAAATGAGCATACACATCTAATTTCTGGTGTGTTTATCAGAATTCAATTGTGTACTTCTGGTAGACTGAATTTAATTCAATCGAGTTTTTCCTATGTGTGATAAGAAGGATAGAGGGATAGGGAAAGGGACAGATGGAGGATAGGAGGGTAGGAGAGAGGAAGAAAGAAAGAGGTGGGAGGGAGGAGAACGTAGACTCTTCAAGAAGCCTAGGCTTTTTACTCCTGTACTTACTTATTCACAATTTACTGCAAATGAATTTCACAGACACAGAAACTGCAAGCTTAGACACCATCATTGCTCTGAGACAAATGCATCCAGAGTCTTTTTGAAGTTCAGATATAATTGATAAATAAATGTAAAGCTGGGAGAAATTTATTAAAAATGGTTAATAACTCATAACTTTCAAGGAAGTGAATTGTTAAAAAAGTACATAATACTTGGGTTAGAAACTGTGTTTCTTAGTTAAAATTCAATAATATATGTCTTTCAATAGATCATATATGCCAGAAGCCACCTGAGTGTATTGACTATTACATAATAATTACTATCTTTATCCATCTAGTGATTGATTGAGGATGGAGGCTGATGTATCAAATTAAATTAATTGAGATCTAAGAATGAAATCAATAAACAAAATATTAAGTTTCAACCTTCCTTTTTGCATATGTACTGCTTTAATCTTTCAGTTATTGATCACCAGTTATGTTTGCAAGGAAAGCATTTAGGCTTTCCTTTACAGAGAGATTTAACTTACCCTTTAAACCATGAGTTGGTGCTTTTAGTTTTAGGGATTTAGTTTCCTTAAAGCCCTCTGAGGGAAAGAAAGGTACATATAGTTATATATCTCCAGAGAAATTGAATATCAAAGTCTATATAAAATGTTATTTATCAATGATTATTAACTCCTGCACTTGCCTGTGACTGCCTGTATTTGGTGATGAAGAAAATATAGAAAAGTAGATGATTAGAAAAGGGAACCTAGGAAACAGGAATTGGAATATATATAATCTACAGAATAAGGGTATCTTCTTTTATTTCAATTGTCATTTGGATACTTTTCTTTAAAAAGTAAATAAAATACAACAAATTGAGACTGAATTCAGTAGAATAGTCTTGATACTAATAAAACATAAAAAATATAAGGGTTAAAAAGTAACTTTAAGGTATAGCTTTATGTTCTTACAGTTATGGCATGAGTGCAAGGAAAGACTCAACAGTTATATGCATCCATTTACTTTATAGTTGAACAGTAAAAAATAATGCAGTGAAAAGTAATACTTCCTAGGGATGTTCTTAGACATGCAAACTGATCAAGAAAGTATAAAACAGGTTGGATAGTATCTCCGGAATCTCCCATTAATACCAACAATGCCTTTTCATCAACCAACACTATTTGCCATAGTCTTCTCAATTCTATCTGGACTTTCTGATTTTGATCTTTCCAAGCCAATCCTTTTGCATACTGCCCTCAGACTTAGTCATCTAAAAGGTCTTTGATGATTGCCATTGTCTGAAGTTAGAAGTCCTAAGCCTGGCCTACAAGGTTCTCTATTTTTTTGTCATTTTCCTATTTTTACTTATTTCCTCCACTCTTTGACTGTCCTGCTTACACTTTAAGGCAGTCTTCTTAGACCTTGAATGATATTTCCCACTTTCTCAACCTACCAAGCTTTTCATTCTCCTTTGGGATGCAGACAAAATCTGATCTTTGCTGTGATACATTTCATTAATTATCTGAGGTGGAATTAATCTCCCTTTCCTTTGATTCTCCTGTAGCACTTGTAAGAACCTGTACTATAGCAGGTATCATATTGCACGGTAATTAGTTTCCAAATATCCTTCTCCTCAATCCAGTGATGCATACTTCAAGGGCCAGGACATTGTATCATTGTGTGTATCCTGTGCTAGAAATATATTAAGCTTCCATAGAGTTCTCAAGTAAATTATTGTGAAACATTTGTAATGCTAGGAAGAAAGCATTTTAAATCCTTCAAGAATACATGTTGAACAGGTGCAGTGGCTAATGCCTGTAATCCCAGCACTTTGGGAGGACAAGGCAGGCAGATCACTTGAGCCCAGGAGTTTGAGACCAGCCTGAGCAACATGGTGAAACCTTGTCTCTGCAAAAAGCACAAAAATTAGCAGTGTGTGGTGGTGGGCACCTGTAATTCCAGCTACTTGAGAGGCTGAGGTAGGAGGATTCACTTGAGTCGGGAGGCAGAGGTTGCAGTGAACTGAGATCACACCACTGCACTTCATCTGGGCGACAGAGTGCGACCTTGTCACACACATGAAAAAAGAACACATGTTGAAACTTTGGGAATGTTTTCAAGCAAGTTTTGATTAAATAGGACTTAGATTTCAGGAGACAATTTTTATCTTTAATGCACTCAAATTTTTCAGATAAAATTATTTAATATACAGTCATACTAATAATATAGACCCTTACAATAGATAAGTTGGTGTGTATGTGTATGTCCAACAGAGGAGTCCTACAGTCACATATATTTTAGCCATAAAATAGGAAACGTAAATAAGCACATTTGTGTTAGACTTCAGCACAATAGGCTGAACCTTCATTTTAATGTGACTTGGGACTGCCTAGTCCCTACTGCCTATCTCTACCAAAGACTGATCTGGAAGTGAACCCTTTTCTTTTCTTTTCTTTCTTTTTTTTTTACACTAGCAGATGAACGTTATTGAGTTTATCTGTGGTCTGGTGATGATACCTGTAGAACAGCTTCATTTTTCAGAGTCATTGAGGAAGCTATCATAAGCTTCTTCCTTCTTGTCAGGCAGAGCAAATCCTGGCATGACAGGATGTACTGGGAGTCTCCGATAGTGGGAACTGACAAAGATGTGCCTTCAGCACTCCCACAAAGCCATATTGTCTTTCCGGAAACGAGGAGGATTTATTCAGCAAATCTAAGGGTAAACTAGAAAACCCATCAGATAAAATCCATACAACAAAGATCACCAATCATTTTTTATTCTTTTGAATACAGCCGGAAGATGCAATTTACCTTCTTCTCTTTATTCCCCCAGAAGTGACAATATAGAGTTAGAGAGAAATTATAGAGCAGAGATTTTGAAATTCGGTTTCCTCCCCGACTACCAGTTGAGAAAGGATAGCTTTAGGAAGTGTTCTCATTTGATTTTCTATGTTTTATAACACGTTATGTTTGTGAATTTGTGTGTGATGTGTGGTGGTAGTGGTTTCAAAATATCTAAGATATATAGTAAATGAGCAAACAAAAATACTTTGTAGCTTTTGATATATCATAGTTGTATATGTTTTCGTGTTACATGTTGTATTAGTTCATTTTTACACAGCTATAAAGAACTACCTGAGATTGGATGATTTATAAAGAAAAGAGACTTGTAATTGACTCAAAGTTCCACATGACTGGGGAGGCCTCAGGAAACTGATAATCTTGGCAGAAGGTGAAGGGGAAGCAAGGCATGTCTTACCTGGTGGCAGGAGCTGGGGGATGTGGAGTGGAAAGTGCCACACTTTTAAACCATCAGATCTTGTGAGAACTCACTCACTAACACAAGAAAAGCATGAAGGAAATCTGCTCCCATGATCCAGTCATCTCCCACCAGGTCCCTCCCCTGACACAAGGGGATTACCATTTGGCATTAGATTTGGGTGGGGACACAGAGCCAAAGTATATCACATGTAATATTTTAATATATGTATATAATGTATAAATGATCAAATCAGAGTACTTGAGATATCCATCATCTGAAACCTTCATTTCTTTGTGATGGAAACATTATAATTATTCTCTTCTAGCTGTTTTGAAACACACAATAAATCACATTATTGTTAATTATAATTTCCTTATTATACTACCATATACTATACTAGAAAAAAATGCTTTATAAACCCCATCAGAACACTTGCTAAACTATCTTTCTATATGCTTATGACAGCAATAAAAAACAAAGATCACATGTTCAATACTACTGGGCTGTGCTTGGAAAAAATATTTTACTCTTTTTTAAACTTTAGCCAATTATATCTTCAATAGATATCAACACTAATATCACATCTTTAAAACATTTCTATGGGTTTTAGTAAGGTATATAAAACAATAAAATATATTATCCAGAGAGACAAAATATTGACATGTAAAATATTTTTTTACTCATTTATGGTATCACCTACTGTCAGAGATAAAGTAAATTTAATGAGGTCTAAAGGGATTACAGTTGCTTAAATTGCCTAGAGTTTTATATGATTTATATTTTCATTCTTTTCTGGATATTGGAATCAAGTAGTAAATTTTGAAATTTTATATTGTATTTTTGCTTATCCTGTTTATGGTATCACACCTGACTCAATTTAGGGTAGAAAATATTTCTAGTTACCCTTCTTCAGAATATAAACATCTTTTCAAATGCATTTCAGCATTTTAATTGTGTTAATAGAAACAGTTCAAAAATATAGCATAAATCTCAGCATGTTCTATTTTGGAGAGAAGGAGAACAGTGATTTTTGACTCTGATGGATAGTTTCCCAATGTAAAAAGAGTAAATTTTTATTCTTAATAATATTTTATTTCATTTCATGTGGTACTATAAAATGGGCAAAATATACCTTTACCTCTATTCTGAATACTAGAAGTAGAAGTAAATGATTTTATTATTAACATCATTGATTATACTGTATTCATGTTGATATGATGCCTTACAGTTAATCAATCATTTTCATATATTTTAATTTGTTTTACCCTAATAGCTGTGACCACCTCCCAGAATAGCCCAGTCAAAAGAGCTTGAAAAACAATCATACAATATACACATGAAGTATGAGAATTTATGGCATTTGAAATATTTGCCCTTAGACAATGTTCTTAACGTTTCTGAGCCTCAGTTTTTAATACATGAATAAGAATACTTTAAGTAAGTATTATTCTTCCATAGAATGGGAATAAGAATACTTACTCCATGAAATGAGAATAAGAAGGCTTACTTTATGTAGTTACTCAGGGAGTTAAGTGAGGAACAATTACTAATGCCATGACAGTGTAGATGCTCAATACTCATCATTCGGTTTCCCCTTTTGAACTTATAGCCAGAAAGAAATGACTTCAGTGGTGGTACTGAGGAGAGAGGGGGTGATTTAACCTTCGCTTAGCATTCCTCAGCCCTCACACCAAGCCACAGGAAGCAAATATACAATCTATGAAAATAAGGAAACCTACATTCAAGACAAATCATGTGTGTACCTCCTCCCCTTCCTCTCCCAGAAAGGATGGCTATGTCTGAATCACAAAATGTAAGGGGTCGCCTAAAAATTCAGAAATCAGGATAAATTATATTTTACCTCATTTTAAAACTCAAAATCAATGCAAAATAATTCAAATGAGCAAAATATTAAAATTTTAAGGGAATACAAGATGTAATCTTGCACTCGTGCCACTCATATTCTCTGGCCTCATCCTTATCTCCACTTAGCAACCAACTCAAGGACTAGAGCATTGGCAGTGACATAAAGCATAGCTTCCTTATCCCATCTTTCTGTGTCCCCAACTTTGGGATAGTAAACATTGCCTGAATTTATAATCCTGTAATATTTTTAAATGTTTTATCAGATATATATGTTTCAACAATATTTGCTCCAGTTTAGTGTAGCAGTTAAGAGTGTGGGTTTCAGAGCGTTACCACCTGGATTTGAGTTCTGTCTACACTAACTACTGGATATCTGACCTTGGAAATGTTACTTAAGTTCTCTGAGCCTCAGTTTTCTCATCCAAAAAAAAAAAAAAAAAAATGGGGACAATAGCAGTAAATATGCCATAGGGCTATTGTGAACATACGTGAGAACATTAAAAATATTTATTTTACTGTATGATGCAAAATGTTTTAGTTTGTTTTTATATTTAAATGTTATTAAAGGGATATTTGGGACGCATATTTTCCTCATGCATCATCCCATCCCTAGAATTTACCTTGATTGTTTTGCATAGCAGTCGTTTCTTTGACTACTATATAATCAGGTTAACTGTCCATTTTCCTGCTAGAGGGCATTTGGGCTACTTGAAGATTTTTTGTTTATTGTGTTATTTTGGGCAGTGCTGCTAGGTACATTCTTCTCATGTTTCCTTTTGCAAATACTTCTCTGTTTTTCATGTTGCAGATGGATACCTCGAGATTTTACCTTGCCATGGCATGAAATCCAAAGCCTACACCCATAGATTCTGATATTTATCTCTTGCTTGTTCACACCTAGTAATAAACTTTAGCCAAAACAAACTGTTGCTTGTTTCTATGAGCCTAAAGTCGCTGTGCTGGTCCCCCCTGAATCCTTTTCTATGAGTCTCTTAGTACTCTTGCTCTCAGGATCTGGTCCGTACCGAGCTGGCAGCTTTTTTTTTTTTTTTTTTCCTAGGGCTTTATTGCCGTTTTAAAGTATTTCCACTCTGAATCGTACCTATTAAGCCCAGAGTTAGTTGCATTTCTCTGTGTCTCTAACCTGAGGGTCATGAGTCTGACTTTGCTCAGTGAAGGCAAATATTTTCTTCCTCTGCAGTCTGTGTTCATTTTGATAATGATGCTTGATGAGGGGACTAAGCATCCCCCTGAGAGGAAAGAATCTCGTTTAGATTGTAATTTGTCATAGTTTGTCTTAGTTTGGATTTCTTTAAAAGCCAAGCCTGAGGCGAGGACTAGAGAGCAACTAGCTCATTTAGTAGCTGATCACAGGGAACACAAATGGGAGGCAGGGGAAGTAAGGAAAAACAGGGGGAAAAAAAATAGTAAGTGTATTATTGAGCTGGCTACTGCAGTGGGAAACTGTTGTTCAATCCTATGAAGACCCTCTGAGGAATGCTGTAGAATGTACTCATAATTGTCCCTCTGAAGGATAAGAGGCTGGGGAATATGTCTCTGGTTCCCGTGCCTCATTAATTATTTCTCAGGGATATCAGGTCCCCTGCTGTGTGTAGGATGAGTGAGTTTCTATAACTTTGGAGTAAGTCATGAGGCAGAAACATAGAGATGCAGTTGGTGCTTGACCTGGTAGCCCTTTAGCATGCCTGACACTGTCCCTCACAGGGCTGATCAAGCCAGAGGTAAACCAACAGAGTGGGCAGTGTCTGCTACATAGTTCCAACTGAATTTCCCAATTATCTACTGCTATGGTCTTGTTTGACAATACGTCTCAAGAAGATAACCTGTAACTCTAGCCCACTGCTACTGAATGTTTCATACCTGGTATCATATGGATTATAACTGTACTATTTCATTTTTCAGGTATTTTAGTATCGGAAAGCCCAATAGCCTGTTTTCCTTAATATAAATTTTGATTAAATTATGCAAGTCCACTTTAAATTCACAGTTTGATGTTATGTACATAGCAGGCGCTCAATAAATACTTCTTAAAGCAATAATTTTTAAATGACTTTTTGTATTATGTAGAACACATTAACTATAATAGAGCCCTTCAGCAGGAAAACTGTTTCTTCAAAGTTGCAAAGTGACTGACAATGATATATATATAACTAGAAGCTTCAAGAAAAACGTTACCAGGGGCCGCTTCTAAACTAGGGGGAAAATCATTTTTCACAGTAAGCTATCGCATCTCCTTCCTACTGAAGCCTCTGATCTGCTGTGATTATTAAACCCTCATCTTTTAGTGCAAGAAACCCAGCAGGCTGAAAGGGAAACCCTTTTCAGATTAAAAAAACAAAAACAAAAAAACAAAAAAACAACTTATTTCTTTTAGGTTGATGTTGTTATACTATCTTGCCAATCAGTTAAACATGTATTTGTCTTTTAAAAATATCACATAAGAGGCCAGGTGCGTGGCTCACGCCTGTAATCCCAGCACTTTGGGAGGCCGAGGCGGGCGGATCACAAGGTCAGGAGATCGAGACCACGGTGAAACCCCGTCTCTACTAAAAGTACAAAAAATTAGCCGGGCGCGGTGGCGGGTGCCTGTAGTCCCAGCTACTCGGGAGGCTGAGGCAGGAGAATGGCGTGAACCCAGGAGGCGGAGCTTGCAGTGAGTCGAGATCACGCCGCTGCACTCCAGCCTGGGCGACAGAGCGAGACTCCGTCTCAAAAATAAACAAAAACAAAAACAAAAATATCACATATAAATAAAAGATTTTAAGATCTACGGTTTTAATCAAAAAGATAACCAAATGTGTTTATTACTTCGGATTTTCCACAGTAACTTGAAGCCGACTATGTACCCATCTCCAATTCCATTGATTTCCCCACTACCACCAGAGATAACCGTGGTCCTGAAATTTGCTTTGTTTCATAGCCTTGCCACATAAGTATGTATTACTAAAACAGAAATAGTCTTGCTCTGCATGCTTTTGAATTTCACATAGTTGGAATCATATTGCATTTCTTCTTCTGTAACTGTTTCAATCAGCATTATGTTGCTAAGATTCATCCATGTCTGTGACTGCAGCGTTATGTCATATTCCATCGTAGAAATAACTCACAATTTATTTATACACACTACTGTTGATGGATACTTGAGTCGTTTCCAGTTTTAATTATTCTCCTATTACAAACAAGGTTCCTTGTATACATGTGGGAGTGGGATTGCTGGGTCACAGGGCTCGTGTGTGTGCCCTCAGGTATATTCTTTGGCTCCTTTACACTGCTCTACTGTGTACCACTGGGAGACTGACCTTTGCAGAGTGTGTGTGCCAGGCTTCCATTTCCAGCTGACTTCCAGCTCTGGCTGATGGTGAAGGATTGGAAAGTCAGGGAAGACACAAAAGCGCTTCTCTTCCTCTCTTTGTGTTTCAGGTAGTATCTTTGGCAACAGTTGCATATACTTTGATGTCCCACCTCCAACCAGACAGGCCCGCTGTAGCTCCAGCTTCCAATGAATAATCTCATAACCTCATTCACTGAATTCATGCACCGTGCCTTCTTTCCTCCTCCTCCTCATTCCTTCTCCTCTTCCTCCTCACCCTCCTCCTCCTCATCCTCCTCCTTCTCTCTCTCTCCTTCTCCCTCCCCTTCTCTCCCTCCCTTTTTTCCTCTCTCTTCCTCTCCCTGTACTTTAAGGGTAATAGTGGCTTCCTGTGCTTGCTAAACTCTGGGTCACTGTGTCCTCCACAGTTTGTCAACTCAATTCTTCTCTCATTTGTTTAAATTCTATAATTTAAGGTTTCTGATTTAAATATCAAATGACTTTTCGTGTCTGCTTAGATTCTGACTGACATGATGTATTTGTAAGTTTCCAAGATTATGCCAAATTATTTTTATTTTATTTTATTTTATTTTTTATTATACTTTAAGTTCTAGGGTACATGTGGATAACGTGCAGGTTTGTTACATATGTATACTTGTGCCATGTTGGTGTGCTGCACCCATCAACTCATCAGCACCCATCAACTCGTCATTTACATCAGGTATAACTCCCAATGCAATCCCTCCTCCCTCCCCCCTCCCCCTTCCCCATAATAGGCCCTGGTGTATGATGTTCCCCTTCCCGAGTCCAAGTGATCTCATTGTTCAGTTCCCACCTATGAGTGAGAACATGCGGTGTTTGGTTTTCTGTTCTTGTGATAGTTTGCTGAGAATGATGGTTTCCAGCTGCATCCATGTCCCTACAAAGGAAACAAACTCATCCTTTTTTATGGCTGCATAGTATTCCATGGTATATATGTGCCACATTTTCTTAATCCAGTCTGTCACTGATGGACATTTGGGTTGATTCCAAGTCTTTGCTATTGTGAATAGTGCCACAATAAACATACGTGTGCATGTGTCTTTATAGCAGCATGATTTATAATCCTTTGGGTATATACCCAGTAATGGGATGGCTGGGTCATATGGTACATCTAGTTCTAGATCCTTGAGGAATCCCCATACTGTTTTCCATAATGGTTGAACTAGTTTACAATCCCACCAACAGTGTAAAAGCGTTCCTATTTCTCCACATCCTCTCCAGCACCTGTTGTTTCCTGACTTTTTAATGATTGCCATTCTAACTGGTGTGAGATGGTATCTCATTGTGGTTTTGATTTGCATTTCTCTGATGGCCAGTGATGATGAGAAAAACCCTAGAAGAAAATCTAGGTAATACCATTCAGGACATAGGCATGGGCAAGGACTTCATGTCTAAAACACCAAAAGCAACGGCAACAAAAGCCAAAATTGACAAATGGGATCTAATTAAACTAAAGAGCTTCTGCACAGCAAAAGAAACTACCATCAGGGTGAACAGGCAACCTACAGAATGGGAGAAAATTTTTGCAATCTACTCATCTGACAAAGGGCTAATATCCAGAACCTACAAAGAACTCAACCAAATTTACAAGAAAAAACAAACAACCCCATCGAAAAGTGGGCAAAGGATATGAACAGACAGTTCTCAAAAGAAGACATTCATACAGCCAACAGACACATGAAAAAATGCCAAATTATTTTTAAAATTGGTTACACCAATTTAAATTCCTCCGAACTTAAAAATTCTGCTTGCTCCAAATTCTAACACTTGATAATGTTAAACTTTTAACTTTTGGCTACTCTGTTGAGTATAAAATTGTTTCTCACTGTGGATTTACTTTGAATTTCATTAATAAAAAATGAGTTTGGGCATTTTTTCATAAGTTCCATTGGCAAGTTTTAAATGCATACAATTGTTTAGAATAAAACATTTTTCTTTAATAAAACTCATTATTAAATTTGTATTACTTTAGAGCTGTACTTTGATTTAGTATAGATAGTACACAATTTACCTCAGTTTTCCATTTTATGTATTCACTAATTTAATTTAGCAGATATGAATTAAGTTCTACAATACACTGTACGGACTTTAATATGAAAGTAAAAAATCAGAACATGTTATGGCTAGGATAACTTGGGAGCACAGCCTTTTGAAAGTGGTTTAGTGTTAGGATATACATTTTTGTGTTTACCTCTCTTTCCCGCCACCAGCTTCATCATCATCCATAAGATCAATTACTATGGTACATTACAAATAGAATGTGAAACTGTTTACAAGATTTAGTATTGTTCAATCATTTTGCAGGCACAATCAAGGACCTTCAGTGTTGAAAAAGGATTCAGAGGTTCTAGAAAATTTTAGGTTATATCATGCCTTGAGAAGTCCTATGTAATAAATATATAGACTACTTTTAGAGTGTAAAGGAATTCATAACATGCATCAGCTTAAAATATGGAAATAGTGAGAGTGGCTTTTCCTTTCCAATATGTTGATGAAGAGTGCAGACAGGGATAAACATTAGCTCTTTGTGGACATGATAGTGTCTGGTGTCTGAGACTCTGGTCATACTGATTACTGTTAATACCCATAATTGAAATAACTCTAAGACATGGCTTTGTGGAGAAAGAAAGATACTACTTGAGAGAAAGCAACTTCATATTTCCTTTTACTAATAATTGTTCAGATTCCTAAAAACCTGTAACAGTAAAAAGATATTTTGAAATTTTCTAAGAAATTGCATTCTAGGGCAGGCCGTGGTGGCTTACGCCTGTAATCCCAGCACTTTGGGAGGCTGAGGCAGGTGGATTACGAGGTCAGGAGTTCGAGACCAGCCTGGCCAACATAGTGAAACCCCATCTCTACTAAAGATGCACACACAAAAAAATTAGCCAGGCGTGGTAGTGGGCACCTGGGATCCCAGCTACTCAGGAGGCTGAGGCAGGAGAATCCCTTGGCAGGAGAATCGGGAGGCGGAGGTTGCAGTGAGCCCAGATCATGCCATTGCACTCCAGCCCGGGCGACAGTGCGAGACTCCATCTAAAAAAAATAAGAGAAAAAGAAATTGCATTCTAGGGCTGTGCATCCACATGTACCTGGGATCAATGCTTCCACAATCCTATCTTCACATCATAAGTCTAACCCTAAATCATCAAGAAAATCTGATGTTAAACATACCATACATAAGAAGGGAAAGAGAGCTGTCCTACATAATCATTTTCATGTAAACCTTTCATCCAGAAGTTGAGGTGTTCTGTCATCCAAAGGAGTAGCTCTCAGCTGTCTGGAAAACCTTTTTATTCAGAAGGACATTGTTGCATTTGTTGTGTTTTGGTTTAGCTTGGATTTTATTGTGCTGCGTGTGTGTGTGTGTGTGTCTGTGTGTGTGCAATTCTCATTCTATTAAATTATTGTGTAATTTTGATACATCTATATCAGGGATTAGAAATTTTAGAAACAGATTATTTCTGGTTTTCTGATCAATATATCCTGTCTATGTATTTTGTGTTCGTGCAAAGGATAAGACTAAAGCACAAGTTACATGTATGAGTCTACAACTGAGTGTTGTAAACCAAAATTCCAAATGAAAGAAAGATATGGGGTGGATAGTAGGGTTAGATAATTGAAAGAGGGAAGAACAAAAGGCTTGCAGACATCAGTAAAATATGCTTTGTTAGTTAAAAATAGTAAGAATGTATTGGAATATTTTACATTAATTTCCAGTTTCCCACTTTTTCTTTACTATTGCACAATGAATGATTTAGTTTTTGAGTTTCAAATATTTGGCCAAGCTTATCTACTTATTGAATTCAATTTCTTACTGCATGTGTGTACTGCTTTTTTTGTTGCATTCATAGCATAAATTTTGTGGATGCATTTCTGCAAAAACTGTGGATTCAGCATGTTGCAGAGTACTATGGCAAGAAAACTGAGTAAGAGACTAAGCTGAGACTTGGTAGAAAATATCTGTTGTCCTACAAGGCTTGACTCGCTACTGTTACTTCAAGAAAATATTGTATTAACTATATGTGTTATACTTAAGAAAGCAGAAGGATGCTCACTCCTCTGACATGGTGAGATACTCCTCATTACCCCCGTGGAAATATTATCTAGATTGTGAGCTCATCCATTGAATGACTACATATTATTCATTTTGTGGTTTCCCTAATACATATTGAGTTCAAACTACATTGAATTCCCTGGAGTTTGACTAGGAGGTTGATTATCCAGTAGAGTTTCTTGTAAGAAATTCTTATAGCAGTGAACTATTCTTTATGGCAGATAAATCCTACCTATCTATACTGATTTTCTTTTTTAGTACCATAGTTATAATCAGGTTACTCTTTTGTTTGTTTGTTTGTTTGCTCATCTAGACAAGACTATATAATCCTTTTTAGAAAGGGTCAATATCCTATTTGAAATTAGAACAGTTAGATGGTACCAGGGTCACCTTAATTAACTTATCAGACTATCAACCAAATCAAAATATGATTTCAGATGTAATTAACCCATTTACTTAGTGAGATGCAAAGGTATGAGGATTTCTTGAACACATCTTTCTCTCATGTAGCACACATCAACCTCCTGATACCTTTTGTGGTCAATTCACATACCATGACAATACATCCTAAATTTACAGATGTGGTCTAACCAGCATAGGTTCACATAATTGGCATGACACAGAATTTTTAAAATATCAACTATCTCGGGAACTTTATTCGTGTGAATCTGGAAGATTCTTTTTGATATTTGAACCCTTACTTTCATAGATTCAGATGTCAAAGTATTTTTAGAATGGGTCCGTAAGGCATCATTATTTTGTAATTATGATCTTATTGATTGACAGCAAATGCTGTATTCCATGAAAATGTTGCATTGAAGTGATCCTGGTTAGTGCTAAAAGACAGACTGCTTAGATCTAAAGTCTCATGAGAATAAAGAAAGAACTTAAAATGATTTTAAATTCACCAATATGAAGATACGGGATCTCTCATAAAATGCTGAAAGGTTGTTTTTGACCCCAGACTTTTAGCACTTCAATTTTACGTTCAAACGTTGTAAAATTTGATTACTCATAAGTTAAAAGGTTTGGTGCAAAAAGTACTTTAAAAATATTTTCAGTGTTTTTTTGAAATTGTACACATTTGATTTTGAAAATTAGGGGAGAAATTTGGAAGGCTACAAGCTATATGATGGTTGATATTTCCCATGGAAAATATAATACGCAGCTGTGCTCTGCTGCATGATAGAACAGGAGATTAAAATATGAGAAATTATAATAGTGTTTGGTGATGATATTAATGTTACTGAATCAAATAAAGTATGATATATATCATAAGTTAATAGAACACTTTATTATTGATTAAAACCTACATTACATTTTAAATTATTGGCATGTTTGGTCTTGCAGAGGGTCAAGGTTGATTCGTAACAACAGAACTATGCTCCTTTCAAAAACTTAGCAGAAAGTTAATGTCAAATTCTATGGGGTAGAGAGGAATTTTGGCTGAGGTAGGTCAGGAGGAATGTAAAGAGATGTGTAATGTGTAGATTTGTGAGTTGTGGGCATCTGATTTTGTGTTTAACAGTATTTGCCACCAAGATAAATGAATGAAGAGCTAGTCATTTCTTTCGGTTCTATGTTCTTATGAACCTTAAGTTTATTTTGCTAAAATCAGTAAGAAAATTCAAATTCAAATTAAGCTATATAGTCTTGCAAATTTCAGATCTCTGAGGGGTGTGCATTAATAAGTATTCAAAAGTATTTTGTCATTTAAATATTATCATGTGAATTTTTATGTAATTGAATTATTCTTCAATGTTGAGAAACTGTCTTTACTAGGCTAAACATTCCCTTAGTGCTCTCGTTACCCAATTCCTTTGTATTCCGCTCTCAGTGTCTGAATTGTCACCAATATGTGGAGTCCAAATTATGAAATAAAAAGCTTTACCAGAATTCTGATGATTTTGAAGGAAGAAAATTACAGCAAATTTTGATCAATTTTCTCCTGTTAGTGATTAATTCAATGAACCACTTGAATTGCTTATTTCCTCATAGAACTGTATGTACTTGAAAGATAGATACAATATTTAGTACAATCTATAGTGAGACATGAAGGGAAGGAGGTTGTGAGAAAAGAATAAAACTATTATAAAAATGCTTGTTAATAAAGATTTGACACAAAAGCAATATGATAAGTTTTCAGAAAATCAAACAACGCATTTCATATGAAACTTCACATTGACAAAGCAGTTATGTGAATACCAATTTTTTTTAATCTAAAACAAATCATTGTGAAGTAGTTTCATGAATAATGTACTGAACTTGCTTCACACAATGAACATCACAGTGAGAAAATTATTCCAAAATGGTAAAGTTAAGTGAAGCTTGCATTATAAGGCCAATAATACTCAATAGGGTATTTTCTCATGAATTTGCACTATGGAATGTTTTTATTCTGGAATTGATGATATCATAGTCATTTAACAAATATATAGGGTGATTTTTAAAACCTTTCAGGAAATTAGTTCTTTAATTTCATCTACATGTACATAAAATAACCAAACCTATGTCTTATGCATATAATGTCATTCCAATATATTGTTCGTGTTCATAATATTTATATAGAATCCATTTTGCTTGGCAGATTGATTTGGCTTGGCCTACAAATTAGTGCAGTCCCCCTCAACCTTGACACTTCTGTATACCATCAGCTCCTTCCTGGAGTACTGAAATAGCATCCTAACTTCTCTCTCTCATATGGTCTTGACCCCATCTATAAATCCTAATTGCAGCATTTGGAGCAACCTTTTAGAAAGGTCAATTAAATCATCTCACCTCTTCATTAAAACTCCTCTCATTCTACCAAGAGTAAATTCCAAACCTTTTACCTTGACCTACATAACTGGACCATACCTGCCTCTCCCATTTCAATTCAGCTTTGCCCTTGTAGCTCCAGGAAAGCTAGCTCTATCTTAGTTCTTGAATGTAATAAGCTTTCAAGTCCCTCACTGTCTACTTATTTACTGTTCCCTCTGTATTAGTTCATTCTGGCATTGCTGTAAAGAAATACCTGACACTGGATAATTTATAAAGAATAGAGGTTTAGTTGGTTCATGGTTCTGCAGGCTGCTCAGGAAGCATAGTAGCTTTTGCTTCTAGAGGGGCCTCAGGAAGCTCCCAATCATCTGCAGAAGGCAGATGGGGAGCGAGGCGTCTCAGACGGTGGGAGCAAGGGCAAGAGAGACAGCAAGTGGGGAGGTGCTACATACTTTTAAGCAACCAGATCTCATGAGAGCTCACTATCACGAGAACAGCATCAAGGGGATGGTGCTAAACCATTCACGAGAAACACCATGATCCAATCACCTGCCACCAGGCCCCACGTCTAACATTAGGGATTACAAGTCAACATGAGATTTGGTGGGGACATGAATTTAAACCATATCACCATCTGACTGAAATGTGCTTTGCTCCTGCTTCTACTTCCGTTTTCTGAGCAATCAGACAGTTATTCATTAACTCATTCATTCATTCACTCACTCATTTGTTCATTTATGTATTAAATTATTCGGCGATTCTCAACTCTGGGTGGTTTTGCCATGCAGGGGATATTTGGCAATGCCTGAAGAGATTCCTAGTGGCATAACTAAAAGAAGAGATGTTTGCTACTGGTGTCTAGTAGGTAGAGACCAGGGATGTTGCTAAACATGTAATAATGTTCAGGTCAACCCACCATAATAAAGAATCATCTTGTGCAAAATCTCAGTAGCACCAAGATTGAGAATCTCTGCAATACATCAACAACCCTTCTAGGTGCCAGGAATATGACAGCGAACCAAATGAATATGGTCCAAACTTTCACAAACTAATCCATTAAGGAGAAGACAGTCAATAAGCTGGCTATCAAACAATTAAATGTATACTTTCAAATTATGTTGAGTGCTCTCATGGACAAGGGGACAAGAGAGTGGCCAGTGAAACCTAATTTAGAGCGGGTGGTGTTGGGGGAGGTGGTGTTTATGCTAAGATCCAAAGAATGAAAGAAAGACTCAGCCATAACTTATATATATAGTAAACATTTATTGAATATCAATAGCAAAAAGTTGCATTTTTCTCAACCATGTCTTTTTATGGTAACTGGAAATTGTTCAAATTATTTTTTAAAATCTTTTAATCGTAGATTATTTGCTAAGGGGACTAGTCTAGCATTTTTCCCTTGTGAGCAATTAAGTTCTCACCAAGTTAGTGGATCCCATGTCTTACGTACTTCCTACTTATTACTATGAAATTATCTAAAAAATGCACATAGGGTTCCAAATGTAGTTGAAAAGCAAAATGTTGCTGCGTCTCTAATCAGTAACAAAATTTGTATTTCTGTAGCAAAATAATGTAAAATTTTATAATACTTTTTACATATTTATTTAAAACAATTTTTAAATAAGATTGTTTCTTTGTGGAAGGTCATATGGTCCCAGTATAGGAATGTGTACAGAAATAAATATATACATACATAACAACACAATGTTAAACCTAGCAAAAGAGTGGAGTCTCTTTCTTTGTTGTGTTTTTCTTACTTTTTGAGCAACGAGACAAGCAACATATTATGCCGAATCACTTGAATCATGCACCATTAAAACATTATGGGCAGAGCACAGTGGCTCATGCCTGTAATCCCAGCACTTTGGGAGGCCAAGGCAGGTGGATTACCTGAGGTCAGGAGTTCAAGACCAGCCTGGCCAACATGGTGAAACGCTGTCTCTACTAAAAATACAAAAGTTAGCCGGGTGTGGTGGTGGATGCCTATAATCCCAGCTACTCGGGAGGCTGAGGCAGGAGAACTGCTTGAGCCGGGGAGGCAGAGGTTGCAGGGAGCAGAGATCAGCCATAGTACTCCAGTCTGGGTAACAGAGCGAGACTGTCTCCCAGGCGGATCACAAGGTCAGGAGATCGAGACCATCCTGGCTAACACGGTGAAACCCCGTCTCTACTAAAAATACAAAAAACTAGCCAGGTGTGGTGGTGGCGCCTGTAGTCCCAGCTACTTGGGAGGCTGAGGCAGGAGAATGGCGGGAACCCGGGAGGCGGAGCTTGCAGTGAGCTGAGATCCGGCCACTGCACTCCAGCCTGAGCGACAGAGCGAGACTCCGTCTCAAAAAAAAAAAAAAAAAAAAAAAAGAACCATTTTTAATGTCAATTACTGCTTCGATGCTACTGTCTGTCAGTTCAGTATCTATGCCTTACCCTTTATTCTGCTCAAAACCTTCTTGAATTTTCCATTTGAATATCCCACAGGCTCTTGACCCTGCTTGTCCAAAATTAAACCTATCATCCTCTCTACTACACCTCTTCTTATAATCTTTCTCTTGTTATTTCTAAACATTTAGTGGGCCAAATAAATACCATAGGAGACATGACTTGAAAGGGGTGTGAAGTTTAGATAATGTTCGGCTTCTTGATCTGATACTGGTTAAATGGGTGCATTACATTTGTGAAAACTCATTGAGTCACTTATGACTTACAAATTTTCTCTATATATTTTATATTTTAATAAAAAAGATTACATATAAACTCTAGGAGCCAAGCTACACCTTTCACTCTTATTCATCCAGTACATCTACTGAGACAGCTAGATTTTCATAATGACTATCCATTGTTGAATATTTGCTATATCTTTGATGTTGTGACCCATTATTAACTTCCTTACCTGGTTTAACAGTTGAAAATTTCTGTGGTGCAGGTATTATTATTTCCATTTTACATATGAGCAAAAAGAGACTTAGAGTGGTTAAGTAACTTGTCTAAGCTCACACAGCAACAAAGTGGCAGGAGTAAAATTTGAATTTGAGTCAGTATTTATAATCACTATGATATCTTGCTTCTCATGTGTTCCAGTCGCATTAAAACTCTGAATGCCATTCCCAATCCTTATCCATCCTTACTACCAGGCTTCAGTTAAGGTCTTTAGATCTTCTTTCCTATATTATAATGATAATATCATAAGAAATCCAATGCAGTTTAGTCTATTCCAAAATCAGTCTAAATACTGCCAGGATTAGTGTTCATTCCACAATATAAATCTGATTGTGTAATGTACTTAAAATCCATTAACACAGCTGTTAGCAACCTTAGCTACATGTGAAAATCACCAGACTCCACCCAAGATAATAAATCAGAATCTCTGGGGATGAGGGACTGGGAGTGAGCATTTTAAGAAAGCTCCTTGGGTAACTGTAATGCTCAGCCAGGCTTGGAAACCAATGCTTTAATGTTCCCCTACAGCTTTTATGATAAAAATAAACTCCTCGGCATTGCACAAAATGCCCTTTGTAATTTGGTTCTTGCCTTCCTCTACCTTGCCTCCTCTGCTTTAACTCCCTTCTTCTCCCACTTTTTCCCCACCCTACCTATATACATTTTATTGCAATTATTCAAAAGTCTTTGTTTCTTCTGAAGAGTTATGATTTTTATACCATACCCTTATACATACCAGTCTTTCCCTCTAAATGCTTAGTTACATTATCTTTGCACCACTTAATCCTTTTAGTTGCTAATAATAAGTGAAAATTTCTTTATAGTTTTTTTTTTTTTTTTTTTTTTTGAGACCGAGTCTCACTCTGTCGCCCAAACTGGGCTGCAACCTGGGCTGCAACCTCCGCCTCCCAGGTTCAAGGGATTCTCCTGCCTCAGCCTCCTGAGTAGCTGGGACTACAGGCATGAACCACCATGCCCAGCTAAGTTTTGTATTTTTAGCAGAGATGGGGTTTCATCATATTGGCCAGGCTGGTCTCAGACTCCAAGCTCGGGTGATCCACCCGCCTCGGCCTCCCAAAGTGCTGGGATTACAGGTGTGAGCCACCGCACTGGGCCAAATTTCTTTATAGTTTCTTGACTTGTTTTTAATTTAGAAAATTTCCCATGTATATAGACACCATACAATTTATAATGTAAAGTTGTTTTCCTTTATCAATCATGCTTTACCTTTTTTCTCTTTCTCCTATATATGCTGCTTCCTGGAAGGTCTAGGAGCTAACAAGCGTCTTTTTATCTTGCTTTGCAAATCGAATCTTTTGCCATTTCTTTTTATAGAAATGAAAGCTTTTATCATGCATAGTAAAGATGGCTTATTATTTGGGCTGTAAGGCCATTTAATGAGTTATCTTGAACTGAATGCTTTTTGAGAGTTCAGATTAGCACATTAGGATACTCCAATGCCACGGATGGATTAATATATCTGTCCATGTATATACAGAAAAATGTGTGTTGCAAATTTCCAAATTATTTTGAATTATCAGTGTCTATGGAATATTTTGTATGTGGTATATATTTGCTTAATTAAACTGAGTTACCACTTGTTTTATCAAAATTTGGTGTCTTTCTAAATATATCATGAGTATTTTTCTTCTAATGCACCTCACTTTCTGCTGGAACTATAGAAACACTTTGTAAATTTTTACTTGTGACCACTTGAACATTTACAGGACATTTTACTTGAAAATTTTTTCTATGTCAGCAAAGAAAATATCCCTGTTTCTGCGTGTGTGTGTGTGTGTGTGTGTGTGTGTGTGTGTGTGATGCTTGCTTATGAGGAATTTATTTTGGTCATGGTTCTTTATTTTGCTATTGCACTCTTAACATTTGTATGATATGTATTATTACCCCATAAATGCTTACACAATATATTCTTACAAAAATTAATACAAAGATTGGCCAAAATGTAATAGCACATATTTTTGTAAATAAAATATCTGTATACAGTCATGATAAAACTGAAGAGCTATTTTATACTTTTCCATAAAGCCAAAGATTATGGGTATAATCACTGCTTATAATTTACTAGGAAACTATAAAACAGATAAAAGTAGATGAAAGTATATTACACATATCTCAATAAGTCATCCTCCCCAATTGATCCCTTTGCTGCACACATGGTTCAGACACTCTATACTAAACTATAAGTTTATTTTTCTATTTTATAATTTTCTATATGATAGTAACTCAGCATTTTCCTATAATATTATCAGTAGTGCTACCAACAGATATTACATTTTATGAAAAATTTTAAGAAGGGTACATGTTACATAAAACTAGATTTTGTATACTTGAGCCATGTTGGTGTGCTGCACCCATCAACTCGTCAGCACCCATCAACTCGTCATTTACATCAGGTATAACTCCCAACAAACCTGCACGTTATGCACATGTTCCCTAGAACTTAAAGTATAATAATAAATAAATAAATAAATAAAAACTAGATTTTGAAATGGCTCCTTATAATGCTGATATTCAGCACATGACTAGGTGGAATATGGATTTTTTTAATGAATATTTTTTCAAAGTTAGGCAATTTCTCATCAGTCAGTTTCAAAAGCAAAGTTAAAATTTATGTTTCAAAAAACTGGGTATGTTTGAAAATTGTATTTAATAATGTATTTTGAGAGTTCTCAATAGCAAATTGCTTGGCAGACTGTACTTTAAGAAGTAATAATTTTGAAGAGAAGTTGAATGCAGGTACTTTCAAAGTGTTAAAATTTTTAAAGAAGAAAATTAACCTTTTCAGACTGTACACTTGTTCATCTTTTACATTCTTTTCCCTTTAAAAAATAATTGTAGTAAGAAGGGAGATTACCTTCTGTCATTGATACAAATTTTCAACAGTGTAAATACTGTTTATCACATTTGTATAATATGCATTTTCTATCAATTTTAAAAATTACGTGTTACTACTATTTAACTCTTAATTATATTAAATATGAAATAATTCATCCTTTTATAAATAATCGAAACTATAGTTTTACTTTTCTTTCAAAATATACCACTGACTACATTACAGATAAGTTTTTTTAGTATACCAAACATATTTTCATCTTTTGGAGTTATTGGAATAGTAGCTGCTTACTGCCTTACATTTTAGATTTCTCTATATAACAAGCATTTTCATCATTTTGGCTTATTTGAATAATTCTTAATAAATAATAATACTATACTTAGCCAGGCATGGTGGCTCACGCCTGTAATCCCAGCACTTTGGGAGGCGGGCGGATCATGAGGTCAGGCGATCGAGACCATCCTGGCTAACACGGTGAAACCCCATCTCTACTAAAAATACAAAAAAAAAAAAAAAAAAAAAAAAAAGTAGCCAGGCGTGGTGGCAGGTACCTATAGTCCCAGCTATTCAGGAGGCTGAGGCAGGAGAATGGCGTGAACCCGGGAGGTGGAGCTTGCAGTGAGCACCCTGCACTCCAGCCTGGGTGACGAAGCGAGACTCTGTCTCTAAATAAATAAATAAATAAATAAATAAATAAAATTTAAAAATGAAATGTCATTTGCAATTTTAACACTTCAAAATTGTAGCAAAATATCTTTACTTTGAGGTTTTTACTTTCCTTTTCTTGTGACATTTTGACCTCCAATGTGATCTTCATTTAAAGGAAATAACAGTGAAAATTCCTTTTTTTTCATTTGCAATAGATATAAGATTTGCATGTGTGAGGAATATAGAGCAATAATGAATCAAACTATTCCTCATAATCACTTCACTTAAGAAATAGAGGGCTGGGTGTTGTGGCTCATGCTTGCAATACCAGAGTTTTGGGAGGCTGAAGTGGTAGGATTGCTTGTGTCCAGGAGTTTGAGTCCAGCCTGACCAACATAGCAAGACATTAAGTCTATGAAAAAGTTAAAAAATTATCTCGGCACGGTGGCATGCACCTATAGTCCTAGCTACTCAGAAGGCTGAGGCAGGTGAATGGCTTGAGCCCAGAAATTCAAGGTTAGACTGAGAACTATGATAGTGCCACTAAACTTCAGCCTGGGCAACAGAGTTAGGACCCTTCTCTTAAAAAAAAAATATAGAATAGAATATTACTAATACTCTAGAAGCCCTCCTCCACATGCCACCCTTCCCAAATTAACCACTATTCTCTCTTCCCAATTTTCATTTTTGTATTTATTATTCCTATTCTTACCAACACAATTTTATCAGTTGTGTATGTATTTTCAGCAAATATTTTTAGTTTATTATGCACTTAATTGACACTATGGAAGAAGAGCTTTTAAGACATTATTCCAACTTAGGGAATTTTAAGGAAATAAGACATTTGTATATAAAAAGTTAAATAGGAACACCAAATTGCTTTTGATTAGTGTTAAATCACATAAGTTTAAAATTGTAAGAGATCGGAAAGCCCAATGGTTCCCCAACTGTCTCTTTCTTTCTTTCTTTCTTTCTTTCTTTCTTTCTTTCTTTCTTTCTTTCTTTCTTTCTTTTAAGCAACTAAACTTCTTTTAAAATATATAGCATCAGGAAGACAGAACCATAAAACTGAAATTAGAGCAGCTCAACTGAAGTGTGAGTTTCAACTGAACTCAATTTCAAACCCACAAGTAAGTTAAACTCTCAGTCAAACTTTACTGAGAATATATTTGGACCACAGTTTTAAAAACATGCTTAAATTTATTTAGTTTTTCTTATACCTGAACTAATATAAGAATCTATAACATTCTGTGTTAGAATTGAGTACAAACACTTTTTCTTTTTTTTTTTTCTTTTTTTTTTTTGAGACGGAGTCTTGCTCTGTTGTCCAGGCTGGAATGCAGTGGCGTGATCTTGGCTCACTGCAACCTCTCCCTCCCAGGTTCAAGCGATTCTCCTGCCTCAGCCTCCCAAGTAACTGGGACTACAGGCACGTGCCACCATGCCAGCTAATTTTTGTATTTTTAGTAGAGATGGGGTTTCACCATGTTGGCCAGGATGGTCTCGATCTCTTGATCTCATGATCCGCCCACCTCAGCCTCCCAAAGTACTGAGGCATGAGCCACTGCCCCGGCCGTAGAATTAAGTACAAAACTTTCTATATTATACTAAATTAAAAACAAGAACTAAAAATGTTACAAACTGAACTGAAATAAAATAAAATAATACAGTGAATGGAGTCCACAATTAAAATACCTACAAGGACCTGAAAGGTAATGGAAATAGGTGAAGCAAAGATCTAAATGCATATGGACATTGTGTAAATTGGAAAGAATACTGGCAAATGGCCTGCCCATGCCCAGTCTAAAATGGGCAACTGCTAATCAGTTCAATCTAGCAGTGTCCATATCAGAATGTAGAGCTATTTTTGGCCAGATATTTTATTTTTCAAGAGGAACTTAAGAATCTGGAGTTGTATGCAAAACATCCCAGTGCACTATATATTTGCCTCATCAGTTGAGCATTTTTTTTTTTTTAATGTGTGTATATTGTCTACTGGTGAATCCCAAGCACCTGGAACAGTGCCTGATATATTCTAGGCGATCAATGCATATTTGGTGGGTAACTGAAAAAAGGTTTTCCAATTAGAAATTCTGTGCAAGCCTGAGGTAGGAGGTGGGCAGGAATTATTTCCCAGTCCCCAGAGGATACAGTGAAGAAACTGGCATGAAGCAGCAGGCAGCGACCAACAGAAGTGAGAAAAACAGCAGAAACCAGCAGATGGCAACAAAAGTGATCCCCAGCAGCCCTCATTGCATATTAGCATAAGCCACTCCCACCAGCACCATGACAGTTTACAAAGAACATGACAATAACCCAGAAGTTACCAGCCCTTTCCTAGAAAGTTCTAAATAACCTGTCCCTCGATTTGCATTAATCTGTCACTTAATTTACATGTAATTGAAAGTGGGTATAAATGGATATAAATACAGTAGCCAGCAGCCCATACCCTGCCAACTTTGAAGTCACTGCCTATGCGTTGTCCCTGCTCCACAAAGCACAGTAATGTTCACTAAAAAATAGCTGTTTAACACCACCGCCTAGCCCTTGAATTCTTTCTTAGGCAAAGCCAAGAATCCTCCCAGGCCAAGCCCCAATTTTGGGGCTTACCTGTCCTGCATCAAATTAGCCAAATGTATCTCAGGCCTGAATTAGATCAATGGCTACCAGTTCAAATCTTTTGTTTTAGATATTAGAGAGGCAGAAAGTGACTTTCTACTGGGTAGCATGATACTCAGAGCCCAGGAACTTCTTCAGAATCCCAATCTGATTCCAAAACTCCAGTGTCTTGCCTTTATTTACTCTTGTGGGTGGCAGTAAGGGAAGGGAGCACATCTCCTTAGAGAAACATCTTGTCAGAACACGGTCCGTAAAACAAATTATTAATTAAAGACTTACGTGGAGGCTTAACTATAGAGCCAAAGCATAACCATGTAACAATTATTCTTCAAAGCAATTTTATTCTTGGATTTTGGCGGAAAAAACTCTTAAAAATAAAATGATAATTCTATATATGGGATTTGTGATGATATTTAACATGGATATGCTTTATTGCCTGACATCCCCTTTATTTTGGCAGAATACTATGAGATTCTCATTATGTTTCCATTTGCTGTGGAAAGTGGAAGAAAAGTTCAGACGGGAAAACTAATTAGAAAAATGGTTGTCTACTAATCCATTGAACTAAGCCTTCTAAACAGTCATGCTCTTCTTAATATTGTGAACACACATTTCATATTGATTGCAGAGAATAAAAAAGAAATGACTTGTTTTGAACTTTAAGATAGAAAAAAATGAATACAAAATCCAGATAAGCCTTAGGGCATATCAACTTTTTCAACTTGTATTATATAACAACAGCTAGCAAATGATTTCAAGTTGTTAAAGCATAGAAACTGATAGCTATTAGATGAAAGCTAATAAATCAGACAGAACAATTAATGGATAATTTGGATTGAACAAATATGAAAGATTCCACCAATAAGTACCCTCCTACCTAAAACTATGTGGTTTTTAAATGACTCTCATGATGTCATAGATTTTCTCTACCTGCGCTTTATCTGAAAATAAAAATCACAGTTTTTCTCTTCACCTCTTCATTCTCTACTCCTCCTTACATTTCCCCTTTCCTTCTTCCTTCATTCTCCTTACTTTACTCTTTGTTCTTTTTATTCCTGTTTGTTCTGATTATATCTGTGATGTTTTCTAAAAACATTAAAATTTTAGTCACCATTAATATTTTTTACAATGATTTAAGGAATTTATCTCAGAAACTAGATTTGAACCAAAGCCTGGTTTTGAACTTCTAATAAGTAGACTGAAGAACAAGCACTATTTTATGGGCATATTTAATATGCAAAATTTAAAAAGAAACACGCATAAAATGCCCAGTTGTTAATAAAAAAATATATTTTTGTAATTGCTGTTATTTAGGTGCTTGAAGGCCCATGTTAAAGTATCACTGGAGAAGATAAAAAGCATACTTCCTCAATGTGAAAACCCTCAAAAGAAAGGGCTGTAAACACTTTATCCTGAATATTTGTTGTTTCAATTGCTGACGTTTAACTTTTCATCTTACAGCAATTCAAGTGCTATATACCACAATGTTCTTGAATCTTTGAATCTGAAAAATATTTTCCTTGCAGCTGTGATATAATCTATCTCCTGATAATGCATTTAATGTGGCAAAGACACTTTTCTTAAACAGAGCGAAAACTAAGTGTTCATTTTGTCATTGTAAAATGGGACATGTTCAGTTGCTCCAAATTTTAACTTGGATAACCTTGAGACATAGTTGTCCATTTAACATCCTATATTTTGCTTGTCTTGCATCAAGTGAATTATCTTAGTTACTGGAGTGTTATGTGACACCAATTGTTTTGTTACCACAGCTGTAAAAATAGCTCTATCTCTAGATCCCCTCAATGGTGTGTCTTTTAGGGCCCCGATTTTTTTATAATCTATAGATTAGCCCTCAAGGTAACGTGGCCTCTTTCTGTTTACTTCTCATTATTCCTGTAATTCCAGTTATATATGTGACTCTTTGCTTTATTTTAAAACAGTTGTGCATTGCTGATGAGCCCTGAAGTCACCAGGGGTGGCTGGTGTCAATAGTGAGTCTGTACATGGCTATTTTTATTCATAAAGCAGTTTACTTCCTGTATGATGAAAGGCATTAAAGTAAAACCTGCCTCCTATTATACCCTAGGGGTGTAATCAGGAGGGATTTGATCATAGCATACCAATTAAGCAGGCTAGAGCAGACTGCTCTGGGTTGTACTAAGGAGTAGGGTGTTCTCCACAGATTTTTGAACTCTTTATTGCAAAAGCATCAGGGCACAGCACAGCTAATTCTTTTCATCGCACAGCTGTGTACATAAACCTGCTCAGAGGCTGTGCTCTTAGATTTAATTTTCTTATAAGTCATTACAGCCATGATCATTCATTTAAACCTCAGCAAGATAAGCATTACTAGTTCCCAGTAAACTAGATGATCTCTTCCTCTAGACTGTATTTTATCTCATGAACAATTATAAGATTACAAGAAGACTAGCAATGTTGCTTATTTACACTACACTACACACACACACACACACACACATTCATTCCAAGCCAGCAGCCAGCTCAGCATCCTTAAAAGCTCTCAACCTCAGCCGAATATATAAATATCAGAATTCTCTCTACCACCCTCAATTAGAAAATGTTCCAGTTCTGCTTTTGAACTTCCACTTCAATTCTTCTTGCTAAGACCTGGAAGCCTCTAGGTTTCTTTTACTGCCTTGTATACACCTGGATTATTCCTCTCTGATTGTTGAAAACTATGTCCCATCGGAATGGGAGTGTCTGACCAGCTGGTGCCCAAGTAATGCTCTCAGAAAACAATCTTCCACAAGCCAGAGCCAAAACCCAAACCCTTGACCCTTATCAACCTTGATGCCCAAAACTCCAGGTGTGGATTAGCACAGCAACCCGCAAACCCACTCCTACATGAAGGAAGATTTTTCTAAAACAACTACAGCTCTCCTTTTACATTTTCAGGTAATTCAGTTATGATGAACTGAACCAGAAGTATAAAGTATTTGCTCAGTTCAGTTCTTAATCTTTGTCATGGTATTACACTACTAAACCACTTGCTTTGTCATTTTCATGTAGTTCATAAAAGAAAATTTTACTGTATAAAATAGATTCTGTAGTCCTTTACTTGTTATGGACTGAATATTTGTGTTTTCCCCAAGTTCATATGCTGAAGCCCTAACCCCTAATGGGATGATAGTTGGAGATGGAGCCTTTGGGAATTAATTAGGGTAAGATAAGCACATGCAGGTGGGGCTCTGGCCTGGTGGCCCGTGTAAAGAAGACACCAGACAGCTTGCTCTTTCTTTGCTGTGTGAGGACACAGGAGAAGGTGGTTGTTTGCATATCAGGAGGAGAGCCCTCTCCAGAACTTGACCATGCTGGAACCCTGACCTAGGACTTCAAGCCTCCAGAGCTGTGAGAAAATAAATTTCTTTTGTTTAAGCTGCCCAATCTATGGTATTTTGTTGCAGCAGGCTGAAATGAGTAAGACACTTGTATTGTTCCTGCAGTTGACATCTGACTCTGTAAAAACACCCATGCATACACACACGTACAAACAAAACAACAACATAACCAGTAAGATAGGTAATCACGTACAGGGTAAATGCACCTGATTGCAATAATTTACACATACCCTTAGAATGACCCTGTATTGCAAACACACCTGAATGTGCGTTCTGAGCTGCGGAATCTGGGAGTAGCCAAGCAAGAGAGCCCTTCCTTGTCTATGAGGAACATCTGAGCCTCAAGCACATCCCGTGGAACACGGGCCATACATACAGCGGATTGAGGCCTTAAGTTTTGGGGGGGGGGGGGGTGGCTGAAGGTTACCAGGTGAACGTCATTAAGGGCGGGGCGTTAAGTGAAAATGCTATATAAGCTGCATGCTGTCTGCAAGTAGTGTTGGTCTGCCTGCTCAGCCCACCAGCGTCGTTGCTACCGCTGTGATGCGTGGCTCTCTTGTCCAGTCTGCCACCACTGGACCGCTTCTGTAGGTAAGGCAGTTCTCCTGTCCAGCCCATCACTACTGAACTCCCTCCCCTGTATGTAAACCCTTGGTAAAACCCCATGCCTCATTTGCCGGCTATGGGTTTCTTTTTCAGTCTGTTGAACCTGATGCCTTCCCTATTGAGGTTAATAGGGGTTCAGTACAATATCATGATGTGAACAAACAGGTTTGTTTGGGTAGTTGTATTGGTCTGCTCTCAAAACAATAATATCAAGTAATAATTATTATCTCCAACTTCATGGTTTTAAATAGCATTAATTCTCATGGTCGCGTGGGGTTTGGCTGACCTAAGTTGAACTAGACTTGGTTCTGCATCAGGCTGCAAGTTGCTAGGCTTGGCTTTCAGCGGCAGGTTAGGTTTGGATTTCTTTCATGTGTCACAAACAGAGGCACACACTGCAATGGTACCGGCCATCCAGTGAATGTTTTTATAGGTTGTCTCTAGATAGCAAGCCTAAACATGCTAGCCCATCTCAAGGCTCTGCTCCTGTCATGTTTTCTTAACACCCCATTGACCAAAGGATATCACATTTCCCACCATAGGCTAGGTGTGCCATTCTATTAAGTAGGAATGAGAAAGCAGTTACCAATAAATCAACCTACAGTAGGAAAAGTAGGGGATTATTGACTAGCACAAAGAGATGAGTTTCAGTGGGCTTGCTGCTTTTTTTGTGGATATGGAAGAAATACCTAAAAAATAATTTTCCAGCTCCGCTACAATAGTCAAGAAAAAACTTAGGTGTGTCCACAGTTTACTACTTTGCTTAATAACTCCATGGTTTGCCACAACAAATTTAATCAACTCTGAGGGCTTTTAATGGCTTTGATAAGACAAAGATTACTGAGGAGGAAGATGGTCACTTTCACATCCTGAGAGATGCAAACAATACAAGATAATTTACATACATCTTGTAAACATACGTTTGCAACCATATATAGGAGACAGGTGGCATTCTAATTTTTTTAAGGAAAGAAATGGAGGACGTAGAATGAGTAATATCGTTAAGAGGACACAGCTGGAAACTATGGTATAATCTGGCTCTAAATACGGGCTTTTGTGTAACATTGAACAGGGATAAATTCAGCTTATGTTAAGGATGCATGGGGTAAAAAGTTCAAGAAACTGAACAACTGAATAACCAAATAAGGCAAAACCATTTGGTTACTCAGTTGTCTGACCAACCGAACAATCAAAAATGTCACGTTAGAAAACTACAATCAGTAATTTTATGAGTAATTGAACTATTGAGACCATAGTATAGCAGCTGATATGTCATGGGATTCCATCATTCATTCTCATGAGTTAACTACTTTCAGTCCTTGCTTTTAGCATTACCTCTACTCCCTAATGATACATGATTTTACTCTAACATAAACTTCCCAGGAGAAAATGTCCAGTATCATAAAATCATAAAAATATTTGATAATCATCCTGCATCACGTATGGGAGACTTAAGTTTGTAACTCTTCCCTTTCCTTTAAGTTGGTTATCAGCCTTGCTTACTGAATCATCGTGGCCAGAGAGACAGAATGTGCCAAGCGTCTAGGCCTGAGCTGGGAAACAATGCCAATAAATACACAGTATAGGGGATGAGAAGTTTGCCAAATAATACTTGGTATAATGTTATGAAAGAAAGGGGGCATTAGAGGCCGGGCACGGTGGCTCACGCCTGTAATCCCAGAACTTTGGGAGGCTGAGGTGGGCGGATCACAAGGTCAGGAGATCAAGACCATCTTGGCCAACATGGTGAAACCCTGTCTCTACTTAAAATACAAAAAAAAATTAGCCGGGTGTGGTGGCAGGTGCCTGTAATCCCAGCTACTTGAGAAGCTGAGGCATGACAATTGCTTGAACCCAAGAGGCAGAGGTTGCAGTGAGCTGAGATTGTGCCATTACACTCCGGTCTGGGCAAAAAGAGTCAACTCCGTCTCAAAAAAAAATAAAAAGGTGGGGGAGGAGACGTTAGAAACTGGATTGCTAAAACATGTCCATGATAAACACTGACCTAATCATTGTCAACCCTGGCTGCATATTAACATCACCTGGGGGGATTTAGGAGCCTTTTTCTAGGTCATACCCCAGAGCAATTGAATCCAGACCTCTGGGTGTAAGGCTCACAATGGTATAGATTTAAAAGCTCCTCAGGTGATGCTAATGTGTAGCCAGGGCTGAAAACCTAAAAGAATGTACAGTAATGTTGCCAGTACTGTAAGGAAGTGTTTGAGTTGTATCTAGTACCTAACAGAAGGCTATGAAACTGTATCAGCATTGTAAGGGGTTGAGGGAAAGTCAAGGCCAGATCATGTGCAAATTTTAAGTAAAATGTAGACCCATGAGTTCTGTGGCCTCACTGTGGAAGCATTTCTCTGCTTTTGAGGAAGTAACTTGGAGTTTAGTGCTCTATGATTTCTAGGTTGTCCAAGACATTTAATAACTGATGAATCATAGTTCTGTGGCCTGCATTTCTATGTCACGTGGCTTTACTGTTCATTGCCATATGCAGGCAGTAACCCCCAAGCTATGACACGAGAGGATGGCAGGAGTCCAGGTCTGAAGAGAAAAAAATTAGGCTGGGGAAGAACGATTTGAGGAACCTCAAATCAGACTATGGCAGCAACTACTAGGGCTTCATGCTGACCAGTCCTGGAGTGTCAGTTTTCTATTAATCTTTACTAACAATAAAATACTAATGGTTACATCATGTAGTGACTTACAGATTATAAACTCTCCTTATGTTTTCATTTTGTCTCAACACTGAGTCCAGCATGTTTCATCCAAATTTCACTGATAAGATAACTGAGCTACAGACAGACCAGGAAGGTCATGACAGTTGGAAAGTGCTGGAGTAGAAGATGGAAGCCTGATTTTTCTAATTTGTCCTACGTTGCTTTATTAGATTGTCTTCTCCAGCCTTACTTCCCCCTCGCCCCCTTATAACTCTTGATTTTCATGAAACCTATTAAAGGGAAAGAAAAGGAAACTAGAAAATTTAATTTAGATCAATTTTAAAAATCACTTTGCGTCTTGGACTGTTGTCAGAAGACATAGGTTTAAATCCTAATGATTCTAATGTTATGCTGTCTTAATTTGTATGATCCACTTACCTCTCTCAATCTTCTCTCGCTTACTCACGTGTCCTCTATATATGAGGGGAATGAGAAAAGTGTGTTTTTCATTATGTGTAGTACAGGCTGGTGTGTATGTAGCAGGAATAAATGTTCTCAAAACTCAGATGTGGAAGAAGTAACTCTGATTTCTTGCTCTATTTTTGAACTGTACTCCAGGTCAGTACTGTCCCATAGAAATATAAGCTATGTATGTAATTTAAACTTTTCTAGTAGCCACTTTAAAAAGTAAAAATAAACAGGTGACATTAATGTTTTATTTAACTCTATAGCTAAAATATCTCAACACGCAATCAAAATAAGACTTAGACATTTTAACGTTTGTGATAAGAATGCACTAGATCATTAAATTTTGGAGGATATTTTACACTTATAGCACATCTGAATTCAGATGTCACATTTTCATGGGTTAAAGAAAACTTGTTCTCCCAAACCAACGAAGTTGTGGTTAATGGAAGAATATTAAACACCATTTTCAATTTAAATTTAAGCAAAAGGAAAATTTGGCTTCCTCAGTTATGCTAGTCCCATTTCAAATGCTCAGTAGCCACATATAACTAGTGGCTACCTTATTGGACTACATAACCCCAGATGATAAAAAATGTTCTGTTTTCCCAGATTTTTCTAAACAATTGGGGATGTTTCACCTTCTTACCAAAGAAACAAAAAGGTGCTGGTACTTTTTGCTTGTTTTTCAGCAGTTAACATTGAAATGTTTCTTTTAGAGTTTGATAGGAAAAACCTGGATTCTTCCTCCAAGGTGTAGTCTCAACTGTGTGCTCAGGCATCACCATTTATGACAGATTAAGGGCGTGGCTTTTCCCAGATGAGTCCCCCTCTCCCATTCCCCACAGGCCTTCATATCTACAGCTCCTGTCAATAGACTGGCCTTTCCTGCCCCCAGGAATAGTTTGAGTCCTTTAAGAAACTCAGTCTAAGGTTAAGTTTAACAAAAAGGTTTATTTTCTTTTTCTGCCAGGACCTATGGAGCTACCCAGAACATATAAATCAGTCCACGAGGTTCTTTACAAAAGTCTCGTAACAGGGCACTGCTAGTTCAGAAACTCACTGACTTCTGAGTGTCCATTTCACATTTGCTGGCTGCTTCTGAGTCCTGAGCTCTTGTCTCAAGATGACTTGGTTCTTATTGTTTGATTTGTTAGCGGTTTGCTTTGCAGTTTAGGCGCTGGCCAAAGATTCTTAGAAATCCCCACTTAAGGATCTACATGCAATGGCAAAGAATCTCAATAACTGACTTTTCTTGAATCTGAACTTAATTTATGTATAAAGTCTACTTTCCAGTAGATCCTGCATATTTTATCTCAGCCAATTTAGGACTGATATGCCCCTACTTTCTCTGGGGTTTTGTCTTCAATTTCTGAAGGGGACCTGATACAGTGCCAGGATTTGAAGATGGGTGTCGCTTACCTGATTTCATGCACAGTTCATCCCACAGGGACTTTGTTCCTTGGCCTCAAGTCATAGGCTCTTTCGTATCTCTGGTTAAGAAATATGGTTGTTCCGTTGTAATTCTTCATTCTCCAAAAACCCATTGAGCACTGTGTTTGCTGTAGGCATATAGGAAATTATTCTACTGTAGCCTATATCCTGCTGAAGTGCCTGGGTATTGGGTGGCTAGCTCATGTCCATTTGCTAAGACACATTGCTCACGATTCTTGCCTGGGTCTCACACGACTTTGGAGTCCTGTTGTGTTCCTGGGCTGGACTCTGGAATGGAACCCAATTACTTCTGTACTTGGATACCACCAAACTTATCTGTTGTGGTGGCAGTTCTTTCACCATCCCCTCCTCTCAGGAACACTCTACGTTCTCCATTTAGTCCAGGAAAATAGTAATCTAGGCTCAGAAATGGAGAAAATGGTGTCGATATTTTTTTCCAAAACAAATAATTTTCCATGCCTGGACTTGAATTTGAAAACTCAAATCCTCCAGGTTCAACCACATTGTCCCCAATTACAGAATTTTCTTATTAAAGTTGAATAGTGTTCCATTGTGTGCATATTCCACATTTTTGAATCTATTAATCTGTTGATAGGTTGATTCCATATCTTGTCTAATGTAAATACTGCTACAATAAACACGGGTGTGCAGATATATACTTGACATACTGATGTCATTTCCTTAGGTGTATACTGAGTAGTGAGATTGCTGGATTGTATGGTAGTTCTATTTTTATTTTTTTTGAGGAACGTCCGTGTTGTTTTCCATAATGGCTGTACCTACTTACATTCCCATTAAGTGTCCAAAGTTTCCCTCTTCCATATTCTCACCAACACTTGTTATCCTTTCTATTTTTGAGAATAGCCATTCTGACAAGTGTGGGGTGATAGCACATTGTTTTAATTTGCAGTTACCTGATGACTAATGATAAGCATTTTTTCATATACCTGTTGTCCATTTGTCTTAAGACATGCCTGTTCAGACATGGACATGGGGAGGGGAACATGACAGGAGCCTGTTGGGGGGGGGTGTAGGGGGTAAGGGGAGGGAGAGCATTAGGACAAATACCTAATGCACACGGGGCTTAAAGCCTAGATGACGGGTTTTGGTGTAGGTGTCCTTCCTGTTTGATGGTTTTCCTTCTAACAGTCAGGACCCTCAGCTGTAGGTCTGTTGGAGATTGCTTGAGGTCCACTCCAGACCCTGTTTGCCTGGGTATCAGCAGCAGAGGTTGCAGAAGATAGAATATTTCTGAACAGCGAGTGTGCCTGTCTGATTCTTGCTTTGGAAGCTTCCTCTCAGGGGTGTACTCCACCCTGTGAGGTGTGGGGTGTCAGACTGCCCCTAGTGGGGGATGTCTCCCAGTTAGGCTACTCAGGGGTCAGAGACCCACTTGAGCAGGGAGTCTGTCCCTTCTCAGATCTCAACCTCCGTGTTGGGAGATCCACTGCTCTCTTCAAAGCTGTCAGACAGAGTTGTTTGCGTCTGCAGAGCTGCTGCGTTTGTTATTGTTTACTGTGCCCTGTCCCCAGAGGTGGAGTCTACAGAGACAGGCAGGTTTCCTTGAGCTGCTGTGAGCTCCACCCAGTTCGAGCTTCCCAGCAGCTTTGTTTACCTACTTAAGCCTCAGCAATGGCGGGCGCCCCTCCCCCAGCCTCGCTGCTGCCTTGCCGGTAGATCACAGACTGCTGTGCTAGCAATGAGGGAGGCTCCGTGGGTGTGGGACCCTCCCGGCCAGGTGTGGGATATGATCTCCTGGTGTGCCTGTTTGCTTAAAGCGCAGTATTGGGGTGGGAGTTACCCGATTTTCCAGGTGTTGTGTGTCTCAGTTCCCCTGGCTAGGAAAAGGGATTCCCTTCCCCCTTGCGCTTTCCAGGTGAGGCAATGCCTCGCCCTGCTTCAGCTCTCGCTGGTCGGGCTGCAGCAGCTGACCAGCACCGATCGTCTGGCACTCCCCAGTGAGATGAACCCAGTACCTCAGTTGAAAATGCAGAAATCACCGGTCTTCTGTGTCGCTGGTGCTGGGAGTTGGAGACTGGAGCTGTTCCTATTCGGCCATCTTGCTCCGCCCCTTCGATGATGGGTTGATAGGTGCAGCAAACCAGCATGGCACATGTATACCTATGTAACAAGCCTGCACGTTCTGCACATGTATCCCAGAACTTAAACTAAAAAAGTAATAAAACTTCAGTTCCTTAATCACTGTTGCCACTGTGATTTTACTTTGTCATAATTAAAAACTTTTTTATTTCAAAAAAGTCTGTTCAGGTCCTTTGCCCATGTTTGATGGGGTCATTTGATTGCTATTGAGTTTTTTAAGGTTTCTTACATATTTTTGGATATTAATCCCTTTTTTCAAGTATATGATATACGAGTATTTTCCCCCCACTCCACGAGTTGTCCCTTCACTCTGATGATTTCCTTGGCTGTACAGAAGCTTAGGTTAATAAAACTTCATTTGTCTATTTTTTTTGTTGTTGTTGCCTGTGCTTTTGGGTTCATATCCAAAAAATCCTTGCACAGACCAATGTCATAAGCTTTTAGTTGATAGTCTTTTTGAGACTTGCTCTGTCACCCAGGCTGGAATGCAATGGTGCAGTCCAGGCTGACTGCAACCTCAGCCTTCCAGGCTCAAGTGATTCTCCTGCCTCAGCCTCCTGAGTAGCTGGGACTACAAGGATTCACCACAATGCCTGGCTAATTATTTTTAGTAGAGACAGGGTTTCACCATGTTGGCCAGACCGGTCTCAAACCCTTGACCTCATGATCTGTACTCTTCAACCTCCCAAAGTGCTGGGATTACAGGTGTGAACCACACGCACAGTCCATGTTTTCTTCTAGTAGTTTCAGGTTTTACCTGTAAGTCTTTAATCCATTTTGAGTCAATTCTTGTATATAACAGATAAGGATCCAATTATTTATACTCAAAATTGAACAGAAGTAAAAGCAAACAAATTAACCGTATTCTCACTTAAAGTCATCCTTGTCATTTTGGCATATTTCACTGGGTTCCTTTTTACCTGAAATGAGGGTTTTCTGCTATTAGATGTGATCATGCTATATTTATGATTTTTCATCCTTTATTTTTACTATCACATAAGTGATTTATTATAGGCTCACTTTAAATGTTTAATCATATCCTACTGTATGGACGTGCCACAATTTACTGGAATATTCTGCTAAAGTTAGGCATTTAGTTGTTCTAAATAACCCAGTAGACCATTTTTTTGTTTCCTTTTAGACAGCTTCCAGGATATGAAATTATTAGGTCAAAGGATATTAACATTTTTTAAAGGGTCTTTATATGTATCACAAAAATACTTAGCAAAATTATTTGTTTTACCAATTTACACGACCCTCCAAGAAGCGATAAGGACACCTAAATTGTCACATAAAACTGTGTATGGATAAATATAAGCCACTTGGTATAACCAAAATTCTGCTTTTGAGATACTAAAATTTGAAAACATTCTTAGCATGTTTTTAAAACATTGACTTCATGAGCTAATACCCATAATGATGAAATGTTTTTATATTCTAGGAAAGCTACCATGTGGGATTTAATGTTTTATATATGATATACTTTTATCTACATATGTTGTTGTACAGTCATTGGTACATTTTTACTAGATTATTTTATATTCTATTTCCACTGAATTGTATTCAGTTGAACTACAAATCACTCATGCGGAGTAAGAATGTGAGTTTTATTGTGACTAATATATATTTGGAGTTTAGATTTGGAAAGAGAAGGGGTGAGTAAAACTGTGCATGCTACCTGAAAGGAAAGGTTTGCTTTTCCTCAAGGGAAACGATTATAGAGACTACACAGACATTTAATATTTTCTAAGAAATACTGAAATATTCTAAACCCTCAAATTTTGCTTCTACATTTTATGCGATGTATCAGAAAAACACTATTTTTGTTTTATAATTCTCCAATAGGGAATTTCAACACATTGTAAGTTTCTTTATTTAACATCATCTAGCTTTTAATAACTGACTTTCATATAAATTTTTTAAAGAAGGCTAATAGTTCCAGCTTAATAGTTTTCATGAGATTTAGTAATAACATGACCAGTTGTACCAGTAGTTTATCTCCTAAATCATTTTAAAAAGTAACTTGCATGTTTTCTTTATATACAATTGGGAAGCTTAATATTTATGAAAATGATTGACTATTTTTTTTCCATCTCTCTTCAAAGCCTTAGGCTTTGAAGTTATCAGTGGTGCATTTCCAAGATGCAAAGTCATAAACTTACCTTTCATTCTCTTCAGTAGGCTGAATATTTTGAATCTAGCCATAGGAAGCAGCCTGAAACCTCTAATCGAAATCAAAGGTTACACCACAGGGGTACAATATCTCTAATTTGTCTTGGAATGGTGCAGTAGCTTTCCTTGACTGCTGTGATTAAATTCATTCTGGTTTGTTCAGTTAATGAGAATAGCACATCTTAACCCATAGAAAATATTCTCTTTATGGGTCTATGACTCTGAACAGATTAGCATCATTATCTGAAAAATAATTTTCAATAAATGAGTACTTGTGAGTGGTGCTAGGCTAGGATCCCTACAAATCTGGCAAGAGCATATTCCTTGACCTTCAGCATTACATGACTTTCTAAGACATACCAGTTTCTCAGGCATGGGTATAAATACAGTTAGATATGTACTATAAAACTAAAGAACAGCCTGAAATTTAAGAACAACTAGAAGAATTTGTGCTTATCATTAAGCTGGAGATAGTTAACATCCCTAGAAGATGTAAAGACGACAGTGATACATTTCCCCTTCTTTGGTAGGATCATTTCCACACTTGTCTGTACTTGGAATTGTAAGGTGATGAGTCACTTAATTGATTTCTTATTGCAAGTTTTGAACCTAGTGTATTTCATGGTAATAGACTAAGGTGAACGAGTATATGAAATGTGTTCCAGTGTATTCATGAAATTTAAGAGTTGTGTAGAGTAGAGCATAGCTTAGTGTAAATAATTGAGCAAGTTCCTTTAGCACATGGTCCTGGTTCAAATTCTAGCAATATCTGTCAGTTTTAGGACTTCATGCAACTTGTTCAAATTTTCCTTCAGACTCATTTGTTTAAAAAATAAAATTCAAAATACTGATAAATACTGCCTTCCTGAATTTTTTGGTGAGTATTAAATTAGATGATGTATATAAAGTGCCTGGCCCATAGTAAGGGCTCAATAAAAGTAGCTGTTGGTACTGCTTTAATTGTTGTTAAACTGATTGGTTAATTAATTTCCCTGCCACTTAACTGTCATTCAACATCTTTCCCTCATTTCCTGTCTACCTGATTGGAAATCATCATGTTGAATGTCTGGAATTATCACTGGGCCTGCCATATTCCCTGGATGGTATGTTTGTATAGGTTGAACCACTAACGAAAATCTTTTCAGATGAGTTACTCTCCTATGTCACCCTAGTGTTTCCTGGACCAAAAATCCCATGTCCTATCTTTCTTCCCATGTCTACCTTACCAAGAATGCAATACCTCTTTTATTCCCAATTACCTGGTTATTACATGTGAGAATTGATCTAGTCAGTGTGCCAATGGCAGAGGAATGGTCAGGATCCAGAGGATACAGATACATATTTAGGAAGATTGCAAGAACAGGAAGAAATCCAGGCAGGTGAACAGTTGCTGAAGCAGAAACTCAGGAGGTAAGTGCAGCCCTCTAGCAAGTGAGGAAACACAAAATCAGGGCTGAAATAAGGAATGATTGATCAGAGCTAAGTATTCTATATCGGGAATTCCATTAGCAGGTAATAGAGAATTAGCCATGGGCACTGGATTCAGAATTTTACTTTAGACTTTGAGAAGCATTGATGAAGAAACAAAGAGCTTTAGAACAGAAACACAATGACTACAATTAAGGTATTAAGCTGAGTTTCATTTATCCATTCAGTCATTCAACTTCTGATCACCTCTAGAGAAAGGTGGCTGGGCACAGAAGAACCACCAAGTGTTGGAGTTAAAGCAGTGAACAAGACAGATAAGGTCTCTGCCCTCTTTGTGGAAGTTAATTCCAAAGACTTTAGTCAAGAAACCAGTTGTAGAAGCCCTTGTAGAGTACACTGAGTACAAAGAGTGAAGCTGAATTACAAAGTTTAAGGTAACAGGCTAGCTTTAGCAAAGGCATGCTGGATCAGTAGCAATTTTGCCTTGGCCTTAATTTATACATCTAAAGTAGTGGGAACTTTAAGTTCCTTTAACCCGGGGTCAAGACTAGTCTTAGTATAGGGGACTTTGGGAATATTGAGGATGGCATGTTTAGGTAACATTGTATGTATTGGTCAAGGAAAAACAGGCAAGGGATAGAGTACATCACAACCAGAAAACCTATGTACTTATCTTTCCATTTCCATCTTTATTAGATATGTTGAGTTTATTTCAAGTGCCTCTATAGAACATCTACAGAAAACTAAGAAATATCATGAAAAGGGATACATTTTTAACAGCCTCAATTTTGGATACAATGGAAACCATTTTCTAACAACAAATTTAATTTGTGAAAAGCTGGTAGAATGTTAACTCTAGAATAATTTTTTTAAAAGGAAAATTCCAAAGTTAAAGGGAAAAATACTGGAATAGTGCCAGCTAGTATCAGGATTTATACTTTAAAAATGCATAAGAGGCAATTACCAGTGTCCAAATAAGAAATGAAAGTAATGGAAAACTCAGATTTCAGTGTATTATAAATTTAATAAGTTATACAATTGCCACTCAAGGCCTGAAATTGATTTTTGTTTTTTTGAGATCAAACTTCAAACATGTATATGAAATGTAAGAGCAACTTTCTAAGCAGAATTACCCTTTCTGATTTCCTTGGGTTCCTTTTGGTTCTTTAATTTGTATGACTGAGATTGTGGATAGGCTGACATTACAAGATGCAATTAATTTACATGCTTAAGTTAGGACTACACCATCCTGTTTCCATCCTTTCTTGATCACAAGCATATTAAAAGTGCTGTGCTGGATAATCTTTACTATTAAGACATACTGCAGAAAGTTCTGCAGGTAAAGAAAACAATCTAGGGGCTTACCTTAGAGGCAGGAAGAATTGTATGTTAAGAAAGCTGCATACACACTGGCTCTTTGTGCTTTGAGTTCAGCTCGATGTTTTCCTAGACTTTGGTGTGCAGGAGGCAACTATGCAGTATTTAAAATCTAATCCATAGTATGCATATAATATGGATGGTATAGGAATTTTCCAGGTGGATTTTTGCTATTTTTACTATTCATGTTGACTTTGAAAAATAACCACAGAGCAAGATTTGATTCAACTCTCTATGGTAAGAATTTTTAAATTTTTTTTGATTCTAATACAACCGAGTTCCATCTACAGAAAGAATGCACATATAAACATGGCTGTCCAGAAGATTAAATATCCTCGTGCTTAAGTATATCTATTGAATCAAGTCATTGTTTTCTACTACTTTTAAAAAATAATAGTGGAATATAATATGTGGTCTTTGGAAGAATGAGAAATCATTCTCACCCATTAAACACAGACCCAAAACTTAACTGTGTTTCCATTTTGACACTGACAACTTTTGGGTTTGGAATGATGTGTCAGCCGGGGTCAGTTAACAGAAACCACTCGAGTTATTGTAGCAGAAAATAATGTAACATGAAGAATTGTGATCTAGGTATTGAAAAATTGACGAAGAGGTAGCAAGTGCACAAAGTAGCGACCACTCCTAGGGCTGGGAAAACAAAAGGTTAGAATTACACTTAGAACACTTAAGGACTCGACAAAACTGAGTTCAGGTCTGAGTAGGGGGGCCCACTATGTGGCTGGTGCTACCCTCTCTGGGATAGCAGGAAGGGCCCAATGGGACTGAGACACGGACCTCTGCCAGCCATGTGGTGCTGGTATTTTTGCTGCAGGGGTGCAATGAAGATGATTCTCTGAGTGTTGAAAAATAAAACACAAGCTAAATTGAATAGCTGTTACTAAAAAGTGCTGCTGCAGGCATGAAGAAGCACATCTAGGGGACTGCTAATAGGGACAGTAAGTGCATGGGAAGCTAGTGTTAATAATTAAATTCTTGCTCCCTCTTCCAGGCTTGCAGTCTTCCTCTGTTGCTCCCTACCTTTAGATTCTAAGAGTCAGTCAGCAAAGCCAGAAGTATGGTTTGCAGTGTCTTAGCCTCAGTGTTGCAAAGTAGGGTTTAGAGGGTGTGTTGGTGTGGCTCTGAGGAAGATAAAAATCTCTAACCAGCACAAGTGCTAATATTTCTAAGAAATCTGGAAAACAGTTATTAAATATTTGCACTGAATTTCAAGGATTAAAAAGCAATACTTAAGGCAATGAAAACATATTTCCATTCAAGCATAATTTTTCTTATAGCTCCTTCACATTGGCTAAATTAGTTTGCCCTCTTGAATTTTTCAAAGATGTGATTTATGGCCTAACAAGTAATAATTGCTGCCTACTATTGAATATCTGGATGCTGTAGAACTGCCATTGTATGACATTTCTGAGATGTAACTTATTTCTGAGACAGATTTCCTCTGATAGAAGATACTTTTTACTTTTCCAAGATTAATAGTACAAATCTTGAACATCAAATCATTTTAAAGATACTGTCCTAACATTGCTTAAGTATACAATTATTCATAGAGTCAGAAATCATAATTGTCTTTACAGAAAGAAACCAGTTCAGAATACCTTAAGAACTATTTGGAATGTTAGATTTTAAATATTCTATAGCCAAGGTAAAGCAGGTTAGCTAAAATTCCTTTTGTTTCAATTGTTCTTAGAATTAGATTCAAAGAGAAAGAATTTGATAGTGTCCAATAGGCTCTTTCATACAGTTCAAAGATGTAGACTGACACTGGCATCTACCATTCCTAGCTATACTTATTCCAGTATGTTTTGCCAATTGCCTTCATGGTTTCTGCTTCATACCTGTCTGTATTCATAAGTAACTCAATCTAAGATTTTTAGCTTTTTAAAAATAATTGCATATAATCATCAGATTATAGGTTTGAAAGAAATCTTAGTTTTTTTTTTTTTTCTTTTTGAGATGGAGTTCTGCTCTTGTTGCCCAGGCTGGAGTGCAATGGTGCGGTATCTGCTCACCACAACCTCTGCCTTCCGGGTTCAGGTGATTCTGCCTCAGCCTCCCGAGTAGCTGGGATTACAGGCATGTGCCACCACACCCGGCTAATTTTGTATTTTTAGTAGAGGTGAGGTTTCTCCATGTTGATCAGGCTGGTCTCGAACTCCCGACCTCAGGTGATCCGCCTGCCTCAGCCTTCCAAAGTGCTGGGATTACAGGCATGAGCCACCACGCCTGGCCCAGAAATCTTAGTCTTTTTAACTCAGTTTTGAGATTGTGCCATATACCTGGCACTGTGGTTAAGAGATGGCATATATATGGGAAAAACAGGTATTTCAAAAGCAATTATAAGACTATGTAGTATGTACTACCATGGGGGTATGCATGATTTGCTATGGAAACGGAAGAAGAGACTAATTGCCCTTGGTTAGGAATGTGTTAGGGTTGAAATTGATATCAACTATAGCCTAGAGAACAAAGGGGATTTTCATGCCAATAAGAGTACAACAGGCCATTCAAGTCCATCTCTTCCAAACATTTATCAAACACCTTTTATAGGCAGACAATCTGTTACTAGCTAAGAATACCAAGCTGGAAAAGACTTTTTTTTTTTTTTTTTTTTTTTTTTGCCCTGTTGTAGCTTTCAGCCTATTGGCTGATAAGAAAATGCTGGGGAGTGTGAAGTCACAAGCCATTTGTGTTCAGGAACCAGTAAGTAGTTTGACATGACCATAGTGGAGGTTTTGGGATATAGGCAATTGGCGAAAAATTGAAAAGGATGCAGGAAAGATGGACCAGGGATAGAATGTGGATGGATGATACCTTGCTCAATTGAGATGAATGTGTTCAAACCAGGATGGTTTTTTGTTTTTTGTTTTACATATTAGAAAATTAAATTCAGTGGCTGTATGCAGAATTGTGTATGGGGGGAGAGTACAGGTATGGAGGTCACCTATGAGGATAATGTCTATTCAAATGGGAGATGAGGAAGGTCTAAAAGGCAATGACTGTTGGAATACATGCAAGAACATCTGGCATTGTTCTGTGTTTCTGAAGATGTGGAAATGAAGTGCTCTCGGAATTAAATGACAAGATTCCATGGCTATTTGGTAGAGGGAATGGAAGTAGAGACTAAAAGGTCTTGATTTCCAGCTGAGCATCCTTTTCATGGTACCATACCACTCACCCAGCCTGTTGAAATGGAAAAGATTATGAACATCAGGCATTAACCTACCAAAGTAAAGCAAAACAAAAATGCTGAACTTCTCCAATCATATTTTTTAAAATCTGACACATATGTTTATAGGAAATTAAAATATAGTAGAGGCTTTTTAAAGTAACTACAATTCATTCAATAAATATTTGTTGAATGAACCACGATCACTTGTCAATAACTGGTATTAATAAAGACAAATATTAATGGTGATCTTTATTCAGTAATTTCATAAAATGGGAAGAAAGTAGTAATTTGCCAGTAGGATGAGGGGGGCATAGCAGAGGTCGTCTAACCTTTTGGCAAGCTCAAAGTCAAACTGGTGAATAAGTAACATAAGCTGTGATGAGGGTCATGTGCTATATGTAAATGGTGACCCTTTCTTCCTCCAGTGCTGTTTAGCACTACAGGCTTCCCAGAGGCCCAAGAAGAGTCTGCCACAGTCACTGGCATTAATGAATACCATCTCTACCTGAGTGCCCTTTTCAAACTTTTACCAAAAGGAAGATAGTAGACTTTCAGTTTTCCCTCTGGCTATGAGATACAGGGAGGATAACTGTAACATATGCAGGAATTAAGAGGCTTGATACACATGGATGATATGTCATGAGGGATTCAGGAGTTAACACAAATATTATATATATATATATTTTTTTGAGATGGAGTCTTGCTCTATCACCTAGGCTAGAGTGCACTGGTGCTGTCTCGACTGAATGCAACCTCCGCCTCCCGGGTTCAAGCAATTCTCCTGCCTCAGCCTCCCCAGTAGCCGGGATTACAGGCGCCTGCCATCGTGCCCAGCTAATTTTTGTGTTTTTAATAGAGATGGGGTTTCCCCATCTTGGTCAGGCTGGTCTCAAACTCCTGACCTCGTGATCCACCTCGGCCTCCCAAAGTGTTGAGATTACAGGTGTGAGCCACTGCACCTAGCCCCAATATTACAGATTTATCCTGCCCCACCTCACCGCTCTACATTATTAGACATGGCAAACGTTGATGGTAATTTAAAAATCGGTAAGATTCTGTCTAATCAAACCATTGGCATTATAATTCACAACTTTGTTAGTGGTTTTTCTAAAGTAATAGAGATACTCATGCTTGTTTTGCAGTACCAGCTACAAGAAAATCATTGTGCTCTGAAATGCTATCTTAGTAACATTGTCTGAATGGATTATAACAGTAATCAAAACCTCCACAGAGCTAGCTACAGGTTTGAACTCTAACATTTTATGAAGTTAAAGATTCAATTAATTTAATACCACATTATTAAAAACATAATGCAATCTAGTATTTAAAACCTATCACAATGACTTATTTCTTGATCATTTTTAGTGTGACTACTAAATGTGCTATTATGTTCCAATATCTAATTATTAAGTCCAATCTTTATCTTACATTAAATATCATTTAAATTATGGGCAGGTAGTAATAGTTTTAACTCATTCACCAATCATGTAAAATCAACTCTATCACACAGAAAAATTCCCTTTTGGAAGCTGTTTATCCTCCAGTCAAATGTTTTTTCTGTATTAAAATATCCCCTATCTGAGTATCGTGCATGAAAGGAATGCCAGAGAAGGAAGTAGGAAAGGGAAGAGTAATTCCAAACCATGGGAAACAGGAAGAAAATTATTCCTTATTTACTAGTCCCCAAAGGTAGTGGAAGGTTGGCAATATTTTCCGTCTGGCAGCATTTGGAAATTATACATAGGCATCTTTTTGGTAGTCAAAATAGTTGTAGGGAATTGCTATGTATATATAGTGAAGAGTGAGGTGGGATAACGATCCTGCAATGTAAAGTACAGTCCTGCTCAACACTGTTGCATTTAAAACACTAACAGTGACCCATAGCAAAATTCTGTGTCGAATTAGGAAGCAGAGTAGATACAACTTAGAAATTCAGGTCTTCTCTGTCCCCAATAGATACTTCACAACTATACTCGGGCAACACATGATATTAACCAAGATAAAGAAAGAGTACATTACTGTGGAGAATCGGATTCAAGGAGGAGGTAGGGAGGAAAGATTAGTGCAGCTGAGTGGGCAGTGGACAAGTCTCAGACAAGAATGCCCTGTAAGTGTGAGAGCAGAGAAAGAAAGCTGGTTGCTGTTAGGAAATTTCCATCACCACACACTGTTACGCTGCCATACCCCAAGGCAGCATTACTAGTATTGTCCCACAGAAATCTGATGCCCTTACTACTGTAATTAGAGGAATGCTTATGTTTCAGGTTGGGTTTTTGTAAAGCCCATGTGGAGAGGAGAATTTGCATGAAAGTAGTTAATTAAGGAAATGTTCAGGGATGGCAAGTAGGTGAGCAAGAGAAATAGAATAGGAATGGGGAAGAAATCATGCAAGGAGCAATTGCAGGCGAAGTCCCAGCCTCAGCCTGGTTCTGCAGGAAAACCTGGGCCTAAACTATGCTTCAGCTTGTTGCAACTTGATACAGAGGAGCTGGGCTTTTGTATTCCAGTAGTCTTCAGTCATCGCCTTAAGATGTCATGAGGGATTCAGGAGTTAACACAAATATTAGATTTTTTTTTTTTTTTTTTTTTTTTTTTAAGATGGAATCTTGCTCTAACCACCTAGACTAGAGTGCACTGGTGCTGTCTCGACTCAATGCAACCTCTGCCTCCTGGGTTCAAGCAATTCTCCTGCCTCAGTCTACCCAGTAGCCGGGATTACAGGCACCTGCCATTGTGCCCGGCTAATTTTTTTTTTTTTTTTTTTTACATTTTTTTTTTAAATTATACTTTGAGTTCTAGGGTACATGTGCATAATGTGCAGGTTTGTTACATATGTATACTTGTGCCATGTTAGTGTGCTGCACCCATCAACTCGTCAGCACCCATCAACTCGTCATTTACATCAGGTATAACTCCCAGTGCAATCCCTCCCCCCTCCCCCCTCCCCATGATAGGCCCTGGTGTGTGATGTTCCCCTTCCCGAGTCCAGGTGATCTCATTGTTCAGTTCCCACCTATGAGTGAGAACATGCGGTGTTTGGTTTTCTGTTCTTGTGATAGTTTGCTAAGAATGATGGTTTCCAGCTGCATCCATGTCCCTACAAAGGACACAAACTCATCCTTTTTTATGGCTGCATAGTATTCCATGGTGTATATGTGCCACATTTTCTTAATCCAGTCTGTCACTGATGGACATTTGGGTTGATTCCAAGTCTTGGCTATTGTGAATAGTGCCGCAATAAACATACGTGTGCATGTGTCTTTATAGCAGCATGATTTATAATCCTTTGGGTATATACCCAGTAATGGGATGGCTGGGTCATATGGTACATCTAGTTCTAGATCCTTGAGGAATCGCCATACTGTTTTCCATAATGGTTTAACTAGTTTACAATCCCACCAACAGTGTAAAAGTGTTCCTATTTCTCCACATCCTCTCCAGCACCTGTTGTTTCCTGACTTTTGAATGATTGCCATTCTAACTGGTGTGAGATGGTATCTCATTGTGGTTTTGATTTGCATTTCTCTGATGGCTAGTGATGATCATTTTTTCATGTGTCTGTTGGCTGTATGAATGTCTTCTTTTGAGAAATGTCTGTTCATATCTATTGCCCACTTTTTGATGGGGTTGTTTTTTTCTTGTAAATTTGTTTGAGTTCTTTGTAGGTTCTGGATATTAGCCCTTTGTCAGATGAGTAGATTGCAAAAATTTTCTCCCATTCTGTAGGTTGCCTGTTCAGTCTGATGGTAGTTTCTTTTGCTGTGCAGAAGCTCTTTAGTTTAATGAGATCCCATTTGTCAATTTTGGCTTTTGCTGCCGTTGCTTTTGGTGTTTTAGACATGAAGTCTTTGCCCATGCCTATGTCCTGAATGGTACTACCTAGGTTTTCCTCTAGGATTTTTATGGTATTAGGTCGAACATTTAAGTCTCTAATCCATCTTGAATTAATTTTCATATAAGGAGTAAGGAAAGGATCCAGTTTCAGCTTTCTACTTATGGCTAGCCAATTTTCCCAGCACCATTTATTAAATAGGGAATCCTTTCCCCATTTCTTGTTTCTCTCAGATTTGTCAAAGATCAGATGGCTGTAGATGTGTGGTATTATTTCTGAGGACTCTGTTCTGTTCCATTGGTCTATATCTCTGTTTTGGTACCAGTACCATGCTGTTTTGGTTACTGTAGCCTTGTAGTATAGTTTGAAGTCAGGTAGCGTGATGCCTCCAGCTTTGTTCTTTTGACTTAGGATTGTCTTGGAGATGCGGGCTCTTTTTTGGTTCCATATGAACTTTAAAGCAGTTTTTTCCAATTCTGTGAAGAAAGTCATTGGTAGCTTGATGGGGATGGCATTGAATCTATAAATCACCTTGGGCAGTATGGCCATTTTCACGATATTGATTCTTCCTATCCATGATCATAGTATGTTCTTCCATTTGTTTGTGTCCTCTTTTATTTCACTGAGCAGTGGTTTGTAGTTCTCCTTGAAGAGGTCCTTTACATCCCTTGTAAGTTGGATTCCTAGGTATTTTATTCTCTTTGAAGCAATTGTGAATGGAAATTCATTCCTGATTTGGCTCTCTGTTTGTCTGTCACTGGTGTATAAGAATGCTTGTGATTTTTGCACATTAATTTTGTATCCTGAGACTTTGCTGAAGTTGCCTATCAGCTTAAGGAGATTTTGGGCTGAGACAATGGGGTTTTCTAAATATACAATCATGTCATCTGCAAAGAGGGACAATTTGACTTCTTCTTTTCCTAACTGAATACCCTTGATTTCTTTCTCTTGCCTGATTGCCCTAGAGATGGGGTTCCCCCATCTTGGTCAGGCTGGTCTCAAACTCCTGACCTCGTGATCCACCCACCTCGGCTTCCCAAAGTGTTGAGATTACAGGCGTGAGCCACTGCACCTGGCCCCAATATTACAGATTTATCCTGCCCCACCTCACCACTCTTCATTATTAGAGATGTGTGACATAAACACCAAGGCACTTCCGGATCTCTGTTCTTATGGGCAAAGCAGCTTTACAAGCCTGAAGACAGTCATCCAAAGAGATGTAGATACAGAAGTTTTGAGAAGCAAAGACCACAGAAGTCAAGGACATGGGCACGCAGAAGTGTTGATGGAATCTTAGTGGATCTGGATAAAACAGTTTTTTTGCTATAACCTCTAAATGGCTAACTTTCACAAGATTACATGGACCCCATTAAGCACTTATCTGAATAATTAATTTTGAAACCTCTAATTGTACTACAGCTAGAGTTACAAGAAAAAATATTTTCTAAAACAAAAAATTCAGAATTACAGCATTAGAGAAGCTCTTTTTTCAAATGTTAGCATTCCTGCTTCTTAACTTTACATTTTTCTGTGACAAAATAGTTTTCCAAAGAGTATACTTAACGACTTGCGCAGATGAATTCTGAATGGTAACCACAGGGCTCTTGGACAAGGGATCATTTAAATTTTGAATTCTTGTCAGACACATCAATCCATATACATTTCCCCAACTAGGGTATCAGAAGTGTAGTCAAGTGAGTTTTGTAATGATACTTCTTTGCTTACATCTGGCTGCAGAAACCTCTTAAGACTGATTCTGCATCAGAATAATTGCTAGAGGGAAAAGGGAGGCTGTGATTATGAAATAACACTGTTATCCACTGGCATCCCCTTGTATCTTAGTTGAAGCTTTGTGGCACTTCTGTGTCTGTTATTTGATTTTAATTGGCAATGGTATTGATTATAAATCATTTGAGATAATATAACTTTTATCTTAAAGTTTAAATGTACCTAGAGGCTACAAAGAGATGTCTGTGTTCAATGAAAACATTAAAGTGATAGTGTAAGTAGTTTAAATGTGCCCCCATTTGGCACAGATTAGTGTCACCCATGGTACAACTCAGTCAAAAAGTGAATGTAGCTGAAAACTGTTCAACAGCTCCAAATTTAAGAAACATTTATAGGATATTCACTATGTGCAATAGACAATGCTAGTTTTAGTAGGGGATTAAAAAAAAACATCTTTCAGCCAGGAGCTCATACAGTAGTGAGGAAACATACAATAACTTGAATTCAAGTCAGATAATGGCAATATGTAAATAAGGGACACGAACAAATGACCAAGAGACCGCAAGATCAGGAGGGACTTTTTCTGGAGTTGGTTATAAGGCAATGGCAAGGAACATGGGAATCAAGGAGAAATTCATCGAAACAGAGCCTTGAAGAAAAGTGTTGGTGGAGTGGAAGGTTATTAAGGCGAGAACACAAAAATAGAATCTACAGAATAAGAAAGCACTAGGGGGCAACTGTGGTTGGAGTACTTACAAGAACGGTTTAGGAATACGACTTAGTTGTACTATGTAGACTAACTTGGATAGCTGTCAAGATTTGAGAATTATAGGTGAGACCATTTTAGAGTTTATTATAACTGGCATTTTGTATCTAGAGTCAACAGGGATCAGTATTGATGTAATTAAAGGCTGTAACAAGAATGAGGTGAAAATAACCTGTCTTAGGGCTGAAAAATTGAGAGTTTGTTGGTAACATTGAGCAAAACTATGACGGGGAAGTGATTTGTATTTGGGATATATTGTCTTTGATGAGTTGACGGGATGTCCAATAATCTCGGGAGAATATGTCTCGATCTGAGGAGGAAGATCAGTGTGTGTATGATAGGTGTAGCAGTGAGAGAGTATCACAGGCAAGATACCACAACTAAAGTAAATGGTTTGGGGGTAATCAATATGGAGTTTAAGCCATGGGGGCAGATGATATGGCAAAAGGATATTATACACAGTTAAAAAGGAACCCAAAACCAAGTCTTAGAGAATTCACATTTAAAATATGTGCAGATAGAGAAGCCAGCAAAGAAGCGTTAGGAGAAGTCACAGGAAACTGTAAAAGTGTGTGGTCCCAGAAGCAGCAAAAAGGGAAACATTTTATAAGTAGGTGATGACATTGACCAAAGGAAGTGACTTAATAGAAATTTACTTAGGATCTGAGAAAAGACCATTCGGTTTTCTGATTGCTTTGACTAATTTTAAAGTAACAATTTCAGTGGAATAGTAGACCATAACCTATAAATGCATTGATGCATTTATTCATTCACTCACTAATTCACTTACCCAATCGTCATTCAATTATTCTTCGGTGCTTTTGACTGGGCCTGGCACTGGATTACAGTGAAATTAGAAGTAGATAAACTGGTAGAGATAGCCAAAAGATAACCCCTTACAGAAGGGAAAAGAGCAGGAAATTATCATGGAAACACTTTTGATAGTTTCTCACAGCGGGTTGAGAGTATCCTAAGGTTATAGCAGTGTAGGCTGGATGAAAAGGAGAAAATACAGACTAGGCAGGACAGGACCTGGGGAAATTCAGGTGTAACTAAGAGATTGAGTGCTGGGAGACAGGGTAGTCTGTTAAATAGAAACGTAGGCAATAGTAAATCAGGGAACCAGAAAGAGTTCAAGAGTCAATGAAGAGAGACAAGTATCAAGGTCTCAATCGAGAGGGCTGTGATTCGAGGCAGAGCCCCCATTCCAGAGGGAACTTAGCATACTTTTCTGGTTTTCTATTGCTATGTAACAAAAACACCCCAAATACAGTGGCTTAAAATAACATTTCTTGTATCTTTTTATCTGATTTTGTGAATCAGGAATTCAGCCATGTTCGGCTTATTGATTATTCTACTCTGTGTGGTGTCAATTGACATCACTTGGCAGAATTCAGCTAGTGGATGTGCTGTCTGGAGGGTTCAAGACAGATTCATGTTTAATGCCATTGTGAGAATGGCTGAAAGGCTGAGTTCAGCAGGGACTGTCAACCAGAGGACTTGCACATGTCTTCTATGGCATGGTGGTTTCAGGGCAGTCAGTTTTTATGCATGGCATCTTAGGGCTCCCAGAGTGAGTATTCTAAGAAACCCGTAAAGAGATTAAAGGTTACTAATAATGATCTAATCTTGGAAGACCTATAACATCATATTTGTTGCATTCTACTTGTCAGACAAGTTGATAAGACAAGTTGAGCTTTAAGGGGAGAATTAGATGTTGCCTCTTGATGAAAGAAGTGTCAAACAATTTTGTGGCCATCTCTAGTCCATCAAAGCTGCAGTAAATTTCCTCCTCCTACCATGGTTCACTCAGGTATTGAGTGATCTGTATCTCACAGGAGGAGAGTGTCGGTGACTCTAGCTGAGAAGGGCAGAAGAAAGAAGATCCTGGCACAAACAAGCCAGGCGAGAGAGAAAACTTGGAGTTTTCAGGAAAGAAAAGAGATGTTTCTTGGCAGGAAACAATTGATGGTAGCCAGAGTTCAAGGCTCATGCTGACCGTTCATTCTTCCACATTTTCTAAGCTCAAGCTTTGTATCAATAGAGAATATCAGAAAACTTCCTTGGGGAATCTTACTTTAGCTCCCTGTAAAAACGAACTTGTTGCAATGTTCTACCCTCAACAATGAGTGAATGAAGATTTAAGAAAAAGACATGAAAAGCTTATATGTTCTTTTGTGAAAGTGTCAGACACTTTGTAAGGTTTTCATTGTTATTAATGTGAAAATTGGCCATGACGGTTGCTGTGAGGGATAGACTTAAGGCCTTGCAACTCAAATTGTGGTCTGCAATCTAGCAGCATCAGTTGAGGTTTTGTTAGAAATGCAGATTTTCAGGCGCTATCCTAGACCTCACATGAGTGCACTTGAGAGTGCATCTTCAGAGGTTTTATGTGCAAACAAATGTTGAGAAACTCGGATCTAAGGGGAATTTCTTTATTCAGATCATTGCAAAGGACGTGTTTAGGTTCCTATAGATCTATTTGCCTTACAGTACATCTAATTTTTTTATTATAAAACTGCCATAGGTTTTATTTTATTCTACCTTAATTGACGTGAATCATTGGCAAATACCTTAATGATACATTTCATAGGTAAGATCAGTAGAAACAAGACTGATAGTCATATGATAAACAACTATGCTTTCTACCAATATTAAGTCATGTTCAAATGATTAAGTCTCTGGGATAATGGAAAGTATGAAAAGGGGTTTTATGGTCATATCTTTTTGAGATTACTAATCATTGTTTTTGCTATACTAGTTAAAAAGGTTTCTTTACTAGGGGTTCTCAAAGCCTTGAACTTGTAGCATATTCCAAAAATTATTCGCATACTGAATATTTTTAAACAGCATTTCTTAGGATATTTATCCATGGAACACACCTTTAAAAATGCTTCCTTAGACTAAGAAAGTGATACAAACTATTGTATTCACCTTGATTCTCTGGAAATCAGTAAAGAGCTTGTTTGGAGCCTAATTCCTGTAACTTTCTTCAGTGAGGAATTGGCCATATAGACTTAATCTTGTATACTTTCTGTTCTTGATCCCCATGGGTTATATTTAGGCTTTTTATATAGTTGGCTTTCATCATACAGGCTTCAAATTCATTGAAAAATTTGGGAAGGTGCCACTCATAAGTAGATGAAATATAATAGCTACATTTATTTACTACTTACTGTATACCAGGCTCTCTGCTTTATGTGGATGATTGACCCCATATAATAACCTTGTAAGACATGGACTATTATTATTCCCATTTATCAGATGAGCAAACTAAGGGTCAATAAAATTAGGTAGCTTTTCCAAGATCACAGTGCTGGTAAGTAAAGAGACTCAATACATCAAACTCAGAATTGTCCTCTCTCCCTCCTCAAATCTAGATGAAGATTTGAATGCAGGCTGACTAGATTATCTTCACACTTGACTCTCTCTACTGCATCAGTGAAAAAAAAAATTACTCTAGAAAAGGGGACTTTTTTTTTTCAACTTAAGTACTTGCACTTTCAAGTTTAGATTACAACTCCTGCCCAGTATATGCATCTAACGAATTTGAAAGCTATCACTGTTGAGGGCTTTGAATAACACTTGTTCTCCATTTACAAACTAATATAACACTTTTAAGTATTTCATATAGCAGCCATAAATTCAATAAATGGCTCTTTTCTTTTTAAGGACTGTATTTCAGTTATCTGACAAAACCTCCCAAGCAATATCAAGAAGTTTTAGAAAAATTACGTGGAACAGAAGTTAATCCTATAAAATCCACATTAGCATCCTTAATATAAAAGCCCATTAGATTGCCATCACTGAAGGACTAGAAAAATACAAGGTGACTTCTAAACCCTTCAGGTACCACGGATCCCTTCAGCAGTCTGATGAATCCTGTGGAGATCTTCTGAGAATACTTCGGGCTTTATATACTTGACTTTCATTGTAAAGGTCTCTTTATAATAAGATGATATATAAAATACATAGTTCATAACATGAACTACATAGTTACAAGGCCCAGGAGCTGTGGCTCACACCTGTAATCCCAGGACTTTGGGAGGCGGAGGTGGGTGGATCACTTGAGGTCAGGAGTTCAAGACCAGCCTGGCCAACACTGTGAAACCCTGTTTCTACTAAAAATAGAAACATTAGTCAAGTGTGATGACACGTGCCTATAATCCCAGGCTGAGGCAGGAGAATCCCTTAAATCTGGGAGGCAGAGGTTGCAGTGAGCAGAGATCGCGCCACTGCACTCCAGCCTGGGCGACAGAACGAGACTCCATCTCAACACAGTTATAAAAACAAATTGTATGGAAATACAATGACATTATTAAACTTACGCTAATAGATATGATTACTTTTAATGCATTAACAAGATGTAAAAGAGTTTAACGGCCATAGTTATTTCCAAATAGTGATCAGTGCAAGCAATGTATTGAGACATTTTGGCATGAGATGTTGTGTGATATAAAAATGTGATTGTGACAAAATCTCAAGTATTGTTATATTTAATTGCCTAAAATCATAAAATAATTTCTATTAGATTTTACAGAAAATAAAGATGTGAGGTTTTTTGGTTTTTCTTATCCAAGTTCAGGGATCTCTGAAATCAGGCCATGTGTTTCTTGGTCTTGTACCCACGAACTTCAGATTGAAAATCTTTTAGTTTAGGCTAAGATAAAGTTCCTTTCCTTTTATTTGATGACAGTTACACATAACATGTCATTACTTAATTTTTATTCAACTTTGGAGGAGCAAAGGGTGTTGGCTAATTTTTAGTAACTACTCTTAGCTTTTACAATGTTACCATTTTATGTTTGCATTTTTTTCCCTAGCCTTATTTATATTCTAGACATAGAATTAGGAGACAGAGTTCTGGGAATATCCTTAGAGAATAACCACTGTAACCTACTTCATTTTCATATAAGAAATGAATGCTCAGACATGTGCCTTGATGTACTCAAGGCTACTCAATCAGTGGTAAAGCTGAGCCTAGAATTATTTTCTCAAAATTGTAGTCCTCTGTACACTTGCATCAGAATTACTGGGCAACCCATGCCATAATGGGCTCATCCAGGTGGTTCTAATATATACTAAAGTCTGAGAAACAGGCCTGAGTCTAGCTTCAATGTCTACTCTTTCATTCTAATGCCTACTGCCTGCCATATCTAGATGCCTGTGTGTACGTGAATGAGGAGGGAAGAGAATTAAAAATCCTAGAGATGTTGGTAGCCAATTATCTCAAAAGCACATATTTAGGGGTCAGCTTTTAAATGGAGGAGTGGGGCTTACTCCCATGACATTTGAGAAAAGCAGGAAAGGGTACATGATGAAATGCCTTGTGTCCTGAGGACCTACAGGGCTGGATTATATGACCATGTCAGGAATTGCATAGCAATCAAAAAGGGAACTAAAAGAAGGGGAGGCTAGGTAAAATCAGGACTAACAATTGATAAAGCAATTATGATCAACAGTGAGTGAGAGAAGATTTACCTGATGGTGAGGTGGTAGCCACCATTAAGTTTAGTTAACAGTTTAAAATGAATGGATGAGACACTGGAGTCTTCCCATTGCTTCTGCCCTCCTTCCTGTCTTCTGACAGGAGCCATAGAGATCTTTATAAAATGTAAATTAGTTTATAACTCTCCTACCCAAAGCCTGCAAAAGCATCTCTATTACATTTAGTTTAACATCTCTACTGTGGTTTACCCCTTATCCCTCTTTGACCACTAACTTCATTTAGCACCCACTTCCCGTATTTCCCTTTGTGCATCTCATGCCTTCTATCTGTAATTCTATTCTTCCCTTTTTTAAAAAAAATCTCATCTTTTAGATCATACCTTGAATTTTATCTCTTCAGAAAGGGCTTCCTATAGCTTAGCCTTAAAGTTCCTTTTCAGTTAACTTTATTTCTATTTTAGCATGTGAAATGTTGTCATCTCTTATTTTTTGTTCATCTTCTTGAGACAATAAGCTCCAGAAATGCAGAAACTAAATCATTATTCAATCTAACCTGAAGTGATATGTCACATTGTAGATAATATTTGAATTTTAAAAAGGGAACAGAAGTTTCAAGAATAGTATACTGTGGTTTAAGGGAGCAATTCACTGTGTGTGATCCATGGGGTAGGATGGTTCAAAGTAGGTGAAAAAGCATGAACTGGCCATGAGAATGGATGCAAATTGATCAAAGTCATTGCAGCTTAGCAGGTCAAAAAGCTATGAGGTCAGAGCATCAGTTAAAACGTTCAATAGCATTTGGTCATGATGGCATTACCAACCTTTAAATTGAAAGGTACTTAAGTCACATCCAGAAATTGGGGATGACAAGCCTATAGTCATCCTCTTTTGAAGTCTTCTGCTGATACAGGTAATCATTCTGTCTGTTGGTCTCTATCCCCATGTCATCACCAAAGATGACTGGGATCCAGTCAAGCCCTTGGATATCATGTCCTCCCTTGTGTCCTTTTCATACCAATTTAATGGTGCCTGGAGTGCCCAGAAGCACCCTTTCAGTCTAGCCTGCTTTGACACCTGACTCATTCATGCTTACCCTACTGTGCTAGTGTTATGATGGGGAGGAGGGGATGACTTGAGTGGATTTGACCTCCCAAACCATATTCTAGCAATCAAGGTACATCTTAACTCTGGAATTCTCCTAAGCCTATATAGGGTTTCTGAAACTTAGTCTCAGAGTGGGAGTAGAATGATACAGTAATTTGTCAGAAGCTCATAACAATGACTATGTCTTACCATAATCCATTATGATACTGTTCTTGTTCCAGTTGAACAGCTGGAAGTTGAAAACCATTTCCTTCGGAATGAATCAAACTGTTATCTTATGCAGTCTTCCCAGCTCTTATTTATGAGATGATAGATAATGTCATTGGTGCTCAATATACTAATGATTTTTCAATGCAGGGCTCTAATCTTATCAATAGATTCCAGATAATTACTGAGAAACACAATATTTGACCCTTGATGTCTTTTTCATTGTATTTTTATAGTAGCATGCTTGAAGTACACATAGCTTCCAAGAATGAGGGAAGGCATCAGTTAATATGTCAAAATAGAAACCTCCCACATGATCTTAAGTATGGGGAGGGTGGGGAAGAAGACAAGCCTTAAGCCTGTTTACCATTGCAGGTAAACAAACATGAAGGTCAAATTCTAAGTAAGAAGTGTTTGTTATGGAATAGCTGAGACTGAGGGCATAAAGACAACCATTCAAAATACTCCAGGGTTTCAGAAGACACTGAAGAAAGAATAGGGAGATGAACTGTTGGTGAAGTAGAGAGGAAAAATAGACAAAGATGAAGAGGAAAAAAATATGAGAAAAGGCTGCAGGTTGAAGGAGGGTGGGTCCATCCAAGGCTGAGAACGAAGCTTACAGGAAGGATGCAGGGGAAGAATATTTTATTGGTAAATAGATTGCAAAAATTCTGTAGTTTGTTCACTCGGATGGTTTCTTTTGCTGTGCAGAAGCCCTTTAGTTTAATTCTATCTCACTTGTTAATTTTTAGTTTTGTTGCAATTGATTGTTTTTGTCATGAAATCCAAATCTTTTCCTGTGCCTATCTCCTGAGTGGTATTGCTTAGATCTTCTTAAAGGGTTTTTATAGTTCTGGGTTTTACATTTAAGTCTTTAATCCATCTTGAGTTAATTTTTGTACAAGGTGTAAGGAAGGTGTCCAGTTTAAATTTTCTGCATATGGCTAGCCAGTCTTCCCAGCACCATTTATTAAATAGGGAATCCTTTCCCCATTTCTTGTTTTTGTCACATTGTCAAACATCAGTTGGTTGGGTATTAGATGTGTGATCTTACTTCCAAGATCTCGGTTCTGTTCCATTGGTCTATGTGTCTGTTTTTCTACCAGTACCATGATGTTTTGGTTACTGTAGCCTTGTTGTATAGTTTGAAGTCAGGTAACATTAGGCTTCCAGCTTTGTTCTGTTTACTTAGGATTGTCTTGGCTATATGGGCTCTTTTTTGGTTTCGTATGAATTTTAAAATAGTTTTATTTTTCTAGTTATGTGAATAATGTCAATAGTAGTTTAATGGGAATAGCATTGAATCTATAAATTACACAGTATGGCCATTTTCACAGTATTCTACCCATGAACTTGGAATGCTTTTCCATTTGTGTCCTCTCATTTCCTTGAGCAGTGGTTTGTAGCTCTCCTTGAAAAGGTCCTGCACTTAGCTTGTTAGCTGTATTCCTAGTTACTTGATTCTCTTTGTAGAAATTGTCAATGGGAGTTCATACATGGTTTGGCTCTCTATTGTTTGTGTATAGGAATGCTTGTGATTTTTGCACATTGATTTTTGTATCCTGAGACTTAACTGAAGTTGCTTATCAGCTTAAGGATCTTTTGGGTGGGACGATGGAATTTTCTAGATACACAAAAGAGGCAGTTTGACTTCCTCTTCCTATTTTAAATACCCTTGATTTCTTTCTCTTGCCTGATTGCCCTGGCCAGAATTTCCAATACAAGGTTGAATAGGAATGGTGAGAGGAGGGCATCCTTGTCTTGTGCTGGTTTTCAAGGGGAACGCTTCCAGTTTTTGCCCATCTAGTATACTGGCTATAGGTTTGTCATAAGTGGCTCTTAGAGACATGTTCCATCAATACCTAATCTATTGAAGGTTTTTAACATGAAAGGATGTTGAATTTTATCAAGACTTTTCTGCATCTATTCATTCCTTTGCATTCTTTTTTCTCTAATCTTGTCTGCTTGTGATATTTCAGCAAGATAGTCTTCAAGCTCTGAAATTTTCTTCTGCTTGGTCTATTTGGTTATTGATAATTGCGGTAGCATTGTGAAGTTCTTGTGTTTTTCAGCTCCCTGGGGTCATTTATATTACTCTCTAGACTGATTATTCTGGTTAACAGCTCCTGTAATGTTTTATCATGGCTCTTAACTTCTTTGCATTGAGTTAGACCATGCTCCTTTAGCTCAGCAAAGTTCGTTATTACCCACCTTCTGAAGTCTACTTCTTGTAAATTCATCCGTCTCAGCCTCTGCCCACTTTTGTGCCCTTGCTGGAGGGGTATTGCAATCACTTGGAGGAAAAGAGGCACTCTGGCTTTTTGAGTTTTGGGCGTTTTTGTTTTTTGATTCTTTCTCATCTTCATGAGTTTGTCTAGTTTCAATCTTGGAGGCTGCTGACCTTTGGATGAGGTTTTAATTGGGATTTTTTTGTTGATGCTGTTGTTGCTTTCTGCTTTAACAGGTCCCTCTTTATTGCTGCTGCAGTTTGTTGGGGGTTCGTTCCAGACCCCATTCACCTGGGTCCCTTCTGTACTTGGAAATGTCACCTAAGGGAGTCTTCAGAACAGCAAAGATGGCTGCCTGTTCCTTCCTCTGGTATCTCTGTCCCTGAGGGTCACTGACCAGATGCCAGCAGGAACCTTCCTGTATAAGGTGTCTGGTGACCCCAGTTGGGGGGATCTCATCCAGTCAGGGTGCATGGGATCCGGGACCCACTTAAGGAAGCACTCTGCCTGTCCCTTGGTGGAGGAGGTTTGCTGTCCTGGGGGAATCCCACTTGTCTGGGCTTCTCGGATTCTTTAGAGCCAGTAGGGGGAAAGACTAAGTCTGCTGATCTGCGGAGACCATGGCCACCTCTCCCGCTAGGGGCTCAGGTTCAGGGAAACAGTTCTTTTCCTAAACCCCTGGCTGGAGTTGCTGGAATTCCTACAAGGAGACCCTGCCCAGTGAGGAGGGATGGGTCAGAGTCTGGCCTAATGAGGCCGTCTGGCCATGATTTGCCATAGCTGCTGTGCTGCACTGCAGGGAATTCCTCCTGGATTCAAACTGTCCAGTCTCCCCCAAACCTGCAGGGAAAACTGGTGGACTGGAGCTGCAGTAATGGCTGCTGCCCCTCCCCACAGGAGCTCAGTCGTCTTAGGAAGCCGGTAGCCACTGTGATGGCTGCTGCCCCTCCCCACGCAGCTCAGTCCTCTTAGGAAGCCGGTAGCCACTGATGGCTGCTGCCCCTCCCCAGGGCAGCTCAGTTGTCTTAGGTGGCAGGCAACTACAGTGATTGCTGCCACCCCTCCCCGGGAGAACTCAGTCAGTTGATGTAAAAGGCAGCAACAGTGATGATGGTCGCCCCGCCCCTGGAAACTCAGCAGCCTTAGGGAGTCTCCAGCCAAGTGGCCTCCGAGAATCTGCACGGCTGTGCTTGGGACCCAAGGCCCTGTTGGCATGGGCTCACAAGTGGGATCTCCTGATCCGCGGGTTGCACAGATCTGTGGGAAAAGTACGATTTCCCAGGCAGGGTAGCACACTCACTCACCACCTCCCTCGGCTGGGAGTGGGAGCTCCCCTTGTCGCGTTTGGCTCCCAGGTGGGCCACGGCACCACCCTGCTTTTCCTTGTGCGCTCATGCCAACTGCCTAGTCAGTCCCAGTGAGAGAATCTGGAGACCTCTGTTGCTGGTACAGAGTTCACTCACCGTTTTGGTTCTTCTCAGTGGAGCCTCTGACTGCAGCTGTTTCTAGTTGGCCATCTTGGCCTCTCCCCATATTTTTCCATTTTTAATGGAACTTAAAGTTTTTGCTTAAATTCCAATATTGGATATTATAGTCTAAACTCAATAGAAGGGTAATGTGGACTGAGCCATATTTAAATTTAAGGTTCAGGGAGGTAGGTAATTCAGGTGAGTGAGCACCGATCTTTTAAAAAGTTGGTAACTATTTGATAGTTTCCGCTTTTCAACCCGATAATATTTTAAACCAAGGTAATTTCAATTTCCTTTTGGTTCAATATTTTTGGAAAGTTGCTATCCTTGAAATTAAAATATTTGTACAGGATTGTTTACAATTAGCAAATGTTTGCTGATAAAGATGAATCACTGAATTAGGTACATTTTATAGTTAAGTCATGTAATAACAAAGCACTTGGTAAAAACTTCTATTTAAGTAGTTATAACTAATGTTTCCTATTGAAAAGACAGGTGCCTATTAAGATTTTGTAATAGGGCAATTTTAAATTTTTTATTTGAGCTTTGTAACAAAATTGTCAACCCTAACTACTTTCCTTTGGTTGTTATTCAACTTAATTTATTTTAAAATGCATTTTTCTAGAAACACTAAAGGTGACAGTTTTAGTTCACAGGGAACTATTTTTGATGTACTATTTTTGTTTTGGAAATGTCTGAATAAACCACTGGAAATTATAGCTTATAATGAAGAAAACAAGATAAACACACACGTTTTTTTCTAAAGTGACAGTAAAAATCTAGCAAATGGGAGAAAAATAAAGTCCATTTTTTTTTTTTTTTTTAATTCTCCAAGTGAACGTCAAATGAACATACTGGGCGAGAAATACAACCTTAGTTGCGTTTACAATATAATAGCTACAACAGAAGAGTTAAACACCGAGTCTTACTAAAGGTAGCTTTAGAAATATTTGAAGGTTGTCCAGGTACGGTGGCTCAGGCCTATAATCCTAGCACTTTGGGAGGCCAAGGCGGGCAGTTCACGAGGTCAGGAGTCTGAGACCAGCCTTGGCCGATGTGGTGAAACCCTGTCTCTACTAAAAAATACAAAAAGTTGTTGGGCATGGTGGCATGCACCTATAATCACAGCTACTCGGGAGGCTGAGGCAGGAGAGAATCACTTAAAACTGGGAGACGGGTTGCAGTGAGCTGAGATCGCACCACTACACTCCAGCCTGGGTGAAAGAGCGAAACTCTGTCCAAAAAAAAGTGTGTGTGAGTGTGTGTGTGTGTATGTATATATAATAATATATAATAGATATGTATATATAATATATATAGTATTAAGGTTGACACTGTATTTTTAAAAAATTCTATGAAGCTCACAAAACTACGGCTTCATTAATTCTTTTCTGCAAGACTGCGTTAGAGGAACTGTATAGAATATGACTATGCTCTTTTCTATAGCACTTGAGTCAGATCTCTAGAAAATGACTTGCCCATATTCAATTTCAGCAGTAAAATAATTTCTAGCTTGAGATTTCTCACAAAAATTCCTAGGGCTCTTTTAAAAATTTTATAAACATCTTTATAATGTGGCTTAATTTTTCAGCCATCTTTCTCCTGTTTAGAAACAAACATTCATATATATGGACACATATTAGCTATTGCTGTGTAATAAGCCACCCTGAAACTCAGTAGGTTAAAACAACCAACATACTATTTTAAATACATGTTAGCCAGGAAGTTCTTCAGCTTGCTTCTAGGATGATTGTAGTTAGCTGGGGGTTGGCTAGGGGGGCTTTGCTGATCTCAGCTCAGCTCTGCAAAATGTCTGGCTGTCTGCTAGTCTGGGATAACCTCATCTGGGACAACTAGGGCAACTTGACTCTTCCACTTGTCTCATCCTTCTGCAGTCTAGCTCTGGTGTGCTGTTATGGTAAATGCAGAGGCATGAACAAAAGAGTGAAAGTATTCAAGCTCTTTTGAGGCCTACATTTGGAAGAGGAAATGCCAGCATTTCAGCTGCACTCTATTGATCAAAATGAGTCAAATGCCAACCCAGATTTAAGAAGCAGGGAAATAGATACCAACTTTTCATCAGAAGAGCAGCAATGCTACACTGCAAAGGGTATGGATTCAGGAAAGGATGAAATACTAGGCCCAATGTTGTAGTTACCATTTAGAGCAGTTGCTCCTGGACAGGATGGCTTCCTTGCCAAATATTTTCGCATGCAAATAATTGATAAACAGTGCCAATATTAGTCTTTCCTAAACAATACTATGTTAAAATGTCAAAGTATGAATTAAAAAATGCAAAACATGGTAAGAGCTTCTCAAAATTAGATATGTTTGAAAGGGTGAAAACAAAAGACAAGCGGACATTTGCCTAAGCAGCTTTGGGTGGTTAATCAAGTCAGTACACTTGGATAGGTGTCTTGCACCTCTCTAGTCTCATCTTCCATCCGTCCACTTGTCTTATGTTCCAAGAAGTGGCTTATAGTTCTTTGAACAATGTGTCTATTTTATCTGATCCTTAGCATCTGAAGTTTCCTCTGCTTGACTTTCTCTTTTCCACCTCTACCTGTTGATAACCTGTTCAACCTTGTATATTCTATTCAGGGATTTTCACTCTGTTATTCTCTCCAGTGAAGATATCTTTTATTTGTGCCAGCGCCATACTTAAAACAAAAAGTCACTATTAATAGGATTATAACACCATGCTATAATTACATTTGCTTAAATGCGTACCTCCTTCCTAGGCTATGACAAAAGCTGTGAAAACAGTGGCAATATGTTTTTATCTTTTATCTTCCCATTTTTCTTAGGACACTAGGATGCCTACTAGTTAAATTTAGTTGAATGACTAGCCCCCTCGTCTGACACATATGGAAAATGAGCCAAGTGCTATGTAATTTGTCAGTGTTCACACAACTGGCGAAATTTAAATTACAGAACTGTAATAAATAAAGGCCTATTTGCTTCCAGATACTATATTCTTTAACTTACAACTACACTGAATCTCACATGGAAGACTTTCAAGTAAGTAACTGACATGTTTGAGTGGATCTCAAGAAATGGCAGCACTAAATGCTCTAGTTAAACTTTTTCTTCTGTTTACTACTACCTCATTTAATGCTCATCAACTTCAAGGATTATATTTCTTTGATTTATATAGCCTTAAGTTGTTGTTGAACGATATTTCTTAGTTAATATAAAAAGCCACATTTTTCAAAAATATTAGGGTGAATTATACATTCGAAAAACTTACCTGGGGCTCTAAAATAGCATTTAGTAATTGAGTCTGCTGAGCACACTGGAGTCCTGAGGAGTTAATGAAACCCCCAATGTCAAATTATATAACAATAGGAATTTGGGACTTTGAAGAATTTTCCTAATGTATATCTGTAGAATTATCACTGTGTTATCCTTCCATTACAAATGGGACTTACACTTAGGAGCAATTTCATTGGCAGGCTATATAACTGTATCTGACCTTTTGGAAACTACAGAAGAAAGAAAAGATCAACTATCTCTAGAGAAAATATTACGAAAAGGCACAAGTAAAACTCATCTAACCCTTAACCTGAATGTTGTTATAGTCAAAGAAGCCCAGCTTTAAACAGCAGTTACAAAGTAGAATGGTCCAGAGATCTGTAGATACACTGCCTAAGTCTAAATTAGTATCTAGCATTCACTTGCTTTGTATGACCTTAGTCAAATTACTTATATTCTGTGTCTCAGTTTCGTCAGCTGTAAAATGGGGGGATGATTATTGTGAACATTAAAACAACCCACAAAAAGTACACAGAACTAGGCCGGGCATAAAGTAACCAGTCAATGTGTGTAACTTGCATCTTTCTGATACGAGGTAGTCACATAAAAATTCTAATATTTGACAATATTTGACTTCAGAATTGGAAATTGCATTAAGCTGGACCTACTGAAAGGAAATAAAGTATGGCAGTGACAGATGCTCTCCTTTAAATATTGTATCCTATGTGACTTTTGTCTTTTATGTGTTGCCAATTTCTTTGATTTGGAACTTCCTGTAGAACAGACCCTTAGAGGCATGGAAGAAGAAAGAAGGAATAAACCAAGGATGACTTCCAAGTAGGTAGAGGATGGGAATAATGAGGAAGAAGCTGTGTCTCGTCACCTATATTGTTCATACACAACAGCACTGTAGGGTAATTGAAAAATTACAAGAATGTTAATAAATATGTTTTACATTTATTAAAGTCATCTTTGGATGCCCTTTGTCCATAATGTTTCCTCTACTAGATCTGAAACCTAAATACCACTTTTCTTCTCTGCAATTTCCCTGGAACTGAGTACTAATAGTTGTTTGTCTAGTGAGCCATTCCATTATGTCATGGTATGTGTGTATTTGTGTGTGTGTGTGTGTGTATATATATACACACACAAGTATATATACACAATCTTTTTGAGACAGTCTCACTCTGCCACCCAGGCTGGAGTGCAGTGGAAAAATCTTGGCTCACTGCAACCTCTGCCTCCCAGATTCTCTCCCACCTCAGCCTCCCAAGTAGCTGAGACTTCAGGCGCGTGCCACCATGCCCAGCTAAGTTTTGTATTTTTAGTAAAGGTGGAGTTTCGCCATGTTGGCCAGACTGGTCTCAAACTCCGGACCTCAAGTGATCTGCCCTCCTCAGCCTCCCAAAGTGCTGGGATTACAGGCATGAGCCACCGGGCCTGGCCTATATTTCTTTTTTGAAGAATCATTATTACTTGCATGCTTTGAAACAAAGTGCTTCATCTTGCCAACCTTGTAACATACTGTTGCTGTCAGAAAAGCAACCATTGGGATAGATTGTAATTAGCCTTCATTTCCATCACTGGCTATCTCAAATATAAATCATGCATCTGTGTGAATCAATAGAAAAACTGGATTTAGGCCTGGCGTGGTGGCTCATGCCTGTAATCCCAGCACTTTGGGAGGCTGAGGCAGGCGGATCACAAGGTCAGGAGATCGAGACCAGCCTGGCTAACAAGGCAAAACCCCATCTCTACTAAAAATACAAAAAATTAGCCAAGCGTGGTGTCAGTAGCCTGTAATCCTGGCTGTTCGGGAGGCTGAGGAAGGAGAATCGCTTGAACCCAGGAGGTGGAGGTTGCAGTGAGCCGAGATCATGCCACTACACTCCAGCCAAGGTGACGGAGTGAAACTCTCAAAAAAAAAACCAAAAAACAAACAAAAAAACAAAAAAACAAAACTGGGTTTAACTTTCAGAATGTTCAATTTTATAGGGGATATTTAAAGCTGGTGTAAGATAATTACTACAATCATGGATTGTAATCATTCCACAAATTTTAAAATAACTTTGTGAATTACCTTAATATATAAAAATATAAGATAAAACATTTACCATAATTTTAGTAATATTTGCTTTAGAATACCTGGCAAAATGAATTAGTACTGACCTATCTAACTTAAAGATAAAAAAAATTCAGACCTAGCTTTTTAGAACTTAGTTTTATTACAAAACATGTTAAAGGTAGACCTGATCAGACAATGAATCACACTGACTTTTGGTTAAGCATACTTTTGGGTTCATAGCATCCCCCTTACAGATAATGACTTGATTTCCATTACCTGTGGTGGGGTTTCCTATTTAAAGTTTGAATGCACATCTGTTTGAACCATTTCTAGTGTACTTGATAGAGTAACATACATATTGGGTTCCAGTTAAGATGCTTTATAAAATGCCAAATAACATTTTATATCTGGAAAGATGATAAAAACTATTGTATTTTGTAACTTTGCTCTTGCACACTTGCTAGCTGCAAGGAATAACTTGGCTTTTTCTTGATTATCTTTGTGGCCAGATTTTAGTGCTCTTTTGGTATAGAGAACTCTCTAAAAGTATTTGATGCTAAGGAATAATGAATAAATACATACTGATTTTATCTGTTAAGGTCCACACGACATTCCAGTATTTTGATATCACTATTAAAGAAGATGATGGTGTTCCAGTGATACATACGATTCCTGACAATGACATCACCAGAGATAGAAATATGAGACATGGGAAGGAACACTCAGGCCTTCATGTATTTTCTGATATGTACATCCCTGGCATTGATTTCCTTGGCACAAAGGAAATTTGTTCCCATTTCTAGGGTGGTGAATGTCTTTAGCTTATTTCTTTGGCCCCGCTCTCCACTTCTGTCTTCCTTGGGAGGCTGATGTCTGTGGACTATATCAGCAGTCTCCTTTGCCCTCTGGCTTCCAGTTGGATTTGGCTAAAGAGAGCCTTAGTAAGAGGCGGAGAGGAAAGGAATTCCATCACCCAATATCAAAGCTCCTGTCAGATGATGTTCTCAGTTCTCTTTATGTAGTAACCAGAAACCACTCGCCTTTTCATTCTTTTTTTTTTTTTTTAATTTATTTTTATTATACTTTAAGTTGTAGGGTACATGTGCATAACGTGCAGGTTTGTTACATATGTATACTTGTGCCATGTTGCTGTGCTGCACCCATCAACTCGTCATTTACATCAGGTATAACTCCCAATGCAATCCCTCCCCTCTCCCCCCTCCCCATGATAGGCCCCGGTGTGTGATGTTCCCCTTCCCGAGTCCAAGTGATCTCATTGTTCAATTCCCACCTATGAGTGAGAACATGCGGTGTTTGGTTTTCTGTTCTTGTGATAGTTTGCTGAGAATGATGGTTTCCAGCTGCATCCATGTCCCTACAAAGGACACAAACTCATCCTTTTTTATGGCTGCATAGTATTCCATGGTGTATATGTGCCACATTTTCTTAATCCAATCTGTCACTGATGGACATTTGGGTTGATTCCAAGTCTTTGCTATTGTGAATAGTGCTGCAATAAACATACGTGTGCATGTGTCTTTATAGCAGCATAATTTATAATCCTTTGGGTATATACCCAGTAATGGGATGGCTGGGTCATATGGTACATCTAGTTCTAGATCCTTGAGGAATCGCCATACTGTTTTCCATAATGGTTGAACTAGTTTACAATCCCACCAACAGTGTAAAAGTGTTCCTATTTCTCCACATCCTCTCCAGCACCTGTTGTTTCCTGACTTTTTAATGATTGCCATTCTAACTGGTGTGAGATGGTATCTCATTGTGGTTTTGATTTGCATTTCTCTGATGACCAGTGATGATGAGCATTTTTTCATGTGTCTGTTGGCTGTATGAATGTCTTCTTTTGAGAAATGTCTGTTCATATCCTTTGCCCACTTTTTGATGGGATTGTTTGTTTTTTTTCTTGTAAATTTGTTTGAGTTCTTTGTAGGTTCTGGATATTAGCCCTTTGTCAGATGAGTAGATTGCAAAAATGTTCTCCCATTCTGTAGGTTGCCTGTTCACTCTGATGGTAGTTTCTTTTGCTGTGCAGAAGCTCTTTAGTTTAATGAGATCCCATTTGTCAATTTTGGCTTTTGCTGCCGTTGCTTTTGGTGTTTTAGACATGAAGTCTTTGCCCATGCCTATGTCCTGAATGGTACTACCTAGGTTTTCCTCTAGGATTTTTATGGTATTAGGTCTAACATTTAAGTCTCTAATCCATCTTGAATTAATTTTCGTATAAGGAGTAAGGAAAGGATCCAGTTTCAGCTTTCTACTTATGGCTAGCCAATTATCCCAGCACCATTTATTAAATAGGGAATCCTTTCCCCATTTCTTGTTTCTCTCAGGTTTGTCAAAGATCAGATGGCTGTAGATATGGCTGTAGATGTGTGGTATTATTTCTGAGGACTCTGTTCTGTTCCATTGGTCTATATCTCTGTTTTGGTACCAGTACCATGCTGTTCTGGTTACTGTAGCCTTGTAGTATAGTTTGAAGTCAGGTAGCGTGATGCCTCCAGCTTTGTTCTTTTGACTTAGGATTGTCCTGGAGATGCGGGCTCTTTTTTGGTTCCATATGAACTTTAAAGCAGTTTTTTCCAATTCTGTGAAGAAGCTCATTGGTAGCTTGATGGGAATGGCATCCTTTTCATTCTTATGAGTCTAAGAGTAATGACATTTCTCTATTACTAGTTGCAGTGGTTTCATTATACCTTCCCTCATTTTTATAAACAGTCTCTTATTAAACTCTTCTCAAATTACCAAAGTCCTGCTATGGCCATATAAATTGCAAAGGAGAGTGTCATTCTCCACCTCCGGGTGATAACATTTAACAGGAGGGAATGTAATTTATTTAAGGTATTAATCGAGCATTTTCTATGCTAGGTAACATACTAGACATCTTAAATTTATTAACCCTTTTGAATTCTTATATTTTGAAGTTGGTCCCTTCTGTTACTTTGAGGTCAACGTTACAAGGATAATTATAGAAGATATGGATTATTTGGTTTAGAAAATTTGGAATAAATGTGCGACAGCTAACACAGAATGTATCTTACAAAGTGCCATACTAAGTTCACTTAAATCTTTGCAATATCATCCCAACATAGGTAATGACACATTCTCTTTTTATAGATGAAAAGAGTAAGGCACAGAGAAGTTAGTTGCCCAAGATCACACTGCAGAGCTGGGAGCTGAACCCAAGGCATTCTGGGTGTACAGTCAACATTCTTATTTATGGCATCATACCACTCCCCTGTGTTTTCCAAAGCATACTTCATCAGTGACTTTTTTTCTAAATTCTCTCTGCATAAATCTAATGTATTTCAGTCATTTGTATTCTAATTTGAAATACAAAGCCAGCATTTTTCTGTTTTTAGGCGATTCCTTTCAAGAGAAAACTAACCTATGATGCCACAAGTCGTCATAGTGGCCATTCTTGAGGGGGCTTCTACATAGAGGGTGTGAGGAAGCTCCTAGGGAGTCAATAATACTTTCTTAAATCTCGATGCTGGTAACATGAATGTGTTCGGTTTGTGACGATTCATTGAGCTGTACACTTAAAACGTGTACTTCATATTATTCCGCAACAAAATACTGCTTTATTATACGATACTTTTGCCAACCCATATTTAAGAAAACAAAAAAATCGACTCTGAAAGCTTCCTATTTACATGACAATGGGTTGCCTTATTTTTCTGGGAGCTGGTCAGCAGCGTTCTTCAGTAAGTTTTGAATCCCCAGTTTTGTAATTCTTTGTGGTATTTGTGACACTTTTGGTGTTTCCAATGTCCAGGGATTTGTAATTGCAGAAGTATCTTGACTTTCTTAGTGACAAATATGTCAATGGCTTGACCTTTTTGTAACCAGAAGGTCGTGCTAAGTTATCCCTATGTTCTTTACTTTCTACTGAAAGGGGAGAACAACAAAAGAATACTTAAATAGTCAAAAGAACAAGAAAAGGCAGGAAAACGCAAGTTTCTAAGTGCATCCCCTGTACCATCTGCATTTAGCAGTTTTAGTAACTGTATAGGGAATAATGCCTTCCCCTATTGACTTGCACTCTCACAGGGATGCCAAACTAATAAAAAACATTTTACATGCACTCTACACTTTCTCATAGATATAGTATTTTTATATTATCAAAAAGATTTTTAACTTTTTTGTGAGATCTTGCTCCGTCACCCAGGCTAGAGTGCAGTGGCATGATCTCTACTCACTGCAACCTCCACCTCCCAGGTTCTAGCGATTCCCCTGCCTCAACTTCTTGAGTAGTTGGGATCACAGGCGTGTGCCACCACTCCCGGCTAATTCTTGTAGTTTTAATAGAGACTTGGTTTCATCATGTTGGCCAGGCTGGTCTCGAACTCCTGACCTCAAGTGATCCACCCGCATCAGCCTCTCAAAGTGTTAGGATTACAGGTATAAGCCACTGCGCCTGGCCGAATTAAACATTCTTACACCTAGAATTTGGTCAAAGAAAGAGATGTAGACAAATAGTGCCAAAATGAAACAAAAATCATTCTATATTTATTGAGTGCATACAATTTGCCAAATCTGTATAACATTCCTGTGTGTTGCAGTTAAACCTCACAGGAGCGCTCTTGAGTAATAATTTGATCCCCATTCTAATAGTGAATTAGAAGCATCCAGGAGAAATAGTATATTTGACTTTACCTGGGGTATTCACACTACAGGGAGAATAAAACTAAGCACCGAAAGGTCTGTAAAGTTACAGGCTAAATGTAGCACATTTAACAAAACAAAACAAAACAAACACTTTTAGACAGGAGTGGGGGGATTTTTACTCAAAAGTGCTTAAAATTGCTTTTACATAAGTCCAGGTGTGATGGCTCACGCCTGTAATCCCAGCAATTTGGGAGGCTGAGGCAGGCAGATCACAAGGTCAAGAGATGGAGACCAGCCTGGCCAACATAGTGAAACCCCTCTCTACTAAAAATACAAAACTCAGCTTGGCGTGGTGGCACACGCCTGTAGTCCCAGCTACTTGGGAGGCTGAAGCAGGAGAATCACTTGAACCCAGGAGGTGGAGGTTGCAGTGAGCCAAGATCGTGCCACTGCACTCCAGCCTGGCAACAGAGTGAGACTCCATCTCAATAGTAATAATAATAGTTTTACATTAAAACAAGCATATATGAAGAGAAGGCAAAATCTCTAGGAATTTTTAGCATAAAGTATATGCTTTCAAAGAAATTTTAAACCTACAGGCATTGTGTAATTTATACTGCCAGACTCCAGGGTAAATTCTATCAATTTCATTTCCTAGAAGGATGCTCTGGCAGAATATTCTGAGAAGCACTCTATTAGAGAATATGGTGAAAATGACTAATAGAAATTGGATTTCAATGGTCATACTTTAATATATCATTGACTCTGAGTTTTGAAAATAATATAGCAGGAACTGTTTCCGTATCTCACTGCTTTCTCTCTCTAGGTGCCCCAGCTATAGGAGCACATGGGACCTCCTGCCTGACCTATAATCCCTTACTCCCTCTCCATTTCGGTTAACTCCAATTTTAAAAGAAGACTTAAAAAAGACCTTGGTCTGTGTATTTAAGTTTGGCCAACAAAGCAAGATTCTGTCTGCCTTTTTGACCTTTGCCTAGACTTTGTCTCCAAACCCAAACATAGTCCTTGTGTCTTGGATGCTATATGATCCTTATGGCCTTTGGGGTTCGTGTTTTATTCTGTACTCCAGGACTTCCCTCACATTTCCCAGTCTCTGCTCCTCTTTTTGAATAAACAGTATTTTATCACGCACATACTTCTTGGTCTGACAGACTTCATCTTTCTACCTGGATTTTTTTTTTTTTTTTGTATAAAAACAAGTATCTCTGTCAGTGAACTATATTTTCTTCAACAGTGGACACATTGCAGTGCGTAAGATTATTTTTGGATAAGTTTAAAAGTCATGCTTTGCTCAGATAAATCTGTAAAATTTTGCTCCTGGCCAAAGAAGGAAAAAACACATCATTTTAATGGCATTGTATACCTACATTCAATACGAAAAATTATTACACCCAAAATGCCAAATTATTCCAGGTTAGATATGGAGTTCTTGGCAGCACCATTAGAAAGTGTAAATTTATTTTCTTATTACTAGAGAGCTTTCCTTAAAGTTTCATTAAAATGGAACTGTTTTAAGATTGACGTGTATATTATGTGTAGTAAAGTTGCTTTTTTAGATTAAATCTTCTGTGGATACATGGTACATTTAGGGGGCACATAGATACATTGATATAGGCATGCAAAGTGTAGTCATATCAGGGTAAATGAAGTATCTATCAACTCAAGAATGTATCCTTTCTTTGTGCCACAAACATTCCACTTGCATTTCTTTTTTTTTTTTAAGACGTGGTCTTGCTCTGTCGCCTAGGCTGGAGTGCAGTGGCAGGATCTCGGCTCACTGCAAGCTCCGCCTCCCGGGTTCACGCCATTCTCCTGCCTCAGCCTTCCGAGTAGCTGGGACTACATGCGCCCGCCACCATGCCCGGCTAATTTTTTGTATTTTTAGTAGAGACGGGGTTTCACCGTGTTAGCCAGGTTGGTCTTGATCTCCTGACCTCGTGATCCGCCCGCCTCGGCCTACCAAAGTGCTGGGATTACAGGCCTGAGCCACCGCACCCCGCCCACTTCTATTTCTTAAACGTACAGTAAATGGTTGACTGTAAATCACCCTGTTGTATTACCAAATAATAGATCTTATTCTAATGAGATTTTTGTACCCATTAAACAATTCCCACTTCTCCTGCCCATAACTACCCATCCTAGACTCTGGTAAACATCATTCTACTGTCCATCTCCATGAGTTCAATTGTTTTAATTTTTAGTTACTGCATATGAGTGAGCATGTGCAAAGTTTTTTTTTTTATGCCTAGCTTATTTCACTTAATGTATTCCAGTTCCATCCATGTTGTTGCAAATGACAACATCTCATTTATTTTATGACTGAGTAGTACCCCACTATGTATATGTACCACATTTTCTTGATCCATTCATTTGTTAATGGATACTTGGATTGCTTCCAAATCTTGGCTATTATGAATAGTGCTGCAATAAACATGTGGGTGCAGCATATACACCATGGAATACTATGCAGCCATGAAAAAGGATGAGTTTGTGTCCTTTGTAGGGACATGGATGCAGCTGGAAACCATCATTCTCAGCAAACTATCACAAGAACAGAAAACCAAACACCGCATGTTCTCACTCATAGGCGGGAACTGAACAATGAGATCACTTGGGAAGGGGAACCTCACACACCGGGGCCTATCATGGGGAGGGGGGAGGGGGGAGGGGGGAGGGATTGCATTGGGAGTTATACCTGATGTAAATGACGAGTTGATGGGTGCAGCACACCAACATGGCACAAGTATACATATGTAGCAAACCTGCACGTTGTGCACATGTACCCTACAACTTGAAGTTTAATAATAATAAATAAATTAAAAAAAAAAAAAAGGTGGGTGCAGATACCTCTTTGACATACTGATTTCCTTTCTTTTGGGTATATACACAACAGTAGAATTGCTGGATTATATGGTAGTTCTGGTTTTAGTTTTTTGAGGAACCTCAAACAGTTCTTCAGTGGTTTTACTATTATTCCTCCCCACCAACGATGTACTAAGGTTTCCTTTTCCACACAACCTCACCAACATTGATGTTGCCTGTCTGTTGGATATAAGCCATTTTAACAGGGTTGAGATGATATCTCTATAGTTTTAATTTACATTTATCTAATCAATGATAGTGACAACTTTTTCATATTCCTCTTTGCCATTTGTATGTCATCTTTTGAGAAATCTCTATTCAAATATTTTGCCCATCTTTCAATCAGATTATTATATATTTTTTTCAATGGAGTTGTCTGAGCCCCTTATAGATTTTGGTTATTCCTTGTCAGGTGGGTAGTTGGCCAGTATTCTCTCCCACTCTTGTGTTGTGTCTTCACTTTGTTGATTATATTCCTTGCTGTGCAGAAGCTTTTAAACTTGCTCTCCAGTTTGTGCTTGTGCGGTACTGCTCAAGCAATATTTGCCTAGACCAGTGTTTTGGAGATTTTCTCCCAATGATTTCTTGTAGTAGTTTCATAGTTTGAGGACTTTGATTTAAGTCTTTGTTCCACTTAGATTTGATATTTTTGTATATGGCAAGAGATAACGGTATAATTTCATTCTTCTGCATATCCAGTTTTCTCAGCACCATTTATTGAAGAGATTGTCTTTTCTTCAGTGTATGTTCTTGGCACCTTTGTTAAAAGTGAGTTTACTTTAGGTCTGTGGAGTTGTTTCTGGGCTCTATTCTGTTCCATTGGTCTATGTGTCTGTTATGCCATGAGCATGCGTTTTTGGTTGGTATAGCTCTGTAGTATAATTTGAAGTCAGGTAATGGGATTCCTACTTTTGTAAACAAGGATCATTTGATTCTTTGTTTTCAATCTGGATGCCCTTTCTTTGATCTGGCTAGGACTTCCAGTAATATGTTAAACAGTGGTGAAAAGTGGGCATCCTTGTTACAGATCTTAGAGAAAAGTCTTGTAGGTTTTCTCCATTCAGTATGAAAGTAGCTGTGAGTTTCTCTTATGTGGCTTGTACTGTGGTATGCTGCTTCTATACCCAGTTTTGAGGGTTTTTATCATGAAGCTATGTTGAACTTTTATCAAATGCTTTTTCAACATCTATTGAAATCATAATGTTTTTGTCCTTGATTCTGTTGATACGATCTTTCACAATGATTTTTTGCATACGATGAACCATCCTGGCATCCCTGGGATAATTACCACTTGGTTATGATGAATGACCTTTCTACTGTTTTGTTGAATTTGGTTTGCTAGTATTTTATTGAGGATTTTTGTATCAGTATTTGTCAGAGACAATAGCCTGTAATTTTGTTTTCTGGATGTCTTTGTCTGATTTTCGTGTCAGGCTAATACTGGCCTCATAGAATGAGTCTAGAAGTACTTCCTCCTCCTCTTTTTCACCATAGTTTGAATGTTACGTGTTTAAATGTTTGGTGAAATTCAGCAGTGAAGCCATCAAGGTCTCGGGCTTTTCTTTGCTGGGAGACTTTTTACATCTTTGATCTCATTACTTTTTATTGGTCTGTTCAGGTTTTGGATTTCTTGATTCAATCTAATTTTGAGTTTGGTTTGCTTTTCTAGTTCTTGAAGATGTATTGTTACTCTTTTTTTTGATATAGGTGCTCATTGCTGTAAACTTTATTAGTACTGATTTATCTGTATCCCATAAGTTTTGGTATGTTGTATTTCCATTTTGGTTTCATGAAATTTTATAACTTCCTTATTAATGTCTTCATTGACCCACTGATCATTCAAGAGAATATAGATTAATTCCCTTGTGTGTTGTATAGTTTCCAGAATTCCTCATTACTGATTCCTCAATTCATTCAACCGTGGTCAGATATAACATGCTTTATATTTCAGTGTTTTGAATTTAAGACTTGTTTTGTGGCCTAACATATGACTCATCCTTGAGAATCCTCCATGTGGTGATGAGAAGAATGTACACTCTGCAGCTGTTGGTTGAACTTTTCTGTAAATATTTATTAGGTACATTTGGTCTGTAGTACAGATTAAGTTCAATGTTTCCTAGTTGACTTTTTTTTTTTACCTGATTATGTCCAAGGCTGAAAGTGGGGTATTGTGGTTTCCAGCTCTCTTTAGGTCTAATAATGTTGCTTTATATATCTGGGTGCTCCAGTGTTGGGTACATATAATTTACAATTATATCTTATTGCTGAATTGATTCCTTTATTATTTGTTGATCTTTGTCTTTTTATAGTTTGTCTTGAAATGTATTTTGTCTAAGGATAGCTACTGCTGTTGACATGGAATATATTTTTATGTCCCTTAATGTTAAGTCTGTGGCTTCGTAGGTGAAGCATATTTCTTGTAGGCAACAGATTGAGTCTTGGTGTGTGGTTTTTTTTGTTTGTTTGTTTTTGGTTTTTAAACCATTCTGTCCCTGTCTTTTGATTGGAGAGTTTATTTCATTTACATTGTTTTATTGATAAGAACTTACTCCTCCTACTATTTTGTTATTTTCTGGTTGTTTTGTGGTTTTCCCTTCCATCTTGTCTTCCTTTTAAGTGAAGAAATTTTCTTTAGTGGCATGTTTTTATTTCTTGCTTTTTACATTTTGTGTATCTATCTATCTTCTTTGAGGCTACCACGAGGTTTACAAACACTATAACCCGTTATTTCAAACAGACAACCTTGGTTGCATAAACAAGAAAGCAAAGAGAAAACTAATTAAAAACTCTATACTTCATCTCTTTTAATCTTTTCGTTGTTTCTGTTTATATCTCATTATACTGTTGATGTCTTAAAGTTATTATGGTTATTTTTGCTTAGGAACTAAAGGTCTCTTTTTTTGTCTTTTTATTCAAGATGCGAGTAGTTCATACACCACAATTACAGTATTATAATAGTTTTATGTTGGTCTGTACTTAGTTTTATGTCTTCAGTTGGTTTTCTGGCTAGTTAAGGTCCTCTTCTTTCCAGTTGATAAATTCTCTTTAGCATTTCTTGTAGAACAGGTCTGGTGTTGATGAAATCCTACAGCTTCTGTCTTGGAAGGCCTTTCATCTTGTTGGAAGGATATTTTCACTGGATGTACTATCCTAGGATAAAGGGCATTTTCCTTCAGCACTTTAAATAAGGCATGGCACACTCTTGGCCTGTAAGTTTTCTGCTGAGAAGTCTATTACTAGTTATGAAGCTTTTTGGAATGTATCTTTTCTTTTGCTGCTTTTAGGATCCTTTCTTGATCCTTTACTTTTGAGAGTTTGATTATTAAATGTCTTGATGTAGTTGTCTTTGAGTGTTCTACAACCTCTTGTATTTTGAATATTGATACCTTGTCTTAGCTTTGGAAAGTTCTATTATCTCTTTGAATGAACTTTCTACCCTGATCTCTCTCCCTCCTATCTAAGACCTATAACACTTAGATTTGTCCTTTATAAGCTACTTTCTAGATTTTGTGGGTATGCTTGCTTTCTTGATTTTTTTCTTTGTCTCCTCCTGTAGTTTCAATTAGCCTGTCTTCAAGCTCACTAAACCTTTCTTCTGCTGGATTAATTCTGCTGTTCAGACTCTGATGCATTCTTCAATGTCGATTTTTTCAGTGCCAGAATTTCTGCTTGATTTTCAAAAAATTATTTAAATCTCTTCATTAAATTTATATGATAGGATTCTGAATTTCTCGTGTTACCTTGGATTTTGTTGAGCTTCCTCAAAACAGCTATTTTGAATTGTCTGTGAAGGTCATGTATCTGTCACTCCAGAATTGGTCACTGGTGCCTTTTTTTTTTTAGTTCTCTTGGTGAGATCATGTTTTCCTGGATGGTCTTGATACTTGTGGATGTTTGTCTGTGTATGGGCAAGTCTGTGTATAAAGAGTTGTATATTTACTATAGTATTCACAATCTGCTCGTTTGAACCCATCCTTCTTGTGAAGGCTTTCCAAATATCGAAAGAGAATTGAGTGTTGAATATAAGTCTTTTGGTACTACAGCCATATCTGTATTAGGGGGCACCCCAAGCCAAGTAATGTTTTAATTCTTGTAGACTAATACCCAAGACCACCAAGGTGGGACCTCTAAGATCCAAGAGAATTTTCTAGATTACTCTTGTTCTCTTCCCTTACTCTCCCCCACCTTCCGCACCTCCACAGGAGTCTGTCTCCATGCTGAGCTGCTTGGAGCTGGGGGAAGGGATGACATAAGCATTCCTGTTACCACCACCATTGCTTCTGTGCTGTGTCAAACCTGAAGCCATCATGGCACTGGGTCTCACCCAAGGCAACCACTGCCTAATGATGGTGTTTAGTCAGTGTCCAAGAACTTTTAAGACAGCAGGTGGCAAATCCAGCAAGGCTTGTGTCCTTCCCTTCAGAGCAGTGAGTGCCCTTGAGGCTCAGGGCAGGTCCAGGAATGCCATCTAGGCGCCAAGTCCTGAAGTTGTATCTTTATGAATGTATTTGGTGCTCTATTCTACTGTGGCAGAGCTGGCACCCAAGCCACAATACAAAGTTTGTCCCATTCTTCCTGTCCCTTTTCATAAGCAGAGGAATCACTCAAGGTCCAAGAGCTTTTTAGTTAACTAGTAGTAAATGCTGTCAGGCCCGAGTCTCTTCCTTCAGTGCAGTGGGTTCTCCTCAGGCCCCAGGTGAGTCCAGATATGCCATCCAGGAGCCAAGGCCTGCAATCGGAGACCCCAGGAGCTTGCTTGATGATCTGCCTGATTGTGGTTGAGCTAGTACCCAACCTGCAAGACAAAGTGCACTCTATTGCCTCTCCTTTCCAAAAGCACAAGGAGTATATCCCCACGGCAACCACACTTGGGAATGTCCTGGGCCACACCCAAAGATAGCTTGGCTCTGAGTCTTACCCAAGACTTGGTGAATACTGCCTGGCTACTGCTGCTGCTTATTCCAGACCCAAGGACCCCTTTAGTCAGCAGGTGATGAATTCTATCAGGACTGGATTCTTCCCTTGAAGGTAGCAAGTTCCCTTCTGGCCCAGGGTGTATTTAAGAATGTCACTCAGGAGCCCAGGCCTGGAATGAGGGGGCGGGGGGGGGTGTCTCAGGACTCTGCCTGATGCCTCATTCTACTGTGTTTGAGCTTGTGTCTAAGTTACAAGACAATGTCCTCTTTACTGTCCCTATCCTCTCAAGTGGAAGGAAGCAGTCTCTCTCAAAGTTGTCAGCTGCACTGCCAGGGGTTTAGAGGATGGGGTGGTATAAGCACTGGTGTCTTACTAGGTTGTGTGCTCACCAAGTCCCCTGACTTTGAGTCTGGCGCAGCACCAAGACTTGCCCAGGAATTTCAGTTTTTGTAACCGGGACTCCCTTTGAAGTTTATTTAGGATCCCAAAGTGCTTGAGCTCACAGCGGTGAGACTAGCTGGAACTCAGGTTCTAACTGCTGAGATGGGTGATAAGCTCCCTGGATAGGGCTGGTCTGAAATGTTTCCTCCACGGGCACTTAATGAACTCTGCCCTGTGTTGCTTCCCACTGTGACAGGGCAGCACTGGGTTCCAGTGCTACGTCCCACAATCCTGCGTCCTCCCTCCTGCAAGCACACAGATGGTCTACATGTGACATGGTCTCTGCCAGGGGATGGGGGAAGGGTGGTATTGGAAATTTGTAACTGTCTTTCCTACCATCTTCAGTGCCTCTTTCCTTGATAAGATGTTAAAATCAAGTACTGTGATTTGCTCACTTGATTTTTTGGTTCTTCTGTAGGTGCGTGCTTGTGTGGATATCTGTTCAATTGGGTGTTTCTGTAGCAGCGGTAGCGGGAAAGATGATTGCTGGAAGGTTCTGTTGGACCGTCTTGTTCTTCCTTCCTCCTAGTAAAGCTATTTTTTAAAAATTCTAGCATGTTAGAGTTTTGTGTTCTTTTTCCCATGGAATTTTAAAATGGATCTACTTGAGTATTTCAAAAGAATAACTCATAGTTGATTTTTGTCTAAGTATATATGTGGCTGGATTCACAAAGCTGAGTACACAGGGACTGGTTGACTGACTGCAGGGATCATTGTCTGTGTGAAGTACCCAGGCATTGACAAGTCTTGTCATTGAAATGGCTACCTAGTTGTAGGAATAGTCTATGATCCTATGTCTTTAATCGTGGAAGTTTCAGAAGTTTCAGGGATGTCTTTTGCCTGGAAACCACGGATTTTCTTCACTTGTGTGAAATTCAAAGTTTATGTGTGATCCAAGAAGTACATGAAAAGAGCAGTCACCCAAAGGCTAATGTTAGACCCATCACCTGACATTTTTTGGAAAGTATTTCTTGATCCCAAGGCTTGAGTGTTCCCACTGTTCATGTTCTTTAGTCCTTTTTAATGCTTCTATGTAATAGTACCTTTTAGGAATATTTTCTCTGCTGGACTCTAAGTTCTATAGGGTCTGGGCCTGTGTCTGATGTACTTAGCATATGATTCAGTACCTAGCTCAGGTTTATTCATGCTCAATATGTCTGTGACTGATTAAATAAGGGATTTCTAGATAACTTAGATGATGAAAAAGCTGGGAATTACCTCATGGGGATTGTAGGGTTTTAACCAGAAAACGATTTGGTGAAATATGATAAAGACAAATGTTTGAAAGATAATCAAATAGTAGATTATAAAAGGACAAGGCAACATAAGATTTGAAAGAACAAGAACCCAGAATTAGATCTGAGACACAATTTTGGCTTTACCCCATTCTACCCCATTGGGCTTTACCCCAACAGCCACATACTTAACCTCTAAGTGTCTCATGTAAGATGAGTATGTTACTGCTAATCTCAGAAATGCCACAACGGTTGTGAAATCCACTCACTTAACAGTCTCTCTCATGAGTATTTACTTCAAAAATGTTAAACATTATTTATTGACAATTTTTCCTTAGTATAATTCCTGAGCCAAAGAACTTAGTAAAATCAATGAAAAGCTCTCACAGGCTTGTTTCAAACCTAATTAAACCTGATATTCCTAAAATTTGAGTTATCCAGTAGGAGCATAGGTCATTCTGAATCAGCATGCCAAAAGTGTATGCGCAGCAAGCATGTTCTGAGTGATGAGGATGTTGAATACTCTGACTATATTCCAAGAATGGTTAAACTTTATGTACCCACCCAGGTAGATTTGTGTGGTCTTTGCTGCTTTGCGTATTTACTTTTCCCTTTACCACTAACTGCCTGATCATTCCTATTTTTTTTCTCTCCTTCACAGAATCTATATTCATTTAAGTGAATTAATTAGATCACTTAGGCTATAAATCTTCTATCTTGCTATTCAAAATAATTCAAATAGACTTGATCTATGATCAAATTTTTAAATTTTTTTTTGTCATTTGAACTTTCCTTTTTTCATCCATCATCTTTGGTAGATAATTATACACACTAATTATTCTTAAATATAACTTTAGTTTTCAAAAGGCAGAATCGTGAAAATATCATTGGAAGTGTGCTTTGTTACATTGAGTATATATATTTTTTTAAATTTCAGTTTGGGAAGCAGCATATAGAGAACCTCTTCAGTGACCTACAGGATGGGAGACGCCTCCTAGACCTCCTCGAAGGCCTGACAGGGCAAAAACTGGTATGTGACTTATTTTTAAGAAAGTTAACTTTAAACTTAGTAGAATTTCAGACCAGAAACTGAAAACATAGTTATATGAGATCTAGTAAAATTAACTTACTAAGTGCTGATTGAACTAGCAATACCTATTCCTTTTAGTAAAGCAACCTCGTAGGATTTTCATTTGGCATAGTCTACCACCTGCAGAAAAATGTAAAAATTTCAGTAATACAATTTATATTAATAGATATTATTCAATTTTACTACTTGGTATCTATCTTATCAAATATCTTAAGGCTTTTATGCATAATAACTTGAAAAATTATCTTTGTACTTTTGTGTATTTTGAAGTTATTTTACAATGAACCTGTATTTATAAATGTGGGGATAGCATAATAAAGTACAGGCATTATAGTGTAATATGTGACAGCATATGTGATGAGAATATCACTTCCTCCTGAACTGTTATCTTGTCTAACTTCAGAGAATTCCTGTGAAGATACATGATTTGATATACACAGTTACAGATCAATTAATTCATGCTGATCAAGATCTTACACTGGGGGCGGGGGGGTGTGGGGCGGCGCGGGGAGAAGAACTCAAATTGAAATCCCCTGAAATAATCTTAGATTGCTATTCTAAAAAGTAGAGTTTAAGCCCCCAGTCTACAGTCATAAATAACTGTTCTACCTATCAAATTCTGCTAAATTATTGCCTTCATCTCTTATCTTTGCCCTTCATTACAACTCCCCATCCCATGCACAGACACGCACAGACACACACAGATTTTGTTATATTATACAAACTGAAGCTGTCGTTAAAAGTCAATTAGCAAAAATGCTATCTCCCCCAACCTGCTTTCCTATAACTCTTAGGCTAAGCCACTTTTTTCTCAGTATATACTGTTAGGTATCTCTGGGTTTTTGCCTATATTGTTTTGCTTGCCTCTATTTCTTTCTGTACTTCTGTCTACCCAAACAGTCTCCCAGAAACCTTGATTTCTCCTCAGTAAAGCTTTTCCCACATTACCTTTGCTGATTTTTTTTTCCCTCTCAAATTCCACAGAATGCCCATTTTGTCTTGTTTTTAGCATATGACTGACATCCCTCCTCAATTAAATCCTGAAGTCCTATAGAGAAAGACATCCCTTATGCTTTCATTTATTATCTTCAAGTATGTGAGATTAATACTAAAACTGATATATTTTCAAGAAGTCTGAACTTGTACTAATATAAGAACAACTTGATGACATATTGAAATAATAACTTCAGTCAAGGGGAAAAATCAGATTTATTGCCTTATAGCTGAACTGCTTGCTTTGAGCCAATTTGAGGTCATCGTGTAAACTTAGTCTTAATTTCACTAGAGATACATTTATGTATAATTCATCTCCTATGTGAACAATTTAAATATATTGATATGTAATATATTTATAGAAATCAGTGTGTCTCTGTGTATATCGTTTCTCCTGAATTCTGGAGTCAGTCCTACTTTCAGTTACCAAATACTAGAAGTTCCAGTGTCTTCCAAATGTTCATGAAAAATCTTTCAAAGATTATGGCTTACTCAGCCTGTCCTGGCCCTCTGTATGAGTCTGTTGTCTCTTCGCTTCCAAGTATATCTGCATAATCACTTCTCCTGTGCTACAATCCTTCCTGGTCATTTTCCTGACTGAGTCAACCCGTGTATCACCCAAAGAAATTTTGTCAGAGTTAACACATTTCGTATAGACATAATGTTTAAGATAATTTCAGATCCTTTTATAATTCATAAGCATGATTTGGGTGCTTATACTCAGATTTGAGATATGCCTTCCTCTAAACTTAGGATGTTGGCACACTACCCATCTGATATGAAGAAAAAATAATTTGGCAAAATTAAAAAATTTACATGATTTTCATTTATGCACATACATACATAGACGTTAATATAAAATGAACCTAATTAGTAATAGCACTAAAGAAAAAAGTATCAAACAAAATATCCATGAGATTGGCCAGTATAAGGTAAGCTAGTGGTAGGGAAAAATCACCAAACATTTACACATGCTAGTATAGATTACATAATTTCAGATACTGCTACTAACAGAATTTGTACACCGTTGTTTGTCCCAATCAGATCTGTCAGCCATGGTCTGAGGATCTTGCCTTTCCCATAAAGCAGAATCGCCTCTCTAACGAATGCTACCAATCCCACGACTCCAATTCTCTATACCTTGTCTTGAATTCTACATTTCTAGAGAGATACATATTCTACTCCTAATGGGAGTCATGTATACTATTGGACAGAAATTTTAGTATTCTACTCAGAAGCATCTGCATTTGGATTATTGGCTCAGAGCATCCCCAGGGTTAAAAGGAAGGTACTTGCCTTACAATCATAAGAAATACTCCTCAAGGATACTCTAATAGGGGCAGATTTTAAGTTTCCACTTCAGGATCAGAAACTGCAGCTTTTTAAAAGAGACTATCTTTGGTTCTAATACATATGCACATGTGTACATTTAATGTTTGAGTATGATATACAAAGGAGAATGTTGCTAAATCTTATGACTATAATTATGTAACTGATTAAAAGGAAATATATGGCTTTTGTCTACTGGGCAGAAGATGGATCTGAGTAATTATTTTCAAAACTTTAAGTCCTATAATTACCATTAAACTTGTGTGCTATCTGTATATACATAAGAAGATTGGTTATTTGCTGCTTCTCTTTCACACTTGTTTTTTTTGGATGGAATCTTATTCTGTCGCCCAGGCTGGAGTCAGTGACATGATCTTGGCTCACTGCAACCTCTGCCTCCTGGGTTCAAGCAATTCTCCTGCCTCGGCCACTACAGCACGTTCTACCATGCCTGGCTAAGTTTTGTATTTTTAGTAGAGATGGGGTTTTACCATGTTGGCCAGGCTGGTCTCGAACTCCTGACCTCAAGTGACCCACCTGCCTCAGTCTCCCAAAATGCTGGGATTACAGGTATGAACCACCATGTCCGGCTGTTGCTTTTTTTTTTTTTTTTTTTTAAATCTAAAGTCTTTCTATGGCCTTATTTTTCTTCCTCTTTTTGGTGGAAAGTGGGAAAAATATCAGAATATAAACCAATATCATTCTAACATTCTTGGAGGAAAATCTAAGAGGTAAAAATGGAGATTCTGGTTCATAAGGTTAGCCTTAATGTTTTGTGAAATCAAAGGAATGAGATATCAATACTGTGTTATAAAGGATATCAGGCAAGTCACCTTGGAGAGGAAGATGGCTTTAGCTTAATTTGGGTTGCTCAGCAGGCAGTGCAAATGATAAGGAGTTGTAGGGTAAGGAACTACTTGAGAAAGACCCAGGAGTATTGTTGGAAAGTATAGGAGTTAAATGCAAGAAATAGAAATATAGATTATTTGGTTACATACACAAGGTAGGTAGAGAAGAAGGAAATAAATTTGCAAGACTTGGGCTCTACAGACAGACAAAAGTTTGGGTCCTGGCTCCATCAATGATTAGTTATATGGTAATCTATATATTGGATCTTTTAACCTGAGGTTCACTTTTGTACAATGGGGATGAAACTAACTGCCTTGCAAGACGGGGATTAAAGGTAGTGCATTCAAAGTACTTGGCACATACTACAAAATCAATAATATTTATGTTGTACCAAATATGTGTGACAAGTACCAATCTAAGTGCCTTATGCATATTAACACACTAAATCCTCCCAGAAACCATATGTACAATGGTTTGAGCAATATGAACAATAACTAGTGCCTTGGACAAGGTCTGGATGCTGTGAGACAGCATGCTTCATGTTTGAGTGAGGGCTTTGGCCCCAAATGCAGAGAAGAAAGTATCTCAAATTCTCTTGTGAATCAGAGCAGTTATTGAGAGCACATGTTGTAATTTGTGTATGCCTCTTGCTAATATTTTTATTAAGTCCATTCTTAACAGATGAGAAAACTGGTATACAGGGAGATTAAGTTTTTTACATAGGTCACACAGCACAAAAATGGCAGAGCTGAAAATTGAACCCAGTCAGCCAGCTTTGTAGCTCTTGCCCTTAACTGTTAACTATAATCACCCAAATGTTTAGATGAGAACTTTGCAAGTGGTTAGCATTGGCAGTGGGCTTACTTCAGGAACATCATTGTTGACGATATGCAGGAAGGATGAAACAAATGGTGAGTGAGAAGAGAAGGGAATGAGGTTATATTTTTCTGGGCAATAGCTAATAAGGGCTTGGTAGTAAGGTGAAAGAAATGAAAATAAAAAGTAAATACAACAGGTATCATTAATGGTAGAACTTCTAAAACTCTACAACTTAATAAATGAGTTAATTTGTATATTGCAATGAACTATGCAGATGTTGGTTTAAAAATTACAGGATAAGATACAACTCTTGGGCTTGAGAATAAAATTAGGGAACCAAAGATGAGGTTTAGAGCTTCAATGACAAGGACAATTAAGGTAATCTTTGCAGAAAAGGTTTATTTAACCCTATTTGGCGTTATATAATTTTGCTAGAGTCAAATCTTCTTTAAATTTTCCTGAAAAGTTTGGGAATTAACTTGTATTTCCATCTTACTAGAAGATGTTTTTATTCATGCTGATGTTTCTCTCATTGGTGGTCATGCAGTAATCCCCAGCTGAGCTGTAGAATGAAGGAACAATCATACCAAAATAGCCTTTGTAAAGAAAAAGTGTTGTCATTCTTAGAGTGGTTGGTTTATGCTAAAAATATACCAGGCCAAGGACGGTTAGCCCAAAGTATTTAGATTCATGATATTAATGCCTCACAGGCTGTGTTCATTTACAATATTCAAACTTAATAGTGAAATTCATAAATGGTTTCATTTCTAGTAGATTGTCGGTCTCTCTGCTGGTCAGTGAACACTGTTTTGTCTTGTTCGCAGCCAAAAGAAAAAGGATCCACAAGAGTTCATGCCCTGAACAATGTCAACAAGGCACTGCGGGTTTTGCAGAACAATAATGTAAGTAGTGCTCTGGACAAGGTCTGGATGCTGTGAGACAGCATGCCTCATGTTTGTGTGAGGGCTTTGGCCCCACATGCAGGGGAAGTATCTCGAATTCTCTTGTAAATCAGACCGGTTCTTATTTGAGAGCACATGTTGTAATTCGTGTATGTCTGATTGTGGCTAATATAATTGAGGAAGCAAATGCATGCTGCCACAGAGGGAAGGGAAAGGCATAGACCAGGCTTGATAGGCTGCTCTCTGTTTTCAGATTTTACTTCAGCTGTGTTTGGACAAAGTCCTGCAGTGAACTCGGTTTCTTTTTTTTTTTTTTTTTTTTTTTGAGATGGAGTCTCCCCAGGCTGGAGTGCAGTGGTGCGATCTCGGCTCACTGCAATCTCCGCCTTCCGGGTTTAAGCTATTCTCCTGTCTTCCTGTCTCAGCCTCCTGAGTAGCTGGGATTACAGGCACATGCCACCACGGCCAGCTAATGTTTTGTATTTTTATTAGAGACAGAGTTTCACTATGTTGGCCAAAGCTGGTCTCGAAGCCTGACCTCAGGTGATCCACCTGCCTCAGCCTCCCAAAGTGTTGGGATTACAGGCATGAGCCACCATGCCCAGTGAACTCAGTTTCTTATAGCAGTGCTCGGTGCAACACATGGATTTTACTATACCAAATATTGATATACTAAGTGTGGTCAAACCTGATAATGACGTTTGTTTAAATCAAGCCAACACTTATTAAATGTTGTCTCCAAGCATATAAATTATACAGAAACATCAATTTTTTTACTTGGGGTAAGAATGACAGATTTGTTTTCTATTTTTGGTTTATATTTAACTGGATTAAAATATGTGTGTTGTATTAGAAGTAATCACAGCTAAACCAAGTAGGCAGGTCAGAGTTCTAATCTCCTCTGAACCACTTGGTGGTTCTTCGCCTGTGTCATGGCATTGGAGGCAGAGTCCCCCTTATTAACATCCTAAAACCTGTCTAATCAACCAATACATTCACCAGGCACTTAGTAGATCCCTGATTACATTACCCTTCTCTTTCAAAGATAAACTCAAGTACGTTGAGTATGTTGATCACTTACTCTTAAAATAACCATAAGCTGGGATAGATTAATAACAATATACTCCCCCAAATATTGCTCAACTTATCTGGCAGGGAGATGACATTACACAAGATATGGAAACAAACTGTGCAGCAATTAATTGGTGGATTTTTATGAATTCAGGGTCATTGTCACCTTTAACCTATGAAAGTTATTTTACAGAGATGTTTGTCTTTATGAAGAAATTAGCTGTAGATTTTTCACTTGATAGCCAGAATAATCTATGAGCTGATTTTCTTGTTAGTCCGATAGACCCTTTGGAAATATCGGTGTCATCTATGTTATGAAAATTGTTAAAAATATTAAAGTTACACAAAGAAAATGTCCTTGAAATATCAAAATATCATATTCCATTTCAAAATGTAACACCAAAGAAAAGAGCAGAACATAGAATTATTAGATTTAATTTGTTTGATGTAGTTGGACTGTCCCCACCAAGAAAATGTCATTTAAAGAAACAAACTTTTGGATCTCGTATAAAAGTCAACCCTGGATAAAGAAAATGCGGTACAGACTGGGCATGGTGGCTCATGCCTGTAATCCCAGCACTGTGGGAGGCCGAGGTCGGTGGATCACCAGAGGTCAGGAGTTCAAGACCAGCCTGGCCGCCATGGTGAAACCCTGTCTCTACTAAATATACAAAAATTAGCTGAGTATGCTGGTGCATGTCTGTAATTCCAGCTACTCGGGAGGCTGATGTAGGAGAATTGCTTGAACCTGGAGGTTGCAGTGAGGAGATTATGCCACTGTACTCTAGCCTGGGAGGCAGAGCAAGACTCTGTCTCCAAAACAAACAAAAAAACCCCCAAAAGGGCAGTACATATACAGCATGGAATATAATACTATGCAGCCACAGAAAAGAATTAGATCATGTCCTTTGCAGCAACAGGGATGAAGCTGGAGGTCATTATCCTAAGTAAATGAACACAAACAGAAAACCAAATACCACATATTCTCAATAAGGGGGAGCTCAACACTGAATGCATGTGAACACAAAGAACAAGGAGCCAGCAGCTAGTGCTGGGGAACTTTGAGACTCTTACGTGATAAATCATGAAAGGGTGTATTGTGGGTGTTACTTGCAAGTATGTTTTGGGAGGTTTTTGGGGCACACATGCTCCGGTTGTATATGCTAGTACACATACCATATCCCATTGGCATCTAAAATCACCACCCAGGGTGTGTGTGTGTGTGTGTGTGTGTGTGTGTGTGAAACGCTATTACAGTGAGCAAAAGAATACAGCAAGTTTTCGGAGGAGTGTGTGCATGTTTGTCAGTGGGGAAAATCCCTAGTGTGGTTATCTCTGGCAAGGGCCTGATAAGTCCCCTTTGGAACTAGAGGAGCCCAGCCACAACGCCAGACATAATCAGCGTGGCCAGTGCAGTCATTGTCTGTTTTGCTGACTGTCAGCCAGCAGCACTGACTCAGTGAAACAGCATCTCCAGGACTTTTCTTAGGGGACTCCCTTGCCTACTGATTGCTGGCTATCTGCCTACTCCAAGGGAACCAGAAAAATCCTGGCAATAAAACAGATAACCATAGAAGGAAATTTATATGACTTTGGGATAGGCAAATAGTTATGATACCTGAATCCAAAGCATGTTTCAAAAAGAGAAAAGTGAACTTGGACTTCATCAAAATTGAGTTATTGCTATATTTTGGATATGAACCCTTTGTTTTGAGTTACAAATGTATTTTCCTTCTCTGGATTACCTTATTACTCACTTCAATGGTAAATTTTAATAAAAACAAGTTCTTCACTTGGGTATAGTTTATTCTTTAAAACTTTTACTTTATATTTTTACGTCCTGCTGAGGAAATACTGGCCTACACAAAACTATTACGATGCTACACGAGGTTATTATCTATAGAATCATTATTTTACCATTTGATTTTGGATCTGTTTTACCTGAAATTGATTATTGCATGTGGTATGAGGAATGGGTTAAGACTGTATTTTATTTGAAATCTAATTGACACAGCACCATTTATTAAAAATAGTGCTGCTTCCTCATTGCTTCACAGTAGTATGTCATAAAAGTTTGTCAATACATATGTGGGTCTATTTTTGCACTTCAATTCATCTCCATTGTTCTATTTCTCTCTACACACACAAATACCATGTCATGTGGGGAGTAATGTAGTTCTATAATGCAGCCTAGTATCTGGCGAACTAGGTTTCCCCCTTTGTTCAAGATTTTATTGGTTATTGGCCCTTTCTATTGTATTTGTTTTGTAATCTTTTCAATTTCCATGTGCATTCAAAGTTGCGATTAACATTGAGTTAAATCTATAGAGAATAATTGACACATTTGCAATATGGAATATCCCAGTCTTCTATTTTTCTTATTTTTTTAAATTTCAGGTTTTATAGAATGAGAAACTAAAATTGAACAGGAACACAAAAGGTGTTCACAAATTCAAGAACCATATTTAAGAAATGTTTAACCTCAGCAGTAACTGGGGAAATTTAAATAGAACTGCAATGAGATATACTGATATAAAATTACCAAAATGACTGAAATAGACTACTAATGCCACATGTTGATGAGGACATGGATCAACTGGAAGTCTCACAACTAACTTGTGGAAATACATAATTCAGACAACTAAAGGGTTGGGCATAATCTACTAAATGTGAAAATGCACATTTCTTACCACCTAGCAGTTCTATTGTAGACATATAAGTTACAGAAATACATTTCCCAGTTTGCAAAAAATAGGTATATATGAGACTGTTCATAGCAGTTTTATTTGTGATAGCCCAAACTGGAAGTGACTGATATATTCTCATGGGATATTACAAAGCAATGGAAACGACCAAATGATAGCTACACACAGTACACAAGATGAAGTTGTTGAAAGATATTTGAGTGAAATAAATGAGACAAAGTATACCTACTATTTCTTTCAATTAAATTTCAAAAATGGGCAAAATGTTTCCATGTGTTTAAAATTGAAGAGTGGTTAACTTTTGAAAGGAGCAAGTCAGTAAAATGCATAAGAGACTCTTCTGAGGTGCTCACTGTTCCATGTTTTGACCTGATAGCTGTTATACATGTTTACTGTAAGAAAACTCATCAAGTTATACACTTACATATAATTTTCTATATGCGTATTACACTTCAATTTCAAAGAGGAACTTAAGGGAAAGTAAACCTGACCTTACAACCTCCAAAACTCCAAACAAGGGCTGTATATATCAATCTGATCATAGACTCCATGTTTTCTAATTAAATTATTAAATGAATATAAGTGAATATAAAATCAGAATATGATTAACATATGAATCTCTTCTTGGAAGGCAACATTTCTTATAGAAAATAGAGAACCTCCTAATGTTTTAGGAGGGAAAAGGCCCCAAAATAATGGCTTAAATTTGAGGAGTTGCTCAAAAGCAGATGTTAATGATGCTTTCATCTGAGCTAGGGCTTTAAGGGGGAACTGCATAAGATGCTGGCCTCTGCGTTAGAGGACAAAACCTCAAGATGTTCTCATGCGGAAACCAAACTTGGAACAAAGGAACCTTTACCTTAGCCTGTGGCTGAATGATAACAACACATGGATGTTCAAAAGCAAATGCAGGTCAGGTGCGGTGACTCATGCCTGTAATCACAGCACTTTGGGTGGCTGAGGTGGGTGGATCATGAGGTCAAGAAATTGAGACCATCCTGGCCAACATGGTGAAACCCTGTCTCTACTAAAAACACAAAAATTAGCTGGGCGTGGTGGCAGGCGCCTGTAGTCCCAGCTACTGGGAGGCTGAGACAGGAGAATCACTTGAACCCAGGAGGCAGAGGTTGCAGCGAGCCGAGATCCTGCCACTGTACTCCAATCTGGCCACAGAGAGACTCCGTCTCAAAAAAAAAAAAAAAAAAAAAAAAAAAAAAAAAAAAAAAAAAAAAAAATACAACTTTAGTCTGATTATTAGGAAGAATAAATCAAAATGCTCGAGCAGGATTTTTTTCTAAAGATGAGCTTGGGTGTGTTCTATATCAGTGAGCCTGTGCAGGATACAAATAATCACATTAGTAGATAGGACCATTTCAAATTTCCTTTTAAAATTCACAGGTATATAAGATTGATTGGTATCAGAGGAAGTGCAGTCCTTTCTGTCACAGATAATAGCCCCATAGTAGGCAACATGAAGCATGTATACTTAGTGACAGTTAAGTGAACAAAAAGACTAAGGTTTGAGGAGAACTTTTGGTTCAGTTCCTGTATGAGCAGAGACTTGGAGAAAGGGAGTGAGCCGTGGAATTATAGGAAGATGGGTTAGGCAGAGTAATAGACCTTGAGGTGGAAAAGCATTTGGAATGAGGACTCAGCAGGTAGAGTAGACTGAGTATAGAGATGAAGGAAACAGCAGAGAAGGATAGCAGAGAGGTAGTGAGGTGGGGGTGGGAGGAAGAAAGCATGGTGAGCCACTGCTGGCATTTCGACTCAGGTCTAAATGAGATGACAATGACTAAAAAAGTTGCTTGAAATTGGTCATTAAATCAGGTTATTTTAAAAATCAGTAATAGTTCCAAGTCTTCGCTATTGTGAATAGTGCAGTAGTGAACAGATGTGTGCATGTGTCTTTATAGTAGAATGATTTATAATCCTTTGGGTATATATCCAGTAGCAGGATTGCTGGGTCAAATGGTATTTCTAGTCCTAGATCCTTGAGGAATTGCCACACTGTCTTCCACAACGGTTGAACTCGTTTACACTCCCACCAACAGTATAAAAGCATTCCTACTTCTCCATATTCTCTCCAGCATCTTCTGCTGACTTTCTAATGATTGCCATTCTAACTGGTGTGAAATGGTATCTCATTGTGGTTTTGATTTGCATTTTTCTAATGACCAGTGATGAGCATTTTTTTTCATATGTATGTTGGCAAAATTTCCATCAATGATAGACTAGATTAAGAAAATGTGGCACATATACACCATGGAATATTATGCAGCCATAAAAAATGAGTTCATGTCCTTTGCAGGGACATGGATGAAGCTGGAAACCATCATTCTCAGCAAAGTAACACAAGAACAGAAAGCCAAACACCACATGTTCTGAATTATAAGTGGGAGCTGAACAATGAGAGCACATGGACACAGGGAAGGGAACATCACACACTGGTGCCTGTTCGGGGGTTGGGGGCTAGGGGAGGGATAGAATTAGGAGGAATACCTGATGTTAGGTGATGGGTTGATGGGTTGATGGGTGCAGCAAACCACTATCGCACGTGTGTAACTATTTAACAAACCTGCACATTATGTACATGTACCCCAGGAACTTAAAGTATAATACAAAAAAATGATCAGATAAAATGAAAAATCAGTGATAGAATACTAACTTAGAGTGTCATTTTATTCAAGACAGTTATAGTCGATAACGAAAACATCGCATAGTAGAAATGTTGCTAAATCCACAAAGAAAAATTGATGGAAATATATTTTTAGAGCCATTAATTCACCATTGTTAAGTTTACAACACATTTAACAGCAAAAGATTGAGAGTACAAATAACTGTAGATTTAATAGTGATTTTCTGTATCTCCACACTCCAAAATCATAGTAGATATTTCTATAAAATGTGAGCATTATCAATAAATCCCCCTATAAAGTTGGATGTGCAAGAACAGCAATAGTTTAAAAACTTCAGTTATATTAACTAAATTCAAATCTGAACTCTCAACCAGGCATTCAGAAAATTATTGGAAATGCTCTCCCCTAAGCTTATGGAATGGCTAGAGTTTAGTAGATCTATGTGATGTCTTTCACAGGCAGGACAAACGCATTTTCATCTTTAGTTCATTGAGGTATCCACTGATATATTCACTATACAATTTTAAGGTATTTTGTGAAGTCAAGTGTATTAACTGTCCTGATACTAAACACGTGGCATACACAAAAAGTTGAAGAGTGTAATGAGGGGAATATTTATAGAAGTGTGGGCAGGATTAAAGGAAGTAAACGGTGGTGAAGAATGCAGGGATTAGCATGAGTTAATAACCTTTACTACATCTAAACCTAAGCAGTCAAGGGGAGAGGGCTATGAATTTGATAAAATCCCTCACTTTGAGGGAGGGCCACTGGATACAACTGAACTGAGCCCCTAGGTATCTAAAGAATGCAGTTATTTTCAAATCATTGCCTGGTAAAGTTGAGAGAAGGTGATACCTTAGGCTCTCCATAGAATCCTCCAATGTTCTGCCAGTGCTGCTCCTTAGTTTAGTCTAACCAGAAGTCCGAGGTTAAGAGATGCTCAAAGAGAATAAAATACCTAGGAATCCAACTTACAAGGGATGTAAAGGACCTCTTCAAGGAGAACTACAAACCACTGCTCAGTGAAATAAAAGAGGACACAAACAAATGGAAGAACATACCATGCTCATGGATAGGAGGAATCAATATCGTGAAAATGGCCATATTGCCCAAGGTAATTTATAGATTCAATGCCATCCCCATCAAGCTACCAATGAGCTTCTTCACAGAATTGGAAAAAACTGCTTTAAAGTTCATATGGAACCAAAAAAGAGCCCGCATCTCCAAGACAATCCTAAGTCAAAAGAACAAAGCTGGAGCCATCACGCTACCTGACTTCAAACTATACTACAAGGCTACAGTAACCAAAACAGCATGGTACTGGTACCAAAACAGAGATATAGACCAATGGAACAGAACAGAGTCCTCAGAAATAATACCACACATCTACAGCCATCTGATCTTTGACAAACCTGAGAGAAACAAGAAATGGGGAAAGGATTCCCTATTTAATAAATGGTGCTGGGAAAATTGGCTAGCCATAAGTAGAAAGCTGAAACTGGATCCTTTCCTTACTCCTTATACGAAAATTAATTCAAGATGGATTAGAGACTTAAATGTTAGACCTAATACCATAAAAATCCTAGAGGAAAACCTAGGTAGTACCATTCAGGACATAGGCATGGGCAAAGACTTCATGTCTAAAACACCAAAAGCAACGGCAGCAAAAGCCAAAATTGACAAATGGGATCTCATTAAACTAAAGAGCTTCTGCACAGCAAAAGAAACTACCATCAGAGTGAACAGGCAACCTACAGAATGGGAGAACATTTTTGCAATCTACTCATCTGACAAAGGGCTAATATCCAGAACCTACAAAGAACTCAAACAAATTTACAAGAAAAAAAACAAACAACCCCATCAAAAAGTGGGCAAAGGATATGAACAGACATTTCTCAAAAGAAGACATTCATACAGCCAACAGACACATGAAAAAATGCTCATCATCACTGGTCATCAGAGAAATGCAAATCAAAACCACAATGAGATACCATCTCACACCAGTTAGAATGGCGATCATTCAAAAGTCAGGAAACAACAGGTGCTGGAGAGGATGTGGAGAAATAGGAACACTTTTACACTGTTGGTGGGATTGTAAACTAGTTCAACCATTATGGAAAACAGTATGGCGATTCCTCAAGGATCTAGAACTAGATGTACCATATGACCCAGCTATCCCATTACTGGGTATATACCCAAAGGATTATAAATTATGCTGCTATAAAGACACATGCACACGTATGTTTATTGCAGCACTATTCACAATAGCAAAGACTTGGAATCAACCCAAATGTCCATCAGTGACAGATTGGATTAAGAAAATGTGGCACATATACACCATGGAATACTATGCAGCCATAAAAAAGGATGAGTTTGTGTCCTTTGTAGGGACATGGATGCAGCTGGAAACCATCATTCTCAGCAAACTATCACAAGAACAGAAAACCAAACACCGCATGTTCTCACTCATAGGCGGGAACTGAACAATGAGATCACTTGGACTCGGGAAGGGGAACATCACACACCGGGGCCTATCATGGGGAGGGGGTAGGGGGGAGGGATTGCATTGGGAGTTATACCTGATGTAAATGACGAGTTGATGGGTGCAGCACACCAACATGGCACAAGTATACATATGTAGCAAACCTGCACGTTGTGCACATGTACCCTACAACTTGAAGTTTAATAATAATAAATTAAAAAAAAAAAAGATGCTAGGTGATGCAGTCATAGCATACAAAGAAGAGGTGAAGTTTGGTGGGTTAGTGAAGCAGGAGTGGAAAACAGTATAATCGGCATTTCAGGTGTCTTGTTTCTGGGCAAAATGAGGACTTTTGAGAATCTGCATACTGAGAACTCTAATGTTGGCTAGGGCCCATTCTTTGTTGGATGTACTGGGAAGCCAATCACCTTTGAGGCCATACCACTTCTATTCGATGACAGGGAGTAGAAGTGGTTTCTGGCTAATTTGGGGACTAAGGACTCCTCCTCATTCTTCTGGAGAAAACCAGAGCCAGAAAAGACAAGCTAAGAGTCACTTGTGATATCTGCCCTTTGTTGTGAACTTACTGAAGGCATAGGAAAAATACTAAAAAAATTTCCTGCCACATACACAAATTATAAATGGATAATATATTTGATTGCAGTGAAAATGTCATTACACACAAACTTTCAAAATTCATATTTAATAACACTAGACACTAATAATACACTTGTAAATTCAATTTGGTTAAGGCTTGTTAAATAAGAAACCAAGAGTATAAAACTACATTTGTGAAGGAAAAAGCATTCCACATGAAAACCCATGAGAAATGGCTTTGGCTCTACGGAGAGGTTGAATTTTTGTCTTTGATTTTATCTTCATTAAAAAAAAGATAAATCAAGCTTTCAACTAAAAATGTTACAAAAATGCTCTAAGGAAAGTAGGAACTAAAGATAAACAGAAGAAACACTAGATAAAATATAAAGCTAGTTCCTTATAATATGAAATACATTAATATCTTATGAAAGTGATCCGAACAGGGAAGGAGAAAAATAAATGTATGCAGTTTAAAAATGGAAGGGAAATATTAAATATAAGAGATACAGAAACCAAAAACGGGTTCTACGCCAAAATACTATATATGTTTATTATAAAAAATGAAGTTGAGGCCAGGCGTGGTGACTCATGCCTGCAATTCCAGCACTTTGGGAGGCTGAGGCGGGCAGATCACCTGAGGTCAGGAGTTCGAGACCATCCTGGCCAACATGGCAAAACCCCGTCTCTACTAAAAATAAAAAAAATTAGCCAAGTGTGGTGGTCAGTGCCTGTAATTCAGCTACTGGGGAGGCTGAAGCATGAGAATCACTTGAACCTGGGAGGTGGAGGTTGCAGTGAGCAGTGATCATACCACCACACTCTAGTCTGGCAGAGCAAGACACTGTCTCCAAAAGAAAAAAAAAATTGAACACCAGTGATAAGTTTGTCCACACACCAGGAAATTGGTAATTGCTAATAGAAAATCATATGAACAGCCTTCATATTTCTTATAAACCTATCAAAAAATAAGTCCTGGCTTTAAAAATCACTCAAAAAACTAGCCCTCTCATTTTTAAAGGAATATTAGAAGTGTCTTTTCAAAATGATACTTTTTGGTAATTTCAGGATCATGAGGTCAAGGTCATATTTCTTTTTTTTCCTTAGGGTCTCCTCCATTTTAGCTTATCCCTTTGCCATAAATCACTAGTTCTAGCATATTCTGTAGTTCTAAACTAGCTCCTCAATTTAACCCTGTTCCCCAGTTTCCTTTCCTTTCCCTGTCCTGGTGTTTAACTTGTTATCCTCACTTGAATGCCACTCAGCTTATATCTGTAGAGCTCAGACACCACGTTTGTGTTCCGATTTGCATTCTTTGTGGTGGCTGTTTTAGCATGAAGTTATCCCTGCTATCAATAATGTATTTTGGAAAGTCACTTATTGAGAAGAAAGTACTTCTAAGTGCAGTGATACCTTTATTGCGATATTTGCTGAGAGCAAAGCTCATTTGTAATAGTTGGTTGTGATTTTAAAAAGCAAACAAAATACAAAATCCTAAGAAACGGGAGAATATGCTACTAAGTGGTTATTCTTGACTCCACATCAGCTCTAGGTAAAAATGTATCCACAGCTTCTTTTCATTTACGAGCTTTTGAAGGTAGAGCATATCCCAGCTAAGATGAAACATCTCTTATACAGCCTTTCTATTATTTCTTTGCCCTGTCCCACTTTTGTTTGTGAGTAGTGCTATTCATTATGCATTTTAAATTCAATTCTACACTTCCTGAACTCTCTTCTCTCAAAGATATTTAATAGGTAATTTAAACTGGTTTGTCAATATATTTTCCTTGGATATAACTAAGTTGTAATCAGTGAGTATTCTCTATTAGATATTGGCACTTTTAATCATTTTGTGTCTAGTTTAATGATTAATTTTTGGTCTGGTAAAGGAACTTAGAAATTGCAAATTTGATAGAGATTTAACTGTCTGGTGCTTTAAACTACACCCGCCCCCCGCGATGTATTATGATCTGTCTTCCTTTCTCTAAGCTTGTGTCCTTGTCTTCCCTCTTAAGATTTCCATGCTTACAGTTTATGAATTCTAATGCCTTTTATAAATAGTGTTGAAATATACCCTAGGAACATTACCAAGACTTTGCTGACTTAATATAATTTAATATTAACTGACAATGGTTGTAGATCTAATAATTATGTTCATTGTACCAGCTCATCAATTGTCTATCACAAGGTGGCAAGTTTTACCAAGTAACTTCAAATCTACAATGTGAGATGCTACAAAGCAAATAGAGTCATTGCTATATATTAAATCACAAATCCAAGGTGAGTATTTAAAAAGTCTAGGGCGGAAATTCAGATGACAGCTATGTTCAAATATTCACTTAATCCCATCATTGGAAATTGTCACTGAATTAGATTGAATGGTTGTCAGATATCACTGATCTGGAAAAGGATATACTGTTCACATGCTGGCATATAATGTTAGATAAAGAAGATTCTAAAATGTTCTTAAAACTAGAATTTTATGTGTCCTTTAAATATTCAGAAACTTAAATAGCCATATAATATATATTTTGGAGCATGTCAGAATATATTTGACTATAAACTACTTCCATTTATTACTCACAAAATCTAGTATTAAAATACAAATTGCAAATTTAATTTGTTAGACAAGTATTTCTTACACGGAATTGTCAATCCACACAATAGGCCTGTAAAATATCTGCACTTCATATGAATTAATTCTCAAGTTTGCAGAAGAGGTAGATCTTGTAAACTCTGTAACTTATCAACTATTGGGTCTTTGGCAAATGATTCCATGACTTTGATCCACTTTATCATCTGCGAAATGCATTAATAGTAAATGTTTACTTCTTTCAAAATACTTGTTATGGAAGTTACAAATACACAAACATAATCTCGTATTCATTAAACTCACATTTAGATGCAAGGTAATATAACTACTCAAATTGCAGCATGTTCTCATTTAAAATTTTCTGGGTGAGTTCATTCTCCCCATCCCCTTCAGTATACCTCTTGCTTTAAGGGAAAATAATATTGATTTATTTCTTATATATTCAACTTAAAATTGAGACAGTTACCTATTATGTTCACATACGGAGGTCTGCTGGGATAATAATTATGACTATAAATAGTATTGTTTAAAAATTTTTTATAATGTCACTCAAGTATCTTTTAAGATTTTTATTGTAGCTATTGCTTTTTTTTTCCTTGAAATGAGTATACATGACTTGAGCTTAAAAAGATGGGGCTATATGGATTGATTTTGTCATTAAAGTGACATTCTATATTGCCAGATAAAAGATACCTAATATACATAACAATTCAAATTAAATAATATACGGAAAGTATATGTATCGTTCATTCTAAGTTGTGAAAGTATTGAGGACAGTGTCCATTTTCTCAAGCAATGCCCTCTAGTATATATTCTATATAAGAAATTTTGTTGAGTTTAGTTAAAAGAGCTACTTTCCCAAAAAGTTTTGTTTGCATTTTATTAATACATTCAACCAGATTACCTGCATCAAAACTTCTATTTTTATATATTTGTTTTATGTCTTTCATGCCATTAAATGTTCGTATTTTCTTAGGATTATAAGATATTTGTATTAACTGCATCAATTCTTTATTGTCAAAGAGGCAGTAGATAAGTAAATGAAAACATGACTCCATTAAAAATAATTCTCCTGCGATGTATGAGTGATCATAAACACATCCAAAATATAAAGAAAATTTAACATTTCACTTGTCCATAAGCAATTTGTTGAAACAGTCTAGTTTTAAATTTATCTCTATTCTTAACATTCTATGCGTGGCATATAGTGAGTGGTCAAAATAGTTAAAGAATGACTAAATATGTAAAACTTAATCACTGAAGATAGAGATATTATCTTTGTAGTGGGTTACCGAGAATTAAATCTTGTAATATGTCGAGGCCAAAATGTGCTTCAAAAATTATTATCTATTGTAAATTTCTATATCGGAATCAAAAATAATCCTTGAAATATGGTGATACGGAAGGGAATAAAAAGCTGTCATTGGAAAGCCAGGTCCACAGTGGCAATATGGCCCACCCTTTAGGTTGTATATGTTGAACTATTTATGATTTAATAAAAGATTCAATACATGCATCTCTCAATGGAAGAAAATAGGTATGATTTATGCCTGTAAGTCTTGAAATTTTAAACAGTGTAAATCTTAAATGTGGTATAAAAGCACATGCTGCAGGGCAATGAAACTACTTTGCTTTTCCTATATTTTTTTACCTTTTTAAAAATGCATTGTATTTAGAAGGATTATATAAATACTTGAGAAGTTTGTTGAATATGGAGAAGTCTTTAGCTTGGCTACATGATGGCAGACATCTGATAAAAGACACTTAACATGTTTAAAAAGCAAATTCTGTTTATATAGAATGTTGGAAGGAACTTCTCAGTTTATATACACTTTATGAGAAAGAAATAAACATGAAAGAACCAAATAGATGGTGGAAGTACATGCTTGAGGTTTCAGTTTTCAGGAAGGCTATTTACATAATAAATTTCAATGAGTGGAATTTCTCCATTAGTTATTGTTTAAGATTCCTTTTAAGGAAGTCAACTCAAACTTTTAAGAATATTTCATGGTCCCTTTCATAATCTTTCTGTGAAATTATTTTATAATATTTAGTTTGTATCATTTCACATCTAGTTAAAATCACCAAGACTGAGGGAAAAATGTGGCTTACCCTTATCCCCCTCCCTTAGCTAATTTTAAAAATGCTCATATTTTATACTGCATATGAGGGAACAAGAGTGACTTCTCCTTAGGACAAATATCAAACTCTGAAATGATCTGGGAGAACCACTTCCTTTGAAACAAATGTGAGAAACCACCGGCTTTAGTCTAATTTCAATTGGCTGAATGATGCAGGATGTGTTTTCATTAGAGCTTGTAGCTCTGAAATGTCCTTGCCACTGGTTGTCTAAAAACGCAAGAAGAGGCAGATACCATATATTATAAAGATGATGGTTCCCCTGTGAATGAAATACAACTTTCTGCAACTTCCAAGTTAAAACCGCAAATGCTTAAATGATACACAAACCTCTCAACATCATCTCTCTCTGCATCTAACAAAAATAAAATTGTATGAAAAAAATCCATTAAAGCTTTGTCAGAACTTTGTCACTTTTTTTCTCTCTTATACAGAAACCACATATCACACACACACACACACACACACTGTACAGGAATATAACTCTTACATTTATTCATCATTTTCCCTTCTCTCTCTCCTTCTGCTCTGCCCTAAGAACTTCAATTTTCATTATTTGACTTGGTTATTGAAATTATTTTCAAGTTACATGCTCCTCATTCTGAAGCCTTATTTACTATTTTCTGTTTGATGAACCCTAGTCTGCTATTCTTTTTGTAAAGCAAAAAATAACACCAACTTGTTCCTGTCAGTAATCTTTCAGAAAACCATCATATTTCAGGTTTACTTTAATATTAAGGTCTTCTTAAGTAGTATTAAATCTTGAGTATATCAATATAATAAGTATAAATCCCTTTACTGTAAGCCACCATGGGATATCTAAACGTAGCTTGAAGAAAATATCACTGACCATGCTAGAAATTACATCCGTGCTCCCAAAGGAAACCGGGATAAAACAGTGAGGTTTTTTTTGCCTCTCTCGAATAAACAAATGACGAGAGTTGTTCCTCATAGCCCAGTGGTTAGCAAACTTATTTAGGAGGTAGAATACCTGGAAGTAAATGCTCTCTGAAATGATTATATAGGAATCTTAGAATTACTAAATATATGCCGTTATACAAAATTACATATTGTAAGTATTAGTGTGGAGACAGAAGAGGGACCCCCTTCAATTCTTGTCCCATGCCTTTAAAATAGACAGCAGGAGACTACTACGTTCTAAAGAATAATTCAAGGTATTAGATTTTCTATGTGCAATTCTTGCAGCCTGCTTATTCTAACTCGAGATGTTTCTAAATAGTTCACATTTAAATATTCTGCTAGAGTCACAATAAGTTTCCATTATGTCAAAGCAAACGATGGAGATTTTCTATTCTCCAAAATTACATTTGAATAAAGCAACTTCCAAAGCTAACAGTGTAAAACTCTGAGACAGCATCCAATGTTACTTTATGAGTAAAATCTTAGGCCTGTTGACAGGAACTACAAAAGTCAAATGTCCTGCATAGGTTAACTTATTTCTGCAAAAATTCAAGGCATGCTATTACATTTTCACACAGAATATCAATTTTCACACCTATTGATTTGGTATCAGATGCTTTCATTATGCAAAACAGGAAACCAGAAGTTTGGGTAACCATAGTGACCCTAATATTTAATTTCCACCCATAGAGGGCATGTCACAACACTGATACAGTAGGCTCGTACGTTAACATATATGTCGTATTAATGTTTTCTGTTTTGCTTAGTAGACAAATGTAATCATTCACTTAACACAGATTTTAAGAGGTTTTAATATTTGTTTTTACCATTCAGTTATTTAGCAATTAGACTGATAATTCTTAAAAGACAAAATTCCAGAGTGTGTATTAGAAAAAAGTATGTAATTTGCATTTCTCTGATGGCCAGTGATGAGCATTTTTTCATGTGTCTGTTGGCTGTATGAATGTCTTCTTTTGAGAAATGTCTGTTCATATCCTTTGCCCACTTTTTGATGGGGTTGTTTGTTTTTCTCTTATAAATTTGTTTGAGTTCTTTGTAGGTTCTGGATATTAGCCCTTTGTCAGATGAGTAGATTGCAAAAATTTTCTCCCATTCTGCAGGTTGCCTGTTCACTCTGATGGTAGTTTCTTTTGCTGTGCAGAAAAGGTGGGAACTGAACAATGAGATCACTTGGACTCGGGAAGGGGAACATCACACACCGGGGCCTATCATGGGGAGGGGGGAGGGATTGCATTGGGAGTTATACCTGATGTAAATGACGAGTTGATGGGTGCTGACGAGTTGATGGGTGCAGCACACCAACATGGCACAAGTATACATATGTAACTAAACCTGCACGTTATGCACATGTACCCTAGAACTTAAAGTATAATAATAATAAGAAAGAAAAAAAAGTATGTAAAAGAGAAGTTACTGTATGGCATGGTGATGATTAAGAGTAAATAGTATTGAATTCCTAAAAACATAATGACTTACAGCTAATAGTAAGAAATACGGCATTATAACAGCAACGAGCTTATGAAAATTCATGGCCAAAACAGACCAGGCTGTCAATATGAGGCATTCAAGAGTAATATAAATGCCATGAACGATACCCTTTCAGGCATGACAAATACCTTCCTCCTCTAGAGTCTTCATGGTTATTAATTAGTGTTTCTTATACTCCTTGGTAGTTTGAAGAAGACATGTGCAGCAAGAGACAAAACACAACCAAAATAATATTCCTTGTCTATATCATGGTGTGAAATGTTTATTAACTTGGAAAGAGTCTCTTAAAGCTTTTTGTGAAGAATTCACTAGATGTAATTAATGAAATATCTTCTATCCAGACACAGTTTTAAATCAGACCTTGTGGAAGCTTCATTTATTTTTGATACTCTATTTCCCTCTTAGTAAAATGCACATAAATGTAAAATGTTCATGAGCTCTTGGTAAAATTTATATAACTCATACACACTCTAATGATGTAGGCACAGTGAAATCTATATTCAGAGAGAACTGTATAGCCATAAGATTTTTAAAAGATGGAAATAAAAGAAGTATGTATCTTAAGAAATTATAAAAATAGAAAAAAATAAAAATTGCGTTCAACATAGAAAATTGAATAAGATTAATCCATTTAAAAGTGGGCTCTTGAAAAGATTAACGAAATAGGTAAAGCTATCCCAGTCATAACAAAGAAAACTTAGAATAAAAACTAGACAAGATAAATGAGAAAAGATGCATGACAGCAGATACAGAAGAAATTAAGGGAAAACTGAAAGCAATTTTATAACAATTTTGCAAAATTCTAGAAAACTTGATTTTCTAGTACAATACAAATCACTAAAATTGAGATAAGTGGAAAATTAGACTAATTGCTTCAGAAAACATTTAGTAGGTTATTAAAGATGTACCGTTGAAAAGTGCAGGATTCTTCACAAATGAATTTAACCTAACCCTTAAAGAATAATTTATATACTTTAAGCTATTCCAAAGCATATGAAAAGGAAAACTCCACAATTCCTTTTGTGATGTCAGATTAACCTTTGTACTAACAGTCAAAAAATAAAAATCATAAATCTGTAAGACAGTCTTACTTTTCAATGAAATACAAAATTATGTTGAATTATAAGAAATAGAATCACATTTTGGAAGCGGTAAGCATTCTATAAATGTTAGCTCTTATTTACCAAGAGCTCTTAAAATTCAAGAAGGAAAAGAAAGCTACCATATAGAAATAAATGAGCAAGACATATTAACAGACAATTCACAGATGGAATTGTAATAGGTCAGTCATACAAAAATATATTCAAATGCACAAGGAATCATAGAAAGAAAAGTTAAAGTGATGTATTTTATTGATCATACAAACAAAACTAAAACAAAACAAAAATGTCCTGGTGAGAGAAGAGCCTACCCTTATACACTCTGGTTAAAATATGAAATACTAAATTGTTTCTAGGAAGGCAGGTGGAAACACCTACTAAAATTAAAATTACATATATATGTGTATATATGTGTGTGTATGTTCGTATATATGTGTAGATGTATACATACGTATATATGTGTATAGCTATATATGTGTATATGTGTAGATATCTGTACATATATGTATAGTATATCTCCCTGAAATGTGTGTGTGTGTGTGTATATATATATAGATTTATCTGCTAGATCAGAGCGTGTTTATGTATGTATATACACACACTCTGATCTAGTAGATACATCCTGTGAATTTTTATAATAGAAGCATCAGTGTCTGAAAATGTGTGCATAAGATATTGGCCAGGTGTGGTGACTGCTGGTGGGAATGTAAATTAGTTCAGCCATTGTGGGAAAGCAGTGTGGTGATTCCTGAACGAACTTAAAACAGAAATACCATTCAACCCAGCAACCCCATTATTTGGTATATACCCAAAGGAATATAAATTGTTCTACGATAAAGATACATGCACATACATGGTTATTGCAGCACTATTCACAATAGCGAAGACGTGGAATCAACCTAAATGTCCATCAACACAGTAGACCGATTAAGAAAATATGGTAGGTATACACCATGGAATACAACCCAGACAAAAGAAGAATGAGATTGCAGCAACATGGATGCAGCTGGAGCCATTATTCTCAGCACACTAATGCGGGTACGGAAAACCAAATGAAACCACATATTCTCACTTGTAAGTGGGTGTTAGGCTGGGCACGGCGGCTCATGCCTGTAACGTAGTACTTTGAGAGGTCGAGGCGAGCGGATCACCTGAGGTTGAGAGTTGGAGACCAACATGGAGAAACCCCGTCTCTACTAAAAATACGAAATCAGGTGGGTGTGGTGGTGTATACCTGTAATCCCAGCTACTCAGGAGGCTGAGGCAGGAGAATAACTTGAAACCCGGGAGGCAGAGGTTGCGGTGAGCCAAGATGGCGCCACTGCACTCCAGCCTGGGCAACAAGAGTGAAACTCCGTCTACCAAAAAAAAAACAACCCTCCTCCTCCAAGCTCTATCCCCTGCTAACCATCATTTTACTCTCAATTCTATGAGCTCAACGTTTTAAAATTTCATATATGAGTGACATGATGTAATGTTTGTCTTTTTGTTCCTGGCTTATGTCATTTGATGTAACGTACTCCAGATTCATTAATGTTGTTGCAAATGAGAGGATTCTCTGCTTTTTAAGGCTGAGTAGTATTGCTGTGTGTGTGTGTGTGTGTCTGTGTGTGTGTAGGTGTGTATACCTGCATTTTCTTCTTTCATCTACTGATGGACACTTAAGTCGATTACCTATCTTGGCTATTTTGAGTAGCACTGCAGTGTACACTGGAGTACAGTTATTTCTTTGACATATTGATTTCGTTTCCTTTGGAATATATACCCAGCAGTGGAATTCCTGAATCATATGGTAGTTTTATTTGTAATTTTTTGAGAAGCCTCCATACTGTTTTTCATAATGGCTACAATAATTTACATTTCCACCAACAGTGTGCAAAGATTCCTTTTTCTTCACATCTTGGCCACAACTTAGTCTTTTGTCTTTTCGATAATAGCCATTCTAACAGTGTGAGATAATATTTCATTGTAGTTTTAATTTGCATTTCTCTGATGATTAGTGATGTTCAATATTATTTATGTGCTGGCCATTAGTTTTTCTTTTGAGAAATGTATATTCAGGTACATTGCCCTAAATAGCGTTTGAGGTACTATTTTTTCTACTTTTTTAGTGTATAATTCAGTGGCTTTAAGTATATTTTCGTTGTTGGGTAATCATCACCGCTATCCATCTCTAGAATGTTTTCATCATCCCAAGTTGAACTCATTAAATGATAACTCCCCATTTTTCCCTCCCCTAGTCTTTAATAACTTCAATTTTTCTCTATGAATTTGACTTTTTTAGGTACCTCACATAAGTAGAATCATACAGTATTTGTCATTTTATGTCTTGCTTATTTCTCTTGGCATATGTTTCCAAGGTTCATTTATGTTGTAGTTTGTATCAGAATTTCATTCCTTTTTAAGGCTGAAAATATTCCGTTGTATGTACATACCACATTTTGTTTATCCATTTATCTGTAGATGGACATTTGGGTGTTTTCACATTTTGGCTATTGCAAATAATGCTACTATAATCATTGGTCTACAAATATCTTAATCTCTAATTATTTTGTTTATAAATGTAGAGGTAGAATTGCTAGAGCCTAATGGTAGATACTTTTTTTATTATGTGACCTTTGTTGTGAACTTCTTGACATTAGGGATAGTACCTTGCTTTCCTTTATCAGGTCTGAGCCCAGTACCTGAATATAGTGGAAATTGGACCTTATGAGACCGTTTATGGGTATAAGGAAATGGAGGAACTATCTTCCTGCTTACACAGTGACAAGTCTTATGACATTGGGTAGGGGTTACTGGAATATAAGTGCCTATTACTTGATCTAAGTCTCCCCAGAGTCAGGTCTATGGCAAGCCAAAACATACCTACAAGCCATGCTTCCCGCAGTATGAGTGAGTCTGTTTCCTAAAAATTGCATATTTTCTGCTTAACTGCTTTAATCTTCAGTGGCATATCATCTGATTATCACTATCACTAGAAATAAGTTTCATGAAAGCAGAAGGTTTTTCCTTTTACATGCTCTTAGTACCTCATTGCCTGGCATATAGCCAAAAGATATTTGTTGCGTTAGTGAATCAGTGAATCAATAGATAAATTTATAGTGGCTTTTCCTTATGGAGGAATTTCTCTCTTCTACTGCCATGTGAGGAATCCCCAGATGAAATATAGACGATGATGTTTTCTTAGTCTTGATTAATCTCCCCTTTGATATAGTAACATCTTATAAAACGAAAGTATGATATCTTGACCAAGATATCAACATTCATATAAACCACCAATAGTATTCAGATTTCCCCAGCTTTACTCATATTTATGTGTATGCATATGTGTGTATTTAGTTCTATGCAACGTTATGTGTGTAGATTTGTAAATCCACCATCAGAACAGTTTCACCATTACAAGGTTCCCTCATACTGTCCTTTTACAAGGACATTCAGCTACCCCACATCTTACCCCCATTCCTGACCTCTGGTAACTGCTACTCTGTTCTCTATTTCTGTAACTTTGTCTTTTCAAGACTGTCATAGATTCAGACTAATATAGTATGCTACCTCTTGAGAATGACTTTTTCCCCACTTAGAATAGTGCCCATGAAATTCATCTAATTTGCTGCATGTATCAATAGTTTGTTCCTTTTCACTGATGGGTGTTATTCCATGGTGTGGCTGTACTATGGTTTGTTTACTTACCCTTGAGGGCATCTGGGTTCCCAGTTTGGGGCTATTAAAAATAGAGCTAGTATGAACACTTACGTGCAGGTTTTTGTGTGCACATATGTTTTCATTTCCTTTAGATAAATGCCCGAGAGCCCAATTATTAGATTGTATAATAAGTACATGTTTAGTTTTGTGAGAAACTGCCAGACTGTTTTCCAAAGTGGTTATATCATTTGCATTTCCACTAGCAGGGGTTGAGTGATCCAGTTTCTCCACACCCTCACCAGCATGTTATGGCACTATTTTTAAATTTTAACCATTGTGATACATGCGCAGTGATAGATTATTGTGGTTTATAATTTGCATTCCTCTACTGGCTAACAACATTGAACATCTTCTCACATGCTTATTTTTCAGATGCTTGTGTTTAACCTTACTCCACCTAAACATTTCAGTAGTGTGAAGGACAGGAGACATAGAGATTTGCCTTCATTAAGGCAAAACACTGCCAGATTTTCATTTCCAAACACAGTTCTAGACAGAGATAAGAGAGCTGGCAATTTGCTCCATTGTTTGTTAGAGACCTAACATTCATTCTAAAACAGAGGTATTTTAGTAAAATGCAGTCAGCCTTAATTATACTGGCACTCCTCAGAGATAGACGGAAGTACTGGTGAATTTTTCTGAGTTGTAATTCTATACTAGAAAGCATATCTTAATTTTAGACATCCTTTATGACATTTTGTCTGGAGATACTCCAGTCGGCCTCTCTAATCTGCAGTAATCTATTCATGCGCTAAAAGTAAATATATATGGGATGCTTGTTGTGGAAAGTGGTTTCTAATGCATTTTGTTTAATTTTTAGATTATTTTTAAAAAACTTTAATGCTGAGTCCCTGAAAATAGCTAAATGCAATTACTTTCACATTTTTATTATTGTTATTGCAACTAGGCATTTGGTTTCTTACCTTCAAATGTTTTCCCCTTCTCTTTAACAGGTTGATTTAGTGAATATTGGAAGTACTGACATCGTAGATGGAAATCATAAACTGACTCTTGGTTTGATTTGGAATATAATCCTCCACTGGCAGGTAAGAATCCTGATGAATGGTTTCCTTTTGAGTAACATGAATCTTGCTTTTTTTTATTTCTGCCCTTCACCTGTGAAACAAATGTGTATTTCTAACAATAACAAACCCTTCTCCATAGCGTTACTTTTTAAATTGATACAACCATGTCATCTGAAATGTTAAGAATCATTATGGTATAAAATAGGTTCTGGTACATTTACAGGAATATTTTTCAAAATTTTATTTCATTAAGTAGGCATAAGGTAAAATACAAAGTCCCAGTCATAGGTAATTTTTTTTTTCCACAAATGTATGTTCTATTACTTGTCTATAAGTGAGTTTACATAGCCTTGTAAAAAGAAAGGCATTTTTTAATTTTAATCACTATCAAAGGAATGGGGCTTTCTCAGTCTTGGGTATTCTTAACATAAATTATTGCCAATAAAAGATTAGTAGAATATGGGTATCTCTATCCATAAATGTGTTATACATACAAACTCATAATCTGATTTGGAAATTATATTTTTAAGTCACCTGAGCATAGGGTCTTCTGACTGTCTCTTTGACCTCTGCAAAATGGATTGAAGGATTTGTGGAAAAGATACACATACCCATATATATATACAATATGCATTTGTATGCATACGAGTGTGTGTATATATATATACACGCATATATACAATATGCATGTTTGTAGATATACAGTCGTATTCACACATTATGTATATATGACCAACATGAACTTATATTCACTAATATTATTCACTCATTGTATATATACACATAATTCATTTTACACATATATATGTATACATATGTGTGTATATATATTTACCAACATGAACTTGAACTTAAACTTCCACAGTTAGCACCTTAGTGGCATTTGGTATATTGTCACCCCTGTTCTGGACCATGGTCCCTTTACTATCAAAAGAGTAAAAATAAAAATAAACGTGTATATATTTCTTATCACGATTAAGTGGGAGAATATCTGCAAGACACTCAGTGTAGTATACCACTTTTATTTGAGGTGTGTCATATGACTTGTATTGATTGCTTGAAGTTTTCCACTCATTTAAAAAATTTGGAGGCTGAGAAATGACTGCTATTTTTACTGGTCACGATTACTTTTTTATAAATCAGCTTTTTTGAAATGTAATTGTTATACCATCAATGCACCCATTCTAAGTGCAAAATTCAATTTGCATCAACCTGGTTTAATTTTGATTCTTGGTAGCTTCTCAAACTATTTTGAGGGATCAGTAGTACCCCCACCAACCCGCCAGTTCATTAAAATTTGTAGGACATTTACAGAGTAATATAGCCATCATAGCAATCTAATTTTGGCACTTTTCCATCACCCTAAAAAGAAGTTTCTTCTCCATTTACAGTCATTTTTCACTCCAACCATAGCCCTAGGCAATTGTCAGTCTATTTCTGTCCATACATATTTGTCTTTTTGGATATTTTATATCAATATAATACTTGTTATTTTGTGTCTGACTTCTTTCACTGGGCGTAATAGACCTGAACTATTGTCATGGCTTCATTTGGTAAACTTGAATTTTAACTTGAATTGTAGATTGCTCTTGCTTAGAGTCAGAGAATGAGTAGACACTAAGTGTACCTTCTCAATTCAGCAGCCATATTGCTCTCCTAATTGGCCCGCATATATTTTTATTCCAACTTCTCTGAACAGGCTTAATGCTATTTCACAACAGTAAGCGGGGAGAGGGGAAGAGAAAAGAGCAGGAATTAATGTGTGCTGGCAACAAAGAATAGCTCATAGGAGCCTTAAGTGAGCCCAAGTTGGCCGATTTTCAGCCCGTTCCATATAGTGATGGTTCAAATAGAACCAGCGAGCAACATACCCCACCTCTCCCCAAACTGCTTTTCATATGTTGCATGGTATTTCTCGAAATATCTTGAGGAAGGAACACTTTTTTCCCCTAATCCATTGTGTGTAAGATACAATAAAACCAAAGCATTACAAAAATAATACCTAAGCTTCCTCCTTTATTATTAAATGCAATAGACATAAATGACACTCTGTAAAAGTCCCTACGTAAGTTTCTTGATGCATTCTCAATTGTTGATGTTATCTTATGGCATAGTAACAAATAATTCTTAGAGTGAATCCAGTTTGCAGATCCCACTTTGCGTAACACAGACGTAAGTTTTGACAAAGTCAGCAGAACTCAAGCATGCACAGAGCTCCAAAAGCCACTTTGAATTGTACTTATCGTTTATACTATTTCTCATACGATCTTACCATTTTAAAAAAATATCCTGAAGCCCTTTCCATCTGAACTAGTCTAAGATAAACTTTCAAGACTATTCTGTATGATAATTTCTTCACTTGCTTGCAAGTTGTTCATTTTTTTTTTATTAGCGTGTGGAGGAGCTTTTGCAATGAGGAATATCAGAAAGAATGCTTTTTCAATCTTTCTTTGTCTGAGACCTCTCTTACAGCCTGTTGTTTTCCATGTATGCCCTTGAATCACCATATCCTTGAGATGGCAAGACTGTAGACTCTTCCCAGCCTCTGCTTACTTATCTCATCTCTCTCTTATATCACACTGCCATGTTCTAAAACTATTAAGCACACTTTGAAAAAATTATCTTGCTCAGTGTTCTTCATCATAATTCAGTGAATCTAAAAACATACTTTTTACCAGCATTATATATTTTCCTTCCTATTAAATGGAGAAGCCCTTATATCTCAGCAAAGATTAAAGGGCATTCTGCTCAACTTAATGTACCTTCTAGATCTATCAGATTAAGAGCAGCATTTAGAGATAGAAAGATGTCGACCCCTTGTTCTAATGCCACATACTATGTTATTAATAGTGCCATAGAGGGCTTCTCATTGAACTTGTGAAAACTCAGGAATGCAAACCCTGTTTTCCTTACTGTTTTTCCAGTGTCCGTCTCAAATAAAATTGCTAGCCTAAAACAATAAGGCATATTTTGTAGCATAGGCAGCTTTGAACAAAATTGCAAAGCATATAATGTGTGTTTGGCATCTTTTTCATCCTTCTTAAGTGCAATCCATTTTTTTTCAGAGTGCTAAACTTGGCTCTGGCAACCAGCTGGTTATAAAAACAAATCTTGCCAACAGTGGCGAGCTATCAGAAGGCAGGTCCATACTTTTGCTGGACAATTCAAGGGATGTACTTAATGGCAGCGCTATTCACTTTAGAATCTTTGTATTATTGATACAATTTGCAATTATAGGAGAATGATGACGTTTGCACTGCTGAAAGCCATCCCTGTAAATTTCTGCCTACCAAGTCACTTCTGTGCAAGACAGTTCTTGCTCTGCTCTGCTCTTCTGCAGAGCTTCACACAAACTATCCTTACCATATAAGATTATTCCTACCCTTCTTCACTTCTATTCCTCTGCTGCAACTTCTTTTAATCACAGTCTGGGTTCTGGGGAGTAGACTTTGGAGTTGTTTGGCAGGCAGCATGTTTATTAAGCCATGCCCTGGAAGAAAACAAAAAAAAAAAAAACACACACACCTGTAGAAGGGCAGAGGTGACAGGGTGGAAAGAGAAAGAACTACAGCTGTGATGTAAACCCTATAATACCCTTATTCAACCCCATGGACAACTTGCAGCTAGGATGACCCTTCAGAGTTGTCTCAAGTGGAGTTAAAATGGCGGAGTGTTTATACTACGCCCCTTCATCAGTCAATAGATGTGGGTTGCCCTGGAAAGGGTGTGACATTGGCTGACTGGACTCGGCAAGTCAGGTGGTACCTGAGAGAACTAACAAGAAGCTGCCTAACCACAGCTGGAGCAACAAGCCCTTTGAAGATCAATCTTGGCGCTGCATCTCCATGTCCATCATGCCTTCTTGGCCCAGTTAACTCCTAGTCATTTTTATAAATCACTGCTCAAAGACATTTCAACTTTTTTCCTTTTAATAAATGGATTTATAGTTGTATGCATGGGCACACACACAAATACATTTGTTTAAATTGAGCCTCTTTTAGAGACAGACCTGAGGACAGGACAATTTTGTTTACAGGCTCACCTTTGGGACCAGCTCAATGATTTTTTGATAACTGCCTTTTATGTAGGAAAAGGAGACATGATTATCATACATTGCCCTTGATTACATTTTTTTCTGCGCAACATTTGCACCTAAGTAGAAGCAATAACAACGAGGGCTGAGGCTGATAAGCTGAATTAGTGACATAATGATACTAAAGGAGTTTTGGATCCTATACTTTGTTGTCCTTCAACATTATGCACATAGAGGGCAGACTGGCCAAGCATTTCACAAATGAATCGCATTCATCATTGGAGGATTGCTTGATTATTGCAAATCCATTACCACCATTAAGCCACGATCTGCTGATTCCAGTCCTAATTTAGCACAGAATACAAAATACACCTCCTGCAGTCACTGTACATAAAGGTTTGCAATTTATAATTTTAGAATATAAGACAAATTACATAGTTGACCTGTATTCACTGAGTAACTGACTAAATAAGTAGGTCAAGAAGGAATTAGGAAAACTGGATAATCTACTCCTAAATAATAGACTTAGTTATCAAGGGATTGTGACAAATATGTGCGAAGTTTTCCTATCTCCAAATCATTACTGTGTTTACAAAGCATCATCTCAAATCTTTTAAAAGTATGTTAAAATGAGATTTAGTAGTATATCCTAAAATTTGCATTTACTTTTTAATAAAAAGAAGACTAACATTGGAGATGTTAAAATATACATTTACCCCAAAGGCATTTGTTAACTTCTATATGGATGAAAAAGTAAAATTGTCATATTTAGAATGCACAATAAATATTCATCATCTGATCAAATGTTGATAGTATATGAACCTTAACCTTCCCAGAAGGAAAGTGCTTAGTGGTACAGACTAATGAGTTTCACATAGATGTCTTCCAGCATCTCATAAGGGGCTTATATTTAAAAAGTAGTCTTTAATACATAATAATTATTTAATAAAAGACATAATTTTTTCTATGAGGTGTCACTGCATTCATGAAACTTAGAAAAAATGCTTAGAATGGATTTCTGCATCAGATGACTCAGAATAATGAAATTTGATAATCTGCTGAATAACATCTGTACGTGCATGAAGCCTATGAGAGAATCAAATACATGGAAACCAATTAATGAAAATAGAACCAAGGCTACACATGTACAGCTCTTAGGGATAAATATTTCTTTCCTTTGTTGCTTTTTTCTTTATTTTAGGCAGACAAACATTTCTGTCGTCTTTTCAGTTCAGCCAGTAAACATAACTCGAGTTAAATGATGGTATGAAATTAGGGGCTTTATTTGACTGTATTTTGTACTTTGATCTTACACTAACCTTGCATATAAGATACACAGAAATGAGGCCTAGAAAAGGTTAAGCAACTTGTCCAATTACCACAATTAATAACAAAGGCAAAATATGAACACATACTTTAAAAAATGATTATGCTATCCAAAAAGCACTTTTATATCTTCAGTCTTTGGTTAACAGTAAGTTTGATGTTTTTATACACTGTCTTCTCTAGCTTGTTCATTGAAAGCTAGAAGGTGAGCAATTCTATAAACAGTAAATGCTCAGTCTAATATGGCAGAATCCAGGAGTAACAATGAACACATTCAGTAAATGGTATGGCATAGACACCAAGGAATCAGAATAGACTCCTCACCTTTTAGAATAGACTTACTTCGGGTAGAATCTCTTATGTTTTATTACTAATTGGCCCTAAAATTTCTATTAAATTTGCATGGTTCTTGCTCAAGGAATTTGTTTCCTTATGAAAATTTATTTCCACATGTAGGTCAAAAATGTAATGAAAAATATCATGGCTGGATTGCAACAAACCAACAGTGAAAAGATTCTCCTGAGCTGGGTCCGACAATCAACTCGTAATTATCCACAGGTTAATGTAATCAACTTCACCACCAGCTGGTCTGATGGCCTGGCTTTGAATGCTCTCATCCATAGTCATAGGTAAGAAGATTACTGAGACATTAAATAACTTTTAAAAGTGGTGATTTAGACTCTGATGACATGTTTTTCCCCAGTATGGTTCCAGATCATGTCCTACTTTACAACATGTTACATACGTTGACCACATTGATATAACATTCCATTGGATTGAACTAATTAAGAATATTTTCCTGTGTTTTATGTGATACGTATAATTAGTTGTTGAAATATTAACATTAGTGGAGCATGAAATTGGTTATGGTAGAGGGTTTGACATTGGGACTCCCAGAAAATGCAGGTTGTATTCTAACTTTGCTGAGAACGGGGTTAGTCTTTTTATACAGATAATGTGTTTGTGTAAGCCTAAACTATACAGCTAAAAATGGTTCTAGATCTCATGTGAGTAGTTGTAGTTAAATTAATTACCATCATCAGATAAATAGTGTGGAGAAAGAAACATCTGTCTTATCAGATACACACACGGATATCAAACACCATAAAGTCCTGTATACTTTGTTCTAGTTCAGGGTCATAAGACGCTCAGAACATTTTAGCAACCAAGACAAAGAGCAGAACACAATTAATTCTACGACGTAGTGTTCAGAATACCAAAAGAAACAATTGCTCTGGAACAGCAAATCAATTGCTATAAAGCAAGAGAGCTTTTGTGGATCTTAATAAAAAGAACTCACTGTAATACAGTGAACCAAAGTCCTTAACTATATTCCATACAACATTACATTTCTTAAGATGAAAAACAAGTGTTTTTTTTTGCTTGTTTAAAACTCAGTAAATAATAGTTCAAGAAAAAGCAAAGCAGTTTAGGAAATACATATGTATATGTATACATATACTTATAGATATGACATATATACCATATATACTACACCATTTAGACTCTATGTATATATGTGTGTATATATGTATATATATACACGTGTGTGTGCGCGCGTGTGTGTGTGTATATATACGCGTGTGTGTGTATTAGAGAGAGAGGGACTATAGTTACTCTATTTTGGTCTTCCTGTTACCCATTTCATTTACCAACCCAGGGCTAAATGCATTGACTAATTGACTGTGTTTAAAATGACACTGGACTGCATCTTGCCTAATTTTCAGTGCAAGTTATGTTTTTTCACTTTGATTTTTTTTGACGACTCTACAATTTTCCTATGCCAATCCTGCTTCTAGAAAAGCTCAGAATATGAATTTTCTCTCTGGTAAAGCTCAGTCCAAGAGCAAACACACTTCAAATAAGCATCTTTGTCAGGTGTCTTGCTCCAGCTGGATTTAATTAACCCCACCCAGATTGGGTTTCCAGGTGAATTACTCAGCAACCTGATTTGAGAAAAGAGGCAGACATGCATTCAAATGTCATGTTAAGCAATGTTACCACATTGTTTACCGTATGACAGAAGAAAAATTTTCCACAGCTTCAATACAGTTAGATGAGAAGGGATAGAGACATTCGGTCTGTGTTTTAAGTCAATGCTCATTTATGCAGCCACTTGCTTCACACTAAGGGCCTGAAAATATTGATTTTGCTGTTCATGTACACATTTGCAGATGAGCAAAAATATCAAGGATCAGGCTATATGGTCCTTGTTGGCTCTCTAACATTTTCCCTTCAAGTGGAAGACTTCAATCCTGCAAGCATGTTCACACTCTATATTTGTTAATATTCTATTTCATGATTTCTGAATACATTTGTAGGTAATACAGTAAACATACCCAGATTGCCTGCTTTATCTGTCCCTGACCCACTCTTTCTCTGTCAAAATATCCTTATTTATATATTCTCTCCTGTCATATTGGATGAATCATCAGTAACTCTTTATGCATTACATGGTTACTTTTCAAGAGGTTCTTCACGGTTGTTTAATGCTCTTTCATGAATCATCTCCCCCTTCTTTTTGTATTTGACAGATGTTCATATGCTTTAAAGAAAAAAAAAAAAATGCTTGAACTTTTCATTCCAAAGAGATTGTCATTGGCACACTTAGGAATGTCATGAGGTGCCCTGATTTCAATAATTGAGTGGCTCAACTATATAGAGCAAAGACGTGGAGTTAATATAGAGCATAAGGATTGACTCAGGGTCATGGAAGTTAAAAGTTGTGTGATAAAACGCAAAGTCCACTACATTACCCTTCAAGGGAAGCCGGATTTCTACTTTTTGTGTTAAAACCCAATGATAATTGATTAGAAATATGTACAAGATGCAGATAAAATTACAATAACTCTAAAGTTTCAATTATCTTCCTAAATCCTTATTTTAGTGTATTACCACAGCAAATTAAAAGAATGGACACTAGAGTCAGGAGCGAAGGGAAAACAGTGTATCTTCATGACCCCAACCCTACTTTATCACATTTCAATTCTTAGATGCAGTCAGCGTCAGCTACTTGTACTTTGGTTCCTGATGGTTATAATAATATGTATGATAATGTTTCTACTTCTTGACAAACTAATTTCTAACAGTATAGGTATTTACTCCATAGTACGAAGCCCAGCCATATTACCTTTCATCCCCAGGTATTTCCTAATTTGATTACTTATAATCATTTTATTCTTGTAATTTTTGCTTTTATTACATTAAATGGTATGAGTATACCTCTTTTTAAATTTTTACCAAGCATAGAAAGCACCTTTTGACCAATATGAAAAATGAGAAAATCATCACGCATACTTACTCTCGCCTCTTCTCCACCTCCCATTTTGAATTATACTATGTTTGCATCAGTAGTATTTTTAACATTTATATCTGTTCTGTAAAGATAGGTGTTTTTGGCTTGAGTCTGCCAATTGAAAATACATCACTGTTGTTATATAAATGTAATTAACATTACAGCAAAGTAATAGAAACGAATGTTTTTAAACAATTATAATTTTGTAGACACCGTTCTAGGTAAAATATTCCATCAAGTTCCGTGACATAGATGCTATCATTTTACCCATCTCACAAATAGATAAACTGAGTCAGAGAGAGGTCATGTAATTTACCTAAAACTATTTGGCTAGTATGTGGTAGAACTAGGATTTAAATTTTACTATCCTAATCATGGTGTTGATTTTATTAAAAATCTGGTAATCCTTGGTTGCAAGTTCATAAATTATGGTCCAGGGTTAACATTAAATGCTGTGTGAGTTTCCTCCATAGTTGGTTAGTTTTACAATTTTTATGCATTTGAAAATCGTAGATATTTATAATGTTAATTTTAATGGTATAAAACAATTCATTTTTAATGCTAGATGTGACCTCAAAGGCCGTTTTGTGCAATGCTGCTTTTTTAAATGAAAATGCCAAAGCTCAAATAAATTACATGACTTAGATGAGATATCCACACACTCAAGTGGTTAGTTAGTGGCCAAGGAAAAGGGTAAGACAAGGGAAAACAGCAAGAATACATAAGCAATGCTCTTTTTGCTCATCATACTCATTTCAACCTTGTATATTATGCTGTAGATGAGAAAACTAGTTTCTCATATGTTCCCACCTGTGTTCTTTTTCTACTCCCATTGCCTACAGAAAAAATGAAGATAAGGCAGAGGGTGCATAGTGAACTTAAAAGTCCCCTAAATAGTCTACAATTTTTAAATTTTTAATATTTTTTTCATAAGGCATTTTACAATTTACAAATATGCTAGTTTCCATAAGCTTGTTAGCTGTTTGGGGTATTTTGGAATATATGGAGGGATTCAATTTCCTAAAATGTGCAAAATTTTGGTGTATTAACCAGAGTAGAAGCAATTAAAGAAGAAATAAATCTGTACATTTATTTACATTTTTATTTTATTTTATTTTTTGAGACAGAGTCTCACTCTGTTGCACAGGCTAGAGTGCAGTGGGCCAATCTTGGCTCACTGCAACTGCCGCTTCCCAGGTTCAAGCGATTCTACTGCCTCAGCCTCCTGAGTAGCTGGGACTACAGGCACTAGCCACTATGCCTGGCTAATTTTTGTATTTTTAGTAGAGTCGGAGTTTTACCACGTTGTCTAGGCTGGTCTCGAAATCCTGGCCTCAGGTGACCCGCCCGCCTCGGCCTCCCAAAGGAGGGATTACAGGCATGAGCCACCAAGCCTGGCCAAATTTGAATTACAGTTTTAGAAAATGACCGCTAACCTACCTTTGTAACTTGTTTTTTTGGCAAAGCAAGAGCTCTTAAACAGGAGTCCGTTAACAGATTCAAATATCCTAAAATCGTATATAGATTCTGTTAACAGATATGGAGACTTATTTGTAGGAGTAGAAGTTTCATAGCTCTCAACAGATTCTCAAAGGTGTCTGTGATTCAGAAAAGGTGAAGAACCACTTTACTAATGATTTCCAGTGCTGTTTGGGATAAATTGTAATTCGTTAATAGCCAAGACCTTAGGCAAACTCAACCAGTTTCGGTCTCTCAAACTTATCTCCCACCACTTCATACTTAGAATCTTCCAATGGAGCCAGGCCTGTGAGGTCTTGATTATCTGAGCATGTCTTGCTTTTTTCCTTCCCTAAGAACTTCAATTCTCTAATACTCACACAATTTAGAATTCTATTATCAATATGTTTTTAATGCAAGCCCAAATGTCTATTTAATCCGCCTTTCAGCCTCAGAAAACTTTTTTGACCTCTTCAGATTTTACAAAACATTTTCTTATTGTGTGTGTGTTTTCACATTTAGAGTTTAATTAATTAATATGGCTTCTTCATTTTCCTTGCTCATTAAATTTAAAATCCTTATGAGACAAGAACTGCCTCTTACACTCCTTTGCGTTTTCTCTATTATCGAGTAACGTGGTATGTATGTTGTATGTGCTCATCCATTCTCTCGTGTAGTTGATAAATATTTGTTGAGCCTTTATTATGTGTCAGGCTGGGTTTCCAGCAGTGAACCAAACAGGCAATAAAAGATTGTACATTCTAGTGGAAGAGAAAGATACAGAGACAAGTTTAATTAAATTATATAATATGTTAAATAGTGTTAATGAGAACAGTATAAAGAAGATAAGGAGAAAGAAAATAAGTGTATGTGAGTTTGATGTGAGGCATGCAATTTTCTTTTTCATTTATATATTTAGGAGACTGAGTTTTGCTGTCACCCAGGCTGGAGTGCAGTGGCACAATCATGGCTCACTACAGCCACCCAGGCTCAAGTGATTCTCCAACCTCAGTCTCCTGAGTAGCTGGGACCATAGGGGCATGCCAGCACACTTGACTACTTGTTTTTTTTTTTTTTTTTTTTTTTTTTTTTTTTTTTTTTTTTTTTTTTTTAAGTCATAGAGACCAGGTCTCACTATGTAGTTCAGGCTGGTCTCTAACTCCTGGCCTCAAGCAAATACTTCAGCCTCAGCCTCCCAAAGTGCTTGATTTACAGGTGTGAGCCAAGGCACCTGGCTAGGATGCAATTTTAGATAGGGCTTGGGCAGGGAAGAACTTTCCAGTGATGTGATTTTTGAGTAAAGACCCAATGGAAGTAAAGTAATGAGCCACGTTGATGTCTTCGAAAAGTGAATACAAATCCAAATGCAGAAAACTATGGATCCTGTTTATGGAATATGAGGAAAGAGACAAGAAATAAAATCAGGGAGTTAATAGGGACCTGGACCCTGTTCGACTTAGTAGATCACATGAAATATGTAATTTTCACTTCCCCTAAAGTAGAGATTTGAGAAGACGGATATGATGAAACATGTTAACAGATCACTCTGGCAAGTCTGCTGTGCGCTGATTAACACAGGCAAGAGTGAGAGAAGAGGGAAGAGTAATGAGGCTATGGTGATAATTCATGCAAGATAAAATGGATTTTGGACTAGAGGGATGGCAGTGAGGATAGTCAGAAGCAGTCAAATTCTGAATACATTTTGAATTAAATGTTGTGTGAGAGTAAAATAGTCATTAAGGATGACTCCAAGGGTTTTCATCTGAGTAACTGCAATTTTAAGCATGTTGTTCATTATTGAGGAAGGGAGAACAGCAAGAAAAATAGATAGGTTTGGGGGAGTGTGATAAGGATAAATATCAGAAGCTCCGTCCAGGATACTTGAAGCTTGTGATGACTAAATGGAGATAATGAGTATGCAGAATAATCTATAATTTTGAGTTTAGGGAAGAGGTCTGGGTTAGAGATATAAAACTGGGCATTACCAGTAAATGAATGGTATTGAAATCCATGAGACTGGATGAGATAGATAAATTTTTGTTGCTCGGATAAGCTAGTGTAGATTATTTGTCGTCTTCAGGATTTTCTTTTCCCCCCACATCTTTACTGATGTATAATTAACAATACAAACGTATGTGTTTAAGTATACAACCTCAGCAATTTTTTTGAGACAGGGTCTCACTCTGTTGCCCAGGCTAGAGTGCAGTGGCACGATTATGGTTCACTGCACCCTCAATCTTCCTGGGCTCAGGTGATCCTCCCACCTCAACCTCCTCCTGAGTAGCTGGAACTTGTAGGCATGTGACACCACACCCAGCTAGTTTATCTTTTCTTTTTTTTTTTTCTTTTTTTTTTTTTTTCTTTTGTGGAGACAAGGTTTCACCAAATTATCTAGACTGGTCTCGAACTTCTGGGCTCAAAGGATCTGCCTGCCTCCATCTCCCAAAGTGTTGAGATTACAGGCATGAGCCACCACACCCAACAAGATTTTCAATTAAAATTACAACTTGTTTAAATAGAAACGTTTAGAAGGGTAAATGAATTACACTCAAGCCTTAAGGACTATGGGGCATGGGTTGTCAATGAAAATTAAGCATGGAAGTAAATCTCATGGAACATTGTAGATTGATTTATATTTGTCTTTGTGTATGTGTGTATATGTATGTGTTTTAGGCCAGACCTGTTTGATTGGAATAGTGTGGTTTGCCAGCAGTCAGCCACACAGCGACTGGAACATGCATTCAACATCGCCAGATATCAATTAGGCATAGAGAAACTACTCGATCCTGAAGGTTGGTAAATTTCTGGACTACCACTGTTTTTGGTATAGTAGAGTTTAATGTTTTCATCCGAGACTTGTCATTTCTACACAAAATACAAAACTGCGTATCTTAAGTTTTCCAGTACTCTAGATATATTTAAAATGTTCTGCTTTCTTGCACTATATTATGAATTGTCTTATTTAATTCTAGTTCTCAAAATACCAGTATCTAAAATTGCAGTGAAGACTTTGAGGAAAAAAGTCTTTAAAATGTATATGCCCTGTGGATGCAGCACACTGCATTTGGAGTGTATCGACTCCAAATAATTATAAAAAGTTAATGTTTTGCTTATGCTACCAAGAGATTTGATAGAGTAATCAGCTATAATTAATTAGCTCCTCTTGCCAATTTCATTCATATACTCTATAAAAGGCAACATAGTTTACTATTTAAATCAGGAAATCTATTCCTGCCACTACTTCTGTTGTAATTTTTCACTCTGGGGAGATCCTCTGTTGGATGGTTATTCATTTTCTGCTTCTTTAGTTGATAGGCAGAAATGTATTTATGTTTTTACTATATTACACTTAAATAACGTTGACTCTTATCTCTGGTGCTACATAGTCATACCTTCCAGAGATAGTAATGACAGGGATAATAACATTGTGACCTCTACTCTTTTGCTTGCCCATGAAGTACACTTTTGTCATGCCAATTTTGGAATTGTAGCCTCTGTTCTCAATTCTTAAGGCTTTACAACACTGTAAATCAGAAGCTGGAAAAAGTGAAGTCAGTGGGATTGAAGATAATATTTGGGTAGAAGCTGTTCTATAATAGAAGCTGATAATTAAATGATTTTTTGAATATAGAATCAATTTCATCAACTATAAAACAGGAGATCTTTCAATATTGATGGTAGGTCCCATCAAGAAAAGCTCAAAAATGACCCAGAAGATAGCCGTTTGCCAGTGAATTTATTATCAACCAGAATCTTAGTCCTCAGTTTTGCAGACACAGAAGCCTGATTGCCTCAGATCATCTAGCAGATCCATATTGGGGTGGGAGGAGTTAACTTTAAATAAGCTTAAAAGTGATAGATAAATAAAAATGGAAATTCAGTAATTTTAAATGAGATATAACAAGCAGCAGAATACTCACGATTGACAAATATATTGCTTTTGATAAGCAAATGTACTTGGGAAAGAAAATTATAACAACACAAATGTTAGTTTGTGAAGTTGGAATCGGATTAAGTTGATTCGAAATATTTCTTCTCCTTTGGATAATGCATGGCTGAGCACTGAATGTTGTAACCCCTTTTTATTGCTTCTGTACATGATAGTATACCTCCTGTCCCTGCTTTTAGCTGTAAGGGAGAAACTGTATTAATCCTATGTCTTTAGTTTGCAGTATAGGGGAGGGTTACTTTACTATTGACTCCTAGTGCACATTTGTATGTTTTCTCTTAGTTCAGTGAGGTAGAAAGGGCAGGTGTAATGAAAATATGTACTTCAACCCCTGAGGATAAAGAGCTATAGTGTATGATTTTGAAAGATAAGTCTGTTAATATGTTTTTGTTTTTTATTGAATCACATATGGCGGTCAGTTCCCATCATCGGGGTATATATTCTAGTTATTCTTGTGTGTGTCCTACCCTTTCATAAAACAGTAGGAGAAGGTTTAAAATAGATATATTTCTTATTAAGTGACAAAATGGCTTTTGACTTCTAGTACTCTTTTGAACTTACGGAATAGGAGTGCCTAAATGGGCGTCCACATGATAATCAGAAAATAGGTTAATATATACACCTATGTATATACACTACACGCAAAAAATTTAAGTAAATAAAAACAATTTTTAAAAGTACATTGACGAGCCTGTAATCAGAAAAAGTCAGGTACATGAATAGTGTATTTTATAGCTAAAAGAGTCTGGTATACCTAACTCCATATGCTCTCCTAACTGGGAAGTATATGTAGAAATGTATACTGTATAGCCTATAAGGTCACCATTTTACTGTTCCAAACTTCAATAATTTAAAATCAACAAAATGTAATATGAAATATGGACTGATTAATGAAGATCCAGCCACTGCTTATGGTCTCATTTTGCCAGTACAATCTCAGATCTGTAAAGCCTTTCTATTTATGGACTCTTCCAATTCAAAGAGCATCCTATCGCTTAAACAGATTTCTTGTTTACTTGCGTAGAGGTGTTTATAGTATTCTCTGATGGTAGTTTGTATTTCTGTGGGATCAGTGGTGATATCCCCTTTATCATTTTTTATTGTGTCTATTTGATTCTTCTCTCCTTTCTTCATTATTTGTCTAGCGGTCTATTTTGTTAATCTCTTCAAAAAAAAAAAAAAAAAAAAAAAAAAAACTCCTGAATTCATTGATTTTTTTCATGTCTCTGTCTCCTTCAGTTCTGCTCTGATCTTAGTTATTTCTTGTCTTCTGCTAGCTTATGATTTGTTTGCTCTGGCTTCTCTAGTTCTTTCAATTGCGATGTGAGGGTGTTGATTTTAGATCTTTCCTGCTTTCTCCTGTGGGCATTTAGTGCTATAAATTTCCCTCTAAACACTGCTTTAGCTGTGTCCCAGAGATTCTGGTACATTGTATCTTTGTTCCCATTGGTTTCAAAGAACTTCTTTATTTCTGCCTGAATTTTGTTATTTACCCAGTAGTTATTCAGAAGCAGGTTGTTCAGTTTCCATGTAGTTGTGTGATTTTGAGTGAGTTTCTTAATTCTGAGTTCTAATTTGATTGCACTGTGGTCTGAGAGGCTGTTACGATTTTCTTTCTTTTGCATTTGCTGAGGAGTGTTTTACTTCCAATTATGTGATGAATTTTAGAACAAGTGTGAGGTAGTGCTGAGAAGAATGTATGTCCTGTTGATTTGGGGTGGAGACTTCTGTAGATGTCTCTTTGGTCCACTTGGTCCAGAGCTAAATTCAAGTCCTGAACATCCTTGTTAATTTTCTGTCTCATTGATCTGTCTAATGTTGACAGTGGGGTGTTAAAGTCTCCCACTATTACTGTGTGGGAATCTAAGTTTCTCTGTAGGTCTCTGGTAACTTGCTTTATGAATCTGGGTGTTCCTGTATTAGGTGCATATATATTTAGGATAGTTAGGTCTTCCTATTGCATTGATCCCTTTACCATTATGTAATGGCTTTCTTTGTCATTTTTTATCTTTGTTGGTTTAAAGTCTATTTTATCAGAGACTAGGATTGCAGCCCCTGCTTTTTTTTGCTTCCCACTTGCTTGGTAAATCTTCCTCCATCCCTTTATTTTGAGCCTATGTGTGTCTTTGCATGTGAGATTGCACTCCTGAATACAGCACATCAATGAGTCTTGACTCTTTATCCAGTTTGCCAGTCTGTGTCTTTGAACTGGAGCATTTAGCCCATTTACATTTAAGGTTAATATTGTTATATGTAAATTTGATCCTGTCATTGTGATGCTAGCTGGTTATTTTGCTTATTAGTTCATGCAGTTTCTTCATGGTGTTGATGGTCTTTACAATTTGGTATGCTTTTGCACTGGCTAGTACTGGTTTTTCCTTTCCATATTTAGTGATTCCTGAAGGAGCTCTTGTAGGGCAGGCCTGGTGGTGACAAAATCTCTTAGCATTTGCTTGTCTGTAAAGGATTCTATTTCTCCTTCACTTATGAAGCTTAGTTTGACTGGATATGAAATTCTGAGTTAAAAATTATTTTAAGAATGTTGAGTATTGGTTCCCACTCTCTTCTGGCTTATAGGGTTTCTGCAGAGAGATCTGTTGTTAGTCTGAGGGGCTTGCCTTTGTGGGTAAGCTGACCTTTCTGTCTGGCTGTCCTTAACATTTTTTCCTTCATTTCAACCTTGGTGAATCTGGCAATTACGTGTGTTGGGGTTGCTCTTTTTGAGGAGTATCTTTGTGGTAGTGTCTGTATTTCCTAAATTTGAATGGTGGGCTGTCTTGCTGGGTTGGGAAAGTTCTGGATAATATCCTGAAGAATGCTTTCCAACTTGGTTCCATTCTTGCCATCACTTTCCAGTATACCAATCAAACCTAGGTTTGGTCTTTTCACATAGTCCCATATTTTGTGGAGGCTTTGTTCATTGCTTTTCATTATTTTTTCTCTAATCGTCTCTTCACACTTTATTTAATTAAGTTGATCTTCAATCTCTGATATTCTTTCTTCTGCTTGATTGAGCTATTGATACTTGTATATGCTTCATGATGTTCTTGTGCTGTGTTTTTCAGTTCCATAAGGTCATTTATGTTCTTCTCTAAACTGGTTAGCAATTTGTCTAACCTTTTTTCAAGGTTCTTAGCTTCCTCGCATTGGGTTAGAACATTCTCCTTTAGCTTGGAGTTTATTACCCACCCTTCTGAAGCCTACTTCTGTCAATTTGTCAAACTCATTCTCCGTCCAGTTTTGTTCTCTTCCTGGTGAGGAGTTGTGATCCTTTGGAGGAGAAGAGGTGTTCTGTTCTTTGGAATTTTCAGCCTTTTTGTGCTGGTTTTTCTTCATCTTTGTGGATTTATCTACCTTTGGTTTTTGATGTTGGTGAACTTCAGATGGGGTTTTTGTGTGAATGTCCTTTTTGTTGATGTTGATGCTGTTCCTTTCTGTTTGTTAGTTTTCCTTCTAACAGGTCCCTCTGCTGCAGGTCTGCTGGGGCTTGCTGGAGGTCCACTCCAGACCCTGTTTGCCTGGGTATCCCCAGCAGAGACTGCAGAACAGCAAAGATTGCTGCCTGTTTCTTCCTCTGGAAGCTTCATCCCAGAGGGGCACCTGCCAGATGCCAGCTGGAGCTCTCCTGTATGAAGTGTCTGTCGACCCCTGCTGGGAGGCATGTCCCAATCAGTAGGCACGGGGGTCAACCCACTTGAGAAAGGCAGTCTGTCCCTTAGCAGAGTTTGAGTGCTGTGTTAGGAGATCTGCTGCTCTCTTCAGAGCCAGCAGACAAGGACGTTTAAGTCTGCAAAAGCTGTGCCCACAGCTGCCCCTTCCCCTTCCCCCAGGTTCTCTGTCACAAGGAGATGGGAGTTTTATCTATAAGCCCCTGACTAGGGCTGCTGCCTTTCTTTCAGAGATGCCCTGCCCAGATAGGAAGAATCTAGAGAGGCAGTCTGGCTACAGTGGCTTTGCTGAGCTGCAGTGGGCTCTGCTCAGTTTGAACTTTCCAGCGACTTTGTTTACACTGTGAGGGGACATCGGCCTACTCAGGCCTCAGTAATGGTGGACGCCCCTCCCTCCACCAAGCTGGAGCCTCAGGTCAGCTTCAGACTGCTGTGCTGGCAGCGAGAATTACAAGCCAGTGGATCTTAGCTTGCTGGGCTCCGTGGGGGCTGGATCTGCTGAGATAGACCACTTGGCTCCCTGGTTTCAGCCCCCTTTCCAGGGGAGTGAATGTTTCTGTCTCGCTGGTGTTCCAGGCACCACTGGGGTGTTAGACTCCCACATAATAATAGTGGGAGACTTTAACACCCCACTGTCAATATTAGATCAACAAGACAGAAAATTAACAAGGATATTCAGGACTTGAGCTCAGCTCTGGACCAAGCAGACCTAATTGACATCTACAGAAGTCTCCACCCTGAATCAACAGAATGTACATTCTTCTCAGCACCACATCACACTTATTCTAAAATTGATCACATAATTGGAAGTAAAACACCTCCTCAGCAAATGGAAAAAAATGAAAATCATAACAGTCTCTCAGGACACAGTGCAATCTAATTAGAAGGCAGGATTAAGAAACTCAAAAGCACACAGCTACATGGAAACTGAACAAACCTGCTCCTGAATGACTACTGGGTGAATAATGAAATTAAGGCAGAAATAAATAAGTTGTTTGAAACCAATGAGAACAAACACACAACGTACCAAAATCTCTGGGACACAGCTAAAGCAGTGTTCAGAGGGAAATTTATAGCACTAAATGCCCACAGGAGAAAGCAGGAAAGACCTACACCCATCAACCTGTCATCTGTGTTATTTCCCCTAATGCTATCACTCCCCTAGCTCCCCACCCAACAAAAGGTTCCAGTCTGTGATGTTCCACTGAATCCATGTGTTCTCGTTGTTCAACTCCCATTTATGAGTGAGAACATGCAGTGTTTGGTTTTCTGTTCCTGTGTTAGTTTGTTGATGTGTGTAGCAAACCACCATGGCATGTGTATACCTATGTAACAAACTTGCACATTCTGCACATGTATCCCAAAACTTAAAGTATAATGTAATAAAAAGTTTCTTAAAGTTTACTTATGGCTGCAAATGAGATGAGGATTCAGCGTAAGTCTTACATTTTTAAAATATGCCAATTCTTGCCATTGTGTTAGGGAAACCCCCAAATACACATTTATACATTTTTGCCCAGCATTTTTCAAGAGATAATCTCAGTGATGATTCAAAGAAAAAAATAAGTATTAAGTAAATCATAAGAATTTTTATTTACTGATTTCTTAGTCACAAAAGACAGAACACTATCTCTTGAAGTCTCAGATTTAGAACACTCTCTTCAGTAGATTTTCCAGGCAAAATTCATGATTCATGCCTGTATAGTAATTGCTTTTGTGATGTTCATATTTTTATTTAACCAGATATTGGTTCTTTAGCTTATGCATGATGTCGGCTAATCTCCAAAGAAATTTCATTTTAAATCTGTTATGCTCCTTAGGAGAATAATGAAACATTTGGGGAGAATTTTATTATTGGGGGATTGAAGCTATATTTGGTTTAAAAAATACCTGCCAAATAATGCTTTGAGAATTATAAACATATGCTTTGTTGATGGAATTGCTTTATAAATTAAGAAGTCATTGAAATATTGTAGAATTTCATATATAGAATTGGATATGCTTTGTTTGGCCTTAACTGGTGTTTTGAGGCCTGAGGTTTGGTTTTAAGTGGAAATTGCCTTTTAAAATGAGTAGCAGTAGGCGTTAGCATAAGCGATTTCAGGAGCTGTTTCTAGTGTGTTTAAATGTTAGCATATGCAAAAATAAGTACATCTAGGGTAAACTTAATAAATTATGTATGTTTATGCTCCCAGATAATAGGTATATCTCCTTAAAAATATTCTTTTGTGAATCAGACAATTCACTTGCCATTATGATTTCTCTATAAGATAGTACACTCTACATGCGTTGGTCGTGGGTTTTCATATACATTGTTTGTTTCTCTGGGTTTCAAACGTATTGGTTTCTTTGCCAGTCCAAAAAAAAAAAACAAAAACAAAAACAAAAAACAAAAACAAAAAAACCTCCCTGTATTGAGAGTGCTTTTGTAAGCTTTCCCTTGTGAATAACAAAGTGAGGTTGTTCTCTTTAAAGAAATTTAAAAAAAAATCAGGGATAAAACATTGCGTCTGTTCTAGATGTCTTTTGAATATTAGTGTAGAAAGTCATTTCCATTTAGGATATGAAATATAATATGGAAATGCTCTTATTTACCAGGGTAACTTTAGAACAAAAATGAGTAATGACAGTCACATTTGACCAAAAAAGAAAGAAGACTAGGACTCGAGAGAAATTTTTGTATCCTCAAAATGGCATTTACAAACCAGTTAGGGTTTGGTTTTAATCCACTTTATTTTGACTTCCTGAGAATGGTGACATGGATTCTATTTTCTACTCGACTAATTCCTGCATCACTCTTCAGTTGTTTTTATAGCTGCGTTTTCCAAGAATTAGCTCTGCCTATTGGAAAGTTTTACTCCTGGAGTGAATGGTTTCAGACTTGACTTTGTATGCATGCACGATTTTAACCTATAAAAATAATCATGGAGAGATATATAGAATTTGCTATAAAAGAGAAGAATATCTTTAAGGCCTCTTATGTTGGGTTTGGTATCAATTGACTGAACAAGGGCTGTTTTAACTTTTTTCCACCTCTGCTGTAATCATCATATTTTGATACCATAATGGCAAGAAATGTTAATAAGTAGTTTACACTGGTTAAAATTGAGAGGGTTAATTCTCAGGAGGATTAGACTTCATTTAAATAAATATTTTTGTGAACATAAACACTCGTTTTGTAACATTGAGATTTTTTTTTTTCTAGAACTAAGAGTACCTTGTTTTCAGAAAATCTAATGCAATTGCAATATATTGGTGTTCCTTCTCTATATACGGTATTTCAACTAGAAATTATTACTGTAAATATTTCAGGCACTCTAGAGTAAAACTCGGCAGTTGAAAATATATTTCCGATGTATTTAAGAAAATATTTCACCGGCACTTATATGAATGAAAAATGGCCATTGCCTTTTTGATGACAAAGTAATGTATACCAAATAGGTATGATACAGATGACTATATTAACATTCAGATATTATTGTAGCAACTTCCTCTTCCCTGATGGAGAACCTTGAAATTGCTCTTCATGACAAAAATTAAGACATAAATGTTAACACGTATTTCCCGGTGGCCTAAAAGAAGAGACATGAGGGTGTTCCCATGTGTTCGCTTGATGTTCTGTCTTCTACATTTTTCTCAGTTCAGATACCATAAAAAACTGAGTATTTTCTGGGCAGTTGGAACCAATCACTAATAAATGAAAGCAATTTTTGTTCTCCTTATCCATTTCAGTTGTTTAGATGATAAATAATGGCATGTAACTGTCCCAAATTCACCTACTTAGATAACAGAGACCTGAAAAATATTAAATATGGTATTTGTGTGTGCACGCACCTGGCTTGAATTTACACTTTGTAACAAACTTTGGTATTTTCTACCAATCTTTCACATTCTTCTATGATTTGTCACCATTTTAACTTTATGAAAAATAGCCGATTTATGATATCTAGCTCACCTAGGAACTCATTTGTTAAAGTATGCTTAAGTAAGAGCTTCTTACTCATTTGGGGAATTTAAATAATGAACTATAATCATGTGATTGAAGATTTGCATTATGGGTTAGGTTCTATGCCAAATTTGTTCAGAAACACTTAAATATGATTCTTACCTAGATAACTGAGAATCTCTTTAGTTGCCTTACCAGGATTATTTTCCCAACTTTTTTTTTTTTTTTAAATTACAGGGGAAATATAACATTTTTGGCCTATACAGTGACATTAAATGATTTTTGAGTGATTGACAAGACATTAATAAATTATTTCAATAATGAGAAATGCAGCCATGAGGTTCTAATGCTAAATGATATATAATAGATATTTTGTGACTGGTTTTCCTAGGTATATCATCACAATGAGTTCATGAGACTAAAGAAAATATATTAAAACATTTATTGATATTAGTTAATTTTATTAAATTTCAGCTATGCAGGAATACATGAGATATTAGGTTTGATTCAGAAAAGTGTTCTATAGTTGATATGTGTTGCTTACCGCAGAATATTGCCTTGGCAAAAGCATTTTGACTATTCTAATAATGATGGTAAATGAGAATAAAATGGCATAAGTAGTTTAAAATTTTCTACGTGATTTTAAGTCGGTGATAATGTTTGAGCGCAATGTATATTTTGCTGATAGTTGGAAAACTTCACTGTCTTCAAAATGGAGTTAACTGTGTTTCATGAATAATTATAAGTGATATCACAGGGCTGAGTGCAATGGCTGACACCTATAATCCCAGCACATTGGGAGGCCAAGGCAGGAGAATTGCTTTAGGCCCGGAGTTCAAGGCTGTGGTTAGCTATGATTGTGCCATGACACTCCAGCCTAGGCAAAAGAGCGAGATCCTGCTCCCCACCCCACAAAAAAATAAATAAATAAGGCATCACAGAACCTGCAAATGAATATCCAAAAACCACAAAACTGGGTACTGGGAAAATAGATATTAGGTTGGTACATATGTTTTCCAAAGAAATAATTTCTATGTATAAAATGCATGTGACGTTTTATAGCTGGAATATAAAATAATGAAAATATACTATTTTAGAAGACTATTTGGGTAAAATAATGATAAACTAAAGTCTTGGTTGATGCCATTTAAATCTTAGGGAAATTTAATTCTCATACAATAGGATTTATTTCTTGCAGAGGGAAACCAGAAGCTTTACAGTTGTCTGGTGATTTTATTTTAAAGTAATAAGCTATCCTGTTAGATTTATTCTCTTTTTAGAACATTTTTATTATTGATACATAACATTTTACATATATGTACATGTGATACTTTGTTACATGCCCTGAATGTGTAATGGTCAAGTCAGTGTGTTTGGGGTATTCATTACTTTGAGTATTTGTCATTTTTATGTGCTGTGAACATTTCAAGTTCTCTCAGCTACTTTGAAATGTACATCATATTGTTGCTAACTCTAGTCACTCCTTTCTACTGTTGAACATTAGAATATATACCTTTCAACTAACTATATGTTTGTACCCATTAAATAACCCATCTCTATATTCCCTTCCTACCCTTCCTAGCCTCTCGTATCTTATACTCTCGGTTTCCATGAGAACAACTGTTTTTTACACCTATATATGAGTAAGAACATCTGTTTATCTTTGCCTGGATTGTTTCACTTAATAACCTGCAGTTTCATTCATGTTGGTGCAGATGGATGAAGAGTATTCCACTGTGTATATGTAACACATTTTCTTTATCCATTTGTTCTCTAAGTGACACTTAATTTGCTTTTATAAGTAGTGCCTCAATAAACATGAAAGTACGGGTATGCCATGCATATATTTTTCCTGATAGTTAGAAAAGTATATGATTGCTTTCCCTTTACGTAAATACTTATTAGTGGGATTGCTGACACTTACCGTATTTCTATTTTTAGTTTTTTGAGAAATCTCCATACTGTTTTCAATAGTGGCTATACTAACTTATATTCTGAACTACAACAACGTATTAAGAGTTCCCTTTTCGTTGCACCTCATCAACATCTGTTATTTTCTTGTCTTTTTAATAGTCATTCTAACTAGGGCAAGATGATAGTTGATCATGGCTTGATTTGCATTTCCCTAATGATTAGTGATGTTGAGCATTTTTTCATATACCCATTGGTCATTTGTCTTCTGAGAAACATCTATTCATGTACTTTGTCTATTTTAATGTGATTTTTTTTTACTGTCAAATTGTTTGAGATCCTTGTATATCCTAGATATTAGTCTCTTGTCTGAATAGTTTACAAATCTTTTCTCCCATTCAGTAGGTTGTCTCTTCACTCTTTTGAGTGCTTCCTTTGTTGTACAGAAGCTCTTTCATTTATTACAGTCCCATTTACCTATTTTTGTTTTTGTTGCCTGTGCTTCCGAGGTCGTAACCATATGATCTTTGCCTAGACCAAGGTCCTGCCTTGTTTTCCCTATGTTTACCTCTTGTAGTTTCAGTTTTCGGTCTTATCTTTAAATCCTTAATCCATCTTGAGCTGATTTCTCTAATATGGTGAGAGACAGGGATCCAGCTGCATACTTGTGCATCTGACAATCCAATTCTAAGCACCATTTGAGGAGGACGTCCTTTCCCCCAATGTATGTTCTTGGTGCTTTAGTCAAAAATAAGTTGGGTGTAAATAAGTGGATTTAATTCTGAGTTCTTTAATCTATTCCGTTGTTCTATATGTCTGTTTTTATACCAACACCTTGCTGTTTTGTCAAGTAGTGTGATTCATAAAACTTTGTTCTTTTTGCTCAGGATTGGTTTGGCTATTCAGACTCTTCTGGTCCCATACACATTTTATGATCACTATTTTTCCATTTCTGTATTCTGATAGCAACTGCATTATTCAATGTAGAATGCTTTTAGTAGAATGATCATGTTAATAACATTAATTCTTCTGAACCATAAACGTGGAATGACTTTCCATTTATTGGTGTAATCTTCAATTTGTTTTGTCAGTGTTTTGTATTTTACATGGATCTTTCCCTCCTGGGTTAAATTTATTCCTAGGTATTATTTCCAGCCATTGTAAATAGGTTTGCCTTCTTGATTTCTTCCTCAGCCAGTTCATTATTGGTATATAGAAATGCTACTGAATTTTGTGTGTTGATTTTTGTATCCTGCAACTTTACTAAATTTATTTATCAGATCTGAGAGCTTTCTGGTGAAGGTTTAGCTTTTTCTAGCTGTAAATTATTAGCAAAGAGCAATAATTGGACAACAATTTCTCCTGTTGGGATGCCTGTATTTCTTTCTCTTACTCGATTGCTCTGGCTAGGACTTTCAGTAGTATGTTGAAAAAGAGTGCTGAAAGTGGGCATCCTCGTCTTGTTCCAGTTTTATAGGGAGACTTTTTCAGCTTTTCCGCATTCAGTTTGTTATTACTTGTAGGTTTGTCATATATGGTCTTTATTATGTTAATACATGTTTTTTTTGTATGCCTAATTTGTTGAGAGTTTTTATCATGAAAGGATGTTAAATTTTATGAAAGGTTCTTTTGTGTCTATTGAAAGGATGTTTTCTGTTTTTCATTCTCTTGATGTAATATATCATATTTATTGATTTATGTATGATGTATCATTGGGATAAATTCCACTTGATGATACATTTTTTATATTCTATTGGATTTTGCTAGCATTTTGTAGAGAATTTCTACATCAGTGTTCCTCAGGGATATTGACCTGTAGTTTTTGTTGCATAATTTTCTGGGTTTGGCATCAGGGTAATGCTGGCTTTATAGAATGAGATGGGGGGAATTCCTTCCTCTTCAATTTTTTTTTTTGGAACACTTACAGGAGAATTGGTAAAGTTTGGTAGAATTCAGCAGTAAAAACATCTGGTCCTGGACTTTGTTGGGAAACTTTTTAATATTACTGATTCAAGCTCATTACTAATTACAGGTCTGTTCAGATTTTCTATTTCTTCTTGATTCAACCATGGTTGGTTGTATGTGTCCAGGAATTCATAAATTTCCTCTAGATTTTTAGTTCATTAGTTTACAGTTCATTATAGTCTCTGAACTTTTCCTATGTATGGTATCAGTTGTAAAGTCTCCATCTTCATTTATGATTTTGAGTCTTTTTTTTTCTTGGTTAGTCTAGCAAGTGTTTTATTTTCATCTTTTCAAAAATCAAACTTTTCATTTCATTGATACTTTTTTTTTTACTCTCTATTTTCTGGAGTTTTGCTCTGATTTTTAGGATTTTCATCCTCCTAATTCTGGGTTTTGTTTTTTGTTTTTTTTTCTTTGACTAGCTCCTTGAAGTACATTGTTAGATTGTTTGAAATACTTCAACATTTTTTATGTGAGCATTTTTTCTGTATACATCCCTCTTAGCACTGCTTTTGCCATATCCCGTAGGTTTTGTATTTTGATACTCATTTCTTTCAATAATTTTTTGAAAACATTTCCTCAATTTTCTTCCTTGACCCAAAGGTGATTCAGGAAGACGTTGTTCAATTTCCATGCTTTTGTACAGGTTCCAAAGTTTCTCTTTTTCTTATTTCTTTGTGTTTTGAAAAGATACTTGAGATGATTTTGATGTTTTATAAATTCATTAAGACATATTCTGTCATAACATATGGTCTATCCTGAAGAATGTTCTGTGTGCTTATGAGAAAAAAGTGTGTGTGACTGTTGAATGAATTGTCCTATAAGTGTCTGTTAGGTCTATTTGGTCTAAGGAGCAATTTCAGTCCAAGGTTTCTTTGTTAGTTTTTTTTTTTTTTTTTTTTTTTGTCTAAATGATCTAATGCTGAGAGGGGTGTTGAAGTCCTCAGGTATTACTGTATTGGCATCTAGCTCTCCCTTTAGATCTAATACTTGCTTTATATATCTGGGAGCTCTGGTGTTGCATGTATGTATGTTAAGAATTGTTATATACTCTTGCTAAACTTATCCCTTTATCATTATATAATGACCTTATTGTTTCTTTTTACTGTTTTTGACTGAAAGTCTGTTTTATGTAAGCATAGCTACTGCTGCTCACCTTTGTCTTTGGTTTGCATAAAATAACCTTTTCCATCCCTTTACTTCAAATCTATATGGGTCTTTACAGGTGAAATAGGTTTATTTTAGGCAGCATATTTTTGGGTTATATATTTTTTAATCCATTCTGCCATTTTAAATCTTTGATATGGAATGTTTAATCAATTTACATTGAACATTATTACTGACACGTGAGGGCTTATTCCTTTCATTTTATTAATTGATTTATGGTTGTTTTGAATATTTTTTGTCCTTTTTTTCCTCTCATCATTATAGTGTGGTATTCTGTAGTGGTAACATTTGAGTAATTTTTCTTCATTTTTTTGTGTGTTTGCTCTACTAGTTGTTTTTATATTTTTATGTGTTTTCATAATGGTAGTTGCCATTCTTTCACTTCCAGGTATAGGACTCCCTTAAATGTTTCTTGTAAGGCCAGTATCGTGGTGATAAATTTCTGCAGCTTTCACTTGTCTAGGAACTATTTTATCTCTCCTTGATTTATGAAGGATAACTTGGCCGGGTAGAGTATCCTTGGCTGGCAGTTGGTTTCTTTCAGCGTGTTTAATATAACATCCCGTTCTTTTCTGCCCTATAAGGTTTCTTCTGAGAAATCCACTGTTAATCTGATGGAGGTTTCTTTATAAGTGGCTAGGTGCTTTCTCTTGCTGTTTTTAGAATTCTCTTTTTGTCTTTGACTTTTGAGAGTTTGGCTATAATGTGCCATGGAGAAGACATTTTTGAATTATATCCCTTTTTAGATCTTTCAGCATCCTGTATCTGGATGTCTAAATCTCTTGCTAGACTTGGGAAGATTTCATCTATTACTTTGTTAAATAGGCTTTCTAAACCTTTAGTTTTTCCTTTACCTTGTAGGACATAAAAACTGCAAGCATTTCATGACTTCATGGTGCCATATATGTCACATAGGCTTTGTTCATTTAAAAAAAAAAAATTGTTATTTTTTGTTTGAGTGGGTTATCTTAAAAGACCTGTTTTCATGTTCTGAAATTCTTCTGTTTTATCTAGTCTACTCTTCAAACTTTGGCTTTGATTCTGAATGTATATAGTAGTTTAGTTCCTGTATGATTTCTTTGGATGTAAACAGTATGGTGTCTGTAACTTCCTCAGTAGCTTAGGGGTGCAGTTGTTAGCAGAAGCTATGATGTTTTGCTGGTGACTGGGACACCAAGCGGGCCAGTCTTTAGGCCCCAGTGGTGGCATTGGTGGGTTGAGCATGCCTGTCCTCAGGCCTCAGAGCAGTGCACATTGGCATTGATGTTAGTGTGTCCAGGCAGGCCAACCCTTTGGCCTATAGGTGGCTTGCTTGGTTTGTCAAGAAAAGCATAGGTGGGCTGGGTGGGTACACAGGTTCCCAGCCCCAGGGCAGCAAGCATGGTGTGGGTAATGGCAGTAGTGGGAAGGAGCCAACCCTCTGGAATGCAAGCAGTTCATGCTGGTGGTGGTGGTGAATGCAACTGGCAAGCCAGTTTCTAGGCCTGCAGATGGTGTATGTAGGTTGATGCTAGCTTTTGTGGTAGTGGAAGGTTGAGTGGGTCCAAATTCAGGCCCTAGGAAGACTAGTCAGGTGCCAATGGTGGTAAACTGGGCTGGGAGATTTCCAGGTCTCTAGACAAGTTTTCATGTACTGGGGAATTTGGAAGAGCAGGGCTGGGAAGACCTGTCCTCAGGACTCCTGGTGGTGCATGCAACCATTGGTTGTTGTAGTCGAGGGGCAAGGCACTCCCCAGATCCCTTGTGCAATGCTCAGGTGGAAGGCAGTGTTGGCTACACTGTGGCCCTGCTACTGGAAAGGGTAAGGTTGCTTTCCTCGGGAGCAGCCACAAGCAGTTGGCTGGGTAGCCTGTGTATCACTTGTGTCTCAACTCCACAGCAGTTCACAGTGACAGCATTTTCAGGCAGTGGAATTTGTCTTCAGTGTGCATGAAGTTGTGTGGCCACCCCTCTGTTGGGGAAGGAAGGTTTGCTGCCAGTGTTTCCTGCCTTGGCCCCAGCAGCTGCAGCCATGGGTGGGAAATATCATTGAGACTCCAGGAATGTGGAGATATGGGAGATGTTTAGTCCTATGTCAGGACATTGACTGGTGGGGGCTGGGCTCTCAAAACCAAGCCATGTTGCAGCTGCTTAGGACTCTGAAGTTTGTGGGAACCAGCATGGGCTTCTGTGAAGTGATGCCTTTGCACAGTATCTAGACAGCTGTGTGTTAGTTTGCAGGCCCACATGGGTTGAGGGGCTCTCCCTTGGCTAGCATTGTAAGAGTCTTGTACAAGAATGTGGACCCCTGTGTATCTAATTCTCTCCCCGTATTAGGGAGTCTCTCCAGGCTCCTAGCCAATTGCAGCTGGATAGACTGCATCATTTCCTTCTTTTTCCTTGCTGTTAGTGCTTTTCATTGCTTCCCTGTGGAATTTCAATGTTCTCTCTTAGTTAATATATTCAAAGTATGATTATCTACTTAGTACTTTGGTTCCTCTCCATGGAAGAGGTAATAGATCCATCAGTTCAGTCATTCTGAAGCCCCAGATTTTTTGTCATAGGGCAATCGTGTTGGGTTAGTGGATCATATGCTATCCAGTTGAAAAGTGAGAAAACCGTTAAAACTATTAAATTATTAGGAATTTTATATATTATTGCAATTGAATAAGGTGGTTGAAACCAGTGTTTTTACTTTTTGGAAATAATTATCCTGTAATATCATTCCTGTGAGATATCAATATTGCTGAATAAACTTTTGCTTCAAATCAAAGCATATTTTTCTCCTACATTTATTCTAATTTATCATTAGTGATATAAACTCAAATTTGCAAAGTTCCTTTTGGTAGAAGAGTGCAAATGTTTAAGTAGGGCAGTCTTGTTCTAGATAATTTCCATACTTTATCTTACGTCTTGTACACAACAATTCCAGGAAAGTTCATCCTTATTTTATAAATGGAAAAAACTGAGGCTTTATTAAAATCAAGATCACACAGCCAATAGATAACTGAGTTAGAATCAAATCCAGGATTATCTCTTTTTAAAGTCTGTGTTATTTCTCACAGGACTGTCCAATAAAATCAGTTAGGGAAGCTTTATGGCAGCATTGGGATTGAAACTAGTATTTTATTTCACTGAGGATGGGCTGTAAAAATCAGCAATTTTTAGAAGCTCAGTAAGTAGGAGTATCCTGCAGCTAATATAGAAACAACTACAATAGAACACTTGTTTTTGTGAGATATGCCCTTTTAAAGGATAAGTCCAGAATCTGTTGTCTCAATGTTTGTTTAGACTTCTAGCGTTTTCTTCCTTAAAAAATGACTAAGCCTGCTGTTCATGTCTTCAGTTTCTGCAGTATTGCTTATTGCTAACAGTTCTGTTGCTAATGAGAAATTGTTCATCCACAGATAAAAATAGACTAGCTGTCACATAAGACTGGCCATCAAAACGTTCTCTTTAGGATTAAGAAACTTGCCTTATCTCCTGTCTGCACAGTTCTCTCTCTTCATTCTTTCTTCTGTTTATTGCTTCACAGACATGTTTGTGATAGAATGGTACTCTGACTCAGTTTCCACCAAGGGTTGCCCAGGTGAGAGGAGCTGTTTGCAGAGGTGATACCTGACTCTTTGTTCTTTAATTTATTTCTTCTTTTGCCTGTCTCTCTCATCTTGTTACTAATTAACATCACTGTATTCTGCTATCTGAGGTTTGATGATGCTTTTTGTGGCCAATAAAAATGTCTTTCATTGGCACAGCTGATAGAGAAATATTCTAGAAGAACTTTTAATAATAACTAAGGACTAACAAGGGGAAAAACAATTAAAATGATGGTAAAATAATAGTTTTCAAAATATAAGTCTAATTCCATAAATCCACTTGAAATAAGCAAATGGCTTAATTTTATGATCTCTAATATTAATGCCATAAATAGGTTGAATTTACTTACCATTTATCTAGGGTTGGTTTTGCTAAACAGTTTGTATTTTAGCCAGATACGCAACTTTTATTAATAGGACATAATGAACTTTGGAGCCTGCACTGTTACTGTAGTTGTAAGGAAATAAAATTGGCAATTATACTCACAGATGAAATAGAATTTAATCTCTAACATTTACTTTTAACTGTACAGAAGGATACAAGGCAGGAGATACACTGTCATAGAATCTTTGTATCATTGGATGGCCCAGAAGCAACCAAAATACAGAGCTTCACATGCCTCTCACCCAAATGTGCTCCATATGGCTGCTAGGACAACAGCCAAAATTAGTGTGGTTTACTTGACATGAAGAAACCACAATGAGATACCATCTCACACCAGTTAGAATGGTAATCATTAAAAAATCAGGAAACAACAGGTGCTGGAGAGGATGTGGAGAAATAGGAACACTTTTACACTGTTGGTGGGACTGTAAACTAGTTCAACCATTGTGGAAAACAGTGTGGCGGTTCCTCAAGGATCTAGAACTAGAAATACCATTAGACCTAGCCATCCCATTACTGGGGTTATACCCAAAGGATTATAAATCATGCTGCTATAAAGACACATGCACACGTATGTTTATTATGGCACTATTCACAATAGCAAAGGCTTGGAATCAACCCAAATGTCCATCAGTAACAGACTGGATTAAGAAAATGTGGCACGTATACACCATGGAATACTATGCAGCCATAAAAAAGGATGAGTTTGTGTCCTTTGTAGGGACATGGATGAAGCTGGAAACCATCATTCCCAGCAAACTATCGCAGGAACAGAAAACCAAAGACCACGTGTTCTCACTCGTAGGTGGGAATTGAACAATGAGATCACTTGGACATAGGAAGGGGAACATCACACACTGGGTCCTATTATGGGGAGGGGGGAGGGATAGCATTAGGAGATATACCTAATGCAAATGATGAGTTAATGGGTGCAGTACACCAACATGGCACATGTACCCTAGAACTTAAAGTATAATAAAAAAAAATTGCAGCATCCATTTCCCACCCATATTTAATACCATTGAGTCACATAGGACAAAAGCCTATATCTTACCTTTCTGTCCCCCTCCCCAGTTAATTTAATAGTAGTCCTACATAGCAAACAAGAGTGACAGGAAATTCTACAAAAATCTTAACTCTTAATTAATTCTAAGAAAATAAGTTTCTGTGTTCATTTTCCTAGGCAGCATCAGATTAACCTAGCGTTGATTTAACTTTTTCTACACAGTCAACCAGTCTTGGGTAAAATCTGATTTTTGCCTTTATTAGTTTTATGTCATTGGAAAATTATTGAGGTTCAGTTTTGCTCACGTGTAAGGTAAAAATATTCACCTCCCACTGTTACTGCAAGGTATAAGTAAAACCTGTATGTATTTGGCCTGTACTATGAGCCCAGAAACAGTAGCTAAAGTTATGTCACATGCCTGGAATGTTGTAAAAATTAAATGGTCCCTTTATATTCCTGTAGGGAAAACTGATCTTTCCAATTATCTTGCCTGCCTCTAGAATAAATGCTGACTCTCCCCAAATTAAATACAGGTATCCTCCCTTATTCATTACAGTTTCTGCTACCCATGGTTAGCCGTGGTCCTTAAATAGATGAGTACAGTAAAATAAGATGACGGGGCGGGGGAGGGGGGAGGGAGGTGGGGGGCAGGGAGAGGTGAGAGAGACTCCACATTCACATAACTTTTATTACTGTATATTGCTATAATTGTTCTATTTTATTATTCATCTTTTTATGTGCCTAATTTACAAGTTAAATTTTGTCATAGGTATGTATGTATGGGAAAAACGGTATATATAGGGTTTATTTGTGGTTTCAGACATCTGCTGGAGGTCTTGGAACATAGCCCCCATGGATAAGGGGGAACTACTGTCGTTTCCCATTTGAAATCTTGCTGTTCTTCCTATGACCTTCCCATTCATTCCAGTTTTCTGGTCTGAGGGATACTGCTGGCTCACAGCTGGTGTACTGAGTGGTAATCTTTGATATCCTTGAGCTCCAGAGTATAATCTAGTTTTCATAAAAGATTTGTACTATATCTTAAATTCCTCAGAGTGGTGATATTCTCTCTCTCTGTGTGTGTCTGTCTCTTACAGACACACACACACACACATGCGAGAGACAGAGAGATTGATTCACAGTTGTCATGGGTACATGGTAGATTTCTAGCAGTTTTCCTGAAGGCTGGCTCATGATAATACCTTATTCTTATGATTGTCATAGTATTTGTAAGACATTAATTAGCACACTTGTAAAAGTATAACTAGGTTTTCTCTTGTAATCATTACATCATATGACACCGTAAAAGTGGTTGAATTGGTTCCCAGACACTCAGAAAAACTCTCAACTTCTGAAGCTGGGAGTAATACATACGTAGTAATGGGGTAATCTGGTGTGATATTTATTAAACATTTATTAAGTGCTGGGCACATGGCTTGACATTGTATAATTTCATTTGATTTACACAAAAACTCTAGGAAGTGTAGATACTACTCTTTTGGTCATTTGCAACTGAAGAGTTGATGTAAATTGCCCACATCACTGAACTAGTGAGTTGGAGTTAAGATTCCCTATTTGTAACTGCTACAGAATATAATCTTGTTGCAGAATATTCCTCTCTTCTTCCATGAATATTTTCTTTGCATTAACTAAAAGGTTACTCATTTTATTACAGGGCTAATTGGGTTTGTTTTTAATTGGATGCACATCAATCAGTTGATTCCAAATGTTTTGAAAATAAATGGAAAAGTTTTATAAACTAGAGCCAGACTAAGAGGGATAGTGGATTCTTTTTACTATGATGTTTCCTTCAGAGAATCATTAAATAATTAATCAAAGTAGAAGGGTGTTTACAAATCTTGCAAGTATGGCGTTCTATCCAAGCCACACTAAAGTTATCAAAGGGAAACACTAACCAGTTATGAAAATACTCCCCTCTTTCTCAGTTAACTCTAAAATTAGAGATGGCAAAGGCATCAAAACATCTCACTATCTCAAATATTTCCTCAGTCAAGTTGTAATGTGAACATCTCTTATCTAGATTGAAATCCCACCTTGAGGGACTCATATGTGGATTTAAAAAAAAAAAAAAAGCTATTATCCTGAGAAGGTCTAAGTAAAAAGATGCATTTTACCTAGGCTTGAATATCTAAGTTTTGCTGTATAGAATCAGCTGGGCAAGTGAACATCTTGGAAAAGTGATTTGAAAACTTTTTATTAATGGAATACACACACATCCCCCCACATCCACACTCACACTCTTATTCCTACTCAAGAGGCAAGAGTACAGGGTGAAGCCCTTAATAAATTCACCTTACTGTAGTTAAAATCTAACAGCAGACTGTGATATTGTTGTAGTCGTTAAAGGGAGTCTGAAAAGAGACAGCCGGAAGTGGGGAAAGACTAGTATAGAAAAATAGTGATTGGGCATTTGAGTATTTGGAAAAAACCTAGTGAAGTAACTAGGTTTTAAAAGGCTGAAGAAAAAGACAAATTTCACCCATTGCAAAATATAACAATGATATAAAAATGAATGAGACATAAGCTCCAAGATAAAAATAAAAAATAATTTTACGTATTTTTTCTATTATATCTCACATTTTGCTTTCACCAACATACTGCATGTGAAATATGAAAAAAGTTAAATACTAAATATTAAGGGACTACAAGATAAGTAATTTTTAAATTTTTATAACCTAAGTAAAACTGCTAAAGCTAGTTATAGCAATATCTCAGTCTTATATAAATTTTCTTAAATGATAATATCTTTACATTCATCATAAACAGAAATGTATATTTTAAACAAAATCATTATAATAGAAATGATAATACTCCTAGCCTTCTTCACGTTAATCTTAACATAGACTAGTGAAGAACATAGTAAAGGTAGCGAGTGCTTGAAGGAATATTCTTATTGTCGAAAGAAATCTTTCCTCAGATTGATCGAGGCATCGAATAATCATAATAATTCAAACTTTAATCTTGCAGATGGAATGAAAATGTTTAAAATTAGAATTTGTCAGAGCCTAAATATTGTTACTTAAGCCAAATACATTAATATGAGCACTATTATTTTAGTTAATATCAGTGTCTTCTACTCTGCAGAATGCATATAGACTGGTCTAAAAGGCTTTTTTTTTTTTTTTTTTTTAAATGATTTTATAGAGCACAAGCATTTGGGCAAGTGGCTGAGTAGACTAAGATTTTTTCCAATGGGTTGATTTGACCACATCATTAGCAAAGTAGAAATTCTGGAACCCCTACTTTTTATTCTGACATTGTAAATTGTTTCAGATGCTACATAAGCATTTTAAATTTATGTGCCCCAGGCTTATTTTGTTCAGTAGAAATGCATGTTAATTCATCAAACATCTATTGATAACTTTATGTAAGGAATAGTGCTATATACTCCAAGTGTGTCAAGAAGTAAAAGATACACAATCTACCAAGGTATTGAAAATTCCATATAAACAAACAATATATAGGTAACTTATATAAGACAGAATGTGAACTAATTCACATAATGGAATATTTTTAAAGTGTGGAGCATGGATTTCATTCTAATGTACAAATATTTATGTCAAATGAAAATGTGGCTGCATCGTAATTCTTATATGGGATTTTAAATATACCAAAACCCATGGATCCATACAGTAGTTCTTACTCTGCTTCCCTAATTTTATTTGTTGGACATAAATGCATAAATCGGTAAGATGATTTTGATTTTGGAGCAGGAACCTAACTTTTTCTATTTCTTTATTTCCTTGGAAGTTAATTGATTTCTTAAATAATAAAGTCCATCACTATTTTGAGTAAGGTTTAGTTACTGATTTCTGTTTAATATGTGTGATTTCTAATAAAAAGTTCCGGATTTATTTTCTCTTGTTGAAAGTTGTTCACTAGAACTGACAGCTGAGCTAACATATGCAAAAGTCATTGTAAGTCCACAAATTGGCACAGATGGGTGTCCCCCCCACCATTCCCAGGTTTGAGCAATGGATTTTTACAAGTGAAACTCAGTGCAATTAATCACCTCCAACATGAGAAAATGCTCTTTAAACTATTTTAAGTCAACATTTACAAGAGAAATTGGCCTATAATACACCTCAGGTTCTTAACCTTTTTGAGAGCTATAGAAACGCTGCTTCTCTATAAAGGTAACATATATTGACAATAAAATATATAAAGCAGGACATCTACTTATAAAACTCAGAAAACCATTTAGTAGGAACAGTTGTTTTATTAGCCTTCTGCTCTTTAATGGCTGAGACCATCCTGGGGCTATTTAAAAATTATTTAATTTGTCCTCTAAACACATAGATGAATTCAAGGTGTGTATTTTTTTCCCCCATGAATCAACCATGTCTGCAGTGACATTAAAAGTTTGGATCAGGAATCTTTGTAATGACAAATCTATCTTTTAAGTTGGTCATTTAAGCAGCTTTAAGTATTAAAAAAGTGAAGTATTAGAACTATTTCAATCCGTGATGCCTTATGGATTATACTTGAAGAATACGATTATCCCTCACTATCTACTGAGAACTGGTTCTAGGAACTCCACAGATACTAAAATCTGTGGATGCTTAAGTTCCTTATATAAATGATGTAATATTTGCATATAACCTATGTACATCCTCCTGTATACATTAAATTACCTCTAAATTGCTTATAATACCTAATACACTATAAATAGTATGTAAATAGTTGTTACATTCTTTGTGTTTTAACTTCTAGGTTCAGGGGTACACATGAAGTTTTGTTACATTGATAAATTATGTGTTACAGGGGCTCTGTACAGATTACTTTGTCACCCAGGTAATAAGCTTGGTACCCAATAGGGAGCTTTCCTATGCTGTTATTTTTTATTATATTTCTTGAATATTTTTTTAATCTGGGAAACAATTGTTTTTGAAAATTTTGTGGGTACATAGTAGGGACGTGTGTGTATATATATATATGGTATATATATGTGTATATGTAGATGTGTATTATGTATATACCATATATATGTATATATGTGTGTGTGTGTGTGTGTGTATAATTTTTGTGGGTACATAGTGGTGTATGTGTATATATATGTATGTGCATATATGTATGTGTATATATATGGTATGTGAGATGTTTTGATGCAGGCATGCGATGTGTGGAATCAGCACATCATGAGAATAGCATATCCATCCTCTCAAGCATTTATCCTTTGAATTATAAACCAATTACACTCTTGAAGTTACTTTAAAATGCACAATTATTGACTATATTCACCCTCTTGTGGTATCAAATCAGAGGTTATTTGAATTTGCAGATACGGAGGGCCCACTGCATATCACTAAATCATTCATACCTCTCCACCTGTACAACCACCACCATAGTTCAAGTCATTCTCATCTTTTTCTGTGACTGCAGGAAGAGCTTGACGATGACTAGCCCTACTTTCCTTCTGGATTTAAGTTAATTCCCTTTACACACAATCATCTAGAATGATATTTATATAGTTTAAGGCCTTAGCACTTGCTGTTCCAACTCCCTGGGATGATGATCTTCCACTCTGCATTTCACAACTGGGCCGCAGAAAGATTATGCCCTTTGTTGATTTAATCCTTGTCAGAATAGCATGTGTCTCTGTTACTACATACATATTCATACTATTCTTAGATTTTTGTTTTAATTTGTGCTTATGTTATCACATATTATACACACCAAGTCTGTAGACTGTTTTTTTATATTCTAGTGATTTTTAATGATAATATTTAATACATATATGAGAAAAGAACCTTTTTTTTTGTTAAGAGAGAACGTGGTCTGTGAAGGTATCTGTCTTACATTTAATCTATGGAAATGAACATTTTTGATAATTTTCATTAGACTATATTCAAAATTGGATTTTATTCTAAAAAATTACCATGTTGCTATTTCATATTTAAATGCAACTAGGATTAGACAAGCAACAATAATGAATTTTTTCTTATCTGGGAGCCTACATGAATACTGAGTGTATTAAGATATCAAATGAGATATCTTGCTATCTTAGTTTGAGGAGAAATACCGTATATTTGGGGAATAGAAAGTGGAGTGAGCATGTAATTTATGTCTCTCAAAGGTGACTCAAATGTTCTTTATCGGTGTGTTAAAATCTTTAGTGGGTATTCTTCCTTATTTTTAAGCTAGTTTTGTCTCTGAGATAGGTAAAGTAAGCTGCTTTGCCTTATGTGCATGTATGTGTGTGCATGTACTCATGTGCGCATCTTGTCAGTACATGGAGAGATGGAATAAGACAAATGTAGTAGGTACAGGGCAGAAATTTGGTTGCAGGAGAGAGGCTGACACATTCATAAGCATCAGCAAGGGAAGAGGGATTACTGGAGTAAATAGAGGCAAGGGAGAATTTGTTCACTTAATTACATAATGCTTATTTAGAATCTACAATGTTCCTGGTAAGTTGAGTTATATATAAGAATACAAGGAAATGACATCACTAGTTTAAAGGTACAATGTCTTCTGTCTTTCAAATCTGTTTCATTGATTTTGTTTTATTCAGTACTGTGTAGTACAGTATTAACAGAGTAAACAAGAGTATGAGTCCTTCTCATGTTTCAGTTTGATTGTATCAGTGATATTTAATGCAATGTAAAACTCCTAACCCTCAAAAAAATAAATTCTCACTTACATTCCAGTGGAGTTTGTTCCCACCATAGTACTTCTGGCCTATCACAATGCTGTAGGTAGTTGTAGACTTGTTCAATTGTGTTATTGGTGGTGACTTCCTCATGTGCAGGGACCTTTTTTATTCACAGCTGAATTCCTAGAGCCTAAAAGAGTGCTTTTTTTTTTTTTTTTTTTTTTTTTTTTTTTGAAACGGAGTCTAGCTCTGTTGCCCAGGCTGGAGTGCAGTGCATGATCTCAGCTCACTGCAAGCTCCGCCTCCTGAGTTCAAGCGATTCTTCTGCCTCAGCCTCCTGAGTAGCTGGGACTACAGGTGCACGCTGCTACGCCTGGCTACTTTTTCATATTTTTAGTATAGACGGGGTCTCACCGTGTTAGTCAGGATGGTCTTGATCACCTGACCTCATGATCCACCCGCCTCGGCCTCCGAAGGTGTGAGTGCCTGTTTTTTAATGTACAACAAATGTTTGTTGAAGACATGGCTTTTACATTAGCATATTACATGAAAGTGTGAGGGTCATTAATATGTGTGAAGACCAGTTAGGATTTTAAAGTTCTGATCAGATGAGTTATCAAGCTGATAGGTTAAATTAACTGATTAATCCAAGGAATTAACATTAACAAGCAATGAAATGGCCAGTGTCGAAGTGTTGAAGTTGTATTTGGATTTTACCTAATAGTTTTCTTCATCTTGTTGGCTACTTTGTTGTCTGTTTAAGCTGGAGAAAGGTCTTCCTGATTATCTTAATTTAAAGTAATAGTGGTGAAGGTAATTTCAAAAAATATTAAGTATGCTAAAACATAGATCTGTGGTTTGATATACAAGAAGCTGCAGAAGGTTCTCAGAAATATGTAAAACAATTTATTCCCAAGATAATTGACAATGATATGCATTCTTACAGAATAAGCTGTTACAAAATTTCAAACTTTAAAACTCAATAGCACATCTCCTAAAATGAACTAAATGGTTCTGTTGGGCATAAGAATACCGACTTCTAATTGAGAATTCCAAGTGTGGTACAAAAGTTGTAGAGAGATTAATTGCTATATTCATCATATAATTTTAGAAAAATCCTCTTGGTAATTTATGTGGTAAAAATTGACTGTTACAATTAGAAACATAAGACATATTTTGTCTCAATGGATTTTATTGAGTATGCTAAAGCAATACACACTACATTTTGGGTAAGAGTGTGTACTATGAGGGAAGAACTAAATGGATGCACAGATCTTGATTTCTATGTAAAATTTGTCTCAGGCTTGTAATGGGGAAGATACATGACAAGTTACTTTTTAGATATAAATGACCACATATTTAAACTATAATTCAAATTGGGATTATTATACTTTAAATATTTTCCCAAGAATATCTTGAATAGTAATCTATAAAATCTAAAAATAATTCTGTTTGGAAAGATAACTTTAAAAATGTCTAAATGCTAGTGCTCAGATTTACTTAAATATGTAGATGATTTGTTAAACATTTAAAAAACTCCATGAAAAAGGGAATATGCAACGAAAGACTAATTTGCAACTATCAAAAAATAGGAACAGGAAAATTGTGCTAGCATATTAATATAAATATTATGTGTCACTGTGTGTCCGAGCAACATTGTTCTCAGTTCCCATGCAGTAATGACTCTCTTTGTGTGTGGAGTAAAATCAATAATAAAAGGGATGAATAGGATGACTTTCATTTGAAGCTAAGTCTCTTCAGATTATGTGAGCTACTCTGCCACCTATCAGTGGAATGACGAAATAATTCATACATCACCAATTAGCTTAAATAATTACCTTAATTTGGTCAAGTTCACTGCAGGCACCAGTTTACAGAAATAATTTGTACCCAAGGTATTTAATACTTGGGAATACCAGAATTAGAGTACATCGGAGACAAGGTGAAATTTGGATACTCAATATGACTTTTTTGTTTAAACCTACATATTTAAACTTGCTTTTGGTAGTTGGATGATGGCTCCCCAAAGATGTTCATGTCCGAATCCCTAGAACCTGTGAATATGTTATGTTACATGACACAGGGGAATTAAGGTTGTTAATTAGCTTGACCTTAAAATAGGGAAATTAACCTGGATTACCTGAGTGCGCACTATGCAGTCACCTGAATGCTTACAAACGGGAGAGGCACAAGAGTAGGCCTGAGTGATATAATTTGAGAAAGACTATACCTGCTGTTGTTCGCTTTGAAGAATGGAGGAAGGCCAGGGGTTAAGGAATATTGGAGGTCTATAAAAGCTAGAAAAGGGAAAGAAGCATGATCTCTCCTAGAATTTCCAGAAAGGAACAAAGCCCTGAGTTTGGTCTAATGAGTCTCATGTCAGACGTCTAACCTACTCAACTGTAAGATAAAACATTTGTCTTGTTTTAAGCCATTAAGTTTTTGGGAATATGTTACAACAATAATTGAATACTACTACACCCTCTGTAGTTTATTTTTTCTGTTCAATTTCTTAGCTGGTCTGTTGTACTTGTTCAGCTTTGGGGCCTGATGAACTGCCCTCAATGGGAGTAGTTCAGCAGTGCTCATCTCTATAGGGTTCGGGACTCGAATAACAGAAGGCACCAAGGGAGAAACTTTTTCCCTCACCCTAGACCAAAATCCGTATTTTGTGTGTGTGTGTGAGGATCTGACATTTTAAAAGATACTTGGCAGTAGAAATCCCTACTCTTTTCAGGGGAGATTATCCTCTACACTTCTTAACTGGCAGAGTCGTATGACAATTACATCAATACACAATAGAATGTCCCATATATTCTGTATTATTTATTTTTAACAGCATCAACTGTCAAATCTATGTTGAACCATATCAAGCCCAGGTCTCACCTACAGTCTCTTTTCCAGTAATACTCAGACGTATATCAGTTTTTCAGAATTCTTGCTGGGACTGCTTCTTGTATGGTTAAATGAATGTGCTCATGTGCATGTGTATATAATTGTGTGCATGCACACGTGGATGCACACACATTGCTGGACATCCAAAATTGAGCAACAATATGCACAGGGCATTAGAATGTATAATTGCATACTTAAAAGGATTTATAAAATCTTATCTGTACACAGTAACTGTTCCCATCCTTATGATAGTTCTTAAGTATGCAAAACAGTTGGGCTGTTTCAAATGCTTGTGGAAGCATTTGAAATTTCCTTGCGAAAGAATGTCTTTGTTTTAAATTTATGTGTCTAAATAATAATTGGAAAGGTAAAGATTTGCTCAATAGAAAGGAGTAATCTGTTAAAAGTTTAAAAAATACCAACTTTTTTTGAAAACTGCTTTGCTACATCCTGAATTCAGAGGTCTTACTGTTAATTATTCTAATCACCCCATCTGAAGGAAGCATCATTTTCCCCAGTGACTGAAATAATAATAGAAGAGGAATACGTGGAAAATGATACTAAATTCTTACCATAAACAATCTTAAAATTTTCGTTTTATTTGAGGTTAAGTTTTCTGAGATACTCCATACTTACTTAAAATGTGTTTAAAATAATAACTATTATTATTTACAGCACATTAAGTACTATCCTAGTTCTTTCAAGTGCATCCTCCCATTAATTTCCTAGCTTGGTGGGATTTCCCCCTACACACACCAAAAATCAAACTTAAAAACTAGGAACTTCCAGTCTAGTCTGTATCCCTGGGTGTAAGATTCTGACCTGGATAAATTGATAATGCTGCAAAATAAAGTGACCTAGAAATCCAGCTAATCTTATCAGCACTCATTTTTAATTGAGAAAATCTAATTACTAAGATAATTGTGGGGCGTGTTGCATACTCTTAATTACTGTAAAAACAAAAAAGATAAATTTATGCTGCTATATATGCCTCACGCCCTATAAAACTGGATATACTTTTTTATGACCCATTTAGCTTCATTCACTTTATCAGTGCATAAAATGCAATGTTTTCCTAATTTCATACTATTTTGTTTGACTTTTTGTAACCATAAAACATCAGCTTTCATGCACAAGCATATTTTCGGTTGGGTGAGTCTATTTACTTTGTTTAGGTAATTAAGCATTTGAGAACATCAGTGGTTTAGTTTTGAGGTGTCATAAATAGAAAAGCTTAGGGAACAATTCCTCATTATACTTGAAACAATTTATTCTGCATTAATAAGTTTATAAAATTTCACTCTGTGTCCACTACCCAAGTCTTATCTCAAATTGTAATCCCCACGTGTAGAGGGAAGGACCTAGTGGGAGGTGATTGGATCATGGGGGTGGTTTTCTCCATGCTGTTCTTGTGATAGCAAGTGAATTCTCAGGAGATCTTGATGGTTTAAAAGTATTTGACAGCCTCCCCCTGACCCTACTGCTCTGTGAAGAAGGTACTTGCTTCCCCTTCACCCTCTGCCATGATTGTAAGTTTCCTGGGGCCTCCCCACCCATGTGGGACTGTGAGTCTATTAAACCTCTTTTACTTATAAATTAGCCAACCACAGGTACTCTTTATAGCAGTGTGAAAACAGACTAAAACAGAAAATTGGTGCCAAGGTAGTGGGTCATTGCTATAAAGATACTTGAGAATATAGAAGTGACTTTAGAACTGGGTAACTGGCAGAGGTTGGAACAATTTGGAGGGGTCAGAAGAAGACAGGAAGGTGAGGGAAAGTTTGGAATTTCCTAGAGACTTGTTGAATGGCTTTGACCAAAATGCTGATACTGATATGGACAATGAAGTCCAGGCTGAGGTAGTCTCAGATGGAGATGAGGAATTTCTTGGGAACTGGAGTAAAGGGGACTCTTGCTATGCTTTAGCAAAGAGACTGGTGGCATTTTGTCCCTTCCCTGGAGATCTGTGGAACTTTGAACTTGAGAGAGGTAATTCAGGGTATCTGGCAGAAGACATTTGTAAGCAGCAAGGCATTCCAGATGTGACTTGACTTTTTCTGAAAACATATGGTTATATGCGTTCACAGAGAGATTGTCTGAAACTGGAACTTTTATTTAAAAGGAAAACAGACATGAAAGTTGGGAAAATTTGCAGCCTGACCATGTGGTAGAAAAGAAAAAGCCATTTTCTAGGGAGTAAGTCAAGCCTGCTGCAGAAATTTGTGTAGGTAAATAGGAGCAGAATGTTAATAGCCAAGAAAATGGGGAAAATGTCTCCAGGGCATGTTGGAGACCTTTGTGCCAGCCCCTTCCATCACAGGCCCAGATGTCTAGGAGGGAAAAATGGTTTGGTGGACCCAGGCCCAAGGCTCCAGGCCCCACTGCTCTGTGCAGCCTTGGGACCTGGATTCCTGTGTCTCAGCTGCTTTAACTCCAGCCTTGGCTAAAAGGGGCCAAGGTACGTCTCGCACCATTGCTTCAGAGGGTGCAAGCCCCAAGCCTTGGTGGCTTCCATGTGGTGTTGGGCCTACAAGTGTGCAGAAGGCAAGAATTGAGGTTTGGGAACCTCTGCCTAGATATCTAGACGATGTATGGAAACACCTGAATGTCTAGGTAGAAGTCTGCTGTAGGGACAGAGTCCTCATGGAGAACCTCTACTAGGGCAATGCAGAGGGGAAATGTGGGGTTGGAGCCTTACCTCCCCCTGCCCACCAGAGTCCTCACTGGGGCACTACCTAGTGGAGCCATGAGAAGAGGGCCACCATCTAGACCCAGGAATGGTAGATCCACCGACAACTTGCACCAGGCACTTAGAAAAGCTGCAGGCACTGTGAAAGCCATGGGGGCTGTACCCTGCAGAGCCACAGGGGTAGAGCTGTCCAAGGCCATGGGAGCCCACCTCTTGCATCAGCCTGCCCTGGATATGAGACATGGAGTCAAGGCAGATTTGGGAGCTTTAAGATTTAATGATTGCCTGGCTGTGTTTCAGACTTGCATAGGATCTGTGTCTACTTTGTTGTGGCCAATTTCCCCCATTTGGAATGGAAACATTTACCCAATACTTATACCCGCATTGTACCTTGGAAGTAACTAGCTTGCTTTTGATTTTACAGGCTTGTAGGCAGAAAGAACTTTCCTTGTCTCAGATGAAACTTTGAACTTTTGAGTTAATGCTGGAATGAGTTAAGACTTTGCAGGACTGTTGGGAAGGCATGATTGTGTTTTGAAATGTGAGGACATAAGGATGAGTTTGTGTCCTTTGTAGGGACATGGATGCAGCTGGAAACCATCATTCTTAGCAAACTATCACAAGAACAGAAAACCAAACACCACATGTTCTCACTCATAGGTGGGAACTGAACAATGAGATCACTTGGACTTGGGAAGGGGAACATCACACACCGGGGCCTATCCTGGGGAGGGGGGAGGGATGGCATTGGGAGTTATACCTGATGTAAATGACGAGTTGATGGGTGCTGATGAGTTGATGGGTGCAGCACACCAACATGGCACAAGTATACATATGTAACAAACCTGCAGGTTATGCACATGTACCCTAAAACTTAAAGTATAATAATATTAAAAAATAAATTAAAAAAAAAGAAATGTGAGGACATGAGATTTGAGAGGGGCCGGAGGTAGAATGAGAATGATATGGTTTGGTTATGTTTCCCTACCCAAATTTTGTCTCAAATTGTAATCCCCATGTGTCAAGGGAGGGAACTGGTGGGATATTGGATCATGGGCGGGGGGCAGTTCCCCTATGCTGTACTCATGATAGTTCTCACAAGATCTGATGGTTTAAAAGTGTTTGGCAGTTCCCTGCCCTCTCCTACCACCTTGTGAAGAGAGTGCTTGCTTCCCCTTTGCCTTTCACCATGATTGTAAGTTTCCTGAGGCTTCCCCAGCCATGTGGAACTGTGAGTCAATTAAACCTCTTTATAAATTACCCAGTCTCAGGTATTCTTTATGGCAATGTGAAAATCAACTAATACATAAGTATACTAAGTGAAATAACTACTTAGAAAGAATAAATCCTTATTAGCTTAAGATGTTCTTGGAGTCAGTGTTTTAGTGTAATTGACTGTGGACTTAAACAGCTTCAATGGAGAAGTTGCATCTTAAGAATTGTTTCTTTCCCTCCAGTCTTAGTACCATTACTTGCAAGAAGGGGTACTTGGTAGATGTTGATTACGTTATTAAAAATAATTTACCTTAGTTTTAGTAAAATTGAATAACTATCTTACATTACAATCTTGGAACCCTTGCCCTTTAGCAGGCCATTTCTCCTAAGGAATTTCAGACATCCCTAATCTTAACATCTTTATATAATGTACATATTGTTGTGTGAGTATATCTTTCTGGTGGCCCATTTATCTTAAACTGACTTTCCTATGTTCCTAGCCATTTAATGTGTTTTTCCATTGGTAATGATATATTTCTTCTGTTCCAGGATGGGCCAGATATCAGATATCACACAACGCAAGTGTAAACTGAAGCCCAGAGCAGAAATTCGAGTGGAATTAAAGTACAAATAAAAATATAGGTCATACAGAATATGGATAAATAGATTGTAGGAATAGATCAGATGTCAGATATAGACTTTTAAAACATATGGTCAGAAAATACAGTATTGAAAACTAAGAAATGCCACTCCAGAGGAGCTTTAAAAAAGGAGAGAGAGAGAGAAAGAAAAATAATAGAAAATAAAACTGGAGGACATTGTTAAGTGAAATAAGCCAGACACAGAAACTCAAATATTGCAAGTTCTCATGTGGGAGCTAAACTAAACTGAACTCATGGAGATAGAGAGTGGGATGATGGTTACCAGATCCTGAGAAGGGTGTAAGTGGGGAGGACAGGATAAGGGAGGGGAGTGGTAAATAGGAACAAAAATATAGTTAGAAGGAATAAGATCTAGTGTCCGGTAGCACACTAGAGTGATTCTAGTTAACAATAATTTATATTTCAAAATAATTTAGAGTAAATTGGAATTTATCTAACATAAATGATAAATGCTTGAGGTGATGGATGCCCTAATTACCCTGATTTATCATTACACATTGCATTCATGTATTAAAATACTGCATGCCACCCCTATTTTGTAGTCATAATAACTAAAATAATTAAAATGAACCTCATCTAATAATTGGGCATTTCTCTCACTGAGTATAAATACCAGGCTTTCAGTCAGCTCTAGTTTTAGTTTATGAATGAATACCATAGAAACACCTGTAATGTCCTCCAGTCAAAGTTGTTGATCACCCAAAGCTGAGCTTGTTAAATTTACAGAGAAAAAGTGGGCACCACCTTCATGGAATAGTCATAGCCTCTCAAAAGAGGAGCATGAGGAAAGGATACTTTGAGTTTTACTCACTGAGCTGGATGATTCTAAGTATGTTCTGGACAGATTGGTCAGAATCAGTTTACCAGATGAGTTGCTGTGACAGTCTGTGGTGTTATCTTGGAACACATGAATTTGCCTGAGTTTCTGTAAATCTACTTGAGCTTAAACAATTTGGATATGTTATAAACGTGATGTTTATTTTCCCCCAAACAATTTTATGTTAGCCATCACGCGAAATTATGCTTGGCATAGGGGACTCTTGCTTGATATAGGGGACTCTGTTGTGTCCGAGTTCTTAGATCATCCTGTATTAACTCCTCAGGATACAGCAATTGATTAGGGGAGTGATATATTAGTTCACTTACCTAGGGAGAAATTATCAACTCAGAATATTTCTGTCCATTTAAAACATGCTACCTCTATGTGAGAGTAAAGAGCATAGGCTCTTGAGCTGTACCGTCTTTGAATCCTGGCTCTGCTACCTACCAGGTGTGTGACCTTTAAAACTTTACATAAGCAATTAGTACCTCAGTTTCCTCATTTGTGAAATGTGGTTAATAATAGATGGGTTAATGTATTCTAAATACTTAGTATAGTATGGGGTAAATACTAGCTATTGTAATTCATGCTATTGCTGATTTTATTTTTCTTAATCATACTTTAAGTTCTAGGGTACATGTGCACAATGTGCAGGTTTGTTACATATGTATACATGTGCCATGTTGGTGTGCTGCACCCTTTAACTCGTCATTCATATTTGGTATATCTTCTAATGCTATCCCTCCCCCCTCCCCCCTCCCCACAATAGGACCCAGTGTGTGATGTTCCCCTTCCTGTGTCCAAGTGATCTCATTGTTCAGTTCCCACCTATGAGTGAGAACATGTGGTCTTTGGTTTTCTGTTCTTGTTATAGGTTGCTGAGAATGATGGTTTCCAGCTGCATCCATGTCCCTACAAAGGACACGAACTCATCCTTTTTTATGACTGCATAGTATTCCATGGTGTATATGTGCCACATTTTCTTAATCCAGTTTGTCACTGATGGACATTTGGGTTGATTCCAAGTCTTTCCTATTGTGAATAGTGCCATAATAAACATACATGTGCATGTGTCTTTATAGCAGCATGACTTTATAATACTTTGGGTATATCCCCAGTAATGGGATGGCTAGGTCTAATGGTATTTCTAGTTCTAGATCCTTGAGTAATCGCCACACTGTTTTCCACAATGGCTGAACTAGTGCTGATTTTAAAATGATGTTTATTTTAATTAAATTGCTGTTTCCCCTTGTAAACACAGAAAGAAAAGGTTGGGAAAGGAAAATGTAGAATTCTAACAATGATTTATATTAGTAGTTGGGCCAATAGGCATCAAAAGGAGATTCATCTTGTGGGATGTACGTGCATATAGTAGAATATGTCATCAATTAATAATGGCATTCAAAAATGAAGCAAAGACCTATTTAAATGACCTCAGGGAGACATCAGAAACTTTTACAGCAGTATCTGCTATAGGAAATAGCTAGTGATTTACCATTTCAAATTATGAATGACCAACCAATGCCCTCATCAGTTAGGCATTAACAGCCCATTCTTCTAGTTCTATCTTCTTCTGGACTGGTTTCAGGTGTTTCCTTCTATTACTCCTTGAATTGGCTATGATACAGTCAGAGTATAAAAATCACTGGCTTAGTTAGTACCTCCTACTACTCTATATACATATATTGGTATTCTTATCCATTTGACTTGGAATGATTTCATTTAACGTGTAAGATACTTAGATGTTGAGCCCATCCTTGAGAATAATAATGTATAAACCTCAAAGATAAAATCCTCTCATTCTTGATTAGTGCTTTTAGTTTGAGTATGTCACTTGGATTATTGTGTCTCTGGTTCTTGCATTAAAATAGTCAACCACTGAAATAGCAAAAGTGATGCAGAAATTTGTATATTTTGGAGAGTCGTCACAGGGAATGCTATTTAGTTCCATTTAACCAATTGTTGTTATGCGTCTTTCAGGAGTGAGACACTGAAAATATTGCGAAGACGTAATCACAGCCCTTGATAAAATAGTAGCTTGAAAAAAGCCACATTGGGGCACAGAAGTAGGGGTGGAGTGTGTGTGTGTGTGTATTAACAAAATAGGGTTAGGGAATTTGTCAATGATGAGATGACATTTATGGTTTCACTTGCTAAAAACTTCAGAAATTTACTTAGATTAATAGGCTTTGTAGTAGCTTCTGTTTGCATCTGTAGTCGTTAAACCGTATGTGTGACAAACTTTCATTTATTTAATCAGTTTCAGTTTTTCTAAGGCAGGCATGATGTCTAAATGAGAATAGACTCATCTTAATTTTCACATGGCTTCAAAATTACAGAAATATTAATCCTTCCAAAAAATGTTTAGATTTAGTCCAAAAGATTTGTCTGTGGTCTCTGAAAAGTGTTTCACTGGAGATAAAGCTAATTCAATTTACGGTAACTTTGTGATCAAAATTAATATTGTATGAGCTAATCATAGACTCTCCATGCCTTCACTTGTAGTCAGATCCGGGCTCACTGGGAGTCAAGTGCCAGAGAGGTCCTGCCTCAGGGCCTTTGCACTTGCTGATCCTTTAGTATGGAAATGTGTTTTCTCCAGAGAGTCATCACAGGATTCAACTGCTCATTTCATTCAACTCTATTTTTAAATGTCCCTGTAGTTGAAAGGCTTTCCCTCTTTAAATCCTCTCTTAAATAGAGCCAGCCTCCATGCCTTTCATTCCCTCTCTCTTTACCTTGCTCTATTTTTCTTTATAGAACTTGCCATGACCTGATTTTGTGCAGTATATTTATTTGTCCTTATTTTTATTTCTAGTCCCAGAATTTAAGTTTCATAAGTTAAGGACTTTGTACATTTTATTCACTGCTGTATCTCCTGGGCCTAAAACAGTAGGAACTTAAATATTTAATGAAAAAATAAATGATGATTAAATAATAGAATCAGTATACTCTCTCCAAATGTACATTTGGTATTATACTAATGCATTTAATTTTATGCAACTCAGAAAGTAATCGATACATTTATATTGCTTTCAAAATTAGCTCCCTCAAATACATTTAGGGTAGAAAAACTGAAATTAATACATCAATTGATCATCAAGCATAGAAAAGGAACTCCAAGAACAAGTAAACATTTTATACCTAACGTCTTATTATACTTTTGATATTAATGTATATTGTATTAAATCATTGTAAATACAGTTTTCTATTCCAAATAGCAATACTAGAGGAATTTACTTTAAATTCTACATTCTCTGCTGGATGATCCCCCAAAACTGCTGCCCAGATAATTACAATTCCCTCTCTTAGCTTGTCTTCCAGTCTCTAATTTCCTCCTACTTTAAACCATTGTTCACATGCCACCACAATTAGTGTTTGAAGATGACAGGTCTAAGCATGTCATTCTCTTGTTAATACAATCCCATGTTCTTTCTAAATAAAATCTGGCTTTCTATGCCTGCCTTTTATTGCTTCCCACAATGTGTTTTGTACCCATTATTGAACTACCCTTCAGTTATACCAACCTTGGGAATACATGTTCCTGAAGCACAGAACGGTTTCCTCCACGTTTTTATCTTACGGAAGTCACTTACCTTAGTACTTCATGCATAGTCTGTATTAAGCAAGGGTTCATTGGGGGTGACTATCTGTTCATTTTTTTAAAAAAACTTTGCCACTGTCCTAGACCTTAAAGATGACTATTCCATGAAGCTGATTTATATTTCAAATATAAAATGTCATATTTATTAACCTCCAGTTATTTTTCCAGTTTTTACTGGATAGTAATGTGTACTCAATTTACTAATAAAACTGGAACATATCACTTGGCTATAAGCTGTAGTACCACAGAATTTGAAGTGACACAGAACAACTATTCATCTGCTCTTATCTCTTTCCAAGGGCATGCTTCTACTTGATGGCGTGGTGCCACTCAGTTCTATTAATTCATATTTAAATCATCAGAAACAAAGTGTGATCTCTTGTCATTGTATTAAACAACCCTGCTGCTTTAACACATAGGTGCCAAAATATAAGGAGCTTAAAACAATAGCTTATATGTAGCCCAGGTATAATTCCAATGTAGGTGTTCCTTATTTGGTGACTGATATAGTTTGGTTGTGTCCCCACCCAAACCGCATCTTGAATTCCCACATGTTCTGGGAGGAGCCCAGTGGGAGGTAATTGAATCATGGGTGCAGGTCTTTCCCGTGCTGTTCTCATGATAGTGGATAAGTCTCATGGGATCTGATGGCTTCATAAGGGGGAGATTCCCTGCACAAGTTATCTTCTTGTCTGCCACCATGCCTTTCGCCTTCTGCCGTGATTGTGAGGTCTCCCCAGCCACATGGAACTGTAAGTGCCTTGAACCTCTTTCTTTTGTAAATTGCCCAGTCTCCTTGGCATGTATTTTTCAGCAGTGTGAAAATGGACTAATACAGTGAATAATATTTTTCTATTTTTATTTTTCTGCCTTTGTTGTGGCTCTACCTCTCTACCTTCACAGATGATGATTTTTTTTTTTTTTTTTTGGCATGTAGCCATTGAAGAGGGGAAGCAAGTACAGAAAAGCCACAGTGACTTCTTAGAAGCCTTTGTGGTACAGGTGATGCATATGTGCTCCCTTCACTTTCCACATGAAGGGGATGTGTGCTCATGAAACATGTATATCGTCGTGCCTATCTACAAGGATAATGCAGTGGCTGGCTGAGTGGCTGCTTCGAACTGAAAAATCTATACTTTAAAAGCTGGAGAGAAAGGACATGTTGTTTGACAACCTGTCTCTGCCATAGTTAGGAACTATCAGCTTCAAAAATAAAACTATCCGGTGGTCTTCTAAATGGGGAGCTTAATTACCTCAAGTCAATAAGAGGAAAATATGCATTAGATTCAATTCTATATGAAGAAAATCGTGGTCCCAGTGGGATTATAATTTCTAAAAAGAAAGAATGTCAGTAAATTTAATGGAACCTTAAGTATACCGTAGAAAAAAATATAATAAATTCTGACATTGAATTTTGTTGATTTAAATAAATTTATTGTGATAACCATGCTGGTTCTTTGCATGACATATGAATGGGGAATTAAATAATATACACGATGCTTTGCTGAAAAGTGTTCAATTTGTGTTAGATCAGATACACTTGTCTTGGTGACAAAATTGGCACGAAACTTTATGAAACCCACGAGTGGGCAAAGATTGTATCAGAAATATCTAAAAGTATAAAGCAATTTCATTTTTCATTGTCATGATATTGACACATCTCCAAAGAACACATCCAGGAATGAATAGCTCTATTCCCCAAATTCTAAAGACAGCATCTGAAGGAAATCTAATTTCAGTCTTATTAAATAAGTTTCCTTAGTGTCTGCTGTAGTAGACAGTGTTTGCAAGATAGGATATTCATTTTTTAACATATTTTTGTTTTGTGTGTTATAAATAAAATTAATATACCATCATATTCTATTGGTATCCACTGACGTTTCTTAGTTTTACTTTAATTTCACCATTTTATAAATTGACTTCGACAGAATATTTTTAGTTGTTGAATCATAGTTGGAAATTGAATAAAGTTATTATTGTGTGTAACTCCTGTGAAACAATATTATATCTATATTTCTTATCAATAGTTAAGCCTTTATGAAAGTAATTTATTATTATACTTTAAGTTCTAGGGTACATGTGCATATCGTGCAGGTTTGTTACATATGTATACTTGTGCCATGTTGGTGTGCTGCACCCATCAACTCGTCAGCACCCATCAACTCGTCATTTACATCAGGTATAACTCCCAGTGCAATCCCTCCCCCCTCCCCATGATAGGCCCCGGTGTGTGATGTTCCCCTTCCCGAGTCCAAGTGATCTCATTGTTCAGTTCCCACCTTTTCTGCACAGCAAAAGAAACTACCATCAGAGTGAACAGGCAACCTGCAGAATGGGAGAAAATTTTTGCAATCTACTCATCTGACAAAGGGCTAATATCCAGAACCTACAAATAACTCAAATTTACAAGAAAAAAACAAACAACCCCATCAAAAAGTGGGCAAAGATATGAACAGACATTTCTCAAAAGAAGACATGCATACAGCCAACAGACATATGAAAAAATGCTCATCATTGCTGGCCATCAGAGAAATGCAAATCAAAACCACAATGAGATACCATCTCACACCAGTTAGAATGGCAATCATTAAAAAGTCAGGAAACAACAGGTGCTGGAGAGGATGTGGAGAAATAGGAACACTTTTACACTGTTGGTGGGATTGTAAACTAGTTCAACCATTATGAAAGTAATTGTTTAGCATGGTGTTTTGCACCTTCCTCCCAAACAGATTTACAGACGCATAGTAGGGTGTGTATGTGTGTGTATATGTCGATGAGCATCTGGTATAACACATAAATGCTTTTTTATATATATATATATAAAAATATATATAAATAATTATATATATAAATATATATATAAATAATTATTTTTATATATATATATAAAATTTGTGTTGAGGTCTGAATTAATGTATTTTTAAAAGCATGGGTTCTTGTGACAATAGAACCAAATATTTGCATAGTGTTTTATAGACTACTTATAATCCTTACAAAAATCCTATTGACAAAATAGCATTAGTTTAATATTCCAGATGAGAAAATGGGCTCCAAGTAATTAAATGCTTTGCTCCTGATCAAACACTAAGTGGAAAAAGCCCACCTCATTACAAAATTTTCTTGTTGAAAGACATCAAACTGCCTCTAAAAAAGAGGAGAGAAGCAATAGTCTGATACTCTAAATTGGATATAAACATCAGAATTGTGACTAGAAGCCTAGACAAAAATAAGTATGTTTAATGGCACATACAGAACTTAGAGTCTTAACAAATGAAGCTTTTTGGTCAATTTTGGAATATGATCTATAACATGGAGAATCATTTTGTGGGTTTTTTTCCTGAATAATTAAGTTCATAAATGGAGATGAACTAAAGAAAATATAAAGGAAATAGCATAGGAACATTTTGTAAAAACTAAGTTGGATATTTTATGATTTTTCTACATCTGTTTTCTAAATTGTACACCAGGGTTCCCTCTATAAATGGCTACTTTTTTGGAAAAGAAATCTGAGTATATACCCATATGCAAATGAACCTCAAAAAATACTAGGTGCCTTTAGCTTCCGTTAATATGAAATTACTAATTCATGATGAGAATATTTTATTTTAATGTTAGTGGTGTTGCTTTTGGTTGGAAGCCAGGTAAATTTAATCCTCTTACTAATGCCTCTAATGTGGAGTAGTTTAATGGTATGTATTAATGCGACATTGGACAGCTTGAGTTGAGTCAGAGAAATGGTGTTGGCAAGCATTAAAGACTTAAGAGAATGCAAACTTTTATATGCCTTCTTTTTATTGTAAATTGATAATGTATAATTGTATAAATGTATGGCATACAAAATGATATAATTTTTGAATACAATGTGGAGTAATTAAGCTAGTTAACATATCTATCACCTCAAAGACTTTTTTTTTTGTGGTGAGAACATTTGAAGTGTATTCTTAGCAGTTTTGAAATGTACAATGCTCTATTAATTGTATTCATCATGCTGTGCAATGCATTTCAAATTTTCATCAGCAAAATCAGCATTGAAAGAATGTATGCAAAAATTCTATATGCTTCTCAGATAATATGATCTTATATGTAGAACATTCTGGAGATTTCCACACAAAAAACCTGCTAGAACTAATAAAGCAAAATTGCAGTAAATAAAAGCAATATACAGAAATAAGTTATGTTTTTATACACTAACAGTGATGCAGTCCAAAAAGGAGATTAAGGAAACAATTTTATTTAAAATAGTATCAAAAAGAGTAAAGTACTTAGGAATTAACCAAGAAGGTGGGAGATTTATACACTGATAACTACAAAACAATCCTGAAAGAAATTAAACATTTATTTTTATAAGTAAATGAAAAGGAACCCCATGTTTATGAAATGGAACACTCAATATTGTTGTTGAGGTATCTAGATTACTCAAAACAAACTACACATTCAATGCCATCTCTAAGAAAATCCCAATTAGTTTTTCTGCAGAAATAGAAAACTCTATCAAAAATTCCTATGTAATCTCATGGATCCAAGAATAGACGATCTTGAAAAAAGAATGAAGTTGAAGGGTCACACTTCCTGATTTGAAAACTTACTATGAAGCTACCGTAATCAAAACAGTGTGATATTGGCATAAAAAAGAGAATGTAGTACAATAGAATATAATAATGAGCCCTGAAATAAACTCCACTATGTATTGTCAAATAATTTTCCATAAGGTTGCCAAGGGTTTTTAATGAAGCCACAAATGTTGATGAAAATGAATATCTACATTTTTAAAAACCGAAGTTGCACTCTTACCTTATAAAATACACAAAAATTAACTCAAAATGGATCAGGAACTAAAACATAGCCAAAACTACAGAACTTTTAGAAGAAAGCATTGACATTTGGAAGAAAACATAGACATTAGATAGGGCAATTAAATATCTTGGATATGACACTAAAAGCTCAGGCTACAACAGAAAAATTAGGTAAATTGAAATGCATCAACATTAAAAACTGCATGAATGAACACCTTCAGAGTGAAAAGGCAGCTTATGGAATGGGAGAAAATATTTGCAAATCATATACTCAGTAGGGGAATAATATCCCGACTATGCCAAGAATTATATATTAGTCCATTCTTGCATTGCTCTGAAGAAATACCTGAAACTGGGTAAATTATAAAGAAAAGAGGTTTAATTGGTTCACATTTCTGTAGGCTGTATAGGAAGCATGATGCTGGCATCTGCTTGGCTTCTGGGGAGGCCTCAGGAAACATATGGCAGAAAGGGAAGGGTGACCAGGCAGATCATATGGTCAGAACCAGGAGCAAGATGGGTGGAGGGAGATGCCATACACTTTTAAATGACCAGAATTCATGAGAGCTCACTATCATGAGAATAGTACCAAGTGGACAGTACTAAACCATTCATCAGAAATTTGCCCCAGTGATCCAGTCACCTCCCACAAGACACCACCTCAAACATGGGGGATTACAACTCAACATGCGATTTGAGCAGGGACACATCTAAATTAAGTCTTATAATTCAACAACAACAACAAACAAATGAAATTTCCCTGAAGTTTGGCCAGTAAGACCATGAATAGATACTCAATATCACTGATCATTAGTGAAATGCAGATAAATCCCAAATAAGATACCACTTTACACCCAACAGGATGATAATTATTTTAAAACGCCAAAAAAAAAAAAAAAAAAATACATGTTGAGTATGTGGAAAAATTTTTGAACACCTGTGAACTGCTTGTGGGAATGTAAAACCTTGCAGTCACTGTGGAAAGAAATAAGTTGGTTTCTCAAAATATTGAACCTAGAATTCTACTACATGATCCAACAATTCCACTTCTGGGAGTATACCCAAAATAATTGAAACAAGGACTTTCAAAAGATATTTGTACACCCATGTTTATAGCAGCATTATTCACAGCAAAAGATGGAAGCAACTCAAATGTCCATCTGAGGATGAATGGATAAACAAAATGTGGTAAATGTATGCGACAATATTATTCAGCCTTAAGAAGAAAGTTCTGACACATTATAGCACGGATGAATCTTGATGATCTTATGCTAAGGGGAAAAAGCCGGATACATAAAGGATAACATATTCTATTTGTATGAGCTGTCTAGAGTAGTAAAATTCATAGACAAGGTAGAACAGTGGCCTCTAGAAGCTGGGGGGAGAGAGGGTGTGGGGAGTTATTTAATGGGTTTGGAGATTTTTGGGGAAGATAATTTTTGGAGGCAGATGGTGGGGATAGTGGCACAACAAGGTAAATATACTTAATGCTGCTAAATTGTATCCTTATAAATGATTAAAATTATATGTTTTATGTTATATATATTTTACCATTATAAAAACATCATATAAGCTTTCCTGTAAAGTTTTAGAAAATGTTTGGATTCATGAGTGTTGGATGATTGAGTTTTATAGTGTAAATTTAAATTAATGTAGTTGTGCTCAATTGTCAATTGTATGCCAGTTGCCTATGAGTATATATTTCCCAGATTATTTTCTAAAATAGTTACAGAATTTTTAACCATTTAGTTGGAAAAAAAAAAAAAAAACCCTCAACTTAAACCCAAATGGAATTACGTAGCCCATTCAATGCATACTGTGAAATATATTAGTAACACTTTATTCATTTTAAAGATTTTCATTATCAATTTAGGAAGATAGATAATTTTCTAAATCCATAGCACACTGTGTATAAAGGCAATACTCATTATTTAGGCTCTTTTGAATTTGGGGTCTTTAACAGTTCATCAACAAACATTTTTCATTTGCATGCGGTACTTTTAGTATTTTGCTTTGCTTTAGTAATAGTAAATGAGGCGGAGGGTTGGAGAGCATGATTGCTTTTGGAAAGACTCAATAGAGACATGTTTTTATCGCTATTGCTTGTTTTCTATATTAATTAGAATTTGACATAAAATTGATCCTGAAGGATATCAAGGTAGTCACTTGAAATACAGATTTGACAGTAAGACTGGTAGACCATTACTGTGCTTTGAACTAGAGTCATTAATGTGATTGTGAAAATTTTTACTTTGTAGGTTATTCATCACCTGTCTCGCTTAGTGGTGTTTAGAGCATGATCAGTTATTACTGTACTGACAAGTATTAGTCTAGTAGTAATTTATCATAGGCTGACAAGTGCCAAAATTCATCCTCACATATGAATACACTAAAGAAGACAAACACTATTTTCATCTGTGACACTATCTACAGTTTATTGTGATATATTATTTTGGCCTACAAGGTCACAGACAAATTATATTTAATCACTGCTTTAAACTAAAACATAACTATAAATATTTTTGCACTCTTTAAATGTGCATAACAATCCAATAGACTTCAAGATCCTGAGATAGTATTTAATAACATTAAAATTTGAAAATATAAATTATCACAGTATTAAATAATTCTAAATAAACAATATTTTTGAATGAAGAAGATTAGCATGATCGTTATATAAATGGTCCTATTAATACAAAGATGTCAAGAGTCATTTCTGGTTCAAGTCAATTAAGCTACGTTTTAATTGAAAAAAGCTGTTCATTGTGTACAGAGGTAGCACTCCTGACATATCATATAAATGACCCCATTAATGCAAGAGAAATAAGGTCAAGTGAGACATTTTTACTGAAACAAATTACATTACATTTTAATTGAAAAATAAAAGCTGCTTTTATTCAAAGGAAGCAGCATTGACATTCCATCATATTCTATAGCCTCCTAATATTGCAGTAACTGCCTAATCAGTCTCTCAGTTCTCTACATTATACAAAGTTATCTTTTTACTACATTAATTAGGTCACGTGTTCCCTATTTAACACCTTCTGAAGACTCTTCATTATACTTAGAAAAATGTCTGGAGTCTGAAAGCAGTCAGCAAAACCCTGTGTGATCTGTTGCCTGCTTACTTCTTGATCTGACTTCACACTGGTTCCCTTACTTTACCAGGCTCCAGTCAAACTTGTTCCTGTCTCCTGTCTCTTCACTTGCCTTTTCTATTAGCAAGAACATACTTCTCCTCCCTCTTTCTATGGCTGACGACTTCCTGCCATTCAGTCTCAGTTGGAAGGTCTCATCTTCAGAAGAATCCTTTGCAGTCTACCATATGTAAAACAGCTCTGGTGATGAGTCCTTCCAGCCATTCTGTATCCTATTTACACTCCTTGCTTTTTATAAACATCATCATTATCTGAAATTACCTTGTTTGATTATCTAACGTTTTTCTTCTCTGCTTCCCTTACTAGAATGTTTGGTGTAAAGGACTTTGTCCGTTGGCTTCAGTACTGTGTGTATAGCCAGTAGCTAGGAGAATGCCAAGGAGATGGTAGGTGAAGAATATTTGTGGAATGGATAAATAAATGAATAGCAATAGTACAGAAGTATGTCATCTTATTTGTTTAATAGGTGGCTATAGGTTGATAGTTTCATTTCTCCTGCTTGCTTAACTCAGTAACAAACTCTCCTGCAGGAGAGCTAGTCGGGACTCAGGTCTTTCTTTGTTTCTTCCTTTCTTTCTTCCTTTTCTTTCTTTTCTTTTCTCTCTCTCTCTCTCTCTCTCTTTCTCTCTTTCTCTCTCTCTCTCTCTCTTTCTCTTTCTTTCTCTTTCTTTTTCTTTCTTCCTTTCTTTCCTTCTTTCTTCTTTTTTTTTTTTTTTGAGATATGGAGTCTTGCTCTATCACCCAGACTGGAGTGCAGTGGTACCATCTGGACTCACTGCAACCTCCAACTCCTGGTTTCAAGCGATTCTCCTCTCTCAGCCTCCCGAGTAGCTGGGATTACAGGCACCTGCCACCATGCCTGGCTAATTTTTTGTATTAGTAGAGATGGGGTTTCACCATGTTAGCCAGAATGGTCTCGATTTCCTTACCTTGTGATCCGCCCATTTCGGCCTCTCAGAGTGCTGGGATTACAGGCGTGAGCCACCACGCCCAGCCTGAGGACTCAGGTTTAAGTATGTGAACAGATAGTTCAGAAGACATTATAAACTGTTAAAGTCTGGAAGGAACCCAGAGATATATTTTATTTGATCTACACCTTACTCTACAGATTTGGGTTTCTGTTCTTAGCAGATCTAGCAGCTCTGGGGCAACATTCTGCAATGGCACCATCCTGGTAGTACTGAGTAGTGCTATTCTCCTCCCTCAAAGTGGGCACGTTACTGTTCAGTCTGGAGCTGCTCTCACCATACACACAGTTCATGTAACTCCACTGACAGACTCTGCCACTCCAGTCATTTATGGCATCTGTCTTTGATTCCACATAGAAATCTACTGGGTGGACCTGTCACATTTAAAGATAATCATCGTCATTGTGTATGTGGGTGTATAAGTTACATTGGCCATTTTTCTGGGGACTGAGTCTATCTATTCCAAAAGCCATGAAAATAGTAATGATTAAAAGTCCTCAGACTATATGATTGTGGAAATTCTTTCTACCTAGAAGTATACAATTCTAAGACTTCTGAGTGTCTCTCTTCAATCTCCTGTGAACAGCACCGGTTTATCACTAAATGAGCAGATTATATACTGGGGATTTAGTGTAGAATGTGCCATACAGTAGCTGTGCTTCTTGAAGAAATCCCTGGATAGGCCAGGTGGGTTTATGGTAAGAGATAAAATTAAATAGACGCTGCAAAAAAAGGAGACAACATTATTAAAGTCACAGGAAGAAATGACACTTGTAAACATCTTTGACATGAGTTGACAACATAAGTGTAGTCCAAAGAGAGTTCAAATAAAAAGGCATCGCAATCACTTGAGAGAGAGAAAAATAATGCCCAGAGAGTATATTTGGGCTACATTTTAGAGAAAGGCCTTGATAGGTAGAAATAGGGAAGAATAGCATTCCCAGTGAAATAGCAAGGCAAAAGCACCAATGAAGAAGAAATAAGGAGGCATATTCAAGGTGTAGAAAATCATGTAATTATGTGAGGTACAAAAAAAAAAAAACTATCAAGTGTGCCTTTACTATATATGAGGTATGCTAGGAATCCAGGATAGCTAGATCAAAAGGTATGCCTTTAAAGACATTTTGACTAATTTCCAAATGATCATAATGATTCCTATATGCAACATCAATACATGAAGTATCCAGTTTCCCATCCCTTGCAAGTAAACCTGAATATATTTATCATTATATCACTCTGTTCTTCCCTCCTGCAACCATAATTCATAAGTTATTCTCATCATTCACCAAGCACTTATTGAATACTAAGTGTATGTATCAAGTCTCTGATTGGCGCTCAGGAAACAAATGTGGCTAATCTCAAGGGTCTATAGTAGAATGAGAGAGAGATACAGTTCCTTTAAATGCTGGACCTTTCCATTTCTTTTCTGTTTTCAATACAGCCTGCAGTCATGGAAAATTTATTCTCTGTGGCAACAAAGTAGGGCAGATATTTGCCCTGAAAGGTGGAGAGAGGTAGAGAAGCCTTTCTGCCTAAGATTTATCCTGAGGTCCTAATAAATATGAAAATTGAATAATTCTGTTAAATACTATGTGGCATACTGATTTCATTTCACATACTTAAGTATGTCTCCTCTTTTTAATAGAAGGTTTTATAAGAACAGGAATTCCTGGGTTACAGTAATGTTTCTTTTATTTATTATGTAATTGATCCTTGGGTAAGTTACTTAATAATTGGGTATGTACGTCTCTACATATATCCACAATATAGCAGTGGAATAGTAATAGTTGGAGGGATTTTTGTGACATTTAAGAAAAATAATTATAAGAGTCAAAAGTATAAACACAAAATATGAACTTTCCAATTTTCAATGCAGATTTATTCAGCATCTTTGCTTCTAATTCCATGTATTTTTCTGCTTCAGAATTCTTTTTTATCCCCTATCTTATTTTACAGTTAATAATTTCCTGAGGGACTACTTTCTGAGTGGGAAACTGTTAGAATCCTGAAGAAATTTATCACGTGGACCTGCCTGGGTCTTTTTTTTCCCCCACTCAGAAAAACCTGCATCTGCCTTAAACATAAGATCCAGTAGTCAGTATGAAATTCATCAAGCTAAAGCTTATCTCACCTGTAGTTGTAGCTCTCTGAAACTTTAAAGGAGTTTTAAACTTTGCATATCTGGATTTCTCAGGTAACATTATATATGTAACCAAAAATATATAAAACAATAAGAAAAAATTGCTAAAGAATCAGTTTGTGAAATAATCCATTTAACTTAGCTCTTCTGATTGGATATGGTAGCCTTATTGCCATAGAGAAATTGAGGTAAGGCGTTAAGAGAACAAGCAAGCAATTTTGCAGTAACTATCTCGTCTCTCCTGTGTTGCCAGGTGTGCCCCATATTGCTGAACAGTGTAAGGATTAAGCTAGGAAAGAAAGTGGGGAAAGTGCTACATGAAATCAGAATGAACATTGAATATAGAAATGTATCTAAGAAAGGGGGAATGCGAAAGAACAGTAAATTAGATTTTTCTTGAGTCCTTTGTTACTTCCACATTTTGTCTACAGGATTAAGCATTCAGTGCCTGATTATATGTTTAGTATTGTGCCAGGGGACCCCAGAGAAAAAGCTGCCTTCTAGCAACTTTCAGTGTAACTTGGGAGTCAGGACTGACCAAAATAGAGTGATAGGCCTGAAGTAAAATTCTTTGTGAAGTAGTAAATTTCACTTTATGGTGTATGAATGCTGTAGAAATATATGAGAGAAATCAACAAGGACTGTGATGGAAAATAGGAAACATCCAGAAGTAGAAGTTGAGCTGAAACTTAAAGATAGTTAGAATTGGATAAGATAAAATGAGTATTCCTGGTTGCAAAACAATACGAGAGCGTGTTTCGAAACAGAGAAGAGGGATGGGCATAGGAAAAACATACAGGTGAAGTAAAAGAGGGCGTTTTATCATTTTTTCATTTTTTTAATATCTGTTTTGTTTATGGGCACCTATTTGGGCTCATGATTCTGGCTTCGGGAGACAGGGAATGCGGAGCACATGGCCCCTACTTGTGGTAGTTTTGTTCGAGGTGAAAATAGTAGCCACCCTTTATTGAACATATACTGTGTTTCAGGCGCTGTGCTAAGCTTTTACACTTTGTTATCTCATAATCTTGAGAATACCTGTGTGAGGGCAAATTACAGAAGAGGAAATGGGGGGGGGGTTTGTCTGATTCCTCAGTCTGAGATTCTTGCCTTTATGGCCACTGACACTTAAGGGGCTTGTTACGTAATTACAGGAACTCAAGGGTCTTGGTCATTAAATAACAGTAGATCAAGTGTTATGCAGTAACCCATTATTTTATCAAGTGGATGGAATAAAACTCCTGTATTCATTTGGATGAGGAGGAGAATGCTGAACTTTGAAAGGTCATGGAAGGCAAGCCTGTAGAGAGGTACCAAGATGACATGTAGCAACACGCAAGGAGGAGAAAGACCTGAGTTTAAATTTAGTCTCTGCCATCTAGAGCTGCGTGAGCTTGAGGAATCTGTATCATCTTCCCTCTCTAGCCCCTAAAGCTAAAGAATTAAAATGTATCACCACTGCCCTCTAAGAGTTCACAGTTTAAGTCACAGCAATAGTCAAGAATGTCAGTTTGAGGTTTCTCCCAAAGCAAGGCCTGACAGAAAGCCATGATTGGCTGATTATCAAATAAATTATTTAGTAAGAAAACTCGGGAACATGTGGGACCTGGAAAAGTGAGACAAAGGAGGAGGAAAAGCTAATAAAGATAACATTGTTGAGCTGGTTACCATAATAGGTAACCGGTACCTCAACCTTGCCTGGGACATTATAGAACCTTATAGAACTGTCCTCAGAAATACCCCTTTGAAGGACAATTTATCTTTCTCCCTCCTACTCCTGTCCTCCTGTCCTCCTCCTCCTCCTCCTGCTGGTAGAGCTAGGAAGTGAAAGAGTGTTAACGCTTTTAGCAGCAGAAACAGGAGCAAAACTGAGAGATGGGTTGATGGGATACAAAGAGGCATCTGCTGTTCAAAATAAACATATAAAGGAATCTGTATTAGTTCTCATGCTGCTAATAAGGGCATACCGAAGACTAGGTAATTTATAAAGGAAAGAGGTTTAATTGACTCTCAGTGTTCCACAGGGCTGGGGAGGCCTCACAATCATGGCAGAAGGCAAATGAGAAGCAAAGTCGCATCTTCCATGGAGACAGGCAAGAAGAGAAAGCATGTTCCAGGGAACTTTCCTTTATAAAACCGTCAGATCTCGTGAGATGTATTCACTATCGCAAGAACAGCATGGGAAAGATCTGCCCCCTGATTCAATTACCTCCCACCAGGTCCCTCCCACGGCATGGTGGGAATTATGGGAGCTACAATTCAAGATTTGGGTGAAGACACAACCAAACCACATCAGAATCAAAAGAAAAACTATAAAGTCAAAGTAGAGGAAGTTCTGGAGAGTCTTGAAAGTTGGGCTAAAACTATACAGAATGTGTATGTCTCAACATTTTCTATTACATCCCTGAATCATATAACTTGTTAAGAATGGGGTTACACAAAATTTCAGTTAGGTTGGAGAAGTAAATTCAAGAGAACTGTTGTGTGTATATAACATGATGACTATAGTTAACAGCAATGTATTGTATGCTTGGAAATTGCAAAAAAGTAGACTTTAAATGTTCTCACCCCAAAATAAGCATGTGAGGTAATGGATATATCGATTGGTTTGATTTAGCCATTCTTTAATGTATACACATATCAAAATATATTGTATACTATAAATATATAAAATTTATATTTGTCATCTTAAGTAAATTCAAAATTAGAAAAAGAGTGGAGCTAATCTCTTTCCTGTGAGAGTTAAACCCTGAATCGTAGGGAATTTCTTGCAGATGAGGACTAATTTGGCCCTGAAGAGAGTTTCACGTCGCCATGAACTTATGGCCTGATTTCAAACCAGTGATGAAGTGTGGAGGGATATCGGGCACATTGCTTTCCATTAGATCCTCTCTTACGCTGTTTTGGTCACTTAATTCTAACTCTAAAGTTGGGAAAATGTAGATGGGGCAAGTGACAGCATATGGTTTGATATATACTTGATTGTATCCATAAGAACATCCTCTTGCCTTTTTAATAGGTAGCTTGGAGTGCTTCCTGTCAAGGCTATCACCAGTTATCCAGAAGATTAAAGGTTGAAATGTAGTGATTGTCCTTGGAATGTCCCTCAATCTCTCTATAGATCTGTGATTTTATTCATTTGTTTCCCAAACTGATCCACAGGGAGATTAATCTTGTATATTTTTTTTCTTTCTGATGACTGTTATATAAACTAGATGCATAGGACATATAATATCGGCATCGTATCAGGTTGCCCATAGGGTTATTTAAATATTCGAAGAGATGTATTTGTTCTTTTACACTCTCTGAATGCTTTTGGTTTTTAGTGATTTTTATTGTTGTCAAAAACCATAATCAACTACACATTTTCTGACCTACTAGACATTCACATTTAGCTTTGTGTACTTTGTCATTGTAGAAGCAAGTATAAAGTAATGAAATTTATGATTCAATCAGAAAACAAGTATTGAAGCTGCTGAAATATGACGTTCTCAGCTTTATTTCTTCTATGAAAAGTCCAGGTTAATGTTTATAAAATATTTTCAAACTTTTTTTTTTTTCTGTTCAGGACTGAATTTCTTGTTGAGCTGGAATGGTGAGATAATTCTTTCTTCTGTGGAACAAATGCATTTTAATGATAGTTACTTACATGAAAATGTTACTGAGATTTAATTTATGCACTTAATGCTGCTTAAAATAAATGTATTCAATAACAAAACAAAGCCAATAGCCATAGCACATTAATTAGTGAATAGACTTTCTGTAGTTGCTGCAGCTGAATGACAGGTAGTAAGACCTTAATATTTGCAATAACAATTGTATTCTTCTTTGCCCTAGATTAAGCTTGCTGATTACAGTGCAACGAAGAAAAATTAATTAGTTTGCTCCAGTGGAGCAGTTAATGTAGCACAAGTGAAACCCATACCCTGTTTCCTTCTGTAACCAACTTGTTTTTACTTACTCTGCCTTTTAATACACAGCCATTTTCTTGATCACTTCCCAATTTAGGAAAAGTTTAATTAAGTAGATAATACTATTTAGAAAATACAGTGCTGAGGAAAAAAACATGTTATTAAATTCAAACCATAGATATTTTTATTGCTATTTAACTTATACCTGGCAAGCAAATAATTGAATATTATTTGAAAATATTTGTAATTAAGAACTCAAGAATATGAAAATATCATTGAGTTATAAAACATTTATTACTCATCAAAGAGCACATATTCCTGTGTTGGGCTGTTCTTCGTTTGAGTAAACACATTACCTGCCCACAGGGAACTATTCATCTATTAGAATTCAGAATACATTTCAGAGATTCTTACCAAAAAGATTTACACTACAGTTATATGAATTTATAGAAACGTATTTTACTCATGTTCCATTTTTTATGTTTTTTTTCTTGTTTGAAGACAATATTTTTAGAAGAGAGAATTGTTCTTCAATGCAGCTCTTGTTTACGGTCCCTACTGGTTACTTAATAAAGGAAGATTTTCCCTTTCCACATTTCTCCCTCCTGCCAAAGCTTTCTGGCTTACTTGAAACTGCATAGGTACTCTTTCTACGGCAATTCAAAATCTCCAGGTCAACACCAACTAGATTTCATTTTGGCTTAAAGTACTGAGCCTTGGAAACATAAACATCAAAAAAGGACTACCATTATTTATTCATCCTGTAGAATGGGAAAAAGAAAACTTCAGTTGCTCATATCAGAATAATAAAAGATTTTTATTACTTTCAAAAATAACATCATGATGTACTTCCTGAGATATCTACATTGTATTCATGTGTACTACTGATAGGTTACTGTTACAGGAAGCAGAAATTCATGATACAGTCTTAGTTTTCATTACTGATCAATTCTATATCTTCTACGAATCACTAAACCTCTTTTAAACTTAGATTTGCTGACTTTAAAAGAAGTGGTTTTGACTAGATATTTTCCAAATTAATTAACTTATTTATTTTTGAGATGGAATTTCACTCTGTTGCCCAGGCTGGACTGCAGTGGCGAGATCTCTGCTCACCGCAACCTTCGCCTCCCAGATTCAAGAGATTCTCCTGCGTCAGCCACTCAAGTAGCTGGGATTACAGGTGCCCACTACCACGCCCCGCTAGCTTTTGTATTTTTAGTAGAAATGGGGTTTCACCATGTTGGCCAGTATGGTCTTGAACTCCAGACCTCAGGTGGTGATCTGCCTGCCTCGGCCTCCCAAAGTGCTGGGATTACAGGTGTGAGCCACTGCTCCCGGCCCCAAATTAATTTAAGCATTATAATGTTGTTATTTTTCTACATACATCCCACTGTTTTATCATACCACAGGAAAAGTTTTAAATTTAAACCTGTAGGTTAATTTAGGTAATAGTTTCTCTAGGAAATATAAGGAAAATCCTAAAATGTCATAGAACCCTCAGATCCAGATGTGAGTAGTACTAAACATTAGTAAAATACTATGTGAATGCATATGTTGTGTTGTGTGCTTTGAAATTGATACTGTAAGTAAATTTACTGTATTTATTTAGAGCTAAATACTCATTCACCCATACGAAAAGAAAACAATTCAGCTTTCATTATTGAGCTCTCCTCATTATGTTATAAAGGCAACAGACATTGTCCTTATAATGGGAGACAAGCAGCTACATGGGCAATTCTTCAGTACTGTGACGAGTAGGGAAAGACATATATGATGTGGGAAATAGTGTTTTACAGTCAAGTCATGCATTGAACCAAAACTCACACTGTCAGGAAAGGCTTTGAAGGAGCAGCGGTAACTTACCTGACATTTAAAGGAGCCAGATGAAAAGGATGTTGCAGGCAAAGAAGCTGTAATGTACAGAGAACTGAAGGTAAAATAAAACATCAGATTATAGCTGGGCAAACACTATGGGGAAAAAGATGCACAGAAGTCGCAGTGATAGTGGGAGCCATCTGCACAATGATTTAATGGCTACTTAGAGTGTTATGTATAGTTATGTGTCTTGTATATTGTGTCATTTCTATAACTTAACAGTATAAATGTTACAGTATAGATATTAATTGACCTCATATTTTACAGATTTGCCTTGAAGATTTCTATATGTTTAAATCTGCAATAAATTTGTTACTGACTCATTCACCTAAATTAATAGCTTGTTCTTCAGAAAAGAAGTTTTGAGACTGGTTGTGATGGTATCATCAGGTTGAAGAGATCATACTTTTACTGTGGGACCTATTTTTTTTAATGCTTTATTTCTGTTTGAGTAAAACAGTGGCTGAGGCTGTAAGGTATCAGGATAAGTTGGTGATACGTGATCTATATGACAGAGTTGGCAGAGGAATTAATAACCATATTGACTTGTGAGAGTGAGTTCTGTATATAGAATGCACATTTTAGTCATAAGGACAGAGTGGTAAAAGTCTGAGATCTTGGGATGTACTGCTTGGGTTTAAATCCTAGCTGTATTACTTAAAAGCTATGTGGCCTTCAGAAAGTTAATTATATTGTGTTTCAGTTTCCTCACCTGTAAAATGGTGATAATTGTATCCATCTGATAAGATTCTTTTGAAAATAAAATATTTAAGTTTACATGTATGTATATAGTTGCATAAAATACTTGTAAAAGTATTTTAAAAGGTGCTTGGTAGATACTAAATGATCGACAACTCTAGATACTGTTTTTTTTTTTGAGACGGAGTCTCTCTCTGTTGCCTAGGCTGGAGTGCAGTGGCGCGATCTCGGCTCACTGCAACCTCCGCCTCCCAGGTTCACGCTGTTCTCCTGCCTCAGCCTCCCGAGTAGCTGGGACTACAGGCGCCCACCACCACCCCCGGCTAATTTTTTGTCTTTTTAGTAGAGACGGGGGTTTCACTGTGTTAGCCAGGATGATCTCGATCTCCTGACCTTGTGATCCACCTGCCTCAGCCTCCCAAAGTGCTGGGATTATAGGCGTGAGCCACTGCGCCCGGCGATATTGTTTTATTATAATTAGTAAGCTACCACAGGTTCTGTGCTGCTGAATAATTGATCAATAACTTGCATAACATCAGCAAAGGAGTAATTTTCAATTTTGCAGATGGCACAAATCTGGGAGGGGGTCAAAATGAAGATGAGAATTTTTCATGATAGGCTAAATCACGGGGTCAAAACCCACAAAATAGAATTGAGCAGGATTTGGTACTTTCTTAATTGCTTGCTTGCTTTATTTTCAATGGCTTGTTATTTAACACTAACCATGTGCTCAACTTGCTAGGTTATATAAAGGTGAGTAAGGCTTGATTCCTTCTCTTGAGAACATATTAACATGTAGAGTCAAGTACAGAAAGGGAGAACAAACATTGTATTATAAACATTCTAAAAATGTTAAATTAACAAATATACAAAGTGTAGTATAATATAGGATTTAGAGGAAGTAATGGTTTCATACTCCTTTGCACTGACAAAGCATCAAGAGTCTTAAGTTTAGTTATTTGTGTCAGATTTTAAGAAAGCCAATTAAATGCTATAGAACATTCACAACTGAGGGAAGAGTTTGTACTCAAGCTTGGTTGGAGTATACTCCGTATCTGGCTTAGGATGAGTGGCAGTGCAGAGGATTTGTGGTGGGCAAATAGGAAATCTATATGAGTATGAAAAACAAATTTCTAAGGTAGACTCAATGCAAAATCAGACCACATCTGGAAGAAGTGTAAATTCCATAAATGTTCATTAAGCACCTACTATGGGCAAAGTGTTCTGTTAGGCCTGAGTGAATTTATTGAAGACATCAGAAAAGGCTTATGTCTTGGAATATATTGTCTTTTGAGGAATACCAGCATAATTATGACTGTATAAGTAACAGTTTTATTTTTGATGTATACTATTAAAAATTCAGAGTGCTATAAAAATAATCAGGGAATTTGTATATGAAGGAATAAGAAACGAAGTCTTTTTGAAGGAAGTGATATTTAAATGGAAGTCTGGGTACTAGCTTGTTGTAGAGAAGGAAGGGGAGGGTAAAGGCATGAGGGAGGAAAATACAGGTGGGGATGGAAAGGTGTTCTAGTCAGGGAGAAGTTAATGCTTGTGTATTAGTCCGTTTTCATGCTGCCGATAAAGAGATACCCGAGACTGGGTAATTTATACAGGAAAAAGGGTTTAATGGACTTACAATTCTACATGGCTGGAAAAGCCTCACAGTCATGGTGGAAGGCAAGGAGGAGTAAGTCACATCTTACAGGAATGGCAGAAGGCAAAGAAAGAGTTTGTGCAGGGAAACTCCACTTATAAAACCATCAGATCTGGTGAGACTTATTCACTACCACAGGAACAGCATGGGAAAGACCTGTCCCCATGATTCAGTTACCTCCCACAGGGTTCCTCCCACAACATGTGGGAATTCAAGATGAGATTTGGGTGGGGGACACAGCCAAACCATATCATTCCACCTCCGGACCCTCCCCAGTCTCATGTCCTCACACTTCAAAACCAATCATGCCTTCCCAACGGGAACCCAAAGTCTTAACTCATTCCCTCATTAACTCAAAAGTCCGCAGTCCAAAGTGTCCTCCGAGACAAGGCAATTTCCTTCTGCCTATGAGCCTATAAAATCAAAAGCAGATTAGTTACTTCCTAGATACAGTGGGGTTACAGGCATTGGGTAAATACAGCTGTTCCAAATAGGAGAAATTGTCCAAAACAAAGGGGCTTCAGGGCCCACGCAAGTTTGAAATCCAGCGGGGAAGTCAAATCTTAAAGCTCCAAAATGATCTCCTTTGACTGTGTATCTCACATCCAGGTCACGCTGAGGGGGGTTCGCATGGTCCTGGGCAGCTCCGCCCCTGTGGCTTTTCAGGGTACAGCCTCCCTCCTGGATACTTTCATGAGCTGGCATTGATTGTGGCTTTCCTGGGTGTGTGGTGCAAGCTGCCAGTGGATCTACTGTTCTGGGGTCTGGAGGACAGTGGCCCTCTTCTGACAGCTCTACTAGGCAGTGCTCCAGTAGGGTCTCTGTGTGGGGTCTCCAACCCCACATTTTTCTTCTGCACTGCCATAGCAGAGGTTCTCCATGAGGGCGCTGCCCCTGCAGCAAACTTCTGCCTGGGCATCCAGGTTTTTCCACACATCCTCTGAAATCGAGGCAGAGGTTCCCAAACCACAATTCTCAACTTCGGTGTACCTGCAGGCTCAACATGATGTGGAAGCTGCCAAGACTTGGGGCTTCTCTGCTCTGAAACAACAGCCCAAGCTGTACCTTGGCCCCTTTTAGTCACACCTGGAGTGGCTGGGCCACCAAGTCTCTAGACTGCACACCACAGAGGGACCCTGGGCCTAGCCCATGAAATCATTTTTTCCTCCTAAACTCCAGGCCTGTGGTGGGAGGGGCTGCCACAAAGGTCTCTGACATGCCCTGGAGACACTTATCTCATTGTCTTGGTGATTAACATTCAGTTCCTTATTATGCAAATTTATGCAGTGGGCCTGAATTTCTTCTCAGAAAATGGGATTTTCTTTTTTATTACATTGTCAGGCTCCAATTTTCCGAAACTTTTATGCTGTGTTTCCCTTTTTTTTCAGTTTTACTGAATGCCTTAACAGGACCCAAGTCACCTCATGAATGCTTTGCTGCTTAGAAATTTCTTCCACCAGATATGCTAAATCACCCCTCTCAAGTTCAAAGTTCCCTGTATCTCTCGGGCAGGAGCAAAATGCTCCTGGTAGCTTTGCTAAAACATAACAAGAGTTACCTTTGTTCTGGCTCTCAACAAGTTCCTCATCTCTATCTGAGACCACCTCAGCTTGGATTTCATTTTCTATATCATTATCAGCATTTTGGCCAAAGCCATTCAAGTCTCTAGGAAGTCCCAAACTTCCCACATTTTCCTGTCTTCTGAGCCCTCAAACTGTTCCAACCTCTACCTGTTACCCAGTTCCAAAGTTGCTTCCACATTTTCAAGTATCTTTTCAACAGCACCCCATTCTACTGGTACCAATTCACTGTATTAGTTTGTTTTTGTACTGCTGATAAAGACATGCCAGAGAATGGGTAATTTATATAGGAAAAAGGGTTTAATGGATTTAGAGTTCCACGTGGCTGGAGAAGCCTCACAATCATGCTGGAAGGCAAGGAAGAGCAAGTCACATCTTACGTGGATGGCAGCAGGCAAACAGAGCGCTTGTGTAGGGAAACTCCCTTACAAAGCCATCAGATTTTGTGAAACTTATTCACTATCGTGAGAACAGCATGGGAAATACCTGACCCCATAGTCCAATTACCTCCCACTGGGTCCCTCCCACAACATATGAATTCAAGATGAGATTTGGGTGAGGACACAGCCAAACCATATCAGTAGGTATATGTAAAATAGGTGAAGGGTGGAGATTTATCAGAGGAAAGTGTGCCAAACAGGAGGACAAGTTCTCAATCTGGTGCAAGGATTTAATTTGTAGTTTGGCTTTCAGGCTTTAAACTGTCTTCACCTCGGAGGTGGGGTTTCACTGGGTACCCACCCCTATCTGCCTAGGCATTTGGCTCTGCTTCCTGTTGCTGTCTTATGTACTACTCTCTGGTTTCCAAAACGACACAGGGAAGAAATACAATACAGGAATCTGATTTATAGCAATCTGTTATAAATTATTGTGTGTAATATATTTTAAATTCATACCTGATAGATACGTTGCACATTTCTTGATTTACTTCTAAAATAAGTAGACTTCTCTTCTTTCCAAATGTAAATCAAATTTTGCTTACCTTCATATGAAACATGGGAAGTTTTTCTCACTTTTGTGAGAATTTTTAAATTTATTTATATTTTAATCTGAAGAAACTAGCTTTCTCAAGGATGGATAGAAGTTGAAAATGACAGACATGACTAAATTTTCTAACTCTCATGCTATGCTAGTTTTCGTAGAGTTTATGATTAACATATTAACATAAATGTAGCAAAATACATGATTTTCCTTTAGTAGGGAAAAATCTCTGATTATTGTTAATATTGTAAATCACAACTAAGTCAAACACTTATGAGTGTCTTCTATATGTAGAAACGTACTAGGTTTCATGGGTAAAAGTGACAAATAAGACAAGGTCTCTGTCTTTTCATCTAATGGAAATGGCTCACAGTCACATATAAAAAAGATCAGTGAATTGTATATAACTACCTGTGTCTTAATATGAACAAACTATGATTCATTGACTCAAATAACAGCTGCAATTCCTAATAGCTAATGTCAAATCTTGTTTGCTATGTGTGGTGTTAGCCACATAAATTCTCACTATTGATTCAATAATGAGATTTTTGGCTTTTAATCGTGTGCCTTATTTTGGTTGTTTACAGACGTGATGATTCTTTACGTATTTCTGCCTTGGTGTCTACCTCAATTATCAGAGCCTTAAAGAGATCATAGCAACTGGGAACCCTAAAAGCCTTCAGTAAAGCTTGGCTTTAGCCAGGATCCTCAAATACTGTCCTAAACATGTTAAGAACTTGAAATATTGACCATTTCAATTTCATTTCCATTTATTCTTTCCATTTCCTTAGGAAAATGCTAATAAGAAATGTAATTCTTAGGAGCAGAGAGCAGTGGAAGAAAACAGGATAATTTATAAACTGTTTAATAACATTGTGAGCAATTGAATGTTGACCATATAAATTCTAGATAATATCATTATTGTACTCAGGTTGGCTGTTAAAAAGTCATAAAGGAAAGAATTTTAGACATCTATTTTCTAGATAAGTATTAGAATGGCGATCTTATCATTGCATACCATTTAGCTGGGGAGACAGAATTTTATTTAATTAAATGACTCATTAGTTGTATTGGATTCCTGCCAAATTATTTCATGGTTTGTCAAATGATAATTTCACAAGTGTCAGTGACAATCAAGATGTTGGACATTTGTTTTCTCTTTTCCCATCTGCTGAGTCACAGTTCTCAAGGGATGGATATTATAGTGATTCAAACACACCTTAGATTTTTGGCTTACATTTACTAATCAGTTTAGTAAATTTGGTGGGGGATAGAGGGAGAGGGAAATCGTGCTATAGTACATAAAAGAATGAGTTCCATTTCCTCCCCACATTGGCTTCTATTTTTTGGGTTCCAGATGTACCTAAGACCTAATGGGGCACTTGCCATGTAGGTCCCCAATGGGAGAAAAGGTTCTGTTAATTACTCCATCATATTAAACAGTTCACTTAGTACCCATAGAGGTGAGGAAGACTGTGCTTGTGTTTTATGCTTCAGGCAAAGTAGCTAATCAGAGAACTGTGAACAATTGTAAGGAAGTGACTTGCTGCCTGGTCCTCTGCAATGACTGATTTCACAGTCTTTTTACATCATAGAATGTATAAAATTTGTTCACATGTATAAGCTCTTGTTACTTTGAGAGAGCAATTCTGGAATAATTTGGCTGACGTATTATACTTAATCTCTGTGTATTGATAATCTATTTTAATTTGCATGTCAATATACTTATTGACCTTACCAAATACCATCCTTCATGGTTTGAGATATCATTCTTAATTTCCCTTTAATAATACATGTAATGCATGGATTTACCTAGCCCTAAGACTCATTTCAAAATATATTTTCCAGAGTTGTGTAGAGTAATTATTAAAATCACAACCTTTCAAACTGGATTCATACCCCAGCTGACTCTGGTACTTTATGTAAATTAAACGTTTTGCTCCTCAGTTTTCTTATCTGTATAACGGGATTAAATGTCCCACCCTCACAGGCTTTTTTTTTTTTTTTTTTTTGAGACAGAGTCTTGCTGTGTTGCCCAGTCTGGAGTGCAGTGGCATGATCTTGGCTCACTACTACTGCTGCCTCCCAGGTTCAAGCAATTCTGCCTCAGCCTCCCCAAGTAGCTGGGGCTACAGGCGTCCACCACCACACCTGGCTAATTTTTGTATTTTTAGTAGAAACGGGGTTTTGCCATGTTGGCCAGGCTGGTCTCGAACTCCTGACCTCAGGTGATCTGCCCACCTCAGGTGATCTGCCTGCCTCAGCCTCCCAAAGTGCTGGGATTACAGGCACAAGCCACCACACCCAGCCTACAGTTTTTCTTTAAGGATAAAAGGGAAACGTGTATTACTTACCATTGTGCTTGTCATATAGTAAGTACCCAATAAATAGTAGCTTCTACCATTATTAAAAGCTATCCAGGCTTTTACTATTATTAAAAGTTACTCAAAGCTTAGATACAGAAAGCATAACTGCATGCCTTTGTGTCACATGAATAGTCAATTTTTCTAATTTTTTTCTGTAGCTGTGCTCTGCTCCCAAACTGTAGCCTGCCTCAGAGTCATCAGGAGGTGGTGGTTACAACAGATTTCTCCCAGGCGTGTTGGCTCACACCTGCAGTCCCAGCACTTTGGGAGGCTAAGGCAGGCAGATCCCTTGAGCCCAGGAGTTCCAGACCAGACTGAGAAACATAGCAAAAAATATAAAAATTAGCCAGGCGTGGTAGTGCAAACCTGAATCCCAACTACTTGGGAGGCTGAAGCGGGAGGATTGCTTAAGCACAGAAGGTTGATGCTACAGTGAGCCCATGATCATGCCACCACACTCCAGCCTGGACAACAGAGTGAGACCTTGTTTCAAATACAGTAAGTAAGTAAGTAAACCCACCAAAACACAGAACCCTGGGTCTCACTCTCAGACTTGATTCAGTATGTCTACAGGTGTGGGCAAGATTCTGAAGCCACAACTGTGTCCCGGGTGAGGCTGGTGGTACTTGTTCTCCAACTAAAGTTTGACTAGCTTTGCCCTGGATTAGCCATCCCAAACAGGTTAATCATCAGAATTGCCTGGGAAGATTTTAAATATATTCCCTAAACATAACTGAATCAAAATTTGAGGAGACATTTTTAAAAATCCATTTGAAAATTGTTGCGCAAATTAGAGGTTTTCAAACTTGAGTGCACATCAGAATCTTGAGGAGGGCTTGGTAAAACACAGATTGCTGAGATACGGAATCAACCTAAGTGTCCATTAACAGATAAATGAATTTAAAAATATGGCATATAAACACAATGGAATATTATTCAGCCATAAAAAGAATGAAATCCTATAATTTGTGGTAACATGGATGAGTCTGGATGATGTTAAATGAGGTAAGTCGGACACAAAAAGATAAATATCACATGTTTTCATACGTTTAGAGCTAAAAAGTTTGATTTCATAGAAGTAGGCAGTAGAATAGTGGTTAGTAGAAGCCAGGGAGGGTAACAGAGGGAGGAAAGGGAGAAGCTCGTTAACAGATACAAAATTGTAAGCTAAATAGGATGGATATGTACTAGCCTTCTAAAGCACTGTAAGGTAACTTCAGTTAACAGTAATTTATTGTGTATTTTTAAATAGCTAGAAGAGAGGATTTTGAAACTTCCCAACACAAAGACATGACAAATCTTTGAGGTAATGGATATGATAATTAGCCTGATTTGATCATTACATATTCATATAGCAAAATATCACTGTGTACCTCTTAAATATGTATAATTATGTGTCAATTAAAAATTAAAAAGAAAACGCAGATTTCTGGGTCTCACTCCCAGAGGTACTAACCAAGTAAGTCTGGGAGAGACCTGAAATTCGGTATTTCTCAAAAGTTCCCAAGTGATGCTGATGCTGGTCTGGATCCACACTTTGAGAACCGTAGCCTGCCCTAGAGCACTGCTTCTTAATTCATTTTAAAATTAAGGATCTGTGTGAGATTCTGCTGGATGGTGTAGATTTTCTTGAAAAATAAAAAATGTGAACATAGTTTACATACACTTTCCAGTGTTCATGGGTCCCCTGAAGCCTACCTGTGATTCTTGTACGAAAGCTTGACTCCAGATAGAATGTCTTTGAGTAACATAGCCCAGGTTAGAAATGGAATTCTGTGGGACTATTTGCACCTTTGTCTAAACATGGGAATATGCCAATAACATTTTACTCCATTACCCGGAGAACAGGACCAAGTCATGTTATGACCTGTAGAGTGATAAAAGACTTAATTCTAAGAATTAGGGCTTATTTTTACAACTTGTTGGAATATGATTTGCAGATTTGGTGAAAATGGTAGTTAATTCCACAAAGATGTTTAATGATATAAAAATTTTAGAAGTTTATATTTGTGTTTCCTACTGGCTTTATTCTTTATTTTTACTCTTTAAATCGAGCTGTTTGCTCTCTTTTTCCTGAAGCATTTTTATTTAAGGAAAATACAGAATTATACAGCTTATTAGCTTAAACAGAAAACATCCCTGAAAGTTTTAGACTATATGACTACATCACTTATATACATCATGATCATAGTGAAACTAAATACTTTGTAAATAACCTTGATTTATTACTATAAGCAGGTTTTTGAAATTATGAATATCTCGAGAAAACAAGAATAAAAAAGCAACTATCTCAGCTGGACCAATAATAGAAACACCAGTATATTCACATGCTTTTTATTTCTCAAAGCACATTTGTGGCTTGTGGCCAAGAATTCATTTCATTGAAGGGAGTGTTTGACAAGCAGTATTGAAGCTGTAAACACTTTGAACTCATTACAGTGTCTCACCATAGGAACTTAACTGTCATTGAAGACTCCCTGTCTGCGAAACCATCATTCCTACAATTATTTTTACCTTTGCCTGAAAATATTTTTTTGTGCTTTAAGGCATTTCAAAAGACAAGAGAAAGCTGGAAGCTAAGGAGGCTATAGGGATTTCCTGAGTTCTGTGAGTGCTGTGTTGATACAGAACAAGATCAGAAACTTAGATAATATGTTTCAACTTAAAATGCTGGTTGATCATCATGACAATAGTTTTATAAAGAGTTTTATATGGGGGTGAATATTTGAAGTTATAAAAAGCATTGTAAGGTTACTCATTCATGGGCTGAACAAACATTTCCTATTTCTCTGGCCTTCACAACTGAGATCACCCACTTAAGTCCATTTTGAAACTTAGCAAGGAGTGGTTGTTAGTCTACAATAACAGTCTACATCTCAAACTCACAACCTTACAGTTGTTGTGTAGGTATCCTAGCTGCGTGAAGCAGCGAAGTGTAAGATTGTGTCCACAATGGTCTGGAAAACTTGACTCATAATCACACGTATAACACAGTCCATTAAGAACTCCTCCCACCCCACATCACTGCCCTGAAAATAATGAGCCAGTGATCCTGATGGTAATCTCTTCTAAAATCATACGTATTTGAGAAAAATTGTATCTTTTTGAGCCAGATAAAAAGTGTTTATATCCTGAACCTAGAGTATTGACAAAGCACATTAAGAGGATTGATTGGGATAGAGAAGATTCATTGATGGGACTTAAGGAATGACTAGATATGACAGGATAGGGAGGTGAAGTATGCTAGGATGATCTGTATGATAATGTCTTACACAAGTGAATAGAAGTCCAGTTTAAAAAGGTTTGAAGGGGAGTAAAGAAGATGGATTTCATTTTTCTTAGGTTAATTTAATGTGCTTCTGGTAAAATGCCTACTAGGCCACCATGTATATGAGCCTGAACCTTAAAAAGGAGGTTTGGGCAGATGGGTGCCGAGTTTGTAATCATTACCACATTTAACAGTTGAAACCATGGGAAAATATGCCTTATATGAGAAGAAGACACCAAGATCACACAACACTAGGAAAACCAAAAAGGATGTGGCAGAGAGGTGGGAGGCTGATCATGAGAGGAGGAATTAAGTACTAAATTCCACTGAAAACATTAAGATGTGGGTTTAAAATAGTTTATTAGATTTGGCAAATTGGAAGTTTTGATAATATTCAAAAGAGCAACTTTGGAGGAATGGCAAAAAAAAAAAAAATGTTAGAATGGTTATCCTTCCTTAGAAGATGGTTACAGAAGTGATTCAGAAATAACTTGTTAAGTAGAGGGTAACTGAAGAGCCCTGAGCATGCTTACAAGCTGGTGAGAGAGGGTTTAAAGATGAATATGAGTTCCTTAAATCCATTTTGTGTGTTTATGAGGACAGGATAAATTGTCTAGCTAAATCACCACACCCTGCCCTGTGCCTAGCATAGTGCCCATATGTTTATTAGGCAGCAAATATACTAGGTATATATTTTATTATGTAAAATATATAGGGAACTGTGTGAGGCCCCGGAAGAAACACAATATCTGTTCTCACTGAACAAGAGCTACGTTGGAGAGACTAACCACTCATCCCTCACCACTATTTTCTTTAGTTGTGTAAGTACTGGGTGCTATGGCAGTTTATCATGGACAGACCTGCCCTTATCTTGGGGGAACCACAGAAGGCTTGGCAGAGGAAGCAATTTTTAATCTTCTACTGAGAGCAAAATAGAACTTCTTCCCGTTCCTCACCCACTGAACACATTCAACAGAGTTAAAAACTGTCAGCTTTCCTTCCACGGACACTTCTCTTGGCATTCAGGAATGATTGGAGACTGCAACTATGGGTTCAATGCCAGCAACATTCTAACACTTATGGTTAGAATCCTAACCAGAAAGAATACAAATAAGGGTTCTTTCTTTTTAGGTTTTGGCTTAGATATCGATGTTACTAATAATGATAATAAAATAATAGCAGTTTAAATTTACCCCGTCTTTATGATTTTCAGAATACTTCCTCTTTCTAGTTTATTTGGGGAGATATGCTAGGGAATATGAGTAGGAAAATGAGAAAGTGAGACAAGGAAGGAAAGTCAACAAAGACTGCATTTCAAAAGTTACAACTGTGGTGGACAACTGCGGCTCAATCTGACTGGAGACTTGCAGAAAATTATGTGGGACAGACACCTCAGACTTATCCTTTGAAGAGATGAGAATGCTAAGGTATTTGTACACCGACTTCTGCTGGTCATCAGTTGACAGATCCTGGGAGGGGCTGTGAATTCAGTCCCTAGCATTTTTGATCTAATGCATACACTCTGGAAGAACAGACTCCAGTAGGCAAAGAGATGCAGGAACTGACAGGTGGAAGTTGGAACAATGTGCCCTGAAATGCGAAGGACTCAGAGGGGAGAGACAAGGTATGATCAGCACCACCCTAATGGGGTTTGATTGTCCCTTTTGCCATTTACCAGCAGTGTGATCTCGGGCAACTTAGCTTCTCTTAGCCTTAGTTTCTCCATCTGTAAAATGGGGATCATAATAGTGTCTACATCATAGGATTGTAGTGAGGATTAAATAAATTATTCATGTATCAGTTTTACAGAAGAGAACATGAAAATTTAGAAAAGATTACTTATTTGTCAAATGTCACACAAATGGGAAGCAGACTCAAAGCCTTGATTCTTGGCCCCAGCCTTTTTCCTTACACTTAATGCCCAATGTCTGTGTTGCCTTTTATCTTCATAATTTACTTCCTATTTTCTCAGTGCTTAGGTCTCATTCCTGATTCTTTTTTCCCATTTACTCTCTTCCTAAACCCTTGTAATTGTCCTGATGAGCTTTCACTTGGGTGTCTGTCTATCCCTTCTGAATATTTCGTGCTCTGGCCTTGCCCAGCAGCTTAAACTTACACTATTAACTCCCGGTCTTGTCTACCTCGCATTTTTCCTCTTATCTGTGAGACATCTTGACCTATAATATTTTCACTTCCACCAGTTGAGTCTATCTGTGGCACATGGTTACTTGTCTGATTTCTTGTTCTCATGGAATCCTTAGGCTTCTCTGATGTATTTTATCCTATTGGCATTCACATCCCAGTAGGCATGAAGAATATTGAATAAAAGCATTTGCTTTATTTTAGGACTGAATAAACACATCATTCTTTGCTCCTAAAAATACACAGTAGATAGTTGGATTGTGTCATTATTGTAGAGTGATACAAGCCAGAAGATGCAGTGACAATATCAGAATGGAGTCTTATCTGTTACCAAAGGGAATGGGTGGTAGCTGTGTAACCAGGTCATCATAGTGGCATGACCATAGCCAAGTGCAGGGCACCATAGTCAAGGGCACTGAACAGGTCATTAGTTGGGATTGAGTCAACAGATGAGCCATTTTGACATAGAACACACGTTCTAAAAACATTAAGTTGGTGCAAAAGTAATCACGGTTTTTGCCATTACTTTCAATGGCCAAAAAAATAATAATAATAATAATAATTACTTTTCACCAACCTCATAGTAACATAAACGAAGCGGTTTCAACTTTTGTTTAACAAGTTTATTTAAAAGGTTCTACTTTACATGCCATACAATCATCTATTTAAAGTATACAACTCAATGTTTTTTTTTTTTTTTTAGTTAACAAAATATTTTTGTTTTTATTCTTAGTTTTTTAAATTATCACATATTTCAAGCAAAGAAGTAAAAAGAATAATGCCACTAACACCTATATAGCCATCTAGTTTTGTCAAATTTAACATTTCTATATTTGCTTAATTTTTTTAAAAAAAGAACATTAATACCCAAAGGATTATAAATTATGCTGCTATAAGGACACATGCACATGTATGTTTATTGCCGCACTATTCACAATAGCAAAGACTTGGAATCAACCCAAATGTCCATCAGTGACAGATTGGATTAAGAAAATGTGGCACATATACACCATGGAATACTATGCAGCCATAAAAAAGGATGAGTTTGTGTCCTTTGTAGGGACATGGATGCAGCTGGAAACCATCATTCTTAGCAAACTATCACAAGAACAGAAAACCAAACACCGCATGTTCTCTCTCGTAGGTGGGAACTGAACAATGAGATCACTTGGACTCGGGAAGGGGAACATCACACACCGGGGCCTATCATGGGGAGGGGGGAGGGATTGCATTGGGAGTTATACCTGATGTAAATGACGAGTTGATGGGTGCAGCACACCAACATGGCACAAGTATACATATGTAGCAAACCTGCACGTTGTGCACATGTACCCTACAACTTGAAGTTTAATAATAATAAATAAATTTAAAAAAAAATATTGCAGAGTGTTTGCAGTATGCTAACATTAATATAAACTTCTAAAATGTGTGAAGCATTCGTGGGAATAATGAACATTAAATTCAGGGTGCAGTTTACATCCTGAGAGGGAGGAAGTTGGGGAATTTCAGTAATGCTTAAACTAAGTATTTTCCATAATGCTTAAGCTGCAACAACTCAATGTTTTTAGTGTATTCACAGGACTATGCAACCAAATATTTTGTTGGTATTATACCAATTAGAGCTATGACAAAAGCTTTGGACCCTCTCATGCTCATTTGTACAAACACAAAAGAATTTGCATATGATGCCAGAAAATTCATGGACCTCTCTGAAGTCCATGTATATGCCCAGAAGTACTACTCATTCAGCCAAACTCAATCTTAAAGCAGCTATTAGTTCTGTTTGTACAATCTAGCAGATAAGTTCATCGTCTTAAGGACTCACGGTAATCAATGATATCACCTTAACGAAAACAATATATGTGCCAAGTCTGGCTCCTAAAGTTTTAGGATTTTCTGTTTTAAAAGGGGGAAAAAAGCTTTAGTATATTTAGAATCCTAACTGACAAGGAGTGAGTGACAAAGGTTTGGAAACATACATTGCAGGTGTGTGAAAATCTGGAGGCGAATTATACATTTTTAGGTACTCCATGATCTATGAAAACTTTTGACCTAGAAATGTCAGTGCTGTTGCCCTCACAAAGAGTCATGATTCTTTATCATATCACTTTATTGTAAAAGGGAAGTAAATTTTGTATCATTCTCCATGTGATTAGCTGTGTTCAGTCATCAGATTTTTCTTGCATTATTATGATTATTCTATTATGCTAGGACATTGAGCATAAATCACCAGTCTCCTTCTTGGCACATACAAGAGTCACTTATTTGTTAAAGGTTACCAAATATACTAACATGTTTCCACACACACACACAAACATACACATGCACCTATATATGTGGGTATGTACAGGCTCAGATAAATCCTCATACAACAGCATGCTATAAGAAAAGAACTTAAGTTTTAAAGTCGTAAACAACTTGATTTGAATCCATGACTATATATTTACTTTATGATCTAGGGCATGTTATATAAACACTTGGGAATTCAATGCTAACCTTGGGATAACAAATTTTACGCAGCAAGTCTATGAGAAGGATCGTAGAAATAACGCACGGGAACTACTTAAAACAGTGTCCTATACATGGATAGAGATCAAGAGGTAATAAATACTCAAAATGGTCTAATTGAAAAAATCGTCCATGATTTTATTCCCTTCAAAAGATGAAATTTGAGGCAAATTTTGTGCCATAAACTTTGTGCTTTTATAATTTTCTATTTTATGATTACATAATGCTTAAGTGTAATCATAATATAGTAAATATTCATGTAAAATTCTTACGCCCAAAGATAAATATTGTTAACATGTTTGTAGTCATTAATTTCTCCTTTCCTCTGTTCTTTCTCCCCCCTCTCTTATTTATGTAACAATATATGTTCCTTTTTCTGAGGTTTAAGAAATACTGATTCCCATGTTTACCTCTTCCATTGATATAATGAATTTGTTAATAAACACGTTCTCTTTATCATGAAATGGATCCCTTCTCTATACCATGCCCCCTATAAATCAGGACATACTACGTTATGCATCTATAAGAAGAATCCTGGTAGTGACTCAAAACAATAGAATTTTCTTCCCTCCAAACTTCGTGTCATTATAGATTGGTAGGAGTCTCAACTCATTGTACTCAGTTGAAGGACCTGAGGGGTCATCTCAACAAACTTTGAGAACACAAGAGAACATGTGAAAGTACATGATAACCCATAAAGCTTCTGCTTGGTGATGGCACACGTCACTTCTGTTCACATTTCATTTGATGAAGTCTAAGTCTAAGTCATGTGACCGTATCAAAGTACAAGCAGGCAGAATAAAAGATACTGTCAGAAGCCTGGAATAAAGGAATGGAACTTTGGCGAATAGACTTAATGACAACCACATCCCTTAAAACAAGGGTTCTCAAACTTGAACCTGCATCAGAATAGCCTAGAGGTTTGTTAAAACATGGAGTGTTGGGATCCACCCCTAGAGTTTTTCATCCTGTAGGTCTAGAGTAGAGCCAGAATAGTTGCACTTCTAACAATATTCCCAGTTGGTGTTGATTTTGATGTCTGAGAACCACACTATGAGAACTGCTGCACTAAATTATAAAAGCTTTTCTCTTATTATTCCACAACAGAAAACACTCCAACAGTGGTACTTAGGACTGGCCATGGTCACATTTCAACCACATACTTCTCAAGTTTCCAAATTGATCTCAATCTCCAACTACTGGTGTGTTAATAATTTCCCCAAATTGCTTTTCTTCTGGCCAAATTTAATTAAAATACTTTTCCTACAAACCTTTTCCAAATCATTCTAACTGGAAGTATTGCCTATACCTTTTCCAAAGTAGTACCAAACTTCCCAAAGTGATCACATACTTTGTATTATGGTAATCTTATACTTGTGTTTTTCTCAGTTTCCTAAACTGTTTTTAAGGGCACTCATAGAAGTTTGCACAAAAACTTTGTATTATGGTAATCTTATACTTGTGTTTTTCTCAGTTTCATAAACTGTTTTTAAGGGCACCCATAGAAGTTTGCACAAAATGAATGTTAAAACACTTAATTTTTTATTCCCGATTTTGCTCCATTAGGGTAGAAGACTTGGCCACGTGTTGTAAATTTAAATCACTACTCTTGTCATACCTATGGTATGAATACAATTCTCACTTTCATTTTCTAGATGAGGAAAAGGCTCAGGGATCTTAAAAAATGACACAAGGCTACACAGCTAAAAAGTGGCAAGGTTAGTTTTGACCCAGGCAGCCCAGCTCCAGAACCTGTGCTGTACTTCCTACTGTTCACATGGCTTCTGAGACAAGAGTAGTGATGGTTATTACGAGAATTAAATGAATTAGTTGATTTGAAACATTTAGTACAGGACTTGGCAAGTTTTGAGCCATTATAACCATTTTAATTGCAAAACATCCTGAAGTTATTCTCTATGCCTAAAGTTACATTTGCTTATTATCCATTTTCTCCTTAATCCCTTAAAAGCTGTCTTCTGCCTCATTTATTCTATCAAAACTGTATTCTCAACAGTTGCTAATTATATTCTAATTGAATTTCAGAGTGAATTTCACACCCATCCTTTTGAAAGATTCATTCCTATGAATTTGGGACAGCTTCCTAGTATGATATTCCATCTATAAGTATATTGATATCATCTATATCATATATCTCATCTGCTCTGCTCTTTCCTTGTGCTATTATGGACATTTTCCAATTCTGTTCTTCTACATGTTCACTTGTCTGCAGAAGTTTGCAGTCTCCTAGTTTTACCTCCGTTCAATTGACTTTAAAATCTACATTACTAGTTCTGCTGTGTCACCGGCAGTCCAAGAAAAGAAAACTGATCAATTTGTGAAAGTAGCTAATATTTAATATGAGTTTATTATGTGCCAGCTACTTTACCTGCAGTTTCTTATTTAAGCCTTACAACTGCTTTATTAAGGGCTAGGAATTTCACATGTACATTAAAATGTAGAAGCAAGTTGAGGAGATAAAGGAATTTACCCATATTATACAGATAACTAGTAGGAAGTAGGGACTGAATTTGAATGAATCCAGGACTGACGTCAGAGCCCAGTGTCTTAATATTATTTTAGAACATCTGCATAGATGTTTTTTTCTTTATAAGGGAGTGATGATTTTAAGAGCAACGAGACTCATCTTTAGGTGAAATCCATCATCCAAAACCAAACTCGCCTTTATTCCTGTGCCTATCCAACCACATTAGTGGATGCCTAGAAAATGTTCAAACTTCTAACCAAGTCATTGGAAACCCTCTGTGATTTTGGCTTAATCAGGTTTATCAGTTTTGCCCACATTTTACTTGAGCTCTAGTCACATTACCTTAATTACAGCTTCCTGTATGTCTCTAGGTTTTTGCTTTGATAGAGTCAATTTATATGGTATCAACTCTGTATGAAGCCTTTTTTGAATCTCCTGGTAATACTTTAATTTTCCTAATATTCCAGTTATACCAAATCAGATTTCTGATCCAATATTTCAACTTTTAATTTGTCCCACTGATAGGCTCTATCCCTACTCTTTTTCTGCTCATGGCTGAAAACATTCTGTATCTCCCATCTCTTTCATATTTGAATCTATTCAATCCGTAGCCTCCAAACTCTTAATAAAATACTAATTTCATCATGTAACTTCACTATTCAAAATATTTAGTGGCTCCCATTACCTATATTAAAAATTCCAAACTCAGTAGTTATCAATATTTTTCATAGACTTTCTGGTCCTGCCCTTTCTTCTACTCTTATCTCTTACTACTTGTTAACTTATTCCTAGGGGAAACATCTTCCTGTTTCCAAAATGTGATTCAACCTCATTCCTATTGCCTAGGAAGCCACTCTTCTATCTTATGGCTAAGGTCTAGTTCTTGTTGAAGTACTCTTTTTCATAAACATTCAAAATGTTTTTGTGTCCTACTTTGGTATTATCTGACATATTTTAAATCTCATGAATTGGATCACGTATCTACACATTTACTTACAGCAACATTACATTTTACTTATTTATTTTAAGAGACAAGATCTTACTCTGTTGCCCAGGCTGGAGTGCACTAGCACAATCATAGCTTACCACAGGCCTCCAAACCCTGACTCAAGTGATCCTTCTACCTCAGCCTCCTGAGTAACTAGAATTACAGGTGCACAACACCATGCTCAGGTACATTTTAACAATTTTTTATTGTTATTTTTGTAGAGACAGGGTCTTGCTATGTTGCCCAGGTTGGTCTCAAACTCCTGGTCTCAAGCGATCCTCCTGCCTCAGGCTTCCAAAATGCTGAGATTAGAAATGTGAACCATTGTGCCTGGCCCACATTACATTTTAACAGTGGGGATCTGATTACTGCAGTTTCCCAAAGCCAAAATATAAGACTAACTCAGCTATAAATATTTAACCAACTATTAAGTATACCCCCTGGACTATGGTCATATAGAGCAGAGGCTGAGGTACTATATATGCTTTGGTTTTGCTACTAAGAAAATTGTTTATTACATAGTCAATACTATGATGAATGGTTAAGATATGTTGAATGCCCTGCTGAGACAACTTATTTTACTTTGATAGGAAAGTGAAGAGAATAACACACGTATTTAATTATTAAAGAAATAACCAGAACATGTAGTATTCTGAATTTCTTAGTATAAAAAACTCCTTATGAGATACAAGTATACAAATATACACTTCTTTATCTTATGATCCTCTATTAAATTTGGCATGTTTCTTTTTAACAGAAACTTGTAAGCGGGGGGGAATCTGCTAAGATGATATATGACATGTGGAAATGTTAAAGATAGATTGGGGAGTGCTTAAGATAAGACACTGAAACATATAACGCTCCTCTTGGAGAATCACTCAGCTTGCCAAGCTACCAGGAATCAGTGTTTGAAAAGAGGCAGAATATACATACATAGAAAAATCAGCCAAAATATTCATTAACATAAAATGCTTCCAAAGCTGAAGTGCTACATTAATGGTTAACTTTGTGTCACAAGACTAAATATTTGGCAATGTTAGCTTTCCCTATAATAAAACTTGCCACAAAATACAGATTGAGTATCCCTTACCCAAAATGCTTGGGGCCCGAAGTATTTTGGATTTTGGATATTTTCAGTTTGGAGTATCTATATTATACATAGGGGTTGAGCATCCATAATCTGAAAGTCTGAAATCCGAAATGATTCAATGAGGATTTCCTTTAAAAGTGATCGTGTTGGTACTCAAAAAGTTCCAGATTTTGTAGCATTTCAGATTTCAAATTTTTGTGTTAGGGATGTTCAACCTGTATTGAACTTACTTGCTTACATGTGTTGCCCGTTTGCTCTGAGCTCTGTGAAAAAAGTATCTGCTGACTACTTTGTTCATAGCTGTGCCCTAGCACCTTTTGTAGCGCTTGGAAAATGGTAGACACTCAATAAATACTTGTTGAATGAGTGGATAGGTAAAAGTATTTCAGTTTGGTATGGCAAGATGGAAAGACTAACGAAGTGTTTAAGTGGCTATGGCCAAGGTCAGGCCTTCTTCAGTTTAAGAACTGAAGAAAGAAGAAAATTAAACAATTAAGGAAAGATAAGAATAAATGAATCCAACAGGAAGTTCTCACTGAAGCCGAGAGATTAAAAAAAAAAGAGAAGAGCAAGAAAATACTATTTTCTATGCATTATATTTCCAAAGATATCTGCCTTACTGATTAATATCAATTAGTACCATAACTATCACATTTTCTCATAGGCCAAGGTGAAATGTCGGATAAGACAAGCTTTGTTGCTAACACAATTTAACTCACTTTAGAATATTAACATGACATTTATATGGTCTACTGCTCTCTAAGCTCAAATAACCCAGCTCTGTATAAAAAGCAGCCATGGATTAAATGACTTTAGCCTGCTTTGGGGAAACTGCTGCTGTTAAACCTACTCTTGAGAAACTACAAAGATTACCTGGACTCCATTTATGAAAAGACATTTGAATACAGACCTCACATAGTGATCATTTAAGAATATTATATTTTGCCTATATTACAACGTTGGGTTGTATTTTTTTTTAATCTCTACTTCATCTACTTACACATGTAATACTGACTTGCTTCGCAAAATGTTCCTCTGGTGTGTCTGGCAAGTTTCCTAACAAGAAATTTGAAAGCAGTTTTACATGAAAATCACATTTTTGAATTTTATATTTCTAGACAAGTTTTAGTACAAGCAGTATAAAAGCATAAGAGTAGTCTATGTCATATGCTATTTGTCAGTCTCCAATGAAGAGTAAACATTTATTAGCTTCAGTAACAATCCCTACCTAACTGAGGACTGTCATTTTCTGAAAATAATGATTGATAGAGGCCTTGCCTAAAAAATATAAAATGCATGTAATTTACACACAGCTGAGAAATACAAGCTTGTTATTTTTTCCTGACAAGCATTAATATCCTTTATAACTATGGAGATTAAATTACAAAGAAAGTTAAATTAAAAACTAAAGTATGATCAGAGTGATGAGTTCTGTGTAGTACATTTTCTAGTAATCTATTCATGTTTTACAACAGCCTAATTTGGTAAATTGGAATATACTTTAAAGGCTAATATGTGTATTTGTATGTATATACATATATATGTGTGTATATATATGTCATAGAAACCTTTAGGAGAAAATCAACAAATAATTTTAATACATTTTTTGTTATGAGGCAATAACATATATCCTAAACTAGGAAAGTCATGTTTCCAGATATTGTCCTAAGGAAATATTGGTTCTAAAAATGCAGCATAGGAAAGTCAAATATTTTATTATTCACTGACGGGGCCAATAATATCAATGCAAGCAGAAGCCTGATATAGAAAAATTAATTAAGGTGATTATAGAAGTGTAAACAGGACTCTAGTAAATGAATTTGCAAGGTGGTCTAGTCAATTGCTTGAACATTAATCAGAATTTAGAGTTCTGCTCTGTTAGAAACTCATTGGTCTTGAGAAACCATTTTTATTCAAGTCTCAATGAATTCATCTCTATATAGTTCTTGTTCCACCTACTTTAGTTTTTTTGAGGAGCAAATGAAATAATGTGTGCAAACACAAGACATAATGTATAATCTAAGCCAATATATCAAGCAGGGCAGATTACCTTCTCTAGTGCAAATTAGAGATATCCATGCATTCACTAACTGAATTTTTGTACCAGTTGAAAGTGTTTCTGAGGCAGATCCTTTTTTTGCTAGTCTATTATAATTATTAAAAATGACATCATTACTTAAAATTTGTCACATTAAACAAGAATCAGTGTCTTTGTATCATTCACACACTGATTTTACTTTAACCTGGAGGAACCATGACTGCCTTTAACTACTTGAAAAGGTCTTTATGAATCTACCATCTCCAAGATGAATACCTATAGCCTTTATTATTTGGCTAACTTTTGTTATCCTTTACCATCATGGTAATCATAGCTCCTACATCTAGTAAGCATTAGGCTTAGAATTTGAATTGCCTTGATTCTCAAATAATATCTGAATCTATCACCTTATATATTTATCATTTCTTTGAATATATGATAATTCAGGATAATTAGCACATTCAGTGTCTATGTGTGTAGAAACATTGTGTTGGACCCCATAAATATGTATAATTATCATGTCAGTCATACATAAATAATAAAGCTTCGTACAAATAATTTATAAACCCATGCAGTCCTTAAAACTGCTTTTTCCAATATTAATTTCAGACTTAAAGTTGATCTGTTAAATTTTATCTTACTGGTTTCAATATTATTATAGCTAAGACATCCATAGGTGAGTTTTATTATGAAAAGTAAAAGCTACTCTTTCCAGGAGACTAAAATCTTGTGTTATAATAACTGTTTTTGTATGCTTTAAGACTCAAGATCATTGGCAAGGTATATTTGGTGGAAGCAGTCCAAATGAGAGTCACATGACCATCAACTAGATACAACTTTTACATTGACACAAGGCCATTTGCCGTCACTTTTTGGATAGGGTGTTCTGCCATGTGTGTGTTTTTAAAACACTATATTTTAGTACAGATTGAAAATTTTGTCTGCGAATTTATTATGGGAGACATTGATAAGCTACTTTGTGAATATGGCCTTATCTATTGAACTTATAGTATGATCAAAAAAGAAAATGGACATTTGTTCATTGGTTGATTTGCTAACCCCACAGTGCCGTAAATAGTTTATAGTAGTGTCATTCACTCCATAGAAAGGTAAAATTGCGAGATTCTTTAGCTGTAATAAATTTGTGCCATATTTATTGGACAAAAGTATATGAGAATGTTCAAAACATTTAGATTAGGGGATAATATATCTATTAGAAATTGCATCTATTCTAGGGGAATTTTTTATTTTTTGTGGGTACGTAGTGTGTGTGTGTGTGCATATATATTTTTATGGAGTACATGAGATACTTTAATACAAGCATGCAATAAGTAATAATCACATCATGGAGAATGGGATATCCATCCCCTCAAGCATTTATCCTTTATGTTATAAACAATCCAGTGATACTCTGAGTTACTGTAAAATGTACAGTTAAATTATTGAGTATAGTCACCTTGTTATCTCAAATACTAAGTTTTATTCCTAGGAATTTTTGTACTCATTAACCAACCCCAACTTACCTCCACCCCCTACTACCCTTCTCAGCCTCTGAGTTGAGATCTCTGTCTCTCTTTAGCTCTAATAATATTTGCTTTATTTATCTGGGTGCTCCAGTGTTGGGTGCCTAAATATTTGCAATTGTTATATCCTTTTGCTATATTGATCCCTTTGTCATTATATAATGACCTTTTTTGACTCTTGTTTTTGTCTTGAAATCTGTTTTGTCTGAAAAAAGTACAACTACTCCTGCTCTTTCTTGGTTTCCATTGGCATGGAATATCTTTTTTTTCAATCCATTTATTTTCCGCCTATGTGTATCCTTATTAGGTGGTCATTAAAGATGTCAAGTATTTTTTAGAATCATAGCACATGTATAAACACATGCATGTAAACATATATAGACCTATGAACTACAATATTATAAGTTCATAAGTGACTATGATACATGATGTGAGAGGGAGAGAATGCTCAACAGTGGGATCCCTCTCTCAAGCCATACTGTCAAATCTAGTATATTGAAATTTCTAGAACAAACTTATATATTAGAGTCTTTACCAGAAATGGAGGTACCTTTATTTTAACTGTTATTGCAGAAATGGCTAAGAAAAAAATGTCTAGATTCTACAGCAAGGAGTAGGATTCTATATTTTGATATATTGTGTTACACAGATGTAACCAAACAATCACTATTTATTAAGTACTATCTCTGGCTAAGGTGTGTGTTGTACTTAATGCTGTATTATTTACACACTAAGATGTTAAAGTTTATTTGATGTTTACTAGAGTTTTCTGATGCCAAGAACAGAACTCTGGCTTTGGTAGCTCTCTTTTTTCCATTGTTTTAAAATGCTAAAGATGATGCTAATAATTAACATATGATAAACATTTTTAAATCTCAATGACATTGTAAATTTATGATATGATTAGAAAAGGAGCTGAAAGATTATCGATGTAGGTTGTAACAGGTTAGTGCTTTTAGTTCATCATTATAAACCCACAAGAGAAGAGCTAATAAAGTTATTCAGTTGTGCTTATGTAAACCTTTTGGATCTTGAGACTTATTTAATGACTGTATGAAGATTTTAAATGCCATGGGATATGTGAGCTACATAGTTCAACTGTACAATTGGATCACTGTTCATTTTATTGGATGTGATATACTTCACATTGGGTTGATTTATTGTTTCAGAGTAAAATTAAATTTTAACACGTTTTCTTCCTAACTGAATTGTAAATCAATTATGTTAACAGCTCCTCTGGGTAAGGGCCTAGACAAAATACATATGGTCAATAACCATTTTGTGTAAAATAAGCATATAAAAAGCAGACTTTAGTAGACTACTCTAGATTTGCATAGTTCCTCATAAATCAACTTTATGAAAATGATAAGAACTGAAGAGAAATTTATTTGAAGCTTTTGAGCCATAACAGCCTCATAAATTAGGTTCACTTCACCTATTTTATTAACCTCGTTTAGTTTCAGCAAAAAAGTCTGATTTAATTCAGAGTTTATTATTACTTTTGTTTTTAAATGCACAATTCTTAATTGTATATGTATACATTCCAGTTGGACCAATTTTTTGAAAGGATTTCCTCAAGAAGTAGAATTGTATCATTTAAATGCATTACATTTGACTTGTCAACTGTCAAATCTAATTGTCATTTTAAATACGGTAATATGTGCTAATTAGTTTTAGTTTTTATTTACTTTTTTTTATGATTCTATTTATATGAAATATCCAGAATAGGCAAATCTATACAGACAGAAAGTATCTTAGTAGTTGCCTGGGGCTGGAGAGGTTGTGGGGAGATAGGGACTGACTGTTAGTGGGCATGAGGTTTCCCTTTGGGGTGATGAAAATGTTTTTTTTTTTTTTTTTTTTTTACCTTTTTTATTACTATTTTTTATTATACTTTAAGTTCTAGGGTACATGTGCACAATGTGCAGGTTTGTTACATATGTATACATGTGCCATGTTGGTGTGCTGCACCCATTAACTCGTCATTTACATTAGGTATACCTCCTAATGCTATCCCTCACCCCCCCCCCCCCCACAGTAGGACCTGGTGTGTGATGTTCCCCTTCCTGTGTCCAAGTGATCTCATTGTTCAATTCCCATCTATGAGTGAGAACATGCGGTGTTTGGTTTTGTGTTCTTGCGATAGTTTACTGAGAATGATGGTTTCCAGCTGCATCCATGTCCCTACAAAGGACACAAACTCATCCTTTTTTATGGCTGCATAGTATTCCATGGTGTATATGTGCCACATTTTCTTAATCTAGTCTGTCACTGATGGACATTTGGGTTGATTCCAAATCTTTACTATTGTGAATAGTGCCGCAATAAACATACGTGTGCGTGTGTCTTTATAAAGCATGACTTATAATCCTTTGGGTATATCCCCAGTAGTGGGATGGCCGGGTCAAATGGTACATCTAGTTCTAGATCCTTGAGAAATCGCCATACTGTTTTCCACAATGGTTGAACTAGTTTACAATCCCACGCACAGTGTAAAAGTGTTCCTAGTTTTTATCCTTTTACTGGATGTACTTAAGGCAAGCTTGTCCAACCCACAGTCCATGGGCTATATGTGGCCCAGGACAGCTTTGAATGCAGCCCAACTGTAATTCACCAACTTTCTTAAAACATTGAGATTTTTTTTGCAATTGTTTTTTAGCTGATTAGCTATTGTTAGTGTTAGTGTATTTTAGGTGTGGCCCAAGATGATGGTTCTTCAAATGGAGTCTAAGGAAGCCAAAAGATTTACATACCCCTGATTTAAGGGGTAGAAGATGTTGCGATATACATAGACATAATGAAATGATTACTGAACTCAACCAAATTATCTTATCCATTATCTTCCATAATAACTTTTTTGGTATGGTAAGAATACCTAAAGTCTCTTTTCTTAGCAAATGTTCAGTGTACAATACAATATCATTAACTATAGTCATCATACTAAGCAGTTATCTAGACTTATTTATCCAATATAACTTCAAGCTTGTGTCCTTTGACCTACTCCTCATTTCCTCCAAATATTAAAGAATAATTTATACCATTTCTTCTTAAAATCGTCTAAATAATAGAAGAGGAAATACGTCCAAAGCCATTTTATGAGTTCAGCATCACCCTAAATACCAAAGTCAAACAGAGACACCACAAGAGAAGAAAATATATATAGGCCAGTATCTAGGAGGAATATAGATGTAAAAATCCTCAATAAAATGTTAGCAAGACAGCTTAAACAACACATCAGATTATAAACCATGACCAAGTAGGATTAGTCCTAGGACACAAGGTTGGTTTAACATACGCAAATCAATCAATGTGACATACTACATTAACAGAAAGATTTAAAAACCACATGATTATCTCAATAGATGCAGAAAAAGCATTTGACAAAGCTAAACATCCTTTTATTAGTATAACTCTCTGCAAAATAGGTATGGAAGGAAATTGCCTCAACATCAAAGCTATTTACGAAAAGCCTATAGCTAATATGATCAACGGCGGTTGTACTGAAAACTTTTCCCCTAAGATTTGGTACAAAGCAAGGATACCCACTCTTACCACTTCTATTCGTCATAGTACTGAAAATACTAGCAGGAGCAGTCAGACAAAATGAATAAATAAAAGGCTTCCACATCTGAAAGGAAGAAGTAAAGTTATTCCTGTTTGCAAATGGCGTGATAATATATGTAGAAACCCCTAAAGACTCCACAAGAAAACTGTTAGAATTAAAAAATGAGTTCAGTAAGTAGTGGAATACAAAATCAACATAAAATTAGTTGCATTTTTTATGCAAAATAGTTCTAACTAAAAAAGAAATTTAAAAATTCAATTCATAAAAAGGAATAAAATATTTAAGACTCAAAGTGAAAAATATGTACAACCAAGACTATAAAACATTGAATAAATTAAAAGGTAAATAAATGTGAAAATATCCCATGTTTGTAGAATGGAAGAAGTAATATTGTTAAAATTTCCATGCTACCCAAAGGGATATACAGCTGTCCCTTGGTATCCATGGGATATGGGTTCCAGGATGCCAGTGGATACCAAAATCCAAAGATGCTTAAATCCCTTATACAAAATGCTATAGTATTTGCATATATTAATGCATATCCCCCTATATACTTTTAAACATCTATAGATTACTTATAACACCTAACACAATGTAAATGCTATAGAAGTAACTGTTACAGTATATTATTTTACTTGTATTAATATTTTTATAGTTGTATTGAGTTTTTTGTTCTATTTTTGATTATTTCTGGTCCACAGTTGCATCCGTGGAAATAGAAGGTTGACTGTACAAATTTAATGCAATCCCTGTGAAAATCTAAATGGCATTTTTTCACAGAAATAAAAAAATTTATGCAACTTGCATGAAATCACAAATAATCCTAAATAGCCAAAACAACCTGGAGGAAAAAAACGTTGGAAATACTGCTCTTCGGATTTGAAATTATATCATAAAGCTACAGTATTAAAAAGAATATTATATTGACATAAAAACAGATGCATAAACTGATGGAACAGAATAGATATCCCAAAAATAAACCTAAGCCTATATAATCAACTAATTTTGGACAGGACCACCAAAAAGATACATGGGGAAAGGAGAGTGTCTTCAATAAATGGTGTTGTAAAAACTGTACCCTTATACTATACACACAAATTAAGTAAAAATGGACTAAAGACTTAAATATAAGATCTAAAATCATAAGATTCGTGGAAGAAAACAGGGTGAAAAAGCTCTTTGACATTAGCCTTTGCAATGGTTTTTTATTATCACATCAAAATTTCAGGCAAGAAAACAAAAATAAACTAGTTGGAACTACATTAATCTAAAAAGCTTCTGCGAAGCAAAAGAAAAATACAGCCTACAGATTAGGAGTAGATATTTGCAAAACATATATCTGATAAGCATTTAATATCCAAAATATATAAGGAACTTACACAATTCAATAGCAACAAACCAAGTAACCTAATTAAAAAACCGGCAAATAACTTGAACAGATACTTTTTTTTTTTTCCCGAAGAAGATGTGGAAACGGCCAACGGGGAAATTAAAAGGTACTCAACGTCACTATCTATTAGGGAAATGCAAATCAAAACCATAATAAGGTATTACTTCATACCTGTTAGGATGAATAGTATCAAAAAGATGAGATAAGTTCTGGTAAAGGCAAGGAGAAAAGGGAACCCTGGCATACTGCTGATGCTGGTGTAAATTAGTGCAGACATTATGGAAAATAGTATGGAAACGTTTCCTCAAAAAATTAAAAACAGAACTGCCATGTGACCCAACAATCCCCCTCCTGGGTATATACCCACAGGAAATGAAATCAGAACCTTGTAGAGATAGCCTTACTCTCATGTTCATTGCGTTATGATTCATAATAGCCAAGATACGGAAATAATCTGAGTGTCCACTGACAGATAAATTGTGACACACATACACGTACAGAAATACTATTCAGTCTCAAAAAAGATAGTGCCATTTGTAACAATATAGGTAAACCTGAAGGAAATTACACTAGGTGAAATAAGCAAGACACAGAAAAAAATAGATGCTATGTGATCTAACATCTGAAATTTGAAAAAAATATGTAAGTTGATTACATAGACAGTAGAATGGTGGTTAACAGGAGTAGTGAGGGTGAGGAAATAAGAAGTAAGTTAATATGTACATGGAAACTTACAGTTACGTGGGATTAATAAATTTAGAGATTCGATATATACAGCTAACCCTTTTTTCAAAAAAAAGTTATAAGTAATAGCGGATAATGGGGTAAAATGTAATGTTTTGATCTGTGTATACATTATGAGACAGATTTAATTTAGCTAGTTAACATGTCTATCACCTCAGCTACTTAACCCTTTCTAGTTTTTAGTCTAAAATATGTCTGATCCAGAGATTTATGACCAGATTTTAACATCATTTTTAACGTAGAATTGGCAGTTGTAAAAATGATGTTCTCAATTTGCTTACTCAACATCCATGGACCAAGATACTAAATTTAGGACCTGTTTAAGTAGTTTCTAAAAATGCATTAAAAAATCCCCATGGGAGCAAACAATGTGAATCGAATAACATTTCCACGTAAACGAAATTTGCTCATTTGGATGTGAGCTAAGTAAAATATGATTGTAATAGAAATTATCTAAGAAGAGCAATGAGATGTGTTCCATCTGTGACCAGTTTTGGTCATTTTTTTCCACAGGTATTTAATGGGTGCAAATTGAGCCAGTCTTGGTATTAGACCATGAGAATGCATTGTCTTCTAGGAGTTCATATTGTTTCCCCTCCCATTTGGAAAAAAATTAGAAAACATAACAACAATAAAGAATTTTGGTAGACAAAAACTCTTTTGTAAGGTATGATTTGACTCATACAATAGGTGTTATAACTGTTGAGTGGCTCTGTCAGAAAGAAACAGTCAAATGCTAGTAACGTCTTGTTTGCTTTACTTGTTAAGTATCTTGTGTACTTTATTTACTTAATATATTTTTTACTTTAATATTCAAACATGTGTGTGTGTGTGTGTATATATATATATATATATGAATGAATGAATTCTAATGGGTCAGGTCATATAGCGTGTGTGTGTGCATGTGCGCACATATCAGCTAGGATAACAACGTATTATATGATTGAATCTACCTGGTGATAAACGTTCAGAGGTTGGAAAAGGGCATTGTGTACCGAACTCTTGAGGCATTCAGGGAAACAACTGCACACCAAGCATCTGGATACTGACTGACTGATAACGGTAAATATTCATTTTTTCAGCTAAATAAATGAAAAAAAAAAAAAAGAACCAGGCATTCCAACAGGGAAAATAGCTTAAATAAGAACACAAAAGTAAGTCTACATTTAATCTTCTCAAAGCACAATGTGCATCTGTACAAAATCCAAAATATTAATTTCCACCAGAATAAAATTTCATTATTCCATTATTTTACTTTAATATTTAGAGGCAAATGAATATTAACATAATCAGTTTAAACTTTGCAATACTAAGGTTTCTCTTTTATTTAGTACAATGACCCAAAGTTATACAATTATTTGCCTCTGAGTTCTTGGCAAAATATGTATACTTTACTGAAAATTTCATCTACTTCATTCTTTATCACCCTACGCTCACACAGAGAAACAAATTTATAATGAGAAATTGAAAAGAAATATGAAAGCTCAGTGCTAATTTTTATTTGGTTCATGTAAATCTCTAGAAGCTTAGCTCTATTAAGATTGGAGGGGGGAGGGGGGAGGGATTGCATTGGGAGTTATACCTGATGTAAATGACGAGTTGATGGGTGCTGATGAGTTGATGGGTGCAGCACACCAACATGGCACAAGTATACATATGTAACCTGCACGTTATGCACATGTACCCTAGAACTTAAAGTATAATAATAATAAATAAAGAAAGAAAAAAATAAGATTATCTAAACCTTTGTAAAACTTTCTATTTCAAGCTATTTTCTTTGCTTACACATGCCCCAACCTATCTTAATTTGATTATTATTTTCAATTCATGAGATTATGTGGATGCAATGGCTGATAAGTTGCAAAGAGAAATAATGAGTGAAGATACACTTTGAGAAACACTGCTATGATAATCATGACTAGAAGATGCATGGGTGATTCATACTATTTCTAGCTATGTCTAGTTATGTTTAGTGTTTGTGAATCACCTTTTTGCCTACCTTCTCTAGTTGAGTAACTGTATATGTAGGTAATTGAATCAAACTATTATATGCTACCAAGAATACAGTCTCCTCCCTGATATAAAGAGGCACCAATTAAAGATGATTTATTTAATGGAGCATTTTAAATATGGAAGGTTATTAACTATTTACACTTGAGTCTACATTGGAATAAAAAGTTTTAGCTGGCAAAATTACTTGCTCAATGTGTACTTCCATCCATATTTGCCATATGTATTAAAGAGAAATAAGGAAAATCTTTTAAAGTGATGAAATTCAGGGCTTTCACTTAATGTTTTTATGTGAAACATTTACATTAATAATGAAAATGTGTAAAACAGTGAACAGGTAATATTTAATCTTTGTTCTTCCTTTTCTTAAAGTCAGGAAACCAGAACCAGTCAGCCCTATCAGTAAAAGCAAAAATAAAATATCTAGTGACATTTGCTTAAATACATTACCAAGTCCTGAGAAAGGTTCTTACTAATCTGGGAATAAAAGAAAATGTCCTTATCTTGATATGTGTATTAGTCCGTTCTTACATTGCTATAAACAACTACCTGAGACTGGGTAATTTATAGAGAAAAGAGGTTTAATTGACTCACAGTTTCACAGGCTGTATGGGAAGCATGGCTGGGGAGGTCTCAGGAAATCACTGTGGAAGGTGAAGGGGAAGCAGGCACGGCTTACATGGCCAGAGAAGGAGCAAGAGAGAGAGCAGACAGAGATGCTACATACTTTCAAACAACCAGATATCATGAGAACTCACTATCATTGGAATAGTAAGAGGGAAATCTGCCCCCATGATTCAGTCACCTCCCACCAGGCTCCTCATTCAATATTGGGGATCACAATTCAACATGAGATTTGTGCAGGGACACAGTGCCAAACCATATCATTCTGCTCCAACCCCTCCCAAATCTCATGATGATCTCACATTTCAAAATACGATTATGCTTTCCCAACAGTTCCCAGAAGTCTTAACTCATTCCAGCATTAGCTCAAAAGTCCACAGTCCAAAGTCTCATCTGAGGCAAGACAATTCCCTTCAACCTATGAGCCTGTAAAATCAAAATGAGTTAGTTACTTCCAAGATATAATGAGGGTACACGCATTAGCTCAATACTCTTGTTCTAAAAGAGATAAATCGGTCAGAACAAAGGGGCTACAGGCCCCATGCAAGTCCAAAACCCAGCAGGGTAGTCATTAAATGTTAAAGCTCCAAAATAATTTTCTTTGACTCCACATCTCACATCCAAGCCACACTGATGCAAGGGACAGGCTCCCAAGGCCTTGGGCATCTCCATCCCTGTGGCTCAGCAGGGTGTATAGCACCCTTAGTTGTTTTCATGGGCTGGCAGTGAGTGTCTGGGGCTTTTCCAGGTGTATGGTGCAAACTGTCACTGGATAGAGCATTCTAGAGTCTGGAGGACAGTGGCCCTCTTCTCAAAGCTCAAGTAGACAGTGCCTTAGTGGGGACTCTGTGTGAGAATTCTAACCCCACATTTCCCTTCTGCACTGCCCTAGTGGAGGTTCTCTATGAGGGCTCCCCTGCTGCAGCAGACTTATGCCTGGACATACAGGCCTTGCCATACATTCTCTGAAATCTAGGTGGATGCTCTCAAGCCTCATCTCTCACACTCTGCACACCTGCAGGATTAACACCACATGGAAGCCACCAATGCTTATGACTTGCACCCTTTGAAGCAACACACCAAGACACATCTGGGGCCTTTTTAGCCACAGCTGGAGCTGGAGTGTCTGGGACATAGGGAGCAGTGTCTTGAGATTGCACAGAGCAGTGAGGCCCTAGGCACAGCCTGCAAAATCATTTTTTCCTTCCTAGACCTCCAGACCTGTGATAGGAGTGGCTGCTGCAAAGGGCTCTGAAATGCCTTTGGGCATTTTTCCCTTTGTCTTGGCTATTAACATTCAGTTCCTTTTTGCTTATGCAAATTTCTGCAGATAGCTTGAATTTCCCCCACCACCCTGAGAAAATGGGCTTTTATTTTCTATCACATGGTCAGGCTGAAAATTTTCTAAATTTTTATGCTCTGCTTCCCTTTTAAATATGAGTTCCAGTTTCAGATAATTTCTTCACTCATGCACATGACCATATACTGTTAGAAGAAGCCAGGTCACATCTTAAATGTTTTGCTGGTTAGAAATTTCTTCTACCATATACCCTAAATCATCACTCTCAAGTTCAAAGTTCCACAGATTCTTAGAGCAGGGGCACAATGCTGCCAATCTCTTTTTTGTTAAAGCATTGTGAGAGTGACTTTTATTCCTATTCCCAATAAGTTCTTCATCTTCATCTGAGACCATCTCAGCCTGGACCTCATTGTCCATATCAATATCAGCATTTTGGTCAAAGCAGTTCAAGTCTCTAGGAAGTTCCAGACTTTCCCTCAACTCCCCGTCTTCTGAGCCCTCCACACTGTTCCAACCTCTGCCTCTTACTCAGTTCCAAAGTTAGTTCCAAATTTTCATTTATCTTCGTAGCAGTGCCCCACCTCTCGGTACCAATTTTCTGTATTAGTCCATTCTTGCGTTGCTATAAACTACCTGAGATTGAGTAATTTATAAAGGTAAGAGGTTTAATTAACTCAAAATTCTTCAGGCTGTACAGGAAGTATGGCTGGGGATACCTCAGGAAATTTCCACCTTCTGGCAGAAGGCAAAGGGGAAGCAGGCACACCTTACATGACCAGAGAAGGAGGAGAAAGCAGGGGAAAGTACTACACACTTTTAGACAACCAGATCTTGTAAGAACTCACTATCATGAGAACAGGAAGTGGGAACTTCACCCTCATGATCCTGGTCTCCCACCAGGCCCCTCCTCCAACATTGGGAGACACAATTCAACATGACATTTGGGTGAGGAAACAAATCCAAACCGTATCAATATGCTAGAATGACTCTTACTTAGATAATACATTTGACAACAATATTCCTCCTCTGTGTTGTCACTGTTCAGTATTTTTCTGGAGAACCTAGCCAATACTATATGATGAGAGAAAGTTATATGAGATATATATTGGAAAGCACAAAATATTTGAAAATAATATGATTTTCTCATTATGTAAAATGACCTCAAAATTAGAAAATGTACAGCGGTAATAAAATGTTCAGGATAGTTACAATTTTTTTTTTTTAAGTTTCCACATAGAAGTGAGATCATGCAGTATTTTTCTTTCTGTGTCTTGCTTATTTCACTTAGCCTAATGTTCTTTGGGTCCATCTGTCCTGTGGCAAATAACAAGATCTCCTGTTTTGTGTTTTTGTTTTGAGATGAAGTCTCACTCTCACTCTGCCCCCTAAGCTGGAGTGCAGTGGCTCACTGCAACTCCCACCTCCACCTCCCCCATTCAAGTGATTCTCCTGCCTCAGCCTCCCAAGTAGCTGGGATTTACAGGCACTCACCTCCACACCCAGCTAATTTTCGCATTTTTAGTAGAGATGGGGTTTCACCATGTTGGCCAGGGGCTCGAACTCCTGACCTCAGTTGATCTGCCTGCCATGGCCTCCCTGAGTCCCTAAGTGCTAGGATTACAGGCGTGAGCCACTGCGCCTGGCCAAGATCTCCTTTCTTTGATGGAATCTCTGTCGCCAGGCTGGTGTGCAGTGGCACAATTTCGGCTCACTGCAACCTCCACCTCCTGGGTTTAAGAGATTCTCCTGCCTTAGCCTCCTGAATAGGTGGGACTACAGGTGCATGCCCCCAAGCCAAACTAATTTTTTGTATTTTTAGTAGTGGCAGGCTTTCACCATGTTGGCCAGGATGGTCTCAATCTCTTGACCTTGTCATCCTCCCGCCTTGGCCTCCCAAAGTGCTGGGATTACAGGCGTGAGCCACTGTGCCTGGCCCAAGATCTCCTTTTTAAAGGCCAAGTAATATTCCATTGTGTATATCTATAGAGAGAATAAAACAGTGGTTACCAGGTTTGGGGTGGAAGGAGGAAATGGGGAGATGTAGGTCAAAGTCTATAAAGTAGCAAATTTGTGGGATAAACAAGTTGAACGATCTAATAAAAAACATGAGGATTATAGTTAATAATGTATTTAGAATTTTTACTAAGTGAGTAGATTATAACTTCTTTTGGACAGAGGGAGGGGGAATGATTATATGTGAGATGATGGATATGTTAATTTGTTTCATTATGGTTTCATTGTGGTAACCATTTACATATGTATCTTAAAACATTATGTCTATACCTTAAAACATACAATAAAATTATTTTTTTAAAAGTTCCAAAATCCATGTAGTTTTCTTAGAAGTAAACCACACAAGAAAGTATAAGCTTTTTTTTTTTTTAATAGGAAGTTTAAAGTTGTATATAAGTACATAAAGACATGAGGAAAGGAAATCACATGTGATGAATATGCTAGTTCTCCCTAAGTTACTTTGTACATTAAAAGTAATTTCAGTCACACTCGCATGTTCACTGGAGCACCATACATAATAGCAAAGTCGTGGAATCAAGTTGTGTCTGTGAGTAGATAAAGATAAGGTGGTATGTATATACCATGGAATACTACTGAGCCACAAGAGAATAGAATTGTCTCTTTTGCAGCAACATGGATGAAACTGGTAGCTATGATCCTAAGTGAAATAACTCAGACAATCAAATACTGTATTTTCCTTTAAGTGGTAACTAAACAATGGGTACACATGGACATACAGAATTGAATACTCAACATTGGAGACTCCAAAAGACGGGAGGGTGGGAAGTGGGTAAGAGATGAAAAATTACCTATTAGGCACAATGTAGACTATTTGTGTGATGGGTACACTAAAAGCCCAGACTTCATCACAACACAATATATCCATGTAACAAAATTGCACTTGTACCCCTTAACTCTAAAGTTCTTGAAGTTACTCCAGTCAAGATCTAGATGGTCCCTGACTTAAGATGGTTTGACTAATGATTTTTCAACTTGATGATGGTGTGAAAGCAGTGTGCATTTAGTAGAAACCGTACTTTGAGTAACCATTTAATCATACCGTTTTTCACTGTCACTACTGTGCTCAGTGCATTACATGACATATTCAGTACTTTAGTTTTTATAGAATAGGCTTTGTGTTAGATGGTTTTGCCAAATTATAGGGTAATGTAAGTTTCTGAGCATGTTTAAGGAAGGCTAGGCTAAGCTATAATATTTGACAGGTTCAGTGTATTAAATGCAATTTTGACTCACTATATTTTCAAGGGACAATGGATTTATTGGAATGTAACTCTGTCATAAATCGAGGAGCATCTGTATACTCAAACACTCACATGCCCACAAACGCATGGATGTATGTGAGTCTGTATCTGTATTATTTTAGAGGATATAACAGAACCCTAGCAATAAATAGAATTTACCTCAGATGGTAAAATGAAGATAATTGTATTTTAAAAGTTACAGAGGTATATATTAACAAATAGGTGACAAGAAATAATCTAGAGAGGAGTAATAGTAGGAAGTAGTTACTATCCCCAGAGCTGAAAGGAAAGGGGAAACAGAGTCCAGTGAAAGCTGCACCAATGGAGGGAATGTAGTTGTTGGTAGGACTCAGATACTACGTTATGTAGCTCTGAAGCAGGGAAATAATAGAGAAATTTCCCCAGCTTTCTCTTTCCCTTCTCATTAAATCTCCAGCTGGTACTTCCTACTGGCTTAATGCAACTGGAATCTAGCCAGGAAATGATCACAGGAGGTGCAGTGTGAAAGGGTCAGCCACTTAGAGAATAAGCAGAGAAGAAAAGGTGGAAATGAATGAGGGTGAGCACACTGAACATAAATCACATGAATGGGAAGAGAGATTCAGTTTTCTAGATAATTCTAAAATTTGTTTAAATGTAGTTGCATGAGTACAGTCAAGAAATTATTTTTTAAATAGGTGGTTTGCTCTAGTAGATTTTATAACATAGTTAACATAGTATGACATAGAGAAATAGTTTAATGGTGTGGAATAGATGTTTTGACAACATTCCTTGTTATTTAGGTAAATTTAGTACACAATTAGGGTGACATTTCATGTCTCTAGAGACAGAATAGGTTAGCTAATAAAGCCTTCAACTGTGGAAACCCAAGGCACAGCAAATACTAAGATAACGTTCAGATAATGATTTAATGTGAATAAACATTTTAAATACTTTATTAAAATGTAGAAGAATATTGCAATAATATTAAGGTGATATAAAACCTAGAGGTTGTAAAATACCGACAAATTTACCAACACAAACTTAAAATATTTTTCATGGTGAAAGACACCATTAAACAGTAATAAAACCTATGATGGACTGCAGAATGATACTACTAATAAAAATAATAACCTCAGTATGATAACACTCTTACAATGAATATACAAAATAAATTTTTGAAGTGGCTGCATATTATGGTCAGGACATTCACTTGGGAAAATGAGAAATAGCCCATCAAAATAAGCTTAACTAATGCACAGTGAAAATATCCTCTTATTATGAGGGTTCATGTAAATAGGCCCTGTGTTTCTTTTAGTGGAAACACAACTTGTAATATTTTAATCAGACAATTTGACATTATCTTTCAAAGTATGGAATTTTACATATATTTGATCCTGAGGTTTCACATTTAAGTATTAGATACATAGTAATACCCATATCTTTGACACATGTGTAAAGATGTTCATTGCAGTGTTGTATACAGTAGCTCCAGTATTTTTCATGGTATGGAGTGTGAGGCAGATATATCTCTACCATTGGATTATAGGCACCATAAAATCAGGGTCCAGGTTTGTCTGTGTTTGTTTTTATTTTTGCTCACTATTGTAACTGCAGTGTCTGGCATAATGCTTGACTTATGGCAGGTGTCCAACAAATAGTTACAGAATAAATAAATGGATAAATGAATGTGTGCATTACTGAAATTAATTTTGAAGTTCAAATTGTATGTATACATGTGTGTACACATTTTAAACTCGAAATTTGCTGAAAACGTACTTTTTACCAGGCGTTGCTCTAAATGCCTTGCTTGCATTTACCTTCTTTGAAAAGCCTTTGCCTCATCTTACCAATGAGGATATGAAAAAATGAAGAAATTAAGTTTCTCATCCAAATCTATAAAACCAGTGAGTGGTAGAGCTAAATTTTGAATCTTTACTAATTGAGCACATCTTATGAAAGTATATAAGAAAGTAGATGCATAGACAGTGTATATGTTGTTTAAACTCATTCGATAGGCAGATGAGTGTGATAAATGGATGGCTAACAGAATGGCTGAATGGATAGATGCATGTGGATGTATGGATGACATAGCATCTGGTGACAAGTATTAGTTCTAGTTAATGGGACTGTGGTGTTGTGGAGACATGGGGTACTTGCACTGGTAACTTTCTATGCATCTGTACTATTTTAATTTTCCACTACAATAAGTATATATGGCTTTTGTAATAAAATGTTCAAAAGTGAGAGATTAAATCCAGACTTAGAAAATTAAAACATCAAAGACAACTAACGGATGAACTCTTGGGGCCAAAACCATCAATGTGATGTGTTTTCTCTGAGGGAAAGGTTTCCTAATCAAGGGGCACGTTCCCATTAAGATAAGACTGGAAATGACCCATCTGGTCAATCCAAGATCAGAGCCCATATAGGGACAGGAGCTATGATAATGAGTCTGGCTTTGTAGGATTTAGTAATTGAGATAGTTATACCAGGCCCCGGGGTTTTCAGTCGTTAGGAAAGACAGGCCCCTGCTAGTAGAGCTCTACCTGAGGGAGAGGTATTTGAGAGAAGCTGAAATTTCAGAGTCAAGAAGTGGAAGCTATGTCCAGAAACTGGGTTATGTAGTATTTAGCATGTCAGTTAACCCTCATCCAGCCACTGAGAAAAGGAAAGAAGAAATTTTAAAATTGCAAATAGATAAAAAGAACATTCAGTAATTAAAATATAAGTAAGAGTCTATGCAAAGTCTTTTCTTTTCTCTGTTTAGTCTTTGATGTTACCAGTATCTAGTCAAAGGGAGCTCCTTTCCAAGTATGTAATGTTTGCATGCATACTATAGTTACATATTAGTGATCATATTGTTTATAAATGTGTGTGTACCATCCTAGGTTTTTATTTCTGTACTGAATCCCTTTCTCATATATCTGAGCTTAAAAAGCATTTTTTACAGTTATAAGTATTTAGTAGCATCCTACCCACCACTGACTCATAGTTTTAGTGAGATGACAAGGAATTCACACACTTGAATCTTTCAAACCTCCAGGTATGCAGACACTTAGCACAAAATTTTTGGAAGCTATGCTTCCAAAGTTCTAAGGAGTCTGCTTTTCCTATCCTGAGTCTGAGAGCACTTGAATACATTTTTTTTTCTGTAGGTATCAGTCAATATTATTTTTGAAAATATATTTTTGTAAAGCACGGTGTGATTTTTGTAGTGTATATGCCAAAGTTTAGAACAATGAATAAAACATTCGTTGTCCTGTGTCTTGAGTATTAGCTTGAGTATTTTCAATCTGAATTTAAAATGTACCAACTTTGTCATCATCACTCATAGGCTTCTTGATTAACCTGCTAATGCTCTCTAATTTAGAAATTAATGCTTCTTTCCCTATCACTTAAAAAATAATCTGATACAGTTTCTAAAGCATGAGATGTTCCTTCAAATCAAGTCTTATTTTTGGGAATGTGATCAATAAGAAAAACTTTTTGCAATACAATAGGAAGCTGAGGTACATTATGCTTAACCTTATCCAAGGTCACAAAATGAAAGAACTGGGATGCAAACCAAGGAGTCTATTTTTTTTTTCCACTTTAATCAGACTGTCACTTATTGGTTGTATGACCTTGGGCTGTATTCTTAACTCACAAGAGAGTGGTGAAGTTTAAATGGAAAAAAAAATAATAAAAGTTCTTGTATATAATTGATGCTTGATGAAAACTAATTCTATACCAAACTGAATCTTCTTTGCATAATTTTGTAGGGAGAAAAATACAGTCTGCTCCTGTTCCTTGCTACGTGCTTTCTGTCCCTTCAACCAGTGCTCAATTTTCAACATGTGTCTTATTCTACATTCAGGGGGTGTAGACCATGAAAATGAACCTTTATTCCCAAAAGCTTATCTCTTCATTCATTTACTGATTTAACAAACATTGAGTACCTACTACTTCTCAGTCATTGGTAAAACAATCTAAAGGAAGTTCCTGCCCTTGTGGTTTTTATATTCTTATAGTAATATAAATAATAAACATAATAATGACAGTTTGTGACAAGCAATGTAAAGGAAATCAATGTAAAATAAAGGGAAAGGGGGTGGGCTTCTTAAAATGGGATAGCAAATGCGTCTCTGAAGAGGGTACTATATGAGTTAAGACCTAATGGGTGAGAATGAATCAAAAATGCAAAACGAGAAAGTATTTTAGGTAAAAGAGCAGCAAGTGTGAAGATCAAGAGGTGTAAAATGGCCTTTGGTATTTGAGATGCAAAAACAAAACAAGACCAATGTGTGAAAGAGAGAGAGGGATGACATTAGAGTGCTTTTAGCAAAGTGTAAAGGATTGGGTCATGATGTACTTTATAGGGCATGGAAGGTGGTATCTTTTAACACATACATCAAATTCTATTCAATATTCAAAAAAGTATACACATTTTAATGAAAATCAATCTCAGCTGTGTCATGCATTCTTAACATCGTTGATTACCTTCTCTTTTATAAAAGTTATCCCTTATCGTCATCAGATTTGTGTTACATGCTTTTTGATGCTTATTCTCTTTTTGACTTGTACTTTCTCCATCATTGCTTCACATGTGATTATCTTCTGCAAATTTCTAAATTGCATTTTTTTTCACATTGGAAGCTGTTTGTCATCCATACATATTATTGTATTTGTAGTTGGGAGGTCCTAATTACAATGGTGGAAGCCAGAAACTCCAAACTCAAATGAAATTTCATAAGTACTGTCAAAAGCAAAATGTATTTCTGTAATTTGAAAATGCGTTAAAGTTTGCTACTTCTTTATTGTGTGTATTTCATCACCATGCGTCCATTAGCACTTAAAAGATACACAAATGCATGATGTTTGGCCACTGGTTTCAGTTTTCACTTAGAATACTACTGAAAACTTTGGATTAGTTGAAGAAAACTTAATTTGCCATCAATTATCTTGTCAATTGTTGGTGAAGTTTGTGTGTGATGGTGTTTCGCTAAACACTGAATCCCTTATTCTGATGTTGCATATGACATATGGTGCCACCATGACACCATCCCACATAAATGTTTTGTGCTGAGAGAGTCACATCAGTGTTGTATACCATCTTGTTTGTCCAGTGGTCCACTGGTTTCTTCCTTAGGAATTAGGAAATGGAGCCTTTCTAATTATAAAAAGTGATTAATTCCCTGGTGAACTGGTGTCATGTCTGACACATGGTAGGTATTCCACAAATATTTGATGAAGGCATGAATGCAAGCAAACCCATAAATTATGATTATGTGCCAATTGGAAACAAATCATGACAAATAATAGATCATAGATATTGAGCATTTACTTTGCATTCATTTTCTCTGTTAGCATCATCCCTAATTATTTGCAAGATACTAATATGACTTATAGATAAAAACTGAGACAAAGGGAAATTAGTGGATTTTATCACAATCCCTTACCTATTAGTGGTAGGGTCATGATTTGATTAAGGTATTTTTGCCTCAACAGGCTAAGCTCTTTTATATGTAGTGGGTCCATTTTTATCATATTTGTTTCAAAAAAAAAAAAAAAAAAACACCTGATCATTTTGTACAGTGTCTGCGTTAAGCTAGTCATTACTGAGTAATTTGCTCCAAGACTGCCCTTACATCATCAGGCGTATTTTCAAATCCCAAAACATACCAGAAAGAATAATAACCAATTAAATTTGTGTCACATGAAATAAACATCTTTATTCTGGCCTCACTGTGTATCAAGTATAATTTCTAACACTGTAAACAATTAAGGTTTACAAACAGACTATGTTAGCGAGGAAGATAAGGGGTGGAGCTACTTCTGAAACTGACTATACTTTTTCTAGCCACAGAGGAAAGAAAAAGTCAATTTGGTTAGGTGAAAAGCAAAGCATGAAAACTGCAGGTGACGATCAGGGAAGCAGAGTTAAATGTCACTGAGTCAAAATACTTTCATCTCAAATGCAAACCCTAATAGTTCTTCCTACAACAGGCATGTTGAGAGAATTGTAAGAAAGTACAAATGTTTTTCTATCTGTAGTCTCCCATGCTGACGGAGTAGCTTCCATTTGTTAGGTCAAGTTAGTATCTTCTCTCCTGGTTTTAGAAGATACGTACCAAAAATTGGTTCTAAGGATTTATTTATTTATTTATTTATTTATTTATTTTATTTTATTTTTTTTATTTTTTGAGATGGAGTCTCGCTCAGTCCCCCAGGCTGCAGTGCAGTGGCTGGATCTCAACTCACTGCAAGCACCGCCTCCCGGGTTCACGCCATTCTCCTGCCTCAGCCTCCCGAGTAGCTGGGACTACAGGCACCCGCCACCTCGCCTGGCTAGTTTTTTGTATTTTTTAGTAGAGACGGGGTTTCATCGTGTTAGCCAGGATGGTCTCCATTTCCTGACCTCGTGATCCACCCATCTCAGCCTCCCAAAGTGCTGGGATTACAGGCTTGAGCCACCATGCCCAGCCCTGTTCTAAGGATTTAAATAGTCGAGGATGTATTTTTTAAGTAAAATATATTTCAACATATATAAACTTAGGACAGTTTTGACAAAAGATACAATTGTGAAAATTTCCTGCATTTGGAAATCGAAAATTTAAAGATAGAACTTTTCCTGTTGATAGGGGCATACGGCAGAAATTTGATATCTGAAAACCTTTTCAAGTGAAAGACGTCTTATTTAAAATTTCTAAAGTCAGGATTGTTTATGGATTTTCATTTAACTGACTTTTCCCCACCAGCTTCTGTGCATTTGTTCTGAGGCACTCTCAGGATATTTGGTATTAACACTGCAGAGCTTCCATTCTGATTTAATTCCCAAAAACTATCTTGGCGAAGAGGGCTTTTACAGAAGGCAATTCAATGAAGCAGGGATGCAGTGGCAAATGGGAAACTGAGAATTTTGAAATTATTTATTCATAACTTTCTTTCCCATTAGAGTCATTTTTTCATGAGAACGTATCTCTGGGCTCATTTATTTACCAGTGTATTATTAAAGTCTAAAATACAGCCCGGTACAAAGTAGTAACTCAATAAATGTTTATGGAGTATTTTATTCTCCCCACCTCCGAGACAGAGTCTTGCTCTGTTGCCCAGGCTGGAGTGCAGTGGCGCGATCTTGGTTCACCATCTTCTCTGCCTTCCTGGTTCAAGCAATTCTCCTGCCTCAGCCTCCCGAGTAGCTGGGATTACAGGCATGCACCACCATACCCAGCTGATTTTTGTGTTTTTAATAGAGACGGGGTTTCACCATCTTGGCCAGGCTGATCACTGAACTCCTGACCTCAGGTGATCCGCCCACCTCAGCCTCTGAAAGTGCTGGGATTACAGGCATGAGCCACTGTGCCCAGCTGTAGTTTTTACAATCACTATCATTACTTCCAGGTACCATTACTTACTGGATTGGCTACATGATAAGTTCTGTTTGTATTGGTAGGTTTAGGATTTATTGCTTAACAGAAAGCTCACATAGTTTTCAGTGCATCAGTCTTCTGAAAGCATCTGATTTTCCTTTTTCCCTGTTATACTCTAGGTAAGTATTATGCATTTTGAGTCACTGTTTTGTTTTTTCTTTCTTTTTTAAATTTTTTATATATATTTTTTGAGATGGAGTCTCCCTCTCTCGCCCAGGGTGGAGTGCAGTGGCCCGATCTCAACTCGCTGCAACCTCCCCCTCCTGGGTTCAAGCGAGTCTCTCCCGAATAGCTGGGATTACCTGGGATTCCAGGCATGTGTCACCACACCAGGCTAACTTTTATATTTTTAGTAGAGAGGGCGTTTCACCCTGTTGGCTAGGCTGGTGTAGAATTCCTGACCTCAGGCGATCCACTTGCCTTGACCTCCCAAATTGCTGCGATTACAGGCACGAGCCAAAACGCCCAGCCTGAGCCACTGTTTTCCACTTGAGACAAGATGGTGATAGTTTTCTGCTAGTTAACACCATAAGCATGTTGAAAAGCATAATTGAATGTTCAAAAGATAAAATTGTTTTGTGTTTCTCATGGATAAATATAGGCCATTACTTTTTATCATTATTAATTTTATGAAATTCAATCATCTTCATCAATGCAAATTATTTTCATTATGATATTTTACAGTCTTTTAATGAGAAGCATTGTTACTAAATGATAAAAGCAACTGCTTGTATCAGTGAATGAAGTACTAAAAATGGATTAGTTAAGGAGTACTTAATTTGGCTAAGGCAGAGTGTTAAAAAATTTTGCAGAGTGTTAAAAAATTTAACATGGGAGGAGTTGTGCAAATTTTAATTAAAATGTATATCCATTGTATATAGTGACTTGTAAGAAGAAAATTATGTACAATACAGTGCTGAATGCAAAATACAAAATACTGAAAATAACAGTATCATGCCTTAATGAATTAGTCCATTGCTACGATACGGTCTACAACTTATAAGCTCCAGCATTTAGGTATCAGATGACATAACATAAATCTCTTCATTTGCACACCTCAAAAAATAATCCACTTTACTTCCAGCACTATGTCCTTTAGAATATCACATCCATGAATTAGGTTATTGTTTACAACCATAGGTTTTGCTTGTGCCAACATATATGCCATTCTATTTTCATATTTTGAGCATTCTGACTATGCCTAGTTTATGACCATAAATGTCGTCTTTCCAGTTTCTCCATTCCTTTTCTTCTCAGTGAATGTATTTATTTGTTTCTGTTTCCTAATACAAACTCTGTGGGGAGGTTTATGCCCATCATGATTTCTAAATGACATCCTCACACATTTTTTGTTGTTTAATAAAACTCTGAAAACACCGACCAACTAAAGCTTTGTGAATGCACATTTATTCCTGCTATCTTTGAAATCTTGCTTGCTTTCAATTACACATGCTGTGCATTATGATTGAGTATTTCAATTCCTGCCTGTCCCTTGGCAGACACTTGGCCTGAAATTCAGACAGTGGAGCCTCTTCTTTAGATTTCCCAGCAGTGTTTCAAGGTTACACCCGGCAACTGCCTAATCGGACTTTCCTGAGATTGACTGCCCGAGATTAGTTTTGTTGAAGACACTGCTTTCATCAAACTTACTCACATTGACTTTTTTGGGGTGAGGGCATGTTGAAAGCAAACTTTGTGCAACTTTGCTTTTATTGTTTATTTGTTGATCTTTGCAGATACTTTTATTATAACATAGAATATATTTATTACAAAGTTAGTATGTGTTGAATAAAGAGTTTGGAAAATATAGATAGAATACAATTTAAAAAGGGAATTATTTTCAATCCCTTAAGCACATCCACTTTACTGATACCTTGAAGTATTTTTTCCCAGGTGTTTTCCTAAAATTGTTCTACATAAATTATAAATCCTGCTCTTTTGATGTTACACTGTAAGGTATTGACTTTAATATATTGTCAAATAGCCTTCAAAAGGAACATTTTGACTGGCTCTGTAATATTCTTACACAGTTATATATTCAATTTTTCTCTAAGTCCCTACCTATTAAGCTTATTTGGATTGATCTTTTTCCTCTTTTGTATGATAAATATTTCTTTTTGTGTTATAAATACTGTTTAAAATTTATATCACATTTACATATATCTTTATTTAAATTTCTGATAATTTCCTTGTGGCAGGACCCTAAGGGAAAATTAATGGATCATAGTATATGATTTTTTTAAGGTTTTGATAGACACTCCCAAAATATTTTTCATAAGGTTAGAAACAACTGATACTCTTCAAGCTAAGTAGGTGTTTGACCAAATCATTGAAGCCTCTGCAGCATAGATTATCATTCTTTTGTAATTCTTTGCAAGTTTTTTAGGCAAGGGAACTTAGTTAAAACCCCACATCTCTAATTTGCATTTCAATGGTTCATTTTTATGTATATTTAGTATTGTTATACATCACTTATTAGAAATATAAATCACTACTACTAAATAGAGATCATGTTTGGCAATTGAACCACATTACTTACAAGGTAACTATTTGAATAATGACTTTCAGATACTTGGTCTTCAAATATACTGAGATAGAATGTGAGAGAATGAGGTTAAAGGTACCATGGCTAGTGCAATGACTGGGTTCTCATCCGATTTTGACTAGTTTTTGAACTTGCCTTCTAACCACCATGAGGTTCAACTTCTTTATTTGAAAAATGACCAAATTTCACTAAATGATTTATTTGTTCCATAGTAGCTTCAAATATGAAACACTCATCAGAAACAGTGTTATTGTTCAGAAAGTAAAATCTCTAGCAGTGTTATGAATTCTCACCATTTCCATTCTGAGATGGCTTCAAAGATTGGATAAGCAATTATTAAAATCCAGTGTCAATGAACATTTTGTGTAGTACAGTCTTAGTGCAAAATTACTTTCATATAATTGTAAAGTTCTTATTTTGGGGATTCAACCACTTCTCTCATTTCGTACAATCTTAATGTCTTGTAATAAAAAGTATAAATTACATTCCATCATTTTCATACTCCTCAAATTCTTCATAGTACTCATTATCATACCATTGCTGTTAGTCACTGTCTTACATAATTCTTATCAATTTCTATGACTTTAACTGTTCTCTGTATTCAGTTTCTTAACAAATACTTAGGTGATTGCAGAGTGCCAGGAATTGGCCTTAGTGCAGTCATCATAAATGAGGATTATCCCCAAGTCATAAAATTCATTTTGATTTCCCATAAAAAGTATTGTTTATAATTACGGGGTGACTCATCTGTATACTCATAATCTAACATAGTCTAAGCATATTGTATAGCACAAAACAATCACTTAGCAAATATGGATTAAGTGATCATTGCTTTTTCCTTCTAAGTCTTCTGACTTCCTGTTAATAGTATACAAATGGTCTCCTACAACTAGATTTGTTTTTGTGTTAATAATAGAAACAGCAAAAATATGACAAAAATGACAAAAAATAATGCAATACAGTAATAGTATTAAGGTTTAACAAACTTTACAGGTTTTCTAAACATTGGATTTGAGCTTCATAACATCTTACTTAGAGGGAACTCTGCTGGTCAACCACAGTCTCGGAAAGCAGCGTATTCTTAGGTTTTGGAGGGAATCAGAGGGCCAGCAAGCTAAGAAAATTTCAAATTGGGAATAGGATGATGATAGCTTTAGAAGCGTGGTATTTCAGGTGAGACGATATTTAATTAGTTTGAATTCAGAATTATGTTCATTGAAGTGAATCCACTCTGGCAAACTTTCAGAAGGGAGCATTTGCTGCAGGTTGGCTGGGGGAAGCATGATAACAATCATGAAGGCAACTAGTTGTTAAATGAATAAATAGGGTAGATTGAAACTTGTTGGTGTCTACTTGTTACCATGACTGCAGAACGATCAGCTTCCTCCTTCATCCTCTACCTTCTTTGTTTTATTCTTAGTTTATTAATCTTTATATCCTCAGGCTGTAGCACATAACTTTGTATATAGGCATTTCCAAAAACTGTGGAGTAAATGATTTGAAAACCGAATGAAGTCATTTTGGATCTCTCTTAGAATTTTTGTCATACATTGCCTTGTTTACATTTCCCCCATACGCAGTTCTACCTTAGTTCTTGAGCGCTTTTTATCTGGATTATGGTCCTAACCTCTTATTTCTCTCAAGTTTTTCTCCAGCAATCCATTCTGTACTTAAAGAATTTACTTGAATAAAATTTTGATGATGTCACCCTTTTGTTGAAAAGTGTTTACTCTCCAACCTATTGAATGAAGTCCGAATTTTCTAGTTTGCTGTTGATATTCCCTCAGTTTTCTACGTACCATCTACCAGTTTCATCTTAGTTTTCACTACTGTCCTCTCACTGGTTAAGATACACAAAGCCACTGTTCCCAAGACATGGCTAATATGTCCCTACCTCTGCGTCTTTACTTGAGATACTCCCACTGCCCGGAATACTCTTGCCCATTCCCTCATTTCCGGCTATTGAAATCCTATGCATAATTAATTCAGTTTCCTATTCAAAGAGAATTGCTTGATCCTCCAATAGTATATGATTTTTAAAATCTGAACATGTTAAAGAACTGGTTGTGCCAATTAGAGGAACACATTTTAAATTCTGTTCAGCAATGCAATTACTTTGTACTTTTATTATTTTTTTTCTTATTCCAAATTGGAAGCAGAATTCATGAATTTTCTCTTTTAAATCTCCTGGATAATCCATTAAAATATTTTGAATATAATAGATTTCTTGAAAATGTATGTTGATGAAATTCAAAATATTTTAGACCTAAATTCCTTTCTTAAAAAAATACTGATTTCTACCTCCTGGCAGTTTTGAATTCCACATAATCTCAGAAGTGTGATAGTAATAGTTTGGGGCAAAATGTCAATAGTTTGGTTAAATAAGTACATATTTTTTGTAATGACTGACAAGAATAGTTGCATTCAGTCCACATGTTTTATGTAAATAAAATTTATTACAATGTTTGACATTTCTTGGGGCAATGAAAATGCTTGGCCAATTTTGCACCATTTTTTACTTTTTATCATGGCATATATTTGAGGCCAAACATACATGCATATGCCTATAACACAGCAGTGAATAGGCACAGGGTCAACCCTTTTTAATTTGTTTTTCTCACATCATGGTTTTATTTAATATACTAAAAATGAAAGAGCTCTAAGTTATGTTAATCACAGGTAAAGCTGACTAGCTACTAGTGAGAAGGAAGAAAGTTTTCTAGAATTTCAAGATACGGTGAAGTATAGTATTCACCATATAAGAAACAATTGGTCAGATATTTTGAAAAACAATTACCGAATGAATTGGAGATTTGTAGGCTTCAGAATTCCAAAGCTAAGTTAGTAAGATTATTAAGGAAGGCAGTGTTCATGCACAAAATACTATTTACTTCTTCTTTAAAAAGTACTTGTAAAAATTACTTTGACCATTTGTTGGCTAATTAAAGTATAATAAGTTGAGCATATGTGTTGTATAACTTTGTACCTCTCAGCCTTGTGCATTGAAATGTCCAATAAATATCATTTGAATAAATGAATAAAACAATAAAATGGGAAATGATGTAACAGTCTGCTTATAAGTAATGTTTTTGGCCCTTATTCACAACGTAGCAGGCTAGCAGTTTCAGCATCGCTTGGGAGATTATTGGAAATGCAGAGCTACAGGCTTTACCACTGATCTGCTGAATCGGATTCTGTAGTTTTAAAAGATCCCCAGGTGATTCATATGTACATTAAAAATTGAGAAGCACTGTATTATTCTATGGATAGAAGTGGACCAAGGAACATTAATTTTTCCCTCTCCAGTAGCTCTTTTTAAAAATAGTTGTTCTGATTAATCATGGTTCTGATACTTGTAAAAGAATTGATGAAGTCACTTGTTCAACCTCCCTTTGTGCTAATGGACTTGAGACTTTACTCTTGGCTTTTTCACTTATAATCAGAACACCTGATCAGAATATACAAATTGAATACAGATCTCTTACTAGTAGTTAAGATAAATGTATGGCAAGGAAAATGCATTGCCACATTGCCTTGACCTCCTGCCAGGATTCATGTTTATCTTTTATCTTTGATTTTTATATTGATTAATTAAAAAACTAAAATTGCATACATTTATCATGTGTAACATGTTTTGAAATATGTATACATTCCGGAATGGCTAAATTGAACTAATTAATACATGCATTACTTCATATGCTTATCATGTTTCATGGTGAGTACACTTAATATCTATTCTCACAGCAATTTTTAGGAATACAATATATTATTATTAATTAGGTTGTACAATAGATCTCTTGAACTTATTTTTCCTATCTAACTGAAATGTTGTGACTTTGACCAACATCTTCCCAATCCCTACCCCACAGCCCCTCGTAAACACCATTCTACTGTCTACTTTTATGAATTCAACTTTTTAGATTCCATTTGTAAGTGAGATCGTGTGGTACTTGTCTTTCTGTGCCTGGCTTGTTTCACTTAATAGCCTCCAGATTTACAAATGTTGTTCAATGACAAAATTTCCTTCTTTTTTTTTTTGAGACGGAGTCTCGCTCTGTTGCCCAGGCTGGAGTGCAGTGGCCGGATCTCAGCTCACTGCAAGCTCCGCCTCCCGGGTTTACGCCATTCTCCTGCCTCAGCCTCCCGAGTCGCTGGGATTACAGGCGCCCGCCAACTCACCCGGCTAGTTTTTTGTATTTTTAGTAGAGACGGGGTTTCGCCGTATTAGCCAGGATGGTCTCAATCTCCTGACCTCATGATCCACCCGTCTCGGCCTCCCAAAGTGCTGGGATTACAGGCTTGAGCCACCGCACCCGGCCCAATTTCCTTCTTTTTAAAGGATGAAAAAGGATGACAATGAAATGCTATTTAGCATTTCATTGTCAGAACTTACGTTTTAACACTTTCTAGTATTAATGACACACTTCACATAAAGGATTACTTTACATCTTGGTTCACTGGAATGAGTGCAGTAACTAAATTGTAATGCCAAGTAGCAAATGAATCTTTTTTTTTTTCAAAGTGAAAGCAAGTTTATTAAGAAAGTAGAGAATAAAAGAATGGCTACTCTATAGACAGAGCAACCTGGAGGGCTACTGGTTGCCCAGTTTTACGGTTATTTATTTATTTATTTATTTATTTATTTATTATTATTAAACTTTAAGTTGTAGGGTACATGTGCACAACGTGCAGGCTTGCTACATATGTATACTTGTGCCATGTTGGTGTGCTGCACCCATCAACTCGTCATTTACATCAGGTATAACTCCCAATGCAATCCCTCCCCCCTCCCCCCTCCCCATGATAGGCCCCGGTGTGTGATGTTCCCCTTCCCGAGTCCAAGTGATCTCATTGTTCAGTTCCCACCTACGAGTGAGAACATGCGGTGTTTGGTTTTCTGTTCTTGTGATAGTTTGCTAAGAATGATGGTTTCCAGCTGCATCCATGTCCCTACAAAGGACACAAACTCATCCTTTTTTATGGCTGCATAGTATTCCATGGTGTATATGTGCCACATTTTCTTAATCCAATCTGTCACTGATGGACATTTGGGTTGATTCCAAGTCTTTGCTATTGTGAATAGTGCTGCAATAAACATACGTGTGCATGTGTCTTTATAGCAGCATAATTTATAATCCTTTGGGTATATACCCAGTAATGGGATGGCTGGGTCATATGGTACATCTAGTTCTAGATCCTTGAGGAATCGCCATACTGTTTTCCATAATGGTTGAACTAGTTTACAATCCCACCAACAGTGTAAAAGTGTTCCTATTTCTCCACATCCTCTCCAGCACCTGTTGTTTCCTGACTTTTTAATGATCGCCATTCTAACTGGTGTGAGATGGTATCTCATTGTGGTTTTGATTTGCATTTCTCTGATGGCCAGTGATGATGAGCATTTTTTCATGTGTCTGTTGGCTGTATGAATGTCTTCTTTTGAGAAATGTCTGTTCATATCCTTTGCCCACTTTTTGATGGGGTTGTTTGTTTTTTTCTTGTAAATTTGTTTGAGTTCTTTGTAGGTTCTGGATATTAGCCCTTTATCAGATGAGTAGATTGCAAAAATTTTCTCCCATTCTGTAGGTTGCCTGTTCACTCTGATGGTAGTTTCTTTTGCTGTGCAGAAGCTCTTTAGTTTAATGAGATCCCATTTGTCAATTTTGGCTTTTGCTGCCGTTGCTTTTGGTGTTTTAGACATGAAGTCTTTGCCCATGCCTATGTCCTGAATGGTACTACCTAGGTTTTCCTCTAGGATTTTTATGGTATTAGGTCGAACATTTAAGTCTCTAATCCATCTTGAATTAATTTTCGTATAAGGAGTAAGGAAAGGATCCAGTTTCAGCTTTCTACTTATGGCTAGCCAATTATCCCAGCACCATTTATTAAATAGGGAATCCTTTCCCCATTTCTTGTTTCTCTCAGGTTTGTCAAAGATCAGATGGCTGTAGATGTGTGGTATTATTTCTGAGGACTCTGTTCTGTTCCATTGGTCTATATCTCTGTTTTGGTACCAGTACCATGCTGTTTTGGTTACTGTAGCCTTGTAGTATAGTTTGAAGTCAGGTAGCGTGATGCCTCCAGCTTTGTTCTTTTGACTTAGGATTGTCTTGGAGATGCGGGCTCTTTTTTGGTTCCATATGAACTTTAAAGCAGTTTTTTCCAATTCTGTGAAGAAGCTCATTGGTAGCTTGATGGGGATGGCATTGAATCTATAAATTACCTTGGGCAGTATGGCCATTTTCACGATATTGATTCTTCCTATCCATGAGCATGGTATGTTCTTCCATTTGTTTGTGTCCTCTTTGATTTCACTGAGCAGTGGTTTGTAGTTCTCCTTGAAGAGGTCCTTTACATCCCTTGTAAGTTGGATTCCTAGGTATTTTATTCTCTTTGAAGCAATTGTGAATGGAAGTTCATTCCTGATTTGGCTCTCTGTTTGACTGTCACTGGTGTATAAGAATGCTTGTGATTTCTGCACATTAATTTTGTATCCTGAGACTTTGCTGAAGTTGCTTATCAGCTTAAGGAGATTTTGGGCTGAGACAATGGGGTTTTCTAAATATACAATCATGTCGTCTGCAAACAGGGACAATTTGACTTCTTCTTTTCCTAACTGAATCCCCTTGATTTCTTTCTCTTGCCTGATTGCCCTAGCCAGAACTTCCAACACTATGTTGAATAGGAGTGGTGAGAGAGGGCATCCCTGTCTTGTGCCAGTTTTCAAAGGGAATTTTTCCAGTTTTTGCCCATTCAGTATGATATTGGCTGTGGGTTTGTCATAAATAGCTCTTATTATTTTGAGGTACGTTCCATCAATACCGAATTTATTGAGCGTTTTTAGCATGAAGGGCTGTGGAATTTTGTCAAAAGCCTTTTCTGCATCTATTGAGATAATGATGTGGTTCTTGTCTTTGGTTCTGTTTATATGCTGGATTATGTTTATTGATTTGCGAATGTTGAACCAGCCTTGCATCCCAGGGATGAAGCCCACTTGATCATGGTGGATAAGCTTTTTGATGTGCTGCTGAATCCGGTTTGCCAGTATTTTATTGAGGATTTTTGCATCAATGTTCATCAGGGATATTGGTCTAAAATTCTCTTTTTTTGTTGTGTCTCTGCCAGGCTTTGGTATCAGGATGATGTTGGCCTCATAAAATGAGTTAGGGAGGATTCCCTCTTTTTCTATTGATTGGAATAGTTTCAGAAGGAATGGTACCAGCTCCTCCTTGTACCTCTGGTAGAATTCAGCTGGAATCCATCTGGTCCTGGACTTTTTTTGGTTGGTAGGCTATTAATTATTGCCTCAATTTCAGAGCCTACTATTGGTCTATTCAGGGATTCAACTTCTTCCTGGTTTAGTCTTGGAAGAGTGTAAGTGTCCAGGAAATTATCCATTTCTTCTAGATTTTCCAGTTTATTTGCGTAGAGGTGTTTATAGTATTCTCTGATGGTAGTTTGTATTTCTGTGGGGTCGGTGGTGATATCCCCTTTATCATTTTTAATTGCATCGATTTGATTCTTCTCTCTTTTCTTCTTTATTAGTCTTGCTAGTGGTCTGTCAATTTTGTTGATCTTTTCAAAAAACCAACTCCTGGATTCATTGATTTTTTGGAGGGTTTTTTGTGTCTCTATCTCCTTCAGTTCTGCTCTGATCTTAGTTATTTCTTGCCTTCTGCTAGCTTTCGAATGTGTTTGCTCTTGCTTCTCTAGTTCTTTTAATTGCGATGTTGGAGTGTCAATTTTAGATCTTTCCTGCTTTCTCTTGTGGGCATTTAGTGCTATAAATTTCCCTCTACACACTGCTTTAAATGTGTCCCAGAGATTCTGGTATGTTGTATCTTTGTTCTCATTGGTTTCAAAGAACATCTTTATTTCTGCCTTCATTTCGTTATGTACCCAGTAGTCATTCAGGAGCAGGTTGTTCAGTTTCCATGTAGTTGAGCGGTTTTGATTGAGTTTCTTAGTCCTGAGTTCTAATTTGATTGCACTGTGGTCTGAGAGACAGTTTGTTATAATTTCTGTTCTTGTACATTTGCTGAGGAGTGCTTTACTTCCAATTACGTGGTCAATTTTGGAGTAAGTACGATGTGGTGCTGAGAAGAATGTATATTCTGTTGATTTGGGGTGGAGAGTTCTATAGATGTCTATTAGGTCTGCTTGCTGCAGAGATGAGTTCAATTCCTGGATATCCTTGTTAACTTTCTGTCTCGTTGATCTGTCTAATGTTGACAGTGGAGTGTTGAAGTCTCCCATTATTATTGTATGGGAGTCTAAGTCTCTTTGTAAGTCTCTAAGGACTTGCTTTATGAATCTGGGTGCTCCTGTATTGGGTGCATATATATTTAGGATAGTTAGCTCTTCCTGTTGAATTGATCCCTTTACCATTATGTAATGGCCTTCTTTGTCTCTTTTGATCTTTGATGGTTTAAAGTCTGTTTTATCAGAGACTAGTATTGCAACCCCCGCTTTTTTTTGTTCTCCATTTGCTTGGTAAATCTTCCTCCATCCCTTTATTTTGAGCCTATGTATGTCTCTGCGTGTGAGATGGGTCTCCTGAATACAGCAGACTGATGGGTCTTGACTCTTTATCCTATTTGCCAGTCTGTGTCTTTTAATTGGAGCATTTAGTCCATTTACATTTAAGGTTAAGATTGTTATGTGTGAACTTGATCCTGCCATTATGATATTAACTGGTTATTTTGCTCATTAGTTGATGCATTTTCTTCCTAGCCTTGATGGTCTTTACATTTTGGCATGTTTTTGCAATGGCTGGTACCGGTTGTTCCTTTCCATGTTTAGTGCTTCCTTCAGGGTCTCTTGTAAGGCAGGCCTAGTGGTGACAAAATCTCTAAGCATTTGCTTATCTGTAAAGGATTTTATTTCTCCTTCACTTATGAAACTTAGTTTGGCTGGATATAAAATTCTGGGTTTAAAATTCTTTTCTTTAAGAATGTTGAATATTGGCCCCCACTCTCTTCTGGCTTGAAGAGTTTCTGCTGAGAGATCTGCTGTTAGTCTGATGGGCTTCCCTTTGTGGGTAACCCGACCTTTCTCTCTGGCTGCCCTTAAGATTTTTTCCTTCATTTCAACTTTGGTGAATCTGGCAATTATGTGTCTTGGAGTTGCTCTTCTCGAGGAGTATCTTTGTGGCGTTCTCTGTATTTCCTGGATTTGAATGTTGGCCTGCCCTACTAGGTTGGGGAAGTTCTCCTGGATGATATCCTGAAGAGTGTTTTCCAACTTGGTTCCATTTTCCCCCTCACTTTCAGGCACCCCAATCAGACGTAGATTTGGTCTTTTTACATAATCCCATACTTCTTGCAGGCTTTGTTCATTTCTTTTTCTTCTTTTTTCTTTTGGTTTCTCTTCTCGCTTCATTTCATTCATTTGATCCTCAATCGCTGACATTCTTTCTTCCAGTTGATCGAGTCGGTTACTGAAGCTTGTGCATTTGTCACGTATTTCTCGTGCCATGGTTTTCGTCTCTTTCATTTCGTTTGTGAGCTTCTCTGCATTAATTACTCTAGCCATCAATTCTTCCACTTTTTTTTCAAGATTTTTAGTTTCTTTGCGCTGGGTACGTAATTCCTCCTTTAGCTCTGAGAAATTTGATGGACTGAAGCCTTCTTCTCTCATCTCGTCGAAGTCATTCTCCGTCCAGCTTTGATCCGTTGCTGGCGATGAGCTGCGCTCCTTTGCCGGGGGAGATGCGCTCTTATTTTTTGAATTTCCAGCTTTTCTGCCCTGCTTTTTCCCCATCTTTGTGGTTTTATCTGCCTCTGGTCTTTGATGATGGTGATGTACTGATGGGGTTTTGGTGTAGGTGTCCTTCCTGTTTGATAGCTTTCCTTCTAACAGTCAGGATCCTCAGCTGTAGGTTGTAGCTGTAGGAGATTGCTTGAGGTCCACTCCAGACCCTGTTTGCCTGGGTATCAGCAGCAGAGGCTGCAGAAGATAGTATATTTCTGAACAGCGAGTGTACCTGTCTGATTCTTGCTTTGGAATCTTCCTCTCAGGGGTGTACTCCACCCTGTGAGGTGTGGGGTGTCAGACTGCCCCTAGTGGGGGATGTCTCCCAGTTAGGCTACTCAGGGGTCAGGGACCCACTTGAGCAGGGAGTCTGTCCCTTCTCAGATCTCAACCTCCGTGTTGGGAGATCCACTGCTCTCTTCAAAGCTGTCAGACAGAGTCGTTTGCGTCTGCAGAGCTGCTGCGTTTGTTATTGTTTACTGTGCCCTGTCCCCAGAGGTGGAGTCTACAGAGACAGGCAGGTTTCCTTGAGCTGCTGTGAGCTCCACCCAGTTCGAGCTTCCCAGCAGCTTTGTTTACCTACTTAAGCCTCAGCAATGGCGGGCGCCCCTCCCCCAGCCTCGCTGCTGCCTTGCCGGTAGATCACAGACTGCCGTGCTAGCAATGAGGGAGGCTCCGTGGGTGTGGGACCCTCCCGGCCAGGTGTGGGATATGATCTCCTGGTGTGCCTGTTTGCTTAAAGCGCAGTATTGGGGTGGGAGTTACCCGATTTTCCAGGTGTTGTGTGTCTCAGTTCCCCTGGCTAGGAAAAGGGATTCCCTTCCCCCTTGCGCTTTCCAGGTGAGGCAATGCCTCGCCCTGCTTCAGCTCTCGCTGGTCGGGCTGCAGCAGCTGACCAGCACCGATCGTCTGGCACTCCCCAGTGAGATGAACCCAGTACCTCAGTTGAAAATGCAGAAATCGCCGGTCTTCTGTGTCGCTCGCGCTGGGAGTTGGAGACTGGAGCTGTTCCTATTCGGCCATCTTGCTCCGCCCCCTCAGAGCTGCCACTTTATATGTGTTATTACAAATTATTACTGTCTTTAAATGCTGGGTTTCATTCACCCTCTGGATGTGGCAAAGGACGTGAAGTCAGATCAACTTAATGTGTAGGACTTTTACATTTATCTCTAATGTCTGGGAAGGAAAACGACATTCTACTTTATCAGATGGGCCATAATGTAAACAAATATTTTTAATATACAAGGAATATTAAAAATCATTATATGGTATTTTTCTGTTTATATTGTGGATACATGACTCATTTCAGCACAGACATATTTAGCTGTCTGCATACTTTAATATCAGCAGCATTCAATTAAAAAGGTATAAGGTTTCTTTACTGAGAACTAAAGCATTAAGCCATTTTGTGTAATTGTTTAATTACCACTGCACCATTTGAATTGACATGTTAATATAACTTTCCATGGAAAGGAAAATGTAATCTTTTGTTTTTGTTTCTTGCCTAATGAAAGCTACTCTGTTAGATGGGCTAGTCTGGCAATTTGAGTTAGGAAAAAGTAATATTGAATAAAGTTTTCATATGAACAAGGAAAAGAAACTAACTTTACTGCTCATCTCATTGGTCTGCCAAATTGGAAAGACATTTTAGGCCTGATTATCATGTTCTAATTCGTCTCTGGAGGACATTCATGGCCAACTAAGTGTTCATTAATCTATCATCTTTCTGTAACATTGATTTGTTCATTATCCTTTTAGAGTCTCAAATATAGAAACCAAGAATTGATGTGTAGTGTTAATGTGCTTACAGATGTTGCTACCACCTATCCAGATAAGAAGTCCATCTTAATGTACATCACATCACTCTTCCAAGTTTTGCCTCAACAAGTGAGCATTGAAGCCATCCAGGAAGTGGAAATGTTGCCAAGGCCACCTAAAGTGACTAAAGAAGAACATTTTCAATTACATCATCAAATGCACTATTCTCAACAGGTAAAGTGTCCAAAGGACAGGTAATATTCAAGATGTTTTCTATTTTATATGCATTTTTAGGTATTATGTGCACATATATATAAAACGAATATATATGTATATATACATGTATATATACAAAGCCTAATGTATGTATATATACAGAAAGAGAGACAGACTATGTAAACCTTTTCAGTTTTGCTTCATTGACTACAATATTCTTTTCAAACGTATTTAAAAAATACTATTGATATGTACCATATCGTAGGAATATAGAGCATAATATATTACATTTCCATTGTGTAACACACAATGAAATGAAAGGCAAACTTACATACATATTAAACTCTAAAATCTTCATCAACTAGAACAAAGAGCTAGAGAAAGATTAAAGGGAAATATTGTTTTTAATCATTAAAAATACTTTATGGCAATATGATGTACAAAATCAGATTTTGATTATTCAGGATAACAACTTTGAAAATAGAAAGGTGGTTTAAAATATTTCAAATAAACATTAAAGAAAAACATGAAATTCTTCATTATGTAACTGTATAGAATTCACTGGGGTACTTCTTGACATTGGTTTGTTCTTTCTCTCAACCGTGGGTAGTTTGGATGTTTTCCTGTGCTTTCTCAGGCACAAGCAATAGTGAAGAAACCTTTAGCAACATTTCTGTTGGAATGTGGGGAAAGCTTTTAGGCCAAACTCTCTCACTTTACTGAGCTAGCTCTATATTAGCTTATGAAATCTTTAGTCCTTTCCAGGGTATGGACCTGATGAATTCTGATTTTAGTTACTTTGGATTTAGAGAAAATTGCTTTTGGATGCCTGTTTTTGCCAGATTGAAGAGCACCATCCCATATAAATATTGGAGTTGTGTTACTATGGAATCCTCATGGTTAAATAGCATGCTCATATCTTCCCAGACCATTTACTCTCCAACATGACATTAAGTGCCATAATTCTGGGAGTATACCAATTTCTAATATCATTTATATATGTTTAGTATTAAACATTAAATCTCACCGTTTCCATTTAATGTTCTGTTTTCTACCATGTTGGAAAGTAGTCCTTTCGGGTTACTTATGGTTTTTCCTCCTCCTCTCTATCCACTCCCCCAAACCCTTCTCTGCAGATCACAGTCAGTCTAGCACAGGGCTATGAGAGAACTTCTTCCCCTAAGCCTCGATTCAAGAGCTATGCCTACACACAGGCTGCTTATGTCACCACCTCTGACCCTACACGGAGCCCATTTCCTTCACAGGTCTGTCAACATTTATTCTCTGTTGTACAAACCAGAGAACTGCTTCCAAGATAATCTAACACTGCTTTTACTTGCTTGAATTTTTCAGTGCTTTTTATCTCCCCGTGAAGAGCTGTTTCATTTTTCCCAGTTTTACTGATTCCTTCATATGATTCTACTTTGTTATTGAGACTTCTCTAGGTTTACTATATGATGATTCTTCATAAATATGAATTCCCATAATAATGATTTCTACTTTCATTATGTAATAACCTCTAAGGTTCTCTTTGACAAAGGCTACTAATGGCTATAAAAAACATGAGGCTCATTAAAAGGTTTATATATGTAACTTCAAAAAGTGTGGGCAAATCTGTGAAAATTGCTAATTACACTATTTGGGGAGATTTTTCTAGATAAACATAAAGAAAATACATATACTACATGTGAATTATTTTTTATATTCATTCTAAAATATATATTCTGTGTAAGAAAAATGCAACTGCAAGCTTCTTCATATGCTCTCCGTTAATTTTGCTAATTTAAACTTGTGTATAGCAGGCTCTGTAGTATTTATAAGAAAAAATCACACTCAAAGCAAGTCATATTCTAGGCAATGTTTCGTACTTTCTATATGAGGAAGCCTCTCTGGAGTTTTCCACTCTTGCAATATTGTATGGAATCCAACATATAAGAAATAGCCTTGTAGACGTTACAGCGTGGGAATGAAATGCGCTAAGTTTGCTAGATTTGCAAGAATTACTTTTTAACAAAAATGATTGATTTTGCTCAGCGGAGCCAATTTGAAACGTGCTAGATCATGTGATTTTTATCAAAACTACACTGTAAATGAGAGTTTAAAAATGATAGACCTGATCCTATTGGTTAAAAAATGTGTACATTTTTGGAGACTCGATTTTTTTTTAAGATAGTGGCGTGCATTTAATTAGTAATTTATTTGGTAGTTAATTGATGCATTAGCTAAAAATTCAGAACTCTGAAATAGTTACGACCTCCATCCTTGGCTAGTTTACTTGCAAAGCTCTCTTCTCACTCCCTCTCATTCTGGACCTCTTGACTCTCCATCGACTCTCTAGACTCTATTTATACCATTCCCCCCATTGAAATCACCAAGACTTAAGGAATAAGTGCCACCTCCTAAAATTAAGGAGCATACACCAAGAAAAGATAAAGGGGTTTTTTCCCCACCTCTCATTATCACTTTATTGAGCTGCATTTTCTAGGTTTTCTGCAATGCCTATTCTGGTAGTGCGTTTTCACCTCATCACCACCTCATTAAGGCATTGCTCAGGTATGACTCCTTAATGAAGTATTTACAAATGGACTTACATCTTGCTAGACTCTGCTCATTCTACCTTTGTGTAAATATTACCGAATACATTATGTCATAAATTACAGATAATTCAACAAATTCACTTACCTGTGTTATTTAAAATAAGGCATTCAAATCAGTATAATGTTTATCCTTTGGAAAAGACACAGCACAAATCACAAGAGATGAGGAATGATATATTCTGACTGTTACTAAAGAAGCATATCAGAAGATGATGTTAAATGTAGTTAGGTTTGATAAGTGTATGCCTTTATTCACACTAAACATTAATTTCAAAAGTGTCAGAAGGACTGAGCTTACACTGCCGCTATAGGCTGTACCTGCTCTACTTCAAATGAAGTCAAGACAGGCTGGATCTGATGCCATCAGAAATTTTTATTAAAGTGTGGTCTACAGAGAAAAATAAAGTCCTCTATAAGAGAGAGCCATGCTGGTGACTGTCCCCTATGGGAAAAATGTGCATGCCCCCACTCCCCAAACACATCACTCTGCTTTAACTGTTCATTTATTTATTCAACAAATAAGTATTCTTAGTCACAGAGCCAAATGGCTTTTATTCAGCACTCCTAACTTTCTACCACTGGAGAAACATTTTTCTCAGCCTCTACACTCAGCAGGTTCTTTCTCTCTGACTATTCTGTGTCTTTGATTATCTGGCTCTTTCTGCTCTTCCAACTTCTTTAGCTTGTGAACCTCATGGGAGATGTCTTGGCCTTATCTGTGTACTTGTTCTCTTAACATAATTTAATAATTAATAATTTAATCTCCTGGCCTTAATCTGTATGCAATCTGTATTCAATCTGTATGCAAATGATCATTGTATCTCTGTCTTCACCACTTCCAATCTTTCTTGAGTTATAGCCACATTTCCAATTCATTTTCAACTCTGTGTTGTGTATCTATACCTTGATATCCACTAATATCTCAAACCTAGTATGTCTCCAAGTGAAATTTATTACAGGGTTTCTTGTCAATTTTTTTATGTTATTCACAGTCCTAATAATATTCACAATTTTTTTTTCACTTAATTTTGCCCATATAACAAGGCTACTCTCCTAAACTGCCTTAAAAAGATTTATGATATATTAATAATTTATGCTTTTATGCTCATTACACATGTATTTCATGTTTTCTTCAACCAAATTAAGTCACTTGTTATCCTACACAGGTGCCCCAAAATTTTCCATATTAGCTTTTATGCTTCCCTTAGCTCGGAGTGCTTTTGTCTCTGTTTTAAATAGGCCAATTTAATTTATATTTCTAGGCCTAATTAGTAAGTGGCAGAACCTGAATTCAAATTTACATTTATCCAACTCCATGCCCATCCTCATTATACTGGGGTGACACTGCACTTTCTCTACTGTGATTCTTGTATATTGGGTTACTCACACATAGAGCAGTATTCATACATTTGATTATTTAGCACTTGTTTTTTTAATCACCTACTATGTGCCAGGTACTGTTATTGGACCAAGTGACACATAAACAAACATACAAAACAATCTGTGTCTGAATTTATTCTAATTTTATTATCCTCCGAATCTCTTCCCTCTTGCCATATGTTTTTAACTCATTTAATAAATGGTAGGGCCGTGTGTGGTGGCTGACTCCTGTACTCCCAGCACTTTGGGAAGTCAAGGTGGGTGGATCACCTGAGGTCAGAGTTCGAGACCAACTGAACCAACATGGTAAAACCCCATCTCTATTAAAAATACAAAATTAGCTGGGTGTGGTGGTACACGCCTGTAATCCCAGCTATTTGGGAGGCTGAGACAGGAGAATCATTTGAACCCGGAAGGTGGAGTTTGCAGTGAGTTGATATCGTGCCATTGCATTACATCCTGGGCAACAAGAGTGAAACTCTGTCTCAAAAAAATAAATAATAAAAATAAACAAATGGTATGATATGAGCATTTTAATTTTACATGTGAGCTTTTCTGTTTCATGATCTCTAGCACAGCATATCTGGTAGCAGAATTGGAGGCCAATATTTCATCAAAGTCATTTCCCTCCTGATGGAGTAGATGTGACTTAGGAAATAATTAGAGAAACCGAGGATTATTGTGAGGTTTCTTTCTTAAGCAACTGGCCAAATATAGAGTTGCCACAAACCGAGATGGGTGAGACTGTAGAAGGAACAAGTTTGGGAGTGAACATTAGGATTTCAGTTTTAAACATATTAATCTTGAAGTGCCTATGAGGCTATGAATGCCTGTAAAGAAAGGGGATCTAAGATCAGAGTTGAGGATAATAATTTAGAAGTCAACATGTTGATAGTATTTAAATCCATTGGCCAGGATAAGATTACCAAGGGAAAATGTATAGACAGATAAGAGGTCTCTAGATGTATATATGATGAGGCATCAGCAAAGGGGCTGAAAAGGGTGGCTAGAAAGGGGAGAGAAAAAGCTGAAAAGAAAGGAAATGATGGATGTGGTATTCTGGAATCCAGAAGAAAGTGTTTTCAGGGAAAGGAAGATGTCTAACTACATTAAATATTGCTGGTTAGTTCAAATAACTTGATGATTGAAAATTATTCAGTGAATTTAGCAAAACGTCAGTAGTGTAAGATGTCTGGGAAATCCTAATATATAGCAGTTACTACAATGGAATTACTATTCACTCTTAAAACTTGGCCATTTAGACCAATAAGTTATGTGCTCACTCTAGTTTATATCCACTTTAATAAGAACAATTTCAGTGGTCCATGCATGTGTGTGTGTTGGGAGGTGTTGCTGATTACAGTAGGTTCAAATGACAGTAAAAGTGTAAGGCTACCTGCATTGTAACACTTAAAAAATATACTGAGAGCTGAGTGCAGTGGGTCATGCCTGTAATCCTGGCACTTTGGGAGGCGGAGGCAGGCAGATCACTTGAGGCTAGGAGTTTGAGACCAGCCTGGCCAACATGGCGAAACCCTGTCTCTACTGAAAACACAAAAAGTAACTGGGTGTGGTGGAACACACCTGTAATCCCAGTTACTTGTGAAGCTGAGGCATGAGAATCAGTTGCAGTCAGGAGGCAGAGGTTGCAGTGAGCTGAGATTGGCCGCTGCACTCCAGTCTGGATGACAGGGCAAGACTCTGTCTCAAAACACTACCGTAAATAGTTGATGGCCACAGAAACAAAAACATACTTCTTTTAAATTATCTCATCCTGATAACTACTCATGTGTCTATGTATTAGTTTTCAATTTTTGATGCAACGACTACAAACTTAGTGGCCCTGAACAACGCATATTCATTATTTTACAGTTCTGTAGTTCAGATGTTTAAAACAGATCTCATTGAGCTAACATTAACATATCAGCAGGGCTGCCTTCCTTTTGGAGGCTGTAGAGGAGCATCTATTTCTATGGCTTTTCTAGCTTCTAGAGGCTGACCACATTCATTGACTCATGGCCGCCTTTCAACTTCAAAGCAGACAAGGGCAAATTGAGTCTTTCTCACATGACATCACTCTGACCTATACTCTTCTGCCCCCCAACTTCTACTTTTAAGAGCCTTCATTATTACTTACTTGTTATGTGACCTTGAGAGAATTTCTTGAACTCTGAGCCTCAGTTTCCTCATGTGTATTATTGAAACTATTTCTAACTCATAGAGCTATTTAGGAGAGTTAAATGAGATGAATTACATAAAGAACATTCCATGGCATAAGCACATTGTAAGTGCTCAAAAACAAAACAAAACAAAACAAAACAAAACAAAAAAAACAGTTACCAATATGATTACTACTTTAGATACTTCGGGGGATAGATAAGATTTTGTGATCTGATCTGAGAAAATTTTTATATTTTTATTAGCACTTCTATGAGAAGAGATAGCCTGGATTCTGATTTATAAACAAACTCATAACCTGTATAGAGTTTGGCAAGTTAATATACTGAGTAAAAGATTCCAAGGAAAAGGATATCCTTTTTAGTTATGAGGTTGCTAAGGAACAATCTTGGAACCATGCAGAGTGAAACATAGTAATGCCTTTTATAAAGCAGAAAAAGCACTTCTAGGTGATTCCACATCCAGCAATCCTGTGTTGGGAGGGGATGAAGGAGAAGAGATTTTTCACTCTATCTCTGCCATTGCCCCTCCTGACACAACTTGTCCCTCAGACTGTACACAGATTGTAGAAAGGAATTGGCAAACAGAGGATGCAAAGCCAGCTAGTGGGGACCACTCCTTAGATTAAAATTATCATTGATTTGCTTCAAGGAAGCCTTTATACATTCTGATGTGACTGAACAAGTGACCCAGAAACAGAATTGTTAGGTTTTAGTCAACTCTATAAATTGGTACACTGAAGACTTCTGAGTAGAATTTTAAAACTGGAAAGAACCTTAAAGTGAATATATCTGATGTTATTTTCAACAGATACACTCTTATCCTTTAACTTCTTTCGAAATCTTACTTTATTGTGGTAAGAACACTTAACATGGGATTTGCCCTCTTAACTGATTTTTAAGTGTAAAATACAGCATTATTCACTATAGGTATAGGCATAAGTTGTACAATAGATCTTGAGAATTTTCTCATCTTTGATAACTGAACCTTTGTTAATTAACAGCTTCCCATTTCATCCTCTCCAAAGCCTCTAGCAACTATTATTTCACTCTCTGATTTGATCAGCTTATTTTACGTACCTCTTATACATAGAATCATGCAGTATTTGTCCTTCTGTCACTGTCTTATTTCACTTCCCATAATGTCCTTAGGGTTCATCCATGTTGTTAACGTGGCAGGATCTCATTCTTTTTGAATATTAATAATAGTCTCTTGTATGTGTGTAACACATTTTCTTTACTCATCCATCTGTGGACACTGAGGATGTTTACACGTCTTGGCTATTGTGAATAGTGTTGCAATGAATATGGGATTGCAGGTATCCCTTCAAGATCCTGATTTCAATTCTTTTGGATAAGTATCCAGAAGTGAGATTGCTAGATCAAGTGGTAGTTCTGTTTTTAATTTTTTGAGGAACCACCGTATTATTTTCCATAATAGCCATGCCATTTTTTACTTCACTAACAATGTACAGTAGTTGCAATTTTTCCACATTCGCACTAATGCATTTTTTAATAGTAGGCATCTAACAGGTGTAAATGTGATAGCTCATTCTGCTTTTCATTTCACATTTCCCTGATAATTCATAATGTTGAACATATTTTCATCCACCTGTTGGCCATTTGGGTGTCATCTTTGGAGAAATGTCTATTCAAGCTTTTAGCCCGTTTTTAATTGGGTTCTTAGGGGTTTTTTTGCCAATGAGTTGTAGGAGTTCTTTATATATTTTAGAAAATAACCAGCTGTTAATATAAGGTCTTCAGGTCTGACCACAAAATCTTATCTAAGTCCTGATGTATTTAAAATAGTAGTCATGATATTAGTTGCTGTTATTTTGATAACTTAGAATGTAGCTATACCATGAAGTATTCTTTATGTAAATCATTTTATTTAACTCTCCTAATAGCTCTGAATTAGAAATAATTCTCATAATGTATACATATGGTTTGTATTTTTCCCATTCCTTAGACTGCCTTTTCACAGTGTTGTTTTCTTTTCTGAACAGAATTTTAGTTTTATGTAGTCTCAATAGTATTTTTTGTTTTTGTTGCTTGTGCTTTTAGTGTCATATCCATGAAATAATTGCCGGGATGAATGTCACAAGATTTTTCCAATGTTTTCTTCTAGGAGTTTTATGGATTGAGGTTTTACATTTACATATTTTATCCATTCGGAGTTGATATTTGCATATGGCATAAGATAAGCATCCAATTTCATTCTTTTGCGTGTGGATATCCAGTTTTAGCCAACACCATTTGTAGAAGAGATTATCCTTTCCTCCTTATGTATGCTTGGCTCTATTGTGGAATATCAGTTAACCCTATATGTGTAGATTTATTTCTGGGCCCTCTATTCTGTTCCATTGGTCTGTATGTCTGTCTTCATGACAATACAATTTATTTTTAATTACTGTAGTTTTGTAATATATTTTGAAATCAGGAAGTGTGATACCTCCAATTTTGTACTTCTTTCTCAAGGTTGATTTAGCCATTTGGGATTCTTTGTGATTCCATATGCATTTCAGAGTTTTTCTCTGTGTGAAAAATGCCATTGGAATTTTGATAAAGATTACATTCTGTAAATTGCTTTGAATATAATGACAGTTTTAAGTCCTTCTATCCGTGAATGTAGGATATCTTTCCATTTGATTTTGTCATCTTTAATTTCTTTCATCAATGTTTCAGTTTCCAGTGCATTCTCTTTGACCTCTTTAGTTTATCACTGTTTTTTTTTTTTTCCGTGCTATTGTGCGTGGAATTTGTCTGCTAATTTCCTTTTCATTATTAGTTCAAAGAAACTCAACTAATTTTTGTATGATTTTGTATCCTACAACTTTTCTGATTTTCTAATTGGTTCTAGTGTTTTTAATAGATTGTAGGGTTTTCTATTCATAAGATTATGTCATCTGCAAATAGGAATAATATTCTTCATTTCTGATTTATATACCTCTAATTTTTTTTTTTTTTTTTTTTTTTTTTGGCCTAATTATTCTAGCAAGGACTTCCAGTATTGCCATCAGTAGAAGTGGCAAGAATGGGCATACTTACCTTGTTTCTCCTGTTCCTGATTTCATAGAAAATCCTTTCAGTTTGCAGTTGTTATGATATGAGCTGCGATCTTTTTATATATGACTTTTATAATGAAGCAATTTCCTTCTATTCCTAGTTTGTTGAGAGTTTAATGGTTTTTTTTTTTTTTTTTTTTTTTTTTTGTAAATAACGAAATTGTGTGAATTTTGCCGAACAAGTTTTTAGCATCTAATGGAATGAACATGTGACTTCTTATTTATTCTGTTAACGTGGTTTATCAAACTAATTGATTTTCATGTTGAACCATCCTTGTATCCCGAGGATAAATCTCACTTGGTCATGGTGTATGATCCTTTTAATGTGTTGTTAAAGTTTGCTGGAATTTTTTTTGAGAGTTTTGCCTCTATATCCATCAAGGATATTGACCTGCAGTTTTCTTGGGATGTCTTTTTCTGGCTTTGGTAATGCTGACCTTATAAAGTGAATTTGGAAGTGCTCCTTCCACCTCAGTTTTTTTTTTTTTTTTTTGGAAGAGTTTGAGAAACATTGACATTCTTTTTTTTAAATATCTGATAAAATCACTATGAAGTCACCTGGTCTTGTGCTTTTCTTTGTTGGGAGATGAAAAATTACTGATTCATTCTCCTTACTTTTATTGATCTATTCAGACTTTCTATTTTTACACAGTTCAGATTTGGTAGGTTTTATGTTTCTGGGAATTTAACTATTTTTTAAGATTACACAGTTTCTTGGTGTAAAATTGTTAATAGTGGCATCTTTATTAAGATTAAAGGAGCGTTATTGTGTTACAGTCCAAAAACCTAGAGGTTTTTAAAAAAATGATTTAGCATAAGCAACTTAAAAATAAGAAGTTATTTAAGGTAAAGCCCTCATTAAGTATGGAAATTTTATAAGGATAGTATAACCAAAATACATCATTTATTCCACTAGGTGTGTCTACATTTAGGAAATCTGTTAAATGCCTAGCATGTAATTTACATTTATTATTTCTGATTTTCAAAACAACCTTATAAAGATGTAACTCCACAAATGGAGTTATCTATCAAAATAAGTTAGGAAATGGATGCCTAAAAAAAGGTTGAATAGTGTGGGAATGTTATTTTTCTTGATCTATAAGTGATAATTCTAAATAAGAATAGGAAATTTTCTGTCATCCATGTCACAAATATATTTCCTGTTTTGTCCTCTGAATTATTCTATTCCTGTTTATGTAAATAAGAATTTTAATGGTGTTAAACTTTTCAAAGAAGATTAAAGAACATTCCATAGCTAAGATATTAAGATGAAAACAGGAGTATAATAGGAATCTGGTCTGTGGGACCTGCATATGCTATTTTCCCTCTATTACTCAGTTTTCTAATCTCTAAAATGGAGATACTTTCAACTTTCCATGGGGTGGCTAAAATAATGCATAGTGTATGTGAGAAAAGCCTTCACTATAACATAGTGTGTGAGAAAAACGACTCCATTCACCTTCTTACACAGCAGGCATTCGATAATATTTAAGTATTTAAGGGTAAAGAAATATTTACAACAACATGGATCAACACTCTTCCCATTTTGCATTATATTTATAAATAACTATGTAATCTTAAAAATTAGCCAGGCGTGGTGGCAGGCGCCTGTAGTCCCAGCTACTTAGGAGCCTGAGGCAGGAGAATGGCGTGAACCCTGAAGGCGGAGTTTGCAGTGAGCCGAGGTCTAGATCGCGCCACTGCACTCCAGCCTGGGCTGCAGAGCGAGACTCTGTCTCAAAAAAAAAAAAAAAAAAAAAAAAAAAAAAACACACACACACACATATATATATCTCTCTCTAAAAAAATGTAGAATGAAAGTCCATTTTTACGTTTGGTAAAGATATTTGGAGTTTTTGGAAGAGATGATACATGATTTTACCAACCATTCTGGAAAATGACTTTTCTGTCTCTTGATACCAGAGATAGGTCCAGAGGTATTGCTGTGGATGTTACAAAAATGGAGTCAATTTTTTCAAACCAAGGATATTTGAATGCTCTCATTTAAGTCATGTTTATTACATTTTATGGGATTTGTGGGTTCCTAGAATTTGAATGAATTGGATGGAATTGAGCTAATCTGTGTTACAATGTTTAAGCAGGTTAGGGTGGTTTATTTGTAATCATTAATAGATTGTTTGGATCTCCACATGTAGGCTAGATGCAGTATGCTTTCTTTAGGAAGGGCCTCTTAAGGAATATCTTTGTCAAACATTCAGTTTAATACTTTTTTATTATTATTTTTCTTTTACAAATCCAGTCTTTACGGAAGTAAGAATTTGTATTAAAATTGATTCACCTTCTTAGTTGTTGTGTGATTCAGTTATCTCTTGGCATACCTGTGTAATGCTTGGCTCATCTGTGTAATACAGGTGTGCTTTCCTTGTTCACCATAACTATTGCCATGTAGCAAATCACCTCAAAACTTGGGAGCTTACAAAAACAACATTCAGTTTTCTTATTATCTCTCTTGATTCTGGGGCTCAGCTGGGTTCAGGGCTTCTCACATAGGTGTAATAAAATAGTAGATGAAGCTGAAGTCATTTTTGAAGGCTTCTTCACTCACATGCCTGTTGGCTACTGCTGGAGCTTCAGCCAGGGCAGTTGACTGGAACATGTATATGTGGCCTCATTTAATCTGCAGCCCCTCACTAAATGCTGGCTGGATTCTAAGAGTAAGTGACCCAAAGAGTACCAAGCAGAAACTTTATTGCCTTTTGTGCTTAGTCTTGGAAGTCACATAGTATAACTTCTGTCATGGTTGGGGTCCATCCTAGTCAAGGGGAGGAAACAAACCCAACTCTTGATGGAGAAGTGTCGATGTTACATCATAAGAAGAACATGTAAGATGAAACATACTGTATTCATCTTTAAAAATACAATCTGTCGGAACTTACAAGATTCTTCTGAAGAATCCAGGTCAGTTGTGAAACGTGGCTAGCATGGTGCCTAACAGGTATTCAATAAAGTGCACTCTACTCACTGATGACTGTACTTGTTTTATGTAAGCTTGTACATATCTTCAAATATCCAGGCTCCTGATTAAGAAGTTTGCGAATGTCCTTGCACATAAGTGTCACAGAGTAGGAGACGAAATGGCCACCTAATTGCTTTCTAGCACAAATGAAATTTCAAATTCATTTGGAAATAATTTGTATGTGTAATTTAATGCCAAGAATATTAAGTAAAGAGCAACCTCTACACCCTTCATTTTATAGGTGAAGACACTCAAGCTCAGATATGCTAAGTCATGTACCTAAGATTACAGAGCAGAAGTACTGGGTCTAGGATCCTGATATCCTGAATTTTGTTAAATATGATGTCTTCTTAAGGATTATAATTATTTTAAGCTAATTCATCACACTGTCACATTTTCTGTAGGACAATTTGTAGTTTCTACATTCATTAAGTAACTTGATTTTCTTTTTTGCATTTATTTTATTACAATCTATTTTGTTTTTAGAATATAGTATTTTTAATCTTTTCTCTTTAAATTATTAACCTTATATTTTAATGAAACTATATTCAAAGTGTGGTAATATCAAAATTAAGATACGTGATAATCATGATTGAAAATGAAAACTTAAAGAGATATATTTCCTTTTTTTTTTTTTTTTTTTTTTTTTTGAGATGGAGTTTTTGCTTTATTGCCGCAGCTGAAGTGCAGCGGCACGATCTTGGCTCAGTGCAACCTCTGCCTCCTGGGTTCAAGCAGTTCTCCTGCCTCAGCCTCCTGAGTAGCTGGTATTACAGGTGCCTGCCACTACATCCAGCTAATTTTTGTATTATTTAGTAGAGACGAGGTTTCACCATGTTAGCCAGGCTGGTCTTGAACTCTTGACCTCAGGTGATCTACCCGCCTTAGCCATTCGAAGTTCTATGATTACAGGTGTGAGTCACTGTGCCCGGCCATACAGATATATTTCTTAAAATGTATAACTAGTGGATACCCATGCCTAATTTTAATCCCTGCTATAGAATTCTGGCAGCACATATCTTGGCATATTTGTGGTCTTTATCTACAAATGATATCAGTGAAAAAATGTAATAATGCTTGGTTAATCAACATAAACTTGTTACCAAACTTGTAGATCAACACAGAACGTCCTATTATGTAATACATGCGGTAAATCCATGTGGGTCTCAAATCTACTAGCAAACTTTATTTTCACTAAGAGTTTACCCCCTTAACCATATAAATGTAAAGAAAACTATTAATTCTTTTGGAGAGATATCTTATTTAATAGTAATTAATTTAGAGTGACTTTAAAATCAACACATAATTAGTGCTCACCTATTTTGTTCATTATAAAGTTTAATAGAAATACAGTCATTTTTTAAATTATGAGAATGCTATTAATTAAATCTTTGGGGAAATAAACTATCTTTGGAAAGATTAATGATGAGTTGATGGTATTGTTATGAGACTCCTTATTTCCAGATCATCTGCATACCAATTCAGCTACATAAAGTCATGTTCCTCTTTTATGTATAGTAAATCCAGATTTTCAAACTTAGCATTTTAAATATTTATTTCCATTAGTTCAGTTATTTACAGCGTAATGATGCCAATGATGAGAGCTATGTATAACAGTGGGATTACTTCACGATAAAATTGGCTTACAGTGAACATTTATGAAAATGTTTATTAGGTTTCTCTGGGATCTCTGGTTAATTTAAAATCTTAGAACATTTTATCTTCATTATAACATGTCCCAAGGAAATTTTTGGCTGAAAGATGAGCATTATAAAAAGAGAACTTTAATTAGAAATTTCTATATTGTGGGTCCGATTGCTAAATCCAGTGGCAATTATCTGCTTCCTGAGATACGTGGTTCTCTTTCTGAAACATTCAAATTTACTTGATAATACCTCAAAAAGTCATTTAAAGAAGAAATTTAGATCATTAATGGAATGAGAAATAAGATGTGCCCATGGATTCTTCTACTTCTGTTTTATCATTTAAATTTCATGTGAGCCAGGTGATTAAAGTCATTTTAACTATTTGGTACCTCAAATAGTTCAGGAACAAGTGTGCCGGAAGCACTGTAGTATTACCATTAATTTAATAATTGCTTATTGCCCGCTTGATCCTAGAAGCCAGGAATAAATGTGAATTAAAGTTTCTATAAGCTCTTAAAAATCTTAACATTTCTATTACTTCATAGACCATGATTATAGTGAAGTATTTATTGAGTTAAAGGAATTTAGTAAGGCAATTCTTGCATCATGTATTGGTTATGATGCTTTTAAGAACGACTCTAAAGAAACAAGTCAAATACAAAGTTGGGAAAATTATTTGTAACATTTATAATATATGAAGGATTGATAGCCCTCATAAATAATGCTGATAAATCAATAAGTAAAACTAGAACACCACAATAGGAAAATTCATGAAGAACATGAGCCACAAAATGACAAAAGTGAAAAAGCTAATATATCATTAAGCATATAAAAAGACTTACCATCTACTTAATAAGAAAAAAAAAATAAAACAATAAAATTATTTTTAACTACCAGATAGGCAGATTGAAACAGTGATAATACTGATAACTTTGCAGAACATAAACAGGAAGCATCAAAAGTTATAAGAGGGCTTATGACAGAATAAATTGATGCTGTCCTTCTGGTGCATAATTTTTCAATCACAAAATTTCAATTTAGGGGTAATCTGGTAAGTGAAATGATGTAAGACATAGTTAAAACAGGTTTTCAAAGAGGGAAAGTTTAATAAACACTTGAATAGTTATCACCATGGGATTAATAAAATTTAGGGGAAGTATATTTGATGCAATATCGTGAAACCTTTAAAATTCATGCTATAGATAAATACTTATTACCGTGCTATAAAGATAGCGCTGATATATGGTTAGATTAAAAGCACAAGTTTCAAATAGAGTATATATTTATGTGTTATGTGTGCATATATATATGTGTGTGTGACTATATACATACAGCAATATACATATCTACCAATAATACTAAACATTTCCATAGGGAGTATGTTCTATTCTAAGTTATATATACGGGTTGTCTCTAACAGCACTTTCCCTCTATGCCTATTTCCCTAGTCTCATCCTCATAACTAGAACTATAATTCCATTATGTATACACACTGTGTGTGTGTGTGTGTTTCACTTTTGCTTCTATGTTGCAATTTTTTTCATTGGAAATTTAACAGCTTATTATTTTTAATCTTAATTTTTAAAGAAATAAGTCATTATTACTCAATAGCCCTTGAAATATTGAGGCAATATGTCTAAATAACCTCTCGTTAGATGAATAGTTACATTCATTACTTCTTTCAATAGAAAATTGTTGAGTAATTATTATATCCTAGAAACAATCATAAAGCTGTTTGCCAGGATAACCCAATTGTGGTTTGGAGGTTTACTGATGTATCACAATATGCAGGTTAAAGACTATTGTTAGAATGTGTTACTAGTCACTTAATGTTTATTAAGTGCTATCTAAACCAGTCATTCTAGATCTGGTCATTAAATTTCACTACCTTATAATAACTTTTTCATTCCATGGTATACTGTGAATCAACAAGGGGATACTATTCATTGTGGTCATTTGGAAACCCAGCCTGATGAAACAGCCACTAGGATACTCCCAGTCATTCTGCAGAGGGAAAGAAAATTCTGGAAGGTCTTGTGCTGGCAATTAATTGCTTGAACTGGAAGTGACGTATCTACTTCAGTTCACAACTCACGGGCACAACTAGTTGGATGGTCTCACCCAACTTAGAACTAAGAAATATATTCGTATTACATGTCTCAAAGGTAGAAAGCTGGAAATAAGTACGGATGGTGTTAATAACTGCTACACTGCTACATTTGTTTTCAGAAACCTCTAAGGACAAAATGAGCTATAAATTAAAACATGGTCATGCTCTCAAAATTTGTTTTTTTTTGATATGAACTCTTCAAGCATAAAAAATTAAATTACAAAATTGAAATCATAAACTAAGTTAGCTTGCTAAAATTCATAGGGTCAGACATGTGATATTTGAATACTTTACTCGCTAATAGAAATGTCCCAAAATGCAATAAAAGGCTTTGGGGGATAATGAGCCCTCTGTCAGAAGAAGTGTTTAAGTATAGACTACCTAATGAGACTGGTTGTAAAAGACAGTCGGTCACTGGACACATGGCTTATTAGTATGTTCACTTACTATGTGCCGGAACCATATAGCTGTCTAAGATGACCTTTTGTCTCCTTTGCAAGCCTTAAATCCATAATTCTAGTCCATGGGTCTTGTGGAATAGTGGTAACTATTATGGAATGAGAGACAGTGAACCAAGCATGGGGAACATATATGACCATATTATTGCCCTTAAGAAATTTACAAACTGAGTAAGTAGAGAAGGTGTTGGGAGTAGCTCTAAATTCTGAAATAATTTCACTTTACACGTGGAAGAAAATCCAAAACACCATCATGATTTGTTCCCTATAGGTAACCTACCTTCTTTACTACCCTTAACCCCATTACTTAGCTCCAGATACACCGGCCTACTAGCTTGGTATCAAATAGGTCAAGCATACTTCAAGTTCAGTGACTTTACATATGTATTTCTCTCTTCTTGGAAGGTTTTTTTCCTCAGATATTCATATGGCTCACTTCCTTACCTTAGACCTCAAAGAGATCTTTTCTGACTCCCCTATTTAATATGCCACGACTATTGTTCCATCTTCTTTCAAAGCTTTAATTTTTTCCCTCATTGTATTTATCACTACCAACATTATGATATTTGCAGGTTATTTTTCCCTAATGAGTAAAAACTCCAAGAGGAAAAGGACTAGAATATATATGAGGTATGTAAAGCATATTGATTAAATGAATACAAGCATTGCGTATTTCTTTTATACGCCCAAGTTTGCAATTGTATTGTGTATTCTAAGAGTTGAGTGAACAGCAATACTTAGGGGAGCAGCTACCCGTGACTCTAACACATTGTTGAGGGTTTTGAAGAAGGTCCTGCAATATAAACCCTGCTGCAGCACAGTTGTACATCATCTTCCTTCTCTTCCTGGGAATTATTTATCCCTTCAACCTCATTGTAATAGAAGATCTATGTATAAAAGAATGAGTAATACAAGGTGGGATATGCTACCTTGTATTTCAAACACATGTTTTATTTTCCAAACTAATTTCAGTGATTGGGGAGATGGTACAAATATAAATATATAAGGCTCATTACAAACATGATGAATGGGATCCAAGAATCAGCCATTTATGCATCCTACAATGGTCCATTGACAGGTACTCAGGAAGGTTTCCATAGAGTAAGTTCATCTTGAACAGAGCTTTTTAGGAGACTTAGATAAGAAAAGAATGAAAATTCTTTAGGTGGGACGTGATTTTAATAAATGGTATTACTAAAGTCATGGAAATAAGCCTATGCTTAAGAGATGGATGAAGCAGATTTTGGGGAATCTTAGCTGCTCTAAGAATCTTTATCATCTAATAGTAAAAAGATGAGGTAAAGAGGAAAACTATTACTTACTGATTAAGGGCAGAAAATGTATGGAGAAGGAATTGGTGAAAAGTGATGTAAAATATAACTAGGAAATAAATAGACCTAGAGAAGGAACCAGAAATAGATGAGCAGCTGTGGACTCTTACTCCTGCTCCCACCTCAAATATAAGGGGTGTAGCCTGAGGGTTTTCTGTTCAAAACAACTTTGAGTGTGTGTGTGTGCTGGGGAGAAAGGTTGGGGGTGTGGAAGGAGAGGAGGTGGGGGGAGAGAGCAAACAATGTTGAGGCTTAAAATGAAATTTCTGTTTTTAAATAATTTTGGAAAATTTTGACTTATATGAAGTGTTCACAAATTTTTGAAGTAATATTAAATATGAGTATTTTAACAAATATTGGGCATTCATAATTTGAGATGTAATACCTAAGTTTAAATGAAATAATTGTTCTTCTCAATAAAATAAAGCATAAGAATTATTGCAGATTTTTCACCATTCCATGAGAGGAAATTTTAATAGTGTACAAAAGTAGATTAAGATTTTTAGACAGCCTTTGACTTGGAGAAACTTACTTTACTCACTGCCTGAGGACCAGTTGTGAAGACAATCTTATTTCTGTTGGAGAAAAACGTTAGGCCTTTGAAAAAAACAATATTCAAAGTCAGTATTTTGATTCTCTTTGAAGTTCTTAGTGATGTTTCTAAATGTTACATTAAATACTAGAAAAATATTTTCATGGTCATATGTGTTATGGTCACAATCAATATGATAGCTTGCTTTTTTAACAGTACAAAAATTTAGGCCAGGCACGGTGGTCATGCCTGTAATCCCAGTACTCTGGGAGGCCGAAGCAGGCGGATCACGAGTTCAGGAGTTCGAGACCAGCCTGATCAACATGGTGAAACCCCATTTCAAGTAAAAATATAAAAATTAGCCAGGTGTGGTGGCTTATGCCTGTAATCCCAGCTACTCAGAAGATTGAGGCAGGAGAATTGCTTGAACCCAGGAGGCTGAGGTTGCAGTGAACTGAGATCATGCCACTGCACTCCAGCCTGGGTGGCAGAGTGAGACTGCGTCTCAAAAAAAAAAAAAAAAAAAAAAAAAAAAAAAAAAAAAAAAAAAAAAGTGAAACGAACATCAACAATTCAGTGAACGTTTCTCTTGTCAATTTCAGTCTCAGTATACTGTGAGAAGGGCATGAAAAAAACATGTTTAAAATGATTAAAGTGGTCTTTTTCAACATGTTTTAAATGTTTTTCACTTTGCCTATTATAACTTATATTTTATTATTTTCCTCAATACTGCCCCCCAGTAAACAAAATAGTATTTACATTTTCATAAAAGGCAGCTCCTCTTCCTTTTCATCACCCCCATCTTTAGAGATCTTTGACTTTCTACTTTCTCTCACTGCCTGACATTAAGATGCCTTCTGTTACATGTTTTTGAATTACATTTTAGTTCATAAGAATGTTTCCCCTAGATGTTAAGAACATTTGGACATAGAATTTTTCGCCAATTTTGTTCATTCACTTAACAAGGACAAAAAAACAGAGCTGGGAGACAATTTCCATTAACTAAATGTTCTTTCCTAAATCTGAATTGCATATTGTGCAATCAGTCAATGTCAAGAACAAGCCAGTCTGTCTTTTAAAAAAACAAAAAAACCTCTTCGTTAGTATTTTCTATTGTTTTTCTAGTTTCTATTTTATTTACTTCTGATCTTTATTCTTTCCTTCTATTAACTTCCCCTGTGGAGTAACTCCAACCATACCATATCATGAAGCAAAACATACAACTGTAGAAATACAAAAGGCTCAACTATAACACCGGACTAAACACTGGCTGATCTCCCCTAGCTATACCTAGCAATATTACTCACTAAGATAATTAGGCACTCTCCTGTATTTTTGTAAGATTTATAACTTCTTAATTTTTCATTAGATTTTTTTTCCAGTGACTTTGAGACTTACACTTTTTAGTGTGTTAGGTTTTCAGTGGTGATTTTATTGTTATACATGACCTCATAATACTTGTTTTTTCTTTTAGTACATTTGTTTTATGTTTCAATTTTTTTTTATTTATTTTATTTATTTTATTTTATTTTATTTTATTTTTAATTTATTTATTATTATTAAACTTCAAGTTGTAGGGTACATGTGCACAACATGCAGGTTTGCTACATATGTATACTTGTGCCATGTTGGTGTGCTGCACCTTTTTATATTTACATTGTTAATGTATCCAAATTACATGTTTAAAAATATGTTTTATTTCCAAAGTTGTTAGGAGGGAGTCAAAGTTCCTAGTCATTTACTTACTAGAATTATTCACAGGAGTGACAAAGTGCGTAAGTTTATGTTGACCAGTCCCATTTTCTCTTCACAAAGGACAGAATGTGAAAAGCACAGATTCTTTTTTGGTCATGGGGCAGGGAAAGATAATGTAACTCTGAGAGAATGAGGGGAGGAATAGAAAGAGTCAAGATTACATATTTGTGTTTATTCCTGTTGGGTACAATGTACTCATATTTGCCTAGACAGTTGCCCTTTGTTTAAGAGATTAAAATATACTAAGCATGTAGGCACCTACACATACACAACACCACACACACACACACACACAGTTGCTAATCAGTCTGACTTTTATCTGTAATTCTGGTTCAGCTACTTACTAAATGTGTGACTTAAGGTATATTACTACACATTTAGATCACTTTTGTCTATTTGGATATTTTAGTTGACATTTCACCTTACATAAAAAATGTGTTGAAAATTGTTAGCAAGAAACACCATAGGGCATCATCATCTGCTTTGTGATATAAAAAACATTTGTTAAAACTCTGTTCTTTTGTTCTGTAAGGACACTCAACAGATTTATCAAATAACCATTTTAAGTGTACGATACAGTATTGTTAGAGACAACGTTGTATAGCAGATCTTTAGAATTTATTCATCTTGCATGATGAAAATTTTATGCCCATTAATTAGCATTTCCCCATTTTCTCCTCCTTTCAGCCTCTAAAAGCCACCACTCTAATCTCTGATTCTCTGAGTTTGGCAATTTTAGATACCTGGTGTGAGTAGAATCATGAAGTATTTGTATTTCTGTTTCTAGCTTTTCTCATTTAGAATATACCTTCAAGGTTCATCCAACTTGTCACATATTTCAAGTTTTCCTTCTTTTTAAAGACTCAATAAAATTCCATTGTATGTATTTACCACATTTTCTTTGTTCATTCATCTATCGGGCATTTACATTGTTCCCACATTGTGACTATTTTTAATAGTGCTATAGTGAACCCTGGAGTGCTAATATCTCTTTGAGATCCTGATATTTTGCTCTTTTTTATAAAATGGCGTAATAATAGTTATCTGCTCATACATATCATTATTCTAAAAATTCACTGAGCTGCTAAGTATAACTCTGATCACAAAATAAACATGTAGACATTATTTTTTAATCACACATGAAGGATTTTTATAGTAACTGTGTAAAGGTGGGTCTTGTAAGTTATTGGAATCTATTAATTTTAAGGGAGCATTCCAAATTTTAAGAGTTAGAAACAAAATTCCAGTGCCTGTGTAGTTTATTTCATTTCAATTTAAATTATGAGATTATTGAATAGTGTTCAAATTAGAAATATAGGAAGATAGTTTACAGGTCAACTTCTTAGGTCTTGTATTTATTTTTGTTATGAAATGTGCATTCAGTGGAAATCTGCACATGTAAATATACTCTTAGTTTCTTTAAATAAATTATATCTCCAAATGATATAATACTATAGACACTATGAAGTAAGATATAAAAGAATTTAATTGCATGGCACATTTTTTCAATACATTAAATGACTAAAAATGTAGCTAAGATAACGTCGTGCCTGGTTTTGAAAAAAGAAACTATTTGTGTGGTTATACATCTATATATGTACTTACAACAAAGGTTATATTCAGAATATTTTACACTAGACTTTTCAATTTTATAGGAGTTGAATTTCTTTGAATTTTCATTTGTTTTGTCAGTAAAATTACATATTTTAAAACATGCAAAAATAAATCATGTAATTTAAAAAATTTTTAAAACTCTTTTACATATATTTCAAAATTTCAGTAAATGAAAATCAGGAAAATGGTGACATGATCTTCCAAAGTCACAATTTAATAGAGAAAACTGAAGACAGGAAATAATATTCTAGTTACGGATAATGATTAACGCTGGCAGAACTGATAAATAGTACACTCTAAAATAAAATACTACATTAAAAAATATAATCAGAGGACATCATACCTCAATACATATGTGATTTTTTTGTTAGTTTTTAAAAGACACTGGTTAACATTACTAATTACTGAAGGATGTAGAATGTTAACTGAGCTTGTAATGATAAGGCAGATAAATGAAACGGTATAACAATCATTACAGTTTATAAAACCCTAAGAAATTGTTAAATGTGCATAATAGCATCCATAATCCCACTAACATAATTTCCAAACATTTTTGTGTATACATATTGTATTCTTGGTGGCAAAGGATCCAGAATTTCAATCATACTCTCAATTCATTGCCCTCAAAATGGCAATGAAATTCTGACAAAATTAGGGTATGGTGAGACTCTGAGGACTTGGAAAGCCAGGCAAATACTTCTAATTTCTGTACAGACAAGTAATTCCTTTATGCTATATTATCCATGTTGAAAATCTGGTATATTGGGAAGCAGGAAAGAGGATTCATGTTTCAACTACAAATTTTGTGTTCGTGGAAAGAGAAGAGCAAGTGCTACATAAGTTGAGCCCTTCCCAGAACAGGTAGTGAAAGGATTCTATTGCTCCAGCTGAAGAATGTGTAATGCTCCTATGTATAAGAGGGATTCTTCATGCTTTATAAAATATTTATATCCCTTTTACATGCTTTGTATTATTTTATGCCCCAGTGAACTTACTTGTGAGATAAAAGATGAAATTTTAATTCTGTCAACTGAAAACACACTTATCTATCTTGAATGATTTGACCAAAGTAGCACGGTTAGAAACTGATAGGTGTATGACTCAACCCAAGTTATCCAATTTCTGGGTTCTGAATCATTTTATTAGCCTAAGCTACTTCCTGAATGTTGATCTTAGATAATGAACCAGTTACTCTTGGATAATGTCTGTGATGGTGAATAATAACATAAAAATTGCTAACTATTATTGGAAAATGATTATATAACAAACATTGCTGTTAACCCTTTTTTTGCATTAATTCAATGTTCATAACCCTATTAAAAAGATTCTGTTATTATGTCAATTTTACGCTCAAGAAAATTGATAAGCTGGTTAAGAGATCTGTGCAGTCATGCACATGAAAAGCAGCTGTGCCAGGATTTGAACACGCACAATCTGATTCCAGAATTGATTCTATTAACCTGTATGCTAAACTGACACAATATAGTGCTTTATGTAGCTATCATTAGAGGAAGGGTTGTGTTTTCTTAAACACACTTATGCACACACTTCATGATTTACTAAAATTGTATGAATATATAAGCAATATAATGACAAATTATAAATCAGGCAACCAGAAAATAAGAAGGTAAAATATAGACAGGTTTAAAATAAAGGTTACTTTATGAATGAAAGGTGAAGTTTGGGAACTGGTAATGAGGAAGAATAATTGCTGTGAAATCTATCAACACAGGCCTTCAATAATCTTTTCTCCTTGAAGGAGATTCAGATTATATTACCATTTCTTTCAGGAGTGGAAGAGAGAGAATTGGAGAGAAATGTTTTAAAGATTCTAATTTATAGCCAGCCTGTGAGAAAATGGTGCATTAAATTCCCATTTGGCATCCTAATTGTAATAAGATAATACATCCTTTCTAAAAATTCCATTTGATGAATAAGCAAACCAATTCAAAATGTCTTCATTTTATTGATAATAGCATCAGTGTCATTAATGATAATGCTTTTTGACTAACAGCAATTAACTAGATTTGGTGATCTGAGCAATTGAACATTGAATTCGAAATCAGAATATTTGACACTGGAGATGCTATGAGTACATATTAAAATGATTGTTGATTATTTAAGGATTGATTAAGTTGATGAAGAACATTTAAGTCTATTATATCCTGTATTATTTAGGATGCTTGGTTTCAGATGTACTCAAGACACAAAGAGAATTTATTGGCTAAAGAGTTCAAGGTTTGCTCAAGGGTTTAATACAGAGTTTTATTATGGATTCAAGGAAGTCTTTGTTTTTCTGTTCATCTCTCTAAGCCTACCCTCCGTAACTTTTCAGATTGATACAGGCTGGCTTCCCTTAGCAGATCTTGGAAACTCTTTTCCCTTGTTTACAGCTAAATGTAAAGAATATATCTTTTCCCAAATAGCAAAGAAAAGGTCCAAGTTTCTCTCTGATTGGAAACTCTTAGGTCATATGCCTGGCCTGCACACCTCCCTGTAGCAAAGTGCATAGCATTAGCCCAATTGGCTTGCACAAAAACCAAGCGCACATCTAGAACAGAGTAATAACAATGCTATCCAAATCTCCAGGCTGCTATGCCATGGGAGAGTGGTAGAAAGATATTGACTGTATAATTGTGGTGCTTACTACAACTCTCTTCTTTGAATATCCAACATTGCCATATACCCTTCATAGGATATATTCACTTTCAAAGATGCTCAAACTCCTCAAAAAGAGCAAGTGTAAAGCATTATCCAGTGATTGCATTCAGCTCCAAGGTGGGGTATCTGGGTGATTAGCAATCCCTTTCAATTAGTGCTTTATGATGCATCCAGTGGACTATGATTAAGTGAAAAAAATTGATGTCCAGTATTGCTAAGTAAAAAGTTAGAAGGGCACATCTTGATTATAACTAAAACTAAACTAAATGCATGAAAGAAAAAAATGGTAACATATTATATCCTGCACTTTCAGAACCTTCCTGGTGATTTTTCCTTCTGTTCATTACACATTTTGCTAAATACTTGTTTTCATCATGGTATGTGAAGTTGACATATTTTGGGGTATTGCGTTACTTTAGTATTCTACGTATTGTGTTGTTTAAAAGTCCTGGTGCTTGCCCTAGGGTTGAGTGATAAGGTATTTTTAGTTAGACTTGGGATTTCTTCGGCATCAGATTTGTTTACAATGTATAGGCTTTCAGTATTTGTTCTTATCAATTCCATGACCCAGTAACCCAAATTCTATGATTTGGTTTTAGGCTTCAAATGTTAACCTCTTTTGACATCTTTAATAGGCCTCTGTGCTTGCATATCCTCCTCACTGAGACAATTTGCAGCACGGGGTTGGGGTAGAGGGCATAGCCAATCTTTGAGTTTATCTTTCAAGTATAGATTACATAGAAGCTGCTTCTTCATGACAGGAGTGATCGTCTACTTTGTCACAAAAGTGCTTTAGGGAAGCACTACAGTTGATTTTTTTAGTACTTAAGTCTTACATTCTGCCTCTCCTGTCTCTGTTCATACAAACATTCGATTTGGAGTGAAAATAAAAATTGACTTTTCCACTCATATCAGGCTCCAAATTATTAGCCTCTCAAGGCGTTCACGTTATAAGCCACAGGCAGAGAGGGCTTCTTCAGACAAAGCTATGGGTTTTTTTTTTTTGTTTTTTTGTTTGTTTGTTTGTTTGTTTGTTTGTTTTTTCTGTACTTCAAAAACAAGTAACCATTAGTATGAACTTTTTTCTTTCTTGGTTTAAACAGGCCAGTAGGGCCAACATTTTTGTTTCTATCAAATCTCCTAATAGTGTTGGTAGTCGTAAGGCACATGTCTCAGGATAAAATAGGCCATTGTTTAATCAACTATTTTTAAACTACGTACCAAGTATCATCCTGAGTTGGGGTTTTATTTAGCCTTGTCTTCTACATAATTCAGCCTGTTCCACATTATAGGATCTATTAACTTTCAACAACCCACTTCCTGATACCAAAGTCCATATAAACTAGAATGACGTTTGGTACAACAATGGAAAATTCTCAAGAAAACTTCAAATATGCCCACACACACAGAAAACATCCACGTTGGAGCAGTCACATGTGACATCTTTTCTTCCATTAAAGATTTCTTGTAATTAAACCTTGGGAATTAATGGCTTATATAACAGAAAATTCCAGAGGAATGGTGGGATTCTGGTAAGCCTTTAATCCAAATTTTCACATTGTCATCACACTGCAGCTTCATATCTCAGTGGCTCTTCACTCTTCCACTATCTATGCCAGGTAGTTATTTCTTTCCCAATATAGTTTTGTCATGATAGATGGCTACCAGAATTGTAACATTTTTTCCTTTCCTTATATCAAAGGGAAAATAGTACTTTTTTCTCAATCAAACAGAACTCTGGACACCTTCTGGTTGGAACATATTAAGTTATATTTCCACAGTTAATATTACTGTGGTAAAGCATAAAATGATGTAGTAGGGTTTGTGTTACATGTCCCTGGCAAAAAGGATTTGTTTAAAGCAATCAGGACTTATGTGTGGTATTGGAGAAGTGATTAATTGCTCCCAAGCCACAAGATTCCTTCATAAGGATGGAATGTATTTTGGAAATTATTTTATGGTAATATTTGAAAGATTTCAAAGTTTTCCTATGATTTAATAACATAAATCTTTAATAGAATAAAATATATCATGAATTGCGTGTGTATTTGAAAGTGTGTGTATGTCTAATTTTATTGGATCCAGAAAATACGCTTTATTTTATCTTGGAAAATGCTGTATCCACTACATTTCATATGTTCTGTACATTTCGGTTGGATTGTTTTCAAAGGGGCTGCCGTTATCAATCAAAGTCATCTTGAGCATAGGTTGGGCTATTACTGATGAGTCAAATATTTGTAGAGCAATACTTTAGGACCTGTCCCACAACTAATATATTCAAAATTTAGTAAACATTTATTGAGTACCTGTTAGAAGCAAAGGGCTATGCTAGGCGCTCTTATATACATGAAGATAAATATATGTCATAAAACAATGACAAATTGGCTTTCAGAATGTGCTTATTTCCAATACCATCATATTTTTCTTTTCTGTCATTTTTCATTTTATGATATAAAGACCTTGAGGGGTGTTTTTTTAGAGAAACAATAAAAATGATGGATGAGCCCACTTGAGTTAGTTACATACTATACAGCTTATATGAAGCATAAGCATATAAAAAGTGTATGCATCTACTTTCATAGTTTGGATTATTATTACATTTGCTGGTATTACATTTTCTTCTCACAGATGACTGGCCTTAAATGTGCACCATAGAATTTACAGAAACAAACCAGAGGGTTTAATAAACTGAATAAAATGAAGCTCTTTATTTGGTTAGATTACTTTGTAAAGGACAAGAATAGGGGAGCCTCCCAGGTCAACCTAATGTATGATTTTCCATTTTTCTAAATAAGCTTTATTGACTTTTACATTTTAATGGAAAATAAGTAATTAACAGAGGTGCAGATAATATTTATATTTGGCAAAAAATGATTATAGTATTTTTATCAGAGTGTAAAATATATGCAGAAATTGCCAAATAATCTGATTTATTAATAATAATAGTATCCTAAAATGATTATGGTTTTCTCTCTTTTAAAATAATGTTTATATAGGGTTGATTTTGAAGATAAATAAGAACCTAGTGAACTCTCTTTTTCTCAGTGTGTGTGTGTGTATGTACATAAATTTAAAAATCGAAGTTATAGTTAATTGGAATAAGAAGTTTGTTGAAAACAGTTTGATGTCTGGTAATTGAGAAATGTTTATGAACCTGACATAATTTACTAAATAACGGAGGGAGAGACATTATTCAGAACATTATATAAGCACCTAGGCCACATTTCTGAAAGATCGAAGGAGAGAGATACATGTATAATTATCTTGGTGGTAATTTACTCATGAGTAGTATTGACACTGAGATATTAACAATTTGTACCGACCCACTTGTAGCTGAGTGTATATTCTTAAATTGTTTTCCAACATAAACTGTCATCCATACTGGTGGATCTTTGCCATTCTTTAGGTTAGGTCAATAAAACCTAAGTAAACCCTGGGGAATGTACTTTATATTATTCTCCCGCTCACACATATCCTCACTGTGTAGAAGTACACATTTGTCAACATTACAGTGCCTTTGGCCTTCACAGAATCTGTTCAAATTAATACAATGTTCGCTACTGCCATAACAGGAAAAAAAAAACTGTACTTTTGAAACATTTATTTTTAAATCATTTGAAGCAGAAAATTCTGACAAGTTGCACTGATGAATCTTTCCTAAAAATAAAGGTCTTTGTTTACAAGTAATTATATCTTCTCAACCAGAGGTTTCACGTTGCTTACTTTCTTAAAATTCCAAATAGAACAAGGTTTGCAAAAATCATCACATGTACATGTTATCACTGTTGATTGTTTTATAATAATTTAGGTAGCATTCATTGTACATTTACAATATGGCAGGAGCATGTGACAGTTACTTGAAAGGCAATATTTATGAGGTTTACCACCAGTCAATCTTCCCACTTTACAAATTAAGATTAAAGACTTGCTGAAGGCCCTCGTGCTAGTAAGAGGCAGAGTAAAATAGATCTAGGCATCTTGAATTCCTAAATCTACGATTTCTAAGTTATACCTTCTGGCCTTTCTGTTAAAATTTATTTCTAATCAACAGTGATACTTTTAAAATAAATATAATAGTGTCATATGTGAAGGTCAAACACTAGTAGTTTAATCTGTCAAGTACTTATTGATCATCTAATTTGTGTTAATTACTGGATGTTACTTGACTTGACCTCAGGTTCTTTATGCACTGGAAGAGGAGACAGACACTCTTACAGCTGCTTTAAGACACAGTAGAAATAGGAAGTATGATAACTTTTCATACAAATCATCCGGGACTGTAAACTATAGCTTCATAAATCTTGACTGACCAGATTGCAGATGGTATAACTGAATGATGAGCCTTGATAGTCAAGTATGATTTTTATAAGGGGATCATCCCTTAGAAATATTACTTCACTTTGTGGAACTAAATGGGAAAGACTTAGAAGCACCAATCTTCAGTTCATTTTGTGACTGTTTGTTTTGTGTGTAGGGCATGTGGTTAGGGGAGGAGGAGTAGGAGAGGCAGCTGGAAAATGAGGTTGAAGGACACATTGTGGAGGATTTTGCGTGTCATGCTCAAGGAGATATATTTTATTCAGTAGGCAAGAGAAAAGGCATTGACAGATTCTGAATAGCAAGTCATGTGTTTCAACCCTGGGATTTATAAAGCTGAATCGAGAGGTGCTTTGCCTTTAGGAAGCATTGACACAAAAAAAAAAAAAAAAAAAAAAAAGAAAAGGAAAAAGGGCCATGCTGAGTTGAAAGTGTCAATGGTGCCTCCAGAAGAAGCTAACTGTATTTGGAAATCAGGGTTTATTATCAACAGATCAGTTAAGACCAGTGATATAATCCCATTGTAGGGGCTAGGGTGGAAAGAGATAACAATCCCAAAAAGTACATGAGATTTCACAGAGAAAAAAAAAGTACTGTCACATTTGAAGAGGTTCAAGGACAGAATATTTGACTGATCTGTTGATCGATCGATCAGTCTGTCTGCAGGGAACCAGAGGTGGGAGACATAGTTAGGTATGATTTAAGAGTTTTCTTAGGAAAGTACCATCACATAAGAGATATTTAAAAAGACTTTGAAGAAGGTGGTTATGTTAAACAGTGCTGCAAATGAATTGAGGAGGATGCAGGTAGGGGAGGAGCAACTGGATCCACTGTTTTAGAAGTGTACTTGTGTTCTTTGAGAGGGATTTTTAAGAGTGGAAAACAAATAATACATAGAATTATGGCTGATTATGGGAAATTGGAAGCAGGAAAGTTTAATCAATTCTGAGGTTCAGTGATGAAAGTAAGGAGGAAATGAGATAGTACATAGAAGAATGATATTAATATTTCAGATTGGCTGTAATCCCAGCACTTGGGGAGACCGAGGTGGGTGGATCACGAGGTCAGGAGATTGAGACCATCCTGGCTAACACAGTGAAACCCCGTCTCTACTAAAAACACAAAAATTGGCCGGGCGTAGTGGTGGGCACCTGTAGTCCCAGCTACTTGGGAGGCTGAGGCAGGAGAATGGCCTAATCCCGGGAAGTGGAGCTTGCAGTGAGCCGAGATGGCGCCACTGCACTCCAGCCTGGGCGACAGAGCGAGACTCCGTCTCAAGAAAAAAAAAAAAAATTCAGATTGGGAGAGAATTAAGAGTTCTGATAAACTCTGTGATGGTACACTCTGTGGTAGGAATCTACGGTACACTGTAAATTCCTGTGTATAACATACAATGTGCTACATTCAAGATACAGCTTCGATAACAAGTTTTTATCTCATTAATATTTAACTAATATCCCATTTTTAGTAAGTGATTATTATCAGAATTGATTCCCACTTAATTCTCTTCAAGGCCTTGGTCCCAGTGTATTTTCCTCCCTTCGTTTAAAAAAAAATAATAATCTTTCAAGTTTTGTAAGAGAGCAGGGGGCATAGGGAAGAGAGCACAAACCATGACATCACTGGAACATTTTAACATGATTTGATTTTATAAAAAACGATAAAATAAGTATCAGGCAGCACTTTGTTTTAAAACACTTGCTTCTGGAATTCCATTATTCATACAAAAACCTGCTGATCAGTAGGACTCTGTCTCCCGATGCCAAGTTTTTAGCACCTTCTACAGCTCTGTGTGAATAATGCAGAGATGCGATGGAACCCTTGAAGCCAACTTGAGAAATAAGCCCTGTCAAAAACATGATTTCTCATGACTTAATAATGCAACAGACTATTCCATTTAGGAAAACATCAGTAAATAGTCTGAGTTTTGATAGTGATTACATTCTTAAACCTGAGGTAAAGGAAAATATTCTTGACTCAGTCCACAAAGTTGATGTGCATAGGAACATATGAGTGTATACACTGAGGGTGTTTAACAATGAAATGTGATTCAAAAATATAAGAAGATTTGATAAGCAAATGGGCCAGCAATTTGAAGTGCTTCAAATTAGACTCTGAGATGAAATGTATGTCATTTAAGTGTACTTTTTTTTTTTTTTGAGATGGAGTCTCCCTCTGTCACCAGGCTGGAGTGCAGTGGCATACTCTCGGCTCACTGTTCTTCTGCCTTAGCCTCCCTAATAGCTGGGATTACAGGTGCCTGCCACCATGCCTGGCTATTTTTGTATTTTTTTTCTTAGTAGTGACACGGTTTCACTATGTTGGCCAGGCTGGTCTTGAACTCCTGACCCCAGGTGATCTGTCTGCCTCGGCCCCTCAAAGTGCTGGAATTACAGGCGTGAGCCACCGTGCCCAGCCTTAAAGATACTTTCAAGTAACTCATCAAGATGCAATTAGATTTACTGTTTTCTGACTTGAGTAAAAAACGACAAAAAGAAAGCACAAAGGCAGGAAATGGTGAGAACTTTTAAGTGAAGATGTAGCCGACCTAGTGTCAAATAGACAAAGTATAGAAAAGACAAATATTATACATTTGATCTTTTCTATCACATAAATAATGTGTACCCCCAGGATTTCCATCTTACGCTCTCAGTAACAGTAAACTACAGTATTTAGTACAATATTAGATGATGATCATGTCCTAACACTTACATTTCCTCTGTAAAACTAGAAGAATGGCACTTAAGGTCCAATGAAATATGCTGGTTAAATGCAGTATTTGTACTTGCTTGTTGGTGTTGCTTAATGCATTTCTTAATCCTCCAATTTATTATTGTATCACACAGCACTAAGCACAACAATTTAGTAATAAAGTGGCCGCAAATATAATTTGGAACAAACTTTGTTTTTTTCAATGTAATTTAATTATTTATTGCTTGTATAGTCACACAAAAGTGTGGTTCCATGAGGACAGAGACAGTTGTCTGTTCTGTTTACTACAATATCTTCAGGGTCAACAATGACCGGAAGTTGTTACTCGTTAAATTAAATAAACGAAGTCAAATGTAGGGTGATTTCTAAGCATGAGGAGTTCTAGAGCTCATTGATGTCATCCAAAGCTTAGTTTGTTAATGTAATGTATTCCAGGCTCATCCATGTTGTAGCAAATGGCAAGATTTCATTCCTTTTTTTAGGACTCAATAATATTCAATTGTGTATATATGTGCCGTAATTTCTTGAACCATTTATCCATTGACACTTAGGTTGTTTCTATATCTCGGCTATTGTGAACAATGCTTCAAAGAGCATAGAAGCACAGATATCTTTACAAGGTTGTGTTATTATTTCCTTTAAGTATATGTCCAGAAGAGGGTTTCTTGGGTCATAAGGTAGTTTTGAATTCCTTGCCTCACAAAACCTTGATTTGTCTTTGCTTTTTTTTTTTTTTTTTTTTGGAGACAGCGTATTGCTCTGTTGCCCAGGTTAGAGTTCAGTGACCCAATTTCAGCTCACTGCACCCCTGCCTCCCAGGTTCAACGATTCTACTGCCTCAGCCTCCCAAGTAGATGGGACTACAGGCACCCACCACCATGCCTGGCTAATTTTTGTAATTTTAGTAGAGACAGGGTTTCACCATGTTGGCCAAGCTGGTCTCAAACTCCGGACTGCAAATGATCCACCTGCCTTGGCATCCCAAAGTGCTGGTATTACAGGCATGGGCCACCATGCCCAGCCACCTTTGCTTTTTTTCTACCTCCTTTTACCCATTGTCTATACCTTGTAACCAGTCCAAATGCCCATCAGTGATAGACTGGATAAATAAAATGTGGCACATATACATGGAATACTATGCAACCATAAAAAAGAATGAGCTCATGTCATTTGCAGGGACATGCATGGAGCTGGAAACCATCATTCTCAGCAAACTAACACAGGAACAGAAAACCAAATGCTGTATGTTCTCACTCATAAGTGGGAGTTGAACAATTAGAACACATGGACACAGAGAGGGGATCATCATATACCATGGCCTGTTGGGGAGTGGGAGGGAAGGAGAGGGAGAGCATTAGGACAAATACCTAATGCATGCAGGGCTTAAAACCTAGATGACGGGTTGATGGGTGCAGCAAACCACTATGGCGCATGTATACCTATGTAACAAACCTGCACGTTCAGCACATGTATCCCAGAACTTAAAGTATAATAATAATAAAAGACACCCAGGCATCATTCTCAACAACTATCCTCTTCATATTTATAGTGTCCAAATCCAATACATTCTAAGGTCCTATATGTCAGAAGTCTGTCATCTCCTCCTCTTTCCCTACTTCTACCGTTTTGTTGAAATCCTCAGTATATATCTCATCAATTCATTTTTTCAACAGTTCTTGAGTGCCTACAGTAACAATCAGGTTCTGACTATTACATACTGTCGTTCACTGGATATCTAACTGGTCTTACTGCCCTCATCTTCTGAAGACCATTCTCCACACTGCATCCAGAATGATCTTTCATAAATATAAATGTAGTAACAATTTTCATGGTTTGACTGTCAATTCTCCCAAAAGATTACTGGGAAAACACATTGATGAACCAACACTAAGTGTATTAGACATGCTGCCATAAGGGAAGACACTAACTTGACACGGTCTTGGTAGTGTGTAAAAATTCCTACTTCTCAGATCGTATTTCATCTCCCTTTTCAGTGCTTCCATTTCTTCTTGGACGTGTTCTTATGAGAGAACATACATTTTTCGCTTACTTGTAGGTTTCCTCCACTGGACTATGATTTCCTTGAAGGCAGCTGTTTTATTATTTATATCCATTGTGATCTAAGTGAGTGATTAATACATAGTTGATACATGAATGCACAATATGTATTCATTTTAGTATTGAATACATAAGATATTGCTTCTTAATTTTGCTTTAATCAGCGCAATAACAAAATTTATTGAGAATTTACTGTAGACCAGGTTCTTCCATGCTGTATGTATATTATTAACATGTTTAATTTATCTTACCAATGCTAGGAGTTTATATTCTTTTTATGTCCATTTTCAGGTGAGAACACTAAGGTTCAGTGGTACAGAAAAGAATTTGAGTCTAGATATTTTGGTTCCAGAGCCCATATTCTTAATTCTATGTACACTACACTTCTGTAGCATGTTTGATAACATATTGGTAACACTCAGTTGCCAAATGTATTTGCATATATCACAACCAGTATCCTGATATATGTTGGTTGGGTTATGAAATGACACATAATTTGCTCAACGAACATTTATTAAGTTTTTACAATCTGCTAGCCACAATTTGATATTCCTTATATGTACTACCTAAGTAACCTAAGTAAATGTAGGAGGATTTGAGACATGCATTTACTCCCTCCTCTTTGATTTCTAAGGCACCACACATTCCAGGTTTTCTTTCTGTTTTTCTGGCATCTGCTTTCATTTTAATTTTCTGATTCTTCCCCATCAACACAAATTCCTGATATCGCAGTAACCAGGGGTTGGTTCTTAGACCACACTCATTTTCTTGATGATCTTATCTAGCCTCCTGGCATCAAATATTGTCTGTAAGTTGATGCCTCCCAAATGTTTACCCCCAGCTCAGAGCTTTCTGCCAAACTCCAAACTTAGATACACAACTTTCTATATATTCCTAGTCAATTCAAATTTACCCTATATAAAACTAAATTTACTAACACTCAAATCTGCTTCATCAGTAGCTTTTCCTGTTTCAGTAAGGTTTCACTTTCACTATATCCGTCCAGTTGCCCCAACTGAACACCTTGGAGTCACACTTAGTCTTATTCTTTCTCACACCTGATGTTGTTAGAAGATTAGAAAACTAGGCCAGGTCCACCTTGACTAAGTGTATATCCAGAATCTGATCACTTCTGACTACTTACATTGCTACCACCATCATCTCTGGTCTAAATTAGTGAAATAGCCTGTTAAACAGGCCTGCCTGCTTTGGCCTTGCCTTAACTGGAATCCATTTTGTCTGCCAGGTAGTCCTGTTAAAATGTAAGGCAGATCACATCACTCTTCTGCTGAAAACCTTCCCATGCCTTGCCAGTCATTCAGTAAAATGCAGTCTGCTGTTTTATAAGCCCATGCACAATCACCACCTCCTCCTTTCTCTATGTTTCTTCTCTGACTTCCTTTTCCACCATTGTTATCCTTTCTCATTCCACTGCAGTCGTAGATGCTTCTACCTGGAACACATTTCCTCCACATACTCACATGGTTTTCTCTCTCATATCTTTAAATCTTTTTCTCAAAGGATACCCACTCAAAGATATTTTCCCTGATCATCCTAGTTAAATCTACAATGTCCCCTCCCCTAGCACTTTCATTGCCCCTTCCTTGCTTCATTTTCTTCATAACACATCCTTCTATTTTATTTACTTCTCTTGATTAGCATGCCTTCACTGACATGATTCACTGAATGAGAACTTAGATTTTTGTCTATTGTATATGGCTATACCATCATTGCCTGAAATAGTGCCTGGCCCTTTGTAGTTGCTTAATAAACATTTGTTAAAGCAATACTATTTGTAATAAGTAACAGAGCCAAAATTCCATATGATTTCCGAGCTCTTCTCTACAAAATAAAGTTACGATGCATTGAATGTATAAAGTCTCTTTTGCCAGTTGCTCTTCTACCTGGCAAATCTGTAATTAAAATAATTTTATAAAAAATTATCTATTTGAAGCTTTTATCTTATTTGTTCAATTGCCACTAGACAGGCTAGACAAAGATAAGCTTACCAATGGATTATGAATATCTTACATGCTTATTAAAAAGCAAAATAATGGATGTAGCACCTTATGATTTTCATGTTTGAGAATATATCAGCTCTAATGAGTAGATAATAAAAGAGCCTCAGTTTTTTGATTTTCTTATTTCTCCCCAAGACAAGGATAGATATCCCTGTGCTGAGGGCATCAAATGCATTGGCAAGCCTAAAATCAAACAAGCTTTCTAGTAGACTCCACTCAAGGTTGTCGTAAAGCTTCCTTTGAAAATTTGCTTTTCAGTTTTTGTCTTCACATTGAAAAATAGGCAATATATTGGCAACTAATGTTATACATTGCTCAGTGGCAGGTGATACCGCTAAAGATGGTCAATTACATGCTAAAAACAAAGGACTTTGAGCTCTGTTGGATGCCAAAACCTACAGTCAATTCAGTCAATATTTTAGACAATACAGAGGGAAGAATCACTCAAGGAAAATTGCCACAGTATATATTAAATATCTTCGTTTATACCATTTTAGTTTTTCTGACATCTCTAAATGCTTTTCTGTATATGCTGCTGACAAGGATCAAATTTGTTTGTTTAGAAATTCTGCAGCCTTTCCATCCTTTGCTTTAACTTTCTTGTTGAGGTACTAATGAGCTGTGAAAAGGCCAAATGAAAGAGAAATAAGACCTCCAGATAATCTGTACTCTGATAAACTACTCCCAGAATAATTGGAAGTTTATGGTTGTTCTAGGGCAGTGGGAGAAATAAGCAATGCTGGCCAACTATTTGGAACAACCCGTGTTAATAATATTGTAAAAGAAGTTTACAAGGCAATCACAATCCTTTCAAACAAATGTCATGCATGTACTTTCAGGCCTACGCACAGTGTTATCTGAAAAGCTTAATAGGTAGGATTGTATTTTGTCCCAATATTTCTAAATCAGGAAATTCTAAGCATACTTGTGACGATTTCTCTTCCACCTTAAATGGCTTCCCTTTTCCCGATTGATAGTTTCTGCAGACCCAACACGTATCTGGCTTTCCTTTTCTACTCAGTTTGCATGATTTTAATTTAGCTTTATGTTAAGGTTTTGAATAGCTGCCGTACTTTCATATTTGGAGTTTAACGTAATTTATGGGTGTGGCAGTAATTTGATGACCTTTTTAGTATAATATAAAGCCTATATATGAAAACTTTCAAATAGAATATGTAGTGATTTTGTAGGAAATTTGTAAGTATTATACTAATCAAGAATATGGTAGCTGATTCCACTAGAGACTATTTTGAAAATATTAGGAAACTGTTTTTAAACATAGTATTGATTATCTCACTATGTGACAAAAAGGCATTTCTGTTTGTTCTGTTTCTTTCCATTTCTGCTTTCCAAGGTAGAGCAAATAAGTTGAAATGTACCCATAGGTGTGTTTTAAATTTTGACATATGTTTCGGGTATGATGATATACCAACAAAATCCCAGTAATATTTGCTGCATATTTCATTGTATCTATATTTTATGTACTGATTTAAATTTAAAATGTGAGTAAATTTCAAGGCGTTGTACTAGTAAAGCTCATGGTAGTTCATTTTTTATTTTTATACGGACAAGTTATCTGTTTAGAATGCAAAAATTATATACCATATCCAGTCATATTATAAACATATAAAATTGGTCACAGAAAGTTCTAAGGGTGAAAAAGACTGGATGAATCAAAGAATTCTATCAACAGTTTTGTGAGTGTATGAGAGACTTATAATCACATTCACATAAAATATGACACATTATTATATTTTGATTTTTAAATGAAATTTTATAAATCTAGCTGTCTCTGGGAAATGTTTCTTTCCCTTGAGTTGTTAGAAAAAAAGTCTGGCAACAAGTTAATATTCAGGATTTTGTGAGACAGATACTGAATTCATTTCTCATCTCTGCTTTTTATTAGCTCTTCGACTTTGGGCAAGTTTCTAACCTTTATGAATCGGGTCTCCTCATAGTAAAATGTAGACAATAATCATCCCTTATGTTGTGAAGTTAAATTAGATGATTTAGTGGAGTGCTTACACCATCCCTCACAAATGGTAAACACTTAATTCACTATACTTCTGTTCTGGTGGTAAATTCTAAAAGAATTTAGATGACAAAGAAAGCATTTATAGGTTAAAGCACAGTCTACACAGTGGATAGCACCCACTTAGGAGTTACACGAGATGAACTGGGGTTCTAGAAGGACATATTATAATGTCTCATCATAGCCTTATTTAAGAATTAAGAAAGAAATAAACTTTACCAATTTTTAATATACAGGTTTTCAGATAATTTGATATATGATACTTGATATCTACCTGGAAAAATCAGAGATCCTTAATAGGATGTATAATGTCAGGCCTCTCTCTGATTTATTAGCGTTTCTGGTGCTCTTCATGCGCTGCTATGCATATGAACACTAAAGTGTGTTTATGGATTGTTATCTTAAGTAGTAGACTACTTAAAGTCTTTTTCAGTAATATCAGAGTAACCTAGGAAATCTATTTTACTACATACAAATGTTCTGGACATCTCATGGCAAAGTAGTTGAAAAGATTGAGTTATATACTTTCTTTTTAAAAAAGTCAAGTGTTAGATAAATGCTGAACATTTTTGGGTTGGCAAGTGGCTGTGAGTACTATGTTATTTCTCAAATTATTTCCAAAAGCAGAAAACCTTGACTCTTTCAAGAAGATTCTGTATTAACAATATTAAGAAAGAGACTAGATTTTTTATTTATTTATTTATTTATTTATTATTATTAAACTTCAAGTTGTAGGGTACATGTGCACAACGTGCAGGTTTGCATGTTGGTGGGATTGTAAACTAGTTCAACCATTATGGAAAACAGTATGGCGATTCCTCAAGGATCTAGAACTAGATGTACCATATGACCCAGCCATCCCATTACTGGGTATATACCCAAAGGATTATAAATTATGCTGCTATAAGGACACATGCACACGTATGTTTATTGCAGCACTATTCACAATAGCAAAGACTTGGAATCAACCCAAATGTCCATCAGTGACAGATTGGATTAAGAAAATGTGGCACATATACACCATGGAATACTAGATTTTATAAGATATTCATGCTGTGAAGAGAGCATTTTTAAAATGGATATTTGGTGGTAGTCCCATTATAAATATGTCAGTTATAAAATATTATATACCTACAGAAAATAAATGGAAAGAAATGTCAAATCTGTTTAAAAATATTACAGGTGAAAAGTTTCAGTGAGGTTTTGACTCTGTTTATGACTTTAGGACATTTACTTTCTATGTTAACCTCACTTAGGGTTCTGTTTTGCTTTTCTACTCATGCTTCCATTGCCTCGGTTTGTAATATACACATACCTGTACATATCCTTTAGCCCTCTTTTAGTATCTTCACCAAATCAGAAGTAATTGCTCTTATCACTTAGCCCACCCTGATTTTGAGTTGTTTTTTTTGAGATGAAGTCTCGCTGTGTGGCCCAGGCTAGAGTGCAGTGGCGCGATCTTGGCTCACTGCAAGCTCTGCCTCCAGGATTCACGCCATTCTCCTGCCTCAGCCTCCCAAGTAGCTGGGATTACGGTCGCCCACCGCCATGCCCGGCTGATTTTTTTGTATTTGTAGTAGAGACGGGGTTTCACCATGTTAGCCAGGATGGTCTCCATCTCCTGACCTAATGATACACCTGCCTCAGCCTCCCAAAGTGCTGGGATTACAGGCATGAGCCACCGCGCTAGCCATTTTTTTTTTACTTGAAAATATGAGAAGAAATATTGGTATAACAAGAGATGGCAACTTATCAAAAGGTTTCATACTTTTATTTTTCTGAAATGCAAAAGACTTACTTCATTCTTCTCAGTTCTATGAACCCTGAGATCAAAAGTTTTAATTGTCCATGGGACATAGAGATACAGACCCTGAAGCATGATTACTCCTATTAGGAACCATTAATAAAATTGAACTTCCCATTGCTTTCAGCCAACTCTCCACATGGACCTTATGGTTTACCTTTATCAACAGGATATAGAGGACTTTTATTACTTTCCTTGAGGTGGAGGTCAGAATTTGCATCTGTTAATGAAATCTACCAGAATCCTCCCAAGAATTAATACCATTCTTTGAAATTACAGGCTCTGAAGTCCTTAACTAAGAATCTCTTTCCTTGAATAGGGAAGCCAATACTGCATTGAAGAAGGCAGTAAGTGAAATAAATGGAAGTGGGATTTATCATTTCTTCTCCCTGCTCTGTCGTCATGGAAAGATGCTTTGGCCTAATTCTCTTAGGAAAAAAAAAAGTCCTCATATTAATATAAAGTAAGATGGAATATTCTTGCATGTCATATGCTACGTGATTCATTATTTTATTCAACAAACATCTAGTATGTTATACTATATGTCAGGCAGTGAACAAAATAAACTGCCTACTGTCGTGAGGCTTCCAAGAGGCTATATCACTTGTCATAAAAGAACTTCCCCATTTCCACAATCACATTCTTACAATTGTCTTCCTAATTAGCTCACTAATTATTTATATTATTTCACTAATTTTAGTAATGAAACTAACCCACACAAGCACTTATAGATGCCCAAGAAGTAGAGACAGGGAGTTACCCATTAATTCTCCCATAAGGATTTGTCTCTTTTCTGAAGGCTATACCACATCTTTGTTTAAGGAATAAGGAAAAAAGACAAAGGTATGTAACATAATTAGAGAGCACACAGAATTTAGTGATATATGTGAAAGGTAATGAGATAATCCAAGCAGCTGGTGAACTTGAAGGAGGTGAATATAGTCAATGTCTTTGGAGAAAATTAACCTGGTTAGAAAAGATGTGTCAATTTAGTAGAATATTTTTACAACCTAAAATCTAATTGAACCAAACTCCTCTTTGTTGTTGTTAGTTCTTCGCTAATCTGGGTTGCACTAAATAAGAACAATGAGGCAGTGAAAATGATTTTATAAAAGTTGAATGGCAAGGGGTGATGCTGAATGTTAATACAATCTCCGTATGTTATCTGTGAGCCTTACATGTACCCTCTAAATTAGTATCATACCTATTTTCAGGCGTGTACCAAGAGTGTGAAATTAAAAACTTTGCCAAGTTCAAGTACACACTACTTACAAATTCCGGAGCCTGAATTTGATCTCATGTTTATTTTACTCCAAAGTGAGACAGACTTAAAGTTTCCTGAATGCAGACACTGGTTTTATGCAGCATGATTTCTTTGAGACACTGTTATATACAGTGATGGAAGTAGGACAGGGGAGGGCAGTGAGATTTTAGAGATGGTAGCTTGGACATGCAATAGAGTGGCAAAGTGACTGAGGAGAATCAATTGGAGGGGGAGAGATTGGGGAGAGGAAAGATAATCAATAGTGAGAAGTGCACAGAGATTAGAGTAAATGTAGGAAGCAATTTTATTATCAGGAGATGGCAATCTGCGGCCTGAGGGTGAAAATAGACTTGCTACCTGTTTTTTGTAAATAAAGTTTTATTGGAACACATCCAGTTTATTCACTTATGTATTGTCTCCTCCTGCTTTGGGGCTACAATTTGCGGTGATGGGGCTGAGTGGGGGCAACTGGCCTTTAGTGGTCTGCAAAATTGAAGATACCTATTTAGCCCTTTACAGAAAAAAGTTTAAGGAGTCTTGGATCATATAACAGGAAGAATAAAATTTTCACTGAAATACGAAGCGGAGAAGCTAGGGTTGGTGTAACTGTAGATAAGTTTCTATATTTTGAGGAAATCTATTGTGCTAACTTCTAATTTCTTTATATATAGACTTAAGGAATAAATGAGTACATAGCTAAGAATATTATAAATGATGACTCAAGAAAAAAAACAGAATTCCGAAACTGGCTACATGGGAATACATATGTTTAGTTTTTCTTCATAGCTCACAATTGAGTAATTCGTATATGCTATTCCAAACTCTATAGACTACAGTAATTCTAGAGGAATATTATTTAAGTGGCAGTATATGTCAATTTGAAATAATATGTTTTCACAAGGTATATGTATTCTGTTTTGATTTTTTAAATAAGTAAAAACCACTTGTCTAAAGCAGTTTACTTCTGAATTGTTTTTATTTTAAAAGTATAGCCAAATGAATCGTTTTTTTCCTATTTATAAATTACTGGTTAAAATAAATAAAACTTGGTGTTTTTGCATGAGGCCTATTTGAAAATTAATACAATTGTTAAACTTAGGATTAAGGAAAATAACATTAAGAATTTGTTTGGTCTTCTGAGACATTTTGTAACTATTCTATTTTAAATTGAATTTAGTACTTTAAGAAAATCCCTTGTTTCAATTACCGACTCATATGAATTCCAACCAGCTACTGACATTTAAAATTATTGAAACATCACCCAAACAGTATAAAATTATTATGTTCATCCTTCTTCTCTGGACTCTATGAATCTCTGTCAGCCAAGGAATGTCAGTTGGTTTACTGGGGATCCCATTATTCCTCCCACACCTCATAGGTGTGACTTCGATTTTCTCCTCATCTTGGAAATAGGTCCTCCTTTTAGGGTGGTTGTAAGAATTATATGAAACAATATGAACAAAGAAATCACTAGGCTGGACATTGTTCGCATGCCATCCAATAAATTTCTGAGAAAGTTTTTTTAATTGATGTTTATCAAAATTTTATTATAAACTGTCACTTTTAAAAATAAATCTTTTATATTGGGTTACTAAATTGTTCTGGGTACGTTTCTCTAAATCTTCTATTATTTTCTCTCTGACCTTCCATTGTTTTAGGAGAATTTGCCATAACAATGCTTGTTTCTTTTTCTTTCTTCTTGATTTTACGAGAAAGGTTCTATTTTGTGGATTATAATAGCCAAGACAGAAACTCAGGTGAAGTGCAGGAAAAAATAAATGAATAAAATATAACATAAGTTAGAAAGTAAATGTATACCCGAAGATATACATAGTAGAATTAGAGAAATTAGAGGAAGAAAACATACACACACCCACATATAAGTTTGTATACTATATATATGTATGTGAATCACATATGAAATATGAGTAGGAATATTGGGAAGGCATATATTTAAAATTATGAATATTTTATGCCATGTTACTCCATTTTCAAGGTATTGATTGGTTAAAACATATTTTATATAAAACCTGAAATTGGAAGCACAAATGACCTTGAATGAGAAATTAAAATTACCCCAAACAATTTAGTAAATGCTTATTATCTTTGTGCAATGCTGTTAGGTGTGTGGTCAGAGTCCCTTCCTTCCTACAATGTAAAGGTTAGCATAATATCTAAAGGTATGTGGCTTAAAAAAAATAATGAAGCAAAATGACTGGAACCTTCATTGACAGTATGTTTCAGAGAGAGAGAGAGTTTAGTTATTAGAGAGACATCTGATTTTACAGTAGAAAGTTTATTTTAAAATCACATATAAGCTTTTACAGATAGTTTTTTTTTTAATAATAAAATCTCAGCTACTAGAAACTTAGAGTATATCAGTGTATTAGATGGCTGTAGGTTTTGTGGCACTAACAAAAACACAAGGATGGATGAACGAAAAAATGAGTTTATTTCTCTTTCAGAGTTATTTCTCTTAAATTTGGTGTAGTTGGGAGTGATCAAGGCCTTGTAGGAAACCTCTGCTCATTCAGGGATCCATAGTCCTTCTGCCTAGTTTTTCGGTCATCCCCTGAGACACTGTCTTTGTAGTCATGGTCAAGAATAGCTCACAGCTTCATGTGTGTATCACGACCTTCGGGAGGGAGGACAAAGAAGAGAGCATATCCATGCCCTTTTAGGTCTTAATGATGAAGTTGCATGCATTATATCCAACTGGCCAATATTTGGTTACATTCCACATCTAACTGCAAGGGAAAGTGGAAACTGGAGTTACTTTTCTAGATAGCCAAATTGTCCCCTAAACTTTCTAATACTATATAAAGGATGAAGAAAGATACATATTGGAGGATGAGCAGTCTTTGCCAGGGCCATTTTTTTAAATGTAGGAATTAAGATTAATGTTTTTAGCTCTAGAACGTTTTGTTTAATAGGCTATAGAATGAGATTTTTAAAAACTAAAATACCCACATATGTGTACGTATGATATCCATTTTTGTCTTCTTAAACAGAGCATCCTATGCACAATGTAGCATTTCTGTGACAGATTCTGTAATAGTGAAGAATGTTAAATTTGCTGACATTTAACATAAAAGGCAAATCACAGGATTAACAGAAGGTATAGAGTTCAAATGGTGGACTTGGCACATGCCTGCCTTTAGAAAGAATTTCTTAGCTTTATTTTTTGCTCAGCTTCTTCCGACTTTTTTTTTCTGTTTATGTATCTGTGTTTTTAAAAAACTTTTAAAAATATTTTTTAAATTTTTGTGGCTACATAGTAGGTGTATATATTTACGAGGTACATGAGATATTTTGCTAGAGACATGCAGTGTGAAATAAGGACATCATGGAGAATGAGGGGCTTATCGGGTCTGTGCTACCATCCGGGCTGTATCCCATTGCTGTCTTTCTGGTATTTTGGTATCTTCCTCAGTGTGATACCAGTGTCTGTGACTTGCATGCATTATTTAGACTTGACTTTTGATTTCCTACTCACCAACATAGTGAAGACCAGATATTTTCCTAGTAGCTTCCAAACCATTGATTGAATTTGTAGCAATTAAGAAAAACTGTAATTTGAGTTATTTTTAAGAAGTTGTATGAGGGCCAGACACAGTGGCTCACACCTGTAATCCCAGCACTTTGGGACGCCGAGGCGGGTGGATCATCTGAGGTCAGGAGTTTGAGACCAGCCTGGCCAACGTGCTGAAACCCTGTCTCTACTAAAAACATAAAAATTAGCCAGGCGTGGTGGCGTGTACCTGTAATCCCAGCTACTCAGGAGGCTGAGGCAGGAGAATGGCTTGAACCCAGGAGGCGGAGGCTGCAGTGAGCTGAGATCCCACCACTACACTCCAGCCTGGGCAACAAGAGCAAAACTCCATCTCAAAAAAACAGAAAAAAAAAAAGTTATGATATTTTGTAAAAGTGCTATTGCTTAGACTCTTAATTCATTTTCTTCATTAACAGAGATTGATCATATTGTGATAAAGATGTGTTTTGGAATCCAAACAACCTGGTTTTAAGTCCCAGAACCACCAGTTACCTTTGTGACCTTTGGCAAGTCACCTAATTTTTCTGTTTCCATTTCCTCATCATACTAATCTCTGTTACCCTGATCTGTTGTAGTGAAAAATGATATAATGCATATTAAATGATTAGCAAATTGACTGGCACTAAGTACTCAGTAAATAATGGCAGCTGTTGTTATTGCTATTATATATGTAGTAGTTGTATTTGTTGTTTTAATGTTGCCATAACAGCAAGCCATGATTTTTCATAAATCCTCATTAGGGCTTAACTTTTAACTGAATTTCAGGCCCTATCAATATTAAAAATTACCTATTTAATAGTGTCATTAGATAGAATATCATGTACAGTGTTGCATGATGGATTAATTTCTCATCAATCACTTCAGTAATCATTTGTATGCTTTGACTAGTACCCTGGTTTACATATTATATCTGTGAGAAAACACAGCAGAAATGTGGCAAGAATATTTCCAGGTACTAATCCTGGTTCTTCAGAACTGTTCTTCTGTTATTTAGTGAAAGAACCACTTGGTTATCCCTCTGTAATCACTTATCTCTGAAATAATCTTTTACTGAGGGATAAAAAGATTATAGAATACACCAAAAAATTCACCATCTGTGCATTGACTTAGGCTCCATAAAATAGAAGTATGATACGTTTAAATGAACTAAGACTGATAAAATTGTCAGATGTTCTTGAAGCATTTACGCATTCAAGAACAATAAAACTGTTATTTATCCAGGTTAAAACTCATATCACATTTTAAGGCTGAATTTAGATAAATTGCAAAAATAAATCAATCTTATCAGTGATATAAAACTGCTCAGTGATAGACTGTGCCCTCTCAAAGTGTCCCAGCTATTTTTTCTAAGAGTTTTGTGGTTTGCTGGACTCCTGGTTTCACAAACTATATGTAGCCACTAGATGACTTACCTCAGTTTGAATTGCCCAAATAATGCTTCCAAAAACACACAAAACTCATTCAACTGTTTCCTCATAAAAATCATTTGCCATTTCAATGAACATTGGCCCCCAAACACAGGCATTGGCAGAGCATTTCTTGGGATCTAGAATGTGCTTAGCATTTTATATGCACTATCTCATCTCATCTTACCAGAAATCTTATGGACAGACATTCTTTTTGTTTTATAGATGGATTAACTGAGATGCAGAGAGGTTAAATATCCAAGATCAGGCAGATAGTAAACTGGATTTTAAAATATATTTATATGTTGAGTAGTATCAAGGCTATTGCTCTATACTTTATTAGGACAATTTCTAGTAATAGAAGTTCTACAACTACAAATTATGACTAGAAATTGTTTCCAGAAACAAGTTTCTAGAGATTTTTCTAGACATTGCTAGACTAAAACAGTCATTTATCATCCCTCATTGTTTTACCTTTCTCCTTTCCACTCTTCCACCTTTTTTAATGAGCAATGTCTTCAAGAAACATAGGTGACAATATCTAATACTTTCTCAAATAGGCAGTAATTAAGACTCTGAAGTCTGTGGATAACGTTGAATAAATTTGAGTGTACTCAATTCTGAGAAAAAAACAGAATCGTTTCATCCATTCATTGTTATGCCTCTCATCAGAATCATTATTTGCCCAATGTACTGAAGAGAAACATAAACTACTGTGATAAAGACAAAATAGGATTGAAGCATAGGAAAAATAATTAGTTCCAGTTGATGATACTGGCATCTTCATTCATGAAATGATTGGGGTCTATCTTCCTTATGCGTAGATCTATAAACAACAAAAATCAAGTTTCCTAGAAAATCTCCTCATTTGATGCCATGACATGTATGAACTGATTCCAGCTTAGGTGCAATGTAAAATTCTGTGATGATAAAAACATATTTTGGGGTGCTGAAACAATGTATTAGCCTCTTTATATATCTTTATTTCCAAATTCTCAGATTAAACATGGTTTTATTTTAAAATGTCTTTTATTCTAAGTTGTCTATGGAAAATATACAAATGTAGAATTCAAGCAAATTTCTTTTTTCATCAGTTTACTTAGCCTGAAATTCTAGAGCCATTTCCAATTTTGTTTTACAAACTGCAGAAAAAAGTTTAATCTCACCTTAGAACATATATACACATACATATCTAAATAAACCCATATGTACATCTGAAACAAAAATTGAGACAATAATTCTTAGTATTATATAAGTGGCACAGACTAATACTTTTATTCTTTTAATTTTAAAATATTCCTAGCCATAACCCCCCACTAACATGATTTTATGAACCGTGAATGGATTATGACTTACCATTTGAAAAACCATAGTCTGTAGACAAATAATTACTCAGATCTTAAATTAAAATTTTGATTACAGCTCTATAGTTGAATTTATAGATATAAATGTAAAATGTTGCATAGCTTATTCAGATTTGAATTTAGCTTTAAGAAGGCTGTCTTTGAAATGTTTTTGTTTTATGCACATTCTCAGACAAAATATTTACATTGAGAATTTGAGTACTAGGTGTCATGTCCTTGAGTATAAGGATATGCCTTTAATATTTTCTTCAAAAATTCAATTCTATGTAAACATCAATAAATTATAAAGTGTTTAATATTTTGATTTAAATTGCACAATGTGAAATATTGTTACTTGAGTACTAGTGCTGTTTACAGTGTTTCATTTGGAGAAGATTATGTGAACTCAATATTGTTAATGATTTTTAAGAATTCTTAAATACGGGCTAGGTTGAGGTTCAGATTTCAAAAAGAGTTAAATAATGTTTGCTCTTACACATTTTGGGGGGCGTATTTTCGACAATAATTTTCCATCTCCTGAAACCCAAACAGTGACTTAAGAAGGTAACCTTGGGGCAATTTATGTTTCAAAACACTTCTTATACATACACAGGAATTTGATAATAATTACAGCTATAACATACTTTAGTTCTTACACAAGGTCAGACACTCTGTCAAGTGCATTATACACTCTTTAATTCTTACCACGATCTTATTATGGAAGTATTATTCTTCCCATTTTACATAGGCAGAAACTAAGGCTTATGCAGGGCTAACTTTCCCAAAGTCACAAGATTCCTTTTCTTTCTATATCATCAATTTCAGCATAAGTGGTTGGTTCATACAGGAACATAACAGGAGTAGGAAAGGATATGATAGGGTTTCTTGGTCGTTTGTATTTTCTTGAAAAATTGCCTTCTTTCTGCATTTGAAGCAGGGTCTGGTTCTTCTAAAACACAAATTCAAAAATAAAATTATCAAGAATTTCAGGATAGTATCAACAGATAAAAGAGGCATGTGTTTCTTCTGTGCTCAGGGCCCTGTGCAGCTGCTCAGGTTGCACAAACATGAAGCTGGTTCCACCAGTGCACATCTCTCAGGCTACCTTTTTGTTATTTTCCCCCTTAATGCTGATTTTGATGTTTATTATTAATAGTATTTAGAGATAGAAGGGATACACCATGAAACTTGTTCTAACCCCTAAGACCTTCAGAAATTGCCTTACTCTTAGACAGGGGTCCCATGCAAATAGCCCTTTCAGAGCACTTAGGCTCTTTGAGATGATAAAGTTGGGTGATCGCGACTCCACCAGGATGGCCTCTCTCTGCCACTTCTATATAAACTGGAAAAAGAGTGTGTCATTTGATGAAAATGTCGTAGCAATAACTGTCACTGTGCTTTGTCATCTCAAAGGACTTAACAGTTGGGGAAATTTAAAATATTAAAGTTTCAAAATTTGAGCATTTTCCATAAGAGCACAAGTAAGTTGATGCTGGCAGCTTAGTGGGTTAAGTCCCAGAACTGAGAAGGACAGGAAATGCAGCGTATACACACCAGGGGAAAGCCACCAAAGGTTGAGTTTTCTCTAGGTGAGATTACGAAATCCCCAGATAGCTTCTGTTGTTCTACACTGCTTTTTGGTTCCTTTACAAAACCTTGTTTGTTAGGGGGCCCAGTACTTGTTTGCAATATTTGGGGAATACAGAAGATTCCTCTACAAATATTTCTCCAATATTCGTTTGTTCTGCTCAACTCCATAAATAGTATGCCTATGTTCTTGACCTCAGCAAAATCCCTCTTGAGCATGGTCTCAGGATTTTTGAAGCCCAGCAACCTACAAGGAGTACACTCCTGCCGAAGAAAAACCTCCTGCAAACTTACTAGTTTACTCAAATTTTTGCCCTTGATAAATGCCTTTAGGTTAAAGCAGCAGACATGTAGGTTATCCCAAGAAGGCTCTCCTATCACTTGAGAGTATGGTTCCCATAGCATGCAAATCTCTGCAAACATATGGCCAGGTTTAGAGGTCGTGTAAACGACCCTGTCTCTATTACTTGGCTTCAGATGGGGAGAAGTTAGAGCCACGCAGAGCACTCCAGCCTCTCCAGAGGAAATCTTTCTCACCAAATTTTTCGAATCCACCTCCTTGCTTGCTCTTACACACCTTTAAGTTAGATAGTGGATTAAGGGTTGTGAGACCAATTTTGTGATCACTTCTTAGGAATTTTTTAACAGATACCCTGGATCTTCTTTTTAGAATTATGGATGCTTTGTACACTTTGTTCTTGGCTTTAGGGTCCAGGTAGAAATTCCGAGACAACCATTTGCAATCTCACTTAATATCCTGCTAATTAAATTGGGTAAAACATACTGCATATTTTACTTCTCCTAAGATAATATCTTACTATTTAAATCGTGACATTCTGGAAATAAAAGCTAAATCATAGAAGTAATTATACTGTTAGAAATTTTAGATGGGTGGGTGAGGTTTTTTTTCTTTCTAAATGTTTCCTTCCTTTCCCCTACCTCCTTGTTTTCTTACTGATACCTTTATTGGTCTGTAAACATTTGGAAATATTTCATTACCTAGGGCCTCTCAGGAAGAGATGTTTCCTTTAATGCCATTGCAAAGGTATGTAAAATATAATTCCGATAATGTATATGTAAGTTATTGTAAATAAGAATTGAGGAAATTTCCTATGGATCAATATTTGTAGCATTTAAAAAGCAACATGAGGTGATATGCTAATTTACTCCTTCCAGTAATCTAGAAGAACTTTAATACAATATTAATCTGTTGTGGATTTTGACTATTTGAAAATTGATGTATGTGTGAAGAAGTTAAAATGAAAGCTCACTATTTTCTGTATCTGCTTTTCCTGTGTCTGATAATGCAGGTGGATAGTCCTAGCATTTTAAATATTTCATTCGATTTATCATTTAATGTACTGGAACAGTCTGCAAAGACATTAATTGTGTAACACCCAATTTGTTTTATTGTGCAGCATTTGGAAGCTCCTGAAGACAAGTCATTTGGCAGTTCATTGATGGAGAGTGAAGTAAACCTGGACCGTTACCAAACAGCTTTAGAAGAAGTATTATCGTGGCTTCTTTCTGCTGAGGACACATTGCAAGCACAAGGAGAGATTTCTAATGATGTGGAAGTGGTGAAAGAACAATTTCATACTCATGAGGTAAACTAAAACATTAATTTACAAAACGATACATGACTTGTGATAATGGCAAGTCATCCTTTTTCCTCAATTACTCTCTTACATCCTTGTATTTCGGAAATTTAGTTATTATTATGTGCTTGGGATTCCAACAGTCAGATTTTGAAGTTCTCTTTTGGAGAGCAACCATCGAAGGCATTTCTATCTGATTTGCCAACAAGACTATGAAAGCCCAGCTCCTTTCTCTTGTGTCAAGGCAATGCTGAGGCATTACTTACATTCCCGACCCAGTACTTGTATGGTATTGGGCTTAACTTCTCTCAGTGGGCGACTTTTCCTGAGATGATATACTTGTTTGGCTTCTTTCCCTTCCCTGTCCTTTTTCCTCCTTCTTCAGCTCCCTTGCAGAACTTCCAGGGAGCTCTTCCTTAATAAGTCACTTGCACTGAAATCTTTATCTCGGGGCCTGCTTCTGAAGAATTTGACTTAAGATATTTTTCCTTCATTCATATTAAAAGTGGTTTTGGGATTCTGCAAGTACAAATTAAAATCCTTTTACTGGGAAAATAAATCTAAATGGGCCACAAGTTTAAAACCGCCAACAAATAAAACTCAAAACCACACTGATTTACCTAGAGTTCTAATTATAATTGTTAACTTCCTTCTTTGTTAGGGGTACATGATGGATTTGACAGCCCATCAGGGCCGGGTTGGTAATATTCTACAATTGGGAAGTCAGCTGATTGGAACAGGCAAATTATCAGAAGATGAAGAAACTGAAGTACAAGAGCAGATGAATCTCCTAAATTCAAGATGGGAATGCCTTAGGGTAGCTAGCATGGAAAAACAAAGCAAGTAAGTCCTTATTTGTTTTTAATTAAGAAAATTAACAAGTTTTGGAATCTTGTTATTATTGTGATGTGGTTTGATGGTTAAGTTACGATTCTCAGTTTGTTTCCAAGGCACACAGCTCTCTTTCAAGGGACACTGTGGTTGGATTTTCATGGCAATAACATTTTGGTTTTCACTTTTACAACTAAAAGAGCAGATGCTAGATAGATGCACTGTTCTCTACAGAACTATGCTTTGAGAGTTGCCAAAATTCTGTCATAGTTATTATTTTCTAGGTTTTCCTCCAAAAATTAAAATGTAACTATAAAAGACACAGAAGCATGCACAGGAGATTATGTACATAAAATCACTTATTAGCTACAGTTGACAGGAAACTTCTCTTCTGAAGAAAAAGCCCTTGAAAATATTAAAGAGTTACTCATCTATGTATGGAAAGCCTCTTGAAAAAAATTATTCAAATGTTTTGGGAAATTCATATTCAAATACAGTATGGCTGTGAATTGTCTTAAGAATATATATTGACTTAATAAAAAGGTTTTGAGATGTTTCTGAAAAAAGGATACATTTCTTATAAAGGTAACCAGCAGATCTCATCATTCTGGATATGTTGCTTTGATTTATATTGTTAGGTGTGTGTATTCATGTTAAGCCTATCAAGACAAGATAGATTTATTTTTAAATGAAAAAAAATGAAGTGCCAACTGTGGATTTGAATACATTAAGTTAAAAAATTGTCCAAATGCCTTAAGTTTATTTAACATTTATGAAGACTAAAAGCTTTAAAAATAGGACCAAGGAAACTCATTAGATAGGCTAGAGGCATTGGTATTCCAGTACTAAATTATAGCGTGAAATTAGAGAGAGGAAAACACATTTTTAAGCTCAGGCCTTTTGAAAGAATAAATAAGGTACATATAAGATAGAGGTTTCATAACTATATATGTATTCCAAGCCAGGAGATACTAGTCTATGCATATTGATAATATTTGCCTGCTGTGATCATGGTGATGATTGTCACTACCCCTAGAGGTGAGAGGTACAATAATCATAATTATTGAGTCTGCCCACCCCCTCCCAGTGTTGACCAGGTCCACTAATTTACTCCATCTGTTATTGATATTAATATACAAGCCGCCTACTTGTGGTCATATGCCAACATTCTTCAGGTTAGAGCTTCTATTTGCAATGATCTGTGGAACTTAAAGCAACCTCAAACAAAATTAGAAAGTTTTGAAAATCCAACCTCCTCTTTTACTGCCCTTGCCATAATAGCACCAGTGGCTTCTCCTTTGTGCACTCTATTTTTCCATACTCTCCTGGAGGCTAAATGCTCTCATTGTTCTTATACTCGCCATTTTCAATAAGACTAACAATATGGCATTAATTATTCATACTAATCAGTTAATTAATTGCTGTGTGAAATTGAGTTGCAAGAAAATAGGAATTCCTCCTGGAATTAAAATTGCAACTTTTTCTTATCTGAAACATTAAAAAAAAAAAGTCTTTTATCTGTGATTCTAATATTTAAAAAGATGTTTATTCAAAATATCTCCCTTTCAAGGGATACCTGCCATTAAATGAAGGATGACAGACATATAGATATGTGTGCATGTAATTTCCTCATCCCCATCGCACTAGAGAATGGGAATTCTAAAATGGCAGTATTACTACCTAGCTGAGATTGACAAAAAATTAGTTTGTCCTTAGGGAAGATTTAGGAGCTTTGGTATGTGTTACAGCTTTTAGAATAATTATCAAGAAGGCAAGGACGGCCCTCTAGCTGGGATAGCTTTTGCTAAACATCTTACAGAGTTTTTAAAATGAGACACGTACATGCAACCACTTCTATCACATAGTCTTTTCTGGAAAATTCCTTAAAAATGAATTTACAAAGCATTATTTGAGCAACACAAATTCAGAAAGAATATGAAAGTTTATAAATAACAGTGGTCTTCCTTGCCACTTTCACTAATTTTGTATGTGTTCATGCATAAAACCTGTAAAATTCTAATGAGATAAGCCATTATGTAAACTTTGCTGGACCTAATTTTTGAAAGATTTTATGGGAGGAAAAAAAAAGGTGATTATGAAAAGAGGATATTGTCAGTATTTTTAAATAACTAATCTAGGTTTTACTTAATGCTTCAAATAAATTGTAACCTGTTCAGTTTCCATTATGGTCATATCAATGATTAGCTTCAACTTGGAGCATTACCTATTTTTTTCTAAATATATGATTACTTCAGAGTAGAAGATTACTAGTAAGAATATATTAGTCCATACTTCTTTTCTCTCTCTACCTAAGACAGGGTTTGGATAGATCCAGTTGGAAGCCATTATTTCCTGTCTAAGCCTTGGTTTAGCGATTAGAGAAATGATAATTAACATTTGTCTAGGTATATTAAGTATATTCAAAGCTATGCTATAACTTCTAAGTTGATATAACAAAAATTAAAAACTTCTTGTAAATATAGATAAGCTTATCACTAAAATCTATGAACATTTATGCTAAGCAATTACAAATACCATCTACCGACATATTTACTATTAGGTTGCTGCAAAAGTAATTGTGTTTTCTTCCATTGAAAGTAATGGGGAACACCGTAATTACTTTTGCACCAAACTCATAGCAACAATCAAATTACATTTGATATATAGTCATTGTGAGAGATATATATCTTTATATGAACAAATATTAATGAAATACGTTATCAAAAACAATTAATGGCACTGGAGACTCAATGATCATACAGGGTCTGGACCTAGATCTCATGAAATACATTCTGGAGAGGCTGGCAATCAATTTAAAAAAAAAAAAAAAAAAAAAAAAAAAAAAAACAGAAAAATACCAAATAAAAATACACTTTTTGAAGAGATTAAAAGGTAATGTGATAGAGAATGGTTGAGGGGGCTACTTTAGATTTTGTGATCTAGGTAAGACTTTCAAGATTGGTACCATTTAGTTTGAGATATGAACGACAAGGTACCACTATTCACAGATCCCAAGGAAGTGTGGTTCACGGAGTAGCAACAGCTAATGCAAAGGCCCTAAAATAGGGACTGTTTGTCTTGCTGGAGGAACCAAAAGACCAGGGGAACTGGAGAGTTGCAGGGTGGTAAGTTAGATGGCTGAGGTCTGAGATGGGGTTGAAATATAGGTAGGAGACTAATTACATATGGTAGTGTTGGTCAGGGCTTTGACTGAATAAGGGCTTTGAATTCTAGACCAAGGGCAAGACAAAGCCATCAGATTTTATGAAAGTGAGAGATAGGTCAAGAAAACCTATCAGTAAGGCCACTGGAGAAAGAGAGGACAGTTATTAGGCCAGTAAAGGTAGCCAGTTAAGACACTAGACCAGCTGGTAGTTGTAATAAAAGTATACAGTTATTAGGCCAGTAAAGGTGGCCAGTTAAGACACAGTAGTGTCTTAGACCAGCTGGTAGTCGTGATAGAAGTATACTCTACTATCTTAGCCAATTAGTTAATTTAAAAACCACTTCTCTGTTTAGTTTTAGCTCCTTTTTTTCCCCCCTTTTGACAGTAAAAATGCTTTTTCTTTTGGAAATAGGCGTCTTTGATTTGTGCCTACAGTTACTGTTATACAAGTTGCATCTAGGAAATACTATTTATCCCATAAACCGTCAACAATTACCATACAAAACAAGAAATATTAAAAAGACAGAGATAATAGCGTGCCCTGATTTCTGTCTTACATAAAATCCTCTCCAGTTTGCCTAAGGTATAATGTCTTGCTTTCTCAAACACTTATTTATGTGAACTGGGGCAATATACTTTTCATTTATGATCTCTAATTCATAGTTTTATAAAACAGCAATAGTTGTGTGAGGCTGACATACCTCTAAAAGATAGTAGGCGAGATAGGGTATAAAAAATCAGTTTGTGAATGCAAAATTATTATAAAATGTAAAGAAAGATTATTGTAATAAATCAGATGAGCTATCAGTTAATTCTTTTTACCCTACTATATCACTTTTGATGTAAAATTTTACATTTTATATATAAAACATATATAATTTTATATAATATATAATTATATATATAATATAAAATTTTATATATTAAAATTTTACATAATACATATTATATAATTATAATTTTGTATATATTATATAATTTTATATAATATATTTATGCATATTACATATAATTTTATATGTAATATATAATTATATATAATTTTATATGTAATATATAATTATATATAATTTTATATGTAATATATAATTATATATAATTTTATATGTAATATATAATTATATATAATTTTATATTAAATTATATATAATTTTATATGTAATATATAATTATATATAATTTTATATGTAATATATAATTATATATAACATATAAAATAATAAAATATATTATATATAAAATTATATGTTATATATGATATATAATATGTAGTTATATATGATATATAAAATTATATGTTATATATGATATATAATATGTAATTATATATAATATATAAAATTATATAAGACATAATATGTAATTGTATATAATAGATAAAAATATATAAGATGTAATATGTAATTATATATAATAGATAAAAATATATACTATGTAATTCTATATAATATATAAAATTATGTATTCATATAATATATAATATACAATTTATATAAATTATATATATTGTATATAATATGTATTTATATATAAATTTATATAACTATATAAAAATTTATATAACTATGTATAAAAATTTATATAACTATATATTTATATATAAATTTATATAACTATATATTTATATATAAATTTATATAACTATATATTGTATATAATATATTATTTCTAATCATCTAATCATATTATTTCTAATATATAAATTCTAATCATCCTGCTCATGCTCCCTTATCCCCATACAAAAGACCCACAACTATACCCTTTGGGGGGGGGTGTGTGTGTGTATATAAATTTATATATAAATATATATCATATAAAAATATATGTATAATTTATATATGTATAATTTATATATAAAATTACATAATACAATAAATTTTAAAAATTTAAAAATATATATGTATATATAATTATATATATTATATAGTTATATAAAATTTTATATTATATAATTATATGTATGAAATTATATATTACATATAAAATTATAATTATATAGACATATATAATTTTTTAAATGTTTTAAATTTTTTTGTAGGGATGAGGTCTTGCTATGTTTCCCAGGCTAGTCTGAAGCTCTTGGCCTCAAGTGATCCTCCCACTTTGGCCTCCCACAGTACTGGGATTACAGACATGAGATACCAAACCTGGCCCTCATAGATGTTTTTTACTTTTTTTCTCCAGCTTTTTCTAATTGCCTCATTTTTTCCCCAAAGGGTATAGTTGTGGGTCTTTTATGTGGGGGAAAGGGAGCATGAGCAGGATGATTAGAATTACATTTGCAGTTATGTTTTCACCACTGCAACATTTAAAAATATGCTTTCAAAGGAATGTCAGGAAAAAATCACCATACAGATACTTCCTCCTTTCTTTCTCCTTCATAACCACACTCTCATTTGATTCTTTCCTTGCTAATGTATTTTATCTCCAATTCTGGTGCTTTCATGGATGTAAAACTATGATGAGGTAAAAGCTAATACAGTAAAGAAGTTTATTAACACATCTCCAGTCACAAACGAGTTTGGCACGACTATGCTGATACTGGTCAATTACAAAACTTTACCAATGTTTACAAGATTTAAATGAGAAAACTAAGTGCCACTGCTTTCATAATTATAATAATTAAAACAAGAGAATGTTGATGTGGTTTTGTTAGAACCCCTTAAGAATAAGCCAAATGATTTTTTTTTAATGCTGTGGAATACACTTGGGGTGGTAGGAGGTAAGGGAGAGGGAAGCAAGACACACAACTTCCAACTGTGGAAGTGCAAGGAAACAACTGGCATAGGGACAACAGAAGATTTTCTTCTCTATGAATAAACTAATTAATTTGATTGAAAAATGCAACCTACAGAGAGCAAAAAAGATTTACTGACATTTTTACAAGGACTCAAGCACAGCAAGTTCCATCAACTTTCCTGATAATTGTAATTAGGACATGCAGGTGGAAACTGAAACCTTTGTGATGGTAAAGGAAAAAAAAAATGAAAGCAAGTCAGGAGGCCAAGTGAACTTGTGTTCTAGTTTATATCAGCAGGAGGAGAGATTTGAATAGTATCTGGGTAGAAACACAAGCCATAATATGGAAAATAATTGTGATTCACTATCAATGCTTTGACTGGACAGAAAAATACATCTAACAAATATGGCTCATCTCTTTTCCCCCCGCCCAAATGTCTATTTGAATCTTGAAATAAGATGGCATATGTGAGAGTGGATAGAGAAAAGGAGGTGCTGAACAAATGAGTGGGTTATTTTCTCCCAAGTGCTGAACAAATGAGTGGGTTATTTTCTCCCAAGTGCAGTGAATAGAAGTTTGCACATGTGAATATATGAATGAATAGACGAACAACTAAATTAAGTTACTCAGGTAGTTCCAATCTTGGAACTGAATTCATTGCAGTAAATACTTCGGAGGTGCACAGTCTCAAACTCCTAATTGTGATTTTATTTCACACTGTGGTAAAATCATTGATTTTATTTTTTTACTTCTTCCAATAATGTTAAGCAATAGTAACTTGCAGATCAAGGTGGTGTAGGACCGGTAGCATCAGCATCACCTGAGAACTTGTTAAAAATGCAGACTCTCAGCTCTCATTCTGATATACAGAATCAGAATTGTGCAATTTAGCAATATCCCAGGTGATCCCTGATCAGTTTAAGTTTGAGAAGCACTGATGTAACTGAAACTATGACAGAGTAGAAATCTAAATTTCTTCGTAAACCTCTACTTAGATATCTTCTGTTCTATTTTTCTATGAAGTGAAGTGGGCTAAATATTTTAATTACTTTCTTGGGAGCTCTAAAAATGGTGCTGATATTTCATTCAGTCCTCATATGTCGATATCATCCCCCATGGGTGATTAAGAAATAGCAAGATTCTGGTTCAATAATATATAACAGAGACAACATATGAGTGTTGATGAGTATTGATGATTAGCTGTTGGACTAAGAAGTAGGAATTATTTGTAGATGATAACTTGACATTTGGTTAGGTTGCAAATGGATATGGTCATAATACTTTTTCTGTAAATGTGGTAATGCAACTCAATGTGGACATCTCTTGTACTAATAATGCATGTGACTCATCGTTTAAATTACAGGAAAGCTAAATTTCTGGAATTCACAGAAATGAGAGAGGAGTATCTTCAAAAACAATGCTTTCTCACAAAGATAAATAATGCTGATATGGTTTGGCTCCTCTTGAATTATAGTTCTCATAAGCCCCATGTGTTGTGGGAGGGACCTGGTGGGAGGTAATTGAATCATGGGGGTGTTACCCTCATGCTGTTGTCATGATAGTGAGCTCTCACAAGATCTGATGGTTTTATAAGGGGTTTGGCCCTTCTTCCTGCTGTCATGTGAAGAAGGGCATGTTTGCTTTCCCTTCCATCATGATTTTTTCTGAGGTCTCCCCAGTCACGCCAAACTATGAGTCAATTAAACCTGTTGTCTTTATAAATTACCCAGTCTCGGTTATGTCTTTATTAGCAGGGTGAGAACAGACTAGTACAGTACATTGGTACCGCAGAGAGTGGGGTGCTACTTTAAGGATACCCGAAAATATGGAAGTGACTTTGGAACAGGGTAACAGCCAGGGATTGGAGCAATTCAAATTAAATTAATAGGCTATCTCAGAGAGCAGGTTTAATAGAAGTTGATGTTTTAATCTTAATTTTGATATTTCTGATTGGGAATTTTTGTATTATGTCTTATTTGTAGTTATACTACTTATACATTCAGGAAACATTTATTGAGTGTCTAGTATGTGCCAGGCACTGTGCCAGATACTATGTAGTGGCAAAATTATTGAAGTTGAGAGTGGGCTTCTATTGCCATATAAATGAATATAATCTCAGCGTGTCAACATTACCTATTCTTACTAGAGATAATTTAAACAGTCTTCCAAACATGATATATTAATATTTGTCCTTGGCTTCTGATGACATCTGCAAATTTCTTTATTTTCTTTAAAAGCATTTAATCAGGAAGATTGATTTGAGGGTTGCCATAATGTATTTGCCACAAGAATCTTTTGCATCTAGCCACACAGCTTCTTTATGTTACTGTTACTAAACTGAATTTATGTTTTCAAAATGAAAATAAATTTATTTGCGTTTTAACTTTAATCTTGCCTTGGATGGTTGAAAAATATTAATAATTAAACTATTCAGCTATATGGATGGAGGACAAAAATAGATCAGGATTTGAAAACAATGACACATTTTCGGTTCTCTCACAGAATGCACTATAAAAATGATACTCTTTCTCACATTCCATTGAATAGGAAAATAAATGTTAGTGCATGTTTAATTTTGTGAAAAACTCGAACATTTCCCTTTGTTTCTAGAACTTTATGTTGGCTTCTTTGTGAAATATTTACTGTGAGATTGTAATTTAAAGTTTGACCTCCAAGACTGGGTTGCAGGGTGCAATATAATAATGATTGCAATTAGTGGGAATTTTTGAAAAACATACATGACATGCTCTCCTTGTCTTATTTCCTAGACCAAGATGTCAGCATACTCGGTGGTGGGAAAGAAGGTGCTGTAAAGAGGAGAATGAACACATTAGTTTTAGGGGGAAAAAAAAAAAAACTGTGTAATTTTGTCAGACCTTTGCCTCACTTCATTCTCTGATGGAAACTTCTATATTAGTGCCTAAGATTTATACACATAATGACACTATCCAGTGTCAGGCTTTGCAGCTAAGTCTAGTAAATGATACCAGAATTTGGAAGAAAGCAGATCTAGTTACTGAGGCAAGTACGTAAACTAGGCCAGTAGGGTTTCAACACCTTCACAGATGCTGAGGGTACACATTCAGAAATTTAACATGGGAACTGGAGAACAATAACAATGGATGTACTTGTGGTAAAGGTGATGAGATAGTGAAAACAGTGACAGCTAAAATCTTACACATTTGAGGGGGTAATTTGTTCTATTTGGATTCTGGTTTTAAAGCTTATATTTCACAGGGCACTCATTGAACTTTGATAAACGTTATAAATATTGGGAGTTGAAAAATACTAATATGCTTCCTATGGACCATTCATTATTGCCATGCAAGAACAACAAAAAACTATGTACATATGTTTGTACATGCAGTACTCAAGCTTTTCTTTTAAATGAATGTTGCTTTTCTATATTAAAGCAAGTTTGCCATTTCTTGAACTATATCATGATTTCTGATTCCTATATTTAATTATATACTATACATTTTTAAAATATCTAATCATTCACTTTATATGGTTGCCATATATTTGAGGAAAAATGAGTCTTGAAAGGTTATTGTGGAGGAGGTGGAGAAAAATCGCCAAACAGAAGCCTCCAGTAATTATCCTTGTTGCAGGAACATCAAATTGATCAACTGCCCACGCTAGAAACGTACCTTCATAAGAGTGAAAAATTAGGTGCATGATCATAGTACCCGGTTTTTGGTTCACGTCACTGAAACAGGCACAGAAGAGGGTAGTAAAGGCAGTGTTCTATCACCTATACCAGCTCTCCCCCATCCATGGCAGCAGCCACATGGCATGGAGAAGAGGGTCTGTGTGCTTGGGGAAGGGAGATTGCAGTGATCGTAGGACTTTGCATTGAAAATCAGTGCTGCCCTGTCACAGTGGAAACCAACAAAGAACAGAACTCGGCCAACTACCACAGAGGGAGCATTTAGATGAACCCTAGACCAGAGAAAAATCATCCATCCCAGTGGTTGGAACCTGAGTTCCAACAAGCCTTGTAGTCATGGGTTAGAGTGCTCTGTGGTTCTTTTTTTTTTTTTTTTTTTTTTTCATCTTTTTTTTTTTTTTTTTTTTTTTTTTTTTTTTTTTTTTAAATTTATTATTATTAAACTTCAAGTTGTAGGGTACATGTGCACAACGTGCAGGTTTGCTACATATGTATACTTGTGCCATGTTGGTGTGCTGCACCCATCAACTCGTCATTTACATCAGGTATAACTCCCAAAGCAATCCCTCCCCCCTCCCCCCTCCCCATGATAGGCCCCGGTGTGTGATGTTCCCCTTCCCGAGTCCAAGTGATCTTATTGTTCAGTTCCCACCTACGAGTGAGAACATGCGGTGTTTGGTTTTCTGTTCTTGTGATAGTTTGCTAAGAATGATGGTTTCCAGCTGCATCCATGTCCCTACAAAGGACACAAACTCATCCTTTTTTATGGCTGCATAGTATTCCATGGTGTATATGTGCCACATTTTCTTAATCCAATCTGTCACTGATGGACATTTGGGTTGATTCCAAGTCTTTGCTATTGTGAATAGTGCTGCAATAAACATACGTGTGCATGTGTCCTTATAGCAGCATAATTTATAATCCTTTGGGTATATACCCAGTAATGGGATGGCTGGGTCATATGGTACATCTAGTTCTAGATCCTTGAGGAATCGCCATACTGTTTTCCATAATGGTTGAACTAGTTTACACTCCCACCAACAGTGTAAAAGTGTTCCTATTTCTCCACATCCTCTCCAGCACCTGTTGTTTCCTGACTTTTGAATGATCGCCATTCTAACTGGTGTGAGATGGTATCTCATTGTGGTTTTGATTTGCATTTCTCTGATGGCCAGTGATGATGAGCATTTTTTCATGTGTCTGTTGGCTGTATGAATGTCTTCTTTTGAGAAATGTCTGTTCATATCCTTTGCCCACTTTTGGATGGGGTTGTTTGTTTTTTTCTTGTAAATTTGTTTGAGTTCTTTGTAGGTTCTGGATATTAGCCCTTTGTCAGATGAGTAGATTGCAAAAATTTTCTCCCATTCTGTAGGTTGCCTGCTCACTCTGATGGTAGTTTCTTTTGCTGTGCAGAAGCTCTTTAGTTTGATGAGATCCCATTTGTCAATTTTGGCTTTTGTTGCCGTTGCTTTTGGTGTTTTAGACATGAAGTCTTTGCCCATGCCTATGTCCTGAATGGTACTACCTAGGTTTTCCTCTAGGATTTTTATGGTATTAGGTCTAACATTTAAGTCTCTAATCCATCTTGAATTAATTTTCGTATAAGGAGTAAGGAAAGGATCCAGTTTCAGCTTTCTACTTATGGCTAGCCAGTTTTCCCAGCACCATTTATTAAATAGGGAATCCTTTCCCCATTTCTTGTTTCTCTCAGGTTTGTCAAAGATCAGATGGCTGTAGATATGTGGTATTATTTCTGAGGACTCTGTTCTGTTCCATTGGTCTATATCTCTGTTTTGGTACCAGTACCATGCTGTTTTGGTTACTGTAGCCTTGTAGTATAGTTTGAAGTCAGGTAGCGTGATGCCTCCAGCTTTGTTCTTTTGACTTAGGATTGTCTTGGAGATGCGGGCTCTTTTTTGGTTCCATATGAACTTTAAAGCAGTTTTTTCCAATTCTGTGAAGAAGCTCATTGGTAGCTTGATGGGGATGGCATTGAATCTATAAATTACCTTGGGCAGTATGGCCATTTTCACGATATTGATTCTTCCTATCCATGAGCATGGTATGTTCTTCCATTTGTTTGTGTCCTCTTTGATTTCACTGAGCAGTGGTTTGTAGTTCTCCTTGAAGAGGTCCTTTACATCCCTTGTAAGTTGGATTCCTAGGTATTTTATTCTCTTTGAAGCAATTGTGAATGGAAGTTCATTCCTGATTTGGCTCTCTGTTTGACTGTCACTGGTGTATAAGAATGCTTGTGATTTTGTGGTTCTAAATAAACTTCAAAGGTAGTCTAGGCCACAAGGACTGCAGTTCCTTTGCAAGTCCTGGTGCTGTGCTGGGCTCAGAGTCAGTGGACTTGGGGTACATACAACCTAGTGAGACATCAGCTGGGGCAGCTAAGGGATTGCTTGTGCTTCCCTTCCCGCAGTCCCAGGCAGCACAGCTCAGAGCTCCAGGAGAGAATCCTTCCTTCCACTTATGGAGAAGAGAGGAGAAAATAAAGAGAACTTTGTCTTGCTACTTGGATACCAGCTCAGACACACAGTAGGATAGGGCACTGGTCAGAGTCTTGAGGTCCCCATTCCATGCCCTAGCTCACAGATGACATTTCTAAACACACCCTGGGCCAGAAGAGAGCCTGTCACCTTGAAGAGAAGGAACCAGTCCTGGCAGAACTCATGACGTGCTGACTGAAGAGACCTAGGGCCCTGAATAATCAGCAGCTGTAGCCAGGCAGTACTTGCTGTGGGTATTGGGTGAGGCTCAGAGCTGTGATGGTTTCAGGTGTGACCCAGTACATTCCCAGCTGTGGCAGCTACAGGGAGAGAATCCTTCTGCTTAAGGAAAGGAGAGGTAAGAGTAAAGGGGACTTTGGCTTGCAGCTTGGGTTCCAGTTTGACCACAGTGGGGCAGAGCATCAGGTGGGCTCCTAGGGTTCCTGATTCCAGGCTTTGGCTCCTGGATTCCATTTCCTTACTGCCCTGAAGGGAGAGATTCAGGACTGACAGCATTCACCACAAGCTGACCAAAGTGGCCGTGGCCCTTGAGTGAACATTGGAACTCAGACAGTACTCTCTTTGGTTCAATAGTAGTGGTGACCATGAGGAGAGACACCTCTGTTTGTGGAAAGGGGAGAGAAGAGTGAGAAGGACTTTATCTTTTGGGTGGGGTGCCAGCTTAGCCACAGTAGAATAGAGCACCGGCTAGATTTCTTAGGTTCTTGAATTGATGTACTTTGGACGTGTGTGCCCGCTCAAATCTCACATTGAATTGTAGTAATCTGCAATGTTTTGAGGTAGGGCCTAGTGGGAGCTGATTGGATCATGGGGGCAAATTTTTCATAATTGGTTGATACTGTCCTTGCAGTAGTGAGTAAATTCTTGCAAGATCTGGTTGTTTAAAAGTCTGGCACCCTCCCTCTCACTCTTGCTCCTGCTCCTGCTCCGGCCATGTAATGTACCTACTCCTCCTTCACCTTCTGCCATAATTGTAAGTTTCCTGAGGCCTCCTCAGAAGCTGAGCAGATGCCAGCAGCATATTTCCTGTACAGCCTGCAGAACTGTGAGCCAATTAAGCCTTTTTTCTTTATAAATTACTCAGTCTCAGGTATTTCTTGATAGCAATGCGAGAGTGGCCTAATACAGAAAATTGTTACCAAGAAGTGGGGCATTGCTGTCAAGATACCTGAAAATGTAGAAGCTGCTTTGAAGTTCGGTAACAGACAGAAGTTGGATGAGTTTGGAGGACTCAGAAGAAGATAGATGAGGGAAAATTTGGAATGTCTTAGAGACTGGTTAAATGGTCATTACCAAAATGCAGGTACTGATATGGACAGTGAAGTCCAAGCTGATGAGGTCTCAGATGGAAAGAATGAACTTATTGGCAACTGGAGTGAATGGCATGTTTGTTATCCCTTAGCAAAGAAGTTGGCTGTATTGTGTCCATGCCCTAGAGATCTGTGAAAGTTTGAACTTGAGAGTGATGACCTGGTGTGTCTGATGGAATGAATTTCTAAGCAGCAAAGTGTTCAAGACATGGTGTGACCACTTCTAATGACCTATGCTCTGATGTGGGAGCAAAGACATGAGATGGAAAAAAAAAAATATATATATATATATATATATTATTTTTATTATACTTTAAGTTCTGAGATACATGTGCAGAACGTGCAGGTTTGTTACATAGGTATACACGTACATTTAAAAGGAAAGCAGACCTTAAAGGTTTTGAAAATTTGTAGCATGGATATGTGGTAGAAAATAAAAACCCATTTTCAGGAGAACTCAAGACTGCTGAGCAACTATTTGCTAGAGAAATTTCCATAACTAAAAAGTAGGCAAGTGCTGATAGCCAAGACAATGGGAAAAAAGGCCTGGAAGGCACTTCAGAGATCTAAAAGGCAGCCACTCCAGTTATAAGTCCTGAGGTCTAAGAGGACAGAATGGTTTCCTGGGCCAGGCCCAGGGCCCCAGCTGTCCTATTCAAACTCAGACACTGCTCCCCCCGACCTGCACGGAGCATCCTGGCCAGTCTAGCTCCAGTTGTGGCTCAGAGTGGCCCAAGTTACAGCTTGCACCACCGCTCCAGCGGGTACAAGCCATAAGTCTTGGCAGCCTCCACATGGTGATAAGCCTGCAGGTGTGCAGTGTGCAAGAGCTGAGGCTTGGGAACCTCAATCTAGATTTTAGAGGATGTATGGAAAAGCCTGGGTTTTCAGGCAGAAGCGTGCTCCAGAGGCAGAACCCTCACAGAGAACTTCTCCTAGGGCATGCAGAGGGAAAATGTGGGCTTTGATCCCCCACATGTAGTCCCCACTGGGGCACTGCCTAGTGGACCTGTAAGAAGAGGGCCACTGTCCTCCAGACCCCAGAATGGTAGATCCGCTGACAGCTTGACCCTTGTATCTGGAAATGAAACAGACACTCAGCACCAGCCCATAAGAGCAGCTTTGGAAGCTGAACCCTGCAAAGCCACAGAGTTGGAGTCTGCCCAAGGCCTTAGGAGCCCACCACTCCCACCAGTTTACCCTGGATGTAGGACATGGAGTCAAAGGAGGTTATTTTGGAGCTTTAAGATTTAATGAATGCCCTGCTGGGTTTCAGACTTGCATGAGACCTTTCTTTTGACCAATTTCACCCTTTTGGAATGGGAATGTTTACTCAATCCCTATAATCCCGTTGTATCTTGGAAGTAACTAATTTGCTTTTGATTTTACAGGCTCATAGGTAGAAGAAGCTTACCTTGTCTCAGATGAGACTCCAGACTTTTAAATTATTTCTAAAATAAGTAAAGACCTTGGGGGACTGTTTGGAAGACATGATTGTATGTTTAAATGTGAGGAGGACATATGAGATTTGGGAGGGGCCAGGATGGAATAGTATGGTTTGGATGTATGTTCTTGCCCAAATCTCACGTTGAATTACAATCCTCAATGTTGGAGGGTGGGGCCTGGGTAGGAGTCAATTGAATCATGGGGGTGAATTTCTCATGAATGGTGTAGCACTATCCTCTTAGTGCTGTTGTCATTATAGTGGGTGAATTCTTGTGAGCTCCAGTTGGTTAAAAGTGTGTGGTACCCTCCCTCTCGCCTCTGCCCTGGCCATGTGACACGACTGCTCCTTCTTCGCATTTTGCCGTGATGGTGCATTTCCTGAGGCCTCCACAGAAACAGAGCAGATGCCAGCATTATGTCTCAGGGACAACCTTCAGAACTGTGAGCCATTTAAATCTCTTTTCTTCATAAATTACCCAGTATCAGATATTTCTTTATAGCATTGTGAGACTGGCCTAATACATGACCCCAGGCCCTGGCTTACATATAGGATCTTGCAAACCCACTTTGGGCCAAGGAAAAATTGCTACCCTGAAGTGAAAAACACAAGGTTCATTGGATTTTCCACCTGCCATTTGTAGAGTCCTTGGGCCTTGAGTGAATGTAAGTGATAACCAGGCAGTGGTCAGTGTGGGCCTTGGTCAAGACCCAGTGTTGTGCTGGCTTCAGGAGTGACCCAACACAGGTCCTAGTCATTGTAGCTGCAGGGATGCTTGTGTCATCCCTCCTTTAACTACAGGCAGCTCATCACAGAGAAAGACAGAGACTCTGTTTCTTGAGGGAAAGCAAAGAGAACAAGATTATCTACCAGGTAATACAGGAGATTTTCCTGAGTCTTCCCAAAGTTCACCAAGGCAGTACATTTAAGAGTCTGCAAGAGTCACAGCATTACTGGGCTTGGGGTGCTTGCTAATGCATATATGGCTGCAGTGACCAAAGGAATAAATCACAACACCCAAGAACCTTCAAATACCTGGAAAGCCCTCCTGAGAAGTATGGATACAAACAAGCTCATACTGCAAAGACTACAGTAAATACCAAAGTCTTCAATGCCCAGACATTGATGAACATCCATAAGCATCAAGACTATCCAAGAAAACATGACCTCACCAACTGGACTAAATAAGGCACCATTGACCTATCTTGGAGAGACAGATATGTGACCTTTCAGACAGAGAATTTCAAATGGCTGATTTGAGGATGCTCAATAAAATCCAAGATAATACAGAGAAGGAATTCAGAATCCTACACATAAATTTAACAAAGAGATTGAAATAAAAGGAATCGAACAAAAATTCTGGACTTGAAAGATTTAATTGACATGCTGAACAATGCATCAGAGACATGTAACAGAAGAATTGATCAAGCAGAAGAAAGAATTAGCTTGAAGAAAAGCTATTTGAAAATACCATCAGAGGAGACAAAAAAAAGTTTTAAAAGGTTTATTGAATAGGGTAATAACACAGAGCTTCCCCCACCTAGAGAGAGACATTAAAATTCAAGTACAAGAAGATAATAGAACACCAAGGAGATATAATCTAAATAAGACTACCTCAAGGCATTTAAAAATCAAACTTCCAAAGGTCAAGGATAAAGAAAAGATCTTAAAAGCAGTAATCACACACACAAAAAAAAAAAAAAAAAAAAAAAAAAAAAAAAAAAAACACACACAGAAAGAGTTCCAATATGTCTGGAAGCACAATTTTCAGTGGAAAACTTCCAGGCCAGGAGAGTGGCATGACATATTTAAAGTGCTGAAGGAAAAAACTTTTACTCTAGAATAGTATGTCCATGAAAATGCACTTAAAACATGAAGGAGAAATAAAGACTTTACAAGACAAAAAAAAAAAAAAAAAAAAAAGCTGACGGATTTCATCAACACCAAACCTTTTCTACAAGAAATGGTAAAGGGAGTTCTTCAATCTTGAAGAAAAGGGTATTAATGAGCAATAAGTAATCATCTGAAGTAACAAAACTCACTGGCAGTAGTAAGGTTTGTTACTATTCTGTTACAAACAGAATATTATAACACTGTGATTATGATGCCTCAACTACCCATATATTGAGTAAAAAGACTAAAAGACGAACCTATCAAAAATAACTGCAACAACTTTTCAAGATATAGACATTATAATAAGATAGAACCCAAAAGAGTGGGGGGATGAAGTTATAGTGTAGCATTTTTTTTTTTTTTAGTTTTCTCTTTGCTTGCTTGTTTATGCAACCAGTGTTAAGTTGTCATGAGTTTCAAGTAATAGATTATAAGTTGTTCTTTACAAACCTCATGGTAACCACAAATCAAATAATGTACTCAGGTACACAAATAAGCAAGAATGTATAACATATGACCAGAGAAAATTACTTTCACTAATAGTAAGACAGGAAGGAAAGAGAATGAAGAGAAGGCCACAAAATAACCAGAAAGCAAATAGCAAAATAGCAAGTGTTAAGTCTTTAACTTACCAATAATAACATGGAATGTAAATTGACTAAACTATCCAATCTAAATACGTTGAGTGACAGAATGGATGAGAATATATAAGACACAGTGATCTGTTACTTACAAGAAACACACTCCAATAAAGATAAACATAGACTGAAAATAAAGGGATGGAACAAATATTCCATGCCAATGGAAACCACAAAAGAACAGGATTAGCTGTTCTTTTATCAGACAAAATAGGTTTCAAGACAAACACTACAAAAAGAGACAACGCTGGTCATTGTAGAACGATAAAGGTGTCAATTCAGCAAGAGGACATAACAGTTGTAAATAAATAGGTACCCAACATTGGAGTACCCAGATATATAAATGAAATATTATTAGACCCCAAAACAATAATAGCCGAAGATTTCAATCCCCCATTTTCAGCATTGGCCGGATCATCCAGACATAAAATCAACAAAGAAACATCAGACTTATTATATACTATAAACCAATTTGAACTAATAGATATTTACAGAACATTTTATCCAACAACTGCAGAGAGTACACATTCTTCTTCTCAGCACATGGATAGTTTTCAAGGACAAGCCATATGTTAGGCCATGAAGCAAGTCTTAGAAAATTCAAAAATGAAAATAACGTAAGTTAGCTTTTCTGATCACAATTGAATATATTAAGATATCAGTAGGAAGAATTTTGGAAACTGTACAAACATATGGAAATTAAACAATATGCTCTTGAATGATCAGTGGGTCAAAGAAGAAATTAAGAAGGAAACTATAGAATTTCTTGAAACAAATGAAAATGAAAACACAATGTAACCAAAACCTATGGGAAGCGGTGAAAGCAGTACTATGAGGAAAGTTTATAGCTACAAATACCTACATCAAAAAAGCAGAAGAACTTTCAAATAACTGAATGATACACCTTAAGGAGCTAGAAAAGCAAGAGCAAACCAAACCCAAAATTAGTATGAGAAAATAAATATTACAATAAGGAACAGAGATGAAATACATTCAAGTACAACAAAATGATACAAAAGATCAACAAAACAAAAAAGATGGGTTTTTTTGAAAGGGTAAACAAAAATGACAACTCTTAAGCTTGACTAAGAAAGAATGAGATCCAGTCAGTTACATCGTAGATGGAACTGGAGGACATTATGTTGGTTAAAATAAGCCAGGCACAGAAAAAAACAAACTTTACATGTTCTCACTTACTTGTGAGAGCTTAAAAAAAAAAAAAATTAAAACAACTGAACTCATGGAGATAGAGACTAGAATGATGGTTACCAGAGCATGGGAATGCTAGTGGGTCTGGGGGAGTGGGGATCGTTAATGGGTACAAAAAATATAGTTAGATGGAATGAATGTGATCTAGTATTTGATAGCACAGCAGGATGACTACTGTCAAGCATAATTTGTTGTACATTTTAAAATAACAGAAAGTATAATTGGAATGTTTGTCACATAAAGAAATGATAAATGCTTGAGGTGATGGATACCCTATTAACCTTAATGTCATATTATGCCTGTATGAATGTATCTCTTGTATCCCATAAATATAAACACATACTATATACCCACAAAAATAAAAATTAAAAAAATAGGGTATTGTGGTTTATATCATTAAAGTAAACATCATGCTAAGAACAATTGTCTCAAGAGTAACAACTGTAATTTCCGTTTTGGTGAAAATAATAGAATTATTAGTGACAATCTCTGTATAAAATTCCACCAAATTATCTTCTATTTTTTTTAATATTTATAGTCAGTGCCATAAATGACTTTATAGTAGATGTAAAGTTAACCTCTAAAAAATTAATTTTAGTTCAGGCAATATTGTATGATTGTGAAGCAGGCCCTGGAGTCAAACTACCTGAGTTCCCACTTTGTCACCTTCCCTTGCTTGCCTTTTGACCCAAGTAAGCCTTTGTTTCCCCACCTGTAAATTGGGACTAATATCAGTTACTGAATCAGTAGGATTGATTACGATAATACCTCTTTTTAAATACCACATAATTATTTGGTATTGAAAAATTATATTTAAAAGTCCCAAATTCTACAAGATCAAAATTACTCTTTAGTGTAAATCTTTGCTTTTATTTGTAATTTCTGCGGGTACATGATAGACCTTTTAGGACTTGTGAGAATCATCTATAAATAAGTAAAGACATGTTTGTGCATCCTGATCCTTTGTCTCCATGTTACCGCTGTGCATCTGGTTCATGTTAACCCTGACATTGGCATGTCATGTTGCCTGGACACAGCTTTTCAAATATTTGCCACTTGTGAGGACTCAAGGGCTAAAGTAAAAATTATGACTGTGTCCTGGAAGAAGAAGAAAAAAAAAAAAAACACACAATCGTTCTTAACCCTGGATGTTCATTTGATTTACCTGATGGGTTTTTTAAAGAACCAATACCTGGACTCCATTCCTAGAAATTCTGATTGAATTGTTGGGGTGTGGGGTTGGGACATCATTTTGAAACATTCTCTCAGTGATTCTAATCAATCAGCACCTTTTTATATTAAGGCATTATTTATATAAATTCCACTAATTCACCTTTCTGTGATAGTTTGAATAAAAGCTGGACTTAAACATTACCTCAATTAATAACTTTTTTTTGGTAACCTATCTTGGATTTCTTTTCTTTTTTTCTCTCTATTATTATTATTATTATTATTATACTTTCTAGGGTACATGTGCACAACGTGCATGTTTGATACATTAGGTATACATGTGCCATGTTGGTTTGCTGCACCCATCAACTCATTTACATTAGGTATTTCTCCTCATGCTATCCCTTCCCCAGCCCCCAATACTTTTTTTAATGAAACAAAAACCGAAACAAGTTGGTTTTTAAAAATTACATATTTAAGCAGATGACAGCATTCTAGAAGCATCTAGCTGCATATAAAGAATTGTTAACCGAAAACCAAAACTATAAGAACCACTTTGCTAGAATTTTTGCGTCATCATTTTGTTATTTTTATTTTTTTAAGGCGAAGTTTTGTTCTTTCGCCCAAACTGGAGTCAAGTGGTGTGATCTCAGCTCATTGCAACTTCTGTCCCTCTGGGTTCAAGTGATTCTCTTGCCTCAGTCTCCCAAGTAGCTAGGATTAAAAGGCACACGCCACCACGCCCAGCTGATTTTTTGTATTTTTAGTAGGGATGGGATTTCTACTGGCCAGGCTGGTCTTGAACTCTTGAACTCAGATGATCCAGCCACCTTGGCCTCCCAAAATGCTGGGATTATAGGCCTGAGCCACTGTGCCCAGCCTGAGCCATCATTTTGAATAAGTAAATAAATCAATTCCAATTTTTATCAGTGCAATTTTAGTTTCTAAATGGTAGGCATTTAAAAGTAAAAACATGCATTAAAAAGTTTCTCTAATTTGTACTGCTATCCCTCCCTTAAATCAAATTATAGAGGTTTTATTTCTGGCTTAAATCGTGTAATTGTATTTTACATGTAAGACATGTTAAATGAAGATCACTGGTAGTTCTTTTCTAATCTAGACTACCATGATAATACATTACCTCCTTTCATTAGTTGTATTTTTTTAAATTGAGGATTGCGTATGCCAATAACTGTGAATTCTAGGGAATTGGGCCTGAGAGCCTGTCTTCCTGAAGAGCTCACACCTCTTGGTAATTTGTAAGTTTCAATTGTAATCCTCTAGGTTTTATAAATTCTATCCATTTATGCCTTTATTAGCGCCTAGCATATGGTTATGTTTTTGTAATATATGTTTATACATTTTATAATGTATTTCCGTAAAGCACAAAAAATGCTATTAGGACCATCAAATGTAGGCTGAAATTAATGAAAGCATGTACCATTTTGCATTTATAAATTTGTATCTGGGAAATGAAAATTTCAAAAAATACCATTAAGGTATATTGCTAGATTCCTAAACTTAGGATATCATTCCTTATAGGCATTGGAGAACAAAATAAAGTGGAACGGATAAGGACTTGCAAATAAGGATTCATGAATATTGGCAATCTAATTATCTGTTGGTTTATAGCTGTGGTGTCCAATATTGCAGCCGCTAGCTATGTGTAGCTAAATTAAAATTATTATAATTAAATATAGTTAAAAAATCAGTTTCTCAGCCCTACTAGCCATACGTATTTCAAGTGCTTGTTATTCCCACCTGACTAGTGTCCATTATATATATACACATATATACACACATATATATGTATAATGCACACATAGAATATTTACATCATTTTAGTAAGTTCTGCTAGGCATCACTGGTTAAAGAACAATTACCTTCCTACCCTTTTTTTTTGAGACAGAGTCTTGCTCTGTCACCCAGGCTGGAGCGCAATGGCATGAACTCAGCTCACTGCAACCTCCGCCTCCCCGGGGTTTAAGCAGTTCTCCTGCCTCAGCCTCCTGAGTAGCTGGGATTACAGGCGTGTGCCACCACTCCCGGCTAATTTTTGTATTTTTAATACAGACTGGGTTTCACCATGTTGGCCAGGCTGGTTTCGAACTTCTGACCTCGTGATCCACCTGCCTCAGCTTCCCAAAGTGCTGGGATTACAGGTGTGAGCCATCGCACCCGGCAGCCTTCCTACATTCTAACAGAGTTCCCATAAAGCAAAGTTGGCATTCCCATTGAATTCCTTTGTGTTCATACAGATACGTTTTCATGTCAGGGGTTGGGATGACAGTTCTCTAGTAAAATAATTTGAAAAATACTATTCCTTAGAATGCCATTTACTGCAAATGACAAAAAGGCCAACTCAAAGTGACTTATACCATTCCTCCTTAAAATGAGATTCACGGATCAGAAGCATTGATGTCCACTGGGTGCTTGTTAGAAATGCAGAATTTCAGGCCCCAACCCAGACCTACTGACTTAGAATGCATAGTTTGACACTCTCCAGGTAATTCATACGTACATTAAAGTTTGAGAAACACTGGGTGAAACCATGACGATGTCCGTTATATAACAATACATCCAAAAATGGCATTGACACTAGAGATTATTATGTCTGTAATCTATGTTGCCAAAGTTCCAAGTTATTACAATTTACCTGTTTTGCTAGCCCTTCTCTACTCTCAGATGATCTGAACAATTGGAAGTTTATTGTAGCAGTTCCTAGTATCATGTCCTGATACGCTTTTGCCTATACCTACTGTCAGTATCATCTCCTGCCCTACGCTACTTTATTCTAATTCCACTATGTCGGCTCTCTATTGCCAGTCATATATGTATACTCCATTCACCTTCTGCTTTTACTTTCCTTTCTAAATGACCACTTGAAGGACATAAAATGAAACCTGGAAAAATGCGAACTTTTTTTCCCTATCTGTGGATGTAGATTTTTATTTTGTGAATTTGACAATTTTTGCAAATGTATTTACATCTCTAGAATGTTAGCTGGAAATATGAAACTCCTTTCTCATTTTCATCATGTTTTAAATTGAACTATATGAAGTCATTTTCATCAAGCAAATTCAAATATCAGCAATTTCATGTCTAATACAATATTTTGTCCATGAAAAGAATAACATAGTGCAAAGGTAAGAGCACAGTCTTGTGTTACACAGGGTTTGTGATTTCTGTACTGGCTTCACATGCCACTGTGCCAGTTGCTTAACCTACCACTGTCCTCAGAAATAACAATGGTTAGGTGCGGTGGCTCATGCCTGTAATCCCAGGACTTTGGGAGGTCGAGGCAGGAGGATAGGTTTAGTCCAGGGGTTCAAGACCAGCCTGGGCAACATAGGGATACCGCATCTATACAAGAGAAGTTAAAAATTAGCCAGGCAAGATGGTGTACCTGTAGTCTCAGCGACTCAGGAGGTTGAGGCCGGAGGATCATTTGGGCCTGGGAAGTCAAGGCTTCAATGAGTTATGATTGTACCACTGTACTCGAGCCTGGGTGACAGAATGAGACCCTGTCTTAAAAAAAAAAAAAAAAAAAAAAAAAAAAAAAAAAAAAAAAAAAAAAAAAAGAATACTGGTATTATAAATATTTACCTAGGCAAGGTTATGCAAAAAAAAAAAAAATGTTGAATAAATGTTAGCCAATGTATTTTGAAACTAATGTTAATATTTTAACCCAAAGGTTAACCTCCCGGAACTCCCTGAAGTCACCCCTTTTTAAACCACCTTTGGGAAAGAGGACATTTGTGTCTTGAAGGCTCTTAGAACCTCACCTTCTGATTTCAGTGCCTCCTTCAGGTTTGCTTCTTCCTCTGGTTCAGACTTGCTGTGGACCACTCCTTGCTAGGCACCGAGAATACTCTGGCCTGTAATTCACCTGCACTTTACTGATGTTCTCTCCTCACGGGCCTCAGTGAAGGAAGGAAGTATCCTCTTCACTACTTCTTATTTCAATCTTTAGAGTTTTTCAAATACCAGTACTGTGATAAAGCCCTTCCTTACTTTACAGAAGGGCATACTTGGGCATCCTGAGTCTGATGCCCTTTGATGTTTCCCTGCCAGGGTCACATTAATCTATATCTTCTGAGTTTCAGCAGTAGTAACTAATAGATCAAACACTATACCATAAATAGACTAGCAGTGGTCTTCAAATAAATAATATTCTTACCTGGATTATTGTTATTCAAAGTTTGATCCATAGCCCAGCAACCTTGGTTTCACCTGGAAGCTAGTTAGAACGGAATTCTTCGATCCAACCCCGTGAATTTAAATCGGAATCACCAGGTGGGCTGTATCCATATTTAAACTTCAGAAGCTGTGATCAAGACCCCGTGGGCACCAAATCCAAATGCCTGTTGTAGAAACCATAGAGATAACATAAGGAAGGTGCGATGAGTTGTGTATAAAAGAGGATAGGGAGTGATGAGGACTACAGCAAACTGGAGATCTTATGCTTTGTATATGAAGTATAATTGATACTCATTTTTGCCCTATGGGAAGGAAGTTTCTGAGGTTAATTTCACGCTTGAGACACATGAAATCCTGCTTTTTGGAGACTCAGATAGAACCCATTCTTAGGCAGTTGGCAGTCACACTTCTCTCTGTAAGTGGAGGTGAAGTCAGGAAGAGAATGTAAAAGTCTCACGTCAAAATAATTCATAGTAATTTCCTGGGGGTTGGCAGTTGTCCTCCTATTAATGTTAATATCTTGGTCTCTGCAGAATTTGAGTGAATTGTGTATGTAGAATAAAGTTATCTAGAGCAGTAATTTTCAAGTGTGAGGATGCATCAGTCACCTGGAAGTCCTGTTAAAATATAGATTTGTAGACCACAATCCCAGAGTTTCTGATTCAGTAAGTGTGGGTCTTAATCTGAGAATTTGCACTTCTAGCAAGTTTCTAGGGGATGGGCTGTTGCTGTTGGTCCAGTAACCACGTTTTCATAACCACTAATCAAAAGAGAAAAAGCAGGGCTCTATTTGGCTGGGAGACACTGATGTGACTGTGCCAGTCATTAAAATATTGAGCCATCCAGTTTACACACTGAACACTCCCATACACTACCTGCCACCCAGCCATTCTGGTCCCTACCCCAAAAATCCCCAACCAGATGTTTCTGTATCTCACCTATAAAGACAAAACACCTGGCTGGGTTCGGGGACTCGTGCCTGTAATTCCAGCACTTTTGGGAGGCCAAGGTGGTGGGATTGCTTGAGCTAAAGAGTTGAAGACCAGCCTGGGCAACATAATGAGACCTTGTCTCTATTAAGAAAAAAAAAAAAGTAAAACACTCATGTGTACATCTCTTCTTATTGGTCAATCTCTGAGTGCAAGTTTGTAAAATGAAATCACAAACATGAATACTGGAGGTTCAAATTTCAGATTTGGGGCAGAGCTCAAGAAATCTCTGAGAACCCACAGGTTAAGGTAGGCAATGATACTGTACAACCACCCTGCACCTTGTGCAATCAAGCTGCACTGGATTTCCTGTTCCTCTGTGACGCGACAGGGACTTTCACAGGTCTGTCTTTCTGTCTGGAAAGAGTTTATACCTTCTTTTTCAGTACTTCTGACTTCTGTGTTCAGAATTGTTCAGATATCAGTACTGTGCTAAAGTCCTTCCTTTACAGACTCAACTCAATTGCTCTCATTTCATGGTATGATCACATTATAACCAACTAATGGCCTGATGAGCTATATGTATTATCTGTGGCCCTCACTCGCCATCCATGTAAACTCCAAGATAGTAAGGGGCTGTGTGGGTCTTCCTTGCCTCTCCATCCATAGTATCTAGGTACTCAATAATTGTATACTTTGTAAATTAATGAATGAATTTTTCAAGTCTCAACTCTTAGGCTGTGTGTTCTGTGAGGACACTGTTCCCAATGACTGCAGGTCAATTTGTATCCTCTCCTTACACCCTCAGGAATGTATATAAATCTAATTATAATGGTTTTCTTATATTCTAATTATTATTGTATTTATGTTTCTAATAGTCTCTAAGCTACTTGAAATTGAAGATAGGTATTTTATTTTGTCCATTCCTAACAAATATGAGTTTTTCTGTGTAGACATGAAACTCAGTAAATATTGAAGGAAATGTCTGTCCAAAAGCGAAAAGTAAATGTTGTTTTCAAATACTAGCAACTTTCAGTTTTTGCTTCCACTTAAATGGATGTCTCATCTCTGTTGTTTCTCATAAAAATAAAATGTCTACTTTTTATGTTTGATAAATGAAAATGTATTCTCATAACTTCTGATTGCAATGTTCCTCATGGTAAATGTGTCTCTAAAATTTTAAAAGTCAATAAATAGTGCAATTTAAATTATTGTAAACACTCTCAAAAGGAACATTACATGCATGTTGGAATAAAGCTCCAGTAACAACCCCAATACTTCTGGCCAGCTATGGAGCCATTATCTTTTATATTTTATTTTACTGGTTTACTTCCCGTTTCCCTGTAATTTTATATGAAGGGTGTGAGTGGTATGTAACATTACATACAGGTTCCATGTTAAGGTTTGAATAGACTGGCATTAGTGTATGAGGATAAAGATGCTTATGGAATTTTGTATCCTTCTGTTTAGTTTTAAATACACTTATTCTAATTTAAGTATTTTGATAGTTATTCTGTTTAGCAATTTCATTTCACTTTTCTCCTTCTTGCTCTGTTCAAAGAGGATGAAGTCTAGATTTTCCATTACCCGCGTTCGTCTCTGCCTTTGGTTGCTAAAGTACTTCAGCCAATGGGAAGCACCGGCAAGAGGGTGAAAGCAGAGACTGTGGTACTTTGTTCTTCCTCTTCTATTTCTTACTGTGGAGTGGCAGGAATTGTGTTCCTCTTGAACTACGGCTACTGTTGGACAGCTCTCGTTCCATGTCTCTAACTCTTACTGAGCTTCAGTAACAGCGCTCTTCCTTTTTTCTTCCAGTTCCAGGGTTGCTAGGTCAGTTTGCTTTGTTGTTAGGTCCTGGCTCCTTCACTATCATTTATTATTTTCCCCCCAACCCTTTACATAAATGTGTAAGTAGTCTACTGAGCTAAACATATTTGAGTGTGTTCTCTTTCCTGCCAATAGTATGCAGCGTCCACACACACACTCAACAGACCCAACTTTTATATTTTATTTTAAATGCTACCAATTTCTAAACATTGTTTTTCAAACCTTACTTTAAATTGACAGATAAAATTGTATGTATCATGTACAACATGATGCTTTTGAGTAAATATATATTGTGGAATGGTTGAATCTAGCTAATTAACATGTGCTTTACCTTACATATTTATCATTTTTGTGGTGAGAATATTTAACATCCTCTCTCTTTACATTTTTCAAGAGTATATTTGCATTAGCTGTAGTCACCATGTTGTAAAATAGATCACTTGAATATTTTAACTGTAACTGTATATCCCTTGAAAAACATCTCCACACCTCCCCCTTCCTCGTAACCACCTCAGCCTCTGGTAACCACTATTCATTGTCTACTTCTGTGGGATCAGCTGTTTTAGATTCCACATATAAGTGAGATTAGGCAGTACTTGTCTTTCTGTACTGGCTTATTTCACTTAACAATATTCTCCAGGTTCATGCATGTTGTTGCAAATGACAGTATTTTATTCTTTTTTATGGCTGAGTAGTATTCCATTGTATATATGTATACCACATTTTCTTTATCCATTCATATATTGGTGGATATTTACGTTGATTCTATATCTTGGCTATGAATAGTTCTGCAATAAAAATGGTAGTGCAGATATGTCTTTGACATACTGATTTAATTTCCTTTATATATATAATTCATAGTGGGATTTTGTATCACATAGTAGTTTTGTTATTCATATTTCAAGGAACCTTCATACTGTTTTCCATAATGCCTATACTGATTGCCATTCCCATTTACAATGTGTAAAGGTTTTCGTTTTTTCTTAATTTGTAATTTTTAACTTTTGCAGGTACGTAATAGATGACTTTTTTTCTAAATCGTTATCAACATTTATCTTTTTTCTTTTGGATAGTAGCCATGCTAATGAAAGTGAGGTGTTATCTCTCTTTTTGTTTCTTTTGGCAAGGATATCATTAATTATTATTATATTTTAACTTTTAAGTGCAAGGGTACATGTGCAGGTTTGTTAAATGGGTAAACTTGTATCATGGAAGTTTATTGTACAGATGATTTCATCACCAGGTATAAACCTAGTACCCATTAGTTATTTTTCCTAATCCTTTCTCTCCTGCCACCCTCCAAACTCCAATAGGCCCCATGTCTGTCGTTCTTCTGTATGTGCCCATGTGTTCTCATCATTTAGCTCCCACTTACAAGTGAGAACATGGAATATTTGGTTTTCTTTTTCTGCATTATTTTGCTAAGGATAATGGCCTCCAGCTTCATCTATGTTCCTGCAAAGAACATAATCTTACTCTTTTTTATGGCTGCATAGTATTCCACAATATGTATTTACCATATTTATCCAGTTTACCATTGATGAGCATTTAGGTTGATTCTCTTTGCGATTGTGAATAGTGCTGCCATGAACATATGTGTGCATGTGTCCTTTTGGTAGAATGATTTATATTCCTTTAAGTATATACCCAACAATAGGATTGCTGGGTCAAATGGTACTTCTGTTTTTAGGTTTTTGTGGAATCACCACACTATTTTCGACAGTAGTTGAACTAATTTACACTCCCACCAACAGTGTGTAAGTGTTGCCTTTTCTTTGCAAGTAAAGTGATACCTCATTGTGGTTTTAATTTGCATTTTCCAGATGATTAGTGATGTTGAGCATTTTTTCATATACGTGTTATCCATTTGTCCTTTTTATGATAAATGTCTATTTTAGTCTTTTGCCTATTTTTGATCAGGTTATTTGTTTTCTTGCTATGGGGTTGTTTGAATTTCTTATATATTTCTGATATGAACCACCATCAGATATATAGTTTGCAAATATTTTTCTCATTCTATTGGTTATCTCTTTACTCTGTTGATTTTTAATTTTATTTTTTTTCTGTGCAGAGATTTTTAGTTTGGTGTAAGTCCTCAGTCGATTTTTGCTTTTGTTGCTTGTGCTTTAAAAGTCATATTCAAAAGTTATTGCCCAAATAATTGTGATGAAGCTTGTCCTCTATGTTTTCTACTAATAGGTTGATAGTTTTGAGTCTCACATTTAAGTTTTTAATCCATTTCAAATTGGTTTTTGTATGTGGCAAGGGATAAGGGTCTAATTTCATTCTTCTGCTTGTAGATTCTTACTTTTCTCAGTAGCATTTGCTGAAGAGGGTGTCCTGTCCTCATGGTGTGTTCTTGACACCCATGTCAAAAATCAGTTGAATGCAAATGCATGGATTTATTCCTGGGTTCTGTTACTATGTTCCATTAATTTGTTTTTATGCTAATACAATGCTGTCTTGGTTACTATGACAGAATTTCTTCTAGTTGCAGACATTGACCTTAGTGGGAAATCAAAGACATCCTTCCAGAGAACCGTATTATTAGTGGTTCCATATCGATCGAGTATCTTCTGCTTTTTTTTTTTTTTTTTTTAATATTGGTTAACACTATTGTATATGGGGATACTAAGAGACTCCTGGCCATTCACCTTAGTGGGAAATCAAAAACATCCTTCCAAAGAACCATATTATTAGTGGTTCCATATCGATTGAGTATCTTGTTTGTTTTTTTAAAATTTTTATTTATTTATTTTTTTATTGGTTAACATTATTGTATATGGGGATACTAAGAGACTCCTGGCAAATGCCTGTAATTTTCTGATGTAGTCCTACTTGCCCCACATTGTATAGGATGAACTCAGTTGACCATTTGTGCTTAGGTTCTGTGTGGTAACCCCTTTCTCTGTGGATTCAGCAGCACAAGGAGCCAAACATGGAACAGGGGTCATCTCAGCTTCTAGTTTAAAGAAATCATTTTTGAGTTTCTTGTAACAACTTCTAATTTAAGTCAAATTCTTACTGTTGAAGAGGTAGTTCACAGATAAAGGACAGAAGTCACAAGATGGAGAGATATGGATAGATTAATATTTAGCTTGCTACAGATGAGGTAATTACGTAAAGAAGTATTTATGGGTGAGTATGCACTCGTACATCCACTTCTTTATGTCAACCCGGATGTCCTGTAAGCTACAACACCCTAGAAGCAACAAGCATACCTAGCAACAGGATCTTGGGTTCCAGTAACATCCCCCCCCCCAAAAAAAAGAACTAGAACACTGTGGAGAAACGGCTGATTATAAAACTAAGAAAGTCAGTATAGAAAATGAACCTGAAGCATTTGGTAGTGCCAGAAAGTAAGAACATGCTCAACTCTACAGCCCTGCCCTAAACAAAAAACTTTAATGGGATATGTCAGTCACCAACCAAGAGAGTTCCCAGTGTCCAAAGCTGGAACTATTTGAGCAAAAATCCAAAGCAGAAACTAATACTGGATTTAGCCCAAAGTATCAAATAACTATACATGAGGCCATGTTATATAAATAAGTAATTTCATAAATAAATGGAGGAATAGAGACAAATCTCCAACGCAGAAAAAACTCCAAATAACTTATGTAACTTCTCTGCCCTCACAGAAAGAGAATATAACTCCCCACTCCATGGGGACTGTGTATAGTGACTTTCTTATTAAAAAATAGTGTAAAAGGAGGGGGAAAGAGTAACTTTATAGTGACACCTGTTACTTTAGCCACGTGGTCAAAGTTAACATTGATAAGTCATGTTGAGAGTATATATGCTTGATAAAATGTGATTAAAATGGCCCATTACCTCTGTGGTCTTTCAAAAACCCCAGTTTAATTATGAGGAAAAAAAATTCAGACAAATTCCCACTAAGAGGCATACTACAAAATACCAGCCTGGTCAGCACTTTTAAAAACTGCCATAAAAATTCTGAGAAACTATCATAGCCAAAAGCAGATTAAGGAATCAGGACAATTGAGTGTAATATGGAATCATTGAAGAGATACTGAAATACAAAAACAATAGTTTAAATCTGAGGAAATCAGAATACAATATAGACTCCAGCTAATAATAATGCACAAATATTGGTTCATTAATTGTAACAAATGTTCCATAATAATATAAGATGTTAATAAAATGGAAGAGACTGAGTGCAAGTTCTATGATAACTCTTTGTATTATAATCTCATTAATTTTTTGTAAATCTAAACCAAAAAATTAAGTCTATTAAAAAACACTCTCAGCTATGTGTTCACTTTGTGTGTTTAAATGTGGTGATTAATGGAAACTTCCACTAAAGATTTTAGAATACAATTATGTATTCAAAATAATATATTCCTAATTCAAATTATATCCTGTTTATAAGATCAATGTTCAGAATATAGTTTTGAAAAATACTTTAAACATGATATTTATAAAGAATATTTCTCTTGAAATAACCATTAACACTTCCCATTTACAAATTTTGGTTGAATTAATGAAAGAACCTTAATGTATTTTCATCCTCAACATAAACTTGTGTAATTAATAGGCAGAGCATTATCCCATGTCCCTGATGCTGGAAATGTAACTGAGAACGTTTAAGAACCTGGTTGTAGAGCTTACCGCTGGGCTGTGAACCTAGGCCTTTGGACTTTAAATTCATTACCCAGCCCACTATTTTCTATATCTTTGTGGGGAAAAAAGCATGCTTTCATTTACCTATTATTGTGTGTCACATGGTGTCCAAACTTAATGGGTTAAAACAATTTATAATTGCGTCATGATTCTGAAGATCAAGAATATAAGCAGGGCTCAGCCAGGTTGTTTTTGTATTACTGGTGTTATAGCTGGGGTCATTCCTTGGGCTGCAATGAGCTGGAAGCTCACTTCTAATATAATATTTCATCCTCCAGAATCACTCCTATATGATCTCTAATGATTCAGTAGTGTATCCTGGCCTCCTTTACAGCATGGAATCCAGGCTTCAAGAGAGGAAAAATACAAATGCTGCCAGTTCTTTTGTAGCCTACACTTGGATTTGGTGTGGTGTCAGTTATGTCACATTCTATGGTCAAAAAAAAAGTCACAAGTCCTGATCATATTCACAGGGATGGAAAATAGACCTCACCTCTTGAAGGGAAGATGGACAAAGAATTTGTGGCCATCTTTAACCACCACATGTATTAAATAATGAGAATGTAAATGAACAACTGCCAAAATATACTACTAAGTCAGTTGTCAGATGCTTTGCACTTCAGTTAGCATGTTCACATTTAGTTGGTTATGTGAAACTTTTTAGAAATCAGGATTTGTGAATGATTATAGGTCTGAGAAATAAGAGTTCCAGGGACGATTGATAGTGGGCTTTCCTTACATCCTTCTCAATGTCTAGTAGATGCCCCCAAATGTGAACATTCCTTATATTATAAATTCTGTTGTTTTACATTGCAATGTTCAGTAATAAGTTGTTTTAAAAGAGGTGTAATAATAGACTTCTTTCAAATTTTCAGTTTACATAGAGTTTTAATGGAACTCCAGAATCAGAAACTGAAAGAGTTGAATGACTGGCTGACAAAAACAGAAGAAAGAACAAGGAAAATGGAGGAAGAGCCCCTTGGACCTGATCTTGAAGACCTAAAACGCCAAGTACAACAACATAAGGTAGGTGTATCTTATGTTGTATGCTTTCTACTAGAAAGCAAACTTTGTGTATATTATCTATACACAATAACTAGATGATACGGTTGATGGGAGAAAATTAAAACTTAAAGTCAGCTATAGTTTAAAAATTATTTTTACCGTCTTTGTTGCAATAGCTCGAATGAGTCCCCTCCAAAATTCAGGTGATGGTATTAAGAGGTGGAATATTTAAGAGTGATTAATCCATCAGGGCTTCTCCCTTATGAATAGGATCAAGGCCCTTATAAAAGAGGCTTCACACAGTGTTCTCCTGTCTCTTGACCCTCCACCATGCACCACCATGTGAAAACTCTGAAAAGGCCCTCACCAGATGCTAACACCTTGATCTTGGATTTCCCAGACTCAAGAATTGTGAAAAAATAAATTTACGTTCTTCCTAAATTACCCCAGTCTCAGTTATTTTTGTTATAGCAGCACAAAATGGATTAAGACATTTGTTGTTGTTTTTTAAAAAATACAACATAACTAGGCTTTTCGTATTTGGAAAAGAAATCAAACATATTTGTGGATGAGAACAGTACAGGATATGTGATTTATTAAAAATTTGCTTTCCTGGAAGAAAGACTTCATAGGGATTACTTGTAATACAAATTTAAATAATAAGGCTATGATTTTTTTAATGTAATTTTACATTCAATTTATAGTAACTTGAAGCTGGCCAAGCTTGATGATAAATGAGGGTCTGAAGCATTGCTTTTCTATAAAATATGACATTTTAAAAATGTTAATATTTTCATCTTGTTTCTTCAGTTTACTTGTACATTTCCAGTTACACTCCCTCGCTGCCAGAAAGCACTTATTTTTTGTTTCTGTGATTGAGACTTCTACAATAATATTTCTGATCCAAAATTATGAGGGTACTTTATTTTAATCAATGCCATAAAATATTACAATTAACTCTGAGTTTTATTGTTGAAATAGACTCCTGCTCAATTCATGAGGATACACACATACAGAAGATCCTTTGTAGTTGTCCCAGGATTAGGGTTGCCATATGTAGCAAACAAAAATAAAAGAAGCCTACATAAATGTAAATTTCAGATAAACAACAAATAATTTTCTCAGTGTGTGTCCCAGATTATTCATTGTTTATCTGAAATTCACGTTTTGCTGAGTGTCCTTTATTTTATCTGGCAACTCTACTTATGATCTGTGGTTGTTGGATTTATGGCTTTGAAAGGGAATATCTGCTCCTTTACCTCATACCTCCTAAATCTGCCTTTTGCCTAACTTAATTCTCTCTTTTTATAATATTCAGTCAGATATAGTTTTACAGTTTTCCATGCAAATAAAAGATACATTTATTTCTAAGTTCTAGAGGTTTTTTTTTTTTTTTTTTTTTTTTTTTTTTTTTTTTTTTTTTTTAGTTGAATGAGCTTCAGTTTTCAATGGCAAATGGGGCCAGCTCTTACTATACTGACCCCCAGGAGTCCCTTGGTCACAGCAGTTTAAGATCTAGCATTTAAGAAGAGCTGTAACTATGGTAATCCTCATCTGCTATGCCATCAGGAAAAAAACAACAACTGTATTGTAGTTAGGTAGAAATGGTGACTGTGATTACTTGTCACATAGGTACTAATTGAACATCTGATGAAGAAGTTAGGTACAGTGCTAGTTCTCTAATAGTACTACTTTTGCTCTGTGGCACATTTGCTTCTCTGGTTGACACTATATCTGCCCTTTTCCCCTTGGCCTACACTGGAAGTTACGTGCAGAGAGTGGCTATATACACCAGGGGTGTCCAACCTGTTGGCTTCCCTGGGCCACATTGGAGGAATTGTCTTGGGCCACACATAAAATATACTAACACTAACGATAGCTGGTGAACTAGAAGAAATAATTGCAAAAATATTTTAAGAAAGTTTACAAGTTTGTGTTGGGCCACATTCAAAGCCATCCTGGGTCATGGATTGGACAAGGTTGATGTACAGCAGTGGCTTCTCTCTCCCTGGGGGCATTTCTAGTGCAGAAGCATTTCAGCCAGTTTGAAGGTGGACAGGAGGTGCAATTAGTGCTGCCAGAGCTGCCCTTAGCCAATGAGGAGTAAAAGTCGATAGAGAAATCCCATAGAATCTTTGTCCCATAGTGGGACATTTCTAACATATATTCTCTACAGTCTTTCAGAGATTCCCCAGTAGAACTGAGCTCCAGATATACACAAGGTAACTTCCTGAATGTCTCCATGCTCTCATAATGCCTTAAGGGTTCACCCTCCAAATAAACCATTTGCTCCCAAGTCTTTTGCTCAAGATGTGTTTTTGGAGGAATCTAACCCAAGACAAACTTGTCCCACTAGAAGCCAGAGTTCGAGCTTCAGTTCTACCACTAACTGTATTGTCATTTTCCAACATCACTTAATGTCCCAGGTTCTCTATATCTTTACTTTGGAAAGAAAAGTGCTGAGTCAGTGTATTTCTAGTGTTCCTTCCAGTCATAGTTTTAATGTGTCCAATACTTTTGGAACTTGAAGTATTTTAGAAAAGACCAAGATTAGGCCAAGTAACACTGAACATCAGAAGGCAGGACACTGGTGCCGGATGCCTGGAGTGTAAAGAGAAAGCCAGGAAGAAGAGCTCCAAAAGAGGAGTGGAAGGAGAATGTTAGTATAGCTAAGTATGGATAACTTAGGGCAGCTGGGAAGTTCTTAGCTTGGGATGCTGAATAGACTCTTCATTAAGGTGACACAAGCTCTCCAGGATCTTAATTTTCTGACAGGTACCTGAAATGTTTTGTGAATGAAATGGAAAATGTTCGACAAATATTGTCATAAAATTTCAATAGATGATTCATTACTTGAAAGTATGCCATTTCTAATGAGTATGAAATTGCCTTGAAGAAAAAATTTGAAACAAAAGAAGGCAACAGGATTATATGCAAGTTGGTTATGGAACATTTTACATCCAGGAGTTATTTATTTATTTAAAGGGCATAAAGAGGCCAGAAGGCATTGGCTTGCTGGCTCAGAGAGTAAGGCCAACTCCTACTTTTAACTATTTGAGCACTCTTCAGGACAAAAGATTTTAAAATAAAATTAAGACAAAGGAAAGAAGATTTATATTCAAGTCCTGAAAATTGATAATGCTCTTTTGTTACTTGAGAACAATTTTGGCGAGAAGAAGGTGACTTAACATCAAACAATTTAGCAAAGAGTTGAATTTATTTAAAACATGAAACATGTACATTATATTGTCTTTTAACACTGAAAGGAACATACATACAGAATTAAAGGAATACTATTTTGTTAGTCTTGGCACATTTCATAAAACAAAAGAAAATAAATGTTACTTCTTTGGGTAACTGAGTTCAAACTAAAGCCCTATATATATAGTCATTGAATCGCTTTTCAATTTTTCTTCCCAAGAATTGTAAATCATTGAAAGTAAGGAAATTTCTCCTTCTGACAACAAAATACATCAGTAACCTTAGAGTACCCACAAAAGCAACTCCCATCTACTGTATCACCAAACTTCTAATATTTATTTTTAGCTTTGTGTAAATAGACATTAAATCCTTGTGCCATCGCCATTTTTTTTCTTAAAGATGATTGCAGATGACAAAAATTAAAGAAAAGATATGGATTTTATTGCTGGGAATTGATTTAAATTCTACTCAGATCAGAGGTCACCTGTTCTCTCTCTCAAATGGAGGGCAAGATTAAAATGTTTGCAAATCTTGCAAGTACACTGTGAATATTACAGATATGCTTCTGTATATTCTGTGACAGGATCCTTTGCTATCTTCATTTCAACAGCATTTTATTATGAGGCAGGCTAGAAATTCAGACACTGTGAAATGCCAGGAAGATAAGTCACTTTTACTGAACCTGGCAATTAGGTAAGGTAAAGCAGTTGATCCTATATGGTGGTTACTATTAAATCTAGCCAAACCCTTTAGTCTGGGTAACCGAGAAAAGTTCAATTGGCTGCAACATTTGGGATAAACCATTCATTCTTAGACATTGCTTTGGGGAGAGTATTTAGAGGTTTGCTTTAGATCTGAGGCACCTAAGAGTGATTCTCTCTGGTGAGTAAACAAATCGAACCTCTCATTCCCCTGTGAAAAAATATATCACATATAATTCCAGCTGGTCATTTTTGTCTTAAGGGATAGAATTTATTAGTGATGTTGATAAAGAATGAAAGGTTTTTCCCTCGAAGGAGTGGCATGATGTTATTGAGGAGTAAAAGCCTTGAGCTTTCATTAATAGTAAAGAAGTTTGCCATTTTGGAAGGCATTTTTATCAAAAGGAAAATATTTAACAGTGAAATCTTTTGTCTCCTGGCACAGTGAGACTGGGATGAAGTTTAAAGCTCAGTTTTCTTGCTAGGTTTTCCATTCTTCTGAGAGATTTAGACTTTTGTTCATAGATACATTACGTTGGTGACAGCATCAACAAAGACTTCGCAAATTACTAGAATTAGCAGATGTAAATATATACTCTATATTCTGACTTCAGTGAAGGTTCTAAGTGGAATACTGATTAATACAAACTGAGTAGCCTCTTAGAAGCTCAGTCACCTATGCTTTCCTTGAAGGTTAGTTAAAGGCAGACATTTGGGTTGCCAAGATTGTGAAATATCCTCATCTGGTGACCTTTAAAATGATCTAGATGTTCATGTTACAGAGAAGGTTTAGGTATAATTCTGCCAAAGGATCTGACATTTCATTTCATTCCATTGCATTCTATTCCATATCACTGAACAAACACTCATTATAGCACATGGGTGCTGTGAAGAATACAGAAACCAATCATTTATGAAATCTTGTAGGCATACTTAATGCTGGAGGATTTAAGCCTGATCATGGAGGGTGATCATGAGTCTTATATAAAAGACTCAGGCATTTGCAGTAGTTCTATAAGTAACAGGAAACCGTTATTCATGAGAAATTAAACTAGAAAGAGCAGCAATTTAGGAAAACTTACCTTAATATTTAAGAAGATATTTTTTGAAGATAAATGAAAGAGCAGAGAAAACAGGAGGCCAGAAAACATGTAAAGAGGATATTGCAGAAAGTGTATAGAGCCTGAATGAAAGCAATGTCAATGAAAATTGTAAACAGGTATAAAGCATTCCGGAGATCAAATCAAAACCAGTAGAACTAGATTTAGGAAATGAACAAAAAGCTCAAAATAATAGATTCTGGGACTGGGCAAGTGGGACCTGAGAGCTGGAATTAAGAAAATAGGCAATATCCTGTAGTTCTTTCTTTAAAATAGAGGTAGAAGGGACTATAAGGGAAACAGGAAAATAGGCTTATGATAAGCATGGCAGTAGTGTCTGAGCAGGAGGATAATCATTGGAACTGAATTTCACAACTATATTCTGTTCAGCAGCACAATGCATATCATTTCCTCTGTGCTCTGCCTGAAACTTTCTACCCCAACTCTCTCCCAATAATCTTGTTCTTTTCTTTTTCAATAAGTATTTTCAGTAAAGGCATTTTATAATTATTTATTCAATGTTACTGGTTTTTACTTTGATCTGATTTTAATTCTGTATATGTAGAATGTGTAGGTGGGTGCATGCATGGATTGTAGAAAGAGTAGGAAAGGCATGAGAGTTGAGGGCTACCGTTTGGTGATTAGGGACTGTCCTCACTCCATGACATATGTCTGACCATGCAAATTTTTCTATGATACCATCAGATCAGGTAGTTCGAACCTACTTTTGTTAATGTAGTATAAATAGAATTGGAAGTTCAAGTATTATTTAAGGATTTAACACTTAACTGTGTGTTTCTCCAGACCTTAAAACTTTGCTGTAACTTCAGCAATTCTTTTCATGACTTTTTAAAAATCACATTTTTTTTTCTGTACTTATGATGTCTATTAGGATGATAGTCAGAATGTATTAGATGAGGGTAAAATAGATTAGTATTAGGTTATTACAGTTTAAAATATTTGATATAAATATGGCTAAATATGAATTCTTTCAATGAATTAGATGCTACTATTTTTGGAATTTATACTGTTTTCCAGGCAAAATGTGAAACAATTTGACCTTATTCAATCTTCTTAACCACATAAAGAAAGAGGCAGTTTTGTTATCTCAATTTTGAAATTAGGAAGCTGAGGCTTGGTGTAGTTGATGACTTTCTCAAAGTCACGTGGTTGGTTATTGATGCTTCCAGGAATTACACATAGAAAATCTGATTTCAGATGCTACACTTTTGCCTACAGTTTTACTGTCTCCTCAAAGTCATGCGCAAGTTTCGGTCAATCTATTTCATCTATTTCATCCTATGTCCTTTTCCATATGTAGGTGTACATTAATTGTCTACTTTATTTTTAAAACAGTTTCTTTTCATATTTATTGAGTCCCCTTCAGGCTATTGAAAAACATTTAGTGTGCTTTTATAGTCTTTCAAATCTCTCCATTGAAACAGTCTTTCAGAACCCCAATTTGGTAGCTTAGGAGTTGGCAGAAGCATAAACATTCATTTCTAACAAAAATAAAATCAATGTGTTCTGATATAAGGACTAATAAAGATATTCAATCACATTTAAGTAAGTGAATATCAAAAGCTTTTCTAGGGGAGCCTGTTGGGAAAGATTATTTAAAATATTCAGCAAATTTATAACAAAGTTACATACCATAAATAGATCTTCATGGAAAGCTAGACAATACTGTGACCAGTCAGGCTTAGCAAAGTGAATATTTCACTGCAAATAAAATTGAAAATCATTTCCAGATCATTTCATTCAGGCTGGCAAGGGATACAGAGCCTAGCCCAGTGTAGAGGTGGTAGAAAGAATGGGGCATAGAGGAAAAGAGAGTGAAAAAAATAAATTACCTACCACCCCATCATTTCCCAAGAAATCCTAACACTTTCTGATTTGTACTTGAAGTTTTTATTTGAAAAAAAGTCAATTCCTGTCCAGATGTCTTACATTATAATGATCATTAGTATCCAGGGATTTTTTTGTTCATGAGACAGCTTTTTAAAGATACTACTTTCCTAGATGTTAGACTCATCTCTATTCCTAGAACCTTCTGAATTCTTAATGTCCTTTGCAAATTTTATGTTTGCTACAATTTTTTTCTCATTAGTCTTATGTGTGCATTTATTTAGATAAACGACCAACTACTTAATATTTGTAATTAAACATCTAAATATATTAATTTTAAAGTCATTTTTGGAGACAATAGATGGCCTTCGAATTCATGATGAACACGTGGTCTGTGTTGTTTCTAGTGGGGTGTGTGTGTGCGTGTGTGTTCGCGTGTAGGACCTGCAAGTACTGGCAATGTGTTGTTGGTTATTCAGTGAAGTAGGCGGAGTAGTTTAAAAAAAAAAAAAAAAAAAAAACACTCTACATATAGGTAACAGCTATTCTTTCCTGTTTCTGGTAGCTGAGTCTGTGCTGTGGCCAAAAGAAATAAGCAAAACAAAAGCTTCTCACATCGAATTTACAGGAGACCCAACCTTGTTTTTGTTTTCTGTTATGCTACCTTTCTATTAATTATTGCTCTTCACCTTTAAACATCAGATCAAAAATTTCCCTAGCCTTACATAATTCCATGTCTTTATTTCCTAAGTATTATTTTACATGTGTGCTAAGAAAGGGTAAAATAGCATAGGTCTAGAATAAACACTGAAGTGGCTCTCCAGTGGTTATTCTAAGCCACTCTGAAAACCAACTTTGACATGGACAAGAGCCAGAAGAATTCAGTATCACTGATGGCATTTAAAAGAAGTACAAGAAAAGTCATGTTTAAATGATAAAATCGGGAACATGTACTAAGGGAGTAACAAATTTTGTTAAGCCCTTTAACTAGAGACTTATTTACAAGAAATACTATTATTCACAGAGGTGTAACAAAAACTGTTTATCAAATCTCAGCATTCTTAATGTTAAATCTCACTATTGGCCTTTTCTCTTGTCATAAAGAGAAAAATACATTATTTGACATTCGAGAACAAACATCAGTAACATTTGTATCTATCTAATAATGGTAACGAAATTTAATTAGGAACATGATAGATTTTGGAAATCTGGTGTTACAAAAGCATTCCTTTAGGGGGCAGAGCAAGATGGCCAAATAGGAACAGCTCCAGTCTCCAACTCCCAGCACGAGCGACACAGAAGACCGGTGATTTCTGCATTTTCAACTGAGGTGTATTGGGTTCATCTCACTAAGGAGTGCCGGACAATCGGTGCTGGTGAGCTGCTGCAGCCCGACCAGCAAGAGCTGAAGCAGGGCGAGGCATTGCCTCACCTGGGAAGCGCAAGGGGAAAGGGAATCCCTTTTCCTAGCCAGGGGAACTGAGACACACAACACCTGGAAAATCGGGTAACTCCCACCCCAATACTGCGCTTTAAGCAAACAGGCACACCAGGAGATTATATCCCACACCTGGCTGGGAGGGTCCCACGCCCATGGAGCCTCCCTCATTGCTAGCACAGCAGTCTGCCATCTAACTGCAAGGCAGCAGTGAGGCTGGGGGAGGGGTGCCCGCCATTGCTGAGGCTTAAGTAGATAAACAAAGCCTCTGGGAAGCTCAAACTGGGTGGAGCTCACAGCAGCTCAAGGAAACCTGCCTGTCTCTGTAGACTCCACCTCTGGGGACAGGGCACAGTAAACAACAATGAAAGCAGCAGAAACCTCTGCAGACACAAACGACTCTGTCTGACAGCTTTGAAGAGAGCAGTGGATCTCCCAACACGGAGGTTGAGATCTGAGAAGGGACAGACTGCCTGCTCAAGTGGGTCCCTGACCCCTGAGTAGCCTAACTGGGAGACATCCCCCACTAGGGGCAGTCTGACACCCCACACCTCACAGGGTGGAGTACACCCCTGAGAGGAAGCTTCCAAAGCAAGAATCAGACAGGTACACTCGTGGTTCAGCAATATTCTATCTTCTGCAGCCTCTGCTGCTGATACCCAGGCAAACAGGGTCTGGAGTGGACCTCAAGCAATCTCCAATAGACCTACAGCTGAGGGTCCTGACTGTTAGAAGGAAAACTATCAAACAGGAAGGACACCTACACCAAAACCCCATCAGTACGTCACCATCATCACCAAAGACCAGAGGCAGATAAAACCACAAAGGTGGGGAAAAAGCAGGGCAGAAAAGCTAGAAATTCAAAAAATAAGAGCACATCTCCCCCCCAAAGGAGCACAGCTCATCGCCAGCAATGGATCAAAGCTGGACGGAGAATGACTTTGACGAGACGAGAGAAGAAGGCTTCAGTCCATCAAACTTCTCAGAGCTAAAGGAGGAATTACGTACCCAGCGCAAAGAAACTAAAAATCTTGAAGAAAAAGTGGAAGAATTGATGACTAGAGTAATTAATGCAGAGAAGGTCAAAAATGAAATGACAGAGATGAAAACCATGACACGAGAAATACGTGACAAATGCACAAGCTTCAGTAACTGACTTGATCAACTGGAAGAAAGAGTATCAGCGATTGAGGATCAAATGAATGAAATGAAGCGAGAAGAGAAACCAAAAGAAAAAAGAAAAAGAAATGAACAAAGCCTGCAAGAAGTATGGGATTATGTAAAAAGACCAAATCTACGTCTGATTGGGGTGCCTGAAAGTGAGGGGGAAAATGGAACCAAGTTGGAAAACACTCTTCAGGATATCATCCAGGAGAACTTCCCCAACCTAGAAGGGCAGGCCAACATTCAATCCAGGAAATACAGAGAACGCCACAAAGAGACTCCTTGAGAAGAGCAACTCCAAGACACATAATTGCCAGATTCACCAAAGTTGAAATGAAGGAAAAAATCTTAAGGGCAGCCAGAGAGAAAGGTCGAGTTACCCACAAAGGGAAGCCCATCAGACTAACAGCAGATCTCTCGGCAGAAACTCTTCAAGCCAGAAGAGAGTGGGGGCCAATATTCAACATTCTTAAAGAATTTTAAACCCAGAATTTCATATCCAGCCAAACTAAGTTTCATAAGTGAAGGAGAAATAAAATCCTTTACAGATAAGCAAATGCTTAGAGATTTTGTCACCACTAGGCCTACCTTACAAGAGACCCTGAAGGAAGCACTAAACATGGAAAGGAACAACCGGTACCAGCCATTGCAAAAACATGCCAAAATGTAAAGACCATCGAGGCTAGGAAGAAACTGCATCAACTAATGAGCAAAATAACCAGTTAATATCATAATGGCAGGATCAAGTTCACACATAACAATATTAACCTTAAATGTAAATGGACTAAATGCTCCAATTAAAAGACACAGACAGGCAAACTGGATAAAGAGTCAAGACCCATCAGTCTGCTGTATTCAGGAGACCCATCTCACACGCAGAGACATACATAGGCTCAAAATAAAGGGATGGAGGAAGATTTACCAAGCAAATGGAGAACAAAAAAAAGCAGGGGTTGCAATACTAGTCTCTGATAAAACAGACTTTAAACCATCAAAGATCAAAAGAGACAAAGAAGGCCATTACATAATGGTAAAGGGATCAATTCAACAGGAAGAGCTAACTATCCTAAATATATATGCACCCAATACAGGAGCACCCAGATTCATAAAGCAAGTCCTTAGAGACTTACAAAGAGACTTAGACTCCTATACAATAATAATGGGAGACTTCAACACTCCACTATCAACATTAGACAGATCAACAAGACAGAAAGTTAACAAGGATATCCAGGAATCGAACTCATCTCTGCAGCAAGCAGACCTAGTAGACATCTATAGAACTCTCCACCCCAAATCAACAGAATATACATTCTTCTCAGCACCACATCGCACTTATTCCAAAATTGACCACGTAATTGGAAGTAAAGCACTCCTCAGCAAATGTACAAGAACAGAAATCATAACAAACTGTCTCTCAGACCACAGTGCAATCAAATTAGAACTCAGGACTAAGAAACTCAATCAAAACCGCTCAACTACATGGAAACTGAACAACCTGCTCCTGAATGACTACTGGGTACATAATGAAATGAAGGCAGAAATAAAGATGTTCTTTGAAATCAATGAGAACAAAGATACAACATACCAGAATCTCTGGGACACATTTAAAGCAGTGTGTAGAGGGAAATTTATAGCACTAAATGCCCACAAGAGAAAGCGGGAAAGAGCTAAAATTGACACTCTAACATCACAATTAAAAGAACTAGAGAAGCAAGAGCAAACACATTTAAAAGCTAGCAGAAAGCAAGAAATAACTAAGATCAGAGCAGAACTGAAGGAGATAGAGCCACAAAAAACCCTCCAAAAAATCAATGAATCCAGGAGTTGGTTTATTGAAAAGATCAACAAAATTGACAGACCGCTAGCAAGACTAATAAAGAAGAAAAGAGAGAAGAATCAAATAGACACAATAAAAAATGATAAAGGGGATATCACCACCGACCCTACAGAAATACAAACTACCATCAGAGAATACTATAAACACCTCTACACAAATAAACTAGAAAATCTAGAAGAAATGGATAATTTCCTGGACACTTACACTCTCCCAAGACTAAACCAGGAAGAAGTTGAATCCCTGAATAGACCAATAGCAGGCTCTGAAATTGAGGCAATAATTAATAGCCTACCAACCAAAAAAAGTCCAGGACCAGATGGATTCACAGCTGAATTCTACCAGAGGTACAAGGAGGAGCTGGTACCATTCATTCTGAAACTATTCCAATCAATAGAAAAAGAGGGAATCCTCCCTAACTCATTTTATGAGGCCAACATCATCCTGATACCAAAGCCTGGCAGAGACACAACAAAAAAAGAGAATTTTAGACCAATATCCCTGATGAACATTGATGCAAAAATCCTCAATAAAACCGGATTCAGCAGCACATCAAAAAGCTTATCCACCATGATCAAGTGGGCTTCATCCCTGGGATGCAAGGCTGGTTCAACATTCGCAAATCAATAAACATAATCCAGCATATAAACAGAACCAAAGACAAGAACCACATCATTATCTCAATAGATGCAGAAAAGGCTTTTGACAAAATTCCACAGCCCTTCATGCTAAAAACGCTCAATAAATTCGGTATTGATGGAACGTACCTCAAAATAATAAGAGCTATTTATGACAAACCCACAGCCAATATCATACTGAATGGGCAAAAACTGGAAAAATTCCCTTTGAAAACTGGCACAAGACAGGGATGCCCTCTCTCACCACTCTTATTCAACATAGTGTTGGAAGTTCTGGCTAGGGCAATCAGGCAAGAGAAAGAAATCAAGGGGATTCAGTTAGGAAAAGAAGAAGTCAAATTGTCCCTGTTTGCAGATGACATGATTGTATATTTAGAAAACCCCATTGTCTCAGCCCAAAATCTCCTTAAGCTGATAAGCAACTTCAGCAAAGTCTCAGGATACAAAATTAATGTGCAAAAATCACAAGCATTCTTATACACCAGTAACAGACACACAGAGAGCCAAATCAGGAATGAACTTCCATTCACAATTGCTTCAAAGAGAATAAAATACCTAGGAATCCAACTTACAAGGGATGTAAAGGACCTCTTCAAGGAGAACTACAAACCACTGCTCAGTGAAATCAAAGAGGACACAAACAAATGGAAGAACATACCATGCTCATGGATAGGAAGAATCAATATCGTGAAAATGGCCATACTGCCCAAGGTTATTTATAGATTCAATGCCATCCCCATCAAGCTACCAATGACTTTCTTCACAGAATTGGAAAAAACTACTTTAAAGTTCATATGGAACCAAAAAAGAGCCCGCATCTCCAAGACAATCCTAAGTCAAAAGAACAAAGCTGGAGGCATCACACTACCTGACTTCAAACTATACTACAAGGCTACAGTAGCCAAAACAGCATGATACTGTTACCAAAACAGAGATATAGACCAATGGAACAGAACAGAGTCCTCAGAAATAATACCACACATCTACAGCCATCTGATCTTTGACAAACCTGACAGAAACAAGAAATGGGGAAAGGATTCCCTATTTAATAAATGGTGCTGGGAAAATTGGCTAGCCATAGGTAGAAAGCTGAAACTGGATCCTTTCCTTACTCCTTATATGAAAATTAATTCAAGATGGATTAGAGACTTAAATGTTAGACCTAATACCATAAAAATCCTAGAGGAAAACCTAGGTAGTACCATTCAGGACATAGGCATGGGCAAAGACTTCATGTCTAAAACACCAAAAGCAACAGCAACAAAAGCCAAAATTGACAAATGGGATCTCATTAAACTAAAGAGCTTCTGCACAGCAAAAGAAACTACCATCAGAGTGAACAGGCAACCTACAGAATGGGAGAAAATTTTTGCATCTACTCATCTGACAAAGGGCTAATATCCAGAACCTACAAAGAACTCAAACAAATTTACAAGAAAAAAACAAACAACCCCATCAAAAAGTGGGCAAAGGATATGAACAGACATTTCTCAAAAGAAGACATTCATACAGCCAACAGACACATGAAAAAATGCTCATCATCACTGGCCATCAGAGAAATACAAAACAAAACCACAATGAGATACTATCTCACACCAGTTAGAATGGCAATCATTAAAAAGTCAGGAAACAACAGGTGCTGGAGAGGATGTGGAGAAATAGGAACACTTTTATATTGTTGGTGGGATTGTAAACTAGTTCAACCATTATGGAAAACAGTATGGTGATTCCTCAAGGATCTAGAATTAGAAATACCATATGACCCAGCCATCCCATTACTGGGTATATACCCAAAGGATTATAAATCATGCTGCTATAAAGACACATGCACACGTATGTTTATTGCGGCACTATTCACAATAGCAAAGACTTGGAATCAACCCAAATGTCCATCAGTGACAGACTGGATTAAGAAAACGTGGCACATATACACCATGGAATACTATGCAGCCATAAAAAAGGATGAGTTTGTGTCCTTTGTAGGGACATGGATGCAGCTGGAAACCATCATTCTTAGCAAACTATCACAAGAACAGAAAACCAAACACTGCATGTTCTCATAGGCGGGAACTGAACAATGAGATCACTTGGACTCGGGAAGGGGAACATCACACACCGGGGCCTATCATGGGGAGGGAGGAGGGGTGAGGGATTGCATTGGGAGTTATACCTGATGTAAATGACGAGTTGATGGGTGCAGCACACCAACATGGCACAAGTATACATATGTAAGAAACCTGCACGTTATGCACATGTACCCTAGAACTTAAAGTATAATAATAATAATAATAAAAAGCATTCCTTTAATAAAATAATGAAAATAAATGCATAATAAAATACCTAGTATGTGTGTATACATGTGTATGTGCAATCTGGAAGCTTTTAATAAAAACATATTTTAACAATATTACTATATTTTAATTTGAAGGTATTTTCTGATAGACAAACGTTTCTGTGTACTTCTCTGGTGATACATCTATATTTGGAAATAATTTGGCTCGTATTTCAGGCTTAATTAGCAAATCAAGTATAAATCTCCATTGTATAAATTCATCTATGAAAAACTCAAATCCATAAGAAGTCAACATTTAAAATTTTAATTAAATATAGCCTCATAACACTGTAGCATATTATTTTTTTTAAATGCTCTTGAGAATCCATGTCTTTCCAACTAGAGAAGCAGGGAGGCATTCTTTACCCCAGTGATCAAGGCCTTTATTCATGGATTCCTACGTTGGCAGAACAATTGAACTTTTTAACTCCAGCTTTGTATGTTTGGCATTTCTGCTACTTGTAAGAATCAGTGTTAAAAAAAAAAAAACAAAACAAAACAAAAAAAAAACCCAGGACGTTGGATAGTTTATAATCTGTATTTTGCTGATATTAAGGAGATTAGCTAATGGTGTGATATTCACTAATATTTATTTTGCATTTGAAGTCTGAGAAAATAAGAGATACGCTTACAGTTTTACCATAGCTTTTGTCTTACAGCTATTTAGTGTGTTCAGAAAAGTCAGTTTAATCTTTTTAGTTTAATTCCTGATTAGCTGAGAAAGAAGAGGTATAATTTTAAAAAGTCATGGAGAAGAGATACTGGAAATAACATTAAATCAAATGCAGCTTATGCAAATCTACTCCAGTACTCTGGATTCTTCAACATTCTTAGTCACTGTAGAGAGCCTTTCCCTGCTCCTTTATTTCCTTCTACTCGCCATAAGTCCAGACGGTTCTTGTGTTTGTTTGTTTTTTTTTTTTTTTTACTTGTGAGAGTTCTTTTTTTTTTATTTTTTTATTTTATTTTATTTTTTTAAATTTATTTATTATTATTAAACTTCAAGTTGTAGGGTACATGTGCACAACGTGCAGGTTTGCTACATATGTATACTTGTGCCATGTTGGTGTGCTGCACCCATCAACTCGTCATTTACATCAGGTATAACTCCCAGTGCAATCCCTCCCCCCTCCCCCCTCCCCATGATAGGCCCCGGTGTGTGATGTTCCCCTTCCCGAGTCCAAGTGATCTCATTGTTCAGTTCCCGCCTATGAGTGAGAACATGCGGTGTTTGGTTTTCTGTTCTTGTGATAGTTTGCTAAGAATGATGGTTTCCAGCTGCATCCATGTCCCTACAAAGGACACAAACTCATCCTTTTTTATGGCTGCATAGTATTCCATGGTGTATATCATCTCACAGTTCGCTTTAGTGGTACTTTGTGTTAGCAGTTCTGCCAAGCATAAAATATAAACCCTTGATCAATATGGCAAGAATGCCATTTCGATTATAAAACAAATAGGAAAATGAAACAAAATCAGAACAACTAAGTAATGGAGAAAATAGTACGTTTGATCACATATGCTTTAAAAGACTCAATATGAGTTGGATTCATTCCATAGATCAAAGAGTGTTTTTCTTACATTTCTTAACTAAAATATATTAAGATTGTGAAAAAGCAATTTACATGTAAAAATGAAAACTATGGCATTATTTGCTTGTAGTTTTGTAATATATGTAATTATGTATAGTCATAGTGAAGGACAGAAAAGAATTTGCTAAATTCAGAAAACCAACTTATGATACATTGGCCACCAAATTATCATTTTAATTATTATTTGAAACATTCCTGGCTGACACATTTAAAATGTTCCCAGTCCTGTCTTATGTAACTCAGAAAACACAGATTCAACATGACTGTCAAGGACAACTCTGAATTTTAATGTTTCCATTTTTGGCCTCATGGCAGAAAGAGTTTTATTAACCATTATAAGCTCTGGAATGTCAAAGGCATGATAGGCAGTATAGATTCCACACACAAAATAGATGCGTAGTCATTTTATTCTAAATTGCTTCACTTGAAAATGTAGCATGAAAATCTAGAGAGACGAAGTAAAAAGAAGTGATTTTATAGTGTTCTCAAATGTTGAGGCTTGGAAAATATGAATCCTAGGATAAAAATGCTCATGCATTTGAGATTATGATTCAGCCATCCTAATAAGTCCCCTTCCACCTGCCATAGAGTTTGAATACCTAAGAGCTAGACTGATAGGTGCTAAGCACTGTTGTTTTGCAAGTAGGGACAGCATGTTTGCCAGAAAGTAACAGGAAGTGTCCCAAACTTGTTTCTCCACTCTTGTGTTATATAACAAAATGTTCTAAGAAGCAAACTAGTTGGCTAGAAGTCTCAAATTGCTATTCAGAGAAATCCCAGTAATAATAATTAGTGTAACAGGGTAAAGTCTTAAGGGATCTGGAGCACCCAGGTAAGATATCTCGGTTCTAGAGCAGCCTCCTTTGTTTACCCCTAATTTATTCCTGTGTTTACCCCTGTTCATCATTACAAAATAATTGTACATCATGTTTCTAAAAAGATTGGAAATACTATTTTGTGACAGCCTCACTTAGTGGGAAATGATTTTTTCAGAGCCACATTTGTTAAGTTAAAAAGCCAAATGTTAACAAACTTAACATTTGTTAAGTTAAAAAGGCTGGTTTTACCCCAGGGTTCAGTTGAGACCAAGTGGTTATTTTCTGTTGAGGTTAGTGTAATTGTGATTACACTAAAAATCACGAATTCTTCCTACTATATTGTAATCTTTGTGCAATCAGGAAGGAACAAACTCATCTGTGCATATTTTCCCCAAACCCCCACATGGCACCATTTATCTGACAAATGTTCATTGATCTTTATTTGCTTGTAATACATAGTGAGAAGGACAGAGGGCATCTCTGTTCTAGTGGATTGCATATGATGGTTAAGTAGAGACAAAAGGACTAACTGATATATAAGACATTACTGAGTAGTGACAATGCTATGATTTAAAAAATGACAGAAATAGCAAATTACTAAGGAGGAATATTGGATAGCTTGCTCGTGAAAAGCTGCTCTGGGTAGGTGACACTTACATTGAGTCCTGAATGGTAAAGAGATTATTTAAAGATCTGGAGGAAAAGCAATCCCAGTAGAGGGAACAGCTTGACGCATTTTTGGAAGAGAGAGAAAACAAGTTGTTCTGAAACAGTGTGAGGGCAAGAATGGTATACAGTCAGATTGGTGAGGTAGGCAGGTGCTAGATCATATAAGAATTTCAGGTAAAGAAGTTAAATTTTCTTTCTTAGTATGATAGGAGTCTATTGGTTTTTATAAATAGGAGTGACATCTGATTTGTAGTTGGAGCAGAAGAGAAAGAACCAGTAAAGGAGCTAAAAAATAGCACATAGGCCAGGTGCAGTGGCTCACATCTGTAATCCCAGCACTTTGGGAGATTGAGGTGGATGAATCACCAGAGGTCAGGAGTTTGAGAGCAGCCTGGCCAACGTGGAGAAATCCCGTCTCTACTGAAAATACAAAAATTTAGCTGGGTGTGGTGGTGTGCACCTGTAATCTCAACTACTCAGGAGGCTGAGGCAGGAGAATCCCTTGAACGTCGTAGGTGGAGGTTGCAGTGAGCCGAGTTCACGCCATTTGCACTCCACCCTGGGTGACAGAGTGAGACTCCGTCTCCAAAATATAGAAAAAAAAGTAGCACATAGTTAGGAGGGTGATCAAGAGAGGGTGTCAAGAATGTGGGAGTGGTCAATTAGGTTAGTAATCAACATGTCAAGTAAGATGCTATAACAAATGGTTATTGAATTTAGGACATGAAAGTTGATAGTGTCCTTTACAAAAGGTATTTCAGTGGGATAGTGGGCAAAGTGAGTAGTAAGATAAATATATGGAGACAGTAACTGTAGGAAACTTTTTTTTCTTTTCAATGAAGAGGAACACACAGGAGGATAGCAGGACAGGTTTGTTTGATCAAGAGTTTGTTTTATTTTTATGGTAATGGAGAACTTCAGTAGAGAAGAAGAGCCTGAAAATGCTAGAAGTGCTGATAGTTTCAGGAGAAAAGTCTTGAAAAGGAGAAAGGGAGTGGGACGAGAAGCAGAACATCCTACAGTACCTTTCTTAACATTAGTCTTCTTTATATACTTTCCAGTTAAATTGACAATAGAAACATAAATTTTGCTGAGCATCGTAGCAGAAAATTTGCTTGGAATGTTTCTAGTTTAATAAAAAATAGGATTACCTGAGATGTAGCAGAAATAAATTTCACCATTTGAGAGCAAATGATTTCAACATATATGTAAGACTATTATTTTAATTTCTTCTAAAAACATTTTATCTTTCAGGTGCTTCAAGAAGATCTAGAACAAGAACAAGTCAGGGTCAATTCTCTCACTCACATGGTGGTGGTAGTTGATGAATCTAGTGGAGATCACGCAACTGCTGCTTTGGAAGAGCAACTTAAGGTCAGATTATTTTGTTTAGCTAACTAAATATGTTGTTTAAAAGAAGTATACCTTGAAAAGTATTTTAAAAATTTAGAATGCAATTTATATATTAAAATACTTAGAATACAATATGTTTGTTAAAAATAATTCAAATTATTTTCTATTTGTGGAAATTACCATTTCATTCATTGTACACTATTTGCTTACATGAGTTTCCTGGACTGGGGAAACATAAATGGATATCCATTTTTTAAATTATATTGAATCACATATATTAGATAACTAGTCTGAGGCATGCTGTTTAATATTTATGTCCTCTTCAAGCCTACAGCCTAAAAGGACAAAGATAAAAAACAAGAAAATATTACATTTAATTAAATAATGAAACATTGAATGCTTTCACTATATTTATTCCGGGAAGCCTTCAGTTGTAGTCTTTATGAGAGTATAGCAGAAAGTTTAAGTCATGGGATTCTGGTTGAAGTAGATATTTAGCCTTTTAAGCCCTCTTCCTACCTGAGTTGTAGTAGTTACGCTTTTAGAAACACATCCAGTACATTTTAACAAAAGATGATGCAGATATTTTAACATTTTTGTATTTTCTTCCAAATGGAGAACAATAAAGTTGTACTGTTAAAAAAAATGGATAGATATATGTACATATACCAAAACATCAGCATTAGGGAAAATATAACAATTTATTATTCTGAATAATTATACAATTGTGAATGTGTGTGTGTGTATATACGTGTGTGTGTGTATATATATATATATGTGTGTGTGTGTGATATTTATTGTAGAAAAATAGACCTCTACTGTAAAAAAAGTTTCAATGGGGTTTGTACACATATACCAGAACATCAATATTAAGGGAAAACACATAAATTTATTGTTTAGAGTAATTACACATACACGTATATAACTATAGATTATATTTGACACACTCATTCTGACCACCAAATGGTTGCCTTTCCTTTGTGACAAAAGTAAAAGTGATATGTCCAAGAATCCAATCAATGTGGGTTTAAATGGCTTTATCAGCCCAAAGTAGTACTAAACATAGTTTCTCCTACCTAATCTATAACACGCTTTCTTAAAGCCTTATCTCTGCTTTCTTCTCTTTTTGTGTGAAGTGTGTTTTTTTTTATTCCAGTGAAATGTCATTTCCTCAGGTTACTACTTTAGACTGCTAATCTCCAACAATGTTATCTCATTCTCCATCATTAAATGACAAAGGGAAAATCTTTTGACCAAATAGGTTGGACATGGCTAGAACAGAGCATTTCATATATACTGGTGATTGATGTTAATTGCTTGTGTTTCAATGAAGTTTCAGGGATCTAAAAAACTTATGTCCCTAGATTTTATATATATTATCAAATATATGATCCTTTATATTATATATATACCCACACACTCATAATAAACTAAAGTGCTATACTTTAAAGAATTCCGTAATTCTGATACAATAGTAACTAATTGCAGATGGGTAAAAATCTAATACTCAGTATTTACCAGAAATTTTCAATTAATATTAAATAAGGCTGGGAAGCAGGGGTTGAAGGGAGGTTACTGGTTAAAAAAATACTTAAATGCAGACATTGTTCTAAGGCATAGAGTATTTCCATTTAAAATAACAATCCAAAGCACCCATTTCATCATTAGCTGACCCAGTGCAAATAGCTTTTCAATATAATTCATCCAAGGTGATGCTTGTGTGGTTAAGGCATCTTGAAAAACAGTCCACAGAACTCACAGATGGTTGTGTGGTGGGCCTAAACTCTTCTGTATTCGTTTTCTTACTTGCTTTCATTTTCACCTTATTTTCTGCCTTTATTTCTTTGGCCCAAAGACAGCTACTAAATATCGGTACATGTATTGATTACCCCTAATTTGCATAAACTCTATCTGCATTTGTCCGTGATTGCCTACCTCTTTAATGGCTACTGCCTTCCAGTCTCCTCTTTTCTCTTCCATCTCTTTTCCTCTTTTGATGTTCTCATTTCGCCTCTAAATAGCTCTTTAGTGTCATATGACTTTAAGATAATCTAGGCTAGTGTTTACAAGGGCAGCATTAATAGGAATCAAGTGGAGAGAAAGCCCTTGCTATAATTTTTCTTTCTTTCTCCGTCCTATCAGTTCCCTCAGTCCCAAAGGAATCCATGCTTGAATTCTATACCTTATTTAACCATTGGCTGGGATTGTCCTGGAATGCTCTGCTTTCATTTGACTTTGAAACAGAGATGATTCATTCTTAGGTTCTTTGCAAGTCATATGATCTTGTCTTACCTAGTTTAATTTTTAAAAGCAAGAAGAGGAGGAAGAGAAGATGGTAGAGAAGGAGGAGTAAGGAGAAATCATAAAGTATTAAAAGATCGATAATGTATAAAAACATTAAAAAAAAACATAAATTTAAAACAAATACCCTGGGTATGTGATAATTCTAGGGTAACTTCAGGGATTATGGACTATAATATTTTTCATGCCGGACTGAGAGGGATTCTGGTAGAAGTAATTAGAAAAATTATAGGAAAGAGAAACAGGTATACGGATCCTCTAAAAGAAAAACAGTCATCAGGAATTAGAGAAGGATTTTAGCAGGCTTTTTATTAGAGCAGGGTCTGGCTATCCATAACTTATTCCTCAAAACTTATTAGTGTTGAGTGCCCATCCCACACCTTCTCTTCCTTCTCCCTGGCATCCCACATCACCACAATGCCTTCATTCATTGCACTACAGTTCTGTTGAAATGCTGTCCAGAGGCTCAAAAAGGATAGCCAGCTGTCTTTAGTAAAGAGGTACAGATGGGGGAAACTAGGAAGGGAAGTCCCCATTTAGTCCAATAAGGAAGAGAGATGCATACTTAGCGCTCTGAGTTAGAACTCTAAGAATACTTCCAGTAGAATATATCTGCATGTATTGATTTATTCTGTGAATTCTATTATGATGATATGTTAGGATTTCTCTAACTTTAAAATACTTTTAGAGTCTTCTTTGGAAAAGGTTTGAAGAAAACCAAAGACAGGTCAGACATATGTGCTTAGGAATTCTGAAAGATGACATAGCTTATGAAGTGTAATATTCTGAAAAGTGCATTCTCTTATAATTAGATTCTCTCTCTCAGAGGTTCAGCTTGTCCCTCAGCAATGTTACCACAGGTTAGAGTCTTGTCCTTAACTTCAGAGGCTTCCAGGATGTCAGTGCCTAGAGAGTCTGTTTTGTAGGCAGCGATGCCAGTGAACTAATTTTATTGAGAAATATTTTTATAAGCTAAATTTAATAACTAAAATTGGTCATTTATATAGTCTTCAGTCTTAGAGGTCATTACCACACCTCTTTCTAAGCATTCCACATCCCATTTTAATTTTTTTCAACAAGTACTTGTTACATTCTTACTGTGTCCCAGGGATTGTGTTGGGTATCCAGGTAAGACAGTGGAAAAAAAAAAAGAGAATTTGTCACTATCTACCCTGGTTGGGATGGGTGATTTGAGAGCCTACTGCCTTCCTCGGAACCCTGGAACAATGGTGACCATATCTCAGGCTCCCTCTTTGAAACAGAATGCTAATTCTTTGTCATCCATGGTCACTATGATAGGCAGGTAGGTATTGGAACTGCTGTCTTGGTACATGCAATCCAATATAGAAAATAGACATTAATAAAGTATTTTTTAAAATGAGCAAATGTTAAAGAATGGATGCAACTTATTTATAAAGGCAATAAATAAGCTTTTGTGACAGGAAATTATTCTGACTTAAATTGAAGTTTGAAGGCAATAGATGATTGCTGAGGAAAGTGATGTTTAGGCAAAGATCTCAATAATAGATTGGGGGAAAATGGATAAAGTGTGCATGTAAGTGTCATGGGATCCTTGGATGTCACTTTGCCAGCCAGAAACCTCTGTGGCAGGCAGCATCTCTGCCTGGGTTTTGCTTGTGCCCGCTGGGCTCCTTCCACCCACTCAGCCTGGCAGGCTGTGCTTGGCTTGCACTACTAGCCCAGATCCCATGCCTGCCAAGGGCAAGCCAGGCACAGAGCAGCAAGAAGTATGTGAGCAAGCAAGCACAGGGCCTGGTCACTGTGCACAGCCAAGCATGCCAGCTGCAGCGGAAGGCAGCTCCAGGTGCCAATACAGGTGGCAGCTCCATGTGAAGCTGTGGCTGGACCAGATGTACCACAAGTAGCTTCTGCTGCAGGAACCAATGTCTGGACAGGGAGAACGTGGTGGCGCCTGAAAGCTCAGAGACACAAGGAACCACAGAGCCCCAAAGAGGGTGTTATAGCATGTCACAGCCCTGGCTTGAGGAGCCCCAAGGTCTGGGCTCTGCAAAGGGCCATGACTCTTCTCTCTTTCTCATTGCCCACAACATGGTGAGCGGGGGGCATGTCTCAGCCCTGTTTGTGTTACGGCTCTTTTGTCCTGCCATTCAGCAGGTCCTGAGTTCTTGTCCCACATCCAGGAAGAATGAGGTACACAGACAACTGGAGGGTAAGCAAGGTGGAGAGGAGCTTCATTGAGCGAGAGAACAGTTCTCAGGAGACCCATGGTGGGTAGCTCTGTTCCACAGGCAGATCATCCCAGGTAGTGTCCAGCTCTCAGTAGAGAGGAGACCCATGGTGGGTGGCTCCTTTATGCAGGCAGGTCATCCTGAAGAGTCAAGGAGACTCAAAATAGGTAGCTTCTTCCTGCAGCTGGTAATCCCAATGTCTAAGTTTGTCTAAGTCCAGGGTTTTTATGGGCTCAGAAGGGAGGAGGTATATGCATATTGGTCCATGGACACCCATGGATAGGTCCAGAAAAGCACCATAAGTTCTCAATCCGGGCCACAAACTCCACCCAGAACTGGCAGCCCAGCCCCCAGGCTTCAGGCCATTCCTGGCTTGAAGGAGGGGTTTCTCCTTGGACCTGCCCTTTTCTGCCCAGGAGCCAGTCTGCCTCCTGCCACCATCAACATGCCATCCATGGAGCCCAGGCAGTTTATGCCAAGGGCTACCTGCAGGCCCATACCGAGCTACCCTCAGTTTCCACTCAGCCTCTCTCTCATGCTTATCAGTGCCCAAAGTCCAGAAAGGCCCAAGGCAGCAGGGGGCTGGCATGCCAGCACTGTCCCTAGTACACACATAACCAGTCAGATTGCGACAACACCCAGGCTCAGCCGCAACTTTGCTTCTCCCAGGAGCCAGTGCAGGGAGTGAGGAGATGCCAGGTTGTGGGAGCAGACACTTCTGAGCATGTGGAGGCGGGGGCACTTCCCAGGCCCCCAAGAGCACAGGAATGCCCAGGTCCAGAGCTGTGGCTGAGTGGCTGCAGCTGCACCTGGGAGCATGGGGTCTCACCCTGCTAACTGAGTAGGGAACAGGGCTCCTGCCTGTTTCTGGCCCTTGGTGGCTCCACAAAGTACACAGCCCTGGCCATGCCTACCTTGCTGCTGCTGGCACCTCTGCAGCAGCTGCTCCATACAGGCTGCTGCTGCCATCATAAGGGAAATTGGTGGAGGTGGGTAGTTTCTAAAATGGATAAATGGTAAATCAAGAGAGCATGGTTTTTTAAAAACCTGCATGAAAAAAGACTGTAAAAAGAACATAAAGAAAGCCTTTTGTTCTAGGGAGATAAGTTTCTAATAGAGAAAGAACCAGAAACATGGTTAAGCCCATAGCTTATAGGAGATGCTCTAATGAAAATATCTTCCAGCAAAAAAGCAAAGCCGTTAAATCCCTATTTTTAGATATGTTATTCTGTACAAGTTAAAAGTTGAGAGCCAACTATAGGTGTATTGAAGGTCTGTATGGTCATAAACCAGGAGAATTTCTGGTCATATAAAAGACATTTGAATTATTTTGTTAAAAGACTTTAATATTGAATTTACTTCCTAACGTTTTGGAGAATTAACAGTATATGAAAAGAATGAGGCCAGGTGCAGTGGTTCACACCTGTAATCCCAGCACTTTGGGAGGCTAGAGAGGTAAGATTGCTTGAGCCCAGAAGTTCAAAGATTAGCCTGGGCAACATAGCAAGACTATCATACTGTATTTTGATTTTCCTAAAAAAAAAAATTATAAAGAATGTATAAAGACAGGGTGTATTAGGGTTCTCCAGAGGGACAGAGCCAACTGGATGGATGGATAGATAGATGTGTATATGCATATATAAAATATACATTTAGGAGTTTATCATGGAGAATTGGCTCACATGATTACAAGATGAAGTCCCATGATACGCCATCTGCAAGCTGGGAGAAGAGAGAACCTAGTAGCCTGGTGCAGTCCAAGTCCAAAAGCCTCAAAACCAGAGTAGTTGACAGTGCAGCTCTCAGTCTGAGGTCAAAGGCCCGAGAGCCCCTGGGAGATCACTAGTGCAAGTCCCCAAGTCCAAAGACTGAAGATCCTGGAGTCTGATGTCCAAGGGCAGGAGGAGAGGAAGCTACCTGCCCTGCAAGGCATGGGAAGAGAGTGAGTGAACTTACCAAGCAAGCTACTTTATCCCTCTTCTGCTGGCTTCATTCTAGTCTAACTGGCAGCTGATTGGGTGGTGCCCACCCACACTGAGGGTGGGTCTTCATCTCTTGGTTCACTGGTCCACATGTCAGCCTTCTTTGGCTACACCCTCACAGACACACCCAGAAGAAACAATACTTCATCAGCAATCTAGGCATCCCTCAATTCAGTGAAGTTGACCCATAATATTAACCATCACAACAAGTATTCTGTTTTCAAGAAGGAAAACCTGGAAAACACAATTTTGGATCAGATTATTAAACATAAGGCCAGGCACACTGGTACGGTTTCTCACTCATCTCATGAAGTTAATAAACATGTTTATTGCCTGAAGGAATAATTTTTGCAGGTAGATAGTTTTCTAAGAACTGAACATCATTGGCTAAAATCGAGTCATGAAAACCAACTTTATATCAGACGACATGAAACAGTTTGTAGAAATACTTTGTGGTATTAAGACAAATTATTTTGTTAGACTTATTAAATTGGCTGATACAGTGGAATGGAATGAATATGAGGTATTTTGATTTTCCTAAAGGTTTTAGCGAAGCCTCCCTGTGATATGTTTGTTGGTAAGATGGGTCTTTCTTTCTCTATGAGGGTTGGTGGATGAGTCTGTGTTTTAATATATTCCTTCCTAGTATCTGACTTATGTGCTAGAGCATTTGACTGAAAATGATTATACACCTTTATTCAACCTGCAGTGTCGGAAAATTCTGGGGAAGGAAGCCATTTGAGGGTTTAGCTGGGGCTCTGTGTAAAGTGTGCCCCTGTAGGGGTGGTTAATGGAATATTTCTCCTCCCATACTAGAAGGTTTATAGCTATGTCCTCAGGAGTTAGAATATCATATACAAATGTTACATCCTAATCTTTTAAGTCAGAAAAATCATGTTTATAGTTTGAAATGTTGCTGCTGTTTAAAAACACAAGTAGTATAAATCAATTGAATTAGTTTGAGATAAAAAGGGTCTGACTTCCCATCTATAGCTATAAATGTAAATATATACAAATGTAAGTGTATAAAAACACATGTAATTTTGTCTATATATGAATATATGTATAGATGTATAGTTAAATTTCTATACTCTCTACATTTGTATATATACACATATGTATATCTTTGTGAATGTGTATATGTATATACATGCATATACATAAACAAAGCACATATGAGAAAGAGTGCACATGCTTTGAAACAAGCTTGATATTAAGAAGGATGATACATGTTCTTAGTTAATGCAATCACAGACTGTGATATAGTGTCTAGATTATAAGAACTAGTAATTACACTCTATGCTGGCTGGTTTGAATACACTATATTTTGGGCCCACGATTGGTACTCTATCTTAGCTGGATTTTCTCAGATGGCAGCATCCTGTGAAGAATACTTGTAGAATGGGTGATTATTTAATTAAAAAATAACTAATCAGAGAGAAATGGCACATGAGCACTATTGTCATGCAAAAGGAAGGCACTTTCTCTCTCTTTTTTTTTTTTTTTTTTAAATGTCGTAATATCAGAAACAGACAGAAGTTGATAACTCTGGATGTCTTCTGCTCAGATCTTTCCTGAGTCCATTTTCTTCTAATTATCTTCTGGATGTATCCTTGAAGTCCAAACAACATTTCAGACTCAACAAGATGAAACTTAACTCATTGTACATTGCCTTCCTTTAAACCTGCTTTCCTTACTGAATTTCTTACTTTTGTTATTGCACTAGCATTTATCATGACACCTGTACCAGAAAACTGGAGTCATCCCAAATTCATCCCTGTCCTTTCCCTTAGGAGCCCTTTGCATGCGATGTCAAAATATTTCCTAACCGTATCTTGTATGTATTATTTTATCTTTGTTCCTGTCAACATTTCTCAAGGTAAAGGCCATATCATAAACACCCAAAGTCCTTGCCTTCAGTCTTACTGCTTTTCTCCATATTGAAGTCAGTGTGGGTTCCCAAGAACCCATTTAATCATTTCTCCTTTGCTTAAAATCCTGAGTCACTTTCCATCCTCTACAGATTCTGATATTTGGCCTACAGGGTATTTGATTACCTGACTCCTACCCTTCTCTCTGGACTTGTCTCATGTTATCTGCTTTATGTCCTTCAACCTGCATTTGATTCAGACAAGCTGTTTCTGATACCCTGTATGTTACCACCTCTTTGCACATACCACCTGGTTTAAACAGACGACTCTGCTTCACAAGATCTGCTTTGATGATTTCATCTATGTATAGAAAACTCATTTCAAGTTTTCCTCCATGAAATTGGCCACTTTACCTAGTGATGACTACTCCCTCTTTGTACCATGTCTGTATAATAACTATGCCTGTTTGTGTACCTATCATACACTTTTGCAGTTAATACTGCTGTGCTTTACTCTTTTATTAGAATCTGAGTTCCATGAGATCTGTCTTACACATTTTTGCATGCATTCTCAGATATAAGTAATCAGTAACTCTTGTTAGATAACTGAATGAACCTATGAGCAGATGGTTGGATATAATTCCAAGAAATAATTTTTGACTTAAAAGGGGGAGCTTTTTGTTGTAAGGCAATTAGGAGAAACTCTACAAATAGACCCTTCCTGCTCTGTTCCTTATCTACAGTATGCCTTTGAGCAAGCCACTTAACCATTCTTGGCTTTAGTTTCTCCATCTTTAATATGAGGATTGTATTAGAACCTACATTATGGGATATCTGTAAAGGGTAAAAAGGTAGTTGAGAAGCTAAAACATTTAAAAATCACTGAAATATAGTAAGCAATAATAATATTAGTTACTATTATTATCATCACCCCAAAGCCTTCTTACAGTGGAATAAGAGTTGTGGGAACTGGCAAGCTGTTCTTCATAATATATTTAGCACAAAACAGAATCTCTCGTTCAAGTATGTTTTAAAAGAGATGACTTACTGAGTGGGAAGTTAGACTTGATGACCTCCAATGTCCCCTCCAATACAGGTGGAGTGCAAGAAAATAAAAGGAAATGCTGCCCAATCTTATCTAGTAGAAGCATAATTCTCCCTCATTCTGTAGAGAACTTCAGATTTAAAAAGCATAATTCTCAAAATTACTTTCATAAGAAAACACAATCTGAATGTAATGGCAAAATAGAAGTCAAACACTACATTCTGCCAATCATTTTGACCAGCAATGATAATTTTCAAAGGTAATGAATCTGGATAAGTGGACAATAAGAAGGACAGACATTTAATGGTAACATCTTTTTGGACACTGATGTTAGTGTCGTTAATAGTTTTAACTTGTGAAACGTGAGTATCACACAGGTTCCAAAGGGAATGTGCTATATCTCAGTTACAAAGAGAATGTTAAAATAACAAAGACAGTCACTTGGTAAGAAAATGGTATACTGTGAAAGGTAGTTGTTCAGAAAGACGATAAAATCTGATTTTCTCTCATAGCCTAAATGTCACTTAGGTAACTAAAAGTTTTTATAGTACATATCTTTGGGATAGTATGAGAAAGAAATTTTACAGAATGTTGGCCCTATCAAATTAAGAAATAGAAGTTATTTAGGAAGAGGAACATGGTTGAAATATTTTGATGTTTCACTCACGTCCTAATTTTATATTTGGTGAATTAAACACATTTTTAAAAAACTGTAAATGTGATGAAAATAATCCACAAAGCTAAGCATCAACAGTTGTTGCCCATGAAGCAATAATTATAATTATTAGCTGGTTTATTATTTTTCAGGAGTTTTACATACTTTGTATGTAATGTCACCCCTGTATCACAAATGAGAAAACCAATGCATAATGAAGTTAAATCCGAGTTCATATAGCTTGCAGGTGGCAAGGCTGACACTGGTATTCAGATGTGTGACACCTCAACCTGGGATTTCTCCTAATCTCTCAAACTCATAGTAGAAAATTGCTATGTGACCTTGAGAAAATTATGTGATTTTTTTCAGTTTCAGTTTACTAATCAGCAAAGGGGGAATGCAGAAGCCTATCTAACAAAGTAATGTATTTGTACCTGTAAATTTAACTCGCTCATGCAAATACTCTCTATCTGTATAAAATGCAATATATTCATATATATGAATATATATAGCATTTGCATGAATGAGTTAAATTTACAGGTACAAATATATATAATATAAACATATATATTTATTTATTTTAGTACCTGTCACACTCAATTTCAATAGTATATACATATTTTTCTCTTCTAGAATAAGAGTTCTAGAAGAGACCGGTTTATATATATATAGTTTATATATATAAGCAGTTTATATATATTACCACTTGTCACACTCAATTGCATTAGTATATAAAATTTTTTTTTCTAGAACAGCACTGTTCAATAAGGAAGTTGCTGTACACATTTGGCTATTTTGAGCACTTGAATAGTGACTAGTATGCTTCAGGAACTGGATTTTTAATTTTATTTACTCAAATATAAAATGGCATATCATTCAGTTATTAGAAAACTTTTGAGCACGTTTTGAACAGCTTTGATATGTGCATCATTTTTTCAGCTGCACATTGTATCAAGTGTAAATAAATGTTAAATATTCTAATGAAATTTGAACATGCAAAGCCAATGTACTGTAAGTATACGGTTAACGCTGAATTTCAATTTATGTTAATACATATACATGGTCTGTTGTAATACATTTGGCCAATAGGGTGTTAGGTAGATCTGAAAGAACACAATGTCTAGATTACTCAATCTGTTCTCTCTTCCGACTTTGATTTATGAGCTGAACAATAAATTATCTCATGGTAAAATTATCAAATGAAGCTCAAGGATAATAGTGGTCACAATACTTACCATACAAAATTACAGGAGAAATATAAGCAAGTATGCTGGAACAATTTTTTTTTTTTTTTTTTTTGAGATGGAGTCTCGTTCTGTCGCCCAGGCTGGAGTGCAGTGGCACGATCTCAGCCCACTGCAAGCTCCGCGTCCTGGGTTCACACCATTCTCCTGCCTTAGCCTCTCAAGTAGCTGGGACTACAGGCGCCTGCCACCACGCCCAGCTAATTTTTTGTATTTTCAGTAGAGACGGGGTTTCACCATGTTAGCCAGGATGGTCTCGATCTCCTGACCTTGTGATCTGTCCTCCTTGGCCTCCCAAAGTGCTGTGATTACAGGCATGAGCCACCATGCCCAGCCAGTAATATTCTTTATGAATGCAAGTATTAATACATTTACAAAATTTTTTAAAGTTTATTGATACATAATATTTGTACATACTTATAGAGTACATGTGATATTTTGTTACATGCATGGAATGTATAAATGATAAATACTTGAGGTGATAGATAACCTAAATACCCTGAGGTATTTATCATTTCTATGTGTTGGGAACATTTCAAATCCTGTCTACTAGTTATTTTGAAATATACGCTGTTGTATCTAATTATATAGTCATCCTACTCTGATATCGAACATTAGAACTTATTCCTTCAATCTAAGTGTATGCACCCATTAAACAACCTCTCTTCATTCCATCTGCACACCCTTACCAGTCTCTGGTATCTATCATTCTAATCTCTAGCTCTATGAGATCAAATTTTTTAGCTCCCACATACGAGTGAGAACATGTGGTATTTGTCTTTCTGTGCCTGCTTATTTTATTTATAATAATGACCTCCAGTTCTGTTTATGTCATTGCAAATGGCTTTATTTCATTCCTTTTTATGGCCAAATAGCATTCCACTATGTGTATATAACCTGTTTTCTATTTATCTGTTGATGGTCTCTGAAAAAAATGTAAACTTTATGGCCCTTTTTAAATTGAAGTATCAAACAAAGTACATAAGTTATAATTACAGCTTAAGGACTTATTACAGAAGTAGCATACCATGATTCCACATCCAGAAAAAGACAGTATGTTACCAGCAACCAGGAAGCCTCCATCAAGCCCTATGGTATCATAAACTCTTCCCACCTCCTCAAAGGTAACATGTATCCTGAGTTCCAATGCTGCAGATTAGTGTTGCTACATTTTTAAGCTGATCTAAATGAAACTTTTATATATGCAGTTTTTAAACTGGCTTTTTTCACTGGATACTATATTTATGAGGTTCACTATATTGCTTATAGCATTACTTCATTAATTTTCATTGCTGGATAAAATTACTTTGTACAAACATACCACATTTTACATATTCTACTGTTCAGAAAATTTGGGGTGTTGCCAGTTTGGAAGTATTACAAATAATTCATCTATGAACATAAATTATACATATATTTTTGCATATATGTGTAAGCTTTTGTGTTAGGTATGTACCTAAGAATAGAATTTCTTAACCATTGGGTATATGCATATTTAGCTTTCAAGATATTAACAAACGGTTTTCCAAAGTTGTGTAAATTCATATTCTCACCAGTAGTAAATGAACGTACAAACTGCTTCATATGTTCTTGAATACTAGGTTATTAAACTTTTTAATTTGAGCCTTTATGGTAGCTGTAAAATGTCATCTCTCATTTTTCAGTTGTATATGCTGATGACTAATGAATACCATTTCAGTTGTTACTGGTCATTAAAATGAACTCTTCCGTGAAATGCCTATTTTTCTACTGGATTTTCTATATTTCTCTTAGTGATTTATTTTAGTTTAAAATACATATATTCTGGATATTCTTTGTTATCTCTCTTAAATTTTTCTTTTTGAATGGGTACTTTGCCTTTTTACCCCTTAATGATACATTTTTTCATAAACAGAAGTTCAAATTTAACATATTTCACTTCAGTATTTTCTGTTATGTTTAGTGTACTTTTGTCCTCAGTTTAAAAATAAGACTGTCTACTTTAAAATTCTGAAGCTATGGTCCTGGGTTGCTATATAGGAACTTTTTGTTTTATCTTTCGTATTATAATCCACCTATTACAAGTATGAGAAAGGGATGAATGTCCATATTTTCCCATATAGATCCAACTGAAACAACAAGTTGACACTGTAGAATGTTGAAGAAAGGATGGTCTTACTGCAAAGCTTTTCAATAAGATCATCCTTTCCTCAATATTCTATGGTGCCGTCTTTGACAAAAATATTGTAAATAAAATGCCTATACATGCATGGATCAGTTTTTGGACTCTCATCAGTTTTATTTCTCTACTTGCTTATCCTCACGCTAATACCACATTGTTTTAATTACTATAACATTATAATAAATTTTAATATCTGATAACATTATTTTTTTTTGAGATGGAGTTTCGCTGTTGTTGTCCAGGCTGGAGTGCAGTGGCGAGATCTCGGCTCAGTGCAACATCCGCCTCCCTGGTTCAAGCAATTCTCCTGCCTCAGTCTCCTGAATAGCTGGGTTTACAGGTGCCCACCACCATGCCTGGCTAATTTTTTTGTATTTTGAGTAGAGACAGAGTTTCACCATGTTGGTCAGGTTGGTCTTGAACTCCTGACCTCAGGTGATCCACCAGTCTTGGCCTGCCAAAGTCTTGGGATTACAGGCATGAGCTACCATGTCTGGCCTGTATCTGGTAATATTGTAAAAGAAAACTTGCGCAGACAGTTAAACAGGCAAGAAAGACTTTATTCAAGACTACAGAAATATATGGATCAAGACTATTGCCATAGGGGAGAGAGATGGAAATCATTTTCAATGAAAGAAAGGCAGGAGAGATTTTAAGCACTGGGGAGAGCTAGTAGAAAACTACTGGAAGATGTTAGGGGATTAGAATGGTGATAAGGCCATCTATGATTGCTAATTGGCACTTAATGAAGTTAAGCTCCTACCCTCCCACAGAGACTGGGAGATAGGTGTGCTATCATTAACAATTACATTTCAAAGAGATGGCTCCTAGGTCCTTGAGAAAAATATTCCTGGGTTATAGAAGATTTACATCTCAAAGAGGCAGAGAATATGTTTATGGTTGCAAGTTTTCTTAAAGAAAGTTTTATGTATATATATTATATAAATATATATAAATATATATAGTTGCTCTAAGAAAAGAGAGGTCAGGAGTTAAATAAAAACCTGTCTAGAGTTTAGTTACATTAAGTTTGTAACTAAACTTACAGTTTAATAAAACTGTTTGTAAGTTTGTAAGCCTACAGTTAAATAAAAACCTGTCTAGAGTTTAGTTACATTAAGTTTGTTTTGGTCAGTTGGTCAATAAAAGCCATTTTCTTTTCTTCCTTTTTAAAGATTATCTTGACTGCTTTTGGCCATTTCGATCTCCATATGAATTTTAAAAACAGCTTGTGAACCCTGCCCCCAAAAAGAATCTGTTGTGGGTTTAATTGGATTTCATCTATTCTCTGGATCAACTTGTGCAGAATTAGCATTTTAATCACATAAAGTCTTTCAATCCATGAACATGGAATAGCCTTTCATTTAGTTAGGCCTTTATTTTCTCTCAGTAATGTTTTATAGGTTTTTTTGAGACGGAGTCTTGCTCTGTCACCCAAGCTGGAGTGCAGTGGCGCGATCTCCACTCACTGCAAGCTCCGCTTCCCGGGTTCACACCATTCTCCTGCCTCAGCCTCCCATGTAGCTGGGACTACAGGTGCCCACCACTGCGCCCGGCTCATTTTTTTTTTTTAATGTATTTTTAGTAGAGACGGGGTTTCACCGTGTTAGCCAGGATGGTCTCGATCTCCTGACCTCGTGATCCGCCCGTCTCGGCCTCCCAAAGTGCTGGGATTACAGACGTGAGCCACCGCGCCCAGCTGTTTTATAGTTTTTAAAGTAAAGGCTCTTAAACTTCCTCTAAGATGTATTTCTTGGTTTTTTTATATTTTTACTGCTATGAATATATTTTTGAAATTTCATTTTCTGTTTATGCTGATATGAAGAAATACAATTGATTTTTTCTTGGTCTTGTATCCAGAGACCTTGCTACATTTACTTAATAATTTGAATACATTGTCTATAGTATTATTCAGATGTACATATATAGGTTGTTTTTGAGTAATGACAGTTTTCTTTCTCCTTTTCCAGTTATTTTTCAGATTATTTATTTTCCCTGACATATTGTACTGTATAAATACTCTAGTACAATGGGAATATTGTGGATATTTATTTCTCATTTTAAGTCTCAGAGACAAGACCTTCAATAAATCATCATTAAGTATGATCTCTCCTGTAGGTTTGTTGTAGATACCTTCTGTTCTTAATATTCTAAGAGGTTTTATTACTGGATGCCAAATTTTACGTATTTTTCCAGAATCATTTGAGATGCTCATATTTTGTTTTCTTATTTATTCTGCTATATGTCAAATCACATTGCTTGGTTTTCTAATGTTAAAGCCTTTCTTCCTGAAATGAACTAAACCTGGATAAGACATATAATCTTTTTTGTATATTGCTAGATTTTCTTTGATTCATAGGTATTCCTTTATGTCCATGAAAGTGGCCTGTTATTTTCCTTTCTTGTGATATACTTGCTAGGTTTAAGTACCTGATTATGCAGGCTTGGGAACTTGCTTCATAACTGGAATGTGCAAATGGGAAAGTTTTAAATTAACATTTTTTATGTATTTAATACACATAAAAATGTCCATTTTTAATTGGAATTTCAAAATTGCGTATTTCCAGATTTTCCATTTTGGAGTCAGCTTGAATCATTTGTGTTTTTCTAGGAATTGGTCTATTGCATCTACAATTACAGATGTATCCAGATAAAGTTCTATTTAGTCCCTATGGTATTTAATAGTATTTTATTAGTTAGCATTGTTTGAAATTGAGAAAAATGTGACATGAACAAAGAATTTCTAACCTCTCTGGAGAAAGCAAATGATCTAATGATCGTCAGTCTGTTTTTCTACATAGTAACCAGAGCAGGAGTCAAGTTGCCCTGTTCTTTCCAGCACAGACTCTTCATTTAGCCACAGTCCCCATTACTACCCATTCTCTTACACCTACATTATTTTATGCATTTTATTAGTTATGTACGTTAGAATTTGTGATTTCTTGTGGATGAAAAGTTGTGATGTCAAGATGTGGCATGAGACATAGAGGGATATTTATTTTCTATGCCCTTACTTTTAAATAAGATACCTATTGGAGCCCGGACTCAGTGGCTGATGCCTGCAATCCCAGCAGTTTGGGAGGCCGAGGTGGGCAGATCACTTGAGGTCAGGAGCTTGAGACGAGACTGGCCAACATGGTGAAACCCTGTCTCTACTAAAATACAAAAATGAGCCAGGTGTGGTGCCTCACACCTGTAATCCCAGCTACTTGGGAAACTGAGGCACAAGAATCCCTTGAACTTGGGAGATGGAGGTTGCAATGAGCCCAGATCGTGCCACTGCTCTCTAGCCTGGGGGACAGAAAAAGACTCTGTCTCAAAAAAAGAAAAAGAAAAAAAAGATACCTATTGGAATATGACCTGGTGTTTAAAAATGTAAAGGTAAAAGATTTCAACTCTTGTACAAAACATAAGCTTTATCAACTATAGAAAAAATGCAAACAAAATTATAATTTAGTGTCCTTCTAAAATGTTTAACTTTGTTCTATATTAAAATTCTGTCATGCTCCAGATTTATCACATCTGGAATAAAGGCTGGTTTTTTTATTGACTGAGCTCTAAAGTCTTACTATCACAAGTATCTCAATAATTCATCACAGTTTTAAGAGCACTTTCACATTTACTGATCTATCTGACCCTAGCAGTTACCTGGCCAGGAGAGTTGGTACTATTATCTCCATTTCATGGTGAGAAAACTAAAGCACAGCAAGATTGAGTTTGTTCACAGATGTTATGAAGTTGAACAACAGTAGAACTGAAGTGAGAATGCAAGAAGTTTATATTTTATGTAATGGTTAGCACATTCAAAGATCCAAAAAGATGATTCTAAGTCAAAAATTGGGGGGAAAAGCCACCTATTGATAACTACAGTGGGTAGTATTCAGCTTTGGGACATTTGTGCAAGACATGAACCTCAAAGGTAAGGAGCCCACCTCAACGAGCTCAGAGTCTGCGAGGTATAAAATGATAAAGAAGAGGAAACCTGCTGGTACCAAGGAATGCCTGGGAATGTGATGAATGCTGGAAAGAAGACTGTTATCCTGGAATGCTCCTTAGAACTCCTGCTCTTTATTTTCTGGCATCCCAACTGAATAGACTGGTGGGAGCTGGAGAGTACAGAGTTTATTAAGCTGCCAAAAAAACATTAAATAATATCCTGCAAATAATAACAGCAGTGACAACAACAAAAAGGCTTTTCCAGATTTATTCATTAGCACTTTGTATACTCATACAAATAAATGATATTTGAAACTGACTGAAATAGCATAGAGAAGAACATGCTTCTTCAAGTTAAAATCTCACTACACTTGGAGCACAATTGCAAAGGCAGAATTTAATTAACAACTCAGTCATATTTACCTTTTAAAAATAAATCCTGGCAAAGGCCACATGTTCTTAATCTGGAAGTGCAAGTATTTTCTGACGTTTTATGATTAAACAAATATAGAGTTACAATATCAAATGTTTTTGAATCAAATTATAAGCTTCAAATCCTTGTCAAGCAGATTAGATAAAATGTTAAATCTAGTCAAACTTCTGCTAAAACAAAATATGAAAGGACTCCAAAGGGATTCAGCATCCGGATATCTCACTGTAGGTTGTGTAGCACAAATTAGAAGGCATATCTTTTATAATGAATGCTCTACTGAGTGAATACCATTATGAACGAGCAGGAACTTGTAGCCAAATGGATCTGAGGTCAAATCCCAGACACTCAGTACTGTGACTTCTGTGACCTTAGACAAGTTACTTAACCAATCTGTCAGTTTCCTCATCCATAACCTGCTCCTTTGGAAGTGACAGCTAAAAGTTCCTTGAGTTCAGACACAAGATTATTACAGGATCGTTTAAATAGAAGTAAGAATTATACTTTCAAAAAAAACTTCCAGTCATTGTTTCATAACTCATCAAAATATGTTTATCTGCCCTGTACCATATGTTAGTGAAGATATAAGGTACACCATTTTATAGTATGTTGCTCCAGTTAAGTTTGTAGAAGCGTGTAAAACTGAGAACCAAACCATACCCTTGCTAAATGCTATTCAGTAGGACTCTGCCACATTTCTAGCCTCGTAATGGATTTTTGTTGTTTTCAGTGGTTTTTGATGTGATTTCCATTTCACCATCAGTAAGATTAAATTGCTTATACTTTTTAACTGCATAGTTGTTGATAGAATAAGAAGGAAAAATCAAGAAATAAGTGATTTTCAGAAGGCTCATTACACACAAAATTCATTTAGTGGAGGAGTGTATTATAGGGTCTTAACCTACAATAAAATAAGATGGGTTGGTTTTGGTCTCTCTCTTTTATAAAGCCCTGTTGCTGATGCATTATGTGGTCCATGGCACATAATTGTTTCCACCTTAGTGGATATATGCCTGGGAGCACTCTATATCTTAATGCCAATACCGATGGGCACAGTTTAGGTTTCATATTCTGTCCCTGGTTCCCATAAATTCAAGGGTCACCATACTTAAGATTTATTTCCCAGGCTTGTCAAATTTTCCTCAGTTACCTTTATCCAAATGTTCTTTTAGTAGCCATATTTCACTTTTGCATTGAAATGGCAACTCAACCAAACAAAGGAATTCAGATGAGAAATGTCCTTGGCACATATAACAATATGAGATGTGAATTAAATGGGAGGAAAAAATCCTCCCCATTGTGGATCTGAGCATGGAAGATAATGGAGTTGTGATTTAGTCCATGAAAATTGTTAGACAAAGTGAGCTGACCTTTAGCTTCACTTACTGCTGAGACAAAATGAGAACATAAATAAAAATTAACTTCTTTTACCATTTTGTGAGAGTTTATAATTCATTGGTTTTACATTTATGTGTATAATGTTTATCTAGCTCTATAAAAATGTGCATTATTGCTAAAAGCTCAAGGGATTCCTGTACGTAAATAGAAACTCAGAGAAACACTGAGTTGAAGTTACATATTTTTTTTTCTCTAGAGAAGAGGTTTCTAATCCTAATACAGTGGTTCTTTAAAAAAATATATTAGCCCCATTTGATCCAATTTCTTACACTTGTCTAGCAATTTTGTTAAAGCCATTCAGGCAAACCAGCATCTTTGAGTGATTCTAGAACTGAGGGATAGTCTTTCAATTGTTTTGCTTCATTCTTTGTAATTCAAATGAACGCCAATATTGCTAAGCAATAAATAGGTAAATCCATAAATTTAAGCACTTAGCGTACATCTATTTATACTTGTACATATGACATCACAGAAATGTATGGGCAGATGTGTACAGCGTATGAGCAAGTAATTTCTATTTTACTTATCTACTTACACTGAGATCAGTAGAAAGCACTATGCCCACATTGCTACAGAAGTGACTTAGTTTCAGTTCATTGAGTATTTTCTAAGAGTAACACAGGTCTAAGCAATAGAATATGTTACTAAAGGATATGTAAAGGATATGTATGCTCTCTCATGTTGGAAACTTTTAAAGAATATACTTGAAGACTAAACATCTATTTGTAAAGATCTAATGGGTGCCTTTCTAGAGTGAATACAGTAAAATAGATGACCCTTGGCAGTTCTTAGATTTGATGTAAGAACCATGATCAAGCAAAATGTAAACAACGACCAACTCTTAAATAACTTGTTTCAAATCAATAATACTTTCCAATACATACTCTTGTTTAGCATTTGCAATTCTTTAAGGGGTGGGTATTATTTCTTCGACAGACATTTAGACACGTATTTCTTGGAAAAGAATCCATCTCTCTTAAATGTCTTTTGTATTACTCCTTTGTGAGGGCCATCATTAAAAAATAACATGGACTGGTGGCTTAAACAATAATTTATTTTCTCACCATTCTGGAGGCCAGAAGTTCAAGACCAAGGTACCGGCAAGGATCGGTCTCTTGTGAGCCCCCTGTCCTTGGCTTGCAGATGAACGCCTTGTTCCTGCGTCCTCATGTGGTCTCTCCTCTGTTGTACACATCCCTGGTGTTTTGCTGTGTCCAAATGTCCTCTTCTCATAAGGGTACCCATCATATTGGAATAGAGCAACCTTAATAGACTCATTGTAACTTAACGTCTATTTAAAGTCACTATCCAGATATGGGCACATTCTGATATAGTAGGTGGGGCATAGGGCTTCAACATGGATTTCAGGGGACACTATTCAGCCTGTAACATCTTCTGTTTATATTTGGCATATCCAGATAGTTGATACATATTTGTTATATAGTAAATTAATTACCAATGAATGAATGCATTGATGGCTATCATTAACTGTAAGCTAAATATTAGCTGAATCACAAACTTGCTCCGATAAATTATCAAAATTATCTATAATTATTTGGATACAAAGGACACTTTTAGTGGCATTTTTTAAATAGTTGTCTTAAATAGGTTGCCTGTATACCCAAAAGAGTGTTTACAGCAATCCCTCCCTCCCTCCCTTATCCATGGTTTTGCTCTCCTTGGCTTCAATTACTGGCAATCAGCCATGGTTAGAAAATATTAAATGAAAAATTCCAGAAATAATTCATAAATTTTAAATTGCATGCCGTTTTGAGTAGCATTATGAAATCTTGTGCCATCCCACCTATGTCCCACCCAGGACTGAATCACCCCTTCGTCCAGCGTCTTCATGCTGTCAATGCTACCCGCCCATTACTTATTACCTGTCTGGGTTCTTAGATTCACTGTCATGATCCCGCAGTGCTTGTGTTCAAGTCACCCTTGTTTTACGTAGTCATGGCCCCAAAGTGCAAGAGTAGTTATGTTGGCAATTCACATATGCTAAAGGAAAACTGTAAAGGGTTTTTCTTTATGTGAAAAGGTGACAATTCCCAACTTAATAAGGCAAAAAAAATCATTTGCTGGGGTGGCTCAAAATCTGTGGTAAGAACAAATCTATCTGTGAAATTGTGAAGAAAGAAAAATAAATTCATAAATACTATGTATAGGGTTTTGTAGTGGCTGCAGTTTTAGGCACCCACCTGAGGATTTTGGAGCATATCCCATGCGGATAAAGGAGAACTACCATATTAGTTTTTTGTGACTCATTCAGTGAACACAACTACAATATTACATGCATCACATTAATACATCTCAGAGTTTCAATAAATGTGAAAATCTTATGCAACCTGGAATAGGAGATCTTTATTTGGATTTGTATTCCCACTAAAATCAATTATGCATTTCTACCTATGGGGTTACAGGCTTAAAATACTGCTTCAGTGGACACCATATGTCTTGTAGTACTAGAGAGAAGATGCTGTATGTACTTGGAAGTCTCTATTTTGTTTGTGAATACGATGCTATAGCTTGAGTTTACCCCTTCTTCCATTGACTGTCGTCTTCACTAGAGTTGATGGGCCACAATAAATTTCCCACATTTTGACTTTTAAGATCTGCATCATCACATCAGGCAGATGGTGTAGTTTATACTTAAGAGATAAGATTTTCTCCATTTGAAGCTTTTTTCTGCCACAACTAATCTATTAACCATTTTGTTACTTGCCATTTTACCTGACATGTACTGACAGGGTCACTAGGAAGTTCACTAAAGAAATTCAAGTATGTTTTAGAAAAAACCTACATATACGCATTGGTAATAATTAGATGGTTGAAGTTATTGAATTCATTGATTTAAGGTTGGCACATTTCCTGTGGGTGTCTCACATCACTGAGAGCTATGGCTTTTATTGTAAACATAATTCAAAATAAGTTGAGTAGAAAGTGAAACTACAAAAAATAAAAACCAGTTACATTATGCTGAAAGCAATAACATTGATATTTATGAAGAAAAACTGAAAACTCACTTATGACTGAGCTGCATATAAGTACATGATGATTTTAATACTGTACGAAAATGTTGACTGCCTTCTGTTTATGCGTGTATATTTTTTAAGTGGTGGTAGATGAAACAATTTAAGAAACGTGACTCTCCAAGTCACTTAGAAATAGGTGGATTAGGGCCAGGTGCAGTGGCTCATGCCTGTAATCCCAGCACTTTGGGAGGCCGAGGCAGGTGGATCACCTGAGGTCAGAAGTTCGAGACCAGCCTGGCCAAGATGGCGAAACCCCGTCTCTACTAAAAATACAAAAATTAGTCGGACATGGTGGCAGACGCCTGTAATCTCAGCTATTGGGGAGGCTGAGGCAGGAGAATTGCCTGAACCCAGGAGGTGGAGGTTGCAGTGAGCTGAGATAGTGCCATTGCACTCCAGCCTGGGTGACAAGAGCAAAACTCTGTCTCCAAAAAAAAAAAAAAAAAAAAAAAAAATCAGTTATTTTCATGATGCTAATTTCTTTTGCATTGTTTAAATCATGTGTTAATATCCTCTAGATGGGTTAATATACATAGTATCAAGTAGCATAGAAGTTATGAGATTTATCTTAGACAATAGATTTTTCAAAAATATGAGTTATAAACATTTTTCTAGGTCTAATTCTATATAAAATAAAGCATGTCAGTATTTTATGATTTCTAGCTTTAAAGGTCCAACATACATGGGAAAATAAGTTTCTTATTTATGTGAAAAAGTCACAAAAAGTTGAAATTTTAGGCTATAAAGTGCATCATAATGAGGTTGAGCTAAATGCCATTTTTTAAATGCTTCCTTTGCATAGAAAGCGTCACAATACGTGTTTTCCTTCCAAAAATCATTGGTAGTTGGTTTATGTTACATATGAAAACAGTGTGTGTTCTTAGACATTAGTGACATATTAATGATGTAGTAGTTTTTACTCGGAGATAAGTTTTCTCACTAGAGTAGTTTAAAAACAGAAAATTTTAATAATTTTGTAATAATTGAGAAAATTGAAATATCTACATATGAATAGAGCTTAAGTTACTAATAATTTTCTTCTGCAATCCAAACGGTAGGCAATTCTCATTATGCAAGATTGCTTCAATTAAGAGTCTTTTGAGGCATTCTATTTAGTAGTCAGATTTTTATTCTTTGGGGTGTATTTTCAAACCTAAGGAAGATACACCTTTTACTTGTTCTCATTGCAAAATCCTCTCTAATTCTGTATGTATGTCTTTGTTATCTTACATTTGCTATGGAGCCATGTTATATAGTGATATAATAACCACTTCATATTGTTTGTATCTTTGCTTTTCTATGAAGGGTACAAGACTTGGTCAGATAAAGACAAAGTCACACCCCTTATTTAAATGTAAGCAGATCAGGAAGAGTGTCCTTTCCAACTTCTAGCATACATAGGAGACTCAAATTAGATACTTTGGTGGATTATTCATGCCATTTTTAATAAAACGTAGTTACCAATTGTTTACTGATGCTGTGGTTGATTGTCTCTTACCCAGGTATTGGGAGATCGATGGGCAAACATCTGCAGGTGGACAGAAGACCGCTGGGTTCTTTTACAAGACATCCTTCTCAAATGGCAACGTCTTACTGAAGAACAGGTGAGTCATGTGTGAGAAACTAGCTGTAAAAGGCATGGGGGGGGATAATAAATTGGAAAAGTAAAGATTTGTGTTTATTTATTCCTTGGAATTCTTTAATGTCTTGCAGTGCCTTTTTAGTGCATGGCTTTCAGAAAAAGAAGATGTGGTGAACAGGATTCACACAACTGGCTTTAAGGATCAAAATGAAATGTTATCAAGTCTTCAAAAACTGGCCGTATGTAATTTCTAGCTTTCAGTAGTCTTATAACCCAGTAGTGTATATTATCACTATTATTTAGTCTCTTCTTTGATATAATATTAAATGTTTATTTTTGCTTGGATCATAGATTATTCAAAAATGTCATATTGCTACTTTTCTGAATTAAAATGGGAAAAATCTCTAGCTGGATTTTCAACTTTGTTTTTCAAACAAAGTTGTACTATTGATAAAACACAGCATACCAGAATAAGACTTCAATTAAAGTTAATAAAGTAATACTAAGAAACGTTTGTGAGCCTTTCATAAAGTTCTAAGCAGCATAGTTATAAAAAAAGAGACTAAAGTTGATTCTCAGAATAATATGTGAGAGATACTAAGTGACGATTATCCTCACATTGATGGAGTTTAACCTTAGTTTATTATAAAGGGATACCTGAGACTAAGTTATTTATAAAATAAAGAGGTTTAACTGGCTCATGGTTCTGAAGGCTGTACAAGAAGCATGACACCAGCATCTGCTCCTGGTAAGGGCCTCAGGAAGCTTACATTCATGGCAGAAGGAGAAGGGGAGCCAGTGTATATCACATGGCAAGAGTGGAAACAAAAGAGATAAGGGGAATGTCCCAGACTCTTAAACAACCAGATTTCGTGTGAACTAATACTGAATGAGAACTGACTCATCACGAAAGGGGTGGTGCTAAGCCAATCATGAGACATCCGCCCTCATGATCCAATCATCTCCCACCAGACCCTACCTCCAACACTGGGAATCACCTTTCAACATGAGATTTGGAGAAGACAGAGATCCAAACAATACCACCTACTTTTTCAAACAAAAAACATTAAAGCCAATCAAATGGCATTGATTATAAATGCCTCAAGTTTTGAGAAATGAGATTTCTTTGCAGTAAATGGACTTCAGAAAAGGCTTCATTGAAACATTTGGTTTCTGCAGGAATTTCCAAGATTAAAAAAAAAAATACGGCCGGGCGCGGTGGCTCAAGCCTGTAATCCCAGCACTTTGGGAGGCCGAGACGGGTGGATCACGAGGTCAGGAGATTGAGACCATCCTGGCTAACATGGTGAAACCCCGTCTGTACTAAAAAAAATACAAAAAAACTAGTGGGGCGAAGTGGCGGGTGTCTGTAGTCCCAGCTACTCGGGAGGCTGAGGCAGGAGAATGGAGTAAACCCAGGAGGCAGTTTGCAGTGAGCTGAGATCCAGTCACTGCACTCCAGCCTGGGAGACAGAGAGAGACTCCGTCTCAAAAAAATAAATAAATAAATAAAATAAAAATACTTCAAAGTTTCTCTTACTCTGTGAATTTTATCATTTCTAGTAAAAGAGGCCAGTCTGATACTGTGAGCTTAATTTTTCAAGTGAAATATTCTGTATTAGGATTTCTTAAAATTTTTGATAGATTTGATTAAATGTTCGCTTGATATGAACTTTTATAAAACAAAATGATTGTAAGTAGTGTTTCATAATTTCACCTGAGTGAATCAATTTATATCTGTATTCATATTATATATTGTACTTCATAATAATGAAATCATTTCTAAACTTAAGTAAATTTTTCCACTTATTTTAAATATGTACCATTTTACTGGATATTTGTTTCATACATTTTTTTTTTTTTTTTTTTTTTTGCTCCATAAATGCTAACCTGCATTGGTCTTTTAATTTAAAATAGATTCACTTATGTGTTACTTGTTATTACAAGTTAGCTTATTATTGATAAGAAATTATTTCTCAATGAATATAGACTTTATTAAGTGATGTGACTACCAAAAATAGAGTTCAGAAAAGTAACCTGTATAAGTTTCAAAACACAAGTGCAAAAATATCGGCTATATTTGTAGTTTTGGCCTGCAGCTGATGGGACGCCATTGAGAGTTTGCAAAAGAATCATATTTGCATTTTTGTAATACTTTTTGGTAGGAAGATGTTTGACAGTATGAGGATTAATCAGAAGACCTGAACTAAGTAGCATTGGGTATTAAGATAAGGAGAGAAATATTAGAATGTTAAGATGTGATGAATGAAACTTGTGATAAGAGGCAGAAGTTCTAAATGGTTCCTAGACATTTCATTTGGGTGACTGGAGGGTTACTAGCCCTAATAGGAGAATAGAAGAGGAATTGGTGGAATGACAAGAATGATAATTATTTCAGATTTGGATATATTCAGTGTAAAATGTCCTTGAGACATCCAAGTTAAAAATCCTTTCCATTAGTCAGACTACACAACTAGAATCTCAGAAAAGGGTTCATGACTAGTTATTGATTCAGAAGCAATCAAAATGCTTCTGAGGGATTGTGTAGAGTGACACATTAAGTGAAATGAATAGATTCCAGGGGGAATGTCTACAGTCAAGGAGTAGACAGAGGACAAGATGTTAACCAAAAGATTGAGCAAATACCACAAGGGGAAAGTGGTATCACAAAAATGAGGAGAGTAAATACTTCAAAAAAGTAGGAAGTGATATACGCTGTCACATGCCACAGAGGGGAGAGGATAAATTGCTGATGGATTCTATCATATCTAGAGGAATGGATGCATGGATTACATCTCCTTAAAGCAGAATATACCTTACAAACATTGTTCTTCTCAGGCAAAATATGAATCCTTGCAGTAAATGAGTGAGTGACCACTGATTATCAAAATGCAGTCATGCCCTCTGATTAGGAGCTAAGATATATTGCTAGTTAAATACAGAACCATGTGCTTCAGACAGTCAATCATAACAGTGATGGTCAATCATATTCTGTGGGTTGAAAAAGTCACAAGCCTGCCCAGATTCAAGGAAAAAGAATTAGGTTTCATTTCCTTCTGGAGAAGCACCAAGATCAAGTTAATAGCAAAGCATCTGAGATGAGGATATTTTACAGCCCTCTTTGGAAAGTACCACATGCCAGAATAGTACAGTTATTTTACATGATGATAAATTCCAAATCTCAATATCTAGTGAAAGTTCCTACATATATTGTTGACTAGATTTACCAATCAACAGAGTTGTTCTTAGGAAGCCACAAACTGAAAAAATCCAAATATGTTAAAGCTAGATGAGATTTTGCATCTCATCTAGTGTTTCTTCAGTCTAATTGCACATCTAAAGTTCATTAGGAACAGCTACTCAGGTTATTTCCAAAAGAAAATCGAGATCAAGAAAAAACACAGGACCTGTATCCTACAACATTAGTATCAGACTTAAAATGAACACTAAGACATTCAGACTCAGGTCCAGGTCTTTCAGTCTATTTCAGTACTCCTCATGTCAGTTGATTCCTTGGAAAAAATAACTGCAACTGAGAACTGTCATTTCTAACAATAATGTGCCTCTATGTTAACATTTTTGTGAGCAGAAATCTTGGCTAGCCTCAGGGCCATACAAATGCTCTTTTAACAAAGTCTCAATAATTTTCCAATAGGTTTAAAAATTGTACTATGTCACCTTGCTTGTGAACAAAGAGAAAATATGTTTTCTATAGGTCTTGTCATTTGATAGTTTAAGCCAATTAACAAAACCTGACAGCTGGTCTAGAATTTGAGGTAAAATTCCCCTGCTGACTCAGGCAGTGAATAAGAATTTAATGTTCATTAAAATATGTCACAATCTGAGACCCAAAACAGGTACCATCTGTCACCAGTTTTCACTACATGTCTAGGTATAGATAAACTGTGCTAAAAACTCTCTTTTCTTTACAATAAGTATAATTTGTTTTGAAATACTATCACTAATAACCCACAGGATTGTCTCCTCCTTACCGTTGGGGTGGGAGGTGGGGATTATGACATTTAATTTGCTCTAGATCTTTGGGATTAGTGTCCAAATCATGTAGATCTCTTATTTTATATAATCAAAACTGATTTAAGTTTTAAACTGATTTGGCGTCAGGAATAAAAAATGAAGGGAAACAAGAAACAGTAGCTTTTATGATGTGAATTATAAGACTTGTAGAATCATGTAAATTATCATGGGAAGATCTGAGTCAAGAAGAAATCTGTTCCTGAGTAAGTGTCTTGCTGCTGCGGGGACTGTTGGTGTTTGCCAGGTAAAGACAGCTCTGGGGAAGCAGGGTGATCCAAGAGAGTATGCCATATAAGGGCTACAGAAGTACTTGGGAATTGAAGATACTCTTAAATGGCTGTGGGATCAAAGGACATGGATGAATTGCTTATGGTAACTGAGCAAGTTCCTGTTGACAGTGCTGTTTGACTTGCTACCTTTACCTCAACTGCTGGGATGGCCACTCAGACAGAAGCAATGCTTCTCAAAATGTGTTCCCCCAACCAGCAGCATCAGTATCAAGGAAATTTGTTAGGAATGCACATTGTTAGGTCATCTTCAGACCAATGATTTAGAAACTCTGGAAGTAGAGCCTAGTCATCTGCATTCTAACAAGCCTTTCAGGTAATTCTGGTGTTCTTTCAAGATGAGAACCTCTGTAATAGATCAACCTCCCAAAGTACAATTGGTGATTAGAATGAATTGGAGTACATCTTACATATAGATAAGTAACTACACATAATATAGGTGCAAAACTCAATTTTGACAATATAGGAGAAATTGTCTTGGCATTATTCTCTTATGCATATTGCTGATGAGAGTGAGGTGAAGGTTTCCTGGGCCTTTCGTAATGATGCATTATCTTTTCACTTCAAATCATCTTGAACAGCTTATCTGTCTCTTCTCCGTATCCACTGCTCACCCAGTCTGATTTATTGACTGTATCTTCCTGCCTACCTTGGAGGTAGGTCCACATGCCTGGCTTCTATAAAAATAAAATATATTTCTTCTTTTACTATCCCCGCTGGCCTTTGCTTTGTACACATTTTCTAGATCTTCCTTTTGCCACCTGAATTTTCTAGAGCACTATGGGTCTCTGGCACTCATAGACCTATGGTTAATTATTGATATGTAGAAATACATATTTTATGCAATCATTAGTAACAAATCATAGTTATTTAATATGCACAAGTAAGACCTAAGCTTAAAAGAGTCAGCATCAATGGATAGACAGGACAAGGTAATTCTAATGAATTCTATGATCTAATGTGTCTGGCACCATCATGGAGTTTCTTTCTTTTCCTCCCTCTGTTAATCCTGGGGGAGTTCTTCTGGAACCAGGAAATGACTACTGAAAGATAGAAAGAGAGAGAGAAATTGGGACCAAATAACTATGCTGCCATCATCATTTTTGAAACGCATATCTAAAATTTATTAGGTAGAAGTCTGGGTTCAGTGTTTTTGTCATATAGACATATAAAAATTCATTTATTCAGTAATCACACAATGTAATTATAACATTGGTTTTACTTTACCTTGAGTGCACTTTTCTTAATTGGATTTTTTTTTTCTTTTTTGAGACGGAGTCTCGCTCTGTTGCCCAGGCTGGAATGCAGTGGTACGATCTTGCCTCAGGGCAACCTCTACCTCCCTGGTTCAAGCGATTCTCTTGCCTCAGCCTCCTGAGTAGCTGGGACTACAGGCATGCACTAACATGCCCAGCTAATTTTTGTATTTTTAGTAGAGACAGGGTTTCTCTATGTTGGCCAGGCTGGTCTCAAACTCCTGACCTCGTGATCTGCCCGCCTCAGCCTCCGAAAGTGCTGAGATTATAGGTGTGAGCCACCACCTCTAATTTTGTTTTTAATGGTGACTTTCACTTTCATTTTTGTAATGCTTACCAAATGTTTCCTCATTTGACTTAATATTAAAACAGGAGGCTTACAACACTCCTGTTCTGACATGTTTCCAGATCATTACATACTTTGTTTAAATAATGGGTAGACCCTTTAGCCTTACACATATGGCTATTTAAAATAGTTTCTTACGGTCTGAGAAAGTAAGCCAAAGAGGATTGTACTTACATAATTTTTTTATTTTTAAATTTGTGTCTTTCTTTATATTGTGCCTCTTTCTGTAGTTAAAAAAAAAAAAAAAAGGAAAATGACACTGTATAATGTAACTGGAAGAATATACATTGAAATTGAAATTCAAATATGGCTCTCAGCTTGGGACAGGTAGCATAAACCTTTGTTCTAGTACTAATGCAAATATTCACTTAAATTTAATGAAAAGCTAACATGTGAATTAAATAAAATGAATATGCAAAACCTATCTATTGGGCCGGTACAGTGGCTCATGTCTGTAATCCCAGCACTTTGGGAGGCCAAGGCGGGTGGATCACTTGAGGTCAGGAGTTTGAGACCAGTCAGGCCAACATGGTGAGACCCCTGTCTCTACTAAAAATATGAAAAATTAACTGGGCGTAGTGGCATGTGCCTGTAATGCCAGCTACTCACGAGACTGACATAGGAGAATTGCTTGAACCTGGGAGACAGAGGCTACAGTGAGCTGAGATCATACCACTGCACTCCAGCCTGCCCAACAGAGTGAGACTCCCCCAACTCAAAAAAAAAAAAAAAAAAAGGCACCTATCTATTGCTAAACCCCCACACCATGAGTTTTATTGTGATATGAATTCAATGTATAATATCTTAATTTGTATTTTGGTCTATTACATTCTTTCAAGCTCAGAAAAATACTGAAGTCATTGTTAAGGAAAAATTAGTAATGAAATTTAAATTTCACTTTATTTCCCCTTAAAAATGGCATGAAGACTGAACTATAACATACACCAGGTGAAGCAGATTCTGAGTAAAAGACAAACTAATTGGAGGAGACACTAGAGTATTCTGCAGTTCTGAGCTATCAATGCTGGTGGCGTGCCAAAATGGACTACTTAGATTGTCCTTTTCAGGAAGGTGTATTGACTGCTCTAGGTTGGGGGCACTTTGGTTCATGAGTAATTGGTGCATCTGTTTCATGACAATTTCTATGCTGTATGTTATGTTAGCTCTTAAATAAACTTGGATTTGTTTCGGAAAGACAGGTATCACGGTTTATATTCATTGTATTTGCTGCCAAATATGGGGTTGTTAAGTGACTGTAAGATAATTTTCTCCTTTATTTCTCTTCCTTCTTCTTTTTTGTTTACAAATTAAGTCGGGGAGTAATGTTTAGTACCCAGGAATTGAATTTCTCCGTGTGCCAGGCAACGTTACTAAGTCAAGTAAAAAAAACTGCCCTTATTTACTGATTTCATATAAACCACTTATTCCTTTCAAATCAACCATAGGGAGTTTGTAACCTTCCACAGTTCACAGGAACTTTGGAAACATAAATGGCATAAAAACTGTTTCATAAGACACCTAAGTATTTACAAAATCTGAAAAGAGATGCTGAAGGATTTATGTCATGCCCAGCGACTCAGTTCTTTTACTTAATGGGCTCTGCAATTAGTTTTAAAAAATAATTACTCAAATAACCAGATGTTAATTGATTAATGGATGCTATGAAAATTTTAAGGTCAGTAAATCACATAATGAGATTTTTATCTCCAAATGATGAACAGAATGTTAAAATGGTGGAAACAATAATATTGTAATTTTATCCAAATAATCATAGCATTTCAGAATGGCAAGCTTCCTTAGCCATTCTCATTTTCTCAACTCACTAGCTTTTCTTCAGTACTCCTGGTACCTGATTGTCAGTTTTCGTTTGAATTCTGTCAGGAATTAACGGGAAATCCAAAAGCCATGCCTTCCAAATTCCACATGTTGATCTCTGTTTTGCCTTTTGAAGCAATATTACCTTTTCACTTAGATGTTCTTCAAATATTTTAAGGTAGCTCTTAATTGCCTCTAGTAGGTCTTTATTCTACATCTGACTTTCTTTTCTCTTCAAACTTCTTGGGAAAATTAGATAGATTATAACTTTCTACCTATATTTTTCTGAACGTTTGATCCTTTGCAGGCACGATTGAAATATTTTCTTATCTGTACAAATGAGCAAATACATGCAAAAGCAGATTGAACTATAGTGGTGTATAAAATGTAACCCAGGTTTATTCTGTGATCTTTCTTGTTTTAACAGGTTTTAAAAGCAGATCTAGAAAAGAAAAAGCAATCCATGGACAAACTTTATTCACTCAAACAAGATCTTCTTTCAACACTGAAGAATAAGTCAGTGACCCAAAAGATGGAAGCATGGCTGGAAAACTTTGCCCGGTGTTGGGATAATTTACTCCAAAAACTTGAAAAAAGTACGGCACAGGTTAGTGATACCAATTATGCTACAGAAGATCTCAGAGATTTTTTAAACCTGTATTAAGAGAGTAACATTATAACCCTACAAAAGAAGCAACCAGATTAGTTTTTACCCTGTGTTTAGTTAAATAAAAACATGATTCTTTTGCCTGTCTTCTTGTTGGAGAATGGTGAGGAGGAAGAGTGCTAATTAACTGAACTTGTTACTGCCCCAGAGTGAATTTCTTCCAGCCCAATAGTAATGGGGAACTGAGTGACTTAGAGCAGGTGAACAAAATGCTGGGAAACTGTATCATCACCATCTAACCCCAAATCAGACATTGCTGGAACCACTAGGACCATTAGCCAACTCCATTTTACTCCTGAAAAAAATAAAACTTAGGGAAGAAAAGTAAATGTTTCAAGACAAGTTAGTGGTAGGAGGACTAGGGTTCAGGTCCTTTGATTTCTTGGAAAGTTTGTTATTAGTGCAGTTAATTATCTGGCTGTTGTACCTTTTCTGCCATAGACTGCTGATTTCATAAAATCATGAATGTGCCTTAGTTATACTAACACATATGGGCTGTAGATTATGAAAACATCTCAGCTACATTTGGGGTATGTGGTTTTATTATAATAATTTTTAAAAATTTAATCACTAAAATGGGGTATTGTTAAAAGGTGAACCTCTTCTTGTCTTATATAATTGGATGGTAGAATAATGAGTAGTCATCCAAGATATAAACATGATATATAATAGTATTTAACATATTCTGCCACATAGTCTGGCATTATAAGGAATAACTTTAATCACAATTCATAGCTCAATGCACATGCATACACTTCCATATTCAATAGATTTTAGGCATATACTTCCTCTATTGTGAGACAAGCACACGAAATTTGTTTTCTTGAGAATTGACATCTGATAAGTAGCACTTAGGAAATGCCTTTTGAAGACATGAAGTTTGTAGTATTGCCTCCAGGAATAAAATTTAAGACAGCATAATAAACCAGCCTATATGATGTTCAATCACAGTTCAATGTTACTTTTAATCCAATTTGATATTTAAAAAAATAATTTGAAGAAATATGAATATAAATTGTAATAATTTCCCACACAATCATTAGATAATAAAAACTCCATTTGTTTTCCATTAAACATACTTTAGCAATTAATTGATCTAATAGTAATTTTACTACTGTATTGTCATTCCTCAAATTTTATGTGATCTGCCCATGGCTGCTTTAAAATACGTTGGTATTTATGTAATAAATACATAAGACATTAGTCAATTTGATACTTTTTAACCCGACGTTAACATTATTCCCATATGTACCCATTACTTCTGTAGATTATTGCTGCCATAGAATGGTCAGTTGCCATGTTAAGAAAGATTGTCATTATTTGATAAAGAAAGTTATTTTGACATGCATCCTTTTTAAGGGATATGTTTATGGAGCTGTAACAGTTAACCACAGGTCGTGTTCTAGTTCATTTGCATTGCATGCAGTGGTTCTCAAACTTGAGTCTGCATAGTAGCCACCTGAGGAGCTAATTAAAATGCATATTCCTAAACACTTTGCTCAGAAAATCTCATCCATAAGCTATGATAAGGACCTAAAACTCTACATCTTTACATGAAATTAAGTCCAACATGCATTATAGCATATATCTCTTCACTTGCTCATAGGGATACAATGAAGATAAAATGGACGCATAGACATGAAAGCATTTGAGGGGAAAATGGTTGAGCTTGATATGTAAGTCATGTAGTTAGTCTGGAGGGCTTTTTGTGGTTCACTGTTTGCTTTTTTTTTTTTTTTTTTTTTTTTTTTTTTTGAGATGGAGTCTCACTGTGTCGCCCAGGCTGGAGTGCAGTGGCGCAGTCTCAGCTCACTTCAAGCTCCGCCTCCCAGGTTCACACCATCTTCCTGCCTCAGCCTCCCAAGTAGCTGGGACTATAGGCGCCCGCCACCACGCCTGGCTAATTTTTTTGTATTTTTAGTAGAGACAGGGTTTCACCATGTTGTCCAGGATGGTCTCAATCTCCTGACCTTGTGATCCTCTCACTTCGGCCTCCCAAAGTGCTGAGATTACAGGCGTGAGCCACCACACCGGGCCCACTATCTGCTTTTAATTTTATTTTCAGTTACATGCTCCTATTGTGGGCTAGAAACAAATAAAAGGACTTAACATCATGTAAGTTGTTTTCCAGAACACTAAGCTTGAGTCTTTCTTAAACTCATATTTCAGTTTTCTCTCATTGCCTTTCCAAAAATTATGCTGTCATAGGATCGATCCAAATCTTTACTGGTTGTTTTTGAGCTCACAGGAAGATAGAAATGGAGCTACCCAGGAAAAGAGAAATTAAAAGCAGGTAAAGAGAGACAGCAGAGAAATAGTGTCATATAAGAGCAACTAATTTTCTTTTATCTGTGTCAAATTGACCTTGATCAAAATTACATAAGAATTCCAAGAATATGGGCTGTAAGGTTGTGACTTTGAAGAACAAAGCTCACTTGTATGTGCATTTTCTATAATGATTGTGGGAGAAAAATCAGTTTCATTAATGACTATTCACATGATACACTCAATTGTTTCAAAAATTATTTTAAAAAATTAGTGTAAAGAATGAGCAAAGTTCTTATAATGGTTAAAACCTATTGTGAGGCAGGGTATGGAAATCATGATGGAGATGACAAGGCATCCAATTGTACTCATATAAAGAACACTGCTTGTGCGTATGATTGCTATTCAGGTCAAAGCTTGGAGGCATTTTTGACCCTATGAAGCTGTCGCATGGCAAGAGATCAAAACGTGAAAAAAATAATCAGCTGGGAGGGCTGCTATCTTGCATTTCAAACTCAGATTTGACTTGAATAATACCTGGACACAAGTATGAGGGTATTTAAGTTGATTAGAAGGTAGCCTAAGAAGATAGAAAATACTTTGTTTCTAAATGTTGGAGAGAATGACTCTTGCTATGTGGAGGCTTACAATGAGAAAAGAGGGCAAATATACCCTGGATTGACTTCTTTAAAAACTCAAATGATCCTGTTTCCCAGTAATTTTTCATAAATATGCTTGTTACAATTTGCACAGTTTTTTTCTAGTTGCCTTAACCCTGATCGATATATATTTTATCTTGATCATAATTATGAAATATGATAGTGACGAATTCCATCAACATTTGCTTGTCTGAAAAGGATTTTATTTCTCCTTCACTTATGAAGCTTACTTTGTCTGGATATGAAATTCTGCCTTGGAAATTCTTTTCTTTCACAGTGTTGAATATTAGTCCCCAATCTCTACTGGCTTGTAGAGTTTCTGCTGAGAGATCTGCTGTTAATCTGATGGACTTCCCTTTGTAGGTGACCTGGCCTTTCTCTCTGGCTGCTCTTAACTTGTTTTCTTTCATTTCAACCCTGGAGAATTTTATGATTATGTATCTTAGGGTTGGTCTTCTCAGTGAGTATCTTGCATTTCTTGAATTTGAATATTGGGCTGGCTTTCTAGGTTGGGGAAGTTCTCCTGGATGATATCCTGAAGTATGATTCCCAACTTGGTTCTGTTCTCCCCATCTCTTTCAGGTACCCCAAACAGTCTTTGCTTCAGAATTTACATAATCCCACATTTCTCAGAGGTTTTGTGCATTCATTTTTACTCGTTTTTTCCCTCTAATCTTGTCTACCTGTCTTATTTCAGCAAGATAGTCTTCAGGCTCTGAGATTCTTTCCTCTGCTTGGTCTATTCAGGTACTGACACTGTGATTGCATTCTGGAGTTCTCGTATTGCGTTTCTCATCTCCATCAGGTCATTTATGTTCCTCTGTAAACTGGTTATTCTGGTTATCAGCTCCTGTTATGTTTTATCATGGTCGTTAACTTCTTTGCATTGGGTTAGAACATTTTCCTCTAGCTCAGGGAAGTTCATTATTATCCCCCTTTGAAGCCTACTTCTCTCAATTCATCCATCTCAGCCTCAGCCCATCATCTCATTCCAGTCAGAATGGTGATTATTAAAAAGTCAAGAAACAACAGATGCTGACAGGTTTGCAGAGAAATGGGAATGCTTTTACACTGTTGGTGTGAATGTAAATTAGTTTAACCATTGTGGAAGACAGTGTGGCGATTCCTCAAAGAACTAGAACCAGAAATACCCAGCAAGGCCTTGACTGGGTATATACCCAAAGGAATATAAATCATCCCATTATAAAGATACATGTGTTTGTATGTTCATTGCAGCACTATTCACGATAGCAAAGATATAGAATCAACCCAAATGCCCATCAATGATAGACTGGGTAAAGAAAATGTGGTATATATACACCTTGGAATAGTATGCAGCCATAAAAAGGAATGAGATTTTGTCCTTTGCAGGGACATGGATGGAGCTGGAAACTGTTATTCTCAGCAAACTCATGTGGAAACAGAAAACCAAACACTGCGTGTTCTGACTCATAAGTGGGAACTGGACAATGGAAACACATGGGCATGGGGAAGAGAACAACACACAGTGGGGCCTGTTGGTGGGAGAGGAGGAGAGCGTCAGGAAAAACAGCTAATGGATGCTGTGCTCAATATCTATGTGATGGGTCGGTAGGTACAGCATACCACCATGGCACACATTTACCTTCGTAACAAACCTGCACATCCAGTACATGTACCCTGGAACTTAATAAATGTGATAGTAAGAAATGTATTATAATTAATATTTTAAAATAGAATTTATGTGATTTGAAGCATTACTTTCCTCGTTTGACCGAAATCAGATGTGCTGTTGAAAGGGTATATTATTCATATGCTTTACAATTTGATATGGTAATTGTAAGTACCATGTTATACCATAAATTATAATTACCATATTTAATATATAATTTACATTAAGTATTATACACCATACACTGGCTGCTTTGGCGTAAGCATATATTTTTTTTTTCAGGCGAGTCTAAAGGTTTTGTAGTTTTGTGAATTTTTAGTACAGTAAATTGTCTTAGGGATAAGGAAAGTTGTATGACTTATTAAGGTTCAAATATCTCATTCTCATTTTGTGAATATTTTTCTATATTGCTAACAACCATTTTTACAGCATTCTCAACTGTGAGCACCTCTTTAATATACAATATATATGCTCAGAATTTGCCTCTTCTTGTACATGGCAGTTCATGTTCATGCTAGATATGTTTGTGCTTACATTCAAGGATGCCCAAAAAGAGAAAATGATTATTATATAATTACGTGTATTTTCTATATCATTTATATCCTGATGAGAGATTTATTATATGTGCTGCCGAAGCAAGCACCTGATGAGAGATTTAAAACTATCAAATAGTAATGTAAAACACAACTGTAAATGATAAGCCAATGCTTTTCATTATATCCAAAATGCAAATAGAAATATGCAAACATACCAAGATGAAAATTTCTTTATATACTCTTCTTTTCTCAGTTCATTCTCATTCTTTAAAGATCCTGTATTTTAACCCTTCATAAAATATTCTATGTTCATATTCTGGCTGTACCCATTCTCAGAGCATAATTTTGTAGACCTCTTTGTACCAGACGGATATAGTTGCAAATGGTTTGCCTCTCTTCTTTTTTGGCCAGTAATTTTAATTAAAAATACTCTAAGGCATTTTAGTTAAAAGCCCTTTTCATTGCTTCCTGAAAGCTTTTCAAGACTAGTAAGCCTGATGCCAATAAAAAGGAAAGAAAATGATTTGTTAAAACCTAGAATTAAAATTACCTCACTTATTTTGTGTTTCCTTCTTATTTAAGTTCACAGAATTAACTTCCTTAAATTTCAGGACATGTTTTGGATAATTTCTCAGGTTAAAGGTTTTATTAGAAAAATTGGAAGTTGGCTGAGGGTGGTGGCTCACATTTGTAATCCCAGCACTTTGGGAGGCCGAGGCGGGCAGATCATCTGAGGTCAGGAGTTTGAAACCAGCCTGGTCAACGTGGTGAAACCCTCTCTCTACTAAAACTACAAAAAAAAAAAAAAAAAAAAAAAAAAGCCAGGCGTAGTGACAGGCACTTGTAATCCCAGCTACTTGGGAGGCTGAGGCAGGAGAATTGCTTGAACCCAGGCAGAGGTTGCAGTGAGCCAAGATCATACCACTGTACTCCAGCCTGGATGACAGAGCGAGACTTCGTCTCAGGAAAAAAAAGAAAAAAGAAAATTTGAAGTTACATCCCAAATAACTTTGGAAATTAACTATCATTTTGCTACCTCCAACTAAAATAGATATTTGAGAATGGGCCTTGTACATCAGTGCAATAGGTTTTACCTTGTAAATGCATTGTCTGTAACAATATAAAATGTTGTAAGCACTAAAAAATTTAATACATTGGGTCTGAGTTAACTCGTGGAATCTCTCATTCTTTATTTATAAATTTAAAAGAAAGGTAACCTAGGCAGATTTCTATAGTGGCCATCAAGTTCTAAATGTCTTCGATATGTTTCTCTTTGCTTTTATGTAAAACTCTGGAGTACTTAGTGAAGAAGATTCCTACTTTGTCCAGTGGAGAGGCAGCTAGAAAATAATAATAATGGCCGGGCGTGGTGGCTCAAGTCTATAATCCCAGCTCTTTGGGAGGCTGAGGTGGATGGATCACAAGGTCGTGAGATCAAGACCATCTTGGCTAACACAGTGAAACCCCATCTCTACTAAAAATACAAAAAATTAGCTGGGTGTAGTGGCATGCACCTGTAGTCCCAGCTACTCGGGAGGCTGAGGCAGGACAATTGCTTGAACCTGGGAGGCAGAGGTAGTGAGCCAAGATCGTGCCACTGCACTCCAGCAGTGCGCTCTGGGTGACAGAGTGAGACTCCATCTGAGAAAATAGTGATAATAAAATCCTACCCCGTTTCAAAGGAGACTTATTCAATTATTACACTGTATTCATTGAGTATGTCATTAAAATACCATAAAGACAAAATGCTCAACATCTATATGACACACCTATTATCTCCTGACAAAAAATGAAATAACACAAAGAAAAATACAAACCTATACTTGATAATATCCATCCCTAATTATAGAATGTGTTTCATTACTTCAGTGTTATATGGTATGTAGAGGAAAGCCAGATGGATCAGAAAAAAAGAAATTTCATTGCTTTGGAATTTTTGCAGGGGCAATTAATTCACACAGTTGCTCAAATTCTGTATTTAATATGAATCCAGAAGACAACATACATCTCTTCCTTCTGATACAATCTGTACTAAAGACAGTGTAAAATGAGGAACAAAATACATTAAATCTGACAATTTTACAGAATAAACCTTCTTAATTATCATATATTTATTTCAAAGAAACGGATGACTTGTGATGCCTTCTAAGTATTTGACAGTAATTTTCCTCACGATTCCAATGTCAGTACTTATTCAAGAAGTTTTATTCCCTTATTATCAGTATCAAGACAATAATTAATAGTAAAATTACCAGGCTATTCTCATGAACTTTGGCACTCATTGTATACTACATTCAGTTATGGGAAGTCCTCCATACTTCATAAGATAAAGCATTTTACATCCTTGTGATTGGTAACTCAACTTTTTTGTGACCACCTGATCTTTTGCCCAAGGATTCTCCCAGAGTTCAACATATAAATATTTTCTTTTTCTTTGAGATGCAAATCTTGACCAAATTTTTGTGCCTTGTGCTACCATGCCTGTGGAGTTGGTTTTTAATCATGGCTATCAATTATTATCTAAAGCTGTTGCTATGATTATGCAGTATGTTTTAAACTATAGAAGTACAATTCCTCCATCTCCATTAAAACTCATTGATCACTGCAAAGAGTTACATATATGTACAAACAACGTAATGAAAAACCTTGTTCTACAGTTGTCAACCTGATTGTGTGTGTATAGTGTAATTTGACTAATTTTGCACAGATTTCAATATAGCATGTCAAGAGCCAAACATATTTAACATTCAGTAACTCTTCCTATATAATAGTTATGACATGTCACTGTTTACAATTTCAATATTCTGAATTTATGTATGTATGTGTATGCATACAAACACACACCATTTAAAAGGAAACCACCATTTAAAAAAGTGTACAAGTGTAGGAGCAAGTGAGCCTAGCTGATAAGAATGGGATGAATGAACAATCAGACTTGGATTTATATCTATGCTTTGCTACTGAAAAATTTTATCTGCCTAAACAAGGTCACTTTCATCTATAAAATAGGACTAATATTAGTACTTACTCTTAGGGTCATTGTGAGGTAATAATAGCTACCGTTTATGAAGGCTTTACAACATACCAAGGGAGTACTCTAGATCTTTTGAATAAGATAATCAATTCAAAAGACTTATTGTAATGCCTGGATCATGCAAAATGCTTCATAATTGGTACCTGTTATTGCAAGTATTAGTATTTTGAAAAAAAAAATGTTATGCTAGATTAGGTAACTAATACTTTACAGCTGTATCTTTCTAGTAAGTATCTAAATATTCAAATACTAGAATATCTCAAAAGGCAAGTCGTCGAAATCTCTTACCCCAGCATAACAAAGAACTTACAAAGGCAATAATATGTAAATAATTAAATGGAAAGTTAAAAGTTGCAATTAAGAATATCAGTCTAAAATAAAAGGGAAATTTTTTAGCCTGTTCTTGCACTGCTATAAAGACATACCTGAAACTGAGTAATTTATGAAGAAAAGAGGTTTAATTGAGTCGTTCCTGTTTATGGCAGTATAGTATTTCATGGTGTCTATGTACCACATTTTCTTTATCCAGTCTATCATTGATGAACGTTTAGGTTGATTCCATGTCTTTGCTATTGTGTATAGTGTTGCAGTGAACATACATATGCATATACCTTTATAATGGAATGATTTATATTCTTTGGGTATATACCCAGTAATGGGATTGCTGGGTTAAATGATCTTTCTGCCTCTAGGTCTTTGAGAAATCTCTGCATTATCTTCCACAAGGGTTGAGCTAATTTACACTGCCACCAACAGTGTAAAAGCTTTCCCTTTTCTCCACAACCTCACCAGCATCTATTGTTTTTTGACTTCTTAATAATAGCCATTCTGACTGTTGTGAGATGGTATCTCATTGTGGTTTTGATTTACATTTCTCTAATGATCAGTGGTGTTGAGTTTTCTTTCATATTTTTTTTGGTCACATGTATGTCTTCTTTTGAGAAATGTTTGTTCATGTCCTTTGCCTGCTTTTTAATGAGATTGTTTTTTTCTTGTAAATTTGTTTAAGTTCCTTGTAGACTCTGGACCATGGTCAGATGGATAGATGTCAGAAATTTTCTCCCATTCTGTAGGTTGTCTGTTTACTCTGATGGTAGTTTCTTTTGCTGTGCAGAAGTTATTTAGTTTAATTAGATCCCATTTGGTCAATTTTTGCTTTTGTTGCAGTTGTTTTTGCCATTTTGCTCATGAAATCTTTGCCCATGCCTATGTCCTGAATTTTATTGCCTAGGTTTTCTTCTAGGGTTTTTATTGTTTTAGGTTTTGCATTTAAGTCTTTAATCTGTCTTGAGTTAATTTTTGTATAGGTTGTAAGGAAGAGGTCCAGTTTCAGTTTTCTGCATAGGGCTATCCAGCTCTCCCAACACGATGTATTAAATAGGGAGTCCTTTCCCCATTGCTTGTTTTCTCAGGTTTGTCAAAGATCAGATGGTTGTAGGTGTGTAGTGTTATTTCTGAGTTCTCTATTCTGTTCCATTGGTCTATATGTCTGTCCTTGTACCAGTACCCTGCTCTTCTGGTTACTGTAGCCTTGTAGTATAGTTTGAAGTCTTAGCTTTTGGGCTGAGACAATAGGGTTTTCTGGATATATAATCATGTCATCTGCATATAAAGATAATTTGACTTCCTCTCTTCCTATGTGAATACCCTTTCTTTCTCCTCCCTGATTGCCCTGACCAGAACTTCCAATGCTATGTTGAATAAGAATGGTGAGAGATAGCATCCTTGTCTTGTGCCAGTTTTCAGGGGGAATGGTTCTAGCTTTTGCCCATTCAGTAGGAATGGGTGTATAATTCCTACAAGTAGGTTGTGGGTTTATAATTTATGGCTCTTAGTGTTTTGAGGTATGTTCCTTCAATACCTAGTTTATTGAGAATTTTTAACATTAAGGGATATTGAATTTTATTAAATACCTTTTTTTGTGCCTATTGAGATAGTCATGTGGTTTTTGTCTTTAGTTCTGTTTGTGATGAATCACATGTATTGATTTGCATGTGTTAAACCAACCTTGCATGCTAGGGATGAAACCAACTTAATTGTGGTAGATAAGCTTTTTGATATGCTGCTGGATTTGCTTTGCCAGTGTTGTATTGAAAACTTTTGCATGAGTGTTCATCAAGGATACTAGCCCGAAATTTCCTTTTCTTTCTTTCTTTTCTTTTTTATCTCTGCCAGGTTTTGGGATCAGGATAATGCTGACCTCATCATATAAGTTAGGGAAAAGTCACTTCTTTTCAATTTTTTGGAATAGTTTCAGTAGAAATGGTACCAACTCTGTACCACTGGTAGAATTCAGCTATGATTCTTTCTAGACCTGGGCTTTTGTTGGTTGGTAGGATATTTATTACTGCCTCAATTTCAGAGCTGATTATTGATCTGTTCAGTGATTCAGTTTCTTTATAGTTCAGTCTTGGGAGGGTATATGTGTTCAATAATTTATCCATTTCCTCTAGGTTTTCTAGTTTATGTGCATAGAGGTGTTTATAGTATTCCCTGATGGTTCTTTGTATTTCTCTAGAATCATTGGTGATATTCCTCTTCTAATTTTTGATTGTGTTTATTTGATTCTTCTCTTTTCATCTTCATTAGTCTAGCCAGAAGTCTATCGTTTTTATTTTTATTTTATTTTATTTTTTCAAAAAATCAGCTCCTGGATTCATTTATTTTTTTTTTTTGAAGGATTTTTCATGTCTTTATCTCCTTCAGTTCAGCTCTGATCTTGGTTATTTCTTGCTTGTTTGCTCTTGGTTTTCTAGTTCTTTTAGTTGAGATGTTAGGCTGTTCACTTGATATCTATGTAGTTTTTTGATGTGAGCATTTAGTGCTATAAATTTCCCTCTTAACACTGTTTTAACTGCATCCCAGAGATTCTGATACATTGTCTCTTTGTTCTCATTAGTTTCAAAGAACCACAGAGATGGCAGCTGGTCTTCCCCCCAGAAGCTCTTTCCCAGGGAGAGATCAGAGCTCTATCCATAGAACCCTAGGTGGAATTGCTGAAGTCCCCCACAGGGAGGTCCCACCCAGTGAGGAGGATGGATCAGGCTCCCACTTAAAGAAGCAGACTGGCCATGATCTGGCAAAGGGTGCCACTCACTTTTAAACAAATCTCATGAGAACTCTATCACAAGAACAGCAAGGGGGAAGTCCACACCCATGATTCGGTCACCTCCCATTAGGCCCTTCCTCCAACACTGAAGGTGGAATTCAACATGAGATTTGGGTGGGGACAGAGAGCCAAACCATATCAGAAAATAACAGCATCAACAAAATAAATTTAAAATTTAAAAATAGCTGAATAGTTGGTAATTGCAACTACAGTCATGTGCTGCATAACAACATTTCAGTCAACACTGAACCACATATATGACAGTGGTCCCATAAGATTATAATACTGTATTATTTTTTACTTTTATTTTTGCTTCAGGGGTACATGTGGAGATTTGTCATATAGATAAATTGCATGTCACAGGAGTTTGGTGTCCAGATTATTTTGTCACCCAGGTAATAAGCATAGTACCCAATAAGTAGTTTTTTAATCCTCGCCCTCCTCCTACCCTCCAGCCTCACGTAGACTACAGTGTCTGTTGTCCCCTTTGAGTCCGTGTGTTCTCTATGTTTATCTCCCACTTAGAAGTGAGAAAATGGCCTGTAATCCCAGCACTTTGGGAGGCCGAGTCGGGCGGATCATGAGGTCAGGAGATCAAGATCATCCTGGCTAACCCGGTGAAACCCCTTCTCTACTAAAAAATACAAAAAAATAGCCGGGCGAGGTGTCGAGCACCAGTAGTCCCAGCTACTCAGGAGGCTGAGGCAGGAGAATGGTGTAAACCCGGGAGGTGGAGCTTGCAGTGAGCTGAGATCCGGCCACTGCACTCCAGCCTGGGCGACAGAACGAGACTCTGTCTCAAAATAAAAAAAAAAAAAAAAAAAAAAAGGAAGTGAGAAAATGTATTTGGTTTTCTGTTATTGTGTTAGTTTGCTTATGGTAATGGCCTCCAGCTCCATCCATGTTGCTGAAAAGAACATGATCTCATTTTTTATAGCTGCATAGAATTCCACAGTGTATATGTACCATATTTTCCTTATCCAGTCTACCACTGATGGGCATTTAGGCTGATTCCATGTGTTTGCTATTGTGAATAATGCTGCAATAAGACATACATGTGCATATGTCTTTAGGGTTGAGGGATTTATATTCTTTTTGGTATACTCATAATGGTGATTGCTGGGTCGAATGGTAATTCTGGTTTATGTTCTTTGAGAAATCATCAAACTGCTTCCCACAATGGCTGAACTAATTTACATTCACATCAGCAGTGCAATAAACATTCCCTTTTCTCCACAACCTTGCCAGCATCTGTTATTTTTTGACTTTTTAATAGTAGTCATTCTGTCAAATGGTATCTTACTGTGGTTTTGATCTGCATTTCTCTAGTGAAGTTCAGCATTTTTTTCATATGATTGTTGTCTGCATGTATGTCTTTCTGAAAAGGGTTCATGTCCTTTGCCCACTTTTTAATGGTGTTGTTTGGTTTTTGCTTGTAAATTTGTTTAAGTTCCTTGTAGATTCCGGATATTAGACCCTTGTCACATGCAAAGTTTGCAAAATGTTTCTCCCATTCTGCAGGTTGTCTGTTTATTCTGTTGATAGCTTCTTTTGCTGTATAGAAGATCTTTAGTTTAATTAGGTCCCATTTGTCAAGTTTTGTTTTTGTTTCAATTGCTTTTGGTGTCTTTGTTAAGAAATCTTTGCAATTTCCATGTCCAGAATGGCATTACCTAGGTTATCTTCCTGGGTTTTTATTGTTTTGGTTTTAGATTTAAGTCTTTAATTCACCTCGGGTTAATTTTTGTGTATGGTGTGAGGAAGGGGTCCAATGAATAGGCAATCCTTTCCCCATTTCTTGTTTTTGTTGATTTCATTGAAGAACAGATAGTTGTACGTGTGCAGCCTTATTTCTGGTCTCTCTATTCTTTTCCATTGGTTTATATGTCTGTTTTTTGTACCAGTACCATGCTGTTTTGGTTACTATATCCTTGTATAGTTTGAAGTCAGGCAGTGGGATGGTTCTGGCTTTTTTTTTTTTTTTTTTTTTTTTGGCTTAGGATTGCCTTGGCTATTCTGGCTCTTTTAGTGGCTCCATATGAATTCTTAAATAGTCTTTTTCTAATTCAGTGAATGTTATTGGTAGTTTGTTGGGAATAGCACTGAATTTAAAAATGCTTTGGGCATTATGGCCATTCTGTCAATATAGATTCTTCCTATCCGTGAGCATAGAATATTTTTCCATTTTTTGTGTGTTATCTCTGATTTACTTGAGCAATACTTTATAATTATCATTTTAGCAATGTTTCACCTCCTTGGTTAGCTGTATTCCTACGTATCGTATTTCTTTTTGGCAATTGTGAATGGGATCATGTTCTTCATTTGGCCTTAGCTTAAATGTTGTTGGTGTGTAGGAATACTAGTGATATTTGTACACTGATTTTGGATCCTGAAACTTTGCTGAGGTTGTGTATCAGATCAATGAGCTTTTGGGCAGAGACTATGGCCAAAGTATAGAACCATATCATCTGCAAACAGGGATAATTTGACTTCTTATCTTCCTATTTGGATGGCTTTTATTTATTTATCTTGCCTGATTGCTCTGGCTAGGATTTCTAGTACTATGTTTAATGAGATTTGTAAGAGAGGGCACACTTGTCTTATGCCGGTTTACAAGTAGAATACTTCTGACTTTTGCCCTTTTAGTATAATGTTGGCTGTGGACTTTTTAAAGATGGTTCTAATTATTTTGAAATATGTTCCTTCAGTGCATAGTTTGTCGAGGATTTTTAACGTGAAAGGATGTTGAATTTTATAGCATGCATTTTCTGTATCTGCTGAAATGATCATGTAGTTTTTGTTTTTTTATTTATGTGGTGAATCACATTTATTGACTTGTGTATGTTGAATCAACCTCGCAACCCTGGGATAGAAGTGCCTTGATCATGGTGGATTAGCTTTTTGGTGTGTTGCTGGATTTGGTTTGCTAGTATTTTGTTGACTATTTTTGCATCTATGTTCATTAGGGGCATTGGCCTGAAGTTTTCCTTTTTTGTTTGTTGTGTGTCTGCCAGGTTTTGGTATCAGGACGATGCTTGCCTCATAGAACAAGTTAGGAAGGAGCTGCTCCTCAGTGTTTTGGAATGGTTTCAGTAGGAATGATACCAGCTTTTCCTTCTGAATCTGTTAGTATTCAGGTGTGAATCTGTCTGATCCTGGGCTTTTTCTGGCTGGTGGGCTTTTTGTTCCTAATTTAATTTTGGAACTCATTATTGGTCTGTTCAATGATTCAATTTCTTCCTGGTTCAGACTTGGAAGGTTGTATGTTTCTAGCAATTTATCCATTTCTTCCAGGTTTTCTAGCTTGTGTGCATAGAGGTGTTCATTATGAATAGCCTCTGAGGGTTTTCTCTATTTCTCTGGGGTCAGTGGTAACATCCCCCTTATTTTTTTATTGTGTTTGAGTCTTCTCTCTTTTTTTCTTTATTAGTCTAGGTAGTGGTCTAACTTTATTATGAATTCTTTCAAAGAACCAGCTCCTAGATTCATTGACCTTTTCTATGCTTTTTTGCATCTCATTTTCCTTCAGTTCAACTCCGATTTTGGTTATTTCCTGTCTTCTAGCTTTGGGGTTAGTTTGCTCTTGTTTCTCTAGTTCCTTGTGATGTTCATTTTGTAATTAGAGATCCTTCTAACTTTTTCATATGGGTGTTTTGTGCCATAAGCTTGCCTCTTAACGCTGCTTTGGATGTGTCCCAGAGATTCTGGTATGTTACATCTTTTAAATTTTTCATTAATTTCAAATAATTTCCTGATTTCTGCCTTAATTTCATTATTTAACCAGAGGTAATTCAGGAGCAGTTTATTTGATTTCCATTTTAATGTATGGTTTTGAGAAATTTTCTTAACATTGATTTCTATTTTTATTGCACTGTGGTCCAAGAGTGTTGTTGGTATAATTTTGTGGGTTTTTAAAACATTTTCTAAAGATTGTTTTATGTCCAACTCTGTATATCATATTTTTATTGTACCTTTAGAGATGTTTGGATACACAAATACTTACCATTGTGCCTACACTATTTAGTGTAGTCACATGCTGTATAGGTTTGTAGCTAGGAGTAATAAGCTGTACCACATAGGTTGGCTGTATGGTAGTCTATACTGTCTAGGTTTGTGTAAGTACACTCCATGGTGTTTGTACAAGGACAAAATTGTCTAAGGATGAATTTCTCAGAATGAGTCCCATTCGTTAAGTTATACATGACTTGTAGTAATTCCTAACAAACTGGAGACAGTGGTAGAAAAAAAGTATTTTATTTCATTGTATGTCCTTTTATATTCTTTAAATTTGCTTAGTTGTGCTTACATTTCTTTTTTTTTAATGTGCATTTTTTAAACAAGTGGAAGAGAACATGGAAAGAAAGAATTTCATTGCTTGAGCATAGTTTGTTTTTTCCAGGCCTACCAAAATAACACAATCTTACTGCAAGAAGAGACACACCCTGGAATAATATCAGGAGGCTGGCACATGCTCTTCCGATTTTTCTCAGAATGAGAAAATGTAAATTTAAACGTTTAATTTTTTTTAACATATGTAATCTTATGAGTGACAAGGTTGACTATAGAAAAATTCTTCATATTTCCCTGAGAGTTTAGAAAAGATACCTGATGTAAATGAGGAGTTGATGGGTGCTGACGAGTCGATGGGTGCAGCACAGCAACATGGCACAAGTATACATATGTAACAAACCTGCACATTATGCACATGTACCCTAGAACTTAAAGTATAATAATAATAATAATAATAAAAGAAAAGATAGTGGTTACTACTGATATTTACCATTATAGAGCACTTATTTTTCTCAGATATTACATGATTTAATTCTCGGAACCAGGACTGGCTACATAATTTGTGGGCCCAGTGCAAACTGAAAACAAGGGCTTCCTGTTCAAAACCTAAGAATTTCAAGACAGTGGAAGCAGAGCTTGAAAACAAGCATGGAAGTCTTCTGAGCAGGGGCCCTGGGCAACTGCATAAATTACCAGCCCATGAAGCTGTCCTTGCTTGTAACATACCTGTGAAGAAATGTGTTATCCCTACTTTAAATATGAAGAAAATGATGCACAGATTTGAGAAAAGAACCAACCAGCCCCAAATGTCACAGTATATAAACTATGGATCTGGTGTTGAATAACTGTGGAGCTTGACTCCAAGGCCTCTACTTATAATCACTCTAAGAGGAATCAGCTCCCAAATGTAAAGACAAGTAATTCTAAACTATTTCCCATTTTTACTAGGCAAATTAACTTACAGATCAAATGAATAGTACTTTAAAAGGAAATATATTTTATTTTCATGATCTCATTTGAGAGTCTTAAATAGACTCATAACCAAAATGGAGAAAGGTGACTGGGTGATAGTATAGTTAGCTAAATAAAAAAATTGTTGAATATAGGTTAAAATATAGTCTACTCTAGTTTTGACTCTGCCATATTAAACAATTTAGTGTAGGCACTAAATTATTCTTACCATGCTTGCAGTTTTCCTCTTTCTTGTGCATTGAGTGACAGGAGTATAATTCCGTAGATCTTGACATATAAATAGAAATGGTAGATTTAAAACAACAGTTTGGCAAAACTTTAAAAATTTTTCTTTGCTTACAAAAGCAACATTTTGCGGATAATATCTTATAGTAGAAATTTGGGAACTAAAGGAATACAGAAATATACACTGTACAACAGAAATTATCTCTACTTTGTCAAAAAAAACCAATGTTTATGTCTAGCATTGTTTATTCAATACTATAAAGCAAACATTTTCCAATGACATTAGAATATTTGATATATAATACTCCATCCACATTCATATACCAGAGTTTACTTAAACTATCATCTGTAACATTAGGTTGTTTCCAAAATTAACTGTTATAAAGACCCTATAAACAAGGATAAATGTTATATCTAGCCTTCAGCATCAAATTAAATTTAAATGTTAAAATGCTAGCTGAGAGAAATCTGTTTTCGTAACATTTAAAGAGAAAATTACTTGATTACTGTATGTTTGATGTATGTGATTATTTTGTATACTAGTATTTTTCAAATGGCATTCATCTTCACAATTATTTGTGTGATTATCATCTTCCTTATTTTACCATAAGGTTCCTAAATAGAGAGTTTCTATTTTACTCATTTCTGAATGTCCTATAGTGACTATATATTCAACAAACATTAGAATTTTATTGAAACCTTGTGGTTCAGCTGCTGAATGACTTACACAGTTTTAGAATTCTTTGATTGACTATGGTGTCCAAAGCCAAGAAGCATTGGTTTTGGATGATGAATCAAATTAGATCTACTTCTAGCAAATAAATGGCATTATAGAGTTTGAAAATGATATTTATCAGGGTCATGATTATTAGATTTCAAATCTTTAAGACTATCAGGTAGAAATGATACTCAACTTACTCTGCTTTCCTTCAAAGTTCAAAGCAAGTTTTAACAAGAGGAAGTCTTAATAAGGCAGGATTCCTCTGGTTGTTAAGAAGATCTTTCCCAATGGGGAAAGTTTGCTTCCATGCCAAGAAAGGAGTTCTTTGTTTCCGGGAGTAGTGAGTTCTATAATAATCAGGAGGTTATGTTAAATGGCCTTCATAGTCCCTCTCCTGTCTACATTTCCTAATGATTCTAACACATAATTAAGTGTTTACAGTCAATAACTAAAAGCCGTAAGGAAATTTAGTACATGACTTTTTATTCTGATTATATGAAGTAGGTTTTGAAAGTGATTATTGATTTGTTATATGTAATGAGTTCTACCTTGTATTTACAGGGTGAATGCAGTTTTCTTATTTCTCCATCCCAAAGGAAATGAAGTAGTATTTTTCAATTACAGTGTAGTAGTGATTATTATATAGAACAATTACAGACTCATGTCTTACTCTTTTATTAAAAATGATTCATTTTTTTTCTTATCAGGCTTAGTATATTTTTAAATGCAGCTTCACAGTATATCATGTTATCATTTCCCTTTACCCTCCATGGGTACATGTATCCAATTTTAAAAGTAGATATCAATAAGAAAATATTAATATTACAGAAATTAAGACCCAAATATTTAGTAGCAGATGTGCTCTATAACATTAGATATAACTGCATAAATTAGCTTGGTATTTTCAGAATGTCTGCATTCTGGTCTGTATGTTTAAAATTAGGTCTTTTCTTAATCTGCAAAATATTATCTTCTAGCCACCACTGTATGCAAAGAAAGTTTGCTCATAGTTAAAAAAAAAATTCAAATAAAAAAATCAATTATATAGGGATCCTACTAAAAACCATATTTTCTTGGCAAAGAAAGTTTGCTCATGGTTAAAAAAATACTTAAAAAATAAATGCTCTTGGAATCCTGCTAAAAACTACAGTTTCTTTCTGACAAGAAATCTAATTTTATCACGTAGTGATCATTTTGTGTTGGGTGGCATGTTTGAGTTTATATTTTAAGCCTTTTTTTTTAGAGCTATGTTGCTTTCTGCTTTCATCTTGACATAACTTGTCAATAGACTACAATTAAAGTTGTTTGAGGTTCAGTGATTGATTCTAAATAGTGAATTTATGGAGATCCTAGAAAAGATAAAACCTGTGCTTGGCAAATGTAGAAACTATAACTCTTAGTATCCTTTTAACCTACCAAAATGGAAATCCTTCAGGCCCTCACACATGTAAAGATGTGTCTTCAACAAAAGGTAGCCTTTTTAAGCTATATATGTCAAAGCAATTTTTACTTAAAACATCATGGAAAAGATTTTATTCCTTCCCTGTTAATTGCCAATTTGGAAGCTGAAATAAGAATATCCTGAGGCTTTTCCCATTTCCTCACATGAAAGGAATCAGTCCTCATGTGTAAGGCAGGGAGATTACTACAAACCCTTCCCTTACCTCTTGGCAAATTCAGGAAAATTGCTAAAATGAATCTTGACCCAGCCAGATCCCTGCTCCTATGACTGTAACTAAAGGCAGTTTCAATGCAGGCCTCTTGTGATTTCCTTGGAAATAGAACTTGCAAGTAAGTTGGATTACCAGAAGGGTAATGATTACCATCCCAAGAGGTAACATTACAATCATCATAAGAAGAGCTCTGTGAGACAGAGGATAAGGAACAATGGTCTCACCATTATATGACTTGTCTATCTCATAATGCCCATGTATTGAGGTGATGGCCTCTCATGTCTTGGCTCACAAAATGTATTTTTCCAAAGATGAATGAACTGTTGCCCACTCCCCCGCCTGCTGCCAAAAGTATGAAAAGGAAGTAATTGTGATTGTAAACCAAGAAGTGTCTCCAATGATGAATTTGGGAACTCAAATATTTGAACATAATCACTAATTTAAATCAAACAAGAGTGGTGTGTTTTTTAGCATTTGAATAACATTCAACATAAAGATATGTATGGACTAATAAGTACTTTATGTTAATCTTTTATTGTAATTTTAAAAGTCGTTTCACTTGATTAAAGAGTCGTTCATTACCAAGTTGAAATAATTTTATTTAAAAATGTATAACATAAAATAATCAATGTATATGATAACCAAAAATGCATTCTACAAACTTAATAAGCATTTAAAATGTGCCAGGCAATGGAACTGGCACTGATGTACGTTACTAAAATTTATATTAATGTAAACATTTAAAGCAGCATGTAGAATTAACTATCAGAATGAATTACACACTACATTGTTCTCCTTTGTCCCCACCCCTTATTTCCTACAGTTTGACCAATAAATTGAAGGGGCACTAAATTTACTCGCGATGTTGAGATTACTTTCCTTTGCTATTTTAGTCGAGCTAACTTAAGTCAGATAAAACAATTTTATTTGGCTTCAATATGGTGCTATTTTGATCTGAAGGTCAATCTACCAACAAGCAAGAACAGTTTCTCATTATTTTCCTTTCCGACTCCAAGCAGTCTTTACTGAAGTCTTTCGAGCAATGTCTGACCTCTGTTTCAATACTTCTCACAGATTTCACAGGCTGTCACCACCACTCAGCCATCACTAACACAGACAACTGTAATGGAAACAGTAACTATGGTGACCACAAGGGAGCAAATCCTGGTAAAGCATGCTCAAGAGGAACTTCCACCACCACCTCCCCAAAAGAAGAGGCAGATTACTGTGGATTCCGAAATTAGGAAAAGGTGAGAGCATCTTAAACTTTTATCTGCAAATGAAGTGGAGAAAACTCATTTGTAGCAGTTTTGTTGGTGGTGTTTAAACTTCAGCAATATTTCCAGATGCCTCGGGTACCTGTAATGTCAGTTAATGTAGTGAGAAAAATTATGAAGTACTCTTTAAAATTTTCCCAAGAAATCACTATCGCAATATAAACTAAATGCTTAATGGAAATGGTGTTTTCCGGAGTGAAAGTACAAACTATAGGTGATAAACTACTGTGGTAGCATTTTAATCCTAAAAGTTTCTTCTTCTTTTTTTTTCTTATAAAGGGCCTGCTTGTTGAGTCCCTAGTTTTGCATTAAATGTCTTTTTTTCCAGTAACAGAAAGTACATTTTCATCAAGAAGTACACCTATAATAGATGAGATCCACCCTGCTAGTTTACGAGAACATGATGTCTCAATTTGCGCATCCTAAATAGGAGTAATTACAGAACAGATTTCCTGTTCTTTGATATTTTTAAAGTCTTATCTTGAAGGTGTTAGAATTTTTAACTGATCTTTTTGTGAATATTCAAAATTATGCATTTTAGATAAGTTAGGTATTATGTAAATCAGCGGATCTATTAAAATGATGGCAATAAAATTTTATGAGTGCAAAGCTGGCAGAAAAATTATTTTAAAAGGTACAGTTTCCCTTTCATTCCAGTTATTGTAATTCTAAAATTAAGAAAGAACATTAAAATCTACCGTATGTTTCTAAGCAGCATATGTTTAGAAACTCATGGAACACTTGACATTAGAATTTGTGTATGCCAGGGTAGAGAAGTATGAAAAGAACACACATCTAAAAATACCATGTCAGATGTTCTAAGAAAAAAATCTAGAAAAGTTATTCAAATATATTATTTGGGACTTTCAGTACTTCTCTATTAACTAATGACTTATGACTTACTTTGATAATTCCAAAGAAAATCACTGGGCCTTTTCTCCCTGGTTGTGTCAGCTTGGCTAAGCAAATCTGCTAGTCCAGGGGTCAGCAAACTAAGGCCTGCTAACCAAATCTAGCATGCTGCCAGTTTTGTATGGCTCATCAGTCAAGACGTGTTTTTACATTTTCAAATGGTTGAAAATAAAAGAAAAACAATATTTTATGACATGTCAAAATTACGTAAAATTCAAATTTCGGTGTTATGAATAATGTTTTAGTGGAACACAGTCATACCGATTTATCATTTACGATTACTTTCACATTACAAAGGCAGAGTGTGAATAGTTGTAACAAAAACTGTGTAGTCCACAAAGCCTAAAATATTTGTTATCTATCCTGTCACAGAAAAAGTTTGTTGACCCTTGCTCCGGTCAAATGGCTCTCAAACTCTATGAATATTAGTATTCTTTCTGGGGCAACAACTATCAGGAACTTCCAAGCCCTCTACTCTTGGTGGTAATAGAAAGTCTAACAAAAATTGATGGAGTAAAAAAGTATAATGGCACACATCCGTGAAGCTTTTGATGAATTTTCTTTTTGTTATTCCTAGTAAGATGTACGTTAACTTGTTTGTTGTCACATTAAACATGTGTTATGCACAATGCTTAGTGGACATATAGATTTATGGATACTTTGCAACATTCCAACAGCCCTCCAACAGTTCTCCAAACAGAGTAATAGGGACACCTAGTTGCCTAACTCTCTTAATGTCCTCTTGTCTAATACAGAAATTAACAAAGCAGGCGGATTCATGTCAATCTCTGTCTTCAGAAGCTTATTATTGGCTTCTGTTTGGAGAATGGATTGTGTTGGGAAAAAAAAAAAAGTTTGTTCTGACTTCTTTTTGTTTTCAGGAAAGAGTGACTGGTGGTGAAATATCTTGTCTCCAACATTTGTTTGTATCATAAGTTTTCAGCAATTTTTGTAAGTGCCTAAATGAGAAGTCCTATTGGGAACATAAAGAAAGATTCTTCAAATAAAAGCTAACATTAATTGAGGATTTATTATGTGCTCAGTAGTAGATTCAATGCTTTATTGGGAATGTGTGTATTTTTCCCAATAACCTCCCAAAATAGGTATGGCTATTACAACTTTATAAAATTATACACAGCTACAGAGTGGCTGAGCCAGGATTTGAACTGAGATAGCTACAAAACCTGGACTGTGTAGTAAAATGTCTTTTTCGTGGATATATGAGTAAGGTATTCCTATTGATTTACCTGAAGCTATCCCAGATTACACCTGTCATCCCAGCATAATTATATATAGCATCAACTTTCACTCTCAAGTATGTCCTGATTTGGACAGCAAAATTATCTGACCACTCTATATAAGACACTTGATTGATAAATTTAGACTGAACGAAGACAGCAAAAAGGCAAACATTTAGGAACAAATTCATTAATTGATAATTGTCTACAGGGTGGAATCTTGTTAAAGTATTGTAATTATTAAAGAGACATCATGCAAATATAACCATAAGCTTTATATTAGCTAGTGCCTCGTTTTTGTATCATGCAAAGCCCACTAATATTTCACTGAATATTGAGGTCTTGACCATTTGTTGAATATTGTTTTATTTAAATCGTTTCCTCTTCCAGCTTCTTTGACACACTACCAGTTGTCACCCACGACTCTTTGCCTGACTTGTTTTATTCCTTCTGCCTAATTCCTATGGGAGTATCACCTAAATCCATCTCTTTGCCTTTCTGACTTCTTTTTTTTCGTTTGTTTTTGCTTTGTTTTGTTTTGGTTTTTGAGACAATGTCTTGCTCTGTCACCCAGGCTGGAGTGCAGTGGCGCAATCTCAGCTCACTGCAACCTCCGCCTCCTGGGTTCAAGCAATTCTCTGCCTCAGCCTCCCAAGTAGCTGGAATTACAGGCGCCTGCCACCACGCCCTGCTAATTTTTTTGTGTTTTTTAGTAGAGACAGGGTTTCACCGTCGTGGCCAGGCTGGTCTTGAGCTCCTGACCTCGTGATCCACCCACCTCAGCCTCCCAAAGTGCTGGGATTACAAGCATGAGCCACCGTGCCTGGCCTTTTGACTTCTTTATCTGAATTATCTATTCTCATTGATTCGAGCCTGGCTGTAAGTGACTGACTCCCAAATCATGTAGCTCCAGATGTGACACTCTCCCTCAAATTAAAGCTTTATATCTCTAAAACTATTTCCACTTGTGCATCCAGCCACTGCCTCAATGTTCATTTTTATCAAATGCAAACATTTGTTCCTTCCAATTAACCATACCTACTTATACATTGCACACATATTTTAGTTATTATAATTCATTGCCTGTGTGTCTAGAAAAGTATCAAATATTGAAAAAATCATGGCTTTTGGAATCAGAATTACTCAGGTTTGAATGCTGCCTGTTTTTTTTGTTTTTGTTTTTGTTTTTGTTTTTTCCCCAACTTTTAAGTTCAAGGGGTAAATGTACAGGTTTGTTACATGGGCAAATTGTGTGTTGTGGTTGTTTGGTGTAGAGGTAATTTTGTCTCTCAGGTAATCAGCATAATATCTGATAGGTAGTTTTTCCATCCTCATCCGCCTCCCACCTTCCACCCTCAACTAGACCCCAGTGTCTATTGTTCCCGTCTTTGTGTCCATGTGTACTCAATGTTTAGCTCCCACTTAGAGGTGAGAACCTGTGGTATTTGTGAAACCTGCCCATTTTAATTACTAGCTTATGAGCGCAGGCAAATTACTTGTTATCTGTGCCTCAGATTCCAGTAATCTCACTTTATAAAACACCAGTCATGAGGATTAAATGAGAAGCATTTAATACATTGCCTTTAAGGTGGTAAACATTCAATAAATGCAATGGTTATGATTCTTGTTTGGTGGTGGAGACCATAGAGACGATGAAGATGGAGGAAGATTGTGATGGGTAGGAGGGATAGAAGTGATGGTGGGAGAGGTAAAGATAGTCGAGGTGGTGATGATGGTGGTGGAGGTAGTGATGGAGATGGTAGTCACATATTATTGACAGGGAAAAATTCCGTAGTAAATATTATCTCAAACCTAACAAATATAAAATTACCTTCCTGTTTTCCTCTTCAAAACAGAATTTACCACCTGACATCTACAGTTCTGTGAATCTTATACTTTCTTCTCCTTATTTATTATAATTAGATTGTAAGGGCAAGTGCCATCATTTCAGTCATTTCATGATCATTCGCATTGCCAAGTCCATAACCTGAGCCGTATACCTCACTGTGGAGAGAACTGCCCTCCTTTCTAATTGATCGACCTAAAATGAATAGATCTAAAATGATGCTTTTTGCTGTCTCTCCAGTCCTGCAAATTTCCATAACCCGAGATGCCTCCAAAACAAAACTCAAGCACTTCCTATGGCATTAAGCATTATTCTCATTCTCCACTAATTCTGTGTCTACCTTCCCAATAATAATTATTCCACTTCAGCCGGTAAATTACATTCATTTGGTTGTATGCCTTCACGCCACTCACATAAAATTTCTCATTGCCAGTCACAACAAAGAAAGCCTATTATTACACTTCTTTATATTTTACTTAGATTCCACTGTAGTAAATACTGTGGATACAATAAATAACCAATAAATGTTTGTTGAGAGAGTGAATGGTATATAATTCAAATAATTGTAGTAACTAAGATTTGACATTCCAATATCATTTAAAAATTCTACCTAGCTGTTCCTGGAATTGTTCTTGATAATAAACATGTGACCATTCTAATGATCTTTAATAATTCCAATTTTACCCATTAGGGTATCCTTATTTACTCAAAACAATTAAGGGATTTAAAATTCAGCTTTCTACCACAACATAGTTTCTTAGCAATCTAAGGTACATTTAGTTGATTCCTAAATAATTACACAGTTTCTACATATGTTGTATTTATTGCATACATTTTTCTCTTTACACCGAGATTTGCAAAAGTGATGACCTTGGGTCACAACACAATTATTTCTAATAGCGGATTATTCCTGCAATTCAGTGCTATTTACATGTAGGTAATTATCAGAGTGTGGAACTCAGCCTAGGTTAAAACTAGATCTATTATCTAGTTAATTGGTATTTATCCAGGTGATTAGTTCCTAATCATGTAGCAGTTATTTTAAGGGATTTTTCAAAAAAGCTTTAATTTATACTTTTGTAGCAAGCAGGCAAAACGAATGGCAAATTGTTTCTAAGTAAATGCCATCTTAATAAAGATAATTTCCCCCAAGTAAAGTGTTCATAAATGAATATCTTTGTCCTCAAGGACAATGTAGAGGCATTTTGAAATGCCTCAATTCACCTGGTCTCTGTTTTTTTCCTCCAGGGTAAGCAGACAGAATGTAAGCTTGCTTTCTCTGGCTATTTCCTGCATCCTAACTAAATAGAAGGATAAATTGGCTGATCTACATACCTGAATTAGTATTATATATTCTACTTTTTAGTTTGTTTCTGTTTTTTGTTTGATTTTCTTTTTATGGCTGCTGTCCAGATGAAGTTAAATTGTGTCACATCTCTGGAAAAAAAAATAGATAACTGTTACATAAGACCTCTCTCCAGTTTTATGAGATTCATGCCTAAAACATTTTTGTTTTAAATATTGATTATAACTTCGGTTTCTAAATTAAAATCTGAAAATTGTATGGTAAAATATACCAATTTATTTGAAGGACCTAATTAGATGATTAATGTATCCGTGAACTTTTTTTTTTTATGTTCTATATGATAAATTGATCCTAAAATATCTGGGATGTTGAAGTCAGTAATGACACTTTTGCCCATTGGCACAGCCCATAGAAACAAAACATTTTAGATGATTTGCTTCTTTTTTTCCTGAGGAGACTAGACTTGGGCATGGTTACAGGTTAATTGAGGCCCAGAAAGGTTAAATAACTTGCTTTCAGTTGCAAAATAAGGACTAATGCTGAGTCTCCTAAATCCATTCTAGTGTTATCGTTGCAATGCCATGTTTCTTTTTGTGTATTAAAGTAAAATGACCTTGGTCATAAATTCAGATTTCACTTTAGACACTATTTTTGGTTAAAAAAAAAAAAAAAGAAATAGAAACCTTGCATACCATCTTCAGATCCTCAAAAAGATAACCATCTGTTAAATGTTCTTGAGATTATGTTGTCTTGTGCATCAAGAATAAATAACAGTGTTGAAGAATATAGTAATGTGAATTCTAGAGAATGCTGTGGGATCAGAGAATACTTCGAACAGTAATATTCAAACTACAGTGCATGAAACAGCATCATCACCTGGGAGCTTCTTTGAAATGCAGATTTGGAGGGCCCTTCCCAAACCTGCTGGATCAGAAACTCTGCTGGTGGGCCCAAAAATATTTTACAAGCACTCTTGGTGATACTGATATACCATAAAATTTGAGAACCCTCTCACTTGCATGACAACAGTGGTTCTCATACTTCAGCATGCATCGGAGTCACCAGAGTTTCTAATTCTAATAGGCGTGGAGTGGTTCCGAAGAATGTTAATTTCTAACAAGGTCCCAGGTGATTCTGCTGCAACTGATTTAGGGCCCGCACTTTGCAAATCAGTTCACTGGAGTGTCTTCTCAGTTACAGTCTGACCCCTGATTCTCTTTCCTTATGCCAGCCCCCATAAAGGGGCTTTCAGGCACGTCCATGTGAAGAGACCACCAAACAGGCTTTGTGCGAACAACAAGGCTGTTTATTTCACCTGGGTACAGGCAGGCTGAGTCCGAAAAGAGAGTCATGGAAGGGAAACAGGGGTGGGGCTGTCTTACAGGATTTGGGTGGGTAGTGGAAAAGAGAAAAGTAGGGTTTTTCTCTTATGGGCAGGGGCGGGGGTCACAAGGTGCTCAGTGGGGGAGCTTCTGAACCAGGAGAAGGGATTTCACAAGGTTAATCCCTCAGTTAAGGCAGGAACCAGCCATTTTCACTTCTTTTGTGACTCTTCACTTGCTTCAGGCCATCTGGACATATACATGCAGGTCACAGGGGATACGATGGCTTAGCTTGGGCTCAGAGGCCTGACAGGGGCCATCTATTACTGGGTAGGTTAAGGGATGCTACTGTTGCATCTTGTGACACCTTACTGCTTTATGATGAAATGATCTATTCATATGCTTGTTTCATCCACTAGAATTAAAGCTTTCCTGGGTGAGGATCCATTTCTTGTTCATTACCTGTGTGGTCTTCTGTGTAGTAGATGCTTAATTCAAGCTGTGAATAGAAATGTACTATAATGAGAACTGGTCCTATGAGATACTATATGTATCTCTGGATGTCTGGCTACAGCAGCTATGTGAAAATGTATTCTTCCAGAATGCAAGGCATAAAAGAATATCAACAAGGAAGAAGACAGGATCACATTCTCAGAGCTGTGACATATAGTTTTGTTTGTTCTTTGAGTGAAGAAAATGGTACTCACACTTATTCATCTAAAAGGAGAAGCATAGTTGAGTGCAAATAAAAGTCAGTTTTTAATCAGAAGACCTGAACTCTCTCTATTCCCTTACGTACTCCTGATTCTTTCCTTTACCCTCTCATACTCTACATCAAGCACTGAAACTGCTCTCAGCAAGGTCGCCAGAGAGCTCCTTAATTGCAAGCTCCAAAGGTCACTCTTCAGTTCTTTTTCCTTTTTGACCTTTGTCTTGTGTTTGACAGAGATGATTAGTCCCTTCTTGAAATTTTTCTCTCCTGCAGTTTCTGGGACATTGTTCTCTCCTGTTTTCTTTCTTTTGCTTTCAGACTATATCTTCCCAGTCTTCTGTTCCTGCCCTTTAATGTCGGTCTCCATAAGACTCAAATTGTGATTTTATTTTCTTACGATGCTTTATGTTTTGGGGAAATATCATTTATAATCTTTATCATTCACCTATATTTTTGATTCACAAATTGATATTTCTAACTCCCTGTCTCCTGATGCTCATACCTGTATAATTCAAATGCTTATAGGCTATGTATTCCTGGATTTCTGACTGGAATCTCAAATGTAGTTTTGCAGTTTAGATCCTACAACTCTAGAGAGGGTCATTCCCATCATAGTCTCTAAGAATGGCACATCCTGAGCTTGTGCAGTGAACAACCTGTGCAGCCATTTACAGTGGTCATGATATCTGCCACATCACTAAATCCCTCCAAATATACCTACTAAATTCTCTGTAGTTTGTTATTTTTATCTACATCCTTGTGGCCTTCAGCCTAGTTAAAACTGAAATTTTTCTATATGAAATTTTTAACTGATTTCTCTGCCTCTGGTCTCACCTCTCTTATCCATGCTCTTCACAGCCTCCCGAGGGATATCTTAAAATGCAGTTTTAATTAGATCATTCCCCTGCCCATAAATCTTGAAATGCATGGCATAGAAATTATTTTGTGATCTTTAACTGCCTACCTCTCCAGCTTCACTCCCTTCTCCTCTGCTCCTTTTTTTAAAAAAATTATACCAGTGCTACTCAAAATAACTTGCAAACTTTTTATTACCAGTCCACAATTGAGATAAGAAACTCGAGCCAGAATATAAATCAATGTACTACTTCCTTTGTCAAGAGAGTTTGGCAATTAAAAGCAAAATACAATGAAATCGTTTGTTTAGTGACTCAGTTGATTTATACTCTGGTGAAAAGTCTTTTCTTCTTACAGACTAATAGCAAACAGTTCACTGTCTGCTACAGATTGTATTTTGATCCACACTGCCCTATGCTTTAGCTTAAATTAACTACTCTTTTATCTCCAAATGCTCTGCTTTCTTAAGCTTCTGTTTCTTTGTACCTATTGTTTTCTCTACCTAAGATTCTCTTTAGATGCCTTTCTTTTTCCCATCCCCACATTACCTGCCGCCCTGCTACTAACCACCTTGTCTTTCTGTTCTCAGCCATTTTTGCTTTGTTTTGTTTTGTTTTTGAGACAGTCTCGCTCTGTTGCCAGGCTGGAGTGCAATGGTGCGATCTCAGCTCGCTGCATCCTCTGCTTCGTGAGTTCAAGCAATTGTCCTGCCTCAGCCTCCCAAGTAGCTGGCACTACAGGCACACGCCACCACGCCCAGCTAATTTTTGTATTTTTAGTAGAGACGGGGTTTCACCGTGTTGGCCAGGATGGGCTTGATCTCTTGACCTCGTGATCCGCCTGTCGCGACCTCCCAAAGTACTGGGATTGGAGGCATGAGCCACGGTGCCGGGCCAGTTCTCAGCCTTTTTAGCACTTCCATTAACACACTTGCCAAATTGTATTGTAATGACTTTGTTTTTGCATGCCTGTATCTCCAGTAAACTCCTTGAGGGAAGAAACGATTTCTTGTCATCTTTAGACCTACAGTGCCTAAACCAGAAGTCAGCGCATAGTAGGTATTGAATAAATATTTATTGGATGTTGACGAGTGATCTTCCAGGTTTTGTGCAAGTCTTGTCAGAAAAACAAAATCACTAAGTGATTTAAAGAGAGGAAACCTAATACAAGGAATTGGCTAAGCAGGTAGTAGAAAAGTGAGATGCAGCACAGGGGATGGAGAAGCAACTCAAAGCACTAGCAACATAAGGAAGCTGCTAATATCCCTAGAGCTGGAGAAACAATACAGGAAAAGTGATATTACCAGAGCTCAGAAGCTGGGGCTTTCTAACAGAGATTAAACTAAAGTTAGAAATGCCAGGCAGAAAATTGGATTGTTGAAGAGGGAGCTAGCTATCCAGAGAAAACTGAAGCCACAGTAGAGATACAGCTGCTCTAGAAATGCCACCCAATGTAGTTGGAGAAGAAAAAAGACCTTGGCTTTTCTCTTCCTCCTACCTTCCAATATTCTTCCATTGCTTCCAAATGAACCATTAGGAGGGCAAGTAGTGTTGGGAAATGTATATCCCTCTGATACAGAAAGGACAGAAGAAAAGTGGAGAATAGATCTGAGAGCAGATAGGCATATTACTACACAGATGGGTTCTGGCCTTGAATCTTCTACTCATAAACTATGTGACTTAACCAAGTCACTTCATCTCCCCAAGAATCTATTTCTTCACCCCTGAAATGGAATTTATACGGCCTGCCTTGTTTGCCCTCACACTGTGGAAATTATATTACACGTGTTTGTCTTGAAGAGTGTTTACATTTTAAAAAAATACCTTCTTTCCCCAGGAGAAAGATGAGTTTCTGATTATTAACTCAGAAATGATGTCTTCCCATTACCACATTTTTGCGATAATAGAAAATATTATTCTTATTCTGACATCTTCTGAGATTATTCTTAGTAAAGTCTTCCCTGTTGAGAAACCTGTATCTTTACAAATGAACACATACCATGCTACCACAGAGATACAAAAATGATGCCAGGCTGGGATGGCCTGAATTGTGTCCTCCCTAAATTCTTATATTGAAGCCCTAATCTCCAATGTGATGGAATTTGGAAATGGAGACTTTGGAAGATAATTTGATTTAGATGAGGTCATGAAGATAGGGCTCTCTTGAGGAGATTAGGACCCTTATAAGTAGACACATCAAAGAGCTTGCTGGCTCCTTCTCCTCGCCTTGGGAGGACACAGCAAGAAAGAGGTTGTATTAGGCTGTTCTTGCACTGCTATAAATAAATACCTGAGACTGGGTAACTTATAAGAAAATTGATTTAATTGACTCACAGTTCTGCAAGCTGTAGAAGAAGCATGATGGCATCTGCTTCTGGGGAGGCCTCAGGAAGTTTCCAGTCATGATGGAAGGCAAAGGGGGAACAGGCACATCACATGGAAGAATGGAAGAAGGAGAGAGAGACAGTGCAGGGGGAGGTGGCACACATTTGTAAATGACCAGATCTCAGGAGAACTCACTATCACAAAGACAGCACTAAGCCATGAGGGATCCGCCCCTATGATCCAAGCACCTCCCACCAGGCCCCATCTCCAGCACTGGAGTTTACAATTCAGCATAAGATTTGGAAAGGGACGAATATCCAAACTATACCAGAGGCTGTCTGCAAGCCAGAAAGAAGGCTGTCACCAGGAACTGACCCTGCTGACACCTTAATTTTGGAATTCTAGCCTATAGAACTGCGAGAAATAAGTGGCTGTTGGTTAAGCCACCTAGTCTGGTGTTTTGTTATGGCAGTGCAAGCTGACTAAAACTGGTTTTGTAAAGCAATGAGTATTACTTCTGTTTTGACTAAAGTTCATAGAGATGCTTACTAGCAGAGTAGATGGATTGAAACAGGTCATGATGCTGGCAATGGGGCATTAAGTACACGTCAGTTTGAAATGGCTTTCCACATTGCACTAGATCCTTCCTCAACCCAGGTTGGAAGTTGTTTAAACTTGAAAGACCCACAAGCATATTGAATTCTCTTAAACTCAAGGACCTTTCACACTGAGAGTGTTCAAAGTTTAAATTGCCTCCCATAGGATCCAGGTCATCATCCAATGCATGGTGGGTTTCCTTGAACACTTCTATAGTCATTATGAGTCCATATCATTTCAAGAAAGAAGGGACAGCAACATTAGTTTTCATGCTAATTTTCCTGTTAACTAAACTAATATCTAATGGATTGCTAGGATTTGTAAAACACTCCAGTTATTTTAACTGTAAACCTAACCTTTCCCTCAGGAAGCTTGCACCCAGCATAAACTGTCATGAAGAAGAAGTACTAATACAATGTTAGAAAAGTTGTAAGGAAGAAAAGTTCACTTCCTGCTTGAGACTTAGGCGTGGAAGGCTCATGGGAAAATTAGCATCTCATTGGACAATTAAAGAGTAGGGAAGCATTGGGCTCAAGATGAGGGAAAGTGACAGTTCAATGCGGGGGAAAGTCTGTATACAAAAAAATCTTAAATGGGATTATTAAGTATTCTTGTTTGCCTAGAGCAGAAGTATGAAGTAAAGGAAGTTTAGAAGTAAGGAATGAGGTTGAAAAGGTAGATTGGGTTCATAATAACTAAAGGTTTTCAATAAAAGATTAAGGAATGTAGACTGTAACCTTCTGGCCATGGAGAGCCATTGCATATTTTTGAGAGAGAGAAATATGATATGGCTACTGTGAACCGTATCATTTTGATCTCACTTGCGAGCTGGGAGAGAGAGGCCATCTTACCTTGGTTTCATAGACTGGGAAGGGGGTCCGAAAATTTTTCTTTAAAGGTTCAGACAGTAAATATTTTAGGTTTTGTGTATCACAAAATTTATTTTACAACTACTCAGCTCTGCTGCTGTAGCTAGAAAGCAGCCATAAATAATGTATAAATGAATGAGCATGACTGCATTCCAGTAAAATTTTATTTACCAAATTAGATGGCAGACCACATTCATCCCATAGAACATACTTTGGGGATTCCTGCACTAACGGGTAAAATGAGACTATTTTGCTGTTGATTTTTGTTTATATGTTTTATTGTCTTTGCTATAGCTGTGTTTGCAGTTTTTATTCTTGTTATTCCAGTTGTGGCATTTACTTTATCAGTCATTAACAAGACACTAAAGCAAATATGACCACTCTCACACGTGAGAAAGTGAAAAATGGCATAGAGATAGCTTGAAGCCAGTTAAAAAAGGATCATGGAAGATAGTAACAATAGCTAATATATGTATATGGCTTCTACCAAGTATTTGCTACATATTAATATATTTCACACTTAAAATAGCATTACGAAGTAAGTTTTATTATTGTCACTCTTTGCCAATGATAACAATGTGCCACAGAAATTTCAAGTGACTTGCTCATGGTCACATAGTTTACAAAAAGCAGCACAGCTAGGATTTGAACCCAGACAACCTAGCTCAGGATGCTGCCTTCGGAAACTCCTCGCCTTGCTGTCTTTTAATAAGTTAAAGGTAATTTTATCAAATTATTTCACTGAAATAAAATGCTTGACTGGGACTCCTTAAGAATTCACCGAAGCCTATGGACACTGTGCACTTACTCTAGATTGTCTGTTCTACATTCTGAAGTATCGTTGACTGACTAGTGTTCCGTGGGAACATTTGATTATCTTTAAATACAGAGACCTTTTTCACTCAAAAGATTTCTTTAAAATTTAGATGTCTTTTTCAGCATCAAAAATAAGTGGAATTTCCATATAATTGAACTTTTTTTTTTTTCCAAGTACAAGACTTCTGGAGCTCACCATGGTCTTAACTACATTATATAATAAGCAGTAACTTTTTTCATCTATGCTTAATTTTTTCTCTGATGTGGGAAAATGTGTCATCAGATTAGAAAGTTGAGGATTTTAGGAAATTAAGGGAAATTCCAAGGTAATAATAAATTGGGAAATAAATTATTTTATATTGCCATTAGGGTACAAAGTATACAACTAAGGATCATAGTTTAGACTAATGAAAATTTTCAGAATTAATATCCAATCAAATTCTGGTATAATGCAAGATAGCATAGGCAAAACCACTAAATTACTGTACTGTGTAGCAATGAACAGTAATTCTATGTTGACTTATCCTTATTTTTTTTTAAGATGGGTTTCTCTTTGATTTGGAACAAAAGAAAAATGTAGTGCGGTAGAAATCTTTGGATTCAGACAGACCTGTTCTTGAGTCTTGACTCAATGCTTCACTGTATATTGAAACTAAATGAAGATCTTCAACTTTTCTATTCATGATCAATCTACAAAAATAAAAACTATAATGAATAACATGCAAGGTTTCTTGAGAGATTGTTTTATTTTTGAAAACCTGTGACCTGATTAAGATGCTTAAAATGATATTTGTCTCTTTACTTTAAATTTGAATGGAAGTTTGGCATTTTAAAAAACTTCAGGTGATATAGCAGTATAATTTTAAGCTGCTTTATAGAACACGAGTGTCCACATATTTAATTAAACATTCAAAAATTAGTTAAAATTAATGAACTTGGGAGAGAAAACTACTTGGTACATAATCCAGAAAATTTTACTAAATTATTGGAACTAAGCATGACTCTCCAAACTGTGGACATATTTTCTCAAGGGATTCTATGTATTATGGCTTCAAGATATTTTTGTGTGTGTGTGCCTCAAAATGGCTGAAGGCATTTTAACTGTGCATCTGAGAGTGTCTTACTAACATATTTTTTGTACACCATTTTATCTATATCTTTGGACATTTTACATTTCTGTGTAAGTAAAACTTCCATGAAAAATCCTTTCGTTACCATATTATCGTTATGTAGATAAGAAAATGAAAGAGAAGCCAAATTGAAGCTGTGAAAGGGAATGTACGCCCTCTAGTGACCCACATTTATTTCTCCCAAGGACATATGCAGCTTTTCGATTTCATCATTTTAAATAAACTTTACATTTGATTTTAAAATATATGACTCAGGATTTTCAACTTGAGTATATTATATTGTATGATCATAGATTTATTACTACGACAAGATTTCATCTATCATTTAAGAGAAAATTTCTATTAACTTGTGTTAAGGTGATTTTCTTGCACAGAAGTGTGTTTCAAAGGGACTTTCAATTTATTGAAAATGAAAAATAGGCTTTAGGCATCTGTAGCTTAGCAGCATTTTATTTCCCACCCTCTGGGTCATGCAATTTTTGCCCACATGTTTTCACACTCCTTGGCTTTATAACTAATTCCTCTAATATAGCAGTATCTGACATTTTAGAATTTGTGGGGGTTTCTTACCTTTTAATTTTTAAGGTTGTTTCTCTGAAAGATACATAAACAAAACTTATAAATGTGACATCTGTTCAACCATGTCATACTTTAGAAATAAATATTACCAATGAATTTTGAGATGATTAAGATTTAATACCACATTAAGGTAGGAAGATTATTTTAACATCATTTCTACCTACCAGATGTCAAAATATTGTAGGTAAGTTTTACTTTGGGCAGAGAAGCGATATTTTACAGCAGTTTTATTCTCTTCAGTGCATTCAAAGATTCTAGGGGTGCAAAGATGAATATCAATACCAAAGAACTCAGATATTTTTGGCATTAATAGCTTAAAATATTAAATCATTGAATTTGTATGCAAGGGCATGTATTTTAAATAGCAGAATTTTTAAACATATTAAGTACATAATTTGGTATGCCATAATAGTAAAGAAGATGTACAATTTTAAGGACAATATTTTGTGTTTGGACTAGAATTCAGCTTTTGAGGCACATGTTAAATAGGCATATTTTAGGACAAGGTAAACGCTACAGAAATTGATTTTTTAGTATCTTTTAAAGATGCATTTCAGTGCAATCTGAAATCATTAAATTTTACTGTACTGAAACATATTATTTTATGAGTGATGTGCTTAAAATTACACATATAAAACTAAGAATACATTTGAGACCATGCAAATATAAGGAAAAATAGGTTTTTGATAAGATTGTTAATATAGCAGTTTCTACTACCTGAAGACAGAGTCCTTTCTCATCTGTCGTACTGTTCCAGATGCTGTGTAAACCACTGAAGAGTTTGTAGGCTTTTTATTATAACTGGGAATTAAAACATCTTGTGATTTTATTTAATTTGATTGCTAGATGAGTAGACTAATGTAAGTGGAATATCAAAGGCACAATATAAGCAAAGCTGATCTCAGTTTTGTGTCTTGAGTCAAAACGTCTTTAATTAGAGAGGTAAGTAAACATATTTACAAGTAATTTTTTAAAAGCATTTATATTGTAGACCCAGAAAATCTGAGACAGGTCTCAGTTAATTTAGTTGATTTTGCCTATTGCTAGCTACTCGGGAGGCTGAGGCACGGCAATTGCTTGAACCCCGGGGGCAGGGGTTGCAGTGAGCCAAGATCGTGCCACTGCACTCTAGCCTGGGCGATAGAGTGAGACTTTGTCCCCCCCAAAAAAAAAAATTATTTTGCCAAGGTGGAATTCTCGTGCCTGTGACACAGCCTCAGGAAGTCCTGAGGACATGTGCCCAAGGTGGTTGGGGTGCAGCTTGGTTTTACATATTTTAGGGAGGCATGAGACATCAATCAAGTACATTTAAGAAATACATTGGTCCAGAAAGGCAGGACAACTGGGTGGGGGTGGGGGCTTCCAAGCTCTAGGTAAATTGAAACAGTTTCTGGTTGACAGTTGGTTGAGTTTGTCTAAAGACCTGGGATCAATAGAAACTAATGTTTGGGTTGAAATAAGACATTATAGGGACCAAAGATTTATCATGCAGATGAAGCTTTTAGCTAGCAGGTTTCAGAGAGAACAGGCTGTAAAATGTTTCTTATCAGACTTAAAGTCTGTGTTGATGTGAATGCCAGAGAGGTATAATGAGGCATGTCCGACCCCCACTTCCCTTCGTGGCCTGAATCAGTCTTTCAGGTTAAATTTTAAGACCCCTGGCTGAGGAAGAAGTCCCTTTGGAGGGGGAGTTAGACTTTTATTTTTGGTTTACAGTATGTTTTTACTTCAAGACCAATTTGATAACAGCTTTTAAATTTTTACAATTTAAAGCAAGATGTCGATGAAGATTGAAGAAATAAATTTACACAAGAAAACACCAAAAAGATAAAAATTAGGGATTAAAACCTGTGGTGCCTGATTTTCAGTTCAGTATATGTATGTATATGTATGTATATGTGTATATATGTGTATATATATGTGTGTGTGTGTGTGTATATATCTTTTTTTTTTCTTTTTTTTTTGAGACTGAGTCTCGTTCTGTTGCCCAGGCTAGAATGCAGTGGCACAGTCTTGGCTCACTGCAACCTCTGCCTCCTCGGTTCAAGCAATTCTCCTGCCTCAGGCTCCTGAGTAGCTGGGATTATGGGCACCCACCGCCACAGCCGGTTATGTTTTGTATTTTTAGTAGAGACAGGGTTTCGTCATGGTGGCCAGGCTGGTCCAGAGCTCCTGACCTCAGGTGATCCGCCCGCCTCGGCCTCTCAAAGTGCTGGAATTACAGGCGTGAGCCACCACGCCTGACCCTCAGCTCAGTATATTTTTAAACACACGTTTACTGTACATTTAAAGCACACTTAAACATACACAAACACACACGTATCACACATACTACAAAATACAAGACAGTCATGTGGCCCTATCTTTCCCCCTTCCACAGAGGGAGGCACACTTACTCTATACAAACGTGTATGTGGTGTGTGTGTGTATACAAACTGTCTTGATTTGGAGAGGGAGCTATTTGTCTAAATATTAGCTTGTTTTCTTTTGATTAAACAGGATTTCCCCTTTAATAATATTCTGTAATTACAAAAATATAATAGTTACCATGTAGTCAATGCACCTCAAAGTCCTAAAAATATTTTTAGAACTAATAGGATTTGGCCAGGAGCAGTGGCTCACGCCTGTAATCCCAGCACTTTGGGAGACCGAGGTGGGTGGATCACGAGGTCAGGAGATCGAGACCATCCTGGCTAACACGGTAAAACCCCTTCTCTACTAAAAACAGAAAAAATTAGCCTGGCGAGGTGGTGGGCGCCTGTAGTCCCAGCTACTCGGGAGACTGAGGCAGGAGAATGGCGTGAACCTGGGAGGCGGAGTTTGCAGTGAGCCAAGATGGTTCCACTGCACTCCAGCATGGGCAACAGAGTGAGACTCCATCTAAAAAAAAAAAAAAAAAAAAAAAAAAAAAAAAAAAAAAAAATTGGATTTATACTGAATTTTATTTGATTTTTTTATAAGACCTATTTGATGTAAATTTAATTTGTATTCTATTATTTGATTTTTTTTTTAAAACAAATGCCATATGGAAACAAGCAGAGAGGGACAAGTTTTCCCAGAAGGAAAGTTGAAAGTAGAGAGAGGTTGATCCAGAAAACCTTCACAGATGATGTGTATCTTGAACTGAGTCTTGTAAGATGAATAGTAGTTCATCTTCATGTGGTTGGGGATTTAGGTCAGGAGAGCGCCTGTATAGTAATATGGAATTAAAATGTCTTCTCACTTTCTAAAACTCTGAAGAAGAAAGGTGATTTTTTAAAATATAGCAAAGTTGGAAAATCTTACCTCCAAAATTATTTCTTCCTTAATATCAACAAAAAATAATTATGGTTTTATTCCTATTAATATTAACACTTGCTTCCTAGCTCATTAAAATGTACATTAAGAATTGGTTTCATAAGTGATCTGGTCTAGGCCTAGAGCCCTGGGGCCCTGCAATGGTTAATGTATTTCACAGGCATCAGCATTTTACTTTCAGGTTTCTAAGGATGAGGCTCGTAAGTTTTTATAAAATTCTACATGCTAAGATGTTTAAATACGTAAAATGACCATTCATAAACCTAGTTCACTAATCAAATTAGTTAAGTTTAGGAGCTTGGAGGACTTCCACTTTCAAAGTTTACACATTTGGGAATGATGAGTTCTAACTGGTATCTTGAAAGTGACTGAATTAAAATTTATGTAAATGTGTCAGTTTAATCGGTTATGTGACAGTCACTGTAAAGAAAACTAACAGAACACAGTCACTGCCCATCAGGAGGCTCTTCTGACATAATTAGCACAGTTATGTAGCACTAATTCCGTATAATGTTTTACTATTGACAACTTCTTAAATGGCAAACATTTCTCTAGTTCTTTGAGATGTTTTTATGTGTTTTTTTGCCTTTAAATTTATTTTAAACATTTATATGTAAACACAGGTATCTCCCAGTATTTACCATAGGGGATGTAATTAACCTAATTTACATCGTTTTTAGGGGAAATTCAACTGGATGACGTTGAGTCTATTTGTACAATATAATACTGAGAAAAATTGTCACTGTCTGAATATTTGGTATATATGCCCCATGCTTTTGATGTTTTGAAACTTCCAAAAAATGGAAGGTCTTTTTGAAAAACTGTCTTGGTTTAGTAATACACTTCTGCAAAGAAAAAAAGAAAAAAATCAAAGACTTACTTGCCCTGTATAATGGGACTTTACAGGTTTTAATTTCAGGGGTTTCTGATGAGTGTATTTGCGAAGGAGTAAAAATTGTCACTTCACTGCTAGTCATAAATAATAACAAACTGAGGTTTAAGGATATACTTGAAGAATAGAGAACAGAATATTCATCAATAATTACAGAAATAATCATTTGTGAACAGAAAATGAGAAGTTATTTTTTATTAGCTAAAGGAGATTTTAAGCTAGGTAAAGATAAACTGCATTTAAGGGATAGAGTCTGTGATAACATACAGAAGTATGTTAAGTACAGAGTTAAGTATGTGAGGAAGGTAAGTTAAGCACTAAGGAATATATTAATGGGCTGATCCCAAAGGTGTAGGGGCCCATTATGAGCAACTTATGATATATAAGTTCATTAACAGTGGTTTTATGTGAGTTGTTAAAGTGGGATAAAAGAATTATTAGAAATGAGTAATTTTATGAAGAAGCAAAAAGACATGTACAAAATCCAAGATTGAATATGGCATTGAAAATAAGTCTTCAGTGTTTTCCATGAGGGTTTTAAAGGAGGTAACTGAGTTACATCTGAATGATAAATTTCGTTCCTGATTAAATACCCAGACTCATGTAGTGCAAAGTATGATAGAAAACGCCATCTGCAAAGCCCTGGGAAGAGTAGATAGCACCCAATTTATAAGCATGAAGACATTTAAATCAGAGGAGCCTGTTCATTTACCATGCATCTCAGCAAAGATATCTGAAGATTTAGTAGCAGTGAAATACATGAAAACTACAGGACAAACCACAAAAAGTGATGAAGCGAAAGTTGTTAAATTGATAAGGAATAAAATAAACATGCAACTGCTTCTTGGAAGTCAGGGTCTGAGTAGGATCCAGGAAAGAGACTGTGTTCATTGCGCATTGAAAATGTCACTGAACCTAAGCGTTGGATGTAGGCCATTGGCACTCAGGGAGAGTACTTGGGAGGCCTTTGAAACCCTGCCTGTGCTTCCTCTTCACCCTTCCATCCTCATTGCTGGCATGAAGAGATGAGGCTATCCACTGGCAGAATATTGGAGACAAAACAATGCTAGTAGCTGGCAGTTAACTACCAGAACTCTAAGAGATGGTGGTACATGTTAAGTATCAGAGTGTAGGCTGACTGCGCATTATGTTTGGACAAAAAGAGTTTTAGTAAGGAAATCAGAGATGTTTGAAGGAAGAAGTCCAAATGGAAGCAACATAAATATAAATATAAGATTAGGTTAGGAATAGCTCAGAGCTTGAATCATGTAAGAATTGGGTTCAGTTTCCACTTATTTCCCATGAAATCAAGATATCACAATAATGATAGAAAAAAAAGGGAAGAACTCCAACAGTTGAGAAGAGTCCAGACTCATTAATATGTTTCTTTGTTCCATTTCAGAAAGGAAGTGTAACATATTAACCTCTGTGCTTATGAATAGGTTATTTTCCTTAGTCGAAACACGCTCCTCACCACTGCCCTAGCAAAATTTGAAATTGCCTTTTTAAAAATCTGTAAATCAGAAAACGAGTGTAATCACTCTCCACACGGTCTTTGTATAAAAGGTAAGTTCACGCACTGCATGCAATCCCCTTCCAAATTTATAAAATCAGACAAAAAATTTGAATGAGGAAAGCCCTTTCTGTAGAATCTCACATCCTGTTGTTTGAATTGATTTGAATTATCAGAACTACGTGCCAACTGGTGTCCAGGCCTCCCTTAAAATCTTCACAGACAGAGAAGCAAACAGACAGTTACCATGGTGTTGATTCCACAAAGCCTTCATTGTGTGGAGATAACCAATATACTTGGCAGAGCCTCTAGGCTAGAAGCTGATTTAATCCTAATTTACAGAGAAGGTGTTTTTTGATTATCCTCTTAAAAAGACCAGTGTGAGCTGAGCCCCAGTTCTGTGTCTAAACCATTTTTATCTTGTCAAACAAATGCTTCACTAAACCAAATTATTTGATAATGTGGACTAATGCATTCTCGTCTCTGTTCTTCATGGAGTTAATAGCATGTCTGGCACATAGTAAGCACTTAGTATATACTTTATGAAGGGGAAAAAAGGGAGACATTGACTGTTTTAAAAGGAAACATACAATTTTGCATTTTTCAGGAAAATACACCTCTAAAAGTGTTATAAGATTTCTTTTTGAATGAAAATTATTTACTTTCAAACTAAAAAAAAAAAAAACAAAAAAAAACTTTTTTCTGCAGTGAATTGGAGGTGGCGGTATAACAGTTCCATCAACATGTTATAGGAGCAGAAAGGCTATGATCCCTTTCCTTCCTCCTCATACAGGTCATGGCAGACATTCCTATAACAAAAGATAGGTTAACAAGAGAAAAGCATGAGATATTTATCTAATAAAAGTTTTAGGTGACATGGGAGCCTTCAGAAATGAAGACACAATGACCCAAAGGAAAACTGTCTATTTAGATTTGATAAAGAGTAGACAGTCATGTAGGAATGTGATTGGACAAAAAGGGAATGATCTAATAGTAATAGACTGGGGAAAACCAGCCAGGCCTGTCTTTGTAGAATTCCTTCCTCTTAGACATGGGGTAGGACCCCACATGAATGAGGGTCTTATGACCTACTATCAAACAGAGGTATGTCAGGTAATTTTTTATGGCTAGCTTCTGGAGAGAAAGGTGGGGGAAATACAGAGTTATAATTCTGGTTTTTATGACTGGCGTTGGAGGAGAGGATTTTTGGTTTCTATGACCTACCTTGAAGAAGAATTCTGGTTACTATGACTCACTTCGGGGAAGAATGTGGAGTTAAAGACGGGAGGAGAACGTCAGAGAGAACTTGGTTCTGAGGCTGCTTCTGAGGCCTTCCAATGTTCTTTAGTTCAAAGTTTCAGCATGCCAAAGTGCCATGCTTTGGGGTATCATTTTCTGGGCCCCTACAGTGTGCAAAGAAGAGCAATGTCAATTTTATGCCTGGTATAAATCTTTCTCCAACACAGGCTTTAGCAAATTTCTTTCAGCCGTGATGTCAGCCTAGTACCTTGAGCCACGTTTGGGTTTCAGGGACCTCTAAGTAGAAGTGAGCAATCTTTCCTAGATAGTCTAAATGAAAAGAGGGTGAGACTAGAGAGATTAAATTTAAAGCGTGAATTTGAAAGTGACTGGTGGATATTCCCATCTCACATTTATGAGTCAGAGGGTATCTGACGTAAAATTGAGTCAGACAAATAAATTTCACCAAAGTGGCCCAAATGCATTATACTAACAACTAAATTTTCAAAATATTTTGGGAGAGTCAGTGAAGGAATTTATTCCATTGGAGGAGGAACAAGAATAAAGAATAGCTCTGAATTACTTTAGAAAATATGAAGGGAAATTTGTTTCTACAAGTACTTGAATAAAAGACAAAGTAGAATATACAGTTAAGGGGTCTATGAAGGTCAGATTATAAAGGATCATATTGAAATTTTGTTCTTTAAGAAAAATGAGAAAGTCTTTGGTTTTACAAATGAAGGTAATATAATGAGGTATGTTTTTACTACTGTATATTTCAAAGTAGCTAGAAGAGAATAATTTGAATGTATCTAGTATAGACAAACATTTAAGGTGATGGATATCCCAAGTACACTGATGTGATCTTTACAAATTATATGGATGTGTTAAATTATCACATGTACCCCCAAACTAAGTACATCTTTTATGCATCAATTAAAAAAAAATGAAAATTTTTCCAGTAGTACGTAAAATAGAGGGTTCTATAAATATTGCCCAGAGGCCAAGTGAAAAAATATTGCAGTATTTTTGGTCACATTTAATGGCAACACAAATTTGGGTTCTGGCTATGGAGACAGGAAGAAGCATACATATTCAGGAGATAGAGAATGTATGTGTGACAGATAGACTTTGCAATACATTAAACATGGGAAGGAAGAGAGAGGGTTTTAGTTGGTTTGCTGTAACAAAATATCGTACACTGGGTAGCTTATAAAGCACAGAAATTTATGTCTCCCAGTTCTGGAGTTTGGGAAGTTTAATATCAAGGAACCAGCAGATTTAGTGTCTTGTAAGGGCAGGCTTCCTGGTTCATACATGGTACCCTCTCCCTGTGCCCTCACATGGTGGAAGAGAACGCTGATCTCTTCAGATCATTTTAAGAGTACTCATTTCATGAGGGCTCTACCTTCTTGACCTAATCACCTCCCAAATACCTCATCTTTTAATACCATCACATTGGGAATTAGTCTTCAACATATGAACTTTTGTGGGGCACAAATTTCAGTCCATAGCAGAAATGAAGATAACAGATATGAGGGGTGGTGATGCTAATTACTGATCTGGGGAATACTGATAGAGTACTAGTTTGAGGGAGAAGATCAAACATTAAACCTTGGCATATAATGTTTAAGGAGATTTTGCAGCATGCAAGTGGAGACATCCAAAAGGCAGATGGTTTTATAGCTGTGGAATTCAGAAGAAGTGCCTAAATTAGAGATACACGTATCAGAATCATTGATAAATAGATTGTAATTCAAGGCATGATCAAATCTAGTACGTAATGATAGGGTGGAGGAGGATGGACCTGCAAAGAAAAAATTACCAATGGTCATAGAAATAGAAGGCAAATTAGAATAGAGTGGCATCATGAAGCCAAAGGAAGAAAAATTTCAAAAGGATAGTATGGTCAACAGTGTTAACGATAGTTCCAGCTACTTGGGAGACTGAGGCAGGGGAATCCCTTGAACCTGGGAAGCAGAGGTTGCAGTGAGGCCAGATCGCACCACCGCACTCCAGCCTGGTGACAGAGTGAGACTCCGTCTCAAATAAATATTAGAAAATGGATGTACTCAGATGCTCGAGCAAAAGTAAGAGAATAAAGTTCAAAATGTAGGTAGTGGGAATGATTTTAATTAAAAGAAGGGAAACTCAAGTGTAAGAGAACAGAATGAGAATGGTGGCTACACATGCAGATCTGATGGTGTTTGGAAATAGGAAGTGAAAAAGTTCTACTCTGATAATTCTACTTGTAGAGTAGGTACAAGTAGAGAACAAGGTAGAGAACAAGATCATCTGCTGAGAGAGCTGCAGAAAGAGGATGAGCCAGAGCTTTGAAAAAAGGTTTTAAATAGTTCCTGTAGAGACTCAGAGCCCAACTTGGGGGGGAAAAAAAAAAAAAGAAAAAAGTATGGCAGGATGCTAGGTTCATTTGAGGGTGTTGATTATTGCCTTAGTTTGGGTTGCCCCAAGAGTAGATCTGAAGAGAAGGATTCAGATGCAAGCAGTTTATTTGGAAAGTGACCCCAGGAATCAAAGTAGGGAAGTGAGATAAGAAAAATAATGTAGCCAATAAAGGATGACACACATTTAGGGATCAGGTTATTGCTGGAAGGAACTGGAGCTCAATCATGCAGGGAACCCTTTGAGACACTGTGTGTATCATACTTCAGTATTGTCTAACTGAGGGGCAAGGGAGCTGGGATATTGATCCACCAATTCCAAGCTCTCACTGGTTAAGGGTCACCCCTGAAGTATTAGCATTCCAGCACTCCTCTGTCCAATATACTGGCAAGTAGATGCTTGCAGATTGAGAGACACAGGAAATTTTATGTTGGGCCAAAGCAAAAATGAAAATGTTTAAAGACATTGTGATGATAAATCTGCACAAATGATGCACTCGTTTGGGTAGGTTACCAAATGACCATAGTAGGAGAGTATTTATTCAAGGAGTTAACATCGCTGAAGAGAGTGTGAGAGAAAGATTTTTACAGCATGTAATTGTACTCTATATTTTAATCAACATTATGAATGAAGAAATAGAAACCTGATAATCAAACTTGTGGATACAAAATATAGGAAAGATAAAAATCATATATCACACAATAAAAATCCATAAACAGTTATAATGCATACACAAATAACTTACTGACATTCAGTGACATGGAATTTAGAGGAATCAAGATCCCTAGTCTCTTAATTTCAAGTTGGATAGCCCTGATAAATAACAACTCAATCTGTATGCTATGAACCATCCCCTTTTTGATGTGGAAGGACATGATGGTGAACTAGATAAAATAAGTTTCTGATCCGTGGTACTGAGGTCAATTAACTTAATTTCTCTGAAGCGCCATCTCATCCTATGGGCAGTTGGAATTGGTGATTACCCAACCAAAGAATTTTGTAAGAATATAAAATGAGATTATGTTTTTGTAAGGGCTTTGTGTTCCATTAAGTTCTGTATCTGTTTAATCTTAAAACAATAGCCTGCAACTAATGTGAGAAATTCTAACAGGTTTATATGATTCAAAGTCCCGAAATTGGAGTTCAATAGACCAGGTCACAAGTTTGTGATAGTAATTAGGTTGTGATATAACTGGTTTAATGATAGTTTATGTGAAAACATTCTGGAAGTTTTAACTCAATTGAATTGCAATGTGAGTTGAAAGTCTAATATTGAAGTGAAAATATTTATTGAAATCATGGGCTATACCAATGAAAGTATTATAAACCAAAAAGATAATTGTTTATTCTTCCTTATTTATACTACATACTACTGATATGTTTCCTTTAAGTACCAAACTTAAGGAAACTAAGATACCAACAAACCATAGAATATCCGCTGAAGTGACTAAGCATAGGGTAGGCTGACGATCAGGTATCTACTGATGAATTTAAAGAGCTGATTTTAAATATTTATAATTTTGTATCCTTTTGCCAATATCTTTCCAACTACTCTCTACCCCCACCAGCTCCTGGAAACTAACGTTGTCTTCTATTTCTTTGAGTTTGATTTTTTTTTAGATTCCACATGTAAATGAGATCATGTCGTATTTGAGACATGTCATATGTCTTTGAGATATGTCATATGTATTTGAGACATGTAAATGAGATCATGTCATAACACCTGGCTTATTTCACTTAACACGATTTCCTCCAGGTTCATATATGTTGCTGCAAATGAAAGGATATTCATATTCTTAAAGGCTTAATACTATTCTATTAGACACTTGGGTTGAGTCCATATTTTGGCTCTTCTATACCTAAATCACCTGATTACAATGAATAATTTATCCCTGGTGACTCCGAAGATTTCTGCAAAAAAAAAAAAAAAAAAAGTTTGAAAATAACAGGATAGGCGGTCTGATATTTATGGCAGCATAACCACTTACACCAAAATGTAGTGACTTAAAGCAACACTTATTATTTCTCACAGTTCTTCAACTTGGGCAGTGCCCTTTGGGCATTTCTTTTCTCTATGTGGCATCAACTGGAGCACTCATTTGTCTGTCTTCAGCTGGCATTGAGATGGGTCACAGAGGGCTTTATTTGCATTCCTGGTGCCCCATGCTTCTTCATGTGGCCTCTTCACATGGATAGATTAAACTTCCTTAAAACATGATCTCCTCAAGGTCATTGTACTTCTTACATAATTGTTGCCTTCTCAGGATGTGTGCTCTAAAAAGTCAAGCTCTGACATGCAAGCACTTATCAAAACCTTACTTGCAATACTCTTACTGTTGTCCCATTTGTGACAGAAAGTCACATGGCCAAACCCAGAGGCAATATGACTGGAGACTACAGAAGAGCATGTGGTTCAATGGTAACCACCAGCAGGAATTTCTTTTTTCTCGTAAATACTTTCCAAAAACAAAAGTTTATCTTGGGAGGTAGTACTTTTTTAAATAGTGCAAACATTCAAGCAGAGGCTGGGTAATAGCTTACAGGAGATATTGTAGAAGTGATTTTTACATTGAGGTGAATAAAATGACCTCTGTGATCATAAGACTCTAGATCAAAGCTGACTCCAAATTTGAGTCTACCTAACGGGGAAAATAGTGGTGCTATTAATACTAATAGAGGCATCAGGCAGGCGTCTCAGATTGAGGAAAGAATGATAAATGCGGATAAATTCCTTTTTTTATGTAGAAGAAAGAGATAAGAAATAATGACTTTTATTTTTTGCTGTCTTAGGTTGGATGTTGATATAACTGAACTTCACAGTTGGATTACTCGCTCAGAAGCCGTGTTGCAGAGTCCTGAGTTTGCAATCTATCGGAAGGAAGGCAACTTCTCAGACTTAAAAGAAAAAGTCAATGTAGGTTATGCATTAATTTTTATATGTGTACACATTTTGTGCTGCTTGTAAAGTCCGTGCTTTGTTATCTGTGATTCTATTAGTTGATAGATTAATGCAATATTATAAAATTTTAAATATGCAATATGATAAAATGTTAAATGATAACATGTTTAAAGATAATATATCTTTAAAGTATATTTTAGATAGCAAGCAAAATCAAAGTTTAGCCTAGAGAAATCTTTCTGGATTCTTCTGTGACTGACTAGGGATGCCTTTCATAAACTTACCTTAACTTACATATTATTTAACTGTAAATTAACAATTTTATAACATGAATTCATGTTGATTTCTTTAGTATATTGTTCAGTTACCTCAAGGCTAGGCCTTAGCAAGCTTGCAGAATTGTGTAGAGTAGAATAGTGTAAAATAGAATAGAATAATATAGATACTATACTTAGGACTATGTTTATATGCTCACTATTATCAAAAAGTTATTCTTTATAGTCATCAATCCCTGTCATATATTATAAGGTATTTAAATTTCCCAGGTATTTGTGTATTACCTTAACTAAAAGATGTGCAGCCTTTCTCAGTATTTACATGTGGTAACAGATGCTTTGTTGTTGTTATTCCCTTCTGAGATGGTATAATTTTGACCTTCACAAATAGGAAGTTTTATTAATTTAATATAAGCTGCTTCATCTTTAGGGAAATTGTCAAAGCTTTAATTTTTCGACTTCAACAATTATAAAACATGCATCTTTGTATATGATCGGCAACAGTTTGTAAAAGAATTTCTAACAGGCAGAGTAAATACAATACGCAAGCTAAAACAACAGTGATTATGAATGAAAAGTAATTCTATCCATGGGAAGGTCACATCTAAATGTGTACATTAGCTCTGCTTTTTCTTTCTAGGATTCAAATCCTGAAGTTCAAAATCTATTGTATTTTTACGAATACAACATTACCTCAGTTACAAGCTAATGTTTGTTGTTGGGGTTGGAACTTTTGGAGAAAAACAAAAAAATAAATATATATTCTGGAAAAAAAAATCTATTTTTTAGGCTGCTTGAAAAAGGGGAGACAATTTCATCACCAGTTCTTCTTAGAGTTAACTATTTATAAATTGGAAAGTTATTTTAAATTATTTATTAACTTTATAAGACATGTTGTCAGCATTATAATAGACTATTCTAAACAGTTTCAAGAAATGAGAAATATGATTATATTACTAATGTTTGAGTTTTAAAATTAAACTGAAAGATAATATGTAATTGTAGAAAATTGGCAAAATGTCTTTTTTCAAGTTTACTTCTTTGAAGGTATATTGTTTGCTATGATTTTTGAGGGAAATTATCTTAGTAGTAGAACACTAATTAGAGAACATTAAACTCTGATTTTCCACAGAAAATATGAATCACCTTTGGCATTTTATCAACTAATTAAAAATGGTTATTGATTTGATTCTTATAGGTTTCTGTCTGATAGTCTGTTTCTTTATCTTAAAACAGCTTTGATCAGGCAGGAAAATTGAGTTCCAGTATTTCAGGAATATAAATCATAAAAGTTCATGTTACATGGTTGCCTTTGAACGATTTGCATTTTATCAATAGTGGGAGCATGACAGACTAAAAGTGCTCAAAAATGTGCAATATTTTATAACTGGTTTTCTGATACCTTGTGAGTCCCCTTTATCGCCCTGAACTCTCATTTTCTGAAATAACATCGTTCTTAATTACCTACTGACATAGGACATGAAATGATTTACCTTGATGTTTCCCTCAGGCTCAATATAATGTATATGTATTAAAAATCCTCAAGAGAAATACATAGTAATGATGAAGGATATTCAGTTTAGGTATACATTAATTTTCTTACTATATCACCTGTCAGTTTATATAGGTTATTTTGAACTCATGGCAGGCTCGTGTCATGAACTTGAGTGGTATTAATAAAAATGGCTAAATTTTACCAACTCTTTTTTTGTCCACTTGATTTCTTCATTTACTCCTTTCAAGTGCTTTTAGCCAATTAGCATATCATAGGCCATTATCAGTTCAATTTCACATATTTTAAAAAATGGAACTTTTAAACCTAAGCATAATTTTTTTCCTTGTATATTCGCCATGTGTTTTATTCATATGATTAACAAAATGCACTTATTTAAAAGCTGATTTCTAGGGAACCTTTCTAATCAAAATGTCCCTGGACCACAAATATTGACATTGTCTGGGAGCTTGTCAGAAATATAGAATCTCAGAACTAGTAAATCAAAATTTGCCTTTGAACATTTTCCAGGAGCGAAGCCTATGCACATAAAGGCTTGAGAATCAATATTCTAGGACACAGTCTTGGGCTTTACCTAGCAGTTCCCTCTCACATTCTTTTAATGTCACCACAGGTCAGACTTTTTGGCTGAATTAACAGATTCTAACTACTCAAATTACTTCAGTGAGCACATGGTAACGTAAATTGGTAATAAAAAAAAATGGCCTTCTCTGATCGCAAGGGGGTTTGATAAGGTGTCTGAAAATCTGGAGCTTGTACCAGTTTCTCTTGAAAGCCTGCCTATCAAGTCGTTATGGTCATCTGGCTTTGGGCTCTTCATGGGATCTACATTTGATTACACTCTTTCAGAATCAACTTTTTACTAACTCCCGCTGGAAATCATCAAGCCAGTTAATTCTTCCATTTTCTCCTATCTCTGTTATCTGTGTTTACTACCCAGAGTATAGGTACCTCGAGTCTATCTTTTCTTCTATCTTTCTCTCTATGCTCTTTTGCACTTTCTTGTCCTTGCTTCACTTCCTCTGCCTTCCCACACTCTCTCACTCGGCAGGCTCAAACCCTTTTTCCAGACAAGACTTCTGTCCTGTGTACTTATTCTACTCATACATGGAAACCACTTTTACCCTCAAAAACAGCACTGTGACTCATCCCTCTTTTGTACCCTCACTACTTTAGAATGACTGACTCCCTCACCTAACAGAGACAATTCCAAAGATACTGCTCTCTTGATGTAAAAATACCTCTTTCCTTGCAGTTAATGACTTCTGGCCATCTATTATCTACCATTTTATCATATTTTCTCATTGAAGACTTTGGCACTAGGTTAGTAGACTTTTTCACCCAAGTTGTTCTTTCATTCTTAGTCATTTCAGCATCCCTGTGGGCTCTCCTGCTATCGCTAAAAGCTTCTGTTTCTCTCATCTCCTCAATTCAGCTACCTGCTGTCGTGATTATATGTAGATGTTGTCATTGTCAGGCATTACTCCATTTCTTTAATAACATATTTTAACAAAACCAGCAGTTCTTCATAAGCTTTCCGTTCATCCTAAGTATATTTTCTCCTTAGTTTCTCTCAACAATTATTTCAAGCTTTTGTGGGGTACCTAAACTTTCCCCGTCATTCACAGTAAATGACTTCATCTCCTACTTTAGTCAAAATAATATTTCTCAGATTGTGGGTATTTGTGCTCATTGTCTCTCTCTCTCTCTTTTTTTCCCCACCTGCCTTGGTGGAAGAGGCTAGGCTTCACCTGGTTGAGGTTCATCTCTGTGTGTGTGTACTCAGCAGCATCCCTGACTGTGTATTAAGCCACCTGCTTCCATTCAGCTGTATATCCAGATTGTCAAAAATCTATGTCCCGGTTCTTTATCATCAGCCTTTAAACTGGTTGTGTTTTCATCTTTAAGAAAGTGTCCTCTCCGTAAACACACATGTGAATATACGTGCCTTATCTTACTCAGTCCCTCTGTAGAACTAGAACCTATTAACCTCTTTGCCCTCATGAAATTCTTTCCTCACTTGGCTTATGGGATACTGCTTTCTCCTGATTAATTCTTTCACGTTTTTGTCCATTTATTCCAATTCAGTTTTTCTTTAATATTGGTATTCTTCACAGTCCTTGTTTTTCTTCTCTGGATATCCTCATTCATTTCCATTCAAATAGTATCTATTTTCGAATGAACCCTCCCCCAATATGTATCTTTAGTTCACACCTCTTTCTTAAAACCTCTTTCTTAAAACGCCTTGTGGAAGACAGTGTGGCGATTCCTCAAGGATCTAGAACTAGAAATACCATTTGACCCAGCCATCCCATTACTGGGTATATACCCAAAGGATTATAAGTCATGCTGCTATAAAGACACATGCACACATATGTTTATTGTGGCACTATTCACAATAGCAAAGACTTGGAATCAACCCAAATGTCCATCAGTGACAGACTGGATTAAGAAAATGTGGCACATATACACCATGGAATACTATGCAGCCATAAAAAGGATGAGTTTGTGTCCTTTGTAGGGACATGGATGCAGCTGGAAACCATCATTCTTAGCAAACTATCACAAGAGCAGAAAACCAAAGACCACATGTTCTCACTCATAGGTGGGAATTGAACAATGAGATCACTTGAACACAGGAAGGGGATCATCACACACCGGTCCTTCACCGGGGAGGGGAAAGTGGGGAGGGATGCATTAGGAGATATACCTAATGTAAATGACGAGTTAATGGGTGCAGCATATCAACATGGCACAAGTGTACATATGTAACAAACCTGCACATTGTGCACATGTACCCTAGAACTTAAAGTATAATAATAAAAAAAAGAAAAAAAAAACCCAGGGTGATATATCTGACTGCCTAATAGACAATTTTAATTGATGTTTGCCTGATATCTTAAATCTCATTATTTCCCCAGACCTCCTTTATTCTTTCTCCTTCCTTTCACCCTGCAAACAGCCTAATCCAGAAACCTGAAAGCTAACTGGGTCATCTAGATTTTTTTCTACCACTCACAAGTCCCATCTTTGACAAGTTCAATTAATCCTGCTTCCTTAACAGCTCTTGAAAATGTCCAATTCTCTCTATTCCCATCACCAAAACCCTGATTAAAGCTAATATCATGGTTTACTTCTATTTAAGATGACAATCCCCTAGTTGGTCTTCCCTGCTACTAATGTTATGTTCCTTTAGAAGTTTTCACATCACCTCTGCCAAACCGAACTCATTAAAACATAAGTATGATCTTGTTATGTCTCTGTTTATAATCATTTGAGAAAGATAAAATCAGCTACTGATAACCAGTAGCTGGCTTGACACTTCAGTTAGGCTTTGGAACTGCTAGATGCTGCCTTGGTACTTGCAGCTAGTCTGTGATGTTCTCTGGTTGAATATAGACAATTGCTAAGAATGCCAGCATCATTCAGGGACACTCCATGGTTGTGATGAATCAAGATAAAAGCAAGACCACTTTGTAATCATATCTTAATACGGTCAAAAAGAATAGCATTGTCCAAACCACCCCTGATGACCAAATATCCCTCATCTTCATTAATGTGACACATCATGCTTCTTTACTAAATACAGCTTTAGCCTCTCTGCATTCCTCCTGCCATGTAGATAAAAATTTTAGGACACTCAACATAGAATTACCCTACTTCCTTACAACATCCAATCAAAACAAAGCCCCACTTCCTTGATGCCCCCTATCACGTAACACAAGCCCACATCTTAAAATAAGCTTTTTCTAACATACTCTTAGAGACAACCCCATAGTTCCCTGTGATGCTCTGTCTCTCTCATTGCAGCATGTAAATCAGGTTAACTTTGATAATCTACAAATATGTTCCTAGTTGTCTTTGTGTGAAAAATGTTGACAAAGTCAGTGTCTTCATATTGCTCTCATAAAGCCTGCAATGATCTAATTTTTGTTTACTTACGCAAACTAATTTCTAGTCATTTTCACTTCATTTCCATTGTTGATTTCCAGAAATCAGGACTTGAACATAAAATGGCTTTTTTGGTTTTATGTGTGTGTGTTTGGTTTTTGGTGTCCCCATGCCTAACACATAACCCAATAAATATTTAACTATATGGGTATGTGATTTTTTTTCAGCTCTGCAGTCACATTTAAGACAGGACCTATTACCAATATGCAGGATAGAACAATTTCTGAATAAACATTTGAGTGAATAAGTTACTTTTCAGTCAAAGGGTAAAACTTCATTATAGAATGTTAAATGAGTAGATTCTTAGTTACCTCTAATATCAGAGTAGGACTGATAGAGATCCATAACTTATTTTCATAATGTTAGAGAAGATACAGAAAGAGGAGGCTTTTAAGAGGTGCTAATAAAGGAGGAGGAACAGAGGTCTGAATCGACTTATTGAGGAATTTGTGAATGTCCCTGTTCCTTTGCTTAAAATTATTTTACTTTTGTTCCTTTTATTGAATATTATACAACTTAATTGCCTTTTATTTTGCATTTAAGTTACCCATTTTAGAATTTATAATTCTTCATGACCTGTAAGAATTTTCATGAGCCCATATTTTATAATTAATCACTCATTTCTGATACGTGGATTTACTGATGCCTTTTTTAGCTTCTATATACTTTACTTGAAATTGTGTGTACTAAATATTTTAGAATCTGAGTAGTGGCTTCTAAACATATGTTAAGCATATATTGAGTAAAGTATTTAGTATTCTATATGTTAATAACATAATTTAAAAATTATGTGTTATAAAATATTTATCCTTTTATGATTAAAAATATATGTATATGCATGTAGACATGTATATGATAAACAGCTCTATAGAAAAACACACAGAAAAGCTGGATGACTTCATGAGGAAGAAATTTAAGAGAAAGATAATATTGTGAAGGGCAAAGGTATTTTTATGAACAAGGTACTTTCAAGGAGATAATTGTAGTCGTTATCAGTACTGAATGCTGTAAGAAACATTTTTCCTAACAAGAAGAAAATTAATGACTTTCACAAAATAGCTTTTTGTTTTTGTTTTTGTTTTTCTTTTTCTTTTTTTTTATTTATTATTATACTTTAAGTTGTAGGGTACATGTGCATAACGTGCAGGTTTGTTACATATGTATACTTGTGCCATGTTGGTGTGCTGCACCCAGTAGTGAGGACTGAACTCTGACTGTAGGTATTTGGACTCATATTGAAATATTGAAGATGAAATATATAAAAGAAAATGAAAACCATGGTTGAAGAGTATTCAGATGATACCCTTGGTCTTGAAAATAAGGGAAAGAGGTATATACACAGTACGTATGTGTACATACATGTACATACACACATACAGGAGGTAGAATATCAGAGCCATGAAATAAAAAGAGAGAGTTAAGATTCTACCAAGTTTTGTCTCATGGATTGCATATGGTACTCTTTCTTTTCTACTTAGGTAATGGTTTATTACCATTGTCAGGACTTGAGCTGAAGAAAAGGTGGATGTGCCCAACTCCCAATCTAATATGCAGTTTCTAGACTACTTTGATGTAATCCATTCCTGCTTTACCGAGTTTGCAGCATGTATCCCCATGGACTGGTTTTATGGCCACTTTATGTAGAGCTATTAGAGTTTGTTAGGAATTTACACTTTAAGAGAGCATTGTGGGTAAGGGGAGAGACCATAATATTGTATATGGAGGCATTAAGCTAAAATAGAACTCGCCTTATTATGTATCTACAATGTACCAGCAACTTTCATGGAGACTTGAGATAGAGTAGAGGAGGATATAGATAAGGATACCTGACCTTATATAGTTTACATTCTAGTGGGAAAGATGGAAATGAAGCAAGACTAATATGTAAATCATATGGAATATTAGTGATAAGTTCCAAGGAGTAGAATAAAATGAGAGTTAGAGTATGTATGTGTGTGTAGACAGAGTGGCACTAAAAGGCCTAGCTGAAAAAGTGGCATTTGATGGGGAAAAATGTCCAAATCTCTAATTTAGGGCCATTTTCGGCATGGGGAAAAATAAATGCACAGCCGTGTAACAGGAGCATGCCTGTAGCATCAGGGAACAGCTAAGCGTGTGTCTGCAGCAGAAAAGCAAGGTATTTAGTAGCACAAGAATTCAGAAAGATTAAGGAAGTAATTAAGATCAGACCATGGTAAGGACTTGAGCTTTTACTCAGTTGTCAGCGAGTTGAACTGAATCCTGTTGTCTCTGTCTGCCGTGTTGATAATATATAATCAGAGAACAAAGGTTGAAATATAAAGACCTTTAGTATCCTATTTTGAAACATTCATACCCCTTAGAGATGATGGGGTACTTTTTCTAATGTGGTGATAGTGAGCACCATAATAACTCACTTTCTGGATATGTTTTGAGGTTAGAGCCAACAGGAATTTCTGATGGATTGAATGTGAGACTTGAGAGAAAGAGAGGAGCGGACGATTCTGTTTTTGGCCTAAACAAAGGAAAATATAGATTGAGGCCTAGGACACTCCAACGTGAGAGTTCAGGGACATGATTAGGAACCTGCAAAGGAGATTGAGTAAAGGTGACCTCTGAACTTGGAGAACTGTGTTCAAGTAGTACATGAAGCCAAATTAGCAAATACTTCTAAGAAGAAAAAGGAATCCACTGAATCAAATCATAGTGATAGGTAAAGTAAGGACTGAACATCAGTCATTGAATGTAGTACTTTGGGGGCCAATGGTGAGACTGATAAGAGCAGTTTAGATGGGACTGAGTCAGAGAATAGATGTGAGAGCCAGTTTTTGTTTTTGTTTTGAACCAGTTTTTACTTTCCAAGCTAGACCCGTGAAAGGCCTGTATTCCTCCTTGTTGATACACAATCATTTAAAATGAGGACAGTTATCTTCCTTTTTCAGCAAAATATTTCTCTTTAGATTTTGTTTTTGGTTTTTGTGCTTTTCTGTGCTTTTTAATGTATATTTCTGTGAGTAAATGGGAGACGGTAGAAATTTTAGGAACTACTGATCCAACCTACCTTAAAACAGAAGTTCATGTATTTTATTTGAGGACAAATGTATGGGTGGCCAGATCCCAGGAGAAATGGAGATTTTCAGTGATGTTTATTTAGTCAACTTTTTTTTTAAAAAAAACCCACTTTTTATGTGTGGTTATTTGGACATTTCCATGAACAAGGTACTCTGATCATCTCTTGTGTCAAAAATGTTTCCGTGGCCAGGTGTGGTGGCTCATGCCTGTGATCCTAGCACTTTGGGAGGCTGAGGCATACGAATCACGAGGTCAGGAGATCAAGACCATCCTGGCTAACACGGTGAAACCCCATCTCTACTAAAAATATAAAAAATTAGCTGGGCGTGGTGGCGGGTGCCTGTAGTCCCAGCTACTTGGGAGGCTGAGTCAGGAGAATGGCGTGAACCCGGGAGGCGGAGCTTGCAGTGAACCGAGACTGCCCCACTGCCCTCCAGCCTAGGCGACAGAGCGAGACTCCGTCTCAAAAAAAAAAAGTTTCCTAAACTTCTTTTTAAGATTATTGAGGTTGCCTTTAACTAGAATGAGCCCATATTTCAGTTTGTCTGGTATAGTCTTAGCTTATGTCAAATCACTTGGCTCAGGTTAATTATTCCTAGCTCCCCATTTTACTATAAAAACTATCTCATTTTCGGAAATAAAGAGCTTCCTTTAATCTCCTTGGAAGTCCCATGTCGTAGGTATCTTTATTGCTATTTTACATAGAAAATATTGAGGTTCAAAAAGGTTGAAGTACTTTATTAAGGTCAGATGGTAAGCAGTAGAGACAGAACTGGAAACAGCAGAGCAAAAAGGGTGACTGCAAGCCTTGTTGTTACAGTACCTTCTTTAACATCTCTTTGTTACACTAAATTTTATTATTTTTAATCAACTATCTACAGCTGTGTCTGAAATGAAATGTTTTCTGGACTCTTCATTGTCTCGTTCACACTCTTCAAGGCACAGTTGCGTGCATATTCCTCTTCACTTTGCAATGTTCCTCTCGAAAGAAATGTGCCCTAACAGAACCCAGATATCTTCTAAACATTGACAAATATGCAGATGCCATTGACCGCTTCTTTCTGGGGTCTATGTCTCGCTTTATGCACCAGTTATTCAGTTTATTTGAGCTGTATACAGAGTTGGTAATCAGCCCATAGACTGTCAGAGTCCATTCTGAGTGACCCAGCATTCCTTCTGATACCTTGTTGCCCATGCTGAATTAATAGTTAAATAACTTGAACATCCCTAATACATCCAAACTATAAGCTCTGTTTGCTGTGATATATATTCTGATATGCTCACACCTTTTTGACTAATATCCATTGAAATACCCCTAGCAACAGCAGAGTATGTCTGAAAGAAAGCTGAAATTCAAAGTAGAAGAGCAGGGTTCTAATATTGAATCTAAAACTTCCTAATATGATGACCTTTGATACATGATTTAATCTTATTGATGCTCAATTTTCTTTTGTAAAAAATGGTATACAATAATGCTGATTTCTTCTTTCTTACAATTATTATGACATACATATGGAAATTATGTACATAAACTGTAATTTGGTAGTATAAAGAATCTCATTTTTAATGTGGCTATTGCATTGTTTTCAAAATTTTCACAAACCTCTCTGTGCCTCACTTCCCTCCTCTGTCAAAATGGGAAAGTAATAGTATCTACTTTATAGATTATTGTTTTTGTTGTAGTTGTGGTTGTTGTTACTGTTACTATTTATATTAGAATAACTGGAACAATGTGGCTAACAAGATATTAAAGGTCAAATATGATTCCTGAGATACTGAAATACAAGTTTTGCTCTCTGTTAGTAATATTAATTGATTCTAGTAAGTTTAGAATAAAGAGATTATGATCATAACATTTAGAAGGCTATTGATAGTTTATTTTCAATCTTTATAAAGACCACATAGTGTTCTCCTTCTACTTTTTATATCATTTCATGTAAACTAGAGCAAAAGTTCAATGTAGATAAAACAGAAACCCCTCTAATAGGAGAGGGTAATTCAGAGAACATCACTTTACTCAGCTTGTTGTCATTTTTCTTGTATGTGTTGTGTTGTGTATATTTTTTCTTTTATCTGTGTGTTTTTTCCTGATGTTCAAATTCTAGATACCCCAAATCCTCCTGTCTTTCTTGATATTTACATTACATATTTACTTAAATGTGCTTATTTTTTCCCCTCAAAGATGCTCAGGGTGCTTTACATATAACATTTACCTTTTAATGGAGAATAAATGTAAGTAGTGAAAAACAAGTATGCCATAAGCTGCTAAGGACAGATAGCTTAGATCACAAAAATTAAGAAGTTGAGAAAATAGAAATATTGGAGCTTCATCTAGGATCTTACTTTTAACCAGATCTTGTAGCTACTACGTTTTCATGGACTTTTCAGTTCAACCAACAAATTAGAACTATCCATGATTGTCCACATGTTTCTGGAAACAATTCATTACTGTCTTTGTGAAACTGAATTTCAAGACAACTCAGAAGTTTCACCTGCTAATTGGAATGGGATCCTGGGAACATATAATCACAAAATACCACAAATTGTGTGTTTCAAAAGTTTCAAGTGGAATCCAAGATATTAAAAAGTGTCTGTCACATTCAGTTTCTTAACTAATTAGATGAAACTGAGTTTTCATTTGTTGCCCTTCACAGCATCATGTAAAATGTGTATCTTTCAGCTAAGTATAGGTACTTAAGAAAATAAAACAAAACGTATCACCTTATAGTTTTTTAAAAAAATTTTACTCTTAATTTATTCTCAGTTTTAATTAGTATTTTATATATTACAGCTATTCCTGATGGGAGTTTATTCTGTCAATGATTGGCTTTTTTAACATTTTGTACTCTTGGTACTGAATCCAATATTCCTAATTCATGAAACCTTTTTTGTGATTTTAATAGACTCTATTTTTAATTATAGGTTCACAGCAAAATTGAACAGAAGGTATAAAAATTTCCCATATAACCCTGCTCCCACACACACATACCCTGCTCCACTGTCAATAGTTTCCACTAGAGTGGGATATTTTTTACAATAGATGAACTTACATTGACACATCATTATCACCCAAAGTTCATAGTTTTTACATTAGCGTTCACTATTGGTGCCACACAGTCTATAAGTTTAAACAACTTTACAATGACATGTATTTACCTTTAGAGTATTATGCAGTGTAATTTCACTGCCATAAAAATCCTCAATACTTTTCCTGTTCATCTACCCGTCTCTGCTAATCTCTAGAAACCACTGATTGTTTTGTAGTTTACATAGTTTTACCTTTTCCAGACTATCATGTATTCTGAATTGGAATCTAGGGTGCAATCCTGCAGTATATAACCTTTTCAGATTATCTTCTTTAACTTAGTAACATGCATTTAAGTTCCTCCATGTCTTTTTATGGCTTGATAGCTCATTTTTAAGCACTGAATAATATTCCATTGTCTGGATGTATCACAGTTTATTTATACATTCATCTACTGAAGGACATCTTGATTATTTCCAAGTCTTGGCAAATATAAATAAAGCTACTATAGCATTCATGTGCAGGAATCTGTGTGGACGTATATTTTTGACTCCTTTGGGTAAATGCCTCAGAGCATGATTGCTGGATCATATAGTAGAGTGTTTACTTTTGTAAGAAACCTTCAAACTATCTTCCAAAGTGGCCGTACCATTTTGCATTGCTACCAGAAATGAATGAGAGTTCCCATTGCCCCATATCCCTGTCAGCTTTTGGTTTTATCAGTGTTCTTGGATTGTGGCCATTCTAATAGGTGTGTAGTGGTATCTCATTGTTGTTTAATTTGTAATTCCCTGGTAACATATGATGTGAAACATATTTTCATTTGCTTATTTGCCATCTGTATACTTCCTTTGGTGAGGTGTCTGTTAAGGTTTTTTGCCCATGTTTTATTTTTTATTTATTTATTTTTTTTGAGACGGAGTCTTGCTCTGTCGCCCAGGCTGGAGTGCAGTGGCGCGATCTCAGCTCACTGCAAGCTCCGCCTCCCGGGTTCACGCCATTCTCCTGCCTCAGCCTCCTGAGTAGCTGGGACTACAGGCGCCTGTCACGGAGCCCAGCTAATTTTTTTTTTTTTTTTTTTTTTTTGTATTTTTAGTAGAGACGGGGTTTCACCGTGGTCTCGATCTCCTGACCTTGTGATCCGCCCGCCTCAGCCTCCCGAAGTGCTGGGATTACAGGCGTGAGCCACTGCGCCTGGCCTGCCCATGTTTTAATTTGTTTGTTTTTGTTACTGAGTTTTAGGAGTTCTTTGTGTATTTCGGATAAGAATTCTTTACTAGATACGTCTTTTGTAAATATTTTCTTTGAGTCTGTGGCTTTTCTTTTCCTTCTCTTGGCAGCTTCTTTCACAGAGCAGAACATTTTAATTAAGTAGTATTCAACTTATTATTTCTTTCTTTCGTGGATCATTCTTTTGGTGGTGTACCTAAAAAGCTGTCAACAAACTGAGTCATTTCTATTTTCTCCTGAACTATCTGCTAGGAGTTTTATAGTTTGACGTTTTACTCTAGAGTCTCTGATTGATTCATTTTTAATTAATTTTATGAATTATATGAATACCACAGTTACTTTCAAGCAGCTACACAAATTTCTAAATTCAGTGGAAACATTGCATTTATTTTTGGTATGTTTAATTTTCATTTTTATTTTTTATAATTTCAACTTTTGTTTTAGATTCAAGAGTAAATGTGCAGGTTTATTACATGGGTATATTGTGTGACACTGAGGTTTGGTGCTAAACATAGTATCCAATAGCTAGTTTTTTGGCCCTTTTCCCATCACCTCCTCCCCACTCTAGTAGCCCCCAGTGTTTCTTGTTCCCATCTTTATATCCATGTGTACCCAAGAAAACATGGTTTTTAACCATAATGCTGTGTTCCACAAAAATATATGTTGATGTTATTTTATTTTATTTTATTTATTTTTGAGACAGAGTCTTATTCTCTTGCCCAGGCTGGAGTGCAGAGGTGTAATCTCGGCTCACTGCAACCTCCGCCTCCCGAGTTCAAGCAATTTTCCTGCCTCAGCCTCCACAGTAGCTGGGATTACAGGTGCCTGCCACCATGCCTGGCTAATTATTTATGTATTTTTAGTAGAGAAAGAGTTTCACCATGTTGACCAGGCTGGTCTTGAACTCCTGACCTCAGGTGATCCACCCGCGTTGACCTTCCAAAGTGCTGGGATTACAGGTGTGAGCCACCGCGCCCAGCCTATGTTATCATTTTTACAAACATATTCAGTGTTGAAATTTTAAAGTGAATTTATGATAAAATTCACAATAATGTCAGATATTTCACCATCAAGAGTATAAACTTCAAATGAAGTTGATCCAGTGAATAACATGAAAATAAATAAATTGGAATTAAATAATTGGAATTAAAAGAAGGGTATAAGGTTTATGTCTAGAGAAACTTTTTTGCATGTAGATGTTGCATTGTTCATCTGTTGAAAGACTTGCCATTTGTTGAAAGACTTTTTCTCCACTGCATTGCCTTTGTTTCTTTGTCAAAAATCAATTGATGATATTCACGGGCATCTATTTCTGAGCTTTCTATTCTGTTCCATTGATTTACCTGTCTGTTCTTTTGCCAATATTACTCTGTCTTGATTACTGCAGTTTGTATCAAGCCTCGAAGTCAGATATTGTCAGGTCTCCCACTTACGAAACTCTTTAAAATAAATTAAAAAAAAAAAAAAAAAAAAAAAAAAAAAAAAGAAAGAAAAAAAAAACCCAGGCCAGGCTTGGTGGCTCACGCCTGTAATCTCCCCTGCTCCGCCCCAAGCACTGAGGTGGGCAGATCACGAGGTCAGGAGTTCGAGGCCAGCCTGGCCAACATGGTGAAACCCTGTCTCTTCTAAAAATACAAAAATTAGCTGGGTGTGGTGATGCATGTCTATAATCCTAGCTACTCAGGAGGCTGAGCCAGGAGAATTGCTTGAACCCGGGAGGCAGAGGTTGCAGTGAGCTGAGATCATGCCACTGCACTCCAACCTGGGCGACAGAGCAAGACTCTGTCTCAAAGAAAAACAGAAACAAAAAACTTTTACATTTGTAGCTATTTCTTTAAATTAGGGAGTCTTTTCAGATATGTAAAAATATATGGATTATTGTATAAGCATTTTGATAATTTAATGTGCTTGATAAATAGTCTTGTCTAGATGATTACTTTTTCTTGGAAACTGTTTCTGATATTGCCATATTATATGAAAGAGTTTCCGTCTGTCGCCCAGCCTGGAGTACAGTGGCACAATCATAGTTCATTGAAACCTACTGAGACTACTGTGCTCAAGCAGTCCTTCTGCCTCAGATTCCTGAGTAGCTGGGACTATAGGCTCATGCCACCATGCCTGACTAATTTTTTAAAATTGCTTTTTTTAGAGATGGAGGTCCTTCTATTTTGCCTAGGCTGATCTCAAACCCCTGGCCTCAAGCATTCCTCCCACCCAGGTCTTCTGAGTAGCTGGGATTACAGGCCTATCTTAACCATTTGCTTTTAAAGGAATGTATTAGATCTGCACTGTACAATTACAGTTAACACTGGTCACGTGTAACTTTTATATTTTAAATTAATTAAATAAAATTAGATTACATTACATTTTTATTTTTTTCAGTCACACCACCTTTCACGTGCTCAATACCCACATGTGGTTATTGGCTATCATATTGGATGACACAGATATAGATCATTTCCATCCTTGCACAAATTTCTACTCAACAGTGCTGCAGACTGTGCATGTATCTATTATTTACCCTCCCCTCTGTACTCCAATATTATACCTGGAAATATTTTTTTTAATGCCTGTGGATATAACTAAAGTCTTAAAAAGTAGCCTCATGTAGAATAACCTTCTGCCTCGAATTCAGGAGAAATCTTTGTTATAATACTATTGTTAAGTCACAGGTGTGTTGTTCTTACCATATTTTAATTGCATTATAGTTGTTTGAATAGTTATGTTTTAGGACATATACATTGTTATAGTCACATCTTCTTGATGTTTATAGTAATGTAGTTCTACTCTACCATGGTTTAAAATTTATGTCTCCATAGGAATATTATTAGCTAAGCTCAGTAGTATGAAATGCTGGTTACTGTTAACTGAAATAATTTTGTATTTGTTGTTCAAAATTTAACTCTTAGGAGAAATAGAGGAATTTAGAAAGCTTTTTGAAACTCAATCTAGTCTTCCTTGGAAATAGGAGTACTATGATTATTTTTGAAAGAAAAATTAGCCTACAGGCTTGTATTTAAATATGTATATATATATTATATATTTCTGCTAAATTATTTATGATAGTTTATTTTTTCCATTTTATATACATACTGGATTCTCAATTTGATTTTTAATACTGCCCATATACTTATTAGGAGTAATTTCAATGGTGTATTTTTACAAGATAAATTTCATGTTACTTATGTGACACTTTATCTTTCATTGTTATGAATTGCCTTTTTACTTTTTGCAGTCTCGTATTGAAATGTATCAGAAACTATAATGTAAAAAAAAAAGTTGGGTAGAAATCTTATTAAAAGTTGCAGCAAGTCATGAAAACGGCTCATACTTTTATTGCTGTTTTGATGTTTTCGATGGCAAAATTATTGAGAAAAAAAAGTCTTTAGATTCACATGAGAAGCTGACAGAGTGAAATATCTTAAGGATTGAAAGGGGAAGTGAAAGTTATAATTATTGTGTAGATTCACAATCCTTGTATTGAATTACTCACCTTTGCTATCATGCTGCAGGCCATAGAGCGAGAAAAAGCCGAGAAGTTCAGAAAACTGCAAGATGCCAGCAGATCAGCTCAGGTCCTGGTGGAACAGATGGTGAATGGTAATTACACAAGTTGATTTAGATAATCTTCTTAGGGGTTTGATAAACACATAGGTTCATATTTATCAGCTGAATTATATCAGACAAGCACTTCTTGAATACAAATTTAAATTAAAAGAGTTCATATGTTTGTATTATTCTTTTTTTAATACTAAGCAAATTATTAGGAGAAATTCAACTTTGAGTCAATTGGAAGAAAATGGGAAGTGGTAGAATATTTGATCAATCTGTTGCAGAGAAATAAACTTCAATGCAAATCCTGCTAGCATTTGTCCAAATAATTTAAGAAAATAAGGTTTACAGAAATTTGAAAACATTAATAGTCATGTTATATATGTAAAACTAATCATCCGATTTTAAATCATTTTTGCAATGTTTTTCTAAACAGACAAAAATTAGATGGAATGTTTTACCATCATTCCTGTTTTCTAATAATGTATGTGACATTTTCTATGTTACTTTTTATCACTTTCTCTCATTTAAAAAAAAAGTATCTTCGGGATAACCTTTACTTTAACTTTTTTGGAGTGGGATAAAAGCACACAGCTAGTAAAACTTTTGTCTTTTTCAAGAATAAATTAAAATTAATCTTTGCTAATACTCAGTGCCTCAAAAGCTATGTGTACCAAATATATCATTGACATGATGTGTAAACAACCTTCTTTCAATTTATCATTGCTTATGCTACTATATTTCCAGATAAAATTTCATGAAAATCAGGGATAATGCTATTTCCAAATAAGGCTATTTTTCATTTTGCGGGAGATGTTTACAAGAACATCATAAATAAATATAACAAATGTTTTGTTGTGCATGTCACCTTTTTCCAGAATCTGCCTGCATTTTTGGGTGTAAATTCTGTAAGTTATTTTTTGCCTTAATTGCAAATTTGGCATTAAAAAGTTCAGTGGTCTTCCTAGAAAATCAGTTCATTTTCTTCTTCTAATGAGTCCCATGACTGACTATATTTGGTTAAAAATGAAAACAAGCAAACATAACAGCTGAGACTTGAGTGAACAAGTTTAAGAACAGAGGATGAAAATATCAATAGATTTTTATTTAGATGTATGTTGCTTGGTAATTTTAACTGATGAACTTAATAGCATATTCATGTTAAATTATGTGATCTAAAAATATCCTCCTAGTTATGTAAGTTCCTCCTAGAAACTGTATTATCACTTTTTCATTTTAATAAGCTGATGCAAGAGCTATACTTTAAATGGTCTCATTTCATAATTATATATCAAGCTTACCTCACTTTAGATCATCTGATAACATACACTGAATTAATCAGAAATAATTTAAACGTTTAGAAATTAAGGGTATGATTTTTAATTTTTGGTAAGTAAAACTACATGCGGGATTTAAATGATCATGTGACTAGTGACAATATTAGTTTTCTAGGTTATTTCCCTTATAGTTCTAATTTTTGGAGGCATGTAGAAAAATCAGGACATATAGTAGTTGCTTAATAAATATTAACTGATCAAATTCTATTTAGCAAAGCAAAATTAAGGCAGTCATGGAGGTAATGACATTGGTAATTTTGATGTGAAAATAATTAGTAATCCTCCTGAAGGAAAATGCTGACTTTGGCAGATACCAGGGAACACTGGGGGATAGGGGTGTGATTTGAGACATTCCTTTTTGGTTGACTATATTGATCAAATTTTATGCTACCCATTTGTTCTACCAGTAAAGATATGGTCTAACTGATATGTCATTAGGCTCAAGTTTGGGTCATAACTGGGATGACTACTTAAAATGACCATAGCTCTGTTTCCCCATTAAATAAAACAATTTACGAAATTACTTTTTAAAAAAAAGGGCTCAAATATTGTAACTTATCTGTTTGTTTCTTTTTTGTCTTTCAAGGAACAAATTGCATAATATTTATTTTCTGTGTTTGTGCAAATTGTGAGATAAGCTAGACACATATTAAGTGCCTGGAGTATCTCTTCAGGTGTATTTCAGAGGGACTGCTACCCTAAATCATTAATAGCTCCTTTAGCACAGAGCCCAAAACTACAGTTGACTGGTGTAGCTCATGAAGCTGAAAGACAAATGAAGCTTTCTGTAAATGAGGATTCCAAGAATTATTGCATTAAACCTCTTAAATTTATAAGTCCAGAATCGTCCTTCCCAAGCTTAGGCTATGGAGATATAATAAATCTCACAGCAACATAAGACACATACATTCTTGCCCTTTTTTATAGAAAGGAAAATGAGAACTGAATCAGTGTACTTCATTTAGGACCTCATGTAAATGACTGTTCCTCTTCACCACATATAGTTTCCTCAAAAATTAAGATAAATATAATCACTCTTGTATAATACCATATTATTATGCCACTAATAAAAATAGATATATTATAAATATGTGTATATATTTATAAATTTGATGTATGCTGACAGTGAAAACATTTAACATATATTCATAGTGTAAAAATATGTGGAATAGCATAAGCATAGCTATTATATATTTTAAAAAATTCTGTGAACTATATTTTACATGTATCTATACTGGTACATGCATAGCAAACTGAATTTTCTACTTCAAATAATTTGCCCTGAGATTAAATTACTTCTTAAAAATCTGGAATAATTTTGTAACTCATCAGTTTGCTTTTAGAATGAAATTCCAAGATGGAAAAAATAATTTCTCACAACTTAAATTTTACTTCAGTTTTGACCTGAAATGATACATCTGACATATTTCCAAATGATTTTTGTCTGTTTCTAAATATCTATGAAGCAACGAAGATTTAACATCACTTAAGTAATGCAGAAAACAAAATCTATTTGTCCCGAAGGCAATTTCTTGAAGGAATTGAAGATATATGCCGAGAAGGCAGGGTAGGGTGTTAAGGTTGTTGAAAGCATAAAATTTACCATGGTTACAATGTAGAAGCGATCCTCATTTGATGGTGCAAAGTATTGTTAAAAATCAGTTGTATGTCCTGGAAACAATATGTCTAGTAACATATGTACAGTTTTTCAGTGTCACATACAAGTTTTATGATCAATTGGAAGATAATTTTCATTTTGACTATATTTTATCAAATGTGAAGAGTTGCATGCAGAATTTTAAAACAGTTAATTTTAACCATATCATTAATTTTACAGCAATAATTTATATATTAAGAGTTTATAGACAGTAAGAGATTCTTACTAATTTATTTGGAATTTTTAACCAAAGAAAGGAGTTGGCCAAATTGCTTGCCTACTTTAAAACTATACATGGGCATTTTCCTTATGGATGTTCCAGTTCTTTTGGTCAGAGTAGAAGTGATCTTTCACGATCATAGACTAAAAAGAGAAGCTACTAAAAGGAGAGTGTTAACTAAAAAAAAACATGTTTCTGGCATTTTGGCATGAAATTTTGGTATAATTTTTAACTGATTTATCTCTGTCTTAGCTGTATTTTTTTGTTTGAACTAACATTAAAATTAATTTACTGTTCTTATGTCAACGTTAGTTGGTTGGATAAATATGACAGAATATTGGATGGTGCAAAGTACCTCTTTTTACTAAAGACTTTTTTGGATAGCTATAATTTTCATGCAGCTTATCATCAATATGTAAGATTAGGATCATAACCCTGGTCTCAAGAAGCTGTTAACTTAATGAGGGCAAGTGAAAGACTAGACCAGGTAGCCAGTAATGTATTTATATATTCCTTTTTTTTTTTTTTTTTTTTTTTTTTTTGAGACGGAGTCTCGCTCTGTCGCCCAGGCTGGAGTGCAGTGGCCGGATCTCAGCTCACTGCAAGCTCCGCCTCCTGGGTTCACGCCATTCTCCTGCCTCAGCCTCCCGAGTAGCTGGGACTACAGGTGCCCGCCACCATGCCCGGCTAATTTTTTGTATTTTTAGTAGAGACGGGGTTTCACCGTGTTAGCCAGGATGGTCTCAATCTCCTGACCTCGTGATCCGCCCGTCTCGGCCTCCCAAAGTGCTGGGATTACAGGCTTGAGCCACCGCGCCCGGCCATATTTATATATTATTGTAGCTGTGTATATTGAAGAGGGAGTTTCCAAATTCTTCATTTTACTTTTTAAAAAAGATGGGATATAATTTATTTAAGGTTTATTTTTTCATTTCTTAATTTAAATACAAAATGTTGTAAATAATTTAGAAATTTAGAAAAATTTAGCCATTAAATATAGTAAGTAATCTTTCTAATGCTTTAATAATATCGCTAACTAATAATGGTTTTCTAAGATTTTAATTTGAACAGTCTTCAAACGGATGCTTATCAAGACCAAGGCCTTTCAGTCTATTAGTGAGATTGTGGAGTTTTAGGACAACTTAGAACTAAAATAATATACATATGATTATACCTAAACATATGTCTATTTTTATCTATTTAGGATCAGATGTAATCCTTTCTGTAAAATAATATTCTTGCATGAGTATGTACAGTCTCATCAATCAGGTATAACACAAAAAGCCTAGGTTAGATAAACTGGTTTTCCATACTAATACTGAAATTAGCAAAATATGGTCATATCACAACATTTACTTGAAAACATATTTAGGCATAGCTCAGGTTCTCATTCTTTAGTCTATAAGATGCTTTCACCATAATTTCTGGAGGAGATACTATAATTATCTAATAAGGTTAGTTGTGTTTTCTACATTAAATTGTGGTTCATTTTCAATTTCTATTTGTAGTTTTCTGTGTGTTAATTAAGAGTCTAAAGACAATCACATTAAGGACATGTTTAAATAAAAGCGGTAATTATTAGTATATTAGACTAAAGAACATCTCAAAACTATCATTCCCTCAGTGCTAGATTATAGTGTTTAAGGTGATACCTAATAATAAGTATGCTAACTGTTGTAATTAAATGGCACAGAATGACACTGACGAGGACTCTTCTTATCTATAACATTAACCAAGTAACTGTCTTTTATTTCTTGTAGTTTAGTTCATAGCTCATTAGATAATTTCACATGAATTATGTTTTTTGAGGTGGGCAACCACGTTTTGTCAGATGGGTTAGAGTTTGGCTCATCTCAAAGCTAAAACTCTCATGATCACTGGAAAGGTTTTCAGTAACAGCAGCTCTTCTAATCATATATTTTAAGGGCAAGATATATTGCAAATAGTCTGTATACAAATGTGGCTTGGAGATTGTACCATTTGTAGTAACCCAGCCCCTCCATCATGAATGAGTAGCCTTTCACAGTTGCATATATATTTCCTCTTCTCTTATTCCTTCCTCAGTACTGGGCAATTTGATTTATATTTCTTCTTTCTCCACATGACACTTAGTATAATGCTCTACACAGAGTTCACATTCAATAAATGTTGTTAATTGACAGGCACGTTTTTCTTGGTTTAACTCTGATCTCCAAAAGGAAGAGCTTCTGTGGGTGTGTGTGCCCACGGCGTGCATGTGTGGGTGAACTTCCATGTGCAGACGTGTGTGTGTCCATGTGTGTGAAGGGAAGAGACTGTTGTTGTCACTGTTGTTGTAGGAAATGAGTGGCAAAAACAAATATGAGTAAAAATCTGACTTTTTTCTAATTTTATGATGTTTGAAAATAAAAAAAGCCAAAGGGCTATATTAGTAAAATTTGTATTGCCCTCACTAGGGCTATTTCTTTCATATATACCATTAATTTTTAAAAGCTATTACTTTAAGTCAGTGTGGTCACAGAAGCCTCTAAAATTTAGCCTCAGAACTTGTCTTCAAGGGTTTTGAATATATCTCTATTACATTTTAGGCTATTATATTGAATGCTGAATGAACTTGTAATTACCCTCACTTAAAGTGCAACAAAAATAGGAGACTGTTTATTAGCAGCTTTATTTCAAGTTTCTATTCCAAATATTCTTTTAATTCAAGAGCTCTGGAAACACTGGTTTTGCATTATTCTACCCTGGCTTCATGGCTAACGATGAATATAGTTGATGAGAAATACTTCACTTTAAGTGGCAGTTCTGAAGTACTTGCATGGAAGGTGGTGCACAATTAAAATTATTCTAACAGTCTGTTATGCACTGTACACAAGTAATAAAATTAATGGATGCACTTCAAGTAATGATCCATTTCCTCTGGGTGCAATATATTTATTCATAGACTATTTCAGGGGTTGTTTAGAATATGAGATGTGAATGGATTATGATCCATTATCCCTGAGATTCTAATGTGCTACAACAAAATGGTTTCCATAAGTATTGTTCATAATGCCTGGTGTGTTAGTATTTGTATTCTTAAATAGCTAACACAAAATTAGAAAACAGATGCTCAGATGATTGATACCTAAAACTTTTCAGATATTTACACTTACAAACTCTTAAAAAACTTACAATTTTGCATCCAGCCAAGGAGCATAATTCTATGAAATACACATAAAACAATTATATAAATAACAAAATTATCCATATGCAAATATTTTCTTGGAAAACACTTTGAACCCTTTTTTATTCTAGAAAGGTTTTAATGGTCTTTCTTAGAAAATCAACAGTAGTCCTGGCATCTAAATGGTCAATTAATTTACAAAGTTGAAGTAATAGCTTTTCTAATTTTAAGAGAGATACATTAAGTAATGTGACACGTGACAGTGCTTCCCATCCCCTGCCCAAGTATTTTAAAGCAAATTTGATGCAAGAGAGATGGTGTGCTTGTTTGTATATGGCTTTTGGCTTCAGTGTACATTGGTCTCATAATTTTTATATTCATATAGAGTACATTATTGATTTGGTATTGAATGAGTTCATGAGTACAGTGTAGTTATTTTCTTTCTACTCCAAGCTGAGAATTCTATCAGATACTGCCAGTGGAGACATTTCCTAGAGGAGTTTATAGTTTAGAAGGACAGTTTATGCCCTTATTGAGCGGGCAGCGTATTCACAATGAATTAATACAGTGTTTGCATACAAATCCTTCATAACATGACTTCTGATTATCTGTGGCCAACATTATGTCTTTTCTAGTAACAGCTAGAAATTTCTACATTTTCTTTTTGAAATTTTTGGTTTCTTTGTAACTTCAGTCTCAAATGATTATAAATGTGGCAAAATCCAGGATTCTCAAATAAACTCTTTTTATTGTTATTTTAGTTAGAGACAGGGTCTTGCTCTGTTGCCCAGGCTAGAATACAGTGATGCAATCATAGCTCACTGCAGCCTCGAACTCCTGGGCTCAAAGGATCCCTGGTTATTGGTAAAACGTCTTTAAGAAATGTATGAATACACCTTCTATATCCCATATTAGTCCTGTATTATATAAAATTAGGACTAATTGTAAAATAGTATTATTAACTTTTTATATATGGTCTGTCTCAGTCATTAAGAAGACTCCCTCTCCCCCTAATTTTTGCACAAGAGATCTGGTCTCTTGTTTTCTGAATATTCTTTTTCATTTCCTCCATATGACATTGTCTGATATGTCTTTGTTGCCTAGTATGTGTGAACGTTTATTATAAGTAAGTTATATATGTTAACTCAGAACTTTGATAAGTATCCTATGAGGTTGATTCTATTTTTAATCCTCATTTCATGGATGAGGAAAATGAGATCCAGTGAAATTAAATAATTGAACCCATTTCACACATCTAGTAAGGGGCATCAAATTTGAACTCCCATCTCTTTAACATCAGAATTCTCACTGGTCATTTATCTGCCTTTCTGCCTGCCTCGCCCTTTTTGCTATTATGGAAGTTGTTATTTGATCTATTCCTGCATTTTAATTGCCTGCATTCAGTTATAAATATCAGTGTTATGAATTTTTACAAAGTTGACTTTTCTTCATTTAAATTTCTTTTACAATGATATATTGCAACATTTTTGGGGGACACAACACAGAGTTTTGTGTAAAGATCAACAATGACTCGTTAAAACCCATCCCTAGATTTTAATAGATACTGTAGAACCTATTGGTACTTCACTATAGTTTTATCGTTTTATAAAATTAACATATCCATATTGAAAATCAACTTACAGTTTTATTTTTTCATCTGCTACGATTTGTATTGTTGACCTTTCTCAGGGACACAAAGTGATTTCTCTCTGGATTCCCTTCTCATTTAGACAAGTGTTAAATAAGACTCAATCTAGCATCAGTCTATCGATCCCTTTAATTTAGCATTTCTTTTTTGACTATTTAATGGCTGGCTTATGTTGACTTTTCACCCTTCATGGACTTCTAACTACTTGTTCAAGTTCAACATATGCCGAAAATACTTCTCCTAAATATCTGATCATTTAGATCTATGCCACATTTTTTTGTTATTAAGTAACATAATTTAAAAATTCTGTCCAGTATATTTTTTAATTATACCTTTTTATTTTCCAGAAATGTTAAGGTTTTATCATAATACTTTTTACAAACAGAGTGCTCATATGATTGAAGTTTCTTATTCTTCTCTTATACTTTATACCAAATGTGGTCATTTTCTAACTACAGTTACTTAATGGTATCGCTTAAAAAATATTTTGGTACAATTTTTGATCACTCCTCAAAATCCAACAATCAAAAACAGCATGTCATACCACATGTGCAGATGTCTCAGTAAGACCAATTTATTCCTTAAGTATTAGGAGGATATTAGAATATTTAGCTGCCGCAAATCACGGACTTCTTTTATAGTTAGATATATGGAGCCATGTGTATATTCTCTTTCTACATTCTGTTATTTCCATTGTATCTCGTTAAAAATATATCAGGGAAGAAGGAGGGGAAAATAGTTGACAATAATATTTGTATTAAATAAAGTTTGTCTCCTTCACCGCCATCCTGAGAAGCATTATGCTTTGTAATTAGTAAAGTTACAGTTGTGTTTCAAATGAATTGAGGGACATGGTTTGGCAACATTCATATCTTTATGACAAATAGAACATTAGAATATAAGGGCAGAGGGAAGTGAAAGAGGATAAAATAATGTAGTTGTTGAATTCACATCTATATATTTTTTAGTCTTTAAAAAGGATAAAGTGGGAGGCATGTACAAGTTAACAAAACCACAGGCCTTATGTTTCTAGAGATGCTCTTCAGACTTTTTAAGAACTTAGCTTCCCTTTAACTAAATTATATTACCAGAAAATTAAGTGAAATGAACATTTATAAGAGTAGATTATCTTAGGCAACCTACTCTTCTACCTTTTAGGTATTTTAACCTAGAGAGAGAAACTTATGGTGAGTTCATGTTCTTTTGAGATCCCTGTAGGTAAATGAGAGACTATAAAACATTTAAATATTCAGTATTTCAAAAGCATAAGAAAGTTACCAGTGCTAATGTAGCTATGTTTAAAAATGCATGATATATTTAATCTATTTTCTCTTTTATATTCTGTCATTAAGAAGACTACATAAGCTAATAAATCTAAGAAAGTCTAAATTTTGTAAACTAACCTTAGAGAATTTGAATATTTTAACCCATAGCATAGCATGATATTTCCATGCTTTCATGCTATGTGTGGAATAATATGTACTTGGATTGGCATTCATCATATATGAAAGGACATAGCATATTCCATGGTACATAGTAGGTACTCCAGAATGGTAATGGTGACAATGATGTGCTTGTGTTTCCATTTTTCCCTTGATAAAGTTTTCTGGGTTTGGTATTACTGTAGATGATTTTAAAACTGTCAGATGAACTTCTACATTTATAAATTTAAAAATGTTTCATATTAGAAAGATTATTTATCCTAGTACTTGTTTTACTTACTTGGATCCATGGACAACCTGAGATGGAGTCTTGCTCTGTTGCCCAGGCTGGAGTGCAGTGGTGCAATGTCGGCTGACTGCAAGCTCCACCTCCTGGGTTCACACCATTCTCCTGCCTCAGCCTCCTGAGTAGCTAGGATGACAGGTGCTTGCCACCACACCCGGCTAATTTTTTGTATTTTTAGTAGAGACAGAGTTTCATGGTGTTAGCCAGGATGGTCTTGATCTCCTGACCTCATGATCCACCTGCCTCGACTTCCAAAAGTTCTGGGCTTATAGGCGTGAGCCACCACGCCCAGCTGACAGTCTGTTTATTTCTAGTCTTCTATAAATGAAATAAAGAATAGTTAATCTTGGATAATTAGTTTCCTCTTTTTAAAATGATGAAAATACTATTTAAACTAATTTCCAAGCCCATTTTAAAAATTAAAAATGTAAGTTAGTTCGGGGAAGTATATTTGAGTAAGGTACATGATACTTAAAATGTATCTGAAAACATCCAAAATCTTACTTGTTCATGATCAGCCTTCCAGCTCCCATCAGAACTTTGAGCACTTTTGTTTTTATTTAAATTTTTATTTAATATTTTATTTAAATACATTCTACTTTTCTACATCTTATGTCTTATTACTTGATGGCATTGATAATCTTTATTGTGATACAAGTCTAATAATTACAATGAATAATCTGAAATCATATTTACACATTTATATCTTAGAAAATAATTGATTTGGTTTGAAATCATTCATGTGGTGAATACTTTTATAATTAGGATGTGTTGATTTTCAGATCATTTCTTTCATTCTGTGGGTTCAGGGGATATATTTAATTATTTTTTTTTCTTTCTAGAGGGTGTTAATGCCGATAGCATCAGACAAGCCTCAGAACAACTGAACAGCCGGTGGATCGAATTCTGCCAGTTGCTAAGTGAGAGACTTAACTGGCTGGAGTATCAGAACAACATCATCACTTTCTATAATCAGCTACAACAATTGGAGCAGATGACAACTACTGCTGAAAACTGGTTGAAAATCCAACCCACCACCCCATCAGAGCCAACAGCAATTAAAAGTCAGTTAAAAATATGTAAGGTAAGAATCTTTCCTCCTTCCGTTTGGAGAATATTAATAGGTATTTCTTGGCAATTTCCAAGAAGACAATAACAAATTATTTAGTAATGAAACGTTCACCTTTTAAGGATTTAGCTGAGCACAATAAAGTTCAAAATGTAAGTAACAAAAATCAGTTTAAATATGTAAGACATAGATACCCGGACTCTAAAATTGTATTTGGCATAGTTACACAGAGCTAATTGATTGTGTCGGTTTGCAAAAGCATGAGGTAGATTAGGAGTGTGGAAACCACATGTATCCTATAAAAAATGGCCTCTACTTAGGAACTCTTTCTTTGCGACTAGTGAAACATAGTCGTATGTTGAAAAAATGGAATCCATGGAAATAGTTAGAAACACGGGTCAACAACAAGCTTGGATGCGATATAATTGGATACATAAGGAAAATATTTAAAACTGATGGACCTCTCAAATTAGGATAATTTGAGGAAAGTTTCTTTACAAAGAGATATTTTTTAAATGTAGCTGGTGTATAGAGGAACCACACGGGATAGTGTAGTAACCCAGCTTCAGAGTTCTTACCTCTTTTAGGCCAGAAAGGATCAGGGAGAGAGAAGTTATAAAAACTCAGAAGGAGAGAGTCAGATCCTCATGGTAAAAGCAGCATGGCCAGCTTAAGGAATCCTCATAGAAATGGAGTCAGAAAAATAAACACCCCACTTCTCTTTTTTCCCTGCCTCCAGAATCTTGTCAGGGCTCTAAACTTAATCATAAGGCAAAGGACAAGGAACTGTCATCTGTAAATATCAGTCTCCTGGGTTACAGGAGAAGAGTGGACAGTGGATCTGGAGGAGCAAACAAGATATAAGTGGACAAAAGAGTGTGAGAAAGAAATGAAAAGATATTATGCCTTCAAGTGTGAGAAAACAAGAGCTGTATAATAATGAAAATAGCCTAAACTGTTGTCATTGTTACTATGAGCTATGTACTTTTCACGGGGAATGAGAAACTGATTAGAGGATGGACTAAAACATTTCCAGGATGAACCTTTAGTGATAGATGGAGAGGATTACATTTAATACAAAAGACAAGGAATGGAGATTCATTTGCATAATTTAAAAAGAATGGTTTAAATAAAGGTAGAATAGACAGGCAAAAGTGACAAGGTTGATTTAGAAAAGGTATTGGACCCAAAAAGTGATGAGAAATTCAAAGTTATATTGAAGAGAAAAACAATTGAAGGACTTGATGGTTCTTCAAATATTGGACCTGTAGCATTACTAGGTTTTCTGTTCTTACGTTAGTTTACTGAGGAAATAAACTCAGAAAGTATGCTTTTGGATAAAGAATACCTTGGATAAGGCACTTGACTTATTAGGCAAATACACACATCTAAGGAATTTCTACATTTAGATACATTTTGTAATTTAAGAATAGAACCCATGCCATTTTTCCTATGAATCAGAGGAATAATACAAATACATTATTTCTTGCAACAAAAGTCTGATGTTACCTTACCTGATTCTTGAGATTCAGATACCGTAGTTAGTAACAGTGCCTACACAGTACATTTATGCATTCTATATATATATATAAAAAGTGTCTCTAATGTTTCTAAGAATGCTACTGAGTGTATTAATCAGCTCATGCTGCCACAACAAATACCACAGACTGGGTGGCTTAAACAACACAGGTTTATTTTCTGAGAGTTCTAGAAGCAAGAAAGTCTAGGACCAAGGTTTGGCAGGGTTCAGCTTCATCTTCTGGTAAAGGCTGTCTTTTTGGATTGCAGATGACCAACTTCTCATTCTGTCTTCACATGGCTTTCCTCTGTGTGTATACATGGAGAGAGAGAGAAAGAGGGCTATTTTTCTTTCTTTCTTTCTCTCTGCCTCCTTTTATAAAGTCACCAATCCCTAAGGGATTAGGCACTACACCCCAACCCTGATGACCTCATATAAACATTATTACCTCTTAAAAGTCCTATCACCAAATGCAGTCTCACCGATGGTTAGGACTTCATTCAACATGTGAATTTTGGAAGACACCATTCACCCCATAGCACTAAGTTTTGGGAATATTATAGTGAGCATTACAAGGACCCTGCTTTTAGTGTATTTACGGAAAGCAGAGGAGAGAGATATGAAACAATGGAATCAATATTTTTAAATTTTCTGCTAGGATCAGTTGTTTAAACAAAGATGCAAAGCTTTGGGAGAATGACTAACACGGAAAAACGAACCTGATAGGGCCACCAAGGGCATCTTCCTTGAGAGAGGAGCATTTGAGTTGAGACTTTTGTGATGAGTTGGAATTAGGTAAGAGAACGGTGAAGCGAAAGACTCCAGGCAGAAGGAACATGGCGAGAGGGAGCAATAAAGGCCAAGCACCTGAATGAAGACCATTGCAAATGCTGAACGTAGCGGGGCAGAGGAATGAGAGGAGAGTTGAAGAGGAAAAGGCAGGCATATAGGAGACAAACCATTGACTTCTGGGACCTGCTAGTATCTTGGTCTTAATTTGAGGAGCAAATGGAGATCACCAGAGGTTTTATATAGTAAATATCGTCTGGAGGTTGAGGAAGTCATCCTAAGGGAAAATATTTCTTTTACTGCATCCAGCCACAAAATTCCAAATTCTGTTGTCACCTCTTTATCACCCCTTACTCTTTCTCTCAGACCCATTGGTGCCTGTTAATTTGAAGAATCACTTTAGGTAAAATATTTAGCAAGATAAGTTTAATATTATTCATACAAGGGCAAATATGTATACTGTTCTGCTGTGATTAGTGATAGGCAAATAAATTATAACATGTTTCACAGCATTTTCTTTTATTTGGAGTTTTATAACATTAGAGTGCATATTTAGCTCATATTCTAATGCTTGGCAGAACTGGTTCTTAATATTCTGGAGGTTAGAGAGCCTTATCAGAATTGGAAGAAATTCATGAACCCTTTCCTGAGAAAAATACAAAAGCTTCCATGAGATAAGCATATAATTTTAAAGGATAAACAGATTTAAAGTAGATACCATACTCTGGAGGACCAACTATACCAAATCCTTTTATGGAGATAATGGCTGATTGTTAACATCTTTTCATATGCTGAATACTTCAGTTGAAAATTATGTCTTCTATGATTTATTCTCAGAACGTTAAGGTCTCAACTGAACGTTTGCCCAAATGTTTTATTAGTTTCAAAGTCCCTTTTGTTTTTCAGAGCACACTTGGCCATAATGTTGGCTCTTTCTATAGCCCCCTGAACGGGAAGAATGGCAGCCCTCTATCTGGACCAATTATAAATCAGGTTCATAGTAGATGCCAATGCTGCCATTTGTAAATCTAGTATACAAAGTATGTGTATATATTTCTGTACTGTAAATACAGAATATTACCCTTTACCTCTTGTCTTATTTCTTATCCATGGATATATACCAACTTTCTAGCACTTGTTTGAGAGGATTTATATTTGAATGAGAAATACAGGCCACCTCCCCATTTTGCTAAACATCTTTAATCTTCACCCATTAAAAAGATTGAATCATCAGAGATTATTTTACCTGAGTCAACTCATACTGTTATAACCACATAAACACGTTCCTCTGAAAGCTGTATTTATATTTTTTAACATGAGAATAAATGGCATTGTGCATTAGTTAGTCTTGTAACAATGACAGAATTTATGTGATTAATTTCTCAGCCACTCCTAAGACAAAAGTTACTCTCTGTCCAAAAGAGTATGAATGCTTCCATAAATACTTTTTTTTTTTTTTTTTTTTTTTTTTGCCTTTTCACTTTGATTTTCAGGAAGCTCGGATTTAAATTCATTTCAGAATTGCTATAATTCTTTCCATTTTCTCTTCTAATAGGCTCATGTTCCAATTTTTAAATTTCAATTTTCATGTTTTTACATAATAGTAACTAATCTTCAAATATTTTTTTCTAAAGACTGCATATATATGAATTATGAGTAAGCAGCCATGATAATAACCCTTTTAAAAAGGGCAGTGAAAACTTTCTCAGTTCAAATTTTATGTGTATTAAATACAAAAAATTCCAACTTCACTGGAAACAAGAGCATGAAAACATTTATGTAGAGAATAGCATGACCAAAAGAAATACAGTGCTAGCCACGAATTCAAGCCGCATATGTAACTTAAAATGGTCTAGAAACTACATTAGGAAAGGATAAAGAAGCAGTAAATGAATTTCAATAGTACATTTTAGTTAAACTGATTTATCAAACATATTATTTCAAAGTTTAATCACTATTTTAAAACTTTGAGATTATGTTCTCAGCTTTCTTCAGAATTAAACGTATTTTGTACTTTCAATGCATCTAAATTTGGACCAGCCGCATTTCAGGCGACCTGTAGCCACATGAGCTAGTGACAGCATAGCAGTGTTCATGTGATTTTATCATACAATCCAGGGTACTATGGAGAGCAAAAGAGGGTACTACTAATAATTATGCCAGGACAACAAGAAGAAATGTGGAGAGTCACAGTAATTTAAATAGTGGCAATTGCCCAGGCACGGTGGCTCATACCTGTCATCCCAGCACTTGGCTTTGTAGTTTCATGTTTCAATAAGGAGAATTTTAATTGGATCCTATACATTATTGTGAGTGCTTCTATGTTTTGCCTTCTTAATGTTTACCAAAATTATTAATGTCAAGAATACCAATCTTGGTCGGGCATGGAGGCTCACGCCTGTAATCCCATAACTTTCGGATGCTGAGGCTGACGGATCACTTGAGGTCAGGAGTTTGAGACCAGCCTGGCCAACATAGTGAAACCGTGTCTCTACTAAAAATACAAAAAAGAGCTGAACATGGTAGCGGACGCCTGTAATCCCAGCTACTCATAGGCTGAGGCAGGAGAATCACTTGAACCTGGAAGGTGGAGGTTGCAATGGGCCAAGATCGTGCCATTGCTCTCCAGCCTGGGCAAGGAGAGCAAGACTCTGTCTCAAAAAAAAAAAAAAAAAAAAAAAAGTGGCGGTTGCCTGTTTGGTCAGGAGAAGTAATGAGACCATACGAAAGATAGAAGATTATAGATATATTTTTATATATGTGTGTATGCATACATACATATAAATATTATATAGATTATATATATGTTTGTATGTAATCTATATAATTATATCAAAATATAATTATAATTTAGTATAGATGTATATATATATATAGGTATATATATAAAATTCATATTTTGCACAAATGAAAGAGAAAATATTGTTGAGTGAGCTTAGAATTTGAAGCAAAGGCACATCATTTTGATGTAAAAGGGGAGCAGCCAAACACCTATGTTTGATTTATGGAAAGGATTGAAGGTCATGCATAGTACTTTTCCACTGCACACATTCATACCCATTAATGCTCTACATTATGTCATCTTGAAATTTAAATATCATTATATAGGATGATACGTACTGAACAAAGAGCCAATGTATCCTTAAATGGATGGTCTGTGATAGAGGCTTGTCTACACTGTCATGGATGTTTTTTTATCAGATATTTGTCAAGGGTATTAAGCTAAACTTGCCTTACTGCTTTTTAATACCTTCTTTTACAAAATGTAATGTATGCAAAGTAAAAGTGTTACTTTCCATATTCTATGGCACAGGATGAAGTCAACAGGCTATCAGCTCTTCAACCTCAAATTGAACGATTAAAAATTCAAAGCATAGCCCTGAAAGAGAAAGGACAAGGACCCATGTTCCTGGATGCAGACTTTGTGGCCTTTACAAATCATTTTAGCCAAGTCTTTTCTGATGTGCAGGCCAGAGAGAAAGAGCTACAGACAAGTAAGTAAAAAACCTAAAATGGCTAACTTGACATTTTCCAAATTGGTTATTTGTGGGGAAATCCGGAAAGTACTAACATGAAACAATGATTTCTGTCAATGGAACCGTTCTCCCTACAACCTATATTAACAAGGAATGAAATACTGGTGTAGCAGATAAGCTGTCTTTAGATTTTTTTTTTTTTTTTTGTCCTCACAATAATTTCTGACTTTGAGAAACAAATAAAAGATGTTTTATATGGGCATAGCTTCTCCTTGGTGGATTGTAGATTTCAAAATCAGATGTTTTGAATATAGAAGAAAATAAAAGAGCAGTTGAGGTCATATGAATATACTTCCATTAAGTCCAGCTCGCTGTACATACAAGGATATTTGCTAGGCATCTTCTAATACTTCTTTCAGTTTATCTGAAGAGTATTATAGCTTTAGCATACATGTGGCAACTGAAACTAAGCAAAGGACAAATTATTCTTTGGGCTACATTTTACTACTGGATCACTATAATTACATAAATCCTATTTTTTCCTTTGATGATAAAAGATAAAAGTGGAGCAATTATGCAAATTCATACCATGTGACTAGCAAATTTTTCAAGATGTTTCTTTTGTCTCTCACTGAATTGCTTTAATAAGATGATGTTAATACATAGTATTTGCTCCAAAATATCCCTACTCATCAACTTAATTTTAAGACATTCTTTTCAGAGACAGATTCATGACCACCTTTATGAAATAGTATATGGGTTTTTGATTCACTATATACATGCATATATGTGTTCATGTGCACACACAAAAAATTATTGAGTAAAATTGGGTTTGAAGGCATTAAGATAAAAGTATTTTTCTGAAAAAAATCTCTGCCCCAAATTTGTTATGAGAAGCACAGGAACATGTGTTTGTTTTCTACTACAACTTTAATTAGTTGGAGAATACATTATCCTATTGCTTTTCTTTGTAAATATTTAAAGAATTCACCATATAATATCATTTCCAGAATTAATGTGGTGATGCACAAAGCTTTTCTCATTTCCCAGCTTTTCATTTTTATGAAAATGAAATGAACTAAATAAAGCAAAGGATACTTTTTTTTTTTTGTACTTCAAAGTCATTTTTGCTAAGAGGTTTATTTTCCTGTACAGGTAGTAAAACTTTATAAATAATACCAGCTCCCTCTAGTGGATTTCAGTATACTCGTTGCTGTACCTCTGTAAAATCAATTTGGGAAAATATTTTAAATGTCCTAGATTTTCAAATATTGACCTATTTAACAATAATGTATTTTCACTTGTCATAAAATACATAACCCTCCCCCCCTTAAAGTTAAATACACTTAGTGGCTATGCAGTAATTGTTGGGCAAAGTTGTCTTTCCACTGGAAAATTACTTTATATATACCTCTTAATCATATTAAAGTTCAACTTTTTATAGTTTACTTTAAAGATGTTCAGAATAGCAGGGTTTGGTAATTGAGATTTGTCTATGATGTCACAGTATAAATATGTAACAGTGTATCATCTCTGTTCATACAGCTATCTGTCCATCCATCTATCACTATCATCTGTCTTCTCTTTTTTAAATTGCATACCTACACATGATGATTGTTTATAAATCTTCCCAACTTTTTCACTGCATGTATATTTAAATAAATTGTCCCCATTTCCACTCTACCAACACATCTTGAATGTTATTATTCACCCTTTTGGAATGCTTGTCTAGATTAATAAATAACCCTTTAATTAAATATGGAATATATATAGTGAATGAAAAATGTAGCATATGAAATTACATAGCAGTTTATTTTGTTAATTTGTAATTATTTCAAATAACTGCACATGTGTAAGCATTGTCCCCAAATTGGCACCAGGGAGTAAATCTCATTTCTTGTATTACTCCACAGTACTTCGGACATATTAAGTATGCAGGAAATAAGAGCTAACGGAAGTGCCTAGGCACCCATAATGACATTTATTTCCTCTTTACTTTTTTAAACTAGCTTTTTCACACAGAAACCTGGCTTTTAAAATGTACTTTCAGTGGTGAGAAATGGTATAAGGAATTGGTAGTCGTTATCTGACATAAGTGATACGAGAAAATAATATAAAAAGATAAAATTCTTTCTATTTTCAAAGTACTTTTTAGTCTATACGTAACTAATTTGTACATCATTTTACCTAACCCTCAGAGAGAAACACATTGAGTATTTGTTTTTTATTACACCTATGTCACAGGTAAGTTAATGGGGTTTGAATAACTGAAAGGATGGATAATGGGATGCTATAAGAACTAGATCATATGCATGAAAGTTCATAACAACATTATGCATAATAGCCAAAACATAGAATAAACCCAAATGCCCATCCACTGATGAGTATATGAAGAAAATGGGCACATCCATACAAGGCAATGTTACTGAGTAATAAAAAGGGATGAAGTACTGATACACGCTACAGTATGGATTACCCTTGAAGACATTATGCTAAGAGAAAGAAGCCAGTCACAAAAGACCATATGTTATATGATTCTCTTGATATAAAATGACCACAATAGGCAAATCTGTAGAGGCAGAAATAAGATTAGTGGTTGCCTAGGTCAGGGAGGATGAGGGGGTGGAATTGTTTCCCATGACAATTGATAAAATACTTTTCTAGGAACTGAAGACCAGTAAACCCGTGTTATATGCTAGATGAATATAGAAACACAGCATCTAGTCTGTTGTAGATAATTGTTTCAACAAAGATAAAAATGAACACTTATTTCTAAATGTAAATAAGGAAAAATGTTTGTGATATAATTTGAGTTTCTTTCATTAGCAATGTGGAAATCATGTCACCGTGATTATTAGGGATTTTGTTGGTTTGGTTTAGTTTTGCAAAAATGGAGAAAATGGCAATATTAGTTATGACATAGCCAGTGTTTTGTCTGTTCTAAAGTTTCAAAATGATTCTCTTCTGTTCTACACCATTAGATTTCTTTCAGAACAGTGTCTTGCTCACTTATTCACTAATAAATTCAAGAAATATTTTTGAACACCTGGTATATGCCATAAAAGTGCTGGGCACTAGGTAATATACTTGGTGGAGAAAATCAAGAGCAATGTGTCTTCATGGAGCTTATTGAAAGAAAGATAATAAAATTGAATATCTGAATATTATTACAGAATATAATTACTTTGGGGTCTGAAACCGTGATTCTGGGGAGATGATGTTAGAGCCAAACCTGGAGAATGTGCAGGTGCCAGCTGTGTGATAAGTTGGAGAAAGGACATTAGGAAAAATGAAAAGAAACACAAATAACCAAAGGTGAAAAATGAGGGCTTGGTATGTCCAAAAGACATAAGGGAGGCCAGAAGGGCTGGAATGTAAAAAATCAAGGAAAGATTAGGGCAAGATGAGGGTAGAATGACTCAAGGCCCCCATAAACTTCTATAAGAGGTTTGGATTTTAAGAGCAGTTGACATTTCCAAAAGAATTTCAATTGAGGAAATTAAGTAACCTTATTTGTATTTTTGAAAAACCCTCTAGCTGTTATGTAAGGGAGAGATGGAATACAAGTCTGAGGAGAAGCAGGAAGACTTGTGGAAAGAATAGCCACACAGAGGAGAGTCCATTGAACCTTAAACTACAGTTGTGATAAGATTAAGGAAAACCAGTTCAACCCTTGAAGATGTGATGATCTGGGGAGATGTAGTGGGGAAGATATTCTTGCCAGAATTGAAAGAAAATAACTTTTACCTCTTACAGAGACAGTAGAAGAAAATTTTAGGGTAGGCATCAAGGATGCTCTCCATGGCCATAATTTCAAGCTCTGTGGTTTGTCTCTACCCCTCCCTGTTAGGACACTGAGACTGGGAATTAAAACAAAGATTGATGTGAACTAACTTTTCTAGCTGCAGGTCAGGAAATTGACCTCATTTACTTTATTAAAATTTAAATTTTTTTATTTTAAAATTTTATTTTTAATACATCTAGGCAAAGGAATCTTTTGTTCCAGTAGACACATACTCTGTTGCATTGCTCCTTCACTCCAGAAAACAGATAAACTGTAAATGTTCCTTTTAAAATTGTGTTATTTTTATCAATACCATCAAGAGCAAGAATAGCAGACATATTTATTTAAGCAAGCTATGTGCTTATTGTGAGATAGAAGAATTGTTCACTGACCTCAAGAATCATGGGAAAACTCGCTAAATGCCAAGTTAAAGCTATACATATATATATGTATATACGTATATATACATAGTGTGTGTGTGTATATGTATGCATACACACACACACACACACATATATATATACACACACACACAAATTATGTGACAGGAACCTCATACTGTTTTCCAAAATGGCTGTACTAATTTACATTCCCACCAAGAGTGTACAAGTATTCTTTTCTCCACAGCCTCTCCAACATTTATCTTTCATCATTTTGAAAGTGGCTGTTCTAATTTTAACATATGTAAGGTAACATATCATTGTGATTTTTACATTTTTCTGATGTTTAGAGATGTTGAGCATTTTTTCACATATCTGTTGGCCATTGGTGCCTCTTATTTCAAGAAATGTCTGTTCATATCCCTTGCCCGTTTTTTAATCAGGTTATTTGTTTTCTTGCTGTTGAGTTCTGTGAGTTTTCTATATATTTTGGATATTAACCCCTTACTAGATATTTGATTTGCAAATATTTTCTCTTGATCTGTGAGCTGCCTCTTCACTCTGTTAATAGTTTTGCTTTCTGTGCAGAAACTTTTTAGTTTGATGCAATCTAATTTGTCTGGTTTTGCTTTTGTTGTCCATGCCATATCTGTTTCAGCATTATTCATAACAGCCAAGATGTGGAAACAACCTAAATGTCTATCACAGGGTGAAAGGATAAAGAAAATGTGATATATATATACACACACACACACATAGATAGATGTATAGTGATATACATATATACTGATGTATAGATTATATGTAGTGATATACATATATAGTTATATATATATATTCCAATGTCTACATATGGTATATATACACAATGGAATACTATACAGTCTTTAAAAAGAAGGAATATCTGTGATTTGCCACCATGTAGATGGAACTGGAGAACATTGCGCTAGCTGAAATGAGCCAGGCAAAGAAAGACAAATACTATATGATCTCACTTACATGAGGAATCAAAAAAATGTCGAATTATAGAAACAGAATAGAGAGGTAGTTACCAGAGACTGCGGGGGAGAGGAAGGTTGGGAAAGGGAAGGTGTTGATCAAAGGCTAGAAAGTTTCACTTACACTGGAGGAATAAACTCTAGCGATCGCTTGTATTGCATGGTGGGCACAGTTAATAAAAATCTGTATTTCAAAATTAGTAAAAGAATAGATTTTAATATCCTCATCACAAAAAAGATAAGTCGGTGAGGTGATTAATATGTTAATTAACATGAGCAAATATTTTACAATGCATACACAGATCAAAACATCACATACCCCATAAATACATAGAATTATTATTTGTTAGTTAAATATAAAATAGTTTAACAGGATATTTTGAAAATAGGATTGCTAAGTGGATAGACCTACTTTTAGAAAAAGAGGGAAAATTCAGCAAAAGAAAAAACTCTTACATTCTAATAAATATTTCTGTAGTGTGGTAGTTTATACTTACACAAAGTTGGTTAGAAAAAAAACAGCTGTCCTGGAAAATAAATCAATTGTCCAGGAGGTGAAAAATAGAGCAGTACTTATGAAAATGACCCCAATTTCAGTTGGTTCATTGGAGTTTTATGACTTTTAAAACAAATTCTAAGGTGGCCTTAGATCAAATTCCTATAAACCCATCTATTTCACTCATGTCAGACCACACCTAGTGCCCTTTGTAAGAAAGGAGCCTGAGCAGCAGGAACTTACAACAGAGCAAGTGGCATAAGCAAAAAGGCGTGAAGTAATTAAATGGCATATTTAGATTGGAGGATAGAATGTAGATTTTGATAGGAAATTGGGCTAAAATGTTGATTGAATTCCCAATCACAAAGATACTTGTATTTCAAACTAAGGAAACAACTTATATGTTGGCATTAGAAATTCAAGTTATACTCAAACTTCCTTGCACTTCTAATTATCTGAAGGACCATTTCTAGTATGTTAATCATCATATATCATGGGTCCTGTCTTATTTCTTGACACCTTTTCCAGTGTTCACATTTTAGAGAAATGCTTACTTTTGTCATGTTCTATGTTATTTAATAAAGTTTGGCACCTTTGCTGATTGCATTATCTCCTTGACTTTAGATTGATCACGGGGAATAGGAAAAAGGTGGGATCTGGTTGGTATGGAATTAAAGACTCAAGTTGAGCATTTTTCCACAGTAGATATGTGTCATTATTTCAACTTCTACACATACGTGCAATGCATTTTTTCCCCCACAGGTAATGATGGGGAATTCAAGTTGGACTCGATTTAATATTCACAACAGGACTTTACATGTTTTTAAATGCTGTCGCTATTAAGACTACTAACATATCATCTCTTTCTCTCCCCAAATGGATTACATGGGAGCCTTTTCCAGCTTCTATATAAGCACTATCCAATAGAAAAATAATATGAGCCATATATTTGATTTTAAATGTTCTAGAAACCACATTAACAGATGAACAGGTAAAAGCCATTTCAAAATATTATTGTTTCAACATAGAATCAAAATTTTAAAATGTGGAAATAGGATTACATTCTTTTTGTGTGAATTGTCCAATATCTCATGTGTCTTTATGTATACAGAACATCTCAACTCAAACTGGCCCCATTTCAAGTGCTTAATGGCCACGTAGCCGGTTGCTACCTTATTGGTTGGCGCAGTTATGTCTTCCTTCTCTCTACTGTACATTCTCTGATGCTTAAGTGCCTATTTTCTGAGTAGTTCTATTTTTTAAGAGGAGAGATTTTTTTTTTTTTCAGTAAAGTGTCGTATATAACCGACTGTTCTGGGATCTCTTTATCATGACAGTTATGTCTTTCAGAATTTTCAATAGAGGTCTCTGTTTACTTTGCTTTCCAGTTAAAGTGGTTTGCCCTTGACATAGACTCATGTGTGTTAGAAAACGTAGCATCTAATTTCATACTTAGCTCTTTTGTTTGTAACAAAATAGTCTTGCTTTGTCTCTCTTGGTCTGTCCTTTGCTTTCCTCTTTTTTTCTCGCTTCTTTTCCCTTTAGCCCCTCCCTCTTTTCAGAGTTAAAGACAAGCAGTTTTTAAGCAAAAGGTTCAGAAAACTTCTTTTTTATATTCCTATACTATAATTTTAGATGTCAGTTTGCCTATACTTTATCACTTCCATCCCCCACATGGCTATATTAAATGTGTAGATATTAATGGAATATATACATTTTTTACTTTTCAAGATAAACAGTAGTATAGGATAGGAGCTCTTAATTTTTATTTTCCCAATAATTTACAGTACGTGCTTCCAAGCTTGCGATCACTTATATTAATTTTAATTTTGTTGAATATATTTCACTAATAACACAAAAGATATCTGCATTTTAAAAATGGTCCTTTAGCAACAGAATAGTAGAAACTGTCATATGAATACTTTCTTTTGAGATAAAAGTTACATATTTATAAGCAACATATTGGCTAAATGTTAAATCTTCAGGCCATATTTTTCCTGAGTCTGTGCTGAGTCTAATGATGTCAGTAGAACTCTTGAGGTCTTTTAAGATGGTAGGTTATTAGATTGGATATGTTTATTGTCTTATTGCTGTCAGTAAAGATAAACTTATCTGTTGGATTATTAATCTCTATTTCTACATAAAAGGAAAAAAAGTGAATTTCCCTAGATGGAGCTGGTCTATTTCTGCTCCTATGTTGGGATCACAAGGGCAGCATCTACACATATCTTGCCGACTAGTAGGTTGGGCAGCTCATACTGAGTTTGCCCTTGGGTTCATTGGCTCCTGTGTAAGACTTTTTCTTTCTTCTTATCCAAAACAGATTTAGAATTCTTCACTGGCATTCCCTGGCATGCATGGTTTAAATGAGATACTCTAAATCATTGCAAATTTGTCAAGCATTTCCTAAACCTTGATAGCAATCCTTGCTGTCATTACATAGTGTCATTACATTCCACATAAGAAAATCAGAAAAAGAAATTGTGATATTTATGAGTGTATTTTTTTGTTTGTTTGTTTTCCAGCTTGCCCCAGAAACTACATTAGATGGACAGATTCCCCAACTAATCTTTGGAAGTTTATTTGTTAAATCTACAAAAGAATTCCCAAGAGATTAGATTTTTTGAAATGATCAGTTTCAAATGAATTTAATACCAAATTAGGGTGAGGATTGGAATGCAAGGAGGAATTAAAAATATGCATGTTTTAATTATAGTTTACCAATATGAAGTGATTCCCATGAGATTCAGTTGTTGGACCATTTAGCGTAGATACATACAATAAAAATTTTAAAGGTCTATTGAATAGAAGACTAGTAGCAAATGAAAGGATGTCATCCCATGTATGTTACTCATCTTTGGCACTCAGAAGTAATTGACAGATAATCACTCAGCCTCAATGGTGTTAGGGGCTGGAGAATGGATTGAATGAAAACTATGAGCTCTGAATTATGACTATGATAAAATTAAAACTTTATATTATAACCAGTGCTTATGATTCTGAGGAAAATACTGAATTCTCAGTGAGTTCAAATTTGATGTAAATTTGATATTTTCTATTTAAACATATTAAATATACATTTTCATTGTTAAAATAATGTAGTTAATGAATTAAATTCTGTGAATATGTAAATAATGACAGCATAAACATATTGTAAAAGGCAGGTAATTTTAATCATATTTAAGATGTATGTAAAGGCCAGGTACAGTGGCTCACACCTGTAATCTCAACACTTTACAAGGCTGAGGTAGGAGGATGGCTTGAGTATAGGAGTTTGAGACTAGCCTGGGCAACATAGGGAAACCTTATCTCTACAAAAAAAAAAATAAAAAAAAAATAACCTGGCATGATGGCACGTGCCTGTAGTCCCAGCTACTCAGGAGGCTGAGATGGGAGGATCGGTCAAGCCTGGGAGGTAGAGGCTGCAGTGAGCCATGATTGCACCACTGCAGTCCTGCCTGGATGACAGAGACCCTGTCTCAAAGAAAAAAAGATGTATATAAACAATCTTTGTTACCTTATTGTATAACTTTCAAAAATATAGCTGATATTTTAATGGTCGGTAATCTTTGAAAATATGTAGCTCACTTAGTAGCTCATTTCTTCATTGTTTTCTGATGGCCTGTATCATCTCCATAGTTTTTGGGGCTAATTTTTTTCTGCACTTTCCACTTTTACAAGTAGTTCTGTCTTCTGTCAGAACAGAGTGGAATTTTGATTTAGATCTCAGTGGGGGGACTTCAAGTCTTGTACCTGAATACCGATCAGAAGTTATACAGAAAAAAATCAATAATTCAGAGACTGAAGTGTTTCAATTTTCGTTAAACCAGAAAGAAGTTAAAGAGGAGACATGTTCAAGTTCAATTAAACCAATTTTTATGAAGCTTATGGTTCATCCAACATACCACCTTGTATCTGCCCATAGTCCCCTCTCCTTCTAGATCATTTGCTGAAATTACATCTCAGACACAATCATTTGCTTCGTTGTAACTAAATATTTCACTTTACTTCACTGTTATTTATAAGGTCCCTTTTGGACTTTGTTTATTTGTAATCATCTAGCAATCAAATAAATGCGTCTGCCACTCTCGCCACTCCTCTTCAACATAGCAGTAGAAGTCCTAGTCAGAGCAGTGAGACAAGAGAAAGAAATAAAGGGTATCCAAATCGGTAAAGAGGAAGTCACACTGTCAGTGTTTACTGACTGTATGATCGTTTACCTTCAAAACCCTAAAGACTCCTCCAGAAAGCTTCTAGAACTGATGAAATAATTCAGCAAAGTTTCCAGATACAAGATTAATGTACGCAAATCAGTAGCTTTTCTATATAACAACAGTGACCAAGCAGAGAAATCAAGAGCTCAACCCCTTTTACAATAGCTGCAAAATAAATAAATAAATAAAATAAAACAACAACAACAAAAACTTAGGAATATACCTAACCAAGGAGTCGAAAGACCTCTCCAAGGAAAACTACAAAACACTGCTGAAAGAAATCATAGATGACACAAACAAATGGAAGCACATCCCATACTCAAAGATGGGTAGAATCAGTATTGTGAAAATGACCATACTGCCAAAAGCAGTCTACAAATTCAATGCAATTCATATCAAAATATTGGCATCATTCTTCACAGAATTAGAAAAAAACAATTCCAAAATTCACGTGGAACCAAAAAGGAGCCTGCACAGCCAAAGTAAGACTAAACAAAAAAGAACAAATCTGGAGGCATCACGCTACCTGATTTCAAACTATACTAAAAGTCCATAGTCACCAAAACAGCATGGTACTGGTATAAATATAGGCACATAGACCAATGGAACAGAATAGAGAACCTAGAAATAAACCAAAATACTTAAAGCTAACCAATCTTCAACAAAGCAAACGAAAACATAAAGTCAGGAAAGGACACCTTTTTCAACAAATGGACTGGGATAATTGGCTAGCCACATGTAGGAGAATGAAATTGGACCCTCATCTCTCACCTTGTACAAAAACCAAATAAAGATGGATTAAAGACTTAAACCTAAGACATGAAACTATAAAAATTCTAGAAGATAGCATTGGAAAAACCTTTCTAGACATTGGCTTAGGCAAGGATTTCATGACCAAGAACCCAAAAGCAAATGTAATAAAAACAAGGATAAGTCGCTGGGACCTAATTTAAACTAAAAAGCTTTTGCATGGCAAAAGAAACAGCAAACAGACAACCCACAGAGTGGTAGAAAATCTTCATAATCTATACATCTGACAAAGGACTAATATCCAGAATCTGTAACAAATTCGAATCAGTAAGAAAAATACAATCCCACCAAAAAGTGGCCTAAGGACATGAATAGACAGTTCTCGAAAGGAAATATACAAATGACCAACAAACATATGAAAAATGCTAACATTACGAATGATTAGGGAAGTGCAAATCAAAACCACATGTGATACCGTCTTACTCTTGCAACAATGGTAATAATAAAAAAAATTTAAAAAATAGTACATGTTGGCATGGATGTGTTGATCGGGGAACACTCGTACACTGCTGGTGGGGATGTAAATAAGTACAGCCACTATGAAAAATAGTGTGGAGATTCCTTAAATAACTAAAAGTAGAACTACCACTTGATCCAGCAATCCCATTACTGGGTATCTACTCAGAGGAAAATAAGTCATTATTCAAAAAAGATACTTGCACATGCATGTTTATAGCAGCACAATTCACAATTGCAAAATCGTGGAACCAACCCAAATGCCCATCACTGAATGAGTGGTTAAAGAAACTGTGGTGCGTGTGTGTGTGTATGTGTATATATATGCATATACATATATGTGTGTGTGTCTATATATATGTATGTATATATGATGGAGTATGACTCAGTCATAAAAAGGAATGAATGAATAGCATTTGCAGTGACTTGAATGAGATTGGAGACTATTATTCTAAGTGAAGTAACTCAGGAATGGAAAACTAAACATCGCATGTTCTCACTGATAAGTGGGAGATAATCTATGAGGACACACAGGCATTAGAATGATATAATGGACTTTGGGGACTTTTGGGGAAGGTTGAGGGGAGAGATAAAAGACTACAAATAGGATATGGTGTATACTGCTCAGGTGATGGGTGCACCACAATCTCACAAATCACCACTAAAGAACTTACCTATGTAACCAAATACCACCCGTACCCCCAATAACTTATGGAAAAATAAAAAATAAATGTGTCTGGTTAATAGAGAAACATATTATTTATATAAATTAAAACAGTGAGATTTTAAGTACCACAAAGATCTTTTAATAAGAAATCAAAAGTGCTTAGATTAAGTATAATCTCATAACATTTTTATGAGTTCCCAAATAATTGCAATATAAGCATATTGAATAAAATTACCCATTTCTAACATTTCAGTATCCATTGCCAACACACTCTAAAATTATTGCAACCATCTGAATACTAGATTAAATACATGCAAAATGCTTTCCTATAGTCTTCTCATTTAGTGTAGAAGGAATTGGTGTATTGAAATGACATTCACATCCCAGCAATTAAAATAATATGATTTAGATTATGTTATTTGATGTGATGATGTAAACCAGGACTTTGCATTGTGATTTCATGTATTTAGAAACATTAGTAATTATCTGTTTAAATATGGCTTCTCCCACATTCTGGGATGCATATATAGTAGACAATTTTACTGTCTTTTCTATCTTTTTGTGTCTCCATGTTTCATTCCAGGTATTTGCTTCTGAATCTTAAGGTTTAGTAATTCTCTATTTACCCCTGTCAAATTTGCTGTTAAACCCATGCACTTAGTTCTTACTTTTCACTTACTGTATCTTTAATTCTAGAATTTCTTTGGGATTATCCATAAAATGTTTTGTCCTCTTTATAGTTTACAGTTCTCTGCAGCATTCTCAATCTTGTGTCTAATCTCTTTCAACATGGTCAATGTAGCTACTTAAGTCACATTTCATATATATACAAATACACACATACTTTAAAACATATAAACTTGTATGTATACACATACTGTATATCTCTGTATAATACTTTCCCTAATATACTTATGTATTATAATTGTGCATATAAAAGTATATACATACACACACACATATGCCTCTTTAATAGCCTGTTTTCTCAATTGCAATTGGGATTAACAATGTATGTACCTCACAGGTTTATTATAAGAGTTAAGAATGATAATATATATATGGGATTATTATTAGAGTTCTTGATACATATAAAGCATACATAAATGGGTTTTGTTTCGGTAAAATTAGACATGACATGATGTAATTTAAAAATCAAGGGCTTTGGATAATGATACTATTTTTTTCCAAAGGCAAATGATAACACTGAAAGACAGTAGCCTTTCAATATCAGATACAATTGGACTCTGCTCGCTTTCTCCAAATACCATCTGTATCACCTTGGGCAAATGACTCAGCTTCTCTGTTTTTCTGTTTCCTGACCTTATAAAATGAATTGAACAATATAGATTTTCCAGGCGGTTTTGTGAATTTAATGTAATATATATAAGGACCCTGGCATATTACACATGTAGCAGGAATATATCTTCATAATCATAATCATATTCAAATACATTTTTCAGATGTTCTAATTTTGTTAATATTTGAAACTAGTGATATAATTGAGTTTGCTGACAATGTAGGAAAACATGGCAAAGTGTGAAACAGTTAAGTGATTCTCATTGTTTTTTCCCTTTTGATAAAGTTTTTGACACTTTGCCACCCATGCGCTATCAGGAGACGATGAGTGCCATCAGGACATGGGTCCAGCGGTCAGAAACCAAACTATCCATACCTCAACTTAGTGTCACCGACTATGAAATCATGGAGCAGAGACTCGGGGAATTGCAGGTCTGTGAATATTTGAATGTCAAAGCAATAAAGCATGCTTATCAAGCATTCACATCGATAGAACCTTTAAATAATAATAGAATTTAATTAATTCTGGCAAGTATGGTAGTTTGCCCATTGAGCAAATGAAAATGAGAGTTTAAAGTATTATTTATGCATACACTCTATCTATGGATATATGTATACAGGCATATATATATATATGCAGTTTTTGAAAAAATTGTGTGATCTATTTGTGAAGTATATTTTTAATTTAGCATGCATTTTTAGACGTATTGATTTTGATTATTAGAAACACCATTGTTTTATTCCCCACTTTTGCTTCTTTATTTGTAACTCCTGTCACATTCTCAAACATACGGGTAAAATCAGTGTACAGTCATCCCTTTGTATCCATGGGGAATTGGTTCCAGGAACTCCTATGAATATCAGAATCCACAGATGCTCAAGTCCTTGATATGAATGGTGTAATATTTGCATATAACTTACGCACATCGTCCCATATACTTTAACTCATCTCTGGATTACTTCTAATATCTAATACAATGTAAATACTATGAAAATAGATGTTATACTGTATTATTTAGGAAGTAGTGACAATGAAAAAGTCTTACATGTTGAGTACGGTTGTAATTATTTTTTTCAAATATTATCTATTAGTTGATTGAATCCACTGATTCAGAATCCACAAATATGGAGGTCTGCCTATATTTATAAAATTAGTTTAAACTTAAACATTAATTTTATATAATAATGTAATGAGATACTTGAATTCTAATAGCTACATTTTTTAACATCCTTGTATCAGGAAAGATATACTAATATGGGAAATGAAAGAAATAATTTGTAAGAGATTTTAGAATACTTTTCCTACATTATTTGTTTTATTTTATTTTTAGACAGAGTTTCACTCTTGTTGCCTAGGCTGGAGTGCAGTAGTGCTATCTCGGCTCACTGCAACCTACGCCTCCCGGGTTCAAGCGATTCCCCTGCCTTAGCCTCCTGAGTAGCTGGAATTACAGGCACGCGCCACCCCGCCCAGCTAACTTTTGTATTTTTTAAGTGGAGATGGGGTTTCCCTATGTTGGCCAGGCTGGTCTCAAACTCCTGACCTCAGATGATATGCCTGCCTCAGCCTCCCAAAGTGCTGGGATTACAGGCATGAGCCACTGTGTCCAGCCCTTTTCCTACTAATTTTAAAATACTGCATAATATATTCAATAACTTTTTATTTCTTAAGACATGAAAACATATGAGTTATATTTAGAAGCTGAGATAATATGTGCCCTTTAAGAAAAATGTTTGAAAAATTCAAATTTTAACTTTATCGTATAGAATCTTTTCCTAAGAATTAAATATTTTTTCGAAGTAATGTATTCAAAGGAAAATATATTTAAGCAGCTTTCATTATATATTGTCCTATTTAGATATTCTGTGATACCAAATGGTAGCTGTTTAGCCTTTTTTGTTTCCTTTTGTTGCAGTTTTTAATGCTTGGCATAATGATTCCAAAGTCTATTTGGAAAAATGTGTGGCCTAATAGAACTAGTAAACTTTAAAAAATAAGAATAAAAACGTACAACAATAAGGAGAGTGAAGAAAACACACAAGAAAAGGCAATTAGATGAGCAGAAGACACTATTTCCACTGAAAAAAATAGGAAAGAAAATAATCGTTCATAAATATTATTGGGAAATGTATTAATTAACAAAAAAATAAGGTATGAATATTTCCCCCAAAGTTACACCATAATAAAAACCACATACAATAGAATGTTCAAAAATGTGGGGAAGTGTAAACTTTGGAAAATGTTTAAAATAATAATGTTATAAAAATTGAGGTAGAGAAGCTTAAAAATCAATGGAAGCAATCACAGTCATTGTAAAAACACCAGAGACAATTTTAAAGAAATATGATGCCAAGGAAACTTTCTTTTTTTTTTTTTTTTTTTTCTGTGAGTAAGGAAGAAAGTCTTGAGTAAGGTATCCTCCAAAAAGAGACATATATAAATAATAAATCTATGAATAATTATAACTTAAATTGTAAAGGAAGAAGTAAAAAATTACAAAACGAGGTAACTTTTTTACATACTAAATTGTGTACACACACACAAAAGATATAAGTATGGATTTGGAAGTGGTGAACTAAAACTTCTCTCTTACTGCTGGAAATGTAAATTCAATATGAATTTTACTGAGGTTAACACTTCAGTGCATCCTAATAACATACAACAATGTTAATATAATTTCCAGGAAGTCTATATCTTACAGAAATAATCAGAATACACTCAAAGATGTCAATGGAACTGGAGATAGATAGGACATTGATGGATGGATGGATAGATAGATAGGTAGGTAGAGGTAGTTAGAGATAAACATAATTTACATGAGTGGAAAACTAGAAATCAATTTGTAGAACTAATAATGGAAATTGTTAAACTAGAGAAGCCATTACAATTTTTGTTTTTGAAAAAACAAAAAATTGACAAGGGCAAATGCTCCCAATAAAATAACCTAGCTCAAAGTGTAGTTACATGCTAGGTATTGTCTAAATAATCAGTCATAGGGGAACAATTTAAAGCAGTGAAATAAAAGTAAAGAAAAAATAAACAAGTACCACCAAATAGGCATAGGATACTATGAAACTATAAAAGTTAGATGTTTGACAAATTTTGGTTGATATAGGTCAAATTATGTGAGAAAGAATAACTGGGTATGTGTGCATATATGATCATATATTTAATATTTAGCTATACATAGAACAAATTGATAATTTATATAAAATGTAGTTCTGTTTTTTTCATTTTTTTAATGAACCTTTATTATTTTATAAAGAGAAAGTTACATCTAAGTAAATATTGAACAGGGGAAGCCTAAAGTTGTCATCCAATGTAAGAAATTGCATGTGTTATACAGAATAAGTATAAATAAATTTTATAAATTCTCCACAAAATTATCCTTGAATCCCACCATAATACTACATAACAGAATAACATTTTTTGAAAATATGAAACATTAAGTACATATTCAGTAAGTTTTTCTATTCCATATATCAATATTATTAGCTATAGTTTTACGTAGCGTTTACTTTCCTGAAAGCTCAGTATAATTAACTTCAACTCCATTAACTGTATCACAACTGCTGTTAGTTATATATATATACTTAATTCAGTAAAATTAGATGCACCAAAACTCTTTGGCTCTGTAAGATATAGTTTTGAGATATATTTGACATTGTTTAGAAAAATGCATAGGGAGTGTTAAATAAAATATCACTAAATAATATGCAGGTTACTCTTAGGATAATATGTAAAATTTAAATTACCACTAGATGTTTATAACTGATATAAGATCATCTACTTTGTTTACATGTTTGAATCATAGATTTCATTTTAAGTATAATTTAATGAAAACTCATCAATTATTCATCAATTAGTATAAATGTATTTAAAAATTTGTTTTTGAGGTTTTACAAAGTTCTCTGCAAGAGCAACAAAGTGGCCTAAACTATCTCAGCACCACTGTGAAAGAGATGTCAAAGAAAGCCCCCTCTGAAATCAGCCGAAAATATCAATTAGAATTTGAAGAAATTGAGACACGCTGGAAGAAGCTCTCCTCCCAGCTAGTCGAGCATTGTCAAAAGCTAGAGGAGCAAATGAATAAACTCCGAAAAATTCAGGTAATTCAAGATTTTACTTTCTACACTCATTTTTTATGTACTTGTTATTTTCCTAACAATACACTGTAAACTGTAAAGGTACGCAAACATTTGACCTCCAGCATCTTTCAAAGTTAGTGATAAGATGAAAAGACATGAGTCTTTTACAAAGGATGGTGATTTGCTTATTCCTTCTAAGAAAAGAATAAGAGTTTTCTCAGTTTTTTGTAGAATTAATTTGCTATTTTCACCATTACCAATAGGAATTAAACATGTTTTTAGTTTAATGATTTTCAAAACCAATCATTCATTTAGTCTGGTTGTCTTTTAAGACATAGGTAATCATTTATCTTATGACTAGAAAACAGTTATGTATATATACATTATACAGATGTATAATGTAATCAGTATATGTATAATGTATAGTGTGTATATGATTATTTCCTATATCACCTTTTGTTTCTGCTGTTTTGCTACTTATAAAAAGTATGAGTAAACTATGCTGTCTACACGTGCTATTATATATATAAAATACGGTGATATAATCATAAAATTGTATTATATATTAATCCCATTATGTATAACTCCATATATGTATATGTGTAGGAGAAATGTAGGTGTATTAATGTTCTGTGACACTCCTAAGAAATTACCACAAATTTAATGGCTTCAAACAACATAATTTATTATATTACAGTTCTGGAGGTCAGAAGTTCAGAATTAGTCTCTGTGGGCTAAAATTAAGGTGTTAGCAGAACTGTGTCTGTTTTGGAGGCTTTAAAAGAGAATGTGTTTTATTGGCATTTTTAGCTTCCATATGTATGTATATACACACACACATATAATGTGTACGTATGTGTATATATATGCATATAATTGAATTATATATCATGTATATATATACATATCTAAAGTAATCATATATCACATATGTAACATGTTATGTATATTAATGTTACATACGTAAGATACAGTAATAAATTATTTTATCACCATATTGAATTTGTAATTATATGCTTAAATTTTACCCCATCACCTTCTTCCTGAAACCAAATCCTCTTGACTTAATTTGTTTGAATAGTGCCATCATAGTAATAACCACTCAAACTAAAGAAAAACAGTAAACCAACAATTGCATTAAGATCTAAAAGCCTGAAATATTCAGTGAGGTAAGTAATGTGTCCCTTGAGTGGTCAATTATTGTGAAAAATGTTAATACTGGGAAGGAAATGTCAAAAACATTATGGTATGATGGAAAAACATTGCAACAAGATGCTCCTGGATTTAAATCCTAGCCTAGCTACTTAGTTTTTGTGCTTACCTTTGACAAACCGAAGCACTAAGCAAACCTAAAACATTCTTAAATGCATAGCATGTCTTTACTTATAAACATATGTGTACATGCATACCTATGTAAATACTGCATGAAAATATCTATTATTTACCACGACCAGTGGCCTAAGAGGACACAGTTACATGCCTCTTGTCATCAGTGAGTCCACATTCTAGCGAAGGAGGAATGTAGATATATTCATTTCCTATGGCATCCTAACAAACTGCCAGAAATTTAATAGCTTCAAACAACACAAATTTATTAGAGTTCTGGAAGTCAGAAGCTCAGAATTAGTCTCAGTGGGCTAAAATTAAGGTGTCAGCAGGACTGTGTGTGTTTTGGAGGCTTTGAGAAAGTCTGTTTTTTGGCATTTTTAGCTTCTAGAAGCATTCCTTGGCTCATGTCCCCATCCTCCATCTTCAATGTCAGCAGTGTAACATCGTCCAGTGTCAGTTTCTCTCTCCCTCTCTATCTCCATCTCCCTCTCATTCTACCTCTCCTCCTCTCCTTCCTCTCCCTGTCCTGTTCCTTGCGTTGACTTCCTTTTAATTAGGACCTTTGTGATTACATTATGCCCAGGTGGATGATCCAGTATAATCTCCTCATCTCAAAATCCTTAAAGTAATCACATCTGCAAAGTCCTTTCTGCCATGTTGGGTAATGTACTCACAGGTTTCAGAGATTAGGGTGTAGACATCTTGGGGGTAACATTATTCAGCCTTCCATAGTAAATAAAGCAATATGGGAAAGGTTGTCACAGTAGGCAGGAAGGAAATCTAACATAAACTAGAAAAAAAGATTATGAAATATTATTGGAACATAGATTATCTCTGCTATAGATTGAATAGGTAGAATTTAGTTAGATAATACCGAGAAAGGAAGAGTTCTTGAGAAAGCATCGCAGCATTTTCAGTTAACTGGAATAAGTTCAACATTGGGGAGACAATATATATGGGGATTAATAAAATATTATGGTTGGAAAACTGGTTTGGGAGTAGACAGTGAATGGCCTTGGATGCCACGTTTTACAATCTGAGTTTTAATCTAATGGTAATGAGAGTGATAACAATAACAATAAGAAAAAACTGCTATTGGTTAAAGAGGGAAATAATATGATTCCACTTGTGTTTTCAAAACACTCCCATGGCAAGAGGAAGGAGGAGAGGAGAAGATTCCTGGCTTCACTGTAGATCAATAATTAGAATGAGGTAAGACCGAGGCAGATATCAAAACGAGCCAGTGCATTAATGGAGTCAGTAATAAGACCTGAATAGGCCAGGCATAGTGGCTCACGCCTGTAATCCCAGCACTATGAGAGGCCAAGGTGGGTAGATCACGAGGTCCAGAGGTCAAGACCATCCTGGCCAACATGGTGAAACCTCGTCTCTACTAAAAATACAAAGATTAGCTGGGCGTGGTGGTGCACACCTGTAGTCCCAGCTACTTGGGAGGCTGAGGCAGGAGTAATCACTTGAATCTGGGAGGTGGAGGCTACAGTGAGCCAAGATTGTGCCACTTCACTCCAGCCTGGGTGACGGAGCAAGACTCCGTCTCAAAAAAAAAAAAAAAAAAAAAAAAAAAAGACCTGAGCAAGGACAGTGAAGATGTGGAAAAAGAGCAAATGTAGACTTGAAAGATAACAGCAAGGTGATCATGTTGAAGTTCTCTGACTTAGATAAGTACTTTGAAAATTATTATTAATCATCATATTAAAGGGGAAACTTACTGTGGAGCATGTATTTTCAATATACATTTAAGTAAATTGGAAGAAAATAACTCATGTAGACAGGAGAGTTTAATCATACTTTTTAAAAGTAGCAAAACAGCAGGAAAAAAGGTAATATGGCAAAGAATCATGGATGAGAGATATTGGCTATTTATAAATGATAAAAGATGATGATTTTTACCTGATCATTACTTCATACTGGTCAGACAAATAAAAACAAAAGCTCTCTCTTCTAAGATGACAAAATCTTAGTCCGAAAGTTCACAACTGGAGGGACTATTTAAACTGTCATCTGTAGAAAACAATTTGTGAAAGTTCGAGTTTAGGGAGGCTATAAAGACACCATTACATTGAGTTTATTGTTCATAGTTTGTTTTATATACTGTAAGGGCATATTGTTAGTATTCTCATGAGTTGTTTTGTAACTTAAAATTTATCTAGAGGGGGATATGATTTAATGTTCTCGAGAGTAACATCATAAAACCACATTTGGTAGTAATTTTTTATTTTTAACAATAGCAGACTTCACACACCAGTGCTCATACAGTAGACCATAAAAACGCAGTCTTAGTAAAAATATTCTTTTCCTCAAGAGCTACTTAGAGACATCCTTTAAACATGGGAATCGTTTTTGGGCTTGTGTTTAGACATAACACAATGATGAATTGTATTAGAAGTAATCAGCACACCAGTAATGCCTTATAATGGGTCTCGTTTCAGAATCACATACAAACCCTGAAGAAATGGATGGCTGAAGTTGATGTTTTTCTGAAGGAGGAATGGCCTGCCCTTGGGGATTCAGAGATTCTAAAAAAGCAGCTGAAACAGTGCAGAGTATGATTTTTATATGATGTCTTTAATATGAATAATTTTGTATGAATATTACTTGGTTAGATCAGTGTTTTACAGCTGGGGTGGATTTTGCCCTGCCCTCCCCAGCAGATGTTTTTTTTAATGCTTGTAGACATTTTTGATTGTCATAACTGGGTTGGGGGTGGTGGTTAGATGCTACTGGTGTCTAGTAGGTAGAGGACAGAGATGCTGCTAAGTATCTTTCAGTCCATAGAACAGCCCTCCACAACAAGGAACTGCACAATCTAAAATGTCACTAGTGCCAATGTTGAGAAACCCTGGGTTGAGTAAGTGAGGAATTGAAAAAACATTGCCTTGTACTCAGCGTCACTTGATAACATTATTTTGCTATAAAAAGCAGTATAACTTAAAGGTAAAGAATCCTTTGAGCTACTTGTTATTTCTTATGACAAATTATTATTCATACTGTGTTGTTCTCTTCATGTATAATGCACTGTACTATAACACAATATGTAGTTTTGAAATAATATTCAGTATACCTTTGTCATGCAACAGGAAGAAAATCTTGCTCTTTAAAGAATTTTTTTTGCAATACAAGCTAAAAAAGCAAATCCACCTTCACACCCATTACGCTGTAAACAATTATCTGCAATATCTTGCGTTTGAAAATGAAAATACTAACCAACATAGTAAAGTATGAAGCCCATCATTTTCACACATTTTTCTAACCAGAAATATTAAATTTATTTCCTTTTTGTTTCTGATATAAGTAAAATACAAATAATTCCCCACCGGATTCATGCCATAATAATCATTGAACATTTTTGTAAGACTGTTATGCAGTTGTCTGTATCAATATATTTGTATCTCAGATTTTAAAAGACAAAAATCCATATGCGATGCCATCAGTCCTAATTTTACATTTTCTAGCTATGTTGCATATTTAATATGTGGCAGTAATTTTTTCAGCTGGCTTAAATTGATTCATTTTCTTAGCTTTTAGTCAATGATATTCAGACAATTCAGCCCAGTCTAAACAGTGTCAATGAAGGTGGGCAGAAGATAAAGAATGAAGCAGAGCCAGAGTTTGCTTTGAGACTTGAGATAGAACTGAAAGAACTTAACATTCAGTGGGATCACATGTGCCAACAGGTATGGACAATGTCTTTCACTGTGGCTTGCCTCAATGTAGTTAAGATTTCCTAATGTCTCCCTTCACCATTACTTTTGTTTAAGGCTTTATTCCTATGCTGTTGCTTTGAAGCACAATTAATTCTGACAAATTAATCTTTTTTCTAGCATATATAAATATTTTCATAGTATGTATTTTAAATAGTACACATTCATCTTATTGTGGTCCTAAAATGACTTTCTTGAACACAGCTGTCATACTGAAAAATGAAATCCTATTCGTAGTCATTATTTCCAATCCACGTTTTCTTCAGAACATAAATGTATAATAATGGATTAAGAAAAATACATTTCACAGGGATATTTGGTACAAAATAAAATGAATGGGTAATATATGTGTATGTAGAAATAGGGTAAATAATTTTTACTTTTGATTAACATTTCCAAGTTTGGCCTCTTCGATACATTTATTATTTATTTATTTTATTTTTTGGGACAGGGTCTCCCTCTGTGCCTCTGTCACCCAAGCTAGAGTGCAGTGGTGTGAACTCGGCTCAGCCTCAACCTCCTGTGCTCAAGCAATTATCTCATCTCAGCCCCCACAAGTAGCTGTAACTACAGGCGTGTGCCATGATGCCTGGCTAGTTTTTGTTATTTTTTGGTAGCAACAGGGTCTTGCTATGTTTCCCAGGCTGCTTTTGAATTACTAGTCTCAAACAATGCTCTTTCCTTGGCCTCCCCAAGTGCTGGAGTTACAGGTGTGAGCCACCACACCCGGCCGACATCTATTTTTAAATAACAATTAAGATTCAGTAACCATTAAGAATAGCTGAATAAAAAAAAAAAAACACAAAATGACTGTACACTCATATTTGAGTTTCTCATTTTTCTACAGAAGAATATTTTATAGATACCTATTTTATAGTTAAATATTAAATGATGGATAGTAAGATATATTAAAAAGTAGTATATATCAAATAATTTGTGTTCAGAAGGTAAAATTTTGAACTAAAGCAATGAATACTTTTAAGTTCACCAATACATTAGTCCCTGATGATCTGCAGTTTTGCTTTCCATGGTTTCAAATGCTTGTGGTCAATTGGAATCCTAAAATCGGTGAGCACAGTAAAATAAGATATTTTGAGAGGGAGAGAAAGAGAGATAACTTGTTCTGTTTTATTAGCTGTTAATCTCTTACTATGCCTAATTTATAAATTAAATTTTATCATTTGTATGTATGAATAGAAAAAAACCTAGTGTATATAGGGTTAGGTATTTATCTATGGTTTCAGGCATCTACTGGAGGTCTTGGTATGAAAATGCCTTCCACAGATACAAGGGAACTGCTGTGCCTTTTTGGAAATTAATAAGGAGTTTCAATTTACATGTTAGAGGCAGTCAGTCTCTCATTACTGCTAAGTAAACTTTCAAAATAGAAAAGAAGTAATGTCAAAAAGCAAAAGCTATATTTGAAAATGAAAAAAAAAATTAGAAAAGTCAAAGCGAATCACTCAGCTAATACAATCACTGACAAATGTTCATTGGTTCTATTAATTCATAGATGAGCTATCCCTGGGTCAGCTAGCTCATATTCTTCTTCTAAAGTAAGTCAGTGCTAGAAGAGTTGTTCAGGAAAAAAAATTATATTACTTAAATAGTAGATTATACTACTGATGTTTTCCTGGAAGGCCAGTATGAAAGGTATTTGTTTTTTGTTTGTTGAATGTTCTTAACGGATGAATAGAAAGAGCACCAATTTATGTAGAGCAAGGGGAAAACGGCAGATAAATGAATAAATAAATATAAATTAAAAAGGGTATAAAACCAACAATATTACTAAAACCTCAAGGTTTTTACATTTTATAGGAGTACAATTTGTAAAGGTTGTCTACTCTTAAAATTTCTTTACTTAAGACCTTATGTCTGTTATATGTACTAAGAATTTGTTGTTCAAGAGAAATATTTTAAATACATTCATCTGTTGCATAACAGAAAACCTATAGATCAAGCTATGTTCTGATCCCCATTTTCTAATCTTAGAGTATTGTATGTATCTGTGCTTTTCCTTCGAGTATCACTCTGGCCATGTTATGACTTTGTAGCCAAATGAGTTAGGTTGTGAAAGGAAGGAACAATGCACTCATGGAGAAGAGGAACAAGATGCCGTAAAAACAAGGAAGCCAGGTGTGAATATTGGTACCAATTCAGCGTTCCAGAGAGAAGAATGGAAATGAAGTGTAAATCTATGCATTACAGAAATATCTACAGACAAAATAAGTGTGTGATACAGTCTTTTGGGTTAAAGATAATTCCTTATTTGTCACCAGATGCCAATGTCTTCAAAAACATAAATAATTTGGAACAAAATTGTCCAAATATCTGATATATTTGAGGATGCTTTGACATCCCATGATCTAATTTTGGATGTATAAAATGATTATAATTATTTTAAATTCTAAAGGGTATGTATCTAAGTTTTTAAAAATCTAGATTCTAGCTATTTCTTAAAAAATTATCAGATATAAGTGGGGAATAAAATAGACATTGTACTTATCCTCATGGAGATAAGAGGTTAGTGGTGAAAACGGAAAGTAAATAGGTAAACACATTATCACAACAATGTCTGGTTTTAAGTCTTGCTATACACTTTGAATGTACCAATAAGAACCCTTTAAATGAGAGTAACAGGAGCAGGAAAACTACTTTCTATTGGGTAGTCAGTAGAGTCTTCGGAAGAGGTGAAATTAAAGTTGATACCTCAGTAGTAGGAACTTGACAATTTGCTGTGTGAAGGAATTCTGGCTAGAAAATGAAGTGGAGGAAACATCTGAGGCAAGAGAGAGCTTAGCATGTTTGAGGAGCCAAAGGAAGACACTGGAAGAGGAGCAGCATGAGCCAGGAGAAAAAGAAGGGGAAAATGAGTCAGAAAGGAATATGGAAGTCACAGTGATGATTTACTCATTATGTCAAGTACTTTTGAAAGTCATCTGACTTTTAGGCACAGGACTGGCATCACTTCATTTCATTTAAAACAGTTGTTCAAAGTTTGCTGTATATTCCTATTAGAAGAAGAATAAATCAAAAGGGCTAAAGTGGAAGCAGGTAGGGATTGCAGTTGTCCAGGTAGAATAAAAAACACGCAGGAAAAAGGGGATGTTTGTGGATATTGTACTTTTCTGAGGAACCTCCATGCTGTTCTCTACAGTGACTGTACCAGTTTATAGTCCCACTAACAATGTAATACAGTTCCCTTTTATCTGCACCCGTGCCAACAATTATTTTTTGTGTCTTTTTGGCAATATACATCCTAGCTAGCGTGAGATACCTCATTGTGGTTTTGGTTTGCGTTTATCTGATGATTACCGATGTTGAAATTTTTTTCATACATTCATTGGCCATTTTTGTCTTCTTTTGAGAAATACCTGTTCAGATTATTTTCCCTTTTTTTTTTTTAATTATACTTTAAGTTCTAGGGTACATGTGCATAACGTGCAGGTTTCTTACATATGTATACTTGTGCCATGTTGGTGTGCTGCACCCATCAACTCGTCATTTACATCAGGTATAACTCCCAATGCAATCCCTCCCCCCTCCCCCCTCCCCGTGATAGGCCCCGGTATGTGATGTTCCCCTTCCCGAGTCCAAGTGATCTCATTGTTCAATTCCCACCTATGAGTGAGAACATGCGGTGTTTGGTTTTCTGTTCTTGTGATAGTTTGCTGAGAATGATGGTTTCCAGCTGCATCCATGTCCCTACAAAGGACATGAACTCATCCTTTTTATGGCTGCATAGTATTCCATGGTGTATATGTGCCACATTTTCTTAATCCAGTCTGTCACTGATGGACATTTGGGTTGATTCCAAGTCTTTGCTATTGTGAATAGTGCCACAATAAACATACGTGTGCATGTGTCTTTATAGCAGCATGATTTATAATCCTTTGGGTATATGCCCAGTAATGGGATGGCTGGGTCATATGGTACTTCTAGTTCTAGATCCTTGAGGAATCGCCATACTGTTTTCCATAATGGTTGAACTAGTTTACAATCCCACCAACAGTGTAAAAGTGTTCCTATTTCTCCACATCCTCTCCAGCACCTGTTGTTTCCTGACTTTTGAATGATCGCCATTCTAACTGGTGTGAGATGGTATCTCATTGTGGTTTTGATTTGCATTTCTCTGATGGCTAGTGATGAGCATTTTTTCATGTGTCTGTTGGCGCTGTATGAATGTCCTCTTTTGAGAAATGTCTATTCATATCCTTTGCCCACTTTTTGATGGGGTTGTTTGTTTTTTTCTTGTAAATTTGTTCGAGTTCTTTGTAGGTTCTGGATATTAGCCCTTTGTCTGATGAGTAGATTGCAAACATTTTCTCTCGTTCTGTAGGTTGCCTGTTCACTCTGATGGTAGTTTCTTTTGCTGTGCAGAAACTCTTTAGTTTAATTAGATCCCATTTGTCAATTTTGGCTTTTGCTGCCGTTGCTTTTGGTGTTTTAGACATGAAGTCCTTTCCCATGCCTATGTCCTGAATGGTATTACCTAGGTTTTCTTCTAGGGTTTTTATGGTATTAGGTCTAACATTTAAGTCTCTAATCCATCTTGAAATCTGATTGTTATTTTTTGTTTTTATGATATCTGAGTTTCTAGCTCTCAGAACAAAACAAAGCAAAAGATAGTAAGTGCTGGCAAGAATGTTGAGAAAAGGGAATTCATGTACGGTGTTGGTTGAAATGTAAATTGGTGCAGCCATTTGGGAAAACAGTTTGGAGCTTACTCAGAAAATGACAAATAGAATTTCCATTTGATTCAGCAGTCCCACTTCTGGATATATATCAAAAGGAAATCAAATCAGGATCTCAGGGAGGTATCTGCACCCCTATGTTTACAGCAGCAATATTTACAGTAGCCAAAACATGGAAACAATCTAAATGCATATTGTCAAATAAATAAAATGTGGTGTATGCATATAATGGAATATTATCTAGCTTTAAAAAAGAAAATTCTTCCATTTGAAACAGCATAGATGAACTTGGAGGACAGTATGCTAAGTGAAATAAACCAGACACACATGGTCAAATACTGGAGAATTTTTTTTTTTTTGTGGATGGAAAGGCACAGTGTGTAAGACCAGAAGCTCTGAGATTCAGATTGCCTGGGTTTAAGTCTATCCACATCATAAACTGCCTGTGTGATTCTAGAAAAGTTGTTTAACTTCTTTGTGCTTCAGTCTCCCAATCTTTAAAATGTGATGATATTAATGCATAATTGATGAGTATATAATAATTAAATGAGTTCATCTTTTCAAAGTGTATAGAGCCTCTTCTAACAGAATAATCACTATACTTTTTTATTATACTTTAAGTTCTAGGGTACAGGTGCACAACGTGCAGGTTCATTACATATGTATATGTGTGCCATGATGGTGTGCTGCACCCATTAACTCGTCATTTACATTAGGTATATCTCCTAATGCTATCCCTCCCCCAACGCCATGGCAGGTCCCGGTGTGTGATGTTCCCCTTCCTGTGTCCAAGTGTTCTCACTGTTCAATTCCCACCCAGGAGTGAGAACATGCTGTGTTTGGTTTTCTGTCCTTGTGATAGTTTGCTGAGAATGATGGTTTCCAGCTGCATCCATGTCCCTACAAAGGACATGAACTCATCCTTCTTTTATGGCTGCATAGTGTTCCATGGTGTATATGTGCCACATTTTCTTAATACAATCTGTCATTGATGGGCATTTAGGTTGGTCCTAGGTCTTTGCTATTGTGAATAGTGTCACGATAAACATACGTATGCATGTGTCTTTATAGCAGTATGATTTATAATCCTTTGGGTATATACCCTGTAATGGGATGGCTGGGTCAAATGGTATTTCTAGTTCTAGATCCTTCAGGAATTGCCACACTGTCTTCCACAATGGTTGAACTAGTTTACAGTCCCACCAACAGTGTAAAAATGTTCCTATTTCTCCACATTTTCTCCAGCACCTGTTGTTTCCTGACTTTTTGATGATCACCATTCTAACTGGTGTGAGATGGTATCTCATTGTGGTTTTGATTTGCATTTCTCTGATGGCCAGTGATGATGAGCATTTTTTCATGTGTCTGTTGGTTGCATAAATGTCTTCTTTTGAGAAGTGTCTGTTCATATCCTTCGCCCACTTTTTGATGGGGTTGTTTGTTTTCTTTCTGGTACATTTGTCTGAGTTCTTTGTAGATTCTGGATATTGGCCCTTTGTCAGATGGGTAGATGGCAAAACTTTTCTCCCATTCTGTAGGTTGCCTGCTCACTCTGATGGTAGTTTCTTTTGCTGTGCAGAAGTGCTTTAGTTTAGTTGGATCCCATTTGTCAATTTTGGCTTTTGTTGCCATTGCTTTTGGTGTTTTAAACATGAAGTCCTTGCCCATGTCTATGTCCTGAATGGTATTGCCTACGCTTCCTTCTAGGGTTTTATGGTTTTTGGTGTAACATTTAAGTATTTAATCCACCGTGAATTAATTTTTGTATAAGGTGTAAGGAAGGGATCCAGTTTTAGCTTTCTACATATGGCTAGCCAGTTTTCCCAGCACCATTTATTAAACAGGGAATCCTTTCCCCATTTCTTGTTTTTGTCAGGTTTGTCAAAGATGGTTGTAGATGTGTGGTATTATTTCTGAGGACTCTGTTCTGTTCCATTGGTCTATATCTCTGTTTTGGTACCAGTACCGTGCTGTTTTGGTTACTGTAGCCTTGTAGTATAGTTTGAAGTCAGGTAAGGTGATGCCTCCAGCTTCGTTCTTTTGGCTTAGGATTGTCTTGGCTATGCGGACTCTTTTCTGGTTCCATATGAACTTTGAAGTAGTTTTTTCCAATCCTGTGAAGAAAGTCATTGGTAGCTTGATGGAGATGGCATTGAATCTATAAATTACCTTGGGCAGTATGGCCATTTTCATAATATCGATTCTTCCTATCCATGAGCATGGTATGTTCTTCCATTTGTTTGTGTCCTCTTTTATTTTGCTGAGCAGTGGTTTGTAGTTCTCCTTGAAGAGGTCCTTCACATCCCTTGTAAGTTGGATTCCTAGGTATTTTATTCTCTTCGAAGCAATTGTGAATAGGAGTTCACTCATGATTTGGCTTTCTGTTTGTCTGTTATTGGTGTATAAGAATGCTTGTGATTTTTGCACATTGATTTTGTATCCTGAGACTTTGCTGAAGTTGCTTATCAGCTTAAGGAGATTTTGGGCTGAGACAATGGGGTTTTCTAAATATACAATCATGTCATCTGCAAACAGGGACAATTTGACTTCCTCTTTTCCTAACTGAATACCCTTAATTTCTTTCTCTTGCCTGATTGCCCTAGCCAGAACTTCCAACACTATGTTGAATAGGAGTAGTGAGAGGGGGCATCCCTGTCTTGTGCCAGTTTTCAAAGGGAATGCTTCCAGTATTTGCCCATTCAGTATGATATTGGCTGTGGGTTTGTCATAAATAGCTCTTATTATTTTGAGATACGTTCCATCAACACCTAGTTTGCTGAGAGTTTTTAGCATGAAGGGCTGTTGAATTTTGTCAAAGGCCTTTTCTGCATCTATTGAGATAATCGTGGTTTTTTTTGTCTTTGGTTCTGTTTATATGCTGGATTATGTTTATTGATTTGCGAATGTTGAACCAGCCTTGCATCCCAGGGATGAAGCCCACTTGGTCATGGTAGATAAGCTTTTTGATGTGCTGCTGGATTTAGTTTGCCAGTATTTTATTGAGGATTTTTGCATCGAAGTTCATCAGGGATATTGGTCTAAAATTCTCTTTTTTTGTTGTGTCTCTGCCAGGCTTTGGTATCAGGATGATGTTGGCCTCATAAAATGAGTTAGGGAGGATTCCCTCTTTTTCTGTTGATTGGAATAGTTTCAGAATGAATGGTACCAGCTCCTCCTTGTGCGTCTGGTAGAATTTGGCTGTGAATTCGTCTGGTCCTGGACTTTTTTTGGTTGGTAGGCTATTAATTATTGCCTCAATTTCAGAGCCTGCTATTGGTCTATTCAGGGATTCAACTTCTTCCTGGTTTGTTCTTGGGAAGGTGTATGTGTCCAGGAATTTATCCATTTCTTCTAGATTTTCTAATTTATTTGTGTAGAGGTGTTTATAGTATTATCTGACGGTAGTGTTTATTTCTGTGGGATTGGTGGTGATATCCCCTTTATCATTTTTTATTGTGTCTATTTGATTCTTCTCTCTTTTCTTCTTTATTAGTCTTGTTAGCAGTCTATCAGTTTTGTTGATCTTTTCAAAAAACCAGCCTCTGGATTCATTGATTTTTTGAAGGGTTTTTTTTTGTGTCTGTATCTCCTTCAGTTCTGCTCTGATCTTAGTTGTTTCTTGCCTTCTGCTAGCTTTTGAATGTGTTTGCTCTTGCTTCTCTGGTTTTTTAAATTGTGATGTTAGAGTGTCAATTTTAGATTTTTCCTGCTTTCTCTTGTGGGCATGTAGTGCTATAAATTTCCTTCTACTCACTGCTTTAAATGTGTCCCAGAGTTTCTGGTATGTTGCATCTTTGTTCTCATTGGTTTCAAAGAACATCTCTATTTCTGCCTTCATTTCATTATGTACCCAGTAGTCATTCAGGAGCAGGTTGTTCAGTTTCCATGTAGTTGAGCGGTTTTGAGTATGTTTCTTTACCATGAGTTCTAGTTTGATTGCACTGTGATCTGAGGGACAGTTTGTTATAATTTCTGTTCTTTTACATTTGCTGAGGAGTGCTTTACTTCCAACTGTGTGGTCAATTTTGGAATAAGTGCAATGTGATGTGGTGCTGAGAAGAATGTATATTCTGTTGATTTGGGGTGGAGAGTTCTGTAAATGTCTATTAGGTCCCCTTGGTGCAGAGCCGAGTTCAGTTCCTGGATATTCTTGTTAACTTTCTGTCTCTTTGATCTGTCTAATGTTGACAGTGGGATGTTAAGTCTCCCATTATTATAGTGTGGGAGTCTAACTCTCTTTGAAGGTCTCTAAGGACTTGCTTTATGAATCTGGGTGCTCCAGTATTGGGTGCATATATATTTAGGATAGCTAGCTCTTCTTGTTGAATTGATCCCTTTACCATTATGTAATGGCCTTCCTTGTCTCTTTTGATCTTTGTTGGTTTAAAGTCTGTTTTATCAGAGTCTAGGATTGCAACCCCTGCTTTTTTGTTTGTTTGTTTTCCATTTGCTTGGTATATTTTCCTCCATCCCTTTATTTTGAGCCTATGTGTGTCTCCGCATGTGAGATGGGTTTCCTGAATACAGCACACTGGTGGATCTTGACTCTTTATCCAATTTGCCACTCTGTGTTTTTGAATTGGAGCATTTAGCCCATTTGCATTTAAGGTTAATATTGTTATGTGTGAATTTGATACTGTCATTATGATATTAGCTGGTTATTTTGCTCGTTAGTTGATGCAGTTTTTTCCTAGAGTCGATGGTCTTTACAATTTGGCATGTTTTTGCAGTGGCTGGTACCGGTTGTTCCTTTCCATGTTTAGTGCTTCCTTCAGGAGCTCTTGTAAGGCAGGCCTGGTGGTGACAAAATCTCTCAGCATTTGCTTGTCTGTAAAGGATTTTATTTCTCCTACACTTATGAAACTTAGTTTGGCTGGATATGAAATTCTGGGTTGATAATTCTTTTCTTTAAGAATGTTTAATATTGGCCCCCACTCTCTTCTGGCTTGTAGAGTTTCTGCCGAGAGATCTGCTCTTAGTCTGATGGGCTTCCCTTTGTGCATAACCTGACCTTTCTCTCTGGCTGCCCTTAACATTTTTTCCTTCATTTCAACTTTGGTGAATCTGACAATTATGTGTCTTGGAGTTGCTCTTCTCGAGGAGTATCTTTGTGGCGTTCTCTGTATTTCCTGAATTTGAATGTTGGCCTGCCTTGCTAGGTTGGGGAAGTTCTCCTGGATAATATCCTGAAGAGTGTTTTCCAGCTTGGCTCCATTCTTCCTGTCACTTTCAGGCACACCAATCAGATGTAGATTTGGTCTTTTCACATACTCCCATATTTCTTGGAGGCTTTGTTTGTTTCTTTTTACTTTTTTTTTTTTTTCTCTAAACGTCTCTTCTCACTTCATTTCATTCATTTGGTCTTCAATCACTGATACCCTTTCTTGCAGTTGATCAAATTGACTACTGAAGCTTGTGCATGCGTCACGTGGTTCTCGTGCCATGGTTTTCAGCCACATCAGGTCATGTAAGGTCTTCTCTACACTGGTTGTTCTAGTTTGCCATTCTTCTAATCTTTTTTCAAGGTTTTTAGCTTCTTTGCAATGGGTTCGAACTTCCTCCTTTAGCTTGGAGAAGTTTGATCGTCTGAAGCCTTCTTCTCTCAACTCATCAAAGTCATTCTGTGTCCAACTTTGTTCCGTTGCTGGCAAGGAGCTGCGTTCCTTTGGAGGAGAAGAGGTGCTCTTATTTTTAGAATTTTCAGCTTTTCTACTCTGTTTTCTCCCCATCTTTGTGTTTTATCTGCCTTTGGTCTTTGATGATGGTGATGTACAGATGGGGTTTTGGTGTGGATGTCCTTTCTGTTTGTTTTCCTTCTAACAGTCAGGACCCTCAGCTGCAGGTCTGTTGGAGTTTGCTGGAGGTCCACTCCAGACCCTGTTTGCCTGGGTATCACCAGCGGAGGCTGTAGAACAGTGAATATTGCAGAACAGCAGGTGTTGCTGCCTGGTTGTTCCTCTGGAAGCTTCGTCTCACAGGGGCACCTGGCCGTGTGAGGTGTCAATCAGCCCATACTGAGAAGTGCCTCCCAGTTAGGCTACTCAAGGGTTAGGGACCCACTTGAGGAGGCAGTCTGTCTGTTCTCAGATCTCATACTGCATGCTGGGAGAACCACTACTCTCTTCAAAGCTCAGTTGGAAATGCAGAAATCACCTGTCCTCTATGTCGCTCATGCTGGGAACTGTAGTCTGGAGCTGTTCCTATTCGGCCATCTTGGAATCTTCTCTATGTGTTTGTTAAATAGAGAACAAATAGAAACCTATATATATGAAATTATAAAACATGTATACTTTCTAAATTATATATGGTTATATATTTTATTAGTGGCTTTAAATTTATGGTAAATAGTTATCAATAAATGGGATTTAGAGGTTAGGTGGATGTCTTTCTGGCAGTTTGCAGATCATTGTCTTTCTCTGGGTCAGTATACTCTTTGGGTGCAGTGATCCCCAGATCTCTTTCCTCACTTCTCTGACAGTCTGTCTTTCCGTCTTTCTGCAAAAACTAGCTTCTTGTTTTACTAAGAAAATACAAGCAATCAGAATACAAGTTGCAAACTCCCACTGACGTGCATGTAAGATCATAGACTCTACTTTCCCTTTGTTTACATAGATGAACTTTCTGTGCTTTTGTCTAAGGCCAGCTTTTCCACTTAGGTACCTGGATCCCTTTCCCTTTTTTCCTGCAAAAGAACATTGTACCAGCTAATGAACAGCCCTCTACCTCCTACATCTTCCCTATGCTACATCATTCCCATCATTAGAGAATTATTCTGTCTTATCTCCTGTCATTTAAAAAAATCTTTCATTGGACAACAGTTTCTCTAGCAGCCTCTCCATTCCCGTTTCCCTTTACGGAAATTCCCTTCTCTCCATTTCACTCCTTCCCTTCTCTCGAAACCAATTAAGAGAACTAATCAAACTGTTATCCTCACTGTTCTATTGAAGCAAATTTTGTCAGGGTCACCAGTGAATTCACATCACTAAATCACTAAATTCAGTTGGCTTCTGTGTCATCATTCTTTCTTAATTATCTCGTAGTTTTCCCTGACCACTGTCAATATCCTTGGTGGTTCTGTTGCCCTGACCACTAAATTTGAAAGTGTTCTAGGGCTCAGTGTGTGGACTCCTTTTTTTCTCCTATTGCCACTCACTTTCTGGGTCACCTTTTCAAGCTCTATGGTTTTAAATGTAATCTGTAAGTGGTTCCTGCTGTAAGATTTTTTTGTTGTTGTTTAACAATCTGGACCTTTCTAATGATCCTAGACCTTCATACCCATTTGCCCACTCAACACCTCCACATGGATTAGTAATAGGCATATTAAATCTAACACGTCAAAACAAAATTCCTGATGTACACTGCAGCCTACTACCCTAGTAATTTGCCTGCTATTACAAATGGCAACTCCATCTTTCCACTTATTCAAGCCAAATCCCTTGAAATTTTCTTGTCTCCTATATTTCTCTTATAGCAAAATATCTATTCTGTCACCAAATGCTGTCGTTTTTACCTTCAACATCTACAGGGTCCAACAATATCTCACCATACTTGTACATGCACACATACACTCACACACAGACAAAAATATGTATGTGAACGTATAGTTTTTACTACACGTCTTGGCTGAATTCCATTAGTCTCTCTAATGTTTTTGTAGCTTCACCAGTTGCCTTAAAAGATTGTAACAGCAGAGTATCTAAGTAGAATTTAGCAGCATGTTGTCTTAAGTTTATAAAATAGTAAAAATAGCAGCATGTTGTCTTAAGTTTATTGTAGGTTCATTGACTACACAGAATCACATTTATACCTTTTCTAGTACAGTTGCAAGACATACTGTTCTAGATGTGTTAGGGTGAAGCATTTATTTACATTTTACTAGATCAAGTGCTACATTTACCTAGGTAAGTAAAGAACCTAAAATGAAGTATTACCTATATTAGGCTCAAAATGGTTGTAAATTCTAAGGAAAATCAATGTGATGGTGGTTCTACACATATTTACTGCTGGGCAAAGTACCACGAATGCTTCATTTTACTGAAACTGTCCATTATATATTAATACTGTGAAAACTCTGTTACTTAAAATATATAATGCTTTTTAAACCGGAGAGAAGAATACCATCTTTTGAATAGGTTTACTTTTTAAAGTAAATATGAACACTTATGCATAATAATTATAATACTGTAGAGTGCCTTGTAACAAGGTATATGATTTTCTTTTAGGTGTTTTAAGTTTTGCATTTTTCTGGTTAATGAGTAATGGTGTCCATTGTAGAAAGTTTCACTTTTCAGAAATCTGTGAGGCTTTAAATAGCAGATGTTTTCTATAACCACAGACTCTTTTGCAACTTGCATTTTACACATAAAAGTTTATATTAAGCCACTTTTCATTTCAGTAAAGGTGTATTGGTGATGCACAGTATCCCATAGTGTATATATGTCATAATTTATTTAATCTCCCATGAAAGCACCTTTGGGTTTGTTTTCAAGATGTTTGGTCTTTAAAGCTGAATTAAATAATGTACATGTTATTCTCTACACTTTGGCTGGCATGATTCACTCTCAAAAAATAGAAGTTGACACAGATTCATGGACATTAACATTTTTATATATTTTGCCATCTTACTATCTAAAAGGTTGTATTATGTTGGATATTTTCCTCAACAAGTATTAAAAACTTTGATTTTCCCACATCCCTGCCCAAAATGGGCTCTTTATTAATTAATATTTTTCCCTATCTTATCTGTGAAAATGCATTAATTCGCTTCAATTTGCAATCATTTAACTATAAGTGATACTAGAACGTCTTTTACATACGTATATTGCCATATATTATCTTCTTTGTGAATTGCCAAACTACATATTTTGTGCACTTTTCATTTTTCTTTTTAATTTATGAGAGTTTTCTGTAGATACATGATTATGAAGTTCTTAGAATATTTAAAATAGTGAAACATTATCAAAGAACACAAAGAATAACTATTTCTGTGTATGCCAATAAAATTACTTTTCCAACTGAAACATACTATTTAAAAAAGTCTTGTTTTCCTATAGTCACAGAAGAGGATTGTCACACAAACAGCTGAATTATCATCATAGGGCAATACGTTCATTTTGTTAAGTATGCCAAATAAACAGACATGTCTTATTTTCACACTTGTGGGAAATTGAGTGTGTCTGATCCCCAGGAGTTATTTTCTTATGCATATAAACTTTCCTTCTTTATCATTACTCTCTAAGCTTTGTGTTATTTACATACTGATCAAATAATATAATAATAATGTTTCATCGCTGTCAGTAATCATGTTTTGCTTGTTTGTTTTATGGAAGGTCTATGCCAGAAAGGAGGCCTTGAAGGGAGGTTTGGAGAAAACTGTAAGTCTCCAGAAAGATCTATCAGAGATGCACGAATGGATGACGCAAGCCGAAGAAGAGTATCTTGAGAGAGATTTTGAATATAAAACTCCAGATGAATTACAGAAAGCAGTTGAAGAGATGAAGGTAAAAAAAGGAAAAACTAAGTAAAACAAAGCAAATAAATGGAAAAAGAAATGCAGCATTGCTTGAAATTGTGTACGGTATGCTTTTTCCCAGTTCTAAGAGAAGAGGTTGATTTTTAATTAATAATTTTAATTAATTTAGCTTCAAGTTTAATCTTTGTTTTAACAATCTTAAACTGCTTAATTTTAATGCATTGTGGTCAATTATGAATATTTAAAATCACAATTTGAAAGAATTTTCCCTTGAAATCATGTAGTATTAAGAGAGCAGAATCAACTCATCACATTAGCTGTCTGTAGCTGATGTAAATGCGTGTTGAAACTGTGCAAAAGTATTCTTGAAAAGGCAAATTTATAATGTAGTCAACAAACTGTGTTAATTTGGTATTTTAAAGGTGTTTCTTAGAATTTGGTAGCACTAAATATTTGAACCCGTAGCCTTTAATATGGATAGAAAGGACTGAGTTTACATGTACTTTTCTTGAAGCAATAGGACAAAATATAGCATTGACTTATGACCAACGAAACTGGTATGTAGTATGGATTTGGAGGTGAAGCCTGGAGTTGAACCTACACCGTGGCATTTTGTATCACCTTGGGCAACTCAGTAGTCAATATAATCCTCTATTTTATCATGTTTATGTCATCATACTTCCTCACTTGAATGTATGAACTGTTGATTGAAACTAACATGTAAGTAAATTGCCTAACTCAGAGTTGGTGCTCAATTAGTAGCTATAATCATAACTATTATTTTTATGTACTAGCAAGAACATAGAGAATAACATGTGAAATATTAATACTGTAGATCTTTGTTTAGTTCAAGGATTGTGACAAGGAAAAATCATTGTGGAGCCAGATACTTGAGTTTAAAACTTAGTTCGGCCCCTTGCCAACTGTATAAATTTGGGTGAGTTACATAAGCTTACTGAGCCAAATTCCTTTGTGAACTGAGTATCAGAATGTCTGCTTTCAGAATCATTAGAGGGATGAAATACGAAGTTTCTATCGCATTGCCTAGCACAGTATAAATGATCATGACTCGTTATTTATTATTTTAATTGTGAAAAGGGCCACATGGTAAAAAATTGTCTACTCTGTTATATAATTTATATAGTAATTCAGAAATATTTATTATAGTTAATTGCAGAAAGTAACTCACATGAAAACTCACATGTTTAAATACTGAATCTATCATATGGCTTTAATCAAATGTTGAAAGTATCTAATATACTCCATAAATGTGTATAAATATTATGTATCTATAAAAAAACTATAATGAAGAAAACATTTGTACAAATAGTAATCATTTCTAGAGTATGAAAAAATACAAAAGTATTCTAATCTAGCAATAACATATTCATCAACTAAAACTTACTGCGTACTTACTATGTGCCAAACACCCTCTAGATACTGAATATAGAGGATGGTGAGCAAGACCACTGCCTTGGAATTTACATTCTAGTGTTCTAGCATGTGGTAAGGAGCAGGCAATAATTGGAAAAATAAATGAAATCATTTGAGGTCATGATAATTTGCCTAAAAGTAAATCTGGATTTTGAGATCAAGAATGAACAATGTTCAGGCAGGAGTTGAGGGTGGTAGGATACTATTTTAGAAAAACTTGACTTGTAGAGATTTTATGAAGAATTGTATGTAATATGAGAGAAATGAATTCTAAGGAAAAGCCAAGCATTTAAAAAAATCTTAGTGGAAGCACATTGTAGTCAGAGAGCATAGCTTCTGCAAAGACCTGGAGGCTAATTGGGGAGAGAAAGAAGTCTGTCTGCCTGAAGGAAGGAAAACGGTCTAACATCTCAGATAAGTCTTACGAGGTGGGCAAATATCTGTTAACAAAGGAGTTTTGTTAGAATATGACAGTTGTTATTCTAAATGGAATAGAAAAACCATTGGAGTATTTCAAAAGAGAGACCAAAATAATTTAAAATTTGGCTTTGGGGAGGTCAGCATGAGGAAAACTTTATCAGAATGTGAGAGCTAGAAGGTACTTTGAAAGTAGTGTAATCCACACTTCTCTCTCAACTTATCAGGAAACTGTAATTCCCACATAGGTCAAATAAATGTAGCCATAGTCACAGACTTTATTTGTGGTAGAGCCCACAGGATTGAAGGTATTTTATTCTATTTCATCTCATCCTTTACTTTCCTTTTTCGTTTCTCCTTTTTCCTTTCCTTTCCTTTGAATTGTGTGTCACTCATACGGCCTTTCCTCTTGTATCTCAATTCCTTTATTGTCTGTTCTCACTACATCTGTTTATGTATGGCCACTACCTCAGATCCCTAAGTAGATTATATAGTCATTTGTGTTCAGCTGCTGTGATTCTCCTTGGGTTCCTTTGGTTTAGTCTCTCTTCTGACCCTCCTCCCTCTCCCTATGAGCAATCTGCCTATCTCACCAACAACCCCGTCAGATCTCTCTTAATTTCCTGTGCTCTAGAGGAAACTGTCTCAAATTTTTAATATTTGAAAACCATCCTTGAAATGAGTGTTCCAACAAGTTTGTCTATATTCATTGACATGTTTTCATAATCGGCCTAGCTAAAAATTGGTTTAGTATGGGGGTCATAGTAAAAAGAGGTAAACTCTGGAAGCCTCTGGCAACAACCATTGAGAGTTGGCAGGAAGATTTCATTTCTTGATTTTCCAGCCTGCTACTCAAGACAGTCTCTTTATGTCAACTTCACTACCTGGAGGTTAGCAATAGTACCTTGTCCAGACTTCCACCTGTGCTCATTTGATAGCTAATTTTTCTTTATTGTCAGAAGATACTAACAGACCTACTTTGACATCTCTCCCTGATACTCAAAGAAGAAATAGAGACCTCCTGTTTATGTTCTTTCCTGTATTTTACTTGAAAATGAAAGTGCTGTTTTGATAACTTGTTTTTCCCCTGAAAGGAAAACTTTTTTTGACATAAAAGAACCCAGGACAGTGTATGATAAACAACCTCTGACTTTAAAACTTTTATGGAGATCAGCAATGACTATATGCTAAAACTTTATACTAAAACCCTTTGAAAAACAATCTGGAAATGTATTAACTGTTTTTTTTTTTTTTTTAATTTTTACACTATCACAACTCTAGTACTAGTGCTTGCCAGAACTTGCACATAAAGTGAGAATAGTAAATACACAAATACATTTGTTTTTTTTTTTAAATGTACACATTTAATAAAATTGAATATTAATTAAATAAAAAAAAAAAGCAAGCAATCAAAAACTCCAAAAAAAAAAAAAGAAACATTTATAAATAGAAAACAAAACATAGTTTACTTACAAATACATTTGTATAATCATTTCAGCAGTGATTCCTGCACCTGAATGGACATCAAAATCACCTGGAAGACTTGTTTAATACACAGAGTGCTGGGGCCTGACCCCAGAATTTCTGATTCAGTGAGTCTGGGGTAAGGCCTGAAGTTTTCCATTTTTAACAAGTTTCAGTTGATGCCACGGAACAAGTTCTAGAGTGATTCCAAGGACGCTGACTTTAAGAAGCACTGGTGTGAAATACTAGCAATGAAAGACGGCAGAGCATATCATAGTTAGATTCATGGAAAGAAACAAGAGCCACCATTTTTATGAGGATTTGTGTTGAAACTGTACCAGTCATTTAACTTTCTACCTTTTCTCCTAGTAGAGAAATTCATCATCATCTCCTTTCCTCGTATGTACCTGGGTTAATACATTTTGCTCTTCCTTCTCCGAACCTTTCCCAAGATCTCAGCCTCTTATTAAACAAGAATATATGAAGCCTAAAAACCATGGAAAGAAGTGTTCTTCATTCTACATTTTTATATAATTGCTTGGGTTATTTATAATGAGTATAAATTGTAATTTTATTCATTAGACTGACTACAACATGCTCCTTCCTCAGCTCATGGAACATTTGACACCAGCTTAACAGAAACTATGAGAAAGAAAGGATGTAACTCTGAGGATGATTTCCTTAAACTCTCTGAACCTCAGTTTTCTGATGTCCAATATAGAGATAACAAAACACATCTGAGAAGGTTTGGTTAAAGATCTAATGAGGTAGCACTTATCACATGGCTGGCACGGAACACAGTAGCACATATTAAATGATGAATGGTAATCAAACTTGTTGATTATACTGTAATGACTAAAGTCAAAATACAATTTGTGTGAAAACAAACTCTATGCTCAGTGATGCCAAAAAGCTGGTTTATTTAGAATATTAAACTAAAGATTTCAACCAATTAAAATCGGTGAAGGTAAACATTCTTTAGGCAAAACAATTTGCATTTTCTGACATAATGTACAATTTTAAGGAATTGTAGGGCTAAATCCAAAGGAGTAGGGTGATTATGTTGACACATACAAAGGCATTTTATAGCTGACCTTACCCATAACCTGCCCATAAGTCCTTACCTTGACCACTGCATTGTATGCAGACCCAACTTCTGCATTATAGAACCTGTGTTTATTTACTCGAGGGCTTTCTGTGACCACTGAATCCCACTTTTGCACTTGTGTGTGGTAGGCTGCAAGTACTGGGAAATTAACATTTCCCCAACAGCCTTCAACAATTAGGGAAGATGATACAGAAATAATACCCCAATTTCTGCACCCCTGAATGGGATAACCCGCAGGCTTATATTTCTCAGGACTTTCTAACAGGATTAACTCCAGTCATTAACAGTGATTAATAAGTATGCCCATATGGATTTCTCTTCTCTTTCTTGTCTCAATTCCCCATTCGGCTACCAGAACTTCTTTCACATGGAACATGTATATAAACTACTTACATTTGAAAGCTAATGTCAAGTTTGACTCCTGGAGGAACATAGACTAAAGATACAGTGTGTATGTGTGTATGTTTCTAAAATATGTGTACACATTTGAAGTTAAGGAGTGTAAATGTCTCCCAACCAAAGACCACCACCAACTCTCTTGTAGCTGAACAAGTTGGATTCATTACTTTTTGCAGTGAGGGAGAATACACAACATGGAGGCCAGGGGGTATGTGAGGATGAAAAAAAACAAAAACAAAAACAAAAACAAAAAAAACTTTTAGGAGTTGTGCTTGTGTTAGGGGATTTGAAGGAGGGTTTAAAAGCTTTACTTTGGATTGTTTGTCATTAGTGTGTGGGGTAGCTCTATGAGTATGGTATCTTGTCCAGAAGGAGAGAAGACCAGAATGAGGCTAAAGTTGTAATTGATAAAGGAGCAGCATTCATTCATATTAACCAGGATAGGGGAGAGTTGGGCATTTTGTGGTTTGGGTAATGTTGATGTTTTTGTCTGGATTCAGACATGATTATGGAATGATCTTGTCGTGGTCTTGATCCATTATGGTAACAATGTGGCCTTTTCCAATGTAGAAATTCTGTGAAACAGTATATTTTCCACTGGAGAAGACCAAGGCATAGCTGGGTATCAGGCCAGCTTCTGATATCAGGGGGTCCTTTTGGATTTCTCTTCCTCTCATGTGTTTTCAATTCTTGAACAAAACTTTCTTTTATCAAAATATATTCCTAAATATAGCATTAAGGGGACCTTTCTATGTTAAGTATCCTTTGACTTAAATGATATTTGTGATGGTTTCGATATTGTTCATCCAAGTAATTTATAAGTGATTTTGATTCTAGACTGCCAGATATATTTTAACCTAGTTAATATCGAAATATTTGCTTTTTGCCTTTTCCAAACAATTGTATTTATATCGATGTGTATATATTTGACCACAAATGCATACCCCCATGAAGACTACTTTTCAATCTATTCTTGTTAAAGATCTGTTGTATTTTCATAAAAATTTATTTCTTTAACTTTCCAATTTCAACTAAAACTTTATGGAAGAGACTGGAGTCCATATGAGATTTATTTTTGTAAATCTCATTCTAACTGGGATGTTGTGAGGAAGAAATTATATGATACATATAAATGCATTTTGGATGTAAAGTTATTTTCATGCTATTAACAGAGCATTCTTTACTTTTCAGAGAGCTAAAGAAGAGGCCCAACAAAAAGAAGCGAAAGTGAAACTCCTTACTGAGTCTGTAAATAGTGTCATAGCTCAAGCTCCACCTGTAGCACAAGAGGCCTTAAAAAAGGAACTTGAGACTCTAACTACCAACTACCAGTGGCTCTGCACTAGGCTGAATGGGAAATGCAAGACTTTGGAAGTCAGTTGCTTTTCTTTGTCTTTATCAATTATATATCAATACATGGTCATATAGGAGGCATAGTGGTTAAGAACATGGATTCTAGCGTAAAACAACTTTGGCCTGAATTCCTCACGCAGGCACTTATAAGTTGTATGACTTTGGGCCATTTGCTTGACTTGTATAAACCTGTTTCCAGTCTGTAAAATGGACATAATTCATAATTCATAAGTTGAGAAAATTAAATGAGCTATTCCCTTTAAAGTACTTAGCCCAGTACTCAATATATGTGAGTAGCTATGCTTCTAATTCTCATTTCTATTATTATTAGGTCATAAAATCCTATAAATACATTTTCTCCAGATTTATAGACAATGATCTTTATTTTTTCCTATATTTGTATGTACATAAACTTATTTAAGTATCTTAGAGGGAAAGCATTCTGTAGAGAAGTATATTTTTACTATAACTGTCTTTAGTAATGTCTGTGCCCCATAGAGTTCTTTGTTAGACATGTTACCTAACCGGCTCTATATTTTTTGATGTTTTGCATTATGTTTATTTATTATCACAAGTTCTGCTTTAACTTTTATGGATACCTTACTGTCTAGATTATGCTTATCTGAATTTAGATAAAGCAGGTGCCTCAAATGATTGCCATGTAATTGCATCAAAAATAAGCTATGACCTTTCTTATGAAAATACTGCACCAAGGGGCACAAAACTTTATCCACTACAAATGCTGATGCTGCCAGACATTGCATATGAGTTGAACTTTAATCCCCCTTCCTTCACACAAACTGAGTTATTTTTGTGAATATAGTTAATAAGGTGTTCAGGTACCCCTTTACTTTTGAAAAACATTATTTAGTTTGTTTCATCTGTTGAGTGTTTGAGATTTAAAGACAGACACAATTCAGATCATTAATAAAGTACACCTTTAAAAATATTTTAAAATTTATTTGTTGCTAAAGTACCCCATATATTCCCAATACAGTATTATCATTTTCTAATTGTAAAATGTGATCTGAGTTTCTCCATTGTCAGTTCTAAGCTCTTCTTTACTTTTCCCTATTCTTTTCTTTTAAGTTCAATTCACTCCTCAGACTCTTGAAAAGTGGCTTCTATATGTCAGGAAATATTATAGTTTCTGAGTATATAAAGACGTATCTCATGTATTAGTGTTATGTGAGTGCTATATAAAATATAACAAAGAATGGGAAAGGAAAGGGTGTGATGGCACTGTACATGTCTCAAGAAAACCTCAATTAATTCACTAATATGTTACAATAGGGAGGGATTTTTTGTACCCAGGAAATGCTTTCTGTCAATATTTAAATAAAACATCTACTATTACTTTCTTATGTTCTTAATGTCCTTAAATAAGCATCATTGTTCCCTATTATTCATGTTGTTCATTTAAATGATACTCTGTGATTCATTAGAAATTTATATTGAAGTATATTTTCCAAAGGGATTTTTTTAAGTTTTTATATTAATAACACAATTTTCAAGACCAATTATTGGATTATTTTTCCATTTCCTTCTCATCTATAATGACATTTCTAACATTCCCTATTCGTATTGAAGTTATCAAATTATTTAGTTCCATTTTATTCCTTTTCCACTGGTTTGGAATATATACTTTATCTTATAAGTATTTCTCTATACTTTTCTAACAATAATATGGTGGAAACATTAGCATGGTTTAACTCTGAACCTACCTCTTCCATTTTCCACATTATTTATTGTTGCCTCGTATTTCATTTTCACCTTATTTCCCCCAAATTAGTCCATATAATTGCTGTTGCTGCTGATATTGTTTTAACTATTTCACATATTTATTTAGATTTACTGATGCTATTTTCCCAATTTTTGTGACCAGTTTTGCCTTTTGTTCTTCCCTTTGCTTCTGTGTTCAGTTTCTTTCTTGCTCTTTCCTTGAGTGTGAGTAGCAAATGTGTTCAGATTTTTCATATTGAAAATGCCTTTATTTTGCCCAGAGTATTGGATAATGATGTAGTTGAGCAGGTAATTATGTGAGGACAGTTTATTTATTTATTTATTTTTAACAACACTGAAAATACTATTTTTCTTCTGAAATATTTTCCCTTCAAGAAATCTGTCAAGTTATTGTTTCTTTATCATTTTCTCTGGTACCTTTAAATTTTCTCTTTGTTGTATATGCTCTGCAGTTTCACCCTATTTTGTCTTCTACAGTTTCACTCAACTTTGTCTATTTGTAAATTTGCTTTCATTTATACTTTGTCACTTGGTGTGTTAACTAGAACAGATGCATTGTTTCTTTAGTGGTTCTGCATTATCTTTGTGAAGATTTTCTTTTTCCCAATCTCTTCATTCCTTCCTAAGGGAAAACTTTCTTATAGCTATTAAGAGTATCCCCTTCCTATATTCCAGTTACTGGTTTCCCTTTAATATTATCTATATTCTTATCTCTAGCTGCTCAGTTGTGGATAGTTTTCTAAAATCTGTCTTCCAACTCTCAAATTCTCTCTTCAGCTGCCTATGGCATAATTTATCCTTCAATAGAGAAATATTCTCATCTTTATCTGTATATATATTTATCTATCTATATTTATGTGTGTGTGTATATTTTTTAAAAAACATATTTTCCATTTGTCAGTATTTTATTGAGTTGTTTCACAAATATGTTCTTTGTTATGGCTTTCTTCTTTTGTGTAGTTAATTCTGTGTATTCCTTTAAACAACTTAAACAGATACTATCTGTTTGAAACGTTTCAACTTAATGAGTAATAAACACGAAACAGTCTTATTTTTTCAATAACTACACCTAACTCTGTCAAATTTCACTTTCTGCCTGGTAGTTGGCTTCTTAAACAATATTTCTCTCTGATCTCATTACTTTTTATTCACTTTTAGTTATTAAAATTTAATTTAAATTTAAGTATAGCGTATTCAAATGTATCACAAGTTTAGATTAATCTGTTGCTTCAGCAATTTATACAGAGGCAGGAATGAGAATAAATAGTCTCACAGGGTCCTCCTCCAACCTAGTTTCTGGATACGGATCTACTGTTGATATAAGGGAAGATGAAGAGGGAAAAGTACTCTCTTCATGTTGATGTCCTTATTTTGGCTGCCCACAATTGCTGTTCCCTTTTGTTAAAACCCACACACATCTGTAATGCCTAGTCTGTTGTCCCTTTTCTATATGTTATCACCACTGACCTGGATCATTCTCTATAGACTTGATTTATTCTGTTGAGGATCCAAATGGGCCTTATTCTTATGAGCTTGGAACCCCCCAAAAAAGATCTCTTAGGCATTTATAGTACCTCGTAGTGTTTAACAAGAATTTCAAGGTGACACTTGTCAACTGCTTTAAACAAAATGCTCTTGAATATTATATCTTTTTTACCAATGCTTTAGTGATGCCCTGAAGTCTAATTTACCTACCATATCTCAACTCAGAGCCTGTGGGCACTGGAAGTACCCATACTCCATACCTTTCAGGAATGAGAAATTTGAAAGAGTTGTTTTTGATTCCTTCTTGGCCATACCAACAGCTTAACAGGAAATGCATACCAACCACCCCTTCCACCCAGTAGATGAGTGGTTTTGTTTTAGATCCTGTAAATAAAATGATTCAGATGAGTTTACCCTATCTATCCCCATAAAAGGCTGAGAAAGAAGAATTGCCTAACTATTCAAACTCTCTTCTCCTCACCTCCCTCAAATGTCCTCCCCATCAGCCCTCTCTGTTTAAACTAGGGCTTGTGCAAACAAGAAAGAGATGGTCTCTCAAAATGAAATATAGGCAACCAAGCCCTTTTATTTCTTAGATGTGAATTCCAGTTGCCAATCTCAAGTAAATAAACTCTATGGGAAACATACACCATGACTCTAAGAATATTTATTGTACAATTCTCTAAAATTGTTCTGTTATCTTCATGTCATAAAATTCTACCATATTTGTTACAACTAATGACTCCCTCTAATGGAAGTGAATTTCCCCATATGGCTTGTAAGGTTTTGTTTGTTTGTTTGTTTGTTTGTTTGTTTGCAAGCTCATCTATAGTACGAATTGCCTTTACTGGAACATTTTTTTTTTTTCTTTTTTCTTTTTTTCTTTTTCTTTTTTTTTTTTTTTTTTTTTTGCTCTGGGCTGTTGAATTTTTGTAGTGTTGCCACCAGGATTGTAGAGAATTTATGCTCTGCCCTCATGTGTGATACAAGGTTAAGTTTCCATTTGTTATGGGTGGATCTTTATTTTTCAGCCAAAAATCCCCCCAAAATGGCTTCCTTGATAAATCACGATATTCCAATGGCTAGGCATGTTCTACTACTTCTTTACAGGATGGGTGGCACATTGCTTCATTCTTTCCAATCTCCCTGGGGTGCCTCATTTCCCATCTCGAGTTAGTGTTAAATGCCCTAGATTTGATGGCATATACCCTGTTCTGATATGCCAGTATTTTTATAAGCTTGATTTTCTACTCTCTACTTTCATTTCCCTCTTTTTCTTTTTCTGACACCTGAGGTTTTATATACATGTGTTACAGATCAGCTATGAATTAAAAATGTTTCCTTTATATTTTTAACATGCATTTTGATATAACTGAAATAGGATACATTGGGGGGTTACCTCATCAGCTCCATCTACTATTTTGAACAGAACTTTACTTTTTTATTTGTACTTTCCTTCAAAACCACTTTGAATTCTGTGATTTCAAAGTAATTTTAAGTTCCAAACTGTTAAGCTTAGCAGTTATTCTAAGTGGCTTTTAGCTCCAATTCGGGCTTCAAGACTATATTTTATTTTGCAAAGGTGACCTGTAAAGCAGGTACATTCAGCCTCTCCAGCTGTGTCCTTCAGATGCATTGAGGACAGAAGAGGCCATCCATTCTGACGGTTAAATCAGCAAGGTAGTTCATTACCTCAATCTGCACCAAAGTTAATAAGACACATTACCAATCACGCCTCCTTGTCTTCAAAGCTCTAAGGTACCCTCGGGTATTTAAGAAGATATTTATATTTTCCCACTGGGATCTTTGCCCAGAATGAAGACAGCCTGTAGTCCAGCAGGAGCTAGAAATGACCCAGATTTAAGATTTCTATCACCTTTTAAAGCAAAATACTTAATTTCACTTTTTGCAATAAACTGTACGTAAGATACCAAGCAAGTATAAAAGGTTGGTACATTTGCCAGGTGGGTGAGACTGATACTTTTCATCAGATAGAGATCTAATACTTTGTCGTTTTAAGGGCTATAAACAAAGAGAACTTGGGGAAATTTGATTAATTGTTTAGATCCTCCTCAAATAAATCTTCCTTTCAAGCCTTTAGTTTTGGTGGTAGTTAGTGAGGCGGGGGCAGATGGTAGTAAGTGTTGATGATTGCTCCATTGTACTTACTGGACTTAATGGGTTCGTCCAGTAGTTACAATTACAAAGCTCACAGAATATGACCATTTTTATATTCTTAACCTCTCTTGCATTAGTCTATCTTTTCCCCAATAGACATAATCACCATGTAGACAGCTCCCTTTGTTATTCCTTTGTTTAAAAAAATCCACACACATATGAATGAAAAAACAATTGTGCTTAATTTCAGTATTACAGTAATGGTAAACTATAACATAGTTTTTTTTAGGACTTCGTCTTTTCATCCAACATATTTGTGTCTGAGATTCATTCTTATGGTTCTTTTTGATTAAGTTTTTCATTGTCATGTCTGTATTCCTTGTTAAAAGATAATAGTGTATTTTTCCATTCTCCTCGCAGTGGGCATTATTTCCCTTTTTTTTTTTTTTTTTTTTTTTTTTTTTTTGCTAACTAGAAAAAGTGCTGAAATGATCATTGTTGTAACAGTCTTGTTATCCATGTTAAAAAGTTTCTCTGAGGATACGTATATCAAAAAGTGGAGTTGTTGTCTTGATGGGTATGTGAATGTTCACCTTACTTAGAATAACAAATTGTTTTCCGAAATGGTCATTCCAGTACACACTTCCACCAACAGTAAATACAAATTTTTGTTGATATATATCTTCTGTCACACATGGAATTGTCAAACTTCTCATTTGTGTCAATCAACGTGGTATCTCATTGTAATCCTGGCCTACATGTCCTTGATTACTGATGAGTTTGAACATATCTTCATGTTTATTGTATATACATATTTCTCTTTAAGATTTTGGTTCAGGTCTTCTTTTCATTATCGATTGGGTTATTCATCTTTTGACTTGGATTATTTTTCATATTCTTATGTGTTACAAATGTTGCAATTGTTTTCTTCGAGTTTGAGGCTGTTTTTCAATTACTTGATGGTGTCCTTTGATGAATAGAAGGTTCTAATTTTAATGTAGTCAAATGTATTCATCTCTTTTTTCTTATGGTCAGTTTTTTTACAAGATGTCTTAAGATACTCTTCTCTATGCCAAAGTCAGAGATATTTTCTTCTATATTTTCTTGTAGAAATTTTCAAGTTCTGCTTTTTAATGAGTACTTCTGTATATAAATCAGTTTCATAATACAAATCAATGGCCATTTAAAATAATCAAGCCTTTGAATTAGTACTAATATTTCTGATAACATACCTCAAGGAAATAATAAGAAAGTGGAAAAATGGTCCATATTCATGATGATGTTTACCATAAATTTATAATAGCAAACAAAACTAAAAGTAGTCTATGTAATGTATATTGCTAAACTAAGAGCCACTTTAATGAAGTCTTAGATTTTCATTAAAAATATGTCTTCTTAGTAATAGAGAAAATTGTATGATATAGTGTTTAGTGAAAAGAGTGCTATAGTTAAACTCATTTAAATTTTAACTATGAAATTATATATGTTAAATTTCAGAGGAGGTCACAGAATACTGGTAACAGTGATGTGTGAGGGAGTTAGATTTACATATGTGCTTTTACATATGCTTTTATTTTTCTATTTCCCAGACTGCAATGTTGGTGCATATTTTTGTTTTAAAAAGTAAATTACTGTATTTTGAATTCGTCCATTATTCATGTAATAAAATGTTTTCTTAATGACTTTTAATTATAGAGGTATTAGATGATCAAAATGACTAGCTGCATTTTAAATTATCTGCTACAAAGTAAAGGTGAAAAATATAAAGTGTTTTGTTTTCAGAAGTTTTAAAAATGAAATGGCAAAGTTTCACATTTACTTTTCTACCATAATATTTAATCTGTGATATATATTTCTTTCTCAGGAAGTTTGGGCATGTTGGCATGAGTTATTGTCATACTTGGAGAAAGCAAATAAGTGGCTAAATGAAGTTGAATTTAAACTTAAAACCACTGAAAACATTCCTGGCGGAGCTGAGGAAATCTCTGAGGTGCTACATGTAAGTTGTAAATTAAACCAAATAATGATAATTTATATGCATTATTAAAAGAGGTCAAGTACCAAATAAAAGACAAATCCAAAGAAAACAACCCAAGAGAGTATAATTACTGTGTTATCACTCAGCATTGGTACTTTGGACAAAGCCTTTGTTCCCCCTAAGAACCTTCTAGGTCACAAGATTTTGCAAAGGGTTTAAATAACCTCTTACAGAGAAAATTTGCCTTTATTATATCACTAAGTTCTACATAGATACTTTACCTAATTAAATCTACCACAAACCTGCAAAGACAGTGTGAATAAACAATATCACTGCTTTAGGCCTAATCAGGATGATAATATGAAACATTATTTCCAGTTTAAAAGCTGCATGTATTGAATTGGAACATATTTTATACTTACTTAAAATCACAAATTTATACCTTACAGAATGTTTTGAGTTATTAAATGGATATGCTTTAATATTGGAAATATATCTTTAAAATACTCAAAATGTAACTACACTTTTAAGTTTTACTTTGGAGACTTTTAATAATTAAATTTTAAATGAGTTTGCATTTATAAACTTTGACTTATTTTAACTTCTGACATTTAGTCATTCAAGCTCTATGCGTTTTAGTGTACTTTTGACTTATCTATATGTAATGAACATGTTGTTTTAGAATAGTATATGTACATAAAGCTATAAGTAGTATAGCCCCTGTGTAAATCTATAAAATAAGGAGCATAAGTTATTCAAGATGTGAAGAAAATGTAAAATATTTCTTTAGACAGAATAGAATTGTAATCCTAGGACATCAGAGCAGACACCTATGGATCATTTTATTCAACTTCCTAATTCTCAAAAGAAAATTATAAAACCTGCAAAGGTATTAAAGTACAATAAATGAGGTCTTCAGTGGGCTTTAATTTTGGCCCTATTTGACTAACCATGACTATAAACTTGTCATATTCAGAGAAGTTAATTGACCAAACATTTCTTGTGAATCAACAATGTGTTACATGTTCTAGAAAAGATGCAGTAAACTTACAGCACATTAATAAAAGGACAGTGGCCAGAACAGAAGATATGATGATGTTGTTATCCTATGAAATTGTCAAATTGTACATGGAGCACCATGCTGAATTCTTGATATCACAGTTTAAATGATGCACTGAAAAACTAGGGCATGTTCAAAAATGAATGTTAAGGAAAGAGAGAAAATTTGAAGCCATAATGAAGAGTATTTAGAAAAGATGGGGGAAAAAAAACCTTACCATTACTATTTACTATTTTAGGCAAGGCCCTCACAATGCCCACAACACAGACAAGCAAGGAAGAGGAGGATTGCAAGTGCTCTTATCTTTTATTCCTATCTTGTGGTCATAATTTCTGATTGTTCCTAATTTAGATAATGGAGCCAATAAAGGAGATTCCACAGTGAAAAAATAAACAAACACATACATAAAATTGGTTCTTTGGTAGTGTTGCTGATGCTCATCCAGGAGGACATTTTGAGTGAAAAGGGCTAGATCACCACGAATCAAGGATAGAAAAACTGCACGACTTCTAGGTTCTGTTGCAACTCAAGATATCTATAACTGATCCCTTAATTTTGCTTTGTTGCTTTTCATCCACGTTTAAAAAAATTTAGCAAGGTATATACTTCGTTACGTCTTATAAAATAAAGTATCCATTAAAATTATTTACATCCATTTTGCAAATAAATATTTACAAAATTAAGATTTGTTAAAAATAGTAAGGAATACAAATTATAAGGAAAATTATTAACAATTTCATTGTTCTGCTCAAAAATTTGATGGCCTTTTAAGTATTTTACAGGTTATGGTGATGTTTTAAATATAAATGTATTTAGAAAGTCTCTATATTTTTATTTTCTTGAAACTTAATAGGAAAATATATTGAGGTTGCTCAAAATTCAAGAAAAATGCATAAACAGGAAAAATTATAAATATGTATTGGAACATTTTCATTTCTTTAAAACAAGGAAAACAGAATATTTAATAAATGTGTTAGAACATATGCCCATCGCTTATTCTACAGATATGTTTGAGGTCCAGTAAGATGAAATTGAATCCCTTGTTTTCCAGCATGCCTGCATTTGACACTGAGATTCACTTTCATCATATTATCTAGCCAGGCAACTTTGTTAATTTTCAGCAGTATAGGAGATGGGTATTATTGGGATATACATAACAGAAAATCAGACAATGGCTTAAGCTCACAAAATAATCTTTTCTCACCACAAAAAGAATAGTGAAGGGAAGTTATCCAGGGATGAGGATGGTTCAGCCATATTATGAGGCAAGTAGGCACTCTCTTTCTGCTCTCTATTCCTGAGCATGAAGGACCTCACACTCAAGAGTCATAGCCTCCCTGTGCAAAGATGATTGTTACACCTCCAGGCCATGCATGTGCAAAAAAGTAGGAAGGGCAAAAGGATTCTTCTTGAGAGAGTACTCCTTTTCAAAATTGTGTCACTTGGACACCACTAGCTATCAAAGAAGGTGAGAAATTTAGTGTTTTACCTCTTCAGGTTTTAGAGTTAGGGGACATCAAGGAAAAAGGTGGTTGTGAATCAAGTTTTAAGTTCTCAGTCCACAACACTATCATAATCCCATGAAGATTCCTGTAGAATGACATCCTATTTTTTGAAGCAAAAATGCTCCTTGGTGTTTTTAATCCTAATTAAAATTTGCTTTAGATTGATTATGACTTAATTATATGTAAATCAGAAGATACTGAGCATTGTGTGATAATTCAATGTATTTAGGAAGAAAAGAGAAATAGTAATTATTGCAAATGTGTTTCAGTCACTTGAAAATTTGATGCAACATTCAGAGGATAACCCAAATCAGATTCGCATATTGGCACAGACCCTAACAGATGGTGGAGTAATGGATGAGCTGATCAATGAGGAACTTGAGACTTTTAATTCTCGTTGGAGGGAACTACATGAAGAGGTATGAAGATAAGTAAAAAATCTCCTTAATCTAGCTTGCATTAATGTATAGCAGATACAGGCCTCTCAGATAAAATGAGCAATACTTTAAATATTAGCTTTCAGGTTTCAGAGACAGTCCAAGGCCAGACACTGGGTAAATTCTTTACATGTGTATTATATCATGTGATTTCACAAAAACATTATAAGTTAGGATTTTTAAAAGGCAACTGAGACATACCAAGGATAGTAACCTTCTTGGGTCTACATACTCTGACCACAGACTTCTTTTTCCTGTTCAAGATAATCCAGTATGTGTGAGTATCCTTTCTCACTTGCTCTCTCATTTTATCCCTCTCCCTCCACTCCACACACATTTGTTATGTCACATGTAATCTGCTAATAATACATGCAATTCTGTTAGTACCCTGTATTATTTGTTCTTCACAAATAACACTAAATTTGTTATAGATAAATTTTCATACATCACACATGGTGTGATTTTTCAAATCAATACTAAAACAAAATAGCAAATTTCTCCTAGTCAATGTTTTGCATACTCTCTCCTAAGGATGAATTATTTGTTAAGAAGAAAACCTATTTTATAATAATGTTTAGTTTTATATTCACTTACTGAGTTACAGCTACTACAGGTGAGATATGGTTCTATGGTTTGATAATAAAAATTTCCTATCCTTCATAACTTATAAACATTGATTAGTTAAGGAAAAGTTATTGATTTCCTAGAATGTGCAAGACATAAAAACAAATATGGTATGAAGAGAAAAAGAATAAGGAGGGTAGTAACTAGGGGAGTATGCAAGAAACCACTGACTATTTAATGATTCATTGAATAGTCAATGTCGGGGACCTTTTGACATGCCTACAGATTGAAGAGGGGGAACATCTTAAGTAGGAAAACCTCTTCTCTAATTCTGAAGAGAAGTAGGTGAGGGTGGGGCAGATATCTGCAAATGTACAGGCAGTGGCCTCCAGTTTGGAATCCTGCCACTATATTTGGTGGGTGGCATATCCATATTTTATCCAAATCAACATAAGGAATTGGGGATTGGAAAAGGGGAAATCCAAACAATCTCTTGATCCTTCATCACTGTTGCACTATTGCTGGATCTGAGTCAAATAGATATGGCTATGTGGCAAGTAAATTGAAGATCATTTCAATGTGGGTTTTGATATGGAATTGGAATGTGTTTTTGTTTCTATTTGAATATTAGTGTCAGGTAGGAGAGAGCAGTTCAGGCAAAAAATTAAAAGTCATTGTAAAACTGACCTTGGCTTAGCTGTGAAAAGACTCTTTTGTTGAGACAGGGTCTTGCTATGTCACTCTGACTGGAGTGCAGTGGCATGATCATGGCTCACTGTAGCCTCAACCTCACTGGGCTCAGGTGATCTTCCCACCTCAGCCTCCTGAGTAGCTGGGACTACAGGTGCATGCTGCCACTCCCGGCAATTTTTTTTTTTTTTTTTTTGATATTTATTTTTGGTGACATGTGGTTTTGCCATGTTATCCAGGCTGGTCTTGAACTCCTGGGTTCAAGCTATCCACTTGCCTTGGCCTCCCAAAGTGCTGGGACTACAGCTGTGAATGGCCACACCTGGCCGAGATCCAACTTTAATGTTTGACATTTTTCAGTACTCATCTATTCTGTCCTTAGGAATAGCTTAGTCTCTAATTTTACCTTGGTATTAACTCTACTAATGTAATTATCTTGCAATCCTTTATTAACACAAAACTACTTATAACCTTCTATTTCAAAGGTTGTTGGTATAAAACCTGACATTTCCCCCAAATAAAAAATAATTCAGTTCAGCAGCATACCTTGGTTCAACACCTATTCTCTTATTTTCTGGACTGAGTTGTTAAAACATAAAAATTTGAATAAGAAATTACTTGAAACTTGGTCTAGAATAACCCCTTGTATTAGTCAGGGTCCAGACAGGGCACAGAAACCACACGGTCACTTAAAACAGAGAATTAAGTATTAACTCCTTACTGGAAATTAATTTTTAATAGAGAATAAAAGAAATCTCTAAAGAATACCCTAAGCCTGAGGAATAGTACCCAAAAAAGGAACTAATATGGAAAGATAGGAGCTCAACCCAAGGCTGGATTCGGACTTCTTTAGAAAGGGTGTGTCTGCCTCCCATGGGATGACAGAGAAGTTTCCTTCATTGACCCAATCCAGAACAAGTCTATAGCCAGTGGGCTGAAGCTAGTGTGAAGAGAATATTGGAGTGGAATGCTGACAAAATTCACAGAGAAGTAGCCTATGGTGGGGAACCATTGAATTTGCTAGAAAGCTGGCTGGTGTATTCATTGGACATGTTGGGAAACTACCTGTAGTGGATGCTGCTAAACTTGAGGAAATGAGGTGGGGCTCCAGGAAGCTACCTACGGATTTGCCACCCATCCTCAACTCGCTTATTGGGTACCCATAGAACTTGTCAAACATGACCCATAGTGTTGCTGGAAGTCTTTTGGGTAAAGCGGGGGGATGAGGTGAGCCTTACTGGGCATTCCATAGGCCAACCTAGAGGCACAGGATTGAAAAAGAATTGAAAGCACACTGGAACAGACAAACCTCTACCTCCCCCATTGTCACTCCAGAACCGTTTACTGATAGAACTTAATAGCATGCCAGCTGACAAGGGGAGAAATAGTCCCATATCAAAACCAGGATTATGTTGAAAGGTAAAAAATTGATAACTGGCAAATCCCTCTGTAATTCACTGGCTACGTGATCTTGAGTAACATTTTTAAACTTCCATTTCCTCATCCTGTTTCATGGGGGGTTTTTTTGTGAACAAAATATAAAATACTGCACTTAAAGTACTTACTATGGTTCCAGGAACATAGTGCATATTCAATAAATTATTCAATAAATTTAATAAATTATTTTATCTTTACTAGATCATATGCTAGAGTATCAGCCCTCAAAAAAGTGTGTGTGTGTGTGTGTGTGTGTGTGTGTGTGTGTGTGTTTGGGTATAAATATATACATAATAGTACATATGTGAATATATCTATAAATAAATAAATATATATATGTATGTGTGTGTGTGTGTGTGTATATATATATCCCTCTGAGGGCAGTGATAGGTAAATAAATGCAGATAGTACAATATGAAATACAATGAAATGCACATGCCTCCATTAGTTAAATAAAATGCTAAGATAGATAAAAAGGTTTTTTATCACCCTCTAAGCCATAAAATCAGAACCTCTCCACTTCAACCTCAGTGATGAATTAAGCAGAGTGTTAAAATAACAATAAATGTAAAATAAATAAATTTGAAACTATTATCAGTCCTAGCTGTGTTTATATTACATATTTGGCCAGTAATTTGAAGTTATTTGACAATGAAAATAAAGCATATGTAGTCTTTACCGCTTTCATGAAAACCACATCATGTTAAAAATGATATGCTTCTCAAATTCTGTTGTATCAGCATGTAATAAACTGATGTGACCTTAGAGATACAATGTTAAATTAAAACAATGTATAATAATAGGACTTTTGTATTTCTCAGGCTTTACTCAGCACTTTGATCAATTCCAAACTACTTAGGTGATAAAGACACACCTATATTTTGTTGGCTAAATCAATCCTTTGGATATTTCCACTATCTAGTTAAAAAGACTGGTGTTTTGATGCAGTAGAATGAGCCTTGGGATACATTATCTGAGGGGCAGAAGAAACAAAATGGTACATTAATGTGTTATAATCAAGAATTCTGAATTTGTTTTAGGCCATGATTTTCTTGATTTTTGGTTGGTTAAAGAAAAAGAGTTTTTATTTATTTTTTTATTTTCTATTTTTATTTATTTATTTTTGAGACAGAGTCTCTCTCTGAAGCCCAGGCTGGAGTGCAATGGCACGATCTTGGCTCACTGCAACCTCCGCCTCCTGGGTTCAAGCGATTCTCCTGCTTCAGCCAGTTTTTCTATTAATAAACAAAGTACCCTTTAATTTGAGGACGAGCGTTAACCCATTTTTAAAAATCAATTAAATGCCTATGTCAGAGGTTTGCGAGGTTTTTATATTGCCTACCTAATGTTTCTTATAGCTGCAATTATGCAGAACTAAGGTAACATTCAATTGCCTGTTAAATCAATCAAACAGCCAGACTTTTATTGCCTATGAATATTTAAAGGAGATTCACTAGATCCCATTCCTAATTTCAGAGTGTGAGTTTGCATTCAAATAAGTAATAAATTATTTCCATCACTTCAAAAGGCATCTTTCATTCTTGATAATCATATGGCAGTATATTTTCTACTCACAGTAACGATTTGAAAGATGGTTAGCAAACCAGGCAACATCTCCAAAAGACATACCAAATCATATAATTTTTACAACTATTATAATAGCTTTATTCTCTAACAGGGTAACCAAGCAGCTGAAGATGTTTTAGTAATGCAACAAAATGAATAATAATATTGGTAACAGTATTTGGTTACAGAGGTCCAGGTACTGTTTTTATGTCAGACATGTATTTTCTCATTTAGTTCTCACAATAGCCTTATGATACAGGGTGGTGTTTGTTTTTGTTTTTTCTTTTTTTGAAATGGAGTCTTGCCCTATCGCCCAGGCTGGAGTACAAGGGTGCTATCTCAGCTCACTGCAATCTCCGCCTCCCGGGTTCAAGTGATTATCCTGCCTCAGCCTCCCAAGTAGCTGAGATTACAGGCACATGCCACTATGCCGGGCTAATTTTTGTATTTTTAGTAGAGATGGAATTTCACCATGTTGGCCAGGCTGGCCTCAAACACCTGCCCTCAGGTGATCCACCTGCCTTGGCCTCCCAAAGTGCTGGGATTACAGGTGTGAGCCCCCGCACTTGGCCGATATAGGGTTTTTTATATTCCCATTCTATAGAAATGGAAAGGATAGTAAAGGCCCTAGGAAGAACCAATTGAGCATTTAGACCCATCTCTTTACACTTGAAGCCTAGGCACATGACCTTTTGGCTACACTACCTCCAATCTCTGTGACCCTTTTCAGGCATTAAATATAAAAACTCTCTGCTAATAAGTGAATATGGCAATTAACTAGTTTCCCAATGTTTAAGGAGAACTTAAAACATGACCTTAGAAATATTAGGGCTGACTAACTAAAATAAAATTTAGAGTCTTAAATATTAAAGTCACACATTTAGAAGTCCAAAGCCTTTACCACTTCTCTTGATGAGTGATTATTTCACCTGTTTCGTGGATTATTAATGCCCCCATTTCAGTCACTTTCAAAGATGACTGTAAGTTGTTTTGCCTGACATGAAATAGCAAATATACTAAAAGAGAAAATAATCGAAATTGGTTAATTCTACTGAAATAGTAGTGTTTATGATAGACTTCTAGAGAGACCTATTAATTTTTCCTGGTAATTGTGACTTTGAATTTTTCCCTCAGTGTCACATCTGCCTTAGCATACATATGCCAGAATGGAAGAATATTCCTTGAAGGAAGACTATAAAGTAATCTAGGAAAATAAGTGACATTTTATGCTTTATTAATTTGTCAATATGCTTCTTTTTAGAAAATACCTGTCTATAATAAGAGAAGTAGCCACTACTTGTTGAGCACAGTTTTATGTCAGTCCTTTTGCTAAGCAGTTAGAAGCAACATCAAACTTAAATCTCACATTTGTTTTATGAAATAGATTTGATTAGCTTACTTCACACATGTTGTGATAGGGCTGTCTTCTGTTCTCAAGGGCTAGGACAACTAAGTCTTCTATAATGCCCTCTGCAAAGCACCAAGATGCTGGAAAATGTCTAGTAGATATATTTTATTTTGCTTTCAAGGAAGTGTAAGTAAACTTTTAAAGGCCAGGAAAAAATCAGATGAAACTGAAGTCATACCGTAATATGACTATGACCACTGACATTTGTATTGCCCTGGAGTTAAAAGCTAATACTGGGAACCCCAATTTTAGGTGAATTAAGTCATTTGGTGGAAAAGAAATATCCTCTGGCTCAAGAAAATGGGGAAGCTAAACACAGATTCCACATAAAACTGGGGTTCTCTCAGTAAAATAATGGGCAGAGAGACTTCTATCTGCGGAGAGAACAAACATAAAAAGGCATCTGTCTTCTCACTGTGAGTGAAAAGTAATAGTAAGAATAATTATAATAATGCCACCTGAAAATGTGTGTAGGCCTATTCTTGTAAGGTGAGGAACTCTTGGTTGTATATTATCACAAAGGGTAAAGAAATATCCAAACAAGGGATTAAGTCAAAGTAGCACCAGGTTAGGAGCGTCCTAATATTAGTTAGAAGCAAATGCAAATTCTTTACCACGAAAAGTGTCCTCAGTGTCCTCACAGATTAAACTCGGAAATTTGAGCTCAATATAAACACATAAACACACACACACACACACACACACACACACACGCACACACATAGACACAGACACACAAGAAAAGCCATCATGAAGCAGTCAGCCCATACAACAAAGGGTGAGTTTACTTCTAGAATTTCAGATATTAGAATTGCAAGATGTATAGTATAAAATAGGTAAAATATTATAGAAATAAATGTTATTGAAGTTTTCAAAAAATAAAACATTGTAAAAATGGAATAAATCAAAATTAAACAACTAAAATTAAAAATTAGAAAATGAATATATTTTTTATATATATATACACATATTAGTTGAAAGAAATGAATTAAGAGAAAACTAAAAGATAATGTACAGACTGTGTTACCAAAAACTAAGGAGATGGAAGATGTGAGCAAGAAGGTAACAGATACAGGGGTGGGGAGTAGAATATGAACATATAACTTATCTCAATGGGAGTTTTCAAAGAGGAGAATAAAGAAAATGGAGATTGTTATTACTCAGTATAAAAAATCAGATAATCCAATTTAAAAGTGGGTAGTTGAGCTCAATAGACATTTCTCCAGTGAAGACATACATATGGCCCACATATATATGAAAAAGGTGCTCAAAATCATTAATCATCAGGGCTATGTAAATCAAAACCATAATGATATATGTCTTCACACCTGTTAGAATGGAAACTATTTAAAAAGAAAATTGAGAGATGGCAAGTTTGGCAAGGATGTGGAGAAAAGGGCCCCTTGTACTCTGATGGCAGGAATGTTAATTTGTGCTGACACTATGGGCAACAGTATGGAGATTCCTAAAAAAAAAAAAACAAAAAAACTTAAAAATAGAATTACCATATGATCCAGCAATTCCACTTCTAGGGATATATCCAAAGGCAATTAAATCAGAATGTCAAAGAGATTATCTGTACTCTATTGTTTATTGCAGCACTATTTACAATAGCAAAGATATGGAGACAACCTAAATGTCCATTGACAGATGAAAGGAAAAAGAAAATGGGGTATATATATAAAATGAAATATTACTCAGCCCTTAAAAAGGAAGCAAATACTGCTGTTTGCTGTAACAACATGGATAAACCTGGAGGACATTATGCTACATGAAGTAAGCCAGACATAGAAAGATAAATAATACATGGTACCACTTATATTACGAATCTAATACAGTCAAACTAACGGAAGCAGAATGTGGAATGCTTCCTGCCAGGGACTGGGGGAAGGGAAAAAATGGAGAGGTATTTGTAAAAAGGTACAGTGTTTAGGTTATATAATATAGATAATTCCCAGAGATCTACTGTAAAGCATATTGCCTGTAATTAACAATACTCTATTTACTTAAAATTTGCTAAGAGGATAGACCTTATGTTAAGTATTCTGTTACAGAATAATATAATACTAGAACAGGAGGAAAGTTTTGGAGATGATGAATAGGTTTATGTCATAGACTGAGGTAATGTTTTTATTGTTTTATGTTTATCTCAATTCTCAGCAAGTTGTATATGTTAATTATATACAGCTTTCTTGTATGTCATAAGAATTTTTTTTAAAAAATGGAGATGGAGTAATATATGAAGGATATTAAAGGGAAATTTTTGAGAGCCAGTGACATAAACCATTTAAACAGAAAGCACATTATGTAACAGGCAAAAAAAAAAAAAAAATACAAATCCAATCATCAGACATATCACAGTGAAAGTGCAGAAATCCAAAGACAAATTTATATTAGCAGCCAGAGGTGAGATGGATAACCTACAAAGGAATGAAATTTAGACTGACATTAGACTTCTTATCTACAACAATGAATAAGAATAAAGCAATGGAAAATATTTTCAAGATACTGAAAAAGTTACTGTCAACCTAGAATTCTGAACTCAACAAAATTAGTTCTTCAGAGTAAGAGGAAATGGGACATTATCAGAGTGAAAGTGAGATTTTACCTCAAGAGACCCTTACTACAAAAACAACTAAAATAAGTATGAAGAATTAGAAGTAGTAGAAAAGTAAGTTGTAAAGGTTTTAGATACAAGTAAGTATGATGAGGCCGGGTGCTGTGGCTCAAGCCTGTAATCCCAGCACTTTGGGAGGCCGAGACAGGCGGATCACGAGGTCAGGAGATCGAGACCATCCTGGCTAACACGGTGAAACCCCGTCTCTACTAAAAAATACAAAAAATTCGCTGGGCGAGGTGGCAGGTGCCTGTCGTCCCAGCTACTCGGGAGACTGAGGCAGGAGAATGGTGTAAACCCAGGAGGCGGAGCTTGCAGTGAGCTGAGATCCGGCCACTGCACTCCAGCCTGGGCGACACAGAGAGACTCCGTTTCAAAAAAAAAAAAAAAAAAGAAATGTATTCTACAAGTAAGTATGATGAAAAAATAGTTAAGCTTTTAAATACAAAAGGCATTTGTTGCATAAAATATATAAGAATATCTAATTTACATTTATAATAATTTCGATCTAAAATACTAAATTAAAAACAATATGGAGGGGAGGTACAGTCACAAACCCTTTTATTTAGAAAGAGGGTAGAGATAGTGTCTAAATCTTGACTTTATTATGCTGTAATAAATTGTCAGGGATAACCACTAATGGAGCATCCAGCTTGCAAGCAATAAAAGAATGATCAAAGGAACAGTTTTCAATCAATATGCAGTAAAGCAAGAAATAAGGAAAACAAATCGGAAAAATATGAGATGAGCATAAAATAAAAGATAAGATGGTAGAAAATAGAAATAGAAAAAAATAGAAGAAAATGGATGGTAGAAAAATACATCAGCGGCCGGTCGCAGTGAATCATGCCTTAATCCCAGCACTTTGGGAGGCCAAGGCAGGCAGACCAGCCTGGCCAGCAAGGTGATACTAAAAATAAAAACAAACAAACAAAAAACTATCCAGACATGGTGGCAGATACCTGTAATCCCAGCTACTTGGGAGGCTGAGACAGGAGAATCATTTGAACCCGGGGAGTGGAAGTTGCAGTGAGCTGAGATCGCGCCATTTCACTCCAGCCTGGGTATAAAAGCAAAACTCCGTCTCAAAATAAATGAATGAATGAATGAATGAATGAATGAATAAATAAAAGAAGAAAAATACATCTGTAGTCCTAGAACTATTTGCTCAATACATTTATTGTAGAAATGTTCAGAATAAAGCATCAAAATTCAAAGTATATTGTTTTTAAGAAAGGATCAATCAATAAAAAACTTAGACATCTAATTTATTTCCAGCAAAATAGACATTATGGTCAATATCATTATTAGGCAAAAAATGGAGCAAAATATAACAGTTCTAAAACTTGTACATACCTGGCCAGGCATGGTGGCTCACGCCTCTAATCCCAGCATTTTGAGAGGCTGAGGTGGGTGGCTCACCTGAGGTCAGGAGTTCGAGACCAACCTGGGCAGCATGGTGAAACTCCATCTCTACTAAAAATACAAAAATTAACAAGGTGTGGTGGTGCACACCTGTAGTCCCATCTACTTGGGAGGCTGAGACGGGAGAATTGCTTGAATTTGGGAGGCAGGGGTTGCAGTGAGCTGAGACTGCACTCTGCACTCCAGCCTGGGTGACGGAATGAGACTGTGTCAAAACAAACAAAAAAGTCTTGTACATACCTGGGAAAATAACTTTAAAATACATAAAGCAAAAGTTCACAGAATAACAAGAAGAAATACACAACTACATCAGCATGGTGGGAAATTTCATAATGCCTCTTTCAAGACACCAGACAAAAGTTAGTGAAGACAGTGATGATTAACAGTTGATAAGTTGGATATAAAGACTGTATAGAGAACCCCAAATCAGAGTGTAAATTTCATCTCAAGTACATAGAAATGTCAATACATTTCACATGCTCTTAAATTTGTAACAAGTTAGAATCAATAAAAACTTGACTAAAAATAATTCATGGGTCAAAGATGAAGTCAAAATGGATAGTTAAAATTCATAGAACTGAGTGATAATACAAATTAGAATTAAAACTAATTGGCTCCTGTTAATTTTTATAAAAGAGAGAGAAGGACTGAAAACTAATGAGCTAACTGCCCATCTCAAGAAAATAGGGAAAAGTATAATAAATGTAGAGAAAGTAAATGGAAAGAGAAGAATTCAAGAGCAGAAATAAATAAAAACAACATGGAATCAATAAAATTTAAATGCCCATATTTATGTTTTAATTAGACAAATCAACTGAGAGGGAAGTAAAAAAAAATACAGTTTTAAGGATGAAAATGTTATAACTACAGTTATAACATACTTTTAAAATATAGAAAATACTAGAAACTATGCAAATACATTTAGAAACTTATGTGAAATGGATGAATTTCTAGGAGAATATTGCTACAAAAATGATGAAAGAGGAATATAGAAAGCCTGAGGAGACAGAAATTTAATCACAAGTTAAAAGTCTTCCTACAAAGACTACATTAGACTGAGATTGTTTTACATTCAAATTTGAACACACTTTCTAGGAATAGATAATTCCAATCATCAACAAACTCAGAGAGTAGAATATATAAAGCAGGATACATGTCTGGAAAATACAAGGTTAGAAAATATTTTTTTACTAAAATCAGACAAAAATGAAACAGGAAGGAAAACCCTATACCAATTTCAGTTATGAATTAATAAGGAAAAGTTCTGAAAGAAATTATTGGCCAACTGGATCCAGGTGTGTATGAAACAGTGTTTAAACTTAATGTTCTCCTTTTCCTTTCTATATTCACTTTTTACAATACCTTGTGCAATGTCATGGCTTTAAATACAATTTATATGCTAATTATTCTTAAAATATTATCTCTGGCACAGACTTTCGCCCTTAACTTCAGACCATATGTCCAGCCTCCTATTGTGTATTTTTCTCTTTGGATATCACACAGGCTACTCAAACTTGACATACTCAGATAACAGCTCCTATCAAAGTTACCCAACACCGTTTTCCCCATCTTTGTTAATGCCATCTCATTCCTGAAATTTCTCTTACCAAAACTTCTAAAACGAACTTTGGTTCTTGTCTGTCTTTACCAGCCTTTCTCTTAGCAGATCTGAAAGATGATCTCAACAGATCTAAACGTCATCTAGTGGGCAATGAGAGACATATTTTCTTGTATTAATCAAGTTATTTTAACTTCAGTCACACTAGGCCCACTTTTATGCTTGCTGGTACTACTAGGTAGGGTACTACTAGAAAGAAATATCAAAACTTGTGGCCTCTGAGAATGGCGTGAACCCGGGAGGTGGAGCTTGCAGTGAGCTGAGATAGCACTTCTGAACTCCAGATTCCGTCTCAAAAACAACAACAACAAAAAACTTGTGGCCTCTGGCTATACATAGGCTGTTGCCATAAAGAGATGGTATTAAACCTATTCTCCAGATGATTGAAGAAGTTAAATATCTAAGGGGAAAAAAGGCTGACTCTTCATCTGTTTTACTTCTAAGATATAGGTATTATTTTCAGCAAAAAAAAAAAGTCCAAAAAAGATGAATCTATATACTAAATTATTGATCAGATTACCCTTAAGGACTAAGGTTTTGGAGATGTTCAACTTTAATGTGAAGTATATGAACAAGGTGAGCTGTGTTTAAAGAGTAAAATGTCAAGCTACTGAATTTTCTCTAAAGTGGTAGAATGCTAGCAAACCAAGAATAATGCAAGTTCTAAAATTTATCTCCCCCTCCTGGGACATAAAAATACTTAAAATAATTTTGAGCTCTTTTCTAAGTTGTTCATAGATAAAATACAGGACTTAGAACTTAAAGCAGGGGTCATTACTAGCTGTATTTCCGTATTTTTTTTTCTTTTATGTTGGGGGTGTATATGCAGGTTTTTTATATAGGTAAACAGTGGGTCATGGGGGGTCGGTGTGCAGATTATTTCATCACCCAGGTAATAAGCATACTACCTGATAGGTATTTTTTCTGATCCTCCCCTTCCTCCCATCCTTCATCCTCAAGTAGGACCCAGTGTCTGTTTCCTCTTTGTGTCCCTGTATTTTCATTATTTAGCTCCCACTTATAAGTGAGAACATGTGATATTTACTTTTCTGTTTCTGCAATAGTTTGCTAAGTATAATGGTCTCCAGCTCCATCCATGTTCCTGCAAAGGACATGAACTAGTTCTTTTTGTGACTGCATAGTGTTCCATGGTGTATACGCACCACACTTTCTTTAGTCTACCATTGAGGGCATTTAGTATCTTTTCTGTATCTTTGCTATTGTGAATTGTGTTGCAATGAACATATGTGTGCATATGTCTTTGTGGTAGAACAACTTTTATTCCTTTGGCTATATACCCGGTAATGGGGTTGCTGTGTTGAAAGTTAGTTCTGTTTTTAGCTCTGCCAAACTGCTTTCCACAAGGGTTGAACTAATTTACACCCCCACCAGCAGTGTATAAATGTTCTGTTTTCTCTGCAGTCCCAACAGCATCTGTTGTTTTTTGACGTTTTAATAATAGCCATTCTGACTGGTGCGAGATGGCATCTCATTGTGGTTTTAATTTGCACTTCTCTAATGGTTGATGATATTGAGCATTTTTTTTTTCATATTGTTGGCCACGTGTGTCTTGTTGTGAAAAATATGTGTTTATGTCATTTGCCCATTTTTAATGGGATTGGGTTTTAAAAATACATTTGTTTAAGTTCCTTAGAGATTCTAGATGTTAAACCTTTATCAGATTCACAGTTTGCAGAATATTTCTCCCATTCTGTAGTTTGTCTGTTTACTCTGTTGACAGAGTTCAGCAGAGGAACTCTGTGAGGAAGTTCTTTAGTTTAATTAGATCTCATTTGTCAATATTTGCTTTTGTTGCAATTGCTGTTGACATCTTCATCATTAAATCTTTTCCCATTCCTATGTCCAGGATGGTATTGCCTAGGTTACCCTTCAGGGTTTTTAAAGTTTTTGTTTGACATTTAAGTCTTTTATTCATGTTGAGTTGATTTTTGTTCATGGTATAAGATTTTATTCTTCTGGATATGGTTAGCCAGTTATCCCAGCACCATTTATTGAATAGGGAGTCCTTTCCTCATTGCTTGCTTTTGTCAGCTTTGTCGACGATCAGAAGGTTACAGGTGTGTGGCATTATTTCTGGGCTTTCCATTCTGTTTCATTGATCTGTGTGATTGTTTTTGTACCAGTACTGTGTGGTTTTGGTTACTGTAGCACTACAGTATGGTTTGAAGTCAGCTAACGTGATGCCTCCGCTAGCTATATTTCTTTGCTCATTTCCCATTCACTCCTTCTCTCATTAAATATAGTTGCCATGTTCCAAAGTGAGGAGGAACAATTGTGAGATTAAAATTTGGTAAAAGAGAAAATGGGCAGCGGAAATAGAGGCAATAAATGTGTGATGATGAAAAAATGAGAAAGAAAGGCCAGTAACTGAAGTTGAATAGTAATAGGGCAGAAAAAATGTGTTATTGATTTTCAGGATAATAAAAAATTAAGCATGTTTGTAGTATAAGGGAAGATCCAATAGAAAGACATAATATATAAAAGCAAAGTCTTACAAGATAGGATGCATAAGCAAAAAAATGGAAGGATTGACTTTGGAAGTGGGAAAGAGAAAATTGAGATAAGACAAGGATGTTTTGAGGTGGAGAGTAGTAAGTTTGAGAAAATTTATCCACCAAGGACTTCATCCCTGAGAAATAGCTAACTCTGTTTTCAGGTTGTTTAGGACTCTTTGCATGGGAAAGGGGGTTAGGAGAATGGAGAACTGGTGCCACTGAGGAAATGAGAATGAAAAGTATTTGGAATAGGAGTTCTTTTGTTTTAAAGATCCATTTAAAATCAGGAGAAGTGTTAGAGAATAATATCGTAGACTCAGTAGTAGCCAGTGCAATTATTCATAATGGAAATAATCATCTGACTTTCTCCTGTGATTTTCTGCAAAATAATTTTATTTAAAACCACACACATACAGCCACATAGAAAATCAAAAGTGAAGGGACTTTTCTTTGTGTTATCTTTGATTAGCATCTCCAGGGTGTATTTGATTATATTCCGAAACAACTAGGATTCTAGTGTGAAGTCTTTTCTTCCAGCTATATTCATATTCGCAGGTCATTCATTAGGTTAATGCCAGTATGTCACAGTGTCCTAGTGCCTTTAATGTGAATTTCATGTATTTTTTTTTTTTTTACAATCTTTCTAACTTAACCAATTTAATTCAGATTTTTATTTCAGTCTTTTAGCTGTTGGCTATTTTTTCCCCAAGTATCAGGATCTGCTCCATAATTTGGGGGACTCAGGGCAGAAAGAAAATGCTGAGTCCCATATTCAAAAATTAAGCATTGTAAGATGGCAATAGCAGAGCATTAAACCAAGCATGGACTCTCCTAAGCATGGGTTACTGCATAACTGCACAGGTTGCATGCCTTTGAAGCCAATTTCGGGTGTCATCTTATACATTTGGTTATTTGTACACCTGAATTACTTTTGATAAGGTTTGGGAGTTAAGAATTTAGGCTCACTTTTATAGATTATCATTCCTTGAAGATATTTCATTGAGGATAATTAATTAATAATTGCTTTAATATTTAGAAAGGTGAAATTTTTGTCTTATTCTTAGTGTGCTAACAATGGATATAGCTTCTAGGATTACATCTTTCCATACTTTAAATTTAGGGCTTTCTTTCCTTACAGTAGAAAAAAGGATATTGGATATCTTGAATCTTGACTTCTCCTAGGTTGAATGCTCTGCAATTAAACTTTTGTCTTTATATAAAAATTGCACTGTAAGCAGACTATTATGGCAGACATCTGTGTTCAAGGTGACTGCAGTTTTCAGCTGAGTAGTGGACTATGCAACTTGTTCTCATAATAATATTAATTGAATAATTGGTCAAGAAGAGTGATTACATTTTGAGGGGAAGAAACTCACTTGTGTAACTTTTACACACAGATAATAAACTAAATACCCCAGACCTCTTTAATGTAAGAAAAATAGTCAAGAATGTATATGCTATTTTCTTTGTAAATTAGAAATGTTTCCTTCTCTATTTCCTGTATCTTCTTTTGTTATTTGAGAAAGGGATTTTTCTTGTCCTACCATCAATTGTGTGAGTTACCTTGATTCTTGTTTTTAATAATGTTTTAAAATGCATCTTGTATTTTGAATGTAATTACTCTCTATTTTATAGCTACAGGAACTGAAAGAGTACATAGCCTTCACAAAAGGGTCTGTGGTAAATGTGTTTAATTTTTATTTTAATCACCATGAATCATGGGTTTTTTCTTTGTAAGTAGTAATTCCATTATTTTTAGATATAATTTACCCTACTTCAATCAGTAATGTTTCCTTGGACAGTCACATTTACTTTTTCAAAATATTATATAAAACAGTTAAATTTTTTTGTCTGTCTGTATGCCTAGTATAGAATATTAGCATTTTTAGGGTCCAGACACAAAGGGACATGCAAACACACATATATACTTGCATGTATTTATATATACATGTATATAAGCACATATATATACATATAATCATGTACTACATTTTAATATATGATTAATATTTAAGTATTAAATACTCACTCTAGACAAATTATGTTTGCTCTTGGAGGGCTTTAATGTATTTCTGAATGAGCGTTAACACATCCAATTAATGGTATCTTCAAATTTGTCATAATTTGATAGTTATTTCTTCTAAAGTTGGAATAGCTCTTCTCCAAGGGCCTACCAAAAAAACAATAAAGTTGTAATAGCAAAAGAGGGAGTTAATACATAAAGGAAAAACATTAAGGCCTAAAAAATAATCAGTTGTAAAAGCTAAATCAGTAGTATGGATTGGTAAAGTAGCATTTTAGGGATAAATTTTTGGATTGAAATTTCTCTTTTAAGTTTATCTATGTACCTTTTCAGAAAAGTTCCTCAAGTTTATATCTTTATTTTAATGAAACTTGTCAATAACTTTTACTTATCTGCCATGCTTGACAATTAATAGTTAATTTCTATAACACAAAATACTGTTCCGAAGGTAAATATTCATCTCTCTCTTTCATCTTACTTTTTACCACTCTCAACTTCTTTAAAATCACTTTCTTTGCAAGCTACTTCATAGATTCTTGAGATTGAATAATCAAATCTGTTATTTATTATTCAGGCCAAATTTCTAACAATGTTTATTTTTTTAAAAAAGATAAATGGGAAAGGGAATGTTAAACAACATTTATTTGCATTGTATTCTAGTGTCCCTATATGGAATGAGGAATAAAAATATTTTCCAAGTTCATCAAGCTGTCTTTTAAATCATAGAATGCATATATTCATTAGTAATTTTCCATTGAAAGTATCCAATAAAATTGGAGAATTTTCTTACTGTTTCTACCTCACTGCGTTTCGTGTATTCTGATCAGCATTAATACCAATTTCATAGCATTCTATCGTTTCCCCTTTTTTGCTGTGAACCCAACTGATTGCATTTTCTTACCTGTTATTTTGTTGTTGTTATTTGAGGCATCTTTTCTTTCTAACTTTGGTCTTCATAGACCTTCTCAATTTCAGCTCATCATCAAAATTACACAGATAGAAGGGTATAGGGACTTTAGTGTACACATACCCCCTTTTGACTCTGTCTGATTCTCTAATTTAGTAGATTTTGATTGAGGCTGAGAACTATATTTGGAAAAGTTCATTCTGATTATTCAGGTTTGTGAATCCTAGTCTAGATAGAGCTTTATCAGCGCATGTATAAGGTCCACTTTGCTAAGGTACATTATGTGTCAGATTCATTCCCACTGTGGACCACTAATTTATTCTTGCCCATCCACTGCTCATGACAGATAGATGATCTCTATATTCCAGAAATGAACCTCAACAACTAAACCAAGCAGAGGAAAAAGTGGTTTTCCTTCAGAGCCACAGTTCCCTGCTGGAGTAGAATGAACACTTTCTAGGAAACTGCAGCAAATTTTTCGCGACATGGAAAGGGCATCACTAGGGTCGTGATTACATGTTACCTCTCTCCCTCACCCAAACCATGATGTTGACGGAACAGATATTTCCTGTGGGGAAGATGCTAAGCAGTCCTGCGTGGCTGTAGGCGTTGTCCACATCTTAATCTTCAGCTATATCTGTTGTATAACAAGTTTAACAATCCTACAAGTTAAAGCCTCACACCAGAAACTTGTTTATTCCTCTCCCATGCCAAGTAATTCCAGCACAATGGGTTTCATCTATAGATGATGAGAAGATGCCATTGTGGGGTGGTGAGGACATAGAGAAGAGAGGAAGTTTGAAGCCAGTTTATTTCTATTTCAGCCAGTTTAGTGTATTGTAAGAACATTTTATAACAGATGACCCTAGTCTGTAACAAGGAATTGAGTGTAATGCATCATTCTGCCAGTGTTTATCTGTTCCCTATGCTCACATAAACACACGAGTCATCTTTTTGCACTCCCAACCCACTCCTAAAGCACTATAAAGAATGTTTAGAAAGCAGAAAGAAAAGCAGCTCTTCCATACACCTTGTTCCTGCTGTTCAAGGTGCACATCCCATCCAAATGAATCATATCGGAGCCAAAGATCCTGGCAGGAGCTCTCTCTTACAAAACTGCAGTCTTGTCTATCCTAACAACTTGGAGCACAAAATATTAGAAAACCTTGTAATAACCTTAGGACAAAACAGTGTAGATATTGACTGAGCTAGACCTGAGGACTTTTTCAATGTAGTGTGGAGAAGTAAGATGACAGGAAACCATAAGCAAACTGTGCCTTGCCCATCAACTTCTCCAGAGCCGTGACAATCATCTGGAGTATTTGTGATAAATAAATATTGTTAATCTTCATGTATTTGGGTAGGACAAAAAAGGACCGGTCGTCCCAGACATTCCAGGAGAGAGGAGCATTTTTCCAGTTTCTCCGATACAATTTCAAGTTTGAACCAATATGAATTACAATTGACCACAGAGGCTAGCAAAATCCATAGCACTTTAGTTCAAGAGAACCTGAACACTGGCCTTAGACTATTATGAGCCTACATCACAGTAGAAGGAATCCAGCAGAGCTCTCTAATACACATCAGAAAAAACACCATTTCTAGTTATCAAGGCTGTATTTCACACTGCTTGACTGAAGATTGGAAACTGTTTTATTCATAGGCAACCTGTGTGGCCATCCTTACCTGGTCTATAAAAGGAAGTGTGATGGATTTGCTTCCCACACATCATGTTAAGTCCAGAAAGCCAGAGATGCTGTGTTGAGTTTCTATCCTGAGAGTCTGAATTCCTAAGTAGAGGGACTAACTAGTTCCAAGGGTTCTTTCACTCTGAGATCTTTGTTACACTACTGTACTGACCGGATATCACTGCCCTTATTTAAGAGGAGTATCAACTGGCTAGTTCATCTACGTCGCAAGGACTAGTTTGCTCACAACCACCAACCTATCTGCAATTGGCCTCAGTATGCTCTCTCTCACTTGGGTACTTCTGTGCTTGGCTAATTAACCTATACCACTCGACTTAGAAGCACCAGCTACATTTTTTCTAATTTTGACTTCTCATCTTTTCCCTGCCTATAATTTGCATTAGGAGAGTCACTGCATTCGTGGCTTCCTGAGACAATAAGAGGAGCAATTGTCAGAAATCAATCAATTTGTTCAGTGGCTATATTTTGTTTGTTTTTTCCTGACCATCATTTATTGCTTTATGTTACAACTTGATTTTAACCCCAGATTTGGACTTCTGTCTCATATATAGACTTTATATGTTGCTTGAACATGTGGTCTCAATCCTAACCAAGTCATCCCTGGAATCTGATCCTGTCTCACTATTCCATATCAGGAGAGAGTGACTTTAATATTTTAATTATTTCCTGTATCAATAAATTATTCACTGCCTAAAGTTTAGACTTTAATAATATGAACACATGTGTAGTCAAAGAGTACCTCGCCATTGGGCCAGAAAAATTTCACTGACTTAGGGTGGCTCCTGAAGTTACCTTGAGAAAGCTTGGATCTGATGAATCCTGTAGACTTATTTTATGTTTACTGAATAATGCTTCACTCACTTTCTTTTTGAAACTTAAATAAAGCATCAGTTTGCTCCTGTCGGGGCAGAAGACCAATTTCACTTGTCTACCCATGAAGATAAATGGATGCAGCAAGAATCCAGAAATGTCTTAGATATATTACCATATAGCTCATTGACCATTCTATCAATGCTCTACTTGAAAGTGATGGCTATCTAATGACAAGTTCCACTGATAAAATGATTCCCAAACATTACTTTCAAGTGTGCTTCCTTCAGAGGTCACAGAAGAACTTCAGTGACCTGCTAAAACCTAAAACAGATGAAATTCCGATTAACCATGACACCAACAGTTTTCACATTTATGTTCTTTCCTGACAAAGAAAATTATAGGAGCTCCATGCACATGGCTTTTGGGTTTTCCCCCAGGTGTGTTCAAACCTAGTGACATTAACAAAACATAAATCTAGAAGCCTCTCGTGAATAATGTAACCTTCTTTATTTTATATTTAAAGGATATGTATTCAAACATGTACACATCTTTGTAATTATTTATAGCCTACATCCCTATTAAATACATTAACAAATATGCCACAGGAAAAACCACTGTACCAGAGCCCCTCACAAGAGTTACATTTAAAGTGGGTTAAAGCAACACGGTTTTAATTTACTTCGTCTTTCGTGTCCAAGGAACACAGTGTGAGACCTCCTTTAGGAAAAAATAGGACAAACTGATTTGAAAACAGAGCAACAAAGTGAATCTTATGATGAGCTATGAGCATTGGTAAATTATTCTTTCTGTTGTAAATTATCCTCTTCTCCCTCTGCTTTTCTCTTAATCTCCATTTAATTCCCTTTTCAAAATCCTACCTCTATTCTTTTTGAAAAACATTTTATTAAGCTGGTATAAGCATATCTAGACATCTAGAAATTTTTATGTAACTTTTAAAGGATCTATTAACATCATACAAAATTATGGAAAAGTGTTCATAGCTAATCAATCTCAAAGAGATCCAAGTGTACAATACAATGTGTGCCTCAAGTGTCAGCTTCTTTAAGGCTGTCATCTTGCCAGTTCTAAACAACTAAAAATTGTAAGAACCAATTTCTGAGGCAAATAGAACATTCTTAGTGGTCCTTAAATAATTCCTGATACTTTTATGGCGTGCTTCTTTAAAATTATACTTTAGAAATTTAAATTGGTTGTTCAGCAAAGTTATCAATCAGTAGGCAAGTTGTTGCATTTGACAGGAGCAATAGTTCTCAGATGGATTATTTATATTCGTGTATGTTGGTAGATGGATATAAAACATGCGATTTGCTAGCAGTTGTATGAGAAAAGCATCAACATCTTTCTTAGCTTTTCAATCATGTGATACTACTATAACACTCCATTTTTCACAGATGTTTCTTAAGTTCTTTATCCTTCATACCTTCCATAAACCATTTTCTATCTTCTCCTGGCCTACATTCTAGATGTTCTGGATGTCTGTTATTTTCCTTTGCCTTTGTTTCATTTGAGCAAGTGCTGAATTGATGGACTGTGTTAGTAGTTTGATGCATGGTTTGAGCCGGATAGATCAGAAACAGGAAATGCTTTTAGATCATCCAGATAGATGGCACCATGAATAGACCCCACTGCTTTCTGGCCTCTGAGATAATAAAGACTTAAATGTAATTGGGTTCAGCTTAAAATCTCAATGTCATATTTAATTTAATATTCTTCCTTGTTTCCAGCTCAAGCTTAAGCCATGTTCTAAAAGACTTGCAGATCACTTGGACTCGGGAAGGGGAACATCACACACCAGGGCCTATCATGGGGAGGGGGGAGGGGGGAGGGATTGCATTGGGAGTTATACCTGATGTAAATGACGAGTTGATGGGTGCAGCACACCAACATGGCACAAGTATACATATGTAACAAACCTGCACGTTATGCACATGTACCCTACAACTTAAAGTATAATAATAAATAAATAAATAAATAAATAAATAAATAAATGAAGACTTGCTCTGGAAGGGAAGCGTGGTTAGATTCCACCTTACACCACCACTGCCTTATTTATTTTCTTTCTTAACTCGGCTTCAGTTATATTATTCTCCAATGTCCTGGGAAGCAGGAATTAAGGAAAACAGGCAAATGTCTTCTGTTAACTAGCTATTTGTAGTACTGAGTTTATGATTTATGAGTCGTGTGTGTGTGTGTGTGTGTGTGTGTGGGTGGGTGTGTAACAGAGATACAAACATTGGGTTTATTTGGGGTGCAAGTATGCGATCTTTAAGAAGTCATGCAGAAGCTCTTTTGTTTTCCCATCTTTAACAAGGAAAGTATGCTCTATAAAAACATCTTCAAGCCTCTGGATCCTGAGGTACTCTTGCTCCATAGAAGAGTGTTCCTGGTAGACAGCTCAAACATGGTTGTCTTCTTCCATGTTCACTTCACCTATTGAGAAACGTTTGCCACACCAAGCACTGGGAAGTACAGGCTGCCCCCTGTCTTCATTGTATCATATATAATTAATTTTTTACCTGTCAAGTAGGCATAGAATTTCTGAAGCAGACATCTTCAGAAGCAGAGTTGGTGATTAGGTGTCATCCCCATCTACTCTGGACTCCCAGACCCTGCGATCAGTGATCTTGGAGCTCCACTTAACTTGCTCGGGGCAAAAAGGTCGAAGTACCATCTTTTATTCCCCCTTAAGGCATAAACAGAGGGAGCCATCCCTACTGTCCCTCTGGGCCATGAATTCAGCAAGGCAATGATTCTCTCTAAAACCTTCAGAGTTTTAGTGTAAGTGGGTATGGTGGAACGACAAAGGCAGGGCCAGTTTTCCCAGCTCTTTTGTAAGCCCTTTGCTATGTCCTGCTATTTCCATCGCTTAGAATGAGAGAGACTTATTACTTGTTATTTTCAGTTTAAGACTATAGCCAGAATTCTAAGACAACAGATAGAATTCAGTGTATTCATAACCATAGTGACAGTTTCAGGCTTGCTCTTAAGTTAAATAGAAGAGTTAGGAGGAAATAGTTTATAAAAAATGATATACACCCACCAACATGATTCATTTGAATTGTGTATTCTTGTTACTTGGCACTTGAACAAATTGCAACCTCTTAGTAGGTGAAAAAGAAACACTAAAAGGAAGCAGTTTCACCCGTTGCTTGGTTCACTCAAGTTGAGACTCTGGGAAAGAAAGCTTAATTGGTAAAGTCTGTGAAGTGAAGCATGGTTGTCAAATGGAGATTAATGTCTTCTCATGGGTCTCCACTTAAGTTTCTGAAGAGCAGATTGAGTAGGATTTGGTTTTAGCACGTCTCTTACAGGACTCCTATCCCAAGACACTTTCTAAAAAATCAAACATATTCCATATTGCTCTACTTTCTGCAAGGTAGGGACAGTCAGGTTGGAGCCAATTAATGCACTACCCTGAGCAGAAACTTCAAAACTTTGTCGTTGCTTTGCTTTATTTGAATTTGAATTTGGGATTTAGTTTTCTTTAGTTCATTGGCTACTAAAATCATTCAGAAAAATGAGGGCTTTATTTTGACATTGGCGAAAATCCTTTACTCAGAAGAAAAAATTTAAAACTGCCGCAAATTGAAATGTTTCACATGTCTAAATCACAATGATGACTACTTAAAGAATAAATGTCTCCTATTACGAGATGATCGCAAACAGTGCACCCACATTCTTAATCCATTTGCAATCATAAGCTTACCCATCACCTCGTGAATGAAGTAAAATTGCTTTTTGTATTGAGTTTAATAAGTATAGTATAGGATACATAGCTCCTTTAATGAATGCAGTTTTTTGTAAAATATTATTAAATGATTTTTTTTTTTTTCTAATTTGGCTTTTTAAAGCATGCGTTCATTGTTAAATACATTTTTTGGTTTCAATATTTGGTTTTTTATTTCACATGAAGAATTTTTTCTTCCAGAGTTTCTTAGACATGCTACACTTTGATTTATGTATTTGTAATATTGTGGCACAAAGGTTAGTACATTATTTTTAAAATGGAAATGTGATGAACTGTCAATTCATTGTAGAGATGACTTTCCATTGCCAGCAAAACTCATTACACTCTTAAAATATTTTTCTTAAACTTATTTTATATTTCATAGTACTTTAAAGATACAAAATAATTTGTGTTAATTTTATTTAGTTTTAATTTTCTTTGAAAACTGGATTAAAATATATTATGTGTTTTTCTTGGTAACCATTACTAGGATTGTTTTCTTTTTTTATATTTTTGTCATTGATGGCTAGTTATTAAGAGATCATCTTTCTAACTTATATTTGCTGTTTCTGCCTGCCTAGCTACATAATTCCTCTTACTGCTAAGTAGATTAGCTAAAGACATGAAATAACATTTTAAACCAATGTTGAACAGTATTCTGGAACAATAACAAAAATCAGATTATGGTTCAAGACTTTCTATGAACTTCATTCAATGAGACAGCACAGGTCAAGCGGGCTGAAAGTCATAGAAAATTCATAAGCCTAAAAAAAATAAAAAAATAAAATTCATAAGCCTGACATTCCATCAGGGTGTGCCTAATAAGATGTTTAGAAATAGAAGGCAACTTATGCCATGACTAGTTGAAAGAATTCTGCAAGCTTGGATTGACATAAGGTCTTTTCACTGACTGAGATAATCAAGGAATCTGTGTAAATCAACCTTTCTTATTGACTGTCAGGCCAGGAAAAGAACCAACCCACCCAAAGTCAACTCTGCCATCATTTCTTAAGCCACACTGTTCCTTTCAGCCCATAGAATCTCATGAATAGACAAAGTTAGGTTTCTAAAAATAATTTTGAGGCTAGATATGTGGTTTAATGTTATTCTATATTACATCCTATATAATTAAAATCTACAGATGTGCCTTGTAGAGTACACTGTTTTTCCCTTTAGCCAGAGGAAGGACCAAATTTAAATAATACCTGACTAGGCAATTACTACATGCTGTGATTGAAAGTTATCTCTAACCACCTGCCACAGTGCTGAAATTTTTATCATTAGAGATCCATTGCTTTGGAAGAGCTCTGGGTAGGCTGCAGCCAGTCTCCTCTACAATAGACGCTCTGATTATAGCCATGAACCCCGTTATCTGAATTAGTAAATTACCTGATATAAATTTTAGTTGAAATTTTGACTGAGAATAAAAGGAAGCTATGTTTGAATTGGAATACAGGGCAAAGCCTCAATCTTGGATACAGTATTTTAATAGAAATAGATTAAAATGTTCTCCAAATAATGTCCCACCCCCATTCTGACACTTTTAATACAAAAACAGGTAGATTTATTCTCCAAAAGATAGTCTCTTAGCAGTGGTGACCTTTGCTTTCAGTTTCCTCTGTAAATCCATTTTGTCTTTGACTATTTGAAGTTTTCTGTTTTTCTCATTAAAATTTCTCCTTGTGCTTTTCATTCAGTCATAAAGTTGTTGGGCTTTATTCTAGAAACTGATATTGAGCAATGAGCAAGACAGCCATAATCCCTGACCTCATTAGAATTGATAGTCTAAAGTAAATGCAGACCATTAATGGGAGATTAAATATGGTCTGGTACATGCTAAGACACATACAAAGTGCAAGAAAGAACATAATGTCATGTGAGGGAATGCATAAATAGCTTAACTTAGCCATCCCATAACATATTCATATATTAAAACATCATGTTACTTGCTCTAACTTAATACAATTTTTACTTGTCAAATCAAAAAAAAAAAATACAAAATTCAAAGAACATGTAAGAATTACCTCCCTGAATGTAGAAGGTTGCCAGAGGTAGCCACTTGGAAGAGATGTCCACTAGATTCAGAAGATAAATGTAAATTAGCCAATAAAAGGAAGTCAGAATTGAGATTATTCCAGTAAAAAGGAACAGCATGTTTAAGGCCAAGAATCAAGAGGGCCACAGTGTATGTTGGCAAATAAAAAATAAAATTTATGTGTAGCTAGAGCAGGGAGTAAAAGACACCAGCAGGACTTAATCATGAAGGGACTTTAAAGCCACATTAAGGATAAAGCTTTTGGCTCGGCGCAATGTATCACACCTGTAATCCCAGCACTTTGGGAGGCCGAGGTGGGTAGATCACCTGAGGTCAGGAGTTTGAGACCAGTCTGGCCAACGTGGTGAAACCATGTCTCTACTAAAAATACAAAAATTAGCCGGGCATGGTGGCAGGCACCTGTAATCCCAGCTACTTGAGAGGCTGAGGCAGGAGAATCGCTTGAACCTGGGAGGTGGAGGTTGTAGTGAGCTGACATTGTGCTACTGCACTCCAGCCTGGGTGACAGAGACTTCATCTCCATCTCAATAAATAAATAAAGCTTTTATTTGAAGGATAGCAAAGAATCACTAGAGAATTTTAGACAGGAAGCCATAATTTCATTATTGAGAGAACACTTTACAGGTGGGAAGTGGCAGAGTAAAAAGGCAATGAAGAAACTGGTACCACATTTGAGGTATGATATAGTAACAATTTTCACTTGATGAAAGACAATGGAGAGAGAAAGAAAAGAATGGAATCAAGAACTATTTAGAAGGTATAATAAATAATTAGTAATTGACTGATTAGATGCAACATGATGAAGGACGTGATAGAGGAAGTAGAAATATCTAGAATTACGTCAAATGAAGGCAATCATTTGTATTTCGCCGAAACAGAAATAAATACAGAGAAGGAGGAAAAGCAAGTTGGGGAGTTGAGAAGTAGGTGAGAAGAGGATACGCAAGGAGTTCATATTTGGGAGTGTTAGCTTTTGGTGTTTGTAGAATATTCATGAGGAGATGTCCAATAGGGTGCGATAACATGCAAGTATGAAGATCGAGGGGAAATCTGGACTTGAGAGATGTAGAGTTGAGAGGTGCCAGAATGTGAGGAGGAATTGAAGTTAAAGGTATGGGTAGAATGAGAAGAAAGGAAAGCCTAGGACAAAATCTTAATGGAGTCAAAATTTGTGGTACAGGGAGAAGTACTGGGAAAGCCTTCCCTCTTCCTGCAGCATCACTAAACTTCCCGTTCCTTTTCACTTAGTCTAGATGCCTTTAACTGTATTTTTACTTGGACAACACTGTGTTATAGGTTGGCTTCATGGAAGAATAATGACATCACTAATATTTTTAAAGCTTAAGAACCAACATATATAGTATTTATGTAATATCTAATATTCTATATATAATATTAAAACCAAGATCATCTTAAAACCTCAATCATGCTCTGTGGGAAAGAAAGTTATATTGTAACAGATAATCACACCTATACATTGTATATTAAGGAAATGTATTTTAAATGACACATAACTTATTTCCCAATAAGTTGCCTGCCCTATTTCTTTTATAACTACTCTGTTAAAGGTGAACAGATCCTTGAAGGGAGACTTTCCAGTCTGTTCAGCATGCTATTTATATTTGAAAATTGTTGAATTATCCTAATCATACTTATAGTAACAATCAAGATTAATTGCAGCTATATTAGGATTACTTATTATTTTTTCTACTTCAGCAGTAACACAAATCCAATTGTACAAACAATTTCCATAATCCAAATTGTGAAAGAAAGTAGGGAGAAAAATGATCATTCAAAGCTGGTTGAAATAGTTTTCAAAATCAATCTTTAACCAGACTGTTATCTAAAATTCTGTTTTTGACAAGGAGCTGATTCTGAACAGATTGTACATGTGCCTCACTGGTGGAAGTAGATTATCTGTCTTGAATTGGATTGTGATGACGATGACCCTATTCTAAGCAAACCAAATCTCTTGAACTATATAATGAGATCAGGAGGAACATTCGACCTGAGAAAGACAGATTGCAATGACAGAGATGATTTTGCTAATTTTTTTTTCCAGCCTCTTTCCTTAATGTACGTGATATTGTGATTTATTTTCATGCAGAGATCCCTGATCCTATAGTTTTGTTTCCTATTTATTTTTCTCCTTCACAATTTTTTTTTTTTTTTAAATCAGCAGAGCTGAATGAGTGCCAGGAAGCTGCGAAGTCTATCTTACAAAAAGGTGATTGTGGAAGAGTCTAGAATCTTCTTTTATTGTGCAGCAGGATTACAGAAAAGCTATCAAGAGTAAACATTTAATTGATACACTCTTATTCCTTCTCTTTAGGCTGTAAGGAGGCAAAAGTTGCTTGAACAGAGCATCCAGTCTGCCCAGGAGATCGAAAAATCCTTACGCTTAATTCAGGAGTCCCTCACATTCATTGACAAGCAGTTGACAGCTTATATTGCAGACAAGGTGGACGCAGCTCAAATGCCTCAGGAAGCCCAGGCAAGTACATCTGGGAATCAGCTTCCGTTCTTTTGTTTTTATTACGTGAACAAAATGTTGCAGAGTTTCTAACTTTAAACGTATTCAACTAGTTTTCCAGGGGGTTGTTTTGATTCACTGATTTGACTATTTGGAGGTAGGTAGGAAGAAAAAGGGGTCTAGATCACTAGTCTAAGATTTATTTTTTTAAGCATGTAATGGAGGAATTTGAAATAAAGACAATTCAAAGACAGGAGCAATACGTTCTGGTGTTTCTGACTTCAAGCTATACTAAAAGCTAGAGGAAAACCATAGGAAAGTAAATGGTAAAGAAAATACTTTTTTGCCGGTTGTGGTGGCTCACGCTTGTAATCCTAGCCCTTTGGGAGGCCAAGGCCCGCAGATCACGAGGTCAGGAGTTTGAGACCAGCCTGGCCAACATGGTGAAACCCCGTCTCTACTAAAAATACAAAAATTAGCTGGTTGTGGTGGCGGGCGCCTGTAATCCCAGCTACTCTGAAGACTGAGGCAGGAGAATCGCTTGAACCCGGGAGGCGGAGGTTGCAGTGAGCCGAGATCACAGCACTGTTTTCCAGCCTGGAACAGAGTGAGACTTTTTTATTTTCTTAAAAATATATATATATATTTTTTGTGGCACTGTTGAAAATCAGTCTCAAACATTTTATTATAAACTCATCATTGAGTTTAGTCACATGGTCTATATTGTTTTATAAAAATGTCTTAGTTACAAGCAGTTAGTAACACAAAATTATCAATATAAATTTGCACCTCAATTATTAATGCTCATGCTCAGAATAGCTACATGCACACACTCCCATGCTTCATTCAAACCAAAATATAAAACGTGTTTACCTGTTTTTCTTTTTCTAGAATGAGAATTAAAATAGTGATGAAAATAAATCTAAGTGGACTTTTCAGTGAGTAAATTTTAGGCCATAACTAAATTTACACGCACTGTAAGAAGTATTTTAAAAATGCTATTCTCATTTTTTAATTAACATTTAAACATATGTGAAGTTATCATAGGTATTATTTATTCAAATGTCTTTAGGGTTGTGTGGTAGCAATTAATTTAGCTGCTTTTCAAATCTTGTGTACATGTTGTAAACCCAGTCACCAAGTACATGCTATGATGTGAGGAGCAGTAGAAGGTTAGCTGCAAATCTCAAAGCCTTCTCCCCACCAGTTGGTGAAGAGGCATGAAGTTTTTCACTTTAAAATCAATTTGGGGGTGAAATATTAGATTTGTAGATCATGGTTACAATGCAACGACAGTTAATGAATCACAGTTAATAGGTGCCCCGGGTGTCAGCATACACAATAGCATGATTTAGTTTACCATATTGTCTAAGTTTGACCAAGAATGTCCCTGATAATACGTGGCAGAGTATAGGTAGTTTTGATAGGCTTAAAAAGTCCAGGGAATATGGTTTCCTTGTGGAATGCTATACCATTGCAATAGGGGATGAAGAAAGAGAATTTTGGGGAGAATCCTGATGGTAAAATCCTCCTCATAGTTTTTCACTGGGCAACAAGAGTAAGTACTGTAGTAGAAGTGAGGAATAATAGTAAACATATTGAGGATTCAAGTTTTATTTTGTCTTGATATATAATGATTGTACATATTTTAGAGGGTAAGTGTGATATGTTGACGCATACCTACTCCAGTATATATATTTTTCAAACTTACACAAGCCAGGTTCTCTATCATTAACTATTCCTGAGTCTGTCCCAGTTTGAGTCATAATGAAAAAGGTTTTTTGATACGTAATATTTATACATATTTCTGGATACAACATTTATGTAATATTTTCTTACATGCATAGAATGTGTAACGATCAAGTCAGAGTATTTAGCGTATCCACCACAGGCAGGGTTTAGTAAAATGCATGATAGGAATGAGTGATTGTTCCTGAATTGAGAAGAACTACATGATTATAAATGAAATTCAGAGTAGAACTGCTTTCATTTAAACTAATGACATGAGTTTTGAAGGAATGTTTGATTAAAAATGCTCGTGACTTTCTGAATGGAATTAAGGAAAATTTTGAGCAGTATGAATATTAGACATTAATATTGCAAATTAGTACTTTAAAATGCATAAAGAACTACATTGTGACAGACTTGTAGAATGAAATTATGAGTAGCAAATTTGATAGGCAAAGCTATTATACTATTGTCTTTGAAGGAGAATTGGAGCTTTTAGGGCAAAACATCTTTAGTTGAAAAGGTTGTGATAAGGGGCACTGTGTGTTTTTTCTTATTTAGAAATGGATTCAGGATTCTATAAACATTACTAGTTTTTAATCACAAAACATTTTGTTTGGTTTTTCTAAAAAAAAACTACAGTAAAAATGTTATTAACTACATCAGTAGAAAAGTACTTGCAAACAGCAGAACACAGATAAATTATGAAATTTCAGATCTTCTTGAAGAAAGAGATTTTTGGGTATTCAGCTCATATCCATTTTCCATGCATTTCAGGTCGTACCTGCATTACCAACATAGTTCTTGACATTGAGTCTCCCCAATGGTAGTACATAATATTGGAAAATACAAGCCATCTGAAAGCTATTAAAACATTCTTCTGCTCCAAGGTTTTATTTTAATACATCAGTAAGTGAATTGTTTTCTAGAACAGAGTTCTCAAGTACTCAGATTTGCTTCAAGGATTATATTTCCTAAAAAGCAACTCGAAATTCCCATGAAATAGAGAGTCAAAAGTTAGATAGTGAAATAGCATAAGCACAGTGTGTAAGATGAAGGATCCACTAAGAATGCCACCAAAATGACATTTTAAATATAGAAAGAGATGGTATAGAGAGAAACAGAGAGAGAGAGATGAAAGAAAGAAAGAAAAGAATACGGGCTAACTTTAATGCATCGTATTAACAAAAATATGTTTCTATAAATTTGCATTTAAAGATAAAGTTATTGCTAATTAAAATATTAGTACACTATAATTTCTCTTTTCATAAATGGTATAGTTAGCTTAATTCATCACTGAGAAGCAGGAAAAAATGTACGATGTTACCATATTTAGTCTTTGAAATATATGTCAGATTCTCTGTCATATACTGGTCACACAGATTTGTTGGTGTCTGACTCCACCGTGTGGTGCACTGAGAGTTTTGCTACTTAACTTGAAACTGTTAGAGCATTATTTTTTCTGCATTTTAAGATCGTTTGAGATCTTCAGGTATAAAAGCTATTGCATTAAGGAAATGTATAACATATGTATAACTTTCTGACAACCATACCCTTGTTATATATAAAAGTAGATGTAGATCAGGATACTTCTTTACATTCACATTTGCATTTATTGCCATAGGAAAGAAAAGAGCTGCTCACTTCCTTAGCAAGTTAATTAATCAGTTATTTCTCATGATTGGAAAACTGAGCCCTCCGATTTTGAATTGGACTTAAAATTATTTGACTTATTTTAGTGACATGAGCTTACTTACCGAAGCAAAACTTAACCTTTTAGAAAATCTGCGTGCTGCAAGGATATAAGAGCATGTGTTGACCTAGGAGTATTTTATTTCAAAACATAACACTTAGCCAAATCACAGGCTTAAATTCTATGACCACAGCATCAAACTACCCAGTGTCAGCTCATTTAATGAGAAGTTTTATTAAAATACAAAATTAAGAAAAGATGTGTTGAAACAGAATAAAGCAAATTGGGAAAACTCTTCTAGATATGGAAATATATCTTAGAAAACAAACTTTAGAACTATTTCCAAAGTACTATGATTAAAAACATAACAACTTATGAGTATTCCTTGGAAACAATTTAAAAAATAAAATCACCAAATTGTATAACTGCAAAGAAACACGTGGAACAAATTTAGTCATTTACTGCTCAATTTTTCAGAACTATGTATTGAAGCACAGAGTTTTAGTTTTGGCACCTAAAATCCTAGAGCAGAAGTCTAAGTAACCATGCTGAACCCCAGAGCAATCTAATCAAAATCTATAGGTGAATTTGGTCTTCAGAATTTTTGGAAACTTTTTCACTCATTCTAATGTGTAGCTAAGTTTGAGGATGGCTTTGGATGGTTCCTTACTAGTACTGAGTAAATTGTTCCGGAGTATTTTTCATATAACATTTTCTATCACTCTTTTATAAAGATTCTCTTCTATAACTGTGTCAGCATTTCAATGGGAGGGAGTCTGAGTGGCAATCAAACTACTGGTGACATTCTCTCCTATTTTGATTTTTTCCTCTAATGGAAAATGGGTGATGGAAGAAAATATAGCTGAGAGCTATCGCACAAATTTTAATTTAGGCAAATAGAATGTTCAATATAGATGTTTGAGGCTGAACTCAGCTTGGCTTTCTTCAATTCGTTTTTTTCTAACCGCATTTGTTAACATGCCAATTAACTTGCATATGGCTCTTAATCATTTTAGGGGACAGTGACGACTATGTATAAACAGCTACTTAAATGTCTTGTAATTTTTTTAATTACAAAGATACTTTCACATACATTTTTTTTTTCCTTTTCCACTAATTTCAGTTTTGAATCTTTGATATGTAAGAACAACCCAACATGGGTACCTGTTGAAAGTCACCATGTCATTATGTGTTGATGAACATTTTGTAGAGGAGACCATGGCCCTGTTGCTTAGATTACTGCAAGCAAGAGCAGAGTTGCCTAGCAGTGGCTCCAATATCTTTACTGTTCTATTTGCTTTTTCCCAAAGAATTCTGATCTCTTTTTTTAAAAATTTTTATTTATTTATTTTATTTTATTATACTTTAAGTTCTAGGGTACATGTGCACAACGTGCAGGTTTGTTACATATGTATACTTCTGCCATGTTGGTGTGCTGCACCTATCAACTCGTCATTTACGTCAGGCATAACTCCCAATGCCATCCCTCCCCACTCTCCCCTCCCCATAATAGGCCCCGGTGTGTGATGTTCCCCTGTCAGAGTCCAAGTGATCTCATTGTTCAATTCCCACCTATGAGTGAGAACATGTGGTCTTTGGTTTTCTGTTCTTGTGATAGTTTGCTCAGAATGATGGTTTCCAGCTGCATCCATGTCCCTACAAAGGACACGAACTCATCCTTTCTTATGGCTGCATAGTATTCCATGGTGTATATGTGCCACGTTTTCTTAATCCAGTCTGTCGCTGATGGACATTTGGGTTGATTCCAAGTCTTTGCTATTGTGAATAGTGCCACAATAAACATATGTGTGCATGTGTCTTTATAGCAGCATGATTTATAATCCTTTGGGTATATCCCCAGTAATGGGATGGCTGGGTCATATGGTATTTCTAGTTCTAGATCCTTGAGGAATCTCCATACTGTTTTCCACAATGGTTTAACCAGTTTACAATCCCACCAAGAGTGTAAAAGTGTTCCTATTTCTCCACATCCTCTCTAGCACCTGTTGTTTCCTAACTTTTTAATGATTGCCATTCTAACTGGTGTGAGATGGTATCTCATTGTGGTTTTGATTTGCATTTCTCTGATGGCCAGTGATTGCGAGCACTTTTTTCATGTGCCTGTTGGCTATATGCATGTCTTCTTTTGAGAAATGTCTGTTCATATCCTTTGCCCACTTTTTGATGGGGTTGTTTGTTTTGTTCTTGTAAATTTGTTTGAGTTCTTTGTAGGTTCTAGATATTAGCCCTTTGTCAGATGAGTAGATTGCAAACATTTTCTCTCGTTCTGTAGGTTGCCTGCTCACTCTGATGGTAGTTTCTTTTGCTGTGCAGAAGCTCTTTAGTTTAATGAGATCCCATTTGTCAATTTTGGCTTTTGTTGCCGTTGCTTTTGGTGTTTTAGACATGAAGTCCTTGCCTGTGCCTATGTCCTGAATTGGTATTACCTAGGTTTTCTTCTAGGGTTTTTATGGTTTTAGGTCTAACATTTAAGTCTCTAATCCATCTTGAATTAATTTTCATATAAGGAGTAAGGAAAGGATCCATTTTCAGCTTTCTACTTATGACTAGCCAATTTTCCCAGCACCATTTATTAAATAGGGAATCCTTTCCCCATTTCTTGTTTTTGTCAGGTTTGTCAAAGATCAGATGGTTGTAGATGTGTGGTATTATTTCTGAGGACTCTGTTCTGTTCCATTGGTCTAATCTCTGTTTTGGTACCAGTACCATGCTGTATTGGTTACTGTAGCCTTGTAGTATAGTTTGAAGTCAGGTAGCGTGATGCCTCCAGCTTTGTTCTTTTGACTTAGGATTGTCTTGGCAATGCGGGCTCTTTTGTGGTTCTATATGAACTTTAAAGCAGTTTTTTCCAATTCTGTGAAGAAAGTCATTGGTAGCTTGATGGGGATGGCATTGAATCTATAAATTACCTTGGGCAGTATGGCCATTTTCACGATATTGATTCTTCTTATCCATGAGCATGGTATGTTCTTCCATTTGTTTGTGTCCTCTTTTATTTCACTGAGCAGTGGTTTGTAGTTCTCCTTGAAGAGGTCCTTTACATCCCATGTAAGTTGGATTCCTAGGTATTTTATTCTCTTTGAAGCAATTGTGAATGTGAGTTCATTCATGATTTGGTTCTCTGTTTGTCTGTTACTGGTGTATAAGAATGCTTGTGATTTTTACACATTAATTTTGTATCCTGAGGCTTTGCTGAAGTTGCTTATCAGCTTAAGGAGATTTTGGGCTGAGATGATGGGGTTTTCTAAATATACAATCATGTCATCTGCAAAGAGGGACAATTTGACTTCTTCTTTTCCTAACTGAATCCCCTTGATTTCTTTCTCTTGCCTGATTGCCCTAGCCAGAACTTCCAACACTATGTTGAATAGGAGTGGTGAGAGAGGGCATCCCTGTCTTGTGCCAGTTTTCAAAGAGAATGCTTCCAGTTTTTGCCCATTCAGTATGATATTGGCTGTGGGTTTGTCATAAATAGCTCTTATTATTTTGAGGTACGTTCCATCAATAACGAATTTATTGAGCGTTTTTAGCATGAAGGGCTGTTGAATTTTGTCAAAGGCCTTTTCTGCATCTATTGAGATAATCATGTGGTTTTTGTCTTTGGTTCTGTTTATATGCTGGATTACGTTTATTGATTTGCGAATGTTGAACCAGCCTTGCATCCCAGGGATGAAGCCCACTTGATCATGGTGGATAAGCTTTTTGATGATTTTTCGTAACCTCATGTCCCACATAGTAGATTTATGAGCAGGCATAGAGCAAGGAAACAAATTACCTTCAAAGAAGAGGGCCTCATAATTAAATATTGAAAAATGCTGCCACGTTTTGCTCACCAAACTAGGACGTCAGGTGTTCCAGAGTCTACTACAGACCAGACTTCCTCCTTCCATCTCTTTTTCCCTCCCATTGACAATGTGAGTACAGTTTAGAAAACAGGGAATTTTTAAACCAAATAAAACTATTAATTTAAACTAGTTGCAGTAACTGCACATTAAAAAAGAATTTATAATTGCAGTCTTCCTGTGTTGATTAAAGAAGCTAAATCTTATAACTCACTTTAAATATGATCGGTCATATTTAAATATACATTCCAACCTATCAAAATCAATGGCTTAAAAATAAAGATGTAACTGCAGATTTTGGTCTATCAGATTGAGCTTATGATTTCATTAGGGAATAAAACAGACTCTTACAGTGTAGGTAGGCACATTTGATTGCCAAACGACTTGCAACAGTGTAACTTTACAGCCTGCTTTACTGATTTATGAGTTAGACAGCAGAAACCTGCAAAGGGGGAATTTATGTGATAATTAGATAATTTAATCAGAGAAGAAAAAAACGGAGAACTAATCCAGAGAGTCGGGCTCAAATTTTAAATCCCATATAGCCATAGCTGTAGACTTTTTTTTTTTTTTCTTTTTACACAGCACGGTAGATATGATGGTAAACCTAGTGCAGTTAATTTTGAATCTGTTCTAACCTTGAAATGCCACCCCTATATGTTGTTATGTAGAACCTATTACTCTCCATTTGAGAATAACTCTTATTAGATTCACATGTTTAAAAGTGTGGGAAACAGTCACAAACAAAAGTTGCAGGAGATGTAAAATACTAGAAACTTTATAGCCACACCTCACTGACTGTACCTGGAAAACCTGTACAGTATTATGTCTGTACAGGCTGTATGATAAAGATATAGATTTCTTTCATATTAATTTGATGCATACATTTTAAGTCTGCAATTAAGCTATAGTACGCTTTTGTAAAAATCTCTCTACAAATTATAAATATAAGGATGAAATTATTAAAAGTAATGGCAAAAACTGCAATTATTTTTGCACCAACCTAATAACATCATGCTACAGTCACAGTGAAGACTATGGCAACACTCTGAATATTTTGAAGTGATCCAAATTTATCCTATTATTTCTCAGGTTTCTCTTATACAAATGGATGTTTACTCCAAAGATAGCCCACAGAAAATTTATCGACCTAAAATGCACAGCCAGATAACACATAGCCTAACATACTATGTTTTATTTTTCTTTCAGCATTTATCGTGATTGTTAAATCTTTTATTTGCTTTTTAAAATCTTTTATTTACTTTTCTAAAATTTTTCTTATCTACTCCCATTCTCTACCCACTAGAGTTCAGCTGTAAGACCGTGGGCCACCTAGCAGATTTCCAACAGATAGCTGGCAAATTTATTGAATTCCACTGAGGTTTAGTCACTAAGTATGTGTCAGACAAATGTGATAGGTAATGTAAAATTTTAAAGTATGAATAAGCCTAAAATGGTCCTTGCTATCTTGCCACTCGTCAGATAGCACCAAAGAAAAATAAAAGTTTAGAAATTGCTGGCCACTCACGTTTACCATAATAGTCAAGAACCATTTTTCCAATGGAACTTGATAGTATCATAATGATATTTTGTCATAGTGCTTCATGATTACCCAACTTTGAAGCTCTGAAAACCTTTCCAAAATACTTTAGTACAAAATGGAACTCTTCACATGAAAAGGAAAGACTGAAGAAAAGTACCTGTTTCAGCCTCTCTATGTATTACATCCTTTTTTAGGATTATGCCATGTGAATGTCTAGTATTTTCAAAGCATTCACATTATTTGATAATTACAACAGCCTAATGAGGTATAAAAGTCATGTGTTTACGGGAATATTTGAAAACACTAGATTAATGGTTGAGGCATGGGATGAGAACAGGATGTGAATGAAAATGGACATGAAGGTTTAGGGGTTAATAAAAAATATCCTAAAGTTGGAGTGTGGTGATGTATACATGACTCTATAAATTTACCAAAGTTCATTGACTTATATGTTTAAAATGAAAATTTTATGGTATGTAAATTATACCTCAAAATTGTTTTTTAAAAACCTGTTGAATAGAGAATATATCAACTACTATTATATATTTTAAAAGATAGTTTAAGGTTACCATCAACTTTTTCACTCCATTATTTTGATGCATAGTAAAGGGTGAAATGTGATGAATGTTGTTAAATAACCTGGAATTAACTTAAATGGTAGATATTTATTGATGGCCTACTGATGTCCACAAGATCTTACGTAGTAATATCATAATGTTTCCATTGTTCACATTCTGTTACATTAAATGAATTTTAATGCCAAAGCATTTTTATTGAAGCTGATATTTTGACTCAGATCTGCTTTCTCCACTTTAATAATTAGCCCTTTATCAAATGAAAATTAACCTACAAGTGCAATCTCCCAATTATTTCTATGCAGCATTCCAAAATGTTCCCTAGAGTTTGATTTACTCATTTATCTATTTTCAAAAGTAACCATAATTATTTGAAAATACATTATTTCTATTTTTAGTTGTTGTAGGCACATGGTAGGTATACAGAGGTTACATGAGATATTTTGATACAGGCATGCAATGCATAGTAATCACATCATGGTAAATGGGGTATCTATCACCTCAAGCATCTATCCTTTGTGATATGAAAAACTCAGTTGTACAATTTTAGTTATTTTTAAATGGACAATTACTTTTTTATTATGGTCATCCTATTCTAGCAAATACTAGGTCTTACTCATTATTTCTAATTTTTGTACCCATTAACCATCCCCACTTCCTCCCCAACCCCTGATTACCCTTCCCAGCCTCTAGTAAGGATCCTTCTACTCTCTGTCTCCAAAGTTCAGTTATCTTAATTTTTAGCTCCCACAAATAACTGAGAACATGGGATGTTTGTCTTTTGCTGCCTGGCTTATTTCACTTAAAATAATAACCTACAGTTCCATCCATGTTATTGCATACGACAGGATGTCATTCTTTTTTATGGCTGAATACTACTCTGTTGTGTATATGTACCATATTTTCTTCATTCATTTTTTTAATGGACATTTAAGTTGCTTCCAAATCTTGACTTTTGTGACTAGTGCTGCAATAAAACATGGGAGTACAGATACCTCGTCAATGTACTGATGTTCCTTTTTTCTTTTTTTCTTTTTTTTTTTTTTTTTTTTTTTTTTTTTGAGATGGGGTCTTGCTCTGTCTCCCAGGCTGGAGTGCATTGGTGTGATCTTGGCCAGCTCCGTCTCCCGGGTTCACGCCATTCTCCTGCCTCAGCCTCCTGAGTAGCTGGGACCACAGGCGCCCGCCACCACGCCCGACTAACTTTTTTTTTTTGTATTATTAGTAGAGATGGGTTTTTACTGTGTTAGCCAGGGTGGTCTTGATCTCCTGACCTCGTGATCCGCCCACCTCGGCCTTCCAAAGTGCTGGGATTACAGGCATGAGCCGCAGCGCCTGGCCAACTGATGTTCTTTCTTTTGGGTATGTACCCAGCAGCGGGATTGCTGGGTTGTATGGTAGCTCTGTTTTTAGTTTTTTGAGGAATCTCCAAACTGTTTTCCATAGTGGTTGTACTAGTTTACATTCCCACCAACAGTGTATGAGGGTTTCCTTTTCTCCACATCCTCGCCAACATTTGTTATTGCTTGTTTTATAAATAAAACCATTCGAGTTGGAGTGACATTATGTCTCATTGTGGTTTTGATTTACATTTCTCTTATGACCAATGATATTGAGAACCTTTTCATATACCCGCTCGTCATTTATCTTCTTTCAAAAAAAAGTGTCTACTCAGATATTTTGCCCATTTTTAATCAGATTATTAGTTTTTTCCTATAGAGTTGTTTTAGCTCTTTATATATTCTAGTTGTTGATTCCTTGTCAAGTGGGTAGTTTGGAAATATTTTCTCCCATTCCGTGGGTTGTCTCTTTACTTCGTGAGTTGTATCGTTTGCTGCGAAAGAGGTTTTTAACTTGGTATGATACCATTTGTCCTTTTTGCTTTGGTTGCCTGTGCTTGTGGGGTATGGCTCAAGAATTTCTTGCCCAGACCAGTGTTCTGGAGATTTTCCCCAGTGTTTTCTTGTAGTAGTTTCATAATTTGAGGTCTTAGATGTAAGTATTTAATCGATTTTGATTTGTTTTCTGTATACTGTTCAAGATAGAGGTCTCATTTTTTTCTTCTGCATTTGGATATCCAATTTTGCCAGCACCATTTATTAAAGGACTCCTTTCCCCAGTGTGTTCTTGGCACTTTGTCAAAAAACTAGGTCACTGTAGATGTATGGCTTTATCTTGGGTTCTCTATTCCATTCCATTGGTCTATGTGTCTGCACTTATGCCAGTACCATGCTGTTTTGGTTACTATAGCTGTGTAGTATAATTTAAAGTCAGGTAAAGTGATTCCTCCAGTTTCGTTCTTTTTTGCTTAGGATATATTTGGCTATTCTGGGTCTTCTGCAGTTCCATATAAATTTTAAAACTGTTTTTTCTATTTCTGTGAAGAATGTCATTGTTAGAAAATACATTATTATAATGGACTCTTCTATTATTGTCATTACAACTAAGCATAACATCATTTCTCAGTTATATTACAAGTAATAATTATATACAATATCCAATTTTTTATTTTTAAAAGATTCTGTGGTCAAGTTTACACAGAAAAATTTATATGCTTCTCTGCTGGAGATTTTTGACCCACTTTTTTGTATTTTCAAAATTAAAAGTTTAAGCTAAATTTGGTAAGAAGTCACAGACACTTTTTCCTCCAGAAATATGTTGATATACCACAAAACTCATATGTCAAGGAACAATGTAGGGGAAACACTGAAACAGAATGTTTCCTTTGGCTCTGCTGCATATTTCTGATAAAAGTCAAAACTTCTTTAGCTGACAAAATTTAATTTATAGGTAATATTTTTCTAAGTTACTGAACTTATAGATGTTTTTAAAAAAGAGTAGTAAAAAGCTCTGTGAATTTCTTCTTTTTTGACTTGTTGAATGATTATAAAGTATAACCTGAAACTTTTCAACATTATCTTTTTCTATGAAAATAATTACATTTCTTGCATGTTCTTATCTTTGGAAAGTACATATCATCCCAAATCTTTTCGTATATTTTCTTTCTTTAGTTTTCTAAGTACGTGTGATATGTGGTCATTTCCCTTTCTTAAAAATAACAATTTCAAAATTACTATCTCTTTCACAATTATAATCTAACAGTGGCACATTCCTCCATCAATCAGCAGTCTCAATATGAAATATTTTAATTTTTTCTAAAATATTTTCTTTTCTCTAAATTTTTCCTGTATTTGACACCACAGAAAGTACAATAATTATTTGATACCGTTTTCTTTATTCCATTAAATACTTTAGACAGCTACAGTGTAATTTTGCTTGCCATTTTCTATTAATTGGATATGTGAGAATGGTTTGATGAGGTAAATCATGATTTTTAAAAAAAGCCCTGCTCTCTGCTCAGTTAATTGTAAGTCCTGTATTTAAAATGTGATTAACATTTGATGGATTTTTTTTGTTCTGCAATTTTGCCCTTTACCATATTCATTGGAAAAATTGTTAATTCGATTTCACTTGTTTTATTTTCCTACTTTATTTATTTATTTATTTATTTTGAGATGGAGTCTCACTCTATTGCCCAGGCTGGAGTGCAGTGGCACAATCCTGACTCACTGCAAACTCTGCCTCCCAGGTTCAAGTGATTCTCCTGCCTCAGCCTCCCGAGTACCTGGGATTACAGGTGTGCACAACCACGCCCAGCTAATTTTTGTATATATATATATTTTTAAGTAGAGACAGGGTTTCATCATGTTGGTCAGGCTGGTCTTGAACTCCTGACCTCGTGATACACCTGCCTCGGCCTCCCAAACTGCTGGCATTACAGGCGTGAACTGCTGCGCCGGGCCATTCCTACTTTGAATATATAGTGCTGTGAACATAATTACTGGATGCTCAAATGCCTTTTTAAAATAATGGAATGATGAGATAAGCTCAAATGTCTTTTTTTAATGGAATAATATAATTTGCTTTATATTACTTGAGTTTGATGAAGAAAATCTAGTGATTCTGAAAGGTATTGGATTGAGAACCCCTCATAGAGCATATGTGAGTGTTCAAGTCAGTATCCCTGATTTGCTATTTCCTCTTACTTTGTTTCCATTAGAATTTTCTGATTTTTATATGAAGCCAGGCTGATAATTTCACAATATCAGTTGTTTGGGGTTGGTTTATTTGTTTTCTTCAAATGCTTACTATCCATATCCCACTAGATGTATATATTGGGTGAAAATATAGCTCAAATTATACATCCTTCACATCTTTAGGACAACTTAGAAATCTGGTAGACAAGTATAAAGATCATTTTCCTTTGGATTACATCTTCTGTCTCCAGTGTTTTCTTCTACAATTTTATTTTCTTGCATCATATTCTCATAATGCCACAAAAGAAAATGATTACATTGTCTTTTTTTATGAGTGATTTTAACATAGGAGATTGTTCTTCCTAGAAGTTTCAATAATACTCTGTTATTTGTACAAGTGACTTATCTGTTTCACAGTCAGCCTGCACTAAAGCGATAAGCATGTTTCACTTATGTGGTTCCAAATTAGAATTCTGATGAGGTTAGGTAAAGGAGGTGGTAAAAGATATCCTAAATACAAACTAAAAGTTAATTATAATTTAAATGTAAAATTTGTGGAATTAATGTGTAAAGATGCTGGCAAAATATAAATGTCATGCATGTTTTACAGCTTACCCATAGTAGAATCAATTAGAAATATAAATACATTTGATTTTACAATTTTAGTAATGAATTGAATTGTTATTAATGAATATATTAAGTATGTTGGAATGCCTTTTTCCAAATCTACTTGTGCGATACACTCTGTCAAAAAAAGCAAAAGGATAACATCCACAAAGTATTGTATGACTCTTGGATATACACAATGCATATTAATAAATATTCTGAGAAGTTCTGTAGTATAGACACATGTTCATCTTCACTTTCCAAAATACGTTTAACCACTGGGTTCTTTTCAATGCATAATCTACTCAATGCGTAAAGAAATTTTTATCTCTAATCATATTGGAACAGTACTACAAATATGATAATTTCTCTAGAAATGCCTATAAATTATGAAAAAGTCTCACTTTTATATGATGTTCAGTGATGATTTTTTTCAATGTTAATAATTTTAGTGGTAGCAGCCTTTGTAAAAACACAGAAGCTCATCCTCAACAGTTTCTCTAACCATTTAATAGAAATATGTATATTTCAAATTCCATGGAATGCTTTGCGTTGAACTCCAAATTGCCCAACCTTCCTCTCACAGGTTACTTGGTCCTTCATATCCCCTGCCAAGAGATAAAAGTCAAGTGTTTGTTTATATGTTTGTAAGTTATTGTTGTCCCCATTATTTATGACTTATGACAACAATATGGCTCATTTGGGAAAATGTGGAACTTATCAGAAAGGCCTGCGTTGCGATGATCACTTGTGCTATCTTGGCTTTGCTTTGTAATGCCAAGCTTCTAGAATTTCCAGGGGCAGTCTATGAAGAAAAAATTATAAATAGAAAATTAAATGCTGGATTATAGAAGGGTCTCTTGCAAGTGAGAGGCACTGAAACTTAAGGTTCTATAGCTTCATACTAATTCCTTATCTGGATAGTAATTCTTACTGACTCACAGTCTTTCCTTCCGTTAAATTAAACCCACACACTCTGGATGCCCCAAGCCTAATCTTTGCTAGCTTGTTTCCTACAGCCTAAAATGAGATCCTATATTCTTATTTTCTGACCCTCCAAAACCCCTTCTCAGCCATATGCTAGTTAAATTATGTCGACTTCCTAAAAATCACCAGATTATACAGCAGATATTAATTTTTATCTTTCTGATCACAGAGCATGAGTTTTTCTTTTTAAAAATTTTTTTATTGTACTTGAAGTTCTAGGGTATGTGTGCACAATGTGCAGGTTTGTTACATACGTATATATGTGCCATGTTGGTGTGCTGCACCCATTAACTCGTCATTTACATTAGGTATATCTCCTAATGCAATCCCACCCCCCTCCCCCAACCCCACAACAGGCCCCGGTGTGTGATGTTAGTTTTTCTATTACATTACATATATTTCTGCTTTGTAATTTACTTATATATCTACATTCTGCCTCTCAAAATAAAGCTTCTGTAAGTATAGGGGCAACGGTTTTGTTCTCACTGTGTGGAATTGAGTAGTAGAAGCTGAACAATGTATTGAATTGAATTAACTAAATGCTATCAACATATAAATAAGATTAAATTTCTTTTTTTCCCCCACAAATGTCTATTTGGAGGATACTTTTATTTTAAAACCATAATTAAAGAGGCAATATAATTGTTCAAATGGCAGCAACTTTGTTACTTCATAGTTATTTTACCTTGGGTTTGTTGACATTTCTACTTCATTCGTAAATGAAGATGATAAATACTTCTGTTAATATGATTCAGAGATGGAATGAATTATATAAAGTGTTAGTGCATAAGTTCACGCAAATGTCTGCAGTGGTGAGGATACTGATGATTTCTTTTCTTTATGTTTTGTTTGCTCTTCTTTGACACCTCTGGTATAAAAGGTTAAGGGACTATGTGTATACTTCATTTTTTCCTCTACTAACCTTGGAGGCTAAAGGGATGGAAAAACTTTTAAATGCATGTACACAGATATGATTACAGAGGTGTAGTTTGGATCCTCTACCCTCTCTGAGTATATTCTCATTTTTTCCCCATCAGTTTCCTCTCACAGTAACCACAATTGCTATTTAACTTTCATCACTTTGACTTAAACTCCACCTTGATTCTCTCCTCTCATCCTCAGCAGATACCTAGGGTTTTGTGCTTATGAGGAAATGACATGTTATATCACTGATAACTTATAACTAAATATTTGTGCAAACAACATGGACAGGTATTTTTACATATACTGTCACATCTGATCTTTTTGACCAAAACCAATGTAGTTGACTACTGAAGAAATAAGAATTTCTCAGATAAGAAAACCTCATTGCTGGCTTGTTATTATCATTCTTGGGCTAGACATGAGGAAATCGAGGTTCAGAACATGTTGATGCTTTGCCCAAGGTGGCAAGAGAGAGCCCTGAAATTTAAATCATGATTAATGTTAACATGATTTCACCCTGATACTCGGAGAGCACCAAGTAGGAAGCATTCAACTTCTTGCATATTCACATCTTTTGTTTTCTGAGAAAGAGCCACCTCTACTCCTGCTAATATTTTCCTTTGGCCCTGAGCTTTGTGCTTCACTCTGGTTTCCTTGCTTTAAACAGGGTTTTTTTCCTAACCAATTATCTTCTTACATTAAAAAAAAAAAAAAAAAAAAAAAAAAAAAAATCACTTTATCTGTTGGCTCCTTTCATGTAGCCTTAAAGTATGTTTAAGTCTGATTGACCTGAATTTTAGTGTAGAGACAAAAGTCTGCAAAAGTAATTTAAACTGTTTTTGTAAGAATGCTCCTTGTTCCTTAATCAGGGCAGCCCTTGAAAATATGATTTTTGCTCTCATCATCCATGGCCTCTTTTCTAGCTCCAGTGGTCGTTGACCACCTCATGTACCCTGATTACTATTGATCCCATTGAAACTATCTGAAACTGACACTGTTAACCTCTCTCTCTCATTCTTAAAATTCTCACATCAATTGATGTGAGATTTTCTCTCTTTTCTAGTTCTTCTTTTCCTTCTCTTTGACTGTTGTTTCTATTTATTTGGTGCTTTTCTTTCCATGTCAGTTAAATTTCTGTGTTCTCCATGGTTCTCGATTTGCTCTCTCTTCCTGCTTTCCTCTAACACTTGAAAACACTGAAAAAAAATACATATTATACAAATATACTGTTTCCCTTTCTCTCTCTATATATAGATGCACATAGTGATTATTAAAATGCAAACTCACTTCAACATACTGCTGATTTGCAGTCGCATTTCCTTCCTATGAATTTCCTTAGTTATTAGATTAAACAGCAATAAAACTATTGTTATCTGTGATTATGATCAATTTCAAATTTTGAAATTCATCTGCATGATCAAAATAGTGGAAACCATTCATTTGGAGCATAAGATTATTTAGTACCTGATTTCTACCTCCATTTCTTGTTATATTTTTGCCAAACTCCTTATGCTCTTCAGCACCCTGTCTCCATACCTTGTTTCTGTTCAACCAGAAATGCTTTTGTTTTTACAACTCCTATATTGCACTCCAGCCTGGGTGACAGAGCGAGGCTCCATCTAAAAAAAGAAAAAAAAAAAAAAAAAAAAAAAAAACAGACTGCAGCCTGCTATTGGAAACTCTCAATATTTTTGTTACCACCTTACTCCCTATGCATCTACTTCTTTCTTCTCTCTCTGTGCATGGACCTTTGCTCTTCCTCAATCCACTCTGCAAACTAGGGATTTCAGAAGCGCAATTTGTTAGCATATGTGACACAATTCCAAGCACTCACAGTTTGACCAGACTTTCTTCTGTCAATTCTAATTTTCTGAGAGAAATTCTGATGATTCTCTCTTGACACAAGCATTTTCCACATTCTGATCACCCATAACATGGAGTTGTCCAGAATTATGTGGCCCAGACATGGTTGTTATTGGCCCATCTTTTTGAGGAGGATTAACATTTCCAGGATGAAAGGCCCTGGTCATAACCCCTCTAAAGCATCTGTTACTCCCAGCAATGCTTACTAATTATTCAAAGTTCTACTTTAACATCATCAACTCCCTTGTGACATCCTCCATACGAGCATTACTCCACCCTGCATACTTCTATCAAATTTTATAGATTCTGTGATGTTCCTTGCTCTATAAATAATGTCATGCACCTAGATGGATCCCTACTCCCAGATTCTAGGTTCCCAGAATGTATCAGTATTTCTTACACAAGGTAGTTGTTCAACCAAAGAAAATCATGTATATGGTAATAAAATAAGATACATTTATATGAGTATTCTCTCATTTGTTTTAAGGCAGAATTCTAACCATTTAGATAATTCATAATTAATTTGTCTCTATAATTGTTAGGATTAATATTCTAAGGAATAATATTAAGTTAGATCTGTGAATTTATAACCTTGCATAAACAGCTCCTTAACCACTTAGCCCATTTTCTTGGTATAATTCTCATTACTCAGTTCCGGGCTATAGTTCTCTCTGGAAACTGCTAAGCAAAACTGATGTTATCTTCTAATGATATGTATCAGAATTTACTCCAATTGGTGTAAATTCACTTACACTAATGTGCATTATACAAAATGATCCACATGATAATGTTATGGGCACTCTGGTATAACTTAGTTTCTTCTCTAAATTATAATAATCTAATAATAACTGAATTTTAAATTAGAATGACTTGACCACTAGCTGATTTTTATGAATTTGACAGAAATAAATAAATAAATGTATTGTTTTGGTATCCACATGCTGCAGAGATCCATGCCTATAACTGGCTCAGAAATTCGTATGTTAAATGTAGAATATACTTTACAGTAGAACTTGCTGAAAAATGTCTGTATTAAATATATAAATATTGAAATGTTTTATAGTTATCTAAAATTCAAAATAGTATCTGTAGGAAGTCATCAAATATCTATCAGACAAATAACAATACCCATTTGGGGCATTTAACTTCCGTTTATTAAATTCATAGCTTCCCTGAAATTTAACTGAAATATGGCACATGATGACTGACTAAACAACACTAAGGCCAGGCACGATGGCTCACGCCCATAATCACAGTGCTGTGGGAGGCTGAGACAGGAGAATTGCTTAAGGCCAGGATTTTGAGAGAAGCCTGGGTCACCTAGCAAGACCCTGCCTGTACAATGAAATAAAATAAAATACAAAGAATGTGATTAAGGAGTATTTTCCACATGCAATTTTCTCATTATATCTCATCCCTGTCACAGTTAGCTGAATCTTACAGGTTAACATCTTGTCTTTGGTCAGATTTGAGTGTAACTTCAAAGATAAAACATATCAATTATACATATAAGATATAAATTGCCTATTGAAAATGATATCTGAAATAGTTGTTATTGACTCAAAATGATTATTGCTTTTCTCATAATAATCCCCTAGGGAAGAAATGAATCATTTCACTTTTGGTAATTTATGAAAGTAAAAAATATTTACGATAATTCCATTTAGGTGATCCACCTGCCTCGGCCTCCCAGAGTGCTAGGATTACAGGCATGAACCACCACTCTTGGCCAATTTATGGTCGCTTTAAAGGAAGCTACATGGTAGTGATGGTTTAGGAGAGTTTCTGAATTTCGTCTTCTTGGAAAGTTATTCTTTGTAGAGCATGTTAACTAATAATGCTATCCTCCCAACAGAAAATCCAATCTGATTTGACAAGTCATGAGATCAGTTTAGAAGAAATGAAGAAACATAACCAGGGGAAGGAGGCTGCCCAAAGAGTCCTGTCTCAGATTGATGTTGCACAGGTATATTTCATTTCCAAAACTAAGGAACATATTTTTGTTTGGCATTATAACATAATCCAGTCTATGTTAGACAACTTGATTATTGGCAAGATTGGATTTGAGGACATTATTTGAAAACTACAATTTGATGTCTAAACAATGAGTTTTTTGCTTTCTACATTTTAAAGATAAAATAGGTTAATTAATTACCTTTTATTTATTATAACATTAAGAAAAAACTGCTGAATTATTCTCCCAAATGTAGGTTTTCTCGTGTTGGATGAATGGAAAAATATTGCTTTATTTTGTTTTTATTTTTCTGTATACCTTCAGAAATAAGGGCAAAACTATTAATAAAAATATGACCAGTTATTGTTTGAAAGGCAAAATTAAATCAGTGCCTTTTTACACTGTCCTTACAGAAAAAATTGCAAGATGTCTCCATGAAGTTTCGATTATTTCAGAAGCCAGCCAATTTTGAGCAGCGTCTACAAGAAAGTAAGATGATTTTAGATGAAGTGAAGATGCACTTGCCTGCGTTGGAAACCAAGAGTGTGGAACAGGAAGTAGTACAGTCACAGTTAAATCATTGTGTGGTATGTATTTCTGTTGGCAAATATGCAGGTGTACCCCTTGACTTTCCTCATTAAGAAGTATCTGCTCTTTTATAATAAAAAATTGTTTTCAGATAACCATAATAATTATACTATATAATTTTAAGATTGAGAACAAAAATTGGCACATGTATTGTGGCCTATTCTGTGTGTCTTTTTTGAATCTATAATTCTCCTAAGAACTGTGCAGAATGTAAAAAGATGTTGCTTGTGTTTAACTTGTATGATTCTTTAAATATATTTTAAATGGAAATCTAGAAAGGAAATATATTAATGTAAAAATAGTAACAACAGTACTTCCAATAATCCTAACAACTCCATAAATAATGGATGCCAAGTAAGCTAAATGGCATACAGAAGCCACCTTTAATTCTTAAGGCTGATTACCTTAGAGAATTTAAGGACAAACAGCTGGTGAATGGCAAAGCAAGATTCCAATTCAGGTACTCTTATTCCAAACCTTAATAACTTTCCTTTAAACACCAGTACTGGATATACACTGAAATGCCACGAGACAACACAGAATTAAAAGGCATGGAAAGGTACAAATAGCTTATAGCATAAATCTGATTTAAACTTTGTAATATTGAGCGGTGTCCTATGTTGCTATTATTGGAAGTTGACCAACTAAGATGATTCCTCTGAAAATATAAAGCTGAGGTGTAATTGCATCTACTAGAGTAACATAAGTATTATTATAACTCTACATGTACTATCGACCACTAGAGTAGAAAGTCGCATAAAATGAAAACACAGAATGTTGTTAACATTAAAGAGAAAACTAGTCTATTTAGTACTTGGTATTTTAAATAGTGTTTCTACATCTACTCCATAATATCAATGAAAAACAGATTACTTCAGATACATTGTAGTCATATCATCATGACTGGGAAAATATTTTTCTTTTTAACAAATATCTTAAATACATGTTCGTGAAAAATATGAGGTATTCTTATTCAATAATATATTTTCATAACTCAAGCTTCATTTTTTGTGATATAATTATGTTAATTATTCCCACCCCCAGAAAGAAACTTGGATTAGAAATGATAGAAAGTAGTTCATTGATTGATATTAGATGAATAAGAATAGGAATATATGGGAATATATCCCATCTTAAATTTTGCAAAAAAAAAAACACATAAATGACCCAAGTACATTATTCATGACTAATATTTGCAAAGTGAGCACTTTTCATTCTTTTCTAGAAACAGATCTCTAATGTTACCTTATAAAATATATCTACCAGTAAATATGAGCTGAGAACAATCTCACCTGTGTCCAGCTATGACTGTGCCCTGTGTCAGTATGAAGGAAACTGCTCAAGGCACTTGCTGAATTGGCTTCTGGTTCTGGTTTAAATGTCAGGACCAATTCAAGCAGTTTTTTCATAAGAATATCCTTACACTGTTTAGTGTTTTCATTATTTAAGATGCTTTGTGGTATATACCATAATCATAGTCTTGCCTTCAAGAAATGTTTGTCTATTTATAAAAGTCTTACTGGCATGAACACAAATATAAATAATATTTCTCCTCTTTGTTTATAAATATTTTATTTGCCTATTGAATGAAATGATGTTAATGGCTAACAGTACCTTGAGGGAACTGTCATCATCAAAATAAAGCATTTAGATTTTTTTGAAGTTCAGAGAGTAAATAATTTAGAAAAATCTCTGATTCCAAATTAGCATAGTTGATTTTCAACATAATAATTAATTTCCGTGTTTCCAAATACACAGATATTTTTATATCTTCTAAGACAAGAGTAAAATGAAGTAAAAAATATCATCTGGAAAGCTCAGACAAAAGTCATAATTATTGGTAATAAAGGAATGTTAACATCAGTTGCCAAAGAGAGGATTAATATGCAAATAGGCATGTGACAATCAGATAATTGCCCAGCCTTTACAAAATGTTTTGTTTTAGACCTTACTTTTAAACTGAAAAAATAAATAAATAAACCTGATTTTTGTTCTAATTCCATAAAAACAATTACCTACTAGCAAGTTTATTTTTTGGTAATACTAAAATAAGTACTGATAGTTTAGATTTATGACTAAGCAAATTAAAGCAGAGATACATAATGTAAACTATTATATATATATGTATACATATATACACACATATATATTTGAATACATGGACATACACATACAAACACATATATTTCTAGTAAAATAGTTACAAAGCAAAATTAAGACATCAAGTGGTGTTGGAGTGGTGTTGGTGGTATAATTGTGCACATAGCTGTCTTTCAGAGTTATGACACTTGTCTTATGCTTTTTTTGTAGCAACCTATTTTTGTGAAACAATATGCATGTACTTTATAGTTGTGATGTACATGTGAATTGTAAATAATATTTTTATATCTGTTTATGTTTTTCATCAGCCCTTCGAAGAAAACAAATTTGAGTAATTTAATTAACATTGAAAATGACCTCACTTTGTTATATATGATACAATATATATTAAAATTATGATCTAGAAATTTAGTTGTTTTACCTTACTAATATGTAAGTACCATGAAAACAGCAGCGAATGTGTGCGTTTTGGCCACCACTGACTTCCCAGTGATTCAGATACTATCTGGTTCATAGTAACCACTCAGTAAATACCTGATGAATGAGTGAATTAATTCATCCAAATTTATGACTAGAATTATATAACTCCAACATTTAAAATAGAAGTCATGTAAAATTCAGAATTGACATTTATGTTCATTGAAGAACTAAATACATATATATATGTATCTCACAAGACACACATATATGATTAACTCTCAGTTTAATAAGAATAGCTGCAAATTACACGTATCTGCATGTGTGTAGACAATTAAAAATAGAAATATTAAATCAACAGAAAATGCAAAAGCTAGATATTGACCACTGCTACAAAATGCTACTCTATTAAAATTGTAAGCATGGACTAGCAATTAAGGGAATCTCTATTTCTTTCTGTTAATAATATTATGAAGTACTTTAACTCTACTGATTATTATGTTTTGTTTTATGTTTAAACTTAGAACTTGTATAAAAGTCTGAGTGAAGTGAAGTCTGAAGTGGAAATGGTGATAAAGACTGGACGTCAGATTGTACAGAAAAAGCAGACGGAAAATCCCAAAGAACTCGATGAAAGAGTAACAGCTTTGAAACTGCATTATAATGAGCTGGGAGCAAAGGTGTGTGCATGCTGAGACCACAAACACTTCTTTCCACTTTCCTTATAAATTGTAAAGCAAGGGGAAGTAAATTATGTATGATTAGAGTCTTAGAAATTCTAAACAACTCTCTCTCTCTCTCTCTCTTTCTATATATATATATATATATATATACACACACACATACACACACACATAAAGATGAACATATACACATATTTCCATGTGGAATTCTCATTAAGAAACAATAATTAATCATTGAGGCTCTGCAGCTCTGCTTTTTCAGATTGAAAAATATGTAACGTTCAGGGAGGTTTTTCCTGCTCCATGAGATAGTTATAAAAGGGTGCTTTTATTCTAATTGCTCCTTATTTTCATTATATAAATCTACTTGTGGTGACTTGAAGACTGGTAAATATTATAAACTGTATCTATGTATAAGTAGGTCTAATGTAGTTAACATATTCCACATAGGCCACATTAAGTATAAAAATTACATAGTAATTATTTCCCCATATGGCCAAGACTTGCAAAATCTATCACACTTGGCTAATAAGATAGCATGGATAGCCAGTTAAGACCTATGGCTCTGTAATTATTTTTGTATCATTGTCCTGATCAGAGTCTCATGACCCCACTCCATCTCACTGTTAATTCAAGATGCCTACATCTCCTCTTTCCAAAACTGGGATGTCTAAGATAGTTATCTCACTTCGCTCAACTCAAATATTCTGTATAGACTTAGAGCTTTGATAGTTTAAAATTGTGATAGTAAGGAGTCTCTTCACTCTGTTGATAGTTTCTTTTGCTGAGAAGAAGCTTTTTAGTTTGTTGCAATAACAGTCATCTAGTTTTCCTCTTGTTGCCTATGCTTTGGGAGTCAGATAAAAAAAAAAATGTTTGCCCAGACCACTATCAGGAAGCTTTTACCTGTTTTCTTCAAATCATTTTACAGGTTCAGGTTTTAAGTCTTCAGTCCATTTTGAATTGGTTTTTTATATGGTGTGAGATAAATGTCCAATTGCATTCTCCTGCATTTGGATATCTAATTTCTCAGAACCATTTATCGAAGAGAATGTCCTTTTTTCATTGTGTGTTCTTAGCACTTTGGTTGATCAGTTGATCATAAATATGTGGATTTATTTTTGGGCTCTCTGTTCTGTTCCTTTGGTCTATATGTCTGTTTTTATACTACTATCCTGCTCTTCTAATTACTAGAGCATTATAGAATACTTTTGAATCAGGTAATTATGATACCTCCAGTTTTGTTCTTTTGGCTTAAGATTGCTTTGGCTATTCTGGGTCTTTTGTTGTTCAAAATGAAATTTAGGATTGTTTCTTTTACATCTGCCAAAAATGTCACTGGAATTTTAATAGGGGTTGCATCGAGTCTGTAAATTGCTTTGAGTGGTACAGATATCTTAACAATATTATTTATTCCAACCCGTGAATATAGGATGTCTTTCCATGAACGGATATCTTACTATTTCCAAAAATGGACTTCTAACATTTTAATTTCATTCTGACTGAAATAACTGAATTTCATGGAGGATAAAAAGTTACATTTTTACAAGTCAGGCTCTCAACTTTAGTGAATAGAACAACATCACTGATAAAATTGTCACCTCATCTTAGACAGAAATACAAATGTCCATGTTTGAGAAATAGCTAAGGAGAGGCATATTTCTTGTATCTCACCCTGAAAGTAGATTGAAGGTTATATCTTGAAGATATTAATTGCAAATTCCTTATCATAGAAAGTAAATTTTAGAATTAAATTGAAATCTGAAAATAACCATTTTTGTTAGTTGATAGTCTTATTTTTATATTTTAAAAACCCTCTAATTTATATTTGGTATGTTTTAAACAAGTTTGTTGCCATCCTATAACAAAAGATTCTCCTACTTTGTTACAAAATAAGGAAACAAAATAAGGAACACTGATACTCAATTGATGGGAAAGCATTATGATAATCTTGAAATAAAATACATTTCAACTGCTTGTTTGGTCTACTGGGGTACCTTTGGAATGAGATACCTTTGTATCCTCTAGAGAAATGTATCATTGTTTCAAAGATCACCACAGAGAGAAAAGTTGTATCTGCGCTGGATATCTCATTCCAGTGCTTATCAATTTTTATTGATGCCAATTATTTCATATTTAACATCAATTATGAAGGGCTGAATAATCTCTAGTCTCAAATGTATTGGAGATTGAATAATATCTAATATCCTAATGCTACAGCTTCAGTTCTGGAAACATTCTTTTTATAATTATAAATTATAAATTTAAAATTAATAAAATAAATGTATGTTATCATTATAAATTACAAATTTTCAGTTTATAATTTGGCCTGTGTGACTTTATACTAAAATAATGTATGGATATTTTTTAAATTAAGAAAATACACATTTTGGTAAAGGGGAGTTTCTCAGTTTACTTTTTAAAATAGAGTTGTGTGTGGACTTTTTATTTGTCAAGGGAATTTTTACAAAATCATTGCAAGAGTAAATTTAGCATAAAATAACAGGCTAAATCAATTAGAATTTAAAACAATAAAAGTGACATTAGATGAATAATAGTGCCCTGGGTTGATTATTCAGAAATGAATGATTCTCATAATGATATAAAACCCTATTTATTCCTGAAAAGACATATTTGAGAGCTTGTGTTTCTTCTAACCATTAGCCACATAGTAGTACCCTTAAAGCAAAATAAAAGTGTATGAAGAAATCATAATATCACAGAAAGCAGCAAAAACATAGGCCAAAAATTTGTTTTTGAAGTAAATATTGATTTAGAAACATGACTGAGGGATCATTTATAAATACCATCTTATAAAAATACTGTAAGTCCTGTATTCTTTGGCTGAGAGTAAAAATATTGTCTGCATTTTGACTCAAAATATTTTCAACAGCAGTAGCTTTGTCTGATAAAAGCAAAGGCAACAAAAGGAATTTTATTACATTATTCTTTTTATATAAGAAGGAACCCTTCTGTTTTAATCATCTTCAGAATTTACATGGTTCTGTCTGCCTCTATTCAGTATGCATTACCTTTTTGGAGTAATCAACTCCAGCTGCCATAACAAAATAAAATAAACCTGATGGCTTAAACAACACAAATTGATTTCTCCGAGTTCTGGAGTCTGGGAGTGCAAGATCAAGGTGCTGGTCCATTTGATTCCTGAAGAGTACTTTCTTCTTGTCTTACATTTTCACTGTATTCTTATATGGTGATGAGTGGGGAGAGAAATATAATTTATTAAGAGATATTAAACCTAGTACCATTGATGTAATAATACCTATAATCCCTTTTTATTTCTCTATGCTCTGATTTTTATGGAAAGATACATAAATAGCAATACTAATATCACCCTGTAAATACATTGTTAACTTCCTGAAACAATGACTACTAAAACATTTTACTGCAGGTGGCATTCTGTTAAATGTATCCATTCCCCGCATGCACACACAAAGTATAAAACTCAATTTTCCTTAAGATGGCAGTGTCTCCTGTTTTTTAAAAATGTATTTAGCTGGAAATAAACAAAATGAAATAAATAAAAATCAATAATGCATTAGCTCTAGGAAGATAGAATTTCTTTGAAATATTGAATCTGGAATCATTTTTCTACCAGTAGTGCATAGGAAAAAATATGCATAGAAACACACCGTAAGGTATATTTTCTCCCACCCACCCCCCATGCACCCTTACAACACAATAAAATTCTTGCAGTCAAAAGGGCAGATGCTTTTACTTAGGAAAAAAAAAATAGAAGGGAAAATCTGTTTTAAATAAATGAATTTACAGCCTCAGCAACTAAATGTTTTCTAAATGTACACACACCTCTCCTAAAGAAAATAATAAATTTTGTTATTTGGAATTGGAATTGTTATCAGGGTTCCAGAATATTTATTTTGATTGTAGCATTTTAGATGCTTTATACATATTTTCATCTTTGGTGTTTTTCTTGCTTATAGCTAGATTCTTGTTTCGGTTGTACACACAGCCACACACACACACACACACACACACACACATATATATATATATTTGTATATATATATATGACTGATATATGTATGACATATATATACATATATTTATTTGTGTATATATATGTATCAGTCAGTGGTACCTATTATGCCTAGGGCATGATGCACAAATGCTGGTGGTGGTATTTTAACCGATTCCATTACAGTTGAAATTAATCTGGACTCTACCTTTCAGATGTCTTAGCAACAAAAGCCAAATCTTGTCTGTGTTTTATTTACCTGTAAGGTAGTAAAATAGATGTAAATAAAGTTTTTGCTCTGTACATTCAGGCACGGTTTTTTATTATGAGAATAAAGGAAGGGATTGAGGTCTTACAATATGTCAAGTTCTCTCAAAATGTTGTCTGGTTTTACCCTCAGAATATTCCTATGTTCTATTAATAAGTATATAATCCCATTTGATAGATGTGTTAACAGAGTAAAATGAGGTATTCTGCCAAAAATCATACTCAAGTTGTGAGTCCACTAGGTATTGCAGAGCCTCACATACTTATATTCCATCATGCTGTTTCTGCAGAGCCAAATATTTATATCTACTGTTCAGATTCCCAGTCTTCATGACAGAAAAGGGTTTTAAAAAAAAAAAAATATATATATATATATAGTGAAAACACATAACAACAACAACAACAAAAACAAAGAAACAAAAGCACCAGGAGCAACTTTTAAGAGTTTAAACTCTTTATGTGTAAATTCTACCAGTTATAACTTATAATTAATGATTTGCAAGTCTTTATTCATTCCTGTATTCCATATATAAAGCATATTTAGCAAATCCTTTCTTTGTTCAAGGAACTTTCAGGGGTATAGGGGAGTAATCTAAAGATGTGTGAGGCAAGAAGATTTGCCTTTAAGAAATTGTAATTTACCTGGCTTTTGTTGATGATTTGACTGCATTTAGTAGAAAGAGATGCTGGGCTTTTTATTAAACCAACCAACTGAAAATATTAACACAATATAGGCACATCTGACAAGGTGGTAGAGAAATACAAATTTGTTTATTTCTTATGTGAGAATATGGATAATTTGCTTTTGAGGTCTTGGTATCAAACACTGAGAACAGGAGTACAGGATCAAGTCATGAGTTTTTCTATTAATGGGGATGAATATTGTCTTCGCATTCATCTTTTTGTTCCTATTGGATGGCAAAATTGTGTTTAAGGAGGAAGTCACCTATTCACTGTATTGTTTTTGAGCAGATGTAAGACTCTTTAAAGATGCAATGAGGATACAATTGATAATTCTAGGTATTACACAAATACTTTTACCTTTTGAGAGAATTAATCTTCTGTCTGCATTTCGGTTCCTTACCAGCATGAGCAAGCCTCATTTGTATATAGAGGATCGTAAACCTTCTTGCCATATTGTTGACAAATGACAGTAAGTTTTCAGTGAGAAATGAGTTTTATCTTCAGTTTGACTTGTATCATTTTATTTATCATAAACTTTGGCCATAAATTATCTTATATTAGAGAAAAATTCTTATAGCTTTCTTTTCTACCATGACAACATACAAGACCCTCTCTTTTGGACAGATGATCTCATCTGCCCTAGACAATTTTTATTCACTCTGAATATTCAGAATATATGATTTTATAAAATATTATTTTAAAACCTGTAAGAAAATAGTTATTTTAAATAGAAGACATATAAAAGTTCCAAATAAGTGGTTATAACTAAATTTGAATTACAGAGTAAACCTAATTACATTTTATTATACTTCTTTTCAGGTAACAGAAAGAAAGCAACAGTTGGAGAAATGCTTAAAACTGTCCCGTAAGATGCGAAAGGAAATGAATGTCTTGACAGAATGGCTGGCAGCTACAGATATGGAATTGACAAAGAGATCAGCAGTTGAAGGAATGCCTAGTAATTTGGATTCTGAAGTTGCCTGGGGAAAGGTAAAACCTATATCACCAAAGGTTATTTTGAACATGTGTGAAAACACATAGTAATATGATTTTGTAAGGAAGTATTAACATGTAGCAATAATAGCATTATAAATATTGTTTCATTTTCCCTTTCTTAAAAATTCATCTGTGCTTTTCAGGACCATGATAAAACCAATGGTAAGCTTTAGCAAGAGTCTCTCCAAATCTTCCTTAGAGTTCAGTAAATTATAAATAATACCTTAAAAAATACATAGGTCATTAGTCTGAAAATTGGTCCAGAGATGAGATCCTATAACATACTGGCTTGCCTAAGACGATACTGCCCAAATGAATCCCACAGTCATGAAGAGGACAAGGACACAGAGATTGAAGACAGTTGGGCTAGACAGGACTTGCAAGATTAGCATATTGCCAAAGTCGCATTTCAGAAAGAATCTCGAGGTGTCTATGCAGGGGCTATCATTCCCATCACCAAATGACAAAGGGGCTCCTGTAATTATTAGCTGTTAAATTCTTGCCCTTTCTCTGATGGCCAGTCATTTCATGCTACTTAGAACTTAAGTGAAGAGACTCACAGCTTAATACTTTTTTAAAGTTTATTCATTACCAGATTACTTGAAAGTGTGTTGATATAAAGAAAATAGCTGATACTGATAACGTGTTTTACCTCAAAATTTGCCAATGTGTTAGGCCATTTACACCCACTTGATGTTTTAAAGTTACCAAATTAACTAGATGTATAAGAAGTTTGTGCTTTATTTTTAATTCAATGTGGCTATCCAGATGATTCAAAGTTGGGAAATTTTCAGTACATTATGTAAAAACTTACAATCATATAAATGAGACCCAAACTGAAAACCGTCTTTATGTAGATTCAGAGAACAAGTAGTAATATATTTTGTTCCATAAAATATTTTCACATAAATAGCAGTGAATTAAATTGTTTTTCTTCTCTTTCAGAATAAATTTAATGTTAGATAAGATGTTGAATTATAGTTATTCAGGATCGTATATGAGATTACTATAGCAAGAAAAAGTATATACAGGTTAAAACTCACATTAGCCTTATTTTTTCTTATCATTCAAACATATTACTTGAGGTACTTTTGCATTAGCCTCCCCATGAAATCATTCAAATATTATAAGGTAATGAACTTTGCAAAGGTTTCTAGGTTATCCTTGTCATATAGAAGGCTTGAATAGTCTAGAGAATTGTCTGCTTGTTGAATCTACCTGGAAAATATTTTTCATAAAGTCAAGGAGCAGAGCTAATTTGAGATCTAGTAGAAAAAAACAAAGCTTAGAAAGCTGGAATTTATTTTCTTTCTTTGTAGAATAAAGATAATTTATCACTCTATCTAGATCTTTTGAAACACTAAGCTGTTAATGACATACTCTAAAATCTCTTACTTGTCATATAAAAAGTGTATTCATTTGCATCTAAATTACAGAACTTTTTTTTTTTACCAATTTATTTGGAAGGTGCTCGTTATTTCTTTAAAAATAATAAACATAAAAGAAAAAGATACGCCCTGCGGATCTAAGTCAGTCACATTTATGATAATCATTCTAATAATTTAGCATAAAATTCAAACTCTCATATATGAAACCCCATGACTATTGAGTACATTCTCATTTCTCATGGTTTCTTGGTAGGTGGAGAGCTTGATTTAAGCTATAAGTTTCAATTGCTGTTTCAAAAGATAAATGTAAAATTTTAAAAAACTAAATTAAATTCTTTTTTTTTTTTTTTTTTTTTTTTTTTTTGAGACAGAGTCTCGCTCTGTCGCCCAGGCTGGAGTGCAGTGGCCAGATCTCAGCTCACTGCAAGCTCCGCCTCCCGGGTTTATGCCATTCTCCTGCCTCAGCCTCCCGAGTAGCTGGGACTACAGGTGTCCGCCACCTCGCCCGGCTAGTTTTTTGTATTTTTTAGTGGAGACGGGGTTTCACCATGTTAGCCAGGATGGTCTCGATCTCCTGACGTTGTGATCCGCCCCTCTCGGCCTCCCAAAGTGCTGGGATTACAGGCTTGAGCCACCACGCCCGGCCCAAATTAAATTCATTTAAATGCAATACATTAAATGTAGTTGCCAGTCATTCCAAGTATTTGGAATGTGACTGCAGAAAATTGAATGTCTAGAGTCAATTTCTTTTTTATTATTTTTTAAAAATTTTACACAATTTAATTTATATCTGCTGAATTTCTCTCAGTTGCATTGACCTAAGAACATTATTTTTGTATGAAAATATTTGAACATCTAGTTTCAAATATTCAAATACATAAAAATGTCAATTACTCATGAAGTGATTATTTGACCTTTAGTTTATCCAAACAAAGCATAATTTCAAGTACATTGACTATAGCTAAATATTATCAGTTTTATCTTAAAGTATCTGAATTATATTTAATATAAAATTCCAGAAAAATTATTTAGGGTGACTTAAAGAGATACATATGGCACAACTTGACAAGCCTAAATAAATTGGAAAACTAGGAAAAGGAAAATTATAGTAGATAAATAATAAAAAAAAAAGTGCATAGAAATATATCCACAATGTCTCATGGGTGGTGGAATGGACAGGGAACAATAAAGTCACAAATTGACACCAAGCTTCCTAACAGACAAAACCAAGAGGTAAACATATTTATGAGACCCAAAGTTTCTAAATTATTAAAATAATAATTAAAATAATTTTAACTTTACTAGTAGTATGTTAGCTTTTTGCTAGAACTTAGTGCCAGAAGAAAATAAATGGGAGGGTCATAAAGGTGTTAACAAGCTGATTAATATTCTTATAATAAACAATAAGAATGTTTGTTTATTTTTTTTCTACCAACATGGCTCCATGCAATAGAAAACTTTAGTGCTAAAGGGCCATTCAGGAATAGCAATTCTATCAGAGGAAAAAATATTGGAGCAGAAGTCTAAAGTACTCTAGCAATTGTTTTCAGATTCTTAGATTCTCTATTTTATTAATTTTTAATTTTGTATGGATACATAGTAGGTGTATATATTTACGAATTACATGAGATTTTTATACAGGTATGCAATATGTAATTATCACATCATGTAACCTTTCGTGAATATGCTTTCCTGCAACTGAGCTTTTAAGTAGAATTAGGCATCAGAGATTTGAAAGTTATTTTCTCTGGATACAGAAAAAAATGTTTCTGTATCTTTTTCCTGGAAAGAAGCCAGATTGTTTCTAGCTGATAACACATTTGTATACTTGGCCCTATATGTAATTGGAAAGCAGGGTTTCATATTCATGTGTATGTCATAGTACTAGAAGGCTTCAATAGCTAAAAATTTTTGCTAACATAGAGTTTTGTGTTTGAACCAGTCACAGAGGAATTGGCTATTGAGCCTTTTCGTGCCAAGCATAATTGAAGAAAGAAAACTCACCATCAACAACTCAAAATATGTTGACTTCTCTAGGAACCTGTATCAATCTCTCAGTGAATAGATTTATTTGAAAACACAGTTGGGCTATTACTTTAGCTATAAAAGCTATTGAAAATAAAGCTCAGCAGTACTCTCTTGATGATGGCAATCAAAAGGTGAAGTGAGAATGTTTTATAGGGGGCATGAAGTATCAAGTACTGAGTGTGATGAAAATTAATGTAGCGGTCAATGATAATACTAAGTCTAAATGTACTAGTTTTTCCTATGATTTGAGAAAACTGGAATTCACTTTTCAATATCAAAATTAGCAAAGGATTTGGAGGTATTGCTCCAGTTGGAGAATCAGAAGTCACCTTAAAAACAATATAGATTTTACTAATCTATAGTAGTATAGATTTCATAAAGTCTTCACGTGACACAAAAGTTTTAGGGTTTTGGTTTTTAACTAACCATGTTATATAATTGAGAAATTTTCCTATCCTAAATTAGAAAAGTATAAGGATATTTAAAGTTCAATTCAGTTTTTCTTACATCACAAAGCTGAGAAAAATGAATCTAACGTTAAAATCAGATAATCAGTCTAGTCTTCCATGGTCTGGCTTATTGCATTCATGTCACCAATGCTGTTTATCAGAAAACCCTGTCATATCAAATCAAGCCCTTCCACAATGATCTAACACTTGAGTTTTTATGAGAAAAAAAAAATAACTGGATTCTCTATACTCATTTCATGTCCTTACTGTGACTGTGGGCAGGCCCCAGATGCATTGTCTATAATATAAACTATGTTGGTGACCACCAAAGCGTCAGGCATTCTTGCTGTTTCTCCATTTCCTACTAGTTTGTGTTATTTAATTAATTTAATAATATTTCATCACCTATCTATGGAGCCATAGTCCATGTGAAAGCAGTTTTCCAGTACCACTAAAATTCTAAATAAGGTCCCATCAGAGCTATCATTTAGGCCTACCATAAAATACATAGAATTAATAAAATGAGACAACCATCATAGTGTGAGCAATACTTAAGTCAGCCGCATGCACCTTCAGAGCAGTATTACTAGCATTGAGATGAATTATTCCAACTTGTAGGAAAACCAAATAGATACTGAAAGGAAGAGTTTATTCTTATTTATTTTTTTTGAGACGGAGTCTCACTCTTGTTGCCCAGACTGGAGTGCAATGGCCCGATCTTGGTTCACTGCAACCTCCGCCTCCCGGGTTCAAGCGATTATCCTGCCCCAGCCTCCCGGGTAGCTCGGATTACAGACACCTGCCACCATGCCCTGCTAATTTTTTGTATTTTCAGAAGAGGCAGGGTTTCACCATGTTGGTCAGGCTGGTCTCAAACTCCTGACCTCAGGTCATCCACCCGCCTCAGCCTCCCAAAGTGCTGGGATTACAGATGTGAGTCACCGCACCCGGCCAGGAGAGTTTCTTATACTGGCCAAAATATCAGTTATGTTCTTTATAAACTGGGCATAGGCTTAGGGGGGCAATTCACCATTTATTTTCTAATGCTGTCCCCTTTAAAAAGGAAGGGGAAGGTTGCCTAAAATGATGAAAGAGATGTTATAAAAGTCAAGCTTCTTGAGAAATATAGTAAAATTGGAAACACCTTAAATGTTGCAGGGTGATACCATTTACAAAAAGGATAAAATATGTAGAAATATACATTATTAAGTTATATATAATATATAGTAAAAGCAGAAACATGTGTGGGAAGTAATATAAACTGAACACAAAACAAGAGATATCTCTGTGAGGAAAGACAAAAGAATTGAGTGGGATGTGAACAGGACGCTTAAATTATATTTGTAATATTTCATTCCTTAAGATGTGTTATGCATACAGAAGTAATGATTACATCTGGTATACTGTGTGTCTAAAATAACATATAAGAACATAAGAAAACATACAAAACCAAATGCTTGGGATTTTTCCTTTTGGAAACCCCACTAGCCAGGTTCTGTCAGAAAAATCTTAGTAATTAAGGAACACCTACTTGATGAGAATTACTGGTTTCAAAAGAGCATGCCCACTGTTCATCTGGTTTGGCTAAGCATTGGCCAAAGATTCTCCTGATTGAGCAGCAGGACAGGAACCTAGCAGATTAATTTCAGCAAGATGAATAAGGAACACAGTCTTCCCAGTTTTTAAACAGGATGTTTCTATGGTTTTTTTGTTTTTGTTTTTTTTTACTTCATTATCTACGTTGAAGCATGATTGACAGATTCTTATCAATGATTCCCATGTGAAAATAGAGTCAAGGGAATGAATAGCACAAACTGAGAACTGAGAATTTTCATCAAAGTGGAACCAAAAGTTAGCCTGTGAATGGTCGGTTTGTGTGGCAGCAGTGATGTTCTGCTATCCTTAAGATCACTTCTATTCAGAGAGAGTCGTTGTTAGAGAGGACAGATCTGTAAGTCACTGGGTGAGGTAACATCAGAACTGAAGGTGGTCTGAAAATGATCTTATTTCCCTTTTTGTAAACAAGACAAGTGTGCAAAAAGCTCCATATCCCTTTCTCTGTTTCTCGATTACTTTCTTTTTTAAATTACTTTAGATTCAGGGGTTACATGTGCAGGTTTGTTACATGGGTCTATTGTGTAACAATTCTAAAATTCATATGAAACCAAAAAGGAGCCCAAAGAGCCAAAGCAATCCTAAGCCAAAAGAACAAAGTTGAAGGCATTACATTGCCTCACTTCAAAATATACTACAAAACTGTAGTAACCCAACCAGCATAATACTGTTACAGATAAAGACACATAGATCAATGGAACGAATAGAGAACTCAGAAATAAAGCTGCACACCTACAACCAACTGGTTTTTTACGAAGTTGGCAAAAATAAGCAACAGAGAAAGGACACCTTATTCATTAAATGTTGCTGAGATAACTGACTAGCAATATATAGAGGAATGAACTTGGACCCCTACCTTTCACCGTAAATAAAAATTAACTCAAGGAGGATTAAAGTCTTAAATGTAAGTCCTCAAACTACTAAAAATCTTAGAAGAAAACCTAGGAAAAGTTCTTCTGGACACTGGCTTAGGCAAAGAATTTATGACCAAGACCTCAATGACAAATGCAACAAAAACAAAAATTGACAAATGGGACTTGATTAAATTAAAGCTTCTGTACAGAAAAAGAAACAATCAACACAGTAAGCAGATAACTTCCAGAATGGGAGAAAATATTTGCAAACTATGCATCTGACAGAAGAATAATATCCAGAATCTATAAGGAACTTAAACTTGTCAACAAGAAATTAAAAAATAAAAAAACACATTAAAAACAGGACAAAGAATGTGAATAGACACTCCTCAAAAGAAGATACACAAGCGGCCAATAAGCATATGAAAAAATCTTCAACATCACTAATCATCAGAGAGATGCCAATTAAACCCTGAATAAGATAGTATCTCACACCAGTCAGAATGGCTTTTGTTAAAAAGTCAGAAAATAACAGATGTTGATTGCTATCATAGGGTGACCATGATTAGATTTCTAATAGTCATTCACTCTCCTAAGGATTTCAAAGTCATGTAGGTCAGGATCCTTAATATGAGGATTAATGTTACCATGGGAACCATGAAAAGAGCTGAGCTAGTAGGAGCCATATCAATTCTAGCCAACTTCTTGAGCTTCCTAATAGAGAACAACACCTAAGAAACTCACCAAGAGGAAGGTAAATTAATTAGAGTCAGATAAATGAGAGCAGAGATAGGTGAACTATAATTGGTAGGCCTAATCCATTCAGCCACCTTCTTTTCTACAGCCCATGGGCTGAAAATTGTTTTTATGTAAATGGTTGGAAAAAATTAAAAGAAGAACTACATACTTCAAGACACATAAAAATTATTAAAAATGCAAATGTCAGTGCCTATACATAAGACTTTATTGAGGTGTATCAATTTATATTTGGTTATTTTTTCTGGCTGCTTTTGTGCTACAACAGCAGAGTTGAATAATTGTGACAAAGACTACATGGCTCACAAAGCCTAGAACAACTACTGTGTGGCCATTTACAGAACATTTTCAAACTCCTGAACTAGAGGAAAGCTAATATAGAAGCAGTGCCCTGTTTGACCCTAGAATTTTGCCGTGTCTTCTTGAATGAGCATCAGAGGTTTGGCATTTCTAGGATCCTTTTGATAGGCCAGGGGCATTGTAGAATTGGTCTTTGCTAAATAGAATGATTCATGTAAGTTTTCTTCCTGCTCAAAATTCAATAGTCACACATTCCAAACCATAGATACTAGAATGCATAGCCTTTCCAAAAGATAGTGGGTGGTGCATGACACAATTTAAGATGTTTAAAGATACCATCTACTTGAAGGGATTTATGAACTCAAGAATATCTTAGGTATTCTAATTCTTAATGAGCCCACAGAGAAAGAATGGGAGAACTTCCAGAAGTAGCTAGGATGTGGTCAGGGTTGATTAACTGAAGGGACAGCTGCAAGTAAGAAAACTGTCCTGTCTGCCCTTACTCTATGACCACGCTTCCAAATTACAGTTATATATATAAAAAAAAAAAGAATAAATTTTAAAAGTATGCCAAATTGTTTAAAAGGTAAAGAATTTTTTTAAAAATTAAAATGACAGGAGGAAAACCATTTGAGAATATTAACAAATGAGATAAAAGATTGATGATGAAAATTGAAAATTTAAACTATTAATGCTAATTGGAACTTCCCACAGCCACATAGCCCTTTCACTGTATTTTTAAATTCAATCTTCTTCAATCAGAGTAGTATTAAAGAGGGTAAAATTAATGTTAAGATTTTAAAAATATGAATCACTCCTAGCTAGCTGCATGGTCCAGACAACAACAGTGCCACGAGGCAGCCATCACAGTGACATTTATCACCCCATAAATGTTTAGATACTTTTCCTTTTCTGTTAATGGAATTTTCTAGGCTGAGGTGAGAAACACTGATAGCTGTAGAATAGAGATGATGGAAGGAAATGGCAAGGCAATCTACAGGAGATTACTACCACCTGAAGAGTTTGAATACCGGAACTGCACAAGTTCCTTGAGCTGTCATGATACCCCCTACTCTCTTGGACTGTTATGTAGGCAATAATATTTCATTCAGCAAAAGGACAGGGAAAAACGTCTATTTTGCTCACTGGTATTTCCCATATACATAAGATATTGCCTGACACATAGGACTTACTTATGAAATACCTATTTAAACATAATCTGCAAGTTAACAGTTGAAAATTATAATGACAAATCAGTTCTTAAGAGAAAAAATGCTGATGTGAATCTAAAATTTTACAAGTTTTAGAACAAAAATAGTCACATGATCAAATGTTTCAGTTTTATAGATGGAAAAATACAAGTCCTGGTACATAGCAAAACTGTAACTGGAATCCAATACTATGCCTGATTTCAACAATTTTTTCCACTATACCAGATTATCATAAGAAATCTTATTTTCTAGTAATTTTAAAGTAAGCTTAAAGCAACAAAAAAGCTACTCATTTACAGTAAGAATGAAACAAACCATGGCTAAATTTCAAGAGCAGACAATGTAAGTCCTCATTAAAATAATAAAATGAAAACCTGTGTATCTATCACTGATTACAGTCTGTAGTCTGTCCCCACTCGTGTGTTTTTTAGATTTCATATATTGTTTGTTAATATCTTAAAATCACTCTGATTAGTTAAGTAAATCAATCTGAATATCCCATTACTGGCCAATATTGTTTAGCATATGAATTGAGCAGAAAATATAACCACAGGAAAGTAAATATGTATGTGATTAATTGGGGGTTTACTTCCCTGATGATCATCACATTTGGGAAATACAAGCTTTGACAAAGTCTAATCTATATGATTTTCTGATTTAATCAGTAACATTTTATTTCTAATATTGTTTTAATCATCAAAAATTCCAACTCAGTTAAATAATTTAGTTCCATTAAACCTCTAAATATTCATGGTGTCATCTAAAATTTCAACTGGTAGAATAAGATTTTCTGGAAAAAAGATTTGGTCCTATAGTATGTTCATCCTACCGCCTGTTTTATTAACAGTAGTCTTAGTATGCCAAGAGTTGCCTGAGAGGAACACACACACAGGCACACACACACGCACACACACAAAAATGGTATTAATAAATTTAACTCAAGGTGTTAAATGAAGAATAACCTATGTCTAAATAGCCACTTGTTTAACAAGTTACTGTGTTTTTCACATTTATTTTGGAAACAAAGTTTGATAATATTTAACATCAGGAAGAACAATTACTAGTTCCTCAATTATCCTTTCGCTTTCAGTTTACTTTTAGAATTTAATGACTATCACTCAATAAAAACTTAGAATGCATCTTCCTGTTTGCCTGTGGTTTTCAACGTTGGTTGCACATCAAAATCACCTGAGAAACTTGGAAAGTATACCAATGTTTAGGGCCCACTTCCAGAGATTCTGATTTAATTGGTCTAACTGTAACCAGCTCTCTCATTCAGCAAAGTTGAGAATCACTAGATAATGTGATACAAGATCCACGAATTTCAAGTTGTCTGATGAGAACTGAATTCAGCTCAGTCAACCATGTCTTGTATATATATTTTTTAAACAGTCAGCTTTCAGAGTTTAAAGAGATCTGGTTTCTGGTCCTAGATTATCTGGATAACTGCCTCAACTCGTCACTCCTCTTAGCTATAAAAATATAAGAACTATTACTTACCCTAAAGTTTGTTATACTCTCATTCCCATGAAAAATTACATATCTTCTTTTTTGAAAGCAAGCACAGTAATTTATCTGTGAAGTGAAATAACACTAGCAGATCATTAACTTAGTGCAATGAATGCATCAAGCAGCTGTTACTTAGAAAATAGAACATCTGTTAAATGCCATTGGAGTCACTATTCACTGTCATTATAGTTAGAGCTGTTATTTTTGTTCTGTTCATTCTGCTTTCATGAAATTCTTCTTTAATAATACATTATTATTAAAAAGTCAATACATGTTGCTATAGAATCCACTATTTAATGTTTTATGTTCTTTTTGAATTTATCATTGTATTATTCTGTCATATTAGCCTAACAGTAAAATATGTCCTAAACCTCTGGCCTTGATAGAGTCATGTTGGGGGCTGAAAAAGCAATTAGCATCTCATTTCCTCATGTTTAAGACATGGTAGATTGTGTGATGCACCATTGATATGATTACAGCTGCTGAGAATTAAAAAAAAAAAAAAAAAAAAAAAAAAAAAAAACCACTACCACTTTCAAGGTAAACCTAAATTGTATGTTACATCTCAATTTCCGAATCCTTAAAATGTGACAAATGCACATCTTAGAACTGCAGTAATATGGCAATGTATTCCTTTTCTTTCCATGAATATGTTACGTAGCTAAAAGGTGAAAGAACTCTCTCCGGTTCCCTGTGATCAGAAATGGTATAATATTTGCAAATACTAAGTGCAGAACTCACTTGGGTAAGGGGACCTCTCAAGATGCCTTTTATGGATGTTTTAGTCAGTCTTTTATTCATATTACAGGGAACATGCATAAGAGAAAGGAATAGCTAAAATAAGCCCAAATTTAATTGAGTCCTAGTAAAGGGAGAAATCTACAAGGAAATGATGTTAAGGTACATAGTTAAATAAATGTGGTGCTGATTGAAGATAGGTTCTACAGAACAGGACACTCTTAAGATAATAAAATTTGGTTAAAAAGAGGGAGTAGGCTGGGCACAGTGGCTCACGCCTGTAATCCCAGCACTTTGGGAGGCCAAGACGGGCAGATCACGAGGTCAGGAGATCGAGACCATACTGGTTAACATGGTGAAACCCCATTTCTACTAAAAATACAAAAAAATTAGCCAGGCGTGGTGGCGGGTGCCTGTAGTCCCAGCTACTTGAGAGCCTAAGGCAGGAGAATGGCGTGAACCTGGGAGGCGGAGCTTACAGTGAGCCGAGATTGTGCCACTGCACTCCAGCCTGGGCGACAGTGCGAGACTCCGTCTCAAATAAATAAAATAAAATAAATAAATAAATAAATAAATAAATAAATAATGAAAATAACAGGAGATCAGACAGAGAAGTTATCTTAAGAATATAAGTCCCTGAGAAATTCCAAGAAAATTTGTGGAAGGTATTGGAAAACTTGTGAAAAGTGAAATGGGTAGAGGAGAGTATGGAGGTTAAATGAGCTACATTTGTTTACCCTGAAGGAAAATATTTGTAAAGGTGTTCCTATGGGACCAGATAATTGTTCTAATAATTTTTACTGTTCTACCATTAAATAAAAATGATGAAAAATGCTGATGGTATAATCAGCAGAGACGAATGGAGATGGTTTTTTCATCTTGCTACTGTATCAGTGAAGTGAGTTGATAGCTGAACCCTGAACCTAACATGCCATTTTAAATTTCTACAAGCAATTAAACTTGTGGATATGGGGAATGAATCAGAATGCATTCTTCATCCTTCCCATCAACATGGGGTATGACTTCACTGGAATAAATTAACTCATTATACTCATTCTTTTATAATAGGGAAATTAGAGTAGCATTTACAAATTATTATGGCTAAGAAGTAGACAGCAAATTTGTTTGAAATCATGGAAGTTAGTGCTTAGTATTTGGACTATTTATACTGGAGTTATCAAATGTTACAAAGTAACATATGGAAAATAAATAATATGTTAGACATTGTGGCAATTTATAGTTTAATTGGACTTTACTTATGTCAGATATTTTCCCCTTTATCATAAAAACCCTTAGTGCCAAGTATATAGTTTGCCTTCAGCTTCTCTTGAGTCTCCTGAAGGTGGACTTACAGTCATGTCATAGGTCAAATTAAAACTGAGTGTACACAATCTTGCTTTTTCTTCAGTCTTAAAATCGATCCTAGCAGCTATCACATTACTACATGATTGAAAAACCTAAAGTGTCTGAGTTACGATTTAGTGAATTTAGTCATTGAATTTGAACTTGCTGCTTCAGAAGAGTAGATCTTCCAGAACCCTCTCTACCTCTCACCTCACAAGGCAGAAGAAGGCATGTATGCTGAGAATTGGATGCTTTTGAAAAGGAGGAAATGCCATATATGTTCAGCTGTTTTTTTTCCATCTTGCCAACCCTATAAATAAGTAGCTGCCTTTGAGAGGAATGAGTACAGGTATAAAGGGAATGGCCAAGGCAGTAGCTCTAGGTTGGTTCGCCATACATCTGAAGATGCAGACATTCTTCTGTTATGGGAAACTAGTAGAGCCAGAGAAAATGGTTCCTCAGCAACCTCATCAAATGTATTCTTTTTTAGTTTACAATAAGGATTCCCTGTTCCTCTATGGCAGTCTTTTATTCCAACTTTCATACCTTCTCATTGCTTCATACTTTGTCTTTAGTCAATCCAAACCATTCCATGCTTTATGGCACACTTCACCTTCAAGTGTCACCTCTCCCTTGTAGTCATTCATGCTTATTCCAGCCATGGCTCATCTGTTTCCAAAAAATGTGATTTTTTTCTAGTATGATATCAAATTGTTTTATTACATTTAAGTTTTCCTCTGCAGCTACACTGTAGGCATGATTAGAGTGAGGTTTGCAAAGATTACCTCATTCCTCATCTCTGGCAGTGAATAGCACAGTACAGACTAGATATTAGGCACCTGATATACATTGGTCAATTACTATTTGAGATCTTCAGAAAGCAAGTTCAGCATAGTATTTAAAGGCTAAGTCTTATTTAAGTCTTATTTCTTAAGTCATACCTTGGATTAAAAACACATTTAAGGGGAAAAATTTCAAACCTACTAAATTAACACAGTATTTTTTCCTAACCCAACACAGCACTCATACAAATGATTGAATACTGGTTTATTGTTGAATAGCATGCATAAAGGTTTGACTCTAGGTCTCTCTCTTTTTTTTTTTTTTTTTACAGAGTGTAAATTTTCCTATGAATCACTTTTGACCATTAGCATTTATAAACCACCATCATATCACTGCTTTTTTCAAATACAAGTTCATCATGGTGATAACTTGAACATCTTTTAGTCTTAATTTATAATTTTGTAGAAGACACTATTAATTAGTCCACTTTTCCTATTTTGCTCCTATCAAATGAACATCACTGGACATTATTTAAATTAACTGGAATAATTTGGCCAGATGTTGATGCATAATAGTTTTTGTGAGCCAGGAACTACCTGCAGCATTATCCCCTAAGTTCAAAACTTTTCTGATCTCCTCTGAGTTTTGGAAAATTCCATTGCCTTTAATTGCATTGCTTGTCACGGAAGAAACAAAAATCTACGTACACAATAACTTTTTACATTGATGCTAAAATATAGTGTCATCTTTATGAAGACATATTAAGAGATAGTAATCCAAATATAAATTAAGCTTCAACTTTGTGAAGTGTTACCTTTGTGAATAAATTAACTGCAGTGACATGCCACTAGACTGGAATATAGTAAGTAGATAATTCTCATTTACATATATGTCCATCTCTTTGACAAACTCATACTTGAATATAAGTTTTTGAAGGATGGTGACTTCTCTACCATTTTATCCCACAGTGCCTAGTAACAATGGCTAACATCTATGGATGTAGAGGTTGTATACTACAAAATGGGTGAAGACGAAGTATTAAAAGGGATAAAATGTAGTCTGTGTCTACTCTAAAGTCAAGCTCTAAAGAGGCTGTGTCTACCCAAATGAGATACTTCTAATAATCTACCAAAATATGTTGAGGAGAATTACATATGATTGTGCAACAGTAGTAACTGGCATATAATAGGAGCTCAGGCAACACTTATGATTGATAAATGAAGAAATTGCCTATATGAATGGCTAAGCTCACGCATGTGCAACAAATAGCACCTACATATGAAGAACCCCATGCATGATAGCTGTCACGTTCATTTGGCATTAAGTACCTTAATTTTGGGCATGTTTATATTGAAAAAAAATGCAACATAAAACAGTATCTTAGAATTGAAAAACAGTGATACTGTCTTGCATAAAAATTTTTGTATTGTTTCCTCATTTATTTCCCCTGTTTATCTGATGCCAAAGGCAAAACCAAAACAAAAAGCATGAGAAGTGATTTTGAGTGCACCAGGACCTGATGGTGTGGCAGAAAGACAGCCACGGGACTACTTTGGTATATTATAAAGACAGAAAAGACATGTTGAGAGCGACTCTGTGAGACCAGCCTATACCTAGTTTCTTAATCTCATACTGTAATTTTTTTTTAAGAAATTAGATATGGACTGGCCTTACAGAGTTGCTCCTTGTGTGTTTATTAATTGATTATTTGTAGCTGGGCTTCCTCCACTTTCCTGTTATTGCTGTTTCTCAATGATTTTGTTTTGCTTTGGCTTTCTGTGATTAAGACATCAGCTCCACTCGCAAATAGCTTTTCAACTTGAGTGACAATCACAGTCTCTTCTGTTAACTTTATTGAGAAAGGAGAAAGGGTCTGTTGGGCTCTGGCTCAGCTCTCTGTGAATGTCCAACAGCTGACTAACTAGACAGGCGGGGAAGGAATCAGGCACAGACACAGTGGAATGCAGAGTGGCCACGTTGTCTGTCAGCCATGCTATGTACCAGGAAAGGGGTTTTATGCAGAGCAGGTAGTAAACATTTGTACTAACATCACTTTTTCCATCAATACTCTATATATTTTTTCATGTTAAATGTGTTTGTTTTCATGTTGTATAAATCACCTCTTAGGAAATAGTGGTATTCTCTTAGGAGATTTTAGTCTAGGGCATGTGGATAGAATTAAGGTCTGTGAACTTGGGTTGAAGGAAAACTACATCTTTATTTTTATTCACCTAAAACCAAAAGTAAGCATCTTTTCAATTAAAGATGTGAGCAACAAACTCCAGCAATAGAAATACCCATGACTTTGTCACTAATAGAAATGACAGACACTTTTATAACATGTTCCAGACATTGTATATACTTAAAAATACCAGTTATGTTCATCATCAGTACATTGAAATTATCCTAAAGACCTGATGCTAGATCTTGTTAATTAACATATTAGGAAATAAAACATGTATTACTACATCACAAATATTTTAAAAATGTTTTGCATATTGTATTTCAGTATAATTGTTTGCATTTAAAATCCATGCATTTTGTTTTATGCTTTTAAAAGCATTATTTTGAAAAAGGGTTTTTAAGCTTCAACAGATGCCAAAGAGATCCATGGCACTAAGAGCCTAAAAAATCCCTGCTGCAGAAATACAGTAGCATCATACTGCAGAATTTTCTAAAGGCAGTTTCTTATTTGTGGATGGATTTTCAAATGTCTGCCTTTAGCCACTACATGAACAAATTAAGTAAATATATTTAGTTGAACAATATGTTTATTAAATATGTATGATGAAAAATAAGACATGAATTATGCTTATGTACATATATATGTTCATAGTTACCCAATAATGAAGCTGCAATATATATGGTATGGTTTTCATGATTCATTAATACATAGTTACAGGTTTAAAACCTTGCAAAATCATAGTAACCGTAGAGAAAGCCATTTCATAAGCATTAAATCTTAAGACTGCAATATATTACTTGAAGGTCAATACTCTCCTTTTCACAGGCTATTCAAAAAGAGATTGAGAAACAGAAGGTGCACCTGAAGAGTATCACAGAGGTAGGAGAGGCCTTGAAAACAGTTTTGGGCAAGAAGGAGACATTGGTGGAAGATAAACTCAGTCTTCTGAATAGTAACTGGATAGCTGTCACCTCAAGAACAGAAGAGTGGTTAAATCTTTTGTTGGTAAGAGAAAAGGCTAGAAGCTTTTACACCCTTTTCTGTCATGAGAAAAAGATATATAAGTGACCAGTAATAATTTTGTGTTTGAAAATTTCTCAAGTCCACATATATGCTGGCTCCTAATTCAATATCTATAACAAATATTTTAATATATTTTTATTTATATTTCAGCAATATTCTATATAAAAATACCACTTAAGACTAATCTGAATGAAACTGTATTGTTGTCTTTTAAAAATTTTAGAACATAGGAAAAATTCTTTAAGAATATTGTCTAACCAATAATGCCATGGTATATCTCTGTACAATTAAGGAATACCAGAAACACATGGAAACTTTTGACCAGAATGTGGACCACATCACAAAGTGGATCATTCAGGCTGACACACTTTTGGATGAATCAGAGAAAAAGAAACCCCAGCAAAAAGAAGACATGCTTAAGGTAGCAAATAAAATATGAAAAGTAACATTCAAATTGTACAATTACTTCAATCATATTTGTCCTAAAAGATACTAAGGATGTCTTAATAAGAGTAAAACAATCCTTTCTTCCTTCTTTTATCTTTCCGTTTTTCCTTTCTTCCCCCTTTGAATGGAAATTAATGATTTTGAAGAGTTCTGTAATCTGGGTATCTGTTCATATCCATCACTCAGTTAATTATACCCAATGTAAACTCCGTTCAGAAACAGATTCCAAGATTTATTTTGAAATCATATTGCAAATTTCTGCCTATGTCAATGGTGGTACTACATTCTTGTGTCTAACACAAAGAACAATCTGACACCATCATTCATTCAGCCCATCTGAATCAACACCTGAAATCCAATCAGCTGTTTTGTTTTTTGTTTTGTTTTGTTTTGTTTTAGCCTGAGCCATATCCAAATCTTGGTAATTAGTGTTAATGTTGGGCTTATGTAAAACTGAGGTTTTCATTTTTAACTACATGTAAACAAGGCTTTGGGGTCTTTGTTTTAGTATCAAAACTGATTGTTAGGAAGCCCTGTCTTCTTTTTCAAGGGCAACTTAATCATCTTTTGTTTAAAAAATGATTCTGATAAAAGGTTATGAGAGGTATAATATGTACATATACCTTATTGATACTACATTGTTTCTATTTGATGATGTCTCCTTTCTCAGTTAAATAGGTAGAGTTGAATTTTAACAGCTCTCTTTTAAATACATTTTTGTATTTTGTTTTGCTGAAATGTTTGATAAATTTATTGATTAGTTGTTTACTATTTAAAGAAAACTCAAAAAATACGTTTCTTTCTATGCAGTTCATTTTTATGCCTCTGATATTTTCATATTTTCCACAGATTACAATATATTTTAATGAAAAACTATAAATGCATTCCAGGTTATCCCCAAAACACATTTATGCTATTGTGTGAAGCTTATTTTGATGTGGATCTGTATTGTGCTCTTCATTGTCCCTTGATGTATAGTCAGAGATGTCATCTTATGGTGAAATTCCTTCAAAGCTTTTTGAATAATAGGGTCTGAGTTATTTAACTTACAACGTCTGTGACCCGGCAGGTCAGGAAGAACATTCCTCAGTACCTCTGTATGTGACACAAAATTTGTATGTGTTAGAAAATAACTTTTTTTCTTATGACACTCAATGTAATAAACAAAGAGGAACTTGAAAGTACCAGGAAGGAATAGAAAAGTGTTCTTCAGCTACCTGCCCTCCTGAGCACATACTTAGTTTATTCCACAACTATTAAATTCAGTAACGATATAATAAAATAAGACTAAATAGAATACATTATGATAGTTGCAAAACGTAAGAAAACACCCCTGTCCTTCCTCAGGCTAAATAAACATTTTAAATAGACATGCATCAAACTTAAGGACAGTGATCTATTTTTCTGAAATCACATGTATTTTCATTTTACTCCTGTTTTATGGCAATTGTGGTTTTATCTCCCTATTTTCTGCATGTGCTTGCTCTCATTTTCTTACTTTCTCTCTCTCTCTTTCTCACTCTCTCTGGCTCACTCGCTCCGTTTCACTCTCTATTTCTATCTTGACTTTCATTAATTACTAACTTCAAGTCCTATCTCTTGCTCACGGAATATAGCGTTTAAAGGCAGAACTGAATGACATACGCCTAAAGGTGGACTCTACACGTGACCAAGCAGCAAACTTGATGGCAAACCGCGGTGACCACTGCAGGAAATTAGTAGAGCCCCAAATCTCAGAGCTCAACCATCGATTTGCAGCCATTTCCCACAGAATTAAGACTGGAAAGGTAGGAAGATCTACTCCAAGGTGGAAACTAGTGCTAAATGATCTCTTGCGAAGGTTGTGCAGTACTCTCAAAGGGGCGAGTAGACCCCATAGCAAGGTTTTCAAAAGGAAAGTGAAGGCCAAAATGTATTTAAGGAAATTTTACCACTGACTATAATGGGAGATAAAACCATCTCTCTCTCTCTCTCTCTCTCTCTCTGTCTGTCTCTCTCTCTGTCTCTGTCTCTCTCCCTTTCATGTTTTTCTGCCACAGATATTCTAGAACTGCATTCTACACTGCAGTTTACATATGTACTTTCAGGGGTCACCTACAGAAAAAAACAACAAATAGCATGCTGAAGGCCAAAACAATAAATAAATAAAACCAAAAGCACACAAGTCATCCATCAAAAGAAAGCCCTACCGATAAATTTTGCCAAAAGCACTACTGATACAATATTGCTTGCATGTCATGTGGATCAAACGTCCAAAATGAGGCCTTGTATATCTTCTGCACGATCTAGGGTGTTTGTACCTTTTTACTGATTGTGCAAGTGTGTATATTTAACTTGCCTTTGCTAGTTGCAGACACTGTGACAAAATTCATAAGGCTATAATGAAATGATCAAGCCATGAAAACAAATCACTGCAAAGCTTATATATCCTAATTTTTGTAATTTTATATGCCTATTTATATACTGTTTAAGAAGAACCAGGGAATATGGAACTTTTGCATGATAGACTTTATATTTGTATGATTTGATGAAGACAAAGTCTTATTTAGTAAGTAGTTTGCAAAAATGTATAAATATGGTGTTAAAGAATTTCAACTCTTTGGGAAGATTTGAAATGCAAGTAATTACCTAGAAATTTATGTACTGTAGTTTGATATATTTTTAATATATGTGGTATGCTTTCAAATATAAAAAGTTATACAATCAATATATGTATTTAGGTGTATAGATAATTGTTAGAAATAATCTGAGATGAGAAAACATTGGAATATCTATAAGAAAATATGATGTAATATGTCAGGTAAGTGTTGACTCCTGGAAAAATAGAAGAACATGTTCAAAAAATATTTTGATAGATATAAGCAACCAGTAATAGCATAGTTTCACAATTGCTACACTTTCTAAAGCATTACAGTGTATCATCATGTTATATAATAGTACATATTTAAAGCAGTTTTCAAAATAAATGGAATATGATATGATAAATTCTAAGTAGTTTATGTGCATGAGACACAGTTACCCTTCAAAATTCGCCTTCCCAAACTAAAAAGTTGTTAGTTTACCTTAATTCATTGCAAATTATTTTTAATAGTTAACTACTTAGTTCTCTTGCACTCTCTCTCTCTCCATACATAGAGACCTTATATAGTTGACTTTTAAAAGGCTATATTCTCTGCATATGGAGATAGACAGCATGAGAGAACTAAGTAGTTAACTGTCACAAATATATATATTTGAGTCAGTCATTATCACTTGCAAAAAAATGTGACAGGCTCTTAAAATTTATCAGAGTATAGTTTTGAAAGAATTTACTGTTACTTACAAAGACAATTGTTTTTTATTTCTGAAGATATCAGTGGCTTATGTAGTAACTAAATGATCAATTGAGCTTCATTTCAATCATTAAAAAATGATACTACTTCATTACTAAGATGTAGACACATACATGCACATTTTAATAAATCACTAAGCTATAGAATATTTAAGAGAAAACAAGGTATTATCTTTGGATAAATTGTGTTACAAGATTATGATTCACAGATATTAAAAAATGGGTAGCATTTGCTCTCCACCACAGACGTGACAGACCCAGTCAATACAAGTTTGTGACCAAGACAAGTTTGTGAGTTTTCATTTCACATTCTGCATGAATTTGTAAGTATACTTCTGGAAATCATGCATAAAGTGAGCCACTCGATATACTTATTTCATTTTCCCTACTAGCGCAAGGCATAAGAAATTTCAAATGAATATCCATTATTATTATTATTATTATTTATTTTATTTTTTTTTTTTTGAGGTGGAGACTCTCTCTGTTGCCCAGGCTGGAGTGTAGTGGCATAACCTCAGCTCACTGCAACCTCCGCCTTCTGGGATCAAATGATTCTCCTGCCTCAGCCTCCCAAGTAGCTGGGATTACAGGCAGGCGCCACGACACCTGGGTAATTTTTGTAGTTTTAGTAGAGACGGGGTTTCACCATGTTGGCCAGGCTGGTCTCAAACTCCTGAGCTCAAGTGATCCATCCGCCTCAGCCTCCCAAAGTGCTGGGATTGCAAGCATGAACCACTGTGCCCGGCCCAATATTTTCAATTATGTATTAATAATTAACAAAGTAATCACATGTGTACTTTTTGAAGTATTCTTTTTTGTCTAAATTAAAGGCAACTGAGTGTAATATTGACCCCATTTTAGGGTTCTGAAGAGATAATTATGCTCTATTATCATGATGAAATGAAAAACACAGGAATAAAGCATATCTGACACTTTGCTTAAATATTCATTGCATCAGCTAATGGAATTGAGCTTCCATTGTGCTAGAGATTGTGGTGAGAAGATACAAGGGTGTAAAGATCCTTGCTTAAGAAATATATGTTTACAAACAGAAATGAATACTTAGTATAATCATAAAATATCTTTAACACTAATTCATCTTCATGAGGATGTTCAAATAATGGTGAGATAATCTCAGCAGAGAGAACAATAGATTTAGAAGGTAATCTCAGCAGAGAAAACAATGGATATAGAAGATTGCATTTTAGGCCTAACTTTTTCAGTAGTAGCCAGAACATGTGATTTCTCTGCATATCCATTTCATTGTTTGTAAGATGAGGAAGTTAAAATAGATTAACAATTTTTAAAAGAAAAACTATCCTGCCCAAAATATTATTAGTTAAAATAAAATATTATTAATTTAAATAATATTTAATATTAAAATAATATTTAAAATAAAATTAATAAATTGGAAAATAATAGTTACTAGATGGGGGGGAATATCTGCCATTTTCTCTTTCTCCTTCCTATGACTGAATTCAGGAAGTGTAAGTTATACTCATAGAACATGGTTTTAAATTTCTAGATTAGATTAGTTCATAAATCCCTGCTTGTTCTAAAATTTGACTATTCAGTAATCTTTTGTTGATAAGACATTTAAAACATTTAATGTCTTGTGTGTATTTGCTTTTAGAATAGGGAAGTGCTGGAAGTGCTGGAAGTTTTAGGGGGTAGCCTTTGATCTCAAAATCAAGCTTCTTTATAGTAGGGGTTATACAGATAATATTAAGTTAGAATATGACCTTTTTTTTTTTTTTTTTTTGAGACGGAGTCTCACTCTGTCGCCCAGGCTGGAATGCAGTGGCGTGATCTCAGCTCACTGCAAGCTCCGCCTCCCAGGTTCACGCCATTCTCCTGCCTCAGCCTCCCGAGTAGCTGAGACTACAGGCGCCCGCCTCCTCGCCTGGCTAGTTTTTTGTATTTTTAGTAGAGACGGGGTTTCACCGTGTTAGCCAGGATGGTCTCGATCTCTTGACCTCGTGTTCCGCCTGTCTCGGCCTCCCAAAGTGCTGGGATTACAGGCTTGAGCCACCGCGCTCGGCCAGAATGTGACTTTTTTATGGTTGAGTCTATGTCTGAGTTTCATGGAAGAGTAACCTGGAAGAAAAAACTATGGCGATAAAAATTATAATAAAGTAGACTGGGATTGAACATGAGTAGATCATAGACTCATTGTAATGACTAATTTCAGTATAACCTTTAGAACGTAACTATAAAGGGCCCTTGAATAGAGAAATAACTTACCCTGAAAATTCACTGACATTAGATTTACCATTTGGTGAAGAATACAAAGTGGGATACTCCCATGTCTCCTGCAAGGGAGGAGTTCATGACAAGGAATTCCAAAGCCCAGAAAGCAATGAGTAAAGGGATCCTCAGTTCAGATTGGCTGAGGACTTGACTGTCCAAGTGCAACTCTCTGTAATGTTAATTTTGGCCCTCAATGAGGAGCAGTATGGTACCAGCAAAAAATACTTAACTTGAAGCCACAAGACCTGCTTTGAGTACTCGCTGAGCACATTACTACTTGGTGATTTTGAATATGCCCCTTTACCTCTCAGAGCCTCATTTCTAGCTACAAAATTAGGGAGATGATGCCTGTTTTATTTTAATCTAAAGATTATAATGAGGATCAAATGATGTAATATATGTAAAAACATATATTTAAAATCTATTAATCAGTGTATAGGTATTAAATGGTTAAAAATAACTAATATCAATAGTTATTTCCATCATTATGTATATTAGACTTGAATGGCCAAATTTGGAGGGTTGAGACAAAAACTGATGGAAAAAAATGAAAGAACAGCTGATTTTCTATGGTCTCTGCTGTAATTGACTGGAGTCAGAAAATCGTGTCTTTGCTATTTTCATGGCAAGGACCAGCCTTAAAGATAATCAGGTGGATGAATTTAAGACGTACTAGGGAGTTCTGTTTGTCCCAAATACGTCCCTTAAAATACATAAAGATGCTGCCTATTCCCATTTTATCGAGGTTACCTAAGAGTATCTGATGACTTTGAAAAAAGCGTATTTTTTCCTCATCTATGTGAAATCAATGTGAGGAAATGGCAGTTTTATTGGGGAGGATCAGAATTATAATAGTGAATCAGAGATAATGTTACAACCCTGAGTAAAATTGATAAAATCAATGAGGAGAGACTCCTTGTCTCAACTGTCTCTGTTTTAGGGCATCTGAGCACAGTGGCATGGCTGAGGGCAAGGGAATACCATCAGGAAAATAAGGTGATAGGAGACAGAAGTATAGGAAGGGGCATGGGAAGACAAAAATAAACTGATTAGTTTTTCATATTGATTATGACAGTTGTACCCCTCTCCATCCCTCTAGAATTCAAGTTGGAGAAAGGGAGTCAGCAATTTGGGAGTGAGGCTAGTTGAGCTATATCTAAAAGCACTAATGAGAGAAGACTTGAGAAAAGGGATTAATCAGAATGAATTCTCACTAACCATATATTATTTTCTGATAACAGTGTTTACTAGTGTAGGGGATCTATTGCTAGGTAAGATACAATGGATTCAAGGAGCTTACTGTTTAATGGTAGAGCAAGATGTGTTCATGGATACTAGATTGAGAGTGAGTGCCTGGTAAGTGAATTTAGCAGCCACTCCAGCAACACAGAGGAGGTAACAATTCAGCATAAACCTATGAGACCCAAGAAGATGATGAACTCAAAAGTGACTCAGAATTTAACTCTGAGTAGGAAAGCCTGCATATAAATTCCAATAATAGGCCTGGTGCGGTGGCTCACGCTTGTAATCCCAACACTTTGGGAGGCCGAGGCAGGCAGATCACCTGAAGTCAGGAGTTCAGGACCAAAGTGGCCAACATGGCAAAACCCCCTCTCTACTAAAAATGCAAAAATAGCCGGGCGTGGTGGTGGGTGCCTTGTAATCCCTGCTACTCGGGAGGCTGAGGACGGAAATTGCTTGAACCCAGGAGACGGAGGTTGCAATGAGCCGAGATCACGACGCTGCACCCCAGCTTGGCTGACAGAGTGAGATTCCATCTCAAAAATAAAAAAAATAAATAAATTTCAGTAATAAAATATGCATCAAGTTATATTTTTATTGTTGTAATACTTAGCTGCAGAATAATTTTGACTAAACAAACTTTAGGTATGTCCTATTAATAAAGGCAATTATTTTACTTGTTATAAAATATTATGTAATTTATACATAAAATTTGCTTAGATTGTATTTTTCTAGAGATTTAGATATACTTCACTGTTCTAAGGAGCTGAAATGTTAAATTATTTATTCTGAAATTGATACTAACCAGAAAAAAGTGAACTTATTTTCTCTCTGACTTTGATCCTTTACTAAGACTTATTTGGTATAGGATATATGTAGCATATGTTCTATATGTAGCATATGTAGCATAATTTCCATATGGGCCTTGAAAACCACTATTCATGTAGCAGTTTCTATATATATGTATTGCAATTGTAATATGAAATTTGGACAATTGGGCATCAAATAAATAATCATTGTTTAATTGCTGTAATAATTATAAATTATCAAGTTTTGTTTTTTACTTCCAATCGGTGTCAGAAGATATAAAAGTAATCATTCTTTGGATGAGAGAGTTTCATGAGTTTATAGGAGGCTATGAGAGAGTCAGTGACTTTCCCATGTAATGTAGAATATATCAAGAAAAAGAAACACATGATTGGGCCTAATCTGTCTTAAAATATGGTTCTATATGTGGAAAATAGTTAAACAGTAATTTAATTATTTTGGCTCTCCTAAACTTCAGTGGGAAATAAATGATGCATTTTATAAATGTGATCTAGAAGGTCAAATGAAGATTTATTGGATTGAAAAATTTTAACTAAAGCTTAATTTTCTGTAGTCAGATTTGTCCATCCAAATATATTGATATTTCACAATCTCTTATAACTTAACACCTTCTATGATGGAAAATAATATTGTTTGTTAATTGGCACAGTATTCTTGCTATAGTCTTTTACTTTTTAAATTTTTGTAGGTTGGCACAGTATTCTTGTTATATATATTCTTTTAATTTAATTTTTTAAATTTTTGTAGGTACATTGTAGGTATATAAATATTCATTTTAGTACAATTTTCTATAAAAAATAGATGAAAACTGAGGTGAAGACTTGTAAATATTGCATAATTTGTAGAGTATTAAATATGTAATATTTACAGCTAATATCTTCAGGTAATAGTAACAGATCACTGTTTCAAACTATATAATATCTGCAAATTTTATTTTACTGCCATGAATAAGAAAAATATGAACCTAACAACATAATTTTTATGCTAGCCTATTTTTCCACATGTGTAATTGGTTACCGTATAACAAGGTTAATTCCATTGAAACTTTGCTAATAAATCCCTTTGGTAATCATGTAAAATATTTTTAAAGTAGATGTGTAATTGAGTTTGGTGAGCAGTGTCATTTGATAAAATTATCTGGGTCTTGTTAGCATAACATTTGAAATAATTAAAGCTATTTGGTGAATTTTGATTGTTCTCCTTTGATAAAGGAAAATTAATCCCCTGATCAATGTCAGTAGATGAAAAGCAATTCTGCTTTGTACCAGAGACTTTCAGATATTTATAGCAGGTTATGAGAGAGTCAATGAGTTGCCCAAGTTCTCACAGTTAGACAGTCTGATTAGAAAATATTAGATCTCAGTCCATTGCTTTGTCCACTTCAGTATGCTGACTCAGCATAGTTTACTGCCTCTATATCATCAAATATTATTTGTTGGTCTACTATGCGTTAGTGTGAACATACCCAGTTTCATTGCAAATACAGTGATTTTGTTACACTTTTTGTATTAAAAATGAGAACAACAAAAGTTGGCAGGGAGGAAGAAATGGAAGAAGGAAGGGGGAATGGAAGAAATAGGAAAACAACTTAAGTAAAGCAAAAGAAAGTTTAAAATACAAAATTGCTTAAAGTGTTATGTTTTTGCTTTATATTTATCTCCCCTATATATTTTAGAGTTAAATGTTTTCCCCTTTTAATTCATTTCCTACTCCAAAAACTCATGTAATTGTGAAATAGATAACTATTCTAAGTTAAACTTTATAAAAGGTAGACAGTAGGCAGTAGGTACTTGACCCATGAATATATTTTGCATCCAATTTTAAAATGTGCAAGCATGAAATTAACCTCATCAATACAAAATCAGTTGAAATCTACTGGGCAATATCCTCTAATTAGCCTCACAAATTAGTTACATTTTCACATTTTTATCACCAAAGCGTTAAAGGTAAACCAGTACTTTACCTATTCTCAAAAGAATGCAATCAATGAAATGTCACTATTTGGAGACAATTTATTTAAACATAATATTTCTTACATTTTCTTGTAGTCTGCTCTAATAACTTTAAAATAATAGAATAAATAAGTTTATAAACCATATTTTAAATAATCTTTCTTCTAGCATAGATGTATCTTTCCAATACTTTTATATATTTTTGTAAGTTCTTTTCCTCTGCAGATAGAATGATGTGAAATAACTCTTCATATCATATCAGTAGTCTGTCTTTTCTGTACTATAGGGTGTTGCTTGTCCTTGAAATTTTTCATGTTGGTTTCCATGAATTCTTCTTATTTTTCTATATCAATATTGTAATGATAAATAAATTTTCAAAGCTACAGAATGGAAAAAGGAGACTGATGGATTTGAAGCAATTTTAAACCAATCTGTAGCACTTGGATTATTTATTTTCAATTTAGGTTTTAGTGTGATTTGAATATAGTGGTAACTTATCATGATTATTAAGATTCCATAGTCCAGATTAACAAATGTTTACTTGCTGTCTGTGTAAACACAGTCATTATTATGCTAGTGTATCTATGCATGCCAAAGTAATATTTAACCAAGGAAAGCTTCCATTTTAAAACTAATAAAGTGTATCTGAGTAATTTTGAATGCTTTCAATTTACAGTGAATCAGTTTGTAATTGATCTTGCTTTTCTTCAGTCTGTTATTCTTTGTTAACTTGTTATAAAAGTCAGCTTTAATGCCAAAACTTCAACAGAGCCTTAAATTTCATTAATCCTTAAGTAATCCAACAAAGCACAATTAATAGTTGTTAAGCAATTTGAAACATTAAAAAATCAAGGAAAACAAAGTGTTGTCTTTCTCAGTTTCTCTGTCTCTTCTTTATGTGTCCATTTACCCATTTATTATACTTCCCTGTGTTCTAATTTATATGTATTTTGTATGACTGCACAGTCATGCTAAAGCTCTTAAAAGGTAAGTAAAAAATCAAAGTGTCCAGAACCTATGCTTGGTATATATTTTCTCATACAATATTATAACTTTTGTTTGATCATTTTCTATATAACCAAAACCTATTTTGTGTGCACTGTCTAACATTGTGTGATTTAATTGTGATTCTAGTTCTTTTGTGGTCATCTATTTCCTTTAAAGTCAATAGAAGTAACTTACCCAGTAACTAAGATGATTTATCAGCCATTGCTTTCAACTGTTTTAGACAATTTATCATAATTCTGAATTGAAAATCAGGCATGATATACTTTGCATTTTAAAATTTGGTGAGTCAAGAATGAGCTGTTAAATTATAAATGCTCTCTTACTGTATGTTTCCGTTATAAAGTTGCGTAAGAATTCCAAGTTACAAAGACAGTGAAGACCAAGGAATGACATGTAAAATTTTAATTGGGTGGGAAAGTGTTTCCTATTTTAGAATGGGCATAACCTAATGCTGAACTAGTGAACTCTTAAGAAAAACAATGAATTATTTTTCAACGCTTTGTGTCCAAAGACTATTAATCATATGGCTGTCAAATGGCTGGTGCTATCCTGCCAATAACATAGCTAAAATAATAATTGGTTTGATAAACTTATTTTGGTTATAAAATTGGTCACTGGTTAATTAAATATAGGTAGTTCTAAAACTACTGATTGATATAATAAGCACCTTTTTCTGTATAAAATAAAAGGCTGTGTTTTCACTGGAAAATAGAGTAGTATAAGACATATTGCCAACTTTAAGGATGGAAAATTTATTTAGAGAGACAAAGCATATATCTTTGAAAGCCAAATAATATTATATTCATGTCTGTAAGAAAGTAGTGCAACACAAACTAAGATACACATAAATGAGAATAGAAACTCCTGAAATAACAGGTTAATCCCACTCCCATAATTTTTCCTATACCCCGAGGACTGCCTGAAAATTTCACTCAGAAAACATAATGCAAGATAATAAGACTGATACTGTAAGAATAATCCACATTCACCACAAGTTATAAACAAAACATCACTATTTTATTCATAGTAATTATGAGCTATTAGTTCTTTTCAATGTTATAATAGTTAATAAAGCTGTAGACTGCCCAATAAGGTGGTCACAAACCACATGTGGCCACTGAATTTTAGAAATTTGGCTACTCCAAGTTAAGATGTATAAATAAGTGTAAAATATGTGTGGGTTTTGAAGACAATATAAAGTGTGAAATATTTATATTCTTATATTGATTATGAGTTTATATGATAATTTGGACAGCTCAGTGAAATAAAATTAAAATTAATTTTATCCCTTTTTTATTTTTTACTATGGCAACTAGAATATTTAAAATTACATGTATGTGGCTTGTATTATATTTCTGTTGACCTGCACTACTATAAAAGTTCTACTTGAATTTAGAGACAAGAACTTACTGTAAGGTTATAAAATTTTAAGAAAGTATCTGTGTGAAAAGGATTTTGTTCCTAAAATGTGACTGAATGCATCATTATCTAGTCTCTGCTTACAAACATTTAGCATTACTTTAAAATCAGTGTGTTTTTAAAAAATTGCAATCCTAATCAGATGTTCTTATATAAGCCTAAAATTTAGGCTCCAAATAATTTTTGCCCACTGATTATAGTTAATCACTTTGAAACCACACAAAATAAAACTACTCAAATTCTTAATCTTCATAATTTTTTTAACAAAATGCACGGTAGTCTTTTATTGGAAAATCTAGATCCTACACATTGAACTAAAGAAGTCTAAGTTTCCATTATCTTGCCCGAATAATTTTTTTTTTAAATTTATTTATTATTATTAAACTTCAAGTTGTAGGGTACATGTGCACAACGTGCAGGTTTGCTACATATGTATACTTGTGCCATGTTGGTGTGCTGCACCCATCAACTCGTCATTTACATCAGGTATAACTCCCAATGCAATTTTTTGGTAGTCTCTCCCAAAGCTCTTTTTACATCTTTCCCCTTTTTTATGTTTACCTGGTGGTATCATGTTCCTTAATATTTGGGCAGCAGTTAACATACATACTCATATGATGCTAACCAGTCAGGTCTTTTGAAATTTCTACATGGAAATTGTGTTATTTAAAATTCCATGTCACTAAAAAAGCTCCTTGAAATGTCTATTTTGGCTCTCAATTATTAGTCTTTTGTTCACTTATTTTTTCAGGAAACATTTACTTGTGAATATTTACTATGTACCAGGAATGGCTCTAGGTTGAACATGAGAAACGCAACTCCATAGGATGTCTAGGCAACACACCCCACTCACTGTACCTGTTGTATGCCTTTTCTGTCTCCAAATAATTCCTGATTAAAAAAAAAAAAAAAACTGCACACTGTAAACTAAATGCAAGGCCATGATACCACTTTCTATATCGCTGCAGATAAATTAATTAGTAGTTTTGTTCTTCAGAATTATGTAACTCCACCAAACTGGAATCTAAAATCCTCCATATTCACCATTACAATGTTATGATTTCGTCAAATCCCTTGGTAAAATAAAGACTCATTATATCAATAAGCATTTATTTTATCCTTTAAAACTATAGATTTCAAGGGAGTAAGGGTTTGAACTGAGCCAATGGATGATTAGGATTTTGAGAGGAAACAAATAAGACCCAAGATTTATAGAGCATGTATTTATATTGGATGAATGCATAGAATTTTGAGAGAAAATAATAGTCAACATTTATTAAGTTTTTATTACATACCAGACACCATTCTAACATATTTGATCTTAGTAACAGCCCTATGAGGTGGATATTCGTCTTATCTCCATGTTATAAAGAAACTGAGGTTCAATGAGGATAAATAACTTGTCTAAATTCCCTCAGCTAGCAAATAGTAGAGCTCAGATTCAATCCATGCATTCTCATACAGAAGTTTATGTTCTTCACCAGAAGATGAAAAGTATTCTAAGGGCATTGAAGGAGGCATAACAGAAGGTCACCAAATGACCCGCAAAAAAAGGTCTATATTAGGAACACTTAAATAAGGCTGGAAAGTCTTTGGGGCAAGATTAGGGGAAGCCTTGACTGCTGTGCTGGAGTTTGGACTTTATTTATACTCAGTAGATGCAGAAGGTTCTTCAGCAAATAAATAGCATAATGAAAGAAAGGTTTTTGAAACATAGTAAGCTGATCATTGGGCACAGGCTGTAACTGGTTTGACTGAAAGGAGATTTTACATCTGTTCAAAGCTTACTGCTTTAGTTTTGTGTGAGGACCAGGAACAACGATGGAGCCTCTGGGAATACAAAGCAAGTGGATCATAGCAAGTCAATTGACTCTTGATATTTGTTAGACATTAGAGTGAGATATTAAAAAATAACATGACTTATGTTTTACATCTGAATGACTGAGAGAAATGGTCTTCTATTAACAGAACTAGGGAATTTAGTATTGTAAGTAATTTGGGGAAAAGATAATGAACTCCATACTACAAATGTCAAACTTCAAGTGAAAATTCAGCTGGCTATTGGAGAGTCTAGATGGGAATTCAAAAGTGAGATAACAGCTTAGGGTGAAGATTTGGAACATATAAAATATTGTTAAATTCATAGAAAATTGTATCTTAAATTCATAGAAGTTAAATTCATGGAGAGAGAAGCTAGAGAAGAAGCAGTGGAATAAAACAGGTAAATCTGAATGCAAATAGACCTATGTTCTTCTGACATCCAAGTACACAATAGACGTTATTTTAAGCATGATTTATCATTATATATTCACAAAATCACATAGAACAGTTGATTTCATTAAATATTAGCAAATGTGAACAACCATTTAATAACAAAATATTACCAAATTGATAATTATTCAGTTATAATCCTAAAGGATGTAAATCTTTTTACTTTTATCATGTAAACAATGTATGATTTTAAAGTACAATAATTGCTAATAATACAGAAATTGAAACTTTAAGCATGTTTATAGCACTACCAATCTATACTGGTTCAAATAACTCATATTTCAAATGGCAAATGATCATTAGGTTTTAAAAACTGTTACCATAATAGGTCACTTAAAATTATAAATCATTTCATGGGTGTGTAGAAGTACCTAGAAGATATGTGGTTATGCATGATGCATATGAGAATCATGTCATCATGAATAGCATTTGATTATTCACTTCTTCAGTAGTGACAGATTATTACCTTTAGATATTTAATTTTTTCTTTTACTCTTATCCGTATTGTTCACAAGAAATTGCCATCTAATAAAAATTCAACCTCTGCCTGGGAATGTGACTGGGGAAGGGTAGGTGGGGACCAAACTTGGTGAATGTAATCGTCCTGGCATAAGACACAGGGGTCATTACTGAATTGGTTTTACAAAAGTAAAAAGTTTTAGCTCTGAAAGCAAATCAGAACTCTGTATGTCAACTGTGAGTTTTCAAAAGCTATCACATATAAAATATTTTCTAGTGTTTTAATGGAAAGAAATACAGCATAAAGGTTGAGAGAGCATCAATGTATTTTATTAACAGAATTTAATAACTAAATCTTGCCCACTTTTTTGAATATATATTTGATGTTCCATGTCTTTTCACTTATCACTCCTTTTCAAGGGTTTTGTTTAGAAAGTCAAAGGATTCTAAAGTTTTTTGAGATCATGGTCATTATCAATTCAAAAGTAAAGAAACTTTGATGTTTCCAAGGTTGAAAAGTATAGATTCTTTATGTAAAATATATTAGGTTCATTTGTTTGAATTTATTTGCATCACCGACAAAACTGTTCCTAAGGCAAGTTAATGGCATTGTTTGTCTTAGAAGAGCATGCTTGTCAATTGTGCTGTGCTAAAAATGTCATTTAAAACATCTGAGCAGATTGCCTTGTAGTTTTTCTAGGGATTAAGATGACAGTTCTTCATTTCTATCTGAGGTTACTGTTATTTGATGAATGAGGCAATTTCTGATGAGGCATATTTAACCAAATGTATTTATATCATAATATTTAAAATAAGATCAAATTTGACTTTAGAATATTAAGAATTAGCCCATTCAAATGTATCTGTAAATTGACTGTTGTCGATATCACCAAATGATGAATTGTACTATCTTGCATGTATGTTCAGCTCTGGTGATGTTAAATGTTTCCCCTTATTTGCATCCTCAGGTACTTTTCCAGTTGTATTTCAAAACCCTTCATAAAACATAATATGGAAACATAATGCATGTGATTAGTTTAGCAACAGGAGGTTGAATAAATGTATTTTGGTTTATGTTTCTAATAAAAAGTAATTTTGATTTAAATTAGCACTATCTTTTTTTTTAGGCCTCCATTCCTTTGAAGGAATTGGAGCAGTTTAACTCAGATATACAAAAATTGCTTGAACCACTGGAGGCTGAAATTCAGCAGGGGGTGAATCTGAAAGAGGAAGACTTCAATAAAGATATGGTAAATTGGTTGTGATAAAAGTGTGAATGAACTAGGAGTGGAAATAAATATTTGGAAAGAAATTATATAACCCAAGTCTCCAACTGAATTTTCAGAAAACATCTTACACATTTTATGATTCTAATGATTTTATAAATGCAGAGTATTCTTGTTGACCTTTTATTACGAATGCTGAGTTACTATGGTATGGTAATATAGGAGCACTTACGGTTTCTAATAAATAGCTCAGCAATTTTCTTTTGACCTGTCCTACTTTTGAACTTATCAAGGGCAAAATGTAATTGTAAAACAGGAGTCAAATCATAAAATAAACTAAACATTTAATAAAATACTCAACTATCATAGATGACTGACACTTTGTATCAGCAATGTTTTTGGTAGTATAACATTTTTTTCAATGAAGAGGGAATAATGCATAGTATGAACATTATTTATTACAATTTCACACAAAGTTGTTTTACCAAATAGTTGATTAGTTAGTATATGTCTAAAATTTGTATAAATTTATGCTGCTTATTTCATGGGAGTAAAGAAATATGATCATGTGGGCTATTCCCAGCCTCAGAATATTCTCCTTCAATCCCAACTAATTTCAAAATACCTACTATAATTCTCTCTGGCTTGAATATTTTTATATCACATCCTTATTAACTGACTTTTGTTTCTCTCTTCATCCTCCTTTTCACAGTTTTTCCCCTCTTCCACTGCCATCACCTCTGTGGCATTCTTAACCTTTACATTTATCAGTGCTAGAGCCTTCTCAGACAGTGCTTGAAAGTGACATCAGAAGGCAATATATAAATTTTAGGTAATAAGTATGAAGCAATAGGAGAACTATTTCCACCAATCTTAGTTCCCACTTCCTGGAGCTGCCTCAGTCAGTACTCCCTATGTATGGGGTTTGGTGACCTTGCCAACTTAGCTTGTGGAAAGAAAGAAGAGGCTTTCCAAGTTTCTGAGTTACAGCAATCTCTACTTCAGGTCAAAGAAGAAACCAGAGGGCACCAAGATGAAAAAAAGTACTGCTTACCTCTTGGGCTGACCACCAACTGCCCTAGAGCCCTCAGCTGGTATAGGGAAAGAAGTGAAGTGGGTTTTTAAATTTTTTTGTTTTTGTTTTTGTCCTCAGTCTTAGAAAATGCTACAGACTTTTACAGTACATTTTAAAATAAGTGAAGTCTTTCACAGACTTTAAGTATATAATGTGCCTATATGATGATAAATATATAATGTGTCTATATTATGCTGTACATTTCTTTAGATTATTGACCAGTCTCTGACAAAAATAATCCCATTTCCCCATACAAAATGAATAAGTCCTCAGTTGTGTGTTGAAGTTTGTGCATTATAGATTTAAATATATAATATGTAATTCCTTTAATTGTAATACACACACACAAATACGTATGAGTTTTGAAATTTATTTTTTGTTTTCCTTATGTCATCAGTGTACCTTGAGTACCATTACATGGTGAGACAACTTGATATAAAGTTTTCACATTTTGAGTTGAAAGACAGAAAACTAAAGGTGAAAAATCACATGGCCATATATGTGACTGTATTAGACCAGCATTTATTCAAAACATTTTGTTTCGAAGTAAAGAAAATTAAGATATTGTTCTTGCAGTCTAAAGGAACAAAATACCCATTGAAAATGTTTAAAGCCATTTTCCAATCCGTATTTTAATGTTATTTGATCATATTTATTTAAAATTAACATGCATATATGAGATATTTTAGTAATTATTTTATGGTAATTTAACACATCATTTTTATTAATATCTTGATATTTCTCCTATTGGGCATGTAGGTTTCAGAAATGAAGCAGCAATTATTAGATAGGAATTAGTGTACATTTAAAACAAAATAGTTTCATGTAGTTGTGTGTTAATATTTTCAGATCTGTTATCTCAGTCACAAATACACATCTGTATTCTTTTATGGATCAGTTAACATTATAAAAACATTAGCTCATTTCTCTAATTTTTTAATTTCTAGAACTACACTAAAAAAGCCAAAAGAATATTTTCACAGTAATTCATGACTTGTCTGACATGATGAAGTACCACACTCCCCCATCTTTCTACAGGTGCCCCTAAAAATGTGTTCTTTACAACTAGATGGGAGGAAACTAATTTTAAAACCTAAAGTACAAAATGTAAAAGAAAGGCTATGAGCACAGTATCTTATAACATTCCATGAAAGTTTTAAATTGGATTTTTTTGTGTGTGTTTAAATAACATGTCTTATTATCTCTGTTAACAATGTACAGCTTTTTAAAAACCAAAATGAAGACTGTACTTGTTGTTTTTAATCAGAATGAAGACAATGAGGGTACTGTAAAAGAATTGTTGCAAAGAGGAGACAACTTACAACAAAGAATCACAGATGAGAGAAAGCGAGAGGAAATAAAGATAAAACAGCAGCTGTTACAGACAAAACATAATGCTCTCAAGGTATTAGAGCTAAAATTATAATATACCTTGCCTGTGATTTTTTTTAATATATAGGGTAAAATATATTGTGCATTAATAAAATCTGCTTAAGACTCTTAGTCATCAGAAATTCACTTTTTCTGCTCAACGTGTGTGCTTTATTTAACATTTTTGAGTGGTGTTTGATTTTGAAAGATGTGTTGCTTAAAAATTATGACTTTTTAAAGACAGATTTTTCTAAGTAGTACTCGAAAGATGGAATTGCATTCATAGTACTTACACATTTAATCTTCTATTATGCTTTATTTTTATCAGTTACTTTATATTAAAAAAAAAACCTGCCTAACTGCCAGAATAACCAATCTACATGTATCCATTATTCCTACTTTCTTTACTTAATTGATTTTATTTGCATTAGGTCCAATTTTTTGGTAACCTGATACTTGTTTAATAAGTCCTGGATTCTTTTCATTTATTTATTTTTAAAACTTTCTTATGCCGTTAAGAAAGTCACTCTTTGCAACTCACTATCTACAAAAGTCGAATTTCATTTATATAGGAATCCTCAAAAATAATCTTACTGCCTTTGAATAAGAACGGCTACTTTCATATTAAGCAGTGTAGTATATGACTTCAAGTTCCCACGTGACTCATCTGGATTGTGCAGGAAGAGCAGGATAAACTTAATTTTTCTATAACAATATCTAGGAAGTTCTAGAGAGTAGACAAGTAGAAAGTTTTGTGAAAGAACCTTTTTTTTTTTTGTATATGCTTTGCAATAATCACTATTTGCATGCATGGCTGATTTTCTAATACTGTTCATTGCTGAGCTTTTCATTGTAAATCACTCTTTGGAGCTATGTAGTTATGAAGGTGGGTCCACCTAGTAGGTAGATGGAGTCTGCTTTCTACATGCAAATAAGAGAATAAAACCTTTCCCCCTATAGTCAACCAAATAAACACTGCTGAGAATGTAATTACACAATATTGTGCCTGCAAGGAATCCACAAGGAAAATCTAATTGGCCAGCAGGTGTTCTGAAGGTAACTGCTGATAAATATAGTAAACAGAAAAGGCCTCTTCCTCAAGGGAGTGCAAAAGCACACCGTAATGTGTCTAGAAAATCAGAACGCTATGTAACTCACACCCTTCCAACTGTGAGCAAGCTTTCAGAAGTATCTACACTGGTAGTACGATGGCATGTGTCCTACTGAATAGCAGTGTTTAATGGTTATCTGGCATTCCTCTAAAGAAATCTACATAACGTCTCTAAATATTTTACATATTATGCATCACTTTGTGCCTAGGAAATGCAAGATGTTTCAGATTTATGACCACCAAGCCCTTTCTCTTGGCAAAGATGTGAGTTATGTCACAAATAAGGCATGGCTCAACTCTAATTCACGTGGCTGTATCTTGTTACCTTTGAAAAAAGCAGCATTCGATCTGACTCCTCAGAAGGTTTGAAAATTCAACATAAAATGAAAAGTACAGCAAGTTTTAAATCCCCAATTTTAAACAAACTTGATAATGAAATATAGGTCATTCTTGCAAATATAGGCTATAAGTGATTAATCAAAGTCATCAACCCTACTTGCCAAACCAGTCTATACCAACATATTCAATAACTTTTTAAACCTGTCAAATGGTTCGAATTCTGGTCCTTACGAAATATTTTAGAGAAGGTCAACACTTTCCAACGCAATGAAATTTTTAGAAGTTTTCTGATATTTATGTTTTTTAGCTTGAATTAAACCTGTGAATAAAACCCTAATTGCTAATTTCTGTAGAAATGAAAGCTGCATGCAGAGCTTATGTTCCCATGAATTATAAAATGGCATTTGACTAATTCTATTAATCACAGAAGATATTGTGTGTGCTCGCAAAGAGCATGATGACTGATTTCCCCCCATTGTAGATTTATTAAATTAGTCTTATCACATGGATTTGAAAGCATGCACTTGCTGTTTTCTTTTTTCAAACAGTTAATTGTTTTGCATTTAGAGCATGATTTGGTACAGTAAGATAAATTTGGCTATGCAAGCCTTGGAAGGAGAAGCATTTGTCTAGCATAATTTTTTGTTAGTTATGTTCACAAATATATGAACAATGGTGACACTTCTACACATACAGCTTGGAACAGTTTATAAGAGAGCTAAAATGGCTTTATATTTCTAATAATCAAATATTAATGGCCTATGAAATTCTTATGTAGGCACTTCTACAAACATGAATATATGTTGGTTGAGTACATAAAGTTCTGTTGATGAGTCCCAAGGCTAAAGATATACATTTTAGAATTTTACCTATTTTAAGTCAAATACAAACTCACTAGGTTTGTGAGTTTGTATCTAGTTAAGTCAATTGTATTCGTATGTTACACTCTTTCATATAAACTACACAACAATTAGCTCATTAAGAGTCAATTAAATGTGACAAGATTTTTAAGCAAGTTTGAACGTGGTAAGAGAATATACTTTAAGTGTGTTATTCAGGTTTCTTAGCTTCTTATACATGGGCCCTGCCTCATGAATACACAATTTAATTAAGTCTTTGTATATTTTGCATATAAATATGAAGTTAACCTAAGTTGTACAAAAAGATGACGGACACAAATTATTTTGATAAATAACTGCAGCCAGAAGTGCACTATACATATATATTGATATTTTAATAATGTCTGCACCATGAACAGGATTTGAGGTCTCAAAGAAGAAAAAAGGCTCTAGAAATTTCTCATCAGTGGTATCAGTACAAGAGGCAGGCTGATGATCTCCTGAAATGCTTGGATGACATTGAAAAAAAATTAGCCAGCCTACCTGAACCCAGAGATGAAAGGAAAATAAAGGTAATGTTGTTTTAGAATGTCAATACCAGATTTTATTATACAGTTTAACCTGTGAAGATCGTATTTAAAATGTTGATGTTCTTGTTTCTATTAATGGTCTCTTTGATTTGATGCATTTCTTTGTATTCTGTGTTGTTTTCAGTAAATGTATTAAGTGTTATTCAGTTGACATAATGTTGAATGAATAAAATGTTTTACTTTCAGACTATGTAAAATGATTTAAGAAATGTGATGTGTTTTCTGGTAAAATTGTAATTGACTTTGTGTATCTTTGTTCCAGATGAACTAATGACTTATCGGTATATGGACGACTTCTTACTCATGTTAGCACATTCATTTCATCAGAGCATCTTCTCACATCAGTGTTAAATCTCTATAGATTTATTTGCTTATTGTCTAAATATGTTTTTTCTGTTATTTTACACTTTTTATTTTGCTTCGTTCTTTGTTGAGTTCCTCAAACCTTTAAAAAGGAAATAAATGACTTATTCACTTACCCTCTAAATTATATTCTATATGGATGGTCCCTAATAAATAATGAGTTATCACTCCAAATTGATTCAAATCCCAAGACACCAGAGGAATTTAGAAGAAAGAAAATGTTAGACCAATTTAAATATTTACTTAATTAGAATGTCTAAAACCAAGCATTCAAAGGATAACAGAAATAATATTTGGATTATTGAACGAGGATGACAGTCATGCCTTTCATATTTGTAAATTTCAAAGGATGACAATAAAGGGACAACAGCCTTTAAAATTTCTGAGAGAAGTATTTGCTGCTTGCAAGTCGGTTGATATGGTTAGCTAATTGCCCTGGGCCCTGTATTGGTTTTGCTCAATAGGAAATTGATCGGGAATTGCAGAAGAAGAAAGAGGAGCTGAATGCAGTGCGTAGGCAAGCTGAGGGCTTGTCTGAGGATGGGGCCGCAATGGCAGTGGAGCCAACTCAGATCCAGCTCAGCAAGCGCTGGCGGGAAATTGAGAGCAAATTTGCTCAGTTTCGAAGACTCAACTTTGCACAAATTGTGAGTTGTTACTGGCAAACCTACGTATGTGTTTGCAACTACTACTCTATTAACAGAGGCCTACTAATAAAAAAGAGACAAAAAATCTGGGTGCAATTTTAAACTTCTAGTGTACATTCTGAAAGTGAGTAGTTTCCCTCACTTTGGGCTTCTGTAACACTAGTGCTTAATTTTACAGATTAAAGACACAAGAAGTTAACAGATAATAGGAAAAACCCCTTATCAAAAATGAAAATACATCTTAATTTTTTTTGCTACATCATTTTTCATAACATTGACAATGTTAATTTGTCAATTTATCATACATTCACTTTACTTCAGTGTCTAATCCAAAAAAATATGTATTGCTTTCCTGAGATCATCCCATGCTGATTTTACTTTCTTAATGTATACATGATAAATAATAAATATTTTGTGGTACTCCTTATGTCAACCTGCATAAGCCATTATCTCATTGACTTGAAGAATAATAATTTGGTCCTCACACCTGGTTTGACTACTTAATGGGCTACAGTGCTCATAAAAGAACTGGATGCCTAGTAAGATGGTTGGTAATTGATTGCAGATTGAACAATATCAGATAATGTTATTACTGAAATGTTCCCAGCCAAAACAAAAAGGAGTGACTGCTCTTCTCTTCTTTCAGACAACTGAATGGAATGTGTATGGTTCTCTCTTTAAAAAGGCAATTCAGAATTGTTAGCTTGGTCTCAGTTCTTTATTTGTAATAGGCTATAAACCATAGAGGTTTTCTGACAGGTATATTTTTGTTCCTATTATTAACTCTTGTAAGATGAAGAGGAATGATTGTCATCTGTAATTATACAAGAAAGTACTACTCCTCACAAAACCAGGAAGTCAAAGTCTGGAAACTAAGGCTTTATAGTTAAGTTAGGTGGAATTATATGAATCAAACAGATACTCAACCATTTTGCCCTATATAAATAACAACTGCATAGAGTTCAGCCCATGTATGAGACTTCTTGGGAACTTCTGTGATACTGTCAGTTCCATTTAATTTGGTGTGTATTTTTAAAATGTCAAAGGCAATTACCATAACTTTATTTTATAAACATATAAGGGAAGTATGTTGCATATTATCGTGACTTCTTTTTATACTTCAAGAAAATTCATAAATACACTGTTTTCTGTTAAATCTAATACCCTAAAGTTGAATATCAGGTGAATATTCTGAGCAATTGGAAGAATACAAGGAATATTGAAACTGTATTGCATGTGAAGTCTAATTCCACGTGGCTGAATGTTTCAGCCTATTATCCTTCATATTAGATGTTATGAACGTAATGTATCATACATAACCTTGTACTAATCAGCAAGCTTGTGTCTGTAGATGCAGTATGAAGCGAAAGATTGAGGCAATCAAAAAGAAAATTCTAGTAAAATAGTTTCACCTCAATTTAATAGATCATTCAAGAGGAAGTCTTTGCTTTGGATTATCTGACTACTAACTCAATTCTCCATTCCAGTTTTCCCCATGTCTTGACACACCCAATATGCAGGTTTAAAATTCGTTGCAAACTAATCAAGTTGCCAATGCTTTATAGCTAAATAGGCACAAGATCAAAAATCTCCCTAAACCGCTTACTTCAAATGCCATTATGTCCCTATTCATAGTAGACTCTCAACAAATATTTGTACAACGTAATAATGATTGGTGAAATAAAGGAAGCATATGTGAACCAGTATATATTTTTAAAAAATTATAGTAAAATTATAGGATGTATTTTCCTCATAAACGATTTCTTCTTAAATTTTATACATTAAAGATACAAAATTCAGAATGTGAAGGGGGCTATTTTTGTGTTAATTCTTAGTTATCCATGATAATAAAGTGATCACAATATGTATGAAGAATAATCAATTTAATATCACAGTTATATTTGGCATTGGATTTTAATTAGAACTGAAGGATAATTGATAGATGACAAATAGGTATATAGGTTGGTAGGTAGATAGACAGGTGGATGTAGAAATATTCAAGATGTATCTTTGTACTTTACCAATTGTCAATGCATTTTGAAACTAATTTCACTGTGGCCACTGATTAGAGTTATCTCTCTCAATTCTTATGCACTAGAGTCATTTGTGGTAGTCACAGTAAGCAGATTAATGAAAAGTAGTATTTGATATAAACTTACAATGGCTCTGATGCAACATATGCCATAGCTTCAGAATTTCTTACTTCCCCCTGTATTCTCCTTCCCTAATTGTTTGATTTTTATTTTTCCTGAGTGTCCCTTTCTGTTTTCTTTTCTAGATATAAACTCTAGGCTTAAAGTTAATCTTTCATGTCTTTACAGCAACAATTTGAAATAGTAACCGGTACTCCTAAAGTGCTTAGTATGTGAGAGCTGAGTGAGTTTAAAATTAAAAATTAATTTTCCTTATTTCACAGATACTCAGAGAACTGCTAAACACTGTAAAATTAAGGCATTTAGGAGACTCTGTCCATGTCAGAGCTCTATATGGTAGTAATAAAGCTCAGAAAAGGACTGAGACTTTGAGGGAACAATCATGAGGAGGCACCCAGCCACACAGGAATGCAGACCAAAGCATAGTAGAGGGTATCTGCAAATTATGGTCCTCAGGGCAAACCTGAAGATAATAAAGAAGAGGCAGGAGACTGGGAGGAAGCAGGTAAAAATTTTTACCAGATATTCACAATGAGAAAACTTCTGCCTTAGTTAGTAATTCCAAACATTTCTAAAGTATTTCCTGTTGGTTTAGAAACTAGGTACCTCAGTTAAGACCAAACACAGAGTGTAAACTGAGGAAAAGAGATATTCCTATATGATGTATTATCACAGCAGTATGGTCTAGTAAAATTAATTCTTGGATAAACAGTCTTGAATATGAATCCCAGTGACTTTGAGTGCTGTATGATCATGGATAAATCATTTTGAGTCTCATTTACTTCATCTGTACAATGGAGATAAGGATGTTTGTGAGGATTAAATAAGGTAGTATTTGTCCAAACACCTGCTGCGTTGTGTAGGTTCAATGCATCAGTTTTCTTCTTCTCCTTTCTGTATATACATTAACATTGGAAAATAGACATAATCTTTGATTTTTTAAATATTTTCATAAGTCATTAAGAGAATTAAGTATGTGCTGTTTAACATATTAGCAACAGATATTTTGCTCAGTGAAAATTTCAAATTTGATTCCATAATATATAAGCAGATACTTTTCTCTAGATTCACAGAATAAACACAGGAAATATCACACAAATCTGATGACTGCCAAGAAAGGGCATGATTTTCCATAAACTGCCCCACTGACCTCTATCTGGATTCTTCTACCTAAAGGCACTAGAAACTCCACAGTAGACAATTGTTTCTACTTTTTTATGCTTCATTGTAGCATTTGGAAAATAACCTCAGAGAGCCCAGGCATTTGCAACCACAAAATTGTATAATGAAGATACTACTACAACCCCCAAGGCTCATGTGAAACTCCTAAGCAAGATAAGCTTACAAACTAAAATTATTATTATGGAAAAAAATTATAAGCAATGTTATCAGATGCCAAACATTAAAAGGAGAATGTATACCTGAAGAAAATAGAGATAAGAGGATAATCACCAAAGGATATTCAGTAATATTTAATGTTCAAAAATAAAAATTAAATGGATTTTTTTCCAATAAGAATAGGCCATTATATAAAGTGAAGAGGAACATTTGAAAAAGTCTAGAAATGAAAATATAATTAATTGCTCAAACATCTGCATGAAAGAAGTTTCAAGTTGAAAAAATGAGGATTATGGGGAAGAGACAATATTTCATATTAATGATATTTAATAAAATGGAATAGATGTAAACTTAAATGAATCCTCAAATTCAATAAAGGTCAACCAATGTGGAAAAAATAAAAACAAGTCTACCAACTAGCTCTGAATGAAACTCAGAGGATCAATAACTAAAAAGGTATCATAAAAGTTACTAAAGACAAAAGAACATTTACAGGATGACAATATTCACTGCAGACTTCTCATCACCAATAAACATTAGAAGATAGTGGAATATTATCTTCAAAATGCTAGGCACATTTTCAAATACCAGGGGAAATATGATTCAAGAATTAAGGCAAAATATTTCCAGACATACAACTAGTTTCACCTAAACAAAAACTAAGAATGTCTTACCTATAGATTTTTGCTAAAATAATTCCTAAACAATATACTTGTGTAAAATAAAGTGAAACTAGAAGGAGACAGCTATGTAAAGCTGTGTAAAATTGTTTTCTCTATGTAAATAAGAACATTTATAAAAAAAGCTTATAATCCTAAAATTTGGTCAACGCCACCAAGGAAAACACAGAATACTAGGAGAATGCAGTATTTAACTGATCCTATGTAAAGAGAGATAAAACAAAAGACTTATTACATATCCTATGTATTACATATCCTATGTATTATATATCCTATGTATTATATATCCTTAATACATATGCTATGCATTACATATCCTATGTAAAGGGAGATGAAGCAAATATAAGACTTATTCTACATAATGTCAACAAATATAAGGGTTGTGCATAATGTGTTAAATATCAATTATTACCAATTATAATGTTTCTAGATAGCAAAAAAGTGCTAAACCTCTGAAATATGCATACGTGCATGACCTTTCCAAGAAGAGGAGCAAAAAATACAAAAAAAATCCACCTCAATGAAGAAAAAGAAATGTCCATCTTCTAAATACATTTCCACTTCAGCTGAACATGTTATGACATCAAATACTAAGTATATGATCTTGATGTTTAACATTTTATATCCAACAAGCTCTTATCTTGGATAACTAATGAGCATCTCAACCATGCAATAGCCAAGTGAAAAATAAATGAGCCACCCCCCATCTACATAAATTGGCACCTACCAACATCTCCAGACGTTATTAAATTGCACTATCATTTACCTAAGTCAGAAACCTAGACATCCTTCACGGTTCTTTTCTCTTACATTACCATGTAAATTGTTTCAACTCTTGTTGGATATACCTGCAAAATGCATCAAATCACTTCTCAGTATCTGTTATGGAAATGTTAATCTATAACATTATTGTCTTTCATCTGGATTACTTCAACAGCCTCTAACCTCTTCTTCCAGTTTTTCCCCACTTACACTATTTTCCCCCTGGTGAAGTCAGAGAGTTCCTTCTAAGGTGTTAATGAGATCATATCAAGCCGCTCCTGCCCATTACTCTTTAAATGAAATCCTATGATCTGCTACATCATGTAGCCCCTTCCCATCACTTCTGTTACTCTCACTTTATCTCTCTTTGTGCTGTTCTGCTATCATAGAGGCCTAAAGATTTCTTTTCTATACTTAAACACAAGCAATTTCATTTCCATATCAGTACCTTTGAATAGATTTTTTAGTGGAATATTTTTCACTTATATTACATCACCGGATTATACATCAAAGTTCTACTAAATATTCGCTGTTATAGAATTTTGCATAGGTGCTATAACTTATTTAGATATCCTTTCATTTAGAAACAACAAATATTTAGTAGAACTTTGATGTATAATCCGGTGATGTAATATAAGTATTTTCTGTTATAAAATATTTTATATTCCCTATACTTATGTATGCAAGTTGGGATTTTAAGACTGCTGTTCAGTACATCAGTTTCTCTTACAGTTACTTCTGAAAGTAGGTATACTAAGGAAAGACAAAGCTTCTGGAACATAACAGTGAGGTGGTGAAGGGTGAATATGAAGAGGGTTACAATATTGTATTGCAAAAGATAGCTTGTCCTACAGCAGAGTGATTGTAATAGGATATTTTAGCGAAATTAAAGTACACATTTCCGAAATATACATGTTCTTGGAAGGCTGATAGAAAATTAACCCTGTTTGTAGAATAAATGCCGCAAGAAATGTGTTGTTTAAAATAGTCCTTGGCTGGGTGTGGTGGCTCACAACTGTAATCCCAGCACTTTGCAAGGTCAAGGTGGGCGGATCACTTGAGGTCAGGAGTTCCAGATCAGTCTGGCTCACACACACACACACACACACACACATATATGTTACATTTATGTAGTCATATATATAGTTATATATATTTAGTTTTATATGTAGTTATGTATATTTAGTTATATATAGTTATATGTAGTTATATATAGTTATATATAGTTATATATGTTATATATAGTTATATACAGCATATATGTTTGTTTTATATATTTTATATATAATGTATATGTTTTATATGTTATATGTGTTTATATATATATAATATATGAAGTGGGGCTTGGTGGCAGTTGCCTGTAATCCAAGCTTCTCAGAGGCTGAGGCATGAGAATTGCCTGAAACCAGGAGCCAGAGGTTAAAGTGAGCAGAGATCACACCGCTGCTCCAGCCTGGGCAACAGAGTGAGACCCCATCTCAAAAAAAAAAAAAAATTGTCCTTAAGTGAATAAATTTGTAAAATAAACAACCGTATATTGTGAATATTCTTCCACTAACTTTTTTAAGTTGTTTGAATCTGAATAGTATTTTACATTCACAAAGAGTTTTCACATGCATCTAGTTTGATCACAGTAACGACCCTCTCAAGTATCATTTTCATTGTCATTTTACTGTAAGAAAAATTAGCATAAATGAGTTTAAGAGATTTGTCCAAGGGCACATCTGAGGAATGGGAGACATGAAACTTGAATTCACTGCTTCCCAAAATATGGTGAGAGTTATAAAAAAAAAAAAAAAAAACGGAAAAATTTCAATGTTTAAACAATTTTGGTAAACAGTAGATTAAGCAAACTTTCCTTACTCTGTAACTTTCTAGTGTGTGTGATATGCTAATGGGATTATGACTTTCTATGAAGGGGTTAGATTCTATAGACTTTCACATCTGGACGGTTGCAGTAGAAAAGGGAAATTTCATTTCAGATTGATAAAAGGTTTCCTGTTTGAGTGATGGTGAAAAAAGCATATTCTTTAGGAAAAAATGGGAAAAACATCACTGTATCATTATTCTTGTTGTTTGGGATTTCCTTAAATTTAAGCAGAGATGTACAAGAAAATAACAGAGCTGTTTGCCACCACCTTATGTAAAATAATGTCTGAGCCTAGATTTAATACTCTGCTATCCATTTTTTATATTATCTCCTATCATTGTAATAAAAGCAACTCATTTTGAGAATAAAATTAAGGGAAATACATTTTCTTTGCATAATTGCCACATAGATTTTCTTCTTTGCCTTGAAGTAACAACAAAGATTGTCAGCTGCCAGTGAAACATCCTTGGAGAATTTGGGAAGATAAATGATTTTCTTATTTAGAGACAGAATGTTCTTTAGTAAACGGAGTTGTGAATATAAAAGACTAATAATGGTTGTTAAGGGAAATGTTGAACCAGGATGTAGCTGCTTGTAGAATTTTTCTTCTCTCAGCTCAATTTTGTGATTAACATATTACAAGTATTAAGAAAGAAATTAGCTAACATTTTATGTTTTTCTCAATTGTTGGTGGTCATAATGGTTATAACTAGTTCTACAGAATTTTTTGGTTCTAGTGTCTTGCTGTGTAGTATAATCAGTTTAATGGTGGTTTAAGTAGACACATGTTCAGCGAGGATCAGCTTTCAGAAAGATGATAGACTGACTTAATCCCTCACCCCTCATTTCAAATGAATGGAAATTCTGAATAAAATATAATTTTTAAAACGTTTTAAATACACAGCTGAGCTATGGTGGAACCTCTCTTCCCTCTATGTGCCATGAATGATGAACTCATCTTATGTGAAACTGAACCTGGATTGAGAGCCTAATGGCTAGAAAGAAGTTTTCAAGACCTTTTAGGAAAAAATATGTGACCTTCAACAACACGTAATATAGAGGTGAAAATAAAACCCCTGCTTAAAGTCGGAACATTCAAGGGCTTCCCTCAGCCTGTAAAGGGGAATAAATAAATCCTACCCGCAATGGAGAAAAGGTAGTGTCTGTAGTGATAATAGCTTAGGATTTTCAAAAATTAATAGAAATCCCAATACTCAAACTGGGAAATTGAACAAATCTCAAGCAGAAAAGATTTTTTTAAAAAAAGAAATATAAGTATAGATCATCACTATCAAATGATGAATCTGATGAATCTAAAAAAAAAATAACAATTTTAAATACTGCTATATTTCTTTAGAAAGTAATGACACTTAAAATGGCACCTGGTTTTATAGCAATGATAGAATCCAGAAGATGGTAGAATAATATTTTCAAAAACAATGAAAGAACATGCACATAGGAACCTAGAATTGTGTACTGATAGAAACTCTCTTTCAGGAATAACATTGAAATAAAGATCTTTTCAGACACGCAAACTGTTTACTAGCGTAATATTCTCTTTAGAGGACGTCAAGACTGGTCTTTAAACAGGAGAATGATTCAAGATGGATGATTTAAGCTGCAAAAGAGAATGATGTGTAAAGAAAATGGTAAAAAATGGAAAAGTCTTAAACATTTACTGTGTATAAAATTGTCTATAAAAAACAGAATAGAACTAAAATGCTGAACATCAATGAAACTTGATAATGTGGTTAAGTTTTTCATCCAGTTTACCTCTTACCTTTCTATGTATTGTTTCTCAGTTTCCATAGGTAGTACCTATTTCTCTAATGCTGAAATGCCTCAGTGTTCAGTCCTTGGGCACTTGCCATTTTTATTTATTCTATATATGTCTTGCTGTTTTCATCCAACCTTATGACTTGATTAAACAAAATTATTCTTCTCCCCTCAAATGCAGTGGAAGCACTGTTCTTTCAAATTTTCAGAGAAAAAAATCTATGCATGCTTTCTTTAGACTATATCTGCACAATAAACAGGGACAACATTTGAAAATATAAATCATATTTAAATCTGATCATAACCCTTCAATGAATTTCCATCTATTTTAAAGTGAAATCCAAAACACTTCATGAATTTCAAGGGTTATCTGACCTGGCTGGCCCACTTCTTAACTCTCAGGCCTTATCTCTTAATACTTTACCTCTGCTCCACCTACACTGACCCCTTTGCTGCTGTTTGTACAGATCTGACATGCACCCATTGCATTGTGTGCTACCTCTGCCTAAAATAATCTTCCCCCGTTTATCCATGTGGCTCTTTCCATTTCTGCCTTAACTTCTTTACTCAAAAGTGTTTTTCTCAGTGAATTTCTCTCATGTGTACACACTACACACACACTTTTTATCCATGCTTTCCCCATTTATTTTTCTCAATAAAGTGCATGACCAGGAAAGTTCTCAATATTTTCCCTGTTTATCTTCTTGAGTATTTATCTCCCTATCTGGAAGTAGAGCTCTAACCCAACAATGCAAAAAAAAATTGTCTTTTTTTTGCAATACTGTTTCCTCAACACCCAAAACATTGGCTAGGTGCACAGTATATATTTGTTGAATTCATAAAATAATTAATAATGAATAAAGCCATTTTAAGATTCTCCTGTGCTTAGAATGAAATTTCTTGTGCATGTTAAGAATTTTATAGTAACCATTAAATTGATAGAATAATACAATTTTTGAATAGTAGAGGAAAAAACAAATACATAAGCTATTAAGATTAAAGCAAATAATCCCAATAGAAAACTGAGACTTAAGAACAGTAATTGAACTCACTAAGGGTAGTAAGTAACTATATGAACATAGGATTTTGTGTTTTCTGAATATCTCTAGGCCAAAGCCATCACTATGTATAAAATAAGATGTTAATTACAATTTAGTGTTCTTGAAAGTTTAAACAGATTTACCATTTATATGTGATTTGTACAACATATTACCTCTTGAATATTGTCTCAAATCACTGGCTTCAAGTAGCACATTAAATAAAAATAGTAGAATAAATGTGTCAAGCTAGATTCACTATTCACGATTATTTTATAGTTAGATTATGGCTCTGTTAGACTTACAATTTTATATTTATCTTCTGAATTAAAGTTACACTAATAGACTACAGTCATCATGGAATTTGTTGTCAAATATATCAATAAACATAAGAAAAAACATACTGTCAAATTTTTCTATCAAGTGGAAATTTAGCACATTCTTTTCAGAAATATTGGATATAAATACAAAATTAAGTGATGAATTATTGATATGTGCAGTTTTACTATCATATAGTGTTACTGATAAAAATAACTCATTTTTGGCATCAGATGAAGTAACTTGGTTCGCTAAAATTAGTATTATCTTCCTTGGAATGCTACAACCTTGAAAAATTATTACATTTGATAGACCTATTTGGGAACAGTTTGTTACTTCTCATTGTGACTATGGACATTAATGGGATATCTATATTCCATTCCCTTTTCTTAGCATAATGGAAATGATTACACATATCAGCTATGTTTCTTGCATGATATTACCATCATTCCACATTATGAAATATGCAAGACTAAATTTTTACGAAGGGTATCTCTTATCCTTATAATAGCCTAAAAAGATGAAAATTTGTCAAGCAGCTTTCCTAAGATCCCATAAAATTAGGGGCAGAGGTTTCAGCGTCAAGATGTAGTTTTACTTATTGAATTAACACAGAGTTTTGTTGATTTTTTTTGGTGGTGGGGGTAGTGATAGCGATATTGTTTTGTTTTATTGGTTTCTTCCTTTTTTTGGTTCATTTTTAATGGGAGCCTCCCAATAATTCTGAGAATGCAGTTAAATGGTAACTCCATACACTTACTGTGAGTCTAGAAATAAATTCAAGTTTTATTTTGAATACACTGAATTGGTATTTCTTTCATTGAATAAACATTTATCTAGTGCCTCCTATGTGCCAGACAACACAGAACGTAAAATAACATTGGCAAATCCATAGCAATCATACAAAAGACGTGATATTTGATAAATATAACTCATACAATGAAGGGAAAAAAGAACAAGAATTTATACACAGCAATTTGACCTCCCTTTGCAACACAACAATAAAAAGTGTAATTTTCTCCAATCTAAATTTGCTTTGAAAATATGGAACACCAGCTGGAAGGGAGCTCAGATGGCTTCTGCAGTGGGGTTGGAAATATCCTCCTGAGCATGTCCAGAACAACTGGTTAAAAATAATTAAATCACTTGCACCATCTGTGAGTCATTCTGATTCTTCAATGATTACTTAAGACTCTCATTGTATGGAACATATTCTGAGGACAGATGAATAAAATCAATTCAAGTGTATATTGTTTAACACTTTGATTTTCAAAAAATAAGAAGGATTATAATTTCAGGTTTGCTAAGTTATCTGTTAATTCTCCTGCCCTCCTTTATGATCCAGTTGCTTTTGAAATATTAAAATATGTTTAAAATTTAGTTTTATGAATAATACAAATTCATGGAGCCTTTATGATATAACATAATTTTGCTTATAAACATTCTATCATTTTTACCCTTTATTTAATCTTTTGAGTATAGTTTAGCACCCATTTAGCAACAGCCAAGAGAACTAAATGGAAGTCCGAGTTGATTGCGTTCTCAAATTTAGCACCATATGCTATAATCATGAGCAGTTTTTAAAATTCTTAAATAGCTATTTTAACACATGTAAAACAGAGGAAAGCTATATTTAGCGGTGACTAATCCATGGATGAAAGATGCATGGATTAAATATAATCCAAGTGCCCATATCTGTATAAACTTAAGATGTTCAGATAATTTGGAGGCATTGTTAACTGTTTTTCTGGATATTAGTGCATGGGTACTTCTTGTCAGAGTAAATTAACGGGGAAAGTTCCAGAAGATCCATAATTTTCCGTAATAATTAGTGCTTTCTTAGTTAATAGAATATCTGGGTGATGAAAAATAAATGAATTACCTAACAAATAGAGTTATCTATAACATATAACTCCATCTGTGACCCGTATAATGCTCAAAATGTGTTAACTGATTAGTAGTGAGACAATCATAAACACACATGAAACGAGTAATATCAGTCACTATATTTTCGTTTCTTCATAGATACACTCGAGTATTTCATATGTGGACAATTAAGAGATCTAGTCCTCTTCATACGTTGACCTCCCTAATGGGAAAGGGTCTCTTTAATCTGCCACAAAGCCCTCCTCTTCTTTAAACTTGCCAAGATGTCTTCTACTTTATGTCATTGCAATTATGTTTCCTTTGACTTGGGTCTCTGTTTCTGGATATTTTCTTGCTGGTCTCCTGTCACATTGTAAGATGCAACATGAACATTATCTCTCCAGGTGGCCTACCTTCAACAACTTGTTTTATGTCGTTCACAACATCCCTTCTACCCTTAACCATCATGCTCTAGAACATGAGCTAGGCATTTCCCTTCTAATATTTACTGCAATCTGAAAATGTTATATTTGTATGTTAACTTGTTTATAATTTGTCTCCTATCATTAGAATGTAGGCTTGATAAAGGCAGGAGCCTATTCTGTCTTGTTACTATTTCCCCGAGACATAGACTCTCACAGAGCAGGTATTTAATGAAAATATGTGGAATGAATGATTGAATGAATGAATGTATGACATCTTCCTGTGGAATTCCCTGCAGTTTCAGAGTTGGTTGTTCTATATTTTTATATCAATGGTATCCTAATGCCAGTCTGCCATGGTCCAGAAGTTTTCAATGGTCCATAAGGAAAAGAAAAAAAGCAATTTTTTTTTTTTAGCTTTTCATAAAGCAAAGTTGCTTAATGCAAGAATTGTCCTTTCTTTCAAAATTATGGGTTTCAACAGTTTTGGAAGTATTCAAATGGCCTTTCTTTTTCTTTCTCCTCATTTCATTACAATGTCCTTTACTAGAAAAAGTAAAGGGCAGAGCTTTTGTGATGTTCCCTAATAGTTTTTTTAATAATATTGTTATTGACCTATGAAATACAATGTCCTTAAACCACCAACTTAGAGAAACTTATTTACATGAAGGAATACCATTCCTGCTAAGTTTCTTTATTGGTTGCTTGAAGTTTCAGAATGAGGAAGAGAAAGCATGAAAACCATCACCTCCTATTTGTATGGCCTGTTGGGCAAGCAGTCCTGGCCCCATAACAATTATCCACTGAAATAACATTCTTGAATTTATTTTGTCACATGTGAGGAGCAAAAACAAGAAAAAATACACAAAAATAGTAGAATTAGGGTATCACAACATTTGTCTAATATTGTTCAATGTTAACACTTACAAATAATAAAGGTACCAAAATGGTATTGCTTGTGTACAAATATTTTCATCCTCTGTATTTGAATCTATTTTTGTTTGTTTCAGTGTTAAAAACTCACGGTAGTATCATTTCTTGATGATATTTGGAATCCAAAAATAAATTACTTCAAAACAGAAGTATTATATTTTCTGTCCTTTTCATAATTGAAAACAATGCATCAAGATCAAAAACTTAAATACAATGCATTAATGTTATTATGCATGCTTTTTTTACATTCTTCATTTCCCAATAATCATAAGGACTAATAATTAACATAATTATTTGTGATTGACAAGACTCTAACGTTCATCATTTTAGTTAATTATTATTTAAAAAAATAAATTGGATACAAAATAAGCAAATTAAATCTGTATTCTGAAAAGTTTTGAGAAGTGAAAAAAGTTTTTTTTTTTTTTATTTAGTAAAATACTTTATTTCTCTTGTAGCTGCTTTTACAAGGAGATTGTGGGGAGGAACAGATATATCCAAGTTCTCAGTTAATTACCTTTTCAAAATATATGATCTAAAATGGAGAGAAAATTGTGTGAATATGATTTTTTAGAGTTAAAGCTTATAAATTCACTGGACAGAACAGTACAATTTTATATTGGAATCCTTGCCATGGGATAATACAATGCCTATTATTTCCTGGAACATTGACAGGGAACAAGCTATTTTAGGAGAAACTACCTTGATTGTAAAGTAGAGTACATTAAGCCTAAGGTGTCATTAAATTTTTAAAACTTTTAAAAAAGAATTGAGCATAATCTTTAGTAAGAGAAAAATGGTTTTGTTCAGTGATTATTATATTTTGCAAAGTTATAACCTGGCAAACTGTATTATTTTGGGAAAATAATATTAAATACAACAGTTTCTATACACACAGTGGCACTTCATTTATTCCAAAGTCAGATGGACATTATTTTAATTTACCTGCAACGCAGCCAGGAATCAGGAATGGAGTAAAACAAAAGGCCTCTGGATTCCCCAAATTTAATTTTTAAGATTCATGAAGTCCAAAGCTTACTTATATTTCATTATGAAATGAGTTTGCAAATTCTTTTTTGGAGATTTTTTTAAAATTTTACTCTGATTGAAGAGGTAATTCTAATAAACTTAATTATCTTGTTTTTTTTTTTTTTTGCCCCTCGTAGCTTTGAAGCCAAAATGGGACAGAAGGAATAAATGACTGAAACAGGAGCTAATAACTGCAGCCTGGTAGTAAGGTGAAAAAGAATCTATATGTAGGGACACATGGTGTAGGGAAACAATTTAGCACAGGCCAACACAGATGAGAGAGGGAGGGATGGAGGAAGGGAGACAGAACAAATAATTAGTGTTTATAGTTTAGTAAAGACATTTTTTTTTTTTTTTTTTTTTTTTTTTGAGACAGATTCTCACCCTGTCACCCAGGCTGGAGTATGGTGGCATGATCTCGGCTCACTGCAACCTCTGCCTCCCAGGTTCAAGTGATTCTCCTGCCTCAGCCTCCTGAGTTGCTGGGATTATAGGTGCCCACCACCATGCCTGGCTAATTTTTGTATTTTTTTTTTAATGTAGACAGGGTTTCACCATGTTGGCCAGGCTGGTCTCGAACTCCTGACCTCAAATGATCTGCCTGCCTCGGCCTCCCAAAGTGCTGGGATTACAGGTGTGAGCCATGGCGCCCAGCCCAAGAATCTTTATTATCTTACCTACTATGTGCAAAAGTGTTTAATACATAATGTCATATGGCATATTAGCTTCCTAAATCACATACCACTGCTGCCAGCTAATTTGCATCTCTATATTTACATCTGAGGGTGCATAGGCACAAATAAATGTATTCATATATGTTACACATATGCTTATTTATGTAGCTATGCTATATGTTATATGCTGTTTACATCCATTAAGTTACTTTGCAAAATATGCCCTTTGGGTTTGAAAAAAATGCCCTCTGAACTCATCAAGATGATTTTTGTAGGTTATTCTCCATCTTTTAGTCGAGTTCCTAGAGTTGTGTTTTTAACTACCTGCTTTTTATTGCAGGTACATTAAATTATTGTGAATATTTCAAAGGAGAATAGAATGCAGGGTAATTCTCAAACTTGCTATTTGGAATTAGGTCAGATAATTTTGTAAATACTATTATCAATATATCACAGCATCATTAGTGTCCCTTCAAGTTAAGGGCATGTAAATAAAGATGGTCTAATGTGTCAGGCCAAAGAGGAAAACTTTTCAGCTTAGCAAAGTGGCTTCAAATACATGGGGAGAATTGAAGCAGTCATTTCAGATGCAAACAAAATCTCCATTTTTATGGATTATAATATCCTTAGCTAAATGTTTACTTTGGCTTGGGTATTTTTCTCATTAGTAATACTTATTTAATTAGTTGCTTATAAATTGAACCAGGGAAGTGTAGATTGCAGTGAGCCAAGATTGTGCCATTGCACTCCAGCCTGGGCAACAGAGCGAGACTCCGTCTCAAAAAAATAATAATAATAAAGAGTACTTAATATCAGTTAAAATATATCGAATATTGGATGCTTTCACATAAGAGTGCTATTAGCCATTGGCTGTTAAATTTCCTCATCTCCAGGAATCTCAGGCACCTAAAAATAATTCTCTCTACTTCATGGGCAACAGCAGCCACCAGTCTTTGCCACAACTTGTCTGTCAATTGGGTATGCAGTGAGGGGCACCGATACTGTTTTAGATGATGATGTGAAACGGTTTCAAAATGCTTTCATTCCCCCTTATGAATTTTGTCTTAGTCTATGCTTCCATAATATTGGGAGCCAATTAGTAATACATGCCTGCCTACAGCTTAAATAGAAGTGAAGTCTATTATGAACAATGAAGTCAATTAGAAAGGGCCATGCCTGCTGATAAATATGTTATATAAAGACTGTATTTACCCTGAAATCTGTGTCTTTTTGCGTCTACTCTTTGGTCCTAGTTCAGAGCTCTGTATGATTATTTTAAATGTATTATGGTATTAGTTTAATAGTTCAATTAATACAAAGGTAGATTAAGGAAACTTTTCATTTCTTCCTTCTGCAGATTCTTCCCCCACTGAGGCAAAAAAAAAAAAAAAAAAAGTCTACAGTTTAGTCTTATCTCTTTGTACTATATTCCATATACTATGCATTCTTACCAATGAATAGTATATATACATATATTTTAGTTTTTTAAAAAATATTGCTTTATTCTGTGTATTATTTTAAATATAACAGTCAATTAGAAACATATTCCCAGGTAATGTATATAGATATTATACTTTCTTTGTGCAAGTCTTAGAAGATGAATCAAAATGTATTCTATTATTCTTCTACATTTCTGGATTATTATATTTTGATTAGAAAATGTGGTCTGTCAAATCTTTATGTTTGATCCTTTTAAAAATTTCCTCTCTATATATATTTTTAATGTCCCAGTAAAATAGGAGAATATGCTTTCTCTAGTGTCCACAAAATATGGATTAAATTTAGCTTGTCAGTTTAAAAGCACCTCTATTCTTGTTTTTTTTTTTTTTTTTGTCTATTTTAATCTAACAAATGATGGAAGAGGTGTATGTAAGGTACCAACTACAGCTATGATTGTATCATACTGTCCTTTTATTTCTAGTAATTTTTACCTTATGTAGAATGCAGCCAAATGTTTGGGGCATAGCAGTTAATGACTGCTGTACTTTGGGAGAAAGTGTGATTTTTATCATTACAAGCGTTCTCTGAGAAACATTTAGTGCTTTTTTGGCCTTGAACTATACTTCATTTAATACTATTATTTGGACTTTCACTTTTTAAAAAATGATTTTCTAAATCACCTGTCATTAACGCAGCATTGTGACCTTGTATTTTTATGTTTCTTGTAAACAGCCTATAGATGGAATGTGCATTTTAAACTAGAGTATTTTGTCTTTTTATTTATACAAATATTTTTACATCTTTATAGGGTACATGTAATATTTTGTTACATGCATAGAATGTATAATGATTAAGTCAGGATACTTAGGGTATCCATCATCTCAAGTATTTATCATTTCTATGTGTTGGGAATAGTTCAAGTCCTCTCTTCTAGGTATTTGGAAATATACAATACATTGTTGTTGATTATAGTCACCCTACCCTCTGTCAAACATTAACACTCTTTCTATGCAACTGTGTGTTTGTACCCAGTAGCCAGTCTCTCTTCACTCATTCTGCCCACCTGCACTCTTCCCAGCCTCTGATATCTATAAAGACAAATATCACATGTTCTTACTAATTCGTGCTTGATCTTATGAACATATAAAATAGAATGATAGATATTTCATCTTTAGATGAGACATTTTAACCAACTTCGTTTTTGTTATAACTCTTATAACTCTGTATCTGTTTTAATTCCTTGTCATATTGATGGTCATTATTTTATCATTTTATTTACTCTTATCCCTTGTCTATAATTTTATAATTCATCATCATCTTCACTGAACTCTACTGCATCTCTTCCCGCACTTATAGGTTATTTATAAGTTACACTTTGTACTTGCATTTTACTAGTGCTGTTTCCTATTTTGAACAACAATTTTATGCCTATATTTCTGTAGTGTTGCGCCAAAATTAAATAAGAACAATGCCCTCATCACCAAGATGATTTAGTCAGTCAACTCCTCATTATTTTCAGTCAAAGGCAAAATCCTTTAAAAACAAATAATTTAGAAGTTTAGTTCCTGACAACTATTGTTTTCACTTGTAGTATCACATATCTAGTTCAAGATGTCATGTTATTACTTAAATTACACTATCACTTCATAAAATATGACCAAAAACCACACAAGGTTTATTTCCTATCACTGTTTTCTTTTGTACCCTTTATTTCTCTTTGTTTTGAAATCTTTATTATACAATCATCCTTCAGCATCTGTGGGGCACTGGTTTCAGGACCGCCCTACAGATACCAAAATTCAAGAACACTCAAATTATTTATATAAAATGGCATAGTGTTTGCAAGTAACTATGGACACCCTCCTGAACACTTCAAATCATCTCTAGATTATAGTACCCAATACAATGTAAATGCTATGTAAATAGTTGTTATGCAGTATTGTTTAGGGAATAATGACAATAAAAATGTACATGTTCAGTGCAGACACAGCCATCCATGTATTTTTGCAAATATGTTCAATCCATGGTTGATTAAATCCACAAATGTGGAACCCATGGATGCAGAGGGCCAACTGTACTTCATTTTTAATTTGGTTGGAACACATGAGAAATGTTCTCATAAAAACATAAAGGATGTAAACTTTGTAAACCTTGCATTTTCGAAATGATCTTTACTTGGCAGTCATCGTGATGGATTTATTGGATAGTAACGTTCTTTAAGATCTCTCCTCTTTTTTTAGTGGTCTCTGTGGGTTATAAACAATTGTCTTCCATTTTCTATTGTTTTCTTGTTTCAGCTGTCTTCAAGCTACTATTGTTTCCAGCATAGTCTGCTTCTAGTCCAAATATTTATTTGTATTTAACCTTTTTTCTTTCTCTCAAACTCTAAGGATGCTCTCTGCCCCACCCATTGAAGTACAGAAATTTCATTAAGATATAATTCTAAATGTTTCTAAATATGTGTCCCTATTTTTTATTTTATTTTATTTTATTTTGTTTTATTTTATTTTTGAGGCAGGGTCCTGCTATTGCCCAAGCTGGAGTGCAGCGATGCAATCATAGTTCACTGCAGCCTCCAACACCTAGGCTCAAGAGATCCTTTTGCCTCAGCCTCCTGAGCGGCTGGGACTACAGGCAATCAATACCATCACTGGCTACTTTTTAAAACATTTTTTGTAGAGATGGTGTCTCACTGTGTTGCCCAGCCTGGTCTTGAACTCCTGGAATCAAGTAATCTTCTCACCTCAGCCTCCTAAAGTGCTGGGATTACAGTTGTGAGCCACCGTTCATTCTTTAATTCTTTTTTGCACTTGGATAATATTTTAAATAACCAATTAATATTAATAACTTCTTTAGCTCTGGAAAATTTTCTATTATGATCATTTTAATTATTACAAATCTTCCATCTCTTCTCTTTTCTCATTCTGATACTTATAGTTGCTTAATAGGTATCCTAGATCTATTCTCTAAGTCTCTTATTTTTTCACTATTAATGCCAGTTTATTTCCATTTTTATTTAAGTAGTGACATTTTAATTTGGATTTAGTAGCCTGTCAAAGTTACCTTTGTGAAAAAAACTAGGCTACAAGTATTTTCTGATAGATATAATACTAGCATTAGAATTATTCACATAATCTTCATTTTCACATTGTTTAAAATAGAACACATTGTTATATTTTTAATAAGCAATTTGAAAAAGAAATGTTTCTTTTATGATTGCCATTATAAAAGAATATTAATTGAGTGCCCATTAGGTAACTTTAACCACATTAAGTACTAGACAGCCCTTTGGACAGAGACTGAGTAGAATAAAAAAACCATTACAGAACATACTTTGGTATTAACCTTATCTGTAAATAAAATGTATTATTCTCTAGATTAGCACTGTCCAATAGAACTTTCTGAGATGATGGCAATGTTCTATATCTACACTGTCCAATAAAGTAGCTATTAAGGCTACTGAGAACTTAAAACACGGCTAGTAAAAACAGATGTACTAAATTTTTAATTGTATTTCCTTTTAAATAATTTAGATTTACATTTCTTTAGTCAAGTATAGTTAATGACTACCATACTGGATAGTGTAATTATAAGCATCTTTACTATCACTCACATTTCTAATAAAGAGAATACTTTATTGAAAAACATAATTATGACACATGCATATTTAGACATAGATACTGAGTTGCCACATTAATCTAGAGATAGTGTTTACATTTTCTGAGGGGTGTGATAAATGTAGTATAGAAATAAAAGTGTGAGTTTATTCTGAAAAATCTACTCAAGTTAACAGATCCACAAGGCAACCGAAGTTAAAACTGATATAGTAGTGTGAAATATAACTGCAGAATTTAAGGTATTTCCATACTTATTTTTTCTTGTGTTATTTTTATTTTCGCACTGAATTAAGTATAGGTATGTGTGTGGGGTGGAGGGTGGGTTCAATTTGCTTGTCAACATAAAAAAGATTGCTATAACAAGTATTCCCAAGCTGACATTTTGGAATAGCTTACAATAAAAAATATCTCCTGGATATATAAAGGAAAACTTTTATGAGAAGAGTTTGGGAAGAATTATCAAAGATTAAAATGATTTTTTAATACGAGTCTTCTCATAGCCTTCAATTTGCTAATAGACATTGTGACACCCATGAAGAATCTAAAATTAGTATATTCTAATATTGTCTATGTATCATTACCTCAAATAATTGCTTATGTTTGTATCCATGTATAATGAGTTACATTAATACCTAAAAGACAACTTAAGAACCTAAACATGCATGTACAGTAGCATGTAGCTAATGTGCTATGAATTGGAGAAATGTGACGTAGTGAAATCAGATATACCTTTTAAATCTATGACAATAAAGATTGCATTGTGAAATGAGGAAAATATTCCTGTTTGAATTCTGAATATTCCTAAATATAAATTATATTATAAATGTAGATCCTGGCAATTCTAGCCACATGTCTATCTTATAATTATCCTGTTGATACTGGTTTCTTCATTAATTTATCCAACAGATATTTTTGATAATATACTGTATGCTAGATACTAGGCATGAGTCTTTGCTGCATTTGTTTGCTGCCTTATAAGTTGGCTAGGGTATATAACCTTATCTATTAATTCATAGGTTATTTTTTGGAGATGGTTTTACAAGGCAGGCCATGATTGTTGGTGCTTATATATTGATGCTTATCATGGTGGCAAACAAAGCCGTTTTCTTTCTCTTCTTTCAGAGGCCATACTTAGTGACTGAAATTTTATCAAGTTACTAATTTATGTTAATTCTTTGAAAACCTTTATAAAAATGCAAATGTTGTCCTTTGAAAGAAAAGACTTTAAACCACTATAAGGCATTAACACATTTTCCAGATTCAGTTTATCAGCTTAATTATATAGTAATTGAGCTTGGCCCTGAGGAATTAGGTAAATTTCATGGTGTAGGAAGTAAGAATCAACATGAGGCTGGTCAATGAGCAGGTCTGTCCAGACCTTTTATATAGGCTGCTATTTATACCTGGCCTTCTAGAAGTAGGGCGTATTTAAAGACTGGCAAATCCAGCATCATCTGCGTATCTTTTTCACTGATAGCCTGCCCTGCTTTAAAATTTTATTCTAATTTTAGAAAAATAATATGGGTATAAAGGATTATTTTCTTTCATATTTTACCTTGATTATTTTATGTATTTTAGTGAGTTTTATTCTTTTTTTAAAAAGGGGATAAATTATATTGTTGATCAATTCTTAATAATTATTCTGAAGTGGACATGCCCTTTTTTTCGTTACATAGCTTCATATAAGCAATTTGATAGATGATGGAATAGGAAGGGGGAGATCACATAAGAGCAAACACTCTCTCATTGCTATTTTCTCTATGCAGGGTCATAAACAATATGCTTAGACTCATTAGATTGATTATTCAAGGTCTTTTTACCCAGTGACTTGACTAAAACATACAAAACAAAGTATCGTCAGAATGCTGTTACTGTCATGCCATTATATGTATCCAAAACAGTGACAATGCAGATTATAAACCATACCCATCTCATCTGCATCATATTCTTTTGTTTTTATGCTTTATTGTTTGAGGGTTTTTTAATCACTCTGGACTGATAAATATTTTTGCCAAATTTTATTGTGATTTGCATTTTTATGCTTATAATGTCTATTATAATTATCCAGGGGAAACAAATTAAAAATCCCTCAACTTTGTTTATTACTGTAATGATTCCTAGAAGGAAACTTGTCTTTCTCTGAAGACTTGTGAAGCTAACAGAGCTACTTATCTAAGAAAACTTAAGTCTTCCCATTTATGGCCCATCAGAACCTACTTAAAGCCTGCAGTCCTATTTTGGATTTACATATCACTGTGTTATTACTTTTAAATAATCCATAATATCTAAGAATGTCCTTTTGAGGAAAGATAATCAGATATAAACTGACATACTTTCATATTATGGCTCATAGATTTTCATATTATAGCTCACAGTAAATCATTAATAAATCTTCTTACTTTGAGGATGTTCTTATCTTCATCTTCATTAACACCAATGAAGTTAAAAAAAAATGGCTCCATCACTATTTGTTTTTGGTCAAGGTAATAGTCTATTTTTTTAGTTAGACTTTTGATGCATTGATATATTTTTCATGTGCCATATTTATATGAGATATGTAGTTATTTTTGTGGCATATGTTGTAATAATATGTCATATAGCACATTTTTCTTCTTGAGTTTCTTTGACCTCATAACTCATAAATGTGTCAGTAACCTCAATGCATTTAAAGGAGAGAGAAGTCTTTTAAATCATGGAGGAAAACATTTTGTTTAAAAACCTAGACATAATGCACCATTTGTTTCAAAACAGGATTGCTTTTATCCTATGCAGTTATGGCCCTTCAAGAAACAAATTTTATGTAATGAAAAGAATGTGATAACTGAAGTTTCAGATAAATGAAAGTTTATTTAAAGCATTGTGAGTGATACCTGTGCCTACTTACACAGCTCAAAATCTCAAAACTGTTTTGACTTCAAGTTTAAATCATACAAATCATCATTTTGTTCTATAACAATCATTAAGCATTGATTGAACTTTTCGTTTTTAAATAAAAATAGGCATTTTATGGTTTCTTTCACATATCTTTTTTGTTTCTAGAAAATGAGGATAGTGTATTATTTGGGGTATATATAGCTAAAAATGAAAATAAACACAAATAAATAAAATGAATTAGTCAGATTATAGCATTTCCTTGCTAATGATGCATGAGTATCTATAATGATATAAGGTGGTAAAGAACATTAACAAAAGCAAGTTGATTTTCAAAAGGTTGGACAGGATTTGCACACATCAGAACTCAGAAGGATATAATTATTCAAGGCAGAGTTAATGAAATTCAAATGAAAAGGATTAATCTGAATGAGTACATGGATTTTGCATAAAGAAGAGAAAATAAACATATTTCCAATTACACTGATTTTTAAATAGCTGTCTGAAATTTTTATTAAACCAAACTGGAAGTCATTCAATGGATGTAGTTTACTCATTATAGATTTGTGTGACTGTTTCAATAGGAGTGCTATACTTTTAAGGAATAGATAGTAAACTAGATCTCCAAATGTCTGGTTCTCTTTTGATTCAGTTTGTGGTAGTTTCTTGTATATGAAAATTACAAAAGTCTATATATTAAACATTATTGTGTATATCAGATTGCTATAATAAATGAGAATATTCAAACTTAATAAAACGGAATTTTCTAGAAAATGAGTTCACAGTTTCCCAGTGGTGTCAAAAAGTTACTTTGGAATATGTCTATTTCTCATGAAAATTACAGGATCAACCCTTAGTTTTCTCTAGTCAGTTGATCTGTACCACTTAATATCTGTTATCTATGATGACTGGACACTATGTATTAAGATAGTAAATCCTTCAATAGATCTGTCATCATTAAATATAATGTATAACATTAACCTTTTAGACTTTATAACATATAGCTGAAGCATTTTAGAAATTACAGGTATTCTAATTTATAATGGAAAGAAAAAATTTTTAAAAGATTACTTAATTATCAGTAGTTTAGGGTAGGAATGATTTTTCTCATTCAGATTTTTCTGAAGTAATAAACTATACCTTTTTATTGATTATGTTCAACCATAAGAATTTTAATATTTCTAAGTGTTCTAGAAAATTTGTTCATGCCATGGCTGAGCATGGAGGAATTATTTCCGTGAATTGACACTGATTGCTCTATGGCTTATTTGTGACAATCTTGAAAATAATCACAATATGCATATTATTAGAGCATTATCAACCTGCAGTTCAATGACTAATGTTTCTTTGAAGAGTATTTCAGTCAGGTTAATAAAAGTTTCTTCATTATTAAAAAGTTTGTAAAAAATGATTTCTAGAACCAGATATAGAATTATGATTATCACTTATTTTGGGATCTAAAAATTTTTTAAAAATTGAACTCTTGTACACAGAGAGTAAAAGGATGGTTACTAGAAAAATTGGCAGTTTAAATAGATGTCACATAACTTCTTCTAAAAGACATTTTCATTGAAAGATAGGTGAAAATGGTTTTTAGTTTAATGTTCTGAAGAATATTTATTAAATCGGTATATAATAATCTATGGCAGACACATGGGATCAGGTGGAGGAAAGCTTAACAGATGAGAAGCCAGAGTACGGTGTGCTGCCTATATTCTTTAAGCCCTGGTTTAGGACTGTGATTAATACTAGATCTTATTCGCTGAGACACAGAATTCTGGTCTTAGAGCATGAATTATTATTTTTAAGTAAATTTCATTTTCAATTTATGCAGTGTCACTGAATGATTTTTTTCTTTTTTAAAATTATACTTAAGTTATGGGATTCATGCACAGAACGTGCAGGTTTGTTACATAGGTATACATGTTCCATGGTGGTTTGCTGCACCCATCAACCCGTCATCTACGTTACGTATTTCTCCTAATGCTATCCCTACCCTTGCCCCCAACCCCGCGACAGGCCCCAGTGTGTGATGTTCCCCTCCCTGTGCCCATATGTTTTCATTGTTCGACTCCACTTACCAGTGAGAACATGTGGTGTTTGGTTTCCTGTTCCTGTGTTAGTTTGCTGAGAATGATGGTTTCTAGTTTCATCCATGTTCCTACAAAGGACACAAACTCATTCTTTTTTATGGCTGTATAGTATTCCATGGTGTATATGTGTCAATTTTCTTTATCCAGTCTATCATTGATGGACATTTGGGTTGGTTCCAATTCTTTGCTATTGTGGACGGTGCTGCAATAAACATACGTTTTCATGTGTCATTATAGTAGGATAATTTATAATCCCTTGGGTATATATCCAGTAATGGGATTGCTGGGTCAAATGGTATTTCTGGTTCTAGATCCTTGAGAAATTGGCACACTGTCTTCCACAATGGTGGAACTAATTTACCCTCCCACCAACCGTGTAAAAGCGTTCCTATTCTGCACATCCTCTCCAGCATCTGTTGTTTCCTGACTTTTTAGTGACCACCATTCTAACTGGCATGAGATGCTATCTCATTGTGGTTTTTGATGCATATCTCTAATGACCAGTGATGGTGAGCTTTTTTTCATGTTTGTTGGCCTCATAAATGTCTTCTTTTGAGAAGTGTCTGTTCATATCCTTTGCCCGCTTTCTGATGGGGTTGTTTTTTTCTTGTAAATTTGTTTAAGTTCTTTATAGATTCTGGATATTAGCTCTTTGTCAGATGGATAGATTGCAAAAATTTTCTCCCATTCTGTAGGTTGCCTGTTCACTCTGATGATAGTTTCTTTTGCTGTGCAAAAGCTCTTTAGTTTAATTAGATCCCATTTGTCAATGTTGGCTTTTTTTTGCCTTTGCTTTTGGTGTTTTAGTCATGAGGTTTTCGCCCAGGCCTGTGTCCTGAATGGTATTGCCTAGGTTTTCTTCTAGAGTTTTTACGGTTTTAGGTCTTAGGTTTAAGTCTTTAATCCATCGTGAGTTAATTTTTGTATAAAGTGTAGGAAAGGGATCCAGTTTCTGTTTTCTGCATATGGCTAGCCAATTTTCCCAGCACCATTTATTAAATAGGGAATCCTTTCCCCATTGCTTGTTTTTGTCAGGTTTGTCAAAGATCAGATGGTTGTAGATGTGTGGTGTTATTTCTGAGGCCTCTGCTCTGTTTTGCTACCAGTACCAATCTGTTTTGGTTACTGTAGCCTTGTAGTATAGTTTGAAGTCAGATAGCGTGATGCCTCCAGCTTTGTTATTCTTGCTTAGGATTGTCTTGGCTATATGGGCTCTTTTTTGGTTCCATATGAAATGTAAAGTAGTTTGTTCTAATTCTGTGAAGAAAGTCAATGGTAGCTTGATGAAAGTAGCATTGAATCTATAAATTAGTTTGGGCACTATGGCCACTTTCATGATATTGATTCTTCCTTTCCATAAGCATGGAATATTTTTCCATTTGTTTGGGTCCTCTCTTATTTCCTTGAGCAGTTGTTTGTCGTTCTCCTTGAAGAGGTCCTTCACTTCCCTGGTAAGTTGTGTTCCTAGGTATTATTTTATTTTCTTTGTAGCAATTTTAAATGGGAGTTCTCTCATTATTTGGCTCTCTCTTTGTCTGTTATTGGTGTATAGGAATGCTTGTGATTTTTGCACATTGATTTTGTATCCTGAGACTTTGCTGAAGTTGCTTATCAGCTTAAAGAGTCTTTGGGCTGAGACGATGGGGTTTTCTAAATATACAATCATGTCATCTGCAAACAGAGACAATTTGACTTCCTATCTTTCTATTTGAATATCTTTATTTCTTTCTCTTGCCTGATTGCCCTGGCCAGAACTTCCAATACTATGTTGAATAGGAGTGATGAGAGAGGGCAGCCTTGTCTTGTGCCAATTTTCAAAGGGAGTGCTTCCAGCTTTTGCCCATTCAGCCCATTCAGTATGATACTGGCTGTGGGTTTGTCATAAATAGCTGTTAATATTTTGAGATTTGTTCCATCAATAACTAGTTTATTCAGTGTTTTTAATATGAAGGGGTGTTAACTTTTATTGAAGGCCTTTTCTGCGTCTGTTGAGATAATCAAGTGTGTTTTTTTGTCATTGGTTCTGTTTATGTGATAGATTACATTTGTTGATTTGTGTATGCTGAATCAGCCTTGCATCACAGGGATGAAGTCTACTCGATTGTGGTGGATATGCTTTTTAATGTGTTACTGGATTTGGTTTGTCAGTATTTTATTGAGGATTTTCTTTTTTTGTTGTTGTGTCTGTGCCAGGTTTTGGTATCAGGATGCTGCTAGCCTCATAAAAAGAGTTGGGGAGGAGTCCCTTTTTTTTTTTTTTTTTTTTTTTTTTTTTTTTTTTTTTTTTTTCTCTATTGCTTGGGATAGTTTTAGAAGGAATGGTACCAGCTCCTCTTTGTACCTCTAGTAGAATTCGGCTGTGAATCTGTCTGGTCCTGGGCTTTTTTTCTTTTTTTTGGTTGGTAGGCTATTAATTACTGCCTCAATTTCAGAACTTGTTATTGGTCTATTCAGAGATTTAAACTCTTCCTGGTTTAGTCTTGGGAGAGTGTATATGTCCAGGTTTTTATCTATTTCTTCTAGATTTTCTAGTTTGTGTTTATAGTAATCTCTGATGATAGTTTGTATTTCTGTGGGATCAGTGGTGATATTCCATTTATCATTTTTTATTGTGTCTATTTGATTCTCTTTTCTTCTTTATTAGTCTGATTAGTGGTCTATCTATTTTGTTAATCTTTTCAAAAAACCAGCTCCTGGATTCATTGGTAAATCTCATTTTTATTTAAAGTTCCTTTATGCAAATGCCAAAGTCGTCAAACTTTGGGTTTGAGATTTTGTTTAAGGAAGTTAAATACAAGTTAGCAAACAAAAGTGAGTGTATTTTGAGTGTCTTTTTCTTTATTGTATTTGACCATACAGCTAAGTTTCTTGCTATACTATATTTATTAAGCAGCAATATGAATTTAAGGTAGCTGAGAGCATCTCAAATGAAAGTAATGAAGACTGAGAAAACTACATATCAAAGAAGAATCAGAAAATAGATATAAAGATCTTAGAATTATTTTTCTTTTAAGAAAAAATGATGAGGACATGCATCAAAACTTTTTTGAATTCCCACTTCTTTTTTAAGGCCACCCAGATTTTTTTCTAAATATTTTCAAGATATGTCCAATTCTGAAACAATTCCCTCGATTAAACAACAAAATAAGTAAATAAATAAATAAATGAAAAACTACAACTTGTCCTCTACTCCGTTCCTGATAACAAAAACCTTTGTTTTCCAAAAATTTACAGGCATAAAATGTATATCATTAAAAGCAAATATAATTGCACCATTAAATAAGTATTATAGGAAATATGCTTGCTTTAGATGATGTGAAGCTATCTTTACCGCAGAGGTTAAAGCAACTAATGCGAATAAGACAAGCTTATTAACTTGTGAATTTTATTAAGAACAACATAATGGTCGTCAACCAATGTAATGCATGCAAAACACAAGCTTGTGTTACTTGTGCTGTTGATTCTACTAAGTGGTTAATGAGTCAGTGACAATTTCACATTCAAATAGCCTGCTGAGTTATTTTTCTTTTAAATGGGTAAAATGCTTATTATGAAATAGAGAAATTAAGAATTTCTTAAGAAATCTGTTAAATTCTGAATTTTATTTATCAAACTCTGGCTCAAGTTTCTAATATCCTTTTAAATGTAAATGAGAAATATATGTACATTATTCCATTGATCATGAAGGAATGTGTGCCATGGGTTTGGTCAAGATATACACAATAAAACAAATGTTGTAAAAGGTTTATTTATTTAAAAGCTAATTTGTGCAATTCTGTGAATTTGCTATATCACAAGTAGATGAGATATCTAAATTAGAATTATTTCATTTTTTGTATCATATAAGAATTGAGTATGAAAATCCTAGGTCAGAGAAATTAAAACATAAATTGACGAGCTTATACATTTCATTCATCTTTGTGTGGGGTTCAGTCTAGGATCCCCAAAGTCCAATTTATTACATTATTGCAAAAATGAGTATCGTGTTGTCATAAAAGGCTGTGCAGTAATAAATGGCTATTTTAGCATGCTTATCATCTGAACTTCCCCAGAGACCCTACCACTGAAACCCTCAGGTGACCTCATCAATAGGCAGGTGGCAGTTGATCAATTCTAGACAAAGTTACTGGGAGAATAATTTGAATTACAAGAATTTTGCTGCCTATAGTGTAGACAGAAGAGAGTAGAGGTCATCCATCTTTCGAATTTGCGTGCCAAGTAGTATTTATTTTTTGCTCTTATAAGGAATAGGGAAAGAGGCATTACTGGGAAACTCCAAAAGGATTCTGGAGCTGGAAATTCTCGTCATGTCTAGCACTTGGATCCCAGTCAGAAAAGTGTAGGTGCAAGAAAAGAGGCTAGTGCTCCCGTATATCTCGGGACATTCTGGAGTTCTTTTTAAAATACAAATTCCACAGTCAGTTCTGCTCATATAGCACCTTAATTAGCAGCTTAACTTAGCAAGAGAGTAGCAACAAAAGCAGGAGCTAATGTCTAGAATTTGGAGAAGAGGGCTTTAATACAGTTACATACCAGCCTAACTACTTTGTATCTGTTGTATCTCAATGAAGATTGGGGGAAAATGTATAGGAAAGTTGCCTTTGTTACCAATAAAACAGATATGAACCCCCTTCACCTAGTTCCATACCTGGATTTCTAGGAAAATTAGAATTTTAAATGCCAGTTGCAAATTAGAATTAGAAATTTAAATGCTGGTTGCAAAAATCATCGTTTTCTTAGGATAAAACTACTCTCCTTATGACCTCATGGTCTTTCATCTTATATTCATGGTGCTAATATGTGTGTATCGCTTATTATAAAATACTGCTAACACTTTTTGGAAGAAGCAGGTATATAATTAATAAATAACCTTTTTACTAGACTTATCATCATGAGGTTTTGAATCTAGTTTCAGCCCAGTTTGTAGATTCACTTGTCAACTGTAGAATAAGAGCTATATAAATTCAATAGAGGAGTTTTCACCGTTAGGAAGCTAAAAGAATTGTTCTTTCGTATATCTATACCAGCACACTGTCCGTGAAGAAACGATGATGGTGATGACTGAAGACATGCCTTTGGAAATTTCTTATGTGCCTTCTACTTACCTGACTGAAATCACTCATGTCTCACAAGCCCTTTCAGAAGTGGGACAACTTCTCAATGCTCCTGACCTCTGTGCTAAGGACTTTGAAGATCTCTTTAAGCAAGAGGAGTCTCTGAAGGTAAAAGCAAAGCACTTTCATTCAGATTTTACAAGGTGATCATACCAATCATTCATAATGCCAGAACAATTGACTTACATTTTATACATCATGATGGCATTTTGACTTACATATGGAATTCTTAAAAATACTTTATAGTGTGATTAGCTTCAGAAATCTTGGGTAGAAACACCTAAGTTAGAAGATGTATTTTACAATATTTAGTGTTGAGAGACATCCTAAAATGAAAAAATGCATGAAAATAATCATTTTATACATGCAGTACAGATAGAAAGGAACCCCCAGAAAACAAACTTAGATGGAGGAACAGTTTATTCCTAGCTAATGGATTATTTTCCTTTCATTTTCCAAAATGGGAAATTAGATTTTTCATTTATATCTAATGTACATTGTTTTTGGTTTATATTTTTTGTATACATATTCAATTTCAAATTAATGTCAATATCTATGCTATAATATATGGAATAAAATTGAATAGAAATCAATAAAATATTTTCTTTATAACTGCTAGCGAAAGGCTACCAACAAAATCCATCTGTTTTCAAACCACCAGCAGCAAGTTACTGCATTCTGAAGTAAGACAAATCATGATAAGGAAGTAGGCTATGAATTTTAGAAGGCAGTGTCTGAAGATAAATGAATGTAGGATCAAGAAAATGTACATAATAATGTCTCTCCAGATAATTTTGTGATCATACATTTTATACTCAAAATGAAATATTATAGTGTACCCAGAGCTTGGTATTTTCCAATGCAAACTGCATGTGATTATAGGCAAAAGATGAGTTTGCTATCAGCAGCACATATTAGCTAAAGTATTTTATACTCAGATGATTTCCTGGAAGCTCATTCTATGTCACACATTTGTCTGTATGAATATACAAATGGATAAAGCTATTTGTTTGTTTTGGAAATCGGTGTTGCAATATCTCAGTGACTTGACTTTAATATCTTACATTATATCAAATAAGCTATAAAATTACACAGTAAAATAAGAGCTTCACAGATCTCTGGAACTATTCCATCCATGTCAGTATGGCACTGTTTCTTACTCTGTTTGAAGTAAAAGTCAAATCACTCATTGGTACAATGATGGAAAAAACCCTAATCAGTTAGTAAAATAAAGCTGACATGCCAGAATTCCTGTCATTATTTCTATTAACTAAGTTCTCATGGCAGCAGAGTTTGTAAGTTCATCATTGTCATTCAACATGTAAATTACTGCGAATGAGCTAATATTCATTCCTTCCCAGGATCATGGACATTTGATTCAGGAGAGCAGTGACCCTGATCTTATTAAGTTGCCCATTGAATAACGGTCTCCATACCTCTTAACCTGGCATGCTCAGAATGGTAGACCCTTGGCTACACTCATAGTGAATCATTTGTTCATCCTGATCTATTTAATATTATTATAGCTGACATCAATCATAGTAGTATTGATTACTGTGGTTTATAATATGGTATTATTGCAGGTTTAATTTAGCTAAATGGTTGAATCCCCATAAGATGCAGTTGTGGGCGTGATTTCTTCTCTCTCCCAACAAATCTCCAGCAGGTGAATAGGCTTCCTACCTTCATTGACTTTTTGAAGGGGGATAGTTTTGAGCTCAGTCTTTTCGATGAATATGTATTTCCTGTTAAAGACATTCATCATTGTCATTATCCAGTAGTAAAAATAGAAAAGCAGTGCATAAATTGTACAGCTGCTGGTTGGGAAGGTTTGAAATTAAATTGTGGTTGATTTTATTCCTGACAGATTTGCATAAATCAAATTACAGAACTATAGTAGGTATTGCTGTGCTTTAACATACAAATTTTTTTGAAAGTGCAATATAAAACAATATGTAATAAGTTAAAAGAATTACTTTCTAAACAAAATACAACTAAAATAGCACATATGGTTTCAATAGATGTATTGAATTGGAAAGCTACCTAATCATGTTGACAGAGACTATGCAGAAAAACACCAACTTATATATGGAAATCTGCATTTAATAGCAAAAACACTAGCTAAGGCAGAGCTAGAGAGGAATGAGAAACATACACATAAGTAATATTTTCGTTCTTATTTCAGAGCCAATATTAGCAGTTAATTGATTGTGATTGTTTATATGTACAAAGTTAATAATGCTCATAACAGACAAGAGTACATAATTTTAGAAGAATTGCAATTTTTGGAAGTTTAGAACAATATTAAGTTGCATTTTATTTTTAAGAAAAAATCATTTTCATGATAAAATTTTCCAAAATATAATTACTGTGTTAAACCATCAAATCCTGCTTTAAAGTATCTCATATGAAAGGATGAACATAGAATTTCTTAGCATCATAAGTTTGAAGTTACCGAAAGGTTTTCTCTTGAGAGAGTTAAATATTCAAAAGCTTATCCTAAAAGCAGAAATGATCCACTTAGAAGACTTAACTGAAAGGATTTATCATCGTGTGTCCATATGCCTAATTTTACTGACAGCGTCAGTTTTACTGGAGTATGAAACACTCTTGGGACATCACCCGTATCATTTCCTGACTCAGCATGCCTTGTACTCTGACTGGCAGCTGCCAGGTCCAAGTGTCTCTGTTTGCCTTAGGGCTCTCTCTAGTAATCAAAGCTCATGAGTGTCAGGTAGTTAAAGCTCTGCATCCCCAATGTTCCCCAGCAAACCTCAACCAATAACAGATAACTTTTGGTGGATAAACACCACTACTCACTCGCTCTTCAGTTAGGGTAACTCTGAAGCATGATTTATGCTCTGAACCACAATTCTGTTCCAGGATTAAGACCCCGTCGCACACAGTAAAAACCTGCCTCATAGGATACTTTTTACTTGCTCCCTGTCCTACCTTACACACACTTACCAGCACCTCCTTGGATCATTCCCAAATACATCCCTTGTCTTAGAATCTGCTTTTAGGGGAACTCTATCTAGGATATTTTTGAAATAAATAATGATATATTTACTGTGTAGTTAGCATCTACATAGAGAAATTCTTAGAAATAGTTCATGCAGGCCGGGCGCGGTGGCTCAAGCCTGTAATCCCAGCACTTTGGGAGGCCGAGACAGACGGATCATGAGGTCAGGAGATCGAGACCATCCTGGCTAACCCGGTGAAACCCCGTCTCTACTAAAAAATACAAAAAACTAGCCAGGCGAGGTGGCGGGTGCCTGTAGTCCCAGCTACTCGGGAGGCTGAGGCAGGAGAATGGCGTAAACCCGGGAGGCGGAGCTTGCAGTGAGCTGAGATCCGGCCACTGCACTCCAGCCTGGGTGACAGAGCAAGACTCCATCTCAAAAAAAAAAAAAAAAAAAAAAAAAAGAGTTCATGCCTTTCGTGTGGAATTCTTCAAGTGATTCTGCTCCTCCCTCATTCAGGGAATCCTTAGCTGTTCAATTAGGCCTTGGTATCAATAAATGTGAATTTTTAGGACAAAAATAAGAACATAGCTTGTAATAAGAATGACAACTATGATTTACCTTTTGCAATAATAAGAATCAATTTACAGCTAATATTATTCTTTATGGTGGAGTGGAATGTTTTCACCCTAAGATCATGAACAAGACAAGGATATCTGCCCACTTCCCTTCAGTATTCAACATTGTACTGGAGTTTCAAACCATTGAAAGGAGGAGGAAGGAAGGGAGGAAGTAGGGAAGAAAGAGAGTGAGGAAAGGAGGGAGGGAGAATCGAAGAAAAGAAATAAGAAAATAAGGAGAAAAAGAAAGAAGGAGGAAATAAATGGAAGGAAAGTAAAAATATCAGGCACACATCATTTCAATTGTCTCATCAAAACCAATTATAGTGCAGATGCCTTGTTTGGAGTGAATAAAATGTGCTATACTTTGGGTAACCAAGAGGATGATGAAAAATGTGGCCATATGAAGAAAGCTCACAGGTGGGAGACATGGTAGTCCTAATGTAGATTTTAAATAGGATTAAGAAATAGAGACAACCCTTGTTCAGCTTTAACACTGCAAGGGAAAGCTGGTAGTGAGCTTATAAGCCAAAGATAGTGTGAAGCAAAGTCGTTCAAGCCCTCTTGAGTTCAGGTTTTTTGCATTGCTCTTGAGAAATAAAAAATTGTTAGGACAAGTAAATCTAAGGAATGCAGATTCATTCATTCCAAAAATATTTATTGAGCTCTTAGTATGGACCACACACTATTCTAAGTGCTTATAAAACAGTGAAGGAGACTAATGAATCTTTGCCCTCATACAGCTTTTATTATAACATTGGGAGACAGAATAGAAGCAAGCAAACAAAGAAAAATGATAAGTAAATATCATGTATTGCTAGGTGATACGTATTTTGGGGGAAAAAACAAAACAGAATCTGTTAAGGGGATATAGGACCACTACAGGGGTAGATGTAGGTATAATTGAAAGTGGTGGGATTGCATTTTCAAATAGGGTAGAAATGACCTTTGAGCAAAGATTGGAAGAAGGTAAGGGAGTCAGCCATGGAGTCTGAGTAAAGGCCCAAATGTGCGACCGAGCTTTTCTTAATCAAACACCAACAAGAAGGCCAAAGTGGCTGAAGCAAAACAAGTCAGCGGAAGAGTAGAAAGAGATGAGGTTATGGGAGTTGTGAGTGTCCAGATTGTGGAGGGCCTTTGGGGCCATTGTAAAGAAGATTCTAAGTGAGATGAGAGCAGTTGTTAAGTTTTTGAGCAGTTGAGTGGCACGATCTCAATCATGTTTTAAAAGGATCACACTGGCTTCTGGGTTGAGAGTAGAACTGTAGGGGGCCAATAGTAGAAGCCACAAGAGTTGAAAAAGATAGATGCTGGTGGCTTGGACTCAGTCAGTAGTGAGAGAATGTCAGATTCTGGAAATATTTTCAAATTAGAGATAGAAGATTTATTTCTCTGGTCACGCAGAAACTTAAGCATGTGTCTATGAAAACCCATTCTCAGCAGACTTGGGGCCGAGTTAGAATTTCGGTGGCGTAAAACTTAGCAGAAGATCCCTTGAGAGATGTACGATTTCTTCTCATATTTTAGTCTTCGATACTTCAGTCTTGCATTGAAGTAGGGACAAAAGTACTGACAACAGAGATTTTTAATACACTGGTTAAGATCTTTCTCCTCTGGAATCTGTTTCATAGCATGTAAGCACAAATTTAATAATACCAATTACTTAAATGAAGGCAAAATTATGCCACGGGCAAAGTGACTGCTTTTCTATTCTGGTATTAGGAGAATCAGATAATAGCAAAAGGAACCATATGTACAAATCCAAACAACAAATCTGAAGGAAAATAAAAGAATGATTGTTTATATGCATATTGTAATAGAGGGGCATATTAGATAAAGGGTTGAAATTTCACCAATTTAATATTGGAATAAAAGAATATTGCAATTACTCTAAATAATCATGACTCATAAAATTTCAAAGCAAAATTTGCTTGCAAATGCTTTTTGAATTCTACTTGAAATTTCTAATAGAACAGTTCAATGCATGAAAAAGATGATTTTTATTAATATATTGTGACTTTGTAGAAACTGATCTTTTGGACTCTATATAAACATTCGCAATAATGTGATCAGTGGTTTCTCTTAGAAAAATGGAGTTTTTCTTTTCAACACATTTATTCAGTTATAAATATAATTTGTTTCTTCAACAGCTTATATGACTCGGGATTTATTTGATTTGCTGTATATGTGTGTATTTTCAAATATTAATCATTAACTGTAATTTAAGTCATGCTTAAGTTATTTCTATAGTACATTATTTTTCATTTGTATTATATGAAAAGATTTGTATTATAGAGAAGAGATTATGGATATTTACTGCATTTCAGTCATGCCCAGCTCATATTTATATGTGCTTTGGTACAGTTTTCTTTTATGTTTTATACAAATCTCTCTTTTGTAGGAAATTATCCATTCTTTTTCCCCCACCATTATTTTATCAAGCCTAGCAGTTGCCCTACCTTGACTATTATGCTGCAATTTACTCCCAATTCTGCTAAAATGCACTTTAAGAACGCACTCCTATTCCTTCCATTCTCCCAGCAACACTATTTTCATAATCCCCATCATGTAAAGTGTAGAAAGCACAAACTTCCATATTAAAACTTACAAATCATGAGGCTGGTAGAAGTTTTGAAGTTGCAATTAAGTTGTGGGGAGGTTTTCCTTTTATTCACAAATGATTGAAGCTGTGCTTCGACCAATTACATCATTTTTTATGTGTGATATATAATTACCAATTCGTTAGTTATGCAAAGACAATGCATCATCCTATGAAGAACATTTTGGTCCAAATACATAGTTGTGTTTAGAAAGTGTTTTCTCACATGGGGACAATAAACCATGAAGAAAAAATTAAAAGATCAATTTACCATAGAGCCACCAAAAATAACTTTTTAACTTTTTTTAGAAGCTCCGTAAAACCTAGTTAATAAGTACTTTAATGCCTTTTGATTGAACACAATTCCCAATTCGATATGTCATTAATGTAGTGCCTGGTAGCTGGATGGGATGTAAAGAGTGTAAGAATTAGATTTATACAGGGTATTGCCTTTATCTGTCAGATAAAGACAAATTCCAGAGAGTGAAAATGAACTGGAGTTTGAGTCTTTGGTTCTCTTATTTCTCATTTTCAATTTTAAGATAGATCTACTCCCCAACGGCTGCTGTCACAACAGCTACTAATGGGTTTTTCTAATCCCTTTTTCTTAGAAATGAAAGTTATATGCTCCTCTGCTAACCAAGTTACAAAGTGTCTCAAGGCATTTCTGATGCCTAAAACTGCTTAAAGCTATTATTTTCACCTTCCCAAAATATGAGGACAATAGTGCCTAGGGTTTTATAAGTCTATAAACATGTATACCTACATTTAAGTATGTGTATAACCTATTTAACTGCAGTACTACATTTTTCAAGAAGGTGATACATACACACAACCACCAGGAAGAAAAAAATAGTATCTTGTATCTTGTTTGTTGTTGTTGTTGTTGTTGTTGTTTTTTCTCCATCACTGTATCTGGAACTCCTAGAACAGCACCTAGCACTTAATAGGTACTGAATATACATCTGTTGAATTAGTGAGTGATGGTCTGATACACGTAGGTGTGGACTCTGAGACAGAAGAAGACAGGGCAGTTTTAATCAGTGCCAGTACTAAAAGAGAAAACCACGTTTACTTCTTTTTACATCGTATCCTAACTCACTGAGTTAAATCATCTAGACATGTGAATTCTACAAATGTATACATATATAAGCATGAAGAAATTGTTCTAGGTTTGTATATACTGAATCTAAAACAATCATTTATGAAAATATGTGACAGGGAACCCACATATAGTTAAAACATTACTAACATTTTTCCTCATCATTGAACTTTCATTATATGGTTATGACAAGCAGTAGAGTAGAGAGTTTAGCAAAGCACTGTGTTGGAACCTAAAAAACTTAGAAAGATTTAACCTGATTGTTGATAGTTGTACCCTCGGGCAAGTAACATAAAATAATTAGGCCTGGTTTTTAACGTTGAGATTAAATCAGTGATAATAAACGCCCCTGCCTACTCAACTGTACTATTGTGAAGATACAGTGAAATCATGTAGGACTATGTAGGAAAATTCCTGTTAAAATGTATAATTATATAAATTTCAAGATTTATAAAATGCATATTACTTCGTCAAACATCCCAAATTCTAAGAAAGTTATAAATTTCCATGTAAAGTATCCTAAAAACGAATTACCTTTAAGAATGTGTTAAACTTTATAAAATTATATATTTATTTTAAAAACTGTAAATAAAATGTTAACCATATAAAATATACGTAAAGTTATTTCCAGATTTGGCAAATATTCTAAAGCTAAAAAAAGTTAAAACAAGAGATTACATACAAGTTAAAACATATTTGCTTTTGACAAAATCTTCCTTAGAGGATCTTATAAACTTTTGATCATATTCTTTTATTGTACAGATGTTCCTTGACTTATGATGGGGTTATATCCGGATAAACTCATTGTAAGTTGAGAATTTTGTCTGTGGAAATGCATTCAATACGCTTAACCTACCAAATATCATGGTTTAGCCTAGCTTACCTTAAACATGCTCTGAGCATGTCATAGAACACAAGGTCTATTGTATAATAAAGTGTTGAATACCTCATTCAATTTATTGAATACTATACTGAAGTATGGTTTCTAATGAATGTATATCCCTTTCGCACCACTCTAAAGTTGACAAATCATTAAGTAGAACCATTATAAGACAGGGACCATGTGTATTTCCAAGACAGTTGTTACTTGTTCAGGAGTAATTTTTTTATTCTATTTATGTAAGGTATAAAACAAATAACTCACTTTATTGTATATTTATCTTGAGGTACAGAAATGCAACTCTAAATTATTTCAAGATTCTGTGTACCATAACTTTTACCAAGAAGAGGATGTTGTTTTCTAGCTTGTTTTTAATTGTTGTTTTATTTTGTGCTTTAGTTTTTTTATGAAATGTGTTAATTTTTTTCCATTTCTATTTCAGTAACTTAAAACCCATTGTTCTAATTGTGAGTTAAGAACCATGACAAAAACTATTGAAAAACATTGAAACTCTAAGCAAAGAATGATTTAATCAGTATATATATATTTTTTTTTTTGGTCTTTTTTTTCTTTGGAGTCTTTACGTTTGTTTTTGTTGTTTATTTTTTTGTTGTCTTTCCTTTGCCATTAAAAAAGCTAGTTTGTATTTATTTTTTTCCCGGTTAAATTTGAAACCATGAACATATTAAAATTGTAATACTATTACACTGAACCTTATGAATTGCCATCATGCCTTTCAAAATGTTTAAATATTGGCAATATCATATAGTTTAATACAATGACTTGTACCCAAGTCTGCTTATTTCTGAATATTAATATATATCATTCAACATCCTGAGGGAAAAAAAAAATCAAGAACTTTGTGTTGTAAATCACAAATGATTAACACACCAATTCCCAAATTTAATTTGCCAAACCACAGGCAAAAGAGTAAAGAGTGTTATCAATAAGGAAATCCATGGAGCTTCCAAAAAGGTAAAAAAATTGAGTGTTAGCTTCCTGCTCCCATATCATGGTTTTTGTTAATTTCTTTTCTTTTTTTTTTTTTTTAGAAGAATGCATTTGGGTACAGAATGATTGTGTGAAAGAGCGATTTTGCTTTTCTGTCCCCTGTGCAAAACACTATGATGGAAAGCACATTTCCCCAACATCAGTAGCATTAGTTATATATAAAACAGGCGTAATATTACCAAATATGTTTTCTATTTTATCAAAATAGTTTACTGTCATCAATATTAATTTTTGCAAGTTTGATTATATTTTATCACGAATGGTAGCTACCTATGAAGTTGCTTAATCATTTATACTAAATTTTCATTTATCAAAATAATAAGATGCTCATGATTGCATATTTAAATAGAATTAAAAAGTATAACATGAATTTTTAAAAAGCATATTCCATTCATCAGTGATAATCAGTTTTTGAGGTTTTCTTGGATTGTTGTATTGCCTTGGAATTTTTCCTCCATAAGCCCTACCTGCCCCTCCTCTGCTGAGTCATACAACACTAAAAGCATATCCTGACTCTAAGAAATTTGGAATCAGAGAATGCCATATATTTTTAACGAAGGGAAAAGTACTTACTTCTATACAACCCTCCTTTGCCATGCGTGTGAGCCAATTTTTCTATTTGGATTTTCTATAAAATGATTTAGGCGATGTGTACAACTTAACACAAGATGTACGTATCATAAAAGGACTGGTAAAATTGTTTTCAATTTACTTAGTGCTGATGGACTAGTAAAGTGATCATTGGATCAGTAAAGTGCAGGGTTTTTTGTTTGTTGGTTTGTTTTTCTTTTTGTTCTTATTGATGCTCTGTGGCATCTGGAGAAATGGGCAGACATAATTCTGAGTAAAGGACTTCTTTGTTAGATACCTAATGTACTGTGAGGAAACCATAAGGAAGCTCAGCCAGGAAATGCATATGGACTTCTATTCCACTGTTTAACAGCGAATGACCAGTAAAAGTAAAGTAGAATAAACAAGCAATTACCCGAATAGCTCACATCTGACCAGACCTGAATACCTGTCTACAATGGTTGAACAGAGTAACAAATCTTAGAGGTTCAATGATTCAATTCAAACTGGATTTTCATAAGCAAGTTCAACTCAACTTTTTACTTCAAGTCAACAACTTTTTACTTCAAGCCAAGTGCTATGCTTAACACTCTAAAAGATAAGAAAGAAATATTAAGGAATATTAAGGAATAATCATGGTACTCTAGTAATTTATAACGTTATTGAATATACATATTATAGTTATACAAACAAGTTAGAAAGTAATAAAGACATTAAGGACATAATCCAAGCAAAAATATATAAGACATGAGTGTAACTGAAATCATGAAAAGAAGAAAGCAGCACAAAAAACAGAAACTAAGAAGAATTTTATAGAGGAGAAATCCTTAGGCTAAGGTGAATATAATTGGAATCTGGACTAATCTTGAATCTGATAGCTGACAGTTATTATTTATGTGCCAGGACACATTCTAAACACTTATAGTAACTTGTATGGTCATCATAACAGCCCTACGAGGAAGGCTCTATTATTATTACCCAAACTCAGAGAAAAGGAGGTCCCAAGGAGTTAAGTGACTTGCTCAGGTGAGATTGTTTTTAAATATCATAGTTGAAGTCCCACTCTGGATGTTCAAGCTCCAGAGTTTCTGCTCTTAAGCACTACACTATACAGTTTCTTGATGCAGAAAATGTTTTCAAAGTTAAACATACAAAGTCAGTAAGGGTAAAACAATGGTATCAGAAGGACGTGTCTGAAGAATAACAAAGAGACTATCCTTCACTTTGTTATTCACTTTGATTATCCTTCCAAGTGTCTCTGCTGGCAAAGCACTAGGAAATCAAGCTGGATAAAAACTGTGAATCCAGTTTTTTCTTTTTCTTTTTCCCTGGAGTCTTGATTGCCTAAAAGATGGCCTTGAAAGTGTCCAAAAAGCTATATGTCATCATGCATGGATTTTGGACAGGGATAATCCTTAAAATGGCAGGATAAATTGGACACAAGAAAAAATAAAGAGAGAAAAAATAAGGAGATATTTGTGTTCGGCGTAGCTGGACCAATATAGAAACCATACCCTTAATTCAGGTAGCTGTACCAGGACTCTCATTATTAAAGTTCACTCAGGAGATGTCCAACATCCTAGATTACCCATTTTCCTGTGTTAGTGCAAAATGGTTAAGTAAATCAAAATGGTTAAGTAAATCTGGTAAAATAAATACTCTGATTGGTTGAGGAAAGGTTTTCTGGAAGGTGTAAATAATTCCACCATGGCAACAGAACCAAGAGTCTCTGACTGTCTACCAATCTATAGACTTAATTTTTTTTCCCTGTACTTTCTTCTAGCTCCTTCTATTTCTGTTATCCCCAAAACACCTTGATATAGCCTTAAGCAGAATCGACCATCAAAGGGCTAACTCCCTCCTCCTGCTAGGTGCCTTCTCTGTTGGGCCCTAACAGCAGTGCATCTAAGCTCCCTTCTTGACATTTTACTTATCCCCTTTCCCACCACCCTTAAATAAAATTCTTTTGTGTCAAAGTTTTATTTAAGTGATGGAAATGGCTAAGATTGTCTACAGGGTTGGGTTTGGAAGAAAAGAGGTCTGGAAAGGGAATATAGCAAAATACCAGTATTTTCTGAGCAAGTGTGGAAGAGATTAAAAGTTACCCCTAGTGACTTTCAAATTTGTATCTCTAGTAAAGATTTCTCTCCTGAATCATGACATATATATGCATTTTATATATTCACTTAGAAATATAGTAAACATCTTAAATTTAGCATGTAAAAATCTTACACCCTAACCTTATCCTCCTGCAATTTTCCAGATTATAGTTAATGGCAGTTCCATTATTCCACTTGTCTGTGCCAAAATTCTTCATGTTATCCTTGAATCCTTTCTCTACCAACACACATGTAATTGGCCACCAAATCCTAAGGACTCTCGACCTTTACAATGTATCCAGAATTCACTCCTGCCTCCACTCTGATCCAAACCACCATTATCTCCAGCATGGATGATTGCATTTGTCTCTTAACAACTTCCCCCTCCTTCCCTTCTCCCATGTAGACTCTAGTCTCAACATATTAGCCAGAGATACCTATTTAAATGGAAAGTCAGATTATATCCCCCGCTTCTTTTCAAAACCCTCAATGCTCCTCAACCCCCTCAAAGTAAACAGGGAAGCCCTTATGTTCATAAGTCCCTCCACGGGTTACCCACCTCATTCTGGTATTTCTCTGGTGGTCGCTGACTCATACACTCCAGCCATAATAACTTCCTCCATGTTTCTTGACCACTCCTCCCGGCACATTCCAGTGTCAGGGCCCTTATACTTGCTTTAGCCGCCTGGAATATTATTTTCATGATTTTTCTTTAAATGGTTAATTTCTGCATTTCCTTCAGATCTTTACTTCAAAACTGCCTTCTTGATAAGGTCTTCCCTGACCCCTCCTATCTAAAATTCTGACCCCCACTTTATCCTTCATTTCTCCCTTACCTGCTTTCATTTTGCTCCTCAGCACTGAACTACTATCTAATTGAGTATATAGTTTAGCCTTTTTTCTGTTTACTTTATTCTCCTATAGAAGGTGAGATTCCAGAGAGCGGGACTTTTTCTTTCTGGATCACTACTATATACCCAAGATATAAAATATGACGGTCTCAGGTCGGGCGCAGTGGCTCACGCCTGTAATCCCAGCACTTTGGGAGGACGAGGTGGGCGGATCACAAGGTCAGGAGTTCAAGGCCAGCCTCGCCAACATAGTGAGACCCCCATCTCTACTAAAAATACAAAAAAATTAGCTGGGCGCGGTGGCGTGCGCCTGTAATCCCAGCTACTTGGGAGGCGGAGGCAGGTGAATTGCTTGCACCTGGGAGGCGGAGGCGGTTGCAGTGAGCAGAGATTGCACCACTGGAGTCCAGCCTGGGTGACAGAGTGAGACTCTGTCTCAAAAATAAATAAATAGATAAATAAATAACTAAAGACTGTCTCATGGTAGGTTTTCAACAAATATTTCTTGAGTTAATGAATGAATACAGAGATGTAGCTGTTAGACACACAGAGAGAAACCTAGAAGATAATATTACTAGTTAAAACTAGAGAGGCTAGGGTTGTGTGATGAAAACTGTGCCTAACTGTACTGAATCCTGCCAAGGAGGGAAAAATGCAGTGGGGAAGCTATTGGAATTTCCTTCAGGAAATAAATATGGTTAAAAATGTGAATTATAAGTGCTTCCAGCTATCTGCTAATGTTAGTCCTTCAGAGAAATGAAAACTGAGAAATCATTAAAAGCAATTTTATCATTTCTTTTAAAAAATAAAGTTCGATATATTTCAAACCAGAATATCATTGAAACACTGAAGTCATTTTTAGGGGAAAATGCACTAAAACAACAACTGATTTCATATTATCTTATATTTTAACTTATGCTTTTATATATTTGTAATTTTATTTCATTTGAAAACTTTTTTCTAATTGAAACATTTTGAGAGAACACTGATAACTTCTGATGTAAAATTTTATTACTGAGGACAAACTTTTAAACAGAAGACAAATTAGCCAATTAATGTTTGTATATACATCCCACAGTGGACATATTATTTAAAATCTTAGCTTGGAAAGAGTTGTAGATTTGTGAAGGTATATGTCAGCTTACTTCTAGGCATGAAATACAGGAGCAAAGACACTTGTAAATTATAGCCATCCTTATTTAGTAATTGGATGTTGAAGATTAAGAAACGACTGAATTGAATGACCACAGAAATGGGACAGAGGAAATGATGTTTTTGTTTGTTTGTTTATTGAAATGGAGTTTCACTCTTGTTGCCCAGGCTGGAGTTCAGTGGCACAGTCTCGGCTCACTGCAACCGCCACTTCCCAGGTTCAAGCGATTCTCCTACCTCAGCCTCCTGAATAGCTGGGATTACAGGCACCCACTGCCACACCTGGCGAATTTTTGTATTTTTGATAGAGACGGGGTTTCATATGTTGGTCAGGCTGGTCTCAAACTCCTGACCTCAAGTGATCCACCTACCTCGGCCTCCCAAAGTGCTGGGATTATAGGCGTCAGCCACCCAGCCTGGCCGCTATTTTAAATAATAGAAGTTACACTGGCACTTTTCACAGTATTTGGGAGGCAATGAGCTTTGCTATAGGTTAAAAAAAATAATAATAATATTTAAAACTTCAGTAAATTATTTTAAGTTTACTTTCATCAAAAGTGATTAACAGTAAGTTCAATTTGTCAGATATTGCTCTCCCCTACTCTAGTTCTATTCAGGTTCTGCAATATCTACTTTGACATTTATACGCATAAGTTTACCATTTAGATGGCAAAGGCAAGCTCTGAAATGAAAATCTCTGACAGCAAGGGAGTAGTTGTCACTTTACATTAAATGCAAAAAAAACTAAACAGTAGAAGTCTGTCCCTTATGATAAAGAATGGAGCATAGTTAAGGGTTGCTTGAGACCTTTATCTTAAACTGATTAGTTGACAAATAGGTCCCTTGTTTGTTTCCTAGATAAATTATCTGTATTCTCTGGCTTCTCCTTTTATACTGTTAAAGACACATACTCCGCAACACTTGAATAAACAAAGCATTTTTATGTCCAAATTATTTCTGTATGTGACTCCTTTAAAAACCGATTATCTTCTTAAGGGAGAGACTCACATTTTAAAGTCTTTATTTTCATATCTCAAATTTGAGACTGATACTGTGTGTTATCAATAAACACTTATTTAAACAATAAGCTTTTCAATAGATAAATGAACTGAAGCCACATGGCTTATAGATATCTGCTTTTCCTTTAGGTATCTGAATTTCATCTGCCAGTTGTAAAAGTTACCATGCTGTCTAATTTTTCTCTATTCACAGTATATATTCAGGGTCTTATTCAATTTATTGAAGATGGAGAACCAGAGATGCAAATATCCTATTTCAAAATATTGAGGACTCGAGTTGTATAAATTCATGTACAGATGCCTTTCAGAAATTAAAATTTCTTTTTTATGTATATTTAGAATTTCCTTTTGCAGAAAATTTGGCTAAAAATAAATATCTTACAGAATTTCAGTAAAGTAGTGAAGTGGTCAAGTCATAGGGGCATGTCAAAATTAAGAAGGGAGTTGACTAAAAAGTTGGTACTTTATCATTCTGACATCATGTTTTCAGATAAGGAACTATTCAGGGAGAGAAATAGAAATGCTATATTCTATAGTGATTCTAGGGATTTTTATATCACCATAGCAACTACAAGGGACTATGGCTTCATTTTTAGAGAGTCAGAAACTATAAAGATCACTTATTTCTAGACAAACGAAAATAGTAAAATGCTATCAGAGATCTCATCTCTGACTTTAAACTATGGAAAGTGCTACAAAATTTTCTTTGGTGCACATACCATTTTTCTGTGTGTAATGCCTTGGGGACACAAATATGTGCAGGGACTTTAAAAAGGATTTATTTCCTGGACTCCAGCCAATGTTGACAGCATTCTCTGAGAATGCACCAAGGAGCTAATATCTAGATATCCAGGGAGTATGACATCCCCTGCCCCAGTTTTTGCTTTTTGCTTTTCTCATTCAAGATGAAAAGTTTTCCTGCATTTGCAACATGCTGCCCAGCATTGCTAAAACCGTTCATAACTTGATGCTGAGCAATCCTACAGCATTCCAAAGAATTGATAGCTCTCCAGAGACTCAGATTAAAATCAGGAAGCTTTGCAAGGTCAAATCCTCAGAGTATACATACACACACACATACACGCACACACATAAACGATATCAAAGCCATAACTGGACAACTTTTATATGCTGATGGGGAAGATCCTTTATCTATTTCCTTGAATTTTTTCTCCATGGGTGCTTACAGCTATGCATTTAAAGGGTTTGGGCCGTCTGTGTACTAACAAATGTGATTGGTTACCCACTCTGAATTTAAGTAATCAGCCTTTCATTCAGCTGGCTGCTTGGTATCAAGTGGAGAACTTTGCAGCCTTATGGATCTTTGTCATTGGACTGGCAGCCAAGCAAGAATGGTGGAGTCAGTGACTTAAAGAATTTAGAGTTGAATCAAATCAAGTACTTGTGAAATCAGGCTTCCCAGGTCAGTCAAGTTAACAGAAGCAGCCAAGAAGATATGTTGGTGCATGGTTCTGGGACCTGACCTAATCAGGGTAGTGGAATAACCCTAAACATTTCACCCAAGACTCTAGGCTTGGAGCCATCAGAAGATGGTAGTAAAATTCTACCAGGTAAATAAAAATAAAGAAATAATACTAGAGATATGCTTGAGTTCAATGACTTTTAGGGCATTAATCATAGGTGTTAAATCCATTGTATCTCTTATTATAATTTCAACTATATTTTAGATTCAGGAATACATGTGCAGGTTTGTTACATAGATATATTGATATTGTTTGATGCTGAGATTTGGGATATGAATGACCCCATCACCCAGATAATGAGCATAGTATCCAACAGTTTCCATTTTACTATGAGTTTTGTTTTTATCAGTAGTAAACTTTTCTTCAATAAACAAGTCTCTGATGTCAAATACGGCATACTGCAATGTTGTGCTAAGCTATTTTTGATTTTGTAATGAAAGAGAATGACAGCAAAAGACAGTCTGGTCTGCTTACATTTATGTTTTCCACTTCCAACATGCTGCTGTTGCTCTTGATAAGATCACCAATGGCCTCCTAAATTGCCCAAGTTGACTTTTCCCTCCTGGTCCTAGCTGCATCTGACTGGTTGACAACTCTCTCCCTCTTTGTGGTTCTCCTCCTGCGTCTGATGACTATTATTCTTTAGGGATACTCATCTCCTTCCTCTGCCCATGCTTTCCACAGAGGTTCATCTTTATGCCACATTTCTTCTCACTCTTTTCACTCTAAACACCTTTCCTGAGCAATCTGACCACCCCTAGTCTTACTCAACATCACACATATTCCAATGACTCAATTTTCTATGTGAAATTGCTAAAAGACAGTTTTAACCTGAATTCCTCCAGATAAGTAAATTCTCAGACTATTTCTGTGTTGGCTTGTTCTTTCTTTTGTATGGTAATACCTGACCTATCAGATAAGTACTTTTTCCACAGAGTTAAATTGAGGTGCTAAACAAAAGAAATAGTGAAAGCTTTCCATCATAAGATGTACATAGACTTGAAGAGAATGCCTTGAAATTTTATTTTAAAAACACCTTCTTTATCTGAAATTCACTCACATCACCCATAACTGTTGTATCTTATCCTGTTGCTGAGCTGATATATAAGACATGAGAACACAGTTGCTTTTTTTAAGGTTCCCATTGTAAGCATTGGCTTTTATCTTTTACAACTGATATTGTCCATAGTCTCACCTGCCTCTACAGCTTAGTTGTTGCTCAAGGCATGTCCTCATGCACCATAAACATGAAATCTTAGAATAAGGCAGAAAACCCTCTAAGTTTTATTGTTAACTTCTTTCCTATTTCCCTCTCTAATTGTGAAGTTTTCTTCAGAACCCATCGTCTGGAAAGCTGTACAATCAGCAGCAGTCACTCCCTATTTAACCCAGTCTCCAACTTACAAATGATTAAAATCCTTCCCAATTTTGACTGAAGATAGGCAAGAATATTCCCTTTGTTTTGGGAGGCCGAGGCAGGCAGATCACGAGGTCAGGAGATTGAGGCCATCCTGGCTAACACGGTGAAACCCCATCTCTATTAAAAATACAAAAAATTAGCCGGGCATGGTGGCAGGCGCCTGTAGTCCCAGCTACTCGGGAGGCTGAGGCAGGAGAATGGTGTAAGTAAACCCAGGAGGTGGAGGTTGCAGTGAGCCTAGATCACGCCACTGCACTCCAGCCTGGGCGACAGAGCAAGACTCCATTTCTTAAAAAAAAAAAAAAAAAGATTCCCTTTTTTGATACTTGTTAACATTTATATTTAGTCAGGAAACACAAGATCTCTGGATGAGAGAATATACCATTAATTACTCAAAAGCATCTTAGGGCAAGATGTTTATCTGTGAGTGCAGGGGTTGTAGTACAGGAGAGAAACCCCAATATTGTGGATCTCAGAGCTTATATACAACACCTGATGCATCAGGAGGAGAGTGAGAGAGACAGATATACAGAAAGACAGAGACTTTACTCTGGGATATAAACCAAAGATCTAGATCTATTATTTTTGGAATATAAGTTGAAATGTAATCAAAGGGCTCTTAGAGATAAAAGTTTTTAAGTCTCTCCGGAGCAATGCACTAAATTCCAAGGTAAGCTTGCCATTCAGTCATCCTTTAAGTCAGTTACCAGAACTCTTTGCTCAGAAAGCCTAGTCCATGTATCCAAATGTGAAAATATGTATGGCTCAGCAATCTTTGCCATCTTATTCCTCAAAATCTGATTTCAACTGCCTATGGAACATCTACAGTTTGATGCCTCAAAGGCTTTTCAATATGACCAAGTCCAAAATTGAACTAATCATTTATGCATACATACACAAGCATGCACCCATGGAACTTATTCATCCATCTGAAATCCTTTTACCCAATGACACCACAAATCATGTGGATGCCCAGTTCAGATACCTAAGAGTCATTCAAGTTCTTCCTCTTCTTCACCCAACACACAGCCACTGAATTCTGCTGAGCTGTTTTCCTAAACTCCCTTCCCACTTCAACTCAAATGTGAATAGCAGCTAGATACTTGATTTAATTAATGAACTTTTGTTAATATTGTAGGTGTGGTAATGGTATTATATGTACTTTCTGAAAAAAGAGTTATCATGAGAAAATATTTCAGCAAGAGAAAAATACTGAAGTATTTATGGATAAAAAATATATCAATTTGTTTCAGAATAATCTAGTTGAAGAGGTGAGTGGGTGGGGTGATACATAAAATAAGGTTGTCCATGGAGTCATAACAGTTGGCACTGAATTATAGGGTTATGGGAGCTATTTATATTATTTTCCTACTTTCATATATATATGAAATCTTAAATAATGATAAATTTTAAAATTCATAGTTCCCCATTAGCTACTGAAGTACAGGCAGAATTTTCTGTTGAAATTCAAAGTACATTATTGAACATCCTCAGCCTCTGTTTCCTGGCCCATCTTCCCCTAAGCTTCTATGCTACCAAAAAGGCAACCAAATATGACTGCACTTGTTACCTAGCTTTGTGTGTGTGTTACCTACTAGCTCTAATGTTCTTCCCACTTCTACTAGTCAGGTATGTCTACTGCAGATTGCTCCTTCTTCATGAATTCTTTCCTGAGCCTAAGGCCAAATATGATATATGATATATTTTTTCTCTGAACTTCTAGAAGATGTTTGGTACCACTAAGAACACTCATCTATTCCTTCTTCTCATCTAGCTAAGGCTTCTGTACTTCCATTTTGTTCTTCAATTCTTCAAACCATACCCTTTCTTACTACTACAATAAAACCCACTTAAAACTTCTTAAAAGCAAACTAAAGTGTGTTTCACCCACCTTTCTTTCTGCTATATTGCTCCTTACACATGGGAAGAACTCAATACATTTTGTTCAGTGGACCCTATATATGATTTAGATGATCAAAATAACCAAATTCATACTAGCAAGAATAGCCAGAATGTAGTTTTTAGCAAATTTATTTGAGAATAAATATGTTTAGATTTCTCTTTCTTCTTATATAACACATTTGTGGTTTGTGATTTCTCCATTAAATAGAATATAAATAAAGCATGGATTCAATTTATGGGATCATCTATTCATTCATTCAACAAAAAAGCATTTGCCATCTATCATGTGCCAAGCACAGGTTTGAGCTTTGGAAGCCCAACAGATAACAACATTCCTATACTCATAGATTTCAGTCTAATGGTATATACAGGCCACTTGATATATATTTTAATGTTAGAAATAAGTACTATAAAGAAAAGGGAAGAATAATACAAGGAATAAAGAGTGATTGCTGATGCTATTTGAAATAGGTTAGTAGAGAAGGCCCCTTTAACACGAGAAAGAAGTAAGGGAACCAGTGATATAAATGTTGGTTAGGAAAACTATTTTTGGCAGGGAGAACAGCAAGGGCAGAAATCTTGAAGCAAGAATATAGTTGGTATACTCAAGTAATGCAGTAAAGCTAATGAGGGTGGAGTGTTGTGGACTATGAAGAGACTGGGAAGAGATAAAGTTGGAATGGTAGGTAGTATACAACCAAGTCATAGAGAGATGTATAGGTCATAGTAAAGATTATGCTTTTTTTTTTTTAAAAAAAGGCAAAGCAAGTTTATTAAGAAAGTGAAGGAATAAAGAATGACCACTCCATAGGCAGTGCAGTGGCATGGGCTGCTCGACTCAGGATACTTTTAGTTATTTCTTGATTATATGCTAAACAAGGGGTGAATTATTCATGAGGTTTCTGGGAAAAGGAGTGAGCAATTCCCAGAACTGAGAGTTCCTCCCATTTTAGACAATATTGGGTAACTTCTTGACACTTCCGTGGAATTTGTAAACTGTTATGGCGCTGGTAGAAGTGTCTTTTAGCCTGCTAATGCATTATAATTACTGTATAATGAGCAGTGAGAAGGACCGGAGGTCACTTTTTTCACCATATTGGTTTTGGTGAGTTTTGACTGGCTTATTTACAGCAACTTTATCAGCAAGGTCTTTGTGACCCTATCTGTTCCTATCTCATCCTGTAACTTTGAATGCCTGACTTCCTGGGAATGCAGTCCAGTAGGTCTCAGCCTTATTTTACCTAGCCCCTATTCAAGATGGAGTTGATCTGGTTCCAATGCCTCTGACATATTTGCCCCCTTTCTTTTACAAGGGAACCCTTAATCCTAAGGGTAGTAGAGGGATGAAGATACATCTTCTGTTACTTCTTCAGGCTGAATTTGGGTGATGATATTTCTGCCTAACTATTAGGGTCTCTTGTATTCAGGGTAGAGAGGAGCTCAGTCAGCAATTATCAGTTTGGTGAGGGCCGTTCATAATTGATAAATGGTGGTATCTGGAAGATTAGTAAGTTTTCAATTTAAGAAAACATTGACTAAGCTTATACTGCATTCCTACACAGAGTGCAACAGCAAATATATTCCACAACTGTAAAACAAAATAAGTAAAATTATCCCAAGTAAACTAAATTAGAAGGCTTTTCATGAACTGGGCAACTGTTGGAACCAAAGTGATATGGGGTTGCTAGCTGATTCCAATACATGTCCAGAATTAGAATACTGATGCAGGTTTTCACATTACCCAACTTTCTTGTTTCTTCTGAGGTATAGTCAGAGATCACTGGCAGATTCACAGGAATAAGCAGGGTCAGTCTATATTGCAGGAAAAAACTCAAACAACTGATGAGACTAATAGCAGGTGTACCATAGTTCTTAAAACATAATTTTTTTTTTCTCTCTCCAGTCTCCCATTTTTACTAAAGACAAATCATCACAGGACTGATTTGCTTTATTATACTTGGTCTGAGTAGTTGTATAAAGTGCAGCAAGAATAATTGTTTTTCATGTAGGCTTTTGAAATTGGCTGTGATTGAACTCTGTGATGAAGAGCCACTGGAAGATTTTGAGCAGAGGAGTGATATGACCCCAATTATGTTTTGAAAGAATCTTTTCGGCTCTTGTGTGGAGAATTATCCACTAGAGGGGAAAGACTGGAAGCAAGAGGACCATTTAGATAGATATTTCTGTAATTCAGATGAGAGATAATGATAGCTTATATCAGAGCTGTAGCAAGAAAGGTAGTGAGAAGTGGTCAAATTCTGGATATGTCCTGAAAGTCAAGCCAGAACAATTGTCCAATAATTCGAATACTGGAGACTGAAAAAATTAAGGATGGCTCCAAAGTTGTCAATCTGAGTAATTGTTAATTGAATTACTATAATTCAATTGAAATCAGTAATTGCCATTTACTGAAATGAGGGAATCTATGGGAGGAGGAGGATTAGGAAATGCAGTTCAGAATTTTGTTGCATCATATTAAGTTTGAAAGTCTCGTGAGACCTCCAAGTGTTGAGAAAGTACTAGCATTTGTTAGAATGGAGTTTGGAGGAGATGTCCAGGCTTGAGATACACATTTTGGTGTCATTGTCTTATACAGGATATTTGAAATTATGAGAACAAATGGGAGGGATTATGAACAGAGAAGAAAAGAAATGCAAATACTGAGTCAGAGCACTCTAACATTAAGATCAGGATGAGAAGGATCCAGCAAAGGAAACTGAGAAGCAGTGGACATAAAGGTAGAAGAAAAACCAGAAGAGGATAGGATACAGAAGCCAAATGAAGGCAGTTTTAAGATGTAGGGAGTGATCCACTCTCTCAGGGCGAGGTCTATGATTTACCTATTGAATTTGAGCATGTCAAAGTCACTGGACTTCATGGTTATTAACTTTAAAAAGTCAGTAATTAAGAAATGCAACACCATTTGTTACCTTTGGGATTTATACATATTTTTTCTCTTTCTACAGACAGCTAATTCATTTTTTTACTTGTTTTAAAATTTTTATATTACAGAATATAAAAGATATTCTACAACAAAGCTCAGGTCGGATTGACATTATTCACAGCAAGAAGACAGCAGCATTGCAAAGTGCAACGCCTGTGGAAAGGGTGAAGCTACAGGAAGCTCTCTCCCAGCTTGATTTCCAATGGGAGAAAGTTAACAAAATGTACAAGGACCGACAAGGGTAGGTAACACGTACATTTTGCTTGATACTTAGAGAAATGATTTGTTTTCAGGGAACTGTAGAATTTATTTCAGTACCCTCCAAGGAAAAAAGACAGGGAAAAAGAAGTATCACTGTCATTGAAAAGTGGTAAGTAAAATGAGAACAAATAATGATGAACAATTCAGAAAAATGAGCTGAATTGTAGAAATTATTCAGTATTAAATTTAGCATTATGTTGAAGCATTGTGTCTTCTAAAATTTCAGGTAATCGTAAATCAGATTGGGTCATTAAATTGAGGTGCTATAAACAGTTGTTCGATATAACATATTTATCTTTAGTCAAATCTGTGTCCAAAAATGTATAGGAGTTTGATACTTAGATTAACATGTTTAAAATATTGCCTATCAATAAAAATTGATTTTCATTTATTTCTATTTTGAAGGGCAACACTTTACACTTTGCATAACCCTCCCTCACATTTTTCTTTTGCAATGGGGAATTTGTTAATTTAAAATCATATTTCTTTTTTCTTAATTGAAATATTTAGCTGTTGACTTAATTGAAGGGGGCGCAGAAATTCAGTTACATTATTTAGCCTCACATCACAAGAAGTGGAATACTTTTTCTTTTACATTTTGAGATTAAAAGTAATAAAGTTATCTAACAGCTTAAAGTGATTCATTTCAAAGTTCTTTATTCTCAAGGTAGGTTTCTTAATTATTCTCAGAGGAAATAAAATCATTTGTCTAATAATTACAGGGAACCTCCATGGTATCTCTTACATCTGTCCATTTCTAACCATCTTTACTCCTATTTTAGTTCTTGGTTTACTACATCAGGCACCTAAAGAGATTTCTAGCATTAATCTGAGTTGTCTCAAATGATTGTCTCTACTTTGTTCTCAATGATCTTTCAGTGGTCATCATTTTTCTAAAGTATAAGAGCTTCAGTACTATAATCTCATTCCCTTGAGAATGACACCCTGACTCCTTAATTGCTTATAATTATCTGGTCAGCCTCAGTGTTTATTTCTTCCTGCCTGCCCTACAGCCAGCCCCTCCGAATTATGTTCTAGCGATATTAAATCAATTTGTGAATGCCCAAGTGTTTTGTTCTCCCTCTGACCTACCTGTTCTTCAGGTCTCACTTCAGATGTTGTCTTTTTCTAGAAATCCTAAAACGATTACTTGCTCATAACATCTGGAAACTCGGATATTGTTTCGTCATTTAATGTAATATATCAATAAGTCATTTATGTATTTGTAAATTTTCCAGACTTGGTGGCTACCCTGTAGAATATAAGATCTGATGCGCCTACTCCTAGAACCTAACATATAGTAATCAATTTGTTTACTTTTCTGACTCCCGCACAAGCTCCTTATAGAAAAGGGCTATGTTTTGTTTGTGTTATATGCTCAGGATTGATATGGTGTTGAGCACAGAGTGGGTGTTCAATGTGTCTGGACTCAAGCCTCCTCTCAGAAACCTGAGAATATTTCCCCTTTGGATAGTCTAACAGATTTATCTCAACTTCCAGGCCAGGTGCAGTGGCTCATGTCTATAATCCCAGCCCTTTGGGAGTCCAAGGCAGGCAGATCATTTGAGGTCAGGAGTCCAAGAGCAGCCTGGCCAACATAGTGAAACCCTATCTCCATTAAAAATACAAAACTTACTGTACATGGTGGCATGTGCTTGTAGTGCCAGCTACTTGGGAGGGTGAGGCAGGAGAATCCCTTGAACCCAGGAGGCAGAGGCTGCAGTGAGCCAAAATCTGCCACTGCATTCCAACCTGGGTGACACAGCAAGGCTCTGTCTCAAACAAAACAAAACAAAAACAAAAACAAAAAACAGCAACAAAAAAAGAGAGATTTATTTCAACTTCCTTGAAAAAAACTGGTCCCACAGTATCCAAAGCCAGACTTGATAAGGGAAAAGAAACTCAGCCACTCTGTGTATATGCTACAAATACAAACTTAAACTTATAATATGGTGGCTCATGCCTGTAATCCCAGTGCTTTGGGAGGCTGAGGCAGGAGGATCCCTTGAGCCCAGGAATTCAAGGCTGCCATGAGCCATGATTGTGCCACTGTACTCCAGCCTGAATAACAGACTGTCTCTAAAATAAACAAATAAAGATATTTAAATAAACTTCTATTGCTGCCACGGTGTACTTTCTCCCAGCATTTCACATTGAGTCATTTTGAACCTCTGCAGGCTACTCCAGTGATGTCAGTTTCATTACCATCTTTTGGGATGTTCATTCCACTGTTAGGAAGTTCTTCCCCTCTGGTTTATCTTCTTATAGTCAGTGTTTTCTCCAAGCATTCTAGGCCACCCACACCATCCCCTAAGGACCTTTGAGGCTTCTTGGGTGGCCAGGGATTACTGTGCTTCTGTACACACCTACCAGTTTTGAACTAAAGTAGAAATAACGCTTTCTGCTTTTTGAGGTTTCTCCTCCACTTTAATTATAAGTAATTTTTGGCAAATGATCCAGGTATTCCATTCTCACTGGGTCATATGGACATTTCCCTTTCAGTTTACCTTCACCTTAGACTTAAAAATAAGCAGAAACACTAATGTCATTCCACAGAGAGGGTAGCTAAAATCGCACCCCAACTCTGAGGACTTTTCTGGTTTTGACAAAGGATAGAGTTTCTCTAACCCCAGTAGATTCACCCTTTCCTTATCCAGAGGTTGAAATTGTACTTCCATTGACATTCTATAGGAATTGGTCAGGAGCTGTTAAATTTCCTATGACTTTTAGTGTAATCTCAGATAAAAACTTTCTTAAGTAATTGCTTATGAGCACAGGCTGTAGAGTTCCAACCTGTTTTGGAGTTCTGACTTTGCTGCTGACTCTCTATGTGCCCTTGAGCAAGTTTCTTAAATCTTCTGCTCCATACGTTTGTTATGTATAAAGAACAGTGTCTTTGTCACAGGGTTGTTATGAAGATTATCTGACACAATATATGTGGGGAACTTAGTGGATTGCTTAAACATGATAATGGTTCAGTTAAGGTTGGCAATTTTGATGATAAAAATGGTGATCTTATGGCTCTGATAGTCATGACAACTGTCAATTCATTCTGACATGCTTTCAAATTTCCCTGAGAACTACAGAGAGAAGAATTAGACTCAGTCCCCACTTTGAAGAGCTTCACAGTCTTGGAGAGAAAATGGACAACCAGCCAGTAAAATAGGGTTGATAGATTGGAGCTATACAAGAGGGCAAGAAAAAGATCCCTGGAGAATGGAATGAAAACATCTTACTAATAATTAGCAATAAATCAAGATCTATAGACCATTCAAGGTTCTGAGTTACAACTAACAGAAAGTGACTCTAGTTACTTTAGGTAGAATTATATAAATTACTAAAAGGATATCAGATACCTCATGGAATCAATAGGAAAGCCTGAGAGCTAGGTTTAGCAATGAACAGAAAGTATAAAAGAAGAGCAGGCTAGGCATCCAGAATATATCCAGTATCAAGTTATGAGGTAAATCTGAATTATTTTGCTGTCATGCCAGAGTCCACTGCTTTACCGGGAGCACCATTGCACTGGATATTGCTTACTATCATCACTGCCCAAAAAAAAAGTATGTAAATTATTTATTCTTGTTGTATGTCACTCATTCCACAATTAGGGTCTCTGGCAGAAGCATCTGATAAGTGACAGGATGGATTTTTTTCTGTAAAGGGGCAGTTAGTAGATATTTTTGTCCCCGCAGGTCATGTAGTCTCTGTCACAACTACACAACTCTGCTGTTTTAGGGTGAAAGAAACCATATATAATATATAAATGGATAGGCATGTTGTGTTCAAATAAAAATTTATTTACCAAGACAGATGGCAGGCTGGATTTTGCCGATGAGTCATAAATTGATGACTGCTGTCATAAGACAGGTTTAGGCCACAGAACTAGGTTCTTATTGCCAGAGGTCAGGGAAAATAAATAGCTGAATGTGTTCTTCATTGTAGTGGCAGTCAACGCCTTGTGTCTAGTAAGTCCCATACAATGGTAGATTCTTGAATCCTTGGAGAGATTTAGAAGCTATGCATTCATAAATATACAAATGTTCAGTACAGCCTTCATGTGGTGTTGTCAACAAAAATCTGCTGAATTTTTTAGTAAGCCAACTTGGGTTTAAGTCAAAATAAATTTGAGCTAGTAAGAAGGGCTATATTGGTATTTTTCTTATATAGTACATGTATGGTAGTATTAGCTATGACTGCAATAATGCTGTGGTACAAATCACCCTAGAACTTGCTGACTGAAAACAAAAGACATTTTTGGCTGTTTAGGTTACTTGTACCTTGACTGACTCAGCTGGTCTTGGCCAGGAAGCTCTGCTTCAAGAGGTAGATTAGCTTGAGATAGGCTCTATGATGCATGTTGGATTAAGGTCTGCTATATATGTCTTTGCTCTGGACTGAAGATGAAGAGTCAGTGACATGTTTTCATGACAAGTCTCCAAAGTATAAACCTAATCTCCCAAGAACACTCATGGCCTATGCTCCTGTGAAGTTCACTGACATTTGATTGGCCAAAGCAAATTACATTGACAAATCTGACATCAATAGAATGAGAAAGTAGACTCTTCCTACAATGGAAGGGGGAGAGATGTTAATGTTAATATTTGCTGAACCATAATTCAAATGATTAGAGATAGTTAGTAATTTATAACAGGATTGTTTTACAGCTAGAAAATGCCTTAGTGGTTTTGCCCTGCTTCATTATTTTACAAGGGAGAAAACTATGTTTTATGTTATATGACTTGCCTAAGCACATACTAAATAGTACATCTGCGTATTTCTCTTTAACCAAAATATTTAGGTCCAATAAGTTTGCATATTTTACTCAAAATAAGTTACAAGAAAATGCATGCATTAGATTCTCAGCATTCCCAAGGCATAAGTTCCGAGACCATCATTAAACATCAAATTCATGAATGTTATAACTGTAAAACTCATCTCTATTAAATGTCATAAAGTAAAACAGACATTACTCTTTAGATAAGAATAGGAAGATATTTTAAAAGTCTGACTAATTTCTGACTACTCATTCATTATCTAACATACCTGCTTCCATACATTGTCTTCAGCAAATAGAATTTCAACATGTATCTCAACAAGTTACACATCATCAAAGTATTAAAAGCCTTATTTTCATGGAAATTCTGATTGTTCACAAACAGTCAACACAGTCAACAGTAAATCCACAAGCACCATGAACATATGGATAGATATGCCTGTATGTAAGATTACTAGTTAATTTTTTGGGAAATTAATATTACTGCTAAATTCAGTTTTCATTGATTTTCGCGTAACTAACTGCTTATAAAATATACCTATAGGAAACATGTAAAAACAAAGAATTTGCATAAGATCTGTCTAGGATTAGAGAAACAAAGCTCTTCTTTCAACAAACACTTAAGAAGGGCCTACTAAATGCCAGATGCTATACTCTGGTGTCCTTAGTTTCTTTCTGTTACCATCTTTAATATCCTGCAAGCCATTAGTGAATGTTTCCCACTTTTAGAAAATGACTTCCCGAAGACTAAGAGGATAGAACCTTTCAAATGGTATCATCAAAATGAAAGCAGTTTCTAGACTACAAATTGCTGTACAGCCATAAGATGGCATTATTGTGTTACAACAAGGTCCCTGTCAAGAAAGTAATGCTTTAAAATCAGTATTTCCTTCTTGGAATTCTACTTAGTCAGATTTGTCAGGTTGACTTATCCACCCATATAAGTAGTTAAATTCAAGATGGTTCTGATCTTAAGATATGATGTAAAATAGACATGAGACTAGGAGTATTTATTTCTATATTATTACAGTTCTATAGCAAAAAAGAAACCTCTAAAAAAATTAAAGAAAGCAATATAAGGGCATTTAATTAATCAAATGCTCATAATATTTCATAAAATAAATGAAATGTTGAAAAATAAAATATGAACAGTGTTGTATAAAATAAGTCAGAAATAAGAGAATACTTACTGTATGCATCTATTATATGAAACTAAGAAATAGGCACTTTGGAGTTTAGAGGTCACAACTTTGTGAGCTGTGGTTAACAAGGGCTGAAGCAGGCTTCTAGGAACTGGGTAATGTTTTGTTTCTTGATCTGGATGCTACTTGCATTGATGTGCTTCCTTTAGGAAAGTTTATGGAACCATACATTTGTGATATGTACACATTTCTGTGTGAGTGATGGACTGGACTAAAATTTATACTTACATTTTAAAAATAATAAATATGTACTTTAAGTACAGGAGGGACGTAAATCGTAATTATTTTAATAAAGAAGGTAGAGCTTTAGGAAAAGCATACTACATTGTTCTATTTTTGGCATTTCACCATGGACCCCTGAACATTTCATAATTGCCCAGTACAGCCTGTCAAATATGTGGGCACTGCTGCTTTAGAGAAAGTATTTTCCAAATTTATCACCACCATTCTGGAACCACAGTTCCACAGGTCATTAGGATGCTGAGGGTGGGACAGTTGGAAGCTGCTTCCCCAGGGATTTCTCCATTGTTCAGTTCTCATAGCACTAAGCCTGCCGCATTAAAGCACTCACAGGCTCTGGCTGCCATGTGTGCTACATGAAGAAAAATGAGACAATGAAATAAATGAAAGGAGAGAAAACAGGAGTAGAAACCAAATAAATCCGATTTGAAGAGAAAGTCCCTAATCATCTCTGTATTCAGACAGTAGGGAATGAGCATGCAATTCTGCAAGCCCATTCCTCATGCAAGTTTCTGATAAGAATTTGCTATCTCAGTTGTAATCTTTCTACTGAGACATTCAATAAATATTTTTCTTTCATGTCAATGTAAGGAAATAACCTCACATTACCCATATAAGGAAAGAATAGTATAGTAATCCTCACGTTATCACCATACAATTTTATCTTTTAAAGTGGAAGCTAGAGGGACAGATGCATAATCTGGGAGCTTTTCCAGAATTGTTTGTTCCTAAATGAGACATTCAGCTATAGCAGCATTAGCAGCCTCTTCTATTTGTCACAGTGCCATATGTAGTTGGGAAGATACATGATAAGCACATACAGGATGCTGACAACTCAGGAAGGATTATCATTGCAGTCTTAGCATTAATCTCTACCATATTTGAAGATTTTTATGCAAGACTGGATCTTCATTCCACAAGCCGGGTATAGGTATATGTGCCAACACAAAATTCTTACTGTTGGTTTCTGAGCTTGGTAGAATTAGGAAGTAAGGGGTAAAAAATAAGCATGTCCTGAACTTAAGAAAGTTGTTCGTATCCTATTCCATAGCCATTTTTTTACTTACCGGAAGAAGCGAATCCCATAGATTCAGTCATGGGGACAATGCAGAGGAAGATACAATAGACTGATGGAGAAGTACAAATTTCCATTTATGTTCCACTTTTCAAAAGTTTTTATCTTTAAATGTTATTTTTAACATTTGTGGGTACATAGTATATATTTATATATGTACATAGTATACATGTGGGTACATGGTATTATATATTTACTATGTATATATGTAAACATATATACATAGTGTGTGTGTACATACATATATATATCTATCTATGGGGTACATGAGAAGTTTTGATACAGGCAGGCAAGTATCATGGCAAATGGGGTGTTCATCTCCTCAAGCAATTATTCTTTGTGTTACAAACAGTAAAATTGTATTTTTTTTAGTTATTTAAAAATGTACAATTAAATTATTTTGACTATAGTCACACTGTTGTGCTAGCAAATACTAGGTGTTGTTCATTCTTTCTATTTTTTGTACCAATTAACCATTTCAACCTCTCCCACTACCATTCACAGCCTCTGGTAACCATCCTTCTACCCTCTATCTCCATGTGTTCAATTATTTTGATTTTTACCTCCCACAAATAAGTGAGAACGTGTGATGTTTGTCTTTCTGTGCCTGGCTTACTTCATTTAACACAATGACCTCCAGTTCAATCCATGATGTTACAAATGACAGGATCTCATTCTTTTTATGGCTGAATAGTACTCCACTATGTATATTATCATATTTTCTTCGTCCATTCATCTGTTGATGGATGCTTAGGTTGCTTCCAAATCTTGGCTATTATGAATAGTGCTTCAACAAATGTGGGAGTACAGATATCTCTTTGATATACTGATTTGCTTTCTTTTGGCTACATACCCAGCAGTGGGATTGCTGGATCATATAGTAAACCTATTTTTAGTTTTTTGAGGAACCTCCAAACTCTTCTCCATTTTGGTTGTACTAATTTACATTCCTACCAACAGTGTACAGGAGTTCCATTTTCTTCACACTCTCTCCAGCATTCGTAACTGCCTGTCTTTTGGATACAAGTCATTTTAACTGGGGTGAGAGAATATCCCATTGTAGTTTTGCTTTGCATTTCTCTGATGATCAGTGATGCTGAGCATATTTTCATACACCTGTCTGCCATTTGTGTGTCTTCTTTTGAGAAATGCCTATTCAAATCTTTTGTATATTTTCTGATCTAATTATTAGACTTTTTCCTATAGAGTTTGTTTAACTCCTCATATATTCTGGTTATTAATCCCTTGTCAGATGGGTAATTTGCAAATATTTTCTCCCTTTCTGTTGCTTGTCTCTTCACTTTATTGGTTGTTTCACTGTGCAGAAGCTTTTTAACTTGATGTGATCCCATTTGTCTATTTTTGCTTTTTTTGTCTGTGCTTGTAGGATATTACTTAAAATTTGTTTTACCCAGACAAATGTCCTGGAGAGTTTCTCCAATGTTTCCTTGTAGTAGTTTCATAGTTTGAGGTCTTAGATTTTAGTCTTTAATCCATTTTGACTTGACTTTTGTATATGCCAAGAGATAGGGGTCCAGTTTCATTCTTTTGCATGGGGATATACAGTTTTCCCTGTTCCATTTATTGAATAAACTGTCCTTTCTTCAATGTGCGTTTTTGGAAACCTTGTCAAAAATAAGGTCACTGTACATATATATTCTGGGTCTTTTGTGGTTCCATATAAATTTTAGAATTGCTTTTACTATTTCTGTGAAGAATTCCATTAGTATTTTGATAGGAATTACATTGATTCTGTAGATTGCTTTGGGTAGTGTGGACTTTTTAAAAATATTGCTTCTTCCAATCCATGAGCATGTAATACAATGATATTTTGTGTATCTTCTTCAATTTCTTTTATTAGTGTTTTGTAGTTTTCATTGTAGAGATCTTTCACTTCATTGGTTAAGTAAATGCCTAGGTATTTCATTTTATTTGTGGCTATTGTAAATGGAAAATTACTTTTTTATATCTTATTCAGATCAGGTTGTTCACGGTTGGCATATAGAAACGCTACTCATTTTTGTATGTTGATCTTGTATCTTGCAACTTTACTGAATTTGTTTATTGGTTCTAATCATTTTTTGGTGGAGTCCTTAGCCTTTTCCAAATATAAGATCTTAGCCTTAGCAAACAAGGATCATTTGACATCTTCCTTTCCAATTTGGATACTCTCTGATCTGTTTCTTTGTCTTGTCTAATTGCTCTATCTAGGACTTACAGTACTATGTTGAATAACAGTGGTGAAAGTGGCATTCTTGTCATGTTCCAGATCTTAGAGGAAAGGCTTTCAGTTTTTCCCCATTCAGTATGATACTAGCTGTGGGTCTGTCATATATGGCTTTTATTATGTTAAGGTATGTTCCTTTTATACCCAGAGTTTTGAGACTTTTTATCATTAAAACAATGTTGAAGTTTAATAAAAAGCTTTTTCAGCACCAATTGAAATGACCATATGGCTTTGTCCTTCAATTTTGTTGATAGGATGTATCACATTGATTGATTTGCATATGTTGAACCATGGTTGTATCTCTGGGATAAATCCCACTTGCTCATGATGAATGGTCTTTCTAATGTATTGTTCAATTCAGTTTGCTACTATGTTTTGAGGAATTTTGCATCAATATTCATCACATACTATCCTGTAGTTTTCTTTATTTGATACGTCTTTTTCTGGTGTTGGTATCAGGGTAATACTGGCCTCATAGAATGAACTTGGAAGTATTCCCTCCTCCTCTATTTATTTTGGAATAGTTTGCGTAGGATTGGTATGAGTTCTTTTTAAAATGTTTGGTAGAATTCAGCAATGCAGCCATTGGGTTCCAAGCTTTTCTTTACTGGGAGACTTTTAAGGCTTCTCTTGTGTTACTCGTTACTGGCCCGTTCAGGTTTTGGATTTCTTTATGGTTTAATCTTGGTAGGTTGTACGTGTCTAGGAATTTATCCATTACCTCTAGATTTTTCAGTTTGTTGGCATATAGTTGCTCATAGTAGCCACTAATGAGCCTTTGAATTTATCTGGCGTTGCAGGAAGTCAGGGACCCTGAACAGAGGGACCAGCTGAAACCATGGCAGAACAACAAAAATTGTGAAGATTTCATGGACATTTATTAGTTCCCCAAATTAATACTTTTATAATTTCTTACACCTGTCTTTATTACAGTCTCTGAACATAAATTGTGAAGATTTCATGGACACTTATCACTTCCCCAATCAATACTCTTGTGATTTCCTATGCCTGTCTTTACTTTAATTTCTTAATCCCATCATCTTCGTAAGCTAAGGAGGATGTATGTCGCCTCAGGACCCTGTGATGATCGCATTAACTGTTCCAGTTGTTTGTAGAGCATGTGTGTTTGAACAATATGAAATCTGGGCACCTTGAAAAAAGAACAGGGTAACAGCAGTGTTCAGGAAACAAGAGAGATAACCTTAAACTCTGACTGCTGGTGAGCCGGGAGGAACAGAGCCATATTTCTCTTCTTTCAAAAGCAAATAGGAGAACTGTCACTGATTTCTTTTTCTCAGCAAGGAATATCCCTGAGAAAGAGAATGTGCCCCTGAGGGTAGGCCTCTAAACGGCCCCCTTGGGGGCAGCTGTCTTTTATGGTCGAAGCCAAAGGGGTGAAATAAACCCCGGTCTCCCGTAGCGCTCCCAGGCTTATTAGGATGAAGAAATTCCCGCCTAATAAATTTTGGTCAGACAGGTTGTCTGCTCTCAAACCCTGTCTCCTGATAAGATGTTATCAATGACAATGTGTGCCCGAAACTTCATTAGCAATTTTAATTTTGCCCCGTCCTATGGTCCTGTGATCTCGCCCTGCCTCCACTTGCTTTGTGATATTTTATTACCTTGTGAAGCATGTGATCTTTGTGACCCACACCCTATTCACACACTCCCTCCCCTTTTGAAAATCGCTGATAAAAACTTGCTGGTTTATGGCTCAGGGACATCATGGAACCTGCTGACATATGATGTCTCCCCCAGACACCTAGCTTTGAAATTTCTCTCTTTTGTACTCTTTCCCTTTGTTTCTCAACCAGCCAACACTTAGGGAAATAGAAAAGAACCCACGTTACCAATCGGGAGCAGATTGCCCCAATAAACTGGTATTAATTGTAATATCTCCTTTCTCATTTCTGATTTTATTTATTTGGGTCTTCTCCATTTTTTCTTCATTAGTCTGGCTAAAGACTTGTCAATTTTGTTTACCTTTTCAATAAACCGACTTGTCATTTTGTTGACTTTTTGTATGTTTTCTTTACTACAAAGTCATTTATTTTTCCTCTGATCCTTATTTCTTTCTTCTACTAATTTTGGGTTTGATTTTCTCTTGCTTGTCTAGGTATTTAAGATGCATTGTTAGGTGATTTATGTGAAGTTTTTTTCTTTTTTGATGTAGACACCTGCAGCTATAAATTTCCCTCTTAGTACTACTTTTGCTGTATCCCATAGGTTTTGGTATGTGGTGTTTCTTTCATTTTTCAAAGACATTTTTCAGTTTTCTTCTTAATTTCTTCATAGACCCAGTGGTCATTTAGTAGCATATTGTTTAAATTCCGTGTGTTTGTATTGCTTCCAAAATTCCTTGTTGTTGATTTCTAGTCTTATTCCATTGTGTTAGAGAAGATGCTTGATATTATTTCATTTTTATTGAATATTTAAGACTTGTTTTGTGACCCACTATGTGGTCTATCTTTGACAATAATCTGTGTCCTGAGGAGAAGAATGTATATTCTACACTCATTGAATTAAATGTTCTGTAAATATCTATTAGGTCCATTTATTCTATAGTATAGATTAAGTTCAATGTTACTTTGGTTGAGCTTCTATCTGGGAGATCTGCCTAATGCTGCAAGTGGGGTTGTTGAAGGCTCCAGCTGTTATTGTATTGAGGCCTATCTCTCTCCTGAGCTCTAATGATATTTGCTTTATATATCTGGGTACTCCAGTGTTGAGTGCATATTTATTTATAATAGTTACATCTTGTTGCTGGATTGACCCTTTTGTCATTATATAATGACCTTCTTTATCTCTTCTTACAGTTTTTGTCCTGATGTCAATATTTTTGTCCTGATATCGATGTTTTTGTCTGATATAAGTATAGTTACTCCTGCTCTTTTTGGGTTTCCATTGGCATGGAATATCTTTTTTCATCCTTTTATTTCCAGTATATGTGTATCTTTATAGATGAAGAGTGCTTCTTGTGGTCAACACAAAATTGGGTCTTATTTTTTCATCCATTCAGACACTGTATCTGTTTTTTCTTTTCTTTTCTTTCCTTTTCTTTTCTTTTCTTTCTTTCTCTCTTTTCTTTTCTTTTCTTTTCTTTTCTTTTCTTTTCTTTTCTTTTCTTTTCTTTTCTTTTCTTTTCTTTTCTTTTCTTTTCTTTTCTTTTCTTTTCTTTTCTTTTCTTTCTTTCTTTCTTTCTTTCTTTCTTTCTTTCTTTCTTTCTTTCTTTCTTTCTTTTTTTTTTTTTTTTTTGAGACAGCATCTCACTCTGTTGCCCAGGCTGGAGTGCAGTGGCAGGATCTCAGTTCACTGCAACCTCTGCCTCCTGGGTTCAAGAGATTCTTGTGCCTTTGCCACCCAAGTAGCTGAGATTACAGTCACCCACCATCATGCATGGCTAATTTTTGTATTTTTAGTAGAGATGGGGTTTCATCATGTTGGCCAGGCTGGTCTCAAACTCCTGACCTCAAGTCACCCCCCCCACTTCAGCCTCCCAAAGTGCTAGGATTACAGGTATGAGCCACCATGCCTGGTTGAGACACTGTATCTCTTTTGATTGGAGAGTGTTGTCCAGGATCTGAGCCTAGAAAGGGGTCCTCACAACTCTGTCCAGTGCCCTATCCTACTGTGACTAAGCTGGTATCCAAGATGCAAGACAAAATCCTCTTTATTTTTCACTCTCTTCTCCTTAAGCAAAAGTAAGGAGTCACTTTTGTTACCACGGCCTGCACTGCTTGGGGTAGGGGAGGAATGGTGCAACCACTCCCTTAGCCCTGCCAGCTGGTGTCTCCCTAGATCACATGCCACCCTAGTCCTCTAGCTCTTAGCCCAGGCTATGACTAGGAGTTACTTAGGAATTGCTGTTCGTGTGTTCCAGACTGCCTCTCAAGTTTACCTGAGACCCCAGAGCACTTTGGCCCACAATGGTGAGGCTTGCCAAGAAACTCGAGTTCTGACTGCTGGGATGGGCAATTCCCTTCTGGCTGGGGCTGGTTCAAATATTCCCTCTGTGCACAGGCACTAGCTGAGCCCAGCATGACTTTTTTCTCTACTGTGACAGCACAGCACTTAGTTCAATGTAAAGTTCCCCAGTAGCTGTATTGTCCCAAGAGTGCAAAGATTCCATCTCTGCACTGTACATCCAGTGCTGGGTGATTGGGAAGGGGTGGTGTTGGTGATTCGGGACTGTCTCTCCTGCCTTTCCTCAATGCCTCTTTTAGCAAGATGAAGTTAAAACCAGGTACTGTGATTACTTACCTGGTTTTTGGTTCTGGTGACAGTGCTTTCCTGTGTACACATAGTTGTTAAAATGTGATGTTTCAGTGAGGGAGATGAATTGTATAGGCTTCTATTCTGCCATCTTGAACCACCTTGTCCCACTTTTTTGAATTGTTGAAACCATGGTTTATGGGGAAAGGTTCTGTTTTGGGTTTTACCCTAAAGATCTTCTTTGAAAACCATGATTTACTAAGTAACTAGTTTGATATAATTCATTTTTAAAATTTAGCTATCTATGAATAGAAAATGATGAATAAGTTATTCCCTTAGATACAGCAATCAACATTATTATAAACTGACATGCCAAGACACTTACCAGTTCACCTAACACTGAAATTATTTAAAAATTTATTTTTAACCTTTAAGTTTTTCTCGATTTAAATATCTTGTTCACTATATGCTCTCCTACATATGTCTATAGTGTTTGAACTGATTTATTTTATTGGTTGTTGAATGTCAGAAACCACATGAATTTTGCTTGTATATATAATGCCCACTAAAGTGCACATTGGTAATCAATACTACTTGATGATAATAATGGTGATGAACACTATAATTTGATAACATCAACTTGGCATATATGCCAGAAATAAGCCATCATAAACTTCAAGAAAACAAGTCTCATTAATCTGTCATTTATTATAATCTCCCTTCATCAATTGTAGCCTCTATATACTGTCTTTTTTGCCATATCTAAGTTTCTTCTTGTGTATTTCAGATAAGAGCTTGCCTCCTCCCACACACTATCTTCCATTTCATGCCGCTCTGTTCAAGTGTTTATGTTTCTGCTGAAGGCTGTATAATCTAAGATAATCCCTAGCTGTTGTCAATATCATTCACTGGCCAGTTATTGCATTTTGCATACCACTGAGAGAGTGATTGTGAGCCAATAGAGGAGCTTTTGTTTCCACCCAGCAGCCCAAAATGAATTGTATGATTTGACTATTGATCCCAATTACATGGAAGTTTTACTACCAGAGGCAAAGCTTTAAATTGCAAAAGATTAACCCCATTTAGTTGGTGTCTTGAGGTATTTAGTGTATATTGGACTATCAAAGGGTCTCCTTACAACAAACCAATTATCAATGAGTAATATTCTTATCTTATTGCGACTTCTTGAAACTCTTTAAAACATGAACCATTCAGCACAGTATACCATCTAAATTAGATATCTAAACTAGCCTTGATTTACATTTCCTTGTTTAGTTTTAAATATACTTTCTTCTGAATTCTTAGTTGTTAAGAGCAGGTGGTGAAAGAATTTAAAGAAGAAAATCTGTTATATTTATTAAGTGAAAGAGCTTTTTGAAATGCATTAAATGGAAGTTTGTTTCTGCCCATCAGCTTATCTTCTGCATATTCCTATTTATAGTTCAAAGCACTTAAGAGTTGCAGAGTGATTTGCTTTTTATGATCACCACTTCATCCAGGATCATTTGCTTTGTATCTTCAACATTTTCAGATTCTTATAAATCTTCACAGTTCACTTAGAGGTTAGTTTAAAACTTGCTTCAGATAAGAAATTGACTAGATATAAAATTCACATAATCTCAGAGATAGCCATAGATCAATATCCCCAGTCTTTTTCTCAAAGTAATTGAACATTTTTCTTTCCCAGGATAGTTGTATACAAGCATTTTCATCCTCACCATAGATGATTCTAGTTCTTCAGTATATGAGGGGACCATATTTGCTTGCTTGTTATCTAAATAAACATTTTTATTATTGTCAAAGGAAAAAGACTCTAATATAGAAAAAAATTTTGTGTCCATAGGACTAGCCTCATTTTGGAGGTTAATATTAATATTTGACTTTATTCATTGTGTATTTCTTGGTTTTATCATGTCACAGATTTCCCTTCTCTAAATATGCATTTTTTCTCTACCTGGAAGAGATGAGTTTTAAAAGAAATTACTGTAAAATAAAACTGTGCTGAATATAGTTTTCCCAGAAACTCTCTTTATTTTATCAATTATAATTTGCTTTGGCTAACTGTTACAGAGGTTCAAGGTAGCAATAACTTAAATAAAAGTGAAGCATATTTCTTTCTCCTGAAAAACCCTGGAGGTTTGCAGCCAAGGCATATATGTTGGCCCCACTCATTTCTGTTTTCTACCAAGTTATCTTTATGTGGTGGAATTTCATCCACATGTTGGAAGATGGAGCTCTCACCACATCCACATTCCAAGAAGGATGTAAGAAGGCCACAAGAAGGGGCAAAGAGTGCATACCAATTGTCTTTTAGGAAAATTTCCTGGGAGCTACCATGTTATATTTCCATTTATATTTCATTGGCCAGAAGTCAGTCACATGGCCACATCTAAGCTGCAAGTGGGACTCGGAAATGTTGTGTTTATTTCACATGTGCTTTGCTAAAATCACTCATGAAAAAAAAAAAAAAAAGAAAAGAATATTGGAAGAGAACTGTCTTCATCATGTATATTTAAAAAGAGTGTATTTTCTTTCTTTCAGCTTTTTGATGTGCTGTTGAATCCAGTTTTCCAGTATTTTATTGAGGATTTTTTCATCGATGTTCACCAGGGATATTGGTCTAAAATTCTCTATTTTGTTGTATCTCTGCCAGGCTTTGGTATCAGGATGATGTTGGCCTCATAAAATGAGTTAGGGAGGATTCCCTCTTTTTCTATTGATTGGAATAGTTTCAGAAGGAATGGTACCAGCTCCTTGTACCTCTGGTAGAATTCAGCTGTGAATCCATCTGGTCCTGGACTTTTTTTGGTTGGTAGGCTATTAATTATTGCCTCAATTTCAGAGCCTGCTATTGGTCTATTCAGGGATTCAACTTCTTCCTGGTTTAGTCTTGGAAGAGTGTAAGTGTCCAGGAAATTATCCATTTCTTCTAGATTTTCTAGTTTATTTGTGTAGAGGTGTTTATAGTATTCTCTGATGGTAGTTTGTATTTCTGTGGGGTCGGTGGTGATATCCCCTTTACCATTTTTTATTGCGTCTATTTGATTCTTCTCTCTTTTCTTCTTTATTAGTCTTGCTAGTGGTCTGTCAATTTTGTTGATCTTTTCAAAAAACCAACTCCTGGATTCATTGATTTTTTGGAGGGTTTTTTGTGTCTCTATCTCCTTCAGTTCTGCTCTGATCTTAGTTATTTCTTGCCTTCTGCTAGCTTTTGAATGTGTTTGCTCTTGCTTCTCTAGTTCTTTTAATTGTGATGTTAGAGTGTCAGTTTTAGATCTTTCCAGCTTTCTCTTGTGGGCATTTAGTGCTATAAATTTCCCTCTACACACTGCTTTAAATATGTCCCAGAGATTCTGGTATGTTGTATCTTTGTTCTCATTGGTTTCAAAGAACATCTTTATTTCTGCCTTCATTTCGTTATGTACCCAGTAGTCATTCAGGAGCAGGTTGTTGAGTTTCCATATAGTTGAGCGGTTTTGATTGAGTTTCTTAGTCCTGAGTTCTAGTTTGATTGCACTGTGGTCTGAGAGACAGTTTGTTATAATTTCTGTTCTTGTACATTTGCTGAGGAGTGCTTTACTTCCAATTAGGTGGTCAATTTTGGAATAAGTGCGATGTGGTGCTAAGAATGTATATTCTGTTGATTTGGGGTGGAGAGTTCTATAGATGTTTATTAGGTCTGCTTGGTGCAGAGATGAGTTCGATTCCTGAATATCCTTGTTAACTTTCTGTCTCGTTGATCTGTCTAATATTGACAGTGGAGTGTTGAAGTCTCCCATTATTATTGTATGGGAGTCTAAGTCTCTTTGTAAGTCTCTAAGGACTTGCTTTATGAATCTGAGTGCTCCTGTATTGGGTACATATATATTTAGGATAGTTAGCTCTTCCTGTTGAATTGATCCCTTTACCATTATGTAATGGTCTTCTTTGTCTCTTTTGATCTTTGATGGTTTAAAGTCTGTTTTATCAGAGACTAATATTGCAACCCCTGCTTTTTTTTGTTCTCCATTTGCTTGGTAGATCTTCCTCCATCCCTTTATTTTGAACCTATGTATGTCTCTGCGTGTGAGATGGGTCTCCTGAATACAGCAGACTGATGGGTCTTGACTCTATCCAGTTTGCCAGTCTGTGTCTTTTAATTGGAGCATTTAGTCCATTTACATTTAAGGTTAATATTGTTTTGTGTGAACTTGATCCTGCCATTATGATATTAACTGGTTATTTTGCTCGTTAGTTGATGCAGTTTCTTCCTAGTCTCGATGGTCTTTCCATTTTGGCATGTTTTTGCAATGGCTGGTACCGGTAGTTCCTTTCCATGTTTAGTGCTTCCTTCAGGGTCTCTTGTAAGGCAGGCCTGGTGGTGAGAAAATCTCTAAGCATTTGCTTATCTGTAAAGGATTTTATTTCTCCTTCACTTATGAAACTTAGTTTGGCTGGATATGAAATTCTGGGTTTAAAATTCTTTTCTTTAAGAATGTTGAATATTGGCCCCCACTCTCTTCTGGCTTGTAGAGTTTCTGCCAACAGATCTGCTGTTAGTCTGATGGGCTTCCCTTTGTGGGTAACCCGACCTTTCTCTCTGGCTGCCCTTAAGATTTTTTCCTTCATTTCAACTTTGGTGAATCTGGCAATTATGTGTCTTGGAGTTGTTTTTCTCGAGGAGTCTCTTTGTGGGGTTCTCTGTATTTCCTGGATTTGAATGTTGGCCTGCCCTACTAGGTTGGAGAAGTTCTCCTGGATGATATCCTGAAGAGTGTTTTCCAACTTGGTTCCATTTTCCCCCTCACTTTCAGGCACCCCAATCAGACGTAGATTTGGTCTTTTTACATAATCCCATACTTCTTGCAGGCTTTGTTCATTTCTTTTTCTTCTTTTTTCTTTTGGTTTCTCTTCTCGCTTCATTTCATTCATTTGATCCTCAATCGCTGATACTCTTTCCTCCAGTTGATTGAGTCGGTTACTGAAGCTTGTGCATTTGTCACGTATTTCTCGTGTCATGGTTTTCATCTCTGTCATTTCGTTTATGACCTTCTCTGCATTAATTACTCTAGCTATCAATTCTTCCAATCTTTTTTCAAGATTTTTAGTTTCTTTGCGCTGGGTATGTAATTCCTCCTTTAGCTCTGAGAAGTTTGATGGACTGAAGCCTTCTTCTCTCGTCTCATCAAAGTCATTCTCCGTCCAGCTTTGATCCGTTGCTGGCGATGAGCTGCGCTCCTTTGCCAGGGGAGATGTGCTCTTATTTTTTGAATTTCCAGCTTTTCTGCCCTGCTTTTTCCCCATCTTTGTGGTTTTATCTGCCTCTGGTCTTTCATGATGGTGATGTACTGATGGGGTTTTGGTGTAGGTGTCCTTCCTGTTTGATAGTTTTCCTTCTAACAGTCAGGACCCTCAGTTGTAGGTCTGTTGGAGATTGCTTGAGGTCCACTCCAGACCCTGTTTGCCTGGGTATCAGCAGCAGAGGCTGCAGAAGGTAGAATATTGCTGAACAGCGAGTGTACCTGTCTGATTCTTACTTTGGAAGCTTCCTCTCAGGGATGTACTCCACCCTGTGAGGTGTGGGGTGTCAGACTGCCCCTAGTGGGGGATGTCTCCCAGTTAGGCTACTCAGGGGTCAGGGACCCACTTGAGCAGGCAGTCTGTCCCTTCTCAGATCTCAGCCTCGGTGTTGGGAGATCCACTGCTCTCTTCAAAGTTGTCAGACAGAGTCGTTTGCATCTGCAGAGGTTTCTGCTGCTTTTTGTTGTTGTTGTTGTTTAGCTGTGCCCTGTCCCCAGAGGTGGAGTCTACAGAGACAGGCAGGTTTCCTTGAGCTGCTGTGAGCTCCACCCAGTTGGAGCTTCCCAGAGGCTTTGTTTACCTACTTAAGCCTCAGCAATGGTGGGCGCCCCTCCCCCAGCCTCGCTGCTACCTTGCGGTTAGATCACAGACTGCTATGCTAGCAATGAGGGAGGCTCCATGGGCGTGGGACCCTCCCAGCCAGGTGTGGGATATAATCTCCTGGTGTGCCTGTTTGCTTAAAGCGCAGTATTGGGGTGGGAGTTACCCGATTTTCCAGGTGTTGTGTGTCTCAGTTCCCCTGGCTAGGAAAAGGGATTCCCTTTCCCCTTGTGCTTCCCAGGTGAGGCGATGCCTCGCCCTGCTTCAGCTCTCGCTGGTCGGGCTGCAGCAGCTGACCAGCACCGATTGTCCGGCACTCTCTAGTGAGATGAACCCAGTACCTCAGTTGAAAATGCAGAAATCACTGGTCTTCTGTGTCGCTGGCGCTGGGAGTTGGAGACTGGAGCTACTCCTATTCGACCATCTTGCTCCGCCCCTCCTAAGACCTGGATATGTTTTTCTAATTAGGGAATTAGAGATACATGAGCAATCTCTCATAGAGAAAAATATATCCATTAGTCTCTAAAGTCAGTATAACATTCTGGTGAAAGGTCTGCTTGCTTGCTTATCTGCTTGCTTGTTTTACCTTCTATTCTAGGAGGATGTTTGTCACAATTATGAAATTCTAACACTTTAAAAATCTGTTTACTCTATGAAAGTTGCAAATTCTTGCTTGTAAGGCAGTTTTCACAAGAATTATTTTCATATTAGTTTTAGTTTATCCGTGGATAGTCTCAAATTCCTCTTGAAAATACCAGTTTTCTCAAGGGAAAACTGCCCATTACAAGCCAAAGATGTGGTTTTTGAGAGATTTCTGCCTGAAATACAGGTTTTAAAATATTCTTTGTAGTTTCCTAGTATGGCTAGATACTTGTAAGAAATGACAATTCAGATGTGCATTTAAAAATTCTTAGCCTTTGAGTAATTTATATGTTTGAATAAATTTGAACTTTGTTCATAAAAAGGCAAATTTTGTCTGTTTAGTTTGTCTTGAAATGCTTTTTTAATTTTTTTTTAGTTTTTTCATTTTTCTTTCTCTAATATTCAAAATTATAACATAGTACTTGAAAACCAAGGATGGTTCATTCTGTGTCCTTTGTTTTGAAGGAATTTCGGGATCATCAGAGATATGATTCTGTAATCTCTATGGGTACCTTCCATAAAATAGTAGAACCCTGATTAGGACATAGATGCTAACTTTATTTTTATCTCATATTCTTTCCCCTATCTCTCAGTAATGTAGGAGTGACCCAAGGTAGCTGTTTATTGGGACGTTACCAATGTCAACCAATATTAGTCAGCTATAAACACAATAAAGTTGTGTGACAAGCATACCCCAAAAGAACAATAAGCAATAATCCTCATATTCACAGGGTTACGTTGAGTAATCTCTGATTCAGAATCTGATTGTAGGTTGACCAAACATGTCTGACCTATGTGTCTCATTCTGGGGCACAAGCTGGAATGGCAGTAGATACTTGAGGCACATTCTTCCATGGCGGAGTTCTAAAGATCTCAGAAGGTTAAGCAGAAACACATGATGGTTCTTAAGAGCTAGACTTATAACCAGCATACTCTCTTCCATCCATAGTCAGTTGTCAAAACAAGTCATATGGCATATCCAAACACCAGGGTTAGAGAAATACACTCGCAGTTAGTGAACCCATTTCAAGACTGTGGATGTATAACACTACTACAAAACAGAACTGAGGCTTGCAGCTTGAAATACTACACTATTCTAGTAGAATTTTATTACAGTATTAGACATTTTTGATAAAATATATACAACTCTATTAGAAAGCCTAACTTACAATTTGTTGATCCCACTTGGAAATGTATTCTGAATCCATTTTTTCACAAGTTTTCCCTCTAATTCAATGTATTGGGGTACTTTTATTTTACCCAAAAAAAGTAATAAAGCATAAAGTTAATGCCCCCCATAAAAATAGAATACAGAAACAAATTTTAAGTCACAGTTTTATTTACCGACTTGAGAATCTCCTTGTGCTTCAACACACTTGGTAGTTGGATTTCCAAATAGCATCATGACTTTCCATACCCAGCTGTCTGCTGCTCAAAACTACCATAAGCTGACTATCACAGCTCACAGGATACCCTTGAAGAAGGCCATCTGGTTTATGTCTCTTGGCAAAATTTGTTTAAAAACAAGCAGCTGCATGACAAAGTAAGAAAGAGTCTCTGTCTAGCTGTGGTAAATAAGTAGCTTTGCAATACTCATAATAAAGCATTTTTCTAATCCAAGCCAACATCTTCAAAAGGAAAGCATTATTTTCTTACAACTGAAAGAAAAATCTACAGAATTCAGTGATGAGGAAAGGACTCCATTAAATTTGTTTCAGCAGCTTGAGATTATGAGAAAAACAAAACAAAATAAAAACCTGTTTGTGATTAGATACAGTCTTGTAATAACTATTCTTAAAAGTATTTATTTAGAATCCAATACTTGGATATCATTTTAATTATTTATACTAAGAGATTTACGTTTCATGAAAGCTTATCCTTTGAACCCTAATACTCGTATTGTGATGGTGAGCCAGAATGAATAAGGTCACTTACTATACAGTTGGTATGTAATAATTTGTTGAATAACTCTCTCCTTCTGTTACTGGCAGTGAATCCATACGGGTCTTCAGTAACCTTAATTCACGCCTCCTCAGAAGAAAGAATTCGACCAAGTAGGCATAAGGCAGAAGAAGAGACTGTGGCAAGTGTTAGAGCAGGAATGAAAGTTTATTTAAAAACTTTAGAGCAGAAATGAAAGGAAATAAAGTACATTTGGAAAAGGACCAAGTGGGCGACTTGAGAGATTAAGTGTCCTGTTTGATCTTTGATTTATGGTTTTGTATTCTGGCATTCTTCCATGATCTTATATCCCTTCTCCCCGATTCTTCCCTTAGGGTAGGGGACTATCTGCATGCACAGTGGTCTACAGACACTTGGGAGGGGAGCACGTACAGTATGTTTACCGGAGTTATATTCAAGAGGTGTTCCCTTACCAGTCAAGTGTTTCTAGAGGAAGGCCATACCAGTTACGCTCCGACATTTTGCCTCTTAGTGTGCATGCAGGAGCCCATTTGCCCAAATCCTGGGATCTCATCAGGAAGCTGCTGATCACCAATTTCAGGCGTTTTTATCTATTGGGAGACTGCCTTTCCCTGGTACTGGCTGTGACCAATTATTATTTTAAAGACACAGTTTAATAACCACCTGACCATCACTTGATGGTTGCCTGACATTCCTGGTTGGGGGGGGGGGTCTCCTACCCTGCTCATATCTGACTAGCTGCCTACTGTAACACTACTATTAGGTATATCTGTATCCCATTACACACACTGTCTATTACACAAAAGAGTACATTATTCGTTTTTCAAAAGAATGAGTGAATTTTCCACTCCAATTAAGTGCTTTTCCTTACCTCTACGTAGAGGATGAGACTAGCCATGCTTTAAGATTGATTCTGGTCTTAATAATATAAATTCTTGCATTGTGAGTGTCTCAGTTTGGGTTCTTACATAAGCAAATCCTGAGACAAGGGTTTGAGTTCAAATACTTTGTTTGGGCAGTGATTCTAGGAAGCTGCGGTAGGATAGTGGAGTTGTGTGAAAGGTAAGAGAAAGCAACCTGTAAAGAGTATGTTATCAAGCCAAATACCACTGTGGGAACTAGGGCTTAATTCCCTGGAGAAAGTCTGGGAAAGTATAAAACACTTGTCTTGGAGTTATCTTAGACAAGGTGCAAGAGCTGAGGTGTTTATATTTCAACTCTTATTAGTCACTTTTAAAGGTTCACTCAGGGTGTCAGGGTACTGATTTCCTTTTGCAAGTACTTCCAGCCTGTTCTTGCATGTGGTTATAGCTACTTTTTCTGCTTCAAAGATAGACTTTAGACTAAGACATGCAGTTTCTGGCTGTAGGACATCAACCTGAGTACCCTGGAGTGTCCAGGCCCAAGATAATGGGTGAGCTCCACCTGGATCTATGGCAATGTGAGGGAGGGGCATTATTACCCTAGCAAGGGCCACTGTACTTCCCTACCCAGCTGATCACTCTTCTACTTATTTGTGTTACTTTTCTGACTCCTGCATTCCCCTGGATCCTGATTCACCATAAGCTTTTGTATTACGAGTCTTGTATGGCTGTGTCTTTCTATTTCTTCCTTGTTGACTTACTTGTTTAATCTTTTGCTAATGTTTACCTTTGTTATTCCTATGTACTCACTTTTGGTTAGCTCTGTGTATTATTGAGTCTTGCTTTACAACTTTAAAAAGATCATAGCCATGGTTTGTTTTTTAAGTGTGATTCATAACAGTTAGTGACAAAATTAGAAGCGGAAATTAAAGGTCATATACATAATCCTACATAAGCCAATTTCTTGAACGGCATAAAATACTTGAATTTGTCTTTTACTATCACCAATATAGAAATAATTTGGGGGTATTTCTCAAAGTATTGATTTAACAGAATTTCATTTTTGTGCCAAGATTTTTTCAAGTCTCCTGGAAATTATTAAAATTATTATCTTTAAAGTCAAAGGAAAAGTTAATATTATGGTTAATTTTCTTTGGTCACAGAATTGCTGGAGGCTTCTATGACTTGCTTGAACCAGCTGACTTTATGCACAGTGTTGGTTAGAAATTCACTACTAATTCCAACATTTTCAAAGTAAAGTCCTAAAAGACCAAAAATACAGTTCTTGAAATATACCTAGAGAAGGCAAGAATAAATTAGTTTTCACTAGAAATGAAGACAAATTTTTCTCATTAGTTCATTTTGCCTCATGATCAGAATTCTTTGCTGCATGAAAATATTTTGGTTTATAGGTGGTAACATAAAGAGTAATATGAATAGAGATCTAGACAACCCACTTAGATGACAGAAAAAGAAGGAGCAAAGCTTTTGAAATGTATAAAGAAGAAAGTTTAAGAGAGACATGAACAAGGCTGGAAGTACTTTAAGGTTGAAGAACACATGAAAATGAGACAAGTGAAATTAAGTGAAAATCTTTCGTTTACTGAGAAGAAAGAGAACTGAAAACTGTGTGAAGGTTTTTGTTTTACTTTGTTTTGCTTTGGTTTCCTTCTTAATAGGGAAACAACAGTGGCAAATCTGGGGCATTAGGAATGGTGGAACTTTTGTAACAGTGATGTTTCAAAGGTCACAAAGGAAATCAAATTGTAGATTGGGTTTAAAAGCACTGGAATTACTTGTAGCCTCATTTTTTCAGCATATTGTATGTAACAAGAAATAGATCACCGCATAGCTAAAGGGGGGAGAATTTAGGTTTTAACTGGTCTCAGTGCAAAGTGCTTCATAGTTCCTCTGCATTTGGTGGTATATGTAAATCATGTAAAGTATAAACATTTATTATAACTTTATAATTATTATTATATTATGCATCTATTTATTGGCTGCATAGGGCCATGTGTCTTTTTGCAAGTATAATAATAAATAAAGAAAAGACAGAAGTATATTTTATATGAAGGCTGCCATTATCACTATTATCAATGGCCATAAAATTAGATTTTTTATATGTACAACATATGTGAAAACTAGAAAATATATTAAATATGAAATGTTTTCCATTAAATAGTTCTCTAAATGATTTTCATAACATTTCTGTCCATGATATGTAAATCTTTAGATCAAAGACTACAAGTGTACAGAACTTAAAATACTTTGGTCAAAAAAATTCTCTTATTAATATGACAATGACGTTCAAAAATAAAAAGGTAAAAATACAGTGCAGCATTAATAAGTAAACTCAGAAAGTAAAATATGTTGATCATACTGCCTGTATTAGTCTGTTCTCATGCTGCTCAGAAGAACTGCCCAAGACTGAGTAATTTATAAAACAAAGAGGTTTAATTGACTCACAATTCCACATGACTGGGGAGGCTTCAGGAAAAACTTATAACCATGCCAGAAGGGGAAGCAAACACATCCTTCTTCATATGGCGGCAGGAAGGAGAAGTGCTGAGCAAAGGAGGAAAAGCCCCTTATAAAACCATCGGATCTCATGAGAACTCACTATCATGAGAACAGCACCATGGTGGGGGGGAATAACTGCCCCCATAATTCAATTACTTCCAACTGGGTCTCTCACATGACACATGGGAATTATGGGAACTACAATTCAAAATTCAATTTGGGTGGGGACACAACCAAACCATATCATTTCATCCCTGGCCCCTCCCAAATGGCATGCCTTCACATTTCAAAACACAATAATGCCTTCCCAACAGTCACCCAAAGTCTTAACTCATTCTAGCATTAACCCAAAAGTCAACGCCCGAAGTCTCATCTGAGACAAGGCAAGTCACTTCTGCCTAGGAGCCATAAAATCAAAAGCAAGTTAGTTACTTCCTAGGTTCAATGGAGGTACCAGCATTGGGTAAATACACCCATTCCAAAAGGGAGAAATTGGCCCAAACAAAGGGGCTCCAGGCTTCATGCAAATCAAATCCAAGGAAGCAGTAATTAAATCTTAAAGCTCCAAAATAATCTCCTTTGACTCTATGTCTTACATCCAGGTCATGCAAGATGTGGGCTCCCACAGCCTTGGGTAGCTCCACCCCTGTGGCTTTGCAGGGTACAGCCCCCTTCCTGGCTACTTTCACAGGCTAGCATTGAGTGCCAAGGCTTGGGTCTTGCACCCTCTGTAGCCATGGGCTGAGCTGTGTCTTGGCCCCTTTTAGCCATAGCTGGAGTGGCTGGGATGCAGGGCACCTAGTCCCTAGGCTGCACATAGCAGAGGGGCTCTGGGCCCAGCCCAGGAAACAGTTGTTTCTTCCTAGGCCTCTGGTCCTGTGATGAGAGGGGCTGCCATGAAAACCTCTGACATTTCCTGGAGACAATTTTCCCATTGTCTTGGTGATTAACATTTGGCTCCTTGTTACATATGCAAATTTCTGTAGCTGACTTAAATTTCTCCTCAGAAAATGGGTTTTTCTTTTCTATCGCATCCTCAGGCGTCAAATTTTCTGAACTTCTATGCTCTGCTTCCCTTTTAAACATAATTTCCAATTCCAAACCACATCTTTGTGGATACATAAAACTGAATGCTTTTAACAGCACCCAAGTCACCTCTTGAACACTTTACTGCTTAGAAATTCCTGCTACCAGATACCCTAAATCATCTCTCTAAGTTCAAAATTCCAAAGATCTCTAGGACTGGGGCAAAAAGCCACCAGTCTCTTTGCTAACGTGTAGCAAAATTGACCTTTACTACAGTTCCCAACAAGTTTCTCATCTCCATCTGAGACCACCTCAGTCTGGACTTTATTATCCATATGACTATCAGCATTTGGGTCAAAGCCATTCAACAAGTCTCTAGGAAATTCCAAACTTTCCCACATCTTCCTGTCTTCTGATCCCTCCAATTAGAAAGTTCCAAACTTTCCCATACTTTCCTGTCTTCTTCTGAGTCCTCCAAACTCTTTGAACCTCTGCCTTTTACCCAGTTCCAAAGTTGCTTCCACATTTTTGGCTTTCTTTATAGTAGTATCCCACTCTCTGTGGTACCAATTTACTGTATTAGTCTGCTCTCATGCTGTTATAAAGAATCGCCTGAGACTGGGTAATTTATAAAGGAAAGAGATTTAATTAACTCACAGTTTTGCATGGCTGGGGAGACCTCAGGAAACTTACAATCACTATGGAAGCAGAAGCAAACACATCCTTTGTCACATGATGGCAAGAAGGAAAAGTGCTGAGCAAAGGGGGAAAAGTCCCGTATAAAACCATCAGCTCTCATGAGAACTCACTATCATAAGAACAGCGGCACAGGGATAACCACCCCCATGATTCAGTTACCTCCCACGGGATCCCTCCCATGACATCTGGGGATTATGGGAACTACAATTCAAGATGAGATTTGGATGGGGACACAGCTAAACCCTATCACTGCCTTTAAGATACACGAATTGTTTTTCTATGCTAAATAAATTTGTAGATATTTGGTTTTTAATTCTCTTTTCAGTCTGCTGAGAGCAGTAGTCTCTTGGAAGTGAGTTTCATTTACATTTTTTCCTTTGGATGTCATATATGTAATATATATTATAATATATAATAATTTTTAAAATCAATGGCTGAGGGATAAACGAGGGTTGGTAGAAAGGGAAAGGATAAGTGTTATAGCTAATGGACCATGTTATTAGCTAATGGACCATATTATATAGATACATACCAATACATCTATAATTAGATGGAAGTTGTCTCTTACCATTCAATATCCTGGATGGCCTTCCTATAGAGGACATTTTCATCTTCTTTCATCTTCCAGAGCTAGCACATGTGTTTCATGTCTTTACATAGTGAAAATCAATTCAAAATTTCATGGAAAATGCTCTCTCTTCATCCTAAAGAAAGAATTATCATGGCTATTTCATTTATGGAAAAGTGGAACCTGTTACAGTTAGCATGTATTTAATTCCATATATGCTAATAGTATCATTTTATACATTCACAAAGTAAAAGACCAAATTTTGCCAAGTTCTTGATAGTAACAATAGTAAAATGGAATTTCTATTGGCATATTTTCATATTATTCTGAAATGCTGAATGAATTTATTAAGATTGATAATATGTTGTACCTTTATGTTCTAAAATTTAATAACAGTTATTCTTCCAAACACGCCAGTGTCCTTGATAGTTGACAGTCTGCAAAATATTCTGTTATCACATGCAGTCGGCTGTATCTCCTTCTTGAGCTTTCTTTAAGCACTTGTATCCTGTATTTTTTCCCAGAAATCTAGTAATAAGTTGAAGAAATGATAAAATATTATCATTGTATATAATGGATATTTATAAATACTGATATACATTTTCATAATGTTATTTATTTATTTTTTTATTTTTTTATTTTATTTTATTTTTTTTTTGAGACGGAGTCTCACTCTGTCGCCCAGGCTGGAGTGCAATGGCACGACCTCAGCTCACTGCAAGCTCCGCCTCCCGGGTTCCCGCCATTCTCCCGCCTCAGCCTCCCGAGTAGCTGGGACTACAGGTGCCCGCCACCTCGCCCGGCTAATTATTTTGTATTTTTAGTAGAGACGGGGTTTCACTGGGTTAGCCAGGATGGTTTCGATTTCCTGACCTCGTGATCCACCTGTCTCAGCCTCCCAAAGTGCTGGGATTACAGGCTTGAGCCACTGCGCCCAGCCAACGTTATTTAAATGATTACTTCAAATATGTATTTCTGTTTTCTGCATTTTAACTTCTCAACATATTAGGTTGTTATCTCAGATTGGATTTTCTAAGAAATAGACTCTAGGATAGAGATTTCCATGCAGATGCTTTCTTAGTGAGTGCTCTTAAGAAAAATGCCTGGGCAGGAGGATTGAGCAGAGAGAGGAGTTGAATAATGATGCAGTTAAATGGAAGATCTTATCTGATCCCATGTGGGCTTGGGATGACCGTTCAGAGTATTACTGTATGAAGCAAGGAGGGTGGACCGTTGTATCCCTAATCCATTAGTCATTAGATGTGAGCCTCCCAACTACCAGCTTCCAGGCAATATCATCTTGGTCAAAGAAATTTCTTAGAAGAGCTTAGCTACGCTCTGTTAGTAGATAACAATCCCAGCAACTGGGAGAATGAATGCTTCATTTGTAATTGGTGAATCTGGGTGGCACACCACAGTGTTCACTACAGTAATGTTTATCCTTATTGAGACATACATTGTTTTTAAGTAAAACTTTTATACCTAGTAATGCATTTAGGTAGTGTTTTGGCCAAGCTAGTTCTTTTTGGAAACAATTTCATTGTGGTATAAATAATATACAATAAACTACACATTTAAATAGTACAATTTGATACATTTTGACATATGCAAATACCAGTGAAACTATTACCACAGTCAAGATAATGAATATATCCAACATCCTCACGAGTCTGTTTTTGGTAATCACTCTCTCCTACCCCTCCCTTCATTCTCAGGTTACCACTGATGCTGACTGGCATTAGAGATAAGTTTGCATTTTCTAGAATTTTATAAAAGTAGAATCATCAAGTATGTACCTTATTTCTGGTCTATTTTCTTTCACTCACAAACTGCTAACTTTCATTTTGTGAATAATATCTCTGTGTGAGTACACACATTAAGAAGGTCAATAAAAACATTGTACTTTGATTCTCATACTAGTTTATGGGTCTGCATTATGTATTTCAAGATACCATCATGTTAGGATTAGCCCTTAGGTATCAAGTAACCCTGGTGTTTAGGCAATTATTGTTTTATTTGCTATCAATCTTTTTATAAGCTCACCTCCCACTAATTACCTAAAAATACTTGATTTAATATCTGAGTACAGAAAAAGAACATATTCACAATGTTTAAATTTTATAATTTAATATTACAATTTACAACAGTTTAGTCCTGAAATTGAGTATTTCTCACCTAATCTTCTGCTCTATTTATTACCCACTCCATGAAAAAATTTCCCAGAAAAATCACAAACACGCTCTCTTGAGTGTATTACTACCCACCCCACAGAAGAATTTCCAAAAACAATCACAAACATTCTCTCCTGAGTGCAACCATTTTCTTGGGCCAGGCATTCGTTAAAACAAAATACTCTGTATAATTCATGTGGGTAGACATTTGTAGGTTGTTCTTTTGAGGTGTTAGTGCTATAGCATTTAAGATAAAGAAATAACTAATTCACAAATTTTATGAAGTTCTCTTACAGTTACGAAGTCAATAGCACCACCACTTTGATTCCTATAACATGCAACTTAGGCTTCTCAATTCCAAGAACCTACCACCATTATTTCTTATAATGTCCTCAGATTAAAACATGTATTGTCCTTTCTTTATACCTCCCTGCACTTTAATTGAATATGTTGCCATGTACTGGATTCTGTACACTCTTTTTGTTTTCATGTCCTCCCTTTTCATTCTCCTGGACATGAATCTCAAGTCAATAGATACCTTGTAAGAGATCTCTCTCAACCCAAATCACTGTTTATTTTGAAGGAGTTAACCTTTCTGAAGCAGTACTTCCTGCTTCACATTTCCCAGCACAAAAACCTTCAGTGTTTCTCTATTGATAGCTTTGATTGCAAACTGGTAGCCCCAGGAGAAAAGAGAGATGAAAGATACGTTTTGCTTGGCTGTTTTGTTTGACCTGCAAAGAACTTTAAAAGGCAATGAAACAGGGCAGAGGTTGGACTGATCAACACCATCAGTTTAGCACTTATTGCTGTACTTTATAAGGCTTTACAATATTATGTGTCCCACATGTCCCCTGAAGGCATTTGATTTTCTAACCTCCTAGGCCAGAGGCTAACATCCAGAATTCATAGTCTAGCACTTATAAACCCTAACATAGCTTCTGTAACTTGTATCTCTATGCAACTCTACAGCAAAATGTGCTTATTTTATCTAAAATACCCTTATTCCGTACTTCTTTGGAGTGTAATTTTATATATAAAAGTCCTCACCTCCTATAACCATTAGGAAGCTTTGATTCTAAGAAGCAGAAACCATCTCCATTTAACTGAAGTGAAATGAAACTTATTGGAGGGATAATGTATAGTTCTTGGAAATTAAGGGAAGAAGGCAACTATGGCACAGGGCAGCACTGAGAGGCAGGAACTCCAGGGAAGTTACTTTTTGGGTGCTGTCATTAAAATGGTTCAGCTTCAAATTGTACTGACTCTCCTTTTCTCAGTTCCAGATTCGAATTTCTAAATCTAATTGGCCTAAATTAGGAACTTGTCCCACCAATTTATAGCGTTTACAGAGCACTATGATTATAAGTTCCCCTAAGATCATGCAGAATGAGGGAAGAGTAATTTCATCCAAGGAAAAGCAGGGTACCATTCACAAAAGAGTAGATACTTATTCAGAACAATTAATGTTACATATGCCACAAAAACCTAACCCTGAAATCTCAGCGGCCTAATGAATGTATATTTACTGCTCATATAAAGTCTGATATAAATCAGGTAACATTCCTTCACAGTGACTCGGGGACCTAAATTGCTTTCATCTTGTGGCTCTGCCATATCAACATTGAAACTTCAGAGGTATTGACAAAGGAGAGCTGAGAAATTGACACTAACTATTAAGGGCCTCAGGCAAGAAGTGGTGCATCACTTCCTACACATTCCCATTTTCCAAGATTCAGTCACATTGGCCCTCGTGAAACCTCAAAGGAACATGAGAAACATAGTGAAATAAATACCAAGATTTCCAAAGAGCACTAATTTTCTTCACCACAGAAGGGATATTGGACAGACAAAAAATTTTGGGAGGGAGGAATATCCATTAAATGATCTTTCAATGCCCTGCTCAGATGCTACATTTTCCATCAAGGCTCTCTTGACCAACCCCTAAGGAGATGATTCTCCAACTCCTCTGAACATCTGGAACATTGCTTTCTACTTATTTTTACTGTCTCCTATTGTAATAATTGTTGGCTATTCCTTATTAGACAGATTATAAGCTTTTATGGGACAGTGATCAAGAGTCCTAATTTATCTTGTCTTCCCACAGCATTCAAAGCATTGTAGACTTTCAATATATAGCAATCTTTGAAGCCAGAGTATTAGTATGTTTTCGAAAACTGTATTCATCACAATGAACTTGATGGATGTTCAATAAAAATGTATTGAATAGTCATTCATGCAGATAGCACATTTCTTAAAACATTTACTCAATGTTTATTTACTTATAATCATCATGAATGTAAATTTAATATAATAATATCAAATCCCATTATATTTAGTACAAAGTAAATAAAATATACCAATAATTTTATATATATTTAAATAAATTTTTATATTTCATATTGTGAATGATATACATAGTCATAGAAAATTTGTAACATTGAAGTAAATTATACAATATAGGGTATTTGTATTAAAATACATTTCATAGAAGTTGCTTTAAATTTGAAAAGTTAGCATGAATGCATATTAAATATGAAAGAGTCTTCAAAATAAAAATATTTCACACTTGTGGGTTTCATCTAAAAATGTCAGTCACTATATGATGTGGCTAGTTAGATTTGAATAGGTATAATTTTAAGGAATAATATTGTGTGATATTTTTGGGTCCTAAAATTGAATGTTTCTATTAAGTAACAGGTATTTAAATGCCAAGCAGAACCTACACTGGCAAAACAAACAAGATTTACTATGTTATCTTAAGTGTATCCTAAATCCTCTTTCATCTTATGGAGAAGAAATATATGCTTTTAGCTTCCAACCACTTCTGTCTATATTCATTTAAAATAAACTATTATTTATATCAAATACGATGCCATGTGAGTCTACAATTGGCAGTATAGAGAAATAATTTCATTGAATTATTTTGGCTGTTTGTACCTGAGACCTGTTTCTGAATCATTTATTTTTCTATTTATATAAGTTGTGCTATTTTATGATCCTACCTATGGCTATGTTCAATGAGAAGAAATATTTTACCCTGATCTCTTTTTCATTATTATACTTTAACTTCTGGGATACATGTGCAGAACGTGCAGGTTTGTTACATAAGTATACACATGCCATGGTGGTTTGCTGCACCCATCAACCCATCATCTACATTAGGTATTTCTCCTAATGCTATCCCTCCCCTAGCCCCCCATCCCCTGACAGGCCCAAGTGTGTGATGTTCCCCGCCCTGTGTCCATGTGTTCTCGTTGCTCAACTCCCACTTACGAGTGAGAACATGCGGTGTTTGGTTTTCTGTTCCTGTGTTAGTTTGCTGAGAATGATGGTTTCCAGCTTCATCCATGTCCGTGCAAAGGACATGAACTCATTCTTTTTTTATGGCTGCATAGTATTCCATGGTGTATATGTGCCAATTTTATTTATCCAACCTATCATTGATGGGCATTTGGGTTGGTTCCAAGTCTTTGCTATTGTGAATAGTGCTGCAATAAACATACATGTGCATATGTCTTTATAACAGAATGATTTATAATACTTTGGATATATATGCAGTAATGGGATATAACCAGAGATACCAAATGGTGTCTCTGGTTCTAGATCCTTGAGGAATCACCACACTGTCTTCCACAATGATTGAACTAATTTACACTCCCACCAACAGTGTAAAAGCTTTCCTATTTCTCCACATTCTCTCCAGCATCTGTTGTTGCCTGACTTTTTCATGATCGCCATTCTAACTAGCATGAGATGGTATCTCATTGTGGTTTTGATTTGCATTTTTCTAATGACCAGTGATGATGAGCTTTTTTTCATATGTTTGTTGGCCACATAAATGTCTTCTCTTGAGAAGTGTCATTTCATATCCTTTGCCCACTTTTTGACCGGGTTGTTTTTTTTTTCCTGTAAATTTGTCCAAGTTTCTTATAGATTCTGGATATTAGCCCTTTGTCAGATGGATAGATTGTAAGAATCTCCTCCCATCCTGTAGGTTGCCTGTTTGCTCTGATGATAGTTTCTTTTGCTGTGCAGAAGCTCTTTAGTTTAATTAGATCTCATTTGTCAATTTTGGCTTTTGTTGCCATTGCTTTTGGTGTTTTAGTCATGAAGTCTTTGCCCATGCCTGTGTCCTGAATGGTATTACCTAGGTTTTCTTCTAGGGATTTGATGGTTTTAGGTTTTAGGTTGAAGTCTTTAATGCATCTTGAGTTAATTTTTGTATAATGTGTAAGAAAGGGGAGCAGTTTCCGTTTTCTGCACATGGCTAGCCAGTTTTCCCAGCATCATTTATTAAATAGGGAATCCTTTCCCCATTGCTTGTTTTCATCAGGTTTGTCAAAGATCAGGTGGTTGTAGATGTGTAACATTATTTCTGTGGCCTCTGTTCTGTTCCATTGGTCTATATATCTGTTTTGCTACTAGTACCAATCTGTTTTGGTTACTGTAGCCTTGTAGTATAGTTTGAAGTCAGGTAGTGTGATGCCTCCAGTTTTGTTCTTTTTGCTTGAGATTGTCTTGGCTATACAAGCTCTTTTTTGCTTCCATATGAAATGTAAAGTAATTTTTCCTAATTCTGTAAAGAAAGCCAATGGTAGCTTGATGGGGATAGCATTGAATCTGTAAATTACTTAGGACAGTGTGGCCATTTTCATGACACGGATTCTTCCTAACCACGAGCATGGAATGTTTTTCCATTTGTTTGCGTCCTTCCTTATTTTCTTGAGCAGTAGCTTGTAGTTCTCCTTGAAGAGGCCCTTCATATCCCTTGTAAGTTGTATTCCTAGGTATTTTGTTCTCTTTGTAGCAATTGCGAATGGGAGTTCACTCACAATTTGGCTCTCTGTGTATTATTGGTGTATAGGAATGCTTGTGATCTTTGCACATTGATTTTGTATTCTGAGACTTGGCTGAAGTTGCTCATAGTGTTAAGGGCAGCCAGAGAGAATGGTTGGGTTACCCACAAAGGGAAGGCCATCAAACTAACAGCAGATCTCTCTGCAGAAACCCTATAAGCTAGAAGAGAGTGGGGGCCAATATTCAACATTCCTCAATAAGATAATTTTCAACCCAGAATTTCATATCCAGCTAAACTAAGCTTCATAAGCAAAAGACGAATAAAATCCTTTACAGACAAGCAAATGCTGAGAGATTTTGTCACCACCAGGCCTGGCTTACAAGAGCTCCTGAAGGAATCACTAAATATGGAAAGGAAAAACCAGTACCAGTCACTGAGAAAAACATACCAAATTGTAAAGACCATTGACCCTATGAAGAAACTGCATCAACTAACAGGCAAAATAACCAACTAACACCATAATTACAAGATCACATTCACACATGATAATATTAACCTTAAATGTAAATGGGATAAATGCCCCAATTAAAAGACACAGACTGGTAAATTGGATAAAGAGTCAGGACCTATCAGTGTGCTGTATTCAGGAGTCCCATCTCACAGGCACACACACGCATAGACTCAAAATAAAGGGATGGCGGAATATTTTCCAAGCAAATGGAAGGAAAAACAAACAAACAAACAAGCAAATGGGTTGCAATCCTAGTCTCTGACAAAACAGACTTTAAATCAACAAAAATTAAAAAAGACAAAGAAGGACATTACATAATGGTAAAGGGATCAATGCAACAAGAAGAGCCAACTATTCTAAATATATATATGCACCCAATACAGGAGCACCCAAATTCATAAAACAAGTTCTTAGAGACCTACAAACAGACTTAGACTCCCACACAATTATAGTGGGAGACTTTAACACTCAACTGTCAATATTAGATCAATGAGACAGAAAATTACCCTGATCTTTAACATTCCAGGGAAGTATGTTTTCAGTCATACATTGCACATGAATCTGATATATTTTTAAATCTGAGCTTTTAGAGGACAAATGATTTCACAGTTATATGACTCAGCCTCTCCCAGACTCCAGTACTTTCACTTGATGCAGTATTCCCACCCTATCTTCAATAAAAGAAGAAAACATAAAACATTGCATTGATATAGGAAATGTATATCTGAATTTTCTATATAGCATATAAAGAAGTAAAATAACTCTGTGATTTGTGATGAGATAGATTTAGCTGCAACAATGGAGTCTGGGTATTAATATTGGATTAACTTCCTTTGAGATTGCAATTTCCATGTGGCATTCAGCACTTTCCTTGGTTTCTCATCTGTAGGCTGAGAATAAAATTATCCTCTTTCTATTTCCCAACATGGGAGGTCTTTTAACTGTTTGAAGACATATGTTCCATGTGAAACCAAGGAATTGCTACTGCAATTTTGTAAGACAGGAGTTAGCAAACTTATTCTGTAAGGAACAAGATAGTAAATATTTTAGGCTTTGTGGGCCATATGGTCTATCTCACAGCTATTAAACTCTGCCATTTTTTTTTTTTTTTTTTGCAAAAGCAACCATAGACAATATGTAAATGAATGAGTGTGATTATATTCCAATAAAACTTTACTTTTAAACTACAAGACTAGTTCCTAAAAAAATTTTAACAAAGAACTATTATATGATCCAGTAATTCCACTTCTGGGTATATACCCAAAAGAATGGAAAAACGGGTATTCACACAGATATTTGTACACCCATGTTTTGGGTGCAGCATAGTTTACTATAGCCAAAAGATAGAAACAAATGATGTACACTGTGTACAGTGACAAAGAATGGAGAAACAAAACGTGGTGTATCCATACAGTAGAACAGTATTCTGCTTTAAAAAGAATGAAATTCTGTCACATGCTAAAGTAGGGATGAACTTTGAAAATAATCCACCTAGAGTACTTAAATTCTTAAACAACAAGTTGAATGGTTGCCAGGGACCAGGGAGGGGTAGGGGAAGTGAGAAGCTGTGGTGTTATTGGTATAGAGTTTCAGTTTAGAAAGATGAAGAGTTTTGGAGATAGATGGTGTTGATGGTTACATATCCATGTGAATGTACCTAATGCCGCTGAACTGTATACACTTAAAATGGTTGAAATATTTTGTATATTTTCCCATAATTAAAGACAAGCCCATGTGCCCAAATTGCTGATATCAATCTGTATTCATATTAGTGAGCAGTAATGAGCCATGTTTAGTGCAGCTGATATGGTTAAGATGGTAGAACAATTGCATATAATGCAATGGTGGTTACCATCTAATAAAAATTAGTACCCACCCATTTCCGTTTCCATTGTGGATATAAACACCTTTCATATTATGAATCATTATTTGTTATTTGTGTACTTACTTAATAAAACAAATCCCTTTTCTCCATCGCTGTCACCTCTATGACTCTATACATATACAAACACACACACTGTGAACTTCTTAAGAATGACAATTATATCTTTATTACTTGATTCATTGTTTGGCAAAGTAGATACTCAGTAAGCATAATTAGCAAGTGAATAATGTATATGTGATCATTTTCCTTTTCAAAAACCACTTCTCATCTCTACCACACCACTACATATTATTATATGCTACACTTCTTATATAAAACAAAAAAGAATAGGCTGGGTGCGGTGGCTCATGCCTGTAATCCCAGCACTTTGGGAGGCCGAGGTGGGCAGATCACTTGAGGCCAGGAATTTGAGTCCAGCCCAGCCAACATGGTGAAACCCCCATCTCTACTAAATATACAAAAATTACCAGGCATGGTGGCGCATGCTTGTAATCCCAGCTACTTGGGAGGCTGAGGCAGGAGAATCATTGGAACCCAGGAGGTGGAGGTTGTGGTGAGCCAAGATCATGCCACTGCCCTTCAGCCTGGGCAACAGAGCAAGACTCTGTCTCAAAAACAAACAAAAAAAGAATAAGTTTTAATAAACTCTTTTGCAGAAGAGTTTTCATTTTTAAATGTAGAGGAAAAAGAAGAAGAGGATGAATGATAGTGATGCCCAGAAGAGAAAATTGTGTAAGATAAAATCAATTGGCCAGGCGCAGTGGCTCATGCCTGTAATCCCAGCACTTTGGGAGGCTGAGCGGGCGGATCACAAGGTCAGGAGTTTGAGACCAGCCTAGCCGATATGGTGAAACCCTGTCCCTACTAAAAATACAAAAATTAGCCAGGCTTGGTGGTGCACGCCTGTAGTCCCAGGTCCTTGGGAGGCTGAGGCAGAAGAATATCTTGAAACCAGGAGGCGGAGGTTGCAGTTAGCCAAGATCACGCCACTGCGCTCTAGCCTGGGTGACAGAGTGAGACTCCATCTCAAAAAAAAAAAAAAAAAAAAAAAAAAAAAAAGGATAAAATCAATTTTAGATTGATAAAGAGATACATAATTCCCTCAGTATAATTAAGGCAAGGATCAGACCCAAATGAGTAAGAATGATATAACAAAGGGCTGACAGTATGAAGTGAATGTGATTGTCACCAAATATACATCTCCCAAGAGCTTTAGGACTATCTTCAGCTCATATTCTGCACTTTACATAGTTCTGCCATATGCCCTATATATCTTTTCATCCTCCAGATATTTGACTATCACACCATATTTTTTGGCACTGAGTAATTGTGGAACTTGATTTAAACTTCCAACAAAGAGAGAAGCTGCTTCAGTCAGCTAAGTGACCAGTTAGTAAGCAGTTTCTGTTCTCTTAGTGTCGATGGGGTTAAAAACAAAGTCATAAGCTCCCCAAACCCTTGGCCTCCTCAGTGTTTTTCATTTAAATAAAGGTCAGAGTCAGTGAATACTTATCTTCTTATCTTCATCCATCTATTTTTTAGAGTCGCACATAAACTCTTTGTCTATGAGGTTCTTAAAGACTTGGACAATATATTTAATCTCTGTATCCTTAAATCTCACCGTGATATCTCAAAGATGGTAGACAAAACTGTTTTCCCTCACTTCTGTGACTCCATACCAATACTTACCCGATTGGGAAAGTTTAATAAACCATTTACCATTGAATATATATCTATGTATACATACACACACATATATATAATATATTTGTATATATTTATGTAATATATTTGTATATATTTATATAATATATTTATATAATATGCATTTATATGTATATTATATATATTTATATATTTATATAATATGTGTTTACATATTTATATAATATATATTTTTATATATCAGGCACTATATACCAGTGAGCAAAGGCATCATAATCTTCATTTTTACTCCTGTACTCATTTATTCAACATATAGTAATTCTGATTCTGTCTCAAAAACTCTACAGAAGTTAACAAAGCACACATTGTTTCTGCCTTTTTGGAGCTTAAAGTTTAGTAGGGGAAAATGTATTTTAAGGCAATAATCATATTTACAAGCCATAGTAAGTGCTATGAATGAAAAGTACACGGAGCTTTGAGATATTTTAACAAGAAATGCTGCAGTCTAGGGACTGAGAGGAATCATCTGTGAGGAAAAGTATTGAAGCAGAGACATGCAACTCAGTAAAGAGTGTAGGGAATCACATGAACAAAGTCTTGAGATGTTGGAAGAGATCTTGGAATGTTTGAAAATCTGAAAGAAAGCCCATGTGCATGGGGTATGGTGAGAGAGGGAGAGCATGGCAAGGTTTAGGTTGTACAAGTCATTGTAGGCCACAAGAATAAGTATAGATTTTATCTAAGTGCAATGGAAAACCATTAAAAGTTTGTTTTTTAATTCTTAAATTTTGTTTTACTTATTTATTTCGAGACACAGTCTCACTCTGTTGCCCAGGCTGGAGTGCAGTGACATGACCACAGCTCACTGCAGCCTTGAACCCCTGGGCTCAAGCAATCCTCTCATGTCATCCTCCTGCCTCAGCTTCCTAAGTAGCTAGGACTACTACAGTCATGTGCCACTATTCCTGGCTAACTTTAAACAATTATTTTGAAGAGACAGGGTGTCGTTATGTTTCTGAGGCTGATCTTGGACTACTGGGCCCAAGCAATCCTCCCGCCTCATCCTCTTAAAATGGTGGGATTACAGACATGAGCCACCTCACCCAGCCTATTAAAGGTTTTAAGCAAGGTAGTGACATAATCATTCTTTTTGCTGAAAACAATGCACTTCAGGGAACCTCCGTGAAAACAGATTGGCCACTTAGAATACCAAAGCATAGACCAAGCCTTGAGATGTCAATGGAAGTGGAAATGAACATGTCTTTGATACTTATGTTAATGGAGCTATCACTAGTAACTTTGGACAGATTTGAAAGTGGAGGTGAAAGAAAGTGAAGTGTCAGGGATGATCCCTGAGAATATTAGATAATACTGAGCTGGAGAACAGAAAAGAAGGGGCAGATTTGGAGGTGGAGACATTTCCATATTTCTATTAAATTTGAAATACATCTGAAACATCTACTTGAAACATGGATGAAATATCTATGATCAAGATACATATGTGGGATGCCTAGGCATGTAAATACTATTTAAAGTTATATGAATGGGTACAATAACCTAAGAGAGACTGTAGATAGAAGGGAAGATTGATCGGGACAAATCTTTGAGGAACTTTTTATTATTATTATTATACTTTAAGTTCTGGGATACATGTGCAGAATGTGCAGGTGTGTTACATAGGTATACATGTGCCATGGTGGTTTGCTGCACCCATCAACCCATCATCTACATTAGGTATTTCTCCTAATGCTCTCCCTCCCCTAACCCCCACCCTGCGACAGGCTCTGGTGTGTGATGTTCCCCTCCCTGTGTCCGTGTGTTTTCATTGTTCAACTCCCACTTACGAGTGAGAACATGTGGTACTTGGTTTTCTGTTCTTGTGTTAGTTTGCTGAGAATGATGGTTTCCAGCTTCATCCATGTCCTTGCAAAGGACATAAACTCATCCTTTTTTATGAGGAACTTTTAATGCGTTTAATGACTGGGTAAGGAATAACCCTGAAAAGGAGCACAAAAAGCATCGAGGTATGAAGAAAGCCAGAAAGTGTAGTTTGACAAAGTAGTCAGTGGACAGTAATGGACACCAGCATAAGTTTAAGGCAGCAGTGATAGTGTTCATCAGTGCTGAAAACTCATTGGAAGTGGCTGACCATATGTTGATTGTGAATGCAATGCCTTCTCCTATCTCCTATTGCTTTTCACTCTTTCCATCATGTCCAGAGTGAAAACACTGGGGAGGTAGAACTATGTACCAAGAGAAATGTTTTGTGTCAGAGGAAACAAGAGCTCATTAATTTCCTTTTGACCCACATGGATAGGAATACGATAAGTAGGAGAAAAATAAAACCTGCTAAACTAGGCAAATAAAACTTAATAGAAAAGAGAGAAAATATTGCTTACAGAGGGAAGACATTTGCAACAATATTAGCTAAAAAGAGAGTGAGGAAAATTCACATTTACCATTTTTATTATGTGTTTCCGAAGTCGACGTTAAACGAATATTATCACTTTGAAGAGAGAGAATAGATTGTAAGCAGAAGAGGAAGTGGGGTTTTTTAAATGACATATATTTAAATGTTGAAAAACCCATTTCCAATACACCCACTGAGATATATGCAATAAAAACACTCCACAATCAGTAATATACATGTGAAGCGCCTATAAATCCTCCATTTACAAGATTCTATAGAACTATAAAGTATCATTATTTCTATTATCAGAAAAATGAACGCATACTTTCTAAGAACAAGATGAAGAGTTTAATTCATCTTCCCAGGAAAATACTTGTGTACTTAATGGTTCAAGGCACTTGTGATGCAAAAATGTGGGACATTATATACAAAATAGTTTTAATCAGAAAATGAAGGAAGTTTGGCGTGGCTCTAGGGTTACAAGTTTTCCTGCAAAAAGGGAGTACTAAGTGATGCTAAGTGTTGCAGCCAAGGAAGCATCTCTGAGGACAGGTTATCCTGGCTCCCATTCTAAAATATTTAGGTCTCGTTGAGTGTTTGATCCTTGGGCCAAGGACAAGAATAGAAAGAAAGAAAAGCAACTTGTATAAAGGTTGCCTTCATTTTGTGTCGAATATTGACAGGAGAAAGCCAGATTTGTAGCTTTTCCAGGAATAAGTGAGTCTCAGGACACGGTCAAGAGCTTGGCTCCGGAATTAGATTGACCTGAGTTTGAATTGTGGCTCCATCAATCTCTGACTGTGTGAATTTTTGGCAAGTTTTAGCTGAGCCTCAGTTTTCTCATTAGTAAAATAGGCATCATATGGCTATGATTTTGACCCTTGCCATTAGCACTCTGAGATACTTGGTGGTGTATCCTGGTCTCTTCCTCAAGCACCTTTCCACTTTGTTATTTCAAGATTCTTTGAAATTATGAACAGTAGCTCTTGATCACCAAATAAATAGGAGACTATAGATTCAAAGGAACATTTTATTAGGGTATTTGATAAACTTTGTATTTCTTTATGCTTTGAAAATTAGAGTAGATTTAGATTTAAGGAACTATAAAGCTATATGTTTACAAAACTTGATTCAATTGGGCGATTCTGACTTAGTAACTGAAATAAAATTGATGACAACAAAACATATGCTTTACTATTGTGTTCAAATGTAAAGATTATTCAATGCATAACCAAAATAGGTTCAGTAAATGTTTATATGTACATGTACTTAGATATTTGTAATTCTTGTGGTAGAAGAGCATGGGAATGAATGAAAGTTCTCCTAGGCTGAAATAAAATTAATGTCTAAGAATTGGCCTTTTACTTCACAAATATATATCATTATAGATAAAAGATTCATCCTTTTTAAACTTATTTGTTAAGCTTAGTACTTTCTAAGTACTTTTCTATCCTTAGTCCCTATGTAAGAATCATACTATTATAAAAATGAACATCCTATTATTTCATAATGATTAGCATATCAGCATATTTAAGAGTAATGCGTATATCTTTACCTTCATTATTATTTTCATGTTTAAAATCATGACAATTCTAGAATAGCAAAGTTATAATTATCCATTCATAATAAAAGTCACACCAAGTTATTCTTGATAATTAACTTGGCGTAGTGGAGTGCACTGAGCAATTCAATTAATAATTAAGTGGTTGCTAACTCAAATTTCATGGTGAACCAAGGAGTTAAAATTAATAGTATTGTATTTGTAATGAGTTAATTACTTTCTGTTTCTTTTTTTTGAGGGGAGGGGAATAGTGTCATAATTAGTATCTTAATAGAAACAGAATATAAAGTGGGTTTCTGGGTGCTTGCTTGTTGAGATGTGTAGCAACATATATTTTAATTGTAATTTGAGTAATTGTTGTCAAATACAATTTTAATTTCTTAGTTCAGAGACTAAAAGATATGTAAATGGTTCAAAAAAAGATTATGATAATATGGTTTATTCAACTAAATAAATCACTATATGACTTCAGAAGTTTTATTTAACAACAGTTGTATAAATGTTTTAACTAATGTTAACATTGCCTTTTTTTGTAAATCTTCTCTACCACAAATACAAGATAATTTAAGAACAACATTTTCATTAAATATTGATTATTAAAATTAATATATAAATATTAGCTGAGTATGAGCATTTACAGTGAAACCATAAAGGACTGGCAGGTTTGGGGGCTGTTTTATACTTATAATATCCTTCTTTAATGTTTCTTCATAGCATCTTCTGTTTAGTTTTTGCTAACCGCAATCACTTATGAAAAGAAACAGCTAAAATAATTAGTATAACCTCTTTCTCTTCATAAAACCCTCAAATCAATGTGGTCATAATTATGAAAGTGTAAGATTATAAAATCTTCTCGTTTAAATATACATCTTCATATTTGCAGACTTGGCTAATTTCTTCATTTATCCTTGACATCTACACTTAAACTCAGTCAAAATGGTCATTCATAGACTCATTATTCATTCAACAAAGATTAGTGTGACCCTACTATGATTCTGAGGGCTAGAAATATAAAACTGAATAAAATATAAACCCTGGTTTCTGTATTTATATATACAGAAAGGAATTGTGAACTCACAATTCTAACGCACATCGACAAGTCCTCAGTTCATGTCTGCATTGGGAACTATGCATATACAAAAGTAGGACTGTCTAACATAGTTTGAGGGTCTCGGTCTGGAAGGAACTGGGTGAGATGATCCTTGAATTGAGTTCTAAAAAATGAGGACGAATTATCCAGATGATGGAAAGTTTAGGAGAAATTAACCAGATAATAGAAAGTTTAGGAAAGAAACACTATTTATATGTCAAGGACTAAGTTTGACCAAACATATCTCTGAATTGAACTGGCTTTATGTAAGCTAAAATTTTTTTTTTAATTGTCACTAAGGTTTTTCACATCTGCAGCAACTACCATCATATCTGGCTCAATATTTACTAAAAGAAATATTTAATGATTTTTGGTATTTATTGCTACTATAATAGATTGTGCTATTTAAAGAGAAATTCTAGATATATGCCGAAGAATTTTTAGGTGAAGTAATGTGATTTGTGAGTTTTGTTTTGACAAACTTCCAAAGAAATTATTTTTAACATAAAGAGCAATGGAGGAAGATTAAACAAGACTGGCAAATGTTGATAATTGCTCAATGTGGTGGCAGGTGCCTGGGGGTCCATAATATGTTATTCTATTTACTTATATATGTCTTTGAAGATTTTCATGATGTAAAATTTTAAAATCAGAATTACAGTAATAACTCTTTGCCGATCATTTTCACACTTGGTTCAACAACTGAATTTAAATTACCTACGTGGCTTTCAAAATAAATTGGATACCCTGGTTTAGTTGGTCTGGGGTGGGTCCTGGCCATATCTGTAGTGTGTGTGGATGTGTGTGCATTTAGCTTCACATTTGACTACATGGAAAACCAGTTCTGGGCTCTACATATGCAATTCCAATGCCTGACATTAGGTGGTGCTAGTTGTGAGCCATGATTTCAGGTTTCATTTGTAGAGTTAACAAAAGTTCATTCCTCTTGTTAGGATTTTCATACAACTGCAGGACTCCGTATTTTCAAAGATAAAATAAAATTGTATATAAATGAATACCTTAGAAGAATAAGAAAAATTAATGATTGATGGGATAGGTACTGATAAGAACTTCTTTTAATGTATATTATGATAAACTAATGTTTAACTTGACTCGATGTGCTGGAAATATTTGTCAAATTTTCAAGAATTTTGAGATCTGTTAAACACAGCTATTATCAAAAATTAAATTATGTTAACTTACATTAAATGAAATATATTGTTCACAAATGTACTAGATGCACAAAACTCATCACTACCTAATTCTTTTATTATATTTCACTATTATCTATGATTTTGATACCTGTATAATGGAATGACTATATAATGGTGCAGTACCAACTTCATGTTTGGTGATATTATATTGATAGCTTGAAATTAAACATATTGGGAATATTCAAATATGTCCTTCCTCTCAGGGAAGCTGGTTGTTAGACATTTACCAGCATAGCACTATCTTAATTAACATCATATAATTGTCTTTTATCCATAACATGTTGAGCCAGTAAATATCACATGAGAGTTTGTTCCTTAGGTTTTAATACTTGCTTTACCAGTTTACTGTAGCATCATGTGAAACCAGCTTCTAGACCAGCTGTCTTTAATTGGTATGTAGCCAAGCTAATCCTTGTCAGGCTATCATCAACCCAAGCATTTTTGAAGTTATTTTTATTATTATGCTACATAAAGATTGTATGGCTTTTTTACTCTTTTCTTTGCCCCAGCCCTAGGATCATATAATTTCATCTCCTTTTAATTCCTGTTTATTTTCTTAACTAAAATCTTACTTAACTAGCTTGCTTGTCTGCCTGTCTGCCTGCTTGCTTGCTTGCTTGCTTTTTCTTTTTCTTTTCTTTTGCTTTGCTTTGCTTTTGCTTTGCTTTGCTTTTGCTTTGCTTTGCTTTGCTTTGCTTTGCTTTGCTTTGCTTTCCTTTATTTTCTTTTCTTCCTTCTTCCTTTCCTTTCCTTCCTTTTCCTTTTGCTTTTCCTTTTCATTTTCCTTTGCTTTCCTTGCTTTCTTTGCTTTGCTTACTTGCTTGTTTTCTCCCTCCCCTCCCCTTCCCCCCCTTCCTTCTCCTCTCCTCTCCTCTCTTCTCTTCTTTGCTCTTTGCTGTTTGCTTTTTGCCTTGCTCTGCTCTGCTCTGCTCTGCTCTTCTCTTTCTCAGTGTCTGGCTCTGTCACCCAGGCTGGAGTGCAGTGGTGCAATCTCACTGAACCTCCACCTCCCACGTTCAAGCGATTTCCCCACCTCAGACTCCCATGTAGCTGTGACTACAGACACGCACCACCACACTCAGCTAATATTTTGTATTTTTGGTAGAGACGGGGTTTTGCCATGTTGCCCAGGCTTGTCCCAGACTCCTTGCCTCAAGTGGCCCTCCCACTTGAGCCTTTCAAAGTACTAAGATCACAGGCATAAGTCACTGCACCCCACTTTAACTAGCTTTCATAATGTACATATCCCTTACTACCTTTTATTAAATGCAAAACTTTCATTAAAAGACTTGACTTAGCTTAATTTAATAATTTATAATCCTTCTTGTTTTCTAGCCATAGTTTCAAAACTGTTTGTTTCCCACTAGAAGATAGCTTTAGAGACCAAATCGTGTCTTACAGATAATCGTTAATAAATTTTAATTAAAAATGAAATAAATATATGGCAGTATAATATCGTAAAATAGAACATTGATCTATATCTCCTTCATAAATTTAGAAATGGAGAAAATGGAGCTTAAAGGTAAGATGGAAAATATTTACCCAGAGTTCCACTGTTAATTGGCAGCAAAGCTGAAATTATCACTGAGGTCTTGTGATGCCTATTCTAATGTCAATTTTAATAGCCCACTTGTTTTTAGGAATAGCTGTTTTTGCCTGTTTAATACCACAAAAAAGCTAACAATAACAAAAATATTGCTACAAAAATTGTGACCTCCCAATTTTGTCCACATTTCACGGACCCATAAAATGATTATATACCTATGCCAATGCATTCTAACTAAATAATATTATTGATGATAAGATAATCCAACCCCCAAGAAATGAAGTATTATAACATTTTAGAACACGCAGAAGCATTTTTAACCAAAATGTTCCATGTAATGTTATAGGGTGTATGTTTTGCCTTTTCTTATTTGGAAAAGTAGCAAAAGTAGTAACAAACAAAATAAGTTACATACTCTTTGTACATAAATCTTCCATGTAAGTAATAATGCCCTTTCCCTTCTAGTGTTTCCATTACTGAAAAAAATAGACATATAGCAACGTGCTAGACATTGAAGTTAACTGTTAAAAAGTCATAAGAGGGTAATGTCAAAGGTGATATTTCAGGTAATAAAGCATATGCAGAATGATTCTATTGGCTTTATTTCCAACATGAGTGTTAGTACCAAGGACATTGAGGTTTAAAGAAGGGTAGTAATGAGACTGATCATTACTTTGTCTTCTGTAACAGGACAGGTGTCCCAGAGTGATCCTGGTTAGTTGATTAGTTAGTTGGACTTCTATTTTTGTTACTAGGCCTGCAGAACTGTGGAATCTCCAGAGTGCTGTGTAATGTTACATAGGCCACACACCAGACACTGTTCCCTGAAGAACTGAAGGTGGAATTGGAACAATATGTAGCCAGTTCTTATTACAGTTACCAAGGAAGTTTGGTTAGGATTCAGGTCTCCATGTCAGAAAAAGAAGTCCTTTTTATGTGCTAGAAAAATAACCCTCATCATCTTATCTTGGGTCTCTCTGGGAGGCATAATGATCTACCTGGTCTTGTAAACTGTATAGAACAGGCTGCGTTGAGACACATAGAGCTTCCACTTAAGGCTATAAAATAGTGGTCCCTCTATTGGGTATATGCCTTGTGGAAAAGTATATGTTATGCGGTACCTATTATTAAAACCAATGCAAACTGATTAGAGATTTCTGATCCAAGTGTCATCCTCATCTGCTCCCAAAATACAGCAATGAAAAACTACAAAATAAAAAGATATATTTACAGAACTGTATTTACAGAAACATATATTGATGACAAGATATTCAAATACATATCAAATCATGATGCGTATTTACAGAAATATATTTACAGAAATGTGAAGCAGAGAATGGGGCAGAAGTCCCTGCCAGGCTTGGCGTTGAACCACAAAGCAATAGTGGAAGCCAGGAATTTGGATGCTGTGGGATAATAGGGATTAAAATTGCTTCAAGCCATGTATGGAACTGGAGACAAGCTCAGTGTTCAAAACCAGAGGCTGGGCTCTGGTGCTTGCATTCATGAAAGAAAACCTGGTGAAAAAGTGATGCTTCAGGCTATAGCCTGAGGCTACAGCTTGCATAAACTTATGGGCCTATGTAGGTGTAAGAATAAAGACACAGCCTTGCAGCTAGGAACTGTGTTGCATCTGTTCTCTTGCTTGATGAATGGATTGAAATTACCCCGGTAACATTGCAGTGCAAGAACTTTAAAGGGGTGGCTGGAGACCACGGGAGGCAATGCATATGCAACTACAAAATGCTAGATGAGGATACATGAGGAGGGAGAACAGGAGGCAAACGTGAACATGGACCTCCAATACAAATGACAATTGAAAACATACATTTAACTTTTCTCTCTCTCAAATTGTTCAAAGATTACACTAAGGGGATAAAATACATAAAATACAGTCATAAAATGACAAAATGGAAGAAGAGACATCTGCAAAGACATATCAAGTCTATAAGATGAAAATTAGGACAAGTAAGCCAATTTGTTTTTCAGGATCCAGGAAAGACTTGTGGACTGAAGACGCTAGGTTTCTTAGAAGGCCGTATATTCCCAAGTGGGGCTGGAAATAAAGGGATTGTTTTGAATCCCTTAAAAGGGGCAATTACATTTCATGTCCCCAGCTCAGGGTAGTTAGGTAGACACTACTCCTCTTTCATCCCAGCAGACACGAGTGAGCAGTTTGCTTTCTGGTGAGGCTGAAACAACTTTTGGCATATAGACCACAGGATTAGTTGATGGAAGAGAGAGCCACCATACTGAAAATACAGCATTAGGTTAAAGTCAATATATTTAATGGTGAGACCAACAGTCCCTCTTCACCTTCTTGGCTCTTAAGTTTCTATCCTCTGAACAGTAGATTATAAATTTATTCTCCTGAGAGCCTAACTGGAATATGAAAACTATTTTTAGTCAGGTTTTATTGCTGTAACAAAATACCATAGATTAGACCCCTTATAAACAACAGGCCTTTATTTCTCACAGTTCTGGAAGCTGGGAAATTCAAGATCAAGGCACTGGCCGGTTTGGTGTCTGGTGAAGGCTCATTTCCTGTCTTCTCACTCTAACCTCACAAGGCAGAAGGTCCAAGGGAACTGTCTTGGGCCTCTTTTACAAGGGTACTATTCTCATTCAGGATGGCTTTGGCCTTATGACATAATTACCTTCCAAAGGTCCCACTTCCTAATATCATCACCTTGAGGGTAAGGATTTCAACATACAAATTTTGCAAGAACACAAACACTCAGATCATAGTAACCTACAATTATATGTAATGATCCACCAGTGAAATTGACAGATCTGTGCCTAATGACCATATATTGAAGCCCACCAAGTATAAGCCCTACATATGCACAAGGAATTTACAAAAGCACTTAATGCCTCAATTTTAAGGGACAATCAAGGATTTCCAGGTATTCGAACATATCTCAAAGATGGAAGACAGAAACCAACATAAAATCAAAAAAGCAGAAATATTGGGAAAAAACAATAGCTACATAAATGAAACAAAAATCTCTGCAGAAAGAGAGACAAGGCATAGACATTAAGAAAATTTTTTAAAGATAGCTATAAAATTACTATCTGAGAGTGAGACTAGTCACTGTATTCATAAGAAAGAACAAGAGACTATAGAAGGTGATATTTCTGAGAAAGAGAAAGGTTATTTAAATTAATGGTATAGCAGATTAATTTTTTAAATTTGTATTTGTATAAATGTATGGGTTACCAGTGTAATTTTGTTATAGGAATATATTTTATAGTGGTGAAGCCAGAACTTTTAGTATATCTACCACTGGAATAACATACATTGTATGTATAGCAGTTTTAGAGCAATGAAACTACTCTGTGTGATACTATCATGGTGGATACTTTTCATTATATATTTGTCCAAACCCATAGAAGATACAACATCACAAGCAAACTCTAATGTAAACTATGGACTTTGTGTGTTAATGATGTATCAATGTAGGTAAGTCAATTATAACAAATGTGCCACTCTGGTGTGGGATGTTGATAGTGAGGTAGACTGTGTGTATGAGGAAGGGAGTATATAGGAAATCTCAGAACTTTCCCCTCGATTTTACTGTAAATGTAAAACTGCTCTAAAAAATCAAGTCTATTAAAAATGAATAGCAGAAACAGCAAAAGAAACTACCATCAGAGTGAACAGGCAACCTACAAAATGGGAGAAAATGTTTGCAATCTACTCATCTGACAAAGGGCTAATATCCAGAACCTATAAAGAACTCAATCAAATTTACAAGAAAAAAACAACCCCATCAAAAAGTGGGCAAAGGATATAAACAGACACTTCTCAAAAGAAGACATTCCTACAGCCAACAGACACACAAAAAAATGCTCATCGTCACTTGCCATCAGAGAAATGCAAATCAAAACCACAATGAGATACCATCTCACACCAGTTAGAATGGCGATCATTAAAAAATCAGGAAACAACAGGTGCTGGAGAGGATGTGGAGAAATAGGAACACTTTTACACCGTTGGTGGGACTGTAAACTAGTTCAACCATTGTGGAAAACAGTATGGCAATTCCTCAAGGATCTAGAACTAGAAATACCATTTGACCCAGCCATCCCATTACTGGGGATATACCCAAAGGATTATAAGTCATGCTGCTATAAAGACACATGCACACGTATGTTTATTGTGGCACTATTCACAATAGCAAAGACTTGGAATCAACCCAAATGTCCATCAGTGACAGACTGGATTAAGAAAATGTGGCACATATACACTATGGAATACTATGCAGCCTTAAAAAAGGATGAGTTCATGTCCTTTGTAGGGACATGGATGCAGCTGGAAACCATCATTCTCAGCAAACTATTGCAAGAACAGAAAACCAAACACCGCATGTTCTCACTCATAGGTGGGAATTGAACAATGAGATCACTTGGACACAGGAAGGAGATCATCACACACCCAGTCCTATTGTGGGGGGGGGGGCAGGGATAGCATTAGAGATATACCTAATGTAAATGATGAGTTAATGGGTACAGCACACCAACGTGGCACATGTGTACATATGTAACAAATGTGCACATTGTGCACATGTACCCTAGAACTTAAAGTATAATGAAAAAAAATGAATAGCAGAAATAAAATTCAAAAGAAGAAGATAAATTTGAAGAAATCTCTCATAAAACAGTATAAATAGGCAAAAACATGGAAAATGGGAAAGAGAGTATAAGAATCTTAGATCATTCTATGTAAGTGTTTCACAACTAGGGGTGATTTTGTCCTACAGAGGACATTTGACAACGTACAGAGACCTTTTTCATTGTCACAAATCAGGAAAGGATGTACTACTGGCATCCTGTGAAGAGTGACACAAGAGGAATGCACAAGAGCCATCCACAACAAATAATTACTCAAAGTGTCCATAGTGTTTATGTTTAGAAACCTTGTTCTATGTAATCCAACATTCAAATAATAGATGTTAAAAATAGAAGAGAGGCAACTGTGGAGAGAAAATTATCAAAGAAATGACAACATAAATTTTCTTAGAACTGAAGAAAATGAGTGTCCAGGTTTAAAGAGCTTACTAAATGCCCAGCACAGCAAATAAGCTAAAAATCTACACCAAGGCTCATCATCATAAATTTTGACAAAAACAAGGATAAAGAGAAGTTCACAGATCAGAAATCAGAATGACTTTGGACTTTTCAACAATAGCCATGGAAAATAGCAGAAAGGAACACTTCCTTTAAACTTCTAGGAATAATTAACTTTAGCTTTGATTTCATACCCTATATGAAATTATGTTCACAAATTCTTTGATCTCTTCTATTCAAGAGTTACAACTAAATGTCCCTCTGATTGAGTGTGGACTAGATTCAGTGAGTCTCTTGTGATGATATGTCAGTTCCAAGTGTAGGTTGTAGAAAGACTGTGGTTTATGTCTTCTGTTCTCCCTCCACCTCTCTCTCTCTCTCTCTCTCTCTCTCTCTCTCTCTCTCTCTCTCTCTCTCATGCATGCTTCTTCTGTGGGAAGACATGTCATGAGCAGCCCTATGTATATACACATATGCTGAGAAACTAAGGCCTCCAGCAAAGAGCCATAAGCATGAGCTTAGAAGTGCATGATTCAACACCAGTCAAATCTTGACAGACTGCAAACGTGGACAACAGCTTAAGTACAACTTTGTAAAATAACCTATGCCAGTCCCACCCTGCTAAGCCACTCTCAGATTCTTGACCTTCAGAAACAGTCAAATAATAAACATTTTTGTTTTTAAGCTGATAAATTTTGAAATGATTTGTTATTCAGCAATATGTAAATTTTACACTCTGATAAACTATAAATTGAGTGTGCAGAGAAAATAATTTTCAGAGAAAGCCTTAAGTACTCCCCTAAACCTTTTTTCCCAGACATCTATTTTTAAAATATACTCTACCAAGTGAAGAAAGAAACCAAGAAGGAGAATGTTTAGTTGTGATTGGAAATCAGAAGGAGAGTGTTTTAGGCGTGATTCGCCATGTTATGCTGCAATAATAAGCAATTCCAAAATATTAGTGGCTAGAAACACAAAGGTTGATTTTTGTCTTTGCTACATATCCGACACAAGTCAGTCAAGGGTTCTGATCATTGTAGTCACTCAGGAATCTAAGCTGATTCAGTCTCTAATATTCTATCATTCTACCATAACAACAAGAAGCTTTAGGATTCACCATGTCAGTCAAAAATGCACGGAAAATCTTAAACTGACTCTTACATGTCTCTGTGTAGGAGTGATATGTGTCATTTTCATTTCACTTAATCATCCAAAGGAAGTCACATGGTTATGCCTAACTTTGATGGGACAGGGGATTATAATCACCAATATTTTTAAGAGAAGTAAGAGAATTAGGAAAATATTGGAGCATTGGTATTACCTACAAAGCATAGCATCCAGAAAACAAAGAATCAAACGTAGGAGGAAGATGCAAAGTGGTGCCAGAAGGATGGTGGAGAAGATTCAGTAACAACAGCTGTATAACAGGTGTAGAGAGAAACCAGTACAGATTAGAGAAGAAAATAGTGCTCCAGGAATTTTGTTACCAAGAAAAAAAAAATCTAATGTATTTGAATGTATTGAGAGGTGGTATTTTTACTGTGTAAGAGTATAATATATGAAATGTATGACAGAAGTAGCATTTAAAATTTTATTAAACATAAGAGTTAGATCCCTATCTCACACTGTACATAAACATAAAAATGGTAAATTGATTGATTGCCTAAACATGAAAAGCAAAGCATTAAAAAACATAAAAATATTTTGGGGCTACTAGGGAAAAAGAGGTGTTCCTTAAGCAACAACACAAAGCAAAAATTATAAAGAAAAAGATTGATATATTTGATCATTTTAATTAAAAACCTGTACAATGCAAAGGCTTTATAAACAAAAGACATAGGCTCAGATAATATATTTGCAATACTAAAACAATAAAGGATTTATGTCATAATTTAAGAAAAATATTTACCTATCAATAGAACAAAATAAAAATAACCTAATAGGAAAACATTTTTAAAGTTTAAAAAATAATAGACAATTCACAGAACATCTGAATGTCAAATACATCTATGAGTAGATGCTAACTCTCATTTATTATTGGAAAAATTACTTTGTATTAGTCCGTTTTCATGCTGCTGATAAAGACATATATGAGACTGTGTCATTTATACAGGAAAAAGCATTTAATGGACTTACAGTTCCACATGGCTGGGGAGGCCTCACAATCATGGCAGAAGGCAAGGAGGAGCAAGTCACATCTTACATGAATGGCAGAAGGCAAAGAAAGTCCCCTTTATAAAACCATCAGATCTCATGAGACTTATTTACTGTCATGAGAACAGCATGGGAAAGATCTGCCCCCATGATTCAATTACCTCCCACCAAGTCCCTCCCACAACATGTAGGAATTCAAGATGAGATTTGGGTGGGGACCCAGCCAAACCATATCATGCTAAGTGAGATAACATACTCCCAGGAGACTGGAAAAAGTAAAAAATAAGAGTGTGAAAGGTCACAAACTCTCATTCCTGTAGAAATTTAAGTTGGTACAACCAATTTAGAGTATAATTTAGCAATAATCTAGTTAAACTGAGGATGGCATGCCCTCCCAAACAGCATTCCAGTTAATCACATTGAAGATAGCATGATTGTTCTCAGGCTTCCATATTTTCTGTTGAAAAGGAAGTTGTCAGTCTAATTGGCATTCCTTTAAAATAGACGTGTTTCCTCTTGATGATTTTAACATTGTAATTTTGTCTGATTTTCAGCACTCACCAGTCTTTAAATGATTATGTAAGATTTTCATTGCTGAGGAGGAAACCCTGTCACCTCAAATACTATCTTATTAGTTATATTTTCACTTTATTTTACCTTGATATTAAATGAATTCCTTAAAAATGTAGATTTAGAGAACTAATAAATGATAAAGAGAAAATGATTCTTCATCCCGATAGCTGTTATGTGAGGGTGGAATCATATGACTGATTTTTTTTCTCTGTCATTTTGTAACTTGGAAATTCTTATTTTTTAATACAATGAAAGTATCTTTATAATTAAAAAACACCAAAAAACGCTAGTCTGTTAATGACAAATCGAAGGATGATTTCATTAAGCTAAAAATCCATGTTAAGGCATTATAAGATGAATAGACACTCCAAATGAAAACAATTTGGAGTGTTTTATTTACCTTTTGTACGTGATACTTATTTTTTAACAGTTATCATGTTAGAAAAAGTTGAAAAAAGTAAACAAGATACCCCCCTTTTGGCCTCTCACATTCTAAAATTGTAATGGATAGACTTCAGATTAAATATCTAATTCGACTCCTTCCCACTTCCACCCTCATGGCGTTAGAGACATGTGGAAAAATGAGAAAAAATATGGTATTTTATGGCAGGGGACCTCAACCCCCGGGCCACAGACCCGTACCAATCCATTGCCTGTTAAGGACCTGAATCGCAAAGCATTAGGTGAGCAGCAGCGGGCTAGGGAATGAAGCTTCATCTGTATTTACAGCTGCTCCTCATCACTCCATTTCTGCCTGAGCTCCACCTCCTGTCAGATCAGCAGCCACATTAAATTCTCATAGGAGCACAAACCCTATTGTGAACTACTCATGCAAGGGATCTAGGTTGCGTGCTCCTTATGAGAATCTAATGCTGGATGATCCGTCACTGTCTCCCATCACCCCCATATGGGACCATCTCGTTGCAGGAAAGCAAGCTCAAGGCTCTCATGAATCTACATTATGGCGAGTTGTATAATTATTTCATTATATATTATAATATGATAATATAAATCATGTGTACAATAACTGTAATGTACTTGAATCATATGGAAACCATCCCCCAACCCGGTCCATGGAAAAATTGTCTTCCACAAAACCAGTTCCTGGTATAAAAAGGGTTGGGGACCACTATTTTATGGGATAAGTGAAAGTTGGATTTGAATCCAACTCTACCTTTTACTTTCCATGTGAACATTAAAAAATGACTTAATGTCTCTGAATCTTTTTTTTTCTTCTAAGTAATAACTACCTTGCAGAGTTATTACTTGAATTGGCCATAAGATAAACAGGACACCAAATACAGTGAATAATAACATAATAATAAAGAATCTTTGTGAATTTTATTCAACTATATCCATACTGAGGTATTTAAGGTGGATGAAATTGATGTCAGCAATTTACTTGGATATGCATCAAAAATATGATTGATGGATGGATAGAGGAAGGGAAAGATATGTGATCAAAATGAGTATAGTAAAATGTTCATGGTGGAATCTAGGTATATAGATATCACTTGTAATTTTTAAAAATGTTATTGCACGTTTGAAATTTTTTATGTTAAAATATTGGGTGAAAATTCCGATGCCCTGGCCGTGTCCCAAATCAGTTGAATCAGAATCTCTGATGTATTTTTTTTTTAAGATCCTTGGATGACTCCAATGTACGGCAAGGTTGCAAACCACTATTCTAACTTCTCACCACCCCCTTCTTTATAGCTTACAAAATTATATTTCTAAATGTCAAATGTCACAATTTCACTTTCCTTCTTCAAGAACTGATTAGACTTCTAGCTTCCCCTATGCTCTCATCTTGCATAACATTCATTTGCACATGGTTAAAACTGATAGGCAATAAATAATAACCCATCTGTCTTTTCCTGACCCAACATAGCTAAAACCTTCATTTCAAGGCCAAAATGCAATATAATCTCACAGACGAGAGTAGCTATAGACAACTAATTCTTTCTGGTCTCTTGTGGTCGTGGTACTATTCACCACTGCTGTCCCTGCTGTCTATTTGGTGGACCAGCCAGTTTTACTGTGACCCATACCATGGCCCGTGAGAAGCATGAAGCTGCCAAAATTGCAATTGTAGGGTTAGTGAAAAACACGGTGAAGTATAGCTTACATATATATACAATTCTGGCACAGAATAAAGCCTAAGAAATTGTACCGGGGCTGGGTGTGGTGACTCAGGCCTGTAATCCAAGCACTTTGGGAGGCCAAGGTGGGCAGATCACCTGAGGTCGGGAGTCCGACACCAAACTGAGCAATGTGGAGAAACCCTGTCTCTACTAAAAATACAAAATTAGCCAGGTATGGTGGCGCATGCCTGTAATCCCAGCTACTCAGGAGGCTGAGACAAGATAAGCCCTTCGATCCTGGAGGCGTAGGTTGCAGTGAGACAAGATCGCACCATTGCACTCCAGCCTGGGCAACAAGAGTGAAACTCCGTCTCAAAAAAAAAAAAGAAAAAGAAATTGTACCAGGAAGTGCATTGGGAATGCTCTATATATTCTCTCCCTCCAAGAAGTTTTTAAATTTATTGTATTTTGAAAGATCTGCGCCTATTTATTTTGTTTGGTACTCTTTTGCAATAAACTACTTTTGCATAAGTAAACTCAAAAACTTTAAGGATATTCATGAGCCTTCATAATATTGATCTAGTACATCTTGCCCAACTAGCCCTCGGGAGATTCCCTCCATGCCACTGGTTGAAAAATATGCTCCCCACCCCGGCAACATCAGCATCAGACCTCTGCAACCAGAAAGATTCCGTAGGTAACGAAATCCAAATGCTGGCATTTGGAAGTCGAACCAGTGTATTTTGAAATGGAAAGGCAAGGGGAAGTGCATAGAGCAAGTACAGCGTGTGCTACAACTTCAGTACATACCCTCCTTAAAAGACTGCGCAACTAAACTGTCAATTTCCCGTTGGTAGAGATAGTATCTTTTTCAGCTTTATACCTTCCAAATTCAACACACTGCTAGCCTCAGGACTAAGCACTCAATAAATGTTTATCAAAAGAATGAGGAAATGAATTAATGGTGAAATAAAATGTACAAACACACATGCTTCATACACATTTAGGAAGCATTTCTAGTGAGCGTTGTTGATATTTTATTTCTTAAAGGTTCTTTTTCTTTCCATGTTCATGTTATGCTTTATTTTTAAAAATGTTGCTTCTGCTTATTTCTCTTTCTACAACAGCTATATTTACTTGCCTGAGAGCACAGCATATACTGATGTTCATGAAACTTTAGATGAAACACCTAAAATGATAGAAAAGAATCTGCTCTAATTAAATAATAAAGTAACCCCTACAGGTTTAGACATGTGCCTTCAGGTGTGAGAAAGAAAAAATTTAATGAATATAGTAGTTTTATGCCAAGAACATTTCCCTCATGCACTTGTGTTTTAATAAGATAGAATATAAAATAGCAAAAGGGGCCTGATTTTTATGATGATATTTACTCATAAGGTAGTAAGTCAGATGCGATGAAATTTTCTTTGACTCAGAGCTGCTAGACTTGGGTCAGATTTCAGTTCAGTAAATTTGCAGTGAAGTTGTCTTTCTTACATGGTGTCATGCTGGAACTGGGCTGCTCCCACAGTTACATACAGGCTAGGGAGTGGGCAGGACGGGGGGAAATCCTCTTAATGTTTATGGTGGCAGTAGATTCAAACTAAAATTAGCATTACAGCCATACTCCTAATAAAGGGCCCCTGGCATGTTTAATTCATTTAACAAATGTATCAAAAATACATAAACTGAAATCTGCCTTGAAATTAATTACTGTTTCTCTAATTTTATAAGAAAATATTTTGGACCCTTCCCCTCTGCCTTATGGGTGCAACTCCCAGCAGAATAGGTCATGTCTCCTGAAAATAGTTCTTACTTTCTTTACTACTTATGACCTCTTATAGCCTAGATGTTTTTCCTTGCTATTTCTAATTGAAATACTAATCTGGCATAATTTCAGAACTAATTTTCTGTTAATGCCACTTGGAACATGTAAATTCCTCCTTTTTCAATAATGCTGTATTTGTGTGTTCCAAATACACACAAATCAAACTATATTTGTGTGTATATATAGTAAATTCCAGCTTATAAAAGTAAAATTGGATTTTTTTTCTTTCTTTGGAAAATGATTTTATAATTAATTGAGAATTATAAATGTCACTATTTTTTTAATGCTGCAAACTTTGAGATTGGTTTCAGTAAAGTAAAACTTAGTAAACATTAAGAAAAATAATAGCTTGAAATATTCATTAATATGGTAAATGAAAACTTTTATGTGTGTATAGGCTTTTGTTAATTATAACTACCTTCATAGGAAAAACAGTCTTGTGGAAGGTAATGGTGCCAGTGAATCTGTATAAAAGAGAAAATAGAATTTCCCATTTAGAATAAAGCTAAGTAAAAAGTTAATTGTTTCAGTTTTATTTATACATTTGTAATTGTGTTCTCATGCCATATAAATTCAAAGATACACAGAGATCTTAATTTTTTTATGGCCAAAGAAAATGAGTCTGTTCCATGTAAAAGGGACATTTTCGTAAACTGATCTCAAGTGGTGTATTTTGATTTGCTGCAGCAGCGTATGGAGGAAATAACATTTTGGCAGCCTAAGAAGAAAAATGTCATACCTTTCTATTTTTTATTCATACTCTGCACATTTGGAATTTGTGTTTTCACCATATTTTTGGGAAGATAACACGAAAATGCCTTACTTGCCTTGAAATCAAAATCTGTTTGCCCTTCATTTTAAAATAAAATGGCTTTTTCATCTCATTTTCCTTTAGCAGAAAAAAGTAAGTTAAATTATTTGTAGTTGTGTTAAGTGTACCGTCCCTCCCTCATTGAGAAAGAAACAAAGACATATGATTCCATTTACTGTAATCGTTTTGGTATGCCCAATTGCAATAGCAGTAAAATCATTTACATGTAGTAAAATGTTTGAGCCTTAAAGGACAAGAAGACTAAATTTAGCTGAAGATATACAACTTTCATGTGCCAATGAGGAAATGTACAAAATCAGTTATACATATTTTCCTCATTCATAGATATTGAAAATATTCATATATACATATTTGATAATTTAATATTTTCTAAATGAAAATTACATACTATATATATATTTGGATATTATGATTATTGTTATTGTCAACATTGACTGAGCACTTACTATAGGCTCAGAAAACTTCACTATATTATTCTTAATTCTTATAACAATCCTGTGAAATATATATTATGCCTATTTCACCAATGAGAATTCTGAAATCAGGAAATTAACTCACTTGCTAAAGTTTACAGAGCACTGTTAGGCAATAAAACAGAATTTCAAACTCATGTTTGTTTGTCTTCAAATTTTATATGCTGTACAACCTGATTGTTTTACTACTTGTTCTTAATGTCAAAAAAACTTCATACTAAAAGAAGATAGTTTGGAAGTTCTAAAGGATATATTTTTTAGAAGGTATACTAATTTGAAGTGGATACCAATTATTTGTATTAAAAATACTTATGGATAAATTTGAATCTGCAAAAATTAAGTGCAACGTTATTCTTTGGCACCTGTTATAGGAGGTAAAAATGGTGATTCAATGTGGTTTCTATCCTTAGGGAGCATTTAGTGTAATTTAGATGTAATGACACTAATGTAAATTAGAGTAGAATAAATTCTTTAAAGTAGGACAAAAGGAGTGTTAAAGAGCACACAGTTTCAGTTATGGATGATAAAATTCTGGAGATGTATTATACAGCATAGTGCCTACAGCAAATAATGCTGTATTGGATGCTTAAAATTTCCTAAGAAATCTTATGTTGTGTTCTTACCACCAATAACAATAATAATAAAGGGGACAAGAGGAAATTTTGAGAGATGATAGATATGTTTACAGCCTTGATGGTGATGATGGTTTTGTGGGTGTGTACTGATCCCCAAACTCTTTGATATATTTGTATATAAAATATGTACAGTTTTTTGTATGTCAATCATACTTCAATAAGGTGGTTACAAAAAAGAATCAAGAAAAATAATCACCCTAATGAAAAGAGTGTTATTGTATATTAAAGAGGGGAGGGATTACTTCTAATTGGTAGTATCAGAAAGGTCTTCATGGAGGAAGGTATAGAAAAATCTAGGACAATATAAGAAACAATACTTTAAGAAAAGGAATGATATAAACAAAAATAAACCAAAAGATGAAGAACCCTCAACGATGTTTATGAAAAATCAGGAGAAATTTCATTTTGATTTGAGAGTATGAGGTACTTGTCGTGATATATAACAATAAGTGTCTAGAAATATGTTGAGAAAATGCTGCTTAGAAAGGAAGTTAGGTTATTTATTAATCCATTCCTTTGAAATGTAAGTTTCATGATAATCAGAAACATACGAGTGTAGCTGTTCAATAACAACATGATTTATTTCCAAGAGGATAGTATATTATAGGAGAAGTAGGATTTTTTTCTCTTTCACAAGCTAATATAGTGTTTACTGATTCTAATGACACTTAAAGAAACAAGAAACAAAAAACATATACACTATAAGCTATCCTTATTCGACTATGTTATGGTCTTGCATTCCTGATTAGAAACATACAAGTTAGCCTCCCAAAGTCTCAGTTTTCTCATTTGCAAAGTGAATAAAATAATAGTACCCACCCCCAAGGTGCTGTAGAGTGTATTTAATCATGTACTTAATCTGAAGTTTTAATTAGAGTGCATAGCATATATTTGTGGTTGCTTTTGCTCCTATTTATGGCTAAAAGTTCCTACATCTATTACATATGTTTTGTGTTTGAATGAAGAGAAAGGCATCATTATTTCAAATATCCCCTCTAGCCAACAAATGAAAGCTAAGACTTAGAAGCTAGGATGTCTAACACCATATCCTCTTCATGTGGACTATATAGTAGAAGATATGTAAATTAAGACTCAGTTAAACGCTCACATTTTATAAAGGAGACCCTTCAATATATCAAATCCTCAGAGAGTGTGTTAGCTTAAACTCAGCCTGCTGAGTCAGTTTCTATAGTTGATTTCTCCAAAAGGTCTTGATATTAAAAGTAGCATTACAGAACACTAATAGCAAACTATTTCTGCTACTTTGGGTATTTTTACAGGGTGCTAATTGTGCCAAATCAAGACATTGAAATCGCATAATTTTAGGTTAATATTAGCATAATCCTACATACTTTTTCAGAATCAGTGCAGGAATAGTACACCCTGAATATTTTTCCATCATGATGGAATTTTCAAATATCACAACCTTTACATTGTCAGTTGTCTGCTGGAACATTATATTTTGGCAAAGATATTTGTAAAAGAGAAGGCAAAGAAAATTTGTGGAGTTCTAGACAATAGTAATATCAGAGACACTTTGCTTTCCTTTTTATAACTAATGATTTAAATAATCAGATACCAAGCGTAGGTAAAGAAATGAATCTCTAACTATTTGAGTACTTATCAATTTATCTCAAGGATATTTATGGTGTTTCCCCCTAAGCCAAAATATAGTGCTTAATTAAGGTCCCCTTAGCCCCCCCAAAAACCTCTTAGGTCAAGTTTCTGATATGTGTGTATATTTATATACATATTAAAGTATATGTATGATTGTGTGCACTTTCAGATCAAAAAGTCCTCATTTAAGCGATTTCAGTTTATTGGTGAGGCTTTTCTGTTATAGCCTCCTCCTCCACAGATCTGCCTGTGTGGAGATTTAAGCCCATTAAGAGACCAGCAAAGTTTAAACAACACTTTAGAAATCTAAAGAATTTTAAGATTCCTAGAACTTAAAGTATAATAATAAAAAAAAAGAATTTTAAGATTTATTTTAATAGTCTTAGTGATAACCTGAATTGTTTGTGAGTCCTTACAAATAATGCAATCGGCATTTAACTAATTTTTTAATATAAATTTAAGTTATACAAGCACCGTTTTTTTACATGGATATATTGCAGAATGGTGAAGTCTGGTCTTTTTGTGTACCCATGATGCAAATGATGTACTGTGTCTCCATTAAGCAATTTCCTATCCTTCGCCCCCGTCCCACCCTCTGACCCTTGTGAGTCTCCAGTGTCTGTTATTCCACACTCTGTGTATACACATTATTTAGCTCCCACTTGTAAGTGAGAACATGAAGTATTTGACTTACTGTTTTTGAGTTATTCCACTTAAAATGACCACCAGTTCCATCCATGTTGCTGCAAAAGACTTGATTTCATTCTTTACTATGGCTTTGTAGTATTCAATTGGGTATATGAAATTGTTTGTTCCATATGCAATTTGCCTCTCTCTCTCTCTGTCTCTCTCTCTCTCTCTCTCTCTCTCTCTGTGTGTGTGTGTGTGTGTGTGTGTGTGTGTGTGTGTGTGTATAAAAGCTAAGACTTAGAAGTTAGGATAGACACACAATAGAATACTACACAATGGAATACATTCATTCACACACATATAAAGAACATCTCCACATGTTCTTTATCCAATCATCTGTTTTTAAATAATGCTATTGACATCTTTAATGTAAGGTTAATTTTATCAATATTGTTTTGGTTTAAAACACTCACCTTAAAAGAGTCACAGTCCCTAAATTTGTGTTCTCATATTTAAATTAGCTCTCAGTAAATGTGTGCAAAATATATTCTTTTTAGGATGGTGTCAAGCTTACTAAATTATTTATCTTGAAGAATCATCGTTTTGTGTCTTTTATTAATGAAAACAACAATTATGCAATTGCTGATATATTTGGAAAACGATTTCTGATGTAGATTGATTTCTTTTTCTAAATTCTATGTCTGTTAAAAATTTAGATATTACTAACTGTGTTAATATTGATAATACTAAATTTTATTGCTATTTATAACTTGGAGTGTACTTTCATGCTCCTCAAAAAGCTGAAGAGGCAGGCAATGTTACTCTTGGTTTACGTGTGAGATAACTGAGACTCAGAAGTAAAATAACGTATCCAAGTATTTATGGCTCTTAAATGGAAGATATAAGGGGTTTGTGAAATTACTCATGGACTTTTTTATTCATTCATTCAGTTATTAAAATGTATTAAACATTTGTCATGTACCAGGAACAGTGCTTAGTACCAGAAATTCAAAGGTGCATAAAACATTTTCCTTCTTCTAAGAGGTACATAGTGTACTGGAACAAACAGCCTTGTAAATACATAATTAGAACATGAAGTAGTATGTTAATAGAGGTTTTCACAAAGCTGTGGAAGCTTGTCTTATGGAGTAACTAATTCCAAGAGAGACAAGCCTCACAGAATAGTGACATTTTAGATAGGGTGGCATTCTAGGAGACAGAGAAAGGCCCACAGTAAAAAAGGAATTTTGATTGTTATGAAAATTTTCAGATATTCTATGTTTTCAGTATAGTATACATGATGGGCTATGTGAATGTTTGTATAGGGACCAAAGTAGGAAGTGAGGTTATCTGTTAAAGAGTGCTGAGAAACTGAAAATAGGGAGAGATGAGTTGGAATATGCTGAGGAAAAGTTATTTGGAGTGTTCAAGAAAGTCTATGACAGTGAGGCTAGAGAGAACAGGCTAGATTAAATAGTCATTTCTGGTTTAGAATTGATAAAATATAGAGACAAGCATGATAAGAAAGAAATTGAGAAGTAAAGGATGGCCTCAAGATATCTAGCTGGGAAATCATTGACTAAACTTAAAACTAAGGACTGGATTAGGCCATTCTTGCATTGCTATAAAGAAATACCTGAGACTGGGTGTTTATAAAGTAAAGAGGTTTAATTGGCTCATGGTTCTGCAGGCTCTACAGGAAGCATAGCAACATCTGTTTCTGGGGAGGCCTCAGGGAGCTTTTACTCATGGTGGAAGGCAGAGCAGGTGTAGGCATTTCACATGCCGAAAGCAGAGAGAGAGAGAGTTGGTGGTGGGCATGGGTGGCTACACACTTTTAAACAAGCAGATTTTGGAGAACTCACGAGCTCATTTTCATGAGGACAGTACCAAGAGAATGGTATTAAACCATGAGAAACCACCCTGATGATCCAATCACCTCCCACCAGGCCCCACCTCCAACACTGGGGATTACAATTTAATATGAGATTTGGGTGGGGACACAGATCCAAATCATATCAAAGACTTGCATGGGAAAATAAGGAATTGTTGACATAACATTTTTGAGGTTCACATCAAATGTTCTGATGAGGATAGTCCAAGAAACAGTTGGCTATAGAGCTCAGATAAGGGCTGAAATTTGGAGCTGTGTCATAATCAGCCTAGATTAAGAGTCAATAATCTCCTGCCTATGGGCCAGTTCCACCCACCACTTGTTTTTGTAAAGTTGTATTGAATCCCAGCCATATCCATTTGCTTATGCTGCATGTATACCTTTTTTTGTACTGCAAGGCAGAGTTGAGTAGTTGTAATGAAAACCATATGACCCACAAAACCTAAAATATTTATTCTCAAGATCTTTATAGATAGAGTTTGCCAATCCCTGCTGTAGATGTTTGTTGAACCTTTGAAAGCAAATGAGGTTTCATACGGCAATGTCCATACAAGACATTTAACAAGTTTACCTATAAAAGTTAGAATTCCTTTTGAGGTGAACATATTCTAGTCTCCATTAAGCACAGTAGAAGAGTCCCCTATAATTGGAAAGAGGTCGTATTAGTTGTTTTTGTTGGTGATACAGGTAAAATAAAATTTGTCTTTGCTGTTTATTCAGAATGCAATAAGTGAAGTTATGAGAAATAAGGGGAAAAATGTGTAGAATTTCATCAGTGAAAAGAGGGGATGAAGGCATGAGAATGAGTTCCTAAACTCAAGTATTATAAACACTGTGAGAAACTTAAAATCAAATATGACTCCAAACGTGTTCGAAGCCTGAGAACAAGGCTCACAACCTGGGGAGGGTTAGGGATCAATAAAATAGAATGTTACAAAGTAAAATGTCAATCCAGAGCTGTAAAAATATCAGCATTAAATATATTGAAAGCAGTAAAACTGAATGAGAAGGCTATCATTTTATACCACTGTGTTTGTTTATTTCTTTGCCTTGTTCTATAAATATTTTAAATTATAAAATTTTTATTAACAGTGAGAGCAGAACTACCAGAGTGAGCGGATCAAAATTGGGACAGATGCTTTTCACTGCACACTTATTTTTCTGCTGTTCATGCATTATCTTGTACAGCATACATGTTTTACCTAAAATAATTAAAATTGAGTCTTCTGCTTAGAAAAAAGTATACATTCTGTTTCAAACCATATACAAAAATAAAATCCCAGAAGATTTAAAACAACATGAGAAAAAAACAAATCGATAAAGCTTTTGCAATAAAATAGAGGAGAATATGTTAATTAATATTGGATAAGAAAAGAATTGCTTACACAAATGATGAAGCACTAATCGTGAATAAAAATAATAAACTGGACTACATTGAATATTAATAACATGTATACATCAGAAGACAGTACTGAGAGAGTAAAAATGAAACCCACAGAGTGGGAGAAATTATTTGGAATACACACATAATGGATGAAGTGTATCTATTCCTAATTATGAAGAATTCCTACAAATCTTTCAGAAAAGTACAGATAATCCAATAGAAAAATGGAAAAAGTTCTTGAAAAGTGAACCATGGCACGAAAGGGCTTGTGGCCTGCTGGCAATATTCTATACCTTGACCGGGATGGCATTTTAAAGTGATCACTTTATAGTAAATAACTAATGCGTTTTATGCATCATAGTAATGTTAAGATTTTTGTCATCTTTACAAAATAAATCCAAATGGCCAATAAATATATAAAGAATTTCTGAGTCCCATTAATGGTCCAGGCCATGCATATTAAAACTAAAATGAAATATCACTGCTTACCAACTAGAATCATTGAAATTTATAAGTCTGACAATTCCCTGTGGTGGTGAGAATATACAGCAATTAGAAATTTCACACAGTGTTACTTGATCTGTGAATTGTAAATAAAAGTATAAACTTACACTACTGCTTCTTGGAGTGAAATCCATTTGGCACTATTTAGTAAATTCAAAGATCTACATAACCTATAGCCCATCAATTTCACTTCTATATATACACTCCACAGAAATGCATGTGTTCATATTCCAGGAGACATGTTTGGGAATGTCATAGCAGCAAAGTAATAGCCCCAAACCAAAAACTACTTCAGTATTCATTAATAGTAAAATTTGCTATGGTTTGAATGTGTCTCTTTCAAAATTCAGGTGTCGATAATGTGCTAGTACTAAGAGGTAGGGTGTTTAAGTGATGATTAGGCCATGAGGGCTCCTTCTTTGTTAATAAAACTAAGACCCTTATAAACAAGGCTTCATGTGGCATTCAGATCACTTGCTCTCTTGCCCGTCTACCTTCTGCCATGTGAAGATACAGCAGGAAGGCCCTCACCAGACACCAAATACCAGCGCCTTTATCTTGGACTTCCCAGGCTCCAGAACTGTGAGTGAATACATTTCTATTATTTGTAAATTATCCAGTCTCAGGCATTTTGTTATAACAGCACAAGCAGACTAAGATAATCATACAGTGAAAAATTAATCAACAACTAATAAGCAAAGATGTAGATTAATCTTGAAACTATGATATGGAGTGTTCCATTTGGCTGCTGGAAGTTTTATTTCTTGGTCTGGGTGATAGTTACCATGGGTTTATATGAATTGTTCCCTATATTATGTTTCACAACAAAAAGCATTTAAAAAGTAAATATATGTAATATACTCAGAGATAGGCATGGTCAACCATGGATTCCATGCTGAAATAGTGATTCAGAGTTCATCCACAGTCTAACGACATTGCCTATTTAAATACTTTAAGTCCTGAAATTGAAGAAGGTAATTTCTTAAGAAGGAATTTCTAATTTATGGGTCTATTCAGCACCAGAGAGACACTAGCATGGCTCAGGTTCTATGTTGCTTATTTTATTTGCATTTAAAGTCTTAAGCCAAATAGAGGTAGACTAATAATGACAACAACTACTACTACTCATACTTGTTGAACACTGCCAGACACTGTTCTAAGAAATTTGTATTTTCATTTGTAACTGAGCTTACTTGAATCTCTTCTCTTTTTTTCTTGGTTAACTAGTGGTCTATCAATGTTATCTTTTCGAAGAGTCGACATTTTGTTTCATTGAACTTTTGTATTTTTTGTCTCAATTTCATTTAGTTCTGCTCTGATATTCGTTATTTCTTTTCTTCTGGAGCTTTGTGTTTGCTTTGTTGTTGATTCTCCAGTTCCTCGAGGTGTGATGTTAGGTAGTCAGACTGTGATTTTTTAGGCTTTTTGATGTAGTCATTTAGTGCTAGAAAACGTCCTCTTAGCACTGCTTTTGCTGTATCCCAGAGGTTTTGAACAATAGATATTGTTGTGAACGTGGTGAAAACGGAACACTTGTACACTGCTGGTGACTGTAAATTACTACAACCTATATGGGACACAGTATGAAGATTTCTTAAAGAACTAAAAGTAGATCTAACATTTGATCCAGAAATCTCACTACCGGGTATTTACCCAGAGGAAGAGAAGTCATTATATCAAAAAGACACTTGCACGCATATGTTTATAGCAACACAATTCACAATTGCAAAGATATGGAACCAACCTAAGTCCCAGTTGACCAATGAGTGGATAAAGAAAATGTGGCATATATTTTCATATACCGTGAAATACTACTCAGCCATATACCATGCAATACCACTCAGTCATAGAAAATAATGAAATAATGTCTTTTGCAGCAACTTTGATGGAGTTGGATGCCATTATTCTGAGTGAAGTAATTCAGGAATGGAAAACCAAATACCGTATGTTCTCACTTATAAGTGGGAGCTACACTGTGGGTACACAAAGGCAGACAGAGTAGTAGAATGGACTTTGAAGACTCAGAAGGGGCAGAGTGGGAAGGGAGTGAGGGATAAAAAGTTACCTATTGGGTGTATTGTACACTACTTGGGTGACACGTGCACTAAAATATCTGATTTTACTTCTATACAATTAATTCATGTAACCAAAAATCACGTGTATTCCAAAGTCTATTGATTGTTTTAAAAACATTAATAAAATAAAAGATGTAAAAAAAGAAATTTATATATACTCATTTATTAAGCTCCCACAATTAACGTTAGGAGGTAAGTACTTCATAATTGGTAGTATACTTATCTTTTATTAAATAATTGTATTACTTAGGAAGTTTAGGGGTGGGGAGAAGTAGCAAGGTACTATGATTTGGGGCAGATAACTAACCTTTATTTATTGGCACATACAGTTTGGACCACGAGACACTAGCCAAGGTCCGTCCTCCTCACCTAATCAAAGATGAAATATGTGGGATGAAGTAATCAGCAGCCCAAGCTGAGTTTGCAGACCTAAGTATAAAGCAACAATGGATATGTCAGAAGGCTACTAGGGTGTTATTTATTTAAATCTATTTCATGGAATTGACTACCACCTTAATGGCCCAAAAGTGTTAAAGTATGTCCCAGAGTACTGAATTACTCCCTAAATGTAATTTATGCTTGAGAATAATCTGACTAACTTGATTTAGAACAGCAGGAAATAAGTTATGCTGCACATAAATGAAGCAGCAGTGTAATTTTAAATACCGGTTGCATAGTGAATGAGAATTTTAATATTTGCAAAATTCTAAAATCACTTGATTTATTATCCATATGTTTATACTGACATTTTTTGCCCTTTATTAAGTTCCATCTATATTTCTTCTTACTGCCAAGAAAAAAAAACTTTTTTCCTAGAAATATTACAGAAGGCAAAAATTATATTTGTTTCCCTGATTGCTATTTTTGATGTCTCTACTTGTTTCTAGTTGTTACCATTTTCTTTATTCATGGGCAGTCCAATTAATGGAGCAAGAAAAATTTAGGGAGGACAGTGACTAATTAGATATTAAATTTATAAATTTAACATTGTAAAACCAGAAAAAAATATTTTTTTTTCATTTGAAAGTTTCCTTGGTGGAAAAGAGTTTAAGTTTATAAGTAGTCATGACAAAAAACGTAATTTTATGTAGTAAATTCAAGAACATATTAAATTCAGCACATATTAAATACTGAAAAGTGTATTTTAAAATTTTATGTGAGGCTTGAAATGGAGTTTAAAGTATTATTACTCATATTAAATGTCATCACATGTAAAGCCCATGATTTTATTCTTTAATATTTTGTTTGAATAGTTACTTATTTCAACAGTAATTTCAATAATAAAATTAAATCAACTTTACAGTTTTCAATGGTTTAGCAGTTACATGCTGTAATGAATACTTCATATTTATATATTTATAAAGTAACAGCGTAAGTCATTTTTATTAGGTCCTTGAGGATGCAAAAGTTTGGATTATACGAGGAGACAAGAGAAAAAGGGAAGAAGGGTATTTCCGAAATATGCTATTGATATGCAAATTCACAAGTCCTAAGGCAGAAGCAGGGGTCCGGCAGAAAGTCCATCCTGCCTCCCTCTTGTGGGCCTGGAACAATGGTGTAAATGGAAGGCCTGTTCCCCTTCTCTTCCTACCTCCAGCTCTGTCTTACAGAGCTATGGGTACCATGATCAAGTATATGAACTCTTATAGTTTTCTTCTCTGGGAGAATGTAAAGGAAAGGTAACTTGTAGAAAGGAAAATAATTCAGGGTGAGAGGGGGATTTGTTGAATTTGGTAGAGGATGGCAACTATCAATATGATGAGTGATTGAGAAACAAGTCTGTGCAACAGTTTTGAAATTGAAAATCTTTAAGGTATACAGGATCCTGAAATGAAGAATGGGCATTTATAGCAGTATGTTGGAGAAACAGTCACCTCCTAGTAGCTAAAAGTGTTGGCAAAAGTATAGTTCAAGTGATTGGGTAGGAAAAACAGCAAACCAAGAGTGGGGACTGATGGTTGCTACAAAGGTGGAGTGGTAAGTTGTGACCAACTGGTGCTTCTCTGTGCTCTGGTTAGCTGCTGACTGTTTCTCAGACTGTGGTAGCAGGAGGAGGGTTGGAGTTAGCAGTCATTAGCATATGAGACTGCCATTTAAAAATTTTTTTATTTTATTTTTCTGACTCAAAATATGAAAAGCACACTGTAGACAAATTGAAAAATATAGAAAAATCATGAGGTCAGGAGATAGAGACCAACCTGGCTAACATGGTGAAACCCCGTCTCTACTAAAAATAAAGAAAATTAACTGGGCATGGTGGTGAGCACCTGTAGTCCCAGCTACTCGGGAGGCTGAGGTAGCAGAATGGCGTGAACCCAGGAGGCAGAGCTTGCAATGAGCCAAGATCGCACCACTGCACTCCAGCCTGGGTGACAGTGCGAGACTCCATCTCAAAAAAAAAAAAAAAAAAAAAAAAAAAAAAAAAAAAAAATCATATAATAAAATTAAAATATATATAATTTCACCAGTATGGAACAATGCTACCTATGTTGCATAGTTTTTTTAGATTCTCATTCAAAAGCAACTCTTTGACTCCCGTGATGCAAATACATGTGCAGTTCGTTTTTAAAGGGAATAAACTCTTAAGATATATTTATAGGTCATTTATTGTATGTTATATACCACTGAAAATACGTGAATGCTAAATCATTACTAAACATGCAAAAACATTCCCAGGATCATTTTGTTGTGGAAGGATATAATGTATCTGAATAACTCTAGAATACCATTAATTATCAAAGGCAACATTCTTACTTTTCACTAACTGTAGTTAGAGAATAGCTCTTTGGCTACCTTCAGTTGCCTTTTTTATACTACCAAAATGCTGTCTGTTTTACATGATTTTAAAGGTTAAGCATATAATTATTCATTAAATACAATGTCTGAAAGAATGCAATGTACATGTAGATACATTCTTAAATTTTAGGTAGTTAATAAAAATAAAGGGGAAAAGACTCTAGAACTATCACTTTCAATTGTTTAACTGATAAGGTGAAACTTCATCTTGGAAAAATAAAATATTTCACTGGAGATCATGTGCAGTGGTAGAAAGGTGCCATTGAAACAAGAGATATTTGGGTTAGAAGCCTCTCTCTACTACTATTTAATACCATTTTCACCTTTCGGCAAATTACTTGGCCTCTGTTTTCTCCAATGGAAAATGGGAATAATAATTGCTATACTGCAGGGTTATTGTAAGTGTCAATGAAATGATATGCCTGACACTGTAAAAGCACAGAGCCCGGTGCCTGGCTATTAGTAATTGTTTCATAAATGTTAATTCATTTCTCTGCCCAGTACATCAGTAGGCAGATGTAGCAATTTTAAAATTCTAGTGTTACTTTAAATTCCTGAATGAAGGTAGAGGACTGTAAAGATATCATGATATTCAAAAGTATGATCCATTGCTTCTTAAGAATAGAGTTCAGAAAAGCTTGACAGATTCCTGTACTCTGAGGCAGCACCATAGCCAGTAATCTTTTGGATGGCTTTTGGTTTAGTGCTCACAAATGCTTGCTTGGACAGGTCCCAGGAGATCTGGTAGACTGTAAGTCCAATAAGATTTCAAATCTTACTTTATAGCAGTGTTTTTCACCTTGACTGTGCATTGAAATCACCTAGATGCTTTGAAAAATAACAATGTCAGCATCCAACCTCCAGAAATACTGATTAAGTTGATCTGGAGTGGAGCCCCAGGGTCACTGTTTGGTTATTGTTGTTGCTGTTTTTTTAAATGACCCGGTTGATTCTTATGTGCAACTGTCTTAGGTAAACATAAAGCCCTGGTTCATATTATTTCTGCCTCAGTCTCTTTTATGATTGGAAGGTGACCAATGCTTGCTTCCTAATATTCTTTCCATGTGCAATGTTAACACATTTGACTTGTACTAAGTTCCTGAAGTATTCCAATCCAAAATTTTAGTGGATACAATAAAATAAGTAGGATTCAAGAAGGCATCACATAGTTCAGTTTATCAGTTAGTGAAATGCTTACATCTGAGCCTATAATATGAATTACATCTGTCATCTTATTTTAAATATTGACAGAATCTTTAATGATAGTGATGAATTATTGATTTATTGGTGTGATAATGGTATTTTAGTTATATTTTTAAGTTTTATTTGTAATAACTATATGTATTTATGGGGTGAGTGTGATGTTTCAGTGTAATGTTTCATTGCGTCATGATCAAATCAGGTTACTTAACATATCCATAACCTCGAACATTTATAATTTCTCTGTGGTGAGAACATTTAAAATTCTCTTTCACTATTTTGAAATATACAGTACAATATTGTTAACTTTGTTCATCTTACTATGCAGTAGAACACTAGAACTTATTACTTCTTTCAATTGATGAATAGGTAGTTTTGGATCAAGAATAATATTGAAAGTGATAGAATTTATGAAGTAATTTAATTGTATCCAAACATATTTTGAAATTGAATATATTGCTTCCAAATAATTTATTACAATGTTAAGATATTTGTAAATTTCTAGAATTTAAAAAAATATATATTCTTAGGAAAGAAAATGCTAATCGTCCAAAATAGTTGCTTTACCTTTCTTTTAATCAAGAAATATATTCACTTTAAACGGAAAAATTGCAACCTTCAGTTTAAAATCATCTTTTTTATTGAGCATGTTTAAAAAATTTTGTGGGTACATGTTAGGTGTATCTTTTAATTTTTATTTGTTAATTGAAACTAAACTCTACAAATGCCAGAAACTATCAGAATGATATCTTTGTCAGTATAACCAAAAAATATATGCTGTATCTCTACAATCTGTTTTATATCATCCATTTATTTTTCTTGATCCATATTTTTTACCTGCAGGCGATTTGACAGATCTGTTGAGAAATGGCGGCGTTTTCATTATGATATAAAGATATTTAATCAGTGGCTAACAGAAGCTGAACAGTTCCTCAGAAAGACGCAAATTCCTGAGAATTGGGAACATGCTAAATACAAATGGTATCTTAAGGTAAGTTTTTGATTTGTTTTTTTTTTTTTCTAAATTGTGTTTATCTTCATCACATCTGGACTGTTTAATTTCTTTAAGTTCAGGTTGTGAAGGATGATGGAAATGACCACTTTTGACTTTTGTTGTCATCATTATACATACTAGAAAGAAAATTATAATGATAATATTAGAGAACTGTGCTGTGGACTTTTTGTGTCAGGATGAGAGCATTTGCCTGGACAGAACTGGTTTATCTGATAAACTGCAAAATATAATTGAATCTGCGACAAAAGGGAGCATGGTAACAGCAAGGTGTTTTGTGGCTTTGGGGCAGTGTGTATTTTTGCCGTATGTTGGAACCGTTCCAGAAGGATAACTTGTGGCATACCTAGCTATAATGAAGTTGCTAGAAATATCCATCATGATAAAATTACAGTTCTGTTTCCCTAAAGACAATTTGTAGTGATACTGCCATATTTCTATATTATTCTATTGACAAAATGCCTTTTGAAATAGTCCAGAGGCCAAAACAATGCAGAGTTAATTGGTGGTACTTATTGACTTTTTTATGGTTTATGTTAATAGAGAAGCAACATATGGATGATAACCAGTGTATAGTTTAATTTCAACTTGCTGTGTCCTTTGAATATGCAGGTAAAGATAGATTAGATTGTCAAGGATATAATTTGGTTCCTAAAATAGATAGTTTAGGCATAAGAAACATTGTGTTTATTACACAAAGGCTTAATTATGTTTGCATCTTTTTTTAGCTCAAATCGTTCATGTTGCAGTAGTCGATCAAGTGGATTTGAATTGTAGCCAATTTTTAATGCCAGAAAATACTGATTAAGACAGATGAGGGCAAAAAACACTCAGTAGTTCATTAAATAGTTTAGATATTTCAAAATGCTGGATTCACAAAAGCAATATCACATTTGACTTTACAGTCTTCATTCTCAAATATGTTTCTATAGTGAATATGCCTTTTGATATTAAGGAGTTAAGCATTTAAACGCCTATGTATGTGATAAGCTATTTAAACACAGAAAATGAATATTTTTAAAATCTTGTGTAATCATATATATATCAATCAAACTTGTATGCACACCAGCATTGGCATTTGTATAGAGAGGAAATGTATGGATTCTCAATCTGCTTTAATATAGAAGATACATTTTAAAAATAGCACTGAAGTGAATTTTGGGCTAATGCAGCATAATGGGGTCTCTACCTGAGAGGCAGAAATATATTAGAGTTATATAAAATGTTTTGGGGGAGATATAGAAACCACTTGCCATTTTCAATGATATCCAACCCATGGTAGTTATATATTTTAATTTATATTTTATTATAAAATTAGTACTTATTGTGAAAAAGATCAAGCAACATAGAAACATATAAAAGAAGTACCTCCATTCTACTCTTTGGAGGATAGTTATTCGGTATGGATTTTTGTACATATTTCAGGTTGGGTTTCTTGGAAAGCCATTGTAAAATGGAGATTTGTATGTAGAAGGTTTATTAGGGAGTACTTTTACGATCAAGCAATTTGTTTTGACGTAACTTGGTGTAGTCCCCAGTTTTCTTCATGTTCCTTGTTCTTGAAGTCAGTTAAGCTCTTGAATCTGTGTATTTAACATTTCATCAAATTTAGAAAGCTTTCAGCCATTTTTTTTAAAAAATGGGACTCCAATTGTACATTTATTAGGCTCCTGAAAACTGCCCCCACTACTCACTGATGTTATGTTCATTTTCTTTTTAGTCTCTTTTCTCTGTAATTCATTTTATATAATCTCTATTGTCAAATAGACTCATCTTTTTCAAAGTCTAATCTATGGCTAATCCCATGTAGTATATATTTTTAACATCAGATATTTTCATCTCTTAGAAGTATAATTTGGGTCTTTTTTATTTCTTCCATGTGTCTACTCAACATGTTCAGTCTTTACTTTCTTGATTATATGGAATACAGATATAATAACTGTTAGAATATTCTTCTCTACTAATTTTATCATCTGTTTCTATTCTGGGTTAATTTAAATGGATGTATTTTTCTCCTCATTAAGGGTGTTATTTTACTGCTTCTTTGGATGACTGGTCATTTTTGATTATATGCCAGACATTGTGAATTTTAACTTATTGAGTGCTTGATACTTCAAATAAATTCAAATATATTGAAATAAATATTCTTAACTCTTGTTCTGGAACCCAGTTAATTTACTTGGAAACAATTGATCTTTTGATAATCTTCCTTTTATGCTTTGTTAGTTATGACCAGAACAGTGTAAGTTTAGGGCTACTTTTTCCCCACTACTGAGGCAAAACCCTTCTGAGTACTCTCTTTGATGCCCTGTGAATGATAACATTTTTCACTGGGGCTTGTGGGAACAGGTGGTATTCTTAGCCACGTGTGAGCTCTGGTGATTGTTCCCTTTAATTCTCTTGTGTAGTTCTTTCCTTAGCTTTGAGTGGTTTTCTCACATACATGAACTGATCAAGACTCAGCTGAAGAATAAAATAAAGCTTTCTGCAAATGTCTAAAATGTCCTCTGCATATGTATGACCTCTCTGGTATTTTGCCCTGTGATCACTAGTCAACCTTGGGCTGCTGAAACTCTCAGCTTCATCTTTTAACAAAAGCCTCCTGGCAGGGACCACTGTCCTTCAATGTCTGATGTTCAATATGTTGAAAACCATTGTAGCATATGTTTTGTCTTTTTTCTTTTTTTAAGTGTTTCAGCCAGGAGGTTAAGTACAACCTCTTTTACTCCAACTTGGAAACAAGTCCAAAACAAACTATTTTGATGTAATTTGATCTTTTAATACATTAACGTTACACAATTTTGTGAATATATCATAACTTTAAGTTTCCACACACTGTCTAATGGTCCTCATTTCTTGACAGTGTGGCTTAGTTGTAATTTTTTTTTTTTTTTTTTTTTTTTTTTTTGAGATGGAGATTTGCTCTTGTCGCCCAGGCTGGAGTGCAGTGGCAGGACCTCAGCTCACTGCAGCTTCTGCCTCCAGGCTTCAAGCGATTCTCCTGCCTCGGCCTCCCGAGTAGCTAGGATTACAGGTGCCCGCCACCACGCCTGGCTAATTTTGGTATTTTTAGTAGAGACGGGGTTTCACCATGTTGGTCAGGCTGGTCTAGATCTCCGACCTCAGGTGATCTGCCCATCTCAACCTCCCAAAGTGCTGGGATTACAAACGTGAGCCACCATGCCCGGCCAATTGGATAATCTTAAAAAGACTATTTTATTTAGTCTATTTTTTCTCAATCTGTAGATGAAATAAGAAAAATCATTCTAGATGTCCAAGGAAAAATTCTTTCAGAAAAGAGCTGTGAATGACATCACAAATCCCCCAAACAGTTAAGGTATTTCTTTCCTGGTTATTTTATGTCCAAAATCATGCATATGAACATGTGCACACACACATGCACACACGAGTGTGCACACACATGAATACATATACACATACATAATATACCTTAGGTTATCTTTCCATTCTGAGTAATTATCTTAAAATGGGTAAAATAAACCCTGTAAGATACCTTCATCGATAACGCAAATCAAAGCTTTGGTAATTTCAGCTATCTTGACCATTGTTGATTGACTAATAACGAATAGGAGAATGAGTTTAAATATTTACTATGAAATTATTTTAGAAAACAGGATGTAGACAGTGGCTGTTAGCAGACAATTGTTTGGCATGAGCCAGTAATGGTTACTGTGAAAAAAGTGAACCAAGCAGCCCATATATTAAACAAACACACGCAGAAACACGTTGGAGTTTGAAGCCTCATATGTACAATTTTCAGTAAAGAAATAATTTTTATATATGAAATACAACATAGGGGTATGTTGTAAACTTGTCCCTATATATTTTGATCAAATTGCATCTTTTCTTTTTCACTTTAGAAAAGAGAATTTAGTGCTTTAACTGAGGCTTAGTGTTGTCATTCAAAATGTAATGACTGCCAATAGCAGCAGAAAGATAATCTGGTTCCATGCAACTCTTTTTTTTTTTCCTCTGTCACAAGTAAAAGACAAAATTAAATATATGAATTAGTGCTTTTTGAAGATATTCCAAAGCAATATACCATGCCACTATGAAGAACCTCTCTAAAAATACCACATTGTTTTTCTGAGAAAAATATCAATCATGTTATATGCCTCTCAAATTGGTTTATTAATAAATTCATTGAATGATATCAGTATCTCTTAATGCATTCACTAAACAAGCAGTAATTGAGTGCATATACAAAGTTTTATCATCCACCAAAATAGTGATAATCCACATTAGGCTCTAATAGAAGTTTAGAAGAGGGGTTAAGAGGTTAAATGCTAGACTCAGAAAGATTGGATTCAAATCCCACGTCCTTTAGCTTAATAGGTGTAGAATCTTGTGAAAATATCTTAATTCTTTTCATGTCTCTGAAATCTCTTCTCTAAAATGGAAATATAAATGAGATGTGTATAAAACCACTCGGAATAGCATTTTTCACAAAATAATTGCTCATTAAATGTAAGCCCCTATTGTTACTAATCACTCTTTATAAGTGATTAGTTCATTTCTATACAAACTAAAACTTATTCACTGAATTATTATCTCTAAGCATCCACAATGCAGAAAAACCAACCTGGAAATTTCATAAAACCTTATTTTTATGTAGTAGAATTTCTTCTCAAAGCATAGCTCTTGGATTAGGAATTGAGGAAAATTCCAATTCAGCCAAATGCATCTGTTTAAGATAGCTGACACTTCTGCCTACTCATTTCCTAACTAACAAGAAGAAATGTTAATGGAAGTTTTCAAAGGAAAAGCTGAACACCATGAAGGAAAGTGACACAAATAATGTTAGCTCATATAGTGACAGGGTGAATTTGTGTGCTTTCAAGTACCTTCAGTGAAAATAGGAAAGTAGAAATTATAAAATGCCCTAACATTTAAATCTAGCATGTTCTTGTAGACTAGGAAAAAATAAGTTTTAAAACATGGACTATATATAATAGAATGAGATGGAAAATGTTTGTAGTTGCCAGTAGAAACAATAACAATTACCATTAGATTGAGTATTTAAACCAGCTGAATATTTTTATTAATGGAAATGGCATCTGTTTTGTGAAATAATGCTGCTGAATGAACCATATTAAAAATGACCAATATTTCCTAAAGAACGTTGTCACAGACATACAAGCAATGAGACCCTAAAATCTTTCATTTATTTATTTATTTATTTTTTATTTATTTATTTATTATTATACTTTAAGTTCTAGGGTACATGTGCATAACGTGCAGGTTTGTTACATATGTATACTTGTGCCATGTTGGTGTGCTACACCCATCAACTCGTCAGCACCCATCAACTCGTCATTTACATCAGGTATAACTCCTAATGCAATCCCTCCCCCCTCCCCCCTCCCCATGATAGGCCCCGGTGTGTGATGTTCCCCTTCCCGAGTACAAGTGATCTCATGTTCAGTTCCCACCTATGAGTGAGAACATGCGGTGTTTGGTTTTCTGTTCCTGCGATAGTTTGCTGAGAATGATGGTTTCCAGCTGCATCCATGTCCCTACAAAGGACACAAACTCATCCTTTTTTATGGCTGCATAGTATTCCATGGTGTATATGTGCCACATTTTCTTAATCCAGTGACAGACTGAATTAAGAGACCCTAAAATCTTAAGGTATTCCCTCTGAAATCGACTTTAAGACATTAACAGTAGTGGTATTGTTTAGATGAAGTTTTTTAGGCTTTAAATCAACAAATGTTAAGTAAACATGGGGAGCGCAACACTAGCGTGTTATTTTGACATAAATAAACTGCTGTTTTTAGGAAAAAAAATACTGTCTTGTTAAGGTTAAGCTCGTTGGTTTTCTGGTATCTTTTGCAATGTTGTTGTGTTTTACTGCTCCATAACGTATTGTTATATGGTAAATGTGCAATATATTTATATATGTTGCTATAAAGAAATGTAATAAGAAACTGTTTACTTTGTGATATAACAGTAAAAATGTATTCATTGTCATTGAGAATACAGAAGTAAATATGGATTACATATGTCATATTTTAATGTACACATGATCCCACCATCAAATGTTGAAAAACTTCTAAAGTATTATTTTCTTTAAGAAAAATACACTCCCTTTTCTCAAATGTGAAATGTTCAGAGAGAATGGAAAATTACCTATAAAGCATGTAGTTATAGCATGGGGACCCTGCTGTGATCTCTCAGATGAGGAACAAAAAGGAGAAAGAAAGAGCACACTGGTGCTTTGGAGTTGAGGAGAGAAGGCAAAAAAAAAAAAGAGTACAGAAATGTCAAAGACAAGTTTAGTTGCTCTTCAGCTCTGCCTTACCATGGTTATTAGTGATTGAAGAAAATTCTAAAGCACGTTTTAAAGGACCCAATTCTGAAGAGTTTAGATTCACAGAGCACAATGGAGTTGGAGCAACTCCTGCTCAAAAGTTTGAGACAAGCGAGTCCAAGAAAAGTCTGTCCTCCTCTTAATGGAAATACCCAGATTTTCTTGTTCTTCTCACCTTGCTTTCAGCACTCGCAGCCCAGAAAGCCCTTATATAACAGGTACTGCTTTGAAAGGTCATTGACTTGTACAAAAATGATGAGTGCTGAATAGATGTGCATAGGTCACTGACAGTATCTGCTACAGAGAATGAGTTTTCGTATTTTTATTAGGGTACACCTGCTTGACAATCTACTGCCTCAAAGAACTCTATAGCAGATAAGTGAATTTATATTAATACAGATTGAATTAAAGGATATCTAGAAAAAGGCATATGATGTAAAAAAAATCAGATACGGATATATTTTCTGTATAGTCAGTTTTTACAGTGTTGATTTCACCAGCTGGCTGCTGAGTTTGACAGCTTCTTAACAGTCGCACTGCTGAGATTCAAATGCTGATAGAAACTTTGATGGAAAAATCACTTGAGTAAATATTTCTACCATCTGTTGCCCTTCACTGGGACCCTAATGTTAAGAATAATTCATACCATTGCTTGTACTTTATATTTCCTCAGCAGTAATAAAATTTCATAAGATTTTGTTTTGTGGTCACAAAGCTATCCCGGTTTCTGTAACTAGAAGACGTACACGAGCATAAGGGAATCAGTGGGAAAATTTACTGCTAAGAGAATTTGTCTCTAGTCACTTACTTTAAGGTTACAGCAATGTATAAGTGTGGGAATACATTTTTAAATGAGCTTTTCAAAGTTATTAGCTGGTAGTGACATGAGAGTTAAGTCTCTTAATACAGTTAAACAGTTGGGCACTTCATTCTTGTGTAAATACTGTTACCCTTTTATTGCTGCTTAGAAACTCTTCTGCAATTTTTTGGCTCCTATACATCTTTTCTGAAGTAGTAAATAACAGATTTACTGGGAGTGTGGTACCAGGCAGAAATTCAGAGAGGGGCTTTAAATCCTTGCCCATCAAGTGTATCTTTCAGAAATAAGTATATTAAAATAATTGGATAATTTCAATGGCTTGTTATTAGAGTTCTGTTGTCCAGCATGGCATGTTTAAGAAGATGACAGATTTTTAAACATTATTGGAAAGAAGCAAGAACAAAAAACATAACTTACTGTAATGACCACAGTAGTAAAGAACTGCTTAAAATGCATGATAAACATGTCATCCCTAAGAGATTCCCATTCTTAGAGCATGAAATTATCAAGAGAGTAAGAGCCTACAGAAAAACGAGAAGAAGGCTGATTGCAAATTCCAAATTGAAAAAAAAAAAAAAAACTGCTCACATCATTATGGAAGCAATGAGAAGCAGAAATTGTCATTTAATGAAATATAAGATTAAAGTTAATAGAAGTAATTTTCATGAAATAATACTTTGCAAGGAGGATGTTCCAGCTATATTGATCTCGGTGTTTTCTTCTCACATACCTTCTTACTATTCCCTCGAATGCTTGTTTCTACCTTTAAATTTGCTTTTCTCTCTACCAGAGGGCTCTACCCTATCTCCAGTTCCTCACCATGTCCCAATCTACTCCCTTTCAGAATTTTTGTACACTTCCCTTTATATATATTTTTGCTCTGATTTTATATTCACAGATATGCCTTTTGTAACTCCCCCATCTTAAAGAAAACACACACATACACACACATGCACATACACAAAATTGAACTCTTTCTGGGAGATCTGCTTAGCCTTCTTCGTAACACTCACTTGCTGAAACTGTAGTGTGTGTTTTCATGTTTATTACCTATCTTTTCCATTAGAATGAAAATGTTTTGGTACTTGGTCTTTCTTGATCACCAATATACCTCAGGACATAGAAAAATTGATTGATATATTGAAAATGTAATGTTCAGTAGAATGAATAAATACATAAATTTAAAAATCATACTTTTATTATATTACCTGAGACAAATGATCCCCAAGTTTGTCCTTGTTGCTTTTCATAGCCAAAACATTCTCTCTTACATTGAGCTTCCTTCACCTTTTCTGTGTACACAGCACTTAAAATTTTCACATTGTCTGGTACTTTAACAATATGATGGTGCCATTCTCTTACCCATTGGAGTATATGTTAAATACCAGAACCCATGTAACAAACATATATTGTGTTCCTACTGTGTGCAAAGCACACACTGCTTGCTGCTAGGAATACAGAGCTGACTAAGAGCCTCTTTTCTCTTTATGAGCTCACAGTCTCATGAATTCAATATCTTAAGGCACAACATCTAAACCAAAGTACAGTAAGTAAACACTCCAGAAAGTACTGGATCTGGCCTAGAACAAATGGTGGGTTGTTTTTGCACCTATTATTTTTCCTGCCCCCTAATTGACAGTCCTCCATTACACCTCTGGGATACCTAGTCTCACTTGGGAAAACCTGACTTTGGGAATCAGAGGCAGTCTCTGTTACTTATAAACGAGGAACTCTAATGGATACATACTGTCATTAGAGAAACTCTGCTTCTAGCCTGGCTCCTTTTGTAAAGAAGGTTGAATCCCCTTGGAGAGTCTGCAGAACATAACCATTTGCATGTAATGAACAGTTTGTAATACTTTGAGATTGATGTGCAATTTCTATTTGACAAGAGAAAAACAATTAGGATCAACTGTGGTCATATATCCTAGAATACCAATGTTGTTTCCACACTCTAAGTGTTGTTGGATCATTATATGAGATTCATAATTTTGTCCTGTTGTACCCACGTTTGCATTACCATTCAGTCTTAATTTATTATACTGTATTAAAAGTTTTTTTTGGTAATTTGTTCTTATTGCTACTCAGACATTAAAATGTCTGCAGGCTGTGAAAATGAATAAATTTAATGTGGCAGCATAGTTCTCAAAATCCTGGCTTTACAACTAATAGTACAGGCTTATATTGTATTGTAAATCCTACTTAACATGGATTTATTTGAAAATCCAATTTTACTGCTAATTTTAAATAACACATTTTCATACATTTTATCCTTGAATTTCTATTTTTTTTATAATGTATGACTATTGTATGTATTTACAAAAGGACAATGCATGTACTTTTAAATGCTAATAATGGATTGCTGAAATAACTGTAACTTTAAAACAATGCAATTGCTAAAAAATAAACTGTGCAGCCTGGTTTAATGGAGGTTTATGAATATATGATTAAGATATATGTTATATTAAGTAAATTCATTCAACTGGTAGTTCATAGGAACTTTCAAATTTAATCTCATAACCAGCGCTATCCTTCAAAGAATGGTCAGGGCAATTTAACCAGTACGTGACCACTCAAGATAATTTCATTGAAAAGTGGCTGAACTATTGAAATCTTTTATAGTCTCCTTGGGATATCATTAAGAGTAGAAATTTTGAAATAAAATTGTAATGATGTTCAGAAAAGAAGATAAGTAGGTAACTCTCTTAATACATTTTGCCCTGCTGTAACAAAGTACCTGAGACTAGGTAATAATTTATAATGAACAAACATGTATTGGCTCACAGTTCTGGAGACTAGGAGGTCTAACATTAAGGTGTCAGCCTTTGGCAAGGGCCTACTTGATATGTCATCACATGATGGATGATTAGAGGGCAAGAAAGATCAAAAGTGGGCTGAACTCCCACTTTTATAAGGGGGCGACACCCAGTTGTGAGGGTGGAGCCCTCAATCCTAATCAGCTCCTAAAGGTCCCACCCCTTAGTACTGTCACAATGACAATTACATTTCAACATTAGTTTTGGAGGGAAAAACATTCAAACCATAGCAGTGATGCTGACCACTACCACACAGGGCTTGGTAGGCTACCCTAGCTGTCACACCCAAGAGATGAATCTTCTTATATGATTACCTTTATCTTTTTTATCGTTTTTTTTTACTTTATTAAAATACTTTTACATGTATATTTTTGTCTACCCACCAATTCCATGTCTGACCACTGCTACTACTACCATGTCCTAGCATAACATTCCATACGTACTTAAAACCAACCAAAGGGTGAAGTTCTATCTTTAAAAACTAAACAGGCATTTTGGACAACACATTCTTGGCAATGGAATCTGGACAACATTTATCAAACATGGCAGGGAAAGTTCTCACTCTGCATTATAAAAAAGACAGCCAGATATCAACTGTTATAGAAATGAAATCAGTTGGAACATTTTTAACAAATTGTTTGAACTATTTTCTTAAAGAGACTTCCTCCACTGCCAGAGATCTTGAATAGCCTCCTGGTCAGTCATCTGGAAGCAATTCTTCACATAATCGATGAACTGGCTTCCACTTTAGGAAGAGAACCACCTTTTTCTATAGTTGCTTGCATTTTTGCTTTAATGTCTTCTACAGAACTAGGTCCTTTGGGTGTTTTAGGAGTTTTCTCCTGTTTTGAAGGATTCTTGTCCTTTAGATCTTGGTGTTGATGGTTTTGAGTCTTTTCCATTCTGATTTGACTTTTGTGCATTTTTGGCTGGAGTATCTTGTATAGATTTCTTCACTAGCGCTTTTTCTTCAGTTTCCTCATCATCAAAATCATCATCATCATCATCATCATCATCTTCATCAGCAGCAAGTTTTACCTTTTTTCTGTGGAACCTTGCTACCACCTCCAGGGGCAGATTGCTTTCCAGATATACTTAGGAGTTTCACATCCTCCTCCTCTTCATCTTCTGACTCTGTATCCTCCTCCCCAGCTACTAAATGCTGTCCACTAATATGCACTGGCCCTGAACCACAGTTCAACCGTAAGACCACTGATGGTGTTATTTCAAAGCCCCCAAGGGAAACGGTTGGCTGTACAGACATTTTCAAAGTTGCCAATGTTACTTTAATTGGACTGCCTTCCTAATTCATTGCCTCTGTTTCAACAATGTGCAATTCATCCTTTGCACCAGCCTCTAAACTGACCATTCTTAAAGATAACTGGTGCTCATTTTCATCATTATCCACCTAAAAGTGATCATCTTTGTTGGCCTTTAGTTCACAACCAAAAAGATAGTTCTGGGGCCTCAGGGGGCTCATGTCCATCAAATCGTCCATTGGGTGCGGCACACACTTAGGTGGAAGAGAAGGCAGATAGAGATAAATGACCACTGCTCAAGAGAACAGCCGTGCAGGATGGAATCACACCAGGAAGATTACCTTTATCTTAGAAAACCTGAATATCTTGTGTACTTTGACACTTCTCTACACTTCACCTAACCTTTAAAATCAACACATTTATTCAGCAAACTTTTACTTTTGGAGCTGCTCTGTGTCAGACTCTGTGCTAGGTGCTCAGGATGTTGAAATTGATATAATCCTAATCTATTCACAAAGAATCCAAGGTTTGCTGAAATTGATGGACATTTAAACAATTGAAACATTTAACTGGTATAATTAGCAAATGGACATTTAAGCCATAAAAATAGCATCTAATAGATCTAATAAAGGTCAGTACACCATTGAGTGAGTCAGAGCAGAGGCAACCCAAAGAGTAACTAGCTAGAAGAATTGGGAAAGCTTCACAGAGAGGGCGATATGAAAATAAGTGAGAGAATTGTAAACCCATGAAAATGAGAAAATGTTGAAAAGTGATGGTGTCAGAAAAACTTGTGGTGTGATAATGACAAGATCAGAGGAGCTCTTGGTAAGCGTGTGGATGCATGGAAAGAAGTGGCAAAAAATAATGCTAAGGACCTTTTTTACTTTATTGTTGGTTTTGTTTTGGTTTATTTCATTTTTTAAATCTAGCATACTAGTGTTCGTTTTCCAAACTGTGAATCATAAACTCAATTTGTGGATCAACACCGGCCTTTGTTTTTTAATGAAACAAAATATCAGCATTCATCACAAATAGATGTTTCGTAGATTTTTTGTTTTAATTGTGAGCGGTCGTGTGTGTGTGTGTGTGTGTGAGAGAGAGAGAGAGAGAAAGAGAGAGAGAGAGAGATGGTTTGGATGTTTGTCACCTCTGAATCTCGTATTGAAATGTGATTTCCAATGTTGGAGGCGGTGCCTGGTAGGTGTCATTGGATCATGTGTGTGGATCCTTCATGAATGGCTTAACATTATCCCTTTGGTGACAAGTTAGTTCATGCTAGGTCTGGTTGTTTAAAAGAGTATAAGACTTCAACCCCCACCTCTTTCCTGCTCCCCTTTGCCTTCCACCATGGTTGTAAACTTCCTGAGGCCCATGTCACTTACATCACCAGAAGTAGATGCCAGTGGCATGCTTCCTGTATAGCCTGCAGAACCATAAGTCAAAAGAAAACCCCTTTTCTTTGTAAAGTACCCAGTTTCAGGTATTTATAGCAATGCAAGAAGGGACTAATACAGTTGTATATGTATGTGTGTGTTGGGTTATTTCTGGTTGAGTGTCACAAGGTTGTAATATGGTGAGTGTAAGGAAGCATAAGTTTTAGAAAATTAAGAAGCCAGTCCAGAAAATTAATAGTTTTGGAAAACAGTACAAAATCAACTTTACAAAAATATGCATAGAAAGATGTAATACAAGATTTATTTAATTGCAATAATTTTTAAAGTTGGTTAGTGCCTTGCTTTTGCATGCTGTTTTAAAAATTACCATGAATATGACTTCATGTGATTTTCAAATACTCCCAGCAAGATAGGTAGAAAAGGTATCCTTAAAACTTTTATACAAAAATTTTGCAAAGTTTAAATGCTTTATCCCAAATCATAAAGCTAATATATGAAGACTCTGGGATTAAACACCATATTTTTTTTACTGTTCATCAGCTAGAAGTTAGAAACATTAAGCCAAAAACATTAAGTCATTGCTCTGCCTAATAAGTATTGAGGAAACTAATAAAAGGAATAATACCACTAACTACAGGACAAGGTCTTCCTAAGAGGCCTTAAAAATATTAAGTGATGAAGATGAAACTTCTTTTGTTCATAAAATGTTATTTAGTTATGAGTAGAATTCTAATTAAACTTATGTTGTCATCAATAAAGTTGAGATGTAACGTATTCATTAATATAAGTATAATTTGACCCACAGTGTATTAAAAGAAGGATGTTAAAAGGAGTTGTTATTAGAGATGATGTTAGGGTTGTTGATGATAATAACAGTAGTCATAACAAGGCACTTTATAATTTAAGAAGTGCCTTCAATTACATTGTTACTCTTATGTTAATCTCCTTTTGATATATAGATTTGGAGGATTCTATATCACTCTCAGACATAGGTTACTGAGGTGATGGAAGAATTTAGCAAGCAGCTTTCAAATGGAGGGCATGAGCATTGGATTGTGTATAGCAAGGGCTGATGTTCTCTAAGAAAGCCTCTTGGTTTCCACAGGGCAGAAGCCCTTTAAAGATCATAGCCAGGGATTTAGTAATTGCCTCCCTTTCAGAATACCCTCAAGAGAAAACCCCACCATAAGACATGGTTCCCTACAGGCAAAACTGCTTTTCCTTAAAATTACTGTTCCATGAGTATCAGCCTTCTTTGGCTCATTCAACATAGGTTTCTTAAGTTTCAGGACAGTGCTGAAGACCTGGAGTTTCAACGTTGAGGAAAACAATACTACTTGGGCAGTGCCTACCTCAGTCAGGGAAGCAGATGCTTACCTTCATGTGAGGGAATAAGGAATCAATCACATTTCCAAAACTCAAGGAAGCCAGTCTAGTGCAGGGAGAGATAGATACATAAACCTCAAAGTTATGGTATAGCATAATAGTTTTACAATTCCATAATAACTGCATTTAAAAAGTTTTATAGAAACAGAAGAGATGGTGACCTCAGTCTGGAAAAGCCAGCTTGGAGAATGGCAACCAATATTAAGTGGCAAAAGCTTTGGGAGCCCAGGTCCCCAGATGGAGGGTGATAGCATGGGCTAGACAGGTAGGTTGGGAACACTTGGCAAAGGACATTACACGGTACACAGACAAGTCTGTGTTTTAGTCTATAAACCACAGTTGCAGAATGTGTTTGAGCAAAGGCATGTGCGGATGAGATTGGCACTTTTCAAGATTTAAGTTTGTTTAGGGATACTTATGGTTTGCTGTATACTTCCTAGGTTTTTACATTATAATTATGGTTAGAACTTTAAAGGAAAACTGCAGTTTAGCACACTTGAAAGAGTGCAACTTCAAGTCATGATTGGAGACAGATATTTAACAGATTTGGTGATCCTGTGATGCTTATTTTCTTCTCAGACATTCCACATGACAACCATTTTTAAATGGTTTATTTCTACTTTAGCATCCATCTGAAGGTGTTGTATACGTTTTCTGCTTGAAAATAAAGCAGTGAGCCAGGCACGGTGGCTCACGCCTGTAATCCCAGCACTTTGGGAGGCCGAGGCAGGCAGATCACGAGGTCAAGAGATCAAGACCATCCTGGTCAACATGGTGAAACCCTGTCTCTACTAAAAATATGAAATTTAGCCAGGCATGGTGACACATGCCTAGAGTCCCAGCTACTTGGGAGGCTGAGGCAGGAGTATTGTTTGAACCTGAGAGACGGAGGTTGCAGTGAGCCAAGGTTGTGTCACTGCACTCCAGGCTGGCGGCAGAGTGAGACTCTGTCTCAAAAAAAAAAAAAAAAAAGAAAAAAGAAAAGAAAGCAGTGAATGTGATTAAGATGGATTTACTATGATCATAAAGTACTCAGGAGTCTTATTTTAAAAGACAGCATTACTCTAACTAAAAATATTGGAAAGAATCTAATGCTGTTTTGCATAGCATTCTCAGCTCTCTCAAAATCAGATATTAAGCTCTTGCTGCCAAAGGAGACTATACTGCACAGTGCTAGCCTGCATAAACTTTGAGAGGGTTGAGTTTTGCCAAGCAATTCTCTCAATATGTAAATTAAACAAATATTTGTTGACCTACTGTGTGACAAGTATTATTCCAGGAAATAGAGATCCAGCAGTGAAACAAGTATGGCTTCTTTTAGAGTTCCCAAAAAGGAAATAAAAGGATATATGTATATTGATATCCCTGAATTAAATTTATCTTTTGAAAATAAAAATTCTATCATAAGCTATAACTACCAACACTTCAATACTCATTCAGCAGTTTTCAGGGATTTGTACCTTTTGACTTAAGAGAATTTGGAAGTCTAATTGTATCATTGCACTGGACTCTTAAACAGGTAGGCGGATGACTTTGCCTGTATCATTGTTGACTGTACTTACAATCAGAAAGGGGCACAGGACAGATGCCAGGGAATAAGAAGTGGGCAGCTCATACATGGAATGGTAAGAAAGAAGAACTACAGTGGACGTGGAAAGTTCCCTTCAGCATCTTCCCTAGACAATCTTTGGCTGTGTTTGCATGATCAATATTTCATTCATAGGATATTAAGCTCTTGATATAGTTCTCAAAACCCAAAATGAAATAAGAATTCTACTCTTTATTTAAATTCAAATTCCAAAGAGTTAAGTAACTTTCCAGGAGGTAATCTAAATATGGCCTCCTGGTTGGGGTGGGGGGGGTTGAATTTGCATATAAATAGTTCTACCCTTAAAGCAAAACCACAGATGGTGGTAATGATGTAGTCACTAATGTACATCTCCACAATGGTGGAACAAAATATCCACAGTTTTGCTTTCCCCGGTTGCTTTCCCCATGCTCAACTGCTGTCTGAAAATAGGTGAGTACAGTACAATAAGATATTTTAAGAGAAAGAAAGATCACATTCACATGATTTTCATTATAATATATTGTTATAATTGTTCTATTTGTATTCATGATTTTTAATCTCTTAACTGTGCCAAATTTATAAATTAAAATGTATCTTAAGAACATATAGTTTATATAGGGCTCAGTATTCTCTGCAGTTTCAGACATCCACTGGGAGTCTTGGAATGTATCCCCTACAGATAAGGGGTGAACAACTGTGTCCTATTTGTGTGAATGCTAAAGGTGTTGTGAGCTCATAACAGTATGACACCAACACTGAACTAATCTACGATTTGTTAGTGAGAGAGATGTATTTGCAAGGAATGAGACCTGGTGCCTCATCCAAGCAGAGGAATAATTTTCAGATTTGCCTGACAATAAAAATCACAATGTGAGGTCTCTCTTTAGAGCTGCAATGTCCAATTCAGTGCTCACTAGTCACATAAGATGCTGAACTCTTAAAATGTGGCTAGTACTAATTGAGATAGGCACTGAGTATGACACACATGCCAAGGTTTGAATACTTAGAACCAAAAAGAAAGTAAACGCTCCTTTATTGCATGTTAAAATGATGGTTCTATTATATTTGATTAAATACAATATATAATTGACCTACTTCATTTTGCTTTTAAAAATGTGGCTATTAGAAAATTTCAAATTATATATGTGTGTGATTACATATGTGTTTTCACATATGTAATTGATACGTTTCATGTATAATTGATACCTGTTACACATATGAGACATGTTACATAGCACGTACATGTGCACACAACATATGTAACATGTTATATATGTATGTTACATGTGATACATGTGTGATTATTGTATTACATACATGAGTAATATGAAATTACATGTAATTTAAAATTACATATATGTGTAATTTGAAAATTACAAATTACATATTTTGTTAGTGTTGCTTTACAAAGTCAAACTTACCCTATTTAATACAGCATCATGACTTTTTTATAATTAGTAAACTGAGGCTTTTGTAGGAGAATAAATAATGCTTATTATGAAAACTGATTGGAAAAGTGAGCTGGAGCAGGGAGGTAAGGAGAAAGGACTAGAGATCACCTTTCTTTCCCAGCTCCGCTCTTCTCCCAACCTTTTTCCTTTCCGTTCTCTCATCCCAATTCAAAAGTGCAGAGTTCACAGTCGGTGTGCTGATTTAGAAAACAGATGTGTAAACAGTCTTAAATTTTCTCCAGGCTTTTACAATGTAAATAAGTTCAGTATCAAAAGTAACAATAGAATCTGTGGGAAGGTGTAGGGGGCTATGTTTTTGAGGTAGAAACTATAGGTGCTCCTGGCCAAGCATGGTGGTTCAAGCCTATAATCCCAGCACTTTGGAAAGCTGAGGCGAGAGTATTGCTTGAGGCCAGTAGTTTGAGTCTAGCCTGGCCAACAGAGTGAAACCCCACCTCTACTAAAAATTTAAAAATTTAAAAAATAAAAAAAAAAGAGCCTTTCGTGGTGGTGCTCGCCTATAGTCCCAGCTACTCAGGAGGTTGAGGAGGGAAGATTGCTTGAACTTGGGAGGCAGAGGTTGCAGTGAGCTGCGATAGCACCACAGGACTCCAACCTGGGTGACAGAGTAAGACTGTCTCAAAAAAAAAAAAAAAAAAAAAAAAAGGAAAGAAAGAAAGTATAGGCACTCCTTATATGCAGCTGCTCACACCCCTCCCCTTCCCAAAAGTTTGCAAGGGGAAAAATGTGTGGAATTGGCAATATTTAGTGGCATGCAACTGTCAGTCATCAGACCGCACATCCTCACTTCTGCTAGTGGCTCAGCACCCGACAGCACTCAGTGAAAACTAACTCATTTCAAAGGTGAAAACAAGTGAGTCTGACCACCAGGGAGTATTGAAAACTGTCAGTGCTGAAGCAAATGTGGAGGGTGTCCTGTAGTTTGCTCAAGTTGATATTTGTGGTCCGACCCCTAGCTGAACTACTAATTATTGATATCTGTCTTGATGGTGCCTGAGGAGAAAGGTTCTCAAAGGGAATCAATGTTCAAATTATAGTATGTATCTTGGCTGTGGAAGTTATTGAATTTTAGCCAATACTTGCTACTCTTTCATTTATAGTGTGAGAATGCAGTGTAATGAACCTAACTCTCACTGTCCTGACTTGCCTTTCTCATCGCATTCACAATAAGTACATGTCAATACGTATACACATTTCATATTTCTAAAGTTTACTTTATTTCCTTATTGTACATCACTGTGATGCTGATGGAAGAGAAAAGGAAAACAGTATTGATTGTGAAACTGTTTTATCTTTAGTGGCTTAGGTTTTTTTGATTGATATGTAACATCGCGCATACATAAGGCAACATGAAGCTAAATAGATTTTCATATAGCATGTATTTTTTCCAATTAAATGTTTAATTTTTTTCAGAGTATATTGGGGACGTTTTGAATAATAGAGAAAAGTACAAAGGAAATTCATAATCCCGCCACCTATCAGCAAAGTGAAATTTTATTAAGAAACATAATTTTCCTGTAAATCATAGTGAACACATGGTAGGTTTTATTTAACACAGTAATTGGAGAGCCAGTAGGAAGACAAAACTGGTTCAAAAGATAATACAAGAAACAAATGCTTCCATAATCAGTGAATTTTTAAAAAAGTATTCTGGAATAAGATTAGTGAATAAGATACTAAATTGGCTGATACCCTACAGCCTTTGGGGCTATATCCTCTACTGGGCCATACATCATATCAGTTTTCTAAACTTTGCATTTAACTTTATAGTGTTGTAACGTGTGGGCCCAAATTAATAATAAACAGTAAGAGTTGCTTTACTCTGAAAATATTTAAACTCTTCTGAGGGTGTGAGGAGTTTGTTAGAAAATAATGCTACTATTATGTTGAAACACACACAATCATCTTTGGTTTTACTGCTAAGTTTTGGATAATTTTTCTTAATAAAATTATCTTATCCATTTTCTTAATTTTCTTAACCTTCTAAATGTTTCTCCTAGGCACTTTTATTGAGTTTTGGAATATAGTTGATATGTGCTGAATTTTTATCCAGTTTTAATTCTACTGAAAAATCTAAAAGATGTTCATCAACTACTATATTTCAAATGCATACAACCCCTTTCATGTTAAAGAGACTGTATGGGAAACATAGTCTCACACTCCCAGGACCTGGTATCCTTAAAGGCTTGACACTGTTAAAATTAAACAATGCCTTTTTTAAAATCAAAGGATACAAAAAGGGCTGTGTTGGTCAAAGGATACAAAATTTCAGTTAGATAGGAGAAATAAGTTCATGAGATAGTTTGTACAACATAGTGACTGTAATTAATAACAATGTATTATTGAAAATTACTAACAGTCGATTTTAAGTGTTCTCACCTCAAAAAATAGTATGTGAGGTAATACATATGTTAATTAGCTCATTTTAGCTATTCCACAATAGACACATTTTTCAATACAACATGTTGTATAATACATGATATATACAACTTATACTTGCCAATTCAAATAAGTAAAAATAAATGCAAATTATTTGAAAGAAATAACATGTGAAAAACATCCACTTTTCATATGAAACCATGAGATATTTTCTGTTAAAAGAGTAAATGCCCAATAAATTTTTGATGTTAACGGAAATAAAAATGTTTAATATTTAAATACATATTTGCATGCAATTGACCCCCTGAAGTTCACTGCTGGGCTAAGTGAACCAACTATATCTTAAGTCAAAAATGCTGAAATTCTTCCCCAAATCTCAAAGCTCGTGAAAACGTAAACAGAAAATTTCCAAATACTTCTACAGGGAAAATAAGACATACTATTTGATCTGATCGCACAACAGGATGCTTATGGTTAATAATAACTTAATTGTACATTTAAAAATAACTAAAGGAGTGAGATTGGATTGTTTGTAACACAGAGGTTAAATGTTTGAGAGGATAGATACCCTATTATCCATGATGTGCTTATTTCACATTGCATTTCTGCATCAAAACATCTCATGTACCCTACAAATATATACTCCTGTGTACCCACAAAAATAAAAATAAAAAACATAGGAGCCCTAAGATAAGCTAATATTTAAGCTTATCATACTTATTAAGATAAGCAATACATACTAAAAGTAATAGCATTTAAAGCCAGATGTTGGGAGAAGTTTCTAACTTGTTCATTAAAATTCAAAGTCACCTGTCTTGTGTTATCATGATCCTGAGAATATGTAAATATATGTATAGCTCATCTAAACCCTTTTCCTTTCAACATGATCAATATATTGAACATCGGAGATATTTTATAAGAAACAACAAGGACAACTCAATCAGCACATGTATATTAAACATGGAATCTATAATGATTGTGAATCCTGAAGCAAACTAAATATTCAGTAATAGGTTCTTTTGTCATGGTATAGCCATTTGAATATATAACATAAATGCCTTACATTTGTTTAACTATTTATGGTTTATGTTGTTAGTGTGATGAAATGGCTTGCAAAAGTCAGAAACTCAGAACTAAGTTACAGGCTTACATCTGGAGCCTGGTTTGCTTTCTTTAAGGTAGAACCACTGTGAAGTAAAAACTTTTTTGTATCTGAAACAATAATGTAGAAGCTTAAAAGTATTATCCGAGTTGTCATAAGCCTATTATTTCTTTACATTACTGAAGTGAAAGACAGCATTAATGGCTAAATGCCATACTTGGCTATAATTTATATTGTTTAGGACTGGAAATGTGCCTGAAATGTACATTTTTTTCCAAAATAGTTTACATAATATTTGAAACCTGACAAGAACCCTAATGATTTCATGGAATACTGTCAAATATAAATGTGAAGTTTTAAAGACACAGGGACATATTCAGAATAAACACTCTAACCACAGGCTAACAGAAGAATTAGACTTGAGAAAATGAATGGGAAGATAGTAACAAATGACTTCTTTGGCAACCTTATACATGCTTAGCCTTATAGACTGTCTTATCAATGCTCCACAATCTATTTCCAGCAAGTATGGCATTTGGAACAGGACCACACAAGACCAACTATGAGTTCACATTACCCACAACTGCACAGATAGAGGGAACAACGGAATACTCCCTTTCTTCTTAAAACAATAACTTCTGTTGAAGCTCACTGGCTGCTGCTTTTCAGCTGTTTCTGCTAGCTCCTCCTTCGCCTCTTGACCTCTAAGGCAGTGGTCTTCAAAATTTCAAGAGTGCTTTCTAATTGAAACAGAACTTGTAAGCACATTTCTTCCCCAAAATATACATTAATTTTAAATCATATATGAATATAACTAAACATGTAAACATATGCAAAAATAGAAATCAGTAAACATAAATACAAACACAAGTAGAAGCATTAACAGTTTTCCTTTGTGTCCCGATGAGTTGTTCTCAATTCCTCAGAGGTATGTATGCCACTGTTTGAGACTATACCTTCAATCCTAGGGTTTCTGGTTTCGCTCTCTTCCTAGGTGATAGCGTCCGTTTGTATGGACTTAAATGCCATCTTTAGTTGAATAACTCCTCTGTCTCTCCATCCCAGATTTCTCTTGATTCCAAACCGGCTTGTTCACCTGAGTATATGGCACAATCCATTGGCTACCATACATGCAGCTTTGATATTTTATTTAAAATCTTTCCTCTTCCCCAGCCCTCATCTATTTCACATTAGTATCTTCTTATCTACTTGATTGTTAAGCAGAGTCCACATGATTCCATCATTTATCTCCCATTTTATGTCTAATATATAAGCAAGTAATGCAATGCAACTTCTGTCTCCAAAAATTTATTTTGAATTTGCCTTCTCTTCCTCTGCATCTCCCCCATCTTAGGCCAGGTCACTTCTGCCCTCTTGCCAGAATAGGTCACATTCTCTTACTATGGTTGTTATTCTCTTCCTATTCAGTCCTACACCACGGCAAAATGGATCTTCTCAAAATGTCAGCTAGATAAAGGCATTTCTGTGCTTAAGGTCCTCATGGATTTGTCTTATTAGGATGAACACCCAACTCCTTATTATGGCTTTGAATACAATGAATTACAAAGCATAATATATATATGATATTTCTACCTTTACCATTTTCTTCTTAAGCCAATCTTTCTCAATCCATATAGTATAATCATATTAGTGCTTCTTCACTTTCTAAAACATCTCAGGGCCTTTGCACATGTTCCTCTGTTCTTAGAATGCTCTTCCTTTTCTCTTTGTGTAGCTAGGTGCTTCTTTCCATTTACATATCACATGAAATGCAATCATTCCCTCCTCCTTCACTACCTCACAAAAAGCTGATGCCTCTGTTAAACCATTTATGGAATTTTACTCGGCAGTGAATAAAGGAACAACCCATGATAAAAGCAACAATATGGATGAATCTCAAAAATATTATGCTGAGCAAGAAGTCATAGACACAAATATGGGTATTTACATGAAGTTAAAGCACAGCAAAACTCAATAATTGAGGTCCCAGGATCCCAGGAATTAAGAAAGTGGTTACCTCTGGGTGAGGGTTGGAATTGAATGGACAGAGTCATTAGTGACTTTTTCTGGGTAATAGAAATGTTGTCTATTTTGTTCAGGTGGTGAATACATAGATACATTCAATTGTCAAAACACATCCATCCGAACACTTAGACTTTTGCACTTTCTTATATGCAAATTATGCCTCAATTGAAAAAAATACCATGTTTATTTTCAAAATTATGTCAACAGTTGAAATTATTTAAAGAATTGGTTCAAATGAGATTAATTATGTATCCATCATTGATGTATGATAATTTTGTATGTAGTTAAGGTTATTGGAGATAATTGAAGGTTATGCTCACAAAAAGGCTACATAATATGAAATTTATCTACATTGATCTTTAATAGCTTTTGTGATTTCAACTTCTTCACAGCTCTGTAAGAAGGCAGTGTGGCATGTTGAAGCAAGCATGTGTTTTGGAGTAACACAGGGCTGCTATACAACCCCATGTCTACCAATTATCAATGATGTGGGTATGTTGCTCAATCTCAATAATCTTCCACTGTAAAATGGAATGTAACACCTGACTCACAAAGCAAAGGTATTTACATTATATAATATAATTCCTGGGATCCTGGGACCTCCCTAAATCTCATCCACAGATGCCAGGTTAAAGACCCCGTCAGAGACTAGAACAAGTTGGGATGTCAAAAATATTCATCGAAGGGCCTGTTGTGATTGACCATCACATGGTAGGCACTCTCTAATATCTGCTGTCTCCCTCCTTTTTGGGGGAAACATTCTAAATGTGCAAAAATAAAGAGTTATTTGCTTTCTGGCACTTAGGATCGATTTATTGAGGATATGTTAACGGAACAGCAAAGGTGAAATACTAAAAGCACCATCAATACACAGGCAGAGGTGAAGCCATAAAGCCTTTATTTTTTAAATTAATGCACAAAATATAAGAGGTATGTTAGAACGTCCAATCTCTGAAAGGATACACAAAAGACATAAAATTACATTGGCATGTTTTCATAATGTTCAAAATATTGTTTTAATTAGTGTATTATGAGTTTATTCATGTGTCTGTGTGTTGTGTTATATTAATCTGTTCTTGCATTGCTATAAAGAAATACGAGACTGGGTAATGGATGAGAAAAGACACTTGGCTCACAGTTCTGCAGGCTGTACCAGAAACATAGCAACATCTCCTTCTGGGGAGGCTTCAGGAAGCTTCCAATCATGGCAGAAGGCAAAATGGGAGCAGGCACATCACCTGGCTAGAGCAGGAGCAAGAGAGACAGAATGACGTACTACACACATTTAAACAGCCAGATCTCAGAGAACTCACTCATCTTCATGAGGATGGCACCAAGAGGATGGTGTTAAACCATTCATGAGAAATCCACCCACATGATCCAGTTACCTCCTACCAGGCCCCACCTCCAACATTGGGAATTACATTTCAAGATGAGATTTGGGCAGGGACACATATCCAAACAATATCCATGTTTAATCAAAAATAAAATAAAATAAAATAAATAAAAAACCAGTAACAGTGATTTTACTTTGTAGACCTTTGCTAATGGCTCAAATCTAGCTCAATTCCCAGAACAGCCTGCGGTACACATTTTGAAAGATAGTTGATTAAATATGAAAGAAGATTTATCTGTAGTCATTAAGGCCATTATGGTTCACATATATGAGTAAATATTCCAAAGTAGCCATGCCAGTTATCACATATCCAGAGTCTCAAGGGCGCTGGACAGCAAAAGTAAAAGATACATAGCAATTCTTACTTTATAGCACAGTAATTCTTGTATATTTTAAATGGATATTTACATTTGAGGACATCCATTTGTTAAGAGTTGGGTACATGTCTCTTAAATCTAAGTAATATTTATTTAAATTTCTGGCTGCAGCAATTCCACATAGGTAGAAATGAAGTCTGAATTGAATTGGGGATCTTTGCAATACTCTCTCTGGTCAATGGCTATTTTGACAATGCTGAGAGATGTGGTTAGCCATTCTTTTTAATTTCATATTGGCAACCTAGAGGGCAATTGAGCCTTCTCCCCTTAACTAAATGTATGTTTTATTCATTTCTGAATCTTTATGGCTGACTTTGAATCCTAGCCTGTGGTAGGAAGCATGGTGTCAGAAGGAACTATGAGTTAAGACTATGCATACTTCTCTTTGAGTCTTGAGTATCGTACCTCCCTCATAGAAAGAGGGAACCAGGGATTCTTCTTGAGGCCCAGACCCTGCATCCATGTTAGGAATACCTGTGCAATTTTGCTTCCTGATATTTAAGGTGAAAATCCATTTTTGGATCATTGGGAGGATTATGTGAGATGATACTTTTAAATATAGGCCCCCTTATTATATGCTCTCATAGTTTCAGGCAACACTTGTCATATCTGTAACCTCAGTTTTAACTATAATGTTTCCATCAATGTCCCTCTTACCTGGTACAGGGTCTCTTCATATTCTTCGATTCCACATCTGTGAATTCAACCATGCATCAAAAATATGCAGAAAAATAATGAATGCTTACCTCTGTACTGATGATGTATAGATGTTTTTCTTGTCATTATTCCCTAAACAATACAATGTAATGAGTATTTATATAGCATTTACATTGTGTTAAGTATTACAAGTAATCTAAAGATGATTTAAAGAATATAGGAGGATGTGCATAGGTTATATGGAAATATTACATCATTTTATATGTCAGTTAAACATTTGTGGATTTGCTTTCTTGGGGATCCTAGAACCAATTCCCCATGGATCCTGAGGGCCAATTGTATTATCATAAGCAGCAAGAGGGAAAGGAATCTGTCTATTTTGCTCAAAATTGTGTTCCCAGGACCTATCATAGCTCCTGGCAAAGAATATTCAACAAATATGCATTGAGGAAATAGTAGAGGGAACCATATCCCCTTATTCTCACTGTTCCTTCATGTAATGAATAAACAGTCAAATCTTACAAGAGATTTTAAACCAGTCAGAGAAAAGTTGGAAGTTAGTTAATTGTTCATAGATTGAGAAGCCTCAATGCTGTGTCATCTAGGTAATGAAAGATCTAGGGAAGTTTAGCAGGAAGAAGAAGAGATGACAGCTGTCTTCAAATGTTTGAAGGACTGTTAGGCACACAAAAATTTAAACTTGTGCTGAATAGTTCCAAGAGGTACACAGTCTCTCGATAGAAGCTAAAGTGGGGGGTGACATTTGACCCAATAAAAAGCCATCTAAATATCAGAACTTCCAAAAGCAGGAATTGGTACCTCAATAGTGTGTTTTCTAGCACTTATGATACCTGATCATAGGCAAGATAATGAAAAATTGGGACCTGGGAGTTATACATGGGAATGTATGTGTCAGTTGGGTGATCAGGAGGGGTGATCTTAAAGTCCTGTTGTGTTCTAAGAGTCTGTGATTCTGAGTCTTATTTCCCAACAAGAGAGATACAGAGCCGAAGGTGAGATTGATAAAAATAGGATAAAGATATCAGGAAATCCTAAAGGTGAGAAAAGCAAGGCAGACCTGAAGCTAACTCTATACTTCAGGTGCTTGCCTAGAGCCAGCCCTACCTACTCAGAGAACATTGAAGAGCCAGTTAAAAATCGTAAACACCTATGTAAAATAAAACTATCAAAACCTGAAGATTTCGAATGTTCTAACCTACTCGTCAGTTGAACATTTTTCACAAATACTTCAGTTCATAGGCATAAATTTATTTTTTAATGATAGAAAATATCTCTTAAAGAACTTATAACTGTGGATAAAAGCACCACCATAAAAATCTTGTGGTGAAATATGTATATATGTGTATATATATATATACACATACATATATAAAAATTATTTTAAATATGGTTAGCTAGACTATAACAGCAATGTTTATTAAACACAGAGACTCTTGACAGTACCACGTTTACACTATAAAACTTTAAGTTGTCCACTATTCACTTACTAAGCTTATGCTTAATGAGTGTGTACTGTGTCACTTATTGCAGAAGGCACAGGAGGTATAGCACTGCACAAAACATATGTGGTCTCTGATGGAGTTTTTCAGTCTAGTGGTGAAAGCAGTGAATGAGTGTACAGATGTTAAATAACTGTACAATTAGTTGCATGTGTAAACTTCAAAGTTCAGAAGATGACAATTGATCTATGGCTATGTTTCTCAATCTCTGACATTTTGAGTCAAGTACATCTTTGTTGTGGTGGACTGCCCTGTGCACTATAGGACGTTTGGCATCACAAATGACCTCTGCCCATTAGATGCCAATAGTACTCTCTTCTTTAATCACAAATTTGTCCCAGACATTTCCAAATGTCCCTTGCAGAGCAAAATCATCCCTAGTTGACAACCACTGGTCTAGAGGGAGGTCTTTATGAGGAAGTAACGTTTAAGAAAACTGGTATGTTTACATATAGCTACAGGCTATTAAACATGTAACAAAACAATATAGTATGGTAAGTGCTATGAGACCAAAGATGAAAGGGTTCTACTGCGCAAGTATGAACTCATAGTTAGGCTTTCGGGGTCAAAATTTGACTGACAATATTTACCAGTCAAGTGACCTTTGGCAAGTGACTTAGCTTATTCATGCCTCAGTTTTATCAAATGTAAAATGGGGCTAGAAAGTCCCATCTACTTCCTAGTAACTTTGGGGAAATAATTTGTGATTATATAGGGAAAAAAAAAATCCTAGAAGTATGCCTGCTGCATAGTAGAAGGAAGGAGAAGAATGAAGAGAAATCTGCACTTTTTCTTCTGTAATGGGGCAGATAGTAAATAGTTTAAGTTTTGTGGACCAAATAGTCTCTGTAGTATTTACTTGATTCTGCAGTTGTGGCATTGAAACCAGCTATGGACAATACTTAAATTAGTGAGTGTGCCTGTGCTTTCAATAAAATTTTATAAATACAAAGTTTGCAAAACAAAGTTTTCTTTTTTGTGTAGTTTGCTGACACCCTTGTAAAGAAGCACCATTGTCAACATTGAAAATTACCAAATTTTTATTTTTCAGAGTTTTCAAATTTGCTTTGCTTGGTCTAGCTCATGAAATAAATCAAAAGTAGCAAGACTTCCACCTCTAAAATAATGATAATAATCATGATAACCTCAAAAGGAAAAAAGAAACAAATATTTTTTAAAAACAAAAAGTATTGTTAAATAGGATTATTGTGCACTGAGAAAACTCAGGAGACTCATTAAATCTGTGAAATAATTTTAAAAATACGTCATGAATACATACAATATAAAAAGCTCAATAGCTTTTATTCATATTAATGACTATAAATGCAAATGGAAATATGTTCATTCACACTGATGACAATGTATAAATTAAGGAGGAATAAAGTTAAAAAAAATTGTAGACCCTATAGGTGAAAAGCATAAAAATATACATAAGAACACAAAGCGAAAACTGACTACATAGAGACATACTTTGTTTTAGGATTTAAGATTTATTGTCATTAAACTTGCAATACTTGCCAAATTAACATTTGAATTTAATACAGTTCTAATCAGAATGCTTTTGATGTGTTTGGGGGCAATATAATTTCAAACGAAATAGACGAGGATGTAATTTAAAGTTTATATAGAAGGAAATTGTGTGTGTGTATAAATTGGAAATAACTTTATTAATATGAAGCATATTATGGCAGCAACTTACACTTCCAGATTTCTGCTATACTTTGAAGTAATTGTGATCAAAACCATAGTGTGCTGGCGTAAGACTAGAGAAATGGGTTAGTGGTTTAAAAGTGAGAATCTAGGAAAACATCCAAATAAGATAGGATATTTCAGTTCTGTGTGGATAGCCTGTTTTACTTAATAAATAGTGTCTCGTAATTGACTATTCATGTACCTATAACTTTAACTGTTGATCAAAAAACAGTCCTAGTAGATTAAGGAGCTAACTAGAAATATAAACTCATATAAACAATAAAGGAAAATGTAGGACTTTATAAGCTTTACAGGAGACAGATTTTTGGTAAGTCAGGAAGCCTGGAAGACTTAAAACATAAAATTGGCAGACTGAATTGACTGATAATTTAAAGCTTCCATAGAGCAAAATAAATAATAAGCCACGTTTTAAAATATATAATAGATTTAGAGAAGGTATTTACAAAAATATATGACTAATGGAGATTAATAATAACAATATGTAAAAAGGATATGAAATGGCATTTTACTATAAAGGTCAAAAAAATGACCAGTAAGCACAATAAATCATGTTAATCTCCACTAGTAATAACTACACACATTTACATAATATAGATGTTATGCCTGCATTTGATTTACTTTATCTGTCTTTTGGCAGAACGATTTGTTACCAAGTAAAAAATTCTGTATCACTACCAGAAAGGTATATGATTGTAATATTTATTATGTTGCAATTGTAAAAGAAATAACAACTTTTCAATTGCTTAGGAACCCTATAGAACATTACTGAAATACATTTACATTTTGTGGCAAACTTAGATTTAAACATTGTGTTCGTACTCTGGTTTATGCCGTTTTCCCATCTTTTCTTCAGGAATTGGATTGTGTTTGATTGAAAGCTAAAAAGAAAAAAGAATAATAATTCTGGTTTTGGTTTAAAAAATTAGTTTAGGCCGGGCGCGGTGGCTCACGCCTGTAATCCCAGCACTTTGGGAGGCCGAGGCAGGCGGATCATGAGATCAGGAGATCGAGACCATCCTGGCTAACATGGTGAAACCCCATCTCTACTAAAAATACAAAACATTAGCCGGGCGTGGTGGCGGGCTCCTGTAGTCCCAGCTACTCGGGAGACTGAGGCAGGAGAATGGCGTGAACCCAGGAGGCAGAGCTTGCAGTGAGCTGAGATCGCGCCACTGCACTCCAGCCTGGGCAACAGAGCGAGACTCCATGTCAAAAAAAAAAAAAAAAAAAAAATAGTTTAGGGTTTCAAAAGTTGCACATTGTCTTCTATTTAAAAAAAAAGTTTTCTTTGTTTCTTGGAGGCTTTATAGTAAGTGAATTTTTAATTCATAGACAGCATATTGTGATTAAATTTCCCCATGAGCTTCATATTTTGTTTTAATAGCAGAAACTAACTTGGTTGCATTTACTGCCCTTCCAAGAACAGTGTTCTGGAATAATTTTGACATATGTATCTCTTTTTAAAACGTGTGTTAATCTTTTCATAAAGAAAGTTTTCCCAGCTGTGTCACCTGTGACTCCAACTTTCTGGGGAGACAGGGGTATGAGATGTTGGAAGGGAATGGGTTGAAGAAATAAAATGCAAAAGATGTAATGCTTTCCTGTGATAGAAATGTATTTAGTGTCCCTGAATGACATTCCTACTCTTGTCCCTTCATTTTTCCCACAAGTATGGTCTGGTCAATTATAAAAATTGACATTTGCAGTGGACTCTTCTGTAAAAGATGCTAAATCAGAAATGATTTATTTTAGAAAAAGATGATATAAACATTTATATCCCCTGTCTCGGAAGTGTGAAGGTTGAAAAGCAAGGAGATGATCTTTTTACGAAAGATCTTCAGATTATTTTTTTCTTGGATGGCCCCTTATGCTTTGGTCAGTTGATGCTAAAATGTGAACTTCTTTATTTTAAAAAACTTTAAATTTTGAAAAAGAAAGTTCATAGTGCTAATTCTTTTTACATAGTCATTAATTAAAATGTAAGAGTCATTCTGAGAACCAAATCTGCTGATATGTTCTGTTATATTACAAGTTTATGTGTATTCGCTTTGCTTTTATACAATGAATCTTCTTTACTCTCTTCCTCACCTGCCAGAAATTACCCCACTAAACATTCATAAAAGGTCCATTTTCAATCGCTATATTTGTTTCAGAAGCAAAAATATCATATATTCAAATTTTAGTTACTTTCCAATATCAAGCTAATAACTAACACAAGTAAACTATAGCAAAACAACAATCTAGCATTCAACAAAACCTCCCCAATGCACATATTTCAAGCTGTAGGTATTTATGTATCATCCACCATCCTGAAATAATTTACATGTTCAAATCAAATGGCAAACTAGAATCAAAATTGTTGATTATTCTTACCAGGGCATTTTCTTATATTTAAGAAAAATACAAAATAAGTCATTTTCAGGAAGCAATCCTTCTGGCTAAGATTTTTTTTAGCTTAATGCTTAAAGTTAATTGTTGATCTTTACCTATAAATCAAAAGGTGAACTAAAAATGCAGAATCAATCAGGTAGTCCATTTTGCATCAGGTGAAATATATAAAGCATAAAACAGCGAGTTAAATTTCCTAACAAAATTGAATTACAGTGAGTAAAAGTGACAGGACAAATGCATTAAGAAAAAATGGACTGAAATGGATAGAGTAGAATACATGCATCTATAAAACACAGTCATATATAATACATTCTTTTTTTTGTTATGAGTGTGAGAGTAATGGAAGAAAACAGCAATGATAACAAAACCAGTGTGATGTGTCAGATTTCACCTTTTAATTAAAAAATTATTCACCTCAGAGGGGAATTTTCTTTCTTGGGTTAGCTCAATCATGTCAGATCTTGTTCATTTAAAAGGTCAGTTTACTTTCCTTCTGAGGTTTTTCTTTGGGAAAAAGAAAAGAAAATAGATTTTCATTGGTATCCTGGGTAGAATTAATTGTTTATTATTGCTTCTTGAGATCTGTGAGAGGCAGGAAAAGGGTAACTGTGCAACCCTTTTGTCCTTCTGGATCTCAGAATGAAGGGATACATTCTGCTACATGAAATGTGGAACTAAGACCATGTTGCAACATGATAACACAAATTTGGGGGTGTCTCTGTGCCCCCAAAGAAATTCATATTATTGAATTTCTCCATGCTATACACTTTTTGGATGTGCCTGTGCTATTTATTCAGTTTTTTAAAAAGAAGCTTTTGTAGACTAAATTGCCCTCTCTACTTTGCATCATTTTTGAACAAAGGATTTTCAACACTGATAAGCTCAAATGTATCATTTATTTTATTCAAGTAGCATTCAATTTTTCTTTAGAAAATAATATGTAGATATTTTAACACAGAGAACTTGCAACACTGCTCATGATAGGCACTTATTATATATTTGTTGAAAGACTGTATGGATAATGATCCTAACTTTGACTTTTCCAGTTTTGCCTTCACATTAGAATTAAGCAGAGAATCAAGTCCATATTCCTGGGGGCTATGCTTGGACATCAGTATTTCTTTAATGATCTCTATGTTAGTGGAAGGTGCAGCCAGACTGGGAATCATTGTGAAGAAACAGATTCAGAAAGGTTGAGGAACTTGCCCAAGGCTAATCAGATAGTTACTGGCAATGTTGTTTCTAAATCACAGTTTGGCTCCCCTATTCAATGAATCTACACTATGTGGGACTGCCTCTTGCTCCTGACATCTTTTGCTGCTGAAATAAATGAACTCAAAGCCTAGAAGGTAGAAAAGAGGGAGTTCAGAATTATATTTAGGCACAAATACCAATAAGGTTATTTCTCCCAGAACTGCAACTTCTCTTGGTTTAACAGATAACTATTCAGCTGTGAGATACAACTGAGGAAGTGGACAAACAAGTTATCGGGTGATTCTGATGTGCCAGTTTATATTTCTTATCATAGGTAATGATTCAGAATTTCTCACAGTGGAGTAACCTGGGGGTACATGAAGGCATTCCAAGGAGTAGGCACAGATAGTTTTAAGGGAATTTATTTCTAGATCTTCTACTTTATTTCGTACTCTTCCTGAAAACTGAATTGCCTGGGAAAAAAAAAAAAAGACATCTGTAGTCAAGACCTCAGGCTATTTCTCCTTTCTAACCACTTCCTCTTTCTAACCACTTCTCCCAATTTAAGAAAAAAAGAGGCTTACCTTTCATCCAACTCTGATCTTACTAAGGCTTCAAACAAAAGAAGCATGAATGACTTTTATGACAGGACAACACAGCTTTTTGCAAGAAGAGTGGTTGCTAACTCTTTGCTTTCAACTGAACCCGAAGAGAAGACCTGATAAGTTGTCAACTGATAGATCATTGGCCGGGCGCGGTGGCTCAAGTCTGTAATCCCAGCACTTTGGGAGGCCGAGACGGGCGGATCATGAGGTCAGGAGATCGAGACCATGCTGGCTAACCCAGTGAAACCCTGTCTCTACTAAAAAATACAAAAAACTAGCCGGGCGTGGTGGCGGGCGCCTGTAGTCCCAGCTACTGGGGAGGCTGAGGCAGGAGAATGGCGTGAACCCGGGAGGTGGAGCTTGCAGTGAGCTGAGATCCGGCCACTGCACTCCAGCCTGGGCAATAGAACCAGACTCCGTCTCAAAAAAAAAAAAAAAAAAATACATTTTGGTAAACAGTCATCATGTACTTTTAGCATATGCCATAGCAGGAGCACAAAGGATTAAGCAACGCTACTATAATATAGTTCCTTCCGTTTCCTTCTACTCACTTATTTGAATAAGATTTTTCATCATTTACATCTATACAGACAAAAATTAGGGATAGAATTGATGCTGAAACCTTTCCAATTCTAGAAATAATTTATATTCTTCTGAAAGTGTATAAATTGTTAAATACTCATCCATCTTATTAAGAGATGTATTTTCAATAAATTTTTATTTTTATGTTTATCAAATTTTATAATATACATATATTGTTTTGGTCAATTGCACATTAATAATTGTAACAATACCTCAATTGAAAAGGTTTGTTTTTTTACATTTAGGACTTATAGTAACAGAAAAAAAACACTCATTGTATATACATACTATTTAAGAAAAGTATAATAGGTGATCAATAAGATTTTTCAGGCATAAACATATATCTTAGTTTTAAAATATCAATATTTACAGTATCCCTCAAGTTATATTATTTTCAATCATTAAAGAATGAAAAGTACATTTTGAATGCAGATTTTAAAATCCGCAAAGGTTGACTCATTTTTCAAGAGTCTTTTTAGGGTATGCATAGCAAGAATATTTGGAGTTCCCCGATCGTATCTTTAAGAGAAGGTATCTGTGGGTAGTTCCTAGTAAATTCCAACAGTCCAGCCTGATACTACTTAAAAGATAATAGTAACTATTTTACATAATGCTTCTGATAAAAATCATTCGTGCACACTCAGTTTAAAAAGACATTTAAACATTTGTAGTCTGGGAACTCATCTACAAGTGCAGTCTATAAATGAAGCTCTTAGTTTGCAAATATCAGAGATAAACTATTAAAATACAGAAATTGAAATTGCCCTGATATATGCATAAATTAGTGTCATCTCCATCTTGTCAGTAAGAGTATTTTTTAGATTCTATGTATGTATATATATTTATTTGTGTAGGTGTGCATGTGTGTATGTGGACTAATGAGTCAAAGGACAGTACTAACCCAATTCAATAATTAAAGAAAACATAATTTTGAGAATTAGTTTTATGGTAATTGTTTGTCTTAAATGAGTAGATCAGTTGAATAAGGACATTCCCTTATTTAAACAAGCTTCTTTTTTTTTATCCTAACATTTACTTAGCTGATTAAGCTTCACTTGTTTATTTTCTTCAAAGCATTCATTCAGGTGGGTACTGAGTAAACTGAAATATCACACCAGGGAACTTCAACACCATCCAAGTCTTAAAGGCTTCACTTGTTCACAGTTGGCATTTAGTGAATGTCCAGGCTACTAATAAGATTGTGAGTAAAAGTTGGCAGGGTTCATAAGAAATGATAAAATACAGTTCTTGAAAATGTTATGGTTTGAGGAAAAGATCTAAGTTTGGAATTAGATTGACTTGGATTCAAACTCTGGCTGTACCTTTGGGACAAGTTGTTCAGAAACTCTGTGTTTGTTTGTTTGTTTGTTTGTTTTTCTGCAAAATGATCCTCTTTTCCAGGATTCTTGTAGAGATTCAAAGATACGTGAATGTTTAGAAAAAGAATAGACTTCTGATAATTGTTAATTCCCTTACTTTCCCCAATTAGACTTGTAAGACTGGGAAGAAAGCTACATAAAAGATTGAACAAATTGTAGCTGACAGACCATAGCAAAAGATACAGGGCAAAACTTTCAGGGTAAAACTACACTTTACATTATTTTAAACCATTAAATATCACTGACTTTTGTCAGATATTACAACCAAATACCACTCAAATTAAAGTAAAATAAATAAAATGCCTGTTTTTTTTCTGTTTACTGATGTTTTCATTTGCTTCATTCATTTATTGGAAGATGTAAAATGTGTTAGACTCTGTGTTAGGTACTGAGTATATAAAAAAATCTTACTAATACAATTTAGACACATACACACATATATATGGTTATAACAATTGATGCCATGTATGTATTGTTTATATGCATATACATTATTCCACAGACCTGGGGGGAGGGGGATGTAGAGTCTTACCAGAACCATAGGAATCTTCTCACACCAACATTTCCTTTTGAAATTTGTTCATGATGCACCATCCAGATAATACTACAAACTGCAATGTGGCTTGAGAAGATGTTAGATTTTTTATTATACATAATAAGGCTATAAAGTATTTCTGTATTTAGATAGAGGTATATAATACAATATGTATATAAAATTACATATCCAATAAAATCTTGTGTTAAATAAAGACTAGCTTCTATGATAATACAGTCTTAAGGCTTTTCATTTGGTGTTATAGAAATTATGTGAAATATATTTCCTGGAGTAGAATTATTAGCATTTCAGTTCTCTGACAGTGGAAGAAAAGCTAGAGGGAGAAGTGAACAAGAGAGGGAGTATAATGGACAAAGCTTTGCTGGAAGCCAAACCACCAGTTCATATTTCAAAGCTGACAGGCCTCCCATTTTAGGTGTGCTGTCATTGAAGCTTTCAGCTGCACCTTGCCTGTGGCGAGGCTATTTTCAAAGATTAAAATGCTAAACTGGAAATTAAATGCAACTTAATTCCCAATTTAAATTTCCATTATTTTTGAAAAGTAAAAGATTAAAAGAATTGTATAATTGCAATTCTGGTGGAAGAGGTAATTATAGGAAAGGTGGAATGTATTTCAAGTGGGGGATATAGCTTATTGCAGCAGAGAGGAATCTAAGCTATCATTCTTTTGAAATTGGCCTGGAAATATATTTTCATATGGAAAATATACTATATTTTTATGAATTTCCTTGTCGTGTTACTCTATACTTTTCTGTTCTAATATAAATTCTGAATTCCCTATTCCACTTTAGATATACCTCCTATTATATTAGTTCTTCTGAAGTTATCAAAAAATAATGAGATACAATGTTCCATATATGTCAAAGCAATTATTTTTAGGTTAAGTAATAAACCAATGACTTTTAAAGTCAGTAGTATTCTCGGTTGTTTATAAAAGAAAACTATATTCAAGTAATAATGTCTTTCCACTTAAACAACTGAAAAAAATATACAATACTTAAAATTTGGTTTATTAAATACCTACTCCAGACAAAAGGATTTTCTGTTTTCAAGTTATCTTAGCAAGCTGAGCAGGAAGCAATGATATATCCAATCAGAATGTCTATGGAAGCTTTGCTACATTTTCCAAAAGTTCTTGAATGCCTACTCTGAAAATGGTCCAGGTTAAAGAAAAACAGCTTCCTTGTTAGATAGCAGTATTGCTTGGCCATATTTCTTCCTAGCACAAAAAAGTACCTGCTCTCCTCTGAGTACCTACACACAAAGGACTATGGCTTACATAAAACAGCATGGGTCAGGGCAATTTCTAGCACACTGCTCACTCTTGAAAAAGTATGATGCAGGTGAGAGTAATGTTATTGTTTGAATCTGCTTTCATTCACAGAAGATGAAACTACTTGCAAAGATCTGTACTTTAGCTATTATGAGTAACAAAAGACTCCTAAAATATTGCACACATTGTGGAGATGGAGAATCATCATCCTGGGATGTCGATATGGTTTGGCTTTGTGTCCCCACCCAAATCTCATTTTGAATTGTAATCCCCATTATCCACACATGTCAAGGGAGAGACCAGGCGGAGGTAATGGAATCATGGGGGCAATTTCCCCCGTGCTGTTCTCGTGATAGTGAGTTGTCACGAGATCTGATGGTTTTATAAGGGCCTCTTCCTGCTTCACTGGGCACTTCTTCCTGCCACCTGTGAAGAAGGTGGCTTGCTCCTTCTCACCTTATGCCATGATTGTAAGTTGCCTGAGGCCTCTGCAGCCATGCTGAACCAGGAGTCAATTAAATCTCTTTCTTTTATATATTACCCAGTCTCAGGCAGTTCTTTATAGCAGTATGAAAGTGGACTAATACAGACATGTCTCTCAGAAGTCTCAGTGATGCTTGAACAGATCCAGAGCTCTTTCTTCAGGAAAGTCCCAATTCATTTTGAAGGGTCTCTCCAAGCCCACCTCTCTCTGTAAACAGGAAAGGTTTTACTTTGAGCACTAACACCTGCCAGAATTCTCAATTTTTTCTAACAGTATGTTAATAAACACCTACTCATCTAGTATCCAAACCGGGTCTATATTTCTCAGTTAGAACCCACCAGGCTGTCATCATAAAGTAGAGCTTCAAATTGTCTGCAATACCACTCCTATCAAAAACCTAGAAGGAGGTAATATTTCAGAGTGATACTATAACCAGATGACCACATCTAAGAAACTGCTGACCCTACAATGTAACCTGCTATCCATTTTTCCCTTTGGGAAGTCTAGGATCTTTTCTTATACCAGCAGGTTACAAGCCTGGACTACATTAACTTGCTTTCCCCAGAATAAAACACCATGAGTTCTGTTTTGATATTAAGCACTTAGTCTCCATCAGACATCAATCAAGAAAAATCATTAAAAATCACATTTTATATTTGATGTATATTTCTCAACAATCCTATGTATTAGTTCATTTTCCTACTGCTATGAAGAAATACCCAACACTGGGTAATTTATAAATAAAAAGAGGCTTAATGGACTCACAGTCTCACATGGCTAGGGAGGCCTCACAATCGTGGCAGAAGGCGAAAGAGTAGCAAAGGCATGGCTTACATGGTGGCAGGCAAGAGAGCGTGTGCAGGAAAATTGCCCTTTATAAAACCACAGATCTCATGAGACTTATTCACTGCCATAAGACCAGCACAAGTATTTAGCTCCCTCAACACAGAACCATCCCTATGATTCAGTTATCTCCCACCAGGTCACTCCCATGACATATGGGGATTATGGGAGCTACAGTTCAAGATGAGATTTGGATGGGGACACAGCCAAACCATATCATCTTATTACTTTGGATGATCCATATTATCAAGGTATGCTCACCTGAGGGGCATCCTTTTTAACATTTAACACCAGGACAAAGGTTTTTTCTTTGTAAGGGCAGTGTTTATTTCTTATGGTCCCATTTTCTCCTAAGACCCAGGCACCAAAATGACCATCTATCATTGACTTAACTCCTGAATTTTGCTTAGAGTAACACATTTAGTGAATCTAAATATTTTCTGGCTGTGTAATGTTAATTTATACTTGTTCAAGTTACCTTTGATTCATGTGACAGTTTGTGCCAAAACACACTCATTATCAAAACTCAGATCATTACCTTGGCTCTTCTTTTCGTTACTAAAGGAATCAAAACAGTTACTCAAAAAGAAAATTCTTATAACTAGGAAGACCATTATATCTCACTCTTTTCTTTCTCTCATCACTACATCCAATATTATAAAAGAACTTACAAAGTGAAAAGAAAGGTGTTCTGTAGATGTAGCGCCTGGCTTGTATGGTAGCTTAAATGAATACAGCTAAATATATTTTATGGCTAGTGGCCAAAACAATCTGGCACCAGACAAAATAAGAATATTTAAAATTATATTTTAGAGTTACTTTAAGAGGGAGGGAGAGAGAGATGTAGGCAGGAGGAGGAGGAGCAGGAGGGCACAGAGAGAGAAGAGTTTCTGGGGTTTCTATGGAAGGGCTAAGAATATATAGAAAATAGTTTACAAAGAAATATGGTCCAAGAATCGTGTGTACACATACACACACCCTGGAATATTTTTCAGCCTTAAAAAGGAGAAGATCCTGTTACTTGCCCCCAACATGGATGGACCTGGAGGAGGACCTTATGCTAAATGAAATAAGCCAGACCAAGAAAGAAAAATATTGTGTGATCTTGCTTATATATGGAATCGTTTTTATAAAAAAAGGTCAAATATATATAGATAGTGAATAAAACAGTGGTTACCAGGGTCAGGATAGCCAGGAGGAAATGGGGCAGTGTAGGTCATAGGATACAAATTAATAAATATGTATTAATATATTAAAAGATGTAATATACATCATGAGGACTATAGTTAATAATAGTGTATATTCAAGATTTTTGCTAAATGAATAGATTATAGCTGTTCTTGCCACAGAGTGAAAAATGGATAACTGTGAAATGACAGATATGATAATGTTCTCTACTATACTAACTCTTTTATACTATATATATAAAAATATCTATGTATCTTATACCATTATGTGGTATCCCTTAAATACATACAATAAAATTTATTTTAGAAACACATATTAGGAATGCATATTATTCTGATTTTTAACAACAGTTAACTTCATTAATATATTTCACACTATCATTTCTAGTGTACGTGAAAAGTAATTTATTGACATTAATTGTAAAAAAAAAAAAAAAAAAAAAAAATGGTCTTGAGGCTTTTGAGTCCGAGAGTGTTCTGGCCATAAGGTAGATTTCTATATGCCTACTAGATATCTTAACTTGGATTTCCTGAACATCCCATCATTTAAAAATTTCTCAATCCTTTCTAACATCCGCAACATTGTTTTTCTTTCTGCATTTCTTATATTGACTGACGGATTTATAATTCACTTTCTCTGAAAAATCCTGCAGCTATCATATATCCCTGTCCATTCTGGCTCTTTCTTGCCCAAATCTCTACCAAAATCCTGTCAGCACAGCCTCTGAAATATTTCTCGAACCATTTCTAATCTGGCTCTCATCAACATTTTCCACACTCTCTTTTATCATTCCACTATTTTACATCATTTCATTTTTACCACAATCACTCATCCAACAAATAAGTATTTAGTTCCCTCAGTAATTAATATTATTATTATTAATTATAACTATATGCTGAGGACATAAAAGTAAACATGACAGACATAATCCCAGCAGGGATATCAGACTTTATGAAAGTAATCAACCATGATGAATCTCATGAGATTCTGAGAGAGAGAGAGAAATGGGAACCACTGGTGTCCAAGTTGGAAATCTGAATTAGTATCTCTATCAGAAAAAGCTTCTGTGAAGAAGTGATATAGGCTTGGCCACACGAAACTACCATGAAGGTGGTGGAAAGTTTTCTATGCAGAGTACCACATTTAAAGAGCTAAGCCTAAGAGTGTCAGAGATAAAGGAATGGAAAGAATGTGATAGCAGATTATGTTTGGAAGAAAGATGGTCAAGAGACCAAGCTAAAGAGGAGATGGGGCCAGAACCTGGAGGGTCTTTTGGGTCCTGTTGGAAGTTTTTTCTTTGCCCAGAAGGACTTTGTCACATGGTTGTCAGGAAAAAGTCATGATTAGAGCTGTGATTAAGAGACTTCTTTTGCTGAAGTGTGGAGAGTGGTTCAGAGAGAAGCAAATCTGAATGGACAGAAGAGGTTATTATTGTAATCTTGGCAAGAAGTGATGGTGGTCTTGACTAAAATAGTTCTAGTGAGAATGTGACAACAAATCTGAGAAAAATACAGGAGATGTAATTGACAGGGGTTAGTGTTAAGTTGAATGATTGTAGAGTTGAGTTTAAGGAAAAAATCATATATGATTTCCAGTTTCTGATGTCATATACCTGTGGTGATAACACTGCCATTTCTTTTGAAATGGGAAAATAGTAAGTGATCAGTAGTTATGTATTGTATAAAATAATGAATGGTTAAATGCATAAGGGGAGAGGAAAAGAATTGCAGAGAGAGAGTAAATGTATTTTGGTTGTGTTAATTTTGAGACACCTTTGAAAAATCCATGTGAGGGGTTGAGTAGTCAGAGAAATGAATGTGGATGTCAGGAAGAAAGATGACCATGATGAACTATATGTCTTCCTCTAAGCATGTCATACAGCTTCATGTCACAAGTGACTCACATTCACTTTATGTCACAACTGACTCACATTCACTTTATGTCACAAGTGGCTCACAAAGTCACTTGTGACAAGCATTTGCCTAGTGCTTCATCCCTAACCTCCCTTTCTATACTCAGCTAAAATGTCACCTACAATACTTCTTCCTTGACTCCACCATCCCCACTTTACTGATATGAATATATATTTAATAGAATGATATAATAATGCTTAGTTTGTAAACCTAATGTTCCTCAAGTGGTATAATTATCTGATTTATATGTGATCATCAACCCAACCATATTAGGAGCACGTTGAAGGTAGAAGGTTTAGGTTAATGCTTAGCACCACATCTGGACCACTGTGGATTTAACTTTCTACAATGAATGTATTCATTAATATATTGAGTGCCCGCTGTATTCCAAGTAATATCCTGCATGCTACATACAAGAAAGCATAGGTCCTGTGTGCTCATGAAGCTGTAATTTTAGTAAGCAGGAATATGATACAAACTGAGAAAGGAATTTACAAAGTGGGAAGTATTATGCATAAAATTAATAAAAAAAGAGAAAAATCTTGAAAATTTCTTCAATACCTTACTTAGAAGGTGATTTTGAAGATCTGATGGACAAACAAGAGTCAGCAATGTAATGATGTAGAGGCAAAGCATTCCAGGCACAATGGACAGCTTATGAAAAGACCTTAAAAATTAACTAGCTTTGTATATTGAAGAAGGATCAAGAGAACTAAGGTGTCTATAAGGTTATTAGGAAGAGGATGAGTTAATTAGTCCCTTAGTCTTTGAAGCACATTATCTCATACTTCAACTGAGTTTATTCTTAGTGTCATTCTCCTTGATGCAATATTTGAGATAAACGTCTTAATGAACATTCACCTCCCTCTGTATTAATGGCTTAGTATCACAAAAACTTTTTTTTTGTTTACATTTGTAGCCATCTAATGGAAACACAAGATAGAAATCAAAAGTTGAGTTTTATGTATAAAAGGTAAGGACTGTACATGTGGTCATAACAACTTCAAAAGCACCTGAAAGTAAACTTTAAGGAATATATAAAGACTAGGAAATATCTAGGATCCATGAAGATAGACTTGCTTAAGGTCATAGTGTGTCCCGAGTTTCGGTTCCTGCTGGTGGGTTTGTGGTCTCGCTGACTTCAAGAATGAAGCCCCGGACCTTTGCAGTGAGTGTTACAGCTCTTAAAGGTGGCACGGACCCAAGCAGTGAGCAGCAGCAAGATTTATTGTGAAGAGTGAAAGAACAAAGCTTCCACACTGTGGAAGTGGACCCAAGCGGGTTGCCGCTCCTGGCTGAGGTGGCCAGCTTTTATTTCCTTATTGTCCCCTCCCGCATTCTGTTTCTGTCCTATCAGAGTGCCCTTTTTTCAGTCTTCCCCACAATTGGCTACTTTTAGAATCCTACTGATCGGTGCATTTTACAGAGCGCTGATTGGTGCACTTTACAATCCTCTTGTAAGACAGGAAAGTTCCTGATTGGTGTCTTTTACAATCCTCTTGTAAGACAGGAAAGTTCCCCAAGTCTCCACTCCACCCAGGAAGTCCAGCTGGCTTCACCTCTCAATAGGGTTAAGAATATAGTTTCATGAGTATATATGAATCAAAACTTGTATTGACCAATTTTATTTGCTCGTTTATGTTTCCAACGTGTGTTAGGGCCAAATGTTTCACTAGAGAATAACTATTCCAGCTATCTTAGTTGCTATATTTTTATGCAACCTTCAACTCTCCATACTAAAATGTCTCCAGAATAGAAAATAAATCTTTTCAAAGTTTCAAAAGAGGCTCTCTATATATTCCCCTTAAAAGTACCAGGCAGACATATTTCTAGGTTTCTAACATTGCATGTTGCCAGGAAGTATATCCAAACCATCACAAGTTATTCATGTAACCAAGCACACTTACTGGAGTGCTTCTGCTTCTGTTCTTGCTTGAAATTGGAAGCTCCTTCCAGGAAAAAAAAATATCTGTGAAAGGGGAAAAGTAATTTCACTTTGAAAATAAAATATACGTGAGCAATAGTTTTATTCTGTTTTTGATTTACCATAGCTTCCAAAGGCAACATTGTTTTCCTAGTAGGGGTTAGCAAGTGTTTTCTGTAATGTAAATGTAAAGGGCTAGAGAGTAAATATTTTAGGCTTTGTTGTCTATACTCTGTTGCAACTATTCAACTTTGCTATTAGAATGTTGAAGCAGTCATAGACAATAGAGAAATGAAGATGTGTCATTGTGATCCAATAAAACTTTATTTTAAAAAATGACAATGGCTAGATACAGCTTGAGGGCTGCAGTTTGCAGACTCTCACTTTAGAACTAACAATTGTTGTCAGGAGTCACTTGTTTTCAGAAACCTAAAATGAGGTACTATAACACCAAAAAGAGTTATCCCTTTCTTTTTCTCTCTCATTTTTTGGATTATGAGAATAATTAGAAATGTAGTTAATGATAATGTCCAACCAGTGTAATTCCACTGGTTAGAAACACAGCCGGAAGCCTGTTGTCCAGTCACATTTCTCCTCTGTGATCCTCATTTTCCCAGGATAAAGTCGTAAGTTTGCATGTCTACTTTCTGACAGGGGAGTTGTAATAATGTGGAGTCACCTTTTGTTTGTGACTTTGACAGTGCTTCATTGACTTACTCACCAGTTTTCTAATTTTTATTAAGACTTTTTGCCGAAATGTAGACTCAGTCTTTTCTCTTGTCCACTCTTTCTGTAACAATTAACAATGGACTTATTTACCTTTTTAACATCTTTTAAAAAATTTTCTATACACCTTGAAAATGTGAATACAAAATAATGCTGCATCATGTATATTGCCTTATTCACACATAGCCTCTTATGGTATATCATATAAAAATGGAACAATATAGCAACAGGTTGAATGAACATTAGTCAAGTAACAGGAAAATAAGATGTCTTTAATATTTCACTTAAAAATTCAATTTCCTAAGGCATACATATAAATATTTGGAATTATAGTTAGAAAAATGTCTTTAAAATATTTTAATTGATTAGCCTGATTTATAAAATAATTTTTAGGAGGCCTGGTGCAGTGGCTCATGCCTGTAATCCCAGCAGTTTGGGGGCAGATCATGAGATCAGGAGATCGAGACCATCCTGGCCAACATGGTGAAACTCGGTCTCTACTGAAAATACAAAAATGAGCTGGGCTTGGTGGCACATGCCTGTAATCCCAGCTACTCAGGAGACTGAGGCAGGAGAATCACTTGAACCTGGGAGGTGGAGGTTGCAGTGAGCTGAGATCGCACCACTGCGCCCCAGCCTGGTGACAGAGCTAGACTCCAACTCAATAATAATTTTTAGGAAGCATCAGAAATGTATAAGAAAAAATTATTTTCTTAATTGCCTAACTAAAACACCTCTATGATTTTTCAGTAAAACTTGATTCTTATGTCACGTGTGAGTGTGACCTGCCTCTCCTGGCATACTATTGTAGATGAGGAGTGATTTTTTTCTCCAATGACCTCTTTGTCGTGTAACCAGGTCACAGGAATAGTATACCCTAAAAAGCCACATGCCACATGCTGCTGAAAATGTCAAAGTACACACACACACACACACACACACACAATTAGGTATCACAACCTGAAAATAAAATTGGGTCCAATTTTTTTTTTAATCGAACAGTTAATGTCCTTAAAACGAAATCCTATACTGTAACAAATACTTAGCCAGATCATTCTGATACCTCCAAACTGTAGTATATTCCAAGATACCTCTATGATCTTTAATTTGATCATATCACATCAGCTTTTCCGTTATCATGCAAATACCTTCGAGTTTTATCTCATTTCTCAATGCAAACTCATTAAAATTTTCAGTTGAATTCAATTTTATAAACATGTTGTGAATGCCTTCTTTATATAAGCAAGGTTGTAAGGAACTGGCTGCATAAACAGAAAATTGAATAACATATGGTTTCTTGCCTTTGTGATCTCATGTGTGAGTTAGGCATATAGGCAAAATCGTAACACTGTAGAGTACAAGTCTGAAATGGTAGTATTTTATCATAGAGGATGAAGAGGGTGCTGTGGGATCATAGGTGATAGATACAATTCCAGTTGTGAGACTTGAGAAAGGCTTCACAGTGCTGGAAACATTTAGTTGCTACTGAACACAAAATAAGACTCACTGTTTAGAGAAGGGAGAGGGAGGGCATTTCAGTCAAATTAAGATTCTGTGGCATATTCGGAAACTGATGTTTTTAAAAACAGTAATGTTTATTACATTCCTCTACATAAATTATATTTCTACATACTATGAATGATAAATATTTAACACAAAATGCCTTATAAAATTTGAATGAAATCCATCATATGACCTGTGATCTATTTCCATTTCCTTTTCGCTCATAGCATTATGAACAGTGACCTGATAATTTTTTTAAAAGACCTTGCCAAATTAGTAAAGGATTATTAAGTTTGGAGTGAACAAAGTTGACCAACCATTCAGGCAAATTTGACCATTTTGTTGTTGCTTTTCTTATTTCTGAAACCATACAATTCCCTGAAATTAATAATTATGTATTTGATAACTTCCTAAATTAAGGCTCAAAATGCTGGTAATGGGCTTTCATTTGTTCCTTCTATTTGTCTAATCTTATCTATATTTCTTTATATGAGCATGACAATATTAGCTTTATTAAGTTGTCCTTTACCTTAATAGACAAGAATTTTTTTTTATGACATTAAGAGGAATTTGATTTTTTTCTTTAATGATCTGCTTTTAATTTTGGTAGGGTAACATTGAGAAGATCAGTATTACACATTGTTAAGTATGCGTTACATATTGATGAGATAAATATTACACCTAAAATATGTTTATCAAATGTATGAATGGTAAAAATGAATTGTGAAATATAAGGGAAAGATCTTGAATAAAGGTCTATGTACATTTCAAGCATGTCTACATATGCAAATTATCATAATATAACTATTGAATATGACTCTCTTCACATACTTTCTTTATTTTTCATCTCTTAGATGAAATTGGGTATGTTTACTTATACCTGGAACAAAGCATACAGAGAATTCTTAGTGTGATTTCATTGAAACTCACCGTTATATGAGTTCAACAAATTTTAAATTAGTGCATGAGTTAATTATCCTTTATAAATCCTATCACTAGTATTCGGTAAGGACAAAGTCAATTAAAAATTAGCAACAGAAGCATTAAAAGAAGGATTAATAAATATAAATAAGGAATATGATATCTTTATATACTGCTGAGATGTAACTGCTAAGGAAAAAAATTCCCTGTTCATAATGTGAGGTGGGAAAAAGAAGAACCATTATTGTATATCTCTCCTCTCTAAAACTGCCTTTCTGACTATGTTTTACTGTGTCAACCATATTAACAGATGTTTAATTTTACTTTCTTTAGTATATAAAGCATTAAAATGTATGAAGTATTTCAAAGGCCCTATGATGGTTAATTAAATAAAAATATATTAAATATTAGCTGGACAATATAAAATATGTATTAATTTTGGAAAAAGTAAATCAAGGTTTTGCAGTTCTTTTCATATTAATATATTCATTCATTTGCTCAATAAGCTTTTATCGTTTACCAATGTGACTAGTTGTATAGAGACATAGATATCACTACAATATGACTAATTATATAGGGACATTGATAGATTTTATTTTATTCCAATCTTATTTTAATGTATGACAGGTATAAATAAGGGCTTAAAGGAGTATATCACTTAGGAGTCAGTCAGAAAAATAAAGGTCTTCTAGTCTAATACAGTGGTTCTCAACTAGGGCTGATTCTGCTGCATGCTGAGGGATAAATTGGCAATTTCTGGAGACGTTTTTGGTTGTGACAATTGCAGGAGTGTTACTGGTATTTATTTGGTAGAGGCAGAGATGTTGGTAGACACTGTACGGGACACAGGAAATTCTCTTACAACAAAGAATTATTCTGTCCAAAATATCAGTAGTGGTGAGGTTGGGAAACACTGGTCTGGAAGAAGGAATTTGCTATGAGAAACTAGTTACAAAAGTGTAGAGACAGTTAAAAAGCTGAGCAAAGGATAGTGAGATGGCTCAGAGATGAGCAATTGTGGCACGAAGCCACTACTACCTTTAGGTAAAAATAAGCTACCACTTATTATTATTATTATTATTGGAGACGGAGTTTTGCTCTGTTGCCCAGACTGGAGTGCAGTGGCGCAATCTTAACTCACTGCAACTTCTGCCTCCCGGATTCAAGTGATTCTCCTGCCTCAGCCACCTGAATAGCTGGGATTACAGGTGGGCACCACCACGCCCAGCTAATTTTTTTGTATTTTTAGTAGAGACAGGGTTTCACCATGTTGGTCAGGCTAGTCTCGAACTCCTGACCTCAGACGACCCATCTACCTCAGCCTCCCAAAGTGCTGGGATTACAGGCATGAGGCACCACACCTGGCCCACTCTTACTTTTTTAATCATTGAGAAATATAAAAGTATGTCAAAAGTAACAGGTGTGGTGGAGTTACAGCATGCACTTCAGTGGGTACAGCCCATTATCTAATCTCACATGGAAAATGAAAAAAAAAAGAGAAGATCCTTGCTAAAGCACAGATTATGAGAAAAATCATTAAGAAAAATAGGTTATCACAATATTAAAATTAAATCCTTTGGTTGATCATTATTCCTGCTATATTTCTTTTAAAATTGAGAAGATAGTGAGTTTTTTTTCTTTGTTGTCATTATCTTGATGGAAAAAATAATATGCACATTATAAGTGGGAAAAAAGGTAAGTAGAAATGAAATGAAACAGTGCAAGAAAAAAATGTTACAACACTCTTCAGTTAAAACAAAAAATGACCCCCATCTTTCCTCCAAATAGAAATTACTTAACTGAAGTAGTAGAACTTTCTCTTCCATGGCAACTCCAGAGAAGGGGCAGATGGCATGGGATTGTGGACAGATGGACCCAGAGAGCGGCCACATTTATTGTTATTGTTAAAACTTTTACTTCTAGTATCACTGACACCTCCTTCAGCATTTCTTTATCAATTGTCAACATTTTTTGGATCACCAGCATCACCTTATATATGTATGTCTAGAAACCTCCTGTTATGAATTTATACTTCTCAGAGTCAAGATAGAAGTGATGTGAATTGGGCGATAAATAAAATACCCCCCTTTTATTGCCTTGCTTTGGCTCTTAAAGAAAGCTGCCTGTTGGGAGACTATGAGAATGCTTTGTTCTTCAGGACCTCGAGGGACAAATCTATAATAAAAATTATGTATACTGTGAGAAATATATGTAATACAAGTTTGTGGAGATCAGTTAACTTATCTTGTCTAGGCAATTATTTCTAAACAGTGATTTCAAATCATAACTATAATATAGCCCATGCATACCCTCCATTTTTGTCAAATCCCTGTCACCTTCAAGGACTTGGCCATCCCATAGGCTGCTCTGCTTTTAATAGAGGAAGATGCTGTAACTCTTGGTACCATGGCCAGTTATGAATTTATCCATTAATAAGCATTGCATTTAAGGCATAGGTTTAGCTCCTTCTCCAGGTATGAACATGAAAGATTCATACCTGAAGGTTAAAGGAGAATAAATCCACCTGGGACAATCAAGGACAGATCAACCAATCAGCTCAAAGCAGGTGTGAATTACACAGTTTGTTTGAGTGACAGGGTAGCTAAAGCAGGGATAATAAAAGAAGGGAATGGGTTGATGTGGACAGAGGAACTATAGCTTTAGGAAATTTGGTAGGGACTGAAACATATTTTATGTAATTTATGTGGGTCTAATAGGTTTTGAAACTTATTTAGAAGACCTGTGTAAGTGGTACTGGCATATTCATGCCTGAGAAAACATCAAGGGAAAACTTAATAGTTCGAGGAGGTGATAAAGAAGAGAGGAACCAATTATTTTCCCTAGGCATCAAAAGCAAGAAAATAATCAGCTTGAGCCCATCGGGGGAAAGGTAGGTTAAATATTAAGCAACAGTTTGTTACTATTCCAACTGTTTTCTTAAAGTTGCTCCCATACTTTCCTGTTTTCCCTGAGGGATTTAGATTTTTTTTTTTTTTTTTATAACTGTAATTGGTCAGAACTTGATTTGATGCCAGTCAAATATTTTTAAAGAGATTATGAAAACTGCTTAAACTCTTTCAAAGAGAAGATTGGTCGTTCTTAACATTTGTTTCAAGAGGAAGAGGATAAGAGCATTATATGGTAATGCTGAAAGCAGATATCAGTGTTTAGGGGCCATGAAGAGGTAGGGCTCAAATTGGTAAGATCATTGCCTGGAATTCCAGAGATCAAAATTGTATGTTAGTCTAGCATTGGGGAGGACTTGTAGCTAGTATCTTCATTCTAGCTGGGGAGACTAGGAATCAGGTTAGGCACCTTGCACAGGAATGGGCTGATGGACTAAAATCTCCTTGAGAGAGATGATTAATCCAGGACGAACCAAGTAGTCATGCCAATGAATGACTTGAGCAGGGTACTTCATATCCTCACCCTTGGGGCAGCATGGTCTTCAGAGATGGGGCAGGCCCCAGGCTGCAGGTGAGATCCTATATACTAAGGTCAAAAAGATACAGCAGTGAATAAGTCATGCTTATGTGGTATAAATCATGTTTTCTTTTCTTCTTTAATGAAAATGTACATTTAACACATTTTTTAACTAAATATTGACCCCAAAATTCCAACCAAAAAATGCTACATAAATGGCATTTATTTTTGAATTTTCCTCATGCTCCTCCCACTGTGGGGACAGGGAGTGGTGGAGGAAGAGAAATCTTTTAGTAATCCTGTGAATAGAGAATTAGAAGATAATGGGAGGAAGGTAAAAGGAAAATGTCATAGATGGATAGGCTCACAAACATTAAAGGCCTTCATGCCTGTCCTTCATGCCTATTCATCCCTCTTCAGTATGCCAATCAATGTACTTATTAAATATTCGTTCACCAGACATATTTAGCATTAACAGTGTATCAGGGACTTTGTTAGACTGTTGGTTTACGATGATGTATAAAATATAATTTGTAACTCAGACTAACTGGAAGAGCTCAATATAATAAGATGTAATGTTATGGAACACTAAGTCTGTGCTGAAGACTTATCTCCTTTAATCCTAAAACAATCCTGGTGGGTAGTCTCAATGATCATCTCCAAGTTACAGTTGAGGAAATTAAGGCTTCAAGAAGTTAAGAAACGAGACCAGTATCACAAAGGTAGTGTCAAAGTGACAGTTTGATTTCAAAATGTACTTGATTTCAAGGCCCACATTTCCTTGCACGTTTAATATTGCCTTTCTCATGTAAATATACCATTAAATGTGACACAAGTCTAAGCATTTGAATTACTTACAGTGTGCAGAGTTAAGACCAGCATTATTTATACTATACTTCAGCTCGTTTATAAGTGAACTATTATTTCGTGGACTAACCTATGAAATCTAAATACATTGAATTCCTCTGTTAGGTACAGGTTTGATGATTCCAGGGAATAGAGTATGCCTGAATGCACAGGTATGGGTGAAGTGAACCCAGTCAGAAAGTTTAGAGAGCACCTAGCAGATCATTAAACAGCTGTCTTTCAAATGTGCAGAACACAACTCATTTGTAATCTGGGGACTATCTGTATTGATTCTTCCCAGGGAAGTTACTTATTTTTATACACATGTGATGTGTTCTATCCATAATACCATTCTACATGATAATGCTCAAGTGTATTATTAAAAACATGCTAATAATGAGGTTTTTCTTTGTATCACAGAAGCAGCAGGAGCAAGTTTTCTTTTTCCTTCCCAGCTTTTTAAAATACTGCCAAGGAATGTGATTTTGTCAGACTTGCCTTTCCTATTAAGTCAATCTGCCTGACTGTTCCTTCTAGTAGTTTTACCTGTTCACTCATTTATTAATTCATCAAATATTTGTTGAGTGACTGTTGTGTACCACGTACTAACATAGGTGCAAGGATAACAAAAAACAGACAAACGTTCTCCTTTCAAGGAGCTCATATACTAATGGGAAGTTAGAAAAGGATAAAATAAATATGTAGTATTTCAAATGAAAGTGTTAAAGTGTTAAGAAGAAAAGAGAAACTGTTAAAAAGATAGGGAAGAAGTGACAGGAAAATGATGTTTTATTTATTTATTTATTTATTTATTTATTTATTTATTTATTTATTTTTGAGATGGGGTCTCACTCTGTTGCCTCGGCTGGAGTGCAGTGGCATAATCATGGCTCACTGCAGCCTTGACCTCCCTGGGCGCAGATGATCGTCCCATGTCAGCCTCCCAAGTAGCCAGGTCTACAGGCATGTACCACCACACCCAGCTAATATTTTTTTTCTTTTCTTACACAGACAAAGTCTCACTATGTTGCCCAGGCTGCTTTTGAAATCCTGGGCTCAAGAAGTTCACCCACATCTACCTCCTAAGGTGCTGGAATTACCGGCATGAACCACCATGCCCAGCCAAAATTGATGTTTTATATATGGCAGCCTGGGCAGACCTCTATAATGTGATATTTGAACATAAATCTCAAGAGAGGGAGTATATTAGTATGTTTTCATACTGCTATAAAGAACTGCCTGAGACTGGGTAATTTATAAAGGAAAGAGATTTAATTGACTCACAGTTCAGTACAGCTGGGGAGGCCTCAGGGAACTTAAAATCATGACAGAAAATGAAGAGGAAGTGAGGCACCTTCTTCACAAGGTGGCAGGAAGGAGAAGTACTGAGCAAAGGGGGAAGAGACACTTATAAAACCATCAGATTTAGTGAGAATTCACTCACTATCTTGAGAACAGCATGGGGGAAGCCAACCCCATGATTCAATTACCTCCACCTGGTCTCTCCCTTGACACATGGGGATTATGGGGATCATAAGGATTACAATTCAAGGTGAGATTTCGGTGGGGACACAAAGCCTAAATGTATCATTTTGCTCCTGGCCCCTCCCAAATCTCATGTCCCTTTCACATTTCAAGACCAATCGTTCCTTGACAACAGTACTCCAAAGTACTAATTAATTCACTTCAGCAGTAACCCAAAAGTCCCAGTCCAAAGTCTCATCTGAAACACAGCAAGTCTGTTCCACCTGTGAGCTTGTAAAATCAAAAGCAAGTTAGTTACTTCCTAGATAAAATGGAGGCACAGGCATCGGGTAAGTATACCCATTACAAATGGGAGACATTAGCCAAAATGAAGGGGCTACAGGCCCCATGTCAGTGCAAAATCTATCAAGGCAGTCAAACCTTAATGCTCTGAAGTTATCTCCTTTGACTCCATGTCTCACATCCAGGTCACACTGATGCAAGAGGTGGGTTCCCATGGTCTTGGGAAGCTCCAATCCTGTGGCTTTGCAGGGTAGAGCCCCTCTCCTTTTACACACTGACATTGAGTGTATGCAGCTTTTCCAGGCACGTGGTGCAAGCTATTGATCGCTCTAACTTGGAGGTCTGATGGACAGTGGCCCTCTTCTCATAGCTCCACCAGGCAGTGCCCCAGGGGGGACTCTGGGTTGGGGCTCCAAGCTTACATTTCCCTTCCACACTGTCCTAGCAGAGGTTCTCTATGAGGGCTTCATTCCTGCAACAGACTTCTGCCTGGACATGCAGGCGTTTACATTCATCCTCTGAAATCTAAGCAGAGGTTCCAAACCTCAATTCTTGAATTATGTGTATCCACAGGCTCAACACCACATGGAAGTTGCCAAGGCTTTGGGCTTGCACCCTCTGAAGCAATGGTCCGAGCTGTACCTTGGCCCCTTTTATCCACGGCTGGAGTGGCTGGGACACAAGGCACCAAGTCCTGATGCTGCACACAGTGGTGGGTTGGGGGGTGGACCTGGTCCACAAAACCATTTTTCCCTCCTAGACCTCTCGGTCTGTGATGGGAGTAGCTGTAGTGAAGGTTTCTGACTTGCTATGGAGACATTTTCCCCATTGTCTTGACTATTAACGTTGGACTCCTTGATAAATATGCAAATTTCTGCAGCTAGCCTCTCCAGAAAATGGGTTTTTCTTTTCTACTGCATCGTCAGGCTGCAAATTTTTCAAACTTTTGTGCTCTGTGACCTCTTGAATGCTTTGCTGCTTAGAAATTTCTTCTGTCAGATACCTTAAATCATCTCTCTCAAGTTCAAAGTTCCACAGATCTCTAGGGCAGGGTCAAAATGATGCCAGTCTCTTTGTTAGTCATAGCAAGAATGACCTTTGCTCCAGTTACCAATAAGTTCTTCATCTCCATCTGAGACCACCTCAGCCTGGACTTCAGTGTCCGTATCACTATCAGCATTTTGGTCAAAACCATTCAACAAGTCTCTAGGAAGTTCCAAACTTTTCCACATTTTCCTATCTTCTGAGCCTCGTAACTGTTTCAACCCCTGCCTGTTACCCAGTTCCAAAGTTGCTTCCACATTTTCAAGTATCTTTATAGCAGTACCTCACTACCTCAGTACCATTGGTCTTGAACTCCTGGGCTCAAATGATCTGCCTGCCTCCACCCCCTAAAGTGCTGAAATTACAGGCATGGTCCACCGTGCCCAGCCAAAATTGATATTTTATGTATGACACTCTGGGCAGACCCCTATGGGGTAACATTTATACAAAAATCTCAAGGAAGGGGAGAAATTATCCATTTACGTATTTGAGGAAAGAGTGTTCCAGGTAGAAGAAATAGAAAATGCATAGTCTTGAGGAATACCATGTATATGCAGTATTTTTAAAACTCGTTATTTTGAAATATATATACACTTACAGGAAGTTGCAAAAAGTATTGAGAAAGGTCATGAGTACCCTTCACCCATCTTCAGCTAATGGTTACATCTTACATAATTATATGTAATATCAAAACCAGGAAATTGATGTTGATACAATCTATGCTTTATTCAGATTTCACATCTTATATAACTATATACCATATCAAAACCAGGAAATCGATATTAATACAATCTATACCTTATTCAGATCTCACCAGCTTTTATGTGCACTTATCTGTGTCTGTCGTTCTGTGCAATTTTATACCATGTCTAGAGTCATGTAACAACTACCTCTATCTTGATAGTTGGTACCGAATAGTTCCAGCATCACAAAGGAGCTATCTCAAGCTATCCTTTTATTGTCACACCCATCCGATCTCCCATTCTCCTTCCTGAATCACTGGAAACCACTACTCTGTTCTCCATCTCTATGATTTTGTCTTTTCAAGATAGTTTTCTAAGTAAACTCATTTGGGGAAAGAAATGAGATAAATTGTTCTAGTCACTGAGTGGAGAACAGAGAGTAGAGTACCTGTTGAAGCAGAGGGAGTCATTGCAATAATTCAAATGAGAAATAATGGTGATTCTAAACCAGAAAGCTTTCAGTGAAAGCAATGAGAGGTACATGGATTCTGGGTATCTTTGGAAGGTGGCACTACCAGGTTTGCTGATGAATGGGGTATGGGGTGGGAAAGAAAGAGAAGAGCCCAGGAAGAGTCAAAGGTAGATAAGGTGAATAGAATTGAGAAAATGGTAGAAGGATCAAGTTAGATGGTAGAGAGGTAAAGGTGGAAGCAATAGTTTTGTTTTGGAATTGTTAGGTTTGAAAGCTTGTTAGACATCCTGGTAAAGTCATAAAGAGTGCAGTTGGATGCAAGTATGGGATTCAGGGATGAAGCATGTGCTAGAGATGTGGATTTGAGAATTATCTGTGTGGAGATATTATTCAAATTCAATTCTCCTTGGAGTGAATGGCTATTCAGGTAGGGTCTCCATAAAAATGCTTGTTGCATGCTTGTAATCTCAGCACTTTGGGAGGCTGAGGTGGGTGGAACACTTGAGGTCAGGAGTTCGAGACCAGCCTGATCAACTTGGTGAAACCCCATCTCTACTAAAAATATTTTTTAAAAAATGGCTGAGCGTAGTGCCACATGCGTGTAATCCCAGCAACTTGGGAGGCTGAGACAGGAGAATTGAGCCGAGATTGCACCATTGCACTCCAGCCTGGGCAACAAGAGCAAAACTCAATCTAAATAAATAAATAATTAAATAAAAATTAAATAAATAAAAATAAATAAAAAATTGTTGCTTCAAATTCATATCAGTCTGTAAAATTATCCAAGGCGGTACAAAAACTGTCACTTTGTGATGTTTCTGGTGACCCATCTTCATTGATCAGTATGGAAAAGGCATGTCTCTGAAAATCTCTGAGAGTCTTTGATACAGCAAGAGCATAAGGATAAATCATTCTTCTATGTTCATGGTTGTAGAGGATCTTGAATGTTTAATGGCAGAATACCCTGATCACACTCTGGCACTTCTGTATGAGAGGCTGAGGGATGTTACTGATTTACCCTGAGGAATGCTTACTACTAAGAGGGCAGAGGCAAAGGGAAAACAAGACTTCACCCTGAGCTGTAGCCTCCCTCATTCCCTATCCTGCTTTAATTCTTCACATTGTTTTCTTTCTTTCTTTTTTATCATTATACTTTAAGTTCTGGGATACATGTGCAGAAAGTACAGGTTTGTTGCATAGGTATACATTTGCCATGGTGGTTTCCTGTACCCATCAACCCGTCATCTAGGTTTTAAGCCCCACATGCATTAGGTATTTGCCCTAATGCTATCCCTCCCCTTTCCCCTGTGTCCACATTGTTTTCTTTCTTTTTGAAGCCTCTCATTCACTAGGTTTCAATCCTGCCTTGCTAGTGTTCTAACTCTAAGGCCTAGGCAAGTTATTTCAGTGAACTTAGCCTCAGTGTCCTCATCTGCAAAATAGATAGTTTCATGATATCTTCAGCCCTTACATTCAATGATTCTGAGAACTAGGGTGTACTGTCTTCTTGGATATCAGTCGTCTCAAGCAAGCCCTCCTTTTTTGGACCTTCTTTCCACATAGTTCACACACTTTAGAGAACATAATACACATCCTCTTTACTCAGGGCTTACTCTTTTTAACAGGCTTCCTAATTCAATTAACTCCACTGTTCAAAAATGTTAGTGACTAGGGGTGATGTAAATAAATTTGCATTTTATAGGGGTCTTAATAACCCAGAAGGGAGTGGGGAAAATAATATATATTGAGAGTTTATTAAGTGCTAGGTACTGTAAATACTTTATTGTATTTAATCCTCTAATTCTACAACAAAGATATTATTATCATTGCTATTATGTAAATAAAAGAACCAAATACAGAGAAACCCACGGTCTTGTATAAACTTCCCTAGCTGGTGGGTATTGAAGGGAGTATTTGAATCTTTGGTAGCTTCTGAGTTTTTGTTCTCTCAGGGAATCTGCCAGATGTTCAGGGCACCTGCCAAACCCTATGAGGCTGTAAGAAAACTATCCAGGGTCTTAGAGTACCCAGCTTTTTGGGAGTTACAATTTTGAATGAAATTTAGTGTTCCTGTAGCTACAAAGGGAACTGAGTTAGGGAAGTGATGACTTTATATTTAGCTACATTGGTTATTTTCCTGATAATGATTTTGGCTTGGTAGATTAGAGGCAGCCCAAGCAACCCAGAATCGCTAAAATAGAAGTGAGAGCCCATTGCCCACTGTCCTTCGCCATGTTTACATATAGGAAGCAAGAATAAAACAAGCATAAAATAGGCTAACTAGCTTGTCAGAGCTCTTCACACCATGTCTGTGTGAGTTCCAATAAGACACTGACTATTATTAAATTCCAATGAGACACTGACTATTATTAAAAAGACAGAGACTCCACATACTAATAAATTGTTGTTTTTCTTTTCAGTCACCAAAGGACAATCCTCTGCATATGTTAGCAAAAAAATGGTACTGATCCTATAATCTCTAATATTAAAGTTTAGATTTGGCAAGCTGTACATCTTATGTTGTTCGTTAACAAAAAATATATATATATATATTGATTGGTATCTTGTACTATAACTTGTACTGTGGGTCAAATTCCAATACAGTAAATAGCATTGCAATAGAAGTTCTACAAAACTACATCAAAAAAACCTTTCATGTTTGAACCAATAACCTTATAGTGCTAAGGACTTTGAGTACAGTATGCTAGAAGATTCTTAACAGTTATTTGTCCTGGACAACAAAGGTTGACTCCATTAAAAACATAGCCATCAGTGTGGGATTATTTCCAAATCAAGCTTTTGGAAAAGTCAAATGAAAGTTGGCAAGCAGGCGCGCGCAGTGGTTCACGCCTGTAATCCCAGCACTTTGGGATGCCGAGGCAGGCAGATCACCTGAGGTCAGGAGTTCGAGACCAGCCTGGCCAACGTGGTAAAACCCCGTCTCTACTAAAAATACAAATATTAGCTGGCTGTGGTGGTGCATGCCTGTAATCCTAGCTACTCAGGAGGCTGAGGCATGAGAATCACTTGAACTCGGGAGGCAGAGGTTGCAGTGAGCTGGGATCATGCCACTGCACTCCAGTCTGCGTGACAGAGCGAGACCCTGTCTCAAAAAAGCAAAAAATAAGCAAACAAAAAAACGAAGTTGGCATGCAATAAATGTTTGTTGAATGAATACTGAATAGGGAGTTTCAGCTAATCCACTCTAAATAGTGCTGAATTTCCAGCTCTAAGGTCAATGCTTGGCATATATATCCTGAAGGAATGAATGGACACAGAGTAATTTTTTTTCTAAAATGCAAATTCAATTATGTCACTTCCCTTCTTAAAATCCTTCATTAGCTTCCCATAGCCTCCAGCATATTATTTTGAATAGTGCTTCTCAAACTTTGGTGTGCATCAAAATCACCTGGGGATTTTCTTAATTTACTGATGCTGATTCAGTAGGTTTGGGATATTGTCTGAGATTCTGTATTTTTAGCAAGTACTCAGGGTTATAGCAATAATTTTGGCCTGCAGACCATACTTTGGGTAGCAAAGACATAAGCTACTTAACTTGACATAAACGACTGTTTAGACCGTTAGTTTCTTTCTCACTCTTTCCCCAGTTTGAGCTTTTGCTCCAATTTATATTTTTCCCTGAAAATACCATGATCTTACATTGTCTGTCTGGATGCTGGATTTTCCCTAATTCTGGGCCTCCATCTAGTTTTAGCTTGCACGTCACAACTACCAAAAGATTTCCCCTTCTCCCTTAATCTGGGTTAATGTCACTCTCATGTATTATACTGTCAAAGAAGCTTTGAGGACATAAAACTTATCAAATATTTTATCACAATCGATGATGGCACCAGTGATAACATCCAAATGCCTGGGTGAGTAAATAAGAGGAGAATAGGGGATTTGTTGTTAAACTGAGTTTGCAGAGAAAAATGTACTGATTATAATTAAATTGGATATTTATTTGTTATGACAAAAAAGGAGCTAGAGTCTTTTAATCAACCCCTTGGCACCACTGCTTATCTCCTTGTAACATATGTTTGATTCCCATGTCTGTTTCTTCCATATGGGAAATTTCAGCTCCCTAAACATCACCAATACAAACCTGTTGATAAGACAAAGTTAAATTTATTGCTTACTGTGGTAAGAAAGACCACAGCCTGGACAAAGCTTTGGTAGTGTTTCATAAGGAGAAAGGTGAGGTTGGATTTTACTGGGAGTGTGAAGCTTGGTTTAACGTTGGTCGTTCACTGTGGGGGCACAATTAGGATTGGGTAAGGATCATGATATTATAACTTATGTTTGGTGGAAACAGCACAGTGAAGATGTCTAGCCAAGAGGCTCAGAGAGTATTAAGGTGTGAACTCTGTTGTTTTTTGTTGAAGAGTTGATGGGAGTTTGGGGAAGTTACTTTAGTGAACAGTCAAATTATTTGCCTGGCCAAAAGGTTTCTGTAATAGGAAAGTTATGCTAATGAAGACAGTGCAATGGTAAACCATGTTAATATGGACAGCAAGCTATGTGAGCATAGGCGGTAGGTAGCTTTGGGCCTCCATGTCCAAACTGTTTGTAGTGGTAAGTGATCTTCATTCTCACATAGACTGAAAGCTTCCTGAGCACAGGGCAATGTCTTTATAAATTGTAAAATACCTATGTCCTGCACATCACCTGCCATAGACAAGCATCTAGTAATTGTTGGTTGAGTAGATACTGAGGGAAAACATGCACCAAAGAAAAATGACAATAGGACAGAAATTCACTATCATTTGGAAGAATAACAGTGTTTTCCACTGATATTTCCTATGCACAGTGGGGTCTACAGAGCAGCAGTACCACTTGGGAGCTTATTGGAAATGGAGACTCTCGGGTACCACCACAGGTCCAATGAATTAAACTCTGCATTTTTAAGGTCACTTGTATTGAATTTTTTTTTTCTTTACTTTTGATACATTTTTCTTTTTGTTTATTTGTTTTTGAGATAGGGTCTTGCTATTTTGCCCAGTCTGGTCACAAACTCCTGAGCTCAAATGATCCTCCCACCTCAGCCTCCTGAGTAGCTGGGATCACAGATGTGAGCCACCACACCTGGCTTGTATCACGTTAAATTTTGAGGAGCAGTGCTTTAATATCTATTCAATTCTCATCACTTGATGAGTTATTATTAATTCCACCTTTGAATGTGGAAGTTGAAGCCAGAAAGTTTGAATGACTTGTACAAGGTCAAACAGCTGATAGGTAGTTGAGCCAAGAGGCTCTCAAGTCTTCTGCCTCCACAAACCCCTACTCAGTCGCTGCCCTACAATGGAATAAAATATACTAATCCAAGAGGGACAAATATGCTAAAAATCTCAATATTATACACTTTGGAAGGTGCATTTTCTTTCCATTCTAATTTCTCTTTCAAGTTTTCTGATGCATAAAAATATGAACAGCAGGTCTGAGCAATGTTTAGATGCCACGCTTTGATCCTTTTGCCATTCAAGATGTTTGATTTGCATTCTGCCAAGGAATCTGGTAACCTCTGTGATGTAGACCACACCATTAGTCAAGAGAGAGCTGAGCGACCTTCTTCTGAGAGCTGGCTGGCTGTGAGCGGCTCAGAGGGAAAGGATTTCTATTTACAAATTATATTGATTATTTATAAATAAAAGTTCCCCTTTTTTTCTTCAATTGTAAAATCTGCAGTTAGAGAGTCGGGAAGGAGATCAAAACTGCATACATTTGCATCTGCCAAGCCTGATAACTAGTTCCAGAATTACAGAAATGGTGCTGAAATAGCACCTCAAGTATCAGACTCTATCAAATGTAATCTATCCATAAGGCAACTGCCAATTATATTTTAGAGAAAAATGTAGACTGAAAAGATAGACAATCCAAGTAGCAAATCCTGTAAAATTATATGCCCATAGTAGCAATCTTGAAGATATAAATATCGGTATGTTTCTCCTTCATTTATCATTTATCTGATCATTTGACAAGTATTTATTGAGTACCTGTTAAGGGTGTAGATATATGTGGTGAGGCTACAGGTGTAAGTAGGTCTTTCTGAGGATATGCATGAGGTCGATGTTCATAATTTGGTGATGTATGTATACAGACTGAGGATTCCTTCAGTGGATATTAAGAGGTGGAGTAATAGGCAGTAAAGAATGCACTAGTCAGTTGTGGCACATAAACACATCAGCACAACGTAGGTATTAACTTCCTGTTTTGTTTTGGGTGTGTTTAATTACTCTGTTTATTACACAAGTGCATCGTAATCTGTAGATATTGTCATAAACAGCACAATAAAGCCTGCCACATCAGAATGTCATCGATCAAATTAGGTGTGTTCCTCAGCTGTCCCGATACGCACACGCCTGTGCCTGTAAACAGGCACTTGCTGGAGATTGCTTCCAGGTGTGGATTTGTTGGGCGACCTTGGGATGTAGGGCACTTTAGAACCTTTTCCTCTAGCTTCAGGAATTAACCTCAGGGCTTGGTTTCATGCCAGCTTGCATTTTGCTTTGGGACAGTAACATGTAAAGAATATGCCTGTTAATTTAGGGTTATTGAGAAGTCATCATAGAAGAAGTAAAATTTCCTTGAGGAATGGGAGTCTTTTATTCAATCCAGGTTTAATGCAAGGCTTGGTGAACAGCTCCAGAGGGTTAATAATTGTGTGTGTGTGTGTGTGTATCCTTTTGTCATTCAAAAGGATATGTATACACACACACTTGTACAGCTGATGATAGATATACATTACATCAATGAGTTAAAATGAAGTGTGCTATTCATTCACTGAGGAGTGGGCTATCATAATGAACTATTATGATAGTAGAAATTGCCAGGGCAATAAGCAAATAATACATACTGTTTTCAACAAACTTTCCAAGTGTTGTTATCAGTGGGTTTGCTTAAATATTTTTTAAAATTATTTTTATTATTATTTTTTTTGAGATGAAGTCTCGCTCTGTCACCAGGCTAGAGTGTGGTGGCGCAATCTTGGCTCACTGCAACCTCCACCTCCTGGGTTCAAATGATTCTTCTACCTCAGCCTCCCGAGTAGCTGAGATTACAGGTGTGCACCACCATGCCCCACTAATTTTTGTATTTTTAGTAGATACGGGTTTTCACCATGTTGGCCAGGATAGTCTCGATCTCTTGACCTTGTGATCCACCCGCCTTGGCCTCCCAAAGCACTGGGTTTATAGGCATGAACCACTGTGCCTGGCCAATAGCCCATTGCTCAGTGAATGAATAGCACACTTCATTTTAACTCATTGATATAATGTATATTTATCATCAGCTATACGGGTGTGTGTGTGTGTATGTGTGTGTATCCTTTTGTTATTCAAAACATGCGCACACACACACACACTCACACTCTTATTAACCCTCTGGAGCTGTTCAGCAAGCCTTGCATTTTTAACTTTCATTACAGTGTGTAAATAATTTAGCAAATTCTAATTTGAACCTGATATCAATTTAACATTTAATATTTAGCCAAATATTTATCAAGTGCTGACTGTGTTCTAGATGCTGGGGCTGCAGTTTTGAAAGAGACCATTGAGGCCCTCATGGAGCTCACAATAAATGATCTTCCTTAAAGTATCAGGTCTCTGGTTTGTTACTGTATTTTTTAAATTGTTAAGGAAAGAAAAAGGTCCTCTCTTTATGTAGACAAACATGCTCTAAGTGCTTCCAGAAGTAATCTCCATCAGGTAATGCAGGCTGTGTGTGGAGTGAAATTGAGTCCAATCCATGATCCAGCAGAGTTTCAGCCCGGGATTTCTTTAGAGCCTTTGCTACACACAAAGTTGGCTGATGTGCCATTCAGCATCCCAGCAGCTCTTTCTCTTCACACTAGCAATGGCAAAGCTTTGTGCGGAGGCATTGCTGGCTGCTCTGAACTAAAAGCATCCGTGGGGACCGAAAGAGGTTTTTGCACACCTTATTAAGGTAGGCAAGTGTGTCTGAGTGTGTGTGTGCCTAAAAGCTGGAAGACATCTGTTGAGAGGAAAGTGCTCTTCTGTGGGTCTGGCAGCTTTTCTGTAAGTCTTCTATTCTGATGCAGGAGCGTGTGAGCAGTGGGTGGGAGGAGATGCTTTGGTACTTGGAATGCTGAGGTCCGGATTAAGTGGTATTGTAATAGCTAGTTAGAGGCAGAATAAAAAGCTGGGAATCAAAGCATTTAAAAATGCATCCTTCCATTATTTCCTCTCAAGTTAAACCATATTCATTCTAGGGAAAATTTAAAAAAAAAAAAAAGAGAAAGGAAAAAAAAAAAACAAAACCCAGCAAGGGTGAGTAGCCCAAATCTGTAAGGTCTTTGATCTTCTCTGTTCGTCCAGCTTTTGAAGTCTTCCTACAGCCAATTTGTTTGGCTCCTCTGGAGGGGGCGATTCACATCTCCACTTCCCTCTCCTGGAGCATTTCTTTCTTCTATATTCCATCAGGGAACAATAGAGTTTAACAGTAACAGGCAATTTTTTTTTTCAAAGCTTGTGCCCTCTTCTGCGTTTAAAGGTGTTTTTTAAGAGATTCCTGCTAGGGGAATCTTGGTGCCTGTGTGTTAAGATGGCAATTAACTTTTAGTATCAGTGCTTACATTAAATTTTCTCTCTTTCTGTTTTACTAAAGCGGTCATTAAAATTCAGTGTGAGTACCATGAAACTTTATCATAAAACCCTGCTTTGCTTAGAGCACCTTGATTTTTTTTAAAAGCAGCCTTCTCAGTTTATATATACATAGCTGCCCTCCTTAGAATATCAAATTGCTTTGTGTCACATTAAGAAACTCTAGGTTGAACCTCTATACTGTGTTTTATCTGAGAAAAATACTGCTGCAAAAGTTTGATTTGTTCAAGTTTTAGGATGAAAATTTCTTTGTAACAAGTTATTTGAGTTGCATACTATGTCATTGTATATCTCTTTATTTCAAGTAATTTTGCAATTAACATATGATTAGGTAAGGAAGAGAATGATTTATTTTTTATTTATGTTTTTAAAAGTTATTAAGTGAGGTTTGCTTTCAGTAAGAGTTTAGAAAAAATAGCCAGAACAAGTAACTGGACTTGGAAGATAAAGATACCTTTACACTTCTAAATTTTACCTTTGTACACTTGGGTTGTGATTTAATCATTGAAATGCCTCTGCTTGGAAGTAAATGCATTACTTATGGTGTATGCTGTGTTTAAATAAAGGGGAAACAGTTATGGGTTCTCTGTTGCACATTTGAATGTTGTAATGTTTCGCTGTATTTAATAACCTCTTTTTTCTCTTGTGAGGTTTACTTTGGAAATGAGGCATGCTCAAAAATAGGCTGACATTCAGCTTCTGTGTTTTAAATTTAAATGTTGTCTGTGTTTTATCACATCTGGAATGTGTGGGGAGAAAAGATACCAAGTTTTATTATTTAGATTAAATGGTAGAATTGCAGATTGATATTTTTCAATACATTTTCATTATAGTTTCTGCCATGGAGGCAGTGTGAGGGCTTTCAGGAAGATGGAGTGGTGTAATTACCAGGTGCGCACGTTCATTAATCCTTCCTGGCTAGAGAAAGCTTCAAGTTCTTCTCCAGTGGCCCATTCGTAAAGCTATAAATATCTAAATTGTGTCAGCCAAGAAGTCACACAGAATGGTGGCTCTTTTTGAGTTCAATTTCATGCACTGTTGCTTTGGTCTTGTGAGGAAAGCTCTGAATTCCTTAGGATAGTCTTGTTTGTAAAGTTCCGAAAACAAAATATCAAATCATTGAGGATTTAATTTAAAATACACACTCTTCTTTCACAAACTAGATGATTGCAGTAATGTGGATTATACATTTTCTTTTGCTTTATTTCTTCAGAGCTCCTCTTTTTATTTTGTATGATCAAGATTATAGCTGAGATTTTGGTGATTTTTGAAAAAGATTTATGGCTTATGGTCCATCATTCTCTCCACTACTTCAAACCCATGTACCTCTGTGTGTTATCTGCAGTACTGTAATGTTTGCATTGCATGTGGAAGCTATATATGATTTGGTCAAAAATAACACTTAAAGATCTTCACTAAGAGTGCTCATTTAATCATTAAATATCCCTTAATAATAATAATTCCAGAGATATTGTCTATGTACAAACTTAAAAAGGAGAAATATAAAATACTGTGATGTGAGTAAAAAGTATAGCAATACACTCCAATAATGTCATTCTTGTGTTTTCCCTTGTTCTCAACTGAAATAGCTAAGCTAATAGAGACGTCAACAAGGAATCTGTTGTTTCTTCATAATACACCTAGAAACTCATCTGATAAGAACAGCCTGAAAGTGAACATAACTTTCCTCATTAGAAAGATTCAATTTAACACATATATACAAATATATTTTTTAAAATAATGATATTTGCAGAGTTTTTGTATTCTATGGAGTAAAGGAGAATTATCACATATTCAAATACAAGGTATAAAATGCGTCTTAATGTTTTACTTAAATTTTAAAGGGTCCAAAATATACTAAAGTTGTTTTCTAATTCTTTCCTATGTTTGAACGTGCCAGAGTCATCGGAAATAGGACATTATTTTTCTTAAGAAGATTTTGTCCAAAATATTTAAAACTATTTTCTTTTCCCTTGATTTTACAATTTCAATATTCATGGATTTTTCTACTTTAAAAATAACAGTAGTTATTATGATCTTAAAACAAATGTTTAAGAGCACTTTCACTCTTCGGAGACTATACCATCCACATATTTATTATCAGCAAAAGAAAGGGCAGGGCATACTTTTATTTGAAGTTGAGTATAAAAATGTGTGTATGTGTGAGTGTTATTTAAAAAGATAAGTGAAGAGACAAATATAGAATCCAGGAACATTTTCAGCCTGGCTTTTATTCGCTCTGAAAATCTAGAGAAGCTCCTGAGCATCTCTTATCTCAAGGTACATTAGGAACTGTCCAACACTGTGATCCGATGGGAGATCAGGATATTCATATAAAGAAGAAAACTTGTTGTTAGTGAAAGTCAAGTCTTTAAAAAAATAACAGTTATAGCATTTGCAATATATGAGCAGAATAGATTTACTCAACACCCCCGTTTTTAAAAAATCAATTTCTGACAGTTGTCTACTTTTAAATTGAACGTATTTGCTACCCTGAGGAAACATTGTAATGTAGCCCATGTATAGTATGCATCCTAAAGAAAACTTGAAATTATAAAGGAAATTATCCTGCTTTCTTTCTTCTGTTGAATGAGTTAAAATATATTAACAATTTGCCTTTCACATTATATTTATCATTCTGTATCTTTGCATGTCTACACATACATTTATGTGTACAAGGCCATATATACTCACAGGCCAGGGCTATTTAAACAGCTATTTATTTGAATGTGTCAGGGAAAATCTCCAAGATATAAAGAAGCAGTTATTAGATACTATGTCAGTATAGAATTAACAGCCACCTTTTTTAAGATGGCAGAGAAAATTAATTAAAGACATACAATTTCTAACCTCAAGACATTTTCTTTCTGGAGACAAGGAATACTGAGGTGCTCACGATAGTGAAGACTCAACAAGACCCTAATAAAATAGATGAGGATAAGTAAAACTACAATAGCCAATAAACAACAAAAACAAAATAAACCATGTTTCTCTGGCATGTTGGTGAGTATCTCTGTAATATCTGTCAATAAGGGTCTCCATGGATTTGGAGTAATGTTCAGGAACTACCTGTACTAGGGATGACAGTGGAGAGGACTCCTGTGGCTAAATTCTGCTGCCTTTGATTACAGAAATGTAAACAATAAGGAATTATTGTGGCATATCCTGGAAGGAGCAGTCTTGTTTCATGGTCTGACTGTATAAGAATGCCTAGAGAAACATAACCTCAGCTGACTAAACTCCCTTGATGATTGTCACTTTGTCACTGAACTCTGACCATACCTTTTGCCTCCAGAGGCAGAAGACAAGTGAGAAGGTGATCTCCTCATATGGTTTTTCAACAAGTATGTAACTAGAGAACTAGATTATCTCCTAAACCCACTCATCCCTGGAAAAAGGGGAGTCATCCTATCAGTTTCTTAGCCATTTTATGTATACTGTTACTTTGGGAGCATGAGAAGGAAAACTATTTTCTTTTCTTATCTTGGCTGGGTTTTTAAAAATTTATTTTTAGTTTAATCAAAATAATATTTTAAAAGGTAGTAAGCCTCTCATAAGCAGTTTTATCTGTTCTAAAATAACTTCAGTTTTTCTTTTTTTAACTTTCTTTTATCTTAAATACAAAATATAATAGTAATATATACTCACTAGAACAAATGAAACAGGATGGGGTTACATAGAGAAATACATCATATTCTCCCTATCCCCTCCCCTAATATTAACATTTAGGTGCCATGTGCCTCTCCATTAGTTTTCATTTTGAAAGCCTAAATTTTCTTCCAAGAATAAGGAGTAGCAGCAAGGTAGTTTAGACCTGATATAGCTCTCTTTCCCTAGCCTTTTGCTTAAGTGCTTTCCTAAGGGCTGACTTTACTTACCTAAAGATGTTTCAAGCAAGGGCTCACATTTGTGGTAGCAGAAGACACTGATTGCTCTCACTAATAATTTTGAAAGGAATGTCAAAATCTGAGAGAATCATGCAAGAAATATCAGAAATTTCCTTTCAACTGTCATTCTCCTTAATACTGTTATCAATAAATTCAGCATCTCATATGTGATAGCAAAAAGGTGCTGCCTTACCTAATACCATGGTAGCAATAAAGATGCTGAGAAAATTGCTTCTTCTATGGTGTTCAGGTCCTGAATGAGCACCCTTACCTCCATAAACGGTGGCAGGTATTCAAGCATTTTACAGGCTTTGGAGTTAAATATAGCAGTGTTATTCTAATTTAGGTATGCCACCACCAGCAGCACCAGTAACTGCAATAGCAAAAATGATTGGCAATGCCAGCTATCTGATGTTTTCATGTGCCAGGTGCTGTCAGTTCTTCACAGTATTACATTCCATCCTCACAACAAGAGAGTACCAGTGAGTGTTGCTGTGTGCCAGTGCCTAGGCTAAGGGCTTTGAACACATTACCCTGTTTTATCCTCATAACTTTCCATGTTACTTTTATTCCTGAATGAAGTAATAAGTTCTCTGTAGGTGATGCTGTCATTGATCCACTCATATCCTTTCACGTCCGTTTAACATTTTCCCTGATGTGCTTTTACTCCCAGCAACTAGCTCCCTAATTGTTCTCTTGGAGGGTGGCCTCGAGGCTGCAGGAGCCTACTTGGTCTGTGTAAAGAGAGAGATGGATCTATCTTGGAATTTATGTCCCTGTGTGTGGGAAGCCCTTAATCAATGACTGCTGGTTGCAGACACATAAATACATGAGCTTTCTTGTTCCCAATTGAGAAATTCATAAGTGTGAATGGCACTGCCACCCTGGGCTTTTATGCCATATATGTGTTTGTTTTCTTTCCCTTCCCAATCTTGCTTCATTTTCCCTTACCAGTGTTTCTTGAAAACATGTCCCATTATACCATTTGTGCACGAAGCTTCATCTCAGAACCTCCATTTAGGGAACCCAAACTAAGATATTCTCTAAAATAGAAACTTTATTGATAAAATTTCCAAACTGTCTTAGTAGATGGCAAATATAAGACCAAGTCAAATCTTTCTGGGTCCAAATTCCCTGTCTTTAATTGATAGACTCCATTACAACACATTCTTCAGTCTTTAGTCAGCAAACACTTATCACATGCCTATTTTATGGTATATTATATTTATACCATAGTTAGGATATTATGGTTAGGGAATATTTTATATCTGTACACCTAAAATTCTATTGACTTCTCTGGGCCACAGTTTTTTCATCTGTAAAATCAGCACAATAGCCGGGCGCGGTGGCTCAAGCCTGTAATCCCAGCACTTTGGGAGGCCGAGGCGGGTGGATCACGAGGTCAGGAGATCGAGACCATCCTGGCTAACATGGTGAAACCCCGTCTCTACTAAAAATACAAAAAACTAGCCGGGCGAGGTGGCGGGCGCCTGTAGTCCCAGCTACTCGGAGGCTGAGGCAGGAGAATGGCGTGAACCCGGGAGGCGGAGCTTGCAGTGAGCCAAGATCGCGCCACTGCACTCCAGCCTGGGCGACACAGCGAGACTCCGTCTCAAAAAAAAAAAAAAAAAAAAAAATCAGCACAATAATGCTACTTACCTCACAGAGTAGATTTAAGAACTAATGAAATGATATATGCCAAGTGTTGAGAAGCACAATTGGCAATTACTCATGCTCATTAAATATTAGCTGTTTTTATGAGTATTGTTTCATTTTTGGTGTATAATATCCTGTGCAAAGAACAGGAGGTATTGGTATAGGCATTGAAACTTGAAGCATAGAAGAAAAAGTTAATTAACTGGTGCCCCTCTAGATGCCTCTAACTGCTGGCTCTGTGTATCCCTTTAGCCTTGGCTCATCACGAGAAAACCTTGGAGACATTTCTGCTAGACTCAGCAGATCAATTTAAGGAAGATGAATGGCATTTTGCTTGAAATGTATTCAGTCATAGCTGCCTTTTTCTAATTTCATATTTTGTAGTTCTTAGTAAAAATTAAGCACTCCTTTTTTTTTTTTTAAAGAAAATGGTATAAAATAAAATGCATATCACTTTGTCACTTTATCATTGTAACCTCATCAAAGTATTCAGTGTGAAGACAGTAGCCAAGTGAACTCTTCTTGTAATGCTCAGAAACCATTTTAGCAATGGTAAAATTGCTGCAATTTATATTCATCAAATTGCATGATTTGACTTATTTTAGAAAAGTTATTAACTTCTGAAGAGAATGCTTCAGAAGCATTTAAATGAGTACAAGTTATCACCAGTGGTATACATAAATTTCATTTAAAAATATACTTCTAGAAGCTATACTTAGTTAGCTATAGTATTTGCACAAGGATTAATTCCTATTTCATTTTGTAGGAATTTATTTATGAATGTCTGTGGCCTGCCAGTGTAAAGGAGACTTATCGCATCATCTTTTACAATAATCTTTTTAAATCAAAGGGGAGATACTCTGGGAAAACAAAACAAAAGCAACACTTTATTTTGCATTTTTGATAGGTCACTCTGTAAGTCAGCCCTGAAATGGGATATGTAGAATCTTATATTTACTTATTTCTCAGAAGCTTATTGGAGTTGATGTGATTTTAAGACACTATCACCTAACAAAACAACAATTTAAAATTAATTTTCAAAATACCTTAACAAATCTTATTCTCCTTATTTTCAAATTCTTTAACAATGTTTTTCTTATTACTATCATAATATCTTCTGATGTAGTCATAATAATATCTAAAATGACAGGTCTAAGTAATTTACATGGATTGAGTCTTCTAAATAGTAAGGTAGATGGCACTATTACTTCTGTATGAGAAATGAGGAAGTAGAGGTATAAATAAGAAATTTTTCTGAGTCTATACAGTTAGAAAATGGCAAAATGGGAATTCAGACCCAAACAATAAGACTCAAGGATACCTTTCTTATCAGTATGCTAGTATGAAAACCTAAGCATACTAGAAAATCTAAGTGCCAGTTGGAAACCAGAATTAACATTTTGGTGTGTAAATTTCTGGCTGCTTTTTCTATGCTGACAAACATATATGACATACACAAATACACACATACACAAATTCCTATTCACTACTTCTTTTATGTTAACATCACAATGTACCACATACAGCTGTATTATTTTATATTTGATTTCATATTTTTTCTAAAGTCTATGCATTTGTCAAATATCAACTTATCTATTTAATAGGAATATGGGATGATTTTTGCTTATACATACCTACATACATACATATGTATATAAAAACAAAAAAATCAAGTATTTTAAGCATTCACCAGAAGTCATATGTCGATCAGTAAAGTATATAATTTTCTGCTGCCAATTACATGTATCATAAAAATGCTATCTATAATAGAATGAAAATGAAACACAGCAATATTGGGGCACCTATTCTCAAGCAACAGCTTTGTGATTTATTAGCTATCTCACATGAAATAACTCATTAACTTGGTATTCCAAGCATCAAAAGAAGGATTACTTAGGACACTTGCAAAATAATACAAAGCTAGGTTTAGGGGTGGGTCGAGCTTGGTGGGATGTAGATGAAACCATATGGGCCCTTGAGTTTATAATTGCTGGATCTGCATGGTGGGTATATGGAAGTTTATTATAGTATGCTGTTTACTTTTGTATATATCTACAAATTTACATAGTGAGTTAAGAAAAGCAGAATTATTATTGACTTACATCATAGAGTTTATGCAAAAATTAAATAATTTATTTTTAAATTATAGAGTTATAGGTACCATCATAAAGGGATCCACAGAACTTATATAGACAGTAATTACTGGAGCTGGAACAGATACTCTACTGTCATTTGTTCTGGTTTTGTGATCATTGTTCTTGCCTTTGCAAGTTACCAGCTCTAAGTCCTTGGGCAATGCTTTAAGCCTTGGTTGTCTCATCTGTAAAATCGGGAGAGCAATAAGTACCTTAAAGGTTTATTCTTATGTTATATGACTTACGGTATGTAAAACATCTGTGTTTAAACACATAGAGGATGCTCAATGGATAATTGCTCTCATTATTAGGCTGCATCTGATCTATGAATTTAAAACCTATATAGAAATATGTGACAGATTGTTTAAGAGCCAAGTACCAAGTAGAATGAAAAATACTTAACACTTACTGAGCTCTTAGTATATGTCAGGATTGACTATCTTAATGCTCATAGCAATCCTGTACGATAGATACTATTATTGTCCTATTTTATATCTGATAAAATTGAAGCAAGGGAAGTTAAATAATAGGCCAAAGATCATATGCTGTCTATCCATATATACCCATCTGGCCATCTACCTGTCTCCTTCCATCCGTCCACTCAGTTACTTCTCTCCCACCATCCTTTTCCCTTTCCCCCTCCCTATCCCTCTCCCTGTCTCTGTCACTCTCCTTTACTTATCTATCGATCGATCTATCATCTATCTATCTCACTTTATCATCTATCTGTAGTTTTTAATAACACTAACATATTTTGTGAATTACAAGACTGAAAAATATTTTCATTAACTTATGTTAACAAAAGACCACACTGTGAATAAAAAAGCAACACACACAGGTCTATGCACATGTGAAAGATATGTCCTAAACAGTAGGGATACATAGTATCATGCAATCAAAACATGGCAGCCCTATAAAACTTACAAAGCAATTTCATGTAAGTTATTTCATTTGACTCTTACCACAATCTATGAGGTTACTATTTTTATTTTTCTCATTTCACAGGTTAAATTTAGTGTGGCTTCCAATCAAAAATTAGTATGGTTAATAAATATCCTGATGTCTTGCTCTTATAATTCTACTGATAATTTACAGTAATCAGTAAAATCAAATAATAGGAAAAATACCTTTGATACTAGTATTACATTATAATCATATCATTAGGTAATTTCAATTTGTGATTTTCAAGAATCTGTAATACCGTAGCTTCTTCCTACTGACGTACTTGAATTCATTTTAAGGATTATAATTCAAAAGTATATATATTATCTACAATGTAAATGCACATTCACATGGAGATAATGAATTAGTGTGAAATGGCTGTATTTTGCTCTCTATAATTTTTAACATACAGGAAATCACTGTTGTCTTGAAAATCAAGGAAATACAGTATTTGAGGTGAACTTATTATTTCTACTATTAACATGTTTTAATATAGTTATCTCACAGTGCAACAGAGCAAGAAGCTTTCAGACACATTTGCTGATGCAAGGAGCATGCTGTGCTGAACTTAAAACACCTTCCCTTTCAAACACCTTCGGACTGTTTTTTTCCAAGAGACTTCAAATGCACTAAATCTAGCATCTGTTGGAGGCACACCCAGGCATATTGCAGTGAAAGCCCCAATAACTAAATGTGTTACCACTATTCACAATGTTTATGTGTGTATATGCCTTATCTATGATGTCTTGCAAATTATGAAAATTGTATTATTATTCACAGTAACAGAAACACTTCCAGCAAATTTCTAACAGTGATCTATTTTTAAGTAACTTACACACATGTGTCAAGGGTCTTAAACTTTGTCACTTTTATGTTTCCATCATGTTGTTTTAGCCAATGAGGATTTTGCTTGGTTTTCATTTATGATTATATACTTTTAAAAGATAGATTTCAAAATGTGAATTTTATTGATTGATTGATTGAGACAGTGTTTCACTCTTGTTGCCCAGGCTGGAGTGCAGTGGTGCAATCTCGGCTCACTGCAACCTCTACCACCCAGGTTTAAGCAATTCTCCTGTCTCAGCCTCCCTAGTAGCTGGGATTACAGACACGCACCATCACGCCAGGCTAATTTTTTGTATTTTTAGTAGAGACAGGGTTTCACCATGTTGGCCAGGCTGGTCTCGAACTCCTGACCTCAGGTGATCCACCCTCCTCAGCTTCCTAAAGTACTGGGATTACAGACGTGAGCCACCGCACCCGGCACGTGAATTTTATTTTTGAAAGACAAGAATGTCCTTGCCTAATTGCATATATAATTTAACATCATGAAGGCTAAATATGCTTTTTGGCCATGGCAATTTTATTTATTATTGTTTTCATTTTTAATTTTCTCAAAGATCCTCGTCAGTGTACTCTTTTGGTCTTCCTTATAAGTGTATTTTAACAGGATGTAATAATAAGATAAATCCCAACTTTTTAAAGTTGTATCCATATATATTACTTTAAAGTGCTAGTAATATAAATTAATTAGAAGCAACTTTTATTCAATCACATTTTAAGTTATTTTACCAAAAATATGACCTTGATAATGTCTCTGTAACAGGTTCTCTGTAATATACGTGATGAGGATTGGTTTGTCTTTGCTTTTGATACTATTTTAATAAGAAAGGTAATGGGGAATCCAGACCTTTCTCATTTAATAATCCAGAGAAAATCAGTCTATGTTCTAATAGTTTAAATTTTTCTATTAAAACCCATGTAAGAATCCATATGAGTGGAATGGAGAGGAGTTCAGCTTCAAAGTTGGCATATTTGAGATGATTCTATGGCAACAGAAATGTGCTTGAGGGAAATCAGTTGCAGTATCTTCTATAATTGTGTCACCTAGATTTTGTCTTAGGAATTTCTGGATTTCTATAGAACATTGTGACCTCAAATGCTTTATCTTAATAAAGAAATAAAAGCCGATAGAAGAATTACTTGCCTACAGTTTGTGGGAGATGGACAAGTCTTAAGAGTTTATTAGGTACCCAGAACTAAATATATTTTCTTGGGCCTCATAATCACATTGAAATACAAGGATTCAGTTATACACAGTGACCGATTAGTGAACGGCAGTCTTCCGTATCTAGTAGACACTAAACATATAAAGATGTATTTGTGGCCGGGCGTGGTGGCTCATGCTGGTAATCCCAGCACTTTGGGAGGCCGAGGCGGGCGGATCATGAGGTCAGGAGACCGAGACTATCCTGGCTAACATGGTGAAACCCCGTCTCCACTAAAAAATACAAAAAATTAGCCAGGCGTGGTGGCGGGCGCCTGTGGTCCCAGCTACTCGGGAGGCTGAGGCAGGAGAATGGCGTGAACCCGGGAGGCGGAGCTTGCAGTGAGCGGAGATCGCGCCACTGCACTCCAGCCTGGGCCACAGAGCGAGACTCCAACTCAAAAAAAAAAAAAAAGAAAGAAAGAAAGATGTATTTGTACTTTTAACTAGAGCGAGAGACCCTGGCAGCCTACAGCATACAATTAGTAATCACTATTTAGATTGCATGGATTTAATGTGAGGGATCAATTACTTGTCTAACCATTGAGCCTAGCCTCTTGCTCGATACTGCCTGCTTCTTGAGGGTGAACTGTGCTGGAGAACTATGTTACAGGATTATCTGCAGGGTTTTTTTGTTTTGTTTTGTTTTGTTTTGTTTTGTTTTGTTTTAATGAGTGGTTAAGTCAAAAATTCTTATGAAAATTCAGAGTAATAAATTCTTGTGAAGTTGCATAACTAGGTACAGGATAGTTTCTTTTACACAGGAAGAGATTAACGTAAGGGGGAAAACTTTAGCGACGGCATTTAATTCCATTCAATATAATTATATTGAGCTCCTTTAAAAATACAGGACCTTGTGGTGGGTGCTGAGGATAGAACAAAAACCAAGTAATGTGTGAACATAACCCTTGATTTAATGATCTAGTAGACCTACAAAAGTTGTCAAAATCTAATGAAAAGAAAATGGTAAAGATATTCCAAACAGTGCATGCAAATCCAGAGATAGGATGGAGGGGGCTTTACCTGGAGGCTGATGAGAAAACCGTGTTGAGTGAAGGGTGATTTGTGGAATTCCAGATAAAATATCGGGCTTGAATGCTGAGTGAACACTGAATGATTGACTACATCCCATGGACAATAATTTCTTAAATTATGACGGTGCTGGTGTTTATGACTATAACTGTCATTCTCCATGCCAGGCACTTTGCCATTTGGTAAATGTATAGCCTGCTATTCTAACAAGCATGCACAGAGCTTTTACTTTAATGTATCCATGAGGATACTGGGGTTCAAAATTTAGGTAATTTTTGCAAGGTCACAGCAAGGAGTGAAATATCTGAAATTCAGACCCATATCTAACTAAGTTCAAAGACTGTACAGATATTTCTCCTCCTTTGTGCAGAGAAGGATAGGGACGGTTCCATATTATCATGGACTTAGTCAGATTTTTAAAAATTATAACGTCTTGTGTTAATGAAGAAGGGATGATGATATTCAGTGTATATTCTTAACCGTTACTTTGCTTAATGTTCTCGACTTTTCCATGAGATGGATAGTGTGGATAAAATCCCCAAGGGAACTCACCAAGTGCAAGTAAAATAATGAAATTTTAAAGCCCTTTGTCAAAACCTCTCTTTCTCGGAGGATGGAAGGGCAGTAAAGGTTGGTAAGGAAGGATGGACCATTTCCTATATAGTCTTCTGAGAATATTCAAACAAAAGGAGAGTCGGCAAATTCCCCTTGATGTGGGAAGCTTTAATACAATTTGCAGAGTGTCTCTCTGGAGTGGACATCCTCCTCTGCAATCGTGTCTTCTATATAGTCTCAGGGCTTTGGGTAAGTAATCCTCTCAAGGAGAGTCCTGGAGAGGGCTGTCTCCTCCACTTGCACCACCCTCTAACATTATTCTATAGCTCATGTCCTTGTTTCTGTTTTCCATGGCACTTACTTTCTGCCTTGTTTTTGTCTGAGTCTCCAATTATGATGTAAGCACCATGAAAGAAAGTATGTTGCCAGTTTTTCCATCAGTATATCCCCCGTGTGTAACAGCACAAGGGATATAGTGAGCCCTTAATGTCCATTTGTAGAAAAAAGAATGAACACATCAATGAAATGTAATACACATTCATTGTGTCTTTTATCTCCATCTCTCTTGTCCTGCATTGTTATCTTGCCGTTTTCACAAAAGACCCCAAGGCCCATCATGTCTTGTGTAACTTCCACAGTGTTAATTTTTAAATTAAAATTAAGGCTTTCTACATAAGTATCTATTATTTGAGAAACCATGCAAGATCGTGCGTGTGTGTGTGCGTGTGTGTGTGTGTGTGTGTGTGTTGCATTCTTTACTGTATTGAATTCTGGATTGTTTTCTTATAAATAAAATTTCAAAAACAGTTCTTTAAAAATAGGAATAAGATGTTTTAGGAGGCACAGGGAGCAAAGGAAAATAACAGTTGCAGGTTTGGGGTTGTGCATACTAATTGCCATTGAGTAAAGATAGCACACTGAGGCCACTTAGAAAATAATTAACTTTTTTTTTTTTTTGAGATGGAGTCTCACTCTGCCACCCAGTCTGGAGTGCAGTGGCATGATCTTGGCTCACTGCAACCTCCGCCTCCCGGGTTCAAGTGATTCTTGTGCTTCAGTCTTCCAAGTAGCTGGGATTAGAGGTGCCCACCACCATGCCAGGCTATTTATTTTTCTTTTTATTTTTAGTAGAGACGGGGTTTCACCATGTTGGCCAGGCTGGTCTCAAACTCCTGGCCTCAAGTGATCCGCCCGGCTCGGCCTCCCAATGTCTTGGGATTACAGGTGTGAGCCACCACACCTGACCTTATTTTTATTCATTTTAAAATACTAAATGTTACTGCATAGGGAGTAATGGGCTTAACAGTGAGGTGACCAAAACTCCTATGTACCATGCAGAGCAATATATCAAATGTTTTTAGCTATATACTTCTCAAAAACATAAATCCAATTGTTCTGCAGCTGCAGGTTACATCTGCCTTGTATGAGCAAAATTTGGCAGTGAAAATGCTTTGCTTCTATTTTTCCTTCAATAACTGGTATGGTTTGGCTGTGTCCCCACCCAAATCTCATCTTGTTGTAGGAGGGACCCAGTGGGAGATAATTTGAATCATGGGGGCGATTTCCCCCATACTGTTCTCATGGTAGTGAATAAGTCTCACAAGATCTGTTGGTTTTATCAGGGGTTTCTGCTCTTGCATCTCCACATTTTCTCTTCTGCTCCCATGTAAGAAGTGCCTTTCACCTTCCACCATGATTCTGAGGCCTCCCCAGTCATGTGGAACTATAAGTCCAATTAAACCTCTTTTTCTTCCCAGTCTCAGGTATGTCTTTATCACAGCATGAAAACGGACTAATACAACAACCTGTATAATTTTGAAAAGTACTTTCACAGTAGAAACTATATCCCTTATAAACTTTGAAAAGTCGTTGCTCAATGCCTTTGGATAACTGAATTTTCCAAAAGATTATTTTAATTTTGAAAGTTAAATTTTATCCCAGTGTTGATGATTTTTTGTATGCTACTTTTAAAATATTTTGTCAGTGATTTATATCTATGGAGCAATCTTGTAAAAAATTAATGCAAACATGGCTAGACCATTTAAAAATCAATATGTTATAGTTCAGCCCATTTTATCACTTTAGTTAAACATCTTAGGAACAACTCAGTTCCATTTGAGAGAAGACACAGTTTTGTAGATGTGTGTTGTGGCATCATATTGCTTTGCAATATCTTACATAAGGTGAATTCAAATCATATCATTGAATCTGTTTTAAATTCTGTCATAACTTAAGATTAGTGACTAAATATTGGCAGGTTTATGGAACTAGAACGTAAACAAGACAAAAACAAGGGTGGAATAAGTAATTTTAGTGTATTATTCCCTTGCACAGAGAAAAGTCATTCACACCTCCTTAAGCTTTATGAAGAAAATAGACTAAAATCCTGTTGATATAGCAACTATGTTTTCCATTTCTTGTATAAAAATAAAGAAAACTTCCTATTAGGAATTAGCCAGACATTTTACTTTTCTCTCTTCTTTCTCTATTTTCCCTTATTGTCTCTTTAAAGGCAGGCAAAATTTCTATAAGGTTTTAAGAATGTTTTAAGATTTTTTATTGTGAAATATTCAGACTCATAAGGAGTTGCAAAAACAGTACAGAGAGTTCCTGTGTATATGTAACCCAACTTTCCCCAGTTGCATATTAACTAAATACAGTATATTATCAAACACAATAAACTGACATTGACACAGGGCAATTAACTAGACTGTAGACCTTACTTGGATTTCACCTGTTTTTGCACATGCTCTGTTATTGTGAGTCATTATGTATTATTCTATGACATAACCATGTCTATAGATTCATATAATCACTACCACCTCAAGATACAGAACTGTTTCATCACCACAAAATAACTTAAAGGATGATTTTTATAAAGTAACGACAAATGTGTCAAAAGCCGTTCCTGTGTTATATAGCAAGTACGTTTTGAGTTATTAAAACTCACTGATCATGTCTTTCAGTGTCATAACTTTGGGTTTCCCTCCCTAACTATAATAATCCTGATGAATTACAGTTGATGAATATGAGAATATCCAACTCTTCCTGACTCTATAAATATATTGACTGAGATTGTAATATTTATGGTGTCTTAAGGGGCACTTGTTTTATTATGATGATGTGAACATGTTGAGAATAGTAAGAACAGCCCAGTTTAGCAAACAGGATATGAGTCTTCTATATCCAGCTCAATCGTTGCCCCAACAGGGGACATCTGCCTTTGCTACTTAATTTTCCATTCTGGAAAATGTGAAGTGTGTGAGAATGAATAATAGTCTCAGATTTTCCAGCACATATAATCTGAGGAGAGCAGGTACAGCAATTTAGGAGCTGTGTTCTTTTGGTTTCCAAAAAAGTTCCCTCCAGTGGCCTAAGTTAGTCATGTACTAAGTGATAGAGCAATTGCCTATGCTGTTTGAATGGACTGATAATTATGTTGATTCAGCAAAGTAAGACATAGACAATGCACCTACTCCATTACAGTAAAAAATACTCTGATAGCAGTTAATCCACATACCAGGCACTTGGCTTAGGCACAGTTGGAGGAAATGGAATGGTAATAGACTGCCGTATGGCATAATAGTTAGGAGCTGTAGCTTGAGATTCAGAATTCCAACTCTTCCTCTCAATATTTGAGTCCTCTTGGCCAAAATATATAAAGTGCTCTGTACAGGTCTTGGCACCCATCCACCACACACTTAGTATGCAATGGCTATTTTTATTAGTCAAGGATCTGAAAAGCTAGTTGATGAGACAAATGATAGAAATGAATTCATTAGATGAAATAAAATAATACATGATGCAAGAATTTAAAAAGATTTAGAGGAGGAAAGGGAACAGAACTCACATGCAAGTAGACCAACCCTGTGTCAGATACTGTGCTAGCTGACTTAGAAACCATGTCTCATATTACTCTGCAAATAATTCTGCAAGTTTGTAGATGTTATTTTTTTCATTTGACAGGTGAATTTATGAAGTCTTGAATATAGGGTTAAGTGAGTTGTTTCAATGTAGTTATTGATTCAAATCAAGATCTGAATGACTCCAAATACGGTGCTATAGAGGTTTGAAGTAGGATAAATAGGATTTGTAAAAAGAAAAATATATATATGTAAAGGAATTGGTACACTGTCGCAATGTCATAAATGAAGCCTCAGTTGTGTAAATCCAAATGACATATGTGAGGCCTAATCAAACAGCTTTGTGGAAACAAAATTTCTGCTCTTGTCTCCAACTGGGGATGAATTGGCTGGGGATTAAGGTGGGTGACCTTGGGAAGACTAGAGTCTAAGGATAACTTTAGTCCCTTATGAGAATTGTATGAGGATGTATATTTGCTTACAAATACCTGGGCCCACCAAGATCTACCAAATTGGAATATGTGGTGATATCACCCATCACCCAGGGAATTATAGAGAGATGTTATTAATCAGGAAATATTTAGGATGGAAATTATAGATTATATTAAATAATCACTTATAGGGAACATAGTAGGGTTGGCAGGTTAACCATACAGCAAACAGGGTTGTAAGTCAGGGCCTAGAGGATTTTCAAGAGGCAGGAATTCTGCAGACTGGAGGCCTGATCTAATGCAGCACCATGGACAGCTCTAAGGCAATCTTGTTTCTCCAAAAACCTGAAATCAAAAACCTTGCTTTTCATCATACAATATACCCATGTAACAATCCTGCATATGTGCTCCCTAGTACAAAATTAAAGTTGAAAAAAACTATACTTTCATTTGAATACAGTTCTCTTCGGCTTTACCAGTTCTACCCTGGAAGGAATATCTTTTACTCATTCATGAAAGACCATCCCCTATTAATACATGACCAGGTTCTCCTTATCAGTCACTCACTATCTTTGTATAATGCTATGTTTAGTGAATGGAGTAAGATTACCTTTGCAGAGGTTGTACTGGCTTACCCCTTTGGTTCTTGTAGTTTTCTTCTATTAGAGTGTTTTCCATCCCTAGGTTTCTGTACTGTTCAAATGGGTTTAAGATTCTTGAAGATATTCCTCTGACCTTGTAATTTATGCTTTTCTCCTAGCACAACTTTTTTTTTGTAAAGGAGGCATCAAATATGTGGTTTGCTGGCGATGGCATATACAAATCAGGTGGGAGGAATTAATGAGAGCAGCAATTCCAATATCTGGTTCCTTAGGATTAAATTGTATAGTTTAATTCAGCATTCTGAATAAGTTTAATATATTTAAAAATATAGAAAATACCAACTTTTTTTTAAAGTTTTATGTTATCTGTGCTAATAATGCACGCTGTACATAATAAAGTATTATTTTCTAAGTGGCATTGGAAGAAACATGGAAAGTTGTACTTCATCCATCAGTGGATTAGAATTTGTATACCATGAGAGGATTAATTTTCAAAACCAGTTTGAATCTCACAAAATAATGATCCTGTTTTTTGAAGGACAAGGCAGAACAAGGTACTAGGCTGCACCACGTTCAAGTCACAATCCCTAACTTTTTTTTTTTTTTTTAAATCTCTGTTGCTTGTTCACTTTCTCTTGTAATCTGCATTAATTTGCTACCTGGCTATTTGTAGATTGACCTCAGCTGCCAGGAATGGAATGTTTTTCATAAAGGAACATATGCCTTAATGAAAGTAACATAAGAAGGGAGTAGAATGTGGCCAATTGCCTTGGTAATAGGTAGTGACAACAATGATATTATTCTAGCATAAATGCAATCAGTTTTTCTTTGCTCAGTGGGCATGATATAGAAAGGCCTGGCTGGCATATACTTGGTGGGGCAGACCGACAGTGCCTAGAATGTCAATGGATCAAACTTGAGGGAACCAGAAGTTGAAAAGACATATCCCAAAAGAAAGCATTTGATGTTTAAGGGTTGGCTTACTTAGAACACAATGAAAAATATTGCTAAAATTAAAACTATGGTTTTTAACTAGTTTTAAATATGACAAATTAAGTAGCAGAACATTTTAATAAAACATTACTTAAAGTCTACAATTTTCTATAAGTCTAATACATGGGTCATTAAAGTAAAAAATTCCCCATGATTTATGGAATCAGATTTTTTAATATGATGAATTCTAAATGGTTTTAGAATGCCAATTTCAATTAATATCCTAAATATAACGTGTCATGCAGGAGGGTTAATGACTAAAGTTTATTAATACTTGTTTTCTATTTATTTTGATTTGTGCAGTTTATGTGTAATGGTAACTGCAAATTAAACACCGTTAGCATTAAACAAGGTATATATTTTAATAGAAAGTTAAAGTATTTGAGCTCACCTAAAATATTCAACAACTTAAATTTGTATTTTTTGTGGATCACATATTTTTTTTTGAGACAAGGTCTTGCTCTGCTGCCCAGGCTTGAGTTCAGTGGTGCAATCATGGCCCACTGCCTCAACCATCCAGGCTCAGGTGATCCTCCCCTCTCAGCCTCCCAGGTAGCTGAGGCTACTGGCGCACGCCACCATGCCCAGCTAATTTTTTGTATTTTTTGTAGAGACGGTGTTTCACCATGTTGCCGGACTGGTCTCAAACTCCTAGGCTCAAGCAGTCTGCCCACCTTGGCCTCCCAAAATGCTGAGATTATAGGCTGATCCACTGCACTCACCCCTGTGAACCACCATTAAATAGCTATTAAAGATGCATGTAAATAAAAATAAACAACTTACTAGAATGATTATGTGAAAATCATTTATTCTTCCAAAGCATGAATTTTTCAAACACACCTTTTACTACTGTTTTAAGAAGGGAATCATTTCCATATATTTGCATATAAATCACTTTTAGTCTCAGAGAACTTTCCATAAAAGTTTTTTTATTACTGCTATAACTGATAGAGCTAGTGGACTATTAATTAGAAAAGCTGTACATAAAAACACATCTATAGCTTAAATAATCTCGGATACCTTTTTGTTTGGGGGAATGTAGATGAAAATTAAGTAATTAGAGAATCCTTGTTAATTTTCAGATTTAGACAGTCTGGGCAGTATCTTTCAGGAATGAACAGATATGTGTTTTTTGGCATCTTGGTAGAGTATATTCCCATTGTAATTCTTTTGTGAAGTCTAGACCAGATGTGGCCATAAAAATAGACCCCTACTACAATAATATATTTCATAGATAACCAATAAAGTCAATTCTTATTGCAGTAGGCTTAGAACTCTGTTTGCACCCATGGAATTTATATCAGTTTTTGGCAAATCTTTTAATCTCTGAGGATACTTTTTAATCTCACACGTAGCTTTTTCTCACATATACCCTATTTTCTGTATATTTTGCCTTCAAAGTATACTTCATTTATCAAGAATTTCTCTTTATTCATCTGACTTATACAAGTGACGATAACAACCTCTGGTTCCCATGAAGTAATCAGTGACCCTTTGAAATAATATAATGCTGGAAGAAAGAAAAGGAAAAGGAGATTGATCATTTAGCCACTCTTTAAAACCATGTCACAGTTAAACACATAATTTATTTCATCTTTTTTAAAATAGTGAAAACCTATATTAGCATCTTTACAGATGTTTCCTTTGTTTACATCCCTGCCTCTGTGCCTTGCCTGCAGTATAAAAAAAAAAGAACATGTGTATCCCTATTCCCCATTGTCTTCCCGTGTATTTCTCTTCCTTCTTTTAATTTCTTCTCAACCTACATGAACCCACTTCCATTATCTGTTTGCTCAGTTCTTTTGATGCCCTGAAATGAGTTCTGTGACTGGACAGTTGAAAGTTCTTGACTTAGCATCAGGTTAACTTGAAAAATACTTATTGAGCCACCACTGTGTGTCAGCCACTACTGTAGATGTTTTGAATGTGTCAGTGAACAAAGCAGAAAAGATGTATGCCCTCTGGATTCTTGGGGGTCTCAAATAGTGAAAGACAGATACAATAAGTATATTGTATAGTATGTTCAAAAGTGATGAGTGCTGTGAAAAAGAAGAGGAAAAGTAAAATAAGAGATGGCTTGTGCTGGAGTACATTCCAATTTTAAATAGGGTATCAAGGTATTCTTCATTGAGAAGGTGACATTTGAGCAAATATCTGAAAGAGGCATGGGGTTGAATCATGTAGATATCAACAGTAAACTCATTTTGGGTTTAGTAAACAATCAGTGCAGAGTTCCTAAGGCATCAGTTTATCTGCTGTTTTGGGCAGGTTATCTGCAGTGTGGCTAGAGTGAAGTAAGTGAGAGAGGTTTAGGAGAGGATATTAGTAAGATAAGGGTAGACCTTTGAAGCCATTGTAAGGACGTTCTTGTTCTTTCTGGGTGTGAGAAGAGCAAATGGATCTGACATTTGTTTGGAAATAATTAATCTGGATGCTAGAGGTGGGCAGTGCTCAACACAAGGAGACAAACTAGAAGACTACTTCTGTAATACAAGTAAAGATGATGCTGTCTGAGACCAGGGTGATAAGAAATAGTCATATTCTGAATGCGTTTAGAAGTGGGGCCAACAAGGATTTCTGGACGAATTGGATAAGGGGCATGGGAGAAAAATAGAGTCATGAATGGCTTCAAGGTTTTTGCTCTAATTAACTGGAAGAGATAAAGTTGCCCTCAACTGAAATGATAAAGACTTATAGATAGAATGGGGAAATTAGGGAGACATTAAATTTGGATATCTATTACACATATCACCAGATATATTGAATAGGCAATTGAATGTATACCTTTAGAGTTCAGCAAAAAGGTCCAGGTTGGACATTTAAATTTTGGAGTTATTGGTGTAAGATAGCATTTAAAGCTGTGATATCAGATTGTATCACTAAGGAAGAATATAGATAGAAATGACAACATGACTAAGGACTCTAACAGTAAGAGGTGGATTGAAAAAGGAGAAAACAGCACAGGATAATGAAAAGGAGTGATCAGCCAGGCGCGGTGGCTCACACCTGTAATCCCAGTACTTTGGGAGGCCGAGGCAGGCGGATCACGAGGTCAGGAGTTGGAGACCAGCCTGGCCAACATGGTGAAACACCGTCTCTACTAAAAATACAAAATTAGCTGGGTGTGGTGACACACCTGTAGTCCCAGCTGCTTGGGAGGCTTTGAGGCAGAAGAATTGCTTGTACCCAGGAGGCAGAGGTTGCAGTGAGCCAAGATTGTGCCACTGCACTCCAACCTGGGCGATGGAGCGAGACTTCGTCAAAAAAAAAAAAAAAAAAAAAAAAAAAAAAAGAAAGAAAAGAAAAGAAAGAAAGAAAGGAGTGATCAGTGAGACGGGAAGAAAAAGAAAAGTGTGTGGTGTCCTGAAAAACTGACCTTATATTTTCAAAACCTACATTTTGGGACTCCTTTTACTATATTCTGACTTTCTAGCCATATAACCAAAAGGAGAAAGCAACATTTATATATATATATATCTCATGTTAATAACTCTAAAGGGTATTGGATGAATCTGAATAATTCAGTGGTATAATGTGAAAAAATATAGAATTCATAGGGAAAGGAACAGAAGTTAGCTCAGGAAATGACTTGAATGAACACCGAAGCTATGTCTCCGGCGCAGGTCCACATATTATTTGTCTCAGTGGTTGAATTAATGGCAAGATTCCTTAGTAGGATAAAAAAAAAATGTTGTAAGCATCTGTATCTACATGACTGAATTAAATTCCTCCAACAATGAAATGTAGTTAACATAGTATCTTGAAAAGAACCCTAAGTGGAATTCAGGGAACCTAAATTCTAACTATGGTTTTGCTGCTGACTGATTGCATTAGCTTCACATCTATCATTAACCTCCTTGTGCCTCATTATCCTCATTTCACCAAATAAGAAAAATGAAATATTCCTCCTTCCCTACCTCACTAGGATGTTGTGGATTTAAATGTGTGAGAAGTGCCTGAGATGCATAAAATTTGATGGAGTGTTTTATTCATGAGTTCAAGGCATCTGAAGTAATTTGACCGTGATGGACAGTTACTTCCTTGCACATTTTTTAGAGTGACATTTCTGTTACTGACCCACCCATTTATGCAACATGTTGCCTAATCTAAATTTAGGCCCAAACAAATTGACCTTATAGGTAAACATTATATCTATTAATATTGCATTTTTGTATTCTTTTATAATATTCATCATTCGCCTATTTACTCATGTAATATGTTATTGAACACCTATAGATTAAAAAGCCTTCATTCCTAAATGACAATGATAAGACCTTCCATTTTTATATCACTCTGGCATTTAAAATGTGCTTTTATAGCCATGATCTCCATTGATCCCTCAATTCCTTGAGGTTGATATGACAGACATGCTTTTTCTATTTTAAAATTATGGAATTGGCACTCTCCAACTACTGTGTGAAGAAGCAGGATCTGGCACTGAGGTCTTCTGACATCCAGCGTAGAGCACTATACTTCACAATGTGGCCATTGGCTTACTTTATTACTTGCACTAAATATTTTCTACTGAATACATAATACCTAGAGGAGAATGTGGTCTAAAACAGCAGCAGTAGAACAAAGGATTAAATAACCAATTTTCTTGAAGTTGTCTTAGTTTTAAGGGTTTTTTTCTTCATCACTCATGACCATCCCTGACTGAGAAATCATTCTCATAGTACATGATAATATCTATGTTTTTCAATGTGACAATAAGGTTAGGATGTCTATATATGATCTTGACAACCCCTAGCTCCATCACAATGTGTCCAAATTCATTTTATTTGGCTAGGCAGGCATGTAGTCTTAATTTCAATGGTTGGCTCTGCGGGATGCTATGTGATCTAGAGCCTGTCACTTACCCCTTTTAAACATCAGGAATATTTTTTATCCTTAAAATAAAGATAACAAGAAAACTAGTACCTGTTTCCAAGAGCTATTTGTTCAATCACCTATCCGTTGATTATCTTTTATATGTCAAATGTTGTTCTTGGTGCTAAATTACAGGAATGAATCAGAAAGAAAAAGTTCTTATTCTCAAGGATCTCATATTCTAATGAAATAGATGTAAAAAATAACAATTTTTATTTTATCTAATTTTTAAATTTTATTTTACTGAGGCAGAGTCTCACTCTGTCACCCAGGCTGGAGTGCACTGGCATGATCTCTGCTCACTGCAACCTCCGCCTCCCGGGTTGAAGTGATTCTCCTGCCTCAGCCTCCCAAGTAACTGGGATTACAGGCATGTGCCACCATGCCTGGTTAATTTTTGTATTTTTAGTAGAGATGGGGTTTCACCATGTTGGGCAGGCTTGTCTTGAAATCCTGACCTCAGGTGATCTGCCCACCATGGCCTCCCAAAGTGCTGGGATTATAGGCATGAGCCACCACATCTGGCATTATATAAATAACAATTTTTTAAATATCAATATGTCTTATACAGAAAATAAAAGTGAGCAGTGTGGTAGAGTGTAACTGGAATGTGAGATGAGATGTAACACCAGACAGAGAAGTCAGACAAAGGACTTTTGTTTGAGGAAATGACATTTGAAAAGGAACCTGAATAGTGACAGAGGCAGATATGTAAAGAATATGTTCCAGACAAAGGAAACAAAAAAACGTGCAATTGCATAGTCAACTTAGCCTACTTGAGGAAAGGTGTGAGTGGATTTTGGTGATGGAGAGGTAAGTGCCAGGAGATGAGGGGAAAGATCTGGCATTCATCAGATGATGTGCATTCTTCTGGGATGTGGTGAAGAGTTGAGATTTTTTTGTTTATAAATTAAATGTCAAGCCATTGGGGTTTTTAACCAGGGGAGTTATGAGACATGTTATATAGTTAGAATATATTTGCTCTTGGATGGAGTTTGCATTATGGGCATTTATACAGAAAAACATTGTATATATAGTTATATATATATATATATATATATGTATTTGCATATATGTATTTATATATTACTCAGTGTAAATATAAAATAATAAAAACAAATTTTATCCACTGATAATTCTGACATTGATAATAGTGGGTATGGTGGTAATAATTGTATGTAATACTCAAACTTTCTGAAAAACCTACATTTGATCTGTAAATCCAAAATTATATGTAACAAAACCCATAATCTCCTCTTATTTCTGCACCACTTGGACCAGTGTGGAGTGATAAGGCAAATTGTTCAGGCATCTGTGTCAGCCTTCAGTGTCCTCACCCCCTTGATATAACTCTCCACTAATATTACATTGGTAAAGATGTCCCTGACCTATATGTCACTGAGACCTCAAAGAAAAGAGCAAAGCTAAAGCGTAAGGGGGAAAAAAGCCAGCATAAAAAGACTAAAAGGTTTCTGAGACAAAAAAAAAAAAAAAAAAAAAAAAGTCTTTGAAAAATGAGAAAGGAAGAATAGAAGAAAAGATTCTCCTTTTGTCAATCTGGCCAACCTTTGGAAATAAAAAAGTATTGTGTTACAGCTAATAACTATTTGTCACTGCAGGCACTTGCTGATGTCTGCCCTTTAAAATGACCCAAACTCATTGGCCTCGAAATCAGAAGCCAAGGAAAAAACCTTGGACATAATGTTTTCTGTAGGAACTACCAATTTTCTCTCTCTCTATATATATATACACACACATATACATATATACATGCATATGTACATGTATATATGTTTATGTCTCTATATGTGTATGTATATATAGGAATATATATACATACACACCAATTCCTATGTATAGGGACTGATTGAGAAGTCCCTTATAGCAGTTTTTCATTTGCTTTTAGGATGCAATGATTATTGGTGAAAATAACTCATTTCACATTTGTCATTGGCTTATTTGAATTTAATACTGATTCAATCATTATGATCTCCTTTAAGTAGGGAGAGAAGCTGGTATTACATTGTAGGATTTTAATTTCGTGCTCATGAAACTTTTGAAAAATATTACTCATACTCTTCTGACTGTCAAATTGGCCTCTTATAGGTTCACATCGCAAGAGGTATCAAGTGTTGGTAACTACTTTTTGGTGTTGTTATCTCATCATAAAATGTATGTTTATTAGGTGATTTCGTAAATTTTATGGAATTAATGCATGACACTGCCTCATTCTAGTAATCTGGTGAAGCAAAGCTGAAAAACAAAATTTGAGAATTGTCAGTATATATGCTTTTATTTGCAGTGAAGAGTTATGCTGCAAAAATGGCTCATTTATGTAACAAAATTTTAGCTGATATATTAATCTGAAAGGTACAATATAAATTTTTAATATGGAAAAGGTAAGGAAAAGGAGGCTTTCTTCTAGGTGTCTATAGCAAACTGTAACTGTCCTTGGTATTTAATTTTTGGCTAAGGTGCTGAGATTAGAGGTGGGGCCTTAGATATAATTAATTGTCAGAGTGATAAGCTAGATATTTCATTGAGTTTCTGTTGTGCTCTTTCTTTCAGACCCTGTGTTTGATGTTTTGTTATAAAGATTTGGGTATTTCAAAATCTTCTCCATATCTCGTGTCTTTCCAATCAGCAGGTCATAGATTTTACACAAAGAGGAATGACACAGGTTATAAGTAGAAATGTTTTAAACTCTGAGTTCCTATTTCAATTTTTCTTTCTTAAACATATTTTCCTTACATGATAAATGTGAGTGTTGAATGGTGATAAATACCACCAATAGGCATTAAAGCCTAAATGTTGAATTTGACACTGAGAGTTTAAAGGCATCATGAAAATTTCTCCAGAACTAATGTTCAAGCGATTTAGGTTTTATAGGCAACTCAATAGTTTTAAATGATGTAGTTATTTTGAAAAAGTAACCATAAAATGCTTGTTTAGGGAATTGATACTTTGCATTTATCAGAAGATTGTAAATGTCAATTGATTGGCTTGCTATTTGGAATATAATTTTTTAAAATTATAGTTGAAATCATTAGGATTTAATTCATGATTTTGTACTACAAACTAAATCTACTAAAAATATCAGATATTTATTTTAAATTAGAGGCACGTAAAGGAAAATATAAATTTTGAAATGCCATTTTACTGGGTTTTTCTCTTCAGCCCACCCTAGGCATTTGTTATATAAAATATTTCTAAGGAAGTATTCTACTGATTTTATAAACAAACATGTTTTATTGAACATTTCTTTGTTGACTAGATTAACATTGACCATTGTATGCAATGCATTCTCAAAATTTTAGAAGCTAGTTCTTTTTTATCATATAATTTTACTTGTTTTATAGTGAAATTAATGCATGTAAAAAAGTATACCCATATAGAAAGTTAAAAGAATATTGCTAACTAGTTACTATACTTCCAAATTGCCTATTTTCTGTGTCTTGCATGGGACAGTAGTGATTACCTCTAAAAGAAAATGGATGGTCTTTGTTTCCATTGAAGGGATAGATAATGGACATAACTGGTACTCTTGAGCAATGCAGTTGCAAAAACATGTCTTTTCATTTATGGTCCAATCATCTTCTTACTATGATAGCATATAATTGAAGTTTCAAATAAATGTCTCGTCCCTTCCCATAGCATGTTAAAGAGAAAGAAAAATTAGAAATACTTTCAAAGCTACCTCAAATATAATGGTAGAGTTGTTTGAGTATTTAGGTGATTTAACAAAGCTGATGTATTTTATTATGCTTGTTCATTAAGGAAAATATATTTATCAGAATGCTTTTGAGAGCATATATGTTGTCAGAGATAAACACAGCTGGATATTAAAGTAGTAGAAACAGATTTTATTCAATACCTAGTGAAATTAGGGGAGAGCTGAGATCCATTCTAATTTGTGCGGAGGTGACTTGGTTGTTTTAAGGGAAGAAGGAGGGAGGAGGAGTGGGAGTTCATTCGAGTTAGAGAAGTAAAAAAGTACAAAGAGCTGGTCTGTGTAAATGTGATTAGGCCAGCTGTGTTAGCTGGAAGTTATTGAAGTTAGGATTCTATCTTCCCACAGAGAATAGGAGACAGAGGACTTATCCTTCTTGATGATGACATTTGAAAAGAATGGCTTTCAGGTCCTTGAGTGAGACACTTCTGAGTTCCAAAAGCCACATGTTCACAGTTGTAAGCCCTTTTGAGTAAATGCTCTAAGAAACGGAGGTAAGAGTCCTATCATCAGATGTGTGTTGGCTAGAACAAATATTAAATTTTTCTGGCAGCCTGAGCTTTCTCAAGCAGGCACTTAAAGGAAGGCTAGGGTCATCCTAGGGACATGGCCTTATGCTGCTAGAAGCCATACTAGAGTTTAGTCAAGGCTTAGTGCAAGAGTTTGGACAGAGTTGTTATGTGCTGAGAGTTCTGTATTTCTCACTGTCACAAAGGAAGATCAGAAGCTGCTGATACTTTTTTCATCAGTACAATTGAATATATGAATCCTATACACAAAAATAAACTAAGCTTATACAAGCGTATTGGTCAAGGAATGGTGATGTCCTTATTAATTAGATAGCCCAGTTAAAAGAATAATTTTTTAATATAATTAATTTTAAAGTAGGATGATAGTGTATAAAAAATGTCTGCTGTCCTGAATACAAACTAAACTATTTGGTTTAGCTTTTACCTCAAGATATCTTAATATTCCCAAAGGATCATTAAAGCCACAACTTATCCTTGCGCTCATGAAGTAGAGAAGAGACAGTTAATAGAAATTTCTAGCTGATAGACTGTTGTAGAGCAGAGAACTCTCTGTGTTTTTGAAAATTAAACATATCAATTTGCCCCTCTTCCCCTATTAAGGAAGAAGAGTTTCTTAATTGTGCAAACACATCAAGTGAACTATTCAATTAGATTTTGAGACCCAGGGTATAAACATCTGGTTAAGGTTACATATTTCAAAGGAACAAAACACTAGAAACTGTTGGTTTTAAACCTCATGGCTGGAGGATAATTTGCAGCAGAGGTTTATCTGTCAAGCATACAGAATTGCTAAAACTGTTCTGAAGATGTGAGTGTGGGTGTTTGTCGGGAAAATAGCTGTTTATATCTATTAAGTGGATACTGATGGTTGAAAGTGCCACCTGTGTCAAGTTTTACCAAATCAACTTTTGCCTCACTGTGTCAGACCATTTTACCTAATCAACGTGGATTGCTAATGTCATTTCCCCTGGCACCACTATCTGTCTCTTTTGCAAAGCACAGAAACGACATGCGTAATTGTAGTTTATAAAACACATGTACCAATGCGGTCTACAGCTTCTGTTGAGTTCAAGAGGGTCAGTTTATATAATCTCCTCTGGCACAGAGTCAAGAACAGCCTCACTTTCCTCCTGCTACCTCTCTACCCATAAGTGTGAACCCATCACTTTGCTAACACTCAGGAAGGGGATTACACAAAACAGAGCAGGAGCTCTCTGACCTGAACATGCATCTGAGCTCTAGTCATAGAGCTTCTGATTCAGTAGAACTGGGATGGGGCCTAAATATTTGCATTTTTAAAAGAAGCGTAAAAGTGATGCTAATGCTGCTGGTTCAAGGACCACATTTTAAGAAATATCGATAAAGGTGGAGAATTCAACTACAGTTCAGAAGACTTGAGTTCTTGCCCCAGCTTGAATTTTACAATCTAGCAAAATGGATAAAACTCACAGGACTTCAGTTCTCTTCATTTATACAATGAGTGATTAGATTGGCTTTGTAATTTAAAATTAAACAGGGTTTGATTCAAATTCACTACACAAGGTTTCAAAGAAGGAATAATATCTCCTTTCATTTCTTCACTTTCTCTTCTGTCCCTAGGTAATCCTATCTATGTTCCTGATTTAACTTAACTAATGTTTCTGCAAAGCTTCTAATATTTACATCTCCAGCCCTGAAACTCTCACCTGAATGCTAGTCTTATATATATACCCACCTGCCTAATTGACATCTCCACTTAAATGTATCAGAGGCAACTCAGACTCAACAAGGACCAAATTGAATGTTCTATCTTGTCCTTCAAACCTGATACACATTCAGTTTCCTCCATCCCAGTGAATGACACCATCCAGTTAAGCAAGCCAAAAGTCTGGAATTTTTTCCTCACTCTTCCTCACTGTCCTTCAACTACTATATTAAACCTGTCACCTGGTCCCACTGATTTAACCTTCTCAATATCTCTACAGTTTTTCGTTATGCCCATTATTATCCTAGCGCAAGCTACCATCTTCTCCCATTGGGATTAACACAATAATCTCCTACCCACCAGACTGTTCTGCCCTACAACCAGTGTGATATTTAATAAATATAAATCTAGCCTTGACACCGTTCTCCTTCAAAAGGTTCACATTAATTTCAGCCTTAAAATGGCATGCAAGGCCTTGCATTGTCTGTCCTTTGCTATGTTGGCAGTATTTTTTACTATCCCTCTCATCTTCTCATTCTCTGTACTCCAGCTACACTAACTTATTTTAGATTTTTCTAACTACAGTGATGTAATCTCTTTTGCCTTTGCATGTACTATTCTGCTTGTCAGGGAATCTGCTCACTGTCTCCACCCACTCCACACACTCACATTTTCCTGCTCGGCTTACCCATCTTAATCAGTTGTCACTTGCTCGGGAAGGTTCCCCTGGTCACCCCTTCCACAAATTGAATAAAGTCCTCTTTCTACATGCTCTCCTAGTGCCCTTTATTCTCCTCTCCTCATCCTTAATTCAGTTTGTAATTACATGTTATTTGTATGAGAATTTGATTATTATCTGTGTCACCCACTAGATATTGGGCATTCTTTGCTTACCACCGAATCCATAGAACCACAGGAACTGTACACAACAAATATTCAAGAGAAATTTATTGAATTGATGAATGAAAATTTGTACCTTAACATGTTCCTGACATGTATCCAAAAAAGAGCTCCCCTTTGGGGTCTATCTATTAGAACTTTGGACCTACGTAAACTTAACCCTACTTTCACTCAGGTTTAAATAGTAGAAAGTGATTGGGTCTCTTTTGCATGTGACTTTTCTAAGGGCTAACCCTCTCTTGGGAATGAGTCAATACAGCAGAGCTGTTGAAAACAGACTCTACCTTCGGACAACCTTGGTCCAAATCATAGTTCTGTCATTTCTTACCTGTGTGATTTAGAATAAATTAATGTTTTAAAGCTTTGATTTCCTCTTCCCTTAAACTGGAGATGCTAATAAAGCTGACTTCATAGAGGTATTGTGATGAGTAAATAAGCATAATTTGCTGTAAACACCTTGCAGATTGCCTATTGTATGCTAACTGATGAATAAATTAAAGCTAATAACATTATTATATTAGATATTTCCAGCATTGAGTATACTATCAGGCATGTGGTAGAAGCTCAAAAGTTCTGTTAAATTGAGTAGATTCTATGTATGGTATCTATGTAGCATTATACTCCATATTTAAGTGTCTCTAAGCATTTTTTAAGTATCTCACAAAAGACAGATGTTTAATTCATTACACATGTGAATTGTTTTAGATAGAAAATAAAAAATTCAAGCATTGAAATCAATAGTGTACCTTACCTTAGGATTATACCATAAAATTTCTGCCAATCGAGAATAAAGTGTACAGTCTATTTCCTTTATAATTCTTTTAATGCAACAAATATTTATTGAACATTTACTGCTTCTAATCTTTGACAGACATAAAGATGAATAAACCATGCCACGATTTTAAAGGAGCTCACTATATCATAAGAAAGTGGATTCACATGGACATCTCTATAAGATAAAGTGGTAAATTTAGGCTGGCCTGTGAAACAAAGGATTATAGGTATATTTTAGAGGTGGAATTTATTTTACTTGGAGGATTTCAGTTACTTGTATATTCTTTGTCTAACCTTTCACGTTTCTCTTTCTTCAGAAACAGAGTACCTTTTTCCTGACACATTCATTTCCCCCTATGGAGTAGAGCAGTTGTTTTCAAAGTGTAGGTCCCAGATCAGCATCACATGGGAATTGTTAGAAATGCCCATTCTTGAGCCTCACAACAGACCTACTGAAACAGAAATTCTTGGAGAGTGGAGCCCGGCAATCTGTGAACAAGCCCTGTAGGCAATTCTAATACACAGTCAAGTTAAAGAACCACGGGAATAAAGGTCCATCCTGTAACAAGACAGGTTTTTTAAATTAGCATCAACATTAGCATCAGTTTTGATCATTTACATATATATATACACACACACACACACACACGCATGCTCACAAAACCATTCACCTTACTAGGTTTTGATATTCCCCTTCCTGTATTCATGTGGTGTGCATGTATGCAAGATGAATACACGTTTACCTGAGACAAGGTAAGACTACACATGTCTCATTTGGGGGCCAGAAGCTGTAATCTTACTCAAGGTCAAAGCATCTTCACTGCTTTCTTTCACTGCTTTTCAAAAGTAGAATTCTGATGTAGGCGCTCTTTTTTTTTCTTTTTGTGTTTTAGAAAATAGATTAAGGGGTGAAATCTGGCCAAACTTAGTGTCAGGACATTTACTTAGATAAAATTATTTTAATTTATCTTGTAATGTTCAATGTGAGAAGAAAAGTCCTTATGAGTAGCGTATTCCTTAAATAACAACAATTTAAAAACTACCACTGAAGTCTGTCAGAGTAGTTTTGCCTCATTTGTCTAAATAAGAGCAAAATAGTTCACATTAGGGATTGCAGTTTATTTATTCAGAAACATTTAGAAAGGAATGTGTCAGTTCTGTTGCAGGCACTGTGCTAATGACTGGGAACTGAAAATGATCTCAAAGAATTTCACAGATGGGGTGGGCAGGGGGCACAGATAGATATATTTCGTGGTTCAGATACTATTTAGACTGTGGCCAGCATTTCTCTAAATGCAATCCAGAAAACACCTTTCAGAATCATCTGGACAGCTTGATAAAAGCTGTAGACTCCTACCCTTCATCCCAAACCTATTGAGTCAGTGTCTGTGTGTGAAGACCTAGATTCTGACTGGTAATTATAGCAAGGTCTTAGAAGCAACTCTAGGCCAGTATACTCACATCGGAATCAGCTGGAGGGTTTGTTATACCACAGATTACTACGCTAGCCTTCAGAGTTACTGGTCCAGTAAGTTTGGTGCAGGTCCAGAATTTGCATTTCCAGCAAGTTACCAGGTGACACCGATGCTGCTGGCCTTTATCGTGCTTTGAAAACCACTGCTTTAGCTACACTATAGGAAACCATATAAGGCTTTTATACTGGCCAATGACTTAAATAGGCCTGAATTTTAGAAAGCCCTTTTCTGCAGCTTGGCCTGTAGATTCGAAGAAAACAGAACCAAGACAAGAAAGCTACTTAGGAGCTAGTTAAAAATCATCCTGACTTGCCAAGGAAGGATGCTCAAGATCTAGGTCACAGAGCAAATACAAAGCACTAGGACTTTGTCCCTAGTTCACCATTAAATCAACTTATTTTCTCTTACCCCGTCATATTCACATTTACTCCTTACTTTGTAGTGGTTGGACAGAAATCAAATAAATCTGAGAATTCTAAAATGCACACCCTTGTTTATTTTCTAACTAAAATATGCCACTGTTGTCTATGTTCTGTCAAGGTTTCAGCACATCTTTGTCTCCTGTTTGCTTTTCTTTTTGGCATATAGTGAGTGTATACACACACACACACACACATGCACACACACACACCTTTTTTTTTTTTACTCCTTCCAATGCCCTTCCACTCTCCACAGATACACTCCTGCATTCTGAATAAAACCGAATATATATATGCACACATATTTTGAAAACCTTATTTGAAAATAAAGCTTTCGGAGCAAACATTATTTAGCTGCTTAGTCAAGTCGTTTACTGAGGGACCTTTTGTCATCCCCTAACTTCCTGTCAGCAGTCCACAGGCAGCAGGAATAACATGGGAGAAGAGAGCAAGAGGCTTATTTCAGGAGGTCAGGGGCCAGCGCCCACCACCTGCAGGTGGAGACATCAGAAGCGGGAAGGAGCCCACCACCTGCAGGGAGAACTCCCCACAGAGCCTAACCAAGAGGAAGGGGCTTTTAAATTCCAGCCCTCCCTTTCCGTTTTTGTGCTATAAATGTGAATATTCAGGTCTGCCCTGATTAAGAACTAGCAGATAAAATGCCTCTTTGTGACTGCCACACTTCCTTAGCATATTCATTTTTTGTCTTTCGATCTGAAGTTATTATTTTCAAATGCATTGCACATATTTACCATGGATACTATTGCAATTGGATAAGGAACAAACGTTTTATATCTATACTTGACAAAGAGAAGTGACTGCCCAAGCCACACAGAGTTCTGCACAAATCAGTAACTTTTAACGAACATTTGCACTTCCAGGCTTGTTCTCCTCCTATTTCAGTTGATGCATTTGTGTTATTTACTTCAAACTCCAATATTAATAATGCCTCAGTCAGATTGCAATTGGGATTTGAGCAGCCAGAATTTCAGAAATTTGGTTTGGTCTATAATTGTGACAGGTCAGTAAATCAGAGAAGCAAGGGTTTGGTTGCTATTACAATACATTGCTTACCTATCAATTTAGTTATCAGCCAAGGTGGTTGTTATCATCCAAAGTGGCTCATTAACCACCTTGGAGACTCAGTATACAATTCCAGGTAACTCTGGAAATTGTAAATGTTTCCAACTGAATTTGTATGAGTTTGGCAAGGTTAAGTGGAAACAAGCGGCTTAGGGTCTTAATTATAGATGAAGTTAGGAGTGGAAGAAGTAACAAAACCCCAGACAAATTCATTAAAAATGTTTTCACTTCAAGTTTATGCTCACAAATGTGTTGAGACTCTTCTGGATCCAGAAAACACCTTTCAGGATCATCTGGGCAGCTTGATAAAAGCCATAGACTCCTACCCTTCATCCCAAACCTACTGAATCAGTGTCAGTGTGTGAAGACCTAGATTCTGACTGGTAGTTATACCAAAGTCTTAGAACCAACTCTAGGCCAGTAGTACTCACATCAGAATCACCTGGAGGGTTTGTTATACCACAGATTGCTAGGCTAGCCTTCAGAGTTTCTGGTCCAGTAAGTTTGGTGCAGGTCCAGAATTTGTATTTCTAGCAAGTTATCAGGTGATGCTGATGCTGCTGGCCTTGATCGTGCTTTGAAAACCACTGCTCTAGCTATGCTATAAGAAACCATATAACATGGACAAGGCAAATGAGAAGGTTGGAATTCTTCTGAATTTCAACACATTTGTGAGCATAAAGTAGAAGGGAAAATGATTCTTCTGAATCCCAACACATTTAAGGATAAACTTTTTTTCCTTCTGAAAATTTAATGTCTGATTCTCATTCATTCATTCATTCATCAAAAGTTATCAACTATCAACTGTAGGTAGGAACTGTGCAATGTGCTGGTGATAAAGAGATGAAAGACACAGCCCCTCCCTTCAACCAGCTCCTAGGTGAGGTGGTGAGTCAGCTGTATAATCAAGTAATTGCAAGGCTGTGCTCTGAAAAAGGTGACCACAGGGTGCGATGACCACCCAGGGCTGTGGAATCAGTCCAAAAATGAAGAATGAAAGCAGGGAAGGGTAATTCAGAAAGAAGAAACAGTTTCCATAAAGACCTATAGATAAACATGAATCAGACGTGGTTAAGACAAAACTAAGTTGCTAGAGGCTAAGGACCTTCTCAGTTGTATGTTTGCAGTGCTTGGTATGGGGTTTTGTGCATATACCTGGAAGACAGAAAGGGCCACATCACGGTGGACAAGGAAAATGAGAAGGAGCCAGTATCAGAAGATGAGGGTACACTGGAGATGCTAGTTATATATGGGCATTGTGTTCATCTCAGGAGTTACTGAGTAATGGGACCTTGACTCAAGTGAATCTCAACTCTGTTTTTGCCTAATCTTGCTTTTAGGACTAGGATTAGCATACAACAGCACTAGGAGCCTGGTTATACAAAAGGCTGCATTGTGGACCTGATACAGTTCAATATACATACTGTCACCTTGCAAATAGGGTTACCTTAGTCCTCAAGACTGCCAATCCTCTATGCTCTAATCCTTTTTGTATTTTTTTTAAATGGAGTCTCACTCTGTCATCCAGGCCGAAGTGCCGTGGGATGATCTAAGCTCACTGAAACCTCCACATCCCAGGTTCAGGTGATTCTCATGCTGCAGCCTCCCAAGTAGCTGGGATTACAGGCACTCTGGTGCCACCATGCCCTGCTGAGTTTTGTATTTTTAGTAGATACAGGGTTTTACCATGTTGCCCAGACTGGTCTCAAACTCCTGACCTCAGGTGATCTGCCCGCTTCCCTTTGGCTTTTAACACTATAGAGCAAGGGTCCCCAGCCCCAGGGCCATAGACCAGTACAGGTCAGTGACCTGTTAGGAACTGGGGGCCCACATCAGGAGGTAAGCTGCAGGGTAGCCAGCATTACCACTTGAGCTCCACCTTCTATCAGATCAGCAGCAGTATTAGATTCTCATAGGATCACGAACCCTATTGTGAACTGTTCACATGAGGGATCCAGGTTGTGCACTCCTTATGTGAATCTAATGCCTGAAGATCAGAGGTGGAACAGTTTTATCCCCAAACCATTGCCTCCCACGCACCTCTCCCCACAACCCCCTCCGCCCCTCCCTGGTCCATGGAAAAATTGTCTTCCTCTAAACCAGTCTCTGGTGCCAAAAAGGTTGGGGATTGCTGCTATAGGGTGATGGTTTTCACATTTGATACTGAATCAAAATTACCAGGTGACTCATTAAAATACTGATTGCTGTGCCCGACTTATAGAAATTCTGATAAGGTAGCTTTGGGGTGAGACCTCATCTCTGGTGACAGGAGTCACTCTTTACCCCTGGTGCAAGAAACCTTCCTTAAAGGAAGATTTATAACAGTTGAATTATTTCAGAAATCTTTGCTTTTAGGCAGATAGGGAGAGTACAGGAAAAGCCCCTTCCTGTATCTGTTGATCCTCAAATGGTTTTAGCTCAAAACCATTTTTACATCACAATAGTATAATGTAGATCTCTTCAATGTGTTCATTTATTCAACAGATATTTGTCAAGCACATGATATATGCCAGGTACTTGGGATACAAGAATACAAAATTATGTCCCTAGTCTCCTAGAACTTACACTCTAGTAGCGAGCTAGAGAATAAATGATAATTATTTATTATATGCATACACATATGATTTCAGACAGTGATCCATATTGGAAATAAAGCTGGTTAAGGGAATAGAAAATGACATTGAAGGTAGACTTGGTTAGACTGGGTGGACTGGCATGGTTTCTCTAGGGGGCAACATTTGAGCAGATATGAGAGCAGATATTCTCCAATTTGGGCAAAAACATTCCAGGCAGAGGAAACAACAAGGGCCAGGGCACTGAGTTCAAAAGATACTTGACCTGTCCTACAAATAGCAAGGATTCCAGTGCAAGAGAAGGTGGGGAAGAAAGGAAGTGCAAGCATAGGCAAGGGCAAGATCACACAGGGTTTTGCAGGCCATGATAAAAGAGTTTAACTCTTTCTATAATTTTGACAGGACATCATTGGAGAATTTAGAAAAAGAGAGTGAAGTTATCTGATCTGTTATCTTTGAAGAGTTCATTCTTCATTGCTGAGTAGAGATTAGACTGAAATGGAAGCAATAGTGATACAGGGAGATAACACTGGAAGCCACGTTACTAGTCCACATCAGAGGTGTTTCAGACCAGGATGGAGTGGTGGGGTCAGTTAGATAGCCTCTATGTAGGATACATTTCAAAGACAAAGCTGACAGGATTTGCTGTGATGAATTAGATGTAAAGTATGAGATTAACTGAGAATTATTTCTAAGTTCTTTGCTGGGGAAAAGTGGAGGAGGAAAAAGTTAGGGTACAAGGGGTGATGAAATCAAGAGTCTTTCTCATTATCAGAGTCTCATTAGATATCCAAATTGAAATGCTGGAAACAAAGTTGGATAGATGAGTCTGAAGCTGAAGACAGATACTGTGACTAGGATAATAATGTAAGAGTTGGCCGGACACAGTGGCTCACTTCTATAATCCCAGCACTTTGGGAGGCCAGGATAGGAGGATTACTCGAGCCCAGGAGTTCAAGACCAGCCTGAGTAACATAGTGAAACCTCACCTCTACACACACACACACACAAAATAATTGGGTGTGGTGGCACATGCCTGTAGTCCCAGCTACTCAGGAGGCTGAGGCAGAAGGATCACTTGAGCCTGGGAAGTCAAGGCTGCAGTGAGCCATGATCACACCGCTGCACTGTCTCAAAATAAATAAATAAGTAATATGGCAGTCATTGGCTCTTAGATGGTTTTTAAAGACATGGGACTGGATGAGGTCTTCTAGGAGTAGAGTTTGGGAAAAGAGCCTGAGAATTGACTGCATCTTTCAAAACAGGAGGAAGAAAAAAAATTACTCAAAGGAGGCTAAAAATCAACATCTGTGATTTATAAAGAGAACCAGGCAAGTGTGATGAAGAAAGTTCTTCATGATAGAATCAAAAACAGTGTCAAATGTTGAAAATACAATTAGACAAACACAAAAGAATAGACCATTGGGTTTTGCAATATGGAGCTCATAGTTGACCTTGATAAAAGACATTTTCACTGGAAGCATGCATCAAAAAACTATTTGTGGTAGGTTAAAATATAGTAGGAGGTGAGGATATAAAGATAGTGACTAACTGTACAGATACTGCTGCTCTTGCACTAATTAAAAGACATTTGTTGAGTATCTGCTATGTTGTATGCATTGCTAAATAGTAACAGCTAGGTTTAGTCAGGAAGAACAACATCAAAATTGTTATAGTATCCCAAGATAGGTACAATAAAATATGTGAAGGAATCAGAGTAGTCTCTTCTCCAACAGAGTGTAAGACCCAGCTTCATGGAGAAGGTGATAGATGAGCTCATCTGGGAGGCTGAGTAGAAGCTTGTCAGTATAGAGGGAGAACATCAGAAGTGTGGACAACAGCTTGAATAACCATGAAAGGACAAAAGAGGATGGTCTGCCCTGGAAATATTAAGAAGTCTCGTATGATAAGACACAAGATATTAGGGGAAAAGCATAAGGTAGATTGAGTCAATGAGGTCAAAGAGAAGCTAATCATAAAATGAGTAAAAATATATGTTCAAAGATTCTTTTTAGAAGGACTACATAGGATGGATCAGGGGGGAGAGAGAATTGAGGCACAGAGACAAATTGGAAATGTCAAATAATAACCAGAGACATGAAAAACTCATAGAAATCTGATGTAGATGATGCGATTCCCAAGGTTGAACAATTAAGTACACTATCAATTGTTATGCCCATGATATTAACATATTTTATAACTGCAATCAGTGCTGAAGCTAAAGATAAATACAAACAATTTAATTCTTATTCTGTGAGAAAATGTTGTAGCTGAAAGTTAAACATGTTTCTTAGCTAGATAAAAATATTGTGTGATCTGGATTACTTTCTGTTACAATTTAGCAACAAAATGTTGACATTGAGCCTTGCATAATCAAAAAAGTAATCTCTATTCAATAACCACATTCTCAGAATTCGAAAAATGACAAATTATAGTAATAATTTAATTCAATATTCTATTGTTTTGTTTGGATTTAGTAAAGGAAGAAATGTTGAAATATTTATATATATATATATATGTGTGTCCCTGTAATAATGTAATTTGTGTCTGAGAGGTAGGAATGAGGGCATGAGGTCAAAGTTTGATAATGAACTTCAAAGCTCTAACTATGATCAGGAAATTAAAATTGGACAATAAATTCCTAGAATTATCAGGAATTGCTTGTGAAATTGAGAAAGGAAAGGATATACACAAAAATACAGAACAGCTAATGCTCTCAAACGAGTCTAACTTTTATAATAGTCTTCGTGTTAAAGCTGAACTCTTCTGGTTTTGGACACTCTGTTGCCTGGAAATAGGGCATGGAAAAAGTCATCAAAGTCATGTCATCTTTCATTCTTCCCATGAACAAAATCGAGGCCCTGAAAAGTCACCTTGTGTTTGCTGTATTGTATTGCATCTAAGATGCACATTTTAAATTGATACATAATAACTGTACATATTTATGGGATACATGTGATATTTTGATGCATGCATACCATGTGTAATTATCAAATAAGGATATTTCTGTATCCACCACCTCGAACATTTACCATTGCTTTGTGTTGGGAACGTTTCACGTATTTTATTATAGCTATTTTGAAATATAAAATAGATTGTCATTAACTGTAGTCACTCTACTGGATGCACATTGTTTTTAATATTTCTGAAAACAGATATGTCTCATAGCTGATGGTGTCACAGCTGTGCATTAGTTATTATTGCCTATACAGGTGCAAATGTTAACTGTTCATATTGTTGTCAATTAATTAAATTTATTTATATGCATTTATTATAGTAATAAACATAATATTTAGATAGTTGAGCTCCAGTTTTGACTCTGCTGTTAACTAGCTGGGTTACTTTAATTTACTTAACTAATTTGGCCTTCAAGTACCTGATAAGTAAAATTACAACATGAGTTTCTCCTGCTGTAACAGCCTGAGAAATCGCTGAAACACATGAATTCAGATGTTGATGCTATTTAATAGCAGGATTCCAGATATCTACTTGCCATTATGGGAGGGAGAGAGGAGGTTGACTGGAGGCTATGATTTCCCTAGGAGGTTGTTAAAATTGGCCAGCTGAGGAAAGCTGAGACAGACCATAAATATGAAGCATGATACCTAGCCCTCAATGTTGAAAGAAAATCAAATCTCATCTTTGTGGTCTAAATATCAGTATGATACAATCCTCTGTGTAGACATATCCTCTGCCCTATTGTTTTCTTTTTTCTTTTTTTTAAATTACACAACAGGTTTAATATAGTATTCCCAAATTAAAGTAAGATGGTATTAGAATTTAGTATTATTTAAACATTGAATTATTTTTGTTATACTTTAAGTTCTAGGGTACATGTGCACAACGTGCAGGTTTGTTACATATGTATACATGTGCCATGTTGGTGTGCTGCACCCATTAACTAAAATTAATTCAAGATGGAGTAGAGATTTAAATGTTAGACCTAATGCCCTATTGTTTTCTTTGTAAAAGCTGAAGCCTAGGTGTGATCACATCCCTCCCTTATTTACAAATTTCTGATGATGATGATTCTTCTAATATCTACATTCCTTACCATTACCATGATGTCCAAAATCTATTAAAATCTATTCGTCTCCAACTGCCATGTTGTGGTCACTCTATGCACCCTCTAAACCCACCATATTACCTTCCTGCTGTTGCTAGAATACAGTTGGCCCTCTACCTCGTTGTGTCTTTGCATTGCCTATTTAATTGCCTTTCCATTATCCAAATCACTCTTTCCCTGGGCCAGCAACATCAGCACCATCTGGGAATTCATTACAAATATAGATCCTCAGGCCTCATCTCAGACCTGCTTGATCAGAAACATTGGAGAGTGGAGATGAGCAGCCTGTATTTTAATCAGTCCTCTAGGTGATTCGATACACACTAAAGTTTGAGAACCACTGGTCTAGAGCATTATTTTATAACTCTCTTCTAACAATTACTAGATCGAATTACAGGGACAGGATCTCCTTGAAAGCCAAGAACATTTCTTTGTCATCTTTCTAACTTCAGGGCATAGTACACTATTTGGCCCATAATTAAAGCTTGATAAATGCTTTCTGTGCCAATAAATAAGCTAATCAAATATATTGTCCATGCCCTTGAGGTATCTGAAATTTGTTTGCAGAATATAATATATAACTATAGAGTAACAAGAGAATAATTTATTGCCATAGATAATAGAACAGTATCCTCTATAATAAATTCTAACCTCTGCTCAATGGGCAAAAATTGGACTGGGGTTTCAGATTTTAAAAAGATTATTGGTAATTAAATCACTTGGAGAAACACTTGCTGCAGAGATGGGGCTTGAAAAATCCTAATAAACTGTTGTGAAGAGGTAGGAGCTGATGAAATCACAGGGATTATGTGAAGTGTGGAAAGTAGTTGACATTGAATTCCAGACTGCACAGTTGGGACTTCATATGATAACCAAAAAGAAAGAATGTCTGGGGTGGTAGCAAGCTCTGAATTTAGACACTCTAGGCTTATCCTAAGGAGAATATAGATACAGATAACTGAAGTTTGATTAAATGGAACCTGGTGTATCACAAATAGTAAAAAGTTACAGTTAATCTATGCAGCTATCAGCTAGCCACATAATGCTTTTGGGCAAATACATTATAAACCAAAAGAAAGGCATGGCTTATCTCTGTAACAAAGTGGCTCATTGTTCTTTATTCTACTATTATCCTTATGAAAAATATTTTAGAAATATTAATTGCTATGCTATACCCAACTTCAAGAAGGTATAGCTCTTATAAAAAAATATTTAAGGAAACAGGCCTATTTCTCTTTGGGAGAAGCCAGGGAGAAAAGAAAAGATTGGAACATGTGTTTCTGCCCAGATAGCAATAAAATATAGGGTAAATTTCTCTTTTAAAACTGTATTTTTTCCATCCCTCTGTATATATACATATCCTAGGATTGTTATAAAATGCTACATGTGCATGTGAAAATGGAACCTTATTGGGCTGTTTGATAGACCTTTAAAATACATTTGTTGGTTTGGGGTATATACTAGCTATGCAATATAATCAGCATTATTTCTTATATAAACAAGGGATAAACTATTTCACAGTCCAGACATTTATTTGGTCACTGTTTGTAGGATGTCTATTTTATTTACTTCTGAATTTGTTGTATTCGAGAGATCTGCCTTCAATTTTGGATACTTCCACTGTAATAATCCAGGAGATGCTCACTTTCTTTTTCAGCATCTGACACAGTACCATCTGCCTCCTCTTTTCTTGCCACAAGTAATAGCAATTTTATAAAGGAGGATCACATTACAGAATTATAGGTGGTAAAATTTCTACCACTAGATTTACCCAAGAACCTGAAACACATTTTTTCAAAAGGAAATAGAATGTCTTTCTTGTGACTACATTGGAATTTTGCTTGCAGCATTATGCTTCCCTCGCCCTCCCGCCCGCCCCGCAGTGTAGCTAGCCGTGTGGAACTGAAGCCATTAGCCAACTCCTCATCAGATAAATGCTATTACCTGGGAAAAGAGGCAGAAAATACACTCTCTTCTCCAGTTAGAGTCTAAAGAAAGAGAACAATATGGGTACTTGTGTTTACCACAAATTGGTAGATCTCCTTTATTTTAAATTCTAAAACCAAATAACTTGTTTATATGACTTCAACATTGACTATCACACACTGTTGCATGATAACAGAATGAAAACTGCCTCTATTGGATTTAAGTAGGGAATATATGTCTCATTCTTTTTTTAATGTGGAAACTAGTTGATTGCAGAATCAGCCTTAGCTCCAACTTTCTGCACTTTGAGTTTTGGTTTTTCACTTGCGTTGTCATAGGAAACTTCTATAGGATAAATCAATGAAGATTTTACTCTGCAGCGTGTTGCAGAATTAAACATTTAAATTGGCAAAACCTTTGTGTGCAGTTTGTCTCCCCAGAAAATGTAAAAATGAACTGAAGGCAGCACTTACTAGGTAAACCCCAGCCAATCAAGGAAGAACAAATGAAATCTGATTGGCAAAATCAAATTGAAAATGTATAATGCCGAATCTCAGAATAAAGGATGATGCATAGAAACTAAGCTGTAATATTATAAAAGTCATAGCCATTGAAACATAATTACTGTGGTTGATTTTGTTTTCTTTACCTCATGGATATGAATGGTTAGATTTTGATGTTGGTGTTATTTGACGTGTGTTTGTCAAGAAGTTATCTTAGCTCTCATTTAGGATAAAAAATATTTTAAGAAATGTTTAAGAGATTATGTTGGAGACGTTAGAAGCAAAATAATGATGCAGAGGGTAGTACTATCAAAATATAATAGAAAAATTACACTGCTCTTTTATAATTTCCTCCTTTTTGGCATTTAATGCAAAACTTTATGATTACACACACCAAGCACTCCAAAAATGCTTAAAGGAAGATGAGAGGTAAATTCAAGAGAAGTAGCAGGCATTTCTGTGAGGACAGCAGACTGATCTCTTCATCTCTGTATTTTTTTTCAAATTTCTGTATCTGTACCGTGTCTTTTCTAGGTCTAATATTCTGTGATTTGGTAATTTCCGCACTCACATTTTCTGTAATGAATTTTGTATGATATTACCTATTTTTATACCAGATATTACCTGGCTCTAATTTCTTTTTCACCCTAGGAAATAAAAGTATCAGACGAATTTCCCATTTTCTTAAGTTATTGATACAGGTCGCTGTTGGATATCCCCATGATTAACTTTCATGCAGCATATTCAATGACGGCTTAAAGAAGAAACCATGTATCAGAGCCCCTTGTCTATATAGACTTTTAGATAAAGAGAAATACATATTACAGAATTATCCTGGGTGCATGGAGTCTCTAAATGCAAAAAAAATAGTTGTATTGTAGCTGTTGATTCTTCTCAGATAGATTGAGTGTAGAGAGAGAGCATTCCAAAAACTGAGCAGAAGAAACACAGTCTGAATCAAATAACATGAAATTTTAGCTAACAAGTAAATAACACTTTTTTCAGAATATGCAAATAATATTGGTTTATTATGAAAAATTTATAGGCTTATAGATGAGCATAGAGAAAAAATTATAGATATCTTCTTTAATATCACTTTCCTCAGCAAACCACTTTTAACATTTTGATACATTTTCATGTTCAAACATTTCCTAATAGTCTTTTTTCCCGTTATGTAAATATGAATTGTAAACATTCATGTTTATGAAAATACAATAAGATACTGCTCTTTTGTAACAGGATTTCTGAACTTTACAACATGCAGTGTGTTCTAATATGCTCCTTGTGTTCTTAGCTAATAAAAAACCTCATGTTATTTAAAAAAACATCTTAAAAATAATTATCAATTAAGAGAAGAGTTTGGGGTAGAGAGTTTTACACTATCAATATCAAAGTTATATTTTCTGTAAGTATTTTAATTTTTAAAAGTAGCTATAGGTATATGATTATAAAACCAATAGCAGAGAAAAAAATACCACATTCGAATATATTTTTCTTTGATTCCATGAAAGTGGCCTTCTTTCTTTTTGTCAGTCCATCAGTGTCATTAACTCATTTTTCTGTAAATGCCATCATTTTTTCATATGTCCTTGGGAAAAGGCATTTTTCTCTTTCGAGCTAGTGTTTGTTCTTGTTCTAATTTTATGGCAATTTAACTAGTAACAATCCTGGTTCTATAAATACGGTTTCCTAATTAATCTATTGCATTCTATCCATGAGAATTTAGACGACTTTCTTTGTAAGAGAAATCCCTGTAGCACGAGTTTCTTCTTTGCTCTTAAATTTCATTCTTTCACATTTTTAAATGACCTGATAGCATTTGTTGTATTCGTGCTGATATTTTTTAACCAATCTTACCTTGTTGAACATGTAAGTTGTTTCTAATATTTGCAGTTATCAAAACGTGGATCCAACTTGACTAAAGCATTAAGAATCTAAAACAAAACAAAAAACAAAAAGAGGGCTGTCATCTTGCTTGGACCCCATGAGTTACTATTTTCTTGTTTCTGGTCACAGTTCATCCTACATCATTTCAGTATACAAAATGTTTTTAAAGTTTGGGACAGGGGGTAGAGAATGTCAATTATTTCTCCAAGGCAGTCATATGAGCGTTGAGTATCATCTGGAGTAGGTGTTACTTGTAAAGTCATGGGGCATCAAACCCGGTCAATATGTTTCTGGAATTGAAAAAGTCCCTGGACATTCTAATGGTACTGTTGTTCACTTTGCACCTACTGTTACCACTACTTTGATTTGTCAACACTGCCTGTAATGGTTAATTTTGTGCATCAACTTGACTGGGCTACAAGGTGCCCAGATATTTGGTCAAACATTATTCTGGGTGATTCTGTGCAAGTGTTATCAGATGAGATTAACATTTAAATAGACTGAGTAGAATAGATTGCCCTTCCTAATGTGAGCAGACTTCATCTAATTAATTAAAGGCCTGAATAGAACAGAAACACTGACCCTGCCCTGAGTAAAAGGAAATAATTCTGCCTGGCTGCCTTCAAACCGGGACATGGGCTTTTTCCTGCCTTCAGACTTTAACTGCAATATTAGCTCTTCTTGTATCTCAAGTCTGCTGTACTTCAGATTGGAACTACACTATCAGCTCTCTCGGGTCTTCAGCTTGCTTGTTCACCCTGTATACCTTAGGAGTTGTCAGCTTCCATATTACATGAGCCAGTTTCTTACCTTACACACACACACACACACACACACACACACACACACATATACATACATATATATATACACACACATATACAGATATATATATATCTGTGTATGTGAACATATTCTCTCATTCCTTTTGTTTCTCTAAGGAACCTTAATATACTCCTTATTACTCTTTCTGCTGCCTGAGAGATCTTCAAGGCCAAGAGCATAATCCTCCATCCTGGCTCTTTTTCCTAATCGTTAATGATCAACTCATAGCTATTTAGCTCAACTAAAAATAGTTTGTTCATGAAGCTTTACACTCCCATCTACTGAGGAACGTAGACCAGGAGGTATTTAAACCAAACAGTCACTGCCTCATCAAATCCATTCCTCTTTAACGCCATACAAATGTCCCCAGATGGAACTCACACCATAAAAATATTAGATCCCATTGACTTTCCTGCTTTCTCAAGGATCATTGCAGAGCTTGAAAAAGACGGTTCCTCCCTTTGCCAAAGCAGGTCACCTTGGTGTAAAAGTACATGTAAGGTTTAGCACAAAGGAAAATAAATCTGTTTTGCCTGGGTCCTAAGAAACATTTCCCTCTGCTTTATGGTAATTTTACCTGCCAATTGATTGCATTACTCAAGTGGAGACTTCGAAGTGAAGTGTTGGAATAAGAAGAAATCCCCATAATTTTATTAAGTATGGTGAAAAATACAGATATGTAGAGAAATGACTGGGATTAGATGAAGCAAAACATGTTTCAAGATCCTGATACAAATTGCACTTCCTGACTCAAGGGAGGGAGCAGAACATTCCCTGCTGCATGGGAATGATAATAAATACCTGATAAAAATACAGATATATCATAGACTACACAGGCCGAAGTGGATTCTTATGGTCCCCTACTCAGACAGCCTCTCCTTCAGATGAAGAAACTGAAGCACGGAAAGCTCATCCTAGTGTTTCATATTGAAAAACCCATTCAAGTCTACTTTAATAACCTGTTACCAAAAATGAAGGAAATAATTTAACTTTAGTGTTTCACTTTGCATTACCCTTTTCCCAACTATACTTCTATCCTTTTCTTGAGTTGAGCTCATTAATTACTATGAAATTATGGTTATGGGTAGAGGTTAATTTTATACCTGTCCATCTTCTGGCATCTTATTTACACTAAAAATCATTTTTAAATGGCTTCATTTTAAAAAATATTATTACAGTTGACATTTTAAAAGACACATCATTTATGTACTATAGAATATGCATTTTTATACTCTCTTTTATTAATTTTAGTATTTTCCAGGTAGACCAATCAAATGAACCAGAAATTCTTGGTTAGATCTATTAGACAGCATAAGTATGTTTTTCATCATTAAATTAAGATGAAAACACAATTTTACTTTGAAGTGTTTGACGTTTCCAGACTTTATAAAGTCAACATTTAATCACATCTGAAATTTGCAGGAAAAAAATTTTGAAAGCCTTCAATTATTAACATTATTTCGAGAGAAAAAGCCACTTTGCCACAGAAGTTTCATTTTTCTCTCATGAATTAAGTCTGATACAAATTATTCATTATGGTGAAGTTTAAACATGATAGAGTCTAGGTATTTCCACAAAAATACAATTCAATGAGTTTCTACTTGACACCTAATTGACCTTGTAATTAATGTTGTACACTATCCTTTTATTATATGCTGGACTATAAAATATGACTTATTAGCAATATAAAGACACAAAGTTCTGAAATGTAATTTATAGCCATGAAAAGGAACTGAGCTTTGAGTGACAGTTAAATCTGAAGAGATCAGGTGATTATTATGAAGCATGAATAATAAAGCATATTAAACCCAAGTTTTTGTTTAAATCATTAATATGATTGTTTTAGAAGAAAGTCTACATCTATCATGTAGGCAATAAAATGTGTGTAAGGGCAAACATTTGTATGTGTGAAATAATTAAAATGAAAACTAGTTTTCCACATTAATTCTTACAGTTTTTAAAATTTAAATCATTTAAAGTATCACAAATAGCTTTATTAATTTTAAGCTATAAATTACGATTTCTATTTAAGCTGTTAATATAAGCTTTGTAAGAGCAATTTTGTATACAAAATTTTTATTATTCAATAATAGCTACCATTTATTTAGTGCTTGTTGAGTGCAAAAGTACTGCACTGAGATCTTTGCATATGTTCTCTTAATGTTACAAATCTTACCTGAGGCATTTCTGTTTCTGCTGGAATATGGTCTCTCTGAATTGAAAAAGGGAGGCATTTTTGGTTGTTATGATGAAAGGTGGACACTACTGGCACTAACGTGTGCTGGTAAGCTACTAGACTCTTTGTGATGCAAGAACAGTGTTTCCTCATACCCTTGCACATTCAAATAGATGAAAACCTTGTTTATAGTTAATTTCCCCTAGAATGTAAATCCTAGAATAAATATTGCTTATCAGAAGTATTATGTATTACCTCCTGAAATACATCAAAATATATTTTCCAATTCAAACAATATGTAGTGAAAAAATCATGCCTAAATTAACAGACTTGCAGTAGCCCAATGAGATAAGATAATCATTATTGATTTCTTCTTCCTTTTTGCTAAGCACTTCTCTGCCTTTGCCTCCTCAGTTATTGTCCATCTCCCTCCCAAGCCCTGAACTCTGAGCAGGGTGCTGCCATGGCCAGTTCTGTAGTCATTGCTGTCCAATGATGAAAACACAAAATACTGCAGCAGAACACTATGCCTGTCAACTTTGCTCCCTTGTTTCTGCTAAATGACACTCAATCCTATTCTTTTGTTCTAAAGGATATCCTAAACGAATAGCCATTGTGGCGGGGGGAAAGGTTATATAAGATTGTGCACTGTGTGAAAGTGATGCAACCAGATCAACCAAGTGAATTTCTCTTAACCATTTACTGGGATCTAGAAACAGGTCTCTCCACTTAGCAGTGTTTATGAATATAATAGGCCTTCTTTATACATACATCTGAAGCCAATCTGAGTCAGAAACAGTCATGGTCTGATAAATATTTTGAAAACTTGCATTTGTTCTATTAAAGCAAACTGTTTTTTAATAGTGTGCCTTATTTTTTAAAGCAAAACGTTTATAAGCAGTAGTCATTAGAGGCACTTCAGTGTATGGAGTGATCAATTGTTAGACCTTTAGGAATCGATTGTTTTGTGGAGCTTCAGCTTATAATTAAAATGTCATCAGAAGGACTGCAAGACATAGCTTCAGGAGAGTCCATTTATGTGCTTTTGTTTTCAGCTAACTTATAGAGTCATCATATGAAGAAAGATTCTTCTCTTAGTAAAAATCACTTAGTGGTTGGAATAACACTTGATATTTAATCTTTCTTTCTACTTTATATCCACATTTATTCAAGTGCTAACGAGTGAGGGGTAGCAATGAAGCACTTTATTCCAACATTTTAGTTCTCATATCTGCATATGATTATTTTTCATTTATCATTAGTATATATATAATGGTGACTTTTAAACTACACTGTACATTCACTGGGATAATGATTAGCTATTAATAATTTGAACACTATCCAGGAAATTACTGGACATGTCCTACAAGATAAACCTTGTATGATATTGTCTCAAAACAACAGTGCTAACCAAGAAGAGTGCTACCAAGTTCAAAAGTAATCATGGGGATTAACCTAAATGTAGCTTGGTTGGGCTAAAAATAGTTTGACTAAATTATATGTTCCCTAAGTTTGAAATCGATTTCTACGAGGGGATACAATGTTTTTATAAATTCTCAGTGATAAGTCATATGCTTAAGAACCCCAACTTTTTTTCCGAAGACATTTGCATCTCTGATTAAAATAACAAGATCCAGTCTTAGTTATAATTTGGGGGATTTTCATCAAAATAAGGAGTTACTCGTTGCATAGGAAGACTAGTGCAACTTAAAGCCAATTTAATTTCAGTGAATCCATGATCAGCTCCATTGCCAATTGAGTGTTTTTCTTTTTCATCAGAAGATGGGTTCATCATCATGTTTCATATCAATTGTTATCAAACCATATTGCCCATTTAAATAAATATAGACAAAGTATGCATCGAAATTCTAAATTCATGTCATGTTATATTTCATAAATAGCCTATCATCCTATTTATTACTTTAAAATATTATAGGCATACTATTTTTATTCTAAAGTATGTTATACAACCAAATTACTCATTTAAATATGTGACTTTTTAAATGAGTCATTTACTTATTTAAAAAGTGAATAAGTAAAGTCATTAAAATTTTCTTTTTTTTTTAAATAATTTATTTATTATTATTAAACTTCAAGTTGTAGGGTACATGTGCACAACGTACAGGTTTGTTACATATGTATACTTGTGCCATGTTGGTGTGCTACACCCATCAACTCGTCATTTACATCAGGTATACCTCCCAATGCAATCCCTCCCCCCCCCACCTCCGCATGATAGGCCCTGGTGTGTGATGTTCCCCTTCCCGAGTCCAAGTGATCTCATTGTTCAGTTCCCACCTATGAGTGAGAACATGCGGTGTTTGGTTTTCTGTTCTTCTGATAGTTTGCTAAGAATGATGGTTTCCAGCTGCATCCATGTCCCTACAAAGGACACAAACTCATCCTTTTTTATGGCTGCATAGTATTCCATGGTGTATATGTGCCACATTTTCTTAATCCAGTCTGTCACTGATGGACATTTGGGTTGATTCCAAGTCTTTGCTATTGTGAATAGTGCTGCAATAAACATACGTGTGCATGTGTCTTTATAGCAGCATGATTTATAATCCTTTGGGTATATACCCAGTAATGGGATGGCTGGGTCATATGGTACATCTAGTTCTAGATCCTTGAGGAATCGCCATACTGTTTTCCATAATGGTTGAACTAGTTTACAATCCCACCAACAGTGTAAAAGTGTTCCTATTTCTCCACATCCTCTCCAGCACCTGTTGTTTCCTGACTTTTTAATGATCACCATTCTAACTGGTGTGAGATGGTATCTCATTGTGGTTTTGATTTGCATTTCTCTGATGGCCAGTGATGATGAGCATTTTTTCATGTGTCTGTTGGCTGTATGAATGTCTTCTTTTGAGAAATGTCTGTTCATATCCTTTGCCCACTTTTTGATGGGGTTGTTTGTTTTTTTCTTGTAAATTTGTTTGAGTTCTTTGTAGGTTCTGGATATTAGCCCTTTGTCAGATGAGTAGATTGCAAAAATTTTCTCCCATTCTGTAGGTTGCCTGTTCACTCTGATGGTAGTTTCTTTTGCTGTGCAGAAGCTCTTTAGTTTAATGAGATCCCATTTGTCAATTTTGGCTTTTGCTGCTGTTGTTTTTGGTGTTTTAGACATGAAGTCTTTGCCCATGCCTATGTCCTGAATGGTACTACCTAGGTTTTCCTCTAGGATTTTTATGGTATTAGGTCTAACATTTAAGTCTCTAATCCATCTTGAATTAATTTTCATATAAGGAGTAAGGAAAGGATCCAGTTTCAGCTTTCTACTTATGGCTAGCCAATTTTCCCAGCACCATTTATTAAATAGGGAATCCTTTCCCCATTTCTTGTTTCTCTCAGGTTTGTCAAAGATCAGATGGCTGTAGATGTGTGGTATTATTTCTGAGGACTCTGTTGTGTTCCATTGGTCTATATCTCTGTTTTGGTACCAGTACCATGCTGTTTTGGTTACTGTAGCCTTGTAGTATAGTTTGAAGTCAGGTAGCGTGATGCCTCCAGCTTTGTTCTTTTGACTTAGGATTGTCTTGGAGATGCGGGCTCTTTTTTGGTTCCATATGAACTTTAAAGCAGTTTTTTCCAATTCTGTGAAGAAACTCATTGGTAGCTTGATGGGGATGGCATTGAATCTATAAATAACCTTGGGCAGTATGGCCATTTTCACGATATTGATTCTTCCTACCCATGAGCATGGTATGTTCTTCCATTTGTTTGTGTCCTTTTTTATTTCACTGAGCAGTGGTTTGTAGTTCTCCTTGAAGAGGTCCTTTACATCCCTTGTAAGTTGGATTCCTAGGTATTTTATTCTCTTTGAAGCAATTGTGAATGGAAGTTCATTCCTGATTTGGCTCTCTGTTTGTCTGTTACTGGTGTGTAAGAATGCTTGTGATTTTTGCACATTAATTTTGTATCCTGAGACTTTGCTGAAGTTGCTTATCAGCTTAAGGAGATTTTGGGCTGAGACAATGGGGTTTTCTAAATATACAATCATGTCATCTGCAAACAGGGACAACTTGACTTCTTCTTTTCCTAACTGAATACCCTTGAATTCTTTCTCTTGCCTAATTGCCCTAGCCAGAACTTCCAACACTATGTTGAATAGGAGTGGTGAGAGAGGGCATCCCTGTCTTGTGCCAGTTTTCAAAGGGAATTTTTCCAGTCTATCATTCATCCACCTGATCTTTGAATGAGTTAGGAACAATACAGGAAACTAATACAAACTTAATTTTTATAAAAATAAATGAAATCATCCTGTTATTTATTCAACACATTGTGTGTCAGTAAAATCTTATACTTTGAAGCAATTCGTCTCAGTCCATTTGCTGTTGCTTGTAACAGAATACCTGAAAATGGGTAAGTTATAAAGAAAAGGAGTTTACTTCTTACAGTTATGGAGGTTGAAAAGTCCAAGGTTGAGGGGCCACATCTGGTCAAAGCCTTATCCCATCCAAGTACTAACCAGGCCAAACCTTACTTAGCTTCCAAGATCAGATAAGATTGGGCACGTTTAGGCTGGTATGACTGTAGACTTGTTAGAGCCTTTTTGCTTATGGGGACACAGAAGAGTCCTGAGGCAGTGCAGGACATTACATGGCAAGAAGACTGAGTATTCTAATGTGTTCATGTCTCTCTTCCTTTTCTTATAAAGTCATGAATGGTATTCCCATGATAACCCATTAACCTTTTAGTTTATGAATGGATGAATCCATTCATAAGGGCAGAGCCCTCATGACCCAGTCACCTCTTAAAGGCACAATCTCCCAGTGCTGCCACGTTGGGGATTAAGTTTGCAACACATGAAATTTGGGGGACAAATTTAAACTATAGCAGAATTGTAATAAAATGTTATATAGGAGCAATGTTCTTATTGACTATAATTGTTATTTTGGTAAAGTGTTAATTCCTCTAATCAAGGGATACATTTCAGCTTATTATAATAGTTTTATATTTATAATTCAATATGAATAACATCTAGTAAAAGTTATTTTCAAGAAATGGGAAAATTAGAAATGTTTAGAAGAAAATAATAAATATTAAGTACAAACTGGATTCATAGTTTATGTGAAATTCTGGGAACCAATTGCAAGGGGAGAAAATAGTTACAATAGTAATGGTGAGGATGAGAATAAAAGCAGGTATCAACGTTAATTGAGGGTGTGTTATAGTTCTAATTGTGCTATGCCCACTACATGACTTTACCCTGTATGAGGTTTCCAAGCTTCTTCATAGTAATCCTAAACTGAGCTGGAGAAAGGCTAGGGTAACTTACTTGTGCTCATAGAGCCATAGAGTAGTACTACCTGTATTTGAATTCTGGCCTGTCTGACATCATTCTGTGGCCTTTTAACCACCACTGCTTCTCCATATTAAAACTCCAAATCTAGGTGAAAAGAAGAAAACTCAGAAAATGTTATGCAACAAAATAGAATGTATATAGACACTTATACATAATATCACTAATATCTGTACCATAAAAGGACTCTGATATAAACATTTTATGTAATTCATGGAGAAGTGTTAATCACATTGTCTGTGATGAACTGTGCATGTATCTGATAAAATTCTGGCAACCACACATCAACTTGTAGGCATAGATCTAGAACACTAAATATTTGCCTCAAGAAACTTAATAAAGACAAATGAATGAATAGGAACATGGAACTGAGTACAAGATAAAATCCTCCTAAAGCAATTGATGTACTTGCTGCTGGGTTATTGTTCTAAGCAAAAGAAGCATGGCAAAGGGAGATGTGAAACTAAAAACAGAATGCTTAGAAGGAGACGATAGCAGGAGGGAAGCAAAGATGGGTCCAAGCTCCCAAGAGGCAGGCATTGAACAAACAGTACAGAAAGCTAAGCCTTTGAAGGATGCATGGGATGAGAGAAGCTTTAGTCAGGAAAGAGGAGGAGAAGAAAAACCCTCCAGAGAAAAGGTGAACAATATTTTAATAGGCAAATTGAGAGATAGCAAAAGATATATACCATGCTATATTTTCTCATTGGAGCTGAAGACAAACTGGGGTTATTTATGCTTTGAAAATGTATAAATCTAAAGAACAATCGTAAAGGAAGAAGTGATGAAAATACGTGTTAATACAGAAAACATGGCTCCAAGGCTTTAAACTTCCTTGTGAGATAAATGCATTTACATTTGCAATATACATATATATTGGCAACTAATGTGTGTGTGTGTGTGTGTGTGTGTGTAATAGACAATGATTTTCTTTCTTTTTTTGTCTACTTACGTGAGAAAAAAGTAGGCTATCTGAAAACTTCAGTTAAATGAGGAAGAAATAAGTTAGGTAATCTTGTAAATAATATATATGTTCAAGGTAATGTAAGGCCCTTGTGTAGTTTTAAAAACTTATCTTTAATAGCAGTTTCTTCTGGGGATGAGGTAGTTAAAAGTTGAAGTGTTAGAAAGATGTTAATTTTTTTTTCCTTTTTACTTCTCACTTTCAGGATGGAATGAACAAACAAATTTGATTACAAATAGATCTCAGAGAGAGGCAAATGCATTGAATCCAGACGTAACATAAAATTAGATCATATTTAGTTATGCACGAGGTCAGATGGTGATAAAATGAGGATAAACTGAAATTGTCTATTAGCCGGATTAGTTTATTTTATGCCAGTCCTAGGAAAAAGACACATCATGGTAGGATACATTCTTTTTTATTTATTTATTTTTATTTATTTATTTTTTTTGAGACAGAGTCTCGCTCTGTCGCCCAGGCTGGAGTGCAGTGGCCGGATCTCAGCTCACTGCAAACTCCGCCTCCCGGGTTTACTCCGTTCTCCTGCCTCAGCCTCCCGAGTAGCTGGGACTACAGGCGCCTGCCACCTCACCCGGCTAGTTTTTTGTATTTTTTAGTAGAGACGGGGTTTCACCGTGTTAGCCAGGATGGTCTCGATCTCCTGACGTTGTGATCCGCCCCTCTCGGCCTCCCAAAGTGCTAGGATTACAGGTTTGAGCCACCGCGCCTGGCCAGATACATTCTTAACATCAATTTATTCCTAAAAGCAATTTTCATAGGGCACACTGTAGGCCATAGATGTACCTCACATCTATGAAAATTCTCTTTTTCAAACAAAGTAGTTTATGAAAACTGGACTATTAGCAAGACAGGATGGGCATGCCATCAGTGTAGTACCTGGTGTAAAACTAGAAATTTTAATCACTTGTGCTTTCATTTTATGATCAGTAAAATCCAAGGTAGAACAAACTTTTACTTTTTCTGTATAAGGGACTGATATTTGAATTATACCCAACTTTAATTTTTGCCAGAAATTATGCTTTATTGTTTCTCTAAAATGGTACTATAGATCTATATTTATTTCTATATATTTATATAATATTTACATATATGTGCATTTACATGTGTACACATCCATAAACTATATACATATGTACACATAAATTATAAATATGTGTACATACATACATATATATGCATATATCACACAAATACAGGCACATTTTCAGGATCCCTTTCAGATTTTTTTCCTTGAACAGCATAGTATCTGAATTTATTATGGATTTATTTTTAATTTATGGTCATATTCTTTGAGTGCTTTTGGTATTTATCTGGTTGCCCCAAACTCGCTAGCAGTAGAAGGAAGATGTACAAAGCCTGAATCTAGACTGACTTTCATATTAACTTTATTAGTCAAAAACCATAGATGAAAATGTAACATAGTCCATGTTAAATATGGGAATAAGACAGATGTTCAAGCCCTAGCTTCAGCAGTTTTTAGCTGAGATTTACTGGAAGAAAATATTTTCTGAACTGTAAAACATGCAAAATGCCTACCTGACAGACTTCATTAACATTATTAAATGATATGATATAGTAAAATAATTTGTAAACTGTCAAGTGCTTTGTCAACATAAGGAATCTTTAAGAATTGTCTTTGCTATTGAAGCCATTCAAACTCAATTTTATTAAAGCTGTTGTTATTCTAGTAGATTTTAAATAGCAATACCTGAATACATTAGAAATATGCAAATCTGTATTACGTATGGGATCTGAAGAGCAGAGGAGTTTGGTCATCTGGACTCACGCTAAAGTCTCCGAAAAATCCACTTGTCTTAATGATGGTTGACTCGCTAATGCTGTGCATATATAGTCTTATTTTAAGTGATTTGAATGATGTGGCTAATAACCACTCTGTTAGACGTACTCAGAACCTCACCTACCTGGGACCTCAACTGTTCTCCAGTGAAATTTCTACTTTAAGTTTATTTTCTAATGTGGTAAGAGCCTTCAGTTTATGTTAGGCTCAGACCCTTCACTGTTAATAAAATATTAGAAATGGACATTTTTGGTATTTTTTGAATGGATCCCTTGGAACTTTTTAAAAAAATTATTTATTTGAGCTTTCTACTGTTATCACAGTGTCTCCTAAGCATGGCCTCCCATTTTTTCTTGGTAATGTAATTCTTAGGTTATTCAAATTAGTAACCATTATTTTGCCCATAGCTAGAATTCTGGAAACTGTTATGGAAATCATTGAGCATAATTGAATGGCTCTTTATTTTAAGAACTATGTCAAGGCAGCATAGAGTTTTATTTTCTTGCAGGGGCTCTGGAGTCAAAGAGCCTGAGTTCAAATCTTGGCTCCACCACTTTCTATCTGTGGGGCATTGGGCATGTTACATTTGTGAAACTTTTGTTTCTCCATTAGTAAAGTGAGGTTTTGGGGATGATTAAACCAGATAACTCATGTGAAATGTTTAATGAAAATGTATTTGGTAGGGGATTTATTATTTTTAAATTTTGATTACACATGACACATGTCAGGGATCATGCTATGCATTTTGGATAGAAAGATGGCTAAGATATCATCCCTGACTCTTAAAAACTTATAATGAACTGTAGTAGAAAGATATCTAAATGGTCTGCCATTTAGCCAGGCACATGGTATATGTGCTTAATTCATACTAGCAGCCACTACAGTTATCATGATTAATAATGAGTTTCCAACTGCATAAAAATGCTTTTAATCTATAGAAAATCAAATCAGAAACAAGTTTTTAAAAAAATATATGAAACAAAAAGTGGGCAAAGGATATGAACAGACATTTCTCAAAAGAAGACATTCATACAGCCAACAGACACATGAAAAAATGCTCATCATCACTGGCCATCAGAGAAATGCAAATCAAAACCACAATGAGATACCATCTCACACCAGTTAGAATGGCGATCATTCAAAAGTCAGGAAACAACAGGTGCTGGAGAGGATGTGGAGAAATAGGAACACTTTTACACTGTTGGTGGGATTGTAAACTAGTTCAACCATTATGGAAAACAGTATGGCGATTCCTCAAGGATCTAGAACTAGATGTACCATATGACCCAGCCATCCCATTACTGGGTATATACCCAAAGGATTATAAATTATGCTGCTATAAAGACACATGCACACGTATGTTTATTGCAGCACTATTCACAATAGCAAAGACTTGGAATCAACCCAAATGTCCATCAGTGACAGATTGGATTAAGAAAATGTGGCACATATACACCATGGAATACTATGCAGCCATAAAAAAGGATGAGTTTGTGTCCTTTGTAGGGACATGGATGCAGCTGGAAACCATCATTCTCAGCAAACTATCACAAGAACAGAAAACCAAACACCGCATGTTCTCACTCATAGACGGGAACTGAACAATGAGATCACTTGGACTCGGGAAGGGGAACATCACACACCGGGGCCTATCATGGGGAGGGGGGAGGGGGGAGGGATTGCATTGGGAGTTATACCTGATGTAAATGACGAGTTGATGGGTGCAGCACACCAACATGGCACAAGTATACATATGTAGCAAACCTGCACGTTGTGCACATGTACCCTACAACTTGAAGTTTAATAATAATACATAAATTAAAAAAAAAAAAAAGAAGCAAGAATTAAAATGAAAGATTGACATTTTCTAAATTGGTTGTATTTTCTTTCACATTTACAAAATTTATAAGAAAATTCTTTTTATTTCCATGTGATATAGAGAATTAGAATGTACTTTGATGTAAATTATTGTTACCAGTGCTGTTCAACTTTTATCCATAATTTACTAAGCACCTACATTTAGACAAAGGCATTATCCAGCCCTTTGGGGATGATTTCAGATGATTCATATATAGACCTGCTCTCAAGGAATTTAAGATCTTCTTGGGGGAGAGAAATAAGGACTTTAAACAATTCAAGATTACTTAGAGAATTTTCTGAAAATAATTTTATCAATGAAAACTTGTTATATTAAAAGAAACTGTCATTCTGACTTCCACAAATCTAGGCTTGAAACTATGGATAATGAGATATTTTATATTACTCTCACTCACATCATTTTCACAAAGTGAAAAGGTACATTTTAACTAGTAAAAGAATACAGGAAATGGAAGTAGCTCGAGGCAGTGGACGATGATTCAGAAAGACAGGGCCCTATTATTTGCTCAAGTTATGCAATGACTCTGGGCCTGTTTCTTCACCTCTGAAAGGAGGAATGATCTCCAAGTCCTTTCAAACTCTTTTGGTAATTCACCTCCAGTATATCATCTAAATGCCTCCACTTACTGTCCTCTGATTTGTCTCATATTTTTCTAGCCCCATGCTCTCCTGTTCACCATTTACTCTCATGCAAGGTACAAGTTACACCCATCATCACAAAACCCTTGCTCAAGTCCCCTTGCCCCCATGAAGACCTGCCACACCTACTCTCAAAAACCATCATTTCCTCAAAGCTCATTTGGTATTTACTGTATACTGCCACAAGCCACTAAGCATACAGCTCATTTGGTATTTACTGTGTACTGTCACAAGCCACTAAGCATCGTTTTGTGAATACATGACTTACAGACTTAGCTGGAGTAAAGATACTTTGAAAATGAAGACCGTTTCTTGGCTGTCTTTCTTGTTTGATGTACCCTTCAGGCCTATGATTTTCAGTATAACAGATAACCAATAATTATTTCTTGGTTCTTTCCTGCACATCTGAATAACACTATGCAAAGTGATAGAATGTTTTTCTATAAGGAGGTCCTACACTGGAGATTATTGTGTATTTCTTAATGCTGTTGAAGGAAGAGATGTACATCTAAAATAAATAGATTCTAACAAACATTAATTTCTATTTCTATTATTTTTTTGTGTATTGTGATATCTCACAAAAATAGTTAAGCATTTTGGCATTATTGATATTACATATTTTTGGTGAATATTTGTAAATAAAGAAAAATATACATACACCAGTAATTATCTTGTCAAACCCTTCAATTATGCAATATTGTTACGTAGATTACATATCTGTGTGAATACTGGAGTTTTAACAGTATTGTGTGTTTGTCAATGTTTTATTTATTATTGCCACTAATTCTTATTGCCATTTCAAGAACTATTTATACGTTGTTCTAAAAACTATTAAAGTATGGTTGACCATAGTCACTACTGCCTACTTTGGTAAAGGCCAAATATATAAAGACTTTTTAATGTGTTAACAAACACTGAAGGTTTTTTAACCTGTTAACAATCAGTAGGACTCTTGAAATTATTTCCTAAGAGAATAAATATTACAACTTGCAAAGCATGATTAACCTCTTGTAATTATAAACCATCTCTTGTAATTATGTAGCATTATGTTAATGAGCAAAGAACCATTGTGGTTCCTTTTTACATTTCTTAAAATAATTCTCCATAAGGTCTTTGATAATTCCAGTAAATTTAGATAAGCTTTTTTAAAAAGGAAGGTTAAAATGACATTTTAGACTAATTTTTCTTTTTAGTTATACAGAGTTGAACTCTCTGAGGGTTTTATTGGCAGTCATAAAATGTAGTTGTTATTTTCTGTGAACTATGGAGAATTTCATTCATTATCATATTATTCAGTGGGCCATTGTCTTAATTCTAGAGGCACACGCTCTTTTCATCCCACTGAAATAGAGGAATTAAAGTATGTTCCTTGCTCAAAGCACAAAAGTGACATACTGCATAATAGGCTTCTTGATTAGTCATAAATCTCATGTTAAATTACATCCCAAAGATTTCCATACGTTTTATGACTTTAATAATTTATGGTAATTTCTAATCTGGCATTTGTTGACCTGTCTTGCTTTTTAAATATTTAGTTTTTTGACAGAATAATTAACATATTGTAATAATCTTCTAATGGCGTTTAAAATGGGATTGTGTAGAGATAGCTGAAGGTTTTTGAGCATCTGTGTTGTAAACACTTTCTTAATAAAACATGAATTGCTACCATATGATCCAGCAATCCCACTATTGGGTATTTATCCAAAGAAAAGGAAATCAGTATATTTGAAGAGATATCTGCACTCCCGTGTTTATTTCAGCACTTTTCACACTAGCCATGATATGGAATCAACCTAAATGTCCGTCAATGGATGAATGGAAAATAAAACGTGGTATAAACAGAAATTGATGCTTTACTTTATATTAAAAACACTCATATTCTTCTCAGCTGTTAACTATTGAGTCATAGATTTAAAGAATTCTATTGTGAAGACTAAAGTGACTATTAAAGTAAGAAATTACTTTTTCCATTATATTTAACTTATATCATACTTTAATGTTAGCGCCAATGAGCAAAACTATTGAATACAAAAACTAATTAATTAGTGGTGATAGTACAGTATATCAGGGAGAACATTCTTCTAGAAAGGAACAATAACAGGGAGCAATAGAAACAATGAATGAGTGTAAGGTCACTGAGTGTTAAAAGAGCTAAAATATAGTACAAATAAGTTGCTTTTTAATAGTGATATTATATAATTACACCTTGATGTTTTATTTGTTATGAGAATTGTCCAAGAAGATTTCTCTAAAGACCAAAGGCGCTCTTCCCCTAAATAACTCCAAAGCCAGTCCTGTGTTTCTTTAAAAAAAAAAAAAGTGAAAATAATGTGATGAACATTTTTGAGAAAGTATGAAGCCAAAATAGTCCACTGCATAACTGTTTCTGCAGGTATTGTATTGATATATTACATTATTCAGCTTTGGAGTCTCCACATCTAATGTTACATCATTATTCTAAATTAAACATGTATAGATAAATGAAATAAATGAGATAGCATATGAAAATCTCATAGCCCAGCCCCTGCACTATTTAACATAGAAATACCAAATAATTGTATTCCTCATCTGAAAGCTATTTAATGGTGTTTCAAATAAAAATTCCATCTACTGCTGTTGTTGCTATTATATCTTTTCCTATGTGGTACTGAAAGAGAAAGAGACCCAGAAGGGGCTTTGTCTGAAGTGTCCCTCATTTAAGCTGTTGCTTCTTAAGCAGAGGGTGAAAAAATGTAATAGGAGTTTCATAAAGGTGGATTAAACCAGCGGATTACGGTATGGGTGAATACTTTCACATACTAACCAGGAGCTCTGCTTGCATGCTGGGAGTTGCCCATACCTCTTCTAGATTGAGGCACATTATCATGCACAACCTAATTCCAAGAAATCTTTTAAACCACTGGAAATTGAACCCAGAACATGTCTCTAAGCCAGTCTTTTCATCTTGACACCAAATCATAGCATGAGCCAGTCCGCCAGGGATGCTGCTGCTCTCCAGGCCAATTTTAAATGTTGAAATAATGAATCATATTTTCTTGAAAATAATGTGCACCAAAGAAAAGTTAGTCACTTTATAGACGAATATTAACACTTTCTTAGACAATCTAATTAAATTATCAGATTTAACTTTTGGCTCTTTTTAAGACAGTTCTGCCTCAGAAATATTAATAAACCCCCAAGCCCTTATACTCATCAGTTTGTTCACTGCTAGCTATCAGAAATTCTTGAAGTTCTTGTAATTATTGTATTATTTCTTTACTTTCATTTTATTAATATGTGAATAATATTTTTTAAACTTTCTAGTGTATGTCTTGTGTATATTTTAACAACATGACTTTTAATTAATGTTCTGATAACATTTCGTCTAGTGTATGTTTTTAGTAACATGATTATTAACTGTAACTTTAGAAACCTGCGGATTAGATGTGACCATTTTAAAATGTTTTAAACTTGGAAAATCTGATGGTTTTAGGTTTAGTTCAGGCTAGAGATCACCTGTGGAGATTGGAACTGCCAAAAAAATGGCTTAAGCAGCCCTTTGAGTATTCTAAAATAGGGATGTTTTCCAGAGCATTGGTTTCTAAAGCTTCCATTATTTCTTGATGTTGAGCTTTCAGGATTTAGCGACAATATTTACTCAGCATCTAAGCCATGCTTTTTTGTCAGTCATGTTTTATATCTTTTATAATCAAACTGCTTATCACTGAAAAAAATATATAAGTTTCTATGTATCTGCAAGAATTCTCTGGTTGTTCTTAGATATGGATTTTGATGTGTGGAATAAGAATTCAATTCAAGGATAACAGAGATGTTGTACTGAGAAAAAATCTAAGAAAATCAGCTTTTCTTTAACATTCTGTCAAAGCTCCTGACTAGTAGTTTATCAGCGCTATTTTGCCAAAGGTGTCTTCTCTTCTTTTCTTTGAAAAAATCATCGGCTGCTGCTAAGCCACTAGTGTGTTCCCGCTGTGCCTGAGAAGATGTGTGGCATCAAAAAATGGGCACGGCCTGAGTTAAAAGCGCTACATTGAAGCCAGAGCTGGCTTATTTATTAGTTGTCTAATCATAGGAAAATGACAGAGCACGATTTTCTCTTGCAATATCTGTTGCTGAAAATTAAACGTATGAGCAGAGCTTTCAGAGAGGGTGACTGGCTGGCCCCTCAGACAGCACCTCATAGGACGGCCTGTGTTGAAGCATGTCCTTTAACCAGGGTCTGTCCCTCAGCACTGAGTTGGCTCACCTAGATTGGATTGTCCCAGCAGAAAAAAAAAAAAGCTAAAATTCAAAATCATATCCAGACAAGAATACTCTTTCATTTACATTACTTGTACTACCTTTTCAGAAACTGGATACCTGAGTGTGTGAGGGTAACTTAGAAACTCACATCATGGTTAGAAGTTTTAGAATTAGAGAGCAATGATCACGAAGCTGATTTCATGATGAGAAGCAAGGGAGCAAGGAGTGAGATGTCTTTGAGGAGTATTTCCCTGAGGCTGTGGACAACGCTGATGAATAATCCCCACCTTACAAGTGGGTTGACCACTCTAGTAGCTGTAAGGTGGGAGGGTTCTTTCTTCAGAGAGATAAATCTGTGCTCTTCACTTGCCCATTTCCAAGGCTTTCATGTAGGTAGAAAAAACACCCATAATCTGAAGACACTGTTCCTTTAGCTTTGTTAGTGACAGGGATTTGAATATGACACACGTTTTTCCTTGGATAGTTAAATTTCACTTTTCCTGTTTGTTTTTCTCTGAACGTATTCTAACTCCCCTGCTAATAGACTTCTAGAGCTTTCTAATTCTATGCAATTTCTGTTGATTCATTCAGGTAAACTTTGAAGGTAATCTCTGAGTCAACTTCTTGGAGATTCTATTATGTCATTTCTTTTTATTAACTTTATGTTACTCATGGTTTCTTGATGAAGACTCATTAAACATAATAATATAAGTAGAAAATTATTAACTCCATAATATTTAGTACTGGTTGTTATTTCTGATAGCAGCTGGCTGTAAGATTCCAATTGCTTTTCAAATCTTTGACTCAGTGATCTCTGTGTAGTTCTTGACTACTTCAAATAACTTCCTTGAAGGATAGGGACTTAATAATCTCTTAACAGGAACACTTAACACACTGCTGGTGGGAATGTAAATTAGTTCAGTCATTGAAAGCAGTGTGGTGATTTCTCAAATAACTTACAAAAGAATTACCATTTGACCCAGCAATCCCATTATTGGGCATATACTTAAAGGAATATAAATCATTCTACCATAGAGACATATGCATGTTGTGTATGTTCATTGCAACACTACTCACAATAGCAAAGACATGGAATCAACTTAAATGCCTATCAATGAACAGACTGAATAAAGAAAATGTGGTGCATATACACCATGGAATACTATGCAACCATTAAAAAGAATGAGATCATGTCCTTTGCAGGGACATGGATGGAGCTGGTAGCCATTATCCTTAGCAAACTTACATAGGAACAGAAAACCAAATACTGCATATTCTCACTTGTAAGTGGAAGCTAAATGATAAGAACATATGAACTCAAAGAGGGGAATAACACACACTGGGGTCTATTGGAGGGTGGAATGCAAGTGGAGGGAGAAGATCGGGAAAAATATTTATTGGGTATTACGTTTAGTACCTGGGTGACAAAATGATCTTTACACCAAACCCCCGCAAAATGCAGTTCACCTATATAGCAAGCCTGCACATGTATCCCTGAACCTAATTTAAAAGTTAAAAAATAAAATAAACATATCTTACTTTCAGTACAATACACAACAGAGTAGAAGGGTAAAAAAGATTGGTTCTGAGGAGGTGAGATGGGGGTAAGGACAGCACAGGAGAATTTTTGAGGGTGATGAAACTGTTCTGTGTCTTGTCTGTGATGATGGCTACACGACTAAGCCCTTGTCAGAACTCATAGAACTTTACTTCAAAAGGAGCGGATTTTACGCTACATGAATTCAAATAACAAATACTTTGTCTTTAAGCAAAGGGATACCTAAATATTGCTTATTGAATGGATCTCCAGAAAAACACATTTTTCAGTTCATGTTTCAGCCTAGGCCTCATCTCATCCAGGAAACCTTGTCTTGCTTGCCTTTACATACATGTGGCAATCAGTAGTTTCTTTTAGGTCTCTGACTGAACACTCAGTGAACTTCAATCTTAGCACTTGTCATAGCAGATTGACATGGTTTATTTATATGTGTCTTTCTCTGTGGTAAAAGGAAAGGATCAAGGCCATTAACTTTTGTAGCGATTGTGCATAGCAGTATTTGGCACATAGTAGATTTTTAACTATGGAACTTCTGTTTTCACCACACACACACACACACACACACACACACACACACACACACACAAACTTCAGAGTTCTCTTCATTTAAGTATTTGCTTTAGTCTCCAAAGCCCCACTGTCTCAAAACCAACCCTTCTATTTCATTATTCATCAACTTGTCTCCTCTTACGCAACTACTTAGGAAAGCCCACTTTTGTAGCTCATGATGGCTAAAATAAATATTTGTACTTTTTTTTTTAAGTCATCACTTCCTAGAACAGCCTCTGTCCTCTGCTTATGCCAAATATGAATATATGTTGGAGGTAAAAAGAGTTCCTGGTGGAGAGCTTCAATTTGAGAAACTGTCTGAGATTGCTTTCCAGGTTCCACCATGGAAGCTATCTGACCTTGAACAAGTGACCTTGAACAAGTGACTGAAATCTCTTCTATTTCGTCAACTGTAAAATGGGGGAAAACCGGGTCTAGCTCATGGGGTTCATGTTCATGTGAAGATTAAGAAATTGCTTATTCAGTACTTAGCACAGTGCCTGATATCCTTACAGCTCCTAGGAATATTAGCTGTTATTGTATTTCCTTAAAGAAGCCCATATCTCTATATGCCCTTTCATTATATGTTTTAGTAGCCTAATTTAACATATGGATAAAATATTTTTAAGTTAAATGATTTGCTAATAGATTGTAGAATGAGTGGCGTACACCCATATTGTAGACTAAGGTCAAGTCCATAAAATATAGTGCATTTCCCCACTTTCATTTCCCATTACCAAATTTCATTATTCTCCTTAGAAACTCATTATAGAATTCATGTCAGATTCATCTATGTATTCCCAGCAGTGTCTTATATCCAGAAATAATACTGAGTCATTGTCTAGATGTAGTAGAGGTGGAGTCCTCCAAAGACAAGTCTCAGAGTGGCCAGGTTTGCCAAGTATAGGGATGCTTCGATTACTGGCCTTACTCTTTATGCTCATGAATTCCTAAGTTTTATTCCTCCTGTAGTAATAAATTGGCTTTTCGGCTACAAGCTGAAGAGAGAGAAAACCTCTTCCACCTCTTTGGATTATGTCTCTTCAATCCAGTTGAGCCAGTTTAGGACATGAGACCGCTCTTAGTCTAGAACCAGTCATCGGGAGAATTCCAGGTCTGATTGACTTAGACTAGGGGGTGAATATCAGGGCAAAAATTCCAACACACAACATGATGTATCAGTAAGGAGAACCTCAAAATTATTTCTTAATATCCAGATCATGTTCCTACTTTTATGTATCTATTTTCTGACATATATCATTAAAATGATGTACCTGTGTAGGTCCTTTAATGATACTGAAATATCTTGAATTATAGGCTAATTACTAAGTTAATAAGTTGCAGAAATTAACGTTTCTGCTAAGTTTATGTAGCATTTTCCCACATGTACTTCAGAGGTTTGGAAAAAGACCCTGAAATAATGACTGAATAACAGCTTTACTAATTTAATTTCAAATTTTTAAATTCTTCTGGGAAATATCGTCAGCATCCGTTTTATTATTTTTATCAAACAATTACGTGTACATTTCTATATCAGTGGATAAGTTAAGGAGAAGAATTACCTTATGATAACTTTTTCATGCTCAAAATTTTTGAATCAATTTTTTATTTTACATTATGCTCTTTCCTGGTCATTAGGAAGGGAGTGGTGATTAAGATAGGCAAGAATGCTTTATAAGGACACTACTCTTGTTTCAATTCTTAACATCAAAAAGCCTTAACAGTATGTAGACTATAAAATAAAATATCTAGGGAGCAGAGCATTGCGCTGAACTTTGAAGGTTTTTTGGTCAATAATATATATGATGTGTTCACGGAATTCTTTGTCAACAAAGTACGTTTGGAGCTTCAGGCCATTTAAGTTGGTTTTTGTACTTTTCTTTTTTTTTCTTCTGAAGACTTTTTTGTTTTATTTACCTGGAATTCATTCTTTTTTGGCGCTGTGAATTAAAATTAGACCAATCTACTAGGCAGGAAAAAAACCTTAATTAGATTGTTGACACAGACAAATAAGCATGTCAATTAGCATTTACTGTCACATGCCTCTCCAGACTGCTTCTAGGATGAGTGGCTTCAAGCAGGTACATCATCTTTGTACTCCTAAAGCATCAAGGAAACTTGGAGTGACAATATCATGAACACATCCACAATGATGATGCTTGTGCTTCTTCTCCCCCAATCCAACAAAAGATGAATGCCAACTAATGTATTCAGTTTTTGCATCAAAGGTTGGATCATTTTTGCAATGGGAGTAATCATCATGACCAGACAGGCCATATAATCCATATTGTATGGATTAAAGATAATATACATGAAACACCTTACTCTGTATGTGGTTCATAGCAATACCAAAAAGATGAAAACTATGATATTCTAACATTTTAGAGACCTTCACTCTATTTTAAATAATTTTATTTAAGTGCATATACAATAAAAAGTGCACATATCGCAAGTGTATACCTCAACATCTAAACACAGTCATGTAATCAGCATCCACTTTAAGAAAGAAAACAAAACAGCACCCCTGGTTCCTCTTTGCAATAATTAATCTCCCAAGAGTAATTGCTGATCTGATTTGTAACAGCATAGATTGGTTTTGCCCTACTATATTTTTGCTGAATTATACAATATATGCTCTTTAATGTCTGGCTTCTTAGTGCATTGTATGTGTGCATCAGCCATTCTCTTGTGTATAGTTATTAAACAATCATTTTATGGGCTGCATAATATTCCATAGGGTAAATTTAACAGTTTTATTGATAACTTAGCTATTGTAAATAGTGCTGCTACAGACATATATTCTATTATATGTCTTTTGGTATAAAAATTTACACATTTCACATGGGTGTATACCCAGATGTGAGATTGCTAGATATTGGGGCACATTGTACACATTTTTAGTAGATAAGATATTGCCAGATATCATAAGTGCATAGTTTGATAAATATAGAAATTTATACTTTTTCTAGAGAAAAGCCATCAATATCAGTGTATGTGTATATATATATGAAACAACTCAGAAACACAAAGATACCACATATTCTCACTTATAAGTGAAAGCTAAATAATGTATATACATGTACACATGGACATAGAGAGTGCAGTGATAAGCATTGGAGACTCAAGTGTGGGGGTGTGCAAGGGGATCAATAATGATAAATTAATGGGTACAAGGTACATTATTTGGGTGATGGACACTCTAAAAACCCAACGTTCACCACTATCCAACATACTCACATAATAAAATTGCACTTGTACCCCTTACATTCATGCAAATAAAAATTGCTTAAATATAAATAAATATGTGTAAGTGTATGCATACATATATATGCATATACATATGTGTCTGTGTGTGTGTATATATCTTACACTTAAAATAAGCATGAATTCTGCAATGAATGCTCAATTTACAAGAGTTGTCCATCCAAACTTGTGGCAAGTATCTCACCTCTCGAGTTGTTTTTTCTTCATATTTTTCTTGCTTTTGTCTAGGAAGGAATAATTTGGCTTGCCTTTCAAGAGTGTACAGTCAACGTGATAACCCAAACACTTAAGACATTTGCTAGCCCATGTGGATCCCTTGAGAGGAAGAAAACAATGATCCTTTTACTGAGCAGATAGAGTCTGGGGCCAGGTTTTGTGGCTTGAAGATTTCAGCTTCTCCACGCCTCTCAGTTGAGTGCCTCTGGAAGCAATTTACAACTCGTGAGGCTATATACTCAAAGGCTCTGTTATTAATTCCCCGCCTTCCAAGACCCCATTTCAGAGGATCTCAGTTGCTCTCAGAGTGAATTTACTGTTTTCTGAATTCCATAATCCCAATAACAGGTCTATTGGCCTTACTAAATAGCTTAAGTTAGATTCAGCAGTGTAGTTGGCAACTGAGCTACTAAGTATCCAATGCTTATATGGAAAATATGTTCCCTATTGCAAACAACTGATAATCATATTCAATTTGGCACCATAATCTATCTATAAAGAAGATACTACTTGTGTTTATTAAGTTTTATCCCAAATAATTATCTTAGTAATAATCTTTGAAAATAGATCTTGGTCATTTGCATATCTTTATTTGGCATATCCTGAGTCTTTGTATGTATTAGAAAGATTACGTGTTTTGACTGGATGGTTTAATACAAAGATGTCCCTCACTTTGGGCAGAGACATTTGAAAAAGGCACTCCAACCAGGGACCTAAGAGATGAATGAGATGCAGCTCTGAATCAGGTCACACGGCCTTGGGAGGGAAACATCTTGGTTTTCACATCCCTCACTTCTCGATGTCATATGCAATACACAACCCCTCAACACACACGCATGCACATACACAAACACGCACTTGCTCACTCACTGGATCGTCTCTTTCTTTGACTAAGTCCTTTTTAGTCAAGCTCCAAAGCTTTTTTACTTACCTAAGGTGAGTATGCAAGGATTTGAGGTTTCAATATTAAAATTCAGAAACATTTAAAGTTCAGTTTAAATATTAGTAAAAAAAAAATCTTGACAAAATACAATTATAGACAAAAAGAAAATTCAGAATATTTGGAATTTAAGGTTTAGGTTACAGCCCTATTGATGAAAGATTAGAAGAAGAATGTTGGAGAGAATAAAGCAGTTTTATGAGTCTGATAGAAAGCATAACCAGATAATTATGCATATATTTGCATATGCAAAGCTTTCTAGGCAATCTGAACATTTAAACCTACAAATGTGGCTGCGATGAACAGCCACAGAAGAGCAGGCTAGAAAAGAAGAGCAGGCAGAAGTTGTAAATAAAATGTTACTTTTAAATGGTTGATCTCCCAAGTATTGGAACAGATTTGTGCTGTTTTCAAGGTTTTGGTTCACAGAATCCAGTAGTGTCTTGAATTGTTTTGTGGCACGTCCCTGTTATTTTGCTTTGTATGCTACCTCTATCCATGAAGTAGCTATGAGCCCCTTACACAACACTGTTGATTTTTTTTTTCCTTATCTATTCAAAAGATTTTTGATTCAGGGCCAGGCATGGTGGCTCACGCCTATAATCCCAGCACTTTGGGAGGCTGAGGCAGGCGGATGGATCATGAGGTCAGGAGATAGAGACCATCCTGTCTAACATGGTGAAAATCTGTCTCTACTAAAAATACAAAAAATCAGCCGGGAGTGGTGGCACGCACCAGTAGTACCAGCTACTCGGGAGGCTGAGGCAGGAGAATCGCTTGAACCCGGGAGCCGAGATCACACCACTGCACTCCAGCCTGGGAGACAGAGCGAGACTCCATCTCAAAAAAAAAAAAAAAAAATGATTTTTGTTTCAGGTGGCTATCAGACTCATTAAATAGAAGTCTTAGGTTAAGTTTACGGGTTGCTAATTGGAAGCCACCATGGACTATGTTCATAAAATAATAGAAAGGAGTCATGCAGGACTTCTTAAAAATGTCATTTAAAAAGTCAGAATAGGCTTTCTATTACTTTTCTGAGGTCAAATACATGTACTGCTTTCTGACTATTTCATCCAGGGTGGTAGCTAGGACAATAAGAGGTGCTTAAAAAATATTAGATTGAGTAAATGAGAAAGCCCTTAGAAACACAGGAACAGAATGACCCTTGCTTTGGATCTAATATTGACTCCCACACCTAAATCCCTTTGGAGAGCTCCTTTATTTTCTCTGCCCATATGAGCAGGTATAAATTAAAAACATAATTAAAGGGGCCATCTAGCTCAGCTGAAGCTTTCATCACACATGTAGGGGAGGTATAGTTGGGAGGGATCTTTTTATCCTTTAGGTCTTCAATTTACATAGGACTTTTGAATAATCAAATAACCTGAAAGAGCTGATCTTAGGACTAGTTATAATTGAGACTATTTTTCCATGGGGTAGAAAAATCTAGTTGCAGGAAAACTGAGAAGTAGATATATGTTCACCTCAAAGGCTGTTTTTTACAAAGGATGTTAAAGCATCATCTTTGCTCAGAAAGGGAGCAATAAAACAAATGAGTGGAAATAATAAAAGGGAATAATGGCCAGGTGCAGTGCCTCACACTAGTAATCCCAACACTGGGAGGCCAAGGTGTGAGGATTGCTTGAGGCTAGGAGTTCAAGACCAGCCTGAGTAAAATAGGGAGGCTTCATCACTACAAAATAAATAGATAGATACATGCATGCATACATACATACATACATACATACATACATACAGATTAGATAGATAGATAGCTGGGCGAGGTAGTGTGCACCTGTAGCTCCGGCTACTCAGGAGACTGAGATGGAAGAATCGTTTGAGCCCACGAAGTCAAGTCTGTGGTAAGCTATGCTCACTCCTGCCACTGCACTCCAGCCTAGGTGACAGAGTGAGATCCCGTCTTGAAAACAAAAGGCATACTTTTTAGATGTAATAGAATAGAGTACTTCCAAACCTGGCTGCCTGCTGGAGTTGTTTTGGAAGAGGTTGCACGACTTCAGTGGAGATGGCCTAGGTGCCTGCTCAGCAGTCATCTGGTAAAGCAACTAAGAACATGTAATATGAAACTGCAAAAAGAGATAGTGTATATAAAATCACTCTGGGCTCCTCAGGTAGAGTAATAAATGCAACTCCTGACAGCCAAATAAAAATAAAAAGCCTTGGTTGCTTTGCCATACTGAGTAGGTGTTACAGGTTGGGTTCTCTGGGAAACAGACTCTAAAACATTTTTACTTTTATTTTTATTTTATTTTATTTGTTGTTGTTATTATTATTATTATTATTATTATTATTATTATTAGAGGCAGAGTTTCGCTCTCGTTGCCCAGGCTGGAGTGCAATGGCGCAATCTCGGCTCACTGTAACTTCCGCCTTATGGGTTCCAGTGATTCTTCTGCCTCAAACTCCCAAGTAGCTGGGTTTACAGGCAAGTACTACCACGCCTGGCTAATTTTGTAATTTTAGTAGACACGAGGTTTCATCATGTTGGTCAGGCTGGTCTCAAACTCCTGACTTCAGGTGATCCACCCACCTCTGCCTCCCAAAGTGCTGGGATCACAAGCGTGAGCCACTACGCCCGGCCAGACTCTAAAATAAAGTTTAATATGCAGAATACTTCTTAGGGAATGCCCACTGGACCAATACCTATTCAAGAGAGGGCTGAGAAGCAGGATTGGACAGAAAGAGAAGTTGAGCTGTAATGCAGGCCCGATAACAGCCTTAGTGTTAAGCAGGCTGAGAGATTCAGCAGTTAATGAGACAGTCAACCCAAAGAGTTGTATAGGCATCAAAAATATGATCAGCATGGTGTCAGTTTCCCGTGTCACTTGTCCCACAGTATGATACCACAAGTAAAGAGACCAGATGACAGGCAACACAAGTAGTGTGCACTCTGTTGTTGAGAAGCCAATTTCACCCTGCAATTAAGCAGTTTTATACTCTGCAGCTGTACTTTAAGGGGAGCTGAGATGGAGCATAACATGTCTCACCATAACCAGAAAGGCAGATGAGAAATGTTCTATCGCCGTCTTCCACAAAGTAAGGGACTTCCCTAAAGATACAGAGGTGGGTGGAATATTGCCTTGGTAGACGTCCTCTCAAGACTGTCTATCTTCCCATGTTGGAAGGATCACAGAGCATTTGCCAAGATGTGGGTCAATGCAGTTGAACTTTGTGTATGTGGCCTATGTGGATAATTACAATATCATCGGGCACCTCCATAGAGCTGTTTCCCAATTGACCAAACATATGGGAAGCTTCAGATCTTAGAATGGCCCTACAGAGTAGTCCTGAGAACAGTAAGCCTTACTACTCCTGTATTAATCAATCATTTGATGATATCCTTCTCAGAAATAAGTCATGACCTTGTGCAAGGGGGCTCTTCATGGCTGGGACAACCCTAAAAGAACTGAGAGCTGAAAGCCATCTGCCACCAGCCCTTCCACCTGCCGGGACACGTTCTTTATTGAAGGGAAATCTGAGTAGTTCATCAGCATCCACCACAGTAGTTAAGCCATTCATTCTTCCTTCTTATGACAACATTGTGCTTATTGTTATGCAATCCCTTTCCAGAACATTTTAGGTTAAGTTTTAAAAATAATGCATATAAAGAGACAGTTCAAATACTGGGGGAAAAAGCTTGCACTTATATTGTTATAGAAATGTGCATACTTAAAGGGCTGATTTCTTCTGGGTATTTACATAATTTTATTAAATCCATCCATTTTTAATTAGCTGTTTTTAATAGGCAGTTAGCTAAGATATTATAAGCCGTATATTAGGCTAATGGACATTTAACAGCTTAGTTAAGTTATTTTAATGGAAATGCTGACAAACCTTTATCTGTAATTATAGCAACACTGTGATTACAGAAGGAGGTACCTCTCCTTGTTGTTTGCAGCCCTAAAATTCCATGTGGCTATAAGTAACAAAGCCCATTATTAGATAAACACAAGTCATACTTGGCATTACTTGCATTACTCATCTCCCTGCTTTATTTGAATCATTTTTTTAAGTTGTAAAATGTTTTTCAAAACTCAGAAGAGTGGCCAGTTAATAATATGATTCCTCTTATATTATGAGATTTTAAGAAATAGTTCACTAGTTTCTGGTGGGCTCTATACCCATTGGCAAGTCCTGGCCATTGTGAATTAAGTAAACAATTCTGTATGGAAATATTTTTAATCCTTAAACCGTGTAATTTTTTATTCATCATGTCAGGTCACTTGTCAAAGGGGTTAACATTCAGAATTCAACAAAAGTTTATCAAACATCTATTACAGGACATGTATTTCTGGGCGCACTGGGATTACAGCAATTAACAATCAAGATACGATTTGTATCGACATGGACATTACATTCTCTTATGCGAGACAGAAAACAAAATAAACTAGAAAAATATGTATAAAGAGACTTTAAAGTAGGGTAAAATTACATATTGTGACAGGATGACCACTTTGGTTTGGATTATCAAGGACATTTTTTTCTTTTTTTTTTCCCACTCTCTTTCTTTCTTTCCTTCCTCCCCTCTCCTCCCCTTCCCTACTCTTCCCTTCCCTTCCTTACTCTTGCTCTGTTGCCCAGGCTGGAGAGCAGTGGTGCAATCTCAGCTCACTGCAACCTCTGCCTCCCATGTTCAAGCTTTTCTTGTGCCTACGCCTCCCAAGTAACTGGCACTAGAGACATGCACCCCCACACCCAACTGATTTTTGTATTTTCACTAGAGATGTGGGTTTCACCATGTTGTCCAGGCTGGTCTCGAACTTCTGACCTCAAGCGATCCACCCGCCTCGGCCTCCCAAAGTGCTGGGATTACAGGCGTGACCCACCGGGCCCAACCAAGGACATTTTTTTCTGAGCCACATTATTTAAACAGAGATCTGAATGACAAGAAGGGGCCAGTTCTGTGATGTAGTGGAAGAAAAATATGTTCCTTCTACCCTTCTAGGTTACCCAGCTGGAGTCCTACAAAGTTAGAGTGACAAAAGACAGATTAACAAGAGAAAAACCGTAGAAGTGTATTAAAATATTCAGTGCACGTACACCTGGTAGAAACTCAGTGATGAGTAACTCAAAGGGGTGGTTAGAATGTTGGGTTTATATAGCATCTGAACAAAGAACAGTAAACTTGTAGAGAAATGACAAAACAAAGAAAACAGGGGTTTAGGTATTTAGGGTTGCCAAACTATAGGAAGGTAAATATATGGGAGAAACATGGAGTATAGTTTATTTATGCCAAGTCTATCTTGAGATCAACTTTTCATATTCTTCATGGCTCTAACAATTTCCCAGGAGAGAGGGCTTATAGCAGTTATCATTTCTCAGAAGTTTCTGCTTTTAGTTAGACAAGGGAAGTACTAGGAAGGCTTCGTTTTGCTTATATTGATTGTTTCCTGCCTCTAACTAAAAGTAATCTTTATGTCAAAGTGCCATATTTTGGAGTGGTATATATTGATCTCCTATAGTAACAATCAAAAGAACAGTATTCTAGGCAGGAGTACCACTAATACGTAGTGTTTGGTGTAAAGACAAGTTAACATATTCATGGGACAACAGCAAAAATAAGCCAATACGGCTAAAACATTGAGGAGGAGTGAGTTGGAGAAGTAGGCAATGGCCTGCTCATATAAAGACTCGTTCGTTTTTATAAATTGTTTAGATTTTATTGTAATTATGGTGGCAAGCGATTGGAGAGTATTAGCTTCACTTTGACTGGAATGTAGGGGGTGAAAGTGGAATAAAAAGACCAGTCACTAAATGAGTAGTCCATGTGAGAGATGATAGCGGCTTGGACAAGGACGATTGTACTGGAGAGATTGAAGTGATTGATTTCAGATTTGTAGTCAATAAGGCTTAATTGGTAGGAGAAGAAAATAAATCAGTGTTAACCCTCAAATGTTTAACTTGAACAATTATGATGAAGGTATTGCCATTTATTGAGATGTAGAATATTGAAGTAAGAGCAGATTTGGACAAAAAGTATCAAGAATTTTTATTTGGACATGCTAGTTTGGGGATGTTTATTAGAGACCCTAGGACACTGAATATAAATTTGGATTTTAGAGAAGAGCTTAGAGCTGGGAGATACACATTAAGTATCTATCTAGAGCCATGGCACTAGAGACCTCCAAGAGAACATAAATGGTCTCAAGATCAAGCCCTGAGACACTCAGATATTTAGAAGTGGAATAGAAGAGGGACATCCAATATAGAATACTGAGAATTAGGAGGGAAATCAGGAGAGTGTGGTAATATGAAAGATACAAACAGAGTGTTGAAGGGAGGGAGTAATTAATAACCTAGCATGTTATGAGGGGCTGAGTATAATAAAAAGGTAAGTGATTATTGGATTTGGCAACATATAGTTTTTTTGGTGATCTGGACAAGAGCAATTTCAACCGAATGATGGATATGGAAAGTCCAGGGGAGTAGGTTGAGTAAATAATATAAGGTGGGAAGATAGATACAAAGATTATAAACAACTTTTTCAAGAAGTTTTACTGTGAAGGGGCATAGCAAGCTGAGACAGTGACAAATAATAGACTCAAGGATAATAACAATCTCATGGGATTTAAGTGTTAGCAAGGAAGCTTTAAGAAATTATTTTCCCCATTAAAATGATCTCAAAAATGTTTTTGAACATTTCTCTTATATTCTATTGTATCACATTTATATAGCTTTCAGAGAATTGAAACAGGTATTAAGTTATTATGAAATTTTATGAGATTAATTTGATAACAATTATAGGATGTTTTCTTTTAGTTGAAATACACCCACTAAGCCTAATTTTTAAAACTTCTTACTGAAGTATAATATACTTCGGTAGAAAAGCATGCATAATATAAAGGTGCAGTTAGATGAATTTTCACAAACTGAATACGTCCCTTTAACCAGCACTTAGATTAAAAACAGAACCTTAATGATACCTCAGAGAACCCCCTTCTGCCCCTTTTCCATCTCTCTATGCTACCCCCATAGATGAGCATTATCGTGATTTCTAATACCATAGATTAGTTTTGCCAGTTTTTGAATTTTATACAAATGGAGTCTATTTGACCTAACTGTAAATATATCAAATTGACATAGTAAGGCATTCATTGCCTTACACTGAAAATTACATTGACTCTTTGCCACAAGCTTAGACTTGCTTTCTCACTTTATTAACATCAAGCCTATAGCTTTCACACTATACCTTGTTCCTGCTCTTCCCTACTCTAATTTTTGGCAAATATTCTGTCAGTCTTAGAGTGCAGTTTGCAGAACCCCTCTATCAGAATCTCCTAGGGAGCTTGTTACTAATGCAGATTCCTGGGCCCCTCCCATGGTTTATGAATCTGAGAATGAGGCAGATAAGGCTCTACCCTCTCATGCCTCTATAATGTAATAATGTCTTCCTAGAATGTTCTTTGCTGCATCTCTTATTAAAGAAGTCTTATGGGCCGGGCGCAGTGGCTCACGCCTGTAATCTCAGCACTTTGGGAGGTCGAGGTAGGAGGATCACAAGCTCAGGAGATCGAGACCATCCTGGCTAACACGGTGAAACCCCACCTCTACTAAAAATACAAAAAATTAGCCGGACGTGGTGGCACACGCCTGTAGTCCCAGCTCTACTCGGGAGCCCGAGGCAGGAGAATGCTGTGAACCCGGGAGGCAGAGCTTGCAGTGAGCCGAGATCGCGCCACTGCACTCCAGCCTGGGTGAAAGAGCAAGACTCCGTCTCAAAAAAAAAAAAAAAAAGAAAGAAAAGAAAAAAAGTCTTATGCTTCCTTTATGGCCAGAGCACAACATTGTCATGAAGTCATCTAAAATTTCCCAACAGAAGTAATCCCTTCTTCCCCCATCTAGCTCTTTTAAATCATTACCTCCATTTGCCTTGTATCATAGTTGCTTGTACACCTGTCTGTCTTTCCGCTGAGGTTATAATCCTCTGGAGGGCCATGACTTTGCATTCCTTTGTGTCTCCCATAGCAGCCAGCACAGTGCCTTGTTAGTTCTAAATAACATTTCTCTCTCTCTCTCTCTCTCTCTCTCTCTCTCTCTCTCTCTCTCTCCCCCCCCCTCCCCCTCCCCCTCCCCCTCTCCCTCTCCCTCTCCCTCTCCCTCTCCCTCTCTCTTTTTGAGACAGAGTCTCGCTCTGTCACCCAGGCTGGAGTGCAATGCACTGGCACGGTCACGGCTTACTGCAACTTCCCCCTCATGGGTTCAAATGATTCTTGTGCCTCTGTCTTCCAGTAGCTGGGATTGTAAGTGTCTGCCACCACGCCTGGCTGATTTTTGTATCTTTAGTAGAGACCGGGTTTCGCCATGTTGCCCAGGCTTGTCTCGAACTCCTGGTCTCAAGCAATCTGCCCATCTCGGCCTCCCAAAGTGCTGAGGTAACAGGCGTCAGCTGCTGCGCCCAGCCCTAAATAACTTTTTTTTTTTTTTTTTTGGTATGAAATCTGTAACACTGGAAAGATGTTATTTCCTTAGAATAATTAAGAGATTAAATGTAGAATCTCAAAAAAAATCATTTTTTCCATGAAAACTTTACCAGGGCTCAAGGGATAGGAAAATTACGGGCACAGAATTGAGAATCTGTAGGAACTTGCAAGATAAACAACGGTTTCACAAGAACGACCTTGTTGGAGAGTTAAATTTTCAGACAGTTGTGATACTACACATTAAAGTTTTGTCAAAAAATAAGTATTTGCATGTTTTGTTTGCCTTCCAATGCCCTCATTTTATTTTATTTTTTTTCCATAAGTAACTATAGTGAAAGCACGAAAATGTGTTTCTGTGTTTGTGTGCGTGTATGTTAATTGTGACTGTTTCTATTGCATTGTTACCGCAGAACCTAGGCACACATTCTATGGGCTTGAGTGCTTTCTCCAACTGAAAAAATCCTACATATGGATAAATTATTTTTATAGTCAGTGTTTAATTTTACGAGTGGTCCCCCCCTTCTGTTTTTAGAATGGCAGAGAGAATACATATTTACTTACCGTTAACACTTACTCATGCTTAGAGCTTGAAAGAAATGAGACAGAAAAATGAAGTAACATTAACTTCTCTCTAGAACTGTGTTTCTCATATTAGAGCTTTCTCTGAGGAGTTCACTTCCTCTCTCTTCAATGCTTTGCTCCTAGTCAGTCTATTCAAAGGTCCTCTTAAAGCAGAAGTTCCCTCTTTCTGTGATTTCAGGAGAGCATGAGAATGTAAATATAAATTTTAGGACTAAATTTTCAAAGACTTTTTCCACTCAGCTCTCTTTTCCTCTTCGGTTTTTTGTTGTTGTTGCTGTTGTTGTTTTTCCCCTTCCGATTCCACAATTGAGCTCTTAGGGTCCAATCGGAATCTGATTGCAATTTAAAAAAAAAAAAAAGGTTTATTTTTACCTCCTTGTATGTGCTTTCTCCTAAAGCAGGAGTCAGAAGGCTTCTTCTGTGAAGGGCTAGTTAGTAAATATTTTAGGCTTGCTACCTTTTTGCAATTATTCAATAACACAGTTGTAGTATGAAAGCAGACAATACATACATTACTGAGCATGGTTTTGTTCCTAGCAAACTTTATACACACAGAAATTTGAATATCATATAATTTTTGTGTTACAAAATTTTATTATTCTTTTGATTTCTCCCCAACCATTTAATATGTAAAATCCATTCTTAGCTTGTGTGCCATACGCCACAGGCAGCAAATGAAGGTTGCCCATAGGCTATAGTTTCTGACTTTATGTCTTAAAGTAAATATTAATAATCATTCTCTTTTTCCAAATAGTTCACTAATCTCCCTTTGTATATAGCCCTTGCATAGTAAATGCAATTTCTTCATCATCCCACTTTTTATTTTGAGAAAGTACTGTATGTTGTTCCCATGCACTAGGGTTTTGGGGGAATTTAAAAGGATATAGGATCTCCTCTTCATTGATCCTAAAATTGCATTGGGGAGGCAGGTCATGTTTATGAACAGATAAATAGTATCATAATATAATAATGCATTTCTATGGCTAGCATTTAAAACTATGGCCTTTTATGTCATATGGTTTTTATATGGTTGAGGTTTTTTTCTTATTTACAAAAAGAAAAAGTTTGAGAATTTTTCATGTCTTTATGTATTCCCTTGTTTGAGGGAAAAATATTTACCTACTAAATGGGAATTTATCTTAAAATTTTCTTTGTCTTTATGGAATATAATCGAGCAACTATTTTACTAATTAATACTTTAATATCATTATGAAAATGTTCTCATATTTTTAACCTTATAAGATCAGATAATTGCTATGCCTCTCTATGGTTAAAATGGATTCTTATACTTAACGCTGTGCTCTTTCTTTTGAGATGTAAAAATATGTTTAAATCAGAATTTGTATAGGTGTCAATTCAAAATGACATTAGTTCATTATTTTGATTAGTATAAATTTTCACAACTAATTCTATTCTGTTATCTATTAAGTCACCAAATGAAGTATATTTGTTCTAAATATTTAACAGTTTAAATTATTCTTTGAAAACTTGAAAGAGTCTAAAGTAAGAACAATTAACCCATTCATTTTGCAAGTGGGATAGTTGAATTTTACTTGCAATCCAGGGATTTTTGGCAGTTTGAAATATACATACATACCATACGTGTTTAGGAAAACATTTAAAAAGAGGGGTTGTAAAATAATAATCTTCCATGATTTTGTAGCCATGTTTATAAAATATATATATACTTGTTATTGAATGTAGTAAGTTTCTAATTTACCAGAAGGCAAGAGAATAATCCTGGAGAATTTCTCAAGGCATCTTCGAACTCTTTGATTTATTGCTCACATATAGTAATTTGCCAAATGACACCCTAGTGAACTGAAAGAATTAATGCCCCTTCCTAAGTCACTTTCACCGAGGGACTGAAAACCTGCACCATTTTGCCAATTAGAGGAGGAAATAATCTACATTGCAGAGTCAGGAGTACTGGATAAAGGAACTAAGAGTGTTTCTTTTTTCCCCTTCTTACTTTAAAAAGCCCAATTCATCCCATGTCTTTCTTAAAGGCTAAGTGAAGTAATAAGTACGTTTTTGCAACATATGAGTTTAGCAGACTGGCCTTGTGTTTATTTTTGGCCGGAACCATTACACTTATTTCCAACCCTCTCATTTATTTGTAGGTTGATATTGGGCTAATTCTGAATCTTTGTTGTCAAAAGAACATTAACAGAAGCAGCCCTGTCTGCATCACAGGCTCTGTCTGTCCTTTGCAAAGTATAAAACACCAAAAAATTATTAAGAATACAAAATACTAACAGAATGACAAAGCATTAAGATAATAAAACTAGATGTTAAAGGAAATGATAAAATAGGAAAGGATGCTATCCCTGGAGTGATTTTTTTCTGCAGACTACCTAAGATGATCTAAAAAGAGCTAATTGCTCTTAGGTTTCTATTAAGGAATTACTAGAGTATTGGGCACACCAGGAAACTTTATCAGTGGACCTGTCCTGAACCAAATTTTCTTAATGTATATGTGATAATCTGTTACCACATCCCAGATTATTTTACAGGAATTAAAATATATTTGAAACACTAACAGGGAAAAATGGGTAAGACATTGATAGATACTATGAACTGTACTTGAAACAGCACTCAAGGAATTCGTTGGTCAAGAAAGAACACAATGAATGTGGGCCCCTCTGGGTTTTTGGAACCTCTTTTGTAAAGCATTTTTTTCCCAAATAGAAGGCATTATTTTTAAAAAGGTAAAAAAAAAAAATATTTGTTTACTATATAGTTTCCTCCTAGGGAGTAAATTAATTTATATGAAATATTGCAATATAAATAACAATTTTAAAATCTCAAAAGAGCAGTGTTTTAAAAATATTTTAGAAACATTAAGAAATGACTTCAAATAATAAGAATGTCATTGGAGAGCAAAGGGTTTTTAATATTACATATCATAGCACATATATCAGCACCGAACCCCTCAAGATACAGAGTACCTTACAAAAATCAAAAATCAAAGGAAATATGGCACCTTGTTCATAAACTATATTTAATAATAAGCAAGAGAGATAAAGTCACTTTCACAAATAATGATCAAGCCCATGGTAATATAATTTATTTACAATAAGATTTATCTCATGGAATTCTTAGATTGTGCTTTGAAATTTAAATAATTCTGATAAATGCCAACAGAATAGAGAAATCAATTTGAGAGCAATTACTAACAAGTTGGATTACCTTTCTAACCTTATTATTTGTCTTCATACATATCATTGAAGAGAAAATGAGGATGGAAAATAAAAAGATCAGGTAATATATTTGCTTTCTCATCTAGGGTTGTTTTGATCTTCAAGATTAAGTTTTATTCTTTCTCCTAGCAAATGATATTCTTTTTTATTTCATTTATTTTTTATTATTTTATTTTTCTGTAAGTTATTGGGGTACAGGTGGTATTTGGTTACATGAGTAAGTTCTTTAGTGGTAATTTGTGAGATCCTGGTGCACCCATCACCCAAGTAGTATACACTACACCATCTATGTTGTTTTTTATCCCTCGGCACCCCCTTTCTTCCCCCAAAGTATCCAAAGTCCATTGTATCATTCTTATGCCTTTGCGTCCTCATAGCTTAGCTCCCACATATCAATGAGAACATACGATGTTTGCTTTTCCATTCCTGAGTTACTTCACTTACAATGATAGTCTCCAATCACATCCAGGTCATTGCAAATGCTGTTAATTCCTTTTTATGGCTGAGTAGTATTCATATATATATTCATATATATATATATACACACACACACACATACACATGCATATATACATACCCAGTTTCTTTATCTACTTGTCAATTGATGGGCATTTGGGTTGATACTTGCACACACATGTTAATAGCAGCATAATTCACAGTTGCAAGTGATATTCTCAGGAAGCATGATGTAAGTGATGGAGACTTACTTTTTAGACTGCACCCATTTACTTGTTCTCTGAATGGGCTCTAGGAAGCCCAAGTTTCTATTATGTCAATGTTACATAGATAAGAAACCCTATGAGTGGTTTCCACAGAGGCTGCAATACTATTTTTGATACCAAAAATCTGTTTGGTTTTGTGAGCCCAAGATGCCCATATGGTAAACTGAAGTGCTGATACCTCTTTATAGCCCTCTGATGAACTGCATGGTTCACCTTCCTCAGCAGTTTGAGTGGACTGGGGAGACTGCCTTCTTCCTAGCCTTCTGATTGACCTAAATAATCGTAAATGCTATCATGAAACAGGTTCTGTTTATCTGCTCCAGATTACACCATCAGGTTCTAGAGTGCTGGTTTCATGCTTGAATCTAGATCAAGCCTGCTTTCTTCCCCTGCCTGTACTCCCGGTGGCTACCTACAGTCCTGCTGCTGACTGATAATCTAAACCAGTAGCACCTAATTAGCCCATTTGCTCACGTATTTTTCCCATCTTGGTATAATGTCCTCCTTGTCAGTTTAAGGTGAAAATATAGCAACATGTTACTGATGGTTTAATTTCTGGAATGCAGGTAATGAATGTGTTTTTGCTTATCAAAGACTTCCCATCAGATGTTAAATACAGAGGAACAGTGTTCAGATGTCCTAAATTTAAACTGGAGTGAGAAATTCACAGCGCCCCTGAACTCAGGCAAAATGCACCCATGGTCTGGAGGATTTGAAGACTAATTTGGCGAAATAAAATTAAATGAGTGAAATTGTATGCAGTCATTAATCTATCACCATACTTAAAATGCTTCATTGAAATTTCTTTTACGGCTTCAAATGAAAAAAGATCAAACTATGGTATAGAAAAGCATTCAAAACCCTTATATAGCATAGATAAAACTCGGTTGGGTAGTTATAGAACTTTCTCTGCTGCTTCTAGGAAGTTATGGTGCCCACAAATCTATTGCTATTAGAATATTTTACTGTATTAATTAAACACTCAAGTCTACCATAATTATGTATATGAGAAAAATATTTTACATATAAAACAATTATTACCCTTTAAAAATCTGACATTCTTCCTTTTTTCTAAAGAAACATATTTAGATTTTATTTTTGTGTTGATACATAGAGATTATACATATTTCTAAGATACTAGTGATATTTTGACACAAGCATATAATGTGTAATGATCAAATCAGAGTAATTAGGATATCTACCATCTCAAACACTTATCATTTCTTCTTTTCAATGCCATCATGTCAAAAGGAAGTAAATACAATTTCAATTATAACGACAGCCATGATTTTAGATATATGCATATGATACCACCACAGACCATAATTATGTCCCCTAAACTTTTAACATTTCAGAAACTTTGTCCCAAGTATTTCATGATAAGGATTGGGCTATGACTCTGTTACAGAAGGGCCAAATGACTAAAATGTCTCTGAATAATATTGATTGCAAATATTCTATTCAGTTGTCAGGTCAATATGTTCCAATTTGGAATTTACAACATTGTAACTCTATTCCCAAACCAGCCAATCTCACCTACTTCACTTCCATATTATGGTGGGTGATCTCAAATTATAGTTAAGCTCATGGTTACTTTTCAAATAGATACGGAGTTTAGCCTAACTTTTGAAATTTATGCTGAGGTTACCCTGCTCATTATAGAATTAAGTAGGCAGTTTCCAAGTTTAGATTTAGTAGGCAGTTTTTTTCAAATCACTTAAAAGTTATATTTTGTTAGGGCATTGAACAGGTTTAAAATCCTAAAAAGATGTCATATACACATAGACCAATGCAACAGAATAGAGAACACAGAAATAAAGCTGCACACCTACAGCCACCTGTTCGTCGACAAAGTCAACGAAAAAATAAGCATTGGGAAATGGATTAAATATTTAAATGTAAGACTTCAAGCTATAAGAATCCTAGAATAAAATCTGGGAAATACCATTCTGGACACTGGCTTGGGAAAGAATTTTTGACTAAGTCCTTAAAAGCAATTGCGGAAAAAAAAAAAAAAAATGACAAGCAAGGACTTATTAAAATAAAGAATAAAGAGCTTCTGCATGGCAAAATCAATGATCAACAGAATAAACAGACAACCACCAAATGGGAGAAAACTTTTACAAATTATGCATCTGACAATGGTGTAATATCCAGAATCTATAAGGAATCTAAACGACTGAACAAACAAAAATCATAAAACACCATTTAAAAAATGGGCAAAAGACATGAACAGACATTTCTCAAAAGAAGATATACACACAGCCAACAAACTTTAAAAAAATGCATCACATCACTAATCATCAGAGAAATGCAAATAAAAACTACAAGAAGACACCATCTCATACCAGTCAGACTGGCTTTATTTAAACGTCAAAAGACAACCAATGCTGTCAAGGCTGCAGAGACAAGAGAATGCTTATACACTGTTGTTGGGAATGTAAATTAGTTCAGCCGCTGTAGAAAGCAGTTTGGACATTTCTCAAAGAACTTAAAATAGAACTATCATTTGACCCAGCAATCCCATTACTGAGTATATATCCAAAAGAAAACAAACTGTTCTACCAAAAAGACACATGCACTCGTATGTTTGTCACAGCACTATTCACAATAGCAAAGTAATGGAATCAACACAGGTGTCCGTCAATGTTGGACTGGATAAAGTAAATGTGGTACATATACACCATAAAATACTATGCAACCACGAAAAGAACAAAATCATATCCTTTGCAGCAACACAGATGCAGCTAGAGGCCATCATCCTAAGCAAATTAACAAAGGAACAGAAAACCAGATACTACATGTACTCAATTATGAGTTGGAGCTAAATGTGGGGTACTTACAGAATTAAAGATGGCAACAATAGAAACTAGGGACTAATAGAAGGGGAAAGGAGAGAGGGAGACAAGGGTTGAAAAATTGACTATTGTGTACTATGCTTACTATCTGGTTAATGGGATCATTTGTATCCCAAACATCAGCATCACGCCGTATATCCAGGTAACAAACCTGAACATGTACTCTCTGGATCTCAAAAGTTGAAAAAAAAAAGATGTCATATAAGTATTTATGGTCACTAAAAGTATCTAATGTATTATACATAAAAATAAAAATTGGGTGAATTGGAAGCATATTCTTTGTATCAAGTCATGTCAGAGATCTTATTCTGCTTTGATCACAGTGTGAATTCTTTTATATTTTTATTATGAGTCACTTCTTTATCGAACTAATTATTACATATTCTGATAATCTTTCAGAAAGATAAAAACATTCTTTGTCCATGTGTCTGAAAAATTTTAATCTAGTTTTCTAATGTTTTCGGTGAGAAAAGCATGCTAATACTGAAATTGTAAGTAGTAGACTGAAAAATCCATGGGTTATATATTCAATTGCTTTTAACTGTATTACTAAATATTAAGCTTAATTTATTTTATTTCTACATATTCCAATTTCCATTATAGGTGATCTGTATAAACTCAGGAACTTCTTTCTCTCATCCATTTTTGCATTAAAACTCAGAACTTTCTAAAACAATATTTCTATCCATCCATCGTTGGTAACTATGTACTGACATGTTTTGCATCCAAAAAATGTTAGCATTAGCTTGTGCTCACAAAAGTAACTCCAGTCACCATATCATGAGATGATTTATTTATTGCATAAGTATGTTCATTATTATTATCTCTTAAGCACCCAAATATATAGGGGACTTCATGATACCTACAGTAAAAACAGAAGACTAAAACGCCCTTCTCTCTACAGAAGTTAAAATGGTATTGCAACTGGGCTCTAGGTATCAGTTGTGAAAGTAGGGACGAGATGAGGCTAGGCATGCAGTGTCAGTATAATAGAATACAATCAATATGTCAGCATCTAATGCAGGTGTTGCAAAACAAAATGTACACATGGATAGTCAGGTAACAGAAAAGCATGAAGTAGTAAGGGCTATGCATTAGGTGCCAAGCTGACCATATACTGAAATATTTAAACACTATGTGGGGCAAATAAAATGGACATTATAACAGTTTGATGGTCAGTTTGGGACTTCTGCTCTTTCTCCCAGTCTCTGAACATATCTTAAAGCCACAATCTTCTATTTTTATTTATTGTTATACATTTGTTTATAAGCTAGCATCCCTGTGATTTAAGTTCTTTTGAAATGCTGAGTTGGAAAAGATAGATGGATGTGGGAAATTTAGTACAGAGGTTTTGCCCCAGGCTCAAAATCCTTTATAAAGTATTAATACATGGAACAAATATTGAACAATTAAACCATTGATAATCAGTCTGATTCAAAGTACACCTATGAAGAGGAACATGGCAAGAAAAATACTATAGTAAGAACTAGAAACATTCCTTCATGGTTGCTTGATATGGATATGTCATGTTTAAGAAAATTCTTTTTTTTTTTTTTACAACAGTTTTATCTTCTTTTATTTTGTACAATAAGATGTTATATTAGAGTATCTATAGTTAATAAGTAGTTATAATCGCTCACATACCTTATAATAAATTAAAAACACAACATTATAGAGATATTTCAGTAGAAAGCACATAAAATATTTTTCATTATGAAAATATTTATATGGGCTTATGTTAATTTACTGTCTCATGGCTTGATGTTAAAATATGTGCAGGAGTTAGTTATGCCATTAAATAAATGGTTGACATCAGTAATGATGTTGCATAAAGCATTTTTCTTTCTTTTTTTTTTTTTTTTTACATGATCAGCATTACCCTACTTTTTTATTATTATTATTATTATACTTTAAGTTCTAGGGTACATGTGCGTCAAGTTGATGGGTGCAGCACACCAACATGGCACAAGTATACATATGTAAGAAAATTCTTCTTTAGACTGTTGAGATTTTTTTTCTTAACAAAGAAGACTCACTCTGTCGAGGAAAGAAAGAGGTACTGTGAAATTTGTTATTGAAAACATGCACACACTTTTGTCAGAATGAGTAAAGCAGTGAACAAAATGTGCCTAGTACTTACGTGTTGTGCTGTTTTAATTCAAGATTAAAATATTTAACTTCCACAGAGAAGACCACTTTTATATGAATATTATTTTTCTGCTTTATTGCTGAATTTTATTACCATTTCAAAACACCCGCGTTGCTTTCTATGGCCAAAAATGTTTAGTATTTTTCATGGTTATACTTCTGTATAGTCCAAAATACAACACTTACTTTACACATACACAAACATCCAGTGTATTTTGTTTTCCGTCAAGTAAAGACAATGTCTGTGTTATTAAGTTAAATGTCACTTTCAAATACAGGATATGTTGATATTAGAATGTTCAACTTTATTTCCTCATTTAAGCAAATTATAGTGTGAAGAATGTAACTGCAGCAATTTATAAAAGTCATATCACATTCAATTATTAGAGCAAACTTGTTTTGTAGACTTGAACTACTTTCAGTTAGTCTTGGAGTTATAATTTCAAAAATTCTAAACAGAGAAATACAGAGTATAGTAATGGTAGGTCTTTGGGTAAGCTGCTTCCAGGAAAAGAAAGCAATTATATATGTTCACATAGCACTGACAAGGAGAAACAAAACTTTGGATGGCAAAGAACTTGCATTAGTCTTTTTGACATGTTCCTGTGGTGTGATATATTATGTAGACAATCAGCTCAACTTCTCAAGTTTGATATCCTTGGAATCATTTGAAATTTAATTTTTAATGAAAATTCATTAATTCCAAGGCCAAAAGAAGTGATTCTAATTGCTTTCGAGAATCAGACTATGAAAGAATTCTTTGGCAAACTTGCACCGTCTTTTCTCTCGTTTATCATTGGTTGCTTCGTAGGTACTTAATTGTAGGTCCTCTGATTATCAGCACGGGCTGACGTCAGTTCACTCCATGCATTTTAAACAGCAGGCCAGATGTTTAAAGGATCCGCTGAAGCATCAATAGCATGCTAGAGTGAATAAAAAATTTTAATTATCTACAAGAAGAAAATAAAAAGCATAACCATTTTCCCCTATTATCCTGAAGGAGAAGATGAATGCTTAAGCAACATTTTAAGAATGGGTTGAGTGTGGCCTGTGGGAAAATTTGGGTAGAAAACTTGTAGCTAGCTAATGTATATACTGTGTGCCTCTTTAGCTCACCATACACCTACACACATGGGCATGCATGCATACAGACAGACACATACACACAACAAATGGGAAATTCAGATATATTGAAGAAACATATTTAAGGGATTACTAAGTTTTCATAAATAAAATCCTTTAAGATGCTGAGAAACAATAGAAGAGAAGCAGGGCATGATGGTTCATACTTTAGTAATTTACTTGTTTAATGTTTGCCAAGGTTTAAATTAATGTAGATGTTTTTGTGGCTAGGATTAATGATCTAACAATTTAGAATAATTAGGCACTTTTAAGACCTAGAAAGCCCAGCAACTCAGCATGCAAAAATTCTGGTATGTCTGCATTTTACACTTATACATAACAGAGAAATGACAAGTAGTCAAGCGGATAGAGAAATGAATGATTCTTCACACATGCACACACACATAGAAATTATATTTTAACAGTATTTTAATGTAACAAATGTATGCATAATTTCTCCATAGTATTTATCTTATAGTGAAAATGTGATGGATAGTCTCTAACTTTAGTGATTTTATAGATTAAACATAATTGAAGCTTTATAGTAAGGAGTGAATTGATGTCATTCTAATATAAACATGTTTATCTCATATACATTGAAATGTTAGATAATTCATTTGTTAAGAATAAATTGAGTGAGTCAAAACTGTTAACATCCACTTTGAGCTTTGTAATAGCATTCACTTATCTTAAGTTATTCATTAATATTTTTAAATCATTTCTATTTACATATTTAGGCCAAACGTCTCACAACTTTAAAATGTGAACTCAGGAATATAATTTCTGTATTCTACAATTGGAAGCATCCATCATATCAGATGAACTTATATAGTTTGTGAAATTTTGCAAACTTTCTATTTAGTAAATTTTAATGTCAAACATTTTAACTTCCAGGTTGTCTTTCTTTTCAGTTTTAATATCCCCAATCTTTGTATACTTGTTGAATGGATTCTCAATAAGTAACCCATAAATATATATACATACTATGTACCTACAAAAATTAAAAATAAAACATAAAGAAATCAATACTTATCCATACCTGTCCCACAGTAATAAACTATTCATAAGTATATTTGAAAGATAGGAGAATCATAAAAAATTGTGTTTACACCCTTTTGTGCATGGAATCCTAGGTTTGCATTTTGTGGATCTAGACTTTTTGGAGTGTGGAAATAAACAAATAATCGAGACCCAGTCTTATATTCAGGTTATCATTTTACTACATAAAGCGTAAATAACATTTACAGTTTGTTTCTACTACTAGCTCTAAAGTCTTGGCAACAGGAATATTATAGAAAGACTTCCACTGTAGCTTCCAGAAGAACTTCTGAGGTTCGGTTTGTGGACTAAGCAGCAGTCGAGAGGGGGACAAAACTCATAGGCAATCGATCACTCCAAAGGATAGATTGTCTTTTCTAACCTAAACAAAAGATTTATATGAAGGCATATTCAGATTTTGTTGAAGGATATGGATATATAATCCTCTGTGTGTGTGTGTTAGACATACTTAAAACATTATTTGAGTAGAAAATTCTGCACAAATGGAAAAGTATAACATGTTGTATCCACACATGTTGAGCATTTACCGGCTGAAACATCAAAAGCTGAATTGACTTAATTGAATGTTGAATACTTAACAGTTACTTAGTAGTGATTCACTATTAAAATATTATCTCAAGTTTTGTCAGAATTAATCTTTTTTAAAAAAAGTCTCAGATTAGTTAGTGTCAGGTTTACTGAAACAACAGATCCGAATTTACTGTGCTTTTTCCTTTAAATAATCAGTTTCTAATCCAGAATTGAATATCAGTTCCAACTCTACATTTAGTTTCTCTTTTACTTGTTTGGACTGGCTTTTGGTTCTGTTTTCCACATAGATCCTCTGTTGAAGACAAAGCAATTTGTGCAGATTAAACTTTACTGAATGTGTTAACCTGTTTAAAATATTCATCCAAAAAGACAAGCATGAAATCTTCATATGACAAGCTGCTTGTTTTAAAACTTCCATTTATTCTAAAATCCTTTTTACTTATACTTTTAAAGAAATGTATTCCCGATATACAAAAGTAACACATGCTCATTAAAACAAATTAAAAATAGTGTTGTATAAAGAGCTGATACATTTCTGCCTTGCCCCATTTAAGTTCGTTAAGTGTTCATGTGAATCATCCATTCACATCAAGACATTTATCTGTACTCATATGAACATGTTTTAATATATATATAACATGTATAGAATTTAATATAAACTTTCCTTTTAAAATAGAAATGAAATTATATATTCTGTGTTTGGCTCTTGTCACTTAATTATTCAAGGACATTTTTCTAGGTTAATATCTATATTCTTAGGTAGCATTGACTAACTCCTCATCTACCTGTTTTCTTCCATTCTAATTGTGTTTAACATTTCTTCATACATTTGGTTGTCATTTGGTCTTCTTTCATGGAGGGTGCATAATGTTCATTCTCATCAATTCTTTACACTTTACATAACTGCTTGATACTAAGCCAGACCTTATAAATATCAACAAAGCAGGAACACGAAAATCAGCTATCAGTTTCAGTTAAGCTGAATGACCCAGAAAATGTATACACATATTTTCCAGGAGATTTTAAAACTGAAACCTCAGATTTCTAAGACCTGGAGAAACCAGCATGAGAAACATTGGTCTACATTATTCCGTGAAATGATTTCACTAAACAGTGAGGCATCTCCCACATATGGACTCTGTAATGTATTAGAATAAAGAGTTCATGTGCTTCTGAAGAACTTGAACTACTCTTCTGGCCTCCATACGTTGGTTTCTTAGCTATAGAAGGCTGAGCAAGATTTTCCTATGTGTTTCCTTTCTAGCTCATCATTTCAGTGACAAAATAATCTTTCATGGTGTTGCTCTAGCTATAGAATTGTTTCAGATTCATTTGACCAAAGGTGGCAAATACAACAGTCCCAACAAAAACAAAAGACCTATTAGAGAGTGATGGAAATGACCCAAGGGAACAATGGCACCTCCAAATTTCTTAATTCCAAGGTTGTAAAGCAGTGGTCTGGACAATTCTCAATTCCAATGCTGAATCGCCTTCTAATTTCAAATACCTTTAGTAAAAATTATTTACGTCTGCTGAAATAATGAATTGGACCCCACCAGGAATGGTTGCTATGCTTGTAGCTCAGAGCACAACTGTAGAAAGAAAATAACATTTTAATTTATAGAGGTATGATAATAGCTGTTTCATACTGTTTTTACAACTATGAATGGCCTGCTCAGTAGTTTCTTGTCATTGTACTGAGACACTTTAATTTCTTACCAGCTGAGATGAGGAATAGGAGCTCAGTGTGCAGGTGAAATCGGTTAACAGGAGCCATTAAAATTTGGAGGAGTCAGAATAGCATCAATCAAAATGCTTTCAGTGTAGGAAGTAAACATGTACTAGCCTGACCCACCTGTCTTTTCTTTTAGGTATGTTGGTAATATAGTCATTTTGAGGTGTCCGTAAATAACTAATTAGATCTGAAGAATTATATATCTTTCTTTACTCTGCCTTGGCCTGGGGTTATGGTTCTCAGTGAGCTCTAACCTTTTAGAAAACAACATGGAGAAGTGGTTCAAGAAGAATGTTTTATCTTTCTTCATAAAAATGATAGTGATTGCTTTATTGAAGGCTTACTATGTGCCAGACGAAAGTAGGTTTTATTATTCCCATTTTCCAGGCAAAGAAGCTGGAGCACAGAGAGGCTAAGTAATTTGTCCAGGATGGCTCAGCTAACATGCTGCAGTCAGGATTTGCACCCAGACCAACTTCTTTTCAGCCACTGTCCAATCCCGTGTCTTCTTTACTCAAGAAGTGTTTCAGCTCCAAACCTGAAACTTTAAAGAAAAGGAAATCCTTAGTGGAAAGACGAGGTTTTAGTCACAAATTATCTCCTTCCTTACATTATTTGTCTCTTTTTCAAATACTCCAAGCTTTGATTAAAACTGTCTATCACTCGAACATTGTAGAATTGCTAAGGCGGAATTGTTAAAAGAACTCAATTCCAATTAACTTTGCCATTGATTACTGTGTGTTCTGGAGGGGTGATCTTTCTTTCAGGTTAATGAGACTTTATTGTATATCTCAAAGATTAAAAATAACAATGAAGGAAGTAGCAAACCGGAACTTCTCTCACAATGCATCTTTCAATCTCGTGCTTTAAATGAAGATAAAATCATGGCTGTGGTAAGGTTGGAGGAAGGATGATATAGATTAAGTTTCTTGTAAGCTGGCCTCTGAATTTTCAATAGCTGTAGAAGGTATTAGTTTTCAAAAAAATTGACAAATTGACGATTCATTCAGCAGTACTTTTTAGGTTTCTTACTAGTACATGATCACTAAAAAGTGTAGAGAAACCACTCAAAGTTGGATAGATTATTATTTTCACTTAGGCTTTTTAATTTATTGAAGGAGCTTTATAATGTAACAAAGCATTTACAGTCCTGTGTCACCACTTACATTTTCTAGGGTCATCAGTAAACCCAGTGAAAATAAATTAGTCCGTAAATGTAATTGACCCTTAAATTCTATCACTGTGCAAGTAATCGGTGGGTCTGCTGGATATGGCTTTTGAGCAGACAGGTCAACTTCTTCAAACAGAGAAGAAACATAGCATAAATTGAAGACAAATAAACTACTTGTTTCCTCCTTCTTTGGCATCACCCTGTGGATGGAGTATACATTTATAATGTAACAAAATCAAGAGATCTTTATTATCCTACTTTGGGGTACAACTGCTTCATTTCTCTTTTGAATCTCTACAACTATTTAAAAACTTGTTTTGCAAAATTCTTTAAAAAACTAAAACATCAGATTTATATTTAAGATATCTTACCATCTTATACCAACTTAAGCATTCATTCTTATCACCCACCCTTCCCCTTAGTGAATCCTTAGCGCTGGGCTCTTTATCCCTGTGCATGTTTTATCCCTGTGCATGCTGAGCTCTTTCTGGCCTTCAATTCTACTTTCGTTGCAACTGTTGCCTGAATGATCTCTCTATTTCCTTCTTACTCTCTAAATATTTCGGAATTTAAAGCCTGGAATAATTTACCTTAGTCCAAAAGGTATGCTACACTATTCTAGTTCACAATGATCTTACACTGCTGTTAATACACAACATTTAATATCAACTTAATATCTATTTCAGTTCATTATGAGGTCACTTATGCTACATCTTATATTGTTGCCTTGGACTTTTATTATCTCTTCATATATGTATTTCTGGTGCTCCCATCCTCAGTAGAAGTTGCAAATACTGTGTTAGCAGTCTGATGACTTTCTATGTCATCAGGTATACCATTTCCCAACCAGTTGGCATTCAATGATTAAGTTCATTAACAAAGAATTGTATGTGTTGAAAAAGATTTTTTTCTTAATGAAGCATTTATTTTTATTTTTTAATGAAATCCACCCTCTTAATACATTTTAAGTGCACAATACAGTATTGTTAAATATAAGCAAAATGTTACATACCAGATCTTTAGAATTTTTTTTAATCCTGCATGCCTGATACTCTATACCCATTGCACAGCATCTCACTATTTCTTCCCTCTCCCAGGCCCTAGCAACCACCATTGTTTCTATAATTTTGTTTCTATAATTTTGGCTACTTTCGATACCTCATGCAAGTGGATGCATGTAGTATTTGTCCTTTTACGACTTGCTTATTTAGTAAAATGTCTACGAGATTCATCCACATTGTAGTATATGATAGGATTTCCTTTTTGTGGCCGAATGATATTCCATTGTATGTATGTAACATAACTTCTTTATACATTCCCTTGTCAATAGACATTTAGTTTGCTCAAGCTTCTTGGCTACTGTAAAAATGCTACAATAAACATGGGAATGCAAATATCTCTTCAGGATCCTAAATTGAATTCTTTTGGATAAATATCCAGATGGGGAATTGCTAGATCTTATGGTAATTATTTTTTGAGGAAACTCCATATTGTTTTCCACAAAAGCTGCAAAATTTTATATTTCCACCAGCAGTCTCTATCTCCAATTTCCCTACACCTTCACCAACATATGTAATGCACTGGGGCTTTTTTTTTTTTTTTTTTTTTTTAAATAATGGTTATCCTAATCCATGAGGTAGTATATCATTGTGGTTCTGATTTGCATTTCCCTCATAGTTAGTGATGTTGAACATCTTTTCATATAACTGCTGGTCAATTTAATGTCTTCTTTGGAGAAATATCTATTCAATTCCTTCATTTTAAAAATTGGGTCGTTCGAATTTTTGCTGTTGTTATTGAGTTATGTTCCCCGTATACTTTCGATATTGACACCTCATCAGATGTATGGTTTGCAAACATTTTATTTCATTCTATAGGTTGCTTTTTACTCTGTTGATTGTTTCCTTTGCTGTGTAGAGGCTTTTTCATTTGATATATTTCTGCATGTCTATTTTTGTTTTTGTTGGTTGTCCTTTTAGTGTCATATCCAAAAAAATTATTGTGAAGACCAATGTCAGGAAGTTTTTCCCTTATGTTTTCTTCTATGAGTTTCATAGTTTCATATCCTATTTTAAGTGTTTACTCCATTTCATTTTAAGTTGATTTTTATGTATGGTTTAAGATAAAGGTCCAATGTCATTCTTTGGAATGTGTATATCCAGTTTTTCCCAGAACCATTTGTTGAAGAAGATATCCTTTCCCAATTGTGTATTCTTAGCACCCGTGTTGAAGATCATGCTAGGTTTATTTCTGGGATCTCTATTCTGTTCCATTGGTCTATATGTCTGCCTTTATGCCACTATCATGTGGTCTTGACTGAGGTAGCTTTGTAATTCATTTTGAAATTAGGAAGTGTGATGCCTCCAGTTTATTCTTTTTCCTCAAGACTGTTTTGGCTCTTTGGAGTCATTTGTGGTTTCATATGAATTTTAGGAAATTTACTTTATTTCTGTAAAAAGTGCAATTGGGACTATGATAGGAATTACACTGTCTCTGTAGATGGTTTGGATATATAGGCTTTTAAACAATACATGAGCGGTATTTCCATTTATTTTTGTCATCTTCAATTTATTTCAACATTTCATAGCTTTCAGCACACACATCTTTTACATTCTTGGTTGGGTAATTTACTAAATTATTTATTCTTTTTATTGCTGTTATAAATGAGATTGTTTTCTAAATTTCCTTTTTCGATTGTATGTTGCTAGCATACAGAAACGCAACTGTTGAATGATGACTGTATACTGCAACTTTGCTGAATTTGTTTATTGGTTCTAACCATGTCTCTGTGTGGTGTAACTTTTAAGATTTTCTGTGTATCAGATCATCTAATTTGCAAAAAGATATAATTTTACATCTTTCTTTCCAAATTTGATGTATTTTATTTCTTTTTCTTATCTAATTGTTCTGGCTAGTACTTCCGGTACGATGTTGAAAAGAAGTGGCAAAAGTGGGCATTCTTGTCTTGTTTCTGATCTTTTTTTTTTTTTTTAAATTTATTTATTATTATTAAACTTCAAGTTGTAGGGTACATGTGCACAACGTGCAGGTTTGCTACATATGTATACTTGTGCCATGTTGGTGTGCTGCACCCATCAACTCGTCATTTACATCAGGTATAACTCCCAATGCAATCCTTCCCCCCTCCCCCCTCCCCATGATAGGCCCCAGTGTGTGATGTTCCCCTTCCCGAGTCCAAGTGATCTCATTGTTCAGTTCCCGCCTATGAGTGAGAACATGCGGTGTTTGGTTTTCTGTTCTTGTGATAGTTTGCTGAGAATGATGGTTTCCAGCTGCATCCATGTCCCTACAAAGGACACAAACTCATCCTTTTTTATGGCTGCATAGTATTCCATGGTGTATATGTGCCACATTTTCTTAATCCAATCTGTCACTGATGGACATTTGGGTTGATTCCAAGTCTTTGCTATTGTGAATAGTGCTGCAATAAACATACGTGTGCATGTGTCTTTATAGCAGCATCATTTATAATCCTTTGGGTATATACCCAGTAATGGGATGGCTGGGTCATATGGTACATCTAGTTCTAGATCCTTGAGGAATCGCCATACTGTTTTCCATAATGGTTGAACTAGTTTACAGTCCCACCAACAGTGTAAAAGTGTTCCTATTTCTCCACATCCTCTCCAGCACCTGTTGTTTCCTGACTTTTGAATGATCGCCATTCTAACTGGTGTGAGATGGTATCTCATTGTGGTTTTGATTTGCATTTCTCTGATGGCCAGTGATGATGAGCATTTTTTCATGTGTCTGTTGGCTGTATGAATGTCTTCTTTTGAGAAATGTCTGTTCATATCCTTTGCCCACTTTTTGATGGGGTTGTTTGTTTTTTTCTTGTAAATTTGTTTGAGTTCTTTGTAGGTTCTGGATATTAGCCCTTTGTCAGATGAGTAGATTGCAAAAATTTTCTCCCATTCTGTAGGTTGCCTGTTCACTCTGATGGTAGTTTCTTTTGCTGTGCAGAAGCTCTTTAGTTTAATGAGATCCCATTTGTCAATTTTGGCTTTTGCTGCCGTTGCTTTTGGTGTTTTAGACATGAAGTCTTTGCCCATGCCTATGTCCTGAATGGTACTACCTAGGTTTTCCTCTAGGATTTTTATGGTGTTAGGTCTCACATTTAAGTCTCTAATCCATCTTGAATTAATTTTCGTATAAGGAGTAAGGAAAGGATCCAGTTTCAGCTTTCTACTTATGGCTAGCCAATTTTCCCAGCACCATTTATTAAATAGGGAATCCTTTCCCCATTTCTTGTTTCTCTCAGGTTTGTCAAAGATCAGATGGCTGTAGATGTGTGGTATTATTTCTGAGGACTCTGTTCTGTTCCATTGGTCTATATCTCTGTTTTGGTACCAGTACCATGCTGTTTTGGTTACTGTAGCCTTGTAGTATAGTTTGAAGTCAGGTAGCGTGATGCCTCCAGCTTTGTTCTTTTGACTTAGGATTGTCTTGGAGATGCGGGCTCTTTTTTGGTTCCATATGAACTTTAAAGCAGTTTTTTCCAATTCTGTGAAGAAGCTCATTGGTAGCTTGATGGGGATGGCATTGAATCTATAAATTACCTTGGGCAGTATGGCCATTTTCACGATATTGATTCTTCCTATCCATGAGCATGGTATGTTCTTCCATTTGTTTGTGTCCTCTTTGATTTCACTGAGCAGTGGTTTGTAGTTCTCCTTGAAGAGGTCCTTTACATCCCTTGTAAGTTGGATTCCTAGGTATTTTATTCTCTTTGAAGCAATTGTGAATGGAAGTTCATTCCTAATTTGGCTCTCTGTTTGACTGTCACTGGTGTATAAGAATGCTTGTGATTTTTGCACATTAATTTTGTATCCTGAGACTTTGCTGAAGTTGCTGATCAGCTTAAGGAGATTTTGGGCTGAGACAATGGGGTTTTCTAAATATACAATCATGTCGTCTGCAAACAGGGACAATTTGACTTCTTCTTTTCCTAACTGAATCCCCTTGATTTCTTTCTCTTGCCTGATTGCCCTAGCCAGAACTTCCAACACTATGTTGAATAGGAGTGGTGAGAGAGGGCATCCCTGTCTTGTGCCAGTTTTCAAAGGGAATTTTTCCAGTTTTTGCCCATTCAGTATGATATTGGCTGTGGGTTTGTCATAAATAGCTCTTATTATTTTGAGGTACGTTCCATCAATACCGAATTTATTGAGCGTTTTTAGCATGAAGGGCTGTTGAATTTTGTCAAAAGCCTTTTCTGCATCTATTGAGATAATGATGTGGTTCTTGTCTTTGGTTCTGTTTATATGCTGGATTATGTTTATTGATTTGCGAATGTTGAACCAGCCTTGCATCCCAGGGATGAAGCCCACTTGATCATGGTGGATAAGCTTTTTGATGTGCTGCTGAATCCGGTTTGCCAGTATTTTATTGAGGATTTTTGCATCGATGTTCATCAGGGATATTGGTCTAAAATTCTCTTTTTTTGTTGTGTCTCTGCCAGGCTTTGGTATCAGGATGATGTTGGCCTCATAAAATGAGTTAGGGAGGATTCCCTCTTTTTCTATTGATTGGAATAGTTTCAGAAGGAATGGTACCAGCTCCTCCTTGTACCTCTGGTAGAATTCAGCTGTGAATCCATCTGGTCCTGGACTTTTTTTGGTTGGTAGGCTATTAATTATTGCCTCAATTTCAGAGCCTACTATTGGTCTATTCAGGGATTCAACTTCTTCCTGGTTTAGTCTTGGTAAGATCAGAGCAGAACTGAAGGAGATAGAGACACAAAAAACCCTCCAAAAAATCAATGAATCCAGGAGTTGGTTTTTTGAAAAGATCAACAAAATTGACAGACCACTAGCAAGACTAATAAAGAAGAAAAGAGAGAAGAATCAAATCGACGCAATTAAAAATGATAAAGGGGATATCACCACCGACCCCACAGAAATACAAACTACTATCAGAGAATACTATAAACACCTCTACGCAAATAAACTGGAAAATCTAGAAGAAATGGATAATTTCCTGGACACTTGTTTCTGATCTTAAGGGAAAAGATTTTCTGTCTTTTGTCATTAAATGTGATATTCGCTGTGGGTTTTTCATATATGGTTTTTATTATGTTGAAGTATTTTCATTCTATTCCTAGTTTGTTTTGTGTTTTTATCGAAATGACCATAGATTTTTAGCCTTTGTTCTGTTAATGTTCTTTATCACACTGATTAATTTTCATAAATTGAACCATTTTTGCATCACAAGAATAAATCCTACATGGTTATCATGTATAATTCTTTTAATATACTATTGAATTCAGTTTGCTAATATTTTAACGAGTTATTTTGCATCTATATGTATCAGCGATGTTGTTCTGTACTTTTCTCCTAGTGTCTTTTTTTGACTCTGATATCAGCATAATGATGCCCCTTATAGAATGAGCTTGGAAGTGTTCTCTTCTCTTTAATTTTTCTGAAGAATTTGAGGAGGATTGGTGTGAATTCTTCTTTAACTGTTCATTAGATTTCATCAATGATGACATTTGGTCCTGGGCTTTTCTTTGTTGGGAGGTTTTGGATTACTGATTCAATCTCCTTACTAGTTTAGGCCTGCTCAGGTTTTCTATTTCTTCAAGATTCAATATTGGTAGATTTTATGTTTCAAGGAATTTATTCATTTTTTCTAGGTTAACATACAATTGTTTACAATAGTTTCTTATAATCATTTTCATTTCTTTTGGATACCAGCTGTAATATCTCCTCTTTCATTTCTGATTTTACTTATTTGCATTTTACTTTTTTTTTTTTTTACTTTATCTACCTAAAGATTTGTCAATTTTATTGATATATATTTTTTAAAAACCTCTTAGCTTTGTTGGTTTTTCTATTGTTTTCTATTTCAATTTTTTTTCTGATCTAATCTTAATATTTCCTTCCCTCTGCTAACTTTGGGCTTAGTTTGTCCTTCTTTTTCTAATTCTTTGAGGAAGAAAATGGCAAGGACATGACTTTCTTTAGCAGTTGAAAGGACAATGCTGTAAATACTCAAAAATTAATTATTTTTATAATGACAAATACATAGAAAAACACTTTTTAAGCAAATGGAAGTTTATCATTTAATTTATCAAATCACTAAGCAGACTGCTTGATCAGAGAGAAGCTACTCTTACCAGAGTCACATAAAACTGAAAGATTAAGAGGTAAGGACATTCATGTTATCATTACATCTAACTTTCTTATTTCCAAGATGGATAAACTGAGGGTTGGAGAAAAAGAAAGATTTCTTTGTTGGATACAAACAGACAGGACTAAAACCAGTATAACAGCCTCCTAAATTTCCAAAGTATCATGATACTGTGATTTTATGCATTCTTCAGAAAAACAGTAGAACCCCTGGATTCTGGCAAAGGAATTATATAAAAATGTCAAGCTTTTCCTTTGCCTCAGAAATGAAGTTTTATGTTCCAAAATTGATTGGGAAGTTCTCCTTATACCTCGTATCAAGTCTACTATTTTACATTGTTCACTTTTGAAGAATTTTTAAAATTGACAAATAATAATTGTACGTATTCATTGAGAATCTAGTGATGTTTTTATATATGTAATGTATAGTGATCAGATCAGGGTAATTAGCATATACATTATCTCAAACATTGATCATTTGTTTGTGTTGGGAACATTCAACATTCTTCTAGCCATTTGAAACTATGTATTATTGCTAACTGCAGTCACCATTCAGTCTTATGGAACACTAGAACTTATTTCTTCTATCTAGCTATAATTTATTTTTAAATATGCTTTTTGAATCTGTTATTATAAATTGAATGTCACATTGTTCTGAAAATATTCTTAATTTTTGCTCAACAGGCAAGATTACACACCTGTGATAATATCTTTAATTTTAAAAATTACTCTGTTTCATTTACCAGAATGTGGAACCCTAGTCATTTTAGAGGTGGAGCAAATTTCATTGATAATCCAGTCCAAATTTCTCATCTTATGAATGAGGAGATTGAGTCTGATATAAGGGAAGAGATTTTCGTCAATGAGCAGCTTGTTAACATTAGCTCTGTGATAGAACACAGGCAGTTTTCCTCCTAGGCCGGTGTTTTTTTCTACTCTATGATGGGCTGTTTTATTGTAGTTTTTAAACAGCAGCATTTTCACCATGCATAGTTTTCTTCCACAGTTCATTCTTAACGTTTTTGCACAGAATAACTAGATTTTGGAAGTAGAAAAAGGAAATTCTCTTTGCATCCTTGTATCTCTGGTTTATTTTTGTTGTCCTTTTATCTCTTCTCTTCTCTTCTCTTCTCTTCTCTTCTCTTCTCTTCTCTCTCTCGCTCATTAGAGAGAGAGAGTTAAGGTATTAAAGCATACATAATATGGTTAAATTTCCTTCACATAGAGAAGGGAATGAAAAAAGTAAAAGATGGTCCTCACCAAATGTCCAAACTTCTGTGCATCATTTCCATAGTATCAGCAATGTCCTATATGGTGCCTCGGGGATATGTAAGCAAATGAGCAAGTGGTCAGCTAATTCTAGCTTTAGTAAACACTTGTTAGGGCTTACTTCAGGAGAAGTCACTTCTCCAAAGTGAAAAAAATGTGCACAGGTCAACTAGATTATTTTGTAGAAAAAGAAAACAGCTCCTTATGCTCCTGGCTTTTCTTTTTGGTTCCTCAGTCCTCTTCTGTCTCTCTCTCTCTCTCTCTCTCTCTCTCTCTCTCTCTCACACACACACACACACACACACACACACACACGCGCGCACGCACACACACACACACACACACCACATATACAATATGATTAAGGATATATGTGAATAATGAAAGCTTCTTATGTATAGATTTAGAAGTCTAATGGACAAAATCAGTATTTTCCTATGTGCATTTAATTCCCCCCTTTGATATAGGCATATGGTCTTTTTTTTTTTTTTTTTTTTTTAAGAGAAAAAAAATTAGGTGACCTTAAGGTATAGATCCTACTTTCAAAAGGTTTACAGAACTAGGGAGAGGAATATGGACAAGATGTAAAGAACTATTTTAAGCAGAATGAAGTGTGATTTATGAACAAAGCATATATTATTTGTGTGTATATGTGTGTGCCAACAAAGATGCAAGTAGGAGGATTGAACAGGGAGATGTCATTAGAACCAACCTTAACAGGTGAGAAGTCTTTGAAGACATTTAGAACATGGAAGACCTTTGACACAGGGAACAAAGGCATAGTGACAAAAGTCAAGGGCATATTTAAGACTGAAGAGTGGTATGTGTGGCTTGGGAGTGGACCAAGAAAAAAAAAAACAACAATGCCTCTGTAATAGGAAAGTAGACAAAGGCATGACATTGAGAGCTTTGCCAGCCATGCTAAAAGTAGTGAAAAAGAGCTAACAAAATAAAGAAATGTACCTTTTCTGATGTGTATCATTCACTTATTCATATACTTTTTGAGGAGAAAATTCGTTCTGTGTTGATCTACTAAACTATAATAGGACCAAAAGATAAAATGTATAGGAAAGAATGTTTCAGCATACTTTATGAGATAACTTCCTTGTAGCTATTCTCCGTAGTATTTTGAACATCACAAAGCAATGAGCTGAAACTGTCTAAGCCAAAATTGACTTGTCATCTGTTAGGAATGCTTAGATGAGAATTCTACATTTGAGAGTTTCTTAGATTCATTGACCACTGTGTTCCATTCTAAGGTCCATGAATGCATGATCTAACTATCATACCTTCTTTTAGTCTGATTGTCAATTTTGTATTTTTGATTGTGCAAGTTTCTAAAACTATTTTAGGAAGATAAATCTAGCAGTGGTGTGGGAATAGATAAGAGAAAAGGAGAAAGACTTCAGGAAACTAAACTCACAATTTGTGAGTATTCTTTATTGCCCAAGTCTTCCCAAAGTCTTTCACCAAGAAAGAGGCATTGTAATTCTCCTTTTATAGTTTATTTTAATTCTGGAGCAATGAAGTTTTGGTGGAGTTGTTCCTCAGTGCATAATTAAAGGGCCTATGACAATTACAGTTCATCCCCTGCTGCTCAAGGTACTGCAGCTATTTGGATCTACTACTCTCAATCATTTCCAATTAATGTCAGCTTCAGATTTATTTCAATATGCTATGTTATAAAATTTGATTATCATTGTGCCCACCTTCCCACTTAATTTCAAGCAGGTTTCTCGATGACCCGACTAAACCAATGAAATCTGACTAAACCAATATCTGTGGACAGTAGTGTGATGTTACTAATTCTTGTATGATTAGTCAAGTCATATTCATGCCACATTTTCATATAGTACCATAATGGATATTCTTCTTGTGGTCCTTTTCTTTTATTCTGAATATATAATGAGAAGACCAGTAAAGTGGACTAGGAAATTAAAGAAAAATGCAAATGGCAAGAAATATTTTTCACTCGAAGTCTAGACTAGAGACCACAATCAATTTTGAATTAAGGAGTGATAAGGTGATTTGGTCAGGTGGCTGGTGAAACAGGAAAGAAACTATACTTTTTGAAGTGTTTCCTCCATGTATTAAGATTCATTTGGGGTCAAGAATCTAAATTTCATATCCCTGGGAGTGGAAACTAAGTAAAAAAAAACTAAAAAAAATTATGGACCTTGGTTTAATAGTTAGAGGAGCAAGAGTGTATCCTTATGTGATTTAACTTTTTTTTTTGTTTTTTTATTATACTTTAAGTTCTAGGGTACATGTGCATAACGTGCAGGTTTGTTACATATGTATACTTGTGCCATGTTGGTGTGCTGCACCCATCAACTCGTCAGCACCCATCAACTCATCATTTACATCAGGTATAACTCCCAATGCAATCCCTCCCCCCTCCCCCCTCCCCATGATAGGCCCCGGTGTGTGATGTCCCCCTTCCTGAGTCCAAGTGATCTCATTGTTCAGTTCCCACCTATGAGTGAGAACATGTGGTGTTTGGTTTTCTGTTCTTGTGATAGTTTGCTATATATGCTTTTCTGCAAGTGCAGTATAAAAGTATGAAAAATAGGATAGAGTAACAGGAAAATAAGTGAGAATGTGATTTAACTTCTATGTGAAAAGTGTACCTTAAGATTAGTTATTGGGGGAATTTACTTACTCAAGTTCTATGCCTAGATAACCTGCTCAACTAAGAAAACTTATATATTTCTACCCAATACTAAAATTCCTGGGAACATATTTTTCTACATTTCCCAAATTACTTTAAAAAGTAAACTTACATTATTTCATGATCACCATTACAATGGAGGATGGCCTTATCGAATGTTGTCCTGTGAATAAAAAGATACAGAGTTTAAAGAACAAGGTGTACTTGCATCTCCCACTTATCTGTTTGTGGTGGAGAAAGACTCTAGTTTGCTTAAAAGGATGACAGTGCAGGGCCCCCAAATGTCAGATATCATTTAAAGTCTCATATTTGTCTTTCGTAACTTCTCTAGGGCTGTCAATGACAGGAGACCCTTAACTCCTATGCCTTGATTATATAAATAAGCACATGAAAATATTTTTGTTATCTTAGTTCACTTTTAAACTAAGATTCAATTATCACTAGATTCTAAATAGCATCATTGAGGAGTTTTTAAGGAACTGATTTTCTACACATTCATTCACTTCAACTATATCTAGTGTGTCTACTATTTGCCAAGAAAAATTTACTCGCTTAATTCAGCATTCCATATATTTAACATGATAAAAAGTAGGCCATTTTTTAGTTTTCTAAATTATTTAAACATTTCTCTAAAATAAAATTACATTCTATCATTACACTATATTTCAACACTAAAGTAAGCAGCCTATTTTGTGATTTTTCCTTATATAAAATACATAATTGAAATTAAAAATTAAGTTACCAAGAGCTGTTTTCACTATGGGGAATGCACATTCATAAACTATGGGGTTATTTTATTTTTTCTTCATCAGCTTTCATATTATTAAACTTTGTCTCTTCATAATTACAGAGATGAATGAACAGAGAAGGGAATTTAACATTTGGTGTGCATTTGTCTAACCTATACTTTATGTTAGAAAATACATTTCCATTTGAAAAAGAAATCAGTAATTGTGTGATCAAGAAGGCAGACTGAAAGTCGGGCGATGTGACTCACACCTGTAATCCCAGCACTTTGGGAGGCCAAGGTGGGATTATCGATTGAGCCCAGGAGTTGAAGACCAGCCTGGGCAACACAGTGAGACCCCGTCTCTATTAGGAAAAAAAAAAAAAAAAAAAGGAAGGTAGCCTGAGCCCGAGGCACTGTAAACAAAAGACATATTTCAAGGATATTTATACATGATTCACGTTATTCATATAAAGATGTGCCAGAGAAGACTATAGGTATGTTATTTTACACTATTTTGCTAGGATTTTAAGAAATTCAATGTGTTTTTATTTCAGTTAACTTAGCAAACTTACCTAACTTATACTTCTAATGGACACAAAAGTTTTAAAAGATATGATTAAAAAGCCCACATGGTGAAGCATTTTGAACTGGATGAAAAACATCTATTATCTTTAAAATTTTGTGATATTATTGATTGTAATAGATTCCCTTTTTAAGAAATCATTCCTTATAGAACATAAAGTTTACATTTATAATCAACAATTTCTATCCTTACTACAATAAATGCACATATAAAAAGTACAGCTGCAAACTTAGTAGCTTTAATTGTACATTTTAATGTAGAAACCAATTCAGTTCTTTCATTTATTAGCATTATTACAATGATTTCAAATTAAGCATAGGTAACTTTGACTTAGATAAATGATGTACACAGCAGTTAAATTTTATTTTCAATTATGTAGTGATTGTATAACCTTGGCACTATAATTTGTAAACTTGTATTTTATTATTATGTTTCTCCCACTTGGCATAACCACAACACTTCCTAAAAGTATAATTTTCTGTAGACTTAAGTAACTCCCTAAAAACCTGTTTTGAACTCCTAGACTATTTGTCCTAGGCAGAAAAAAAACATAATCCATGCTCAAATTTGAAAAATGACTGGTCACATTTCGTATAATACTAAAGGTAAATATAATCAAGATTCTATGAACATTTCTGGACCTGCACATTTGTTTTGTTAAAATGCATAGTTTTCTTTAATGTGTTTCTATTTGTGTATACTCTACTGATTTTAATTAAAAATACAAAAAATATTTATTAAGAAACTATCAGAATCTGAGTTGTTAAATACACTTAACTAGGAAAGTAACTCTTTAAATGAGATAATTTATAGAGAAATGTGTTGTATTGCCAATTAGATGTCAAGATACAGTACAACTGATAATGAGTAAATAGCATTTTGTTAGGGATGGAATACAGTGTAAGGAACACCTCAGTAAGAATACAAAAATTACTGAAAAACAATCTTTCCTCCTGAAAAACCAAATGCCTTTTAAGTGCAGAATCTCACCCAACTAATTGTTAGGTATCACCAAAGCCTGATACCTTCAATTTTCTGGTTCATTCAAGCAATATTTTTGAGTCCTTATACTAGACGAGGTAAAGAGCTATGGAAACAGTTAATGGTATCTGATGTGAACTGTGGATCAACTTGACCCATCACTTCTACGTCTACATCTTGGATAAATTCCCATTGTTGTCATAGATTGTACAGTTTTAATGGTGTGTTTGTGGAGGGGGGTCGCTTATGGAAAATGTAGACTGAAGGGATAAGGAATAAATGTGTCACTTCAGGTCTTTTATTTGAACTTGGGGTCCAGAGAGCCTTTTTGTATCAAAATTGTCAACCCATTTCCATTTAGTAATTATATATGCACTCGCACTTATTCTTACTTACCTCACCTCTTTATGCCCATTTCCTTGCAGTTACGGTCATACATGAATAATTTATTGCGCCCCTTACCAACAATAGAAATAAAACTTCCATTCTGAAAGCTTTCCATAATCATTTCCAATAGCAATAGGGATTTTTAAAAGACGTATTACAAGTTTATGAGTCAGTTGAACATAGTATTCCTCTCTGTGAGAACTGCAAGTGAATGCATGCTGTTGTCTCAAATCCCAATTAGACCTTGCTTTGAGGTCCCTTTATTGGCAGTCATCTGTTCTCCTTCCCCTGACTTGAGTATTTCTCCAAATATAGATAACATATTTTCCTAACTCTGTGTTCCAAGAAATGGCAGTGGCTTTCATTCATTTTTTTGTCTTTTCTTGTTCTCAAGTACCCCATAGTTTACTATTTCTTCCCTCCATTCGTTTATCCTTTCAGAGTTTCAAAATCCAGCATAGTTACTTCTAAAATGTCTTACCCTTCACACACGCACACCACTTGAGACCCAGTCAACCTCTATCCACATAGTTTGGTTACATTCATAGACTATTTGTATACATCAAAATAGTTGAAAATTTTAGGGTAAACCTCAGTGGTCATTCATTTTTGCTCTTATTCAACCAATACTTGCCAATCAGCCTGTGCCAGGTTTTGTTGCAGATACCAGGTATTCATCCATAAAGAAAACAACGTCCCTTTGTTGTGGAATTTACATTTTAGCAGGGGAGGCAAACCACCCAATTAATATGATACAATATCAGATTAGAAGTGCTATGAAAAAAATCAGGGTAAAGGAAAAAGGGAAGCAGTATTTTAGAAAGAATGGTTAGGAGAGGAGGCCGAGAGTGTGACATCTGAGCAGAGACCTAAATCAAGTGAAGGAATGAAACATGCTACTATCTAAAGAAATGAGCCAGGATAAGGAACTAGTAAGAGCAGAGGCCCAGAGATGTGAAAAATATAAGAAGAAACCTTATGATAAGTGTCAAGAGAAAAATTAAAAAGCATACTTGAGAGCAGAGGCCTCCAAATGAAAAAAAAAAAAAAAAACACAGTTCAAATCCCTGCTCATGTATTTAGTTTGCTTTGCAATCTTGGGCAAAATGTTAAATTTCTGTAAGTTTTATCTTCCTCATTTTTAAAATAGGTACAGTGACAGCTACCTAATAGGTTCATTGTGAGGAGTAAATGAGATGATATATGTAGGAGGCCTGGCATTATATCATATACTTAATAAATGATAGTTATGTCTACTTATTTCATTATCATTTTTATTATTATTTACATGCAGAGACCTGTTCATAAGATAAATGATAAATATTAGTGGCAGAAACTGAAGATGTTATAAATTGTTAGGAGGTAGAACCACTCAGTTCAATGTATTTGTTTTAATATAGTCAGCAAATGTGTGAAGATATCAATAATTAAATTTCAATGCATTCTTCCATTTCACTAGTTTTATAAACTGATGAACTACCAGAATGTCAACGTATAAATTGTATACTCATTCTTAACAAACAGATTTGTAAAATTATGTGTAAAATTAGCCCTCAGCCTTCCAATTTGTTATTGTCATATTTCATGGAAATACATAACCTGTAAATTTTTCTTTTAATGATATGCGGAACTGCCTAGAGTCTTGGCAACTACTTCACATTTGTCCTCCAGAGATAGTGGATAAAAGTGTTAATAGATGAACACTCTATATTCACTAATCACAGGCAAGGGACAAGGAACAGAGTGGTCACAAAATACCCCAAAACTAAAGCACATTCCAAATTAAGTATATATATATATTATTTTTTTATTACAGATAAAGTTTGCTAGACTCTTTCTAATTATCTGCAAAGATTTTAGGAATGTCTTAATACTTACACACCTGTGTATTTCAAGTTCAATCAAACACTATTGTTAAAACTAAATCTTCTCATCTCTAATAATAAGATGTGAACTTATCTTGAAAGGTGGTTATTAGGATGGGAGAGATAATGTATTTCATTCAAAGTAAAAATATTTCTGTTTCTTTCTCTTTCTCTGTCATCTATCTGTCATCTATATCCATGTATCTGTTCATCTATGTAGACTAACATTCAACAAACCATAGATATTATTAGTAGTAGAATTGTTACCAATATTAAAACAAAAAGCATTTAAGAAGAAACATGTACTAAAGCATAAGGTTAATTATTACTCTCATTTTTTGGCATATGAAGCCAAAAAAGTGTCAATTTCAAGAAAGTATTAATAAAGATTGTGATGACTGAAAGGTTCCTGCTTGACATTTTGTGTGGTCTTACAAACATATAAACTCTAAGCATTTCAGTGAGCCAATTATTGACTATGCACTATGTCTTCTGACTCTTTTGTTATAGTATGTAAAAAACGAAGAGTAGAGACATTATAAAAATTATAGTAGATGGGCACTAGGGAATTATGCAAAATAATTTGTAGATTCAATATGAAACCAAAACATCTGTTCAAGTCAATTTCCCACATGTAATGTGGCAAAGAGTATGAGTTCCAAACTGAGGAGAGGAAAAGGTTGTTCTTCCACAGGGAAATAAACTGAGTGTAATAAACATAATTTTTCTTCCTAAGCATTATTTAAAACAAAAAATGCCATTAAATCTATCTTTCCTGCCTCTCTTTTTTTTCTCGAAATTAAGACTTTGTTTATTTCACCCTTACTGTCATTTTTTAAAAATTATTATTATACTTTAAGTTCTAGGGTACATGTGCATAACGTGCAGGTTTGTTACATATGTATACTTGTGCCATGTTGGTGTGCTGCACCCATCAACTTGTCAGCACCCATCAACTCGTCATTTACATCAGGTATAACTCCCAATGCCATCCTTACCCCCTCCCCCCTCCCCATGATAGGCCCCGGTGTGTGATGTTCCCCTTCCCAAGTCCAAGTGATCTCATTGTTCAGTTCCCACCTATGAGTGAGAACATCCGGTGTTTGGTTTTCTGTTCTTGTGATAGTTTGCTAAGAATGATGGTTTCCAGCTGCATCCATGTCCCTACAAAGGACACAAACTCATCCTTTTTTATGGCTGCATAGTGTTCCATGGTGTATATGTGCCACATTTTCTTAATCCAGTCTGTCACTGATGGACATTTGGGTTGATTCCAAGTCTTTGCTATTGTGAATAGTGCCGCAATAAACATATGTGTGCATGTGTCTTTAGCAGCATTTCCACCTGTTTTTAATTTTCTATCTGGAAATGTAGATTTCAAAGTTTAAGGACCCAAAATATGAAATGCAATTATAATAGGCCATTTGTTCATTCAGCTTGTAAACTTGAGAAAATGTTATTGAACTTTTAATGCAAAAGGAACAAAACAAAATAAAACTCTCCACAAAGAGACTTCTCAATGTTTGAATTTCTGTGTGAGGAGAAAGGTAATGAATGTGGGAACCTTAATGGAATCCATATTCTTCCAGTGATGACAAGGGTCAAAATGGAGAAAAATGATCACTTTCTACCCATTACATTATATTGGTTCTATGTGAACAAGTAAAATATAGCTGATGCTGGTTTTCAGGCCACAAATGTAGGTATGTATTTTCCTACTACTTATAAGGCAAAGATTCTATTTGTTTAATGATTTCTATATAGGTAGATTATTCTGTCTTTAGGATTAAAATTGACCTGTAAACCAAGAGACGTTCTAATGTCCACCTTAGAGTATACAGCTTTTACTATTACAGTTTCCATGTCCTTTGCTTGCCTCTTTGAGAGCAGAAAAGGAGACATTTGGGATACATATATCAATGAGGAACTATGAATAAATGAATGAAATTGTCAATCACTTTATCCATGTGATAGTCAATTGCCAATAATTTTATCACCTCTGTGGGATTAAGTAGAGGTAACAGTTTGAAAGCATTTAAAATGTTCAAATACATCACTCTGGTAACTAAGGGAAAAATATATTATCTTCTTATGCTTAGTCTTATTTTGGTTTTGCTTTTTAATTTAAATTGAACACTTATATCAAAGAGTTTTTAGGATTATAATTTGAATTTTTGAAGCAAAGATCATTTCTCTTTCTTAACATCAAACGAGGAGTAGATACAATAGGAATAAAATAGGCAGAAAAACAAGAGTATTAAGAATAGATGGGGAGGGTGAGCCAGTGTTAGCATGTGTTGCTATGAAGAAATAGCTGAGACTGGGTAATGTATTTTTAAAAAGAGGTCAGAAGATCGAGACCATCCAGGCTAACACGGTGAAACCCCGTCTCTACTAAAACTACAAAAAAACTAGCCGGGCGAGGTGGCGGGCGCCTGTAGTCCCAGCTACTCGGGAGGCTGAGGCAGGAGAATGGCCTGAACCCGGGAGGCGGAGCTTGCAGTGAGCTGAGATCCGGCCACTGCACTCCAGCCCCGGCGACAGAGCAAGACTCTGTCTCAAAAAAAAAAAAAAAAAAAAAAAAAAAAAAAGAGCTTTAACTGGCTCATGATTCTGCAGGTTGTACAGGAAGCATGACACCAGCATCTACTCAGCTTCTGGGGAGACCTCGGGGAGCTTTTACTTATGGTGGAAGATGAAACAGGAGTAAGCATGTCACATGGCCAGAGCAGAAGCCAGGGGGAGGTTGCCACACATTTTTTTAAAAAAACAGATCGCTCAAGAACTCACCCGCTATCATAAGGACAGCATCAAGCTATGAGGGATCCACCTCCATGACTCAAACATCTCACACCAGGCCCCAACTCCAACACCTGGCATTGTATTTCAACAAGAAAAGAAGTTTAATTGGCTGATGGTTCTGCAGGCTGTACAGGAAGCATGGCACAGGCATCTGCTTGGCTCCTGGGAAGGCCTCAGGGAGCTTTTGCTCATGGCAGAAGGTGATGCCCACACACTTCAAAAAGAACCAGATCTCATGAGAACTCATTCACTATACTGAGGACAATACAAAACCATGAGGGGTCTGTCCCTATGACCCAAAAACCGTCCGCCAGGCCCCACCACCGACATTGGGGATTATATTTCAACTTGAGATTTGAACGGGGACAAACATCCAAACTACATCAGGGCTCATTTCCAGTTGTATGTCAACATGCCTGCGTTCGAAACATCCTGTCCAAATCACTGCCTTGTCATAATGCTTATATTTTTCTTTATTAAATACGAACACAAGAAGATTAAATAATAGCATTTCTACTTTAAACCTGTGGATACCGTATTAACATTGGAATAATAGTAATAATAACAATAGTAATAATAATGATATAGGCCAGGCGTGGTGGCTCACGCCTGTAATGCCAACACTTTGGGAGGCCAAGGTGGGTGGATCACGAGGTCAGGAGATTGAGACCATCCTGGCTAACATGGTGAAACCCCGTCGCTACTAAAAATACAAAAAAATTAGCTGGGTGTAGTGGCGAGTGCCTGTAGTCCCAGCTCCTCGGGAGGCTGAGGCAGGAGAACGGCTTGAACCCTGGGGGCAGAGGTTGCAGTGAGCCGTGATGGCGCCGCTACACTCCAACCTGGGCGACAGAGCGAGACTCTGTCTCAATAAATAAATAAATAAATAAATAAATAAATAAATAAATAAATAAAGTTATAAGGATATGTGTAGATTTTGTTGTTGTTTTTTAAGTAGGCTGTTAACATTAATAGGCATTGTGATTTCAGGAATACCATCAAACATCCTGGTCATAAGACATCCCCTATTGAATAGGAAGGGTTTAAGTTAAACTTCTCATGAGCCACAATTTTCTGATTGTATGTTTGGTGTATAATAGCCACCTCAGTGGGGATTTGATTAGGCTGGTATGTTTGGTGTATAATAGCCACCTCAGTGGGGATTTGATTAGGCTGGACCCTTATGTAATCATTGAACTATACCCACATTCCTTTATATACTATTTTAGTCTTAAAAGCTCAAAATTAAGCAAATTTGTCCTCTTGATAATGTTTAGATTCTTAACATTTGCTTTCTAAAACTGGCAAATACTCTCTTCCCAGTGTCACAGAGTTGAATAACATGTTGCTTAGTGAGGACTTTAATGTGGCCATGCCATAGGAAGACCTTATACGAAATCCCCTTACCTGGGAGAATGTCAGATTATTACCTACCAACTTGTTTAGCACTTTTATTATTTTAAAGGTATTAACATTTGTATTAGAACAAAATACTATAGAGAAACATTTCTAGAAAAAAGTTATCTTTCCAAATTAAAATCAGTGGCATGTAAATGTAGAAGTCTGATATAATGATTGAAATACTTGGGCTTTGGGCATACTGCCTAGGTGAAACTCCTGGTTTATTATATCACTATTAGTATGACCTATGGGAAGGTAACCTACATAAGCCTCAGTTAATTTTTCTCTCAAATAGATCTAATAATAGTCTCTCATAGACTTGTTTTGATAGATATTTCAGTGTATATAATATACTTAGGACAGTGCCTGATATCAGTAAGCTTCTTATATGCTATTTTTCTTTCTATTTTAATTATTTATGGAAGAGAAACTATTATGCCTTAAATCAATTAAAATAAAATGCCTTTGTATTTATTCATTTCAAAGGAAATATGCAAGTATTGCATTCACTTCCTAGGTGCCTTTTTGAGTTGAGCTTTCCATGGTTAGTTTGTGTAAAGGTTCAGTGAACTTTCTCATAATGATTTTTTATTGAACATATGGAATCCATTAAGAGTTAGCAAAAGTCACTATCCACTGAGCTGTATCCAGAAGCTGACAGTTATGTCTATCTCTTGCAAAAGTAAACACATACATAAATGCACTAAGAAGTATATTACCTGTCATAATCTCTAAGAGTATTTCCGTTTTTCTTTTAATTTTTTCTTTCATTGGTTTTTCTATCTTTGTGAGTACATAGTAGGTGTATATATTGACGGGGTACATGAGATAGGTGTATATATCGAAGGGGTATGTGAGATGTTTTAACACAAGCATTCAATGTGAAATAGTCACATCGTGGAGAATGGGGTATCTATCCCTTCAAGCCTTTATGCTTTGTGTTACAAACAATCTAATTATACTCTGTTAGTTATTTTAAAATGTACTATTAAGTTATCACTGAGTATAGCAACCCTATTGTGCTATGAAACAATAGATCTTATTCTTTTTTTCTAACATCTTAGAGCATTTCCACAAGCAATACCTGCTTGTTAAATATACCTATTCTAATCTTCATATAAGAAATTACTTTTTTCCTCTAGAATGTACTATGACACATCCATGGGGAAAATGTAATAATCTAATTAGGACTATTTCCTCTCATTTTATATTTAAAAGAATGTGCTCTATCAAGTTATTTACTTGTATAGCTATAGGCAACCTCTAAAATATTTAAAGTTCTTAAAAGTCAGATATTTCAGTTAATATTGTGATTATATAGTTGGTTTTGATGAACATGATCATCTACCAGAAATAAAATACACACACACACATTGATATGGTTAGGCTTTCTGTCCCCACTCAAATCTCATTTTGAATTATAATCCCCATGTGTCAAGGGAGAGACCAGGTGGAGGTAATTGGATCTTGAGGGTGGTTTTCCCCATGCCGTTCTCGTGATAGTGAATGAGTCCTCATGAGATCAGATGGTTTTATAAAGGGCTCTTCCCCCTTCACTCCTCACTCATTCTCCTTCCTTCCACCTTGTGAAGAAGGTGCCTTGCTTTCCCTTCACCTTCTACTATGATTGTAAGTTTCCTGAGGTCTCCCCAGCCATGCTGAACTATGAGTCAATGAAACCTCTTTCCTTTATAAATTACCCAGTCTCAGGCAGTTCTTTATTGTGCATATGTGTGTGTGTGTATATATATATGTATGTGTGTATGTATATATATGTGTGTATATATATGTATACATATATGTGAATATATATACACATATGAACAGAGAGAGAGTGAGGAAGGGGAGAGAGGGAGGGGAGGATGGAGAAAGAGAAATAGCCTAAATAGAAATAAAGCTAGCTCCAAGTACAAGTTTGTCAACACTCCTATCATATCCCTACCATAGTTAATGTTAACCAGTTGGGCCCCTGTTCTTCCTTAGTTGTGGAGTACTTTAGCAAAATTTTAAATCTAATTTTGCCTAATTCACAGACAGTGCTAATTTGAAAGTGTTAGGAACTAAAGACCTATGATAATATTGAGAGATACAAAACATAAATAGTGAGACAATGATGAATGCAGTGGATGTGTACGAGGGCTATCATTTGACAGTAGAGATGATGCTCAAGGACGGACAATGAATCTTTCAGTGTGTGGAGAATGTGCTGCCGTTACAGTGATATACAGGAAAGAAACAAAACCTGAGGAAATATCAGTAAACAAAACACTCAAACATATGAGTATATAGCTAGAATAAAAGCAACAGTACTAGATGTCAATGAGCCCAGTGTTAACTGAGAAAGCAGAGGGTTTTTAAGAATTTGGGGAATACTGTGGCTGATGATACTTATGTCTCAAGCCACAGATGCCATATGGGCTCTGGGCCCAGTTGAGTCGGCACCACCTGGCAGTAAGTGGGCAGGTCCATGACTGCCAGGACATTCCTTCCAACACTTGTGGAGATCACCAGGAATGGGGGAGAGACCTGCCTCGACAGATTTTCAATGTGGGCGAAACAGGTCTATTTTGAGAAAAGATGTTCAATAGAACATATGTCAGCAAGGAAGAAGAGATGATGCTTAGTTCTAAAGCTCCAAAGAGCTGGCTTACGCTCCAACTTGGGGAAAATGCATCCAGGAAATGCAAGATTAATCTCATCTTAGTCATTCTTTTGAATGGATGGACATGACCTCTTTCTACTTGAAGATGGAAAACATTACCATCTTGATTTTAGATTTTCTTCATTGGTTTCCATTTAGGATTGTTCCTCCCCCTCTTCTTTCTGTGTAGGCTTCACAGTTCCCAAGTGTTCTTGAAACATGTATGGCCTTCAGGGGATATGTCTGTATACATTGTTATCTTATGGATGCACAGTTTTGTTTGCACCTTGGTTCTGAATGTCTTTATTCTTGAGCATCTGCCCATGGGTCCACTTCTCAAGGCCTCAGTTTCTTGAGTTTAACACTGCATGGCCCATGCATCTTTTTAGTTAAGTATCCCTTCCCACGACCAACTCTTTTCCTCAGTCAACTCCCACACTCTTTTCAGGGACAGGAAAAATGTAGCCACTTCCTGGCTGCACTCAAAGGTCTCAAGAAATTTAGTGAATCTGCCTTTGCCCTTCTTGCTCATGAAATTTTGGGATGGAATAGTCTAGAGATGTCTATTAGGTCTAACTGATCAAATGTCAAGTATAAGCCCAGAGTTTCCTTATTAGTTTTCTGCCTCAATGATCTCTAATGCTGTCAGTGAGGTGTTGAAGTCTCTCACTATTATGGTGTGGCTGTCTGAGTCTTTTCAAAGATAAAAGAAGAAGTTGTTTTATGAATCTGGGTACTACAACATTAGGTACATATATATTTAGGATAGTTAAGTCTTCTTGTTGGGTTGAACCCTTTATCATTATGAAACTCCCTTCTTTGTCTTTCTTAATTGTTGTTGGTTTAAATTCTGTTTTTTTTTTTTGTGTGTGTGTGTGTGTGTGTGTGTGTGTGTGTGTGTGGCATAAAAATAGCAACTCTTGCTCTTTTTCGTTTGCATGGTAGATCTTTCTCCGTCCCTTCATGTTGAGCCTGTGTATGTTATTATATGTGAGATGGCTCTCTGGAAGACAGCAGAAGTTGGCTCTTGTCTTTTTATCCAGATTGCTACTCTATGCCTTTTAAGTGGTGTGTTTCAACCGTTTACATTCAGAATTAGTATTGATATGTAAGACTCTGATCCTGTCATCATGTTGGTAGCATGTTGTTTTGTAGACTTGATTGTGTGTGTTTTATGGTGTTTGTGGGCTTAAGTGTGTTTTTGTGGTAGCAAGTGTTATTCTTCTGTTTTCATGTTTAGAAGGAAATGTTAATACTTTATTGCAAAGAAACTTTTAGTGTTGATTGAAATTGTAGCATTATTTATATAAAGTTGTATCTGTTATTATTCACATTTACAGTACAGTAATATGTATATATTTTTTGTTTTAAATGTGTGATTAATAATCAATCAAATATTTTTTTTCTTTTTTTCTTTTTTTCTTTTTTATTATTATTATACTTTAAGTTCTAGGGTACATGTGCATAACGTGCAGGTTTGTTACATATGTATACTTGTGCCATGTTGGTGTGCTGCACCCATCAACTCGTCATTTACATCAGGTATAACTCCCAATGCAATCCCTCCCCCCTCCCCCCTCCCCATGATAGGCCCCGGTGTGTGATGTTCCCCTTCCCGAGTCCAAGTGATCTCATTGTTCAGTTCCCACCTATGAGTGAGAACATGCGGTGTTTGGTTTTCTGTTCTTGTGATAGTTTGCTAAGAATGATGGTTTCCAGCTGCATCCATGTCCCTACAAAGGACACAAACTCATCCTTTTTTATGGCTGCATAGTATTCCATGGTGTATATGTGCCACATTTTCTTAATCCAATCTGTCACTGATGGACATTTGGGTTGATTCCAAGTCTTTGCTATTGTGAAGAGTGCTGCAATAAACATACGTGTGCATGTGTCTTTATAGCAGCATGATTTATAATCCTTTGGGTATATACCCAGTAATGGGATGGCTGGGTCATATGGTACATCTAGTTCTAGATCCTTGAGGAATCGCCATACTCTTTTCCATAATGGTTGAACTAGTTTACAGTCCCACCAACAGTGTAAAAGTGTTCCTATTTCTCCATATCCTCTCCAGCACCTGTTGTTTCCTGACTTTTGAATGATCGCCATTCTAACTGGTGTGAGATGGTATCTCATTGTGGTTTTGATTTGCATTTCTCTGATGGCCAGTGATGATGAGCATTTTTTCATGTGTCTGTTGGCTGTATGCATGTCTTCTTTTGAGAAATGTCTGTTCATATCCTTTGCCCACTTTTTGATGGGATTGTTTGTTTTTTTCTTGTAAATTTGTTTGAGTTCTTTGTAGGTTCTGGATATTAGCCCTTTGTCAGATGAGTAGATTGCAAAAATTTTCTCCTATTCTGTAGGTTGCCTGTTCACTCTGATGGTAGTTTCTTTTGCTGTGCAGAAGCTCTTTAGTTTAATTAGATCCCATTTGTCAATTTTGGTTTTTGCTGCCATTGCTTTTGGTGTTTTAGAAAAACAGGGAATCCTCCCTAACTCATTTTATGAGGCCAACATCATCCTGATACCAAAGCCTGGCAGAGACACAACAAGAAAAGAGAATTTTAGACCAATATCCCTGATGAACATCGATGTAAAAATCCTCAATAAAATACCGGCAAACCGGATTCAGCAGCACATCAAAAAGCTTATCCACCATGAACAAGTGGGCTTCATCTTTGGGATGCAAGGCTGGTTCAACATTCGCAAATCAATAAACATAATCCAGCATATAAACAGAACCAAAGACAAGAACCACATGATTATCTCAATAGATGCAGAAAAAGGCTTTTGACAAAATTCAACAGCCCTTCATGCTAAAAACTCTCAATAAATTCGTTATTGATGGAACGTACCTCAAAATAATAAGAGCTATTTATGACAAACCCACAGCCAATATCATACTGAATGGGCAAAAACTGGAAAAATTCCCTTTGAAAACTGGCACAAGACAGGGATGCCCTCTCTCACCACTCCTATTCAACATAGTATTGGAAGTTCTGCCTAGGGTAATCAGGCAAGAGAAAGAAATCAAGGGGATTCAGTTAGGAAAAGAAGAAGTCAAATTGTCCCTGTTTGCAGACGACATGATTGTATATTTAGAAAACCCCATTGTCTCAGCCCAAAATCTCCTTAAGCTGATAAGCAACTTCAGCAAAGTCTCAGGATACAAAATTAATGTGCAAAAATCACAAGCATTCTTACACACCAGTAACAGACAAACAGAGAGCCAAATCATGAATGAACTTCCATTCACAATTGCTTCAAAGAGAATAAAATACCTAGGAATCCAACTTACAAGGGATGTGAAGGACCTCTTCAAGGAGAACTACAAACCACTGCTCAGTGAAATAAAAGAGGACACAAACAAATGGAAGAACATACCATGCTCATGGATAGGAAGAATCAATATCGTGAAGATGGCCATACTGCCCAAGGTAATTTATAGATTCAATGCCATTCCCATCAAGCTACCAATGAGTTTCTTCACAGAATTGGAAAAAACTGCTTTAAAGTTCATATGGAACCAAAAAAGAGCCCGCATCTCCAAGACAATCCTAAGTCAAAAGAACAAAGCTGGAGGCATCACGCTACCTGACTTCAAACTATACTACAAGGCTACAGTAACCAAAACAGCATGGTACTGGTACCAAAACAGAGATATAGACCAATGGAACAGAACAGAGTCCTCAGAAATAATACCACACATCTACAGCCATCTGATCTTTGACAAACCTGAGAGAAACAAGAAATGGGGAAAGGATTCCCTATTTAATAAATGGTGCTGGGAAAACTGGCTAGCCATAAGTAGAAAGCTGAAACTGGATCCTTTCCTTACTCCTTATACGAAAATTAATTCAAGATGGATTCGAGACTTAAATGTGAGACCTAATACCATAAAAACCCTAGAGGAAAACCTAGGTAGTACCATACAGGACATAGGCATGGGGAAAGACTTCATGTCAAATATTTTTTTTCTTTAAACAATATTAATTTTAAAATAATTCTAGGTATTTTCATAGTTACATATTTGAACTAGGTAGACCTAATTATTGTAGTCAATATTCTGGTTTCTGGAAAAGGTAAAACTGAGTTAGAAGAACTGCTTTAGCAGGCTTATTACTGAATGTGTTACATGTAAAGCCAGACAGATATTAGAACTTAGGAGGCAGGTTATATAACTTGATGCTTTTTCAAAATGAAATTTAAAAAGTATATTTAAAGACTTTTATATAGTGGATGTGGGAGAAGTATTTTTTCTAAGCAGTTAGAACAGATACAGAATTATGTATTCATTCATTAATACTATTCAAAATATTAGTCAAACTAGTGTCTATTTTCTCTAGTTCTTATGTTTCTCTCTTCTTTTATAATTTTTAAATGTGGAGATATTATAGAATTATAGAATTACAAGATGACTTCTTAGAAGGAATAGTAGTATAAGTTTTCCAATTTAGCAAACTGATTTGCTTATTCCCCCAAAGCAGACCTAGGTCTGACTTTTTTTAGTTTAGAATCTCATCTGATTTTATTGATATCTAACTCATTGAAATTACCTGTAAACAGGGGAAAAAATATCCTAAAAGGTAAAGTGGTGCAGTAAGGGCTATTTTGCCTTTTGACTTGGCTCCACCTACCTTAATGAGTAAATTTATTCCAGTGATGCTTTTTATCCACTAGAAATAAGTGTTGTAGGCAACCACCTGGCTAGTTTGCCCATTGATCTAGCTCTAGATAAAAGTTACCCATTTCATTTTTACTCCTTATCTAAATCTCTTCTTCTAAATTATGTTTTGCTTTGTTCTTTCGATCTCTGTTTACATTTTGCTGTTTCATTGCATGATTTTGCTGTAAGTTATATTAAATCTTTTGTGGAGAGTGATAAAGTATAAAACAAATAAACATTGGCTGTTTAAAAAAAAAAAAAAGAAATACTGCCACATCAGGCCCCCTCTTCGGAAACCTACAAGCATCTAATTTTCTTGCTTCCTCCCCAACTTTCTTTTTGACTCCCCCTACCGAGAGAGTTCTTATGTCTACTGTACTAGGAAAAACTCATTCTTAAGGTATGTTTTTCAAATCATTCTCTGGTCTGCACTTAAACTAAGGTTTTAAATAAAGAAACAACCCAAAGCCAAAATATAATGAAACTCTTTCCTTCTTCCACACAGTGGAAACTCCTTTGGAGTGAAAGGGCCAGTGAACCAAATAGAAAAGGATCTCAGGGAACACAGATTGAAGAGAGAGAGGAAAAAATATGAAGGCATTGTTGGTTCCCTTTTGAGTTAAAAATCTAGTGGGGATTGTAAGCACACACACATACACACACACACCCTTACATACATCAGTGAAGTTATGAAGGACTTTGTCACTCCAACAACCTTGAATTTGATTATCTAGATCAGTGGTTACCAAAGTAGAATGTGCATGCCCAAGAATATGCATGCTAAACAATTGGGGTAGTGAGAAAAAAAAAATTTTTATCTTGTTCTCTAGAAATTAATATTTTGAGTGTATAGTTTATAGTATATACAATGTGTAAGCTCTGTCTACAAAACTAAATAGTGACAATGTAATTTAAAATAACATATGTCTGTGAATATATATTTATATAGGGTACATGCTTAAAATATGTTTACTTCTGAGGTACATGAACATTTTTCCCCCAGGCACCGAAAGACAAATACCACATGATATCACGTAAATGTAGAATGTAAGAAAAGTTGAATTCATAGAGGTATTGAGTAGAATCATGGTTAACAGAGGCTGGGGAGGTGGAGTGAGGGAATAGAGAGTTACTGTTCAAAGATAACAAAGTTTCAACTAGACAGAGGGAATACCTTTCAAGATTCGTTTCAGGAACATTTTGAGACCCTCACTCTAAGTAATAGGAAATCATTTCTTTAGTTAACATATTTGAATATGAGTTGTGATGTTCTGTATCCTTTATTTGGATTCTACTAACCCACACCTAGATTTTTATGGTATTACCTGTTTACTCACTGTGAATATCCTACTCATAGACAGATGCCCTGGGATCTTAGACTTGAGGTACCCAAGAACTGAGACAGTGAGATTTTGGGGCACATAGATCTATGTATAAGTTCATCTTAGTGATGATAAAATCAGTTTGGCATGTTTCATGGACAGTGTGTATTTCATAAAGGTTAAAGATTTGGAAATGGGATATTTTTGAGCCCAAGTGTTTCCAATAAATAGTTGTACAATTTGAAGCAAATAATTGATTTTTCTTACTCTCTGTGCCCTCGCCTGTAAAATGGGGAAATGTATTCCTTCACATGAGGCCATTGAGAGTATCTAATGAGATCAGACTGTGACATAGCTTTGAAAACTGTAATACACACTATCAATATGGGTTTTGAAGCTATCCTGTCAGTTTGCACATGCCAAATTTACATGTGACATTGGTTTCAGGTTTTTCTCTCTAAAATCTCTTATAAAAGTGAAGAGATCCTCCTCCCAAAAGCAACAGAAGGGCAGAGTATAGACTTAACATGAGCATAATAATTCTCATTTCTTGAAGGCCTATTATACACTTTACAAGCACTATATATGTTGTTTCTACTTCTTTTGTTCATTTTGCCTGGAATAAATATCCCTCCTTCCTTTCCATTGGATTGCCATTATTCACCCTGTAAGGAAGGCTCCATGGTTCTCATTTTCATCTGAGAAAACTTAGGCTCAGCGAAGATCAGTAACTTATCTGAAACACACACATGCACACATACACACAGAGACATATCTGTGCCCATTATTCTTAACCTAATTTCTCTATTCAGGAGTTATCTCTACTGTCTCTGCTTCTGATCTGTGTAAGCTGATCCAAGTGACACAATTACAGGAAAATTGTAAGCCCTTTGAGAGCAGAGACTACCTATTGATATCTACATTTTAAAATTTGATTTTAGCCAACCTGTTTATATGCAGTGACTAACAGGTTAGTTTGACTCTCAATAAATATTCCAAATCCTGGACTAAATATTAATATAATGATTTAGCTTGATTTTTTCATTGGCATATTTCCCTCAAGTCATCATACAAAATTGAAAAAATGAGTATAGTGTGTGATTCTAGATTGAAATTCAGGAATCCTCCAAGGGTATCCTTGTTTGCTTTCCAAATAGTTCAGATTGCTTAGTCTGACCAACAAGGTCCCTGACACTTGGAACTCTGTTTATCCTTCTAATTGACTTTGTCCCTGATGACTACCTCACCCAGAGGTACTCTTCACCCCAGCTATACTGTGTTGCTAGAGTTTCTCTATTACCCCATGTTATTGTTTCCTTTGTTCTCTGCATAAGGTACCGTTTCCCACCCACCGACTCCTGTTTTTCTAATGGACTTCTGTTTCACCTTACAAGATCTTTGCTAATGTATTTATTTAGAGGATAAAAAGGGTAGGAAAGGTCATGGGACAATAGGTGTATACCAGACCTTTCCTAGATGAACCTAGTGTATAATCTCCCTAGTCCAACATCATGGCCTAAGGCAGTCAATACATCTGTCTTAATGTCCCTTTTGAGTTTTATACTGTTATTATATGAGGATTTATTTTTGTCTGAATTCTCCCTAGATTTGCCCTAGAGAGCATTGACTATTTACAGTTGATTCTTCTTTGTATCTTTTATGTTAAGTCCAGACCTTGGCACATATTCTAGTTGATTCGAAGATGTTTGTTGAATGACCAAGTGATTGAACAAATGACCACGTGCTCTGCCACGGTTCTGTCAGTTCTACTTTGGTTTGGTTATGTGTTTGCCACATTGAAGTTGTAGCCTGGGAAATTCACTTGTGAGATGTCTGCAGAACATGAGAAATTGGAATAATGAGGTTATTTCTAAAATTGCTATAATTTAAAATAAAGAGTAGTTTATTCCATATATGAATATACACTGGAAACAAAGAATTTCTAGAATACTGAAGATTCAATGATAACATCATTGAAATTAAATAAATAAATAAATAAATAATAGGATTATGATAGTTACTTTCTAATTTACTAGAAATTGACTGTGTGCATGGCACTTACATTGAGTATCATGGGATAGTTACAAAAAGAGGTGTTCAGTGAGTTTCTGTGGAAAATCTCAGTACCAATAAAATGGAGCATTTCCAGAAACCGATATTCCTCAAAGCTTGACAGTATTTATGCACGGTTGCACTTTTTGTGTCATTTGTTTGAATCAATGGAAGGAGGCTAAAACTGAATTTTTTTAGTGTATTATATCTTTAATAATAAGAATTTTAAGAATCTGTCATTAGAAATAATTATTCCTCAATTTGTAATTCTCAACATTTGTACAAATAAATGCTATGTGTCTATCAGTTCATCTTGCCCATGAAGATTTAATAAAGCACACTAGTTTTTACAAATGTGATTTTAGCGGTGGTCATTACTTTGTAAAATATTTTGTGTTAACACTTCCATGAATATGTTCTGTGGGAATATACTGTCTCCACATTGCTTGCTTATGAAGACATGATTTTTCACATCATCCTATCAGTATTTTGAGAAAGAGATCGATCCCATATTCTATGAGCATTTGAACATTCTCTAGTATTATTTATCATTAAAACAACCCTTGAAGTCTATGTGCTACACTGGTTATTTCCCTCTTGACTTTCCTTTACAGATAACCCTCTATCGTAAACAACCTATCTTTATTTTTTGTCTCCACATCATGTTGCCAGCTCTGCTTTAACACACTGCACATTGATTTCTAGCAGCAAAGGCTCATTGGAGGTTCTCTTATCAAGGACACTGATGGTCCTTCTGTTGCTAAATTTGGTGGGTTCTCTACAGTCTGTATCCTAGTTCACCTTATTATGGACCACTATCAGTTCTATTCTGCTTAAAACACGCTGTTCCTTGCTTATATGATTCTACACTCCTATGTCCTTTGTGAATTCCTCATCTGCCCTTCCATTAAGTATTGACGACATCCTTCATAGTTTTGATCTAGGACTTCTTTTCCTCTTACTTGACGTTATGTGGATAATCTTGTCTTTGAACGCAATTACCACTCTTATGTTGATGACCCTTAAGCTATAATTCCAGCCCAAATCACTTTTCTGAGTAAGCTACAAGAATACACAAATGTCCATTAGATCTCTACTTAGATGTCCCTCAGGTGCTTCAAGCTTAAAATACTCAGCTGAGCTCATCAGCTCCTCTGTAAATTCTGTTTCTCCTCCCTGGCTCCCTGATTTATTTAATATGACCACCATCCAGAAGCCTGGACACCATGTATACCTCCAATTAATCACTAAGTTTTGTTAAATATGTTCTTACATTTTCTCTCTAGAATGTCTTACTTTCCCCATATTTACACCCAAAACCAAAAGTCAGATGACCTGATCTCTTGCTTAGATTTCAAAACATGGTCTTTTGCCTAGACTCCAGAATTTCAGTCTTGCTGCTCTCCAATCTATTTCTACATAAAAGCTAGAGTAATATTTTAAAAAACAAAAATCTGAATATGTTCATTTTCTGCCTAAAAGCCTTCAGTAATTCTTATTTGCTCTTCCAGCAATAAAGTAACAACTTTGAGACCCAGTTTATTAGCTATTTCTTTAACCACAAATGACTCTCTCACTCATCTATTCCCCCTAACACACTTCACCCTAACCTTTACCATTCCTCCCTTTCCCCTTTCCTTCCCAGATGGACTTAAGTCCTTTCAGGTTCTTAAATGTTTCTTCCTCTAGTATCTTACATCTCTTTTCCTTGTAACTCTAAAAACTGCTTAGCTTACACAAGGTAAAAGGTCTGTACAATCCCCAGAATCAGTGATCATAGCGTTTCCTGTCATTCATAGTGGCTCCAAACATCATCTCCCATTCCTACTTTATCTGAGCTTATACATACTCTTGAAGACTTACATATTTTTTTCTACCAGGAAATCTTTACTAGCCGTATTATCCCACTTTCCAAACCCATAAGTCTGATTAGGTATATGTATATATTTAATATTGTTATATGTATTTTTCTAACAGTCTAGTAGAGGAGAAGGTGCATTTATTTCTCATTTTTAGAAGTCTATATTTCTGCTATTATAGCTTTTAAGGCACTCTCATGCAGTTGCCTACTAGAATGTAAGTTACAGTAGGGTAAGAACTGGATCAGACACATCACACATCCACACATAGGACCTAGCACCATATCTAGCACTCAGCAAGTACTCAATACTTTTTTTTCCCAAATAACTAAAGAGTTTAAACAAACCAAAATGATTAAATGAGAAGTAACTGTTTTGGTAATTCTTGTGTCCTTATTAGAGTCTAAATTGAGTAATTTTTATATCAGTTTATACTCCCCTTTCCCAACCCCAATTCTTTCTTTTTTAAATTTTTAAAATCAAATATTCCTTAAAACTTCAGGATCCGTTGAGTAAAATGATGCTTTTGTTGTCTTTTGCAAAACAATTGTATTTTGGAAATTTGATTTAGATATTTTAAACACACCTAAAATAATAGCTTTGGTCTTAAGATGACGTGCTTCTTAAACTCCCTAAAATGGATTGGACTATTGGTATGAGTATGGACAATATCACATTAATTTGTATACACAGTTCTAACATAGGGTCTGGCATATAAGGACAAGTCAGTAAACAGTTGTTGAATGGAATTGAAAATTTAAATAGCAAATAAAGTATTTTGACCTACAAAGCAAGAAATCACATTTTTCTTTTTGTCACAGTTCCTTAGGAAGATAATTAATTTTTTAGTATTTAAAATGTTAAATATTTATGTTATATTTACAAGGCTTCTTTTTATGAAAATTAATTGGTGAAAATAGCATCCATATCTTCCTTTACCAGAACATTTACATTTTGGGAACTAACACTGGCTTTTGTTAAAAAAGCAAAATATGTGTGAAATTTATATTTGAGTTTATTTCAGTGCATTAAATTTCCATTTTAAATCTTCTTTGAAACATTCTATTTTTGACACCATGAAACTGTATTAGATCTTAGTATGTTAGCAGTGTTTTGCAGTTTTAGAGCCATAATTATTTTAATGACCACTTTCAGCATATACATTTTCTATGGGAAAAAATAATCTCAAGAACATGAAAAGTGAAATCTATATTTTGGGTTTCAAAATGATACATTTTAACTAAAATATCATAGTTTTAATTTCTCAGTGAAAAATATAGTGTAGTAGAAAATTTATGAAGAGACTCAGTGTTTAAAAATTATGATTCTATAGTCAAATTTATGTTTATAGGATAGGTTATTCAATTACATTTAAAATAATTCATTTAGAAAATGTGATCAATGTAATAAATTCTACCTATTCTTTTCAAAGTTAAATTTGTTGTTTGAAGTGTTTCTTCTAAAATACTAATGAACTATCAATTTAACTATTGAGCTTAGAGTTAGAAACTTAATTATAGGGCCAGAAATAAAGAAGCAAATGGATCCCAAAAGATTCCCACAGTAGAAATGTACGCCAGGGAAATGCTTTTGAATGTGTTCAAGTCATGGCTTCCAACTTGTAACTTATGACTTGTGTTGTGTCTAGCTTCGTTCCTTTAAGAAAAGGAAATAATAGTGCCTTCGGAGAGCATCCCAGCTGTAAGGGCTATGCATCGGTGTCTAAAAAATCTTCTCACTCCTCATACCATACTGGTCCAGGAATTTTAAAAATAGTCATCTTTTGATAATCTACATCACATAGTCTTCTGCATAGTCATATGAGGTTAGAACTGCCCCATAACTTTTGCAGGGCCTATGGTAAGTGTGCAAATGGTTGCCTGCATGCCACATATTTAATATTTATAAGGTATAAAGTCAACAGACTATTAAATATATCCTATCTACTTTCCTTGACAATTATACCATCATAATGATATGGGCATTTAGATTCAATTTAGAATTCTCTCTCTCTCATTTTCTTTTTCTTTTTTCTTTTCTTTTTTTATTTTTTATTTTTTCTTTTTTTTAAACAATGTAAGCAGTTTATTTCCTGCTGAGGAATTTGGAAAAAACTCAAATAGCAAATCACTTGATACAATAAAATAAATTCCTTATAGTTTTGTACTGGAATGAGGCAGCTTGGTAAGGGCTAACCCTAAGCCTGTTATTTAGGATACACTGCCTTTTTTTTAAGCTTTAAAAAAATATTTTACTGTGTTTGTGTTAATGACACTTATGAATGAGATCTATCATCTTAATAAATATTACATGTACAATACACTATTATTGACTCTAGGTAGAATGTTGGACAGCAGATCTCTAGAGCTAATTCATCTTACTTAACTGAAATGTAATGTCTGTTGATTAGTAACTTCCTATTTCCCTCTTTCCCCAGCCCCTGGCAACCACCATTCCAGTCTTTGATTTTATGAGTTTGACTATTTTAGATACCTTATTTCAAATAAGTGGAATCACGCAGTATTTGTCTTTCTGTGTCTGCCTTGTTTCACTTAGCATAATCTTAAGGTCCATCCATATTGTTTCACATTGCAGAATTTCCTTTTATAAAGGCTGAATAGTATTCCATTGTGTATGTATACCACATTTATCTATTCATCTGCCAATGGGCATTTAGGTTGTTTCTGCATCTTAACTATTGCGAATCTGCTGCCTTTTTCCCCTACCTCCTTTACTCCATCCTGCGCTGTGAGAAACTCTGTGCACATAGATCTGGTCACCCTGTTTCCCACCCACATGCTCAAGTTATTCCCACTCACCTCACACAAAGATTTACCCCTTAGCCATACCCAGAAACTGACTTTGAAACATTTGCCCAGGGAATTGAGGGATTCTGAATGCCGGATCATGGGAGTGGGGCTTCTAGTGAGCATGTTGGCTTGGTCCTACAGACTTCTAATCAGAGCTGTGCCTCTGAAAGCATGGGGCCCAAGGGCAAGGACCCTACTTGTTAAGGTCTAAATTTTTTTTCTAAAATAACCACAGTGAGCTTTTATGTGTAGATGGCCTAAATTGGACTAACCCAGAGGCAGTGATGCTAAAGTAGTTTACGTCTAAGCACTTTCCGTGTGCTTCTTTTCCCATTTCTGTTACTCCTTACAAAATAAAAAAATCAGCATGTCAATTACCCTGATTTGATCACTGAGCATTCTAAAAAGTATCAAAATATCACATGTAGCCCCCAAATACGTACAACTGTTGTATATCGATATAAATATATACACATTATATTTTTTAAAAATACTTTAATTTTACATGTTTAACAAATCATTAGCATATACATTCCAGATTGAACTTGGGAGGGACGTGGAAAAGATTCAGTGACCAAATAACAATAAAGTACTCTAAAAATGAAAATGTGGAATGGAGACAGTGTAAATCTAAGATCATATCACTTATGAAGTATTGTTTAAAATAAAGAATAAAATATATCTTAAATCAATTTATTTTTATTTTAGTTTTATACAATCTTTCAGTCAGTGTTAACCTAATTGGAACACTAAATAGGTACATTTAAAAAATACAATCCCTCCAAAAAATACGTGGCTCGTAAGAGATAATGCATTGAACACAGATAATGTTGGAGTTAAAAATAGAACTCTGCCACGTTTGCAATGAAATGTTTGTGTATCTGTTCTTCCTACTAGAAAATATTAAAATAATTCTGCATGAGCTTGAACTCGAAGTATTAGGTGTACAAAGACTTTTTAGTGAATCAATGCTAGCTGAAAAGCAAATTTTAAATATGAAAAATTAGAAAGACAAACATTTGAATGTGTGGGAGATGAGTAAAACTCCTATAAGAATGAATTGGATAGTGTTAAACAGATTGTGTATGAAATATTAATGACATATTGTCCTGAGCTCCCCTTCTGCTGTTTCCATGTAGATGACTGAATTTCAAACAGAAATATGCCAGGAATGATTATGTGAGTGAATATTACTACTTGAGATTGTTTAAAAAGCATTTCTTCTTTTGCCTTCTTGATACTTTGGTTATTTCATTTAGTAGTTAGAAAATACTGTCTACAAATATGTGAGAACTGCTTAATTTGTTTTTGAGACATTAATTAATTCAACTAAACTATACTGACTGTGTGAGGGAGATTCCCTTGGTGAATATGTGGATTTTTGTAGTGGTGAGAACTCTCCTCTGGAGCCCAAATGGTATTACTCTAGGAATAAAGCATATACCTCAGACCCAGATCAATCAGTGCAATCTACAGTAACATGTTCAAAGATGACCTCGTGACCTATTTGAGACCAATAAAAATCAAGGAGACCTGCTGCAAAGGTTTCTGGGAAATTCTTTTTCTCTTGCTTTGAACTAAGTAATATACATATGTGATAGTGAGAGCTGCAGCCATTGTAATACCATGACAAAAGGTAACCTGAAATAAGGCTGACATACACAAGAGGGAGATCTAAGATTACTGAGAGATATGGAGTAGGACCCCTGATTGAACTTCACCTGCAGCCCCCTTCTGCAGTTTTCAATGAGGTGAACTAGTAGAATCCATTTGTTTACTGTTTTTGATTAATCTGAGTCCAGCCTTATGTTATGAGCAACTAATAGCATCCTCATTGTCACAACTGCCCTCTCTATGGCAGGCACTTTGTGATACTAAAGAAAGCAGTATACGGAGTAGAGCCCAGTGGATACGAGGGCAGACATTGCAATTAAACTGCCTGTTTAAATTCTAGCTCTTCCACTAGCTAACTTGTGACTAAGTAATTTAACCTCCCTATAATCATACCTACCTTGAAGACTTGTAAGAATTTAAAGTACAACAATGCTACTATAAAACAAGTATACAGTAAAGCTTAGCTACTTTTTTTTATTATTATTATACTTTAAGTTGTAGGGTACTTATGGCGATTCCTCAAGGATCTAGAGCTAGAAGTACCATATGACCTAGCTACTTTTTTATTAGGCCATACAGTGTCATTTCATTAAAATCTTATAGCCATGCTGTAAGGTATTATGATCCTCAATTTATAAATAAGACAGCTCAAGTTTTGGTTGAGTGACTTTACCAAGGTCATAGAACTAGAAAATAATGATTCCAGGTGACAAGCCAAACCTCTTCAATGCCAAATTTACTTCATCCCCCCACTTACTTGAAATGCAAGAGTCACATGGACAGAAACTTTTGACTGTTTGTTCACTGCTATCTCCTTGTCATCTAAAACAGTCTCTGGTCCATATTAGGTGTTCAATAAATATTTGTAGAGTGCATAATTTCCTTCACAGACTCCACAATCTGGTGAAGGAGGCAGACATGTAAGAGAATTATTTCAGGATTCCACAGTTTATGCTGTAACAGAGCTAAATATAATGAATGGAGGAGGAATGAATAAGTTTGTCTGGGAGCGATGCTATGGCTATTGAAATAAGTCTTGCTCATGCTTTGATTGAAATGGTGGATATAGATCACACAACAAATAACAATTAGCTAACAGCTTGTTGGGAGAAAGCGAGGATCAGTATTTGCCATGAACATTTCTCGTGGCTAATGGCAGGTATCTGATTTCTCAACATTTTATGTCTTTGACTTTGATTTTCTCTGTTCTTATTTTTTAACTCCATTCTCAAGAAGTCTACACATACGAGTTTCAACATCTAGCACTTCATAACTCTGTCATCTCCTCTCAGGCTCAGAGCAAATTCTGAGACTTTGATTTATTGTTGAGTAATTTCTTTCTGGCATTTTATCTCTGAGACCAGGATCTGGTTGCTAAGCATGTAGACATAGAAATGAATTTCTTCATTGAACCCAATGGGTTCAAACTAGTGGATAATGAACACAATGTCAATGTGATTATTTGTAATGGGGGAAGGGTTACTTGAGAATATTACACGACCGTCTACATAGACTAACATTTTCCTCATGACTAAGTTTACTTAGCAAAACAAATTAAAAACAGAAGTTTGTTTGGCAGCACAGAATTGAAGGAAGACAACCAGATGGTTATGAGGAACATTTATCCAAACTATGCCAGAACTGAAAGAAATTAAATTCATTCAGTACAAGAATTGTCTAGAATAAGAGAATCCATTTTGTGTCAGCACTTCCCAAGTTCTTGTTAATGCTACCCTAAGTTCAATTCAAACCAGGCAACATTTCTTGCATGTTGTGCTGGGTCCCAGGAGGACCACATTTTAAGAACTTACTGTAATCTTCTAGATCAAGTTTTTATATTAATATTTCTACCTCATTTCTAATTCCTATGTGTTCCTTATTTCGCAATTTCTCCCCTGCAGAAATGGAGGCAATAAGGTATCTATGTTATTGCCTATGGTGTTTATTACTTATCTTAGATTCTGTTTTGTGAAGTCTGACCTCTACCTAAGTAAATTACATTTTCAATTGTCTCTTGGATTGATTTATTCAATAAACATTTTTTAATATTTTTGCATGAGGCCAGTCAGGTTTCTTCAGACATTAGGAATTAATTATACAAATCTCTAGATTGGTACTTGGAGCTTAAAGGAATAAGGAGGTGGAATGTTAAATGAGGAGGAAAGAACCAGAAGAGCTGGGATAAAATTCATCTCTATCATCTTCCTACCTGCTTGATTTCTGGCGTATAATCAGGTTTCTATTCTGAAAAGCTGCAGGGTTGTTGGGAGAAATAAGGCAATTCCTGGGCTGCAGTGTGTCCAAAACAGGGTATTAATTATTATTATTATAGACTTTAGATGTTTTACATGATTTTAGCATTTTGGCAAGACATATTTACTAGTACTAAGTAAAAGCACGTTGACTTTCTAAAAGGAAAATGTGTATGTGAGGATGAAGAAAAACAAAGTGTTTCGTTTGATAATGCGGCATTATAACACTGCACAAAAAATTGGTATATGCGGTAACTACCATTACTTGTTTATGATGCAGCATTGGAATCTCATTAATAAGACACTTCCTTTGTGTTCGATGAATTTCAATTTCCTCCTTTCCTTCAGTTCAGTTCGAGAAGGACGGCAGCAACTTTCTTGTTGCCAAACCTGACAAATGTTTTTTAGTGCTGATTATACTCCAGCATTCTGTAGCAAATGCTGTGGGTGAAAATGCCTTCTTTCTTAAGGGAATTTAGCTTCTGTAGTACCAGAATCTCCTTGTTGAATGAACATGTACTGTCTAAGTCTTAGTAATCCCTCGTTTTTGAGCCCTTTTTCTGGCATCTCTCCCTTTGATATTCCTCAAAACACTGGATTTTTCCTGGACTTTCCATACTGCAGACTTCCCTTTGGTCATCCTCATCCATTCCATGATTCCAACTACATTTTCCCTCCATCCAGGCATCCTCTTTCTTCCAGACTTGTATATCCAACTGCTTCCATTCATACACTTCACATACCTTTTAATTTCTATAAGTTCAAAAACTCAGCTCGTAAGCTTTCCCCTACCATTGAGCGGGGTTCTTCTTTTGCTTTTTTGTTTCAGACAATGGCACCACCATTCTTGAGTAAGGCATGTTCATTTATCAGGTCCTACCAAATCTACAGTCAACTCTCTTGAATTTATCCACTTGTTTTCATTTGAACAGTCATTCCTTTACCTGGGTAGCCTGTACCTTCTACCTGCATTAATGCAGCAGTCTCTTCACCACTGGTTCTCCCTCCCTCTCCTGCCTCTCTTCTTGCACCTTCAATTTATTCTCCACTTTTCATAGTGACTTTTATTAATTCAATTATGACCTTATAACTCCCTTGCTTAAAGACCCACTTATGTTTGTCTTTGTATCCCTAACTTCTGGCCTAGGGCTTAACGCATAGCAGGAGCTCAGGAAATCTGTGGTAGATGAATGAACAAGTTGTATGAATACTGAAGGGTTTCATGTGCTCCTTCTTGTGTCAAGAAGGACATTTTGTAGTCAGGATAGCTACATCGGTTATTTAGTAGGCATTTGATAGCACTTGTATTCTTCCTCAAGAAAAGATGGATGTATCGATTCTGTATTTCAAATGATACAACTTTTGTAAAATAAGAGACTGTCACAGTAATCTGAGGGATCTCTCAAGTTCAAGGGACTCCACAGTGCTTTGTGTAAGGTAACAGGCTAAAGGGTTCAGTCTTAAACTTTCTTAAGACCATAGTTCAGGGTTCCTATGGTGGGGCTATAACCCTGAATTACATCCTCTTTCATTTCATGCTGATAATGAGAACTACAAACTAAGGGGTATTAGGAAAGAATCCAGGTTTGATGCAGGGAAAAATGAAAACAACTGATAGCAATCTCCAGTGTCCCCAACTTCAAGAATTCCTTTCTTCTTTACACCAAGCCTTTTTTCTCTGTCAGGACTTATTTTGTCTTCTACATGTTTAAGAGAGAAAAGTGAGTTAAGAGAAGAGGAGGTACAGCATTTCTATTTACTTAGATGCTAGAGAATAGGATGAAAGGTATGAAAAATATAAAAGTCTCTCTCTCTCTCCCTCCCTCCCTCTCCTGATCTTCCCCCTCCCTCTCCCTTCTCTCTCTCTCTCTTTCTCTCTCTCTCTCTCTGTGTATGTGTGTGTGTCTGTCATAATACTCAACCTTTCTTTTCTTTCAAGCATATGCTGTGGCAGAGACAAGAGTCCATCAAAATCCGTGGTCCCTCCTTCATAGTATAGAGTTCTTGCTAGGATCCAGCTGCAAGCCAGCAACTACATTTCCCAGCCCCACTGGCATCTAGTTAGAGCCATGTGACTAGTTGTGACCAATTGAATGTGAGTGGAAGTTATGTTGCAGGCGTACCTTTTCCATCTTCTTTACTTCCCATTTGCTAACCTTATGGAAAAGATTCCAAAGCCCTAGGAGATGAAAAAGCCTAAAATGGAAGGGCTCAGAGTCCCTGAATTACTGAGTAGAGGAAAGCTGTTTGCAGACGGGAATGCCCATTTTGTAGTATTATTTCTTTTCTTAAGCCACTAAAATTGTGGGATCTCTTTGTTATAGCAATTGGCATTAACCTGTTATGCATACATATGGCTATGTACTACAAAGAGGAATATATACATTTTTTAAAAATTGAAAGAGGAGAAAGAAACATATTTAGGAGTAAAATAATGTAGCCTCCTCAATTGAAAAGTGTTTTATGAATAATATTTTATGTTTTGGCAGAATATTAAATCTCAGGCAGCTGAATTACATTAATTTTCAATTCTCTATATATGTTTTTGTCTACGAGGTTTAGTAACACTGATATATAACAGTTTGTTTCTTTTAATTTCCAAATTTAAACATCTAAGTTTGCCTTCTAGGCAGAAATTAAGTCCTATTGTGGAATGAGATTGGATCAACACTTCACAAAGATCATTTTAGTTCTTTGTAACCTTAAATGAAGTAAGCTAATAAAGCATTAAATTAGCATGTTGTAAAACTTCCTGAAGTTTTAATATGCTTTTAAGTGGCAGCTCTTAGCTTATTATCTCTAAAGCTAAAGTCAAAATAAATGTCTCAGTTGATGAAATGGAGATGAGGCAACATTTTATCAAATTTAACAAAATATTTTATATCCAAATTATAAAGTACAAATTATCTAGTAATTCTCATATTAATGTATTTAACTAGACATGCATTTTTCTCTAATCAGTAGCCCTGGAGTCTTTGGACCACAAATGTGCCTTATCTCAAATGCTTTAACTGTGACATTTTGCTTTAGACTAACTCGACTATTTCTATAGAAATTATACACTTCATTCACATTCATCCAGATGAAAAAAATATATGTAGAAATGATTATAATAACTAGCATTTGTTTAGGATTTCAGAGTTTACAAAGGGTTTTTTATATTCACTTTCTCACTTGCTCTTCATGTAAACTGGTTTGGTGGACAACTGTCACTATTCCTGTTACCTGGAGCCTCTGGGTCTTAGGGAGACTTCTTGACTTCTCAAGGTCATGAAGGTGCTAACTCTGACCGTGTTTTTTCTCCTACTCTGCCACACTTCTCATGTAAAAATCATACTGCAGACACTTTAAGAGAAGGACTTAAAATAAATTCCTCCAGAGAATTACATTTAAATTGTTTCATTAACTGCAGTGCATAAAGAAAAGTATTCCCAAACCCATGTAGTATTTTACTATTGCTTATAGTAATATTCTGCACACGTAATATTGTAAGTATAATTTTCCATACAGCAAAATATCCTAGATCAGCACTGTTCAATATAACTTTGTGTGATGATAAAAATGTTCTGTCTCTGTGCTGTCCAATACAATAGCCACTAGATATACATGATTATTGAGCAATGGTAATATGGCCAGAGACCCTAAGAAACTAAACTTTTATTTAATATTAAACATTTAAATTTCAAAAGCCACATGTGGCTAGTGGTTGTCATTATTAGATAGTGCAGTTACAGAAAATTAGAATTTACCTCTTTAAATATTAAACCTATTTTTAATACTAGGATTTTTTAATTAAAAATATTTCTAAGTGCTTTTAAGTGATATTAAGTCAAATGTAAGATTTCTGTTTTAATAGTACTCTCAACCCAGAGACAGTCTTCATGCATCCTTATACGTGTTCTTTGTTGCCTTATTTTAGTTTTATTTTAACATTAAATTCCTCTGTTCTACTTGACATTGTCTTACTTCAGAGAACACCAAGTATAGTGGAAAGAAACACACACATGAGGACTTGAGGCTATCAACCAGGTTCAACTAAATGCACTCTGATTTAATTGTAGTGTTGGGATCCCCTGTTACATTTATTGAAGAAGAAAAAGAAATTTTGCAGCCAAAAAGATATCTGAAAGCAACTGCTCTTCTTGGACATATGATCCCTCATAAAGTGGGGCTTCCTGCTTTTCAGAGACTTAATTTTGTTCATATTCTTTTCAGCAATAGTAATAATGATGATGGTGATGATGATGATAATAATGATGATGCCTAAGTGTTGTAGTAACGCTTCTTCTGAGCCAGACATTAGTCAAATTACTTTCTCTATATTAATTCAGGCAATCATCACAACAATCCCACAGGACAGGTTTTATTATTATACTTATTTAGCAAGCAAATGATGTAACTAGACTAAGTTACTTGCCCAAGGTTGTACTGCCAAGATGGTGGCTCTAGTGTCCCTGCTTCTGACCATATACTATGCTGCCTATCCTAGAGCTTTTCTCTTCTAAAATAGTAAAATTATATATTATATATTCTGTGTTCATTTCATATATATATGTTTTTTTGTTTTTTTGTTTTTTTGTTTTTTTTTTTTTGAGAGGGAGTTTCACTCTTTCGCCCAGGCTGGAGTGAGGTGGCGCGATCTCAGCTCAGTGCAACCTTTGCCTCCACCACGTTCAAGGGATTCCCCAGCCTCAGCCTTCCAAGTACCTGGGATTATAGGTGCCCACCGCCATGTTCGGCTAATTTTTGTATTTTCAGTAGAGACGAGGTTTCACCATGTTGACCAAGCTGGTCTTGAACTCCTGAGCTCAGGCAATCCGCCTACCTCGGCCTCTGAAAGTGCTGGGATTATAGGCGTGAGCCACCACACCCGGCCCATACACTAATATTTTAAGCAAAGTACACGTGCATGATCATCATACTTTTAATAATTTTGTTTAACTGTTTCCAAAGAATATTAGTGTGAGGTTTTCTTTTTTTCTTTTTATAATTTCAACATTTAGTTTAGATTCAGGGAGTACCTGTTCAGGTTTGTTACCTGAATATATTACATGATGGTGAGGTCTGGTATATGAATGATCCCACCACCCAGGTAGCGAGCATAGTAACCAATAGTTTTGCAACCCTTGCCTTTTCCCTCCCTCCCTCCTTCCTCTAGTAGTCCCCAGTGTCTATTGTTCCTGTCTTTATGTTCATGTGCACTCAATGGTTAGCTCCCACTTTTAAGCGAGAACATGCAGTATTTATTTTCTGTTCCTGCATTAATTTGCTTAGGATAATGGCCACCAATTGCAACCACGTTGTTGCAAAGGCCATGATTTTGTTAATTTTTATGGCTGTGTAGTATTCCATGGTGTATACGTGCCACAGTTTCTTTATCCTGTCCACCATTAATGGGCACCTAAGTTGATTGCTTGTCTTTGCTATTGTGAATAGTGCTGTGATGTTATGTGTACTTTTTGGTATATTCAAAGAGAAATATTCTTTTCCTCTTGACATGTTTATGTCGATTTAACTCCCTTTTCTTTTTAGGAGCACCATTCTCTTTCTTTAACATTATAAATAAATTTTTGTTTTGCTTTTCTGTTTTTATAAGTGCAGTTTTATTGACAGAGTGAGATATAAACATGTCAATATTGTGACTGGCTGCAAGTCTTCTATTATTTAGAGGTCTCACTCAAATGTAGATTATCAAATTCTGTTAGTGGAGAGGGTAGAACAGCAGAACTAATGCTGGTTTCCTTCTCTAGCATTCTTTGATGATAAACTAAGATGATAATACCTCCCAGGTCCAGGCACTCTGCATTTAATGCTCCTAGGAATCCGTCAAAGTGGTAGCATAGTTATTATATAGTAATTGAGAAAACTGATGTTCGTAAGTTAGAAATTTTTCCGAAGTTGCAAAGAAAGTGAATACCAAGTTCTGGCCAGGCGTGGTGGCTCATGCCTGTAATCCCAGCACTTTGGGAGGCCGAGGCAGGTGGATCAGGAGATCAAGAGATTGAGACCATCTTGGCCAACATGGTGAAACCCCGTCTTTACTAAAAATACAGAAATTAATTGGGCGTGGTGGTGTGCGCCTGTAATCCCAGCTACTTGGGAGGCTGAGGTAGGAGAATCACTTGAACCCGGGAGGTGGGGGTTGCAGTGAGCCAAGATCGTGCCATTGCACTCCAGCAGCCTGGGCAACAGGAGTGAAACTCCATCTCAAAAAAAAAAAAAGAATTACACCAAGTTCTCTTTGATTCCAAGCCCAAACCCTTTTTTTGCATTATATGACATTGTTTCCCTGTTTGCGTTCCCCATTCTGTGTATCCCCCATCCTGTGGCCTGATCAAAATTCATTTTCAGATTGTGAATTTATTTTCCATTGAATCTATATAAACTATAAAGACAGAAGATACATCTATGTGTGTATACACACTTTTCTCTTCCAGTGTCAACTGATAAAAATAGATTTCAAAGTCTCAGTAACCTTTAATTCCCCTTTTCTCTTAAAAGTTCTATAGAACTTGTACTTGACATTCTGATTCTAGCAGACTTTTTTTTTTTTATTTTTTTTATTTTTTATTTTTTTAATTTATTTATTATTATTAAACTTCAAGTTGTAGGGTACATGTGCACAATGTGCAGGTTTGCTACATATGTATACTTGTGCCATGTTGGTGTGCTGCACCCATCAACTCGTCATTTACATCAGGTATAACTCCCAATGCAATCCCTCCCCCCTCCCCCCTCCCCATGATAGGCCCCGGTGTGTGATGTTCCCCTTCCCGAGTCCAAGTGATCTCATTGTTCAGTTCCCACCTATGAGTGAGAACATGCGGTGTTTGGTTTTCTGTTCTTGTGATAGTTTGCTAAGAATGATGGTTTCCAGCTGTATCCATGTCCCTACAAAGGACACAAACTCATCCTTTTTTATGGCTGCATAGTATTCCATGGTGTATATGTGCCACATTTTCTTAATCCAGTCTGTCACTGATGGACATTTGGGTTGATTCCAAGTCTTTGCTATTGTGAATAGTGCTGCAATAAACATACGTGTGCATGTGTCCTTATAGCAGCATAATTTATAATCCTTTGGGTATATACCCAGTAATGGGATGGCTGGGTCATATGGTACATCTAGTTCTAGATCCTTGAGGAATCGCCATACTGTTTTCCATAATGGTTGAACTAGTTTACAATCCCACCAACAGTGTAAAAGTGTTCCTATTTCTCCACATCCTCTCCAGCACCTGTTGTTTCCTGACTTTTTAATGATCGCCATTCCTAAGTCAAAAGAACAAAGCTGGAGGCATCATGCTACCTGACTTCAAACTATACTACAAGGCTACAGTAACCAAAACAGCATGGTACTGGTACCAAAACAGAGATATAGACCAATGGAACAGAACAGAGTCCTCAGAAATAATACCACACATCTAGCAGACTTTAAAAAACAGAGAGGCCATTAGATATTCATACCTTATTATTCAGATGAAGTATTCAATACTAAATTATGTAATCTATCTGCTTTGCAAATTGTATGGTCAGATTGAGTTCCACACAGGAGAGAGATTTTTTAATATAGGCATTCTGTAGCTTCCCTAATTATTGAATTAGTTTAGAGCAAAACCCTTAAATTGTATAGTTGCTGTGCTCAAATTTTGTATACTTGTCCATGTGGGCTATATTAAGATTTCATTGAATTTTGGTTTCTGTCTCAGTGATAATCCAATATATCAACTCACCACTCAAATTTGCCTTTGGGAAAATCCAGGCCCCTTTTCTGGATTTTTAGAGCATATTATAAAAAGGTGTTTCTGTATACATGTTGAAATTAGCCACATCTCATTGTTTTTGAATCACTGAGGTAATGTATGCCTACTACTTTCAAAACATGACTTACTTAGAAGGTATCCATGTTCCATTGAACCGGTTTATATTATATTTAGAAAGAAAAACTACTCCTTTTGTCCTTAAGGGTGAAAACCTGGATTTTATTATATAATTAACTCATATTTATTTTTATTATGAAATACATCAAAATATAAACGTGTATTGGGAGTGTTTAAAGCAGTGTTGCCCGATGGAAATATAATGTGAGTCAAATATGTGGTTTTCAATTTTCTATTAGCCATATTAGAAAAAAGAAACAGAGAAATTAATGTAATAAGATACTTTATTTAGCCTAGTATATCCAAATCACAATTATTTAAATATATAATCAATATAAAATTACTAAGTATGTATTCAACCTTTTTCTTTACTAAGTCTCTGAAATCTAGTATATATTTTATACTTATATCACATTGCAATTTGCATTAGTCACATTTCAATTATTCAATAGCCACAAGTGGCTAATGGCTACCATATTGGACAGCACAGGTTTAAAGAATAATATGAACATTTGTGTTTCAACATTCTGAGTTTCAAATAAGAAGAGTACCATCAGTATTTTGGAAGAAGCCCCCTATACTACACCTTGCTAATCACCTTCCTTCCCCCCAAAGCCAAACGTAACCATTATCTTGAATTTCTAGTAAATTATACTCATTTTTTTTAAAAACAAACATATGTTCAACACCTATATTTGTATCTTTAAGCAGTAGCTAGTTTTAGTTTGCCTAGATTTGAACTTTATATTAAGGGAACCACCCCATCTGTAATCTTCTCTGTGAATTTTTTTCTCTCAATACTATGTTTTACATATTAATGTTGATCAATGTGTAACTCATTATATGTATATAACACAATGTATATACTTTACATACGTATGGACACTTGGGTTGTTTTTATGTTTTTGTTCATCACAAACCACAGCCCACATGTATTCTTATATATGTTTTATAGTGCATGTTTAAAAATTTCTCAACAGTATTCGCTAGGAGTCTGGTCAGGTCATAGGGTATGCACACATAAATAGAAATGATTGATTAGCTGTAGTTTGTAGTGCACACATGTTTGCTATTTAAGTGATCTGTGTTTAAGACTTTGACTGAATTTAAAAAATATTTTATTGGAGCCAATCTCAATGGGCTAAGGGTTTGTATTGTTTAAGCAAAGATTACACTTACTGGGTCAATTCAGTTGATTAACTTTGGATATGTAAAATACATAGCTAGTTAAATAGATATAATTATTAATTAGCATTAATTTTGTTTGTATATAAAAATTTCAAAATATCCATTACTTAAGCAAGGTAAACACCTTCTGGGTGGCTTAAGCCACAGAAATGTATTTCTTACAGTTCTGGAAGTTGGACGTCTAAGATTAAGGTGATGACCGGGTTGCTTTCTGGTGAGTCCTCCCCCGTTGGCTTGCAGATGGCTGCCTTCTCCTTCATGACCTTTCCTCTGTGTATGTGCATCCCATGTAGCTGTTCTTCCTTTTATGAGGACATTAGCCATATTGGATTAAGGTCCCACCCATATGAACTCACTTAACTTTAATTACCCCTTTAAAGGCCCTACCTCCACTTGCAGGGGTTAAAACTTCAACATATGAATGGGGTTGAGGAGACACACTTCAGTCCATAACAGTATCTCTATTCTGGAGATGGTCTTTAATTAACTAAATAGTTAATGTTGCTTTACTGGGAATGTCTTTTGGATGCGGGAATAAGCTGAAGATATGAGAAGGGTAGGTGAATTTCTCGTAAGTGTGAAATTGGTCGGGCCCAGCATGATTTTCAGTCAAATACTCTTTGGGGACAAGTAGGTTGAATCACTATGAGAGGTTTAAAAGAAAGCAAGTTGTAATTGCAACTTTTAATTAAAAGAAAGCCAGGCTTTATGGATGTGCCAGCAAGCCTGATAACTGGCTTTAACATAGATAGAAAGTCAGCAGATTCAATCCACTCATCGTGATCTATTCATAAATTTCAAAGCCTTATCCATTAGAACCACAAACCCTTTCCTTGCTCACCTTTGAGGTGGATCCATAGGTAAAATGAACATTTGCAAAAAAAAACCACTGTTTCAGAATTTGTGCTAGGGCTTTAACATCTATAATTTCCCCAAATCCTCACAGTTTAAGAATTAATTCTTAGCCCCATGAATAGGGTGAGAATTCTGAGATTTACCAAACTAAAATAAGTTATCTGAAGACAGACAAATAGAGTTGAGATATTCTATTTGAATGTATAATGTTCAAAAAGTAGAATGACAATGTCAGGAATTACAGTCTCAGTGTTGAATACAAGACTTAGGAACAAATTTGCTGCATGTAATTTCACTGAGATGGGACAAATTACAGCATACATAATGAAGTTTTAGGACAAATAAGATAATTATTTTACAAGCTTTGAAACATGTGTAAGAAAGATGAATAAAAGTATAATCACATTTGACTATAACATGAATACCTTAAAACTGAAAAGCACTGAGATTATTATTACATAATTTTGAATATTTTAAACCACAATGCTTTGGGAGAACACTTTAATATTTTAGAATTGGAATTTTAACTTATTGGCTTAAAAAATAATGTACTTTGTTTTAAATTCAAAGACTATCTTGTAAATTCAATTTGATCTATTGAAAAAAATTATAAAATTGGGCAAGAAGCCAAAGAATTATGTAGCTCAAGATAATTAAATTTTCATGTTTGGCTTTAGGAATATATTCATTGTGACATAGTACATGGTAATCTAGTGAGCCCAGACAAGTAGTTTTCTCTTTTTGTCAAAGGAAACAATTTGATGTGTGTTCAAGTTGCTTAAATAAAATTTTGAATGTGCTTTCTCATCAAAAGAGAACAATATGATTTTTGAAATTATTTTTACTTTATTAAAAAAAGCCCTCACAGAGAAAAAAGAAAAAAAATGATGATGTATTTGAAGAACAAAGTTAATACAGTTTTTCAAATATTTTACCTACATTAGGGTTAATATTTTTCAAGGTGAAACATTAGATGCTGGATCTTGCAAAAACAGGCGATCCTCCTTTAGACAAAATGTACACTCTAAGGGTTAATTCATTCATTGAGACCTATTGTGAAGTAAGCACTACAGAGACTGAAAAAGTTAAATGCAACTCACAAAAGTTACTAGAAGAGTCACGATATTAAAATAAAATAAGTACACAATGTATGCTGAAAATATACTTAGAGGCATGCTAGGTGTGATTGAGAGGTTCAATACAGGTCCAAGGTAATAGCCGCTTCTCCTATAGAGCATGTCTTCTCATTGGAGGGATGAGAACTGTGTCTATGAAATAGGTATAATTACATAGCTCTGGGACTATATATGCCAAAATAAATGAGACAGTAAGTGTTATTGTACTTCAAAGAATGAAGAAATCATAATGAGAAGTAACAGTTAATGAATGCTTTCTAGAAAGAGTAGGATCTGAATTAGCCTTGGGTTGTAAGCAGAGTTTATAGATAGAGTAGTGTATATCAGAGTCACTCTGGGTGCTTAAACATACAAATCCCCAAGTCTCACCCAACTGTGTCTTCAGATGAAAGGGAAGAACAAATGACTTGAACTCCCCCGCAAAGACTGTGGGTGGTATATTGAGCGGCCAAGCAGTGACCAGAGTGGCAGGCCCATGTTGAGGGACAAAAGAGGAAAATTAGAATATGATTAACACACATTTACAGTGGGATGAGTTGTTAGCCTGAGGAGCTTGAATGTGAACCTCTGTGCAAAAAGGAGTCATTAAATGCTTTTGAAAAAAGTGGGGTGGGAAGAAAATGACATTCTTAGGTCAATTAGATCTAACAGTATTAAGCATGCTGACTTATTAAGTTATGCACCCTGAGAGAGTGGAATGAGGGAAAAGGGTCTTTATCTGGAGTAAGACAGGAAGAAGCTAAGCTGTAATTCTTACTGGACTGTAAATTATGTGCAGATATATTATCTGTCATGTTCATGGGTGTATTCTCAGTACGCAGCACATGAAACACGTACTCAATAAATATTTGTCAAATGGATGCACGGAGTGATTTCCATGTAAAATCTAATATTGTATAGTATGAGAAAGGAGAAAAAAGCATGGCATTATGCTAGCAGAAATGTCATTTGGTATTGTGGATGAAACATTTTCAACATTTTGCAAAGCCATCCACCCAAGGAAACATTCTGTCACTTTCCAATAATTTTGAAGGATGTTCTTTCTACTTCTACCTTATTACACAATGAACTGAGTAAGATAAAGAAGTCATGTGCAACAAAACAGAGGGAGATTTTCTGAAAGGCACTACCCCAGGAAGTTGTTGTACTGTTGCTTCATCTTGTCCTCTTGGATATACTTCTGGCACTACCTCCAGGCCAGTTCCTAGTTACATATTTCATTCACTTCCCACATTTACACCTTCATCATCATCTATGACACTCCTTCATAATGTTCACCAAAAGTATGAAGCAGCATTTTAGTACTGACACAAATATTCTGTTTAAGGAATTGGATCCATGTATGTAACACATTTATTGAAAAGCCTCATTTAATACAAGAATTAAAATGCTGACACATTCAGTGTTAGGCCTCACCTATCTGGAAAACTGTAGCGCCTGAGAGATGCAGATAGCCAAAATTGTGCTGTGGTGGGCAATTAATGTGAAAAATGCAGGCTCTTTTAAAAGTTTTACAGTGTTTTAAATGCATGAGGATGTGCCATCTACATTTCTTTTTTTTGGCACGGCATGTGGGTATGCTTTATTAAATAGGTGAAAGGCACAGAATTAGGGATGCTGGACTCACTGAGTTAATCATTTTGCTGCAGTTAACACATTTTAGCAGAGTGTAGGTTTTAAGGGTGAGAAGGAAGTAAATGATGTTTCAATACATGGTTCCTTTTCCCTCCCCCCTGTTTCCACTTAGATCTGTCTCTCAAGTCTTAATTTGCCTCTAAACTTTTTCCCAGTTTACATTCTTTTCTGAAAAATACAATGACAATATTTGTTGACCTGAAATACATTATAAAACATTCATAATACTTTGAACAGAGCTTCCAAACTCTCATTTGCCTCTTTTATCTCCCTTACCTTAGCCCCTTTTTGAAAGCAATGTGATGTTTAATCAATTTTTATAACGCTTCAAAATTATTTAAAAACTGGTCATTGTATTTTTCCCTTTACTTATCAGTTGCTAGTTGACAATGAATGTTTGCCCAAACAATAACCAATCAAAAGGTAAAAAGGAGATTCCAGACATATCTGAGAAGAAATTCTTTGGAAAAAGCAGGTAAATTGCATGGGAATTCAAAGCCGTTTCCAAAAGAAATACTAAATGGTCTCTAAATGCAAAAGTATTGCTCCCCAAGCATTTTACGGGAGTATAAAAAGCTCCCAACACATTTTACGACAATACTTCTACTCAGTGACTTATTGTGTTGACATATTTGTTGCACTCAACGTTAATATTTACAGCTACTTATCCCAAATATTTACTTCACTAAAGCCCTGATGTTTTTAAAAACTTTTCATCTGTGTTTTACAGTCCATTTTGCAGAAACTTATTTGTTTCATCAGGCAGATATTTACTGAGAACTTGCATGTGCCATATATTCTAAAAATGCTGATGATAAAACTGAACACAATAGATTCTCATGGTGCTTATGGTCAGGGGTAGCACACACACATGTGAAATGATCACTGAAGATCAAAGGCATAAACACTACATTTGGAAGAAATACCGAGGGATCCAGAAGTATCTCAGAAAGACTAGCAAGTATAGCAGAGGGTGGGATTGGTGTTTCAAAGAACTTCTTGTGGAAGATGTTACGTACGTACCTTCTCTGTGCCAGGCACTGCTAGAAAGTGTTGGAGAGAAAAAGATGTGCTAGATACATCCTCTGTCCTACATGCTTGTGCTGTCTGAGGAGGTGAGTAGGGTAATCCCAGTTCTCATGCAGTGTAATGAGTACCATGATGGAAATGCACTCCAAGAACTAGGCAGCATGACCAGAGACAGGACATTTGAGAAAGACTTCACTCAGGTGGTAATATCTTAGTCTGGATGCTAACATAGACGTGATAGATGAGTAAGGGTGATCCAGAGGCAGAAGGGAAGGGAGGGGCTTTCAGAACAACAAGTGCAAGGACATTAAGGTGAAACAGAATGTAGGAGAATTCCCAGATCCTTGTGATTGTTCTCCACTGGGCTAAAACAAAGATGTTTTCTCTTGTTTAAAATTTCATGACTGCAGATTGCATAACAGAAGGCCATTTAAGACCTCTAAACTGAAGGAATTCATGAATTAAATCACAACATATCTTCAATGGCCGGAGAAACCATTGCCTCCTTATGTCGATATTACTAACAGCACTAGCACCTGCTGCTCAGGGCAGCTGGAGGGTTGGGTGTTGCTGCCTAGGTAATGCTCACCAACTGATGTCCTGCCGTGAGTAGTTTTGCCAAGTTCCACAAACAAAATCTTAGTGTTCTATCAGCATCTAATGAGAATTACAGTCATTAGTTAAATAAAAGAACCGTTAGATAAGGAGCAGAATGAACAACACACAATCCATCAACTTGGTGAATGGAGTCAGACGGTTTCTGGGTGCAGGGCAGCTGTGCATCCAAGTAGACAGGGAGAATATATATGTCCTTTGCCTTGTGTACTTGTTTCTCTAATCCAAGGGCACAGCAATCCAAGGAAGCTGCTATCATAAGGTGTTTAATGGTGAAAATGTCTTGAAAGCCAATAGATTGTTAAAGTGATGTTTTTAAAAATGCAGATGGAGAGTAAGTACTTTGTATCGAAAGTAGTGGTTCTCAAAGGGAGGTCCCGGCATAAGCAGCATTAGCATCACTTGGGAACTTAGACCTGCATGGGCCCCATTCCGGATCTGACTTGAAAACTCTAGGGGTGTAGCCCAGCAGTCTTTGTTGTGGCCAGCTCTCCAGGGGGTTCTGACGCCCCAAATGTTCAAGTTTCAGAACACTGAACTAGAGCACTGCTACTCACAGGCCATCATGCTCAGCATCACCTGAAAGCTTGTTGCAACTAGACATTCTTGGCCCCACCCCAAGCCTACTAAATCAGAGTTTTTGGGAGTAGGGCCAAGAAAACTATGGTTTAACAAGGTCTCCAAGTGATTTTTATTCATGTCAAAATTTGAAAAGCATCGATCGAAGTGTTGGTTCTCAGCTTTGATTGCGTATCTGAATCACCTGGGGAGACAGTTGAGCTATTCCAGGCACATCACATCTATCACATCTAGACCAATTGAATCAGAATCTATGGAGGCAGGACCCAGACATCGGTATTTTAAAATATTCCTTGAGTGATCCCAGAGTGTAGCTAAGGTTGAGAAACACTGTTCTAGAATTAAAGGATTAATGTGTTTGAGAGTATGTTAAGATCTTAGGCAAATCACAAGAGCGTTAAGAACTACCACCTTCACAAAAGGAGAATGTGCCTCAGATATTCTGGCTCTGCTTTGATTTTACCTTCAGTATTCTTACCTGAGTTATTTTGAGTATGCTTAGTAGTACTAATATCAGGCTTATTACTAATATGTTAAAATTTGTCTTTTAATTAAGTGGGTCTAAACGTTTTAATCTTTAATCTCTGACCCAACTAGAACTTTTCCAAACATTTTGATAATAGTCTCCACCTTGACTTCTGATCTTCACTTATGGCCTTCCAGGAATCTTCATGTATTACTAGTAATAGTAATGTCAAGTGTTTATTGAACACTTACTATGTGAAGATTCTATCTGGCTTTTGATAAACACATCAGCTGTGGGAGGTAGAAGGTAGGGATCCTCCTTGCTTATCAGGTGAGAAAACTGTACTATAGAGAAGTTAGCAACTTTTCCAAGGTCATAATATGTGACAGCTAAAGGGAGCATAGTTGTTGGAATAAAATAAATCTATAGTTGTACGGAAGGCTCATATTTGTCTCACATACTTGATTTGGTGGAGGCCCAAGGGGTCAATTTCCAATGCTTGAATTCCTGGATATGTAGAGTTGTATTAAAAATGCTAAAAATCTATTATGTATCATATGATCATATACATCACCTAAAGTATTATGGAAATGAATCTGTATTAGAAAGGGAAAAAGGCCTGTGTGAAGAACAATTGAAACTTTATTTTAATTGAAATTAAATAACATACATCATTCACACTAAAAGTGCATGTTATGACCTCATGAATTACTTCAGGTGGCTTTGATTCATGTTACATACACTAATAAATATAGAAGACTGATATAATGCTTCTTAATTAACTGCTATTGAAAGTTTACTATTTAACTGCTTCTTATATAAGAATGTAAATGTTTTCTAAAATATCAGAACTTTTCATTAGGAAGCACTTTTAAAAATAGCAAAACTGATATGCACTATGATTTCCATATAGATTAAATTGAACTTGTAAATGATTTTATAAATTATAGAAACCAAGAGGATATTCAAATTAGATATTTGTCTAAATAAATCATGTATGATTGAACAAATACTCTTTGAGAAATAAATGTATTCCTTTTCTTTCAATTATCTAGGATTCCTTGTTTATCTCTTCAGAAGCAAAATGTCTTCTGTCCGTTTTATTTCCAGTTAAACGTTCTTCAGATTATGTAAATATGGCACCTTCCAATCCTCTTATTTCTGTTTATCTCACCACTCTTCTAATTTAGACGTGATCAATATCTTGTCTTTTTTGCATTTCATAGGCATCAGGATCCAGAATAATTGAGTGAGCTCAAGACAACAATAGCAAGAATGATGTTTTCAGAAAACTCAGCAATCATTCATTTAATAAATATTCATTGCCTACCAACTATAAGCAAAGTACTGGCTAGGCCATGTGGGGTATACAAAAATGTATTAAATATGGCTCATTCTCCCTAAGAACTTATACCTATTAGAGTACATGCATAAAAATTATAATGTAGAATAGAAAATAAATACAGACCCTAGAATGTACAGTTGAAGTAAAATTTACATTTATTATAAAAAGAAAGATGAATTGGCCAGGCATGGTGGCTCACACCTGTAATCCCAGAACTTTGGGAGGCCAAGGCGGGCAGATCACAAGGTCAGGAGTTCGAGCCCATCCTGGCCAACATGGTGAAACCCCATCTCTACTAAAAATACAAAAATTAACTGGGTGTGGTGGCATGCACCTGTAATCCCAGCTGCTTAGGAGGCTGAGGCAGGAGAATTGCTTGAACCTGGGAGGCGGCGGTTGCAGTGAGCCAAGATCAGGCCATTGCACTCCAGCCTGGGTGACAGAGCAAGATCTCATCATTAAAAAAAAAAAAAAAAAAAAAAAAAAAAAAAAAAAGGAATGAATGAAAAATTAAATCAAGGAGGGCATCATGAAGAAAAAAATATTTCAACACACACTTAAAGTAGCAGTAGGATCAGGCTGGTGTTAGGGAAGAATGAATGACATTCTACATTGAGGAAGAGATATTCAGCGTATATATGAAGAGCAGTAGAGAAACTAACAAGTGGAAATAGACTCAATTTACAATACTTGCCTGCCTGGAGTACTCTATATGTTAACTGTAAGTTGCAGTTTACGCAGAACAATCCCAGTTTCTACTTGTTTATCCTATGTAATCATTTATTGGGCCTCCTTTTGCTCTCAAAAATATCCTTGTTTGGACAATAGATTATCACTCTATTCCTAAATGAACTGCCCTGTGTCCTGTCCCAGTAAAAGGGTGCATTGAGGCCCTTTGTAACTGCCTCCACTCCATGGTTGATTGAAACCAGAGTTTGGCATTAAAAAGTTAGCTGACCAATCAGATTTCTATTCTTGGAAAACCCAAGAATTTCACAACAGATACAGAAGATGTACAGCTTTGATGACATGACAGAGTTGTGCCTTGAAAACTATATACAAGTCAGAATTATGAGGGAGAAGAAATTAAAGAAACAGTAGCAGCCAGGTAGTTCCAGAACCAAGTGAGGGAGACACCTAGAGGGTGGCTGAGGCACAATAATGGAAGAGAAGTGCAGTGAAATTGCTTGAACTCTTACTGATGAGATTTCTACTGATGCCTTGAATCCAGGACCACCTATATGTTCATTCTTTGTCATGCTCAGAGTTATGACAGATGCTGTTATTGAATTCCCCAGAGATTTCCTTATTGTCTCACCTCAAACCTTACAATAATCCCTTCTATCTTTCTATCCATTCAAGCTGGCTTAAGTAAACTCTGTGATCCATGTTCCTAGTAAACAGAGAAGGGGAAGAGACTGAAGGCAAAGGCCCCAAGTAGTAGGATATTGCAGGATTTCAGGGAAAAGGCAATGGCCATCACATTGTTGTCCCAGGAATAAGAATAGAAATGAAAGAAGATAATGAAAGTTGAAAGGATGGGGGGGCTTGACAACTCTTTAGACTTGAGGAATCAGATAAAATAGGAAGACAAAGATAATTCAGAATATTTTGATTTTGATTTTCATCACCAATAAGATAGTAGTACTATGAAGAGAAAAATGGTTTTTTTAAAAAGCTATAATAATAAAGAGAACTCCTCCAAATAGTACCAAGAGAGGGAGTTTAATAGAGGAAACTAATTCCATAGATAATAAGAGACCTGAGAAACCAAACAAGAAATGATCAAAACAACCCAAGGATTAGCAACCGCAGGAGGCTGTTCTCACTTGTGGCTGGGGTTTAAGCACAAGGTGACATTATGAGATTTCAGAATTTGAAGCCGTCTGGAGGGAGCTAGGATCAGGTGGGGGCTGTCCTGTATGGCAGGACCTGTAACTACAGGAGGAGGATATGTCAAGCAGGAAGCTGGAACACAAGGGGAGATTCAACCATAAGCCACAAAATATCTTCCAGAGCAGAAAGAAGGAGAAATACCCTGAATTCCATATTTTCCCTGCCATTTAGTTCCCTGCTAGTGTCACACATTGACCTATTCCATCCAGAAAAGTCCATTGGCAAATGAGTCTGGGAAATGTAGTTTACAGGAGGATGTGATCTTAAGGGAAATAGATAATGACTGGTGCAACAACTGACCTGAGTGAGGCAAGAAGGAAAAACAGGAATAATATAGTTTTTCTCTAGATCCCTTCATACACAAAGATGCAAAAGAAATGTGTTGGCTTAATGAGCCATTCTGGGTGGCCCTGTAGGTGGCTGTCCTATGAATAAGATTTTTAGACAAAACAGAGATGACTTCAAATGTCACAAGAAAAGTCTCAGACAGGAATTAATATTGACTTGATCTGTCACCAGCATCAATGATTTGCATTAAGCCAATGATCTTAATTGTAAATGTCTGGGAAATTGCCAGCAGCATTACAACTAATTGTGTAGATTAGTGTAATGGATTCCCCCACTAATATTCAGGAAATCAGGTCAAGCACAGAGTGCCTGTGTAAGAGTGGTTGTGTCTTTTCACTACATTGCTTGGACTAATACCACACTTAGCCTTTCTGAATGCCCAACCTGTACAAAACCAGACTGGGGTTTTTTAGTTGTTCATGGAACTATCATTTATTGGGTAGCTCCTGTAGAAGCAAGATATAGAAACTCGAATTAGGAATAAGACAGTCCCTGTACTTCAGAGAGCTCTTAGGGGAGGCACACAAGTAAACAAGCGATTATTATCATACATTAGGATAATGCCATCATGGCGATAGCCACTGAGTGATAGTCAAACACATGAAAGAGGTACCCAAGTCTAACTTGGGGTAGTCAGAGACTGCTTTCAAGGATATCTGAGTAAGCGTTAGCTAAGAGATGATACGTTATTTCTGGGAGGGAAATTTTCAAGGCAAGGTGGTGATTGGGCAGTGACCCACAGAGTCCAGATTATTTTGGTGACTGCTAGTATTTCAGAATTACTTCAGTAGAAGTTGTAGAGAAGACAGAAGATAGCCAAGTATAAGTAGAGGCTAGATAATGAGGACCTGGAACAGTGGTTTGCTGGTAAATGTTTAACAAAAGGCTCTTGGCGGGGAGAGACAGAGTCTGATTTGTGGCATTTGACAAATTTTGTTGCACAAATGCTCCAGCATAGCCAATTTCAAGCTACCAGTGTGATGTCATTGAATGCAGAATTGGAAAGAAACGGGCAGTAGCACAGTATTGTATAGTTATTTTCATTACACAGATATAATAGATAAAATATCCAGATAGTATGTATTAGATATAGATGCAAAATTTAAATATATGTATATTCATGTGCTTCATGTTACTGAATGCCCACAATATTCATTATTCATTCATTCATGTGTTAATTTAACAAACATTTTTGAGCTTCTACTCTGTGCTAAATGCAGTTTTAGTTGCTGGGATTACAGCATCAAAAAAAAAAAATTGTCCTCACTGAGGTAAGACAAATGTTATTATGTCCATTTTACAGCTGAGAAATTGAGATATATGAGGATTAAGCAGTATGGTTCAAATCACACAATTGGTACATGAAGGAATCAAAGAGGAAATCAGCCCTCAGATTTTAAATCCAGGGACTCATTTCTGCTATACTATACTACCTGCCTAGTTGAGCTGGATTTTCTCATGGTTTCCCTATTTTTATCACCATGTGGTTGGATAAGTAAAATAAATTTATGTGACCTTTCAAATAAATTTGGGTCATTTTTCTTGGAAGCTTATCTGGTGTGAACTTTAAAATACTGCAATTAATAATGATGATAATACCCTGGAACTCTGTAGCAACTTCTTTTGAAGAACTCCAAGGAACCTCTAAATGTATTAAAGTGAGCTCTTCAAGTAAATGAGTTATCATCTGAGAGTAACATAGACTTCTAAAAAAAAAAAAAAAAAATGCATTAATTAACCCTTTCAGGCCCATAGACTTAAGTGTTTCTTTCTCTTTCTCCAAACAAAAAATAGTAATCTCTGTCCATTTTCTCTAGAGAATAGTGAAGTAATTGTCATTCAATATGTAGTCAACTTAATTACTTCAATTGTGAAGGATTTTTAAAATTATTTTTATCTATTAACTTAAAGGTACGCATAGATTTCAATAATTTAAAAATGCATATTGCCTCTTTGCCCTATATCTCACAAAACAAAATTATGATAAAGTTGTGTGTTACAGGAAAATGCACTCATTGTAATGAAGAGTACTTCAAAGGCCATGAATTTGGAAAACAACGTATTTACCAGAGACCCCCAGCAATAGCAGCTAAAAGATTGACTAACTCCCTTTATTTTCAGTTATCCTTCAGACACTTTTGACCTCTTCCTGTGCCTTTCTAGTCATGTGAAATCTTGTGGATATCGCTTCCTTCCTCTTGTTATTTTTTAATTTCCTCTGTTTCTATTCGTTTCTAAAAATAATCATGTTTGAATATTGGATTAGCTTCCTTCTCATCTCCCCATTACCAATCTCTCACTATATCACTATGTTATTAATCTTCCTAAGAAATATATCAGGTTCATTACATTAGTTACCAGCTCAAAACATATCAGTGGCTTTCTAGTCCTCACCGGCTCAAGTTAATCTGCATATTCTGACTTTCCTATTCTGGGTTAATGCAAACTTTTCAACTTTCCCACTTGTACCCACTTAGGAGAACCCTCAGGTTCCATCATGCTCATGTTTCAAGCCAGAAGTTCTCCTGCCTCTTCCTCCACATAGACTCCACATAGACTATGATATCCTGCCTCTCTTTTAATCCTCCATCTTCGGCTCACAGCCTTGCTCCTCTGTGAACAGTTAGATGATTCTCCCTCCTCTTACCTCCTATAGCACTTATTTTTCATGCATCACTTTTGAGACGTAATTAAATCTACAGTTTTAAAAACCGCTTTTATACTACAGTCTCTTATTTATACTAAAACTTTCAAGTCTATCCATTTCGTTGATACAACCAGACTGTAAGGTCTTTTAGGTCCAAGAATACAAGAGAATGGCAAAGCGTGTTGTTTAAATCCACACATACTGTGTAAATTCAGGTAAATTTTATCCCTATGAGCCTCAATTACCTCATCTGTAAAGTAGGTACTACTCATACTGCAGAACCATTGTTGGGATTAAATAAAGGAGTGTATTAAAAATGCTCAACAAGATTTGGCACAAAATCAGTACTCAGTAAATGCTAATCATTATTCCCTTTCTCTTCAAAGCTCCACAATTCTCTATTCATATTACCCTCTTTATATCTTTTGCAAAAATACATCCTATTCCAACTCTTTCCACCTATCCTCAACATTTACAAACACCCCTGGTGGGAAGGGAAAGCTGTGGAGGAGAGCACATCTATGCTCATTTACTTCTCCGGGATGCAAGCTGCCCCGCTTACTGAAGGCATATTTTCATAGTCACACCCAAGTCCGCTGTACCCTTATTCTCGCAAATGGGCAGCAGCAAGTCATCCTGATGTGTAGTAATGACCTGTCTCTAAATGTTCACATGCATTAGATAATTGTATTTTTTTTAATAAGTGTTATCTTACATATATGCCGAAATATCACCATTATATGGGACAATAGCTGAAAGAAAAATTATTCAATAGTCTTAATTTTCTAGCTAACATAAATTCTCTCCATTTTAAACATCCATTTAGATTAAAGACTTTACTGTTAGCTGAATATTCAGAGACTTTATTCTAATTTTTAAAATTTATGAAGTTCATAATGTTAAAACTTCAAGGGTGAGCTGTTTGGGTCATCTATAATGCATGACTGGACAGTAACTAGAAAATGCATCGTTGACTTTAAAAGATTTCCCCCCATCATGCCCCTCAAACCTGTGCTGCTGTGTATTTGGCCTGAAATCTTCTAGTCAATCTTTGGACCTAAAGCCTACCAGCTTTTAGCATCCTCTAAGTTTGACATGTCTCTGGGAGACCAGTGGATGCTAAACCAAATTTTGTATGCACTTGGCAATATAGGATAATAACAACCATACTCCCTGCAGTTATCTCCTAGCACAGATATAACATATTATCACAAGCTGGGTGGCTTAATAGACATTTATTCTGTCACAAATCTGGAGACTAGGTGTCCAAAATCAAGTTCAATTATCCCTCTGAAGGCTCTGGGGAAGAATTCTTCCTTGCCTCTTCCAGCTTCTGGTAGCCCCAGGAGTTCCTTGATTTCAAGCAGCACAATTTCAACATATGCTCCTGACCTCACATAACCCTCTTCTTTGTGTGTCTTTCTGTGTCCTCTCTTTTCTTTTAAGGACACCAGTCTTTGGATTTAGAGCCCACCCTAAATTCATGGTGATGTCATTTTGAAATCCTTAATGAACTACATCTTCAAAGACCATATTTCCAAATCTGGTGACATTCAAGGTTTCAGGGAGATGTGACTATTCAGGGGAAACTATTCATCCCACCATATTCCCCTTGAAAATTCTGGAAAATGTACTGATAATGGCTTGTGATAAATTAGTGTGGAAAGTATTCACAGTTATAGATTACTAAAAAGTTTCACTCTGAGCTCTTAAACAAAAGGACTTGTAAAACATTTATTTGCTTGATTAAAACTACAAATCCAACATTTTGGTTTTGGATTTACTATTATTTTTAGACTTGGAAGAACTATTTTATGTAAAATAGATTCCATAACTGAAGTAGCATACCTCTTAATTTCCCAACATTTAATTATTTTTGTCTTCATACTACTTAATAAATAACTGAGGAAAAATCATTTAGACCAAAGTTCACCTTGGTTGACACCATCCAAACAGCTACAGGAAATAACAATGGAAACTAAATCTCTAAGAAAAAGAGTCTTTTATATAAAATATTGCAAAGTTGATTCGAGATATATATTTGTTGGAAGAATGGATACTATTACATAGATATGGTAGAGTGGTATCCAGCACCTTTAAACAAAGATCTTTCAGAGTCGGTCTTATTATGTCTGGAGAATTTACCCGGGACTTAGGTGCTTTTACTGACAATCTAACCACCTGTACCCCACCCACCCACCATCTAAAGCTAAAGTTTATTGGAAGAGTTAGGAAATCAGTCTTCAGAATGTTTCTGAGACTGGTACACCCACCACTTCATTAAAGTGCTTCACTTCACTTCATTAGACAAGAAGTAAAATACTTGTCAGAAAACTATTTATAGTGCCATGCATATGGGTATCTTATTTAATACCACTTAATGATGGTATTACAAGTTATATAAAATGAAGAAATAAGTCATAAAGTTTGACAATAATGATATTTGATATTATCATTATCTTTTTTATTCCTTCCCACAGAAATAGTCTGTTATTGGTTTAGAAAAATGATATTTGATATAATAAAGAAGGAAAAGGTGATAATATTCTTTATTTTTTTATCTTTATGCCCCAGCTCTTTCACCAATCTCCCCCATCTCTGCAGTTCTCCTCTGGTGTCCACAATCAGTGAACTATTCCCAGTGGTTAGGGAACATCACATTGAGTAAGTTACAGCAACATTTCTTCACATTTCAGGACAACAGGAGCAGTGCCAAATCCTAGCCCATTGTTCAAATCTCAAGCCTTATTATCCTAATAACACATCCATCCCAAGAAAGAATTCATCAAGATCAGAGAGGAATACATAAATTTTTTTGTAGTACAGTATTTAAAATGAAACAGCTTTTGGCCCGTGTGGTCTCAGTGGGCACAAGGGGAAATTCAGGATGCTAGCTCATCTCACACCAAGTTTAATAAAGGGTGTCCTATAAAAAGCTAATTTCTTGCTGGTAAATTGCTTTTTAAGTAATCCTTGCTGTTGCAAGAGACTCATTCATAGCACTGACACTGGGAGCCATGTTTGAAAGGCTAGATATGCTCTGGGAGATAAGGTAAGATCCAGGTGGAATCTTCTCTTTACTGGATGACAATGTATATAACTAATATTGTCCTTTGAGACTAGTTTGCATGCAGTTGCTGGTATGGCACTGTTCAGCAGCCTGCTGCAGATAAGAATGAATGATGATGCCCTAGATTTTAATGGAACTTTTAGAGTGCATGCAGCAGTGGGGTGCAGTCTTCAGCAAAGAAAAACGAGCTGACTTGCAGGCATGAGAGGTCATCAAGAAAGATAAAGAAATAGGACATCCACTCTAGGCTAGGCAAGGCTTTTTAGAGGATATTATGGAAATGAGCAAGAACCAATTTAATTTTTATAATGCCACTCCATTTAACTTTAAAATACAAGGTCAAGGTACTGTGTTTTTCATAATGATTAAAGATTTGGAACACTCTTTCTGTTGAAACATGCTGCATTTGTTTGGCAGAAAAGAAATGTGACAAAGAATAAACTTGGGATCAGAGAACAACAAAAACATATTCTGTCAATTGCCTAACACAAGTTAAAAAGCAAAGGAAAAAGAGACAACTCTGGTGGACGTGTTTAATCTTATCCCAGCAGAAGGATTTATTTACCTAAGGTCCAATTATTTGAAGTTAGTTTGATCCCAGGATGGTAACATAAAATGTACATTTTAAAATAAAATGGATGTATAAGATCAATAAAAACCACATATCTGTGGATAAAAAAAGAACCCAGCAGATTCAATCTTCTGGCTGAAAGTTTGCTTTAACCCATCGTTTGGTAAACTATTTACTCTGTAATTTATTAAAAGAGATACTGTTAAGATAAAACCATCTCAGTTTGTATCTTGTTGGTTTTGTCAAAATTTCATCCTGCTAATTCCCAACTTGTAATATCTCTGATATACATGATTCATCTATTTTAGGAATAAAACAAAAACTACTTTTAGCTTATGCATTTCTAGGTAGCGTTTTTGTATGTAAAGAAAGGGTAATTGTAGTATAGTATAAAGGATTTTGAACTTGAAGCCGGAACATATGTCTCTGCCAAAAACTAGGTGTGTGACCTTAAATTAGCTACTTAGCTTCCTGAATCTTAGTTTATTTAGCTTTTACTATAATGTGGCACACCTCTCCACATCTCAGCTTTGTTGTCAAAGTTAAATAAAATATTAGATTAGAAAGAAACTTTTAGAAAGAAATTTATAAACTGAAATGTACTATACAAGATTAAATCATTGTCATTATTTTCTTACCCTAAAATTTTGACCTTATTTTTCTTAACAAATGGCTGAATCTATAAAATGTAACCCCCACGCAGCATCTGGATTCAAGAGAACTATGATCATATCTTTATACAGAATACTAATTATACATCTATAGCAAAACACAAGTTTTTCCAACTACTCTATGTGTTTTTAAAGATTTAGTGTGGGCAGAAGGAATTTTATCAACTATGTTAGGGGAAAAAAAATCTGAGGAAATGAAGATAATGAGAAAAAGCACTATTGATTTAAGTGCAGGAACATAAAACTTCAAATTCAAGGCAAATGTGAGGCCTACTGATTTCATATATATCCTCACAAAACGGTTTAGTTAATTTAAAAACTTTTCTAATAAACAACACAGGTAATCCCAAATTCTATGTTTCTACAGCTCTGAGATTCACCATAATTTATTCAGCAATTATTTACCACCTACTTATTATAAGAAAAGCCCTGGGATAAGACTTGAGAAGAAACTAAGAAAAATGAAACTTGATTCTTTGCTCTCAAAAAGCTGTGTCTAAAATAGGCAAGGTAAGATTTTGTTTTGAGGAGCCTGTATTTTCCAGCACTGTCCATTATAACATTAAAATAGTTTGCCAAAATCCTCACTCTGTGGGTGTATTTGCCTAGGGTGCTAAAATTGCTTAAAACTTTGTTATGTGGCTAACTAAAATCACTGAATACTAAACAGTAGCTTTAGAGATGGCAGACACATTAGGTGTCATGCAGTTCAACTGCTTCACCTAATAGACAGAGACATTAAGCTCCACTTCTTAAATTTAAGTATCTGGTTGAGGATACACAGTAGCAGAGCTAAATCAAGAACCTCTTGGGGTTAGAGTTTTTGTTTATGCATTACTTTGTTTTGGAATTAAAAACAGTGCCTGTTTGCTAAGTGAAATTGAAAATATGCTCTGAAGGAGAAAAACAGCTGTAAAAATAGACTTTCAAACTATGGATCACAATAAACTAAAGAAATAATTTCTGTAGCAATAAACTCCAACACTTTCCATAGGACCAGAAAGGCTTGAGAAAGAGAACAAAAAAATGCTGTGAAGCTTACCATATGTATGGAGAATGCTCAATGAATAAACCAGTTGAAAGACAGCAAGCTATACTAGTAACAATAATATTACTAATATTAGAGCTCTCACTTATAAATTGTATATTATGATCACAGTGACTAGGTACTTTATATCTGCTTTCTCATTCCTTCCTCACATTAATTCACATGTAGGTCAGGTTACCTCTTCAATGACAGGTTAATGAAAGGCAAGGGAATGCATGGGCAGACTAAATTCAGGTGTATCATGTCCACTATGTGGTCTGTTGCTATCCAGAGGCCTAGAGCTCAGGCCCTCATCGAAGATAAACAGAACTATCATCCTTATTCTTAAAACAAAAACAAAAACAAAACAAAACAAAAACTTAAAACCCCAGATATAACTGTGATGCTTATAGACTAGAATATGAGAGAAAAAGACAAGCTTTCATCATGGGCTTAACAAACTGAAACATTTCTTCAATTTTGAGATTGAGAAATTTAACTAATGCTAGGTATAAAGATGATATGCTACTTTCATAACCTTGGTGAGGAGAAATTAGCATTTATCTCAGTCCCAGAAGGAGGATGACCATGAAGGTCTTCATTCTCTTGAGAAGATAATCAAATGCTTCAATGCCCTTTTAATGGTTTACTCAATATTCACCAAGACAAGTAGATGGGATTATTTTTTGCAGACCCTTATATGGATAATTTATTCTGATAAGCAGAGACATACCTTTAGTGCATAAATTGTTCCCTTTGTGCTCTTTGTAATAAACATCACCATAGAGAACAAACACGAAATAATGACATTGAATTAAAAGACACCAGAGAGGCAACAGCGACTGGCATTTATGAAAGTAAAAGGATAATGCAAACAGTTGTGCATTGCATTCTGCTCTGAAGATTAACAAGCTGGGTCAGGCTCTGACCATCATGGTGAGTAGGAGATTTTTCAAATGGAAATCCCCAGTCAAGGTCCTGCTGCACCCAGAAAAGAACGGTTTACAGAAATCTTACGTTTCTTTGCACATACCAAATTGCTTGGCTTATTCTATCACAAGGTTTAGTTTCCAGGGAATGTGATCAAGAAATCATGATCCTAATTCCTAATTAACCCTCAAAGTTTCTCAGAACAGTGAGTGCATTACGGTCAACTTTTGTGCAATGTGGAAATCAGAATTGCTCACACGTTTTTCCAGCCACTGTTTTAGATTCATATAATATTAGTGAAATCATGTCAGACTGCTATAGCCATGAATTTATACTTCATGAATAAGCACTCAATAAATAGTAGATTAAATCAACAGATTTGATTTTTACCTCTAATAATTTCAAAAATATCATTGAAGACAAGGTTATTGAAGTTGTCACTTTTTTTTCTGAACATTTGTTGTGCCAGGAGGAACAGATGGTAAAAATCAGAAGTGATTAGAGAATCAGTGGGGTGGGGGTGAGATTGGAGGGGAAGGGTCTTCCCAGTGAGACCCGCTAGCATCCTCCCTAGGCAGTATGTTAACCCATGACAATTTTAGAAATCTGTGCCCTTAAGTTGCTTGACATCCAAAACACACTTGACGCATCCTACTTTTCTCAATATTTTTATTGTTGTTTTTCAGTAGTATCATCTGGTTTATTCACTCTAAAAGTTAAGGATGAAATTTTAAAATGCAAATAAAAGTGCCTGTTTTCTCTCTTTCCAATTACTTTTTGTTTTATTGAGGTATAATTTACATGCCCTCAAAAATCACCTTTTTAAAGTATACAGTTTGACGAGTTTTGACAAACATATGTAGTCCTACAACCACGTCCGTGATCAGAATAGAGAATATTTTATCACTTCAAAAAGTTTCCTTGTACTCTCATTGCAGTCATTCTCCTACCCCACCCTAGCCCCTGGAAACCACTGATAGGTAAAACGATTTTTAATCTGAAAAGTATTTAATGTATGGCAGTATCAGTGGTCATAATAACAAGATTTATTCATTGATTCACTGTATTTCTGAGCACTTACATGTGCCCGTTGTGTGCAACCCATTATGCTCAACCCCTGCCCTCCTCACCAGGGATAAACTAGTGGCAGAAATAGACAAAGAAGCAGTCTCTATATCACCCCTATCTTAGAGTACATTCTTCAGTGTTAGAAATGCACTACAATGTGGTCACTGAGAACTTGAAATGTGCTTAGTGGGAATGAAGAACTGAAGTTTTAACTTTATTTAATTTTAATTAATTTAAATTTATATAGCCACATGTGGCTAATGACTATCCTATTGGAAAGTACAGCTTCTATACAAAGTGATAATATGATACATTATAACGCAGGAGTATAACCAAGGGCTAAAGCTTTACTATCACCAGGGGTACTGGTGTTATGTAAAAAGGAACCTTATAATACAAAAATAAATCCTTTAAATAGTCACAGACCTGGGAAAGTTTCCTTCTCAAGGGAACACACATTGGCTCTTTCAAAGGAAGTTAAAAACTAGCATTTAAGGTAATTTCATGAAGATTTTCTTTGGGTTTCTCATGCTTATTGTATATATAAATAGACAATTTTAGATGAGACCTAATAAATTACTGTTTTTGATTTGAACATTTTAACAAAATTCAAACAACATTGCATTTGTGTTCAACCTATTTGTTCTGAGAAAGACAAAGATTAGGTAGAAGTCATCAAAGTTACCAGAACAATTTTTGTTCTTATGTTCTAGGAGACACTTAAGGTGTTTAAAATGTACACTTTATTTATTTATTATTTATTTATTTACTTATTTATTTTGAGACGGAGTCTCGCTCTGTGGCCCAGGCTGCAGTGCAGTGGCGCGATCTCCGCTCGCGTATGGCAAGCTCCGCCTCCCGGGTTCACACCATTCTCCTGCCTCAGCCTCCTGAGTAGCTGGGACTACAGGTGCCCACTACCACGCCCGGCTAATTTTTATGTATTTTTAGTAGAGACCGGGTTTCACGGTGTTAGCCAGGTTGGGATCCACCCATCTTGGCCTCCCAAAGTGCTGGGATTACAGGTATGAGTCACCGCACTGGCCAAAATGTACACTTTATAACAGATTCAGAGCACTGTGCAACTGTGGCCTTTATAGTTTATCAGTCATGTATCTAAAAGCCATTGTTACATCTGTTTCTAACTGTGCGTGGATTGTCCAAGATCCAGAATTGGAAATTCTATTTTATTTATCAATTTGAAGAGGTTTTATCCATGTGGTCACTATAGAGTCACATTAAATTGAGAAGTCTCCAGAAGTTGTAGTATTTATTTAAAATTCTAACTCTTTACAGAGGAACAAATTCTCCATTTCTAGATTTTGAATACTCATTAGCCATAAGGTTGTTGTAAGAATTTGCAACTAATAGGAACACATCCTGGGGAGAAACCAGTTGAAAAGTAACTTGGTTCTGAGTGAAATTATACAGAGACAGTTTCTACTTCAGGTGGTGTTGCTAATGAAGCTATCGTGGTAATTTTAGTCCATATGATCCCTAAAGACTTCAGAACCACTTTTCATCCATTAAGAACCTGCTTCAACCAATGCCACATTCACTGTCACAGTATAATATGGAACACTTTCTGGAATTCAATAAGTAATTTCTTAATTCATTGGCTATAGAGCTTTGCCTTTGCAAATTCTTTCATTTTGTAGTAAAAGAGATTGTTTCAAAGTAATTCAATTAGTCCCTAGGCATCTCTAGAAAGGTAGAGGCAACAATATGATAATAGTCCTTATAAGATATGTAAGAAATTATCAATCATTTACTTTAAAATAATTTGTACACTTTTCCTTTTATATGTTTTTCCATGTTGAAGCCAATGATCATCCAGTGATTAAGATTAGCCAAACTCAAAAGGCTAAAACTAAATTCAAATGGTATTATTTTGCTTTAATTTTATGCAATGCTATGTATTTAAATTTCATGAACGTTTTTTATGGCGTTGCTATCACTTTCAGTCAGGATAAATTTCTCATGAAATAATCTGCAATGTTCAAGTGTATGTTGGGTATAGGTAAGGAAATACATTTAAGAGCTTATCCAGTTATTAGCTGGTATTATAAATTTCAAGTAATTCAATGTTAAATTAATAAACAATTACTTTAAATGGGAAAGTATGAAACAAGAGTTAGTACAAAGGAGAGTCTTAAAAGATGAACGTCAAAGAATCTTACTATTGATTTGTTGGTGCCTTTGCTTGCACTTCTCTAAATAGACTTGATATTTTAAATTTGCATTGATAATCATCAGAGTCAAATCTGCTTTTAGGCAAAAAGTATCCACTACTTATTACCCTGCTATGAAAGTGATTAGATAAATTGATCATGTCTCAAATGTACGCATAGATGGCTTTGAGGAAGACCTACTGACCTTATGTTTATCTTCTGTCAGCATGGTATGACTATGTGGAGAGACAGTGCTATTTGCTAAATACTTTGTTTTTAAAATGAAAACATGTCACAGATTATGCATTGTAGAATTTTTAAGTACTCTTTTATGTCTTTGAATTTGCCAATAAAATTGTTATGAAGTTGGAACTATTTTATCTATTTTAATGAAATTGTAAGCCTTCTGTGAATTCTTTTATTAATTTTATTCTGAAGAAAATCTGACCAGGTTAGGGAAATCAGGTCAGGTTAAGACGTGATCCCAGTGGAAAAGCTGAACTATGGACTGTGATTTAAAATAGGGAAGAGGTACTGAAGTGTTGTTTTTATTTTTGTTTTCAAATCAGCCTTTCTAACTATTATGTAATCCCATCCTTGTATCTCTTTTACTCCATCAGAATGTATTAACAGGCATGCATTTAATTAATGCTTTTCTTGAGATGATATTAAAATTAACTTCATTGTCAGGCTGTCTGGGATAAAAAAGTACACAGTCAGATCTGGGTAACTTTTGAGTTGATGTAAATATGCCCACACATACTGACAATGCTTACCACTTATTGTATGAATAAAAAGCAATGTAAGTATTGTTTATTCTACTAGGGAACCTCCACATTTTAGTCAAACTTGGACCGTATTCCTAAAATGCCAGAGCATCTGGAATTGTCAAAGGAACTGATAGTTTTGTGTTTTTAAGTGTTAGGATACTTGAAATCCAAAGGGCAAAGAAACTCAGCTGATTTTTACTTTTCTTCCTCTTTATTTTAATGTAATAAAATGTAGTTTTTGTCACAGGATGACAAACAGTGCTAGACTACACTAACTCTGCATTTGCTGGATTTAATCTTACCCTCTCAAGCCATGGAATGGGAGTTCACTTCAGACCCAGCCATGCTTCACTGTCCACTGCCTTCTCATGGATATAGTGTGAACATTAATTAGATGAATTCCATAAAGTGCTTTAAGCTCTTTGGAGAAAGATACTCTCTGCATAATTATTCTTAACTCCCATATGCTCTTATGATATAAACCATTCTGCCAGGAAATCCTTTTTAGGGATTATCGCTTAAAATGAAAATTTCATTATTAAAAGCAGGAAGAATATACATCTACTGACAGATGAAAATATGCTTAAGGCGACTGCTTTTAAATAGGCAGAAATCCTGAACTATGGAGCCATCCATGCCTGAAAATATTAAGTAATAATGAAAATCGGTAGCAAATTTGGAATATTAATCATCACATTAAGTTGCAAAGAAGAAAAAAATACAAGTCACGTGCCCTTTAAAAATACGTGCACAAATCTTTATTCTAGAAATATATAACTTTAGGCATAAAAAAGTACAAAGAGCAAATTATTTTATAGCTCTGAAAAATATCCTTAATTTACTGAGGTGACAACAATTAATCTTTAAAGGGTTAGTTTTCAATCTTAGCTATAAGTTGGAATTACTCTGGAAGCTCTAAAATATATATATATATAGAGAGAGAGATGCCTAGTTCCCACCTGCAGAAATTCTGATTTGATTTTTCTGGTGTGAGACCTGAGAATGGGAATTTTTTTAAAGCTTCCCTAGTGATTGTAGTGTGCCATCTAGGTTGACTTAAGGTAAACCTAATATTATGCAGAACCTAGCAATCACCTACCCTGATTTTATAGATGAAGATCATAAGACCCAAGAGGGCAAATTGATTTATTCAAGATTGAATATACAAATGATGGAAAATTCACATAAGATGCAGAATACAGAGTGGCTTGTTGATTCCTGCCAATGCAGGCATCAGAATTTTGTCTAGGGTTCACCCAATTCAGACACCTCTTTGCAGCAGCGCTTAACTAAGGTTCTTCTTATTGGATCATTATGTGGGCAAAAAGAAAAAGCTTAATTGAAAAGAACTGAACCCACATTGTGGAATGGAAGATACACAGTTTACAAGTTAGAAATGATCAATATTTATGAAAGCATACTGCCCTTTCCTCTTACTTCCCATAGATGACATCATTGCACTGGTGTACTTAGATTGGTTGTTTCTCGGTGTTGATCTTGGTTCTGACACAGTTCATCATTTATTCTCCTGGCTTATTATTTACTTCTACATTCATTGCTCACTCACTAATTAATTCAACATGGTTTCTATTGTTTTGGACCTGTTATATGCCTGCAACACTATGTAAGGCTAGGGATATTACAATGAGCAAACAACAACCCTGAAGTTTAAAGTATCAAGCCTTTGAGTTACTGTCTTTTATCATAGCTGATATAAAATCAAAGCGCCACTTTTTTTGTTTTCAATTACTGAAAATTCAGTGCTAAAAACAAATGTGGATGTTTTTTCAACTAGATAAAGTACTACCAGTAGGTTTCCATTGACCTTGCTGTTTTTGTTCCCAGTTGCCATTACATAACTCTGTGCCACTCACAGCTTAGGAAGGGTGCAACATTCTCTGTAATAATTTGCCTTTTGAATAGTGTTCGGATTCATTACTGTCCCTTGCAGTTTGGAATAATGACCACTAAATAATCAGTGTTTGGGGGCTAAATTAGTGCTGCAAAATTCCCCCAAATTACCTACTGTTCTTTTCCCTGTCGATGTATCCTAATATTCACTATGATTACCCTGAGAAGAAAGATATTGTTGAGAACCACTTTACCTACTCGAAGTTTTGGTGTTTCAAAGATTCATACTTATGTCATGTTGATTACATTAGCGCTAATACTATTGGCAAAATTCTAATTCACATTATTTTCTTTTTTTCCAATTTCTCTCCATGCCTATGTGTTGTTCCTTGACAGTTATAAAGCCATGGCCGATTCATGGATGCTTTGGTTAAGGGGTTCAGCAGTCACGTTTGTAAATTTTTGAATGGGATTTAAAGCCCTTTTTTGTTCTTTATGTATTTCTCTATTTCTCAGCAAAGAAAATGTGGGCATACAAGAAATCGTGATCACATGTCCTCTGTACTATTGTGAGTGTCATTAATGGTATAGGGAGAAATAGAAAACAGTTGCAAAGATGCATTTAACAAATAAATGAGGTCTTTAGATTCACCATGAATGTGGCCCATTCTATGAAAAGTAGTTAACACCCAACTGCAAAGTTGTATCAGTTTGACTTTAACCTTTAGCTAATATGAAAATATGGAATTGTGTGGTGGTGTTCACAAAAAAGAAAACTCATTTTTCTTAATTATCATCAATTAACATTTACTGACTACCCAGGAGGGAAAGTTAATTTGCTCTTGAATGGAACCAGTTATTTGCCCTATTAGTTCTCCCTTGCTTATTCCCCTCTGCCTCCCTTCTCTCTTTCCATTCAACAAAGAAAAATATATAAAGCAATTTCTGATTAGCCAGTGAAAGCCTGTAACATAAAATTTCCAAAATGTGCCATAAATTATCCACAAAATGTAAAACTTTTCCATTTTTGTTTGCATTTCCTTTTTTCTTATTATAAAGGTAATAAATGCTCATTATAGCATTTGAAAAATATAGGAAATTGCATGGAAGACAAATAAAATGAGCCATAATCCTGCAAACCTATTGACACTTGTACATATGTTTGTTATCTCTAATGCATTCATTATGATAATGCATCTTTTCAACAAATAGAGTAATCACTGGTGCCTACTCAAATGTGCCTACTCATTTTTCACTCTGTGGACTTACTTTACTACCTCTTGCTCTTTTTCAATAAATGAATAAATATTTAAGTAAATAAATACAAATGTAGTAACTTATGCACTCAAGCACACAGACACACACAGAGAGAGAATTTGGAACTTCAGAAATGCCATCCTCTCCCCAGAGCCACAAGTGAGTTGATAACCACGTAAGGAAGGATAATCAGTGGAGCCTTCTCGTATTGCCCAGATGGCTCAAAATTCACATCTCTACCAAACAACTATTTGGAGCTTTGAAGAAATATCCATGATGCCTTTGAATTCTTTAATTTCTTTTGAGTTCACTTTGAGATCCAAGTGACAAGTGAATTTCCTGACTTAGTCTTTTAAATCTGTTAGCTCAGTTCCATTGAGATTTTGTGGGCACAAGATTGCAATGAAGAGATCAACATGGAGAAATTCATTTCCCTATACATGTGCGGTTAATGTGGAGTGCTAAGGGCAGATACAAAGCAGGTGCCTACTCCTGTATAACTTGGAATAAAACCATTTCCAAAGGCTGATGATCCTCAAGTCTTGTACTGCAAATGACTGATGTATCATTTCAGGGCAATTTTTCTCCAGTTAGTCTGTGTCAGTGGGAGTCCCATTTCTCGGGGAGCAGCGCCATGCTTTGTCAGGTGCGGAGCCCACAGAAGGTTAATGAGAAAAGAAGACCTCTTGCCAGACTGTTTTCCAGATGATACATGGGGTTATTAGTTTGAGTTCCTTAAGAAGATTTTTCTCACCTGTCCTACCAACTTAACGTTTATTTCATTGATGTTAGAGGGTTTCAATGGGGGAAGTAAAATATTTAGTGGGGAAGGGACAGCGTTCATGGGAATTTTGCCTGACTTAATTTTGTATCTTTAGCTCATTTGTAGTCATTTTACTTTGTGTTTTGTCAACTGAATTTTGTTTGCATACAAAGGCACAAAATGTTTGCTTCGGACCTGTCACTCTTATTTTTAGCATGGTTAGACAAAAACTGAGATGCTTTAATTGTCTTCCTTATCCCAGTTTAAGTGCTGCAAAATCTCCCAGGCAATGTCATGGGCAACTAAGGGATAAAATCAGAGATTTAAAGGTGCCAGGTTTCCCACGCTTCTAACAGTTGGCATTTTGGGTATATAAAATCCCTCAGCTTTCTTCTTTAGTTTATGGAGTCTTGTGGAGGGAATAGCAGGTTTTTAGCTAAAATTATCATGCTGTCGAGTTGGGTCTCTAGTGCATCCTGAAGAGCTTGCATTATTTACAGAGGTTGGGCTATCTTTTTAAATCCTGTTGCTTCAATGCCCGTTATCATTCTTGACAAACTCTTTCAGCCTGTGGTCTGTTTTCCTCTGTTTGCTTCCATTTATTTTCCTGAACAACCAGCTGAGCAAAGATTTACATAACTTTTGTTTAAACAAACCCTGTACAGTTCACTCTTTCAGCTAGTATATAAACACTTTTGAGACACAGTTACATTTTTCTATTTTAGTCCCAGATTCTGTTTATTTGCTACATTGTTTTGTGCCTACATTTTTGTCTTTGTTAAGTCTCTTATAGATTCACATGAAAAAAACCAGAAACCATGGCTACTCAAAAGTCATTAATAATGAGATTTTTAGCTACTGTTTCTGCTTGTAAATTCTTCATTTCACATAATACAGTCTCAAAAGGCCACAGAGAATTCAGCCTCGCTTATCTCTGTGTTGCAGATGATGGCTTCTAGCCTTGCCCAATCCCAGTGCAGCTTGCTTGCCATCCAGGAGTCGATTTTGTTTCCATCTGACATTAGCGTATTAAAAAGATTGGAGATCAACAAGCAACAATGTTCTTATTAGAAAGGTAATCAAGGTTTAGAGCCTGTGTGTCGTGAGACTCCTAGCCTTTGAAAACGCTAAGGGGTTGACCACCATTGACCCAAGCACCTATTTAAGATTCTTTCCTATGATAAGGGACCTAAAATGATTAGCATACTGATAAGATTTTCCTAAAATAACCTATTTATTTCAGTATTATTTTTTCAACTCTTAATTACAATCGTTTCCTTTACCCAGGGCCTTCTTTCTACCTGTACAACACTTTTAATTACCTATATTCCCCAACCTGTACCATATGAATGGAAATTTTATAGGGTAATTTATTGGAAGGATGGCCTTGAGTGTCATTATGTTCAATGAATGCCCTATTTTGACAAAGAGATGGCTAAATTTTATTGAAATCTTTTTAATCCACCATGCTTCTGCTTAGATGTAAATGCAAATCTGTTCTTTACGTTTGTGATTGAATTAAACTTGAAAAGTACTGCCATATTGATTCCTTCTGCAAATAAAATATAATTACATTTCCCTAAACTTTCTACACTCTCCCAAGAGATTGGCTGGCTTTGTTTTGTAGATTTTTGGTGATCACAGAGGACAATGCATTATCGTAAGACCAATAAGATTTATTTTTTACATTGGTAAATAATTTTAATTTATTTCTGGTTTCATTTTCGTTCATATCCATCTCTTCTCACCCTCTGCTGTACAAAAATATGTATGACTATATAAATTAAAAAAAAATCAAGTGCAAAATTACAGAAATAAATAATTAGGTTATTTTAGTGGAGGAAGGTTTGTTGTGGATGGAGGAGGAGAGGAGTGAGCCAAGAAAAGAGAGGGATCATAGATGATCATATTTTTGCAGCTATTTTAAATTGTTTGTGTGTATACTTTAAAATATTATCAAATTAAATTTTAAATGCAATGCGTATTTGGAGCCAATGATGAGGGATAACTTCAGAAATCTAGCATCATCATCTAGTGCTTTTCCTAGTCCTTTCAACATTTTCAGATAGTTTTAATGGCCTGCTCATGGAGGCAACGCCCTAACTTTAACATATCTTTTCACAACTCTGATTTCTTACTTCCTAGTATTAAATGTCTTCAAAGCTTCTTTCACCACTAATTCCTTATCAAGAGGATAAGCCAGTTTATTCTTTAAGAAAATTAGCTACACAACACCATAATTCATTCCAACATAAATCCTTCACTATTCTCTCTCTATAGATTTGGTTTTGATTCCTCTTATTGAAATTCAACCTTCTTCCTTCAGATATCCACAGTTCTTACCCTCTAACTTCCCTCAGGTGTATCTATTAGCTCCTATTACCATGACCACAGTAATCCCCTGCTGTTCTCACTCTCCACTTCCTTACACTGCATTTTAAGTTTCTTCATATTCTTTATCACCTTGTATCATGCATCAGTTTTCTTTTCTTTTTTGAGACAGAGTCTCACTCTGCCGCCCAGGCTGGAGTGCAGTGGCCGGATCTCAGCTCACTGCAAGCTCCGCCTCCCGGGTTGACACCATTCTCCTGCCTCAGCCTCCCGAGTAGCTGGGACTACAGGCGCCCGCCACCTTGCCCAGCTAGTTTTTTTGTATTTTTTTTAGTAGAGACGGAGTTTCACCGGGATAGCCAGGATGGTCTGGATCTCCTGACCTCGTGATCCGCCCGTCTCGGCCTCCCAAAGTGCTGGGATTACAGGCTTGAGCCACCGCGCCCAGCCATCAGTTTTCTTAGTTGTTTATGTTGCCTTCATAAATTCCACGAGAGCTCACTGCTGTATCTTTAGAACCTGGAATAGTGCTTGGAACATAGTGGGCACTCCTTATAATAGCTATAGAATAAACTTTCAAAATCAACAATAATGTATTTGCCAAATCCATTGGCTTCTCTGCCATTTTATCTTGTTCAATACCACTGCGATATGCTCCTTCCTTTTTTAAAGAAAAAAAAAACTCTGTAACCCTTTAGCTTCTGTAATATTCCCAGTTTTTTATTCCTGTCATATATCAAAATCATCAGTTGAGGCTTATCGTTTTCTCTTTCTCACGCTGACCTCACCTTTGTTTACATCTCATCTTCTGGCTTTGGCTATCCTGTTTTTTGTTTTTTGTTTTTTGTTTTTTGTTTTTTTATCTCTGTTCCAACCTGTATTTCTAGACCTACTACCATGGACATGACATGTGGATATATCTGTACGACTGCAATTTCCATATGACTTTGCAAATTCATCCCTGCTCTCCTCTCCAAAGTCATCCCCACAGTTGACTTCCTATTCCTTCCAACCTCTTAAGGTTCAAACCCACTTTTGCTCTTCCTTTGCAGGCTACACTTTTCCTTCTCAATACCTCTTTTTTTCCCAAGTTCTTAGATAAAAGTCATAATATCTTATGTTGGAATTGCCACTGGTCTGGTCTTTCTGCCTGCTTTCCTTTCCATTTGTAATCACATTCTCCATTCCAATCCATTTATAATACTGTGATCAGCCATAAAAATAACTTTTATCATGTCATTTGTGTCCTTAAAACCTTTAGTAGATCCCCTCTATTTACAAGATCTGGTATAAAATCACCCTTCCTGATATTCAATGCCTATTTTAATATAATCTCAGTATTATGCTGTCATAAATCCCCCTGTGTTCTTGCACTTTTTATTTCTTATACATGCCATCAACCATGTCTTATCAACTCTCAAAACTTGTTTGGTTTTCAGGAAAACTCATACATTTTTCTTCTGTAGACCTTTTGTTGGTCATCTTTGAAGATCTCTCTCTCTCTCTCTCTCTCTCTCTCTCTCTCTCTCCCCCACTACAATATTTTGTCATATAATCAATTTGGAAATTAATCAGGTATTGCACATGACATGTCTTCTATTGTCTTGAACATTAATTAAAACTTTATTTAACTTTTTATATGCTTACATCTTGTTTCCCAACAGAATGTTAACCTTCTATAAAGTAATAGTTTAATCTTATATTTATTTTAATTCAGACGTAGTAGCATACTTTACATGTGGTAGGATGTGTAACTGCCTTATACATGGCTTACATGAGTTATTAATGTTTTCATATATGTAATCTGAGGAAGTATTGACAATGTTAAATCTGTACCACATGAAATTGAGTAATTGAACCATTTGTTTTAAATGTGTTGCTTAACTTATTGTACCATTTTCTCATAATCACAGGTCAAGTTAACTTTGTGTTTGTGTGTATTATTTCTTGTGAAATGCCAACAAACTTAAAGCAAGAAAAATTACAAGTATAATCATACTATAAAGGTAACCTTAACAATAGCATAGTCCCTTAGCTCATATGGTAACTAAAATAATGTACAGTGACAAACAGAATATTGTACTTTCTTAGCACACACTTACCTACTACTCTACTGTTGTGGATAAAAACAGACATACTTTAGGAGAAACTATGTTATTTCCAAATAATGCCTTAAACGTTACTCCAGGATAAGGTATTTACATAAACTATCTAGTAAAAACATTTTAAATAATATAAAGAGCTCACCCAAAAGGACTGTGAAGTATTTAGTTGAAAAAAAGTAAAAATGTCAAAGACTTTGAAAAATAGTTTCTTGCAGTATATTTTCATCACTTCCACTTACATTATGAAGACATTAAGCACTAGTTTATCAAAAACTATTTTTGTACATGTCTTCTAATGACAGAACAATGTCAACATGATTTTCATCATAGAGAATGCGTAAAGAAATCCTTTGTACAGTTTTTTTTCTATGAATTTTCCCCTAAGATTAAAGCAAATTTCCAACAAGAATTGGGGACTCCAAAAGGAGGAACGAAGGGGAGGAAGCAAGTGATGAAAAACTTCCTATTGGGTACTATGTTCACTATGTGGGTGATGGAATCAATAGAAGCCCAAACCTCAGCATCATGCAATATACCCTTGTAACAAGCCAACACATGTGCCCCTGAGTCTAAATTAAAAATAGAGAAAAAAAATGGAAATCAATATATAATCGAATAAATACTTCTCAAGCTTTCTCATTTTTAAAATAAAATTTTAGATTATTATTTTGGGAATAAAATAGACTCTTCATTGTATATATAAGTTTATTTCTGAGTTGCAAAAATTCTCTCTTTATGTTTTTTTCCCTGTATTAGCATGTTTTTCTCCTGTTTTACACCACTCAATCTTGGCTGCCATAATCAGATAGAAAGCAAAAAGACAATTTTTTCTTACACTTGTAAATCAAAACCTTAGCATCAGACAAAATAACTGCTCCAGGTCTGTCAAATAGATTCATTTGAGCTTTCTTCATGTATTGAATAAGGCAGAATTTCTGACCTGAAGAAATCTAGCCTTCTCCAAATTTGCTTTAAGAACATTTTGGGAACATCACACACCGGGGCCTATCATGGGGAGGGGGGAGGGGGGAGGGATTGCATTGGGAGTTATACCTGATGTAAATGACGAGTTGATGGGTGCAGCACACCAACATGGCACAAGTATACATATGTAGCAAACCTGCACGTTGTGCACATGTACCCTACAACTTGAAGTTTAATAATAATAAATAAATTTAAAAAAAAAGAACATTTTGTAATAAATTTAATATAATAAAAGGAAAAAAACACATCGGGCTAGAATTTGGAACCGATTTGTAATAAAAATCTCAACTCTATCAATTTTCAATTTAACTTCAACAAATTACTTAATTTCTGTGATGGTTAGTTTCATGTGTCAACTTGACGGGGCTGCAGGGTACCGGGACATTTGGTCAAACATTATTCTGGGTGTGTTTATGAGGCTGTTTCTGGAGAGATTCACATTTGAATCAGTAGAGCGAGCAAAGCAGATTGTTCTCCTTTGTGTGGGTGGGTCTGATCCGATCAATTGAAGACCTAAGTAGATCAAAAAGCCTGAATAAAAGGAACTCCTGCCTGATAGCTAAAGCTGGAACATCCATCTTTTCCTGCCTTTGAACTTGAATTGAAACCTTGGGTCTTCTTGAGTCTTAAGCCTCCTGTTCTGGGACTGGAACTTAACATCATTGGCTTTCTTGGTTCTCATGCCTTTGGATGCAGACTAGAACTACATCATTGGCTTTCCTGGGTCTCCAGCTTGCTGGCTGTAAATCTTGGGACTTCTCCAGATTTGTAATGAGCCAATTTACTACAATAAGTCTCTCCCTCTCTGGTTTAGAGAGAGAGACAGAGAGACAGAGAGAGAGATAGAGAAATGAGAGCACTGGAATGTGAGTGTGAGAGTGCCCTGACTAATATAATTTCTCTAAATATCACTGGTTACTCTTCAAAGTTATAAAATTAGTATAAAAGGTGACCTCAATTTTTCATAGAGTTAATGTGTGAAAGTTTTTTGAATAAATTAATATGCTCTGTAGGCTTTAAAATACTATAATTTAGTATTGTGTTATTAGTCAGTTTTTAAATATTTGTGCAAACCTTGTTGCCATTTCACTCAAGCTAATATCCTAAACCAAGGACATTATAACATTTCGGGAGTCAGAATTTCAGACACTTAAGATGATATCCCCAGGTTCATCCATGTTCATAAATGACAGTATTTTATTCTTTTATATGGCTGAATAATATCCCATTGCATATATATGCAACATTTTCCTTATTCATCCATTATTAAACACTTAAGTTGATTCTATATCTTGGCTATTGTGAGTAATGCTGCAATAAACATGGGAGTGCAGGTATCTCTATGACATACTGATTTTATTTGCTTTGTCTCTGTACCCAGTCGTGGAATTGCTGTATCATACGGTAGTTCTATTTTTAAGTTTTCAAGGAACCTCCATACCATCCTCCATAATGGATGTACTCATTTATATTCCCACCAACAGTGCATAAGAGTTCCCTTTTCTCCATATTCTTGCCAACACTTTTTATCTTTTGTATTTTGATAATAGCCATTTTAACTGGAGTAAGATGATATCTCATTGTGGTTTTGATTTGCATTTTCCTGATAGTGATGTTGAACATTTTTTCATATGTTATATTAACTAAGCCAGACACAGAAAGACAAATGCAGCTTGTTCTCATTCATATGCATGATCTAAAAAAATTGATCTCATAGAAGCAGTAAATGGATAGTGGTTACCAAAGACTGGGGAAAGTAGGGGAAAGATGAGAATGGGGAGAGGATCGTCAATGGGTACAAAGTCACAATTAGAAAGAAAGAATTAGTTCTGGTATCCTGTTGCACAGTAGGGAGACTACTGTCAACAATAAGGTATTGCATATCTCAAAACAAATACATGATAAATGTTTGAGGTGATAGATATGCTAATTATCTTGATTTGATCACTAAATAATGTATTCACATATTGAAACATCACATTGTACCCTATAAATATGTACAATTATGTGGCAATAAAAATGTAAAAATAGTAATTTTCTCCAAATGGAGTTAAAGAGAACTTCAGACATACCTGGCATCTGTGAGTGCCTTGAGATTAATTTTTCTTTGTAGTTAACATTAACCATGGTTCTCTGATTCCCAGTGAACACCTTCACAACTAATACTCTTTTCTTCTACCTCCAATATGTTGACCCTTAATAAATCTTAATTTTTAACTAAAATTAATGATGAGTTGAAATGAATGTAGAGAACCCTCCATAGTTATTTTCCATCAATATTACTGGAAAAAAGTACCTCAGAGCACCTGGTCCTACTGCTATGGAAATGTTATTATGCATGTATAGAAGGAGAGAAAAATGTAAGCAGAATATTAGAATGCTTTATACAAATAATAACATATATGTATTAGCAGAAATCTTTGTTCTCTATTACATGTTTTTATAAACATCCATTTACTACTTTCCTGAAAGCCACTAAGATGCCTCCCAAATCAAATGAATTTTCTTAATGCACTAAATATCAATTTGATGGCCCAGTGCTGTTCAGTCACAATACAGTTCTTTCAAAGGCAGGCATAATTTTTTAAACTCCAGAAATTCTTTTGGCTGTTGTTTGTTTGCGGATTGGTTAATTAATTGATTTTTTTAATCTCCTTAGTCAAAAGCCCATATGAGAAACATTATCCTAATTATAATAGTAATAGTAACAAGGAAGCCACTTTCTACAGGTTGAATGTTAACCAGGATAGATGTACATAACCTGCTACAGCAGAAGTTTGGCCAGTATAAGCAGGCTCTGGCAACTGGCCTGGTTCTTACTACCATTACTTTTCTTTATTAAGGACACAAAGTGATTGCCTTGGTCTAAGGCTGAGTTTATCTTTTATGTGATGTAGCAAACATTTTGCCATTTCACAGAAGGGGGAAACTGATCCAGAAATAAACCTTATGCTGGTCAAAAATCCATTCCCTGATATTAAAGGCATGGAAAAACATTTCTGATCCAGTGCACATACGTATGTGGGGAAAGCTTAGTTTGAATTGGTATTTGGCAAAATCAAAACCAAGCATTGTTTATTTGCAAAGAAAGCCCTGGAAACCTGGCTACATCATCATTTGTCATTCTCCTTGCTGGAACCCAAATCTTTAAAAATTGATTAAAAGGCAATGAATAACTTGCAATACTGTACTGCTTTTGGATCAAATTATTACCACTTGTAATTTAAGGCCTGAGTTACTACCCCCAGTATATTCTACCAGTATCTCACATTTCAAAATAAAAACTTATCCTGAAAATAAATATATATATTTGTGTATATATAATATACAATTTTTGAATTTTATGTATACAATAAAATAAAAATATATATGTATATAAATTTTGAAAATCTTATCAACAGTGCATCATGGAGCAGTAAAAGAAGAAAATTAAAATGTGAGAACTAGATACTCATATAACTTTATCCACAACAACACTAGGTGGTAAAATTATGTATTAAGCCCCACAAATGAATAATCTAAAGGAGATCAAGTGACTTGCTCAAAGTTGCATAACTGATAAATGGACAAGTTATTGTACCTTCTAAATCTTACTCCTCTGGACTTTGTATCAAATCAAGCACCTGCCGTTCCATGATAAAGCACAAATTTCTCTTAAATTTAGAAATCTATCTAACAAGTTTTTGATGTAGTCCTTTTCCATATATAGTTTGTTTTCTCAAACAAGGCAGTATGTGTCTGCTTTTCAGAAAGTAGTTATTTAGATGTGTACTGGAAAATAAAAATAGGTGGGAGTTACTACTAAAATATCTTTTTCAAAATAATTAGGAGTTGTATTAATATTATTGTCACCTTTATTTTTCTTTTACAAAATGATGTTCTTGAATAAGGTAGAATAGATGTAACACAGAGGGAGAGCTTGGAGTGCTTGAATATGTTTGTGATTTTGTCATTCTTTTCTTATGTCAAAAGAAGATTATGAGCAAATGGACTTAAGTGTAGTGGTCAGCTAAATCTTTTTGCCAAATGTTCATTTAAACTTATGAATACAAATAAAGGTCTTAATTGTTTGGCAAAGCATGCTGAGTTTTGTAAACAATTCAATAGTGATTTTTGGGAATAGATCGATAGCGAATATTAATGTAAATGTCTTCTTTTTATGATACACAGCTAGATGGTAAGCAGACAGATGACAGATAAAATAGATAACTGATAGATAACTAATAGATGATAGATAAATGATAAATAGATAAATATAGATAATTGATAGAGAATACCTTTCCCTTCACACACGTGCATATAGGCACACTCTGTTTCTATCATAGTTACCAGGATTCAAACATTTTGTCTCACTGTTTTTCTCAATGTTAACATGCATATAGGAATACTATAGTTTTTGTTCTGTGCCCATTTTAGTTTATTTTTTAATATTTCAGGAGAAAAGCAATGTGGTGGTTTCACTTTGTTTATTTTTCATTTTTGCTTATACTTTTTAAAGTTCAATATAGAAAAGTTTGAAAATGCACAAAAGTATTACATTAAAACAGCCGGGCGCAGTGGCTCACGCCTGTAAGCCCAACACTTCGGGAGACCAAGGTGGGTGGATCACGAGGTCAAGAGATCGAGACCATCCTGGCTAACATGGTGAAACCCGTCTCTACTAAAAATACAAAAATTAGCTGAGCATGGTGGTGCGCGCCTGTAGTCCCAGCTATTCGAGAGGCTGAGGCAGGAGAATTGCTTGAACCCAGGAGGCAGAGGTTTCAGTGACCCGAGATCACACCGCTGTACTCTAGCCTGGCAACAGAGTGAGACTCCATCTCAGGAAAAAAAAAAAAAAAAAAGAGTAAAAACACCTATAGTCTTTCTCCCATAGGTTGCCTTCTTAATAGGTTTTACCTTTGTTTTCAACCTTTTGATGTTTTCTTGAGTTTTGTCCCATTAGCAAGTAGTATTGTACAAAAACATTTTATCTTTTATTTTATATTTCCCTGATATTTAATAATTAAAATTATTTTATATTTTATGTGTCATTTTAAAATGAAATACAATATAGTAAAATCCCAGATATGATTGTAAATAATTATTATCCAATTATTGGGCCTTTGGACTGCTTCCAAATTTTGGTCACTGTAGTGAACATCTATGTACATGAATCTGTATGTTTAAGTTGATTTCATTCCACTCTCGCTTCACTCAAGGGGCTCCAACCATTCTTGTTTTCTTTCAGCTTCTTTATATTCAGACATATAAAGTTCTTTCCTGACTCAGAAGCTTCATACTTCCTATTTTCTCCATCTGGATAAGTGGTTAATTCTATTATTCTTTGTGCATCTCCCATTTCAGTAACTTCATCTTCAAAGCCTTTCCAGGTCACTTCATCTGAAGTTACACCATAATCTAGCAAACCCTCAACTATTGAGCATTATTAGTCTCCATTATTCTCCTTCATTATTCTCTGTTAAAGCATCCCATGATTTTCTTTTGTCGCTATTACCACAATGTGTGTTTATTGCGTGTATGTATAGATTTGTTTGTTTATCGTTTGTCTATACCTGCAGTGAAATGCCTAAGGTCAGGAACTGTCTGATGCAGGATGCAATACACTCAATAAATATTTATTGAACAAATTAATTCATTTGCTCAGTCTTGCAGGCAAATGTTACTTCTCTACATTTAAATATCTAAAACAAAAGCGTTAATGTTGGTTGTCAATCAAAATTTAAATGTCGATGTTTAAGCGTGTAAGAACTCTGTCAAGTTAATCCGTACTTACCCAAAGGCTATTATGTAGAAGCGACATAAATATTTTCCTAAATTGATTTTCATATTTTAAGAAGACAATGAATTTTTCAAAGCATTTTCTTCTACACAACTATTTATTCTGGAGAGTGGGGCATATGTTTCTTAATATTGTTAAAATTGGCAAGAGGATAATGTTGCTATGTACAAAGAACACTTAACCATCATGCAGAAGTTTTGTTTCTGGCTCTCAGTTATGAACAGCAGAGATTTTAAAAAGTTACCTTCATATGCTACATTAGGAATGGCAGAAGGTAATATTTTAATGTTTATAAATGGTTCTTCTTTGAGTCCTTGATTTCTATTTTTATGAATTCTCTTTTTGAAAGAAATTATAGTTATTATTCCCAGGTCTATTCTTTTACATTGTTTCTAATTCTATGGTGATCTTCAAAATAGAATATCAATTTTAAATACTTGGGAATGAAATTATTCTTCATATATCATTTCTTTGTATGGTATACAATGTGATTTGTTGTCCCATCATTATTTCAGTATGACCGATTACTTCAAAAACATATTGAGGGCCGGGCGCGGTGGCTCAAGCCTGTAATCCCAGCACTTTGGGAGGCCGAGACGGGCAGATCACGAGGTCAGGAGATCGAGACCATCCTGGCTAACACGGTGAAACCCCGTCTCTACTAAAAAAAAAAAAAATACAAAAAACTAAGCCGGGCGAGGTGGCGGGCGCCTGTAGTCCCAGCTACTCGGGAGGCTGAGGCAGGAGAATGGCGGGAACCCGGGAGGCGGAGCTTGCAGTGAGCTGAGATCGGGCCACTGCAGTCCAGCCCGGGCTACAGAGCAAGACTCCGTCTCAAAAAAAAAAAAAAAAAAAAAAACATATTGAGATAAATCATCCCACATACTCTTGGCCAGGACAGACATCACACTGTTGCAGCAACACTTTAGATGAGCCCCAATCAACCTTGTATTTTTATAGAGAAGGATTACACATGTTTATATTCATTGCTGAAGATTAGCTGATATTATTTATTGAAACATACTAGTTTAAAAATCTGTCCATTTTTATAACACCTAGTCTGTCTACATAAGCTGAATTACATAAATATAAAACTAAACTTCCCCTCATCTCCAGTGTATATCTTGCAAGCAAGTGCATGTGAAAGAAATTAAAGCCTTGTTTGTGTTTTTTTTTCCATCATGTGAGTACAAGACTTTTCAATAAAAATGAACTACTTTTGAACATATTTGTTTGGACAACAAACAAGGAAAAATATCTATTTGATTGATAGTGACAGAATTTTCATTAAGTTTAACAGCAGAAATACCACAATTGCATCATTCACCTTCATGTATCAAAAGAAAACAGAAAATTAGATGTGATGAGCTCTACACAAATGTTCACTATGCATACTTTACCCATTAAACACATGATCAAGAATCATGTCAGCATGACATTCTAATATAGCAGCTTTACAAAAACGTGTAATCTAATCTAGGGATGCTGTTGTCCTCTTTAAATCAGCTTCAAACATATTCTGGGTTGATATTTCTCATTCTTTTTTGATCCACGTTGTTTATTCACATAATGATTATATTTAACTGAATATCAAACAGCATTATCAAAATGAAAGACAAAATAGATGTTTAATAGGAAAGTCAGTATCAAATCATCTTTTTTCTACCAAAAAAAGATCTATAATTATGAAGTATTTGGTTTATTATTTTCATAAGGATTTAAACGTGCACAATTTGCCGGTTTTTTGTATTTTCTATTTTTCATGTCTCTGCATATCTCTTTAATATCTAAGTATTTGAGTCAGAAGAGAGCCAGTACTAAATAATGGGAATCTCACTGAAATGTGATAACAGTCTGGGGCCTGGTTCTGGGACTTTTATCTGCAGGACAACTCCGACAAATCTTTAGACCCCCAATTCCTTGTCTTTACCCTAGGAATAACAACACATTTTTCTGACTTTATACTTTACATGGATCTCAAATGGAATAATCATCTGATAGCAGTTTATGAAGTATATAAAAGTAAGAAATTATCACAATAAGATAATTGCAATTATTCTTTGGCATAGTATTAATGATGTCTTGATCTGTTTGACAAAATCAACATTTCTGTATGGTAAATGCCTTTCCTGGTTTTAACAAAAGATCATCATACCAGAAATGATGAGTAGATAGATACTTAAATTGTTGTTCCTGAATCTGGAATGTATTGCCAATGTCCCAGATTGATCTTTGTTCTTTTTTTTGCTTACACATTTCTTTTCACATTGACAGTGTGATATTTCTTTAAATGTAGAATACAAAACCTTATTCGTTCGTGTTTATTAATTAAAATATCTATATTGCTTAAAGGAGCAAACTGAGTTTTAAGTTTTATCAATTTATACCCTTCTTCAATCCACATAGGATTAGGGCAGTACGTAACAAAATTGCAAGCTGTAAATGAAATATTAATAGAAAATAAAACCAGGGGAGATATAAACTGAAGTTTTGTATTAAGGCCAAGGATAAGGGGGGGAAAAATGTACGTATATATGGAAAAAGAATGGTATTGAATGGGAGTTGTGTTTTTTTGGTTTTTTTGAGACGGAGTCTCGCTCTGTTGCCCAGGCTGGAGTGCAGTGGTGCGATCTTGGCTCCCAGCAAGCCCCGCCTCCCGGGTTCATGCCATTCTCTTGCCTCAGCCTCCCGAGTAGCTGGGACTACAGGTGCCTGCCACCATGCCTGGCTAATTGTTTTTTTTTTTTTAAATAGAGACGGGGTTTCACCGTGTTAACCAGTATGGTCTCGATCTCCTGACCCTGTGATCCACCCACCTCAGCCTCCCAAAGTGCTGGGATTACAGGCATGAGCCACCGTGCCCAGCCTGAATGGGAGTTTTGATGGAACATGTTCACATCATGATAATACCTATTATCTTTTATATTCTGAATGTCAAAACAAAATTAGAGTGATTTTCCCTTATTTCCCTGCAATACATCTGTCTTAATAATTCTAAGCTTTCCTGATTCGGTATTAATCTCTATTTTGCAAAAGGCAGTATGTTTATAAGATATCAAGTAAACTAAGTTTATGGAACTTGTAACAACATTTTTAACAACCTTTCTCCCTAGAGAGTTCATGGTAGACATGAATTTATTCAAAACTAGTGTGTAGAAAAATACCATTAACAAAAGCTCTGAAATTATATTAGAGGAGCTTAATAATGTTACATGAGAAAGAATAAAATGTTATTTATGATTTTTGATATATTTTACCCACTATATATGGCCATATCTATGAAAACTTGAGTAATATCTACTAATGCAAATATGGTAGTAAATTGTGTCTGCAGGTACTGATACCATAGTAAATAAAATATGATAAGTTTATTTTAAAATATTGTATTTAAATAATGAAAAGACTATTTTATCTATTCTCTCACTCTTGAATAAAAAAATCCAGAAAAAATACCTTGTTTTGGTAAGATTATATCAATTTATTTCCCAAATGTGTATAGGGTTACTTTTTTCTGATCATAAATGTATGTCTCTTCATTATAAAAATACATTGAAAGTGATAGAAGAAAACCAAAAGAATAAATGTAAATAATGATGTCATATTTCAAAACTTTGACATTTTTCTAGGTATTGATCCAGTCTAAATCTCTTTTCAGAAGACTCCCTCCTGTGTAGATTCCCCAACTATTCTGCAATGTGATTTCCTCTTGCTCTGTTCTTGTAGAAAGGAGACACATCGCCACCATGTCAAATACAGAAAATGGTGCATGTATCAGATCATTGTCTCTGTCCATTGTTTGCCAGAGGGCCTCACAGTTTTTCAGGTGGTGGGTAACTGGATGTCATGCTGCTCTTGTACAATCGAACACAATTCATTATTTATATGGTTCCTTCATTTTAAGAAAATTTAACTTTTATTAGCTGGGAAAAAAAGAAGTGATTTTTAAGTTGTTTAGAAATGTGAAATTCAACTTTCATACTGCAAAAGAGATTCAACAGCAAACATAGGCACACGTGTCTAGTGTTAGAACGAGTTGTCATACAAACCCAAATTAGCTGCCTCCACGTTGTCTTTGTTAACAAGTGTTTGTTTGCTCCTTGTTCCATCATCCAGAAATGCTCTTTAGCAGGAATAGATGGAACACAGTCGCAGTGACTTCTTCCTGTCTTTAAAAATTGGGATGACATTTGCCCATCTGCAGTGTTAACATAGTTCCTCAAAGACTACTGAGAGTGGGGTAGGACTGTATTGCACAAGTTCTCTCGTTTCCCTGGAATGTTATTGGTCCAGGGCCAGAGATTTTAGCTCATTTAGAGCAGCAAGGTACTCTTTTAAAATTCCCTCACCTATTTTGGGCTTCATTTCCCTTATACGGTTACACCTTTTCCAGTCTGATGAACATTCTCCTTGACAGAGCAGACAAGCAAAAGGAGCTGTGCACTGTTGCTTTCTGTGTCACCTCTATCCCTAACCTTCTCCCTTCTGCCCCAAGCAGTGAACCTTCATCTTTCTGGTTCTTCTTCCTCCAAGTGGAAGTTAAAAGGCCCCGAATGTTGTCTTTAACATTATCACAAGCCTCAATTCATTCCAAGCTCAGTGTTTCCTCATTGTTTATACACTTCTATGTTGTTCTTCCAATATTTGCCCTCAGTTCTCTGTCCCTCATTTCTTCCCATGTTCATACTCTATTAGAATCTGAGCACCTTTGAGGTTGTCCATACAGTGGCACACATCTTGTTAGATACCACCCATTGTTTTATACTCACTGGAATGATTTGCCTTTATATTGTCAAAATTTTATTCTAAAGAGCTTTTACAGGCTTTCTTGAGCCATTTTCTCTTTAAATTCAAGATCATTGGATCACTACACTTTTTCCTTTTTAATCTAATGAACATACTCCCCCACATACACACGTGTGTTACTGAAAGATAGATGCCACTTGACTCATCTTATAGATTGTCTAAATTGATCATTTTGTGTGGGGATAAAAGGGTGAATTGTATAATATCCCTGATGGTTCATGAAGTCTGTTCCCGTATAACCTGATTAGTCTTCTGAACCCTTTTAAATTCTGTCTGCAAATGACTGAGGTTTGGCAATCAGCCTATTTCGGTTCTTTTCTTGCATAAGAAGAATCCATATGTACTGTGTGAAGTAAGAGAGAGAAAGTACTTAGATTTGTTGGATGCCCTGATTGTTAGCATGGCTAAGGTATTGTATAAGTAAGGAGAGTGGTCAAAAATGATATTGTTTTTATTTCTTAATTGAGGTAAAATTTTATATAAGATGAAACAGACTTATTTGGGAGAGGAGGAAGAGTTTGTTCTTATATAACATTTCAACCTGTCATATTTAGTTGAGAATTTCAATCTGTCAAGATACTTTGTATAATATTCAGATTCTGCCATCTAATATATTTTCCATGATTTCTTACTGGATGTGACTGTGGCAGGTGTATAAGTTAGTATAGATATTAAATCCTCAATTTGTTAACTTTTGTCAAGTGGTCCCACTGAAAAAGTGATACCTCAATTAAAAAAAAAAAAATTCCATTACTTCAGAAAGTTTTTTCATGCTACCTTCCAGTCAGTTCCCAGCCCCAATAGGCACCTATTTTTCTGATTTATATCACCATAGATTAGTTTTGTCTTTTTAAAAATTTGTATAAATGAAATCATACAATATGTACTATTTTGATCAGCGTACTACTTTTGAGACTCATCCATGTAAATATATCAGTTGTTCATTCCTTTATTGATGATTAATATTCCATTGCATAGATATACCACAATTTATTCTCCTTTTGATGCACATTTCAGGTTGCTTTCAGTTTTTGGCTATTATAAAGATGCTGTGGACATTTGTGTACAGGCCATTTTGTGAGCATATGTTTTAATTTAGTTTGAGTAACTCTGTAGAAGTGGAATGACTGGGCCAAATGTTTAACTTTATGAGATATTGTCAAACTGTATCTAAACAGTTTTCTAAAGTGGTTGTGCCATTTTACAATGCCACCAGTGATGACTGAGAGTTCCAGTTACTCTACATCTTTGTCCATATTTGGTCTTGTCAGTCATTTTAATTTTTGCCATTTTATAGAATATGAAGTAGTATCTTGTTGTGGTTTTAACTTGTATTCTTCTGATTACTAGCACTATTAAGCATCTTTTCATGGATTTATTGGACATTCATGTAGATTATGTCGTTCAAGATTGTACCTTTATGATTATTGGGTGAAAAGAGTATCATTTTGAGGTCATTCATATAACTTGAAGACTGGGAATGACAGACATTTTCCTGTTTTGTTTCTTTTCCCTTTATCTGAGGAGTCTACTAGAATGCAGTGTTGTTGCTTGAGCAGCAGTGCATTAGCTTTGTAAAAGCTCTATTCTCTGGCATCCCCACCACTAATATAAAATGCAGAACATTTGAAATGTGCTATACTCTTAGAGATTCCTTCAAAGTGCACAAAAATTCTGCAGTTTCACCACCTACCAGTAAAAGAAACTGAGTCACTCATTTAGTCATTTAGTTAAAAAAAAATTAACTGATGAGCATGGTGGAAACCTCAAAGGTAAAGAAGACAATGTCCCTGAATTAAAGACAATCATAAATTTTCAATCAAAATAATGAAATTTAGGCTGGGCATGGTGGCTCATGCCTATGATTCTAGCACTTTGGAAGGCTAAGGTGGGAGGATTGTTTGAGGTCAGGAGTTCAAGACCAGCCTCAGCAAAAAAGTGAGACCCTGTCTCCACAAAAAAGTTTTAAAAATTATCTGGGTGTGGTAGTATGCGCCTGTGGTCTCAGCTACTCAAGAGGCTGAGGTGGAGGATCACTAGAGCCCAGGAGTTGGAGGCTACAGTGAGCTATGATTGTACTGCTGCACTCAAACTTGCATAACAGAATGAGTCCTTGTCTCTAATAATAATCATAACAAAATTTAATTTTTATAGACTATGTAAAACAGTAAAGTAGATACGGTTCAAGTACAGTATGATTTTATAGGATAGATAACTTTTGCTTGAAAATGTATTCACAATTTATAGGATAGATAACTTTTGCTTGAAAATGTATTCACAATAGAGATAGTATTTGGGGCACATGTTTATCCATTTAACAAAAATGTTTTGAGCACTACCAGGTAGCAACACTTTACTAGGCACTAGAGTGAGAAAAGATTATAGTTCCTACTCTCATGAATCTCATGGTCTAGTAAATTGGAATGAAAGCATTACGTAAGTAGAGATAAAGACACACATGATGGAGGATGGAGAATAGTCGAAGGTCTGGAGAATGACCAGGACATCACTGTGAGTTATCTAATTGTGCTAAAGCATGGATGAAGACTCAGAAAGTCATTGAAGGAAGCCTAAAAAAGGTATCTCTCAGGGATACTATGAGGTTCTGAATCTTATATAAGCTATTTGGGCTTCAATAGGTAGGCACTGAGTATTCAGTGTAAATTTTTGAGCAGGGAATCCACCAGAAGAACTATGTATCTGGAGGATTAATCTGGAAAGATTGTGTAGAATGTTATGCAGTGAAAGAGTTTGAGAGGAAACAATTAGGAGAGTGTATTCATAATATAGGTGAAATGTAATGAATGACCAGGCTGGAGGAAAAGCAATAATGATGGAATCAACTAGGCAAGAAGTGTAACAATTAGGATCAGTAAAATAGAATTTGGATTGGGGGAATGATATAAAAGGGACAAGACACAGTTGAACTGGTGGTATCCATACTGGAAAATACAGATGTCGTTCAAATAAATATTGTAATGAATATAAGGAGCCAGTTTTGTGAGTGATGTAGATGTTGGCTTGAAAATATTTCCTTTGAGGTTTCAGTCAAATGAAAAGGTCCTGAAATGCTACGTGGTAGCTTAAGAGGAAAGCGTTCCTGGAGAGAAAAAAATTAGAAAAGATTTACATTTGAAAATTTAATCTTTTCCTTCACACAAGCTAGATTGATAAGAAAGTAAAACCTATAGTTTTCACCACTTTTTTACAACTATTCCTAACCTTTTAGATACTCACATGAATAATTGAGAAAAATCTAACAGATGACTTGCTTATGTCATTTGTCTGCTTTATCCTTAGGTTCCTATGGCTTGTATATTGTTCAATAAAATACAGATCATTGATATTGTACAATATCCTGATAATGGGGAGAGAATCCATTCTTGTGCATTTTTTTTTTTTTTTTGATTTGCAGAAGGCATGCTCAGTCAACAAGAAATGCACAATTGTTTTTATCATCACCTCTTCTCATCTAATTTCACGAAGGAGAGGAGTATTACCATACAACAGATAATGAGTTGGAAAATAAGAAACCTAACCTCAGAACTTAAGGCTTGGGGAAAAAAAAAGAGTAATTTGTGTTTAATGCCTGTATAACTTGGCCAGAGGGACATATAAGGCTTAGTGATGGCCAACATGTGCTTAGATGTGGATTGTTAGCTGATGTCTTGGGGGTTCTGTAATCTAAGCTAAATGCTCAAAATCAATTAATTGATGTTAGACACAGAGATCTGTTTTGATCCCTCTTTATCGTATTTCTAGGCCTTCGCGTTCTCAAGAGCCTGAGAAATGAATGCTTTCCTTAATAACTTGTTATTTGTGGTAGGAGATGAAACTTTGATAAAAACACAATTGTTTTTAAATGTCTCTTTTTCACTCTAGGCTGTGGTATATATTTCAAAAAGTTACTTTTGAACTTTTCCAGAATGAGAAAGCAATCAAGAAGATTATAATATTTTGCTTAGTTTTCTGCTCAATTTATCAACAAATATTTCTTAAGCAATTATTAAGCTGAGCAGCACTCAGCGCTGTGCTTGGTGATATAGGAAATGGGGAAAAGACCGTCTTTAAGGCCTTTATAATAATAATTACCTCAACTTGTCTGTTTCTTTTCCTTACCATTTTGCCAACATCATTGATCTATCTTGTTCTCAAAGCAATTGCCATAGTTACATTGTAACACAGCATTTTCTAGGCTGTCCCCGTTAAACTGAGAGTGTTGACAAGAAAATACAACTTATTTATCATTGTAAAACTTCAGACATCTACTAGTTACCCTAAATTAAATATCTGTTGGAGTCAGTCACACTAAAGAGAACACTTACTGCGTTGAACAATTTACCTTCATTAGACAGCATTTAAAGATTATGCCATAGCAAAAGCCCATGGAATTCTTGTGAACACAGAATAGAAGTGTATTAAGGAACAAGTTTAATTCTGTTCTCTTAAAGCACAACACTTTCTCAAAATATATTTTGAAATCATCTTTGACCATTGTTTTTTTACTAATAGGTGGGTGGGAGTTAGGGTAGGAAAACACAAGCAGCTTCATCAAAACAATATTCTATTTTCTTCAAATTTGTGGGGAATCATACGGCCTCTCAATTTTCCACGTTATGCTAATTATGATATTAATCTCTCTGCCAGCAAATGAAAAAATACATATTAGATGTAGCAAATGTCAATAATGACAAAATTAGTCATCATGCAGATACTCAGGGATTCCCAAAATATGTTTGGATTATGATTGCTAGCTTTGAGTTTGCCCAGAATCATTTCAATAAAAATAAAGGACTCAAACACATTTGGAACAAAACTCACATCATAAATTTTAGACATAGCTCTGCCAATAATGCTCTCAGTTATATTTTCAGTCCTAATATTTCTTCTGCGTTCCAGACCAGTATCTTCAACTGTCTGATTGACACTCTCTCCTTTGTTTCTATCCTCAATGCATTAAGTCCTGTGTATTTACTTTCCAAATATCACTTGGTTCCATGCACTTCTCTCCATTTCTGCCACTGACTCCTCCTTGATCCAAGTGACCATCTTTCCTTACTTTAACTACCGTGATATCTCCTACTTGGTCTCCTTACTTCTATTCCAGGGCTCCTCCAATCCATTCATCCTCCTGCAGAGAATGATGACTAGCACCTTCCACAATGTCTGGCTAATAGGAGGTATCCAATCAATAATTGACTTACAGAGTGAAAATATAGGCATGGCAAATACCAGTAGAGAACTACAGGGTTTTAGAACCAATGACATTAGATCTTTCAATCAAATATTTCCAGTCTATAATCAAGTTTAATTACACATTGTCTTATTTTGGAAAAAAACAATTTTGGTGTCTTTTTCTCTATGCACACATACATATTATATCACCCTCTACCTGCCAAATGACTTTTCAAGAATTATTTATGTGCCTCCAAATTAGTAATACCTCTAGAGAGAAGAGAAATTAGAAAGTTTAAAATGACCTATGCCTCCTTTGGAATATTATGTCCTAAGACTGTTTTTTGAGTTACATGCAATATGTTCCACGATGAAACATTTAATGTATTCAGAATCATGCTAATAATTATGTAGAAATAATTTTATGCCTGAAGTCATGTGTTCTATAACCAGGATTACTTAATAAGAAAGCAAGTACGGCTGTGAACAAGATGCCTTTGTATCAGAGAAAGGCCAATTTGTTTTCTTAACAAATCTAAGTAAATGGAGACAAAAACACAGCCCTTAAATGTTTTCTATTTGTCCTGAAGTTCTCATGAATAAGTTAGAAGGCTAGAAGCATTAAATAAATCCATGAACATAGAGAGAGCTAACATTTATTTTACCAAAGTAAAACCTATTCGCTTTGCAAAATTCTGTACTTTGTAACAACAGTTTTCTTTAAAGCAAGAGCCACCAATTCAAATGCCTTTACAGAATGATTTGAATGCATTCATACCCCACCTAAAGGCATTCAAATTATTAAACAAAGTTCTAACACCAAAACATGTCTGGGGCCAGATTTAAAATGTAGCCCTCAGTTTCGGAGGGCAAAAATTTAACACATATATGTTTTCCTCACTTTAGGTAGCACTGTATTGAATCTCTGCTTGAAATTGAGGAATATATGATTTTTTTTTTTTGGCCCAGGGCATCATTTCTTGGAGGAGAAAGAAAAACAACCCAAGATACCCTTACAAAACATTTAGTACTTAGAACTCTTTATGATGAATTCATTTTGGTATACACATTAATAACAATGATAATAACAAATATATATGTGTGTGTGTGTGTATATATATATATACGTGTATATATGTGTGTGTGTGTGTATATATATATATAACTGATGTGAATAAGATAAATACATCGAAAGGAAATTTCATTGTAATTTGATATTAGGTAAATGTCCCATTAAAATAAATTGCTACTGTACATAATTTGCCTTCAGTTCATTGGCAGGATGTTTGCTTTGGAAAAGAAACAGTCTATTTCTAGTTTTAGAAGGAATTCTCATTATTCTTTTATAGCAACCATTATCAGGAGCAGATGGAAAATTGTACCAAGAGCATATCTACTATTATACCTCACAGGAAAAAGACAGTATTAAATGAAATCTAACAAGGCCTGCTCCTGACTCTAGTTCCTGTGACAAACAAACACAACCTCTTTATATGGTTTCAGCATTTGTATTGGTAAGGTACAATAAATGTTTACTGAAGTGAAAAAAAAAGATAACAGGAGAAAGAACAGGCTAAAAAGGTGCATTTTATGTCTGATTGTTCATTGTAAAGACTGTTCCTTTTTAAAATAATCAAATTTTATTTTATATACAGGGGGTAAATGTACAGGCTTGTCACAAGGGGGATTGTGCATGATGCTGAGGTTTGGGGTACAGATATCATCACCCAAATAGTGAGCATAGTACCTGATGGGTGGTTTTTCAACCATTGCACACCCTCCCTTCTTCCCACCTCTACTAGTCTGCGGTATCTGTTGTTTCCATATTTACATCCATGTATGCTCTATGTTAGCTCCCACTTATAAGTGAGAACATACAGTATTTGTTTTTCCTGTTCCTGCATTAATTTGCTTATGATTATGGTCTCCAACTGCATCCATGCTTCTGCAAAGAACATGATTTCATTCTTTTTATGACTATGTAGTACTTCATGGTGTATATGTACCACATTTTCTTTATCCAATCTACCATTGTTTCACAACTAAGTGGATTCTATGTCTTTGCTATTGTGAATAACACAAGACAGGACCTTTTTATTTGACTGAGTTACTTGCAAATTACTCATAAAAGATCTGGAGGTCTTAACTGAAAGTTGAATCTGCGGTGCAGTTCAAATTTAGAGATGTATTTTCTGTTCAAGAGAAGAAAGCCCTCGTTCGTTCTTGCTGTAAAGTCCAATACATATGAAAATAACACAAATAGAAATATTTTATAAATAGCTATACAAAAGAGAGGCACTTAGTTCCCCTAAAACTCTTAAAAGGCCTCTAGAAAGAGGGAACTTTTATGCTAACTGTTAAAGATGAATAACGAATTTGTCCTACACAACTTAACAGTATTGTCAAGGAAGTAGAAAGTTATTCAGTTTTACTGGGTGTTGGAGCTAAACTCAAAAGTGAGGAGAAGTGGCTGAGAAGGCAGTTGGGAGAAGAGAATGGTCCTTTCCATGCTCCCTGTTGTACTAATATGTTTGGATATTATATTGTAGCTCATATATGGACTGGATTCTTGTCCTCCTCATTCTGAGCTCTCCTTGACTTTTATTCTTACCTCCTGTAACTTTCATTCTTTAACTCAAAAAAGGCCATTATTTCAGCCATTTTCACTGTTTTCTTATCCTTCCTAGTTTCTTTTCTATACTATTTTTCCACTCTTTTTTTTCTGTACTATTTTGCCCTTCTCTCCATTTTCCTAACTGCTGGATTTCCCCAATTTTAGCCATCTTTCAATTGTTCTGGCTATCCTCAGATGCTCCCTCAAGGTTATCAGACCTTCCACCGAGACGGAATCCCTTAGTCTTTGGACAGGCTAAGTGGAATGGGTCCTGTTACTGGGCTTAGCATATGCCCTGAATATTCGTGCATTTATTTTGCTTCTTTACAAAAATCCATCATCCGATAGAAATTGAAAGATACTTCCTAAAGCATATTAAAATCTCTGAAAACAGTATTGACTATATTGTCTAATAATTAACATGACTGGTAAAATAGCTTTATTTATCATTGAGGAAAGTATCAGAAACTGTATTTCAAACTCCTGAATTCTTGACACTGACAAAGAGACAATGAGAATGATCTTAGGATTTAAAAAATAAAGAAGAAAAAGCACCATATTTGCAGGAAATTGCACCATAAAAGTCTCAGTTTCACAACCCTCCTCAAGTTTCATTTTATTACATCTTTTCTCTTCACCAGTCAGTAAACTGGGTTAATGATTAACCTGTCTCAAAATAATTCATGAACAAAATTACAAGTAAATCTCAGTATTGGATTTTTGAAACATCTCCTTGTTCAAAGAAGGTTCCTTTTTCTTCCCTCTATTTCCCAGTATTTATCTTTTCTTCCAATTGCATTTTATCTCTTCTGTTTTTCTATTTTGCTCCCTAGTTTGTGTTTTTTTGCCAGTTTTTTATTTCCTACATAATTCATCCAATTTGTCATTGTACAATTTCTTATAACTGCTTCTTAGCTTATTCCTTTTCTTCATTTGTCACATTTTATTTTTCATCTGTTGTGTTTTCATACAGTTTTGGAAAGTTTTACAAATAGACTTTTTTAAAAAATGTATATAATGCTTTCATAGAAAAGGTAGTTGTTTCTTTTTCTTATATCCTTCCCTGTATAAAAATAAAAATGTAGCAGTTCTGTCTTTGCCTGTATTTCCTCTTTCCTTCTCCAAATTTGACCAGACTTGAAGGACTTAGATATATAATAGTGTTATTTTCTATAATTTAGGAATACCTTTTGACTTAAAAAGCAGAAGAGAAGTTGAAAATAATATAGTAATTCTACATGTCCTTCCTGCTTCCCTATTCTCTCCACATGTTTGTAACCTCCCCTTTCTTTTTTAGTGTATCTCTTTCATAAACCTTTGTCCCCAGAAATTCTGATTCAGTAGACTTAAAATGGAATTCTGGGCTTTTTATATTTTGAAAAGCTCCCCATGGGAGTTAGATATGCACTTCTTATTAAAAAACGAATGCTTAATATTGAAATCAAAACACAATAAGCTTTCTAACTATGATGAATAATCCAACAGATTTAATTATGATTTTCTTTTTGTCTAGAACCAAGACTAGATGTTAATTGCCAGAGAAATAGATAAGAATGACTATGACAACAGTACATTAATATGATATCAAAGCTTGGAAATTTTATTGGTAATGAATAATTCAGTACTTAAAATATTTAGAAGCTATAGAATTAAAATTAATTAATGTAGTTCACTGTGTGAATAAAGTTGATTGAGATTTTACATTTAATTTTGTAAATCCAATGTTATCTTTTCCAGCTCAGAAAACACCACGTACAAGTTATTACTTTCTGTTTTGATCCCTTATTTTTCTCTCTTATGCTTTATCACTGAAAACTCTCCTTGAGCAGGCGATGCACTGTAAATATTTCTCGTGGTTGCAAAACCTCTTCATACAAATGCAGTAGACTATTTAATGAGCTCTTCTTTCACAAAATTAAAAAATACCTGAAAGCCCTGATTTGAGATTCTATATAAATGAGATTTAGATCTAACAATTTTAAATTATTGCTTCGCTCTTAGCTATTCAATTCTATCTCTTGTTTGGGAAACCGAAATAATAAAACCATTGCTGATTCTACAATTAGGTTGTAAAAGTCACTGTAGCCATCAGCCATGAAGGAAAAGGGCCAAGTTCAAAACTACAAAGCAAAGAGACTGAGATAAAAAATGCTGCAGCAGCTTTAGTTTATGGCATTATAAGCAGGAATAAGAATTCCTTGATTACTTAACAAAGACTCAAAAGGCATTTACTCCATTACCTTACAACTCAAAGTGGTACTCCTGGACCAGCAGTATTGGCATTTTTTTTGAAGTTTGTAAGAAATACAGAATTTTGGTGCCTCCACGGACCTAATGAAGCAGGACTTGCAGTTTAATAAGATCTCCAGGAGATTTTTATGCACATTAAAGTCTAAGAAGCACGGCTATGGTATACATCTGATGTGTGCCCATGCATTTTTTAAAAGTATGAAGTATAGTTGTAAGTATTGAACACTCATGAAGGAACAAATATGAGCCATGGTCTTTACCCTCTAAATACCTCCCTGATGTCTATGTTTTAGGCAAAATTTTTTTACCATTTCAGTAGTCACTGATGCTTGCATGATCCAGTTTATTCCAAAACAATGGTGATTCTCATGTAATAGTTCATGTTGCCTTAATAATTTACGTTGTCTCAAGTTCTCTGCCCAGGCCCCAATATACACCAAGGGCTGTACTCGTCCCCTAACTCCTGCTCTCGTACAGTGACATAGAGCCCAATTTTAAATACCTGGTCACATCATGGAGATAGCATACCACAGGCCTTAACTTCTGCCACAATCTCACTGCCTTTAACCCTCCATATGCCTAAGTCCTATGCTTCTTTAAATTCCAAATTTACCCAGAAGTCTCCTCTGCTCATCCTTTTCACTGAGATCATCCCTCTTCTGGCCTACCATGTATTGATCACCTTACTTTTTTATCCTACTGTATGTAGTATAACAAATTATCACTTACAACTGTGTCTTATTTTTTCAACTAGATTATGTACTGCCTAAGACCTAGAAAATTGTGCTTCTTTATTTGAATCTCTAGGAGGATCAGTAATAAGTATTAATACTAATGACACTAAGGTGATGATGAGCCTGAATTTCCTCCCTTCCTTTCTTCCTACTTCTCTCCTTTCCTCCCTTCTTTTCTTCCTCCATTCCTTCCTCTGTTCCTTCCGCCCTCCACTTTTTCTTCACTTCCCTTATTCATAAATTCATGCATTCACTCAGCAAATGCTTATTGAAACCTTCCACGCACCAGACATTGTACTAAACAACAGGAAACAATCATGAATAAGACACAATATCTGACCTCAAAGAATTTATGATATAAAAGTAATGGCAAAAACCGTGATTACTTTTGCACCAACCTAATATATAGACACAGTTTGTTATGACTGGTGTCTCTGTTACTAAGCAATGACTGTCACATGCAACACTGATCTGAACAGGTGGTAAAGAGTGAGATGTAAGCAATGGAGCAAAGCCAACTAGTTACAAGGAAATATCACATGTTTACTAGAGCACATCTCATGGGCATTCAAGAGAGTATGGCCAGGACAGCTTGTGAATAGTTCAGTAACTGTGCATAGTTTTATATTCATTGTGAGGTACCGTGTCACTGGAATAATGACCTTGTTATCATTTTTTGCTGATTTACAGAGTATTTTAATTGTTAAAAGTAGGCTACCAAAATTTCCAGTATTTAAAAATAATTTTGCTTGAATGTAGTAAAAAAAAAAAAAAAAAAGGCAAGAAATTTATGTGAAATGAGAGTCTAAGGGAGCTTTACCTCAGTCTCAGAAAACATGCATTCGTTCCTTCATTTGGCAAGCATGTACTGGTGTCTACTATAAGCTTGCTATTGTGTCAAGGAGTAGGAGAATATAAAAATATTAGAGAATTTGAATCACATCTATTAGGAGAATTTTCTACATATTGACATTATTCTGTCAGTGACACAAGGATTTGAGTCATTTAGATTTAAATATGGTAGGTATCTCAAGTTCTCAGATATTATTTCATTTTCTAAGGTTCATATTTAGTTAATATGTTATTTTAATTGCCTTACAAATTCTAGATTATCTTTTTTAAAAAAGTTAAATAGAACGTAATGGCCAGTTTTATTTAATGGTAAAAAGCATTTTTGTTTTTGTGTGTACTTGGTTATAATATTCTCCTTTTCAATTGAACTATTTTTCTGATACTTTACTCTTAAAATTTCATTCAGGAAAAAAAGTAAACTAAGCTTGACAATCATAAAAATGTTCTGGTGACTATAGATTATTTTAAAATTTATTACTGTACCTTACGGATATCTTGATGGGATGCTCCTGAAAGCAATTAATTCTCAGTTTTATGTGGCTTATAATGCAAAATACATTGATGTAGACAGAATTTGAAATAAAGTTTCTTCTAAAATAGCAATTAATTTTATTTAAATATCTCTAGAGGTTTTTTAAATACTGTGACTAAACTATATTTGTTCTTTTTCACGTCTCTTATCCACAATCACTAAGAAACCCAAATACTTTGTTCATGTTTAAATTTTACAACATTTCATAGGCTGTTAAACATGGAACATCCTTGTGGGGACAAGAAATCGAATTTGCTCTTGAGAAGGTTTCCAGCTAATTGATTTGTAGGACATTATAACATCCTCTAGCTGACAAGCTTACAAAAATAAAAACTGGAGCTAACCGAGAGGATGCTTTTTTCCCTGACACATAAAAGGTGTCTTTCTGTCTTGTATCCTTTGGACAGGGGCATGTCAGTTTCATAGGGAAATTTTCAAATGGAGCTTTTATATTTCTTTCTTTGCCAGTACAACTGCATGTGGTAGCACATTGTTTAATCTTTTCTCAAATAAAAAGACACGGGGCTTCATTTTTGTTTTGCCTTTTTGATATCTTACAGGAACTCCAGGATGGCATCGGGCAGCGGCAAACTGTTGTCAGAACATTGAATGCAACTGGGGAAGAAATAATTCAGCAATCCTCAAAAACAGATGCCAGTATTCTACAGGAAAAATTGGGGAGCCTGAATCTGCGGTGGCAGGAGGTCTGCAAACAGCTGTCAGAAAGAAAAAAGAGGTAGGGTGACAGATCAAATAGGAATTATAACATTTTAGCAGACCTTTTTAAGCTGTCCTTAAAAAATATTTCATTGTAGATTAGAAGCAGGGTGAAAGGCACTAACAGTAAGGAACCTATCAACCGTTAATCAACAGCAGTAAATACATTTTTTATTTTTTATTTTTATATACTAAAATATGTACTTGTTGCTGGTTAGTGGTTTTCTGCTATTTTAAACTTTAAGTTTGCTTTAAAAATCACACATGATTGCTTAAAGGTGAATATCTTCAATATATTTTAACTTCAAGTGAAAGGCACTAACAGTAAGGAACCCATCAACCGTTAATCAACAGCAGTAAACAAATTTTTTATTTTTTATTTTTATATACTAAAATATATACTTGTTGCTAGTTAGTGGTTTTCTGCTATTTTAAACTTTAAGTTTGCTTTAAAAATCACACATGATTGCTTAAAGGTGAATATCTTCAATATATTTTAACTTCAAGCTGAATCTCAGTTGTTTTTCAAGAAGATTTTAAAAAGCAATTATAAATGATTGTTTTGTAAGAAAGACAGATCTTTGCTTAGTTTTAAAAATAGCTATAATTATGACTATGAAGCTAAAAACAGTAATAGTGATATTTACTTCTAGTTTCACCACATTTGTGAATACATTCTTGAAGGGGAACTTGAGCCAAAAATGTCCAAGTTTAATGGGGAAAACAAAACCTCAGAAAGGTTACCGTCAAATTCAATCATCATTTAAATTTCCCTTGGAATGAACTGAAGGCACAGAAAGCCAAATGATTGGTGCTGCAGTTGGAAAGCATAGATAGTTTATAAATGGGATTTTGTATTATGCTTCCAGTTGTTGATGTTAATGTGTCTTGTTTCATAAAGGAAGACTTGGCCTTTATTTACCAAATGAGAATATTGTTATGAGCAATGAAAACTTTGTTCTGTTGCCAAGCTCTTGCATCCCACCCATCATCCACATAATAGGTGGATTTTAATATTCAGGAAGCTAGAACAACTCATTGATGAATGTCTTTGGTTAAGATGTATTAAAAAGAAGATTTTAGAATTATGCCAATTGTCTTTGCCCACCTCCTCTTTCCCTCTTTATTCATGTTACATTATTCAGAAAGCAGACAAAATTCATATTTTGTACAAAAGAAACACATTAGTTGACCTAAACACACACACACACACACACACCACACATCTTGCCAAAGTTAAAGAATAATAGCCTCATCGAAAGATATTTTGTATTAAGTCTTGGTTTTGAAAATCTTCTTGGTTATAGATAGATAAAATAAAGAACTAAACTTTGTAGTTAAACTGCTTCCTTAGGTAAGTCATATACTTTTTTCCCAGATTGAAATTCTTCTATTAATCATACAAGTATGTGATTATTTAGATAACTGACATGCTTATACTATGAACAGGTATAAATCTGTATAATGTCATTTCTCAACTAGGCTCAATCTAATCCAAATTAAAATAGTAAGAAATGAGAAAATTAACAAAAAATTGAATACCATACTATAAATATATATATATAGGGAGAGAATTCATAAAGTGAATTGAATCGATTGGAAGATTATTTTTCTATAATATATAAAGTATTATTTCCTATTTTTAAATGTCTTACTCATATAGTATTTGAATAGAGAGTATTAATATTCCCTCTGATAACTCTAATTCACTTGAATTTTCAAAATCTTGTTATCTGTTATTGGGCCCTAAAGGCACGTTATAATTTATAAACAGAGATGTAGCAATATGCCTGTTTCACCAGATAAGCTCTAAAACCTTAGATCTTTCTAATTTTATAAGAAAGTGGTATATGCTGACTCTGTTGTTAAATATTATACAAATTTTATGTTAATTACAGCTAGGGATTTGGCTATAATTAGGAAAAAATTTTCCCATTTAAACATGTTGACCTACATTAAATATTGCACTTTTGTGCTTTAAAAAGCCAAGTTCAGCTTCCTTGAGTTTTTTTTTTTTTAAGCTCAGCTTTTAAAGTTGTCTATTTCACGCTACATTTTAAAAATAAATGTTAACATATTTAAATTTCCACTGAGATCACTTTTGTGGCATGCTTCCTCAGGATTTTTATATCATTTAAATTTTATGAAATGTAAAAATGTAATAAAATATAAGTGCTAGTTCTACCAATATACTCATAGCTATTTTTAAACATCCAGTAGCAAATCAAGTAAAAATAATAAAATAATATTTTATGAATAATATGTTAACCTAACAATTACAGAAGGGCTGTAAACATGAACCTACTGCTAATCAATAGTGTACTCTCAGTGCAAGCCAAGCAGAAGTTAGATGGAGATAGAAGTTATTTATTGCACAGGTGAAAAATAAGATGCCTATTCAACTTAACAACAGTACTCTTAGTTTGTAATGGACTTTAAGTACAGCAGTTAGAAATATTTAACATGTTTTAGTCCAGGGACATCAATGAAAGAAAGTGTATAATTCAAGCTAGATATCTATATGGAGGCCTGTAGTTGCATAATTTTAAGTCTTTTGAAATTTTAAGATATTAGAAATAGAAAAAACATCTCAAAAGTTCAAATAATAGTGGACATCCATTAAAGTTAGTCTATGTTGGAAGCAAATGAAGTATGAAATGTAGTCAGTTAGCTATGCAGTTTAAGATAGACAATTCACTACTGCTCCAATTATGTAACAGAAGAACTGGATAATATCTATAGGTTTAAGCATGATAATAATGAGTTTAATGATGGCGTAGTCACCAAAACTATCTTTGTAAATGAAGGATGTGCAAATAAAAACCTATCGGCTATAAGGGGAAGTCATATGTTAATACAAAACAAGTCTGTGTACAAGTCTTTAAGCAAGTGTCCATGAATAGCAAGGGGTGCCATGCTCTTCATTGGAGAAAAAAAAATTACCTATTTGTCTTTACTAACCTCTAACTGAAATTGAGCATTCCTTTTCATTTTGAATGTAGGCAAAAAAAAAAAAAAAAAAATCACAGTAATACTAGTAATACCTATGAAGCCACAGATAAGTGCATATCTCATTAGAGTTACAATAAATATATCAAAATATCATTTATGCTTATTACTACTTAAAAACTGCAGTACGTATTATATCTACTACAGGATCTTATTACTGGGCTTTAAAACATTATTCTGAGGAATCTCAGGCTTCAACAGATTGCCAAAGAAGTCCAAGGCATAAACAAATGATCCTAGCCTGCTGTCTGCCCAGAATCTCATCCTAATTTACTGTGGTTTCAGTCATTTTAATGAACAGTCACTATGTTCATACACTCCTTTTCTTCTGGAGCGTTCTAGAAGACGCACCAGTCAAGGGATTCTGGGGAGCCAGGCTTTCAAGCAATGGATTGCTGACAACATAATGAAGAGGATTTTACTTAGAATAATCTCAGTTGATAAAAGATTGAATGTGAGATAGAAGCAAGGCAGTGGGAAGTGGAATTCCTAAACTGAGGAAGCTCCGAATCATAACCCTTAGCAATAATAAAAAGATTTCAAAACATTATAGTTCTTTCTTCTTTTAGACAAGTCTGATATTGCTTATCCCATTTCACAGATAAGGCAATTATTCCACTAATATGCATTAAGGAATAGTGATTTTAATTTAAGTGTTACCTTAATGAAAATATTTTTGAATTTTTTCTTTCCCCAAGTCTTTTTGTGAACAATTTCAAACATACAGAAAAACTGAAAAAATAGCAAAATGTATGCCCATGTACACTCTTTTCCTCCCCCTGAATTCTTAGAGTCAACAATTATTAACATTTTGCCACATTTGCTTTTTCTCTCTCTCTACCCCTTCTGTGTCTCTCATATATAGGACATCTCATACACACACACACACATACACACACACATACACACACACATACACATACACACACACATACACACACATATACACACACATACACATACACACACATATACACACACATACACACACACACACACTTTTTAAAATATTTGCAAGTAAGTTATAAATACCACTATACCCCTAAATAATTCAGTATGTGTCACTTTGAAATACAGACATGCCATATATAACCATGCCTGTTTATTACACTCTCCTCCAAATTAAATATAATACTACATTATTATTAATATCCATTGCATATTCACATTTCCTTCATAGTTCAAAAATGTCTTTTATATTTTGCAGGGGAGTTAGTACCAACATCTTATCATGGCTCATGCATTACATTTGGCTATTATGATTTTTTATCCTTTTTAGTCTAAAATAGCCCTTTCACATTTTTTTCACCAATATTGAAATTTGAAAATGTACAAGACACCAGCCTCAAAAAACGTCTCATCTTTCAGGATTTGTTTTATTTTGTTTCCCCTGATGGGATTACTTAACTTGTTCTCTAGTCTCTGAATTTCTAGTAAAACGGAAATTAGGTCTAAATAAGACTTCAGGAGATGCATGTCAAACATTTTTGGCTAGAATATTTCGTACAAGATGCTGTGTATTTTGTATTACATCACATCAGGAGCTGCATCATACGAAGTAGTCTCACTAAATGCTGCAAAGTTGTATTACTTGCTTCAGGTGGTGACTGACAGATCTTGCATTATAATGTCACATATTTTCTGTGCAATTAATAAATCATCTAATGGCTTTAGTATCCATTGATGATCCTTCCCTAACTCCCTTATTACACTGGGGCTTGCAAAATGGAGATTTTCCTAATCTAACATGATCTTAAATTTACCAGCTGACTTTCTTCTGTTAAAAAAAAAAAAAAGGTTTTTCCTCTATATTTATGTCAAAATGGACTCATAAATTTTTATTTATTCAATTTATTATTATGAATTACAGTTATTATTCTTGCCCAGAGCTTCCTGCTCAATTGTCCCAGGCTCACCTTGGACTTTTCCTACCCCAGATTTAGAAGTACCCATTTTTTTCGAGGAACTTTGGTTACTTTTAGAGGTGAGTAGTACATAGAAACCTACATCTGGGTAGTAGCCCCTTCTCAATGGAATATTTGCACCTTTCTGGCAAGCAGTCCCAAAGGAGATAATGTTTTCAGATTACTTTTGAAAGGATTCTTGACAAATCTCTTTCAGAATACATGGAAGTTAAAAGTAAGTCTAGACATGTTAAAAAGCCCTTGTTGTGTGAGACTTCATATACAGTCATTAAGTTATTATTCCTTTAAACCTCTCTACTTCTGAATTCTTAAACCAAAATGTACCAGTATATAATCTATGCTGGTTTGCCATGCAAATTAATGGTGTCAATAAGATAACGGGAGGCATTCGTAAATGTACTTAAAGGAAGAAATTATTGTTTAAAGACCTTAGCTCATTGTTTGCATGCAAATAGATGCTGTTAATTAGAAATGAGCCTTATCTAATTCATTAAAGTAGGTCTAGTAGGTCCTCTTCTTGAAAATTTCCAGGAACAATTCATATTACTCTATGCACTTCCTTGTAAGACAACTGTTTTCTCTTAAGTTTTCTTTAACTTTGGCTTCTCACAAATTCAGACCCCCCTAACCAAATAGCTTTCAACCAAATAGCTTTATAGCATCTTATTTCCTACAAATTAAAAGCCAATATTTTAATGACTCAAATGGCTCTTCACAGTGTGTGCAATATTTTAAATGTACCCAGTATATCCGTGTGAACCAATGCTACAAGCCTGCTCACACATTCACATTTTGCCCCCAGGATCTGTCCAGTCCACTGGCTCTGTACTCAAACTTCCTTTTTTTCTCATTGCCGGTTTTGACCTTGACTCTCCATCCAGTCCAGAGTTTATAAACTGAGTACCCACAGCCTGAATCCTGAATGCATGCAGTGTTTTTGCATAGCCATTGTCTTAAATCATTGACAACTTTTAAAAATTGAGAGACCTCATTTTTTTTTAATTGGCAGAATTAGGATTTTTTTTTTTTATTATACTTTAAGTTCTAGGGTACATATACACAACGTGCAGGTTTGTTACATATGTATACATGTGGCATGTTGGTGTGCTGCACCCATTAACCCGTCATTTACATTAGGTATAATTTTTTTTTTTTTAAATGGGGATTTCTGTTTTCTTTTGAAAATTTAGATCTGGCTACTAGGCATTCATTACTATATTTTCTCTTGGCACCATCAGCTACAACTGAGTAACAGATGTTTCAGTATCTTGCTACTGAAAGTGTGGTCTCTGGTTCAGAGCACAGACATCACCTGGGAGTTGCTAAAAAATGCAGAATCTAATAAATAACAGTCAGCATTTTAATAAGATTTCCAAGTGATTCATGGGCACATTAAAGTTTGAGAAGCATTCCCTTGGGTAAGCAAGCTTTGTCCTCAGTTTGCAGCACCTGTCCCACTTTGCTCGTTTATATTAATTGCTTTTCCATAGATATTTGATTTTATAATACCTCATATAGACCTTTGTATGATGATGGTGGTTAGGGTGGTGGTGGCAGTGATGGTGATAACACTTAATATTGCCAGGCACTGTTCCAAGTGTTTTACATAGTTCAATACTTATAACAACTCTATGAAATAGTTGCTATTCTCCTTTTATTTTTATTTTTATTTTTTTTATTTTTTTATTTTTTATTTTTATTTTTTTTTATTATTATTATTATACTTTAAGTTCTAGGGTACATGTGCATAACATGCAGGTTTGTTACATATGTATACTTGTGCCATGTTGGTGTGCTGCACCCATCAACTCATCAGCACCCATCAACTCGTCCTTTACATCAGGTATAACTCCCAATGCAATCCTTCCCCCCTCCCCCCTCCCCCCTCCCCATAAGAGGCCCCGGTGTGTGATGTTCCCCTTCCCAAGTCCAAGTGATCTCATTGTTCAGTTCCCACCTATGAGTGAGAACATGAGGTGTTTGGTTTTCTGTTCCTGCGATAGTTTGCTGAGAATGATGGTTTCCAGCTGCATCCATGTCCCTACAAAGGACACAAACTCATCCTTTTTATGGCTGCATAGTATTCCATGGTGTATATGTGCCACATTTTCTTAATCCAGTCTGTCACTGATGGACATTTGGGTTGACTCCAAGTCTTTGCTATTGTGAATAGTGCCTCAATGAACATACGTGTGCATGTGACTTTATAGCAGCATGATTTATAATCCTTTGGGTATATACCCAGTAATGGGATGGCTGGGTCATATGGTACTTCTAGTTCTAGATCCTTGAGGAATCGCCACACTATCTTCCACAATGGTTGAACTAGTTTACAATCCCACCAACAGTGTAAAAGTGTTCCTATTTCTCCACATCCTCTCCAGCACCTGTTGTTTCCTGACTTTTTAATGATCGCCATTCTAACTGGTGTGAGATGGTATCTCATTGTGGTTTTGATTTGCATTTCTCTGATGGCCAGTGATGATGAGCATTTTTTCATGTGTCTGTTGGCTGTATGCATGTCTTCTTTTGAGAAATGTCTGTTCATATCCTTTGCCCACTTTTTGATGGGGTTGTTTGTTTTTTTCTTGTAAATTTGTTGGAGTTCTTTGTAGGTTCTGGATATTAGCCCTTTGTCAGATGAGTAGATTGCAAAAATGTTCTCCCATTCTGTAGGTTGCCTGTTCACTCTGATGGTAGTTTCTTTTGCTGTGCAGAAGCTCTTTAGTTTAATGAGATCCCATTTGTCAATTTTGGCTTTTGCTGCCGTTGCTTTTGGTGTTTTAGACATGAAGTCTTTGCCCATGCCTATGTCCTGAATGGTACTACATAGGTTTTCTTCTAGGCTTTTTATGGTATTAGGTCTAACATTTAAGTCTCTAATCCATCTTGAATTAATTTTCATATAAGGAGTAAGGAAAGGATCCAGTTTCAGCTTTCTACTTATGGCTAGCCAATTTTCCCAGCACCATTTATTAAATAGGGAATTCTTTCCCCATTTCTAATTTTTATCAGGTTTGTCAAAGATCAGATGGCTGTAGATGTGTGCTATTATTTCTGAGGGCTCTTTTTGTGTTCCATTGGTCTATATCTCTGTTTTGGTACCAGTACCATGCTGTTTTGGTTACTGTAGCCTTGTAGTATAGTTTGAAGTCAGGTAGCGTGATGCCTCCAGCTTTGTTCTTTTGACTTAGGATTGTCTTGGCAATGCGGGCTCTTTTTTGGTTCCATATGAACTTTAAAGCAGTTTTTTCCAATTCTGTGAAGAAACTTATTGGTAGCTTGATGGGGATGGCATTGAATCTATAAATTACCTTGGGCAGTATGGCCATTTTCACAATATTGATTCTTCCTAGCCATGAGCATGGTATGTTCTTCCATTTGCTTGTGTCCTCTTTTATTTCACTGAGCAGTGGTTTGTAGTTCTCCTTGAAGAGGTCCTTTACATCCCTTGTAAGTTGGATTCCTAGGTATTTTATTCTCTTTGAAGCAATTGTGAATGGAAGTTCATTCATGATTTGACTCTCTGTTTGTCTGTTACTGGTGTGTAAGAATGCTTGTGATTTTTGCACATTAATTTTGTATCCTGAGACTTTGCTGAAGTTGCTTATCAGCTTAAGGAGATTTTGGGCTGAGACAATGGGGTTTTCTAAATATACAATCATGTCATCTGCAAACAGAGACAATTTGACTTCTTCTTTTCCTAACTGAATCCCCTTGATTTCTTTCTCTTGCCTGATTGCCCTAGCCAGAACTTCCAACACTATGTTGAATAGGAGTGGTGAGAGGGCATCCCTGTCTTGTGCCAGTTTTCAAAGGGAATGCTTCCAGTTTTTGCCCATTCAGTATGATATTGGCTGTGGGTTTGTCATAAATAGCTCTTATTATTTTGCGGTATGTTCCATCAATACCGAATTTATTGAGCGTTTTTAGCATGAAGGGCTGTTGAATTTTTGTCAAAGGCCTTTTCTGCATCTATTGAGATAATCATGTGGTTTTTGTCTTTGGTTCTGTTTATATGCTGGATTATGTTTATTGATTTGCATATTTTGAACCAGCCTTGCATCCCAGGGATGAAGCCCACTTGATCATGGTAGTAAGCTTTTTGATGTGCTACTGGATTCGGTTTGCCAGTATTTTATTGAGGATTTTTGCATCGATGTTCATCAGGGATATTGGTCTAAAATTCTCTTTTTTTGTTGTATCTCTGCCAGGCTTTGGTATCAGGATGATGTTGGCCTCATAAAATGAGTTAGGGAGGATTCCCTCTTTTTCTATTGATTGGAATAGTTTCAGAAGGAATGGTACCAGCTCCTCCTTGTACCTCTGGTAGAATTCAGCTGTGAATCCATCTGGTCCTGGACTTTTTTGGTGGGTAGGCTATTAATTATTGCCTCAATTTCAGAGCCTGCTATTGTTCTATTCAGGGATTCAGCTTCTTCCTGGTTTAGTCTTGGGAGAATGTAAGTGTCCAGGAAATTATCCATTTCTTCTAGATTTTCTAGTTTATTTGCATAGAGGTGTTTATAGTATTCTCTGATGGTAGTTTGTATTTCTGTGGGGTCGGTGGTGATATCCCCTTTATCATTTTTTATTGCGTCTATTTGATTCTTCTCTCTTTTCTTCTTTATTAGTCTTGCTAGCCGTCTATCAATTTTGTTGATCTTTTCAAAAAACCAACTCCTGGATTCATTGATTTTTTGGAGGGATTTTGTGTCTCTATCTCCTTCAGTTCTGCTCTGTTCTTAGTTATTTCTTGCCTTCTGCTAGCTTTTGAATGTGTTTGCTCTTGCTTCTCTAGTTCTTTTAATTGTGATGTTAGAGTGTCAATTTTAGATATTTGCAGCTTTCTCTTGTGGGCATTTAGTGCTATAAATTTCCCTCTACACACTGCTTTAAATGTGTGCCAGAGATTCTGGTATGTTGTATCTTTGTTCTCATTGGTTTCAAAGAACATCTTTATTTCTGCCTTCATTTCGTTGTGTACCCAGTAGTCATTCAGGAACAGGTTGTTCAGTTTCCATGTAGTTGAGTGGCTTTGATTGAATTTCTTAGTCCTGTGTTCTAATTTGATTGCACTGTGGTCTGAGAGACAGTTTGTTATAATTTCTGTTCTTGTACATTTGCTGAGGAGTGCTTTACTTCCAATTATGTGGTCAATTTTGGAATAAGTCCAATGTGGTGCTGAGAATAGTGTATATTCTGTTGATTTGGGGTGGAGAGTTCTATAGATGTCTATTAGGTCCGCTTGGTGCAGAGATGAGTTCAATTCCTGGATATCCTTGTTAACTTTCTGTCTCGTTGATCTGTCTAATGTTGACAGTGGGTTGTTGAAGTCTCTCATTATTATTGTATGGGAGTCTAAGTCTCTTTGTAAGTCTCTAAGGACTTGCTTTATGAATCTGGGTGCTCCTGTATTGGGTGCATATATATTTAGGATAGTTAGCTCTTCCTGTTGAATTGATCCCTTTACCATTATGTAATGGCCTTCTTTGTCTCTTTTGATCTTTGATGGTTTAAAGTCTGTTTTATCAGAGACTAGTATTGCAACCCCTGCTTTTTTTTGTTCTCCATTTGCTTGGTAGATCTTCCTCCATCCCTTTATTTTGAGCCTATGTGTGTCTCTGCATGTGAGATGGGTCTCCTGAATACAGCAAACTGATGGGTCTTGACTCTTTATCCAGTTTGCCAGTCTGTGTCTTTTAATTGGACCATTTAGTCCATTTACATTTAAGGTTAATATTGTTATGTGTGAACTTGATCCTGTCATTATGATATTAACCGGTTATTTTGCTCGTTGGTTGATGCAGTTTCTTCCTAGCATCAATGGTCTTAACATTTTGACATGTTTTTGCAATGGCTGGTACTGGTTGTTCCTTTCCATGTTTAGTGCTTCCCAGGGTCTCTTGTAAGGCACAGGAGGGCAGTGAAGGCACAGACTGATTAAACTCTTTGCCCAAGACTGCACAGCTAGCAAGTATTTGAACCAGGATGCACTCCCGCAGTCTGACTCCAGAGTCCTTACTCTAGATCAGATTTTGCATTATTTATCCCAGTTTTGTCCTTCAGGATTCTCTGGTATATACTTACAGTTTCTTCCCACCAACCTTCCACTTATCTTTGATGACCACATGTAGTAGCAAAAGAATTGAACGTAGGATCTATTCTGATCTATCTTTCTAACCATGTTTTTCATAATTTCCACTATTTCTGTTTGTCTGAAGCTTTGAATGACCTGAAGTTTTCTGTTCTTCAGCTTTTGTGAAAAAAGAAAAAAAAAAAAACACTTCCTTTGAATTCCCTTTCCCCTTATTTTTTTCCCGCCAAAATCTTACACATCCCTCAAGACTCATCTTAAGTGCTGTTACCTCAATGAATGTGACCTACTTTTCTCAAACAAGCAGTTTATTCTCTTAAGGTTTTCCTGCCCCTTTTTATAACATTCATGTAATATTTTATGTATATATCATGTACCATACCTATTTACATATGCTTTTTCCCAGCAAGATTAAAAGCTTCATGAGGGCAGAGGACTATTGTTATCTCTATAACCCACAGTACTTAACAGAAAGCTTGATATATTGTAGATGACCAGTAAGTACTTTCTTAATTTAAATGGTAAGAATTTTATTCACATTCAGATTAAACTGAAGATTTAAATCTTTACACTTGATATTATTACATAGGTTAAAAATAGATCTAAAGAGCCAGACCAATTTTTATGTTTTTATCATGTTATCACATTTCCACGGATACCTTTGCAATTCTAGAAATTGACCTTGATCCCTTCTAGTCTTAAAAAAAATGGAAGGAGTTTGGTTAATAATGTTTTATGTATTCTTCAGAATTTAGTACATTTAAGAGACAAGTAACTTCAATTTATTTAGCTAGTTATAGCAAAAAGCAGCTCTTTGATTCAAACATTGTGTACATTTGTTTACTGTAGTCTCACTGTATCTCAACGAATACCTTTTAAGTGAATTAAGTAGGAATTAGCCCTGAAACTGAATGTTTTAGCCTCATCCTACATATAGCCACAAGATGTTTTAGATGCAATCCATATCACCAAAGAGCTATTTTTAGATTGATCAGAGAGAATCATACAGATATTATTATTCACCTGTGTCTATGGAAAAGCTGGTCTCTTCCCATCTGTTCTCTGATGACTCTTGAAAAGCTTTCAAGGACATTCATAATTCTTCATCAAAAGACTTTGAAAAATTAGCTTCATAGTTAATCATTGTATGTCATATTTTATTTTTTCAACTTGGCTAGTTCTAGTGAAACTGACTAGCTGGCACCAAATATGTTGTTGCATTAGCTGGTACTGGTGATACCACTGCATGGAGATACACAAGTGAATGCGCTTTATTCATGGCCTTCCATGAACTTTTATGTGCCTGGGAAAGTAGGAGTTAGGGAGAGTTTGTTAGGGAACATGATATCAGGGATGGACCCTAAAGGATGAGGGGAGGCAAATGAAGAATAAATGGACATGCCAGAGAGAAAAAGTGATGGGAGCAAAATCACTGAAGCAAGAAAAAGTGGCCTACATTGAAGGACTATGCACAGTTCAGTATAAAAAGGCTCTGCTAAGCAAGCACCATTGACTTACCCTAAACTCTTCATTTTCTATATATAAGCTGCCCAATTCCCACTCCAAACTTAATGATGGATATTAGTAACCTATACATGTTTTTGAAAGGTATTCAAGTATCCTTTCTGGTACCATGTACCTTGGCTCGCACCATCTGAGAGTATGTTCTCCAAGAGTCAACAGTCTGTGGTTCCTAACCTGGCTATGCAAGTTATTCTTGTTATTTAAATTTTCCTGTTTATTAAATATCATGAAAACTAATGAAATAGAAATGAAAAGATAAGAGAATTGTGGTTTCTATGAATACTAAATTGAATGCTTGGAAGACTTGATAAAGGTGATTAGAAAAAAAAAAAAGGGCCAGGCGCAGTGGCTCACACCTATAATCCCGGCATTTTGGGAGGCTGAGGTGGGTGGATCACCTGAAGTCAGGATTTCGAGACCAGCCTGGCCAACATGGCAAAACCCCACCTCTACTAAAAACAATACAAAAGTTTGCCAAACATGGGCCTGTAGTCCCAGCTACTTGGGAGGTTGAGGTGGGAGAGCTGCTTGAACCCGGGAGGCAGAGGTTGTAGTGAGACAAGATTGTGCCATTGCACTCCAGCGTGGGTGACAGAGTGAGAAAAAAAAAAAAAAAAAAACGGTGCTGTTGAATTAAATGTAGGTAAGATAACTGTTTAAGATTGGGTGTGAGGGATAGAATCCCCCCCAAAAAATGGAGGTATTTTACATTCAGATTTTTTCAGGCATCTCCAAATTTGACTGTAATTCAAAGAAACCAAACTAAAAGTCACAGATTATGAAATGTAGAAGTGTTTTATGCAAAAAGTAATACGCTTACCTTCAACCTGTGGGCTTTTACTGCAGGAAAAGTCTCAGACCCCATACCACATGAGAAGTAAATGAGTGGCCATTTGTATATTCTAAGAAAAATAAAATGTTTGAATATGTGTAAACACATTTATATAATTCCTCCAATTTTACACTATTTTTTCAAAAATCACCTATCCACTTACCCTAATCAACTTTGATAAGGGGACTTCCTTTTATATGTAGAAAGACTGAAAAATGACACAGTGACAAATGAAACTGTCAAGATGGACCAGGTCATGGAAGATTTGAAATCTCAAAGAATTTTTTCCAGGGTAGGATATAAGGATGTTGGGAAGTTTTTATGTGCTTTAGATTTGCGTCCTCATATGTCCCTTTGACAGTCGAGCTCAGAGTGATAAAAAGAGAGTGAAACGGGTGGCAGGGTGACTCACGTTAGAGACAATGAGTGAGCAGAATAGAACTTACAAAAATGTGACAGATTCAAGAAATACTTGATGAAAGTGGAACAACTTAGTCATTAATTCGATGGGGTGATGAGGGGAATGAAGGGATAATTCTCAGATGATCTCTTTTCCAGGTTTTTTGCTTGGGGAACTGGCTGAATGGAATGCTGTTAGTTAGGATAGGAAATACAAAGGAGAGTAACCAGATAGAAAGAGGAAAGCAAATCAGACATACAGAGCTCAACTTGGGAATACAGTAGTCTTAAGGAGCCGTGGAACAATTAAAATAAGGAGATCAGAAAACACACATTTGAATGTATAAGTCTGAACATCAGGAGGAAGAAAAGGGCTGAAGACACTGAGCCATTTTGGTCTCAATGTAGAGATGGTGGCAATCTCCATTGAACTAACTGCTTCTCAATATGATACCTTTCTCAAGTCATTAATTTGCTAACCAGTAAACAAACCAAAATTCCCAGAGTACACATTATCCATTAAGCACTGCTGTGGAAAAGGAGTTCGGGTGTCAGGAAGCCAATGTGGCAGATGAGCACTAGTGGTGACAAATGAACCAAAGTCATATGGGTGACCTTCATGGGGCCACAGAGTACCACTCTAAACTATCACAAATCAGAAGGGTTGGCAAACAAAATATTGGGGAAAAATCACGGAAAATCTATCACAACATACAGGAAAATAAGTTCAAAGATTTCTTCCTACAGATTGCAGATAAGAAATGAGCCCTTTTTATTTGGGGCACCCTAGGGAAAGAGTAGATGCCTATATGTATATTTAAAGTAGGAATACAGCATTTATTTGAATATACTGCAAATGGTCAATACAAGGGTAGTTAGAGAGCCCATAACGTAAAAAATAAACACGAAGAAATACATGCCCCAGTCGGACCCCTTACTTGGGTTCCTATAAATTCACTCTCCCTTTAAGGTTATTGCTTTTGAAGTCTATCTGTCGACTGAACCCAACAGCAGCTGCACCAAGACCGTACCATTTTTTAAAAAAAAACAGGCCAAATGGCATTCTGCATTTATTTTCCTTGTTGCTGAAGAAACTTGAATTGTCTACCCTCAAAGCCTGTCCTTTGAGACGTATTTCATAATTAGAAGCACTCATTTACAAAGTGCTTTTTATTTTAGAATCACAAACCAAAACACTCCTAAAAAGGAACACACCATCCACAGGTGAGTGACATACCTTTGTTTGCAAAAGAAAACCCAAAGACCTAAGAGAAAAATGTGTTGATCATTTCATTGATTCCTTCCCTTGGTTTAATATAATTAATGGATATCTTAGATATGTCTAATAAGTCTATTATCATGTTCCCTTTAAAATTCTCTTTTGTTTTACTAATTATATGTTGTCAAAGTTTGACCATTAATATAAATCTAAATTTATCATAATGTGATTTTTTTACAAAGGTTGATTTTAATTAAAATATTTTATTTTCTCTCTCTCTTTCTACTATGATAAATGTTTTTAAAATTGTTTGTAAAATGAAAGTCCTATATTTGTGTAAGCTGCCAATCTAACAATTTATCACTTACCATTGTGATGGTGAATATATAACAATCCTTATATTCAGCAGAAAGCCTTATCTCTTGTTTCACAGGAACCTTGCACCAGTTAATTATTCTCTCTCCTGAATGCACACAAACACAAGCATATCTTTACCCTTTTTCTACGGCCTCGCTATCCCTGATCAGGTGAATGTTTTTAGCTCCTAGATTACAACATAGCTATATTCAAACGTTCCTTTCCAAATGCATTCCACTGTACTTGTCAGGGTTCATAGCTGTGAATAGCAGAAACCAGTTTTTGTTGATATAAGCAGAAATGAACTTTAGGAGAAAGATACAGACCTGTTCCTATTCCTAAACAAAGGGATAGAAAACCAGCTCAAAACGGGCAGAACCCAAAAAAGAGGCTCAGCTCCAAGAACTATAGTCCAAATCATACCCTACATTGGATCTTGAACTCTTGGACTCAAGCAATCCACTCATCTTAGCCTTCCATAGTGCTGGGATTACAGGTATGTGCCATGACGTCTGGCCCCCATACACTAGATGTAAATGTTGCCATGGACCACTCTACCACTGCAGACACTGGATGAAGAATGTCATTGCTACTGGAAAGAATTCTAGATAGTGCCTTATAATTCTGTCACTCATTCCAGATTCAAAAACTGAACTTCCCCCATCAGATTCCATTCTTATTTGGGGATTTTGTCCCACATAATCGGAGTGTTCAGATTCTGGGTAACCAAAGTTAACAAATGTCTCTTACTTCCCCTTTCTGGTTATTACTCCCATTTGAATCTTCTTCATAGTCACTGTTACTTAAACACACATTCTCTATTATCACATTTCCCTCTCCTCTCTTCTGTTTTTTGCTTTTAATCCAAACCACTGCTCAGAAACCATTATTGCCAATAACACCAATGATTTCTTGTAGTTCAATCCACTGGACATATCTTAGTCCTATTATCTGTAGGCCATGTGCCATTAACTGAACACTTTCTATATTAGCACTTGGTCCTATCTTATCTTCCAAGTCACTACTCTTATCTGAATTTATTCTTACCTCTCTATGTAATTCCTTACTATATTGATGGCACTCCTTGTTTTACCTGCCCCTTACATCCTGACGTTTATTGGGGACATGTTCTGAACCCTCCCTTCTTCTCATTCTATAGTTTCCCTGATTGTTATCCATAGCAACAAATGTAGTTTTTACTGTATCAATTAGAATGATATCTAGGGAGATTAAAAAATAATTATAGTAACTGAAACAAAATAGAAATATATTCATCTTCATGTAGAAGGAATCTGCCAGTAGGTAGTCCAAGGTTAGTATCATTGCTCTATGATGTTGAAGACCCAGATCCCTTCTGTCTCACAGATCTGCCATCCTTTGGTGAGGTCCTTACACTCATGGATCAAGATGACTATGAGCTCTCTATCCATCACAACTGCTTTTCAAAGGCTGCAAGATGTAGGCAGTGGACAAAAAGGGGATACTGCTACCCTTTTAAAGGGACTTCATGGAAGATCTACACAACACTTTAGCTTATATATCATTGGCCAGAATTTATTCTCATGAGAGTTCCAAACCACAATGGGCATTCAAAATTTAGTGGAATGGATCATGGAGTAAGCAGCTAAGCAGTCTCTACCAAAGTCACCAATTTCATTTTATAGCCTAAGTCTAATATTTGGCCCAATATATAGTTTCAGATTAGACCTGCATATCTAGCTTCAAATGGAGCATTTCCTCTTCTATGTCTCAAAGCCATCTCAAAGTCAGCATATCTAAAACTCAACGCGTTATATTCCTCCCCAGAATCTACTGTGGGTGGTATCACTATCTATTCATGTACCCAAACTATAAATTTGGAAGTTATAAGAGCCAGTATTAATGACACCGAGTTTTGTGTATTTACTCTATGAATGGGACTTGGATAAGAGTTTTACAGATGTTTCCCACTTAATTGTCACAATATCTCAGTTATGGAGATTTTCTATGTCCATCATCTCACCTGACTCTTCGAGATGATAAGCAAAGCATGGCAGCATTCTTATGTCCATTTTACAAATTATCACATTAAGCTAAAAAAAAGAAGATATATGTCCAAGAGTAACCAAAGTTATAGAAGGATTGAGAACTAAAAGTCAATGATTTAGACCCAAATCTGTGCCTTTTCCCTTATTGTTACATACGACCATATCTAGCTATGTGAACAAAGCAGCTAATGATGGCAGGGTAGGACAAATAAGCAAGTGAATGTTCCCCACTACATTTATGATTCTTTGCCAATTGAACAGCTTCAAGCCTGTGTCTTCTCAGATATGTGCTTCCTCTTATGTCTAAGGAAAAGTACTATATTTGATATGCTTTTATGAACTTTCTTTTTTGAGATGGGGGTCTGGCTTTCTCACTCAGGCTGGAATGCAGTGGCATGATTACAGTTCACTTCAGCCTTGACCTCCCAGGTTCAAGCAATCCTCCAACCTCAGCCTCCTGAGGAGCTGGGGCCACAGACACAGGCTACTACACCCAGTTATTTTTCTTTTTTTTTTTTTTTCTTTTTTTTTTTTTTTTGATAGAGACAGGGTTTCACTATGTTGCCCACCTGGTCTCGAACTCCTGAAGTCAAGTGATTCATCCACCTCAGCCTCCCAAAGTGCTGGGATTACAGGAATGAGCCAATGTGATTGGCCTGAATTTTTCAAATTTAATTTTATTGAGGTAAAATATACCTCTATATAAAAAGTAAATATACCTTTACCATTTTTAAGTATACAGTTCAGTGGTAGTAAGTAAATTTATGTTATTTTTCCCCTTTGTCCCCTCTCCCTACTCCTATTCCTGATCTGTGGTAACCACCAAGGTAGTGTCTACTTTCATGAGCTCCATGTTTTTAGCTCCCACATATGAGTGAAAACACATAATATTTGTCTTTCAGTCCCTGGTTTTCTTCATTTAAAATAATTACCTCCAGTTCTATCCACCTTGCTGCAAATTACAGGATTTCATCCTTTTTATGGCTGAATAATATCCCATTCTGTATATGTAACACATTTTCTTTATCCATTCATCCTATACATTTTAAATGGTGTGGAATTTGGAGAATACATAAGGAAAAATGATGATTGTGTAAAAGGAAAGGATCTACAAAAGCAAGGTTTATCTACCCCATAAAGATAACAAAAGAATCTCTGAATGTGGATACGGTTTGTGGAGTGTTTCAGAGGTTGAAAGATTGTGAAGGACTAGATGGGTATAAAAAAAGTGAGGAGGAGAAGAAATAAAAGTTCTGGAATGTTCTGTAACTTGTAGATGAGTTCCCTATATTACTTTGAAAATGTAAATTGAGATTATAATTATTTTTCAATGATCTATTTTTGCTGGGCTGAGTCTCTGTTGGTGTAACTCTTTAACAAATATATGTCATATGGGACCCTGGATTTTATTAGAATTACATGTGTGAATCAAATTCTAACTTTATGAACCAATATAATGATTGTTTTTTAGCGATTAGAGTCTATCCATGACAAAAACAGTTTGTTTGTCCTACTGATTTATTTGGTGTTTTCTTGCTAATTAGCCTTTATACTAGACAGTAGAAAATCAGAGTAATTGGACTTTAGGTTGGCCATTAAATAAACCTGGCAACTAAATGCTGGGTGATAATCACCTATCTTCCCACTCATGTTTATTACCTTTGGAAGTAGGTAACATGGTATCTTTGTGTTTCTATTTTTAATTTGTTTTTTTTTTCTCTTGCACCAGCTATTTAAATTATCTGAGCTTCATTTTACTAATTCAAAAGTAAAGGTAATAATACATATTTATAGAGATGTTGTCAGAGTAAAAGATAATGTAAATAAATTGGCTAGCTCTACGCCTAGCACACGAGTAGGTGCTTAGAAGTTAGTGTCTGGGTACATGACTTCTGGGGATGATAAAGTGAGTAGCTTGATAAATCTCCCCAAGAATCAATAAAATGGGACATACTGGACAAAACATTTTATGACCCTGGATATCAACCAATGGCATATGCTAAATTAAAAAGTGATTATTTATAAAAAGTACTAAACTTTGTATGTGAACAATATGAATCTGTGGTGTATTTGCCTGTATTTCCCCCACTCCCTACTCCCAGCTTTGTCAAGCATGATAGTTCTATCAAGGTAGAACAAACCATGGAAATCAGCAGCTTCATCACCACAGGGACTGATTTTATTTGAAGCGGAAGTTTAAAACTCCATGTCCAGAAGCTTTGTCAGTAACAGTGGAGATCTAGGTGGCAAACATAAAGGCAGAATACCCAGCTGGCCTAAAGTTGCAGTCTTGATTGGAACAAGTAACTGACTGACGGAATGGCCGGAAATTTAATTTAACCAGCATATCTGCAAAATGAGGCAGCCATAATGGGCCTCAGTAAGGACTCCTTGTGTCTCCTTTATGAAAACTTAAAATGTGCCTGCATGTTGAATATACCCTTTAACACGTACAAAGAACCTTTAGCAAAATTTGGAAGTCTTACTGGCTTGAGGCATTTAAGATCAACTGCTGGCCAACTTTTGACTAATGCAAATTAAGCTATGCTTACCTCTAGGAAACTAGGCATAAAGTTTGTTTCTGCTGTTTGACAGAGAAAGAATATCAACAGCCACACACTGTGGGGAAACAGATTCCACAGATTTCATCTAGGCAAGTTATTAAAACTTCAGTTTAAAAATTGCTGGGCATAAGAAGGAACATCAGAATTTGGAGCTACTTTAATATATTATTTAAAATGTCAAATTTTCAAGAAAAATTTATGATACATTCAAAGAGACAGGGAACTGTGACCCATTCTCATGGGGAAAAGCAGTCAATAAAAGTTGTCTCTGAATTGGCCCAGATATTAGCAGATAGAAACTTAAAGGCTCCTACTATAAATACCTTCAAACAACTAAAGAAAAGCATGTTTAAATAATTAAATGAAAGTATGGTAACAATAACTACAAATAGAGAATCTCAACTAAAAGATACACACTATAAAAAGGAACCAAATGAAAATTCTAGAATTGGAAAGTAGAATAACCAAAATTTAAAAAATCATGAATGGGGCTCAAGAGCAGAGTAAGGCAGAAAAAAAAAATCAGTAAATTTGAAAATAGATAAATAAAAATTATCCAATCTGAACATCAGAGGTAGAACAGTATAAAGAAATGAACATGAGTCATAGATTTGTGTCAAAATATTGAGCATATCAATGTAGATGTTACGAGAGTCCCAGAAAAAAAGAGAATGTTAAAGAGACAGAAAAATTATTTGAAGAAATAATGACCAAACACTTCACAAATATGGTGAGGCTCAATAAACCCCAAATAGAATAAACACAAAGAGACAAATACCCTAAAACATAAGAGTCAAACTATTGAAATAATTTCTAATGAAATTATTTAAAGACAAGTGGAAAAGTCTTTAAAACAACCAGAAAAAAATGACTCATCATGTATAGGGAACACATGATTGATAGTTAATTTCTCTTAAACAATAGCGGCCAGAGGTATTGGAATGATATATTCAAAGTTCTCAGAGAACACAAAATTGCCAACCAAGAATTCCATATAAAACTATCCTTCAAAAATATAGGTAAAATAAAGATATTACCAAATTGAGAATGAGAATATTTCTTGCTAGATGACCTGACTTACAAGAAAAACTAAAGTCATTCAGGTTGAAAAGAAGTGATATTCAGTAACTCGAATCTAAATGAAGAGATAAAGAATCAGAGAACTGATAAGTATAGAGATAAATATAAAAGACTGTACAAATATAGATGTATATTTTTCTTCTATTAACTTCTTTGAAAGACCTAAGATTGCATAAAAATTAAAATATTGTGTTATCATGTTTATAACATATATAGATGTAATATGAAAATAATAGCAAAAAGCAGGAGGAGCAAAGATGGAGCTTAGCAGAGAAAAATTTCTAAATTTTACTGTGTTAAATTAGTTTGCACTTAAGTAAATTATGATAAATCAAGATGCATATGTAATCTTTAGAGCATGCACTAAGAAAATAGTTAAAAACAAAATTTAAAATTATACACTAAATATAACAAGACAGTGCAATAAAGGAGAAACAGGAACAAAAAAGACATGAATAAGATATGAAAAAATACAATATGGCACATGTAAATGCAAGTAAAAATTGAGAATTCCTTTTTGAAAATCTGAAATTTGAAATGCTCTAAAATCTGAAACTTTCTGAAGGTTGATATAATTCCACAAGTGGAAAATTTCACACCTGACCTCCTGTAATGAGTCACAGTCAAAACACAGCAAAAACTTTGTTTCATGCACAGTATTTGAAATACTTTATAAAATTACCTCCAGGTTATATGTACAAGATATATAAATGTATGTATGTTTAAACTTGGATCCTATCTCTAAGATATTAGGTATATGCAAATATTACAAAATCTAAAGAAATCCAAAATCCAAAACACTTCCAGTCCCAAGCATTTTGGATATGGGATACTCTACATATCAATAGTTATAGTAAATGGGAGTGAACTAAGCACTGCAATTACATGTAGAGATTTTAGGCAGGAGTATTTAAAATATCCAACCATAATTTGTTTAAAAGAGAAATGTATTAGAGCCAAAAACCATATAATTTGAAAGAAAAAAGATGTACTATGCAAATTGTTTCCATATAAAAATGAAGTGACAATACTAATATCAGACAAAATAGACTTTAAGATAAAATATGTAACAAGAGAAAAACAAGGACATTTTTAATTATAGAAGGGGTCAATTAAGCAGAAAATATAACAATTATAAACATAAATAATTAATAGGAAAGTCCCAAATTCTATGATGCAGAAATTGACAGAATTCAAAGAAGAAGTAGACAATTCAACAATAATTATTGGAGACTTCAAACCCTACTCTCAATAGCTGGCAGATCAATTAGACAGAAAAATTTACAGTGAGTATATCCAGATATAACCCCATCATAAGTCCAGGATTATACTAAATGTGTATCGCTTTTGCACCATGGTAAACTTCAAAATTGTAAGTCGAACCATCATAGTAAGTCGAGGAAGATCTGTTTGTTAATTATGGACCCTTCATGTACACCTTAGATACTTAATAAAGCTGTTAAATGAAAATTAAAAGTTGACTGGGCACATGGCTCATGCCTATAATCTCAGTGCTTTGGGAGGCCAAGGCAAGAGGATTGCTTGAGGCCAGGAGTTCAAGACCAGCTTGGGCACATAGCAACATACCATCTCTACATAAAATTAAAAATTTAGCCGACTGTGGTGGTGCAAGCCTGTAGTCCTAGATACTCAGGAGGCTGAGTTGGGAGAATTTCTTGATCCCAGGAGTTCGAGGTTACAGTGAGCTATAATCATGCCACCACGCTCCAGGAGACCCTGTCTCAAAATAAATACAAAAGTTTTAAAAAATATTGGTATCTCAATGTTCCTCATTATCCACTGTATTTAAGGTTTAGCTATTTATGCTTGATGCCTCACAAGGTCATCTTATTTTTCTCCCTGATATTTGTATGATGCAAATTTATTGTATATATGACACAAATTTGTGTATGCAATATTTTGTAGCTAATGGCCTTTTATTTTACTCTCATTTTCATTATGCTTTTCCTGTTAAGTCATATAGCAAATAAATTGTGTGGCATTTTCTTAGCAACTATTAATTCTCTCAGAATGGGAACACAACTCTCTCAAATACTCAGCTGGAAGGTAATGATGGTCAGCTCCCAGTGGAGAAAAAGAAACTCCCTTCGGTTTTCATAAACATACAGAGAAATCTTCTCCTAAATGCTATGTCAGTCTGCTGTATGTCCTATTGATCTAAGAACCAGAGAACATATATTTTAGTTTACACTGCCTTGACTCTCTTGTACATGGCTAGGTCTGTTTAAAAAAGAAATCCTTGGAGATACCTTTTGGATTCTAGTATTTTTAAATGTATGCTTAGCTAAGTGAAGTGGTCTACTTCATGGGTCAAAACCAATCTTGAGTGTAATCTATTAGGTAGACTCCCTAAGTTCATCTGTACCTTGTACCAAATTTTTAATGAATTTAGTAATTGATATGGATGGAAAAGAAATAATACACTAATAAAGTTCATGCAGAATCAAATTTTAATGCCCAGAGATAATGTAGTAAAAGATATTACCTGTCCATTTCTCTAGACTTATCTCCTGCAACTCTCCATTTTTCTCTCTAAACCTTAGCCACGCTGGTCTAGTTTCAATTCCTCTGAATCGCTAAGTATTTTTCTACCCTAATAAAAGCTAGTTGCTTTGTCTTTTACCATCTGTATTCCAGCTGATATATAGTTTTCAGGGCTCAATTTCAATGTTACTTACTCAGAGTGACTCACTGTTACAACCACCACACCCTTTTCAATCTAAGTAAGATCCACTGCTCTTCTTAGAAACAGGTTACATTCCAAATGACTATAAATGCTTTTGTTCTTAGACCCTATGTCTCCACTCAAAAGACCAATAGATATTCAGTTAAGCACTTTGAGAAAATTCTAAATGTTGATGACCTTGATTATTATTGTTTTTATTACTTCTTTTCTATGTTTTCCCAGGACTCTCAACAAGTTTGCTTTGCTTTTGTACTTACGACATGTCATGAGATTAATAATGTATAGAAAACATTTCAAAAATACAGAGGAGACACATCTTAGTCTAAAGTTAGACATGATACCAAAAACTGTACTAACTATAGCTGACCACTGACCCCATTTCTTAATGGAAAGTAAAATTTGATGCATATTTGCCTTTAGGATCAACGTATCTATAAAAGTTCTGAACGTGAAAGTTTGTAAAAAAGGAGTACTCTCATAACAATCTTAATTTCTTTCTTTATATATGTATGGTTTGTATTAAACTCCTTTGTATGATTAGTGGTTTAATGTTGATACCACCCATGATACCATAAGCTAGGTGTATGGACTGGATCTATTTTGTTCACTCCTGAATATCCAGCAAAAATAGTATAGTGCCTGGCACTTAGTAGATGTGTAATAAATGTTTGGTGAATGCATAGCTACACTTCAATGCTTATCGCATTTTAATCCCAGCTACTCGGAGGCTGAGGCAGGAGAATCGTCTGAACCCAGGAGGTGGAGGTTGCAGTGAACCGAGATCTCGCCACTGCACTCCAGCCTGGGTGACAGAGCGAGACTCCATCTCAACAAATTAAAAAAAAAAAAAAATTTTAAAGAAACCCATTCATGTATCTATATCACTGACTAGCCTGCCAACGTTTTGTTAACTACCTGTAGCATGTAAAAGTTAACTAACATGTAGCAAAATCAGTACCTGGTATGTGGTAGATGCTCAAATATTTGTTGATAATAAAAACAGTAAATTAATGACCGGCAAGCTTGCCTCAGTGAAATATAATCTGTAAGTGAGCAGTGTGTATATCATTTGAAGTTGCCCTACTTAGTCTAGCATATCACAGAGATCCCCAGTAAATATTTAGGCAGTTCATTAACTCTAAAAGTTGGCCCTCATAAGTGATTGGCCTACATTATTCACCTTCCTCTGTCTCTAATAAATTCATTGGCAAATTTCTGAACTCCAACTGGAATGTTTGTGGATTTCTTCAGATCTAATGGATTATTTCAAATTTCATTTTATATTGGATTATTTACTTGTCTGAGGTATTTATAATGACAAACTTGATGTGCATGATAAGCTGTCATTACTTATGCCCGGTGACAAGGACATATTATTTTTCTCCAAAAAAGTTATCTTGGCCGGGCGCAGTGGCTCACGCCTGTAATCCCAGCACTTTGGGAGGCCGAGGCAGGCAGATCACAAGGTCAAGAGATCGAGACCATCCTGGCAGACATGGTGAAACCCCATCTCTACTAAAAATACAAAAAAAAAAAAAAAAAAAAAAAAAAAAAAAAAAAAAAAAAAAAAAAAAAGGAGTAGTGGTGGGCGCCTGTAGTCCCAGCTACTTGGGAGGCAGAAGCAGAAGAATTGCTTGAACCCGGGAGGCGGAGGTTGCAATGAACCAGATCGTACCACTGCACTCCAGCCTGGTGACAGAGCGAGACTCCATCTGAAACTTTTTTGAGTTACCATATGAGCTAAACTGTGGATGTTCAGTTGTTCTACAATGGTTATTTGGTTATTAAACTTTTTGTCATAGCATCTCCTTCATACTCTTAAAAGTTATTCAGCATTCCAAAGAGCTTCTGTTTATGTAGATTGCCATATTTAAAATTAAAAGTGATAATTCTTCAAAATATTTACCTATTAATTCATTTTAAAATTGCATGTTGAAATAAATAAATGTTTACTTTTTAAACTATATTTTCTACAACAGAAACAATATAGTGAGAAGAGTGATCTTGTTTTACATTTTTGCAAATCTCTTTAAAAGTTAGCTTAAGAGAAGACAGCTGGTTCTTATATCTGTTTCTTCACCGAATGTGCTGTCATATCTTGCATCATGTAGCCTCTGAAAAACTCATAAGAGAATGAGAGAGGAAAAAGTCAAATAACATCTTAGTATTATTATGAAAATAATCCAGACCTCACAGCACCACTGCATGGGTCTCAGGGACTCCCAGGGGTCCCCAGACCACATTTAAGGAAATGCTGTTTAAGGGAGTATAACTATTTTTGTACCTCCTGTGGCTATATTCTTTTAAAGAATAGTAACCTGTGTTTCTGAAGAACTTAGCTGCAATTATGTGCAGATTTTAAATAAGTGAAACGGAAATACCCTTTGCCTTTCTGCTCCAGGGTGAAAGTGATGATGAAAATGTTCCCTTTTCTCTCTCTCTCTCTCTCTCTCTCTCTCTCTCTCTCTCTCTCTCTCTCTCTCTCTCTCTTTCTCTCTCTCTCTCTGGGGAACTTCAGGTTTCCTTCTCTATATAATGTATTTATATTCCACTGGAAACATACATAGTGTGAGAAAATTGATGACATTTTTCTGGGGGGTGGAAATAATTACTACCACGAGGAATTCGAAATAGAGACATGCTAATAAAAATCACCATGAAGCCTAGAGGAAAAAAAAAACTGAGTAACAAAAAAGGAGGTGAAATTATAAAATAAATGATAAAGTTGGCTGTGGGTTAGGAACAAAGAGAAAAAATAAAGAAAGAAACTGGTGTAATGTAAAAGCCAAGACAAGAAAAGTGAGGCAGCGGCATAGGTCTTTTGACTGTTTTCCATGTTTGATTCTAAGGTAAGTAGACATAGTTTTTCAGAGTTGGAAATGTTCATATATTTAAACAGAATTAATGTTTATAATCAGATGCAATGTCTAGTTTTTCTATGTGTCCTGTGAAATAAGAATTGTGTAAGGTACCCATGATTGTTTCAAGGGGTGAGGAGTAGTTCTAATTATCATAGACATTTTCATGACTTCACATACCACTGGTTTATAAAGATTATACAAATTTCCTTATGTCAGAATTCTCATATCTTTAATTCCCTAGTAGGTGTTTAAGAAAAGAGATTTATCACATAGCAGATGGTGGTAAACTTGAGTAAAGTGCCAGATAATAAATGTTTTTGGCTTTGTGGGGCATTCAATCTTTGCTGCAACTACTCAACTTTGCTATTATAACATGAAAGTAATCATAGACAACATGTAAATGAATGAGTGTAGCTCTGTTCCAATAAAACTTTATTTACAAAAACAGGTGGTGAGCACAACTTGGCTCATGAGCCATAGTTTACAAACACTTGGTATATAGCTTTCACTGGTTGAATTTAGTTAATTTTATACGGAACCTGCCTCCCATACACACACACTTTGTTCTTCATGGAAAATCTCCCCAGACTACTATGAATAATGTTATTACTTGGAGATATACAATTAAGATGATTTCATTAGGAGATTATTAATATAGGAACTAAGCAAATACTATATGCTAAGTACTGAGGATAGGGTGTGATAACAATAGATAGAAAATCTGCAATATTTTGATGAACATGGGAGATTACAGTATTTCCTGTGATAGAAACATTATGAGGGCCTATGGGACTACATAACAGGACCTATGACCTATACTTGGGTTGGGGATATCTAATTAATCAAGGAAAACTTTGTAGAGGAAGTGATGTCTAACCTGAGATCGGAACGGTCAACCTGGACCTACCTAGATGAAGATGTATGGAAGGACATCCCAGGCAGAGGGAACATTGTATGTTAAATCCTGATTTGGAAGAGTAAGTTGTTCCATGAACTACACAGTGCAAAGAAAGATGAAGAAATAGAAGTAGAGACCAGATCACAAAGGGCTTTTTGACTCATGTTAGAGAAGTTATATTTTATCCCATTGGCACTAGGAAGTTGTTGAGTATATGAGGACATGATCAGCAACATATTTTAGAAAGATCTCTTATTCTCAAATGTAAAGAATGGATAAGAAGGAGACAAGGTAGGACGCAGGAGCTAATTAGAAAGCAGTCTCAGAGAGGCTATTAGAAATCAGAGCAGAATGGCTATTATTAAAAAGTCAAAAACAACAGATGCTGGTGAGGCTTCAGAGAAAAGGGAATGCTTATACACTGTTAATGGGAATGTAAATGAGTTTAGGCACTGTGGAGAGCAGTTTGAAAATTTCTCAAAGAACTTAAAAGAGAGCTGCCATTCAGCCCAGCAGTCTCGTTACTGGGTATATTTTTCTAGTGGAGTCATCCATTGAACTTGACAGAGGAGCAGGTTTAGGCAGGAAGATGATGGTGCTTGAATGTTTGGGAAGGGAAAAACTGAACTGGGGTTGAAATCAGAAAAAAACAGTTTGAAGTTATACCCTCTTAATTGCATTTTCTACCAGATGATAATGGCTTTGTGACAGGCTTTACTGATAGGTGATGTAACTCTGCCTCTTATAGATGAAGATCCAAAGCATCCTCAGATTTCCCCGAAGCCTGTTTCAGCAACTGTGTACACAGCACACACAAAAATCTAGGTGGAAGTCCTGGGGCTCAGTTAGTTGATTGGATCTATTAAAGTAGCATTGGAGAACACAGCTCAGAGATTTCCCAAACATATTACTCTATAATTTCTTTTTATCCAGTTTTTGGGATAGGGATTATAAAAGCCTTGAGATTCTAGATGGAATCTCTGAATAGAAGGCTTTTTGGCCACATCTAGTACTCTCCTTTCCTCATTCCATTTCCAAACTCCTTGTTCACTTCTTTGTTTTTAGGACATTCTTACTACATGCCTTCCTCAAGATCTTTGTACTTGTTTTCTCTGCTTAGGGCGTTCTTTCCCACAATAGTTGCATGGCTTGCTCCCCTCACTTCTTTATTTCCGTATTACCTATCTTCATTAAAGTTGCTATAAAAAATAAAAACCCACACCTCAGTGGCTTAACATAATAGAAAGTTTCCATTCATGCAAACTTTACAAAAGTTCTCTGGTCAACAAATAGCTTTCCTCCAAATGGTGAATCAGGGGGACCCAGGGTACTTCGCTTTTGTGGCTCTGATGTCTTTAACATATGGATTTCAAAATCACTGTGCTCTTGTACATTAGACTAAAAAAAAAACAAGGAATATTACATATGGTGGTGGTGGTTAGTGGAGGTGGGGTTATGAGCCAGGCTTCATATTCATGAGCATCACTTTTGCTAACACTCCATTGGCTTGAACTCAGTCATGTAGCCACACTAATGGCAAGGGAGACTGGAAAATGACAGCTAGCTGCACAATTAAGAGAAATGAGCAAACTTGTCTAATGGGCAGCTATCCAGTCCCTACCATGAGGACTTTACTCAAATGTCTCCTTCTCCATGGAGCCTTCTATGATTACCCTTTATAAAATCACAACTGCTCCCCATCTTCCCCTCAATATTTCCATCCTTTTCCATGCTTCATTTTTTTCCTCTGTAGCACTTACTATATTACAATCTATAGATTTTCTTTCTGTCTGCCTCCCCTTCATCCCAATCAAATGGAAGGTCCATGAGACAGGGATTGCTGCCGATATTCATGGCTATATCATTGGACACTAGTAGACCCTCAATAAATGGCTGTTACATTGTGATTACATATATGCTTCACATAGAAGTAGTCTCATCTGGTGGCACTTTTACTCATACATTGACAATAATTCTCCATTGTTTTTCCCCAGCAAAATTTGTCAAGGTAGTTTGTCAGTAGAGAGAAATAAAGTTGTCAGGTGGCTCATCAAAAGTTCGATTTTGAGTAGTCCCCCCGTGTACTCATAATGTTTTATAAATACTTTTATCTATGTAAGCACATGGACTTAGACACAATTCTAGGATTAAAATAGAAAGTTCTGTATCCATATTTTCCCTTTTTTATACCTCCTTTTATGTTCTCTATCATTGTTTTGACTGCCGTTAGTGAAGCATTAGGCTAAATCTTGGGTTTCTGAGAAAAAAATTTAATCCTCACAATCACACTATAAAGTGTTTATTGTTCTAATTTTAAGATGAGGAAACTGAGGGCTAAAGACATTAAGTAACTCACCCATGTTCACATACTCAGCTGATAACTGGCAGCATTTAGATTTGGACTTACTTTCCATACAGATATTCACATTGCTAACCTTCAGGTTTTCCCTCATCATTTTCCACATCTACCCAGAAGTTGCTAATCATTTCCTTAATAGTGAGGCATAAATGACTGAGAAATCTTGACATATTATCCCCCTCAGGAGCACTTCATTCCCACAAGACACAAACTTTAGGGAAAATGAACAAATGTCTAATTGTATAACTCAAGCACCAACCAGGTATGGTAGACACGTTGGCTTAAAAATAAAGTTGATGCTTGGGTTCTGATTCCGATAATGACCTATGGAGGGTATGGCCTGAGAAGGTTACTAAGTGTGCCTACAAATGAATGTTTTGTTTTGGTTTTCCCTTGGAAAGAGTAAACTTATGCTTGAATCCTTCTAAAGTTTCTCAAATTACAAGATGGTCATTTATTTTACTACAATCTAAACAACAAAGTACTGTCTGGGAAAGATGTATTGCCTTGACTTATTCTCAATTTATGCTTATTTTGGAGGCTTGTGAAGTAACCTGATAGAGGAGGGGAAAAAAACAGTGGGACAAAATAAACTTAACACAGTTTAGGGATTGACCTTGGTGGTATGACATCACAATTGCAAGAGTTGGATGCCATTATAAACAAGCTATGGAAAGAATACTGTTAAAAGTAACTCATTAAGTGGTTACATGGTGTAGCTCATGGACATATGGCACAGGAAAAAGATAAAGCTGTCTTTACATAACATAAAACTGTATTCTGTTATATAAATGTGTACTTGTGGCTTGGAATAAAATTCCTAGTGAAACGTTACTTCTAAATTCAGCAGTACTGTACCTCAGGCCACATGGATGTAAGTAAAGATGATACCCTCTGGAAAACTGAGTTAGGCAACACCAAATGCATCCAGGAGGATGCAAATTTCAATGTTGAAGGTGCCTGTGAAGAATTTGAACAAAATTGTTGCATGAAATATGAATGAAGAAATGTGATAGAATGATGTAATATTTTGTACGGTGTAATTTTAAAGTAGTACACACAAGCAAAGTAATGAATTAAGCATTATATGTAAACAGGTGATAATTATATCTCCATTTCCTAAAGTTTCTATGTTAAAGGTGATCAAAAAACTTGGAGAGAGGGACTTCTTATTTGGAAAATGGGATAGTCACCTTTGGATATATGGTGTATCAGTCTCTGGAACTTCAGTTTCTCCACTGAAAGCATATAAAAGACAATCCAAAGGATGTATGGAATATTAAAAGAGATTCAACTGTGAAACTAGCACTTTGCCTGAAACACTTGTTAGATCCCCCACCAAACTCATGCCATGTGATTTGGCAGTCTATTCATCTTACCATAAGAGTAGCCCTACAGAAAATGTTCATTAAGAGTGAATGTTAAATTCGTTGAATTTAGCAACACATGAGTAGCACTTCCTTTCTGATTATGCAAATCTCTCACCATCATAATATGCACTTCCTTTAATTTCATTAGGAACATTTGTAATGTAAATAGTAACAGAGCCAATATTTCAAACAGAAGCCATTCTTTTTTAAAAAAAAAAAAAAAAGCTAAATGTCTAAATGTATTGAAATGCTTCTAAAAGTAAAATATTTAGCACTTATTTGCAGATGGGTAATGTTAAATATCCCATTCATTATTATTACTACCACTTGTCTGAATAAATCCTACCATAAGCATTAAGCAAGTAGGTAAACAAAAAAATAACACTTCATGTGATGAATGCCAATATAAAGTACGTTTAAACTGTTCTGTCAAGAGACAAGCCTGGAAATGCTAACTGTGTTTCTTTGCTTTTCTGCAATCATCTGAATACATAAATTCAAATTGCAGCTTTTAAAACTTCAAATCGAGGCTTTTGAAATTTCAGAAAACACATGCGCTTGGAAAAGCAGATTATAACAAGGTCCCAATAGGATTTTGTCACCATCTTTTTTATATTTCAAAGTATAAAAAAACAAATCTAGATAAGAAATGACTACCAAATGTTTTCATATTTAAAAGATGCTGTATTTTTAAAGAAATTAAATCACTGGAAAAAAAGTTTTCCACAAATATTGTGTAAAAAGAAAGACAGCAAAAAGCTTAGCCAAAGCTTTTACTGTTTAAGTGATGATTTATTCTGAGCGTTCTTAAGAGTTTTCTAAATTAGTATATGGTTAATATCCGTAAAATCGCATGCAAGATGCTGTCTTTCAAATTGATGCTAAAGGTTAATTAGAAAATGTACTTGATTATTTATAGCACACCATTGAGTCCCAAATATTCTGTGTTCAAAAACACTGTAAATATAGAAAATTTAGCAGAATTATATTGGAAAGACAGTAATTCTTCACAAATTAACTTATAATGTAATCCATTTAAAAATTTTCAGTGAGAATTATTTTATAATTTGACTGAATGATACATTACATGAGTTAGAGTAACTAAAGTGAAAGAGCGGGTTAACCTACCAGAAATTAAACATTTTAAAGCTGCAATAATTGACATAGTGTATTACTGTCACAAACATCTACAGTAGGTCAACAAGCAGAAACTTAAAATATAATGAAGAAAGCACCATAAATCAATTCAGAAGAGATGGTGCTGGGGAAAAAAATATCAATTTCTGAAAAACTCTTGAAGGTTAGAAACAACACTATATAAACTTAAGATGGATTAAATATTTGGGTGTTCTTTTTTAACAAATGAAAGAGTAAGGATCAAGAATAAGTGAGAATATCTGATCAATGGTAAAATGGCCACAATTTTAAGGATACTATCAATGAACATAATATCAAAGAAATAAATTGTTAAATTTTATTTAGAAAAAAACTACTAAAAGGCAAAAAGGAAGCTGGAAACATTCTCAATCTATGTTTCAGATAATGTGAAAAAAGCTCTTAAGAAAACACAGGAAAAATGAGCAACAGACATTGCAGATAATTGACAGTAGAAACTAAATAAATGACAAACAACGTTTCCAACTTTCCTATTAATAGAATGCTTAAAGTATCTATGACAAGCTTTTTATTTGTTTTATCAGGTATATAAATTATAATGCTCAATAGTGGTAAAGTGTAGTGAGACAAGTATTTTCTAACTGTTCGTGGGAGTTTATGAGTGTTCTGAGTACCAACCTTGACAAAAATTCAACAATGTGTGTCTGGATTCTTAGGATTCCCATTGTTAACTTTTCCTTCTTACTCCAGCAGATATGTGATTCAAAATGTATAAACAAATGTGTTTATTGTAGGGTTATTCATTATAATAAAAAATGAAAGCAAACAAAATTCCTAATAATACAATAATGGTGAAATATAGGGTACCCCTATATATCTTATTACTAGGATCTTTAAAAAATCTAGTTTTTAAAGAGTAATTAATGACCTACAGAGATATAGTCGAATAATAAATGAAGAAAATAAGCATACAATGTTTATAGAGTTTGAACCCAGTAATACATATAAATCTCAACTATAATGAATAAGCACATCTCTCCTCTTTGCTGGATATTCTTGATAGAAAAAATATGCAAGTAAATAACTTGAGACATATTTGAAAAGAGGGGAGTGTTTGATTTAGAATTTTCTAAACTTGAGGGTTATTATTATTTTTTTGTTTTGATATTACTTTTCCCTGCTCCTTAAATTTTTGTTTGTTTGGGGGAGTTGGGGTTTTCTTCTCCTTGAAATTGTCTGTTTCTAGATGAAAGCTGAAAATGTTTAAAAGCTTTGCCAATGTGTCTAGGTTTTTCAAATGTAATCAGATTTTAGCAAGATTTTACTTAACTAAAAGTATTCAGAACACTATGCAAAATCATCTGGAGTCAAATAGTAATGGAGGCAATGATTTGCAGAGTAGAAAGAGAAAGAGAAAAAGATGAGATAGACCCTCAAAATCTAGACCCAATGAATTAAATCAGCTTGGAACATTTAAACAAATAAAGGATACCTATACTAGAAGTTTTCTTCTTCCACAATTGATTCTAAGATCAGAATCTGAGGGGAAATGGCGCTATTCCACGTTCTAAAACAAGCTGCCAGCAATCGAGACCAGCCACTTCCCCATAGGGTTTACTCTAAAGCAACAGTGGTATTATCTGTATTCCAAGCAATTTCCAACCTCCTCTGTACTCTGTGTCCCAGGCAAGGTTAAAAAGACTCAGATTGGAAGGGATAGTAAGCTTTGCGGGAGTGCAGTGTTTTTGGTAAGGGACAGCTCCTTCTCCTTCATCTCTCTGAAGTCAAAAGTAGAGACGTTGAGAGAATCACTGAGAGTAAGTATATAGACTCCAAAGAAGGAAAAAGCATCCTCTCACTTCACTGAATGTTTGGAATCTGCAGACCTCCTTCACAGGTCTGTATAGCTTTTGGAGAAGCCAGAAGAGCATTCTAGGCATTCCTTTGGCTTTCCATGCCTAAGCACTTAGAGTAGAAGAAGAGGAAGAACCATAAGATTAACCATACATAAGAAATCAACAAAAGGCTGTGAAATTGACTTTTCCTATTTTTCAATTTAAGTAAGAGAGAATTGTCAATGATTAAAATTCATAAAATGAAGAAAGAATGGACTCAGAAAATAGCAAACATGAAATGTTAATTATTAGTTCAAAAGTTAGTTTACTATGTTTTCTCCGCCAACTGATTGCTAATGACTAAAGTCCTTACTTCCAGCTTTCATCTCTCCCCTGAGCTCCAGATCTCTTGATTTTTTAAACTAGCAGTTTCCCCAAAATATATGAGACAACAAAATATACTCTCAGCTGAAGTAAATAGCATTCATCTTCCCAGCCAGATAAGGTAGAAGTACTTCTAGATCAGATGTTATATTCAGGATAGGTTAAAAACAGACTCTGGTCCCAGTGTCCCAGGGATGAACAATGGATGTGCTTATTTCACATTGCATGCCTGTATCAAAATATCTCATGTATCCTACAAATACATACACTTACTATGTCCCTACAAAAGTTAAAAACAATACATCATAAATATTTGTAAAATAAGTGAATAAATGTATAAATGAATTTAAAGGGAATAGACAGAGGGGAGAATGTAACTTTACATGTCCCAGAACAGACTTTGAACAGGCTCTTATCATATAGGAAAACTGAATATATGCAAGCATAAGTCCAATAACCAGATTCTGATTTACAGAATGATTGTAACTGTAGTTCTTTCAAGGCCCAGTCTTTGAACAGGCTGTGTCTTATTCCTGCAACATGCTGATCTATCTTCATGCTTCAAGACTCAGATCCTTATCTTCTCTGGGATGTCTCCTAAGCACTGCCCCAGAAATAACTTCTCCTCCTATAATACTTAATCATAATCCTTGGCTTACATGCTTGTTTCTTTTCATTGACTATGAAATCCTCAAGACAAGGTATATAATCTTGGTATATAACATATACATCTTTAATCCTAATGCCCAATAGATTTCTTGGAAGATAGTAAGCTCCCAATACACATTTGTTAATTTGAAGCAAAAAAAAATTACCTAATCATTCAAAAAACTGAATTATCACAGATGTCCATCTAAAGTACTATATTAACACAATGAAATGCTATACAGCCAGGTTAATGAACAAACTAAAATTATATGCAACATGGATTATTGTAAACATAATGTTGTGGGTTTTTTTGGTTTTTTTTATTATTATACTCTAAGTTCTAGGGTACATGTGCACAACGTGCAGGTTTGTTGTAAACATAATTTTGAATGAAAAAGGCAAGACACAAAGGAGTATAAGCCATATAATTCCATTTTCATAATATTCAGTACAGGCCAAATAATCAAAGTTGACAGGGTACTGGTTATACTTGGAGGTAGTGACTGCGAAGGGGTAAGAGGAGATTTCTGAGATTCTGATAATATTCTATTTCCTTCTCTGATTGCGCAGTGTGTTCCATTTTTAAAAGACTATTGAGCTATACAGTTAAATTGTGCAGCATCCTGTACGTATATTATACTTCAATTAAAAGCTTCCATGGAAGATATACATAGTTCCCAAAAGACAATAGAACAAAAAATTTTCAATTATTTAAAGCACAAACAATTGTGTTCAGCTGTCTTACAATCGAATATATAAGAATAAATTTATGGCTAATTAGCACAGAGTATATGCATTTTCATAATTAAAACTTCCACGAGTACAACATATGTTAAGTATTTAAAATCAGTTTTTCTCTTTCCTCAAATAAGGTTGTGAATCATAATTTGGAAAACAGTTCAGCATGTAATAATTTAGTGATTTTATTTTAAACCAAGCTGAAGCCACATAGAGCAGAACTGCTCAACTGAACCCTATCCAAATCCTTGACCCACAGAATTAGGAGCAGATAAAATGGATGCTACTTAAGCAAAACAAAAACTTTGTTTATACTTTTGTCCTATAATTTTCCATAAGTGTACTTTAATTAAACATTTTTAAACTTGCAACTTTAGGTTATATACTTACTTTAGTTGGTTCTCAACCAGGGACAATTTTGTCCCCACCCCCAACCCCCCAGTATATTTGGCAATGCCTTGAAACATTTTTGGTTGTCACAGTTCAGGGGCGAGGTGTTACTACTGTTATCCAATGTGTACAACAAGCCAGGGATACTGCTGAATACCCTACAATGCACAGGATAGCCCCTCACAGCAAAGAATTATCCAAACTTAAATGTTAGTAATGCTAAAGTTGAGAAACCTTGCTCTGATATCATAATATAATGTTGTTAGAATTTTTATTTTATTCATTTTTATGTGTGTATGTATGTATATATGTATGTATTTGAGATGGGGACTTTCTCTGTTGCCCAGACTGGAGTGCAGTGGCGCGATCTTGGCTTATTGCAACCTCTGCCTTCCAGGTTCAAGTGATTCTCCTGCTTCAGCCTCTGCAGTAGCTGGGATTACAGGCACCTGCCACCAAGCCTGGCTAATTTTTGTATTTTTAGTACAGATGGGGTTTCACCATGTTTGCCAGGCTGGTCGCAAACTCCTGACCTCAAGTGATCCGCCCACATCGGCCTCCCAAAGTGCTAGGATTACAGGCATGAGCCACTGCACCCGGCCAGGAATTTTTGAATCAGAATTTTTCTTGACCAATTTTAATCTCTTATCATTTAGAGATTCTTGAAATATTGAAATTGCTTTGTTCAGAGTGAATGAATTTTCTTAAATTATATATTGTGAACAGCTTTTAAATTGCTTATTTTCAAATTGTTTGCCATGTTTGTTTTCCAGTTTGCATTAAAAAATAGTTTGAGAAATATGTTGTTTATAACAATTTTATTCTTCTTTCTCCAGGCTAGAAGAACAAAAGAATATCTTGTCAGAATTTCAAAGAGATTTAAATGAATTTGTTTTATGGTTGGAGGAAGCAGATAACATTGCTAGTATCCCGCTTGAACCTGGAAATGAGCAGCAACTAAAAGAAAAGCTTGAGCAAGTCAAGGTAATTTTATTTTCTCAAATCCCCCAGAGCCCACTTTTATAAAGAAGTATATGAATCTATTTTTTTAATTTAATCATTGGTTTCCTGCCCATTAGGTTATTTATAATTCCTTGCTAAAGTGTTTTTGTTGCAACTTTATTTTTTCTTAACCCTGCAGTTCTCAACCAGTGCACATAAGAACATATGTATGTATGTGTGTGTGTGTGTATTTATATATACACACACATATTGCATCTATACATATAGATGTATATAATCTATGTATATAAATCACAGTTTTTATCTTAAAAACTAATTTGAAAATAATTTTAGATTTATTTGAGAACTTCAAAACCTCAAGTAATTTTTTTTTTTTTTTTTTTTTTTGAGACGGAGTCTTGCTCTGTCGCCCAGGCTGGAGTGGTGCAGTGGCCAGATCTCTGCTCACTGCAAGCTCCCCTTCCCAGGTTCACGCCATTCTCCTGCCTCAGCCTCCCGAGTAGCTGGGACTACAAGCGCCCGCCACCTCGCCTGGCTAATTTTTTGTATTTTTTAGTAGAGACGGGGTTTCACCGTGTTAGCCAGGATGGTCTCGATCTCCTGACCTCTTGATCCACCCGTCTCGGCCTCCCAAAGTGCTGGGATTACAGGCTTGAGCCACTGTGCCCGGCTGTTCAAATAATTTTAAAAACTAAAGACCAGATTGTGGAATCATAAAATCTAAATCTAAATGGGAATCACTTTTTTAATCTGTCCTGGTTACCTACATGGAGATTTGAGAAGAGACTTTAAAAACAAGAATCTATTTTCTTAGGGAAGATCTGGATTGCCAAATCAATATCACTACTTCAGCCTCTAATTAAAGGCATTATATCCCCCCAAAGCAATGTTTTGTTTTAGCTTGTTTGTCTGGAGGTGTAGGACGTGGTGTTGGTTCACATTCCATTTGGTTGAATAGACATCCAGCTTATTCCAGTGGCTTTTCATGCCTTCCTACTGTGATGTCTGTCTGCTTATTACTGATTACTTCCCTTGGCTGACTGACATGCTCTGATTGTGCAGTTGGATTAACTTCCATGGTTTTAGTTTTAGGAAAGCAACTCTTTTGGATCTATTTCATTTTAATTGTCAAACAGAAGGTGAAAGGGGAAGAGAAATTAATATTTAATCATTCCCTATTATGTGCCAAGTATTAGATACATGTACAGCCACTATTTTATTTAATTTTCATATCAAATTTTGACAATGGTTGCTATTATCCTCATTTTACAAGGTCACATAATCAAAGGGAAATGAAATTGCTCCTTTATCAATGATTCAGTTGCCTTATACATGTAAATTAGAGTCCAATGTCAAACATTTATTTCTGTGAAACAAGAAATTTACACCTGAACAAGAAATAAAGTATAAAAATAAAATATGGTGTAATTCAATAAACAAATATGGAGCACTGACTATACATCAGATGTTTTACTAGGTATTTGAGATTCAAAAATAGAAAAGAATGGGAATCATTTGAAGATGGTTATACCCTAGAACAATGAACTCAGTCTATTCTTGGAAATTTATCTTTCCTAAATGTACTGTGTCATATATAGTAATATAATTGATAATTCATTTGAGACATTATTTAGTGGCATTTTCTTATATAATTAACATATATGATTCTATTTTTCTCCTGAAAGAATCTAGATCAGTGCTGTCAAATAGAACTTCTGTGGTAATGAAAATATTCTGCATTATCCATTTTTGTAACAACTAGTTATTTGTACCTTTTGAATGCCTGGAGAGTTGGTAGTGTGACTGAGGAACTTGAGATTTTATTTTAGCGAATTTTGATTAGCTTAAATGTTAATAGTGTCGTATGGCTAATGGGTACTGTAGCAGACACTGTAACTCTAGATAACAAAAATGAATAAAACACGGTTGTTAACATCATGGTGGTTTTGGAGGTCTTGGGAAAGGGTATACACTATGTGATGGTGAATGAGTAAGAGAAATTTAGGGATATGGAGTGAAAAATGAGGATTCTAGAATGAAACTACCCAAATTTGAACCACAGCTTTGTTGCTTGCTAGATTTGTGTCCTGGGAGCTGGTATTTAACCTCTTTGTCTCAGTTTCCTTCCATATAAAATGAAGATAATAGGATCTACCTGATATAAGTATTATAATATGAAGATAAACTAAGATACTAAACAGGAAAAAATTAGCACAGTGCCTGGCACTGTGTATATTGAGAGTAAACATTCTCAATGTCAGTTACCTCTTAAGATGATAATGCAGTTTCTCAGTGGCAAGCTATGGTATGCTATGGCATGCTATGATACCCAAGAAGTTGATGAATTTATTCACATTGTTCTATTTCTGATAGAGACATGTTTTCAGACACTAACTTTATTTGGAGTGTTGCTTTACCATCTCACATTTTTCTCTTAAAAAATTATGAGGGATAAAATAATCATTTTTTTCCTGCAAAGATTTATCTACTGGGGAGTGAGTGTTTCAGTCAAGCAGCTCTGTGCTCAAATAGAAAACTGTTGGTATTTGAGGTACCACTGGGCCCTCGGTCAAGTCGCTTCATTTTGATAGACTAATCAATAGAAGCGAAGACAAGGTAGTTGGAATTGTGCTGTAATTCATTTTAAACGTTGTTGCAATGTCTGTTTCAGTTACTGGTGGAAGAGTTGCCCCTGCGCCAGGGAATTCTAAAACAATTAAATGAAACTGGAGGACCCGTGCTTGTAAGTGCTCCCATAAGCCCAGAAGAGCAAGATAAACTTGAAAATAAGCTCAAGCGGACAAATCTCCAGTGGATAAAGGTTAGACATTAACCATCTCTTCTGTCACATGTGTTAAATGTTGCAAGTATTTGTATGTATTTTGTCTCCTGGGTGCTTCATTGGTGGGGGAGGAGGCTGGTATGTGGATTGCTGTTTTGTTTTGTTTTTCAACCTGACCGTTTGCCTTGGCTGTATGTTTTGTTGTGGCTAGAAAAAATGATGATGGTGAATGGCTTTACATTAGTGACCAAATGCCATAATTTATACTACAATTTTTTGCCTAAATTATTCTGAAGAATTAGACTGAAGAAATGATGAAGTATTTAATTCAGTGGCCAGGTATATACTGACAGTATTGAATCTAAAAGGACGTGGTCTGGTTCTAGTTAAACAAGTATCATAAATCAAAATTAATTATTCACACCTAGATTATAGATTTAATAATTAATGTACACTAACGTTCTCCACAAGTTTATTTACTTACCTACTTATTAACTCGTGAGTTTTCATCTTTCCACCTTGAATACTATATAAATCTAATATTAATACTATTAAATTAATGCATATTTATTTTATATAAAGCAAGTGGTACATATGAATTTATGATAAAAAGCAACATCAATTGATCCAGCACTATTTATTCAAAGATAATCATTTCCTCGCTGTATTGTCATGGCATCTTTGTTATAAATCAAGAGAACTTGTATGTATGAATCTGCGTCTAGATTCTATATCCTATTCCATTTGATTAAATCTGTACTATAACAGTACTTCACTGGCTTAATTACAATCTCTTTTTAAAAACAATTCTACTGAGCTATAATTCACGTACCATTTAACTCATTTTAAGTGGACAATTCAATGGTATTGGGATATTACATTTTTAAGCTGTGATAAAATATATAACATAAAAAATTGTCATTTTAGTCATTTTGTGTGTACAATTCAGTGGCATTTATTACAACCATCACCACAATTTATCCCGCCCCCCCAATTTTTTTTTTTCTTTTTTGGAGATAGAGTGTCGCTGTGTCGCTTAGGCTGAAGTGCCGTGGTGCGATCTCAGCTCTCTGCAACCTCACCTCCCAAGTTCAAGTGATTCTCCTGCCTCAGCCTCCTAAGTAGCTGGGATTACAGGCGCCTGCCACCATGCCCAGCTAACTTTTTGTCTTTTTACTACAGATGGGTTTTTGCCATGTTGGCCAGACTGGTCTCAAACTCCTGACCTCAGGTGATCCGCCCACCTTGGACTCCCAAAGTGTTGGGATTAGAGGTGTGAGCCACTGCGCCCAGTCTCCAAAATTTGTATTACTCCAACCAGACAGTTTGTAACCATTAAGCAATAGTTCCTCTTTCTCTGTCTTCCCATCCACTAGTAGCCTCTGGACTACTTTCTGTTTCTATGAATTTGGCTATTCTAGATCTTTTACATAATTGGAATTGTATATTTGCCACTTTGTGTCTGCCTTACTTCACTCAGCATATTTTCAAGGCTCATCTATGTTGTAGCATGTGTCAGAATTTCACTCCTTTTTATGACTGAATAATATTCCATTGTATGTATGTATGCAATCATTTTATTTACACATTTTGGATCTGGTTGTGTAAACAATCCAACTTTGTTCTTCCTATTCAAGATTGCCTTGGCTACTTTTGTTTCTTTGAATAAATTTTAGAACCATGTTGTCTATTTTTACATAAAGCCTGCCAGGATATTGATTGAAATTTTGTGAATCTGGAGCTCAATTAGCATCTTTACAATACTGAGTCATCTAATTTGTGAGCATTTCGAATTGTGTCAGGTTATTTATACTTTTTAAATTGAGGATGCTGACATTCTAATAACAGATCATTTACATGACTGATAAAATATTTAGGAACTAAAATAAGTACCAATTCTATGACATTAAAACCATAATGTGCGCTTAAGTCTCTGTAATTCAAGCAGGTAGTTATTTGGGGAAAAAAAAAAAAAAAAAAAAAAAAACCCTTCTTGGTTTCTACCTTTAATGATTGCAAAACATCTGTGTAAAGATATAGACTTTTATGTATGGAGGGAAGGTGGTGTCCCAGCAATTAAATTTTACATCTACATAGCAATGCAAATGAAATCATCCCTCATAAAAAGAGAACAAGGAGGCAGGATACCCAAAATGTCCTACAATATCTCAGTACATCTTATGGCAAAAAAACAAAAATTATAATTGTAGGAATTATGAGATAACTATCTAAAATATACAATAGCAGGTTTGTGGATTGTGAAAGAGTGAAGGTTTTGTGTGTTCTGAAACAAAATAAAAAGTCAAATTTTTATGATAGAAAATTAAAACTGAGGTTACGAACAGCATCATGTATATACTTATGTTACTACAGCATCCATAATATCTGTTTCTTATGTCAAAATTATAATTTTAATGCAATGTCTTTGCCATTAAATGCCACAGGATTTGGAATTTTATTCATTAGTCATATTAAAATTATTTAATCATCTTTTCTCCATCCATATGCCCCTATGTCCCTGTTAGTTTAGATTTAGGGATACAAAGGAAATGATCAGTACCAGATTTAGGTAAATAACACAAGTTTTTTTTTAAAGTTAAAAAAAGTGGCTTATAACACTGGCAGACCATTTTGATCTTCATTAAATCTCAAGCTCTTACTTATTACAGGAGGGTAGAAATAAAGCGGACCCCCTCCCTGTGTTCTCGAGTCCTATCCTTCATCCAAAGCTTAAAGTGGGTGATATAATTAGAACTAGTGGGTCATAGTTGCTGGGACATGAATATGTCAATTCCTTAGTACATAGTATCTCCAGATATATCCTAATATCATAATCAGTTGGCAGGTGCTTTCTGCACAGCTAACTAATATGCTGCATTCTGCATATTGAGCCAACTGACCACCTACTTTTGTACCTTTATTTTATTTTTTGAGACAGAGTCTCACTTTGTTACCCAGGCTGCAGTGCAGTGGCACGATCTCGGCTCACTGCAACTTCCACCTCCTGGGTTCAAGCGATTCTTCTGCCTCAGCCTCTCGAGTAGCTGGGACAACAGGTGCACGCCATCACACCCGACTAATTTTTGTATTTTTAGTAGAGATGGAGTTTCACCATGTTGGCCAGGTTTGTCTCGAACTCCTGACCTCATGATCCGCCCACCTCAGCCTCCCAAAGTGCTGGAATTACAGGCGTGAGCCACCGCGCCCAGCCTGTACCTTTATGTTTCATTGCTGAAGAGAGAAAACAGCGGGTGAAGATAATATAGCTATTTCTTTAAGGGAGTGGTGGACCGTATAATGAGTTCATTGGAAAAGGGTGTTACCTTGCCTTGGCCTGGGTAGCTTCTCTTTAAGCGGATATGGAAAGGGTTGCTTTAAACTGAATATAGCCATTAGCATAAATTTATGGGTGCCTTCATGCAATGAAGGCTCATGAAATGATATCCTCATTCTTGTCTAATACGTAACTTGACCTTTTACAGTCTTTAACAATAATACCCATAAGAGCCACAAAGTGGGGATGTTATTAAAGCTAGCCTCTGTGTTTCTCTCTCTGAGCATCTCATTCTATGATCTTTATACACACTTCTGACTCAGGTGTTTTTAATATTTATCCCTCTTCATATTTCTTTGTATTTTCTCTGAACATGCATGTGGGTGTAGGAGTCTCTCTTGCCATCATCATCGCTCTCTTCCTCTATGTTTCTCACTGTTATGCTAATTTTCATCTATGAATTGACACCTTACTGTATTTATTATGAATCTACTTTTTTTTTCTTCCTTTCTTTCTTTTTTTTTTTTTTTTTTTTTTTTTTTTTGAGACAGAGTTTTGCTCTGTCACCCAGGGTGGAGTGCAGTGGTGCGATCTCAACTCACTACAACCTCTGCCTGCCAGGTTCAAGCAATTCTCCTGCCTCAGCCTCCCAAGTAGCTGGGATTACAGGCGTGCACCACCACGCCCGGCTAATTTTTGTATTTTAAGTAGAGACAGGGTTTCACTATGTTGATCAGGCTGGTCTTGAACTCCCGGCCTCAGGTGATCCGCCCACCTCGGCCTCCCAGATTGCTGGTATTGCCGGTGTGAGCCACCGCACCTGGCCATGAATCTATTTTTCTATATGCATATTTGCCACTATTTTTCTGCCCCGGTGGTTTATGTAACACATTCTCTTCTACTCTCCTTCCCTGACGCCTTTAATCCTAGTTTCATTTCCTTTCATGTCTTTTTATTTTGTGTCCCCTTTCCTCATTCTTTATTGCTCTTATACATGTTATAGGTGAGTATTTTTTTAACTACCCATTTATTTAAAACCAAAATATACTTTGTCATTCTTTATTTTTGAATCATATTGTATCCTTCCTTAATTTAAAAGGTGAAAAGATGGAACATTCATTTTGCAGGCTCAGGATTATTTGGGTAGAAGGAGCCTCATGAAACTAAATTATTTTCACATCTTCTAGATTAGAATACCGAGTCCTAGAAAGGTTATGTGACTTATTTGAGACCATGTAGCTCTCTATTTAAATATAAAAGTGATTCCAAAACAAAGAATGGGGGTTTTAACCTTTTGGTGAAGCTCAAGTGATTTCTATGTGGATAATACCCTAGAAAAAAAAGAAAAAATATGGATTCCCATTTCATTCCATTGCTCCTTTAAATATTAAAATGGGGATTTACTTTCTTTTAAAAAAAAACTATATGAGTTTTTGCTTTGCTTTCTGCTCTTTTTGAGAACTAAATGCTAGGTTTTTAAATTACTTTCTAGAACCTTCTCTACTGTGGAACATTTATGATTGTGTAATATAGCAAAACATGTTTATGTTGTTTCAGAGTTAGTTAAAATCCTATTTTTAATGTCAAGTAATTTTACAGGTAGTATATGTTATGCATTCCTGTTAGTTTTAATAAATATATTTTCATTTTGTTAAATAAATTTACGTTTTCATCATATTTTACATGTAAACAGTAACTTACTATCTACACGTAAAATACCATTTACAAATAAAATATACTGTTTAAATGTAAATAGTAAATTACTATTTGAACTTGTTACTGCCCAGACAGTATAAAATGGTGCATATAAAGAAAAAAGCATTTTGGAAAACAGTTAAGAAATTTTGCTGGAAAGTGAATTTTACTTAAGTGCATCTTTAAAAATCTTATTCACTTTACCTAGGAAAAAGATAGGTTTACAAATATAACATATATAACGAACCTTTAATATGGGAATAATTTTCGTAATATTGATAATAGTACAGGTATTATTTTCAAAAAATCACAAAATAAAAATTATGAAAGTAAAAATATAGTGCAACTCCTAGCAAAACTATCTTCCACAATATACAGTTGGCTGTATCTAAATTGCCAGAAATCTGGTTCATTTTGTATTAACCTTTAATCATGTTGCTTCTAAATATGTATCTGAGGAGTAAACACTTTAGATTTATTTTCATTTGTATAAGGTAAATAAATGTTTAGTCTTTTTCCAGACATATTTGCTATGTAATGACAGTCATTAGTCATCAATATAAATGTGAATAGCAAAAAGGAGAAAATTAAATAAAACTAAAGCTTGACTTTCCCACTCCTTGCTCAAAAATGGACACTTTGTCCAATCAATTTCCTATCACAAGATGATGATTAATAGATTGTTCTAATAGTTACCGTTCAGTCCTGTCCTTAATGTGATATTTTTTCTTTTTTTTCTTTTTTCTTTTTCTTTTTTTTTTTTTTTAATGATACTTTAAGTTCTAGGATACATGTGCACAACGTGCAGGTTTGTTACATATGTATATATGTGCCGTGTTGGTGTGCTGTACCCATTAACTCATCATTTACATTAGGTATATCTCCTAATGCTATCTCTCCCCCATCCTCCCACCCCACAATAGAACCTGGTGTGTGATGTGATATTTTTTTCAACCAAAGAATAGAATCTTCACTGGCATTGTTACCATATTCACTGGTATTTATGGAACCCTGGAAAAAAATGCTGTAAAGTATCTAGTAGGGAGGATAATAATCATTATAGGAAATCATTTCTCTAGCTGGAAGTCATAGCAGAGACCAGATAGTTCCACTGGAGCTTTTATGTGCTCATGATTTTCTCCCTTAAAGTGTATTTGTAGCACAGTTCACACAGCCTTCAATTTTATAAATCTGTGTGCTAAAATGCTATTATATAAGAAAACAGGTCAGGTGCGGTGGCTCACGCCTGTAATCCCAGCACTTTGGGAGGCCCAGGCAGGTGGATCACAAGGTCAGTAGATCGAGACCATCCTGGCCAACATGGTGAAACCCCATCTCTACTAAAAACACAAAAATTAGCTGAGCATGGTGGCGCATGTCTATAATCCCAGCTACTCAGGAAGCTGAGGCAAGAGAATCGCTTGATCCAGGGAGTCTGAGGTTGCAGTGAGCCAAGATCATGCCAGTACACTCCAGCCTGACAACAAAGCAAGACTCCGTCTCAAAAAAAAAAAAAAAAAAGGGGGGTGTTCACCTATTTATTGGGCATATAGTCTGATAGTTCCTAGAAATCCATGATCTTGGATGTTTTCTTTATGTAAGTTCCTGGAAATCCATTATTTGGATGTTTTCTTTATGTAGTTAATAGTCACAGCAAAACTGTAATTAAATTATTTATTCAACAGCTATCTAATGAAGGACTACTATGTGCCACATTCTGTTCTAAGCATATCATAATCGCTTCCCACCCTTCCCTTATTTAAAGGACATGCATAATTTTATAGGGCTTGGCATTATAAATATTCATATCTCTAATTTATAGTTGCTAAACAGTTGGAGGCTGAGGGTTGGGGGAAGGGAGTAGTAATTTAAAGTTTACAACATAAGCATCCTTGACTTTGCCTCCTATAATTTCACACTGACATGAGGTTTATTACTAGGTTGTGTGTCATGAGTACATCTCAATTTGCTCTGACAGTTCTGGTTTTTGCCTGTTATCCTATCATAATTTTTAATTGCTCCCTCTTTCATTGTCATAAGTATTCCACTTTAGAAGATAAAATATATAGAGAGGGTCACTCTAGTTATGAGAACAAACATCAGGCTTTTAGAGCTAGGCTTGGCCCAGTGCTCAATAACTATTATTATCATTATTGCTTTTGTTCTTAGCAGCAGCATCATCCTTGTCATCATCATCTACCTTCTTACTACTTTAGTTAAGCTGAGAATTTCAGCCTATCCAAGAAATCTGATTGGCATTATTACCCAATTAATCACTCTTTAATGACAATAAGTATATAAGAATACGTAATATTTAACTTTCCAAATTATTGAAATATTACACTGTGTATGGAAAACTCTTTCTAACCGTGTTTTTTCTCTACTCTCAAATCATAACAATCGTCAATACAGAAGAAGACTTCTATGACCAAATTCATGGTTGTTTTTTTCCCCACACACCAAGCAGCAGACCCCAGCTGGGTGTCTCTAATTCAGTTCTGACACTATCCACCCAGAGATACTGTCAGATCCCATAGACTGAGGGCTCAGTCCCCAGGTCTGCCTCCTCTGCACCCCCCACCACACACACACCAGTCTCAAGTCCAGGCCTCTGGAACTTCTGACCAATGGGCTTCAAGTTGGGGTTCCCATGACCCCCTCTTTGGGTTCAATTAATTTGCTAGAGCAGCTCACAGAACTCAAGAAAACACTCACTTTCACCTGTTTATGATAAAGGATATTGCAAAAGACACAGATGAAGAGATGCATAGGGTGAGGTATGGTTGTGGGGTGGGAGTGAAAGGGGCATGGAGCTTCCATGCCCTCCCTGGGTGCACCACCCTCTAGGAACCCCCACGTGTTCAGCTACCCGGAAGCTCACTGGACTCTGTCCTCTTTGTTTTTTATGGAAGCTTCCTGACATGAGCATTCCTCCCCAGGGTATGTGGTGGGACCCTCTCATAGGAGGTTCTTAAGACCTATAATCTGAAAGGCGGGGGAACATTAGAGTGAAAGGAGAGCAGGAGAAGATCAGAGGCCTGCCCGTGACACCCAACACACCCAACATTATAACAAAAAAACTGTAACAAGGGCTGTGGGTGTTATGAGCCAGGAGACTAATTCAGGTTGTGGTGAAAATTCAATGAGGTAGTAGATGGAACATGTGTAACACAGTATCTGGCATATTGTAATTACTCAAAAAATGTTAGCTTAAAAACAGTAGGAGTAATACTAAAATAGAAGAATGCAAAGACCAAGCACAAAATTATCCCTGATTCTCACCTTTTCCAAATTCTCCAAAAGTCTCACCTTCTTAATCAAACAGTTATAAATATGGCTCTTGGGGAGAAAGCTGAACTATGTGCTACTATTATGAATGCAGCAGGTGAAGGAGAGGAGAGTTAGAGGCGGCAAGACAACAAAATGGCTCTCGTGGAAGGCACAGAGGGTTTTCAGCCAGTGCTCTCCCATTCCACTGATATCATTATTTTCATTTTCTTTGACCAGATAGCATTTCAGCTAAAATGTGTTGGAAAGTGATAGATTTTTCTCCTCACATTGCCTAAGAAACCCAACAAAGCCAGCATTGTTTTCAAACACCAGAATTTTCACTTTTAAAGTATGAACATAATTCAGAGGACCTTTTAATTCTGAACATCATTTTTATCAATCTATTAGCCTGACTTTAACCCAGAAATCCAAGCAGAAAGCAATTCAACTTTCACAGTGCTTCTCCATCCCTTCCCCCTACCTTTATTTTTGATATCAGTTTCCCCCATTTTGGCAAAGTAATGGAAAATCATTTGTAGAAGGTTACATTGAAGCCAGATAATTTTCTATTAGGAAACCTCACCAAATACAAGATTATTTGTTCATTTCAATATAATAATGTTTTAAAAAATATAACAAAAATCCAGCATAAATTGTGAAGCACTGATACTTGTGCACCAACTTATTTCCATATTGAAACTTTATTATTGCCACTGTATGCATACTGACAATGTATATCAAGCATGTAAATGTGTCACTTAAATATGCTGTGCCCCAAATTTTATTTAAAAGTTAAGTTAATTTTCAACTAAAAACAAATTCGACTATTCTCGGCAATCTCCCCTCCCTGTTCGTGATGGATTTAAAATGAAGAAGAGTATAAATGATGATGAAAAGAGAAAGGAGGAGAAAATTTCATAACTCTGCATCTTCAGTGTAGCATTTTTAAGTAACTCCTTTATTAGCACAAAGGTGTTTGTCTATAGCAATGAATTCTAGAAAGGAGAAGAAATGACATAATAAAAGGAGATTTTGCTAATATAAAATGTTTTTTCTTTCCTTTTGTTTCTGCAGTACCTTTACTTATATAGCACCAACCCTGAGACTAGAGGGAGTTTCCTTCCTTTCTAATAATTTAATGATCGTGAAATGATATGAAATGCAAGTTTTCATATGCCAACTCCTTAAACTGAGGTTAAATAAGGAACAAAGATTAAAGGCCATATTTAAGAGCACATACTGTAAATTCTAACCCAGTTTCATGTATTATACCACCTGCAAAGCAAATATGTTATACAAAAGTAAAATAACAGAGTGATTTTTATTAAAGATCAGAATCATACCAAAAATGAACTTTTCTGTCAAATCTTTGTACTCATATATCAAGATGTGAGTTTATTTATGTAGCTTAAAAAAATTAATGCTAAATGCTGACTACTATATTCATGTCAGCTGACCCCTAGTGCTTCAAACTGTACAAAAGAGATACCAAATGCTGGGTTGGTTATGTATTCCATTTTTGCCATAGACCACCTGCCAAGGCTTATAACAGATCTGTAATGGGTTTCTTACCTTTTATTGTGTAGAAAATGGATTGATAGATTAGACCTGGGGCCAGTGAACCATGGAACCCCAGGTTTGCAAGAAAGAGTTTATCACCCTTTGATGTTATTTCTCTCTCGTGTCAGCTGAAAAGGATGAGCTAGATTATCTGAAAGTAAGTTGGATGCCAAAATCAGCATTCCCCTCATTTATCCACCTTATGGTTCAGGGCAAGGCCACTGTATGGGTAACAAAAGGGCTGATAAGGGCCTGATGGAGAAATTTGGTTTTTCTCCCTTTTAATTGGCTTGCTCATATTAGAACTAATTACAAGACATTGACGAGAGCATTTCATTGTTTGTTGCTAGAGAAAATCAATCAGTTTTACTGTGGAAATGAAAGCATTTGAGCCAAATGTTGCACTTATAATTTGTGAACATTTGCAGTTATCACCAGGACAAGTATAGTCCATCTTTGGCATGGTTGGCCAAGTGTGGGGGGGAAAAGAGATGGACCAGAAAATGGGCCAGAAACCAAAGTCATCACAAGGATATTTCAAGAAAACTCTATTTGTTCTGATAGTTGCATTCTGTAGGCAACCCGTGACTGATGTTTATACCTCAAATGCAGTCTAAAAATATTTTTTTATGAAAGTGACACATTCTGACTGTGATGTGGGTGACATCAACAGTTTTGAATAGGACAGTAATTCTTGGACTTATTGAAACTTTTATAAAAGAATGAACATTCTGAACTCAATTGCAATATAAATGACTATCATGAAGATTGCTTCTGTTGGTGCTATGACTGTTGTGACAAATTTTAGACCATTGCAATTATCTCCTAGAGGTTGCTTTATTGTTTTATTTTTATCAGTGGTGTGTGTTTTTCTGTTAGAATCATTGAGATGCTGGTTAAGGAAGAGAAAAAATTAATATGCAGGCCCTTATTCATTGGGAACAAATAAAGGACAACACACGAAACAGGAAAATTAATAGAAAAGACACTTTATAGGTAAGGTTTCCTATAGTTTGGGAGCAGACAAAAACTAACTCTATTTTAATTACTAAAATAACGTTGAGGCTGGGCACGGTGGCTCATGCCTATAATCCAGCACTTTGGGAGGCCAAGGAGGACAGACGACTTGAGGTCAGAGTTCAAGAGCAGCCTGGCCAACATGATCAAACCCCATCTCTACCAAAAATACAAAAATTAGCTGGACGTGGTGGCACATGCCTGTAATCCCAGCTACTTGGGAGGCTGAGGCAGGAGAATCATTTGAACCCAGGAGGCAGAGATTGCAGTGAGAGGAGATCATGCCACTGCACTCCAGCCTGGGCAACAGAGTGAGACTCTGTCTCAAACAAAACAAAAAAAGAAAAAAAGAAAGATGTTGACATTAACATGTTCAAGTCTTTAGGCTGAAACTAGAATGCAGTATGATTAAATAATCATTTCTACTTTGGGTGAAGTATGAGTTTTCTTAAAGATACTCCTTTCCAGCTTCTCAGTTCACATGTGGTTAATTCCCAGCGTGGCTTCAAATAGTCTAATGGTTTGTATAACGAGTGCCACCATTCTATGTTCTCATTCTCCATGCCTCATCTCAGTCCTGGAAAGATCACTAAACTTGCAGTTCGTAACTCAGTCTAGACCCAGGTTCACCACTCACTAACTCATAACTATAGGCCACTTATTTAAATCTCTTAGTGCCTCTAGTTCCTCATTTGTCCAACAATGATGCATAATGAAGCATGTTTGCTCATCTCCCAGGGTCTAGTGAGGAACTAAAAACACAATATATACTATCATACTTTATTATGAGGAGTTAAATTGTGGTTACTATTACAAAGTAGGTTACCGTAAAATTCTAATAGCAGTGGTAAGGGGAAAAGGTCCGTGTGCTATCACGTAGAGCAGAACTTCTCAAACTTCAATGTACAGCAGGTCTTTGAATAATGTCTTTTCATTTAACATCACTGTGTTATAATACTGGCAAGGAAAAGAATTGTATCTCAGTTCGGGGGACACTGTCTATGTGGGGTTTTCTCATGTCTCTGTGGGTTTCCTTCTAGTACTCTGGTTTCCTCACACATCCCAAACTGTGTGTGTTAGGGGAAGTGGTGTGTCTACATTGTCCCTCTGTGAGTGTTTATGTGTCTGCGACTGTGCCCTGTGATAGGATGGCATCCCTGCCAGGGTTGGCTCCTGTCTGGTGCTCTGAGTTGCCAGGATGGGCTCTGGCCTCCCAAGTCCCTGAACTGGAATATGTGGCTTGGAAAATGAGTGACTGAATTAATATAAATTACTGTGAAATAAAAATTCATATAGTATTCAATAATCATAAAGACGCGTGACAATAATTGATGCTCTACAAAAGTGCTCAGTGAGCTGCCATATTGATTATTGTTTGTTTTTGAACTTCGTGGTGAGAGAAGGCAATCCTGGCAGTTTTTGCTTTGCAAACATTTATTCCTTGAATGAGCCACTGCCACTACAACCACTATCACTCACTGATTCACCAAAAACTGGGTAAATAATTTTCCTCCTGGTTTTTATTAATTTTTCTAAAGTGGATGTATATCTCACATTTATTTCTGAGGTTAATATTAGAAGTGCTTGGGGTCTTTATTTAGATGGTTGGTCATGTTTTGTGAACACAGGTATGCAGTAGGAACTTAATTCTTGTTTATCAATTAGCCTATGGTAAGATTGGTTTCATTACATGTCATTTTGCCTAAGTCACAGTTTCCAAGAATCTGTCAACAACATTAATTGATGACTTACTGAAACAAGAATCACCTTGGGATCTTGTTAAAATCAGGTTACTGGTTCAATGGCTCTTGCATAGGACCTGAGGTTCTGCATTCCCCACTAATTTCAAGATGCTGATTCCCTAGTCCCTTTGCTCTACATCTTAAATGGTAGGGATGTAGAGAGTGGCTATCAAGAGTCTGTGTAGGAGTTGACCACCAATCCCATTCATTGGAATGCATACAGTGTATTCTCAGATACTGGAAAGGCGTTTGCTAAAAGATTTTTTCTCTTGGTATTTATGAAGCACATTCATCCAACCACAGAAGATACATATCAGCTTTGACAGAAAATATGAACACATTCAAATGATTTATACCTTTGAAACATAGATTGTTATGGGGTTCATAACCCAAGTATGACTTTGCCACAGATCCACTCAATTTCCTTCCTCTTTCTCTGCAATATATTGTATATTGCAAGAAGCTCACCTCCACTCACCTTATTCCTCAGGCTTTCTTCTCAACTATCTTCTATATAGATTTAACCAGTGGGAGGCGTTGGCAGGAGATTGGAGAGCAGGAGAAGGGGAGATTTCAGAGTATTTCTTTCCCTCTTTCACTGCTTTGGGCAACAGCTGATATGGAGTAAGTGGCCAAAAAATATTAGCTATTATTAGGTCTTCTAATAATGATCTTCTAAAATCACTTTTTCAGTGGTTACCCCCATTGATTTGCCATGAATATCTCTTCAGACATCTTTGCAAAGAATTGAACCTGACTTTAGATACTCATTCAAAATCAAAATCAGTAATTTTAGGATTGAGGACTCTGGTATTATTTAAGAACTCTTAACTGTACCAAGCCTCACTCCCATTTCTGGCTTTCCCCATATATCAGTTATGTAATAACTACAATATTGTAAAATTTGCAATAGTGTTATGTAACAAATCACTCTAAAACTTATTGACTTAAAATTATCACCATTTATAATTGCACACAGTCTATGGGATCCCGTGAGCTGCTGTGTTATTCTGGCTCACTCATACATTTTCAGTCAGCTAATGGGTGAGCTAGGGACTGGCTTATCTAGGATAAGCTCAGCTAAGATGACTCACCTCTGCTCCATATGGTCTCTCATCATTCAGCAAGCTCTCTTGGGCTTGTTCTCATGCAAGAAACAGGATTCTAATAGAAAAGCAAACAAGGCTTCTTGGAGCTTAAGCTTGGAACTGGCTCACTCATTTCTAACATTCTTTTAACCAAAGCAAATCACAAGGCAGGCCCATATTCAAGGATTAGGGAAATAGGTTACAACTCCTGATGGTAGCAACTTTAAAAGTCACATTGCAAAAAGATGTGCATACAGAGAGGTCATCAGTGCAATTTACCACACCTTGCAATCTATTAAGTTTCTCACCCCTCTCACAAGTAAGGTATTCTATTAAGACACATTCCTCTGTATTCAGGTTTCTAATCAACTAATCCTGACTCTCATGTAATATTAACACAGTATCAATATTCTCAAAAGCCAGTAGTCTAGAGGGTCACAAAGATCCTCAAAGATACTTTATGCAAAATCCTAGGAGGATAAAAACAGAGTACATTGGTTTATGTATACGTTCAGTATTTATTAAGTGTTGACAGTATGGTATTATGTTAAGGAACGAGGATAGAGTTATGAACAAGACAGACACTTGTCTTTATGGATCTAACATTTGGAGGGGGACAAACATTAAAATGGATTATATCATTACAAATGCAGCTGTTCTCATTGTCTTTTTAGATTTCTCGGGTTGTCGAGTGAGCTACTATAATAAAAATACCTCAAGTTTCAATGTTTCAAACAATATAGATACATGTATCTTTCCCACATTAAGTCCAGCCTAGGTACATAGTCTCTGCTCTAAAAAGGAACACAGGCTAGCAAGGCGGCTATACTATTCTCAATATAATGCTGCATTTAAAAATCTTCATGATGGTCCCACAAATATCTATGCATTCTTTTTCTTATCAAGAGAACACACACTGCCTTCCCAAGAGAGACCAATCAAATCTCATTGACTTACTGCATCCAGCTAAAAGCCCATTGTCTGTGGATGATGCCCTGTCTTCTCTATCAGATCCAGATATGGTTCCTCATGGTCCAGTGACCTATAAAGTGAAAGTTACACTATCTGCTCCTACCACAACCAATTCTCTCTTTTTAAAATTTTTTAAAAATTTTGTGGGTACATAGTAGGTGTATATACTTATGGGGTACTTGAGATGTTTTGATATAGGACATCATGGAGAATGAGGCGTCTATCCCCTCCAGCATTAATCTTTTGTGTTACAAACAATCCAATTATACTCTTATTTATTTTTAAATGTACAATTACATTATTTTGATGATAGTCTCCCTGTCGTGCTATCAAATACTGGGTATTATTCATTTTTTCTAACTATTTTTTGTACCCATTAACCATCCCACTGCCCGCTCCCCCTCTATCCTGCCCAGCCTCTGGTAACCACCTTTCTACTCTCTATCTCCATGAGTTCCATTGTTTTGATTTTTAGATTCTGCAAATAAGTGAGAACATGAGATGTTTTTTCTGTGCTTGGCTTATTTTGCTTAAGATAATGACCTCGATTTCCATCGGTGGTGTTGCAAATGACAGGATCTCAATCTTTTTTATGGCAGAATAGTACTCCATTTGTGTATATGTGCCACATTTTCTTTATCCATTCATTTGTTGATGGACACCTAAATTTTTTCCAAACCTTGGCTATTGTGAATAGAGCTGTAATAAACATGGGAATGCAGATATTTCTTCAATATACTGATTTCCTTTCTTTGGGTATATACCCAGCAGTGGGATTGCTGGATCATAGGGAAGCTCTATTTTTAGACTTTTGAGGAACCTCCAAGCTGTTCTCTATAGTGGTTGTCCTAATTTATATTCCTACAAACAGTGTACAACGTTTTCCTTTTCTCCACATTCTCTCCAGCACAGGCGCAAAGACAGCAGTAAGTGCTGGACCACCTATGCAAAACCTAGACTATAAATCCAGAACTTCTCTCCCTCTTCACGCCCCCATACCCACCACTCCATTCCGAGATTTCAAATGTAAGCTAAGATAAATTATTTAATAAAGCTTTTTGAAGTCAGGGATGAGAAAAATAGTTGCTTTTTACATAATCCCACCATCAAAGCAAGAATTGCTTAGTTCAAATTGTGGTGATGCAAACAAGGAAAACGAGAGAGCATAAAACAGGGGGATCTGACGCAGTCCAGAAGTGGAGGGAATGGTTGTTTTTAGATAATTATTAGAGAAGATACTGTGATTTGGTTTGAAGGCAAAGCTCACTGAAGTTCTCTAGTTCTGGATATACCTATCGAAAAATTCTTACCCAAACAAATGTCTCAGCAATAAGAGCAGCCTTTCCCCAAATGCCTAAGTTTTTTGTTTTGTTTTATTTTGTTTTACCAAATCTTTCTCTGGAATAGAGGCTGACCTTGTCGTTGACTTATTCTTCACCACAAGTAAGAATCATATTAATCTTGAAACAGACAGAGAGGCCACTGCCTCCACTGATAATTTGCATAATTGTTTTTCTACAATTTGGTGCTAATTAAAATATGAAAGGAGTAGTGATGATATCGGTAAACGTAATAAGGTCATTCTTTGTTCCTGAGAGAAAAGATAATGTCACCAGAAAGGACTGTCTGTATATTCACATAAGAGCAGGAAACAGGAAGCGAGACAGAGTAAGGTAAGATAGCATACTAGTGTATCACATAGTCTGGTATAGCCAATGTAGAATATTTATTTCAAAACACAAATAAAAATAAAGTTCTGCTTTGCTTTGAGAGTGTTTTTTTTTTTTTTTTAAATCCTGTATAGTTAGATCGACATGTTACTACTCTGCCTGGTTCAAATTTTGATTTCACTCTGTTCCAGTTATATATGCTATGCAACAAACCACCCTAAAAGTTACTGGCTTAAAATAAGAGTTTTACGATTTCTCATAATTCTGAGAGTTGACTATGATATTCATGTGCTTCACCTGATATCAACCAAGACGCTGGGAAAGCTGGAAAGTCCAAAATGGCCTCACTCACAAGACTGGCATTTGGTGCTGACTACCAACTGGGAACTCAGCTAAAGCTATTGGCCATGAGCCTCAGTTTGTTTCCATTCAGTCTTCTCCATGTGTCTCCTTTGGCTTCCCCACAGCTTGGTGGTTGAGTTCTGTGAAGAAGCCTTCCAAAAGAACAAGCACCAATCATCAAAGATTTATCAAGCTTCTGTTTGTATCACACTTGCTAATATCCCATTGGCCAAAGCCAGGCATATGGCCAAGTTCAGAATCAAAATGAGAAGAGATTACACAAAGACATGAATTCCAGGAGGTGTGGTTAATTGTGGGGCTGCCAAATAATCACCTTCCACAAATTCCTTAGTAGCTGTGTCATCTCTCTGTGGTCTCAGTTTTCTCACCTGGAAACAGGAACAAAAATGATCCTATAAAAACGGACTAAGATATATTAGGTTGGTGCAAAAGTAATTGTAGTTTCGGACCATGAATTTTAAATCACGATAACTAGGCTCAAACTCATCTTTATTAATCAAAGTAGGAGCCATTACAATCAACACATTTTTGCCAAGAAGAAATAAGTGTGTTTATTCCTGTAGCGTAAAAATACGTGCTTTGGGATTCAATGAACCCTTGGAAAGCATTTTCTGCATCCTGCTAGTTGTGGAAGCATTATCCCTATAAAAAGTTGTCAAGATGCTTGAAGAAGTGGTAGTCAGTTGGTGAGAGGTCAGGTAAATATGGCAGATGAAGCAAAACTTCATAGCTCAATTCATTCAACTTGTGAAGCGTTGGTTGTGTGACATGCGGTTGGACATTGTCATGGAGAAGAATTGGGCCCTTTCTGTTGACCAACGCTGGCTGCAGGCATGGCAGTTTTTGATGTATCTCATCAATTTACTGAGCATACTTCTCAAATGTCGTGGTTTTACTGGGATTCAGAAAGCTGTAGTGGGTTAGGTCAGCAGTAGACCAGTGATCAGTGACCATGACCTTTTGGTACAAGTTCGGCTTTGGGAAGTGCTTTGGAGCTTCTCAGTCCAACCACTGAACTGGGCATCGCCAGTTGTCATATAAAATCCACTTTTATGTTGCACGTTACAATCTGATCAAGAAATGGTTTGTTGTTGTTGGCATAGAGTAAGAAAAGATGCACTTCCAAACAATCATTTTTTTTATTTTCACTTAGCTTATAAGGCACCCACTTATCGAGTTTTTTGACCTTTCCAATTTGTTTCAAATGCTAAACGACTGTGAAATGGTTGACATTGAGTTCTTCGGCAACTTCTCATGTAGTTGTAAGAGGATCAGCTTCGATGATTGCTCTCAATCGGTCATTGTCAACTTCTGTGCCCCGCATCTTCAAGACTCTCATCTTTGAAAACCTTCTTGAACCACCGCTGCACTGTGCATTTGTTAGCAGTAACAGGGCCAAATGTGTTTTTGACATTGTGAGTTGTCTCTGCTTCCTTACAATCCATTCTGAACTCAAATAAGAAAATCGCTCGAATTTGCTTTTTGTCTAACATCATTTCCATAGTCTAAAATAAACATAAAATAAACAATAAGTAATAAGTCATTAGCAAAAAACATAAAGCAAGAAATGCTCATTAAAATGATGTATAACATAAATACATTTATTTGAGAATTGTATTTCAATATCAAACGGCAAGTTCCATGAATGTGAAAACCGCACTTACTTTTGTAGTCACCTAATAACACATTTAAGAAGCTTAAAACTGTGCTCAGCACATGGTAAGACACCAGCAAGTATGTTAGTTACCATTATTTTTTAGTAGTTTTCCTACAGAGCTGTAAATAAAATAAAATACTTTCCAAACATTGATAAAACTATAAAGCAGTAATACATTATAAGCTTCTATCCTAGTCTGCCTTCCCCTCAGGGCTTTAAAATGTGTCATTTCTGTAAATGTTACCTCTGACATGAAAGCACCAACACAATGTTCAGCAATTCCCAGCTGATTGTGACAAGAGCCTCACTCTCCCTCTTTCATTTTTTCTCTTCCTGTCTTGCTCTCCCTTTTCCCCATTCTTTCACTCACTTTGATAAGGCAAATTGCCAAGTAGTCACAAAATCCTAGACAAACAAGTCTGTATCTATGTAGGCGGTGCTGTGGATTTAGAAAGGGAAACAGTTCCTTGATAAATTTCTCCTGTAGTCCTGGGTTTCCAACCCCTATGTCATTCAACTCTAGAAATCTTCTGATATTTTCTCCCACTGGTCATTTTCACTCAGACTGCCATCACAAGGAGACTACCCAATGTTCTTTCCATTTGTCTGTTTTCTTCCTTGCCTCTCATTCCCTGCCTGGTCCACCTAGAAAGTCTACCTTTTTTCCTTCTCTCTGACACCACTAATCTCTAAATCTGACTTCTCCTTTCTAATCCCGTAGAGCCTGCCTTGTCACCTCCAAACAAGATCCATCTTGGCCTCCTGTTATCCTCAGCCCACAGCAATATTTCACTTACAACCTTCATTAGTTTCTACCTCAGGTGTGTCAGGCATTTAGTTTGTACCAATATTTTATTTCTTTTTATATCTATACCAAGACTGCACTAGACTGTCCAAGGAGAAATTTAACCGATTCCTGTTTTGTAGTCCTTCCCACTCCTTAGGAGAGTTAAAGATTCCTGAGCGTGTTAGGTAATGATAGTTAATATTTATTCATAACTTACTGTGTGTTAGCTATTTTCTAAGTGGTTTGCACTGTTAGAAGTAGAATAACCTAAGACTGCTAAACAGCAGTCTAGAACAAAGCTGAATTCCTTGCTTACCTTGCAAGGGGGAATGTGGTACATACTAAAGGATTAATAAATGTTCACTATTAAATTGATTGATTGTAGTGGTGGTGGCAGTGGTGGTGATTTTTAAAGTGTGGGTCAAATATTTTTTTGCCCACAAATCCACATCCATGTATTTAAGAAAAGATAGAAATTTCATTCTATCTTTTTGTGTGCCTTTGAGAGGACACCCCTGGCACCAAACTCCCAGGCAAATGCCACCATCTGTATGATTTTCCTTCATTTGCCACCGTAGGCACAGCAGGTACTACTAGGTTAACCTTTTCTTTCGCAAGCCTTCTCTCAAAATAGTAAACACTTTAGCTGTTGGAAAGCTCTAATCTCAAACTGCAAATTTAAAAATCTCTCTCTGGAGTTCAAAAAATAGAAATACAAAATAAAAATCTCTCTCTTCTAGAACATAATGTTTGAACTGTTACATATTATTCACACTATTTCACATTATGGCATTATGAAATATGGTTATAGGTATTAAAAAATGAAAGAAAACTGTTATTTGTTAACACTAACCGAAAGATTTTTATGATACTCAAGTAAAATGATAGAATGAATTATTTTAAAAATGCATGAATCTTCACCTTCTGTGAAGTGTCATGGAGGATTAGTCCTAACTGATATGCCTATAAGTAACTGACTTAATGCATATATTGGTTATCTTAATGCTGTAAGTGACAGAAAACTGGTCTCAAACTGATTTAAACAATAAATATGATCAAGGTTCCAGTTTGTTTTTGTTTTTTTCACATTTCTCTGGGTTCTATTTTTCTGTGTTGACCTAACAGCTTCATCTGACTTCCCTCTTGGTGACAAAAATGGCCTGAAGCAGTTTCAGAACCCACATCTGCAAACTTACTTTTGATGAAAATCATCTCTTTAGGGACCTTCTTTCCCAAAGCATCCAGGAAAGATTGCTCTGAAACTGATTGGCCTGAATTAGGTCACATGCTCATTCCTGTGCTAAATCACACCTCACTTCTACAGCTAAATGTCACTAAATCTCAACCAAACTCTACAGCTGCACCACAACAAAGGTAGAGAAGTAGGTACAAAGTTCCTCAAAGGAAAGTAAGGGTGAAAGATGATTGATTGATAAACAGACAGGTAGACAGAATAGATAGATGAATTAGGAAAAGATAACCAACTAATATCTGTCACATTGCTTTGACTTGATTTTTTAGTCGATTAATGAAACCGAATAGTGATTTTGACATTACAATATCTTCCAAATGTATGCAGGTTGTGGAGATCATTTAAGGAAAAAATATGTTAAGTGTTGTAGCAGATAGTTTTGGTGCCTCACCCATATCCCTTTAGCACTTACCATTTTTATACATGCTGCTTAATTTCCAACTTCCTGTACTTGCTTCTCTTTGCTTGGGGCTATCTCTGCTCATTCTTGGGAGAGAGCAGAAATGTAGCCGTTATGCCCCTGTAAAGCAGTGGCTGATACATCAATACCCTGTCCCCCTTGCCGTTCAGATCTAATAACTCCAAGCTTAATTTCCTACATATATATATACATATATATATATATACTTTAAGTTCTAGGGTGCATGTGCACAACGTGCAGGTTTGTTACATAGGTATACACGTGCCATGTTGGTTTGCTGCACCCATTAACTCATTGTTTACATTAGGTATCTCTCCTAAAGCTATCCCTCACCTACCCCCCAACCCCACGACAGGCCCTGGTGTGTGATGTTCACTGTGCTGTTTCCAAGTGTTCTCATTGTTCAATTCCCACCTATGAGTGAGAACATGCGGTATTTGGTTTTTGGTCCTTGTGATAGTTTGCTCAGAATGATGGTTTCTAGCTTCATCCATGTCCCTGCAAAGGACATGAACTCATCTTTTTTATGGTTGCATAGTATTCCATGGTGTATATGTACCACATTTTCTTTAATCCAGTCTATCATTGATGGACATTTGGGTTGGTTCCAAGTCTTTGCTATTGTGAATAGTGCCGGAATAAACATACATGTGCATGTGTCTTTATAGCAGCATGATTTATAATCCTTTGGGTATATACCCCATAATGGGATCGCTGGGTCAAATGCTATTTCTAGTTCTAGATCCTTGAGGAATTGCCACACACAATGGTTGAACTAGTTTACACTCCCACCAACAGTGTAAAAGTGTTCCTATTTCTCCACATCCTCTCCAGCATCTGTTGTTTCCTGACTTTTTAATGATCACCATTCTAACTGGTGTGAGATGGTATCTCATTGTGGTTTTGATTTGCGTTTCTCTGATGGCCAGTGATGATGAGCATTTTTTCATGTGTCTGTGGGCTGCATAAATGTCTTCTTTTGAGAAGTGTCTGTTCATATGCTTTGCCCACTTTTCGATGAGGTTGTTTTATTTTTTCCTTGTAAATTTATTTATGTTCTCTGTAGATTCTGGATATTAGCCCTTTGTCAGATGGGTAGATTGCAAAAAATTCCTCCCATTCTGTAGGTTGCCTGTTCACTCTGATGGTAGTTTCTTTTGCTGTGCAGAAACTCTTTAGTTTAATTAGATCCAATTTGTCTATTTTGGCTTTTTTTTTGCCATTGCTTTGGTGTTGTAGTCATGAAGTCCTTGCCCATGCCTATGTCCTGAACGGTATTGCCTAGGTTTTCTTCTAGGGTTTTTATGGTTTCAGATCTAACATTTAAGTCTTTAATCCATCTTGAATTAATTTTTGTATAAGGTGTAAGGAAGGGATCCAGTTTCAGCTTTCTACATATGGCTAGCCAGTTTGCCCAGCACCATTTATTAAATAGGGAATCCTTTCCCCATTTCTTGTTTTTGTCAGGTTTGTCAAAGATCAGATGGTTGTAGATGTGTGGTATTATTTCTGAGGCTTCTGTTCTGTCCCATTGGTCTATATCTCTGTTTTGGTACTAGTACCGTGCTGTTTTGGTTACTGTGGCCTTAATTTCCTACATCTTCTTTTAGGGATAACAAGAAGTATTAAGATTCAGTTGTTCACATTGGTGACTTGCATGATAATATACCCTTTATTGATAATCTTCCTTGTTTCACTTCTCACCCTGTTGGTGTGTCCTGGGATCATATCCCAAAACTACTTGAGCTCAAATTTTTATTTCTGGGTTTGCTTCTGCAGAGACCCAAATCAAGACAGTTGGTTTCAATATTCAGGTACTTACAAGGAGACCATGGACATCAATTGAATCAGAATTCCATGGCATAGCTTTTCAAATTTATATCACAATAAGTTGAAAAGATGTTGATTCTTCCTTCTACAATATTTTCTGTTTCTGTATGTCTTACATTCTGGTGTCTCAAAACATGGCCACAACCAGGGAAGGAATTGAAATTTGGAGTAAATGTCCTGTTTTAGTAGGTCTACATTTAAAACATGGACCTGAAATTGAGATTATAAACAAAAGTAGATGTGAGTATAAAGTAGAAAGTGAAGTTGGAGGGGGAAATTGTTTGGATTTACTGTAACCAATGGAGCTGCTTAGTCTAGTCGAGGAATTTCAGTCATTTCTGTGGAGACTAGATGACTGATGTTATACAAGGATACCTCTGGAAAATTCACTGTGCAGTTTTACTAAATTTGGATGAGAATATGTTCATTCAATGTTATGATGTCAATAATAGAATGGACATTGCCTTTAAAGACAATTTCAAATTAAATATCTCACATATTCCTACTCATTTATCAAGGGCTATGTCATTCATGGCAATATAAGATAATTCTTTTCACTCTCAAAATATTCCAGATGCAGAAACTTTCCAATATTTGCTGTAGATGAAAGTATACAATTTCACAGTTCAATGAGAAAAAAAGAATTAGGAAAAATATTTTTCAGAAAGTTTATTTAGTATCATCTACAAGACCTGGTATGAGACTTAGTTGGTATTGTATGGAATGGAATATATCAGTCTATTCTCACACTGCTAATAAAGACATACCTGAGACTGGGTGATTTATAAAGGAAAGAGATTTAATTGACTCACAGTTCAGCATGCTGGGGAGGCCTCAGGAAACTTACAGTCATGCCAGATGAGAAAGCAAACACATTTTTCTTCACATGGCAGCAGGAAGCAGAACAATGAGCAAAAGAGGGAAAAGCCCCTTATAAAACCATCAGACCTCGTGATAACTCACTATCACGAGAGCAGCATGAGGGTAACCGCCCCTGTGATTCAATTATCTCCACCTGATCTCTCCCAGGACATGTGGGAATTATGGGAACAACAATTTAAGATGAGGTTTTGGTAGGGACACAGCCAAACCATATCATAGAGTTTCGAATCTGAAAAAAAAAAAAAGAAACTAATTAAGTTTCAGAAAGCTAATATTTTATGAAACATTTAAAAATTCACTTTATAATTTTTCATGCATGTTGAAGTCTTTACCCTTTAAATGGAAATGAAATATAACTATTATTTGACATTTCCAAATTGTGCATTCATCAAAAATTTTCAGAATTCCAACATGTCTTCATCAACTCTATATTACATGTTAGTACACTACATCTCAATTTTCAAACTATAATTTTTTACTTTTTCCTCACACTTTCATCTCACCCTTTCAAAATGTGTTAATCCCCTTTGCTCTTTTCCCCATCTCGTCTCTTGTTGCCTTTCTCCCCCTCTTCCTTTTTTAATTTCTGTTCTCTTTTACCTGAAATCTTCGTCTTCATCTTTTGCTACCAATTATGTTCTTAATTGGTTGAAGTGAGCAAGGTAGGAAATTCTCCACTTTGATTCCATTCTCTCATAAGGTTTATCTTTAATATGTTTTAATAAGCAGTTTAACATAAATCTTACTTCCAATTTAACATGCAAAATTTAGAAAATTTGTGAAAAACATGCCTGCTTTTTTACCTCCAAAGAACCAAGTTTAAAATGTTTTGTGATTTTGAGGCATCCTTTTCCCTAAAAGCAAGCTTAACAGATTCTTAGCATTCATCTCTGTGTGAAATTGTAGAAACTTTAAAAAAATTATTTGAAGTAGCAACAACTCAAAGATAAATTGTCTGCTTTAAATGCAAGGTGCTAAAATAAAACTAGAAGATTGACAATATTATTCATCTTTATCACTGTTCTACTTAAAATTTGAAAATTAATGCTGGAAATGTGAGAGAGTGCAGGAAACCTTAATGGTTTTATAATTTCACCTGAATATATATTTGATTTCTTCTTTCTGACATTGAAACTTTAAAATTAGTGACTGTTTTTCAGTAACTTGTTAAAATATGGTCTGTTCTTATATTTGCAATATTCTTATACTGAGAACCCTATAACTTTATCATCATTTAATTTTTGTTATTATATTTGTTTCTTAAAAAGATTATAACATTATGTATTAGTTATCTATTGCTGTATAGCAATTACTACAAAGATAGTGACTTAAAACTATATATATACACATATATATATCTTTGCAATATCAGGATATATATGGGTCAGAAGTCTAGGCACAGATTATCCAGATTCTTTGCTTCAGAGTCTCTCACAAAGACTACACACTAGGTGTTGACCAGGACTAGGGTCTCATTTGAAAGCTTGACTTGGAAGGACCTGCTTCCAAACTCACCTGTTGTTGATAAGTTTCAGTTCCATGTGGGTTATTGGACTGTAGTCTTCCTTTTCTTGTTGGCTGAGGGCCACGTTTAGTTCCTCCTGTCTCTAACATGGCAATTTGCCTCATCAAAACCAGTGAAAGAAAGTGGGGGAGAGGGGGAAGAGAGAGAGAGAGAGAGAAGGAGAAAGAAATAAATTGCTAGCAAGACTAAAGTTCCAATCTTATGTAACCTAATTGGAGAAGTGATATCTTTTTGTCTTTGACATATCCTGTTTGTCAGAAGCAAGTCAAAAGTCTTGACCACTCTCAAGGGGAGGAAATTATTAAAGGACTCAAATACTAGGAGACAGAGATCACTGAGTGCCATTTTAGAGTCTGCCCACCACAGATTATTTCCCTTCACCTATTGGCATTTGAAAATGCAGCTAATACTCTAGGATTCTCCAAACCTAATTTTTTGGTATTGGTGTAAGCACTATTTTTATAATTAGAAAAGTATTTGTCATAATCCATTATGTGTAGTAATATAATGTATTAAGAAATTGAATTCCTTCATATTTCAAAAAGTACCTGGGGTTGGGGGACAGCTATGTTGTCATAAACCTTAATACATTTATGATTGGAATGGATTTTGAAATATTTTTCTCTAAGAGACAGTATAAGCCTGAAACCACTGAGACTCCCAAATACAGATGAGTCATATTTATTTAGTTTTCATGCAAAATTTCTCATGCTGATTTAAACTCTCAGATTTTCATATATGGTGTTTTGTTTTTTATATAATGAATGTCTATAAAATTCCTATTTTTTTTTCAAAAGTATTATGGCAAATATTTCCTAGTAAAATCTAAAGATATCCTTGAAATAATTTTATGCTCTCATTTATGTTAAGAGCTCAATATTAATGTTTTTTTCTTATTTCCTAGTAACTAAAATTCTTACTATATTCATGAAGAGCTCTGCCTCTATTAAAAAGCTTTTATTGCAAACAGAAATGTCAAAATACAACAAAGGTAGAGGTATGATTTTTCATCTATAATGTAATTTTAAGTATACATTTTATTGCATAAGCAGAGATTTATACCCACATTTGCTTTCAGTATTCACAGAAGAATTTTCATATGTATTTTTAAAAATAACGAAATGGCTGCTTTGGTGTGGGGATAGTATGGTACAGTATTTATTGTGAAAATGATTCTTATCTTCCATCTTTTTCAAATGGTGAGTTCAGTATGTTTAACATTGCTGGTTTTATAATATTGCAAATATTCTTGAGAGGAAAAAATAATAAGAGACTGATAAGAATAATTCATATTTGTTCAAAGTTTAATCTGTTTTTTATTTGAACAAAAACTTGGACAAAATATCCAACTTTCCTTTGAGATCAGTGCTCTTCAATGCAGTAACCACAGCCTACCATATGAGCATTTGAAATATGACTAGTCCCCACTGAAATGTGCTGTAAGTATAAAACGCTCAGCAAATTACAAGACCTAAGTATGAAAAAAATAAAATATCTCATCGGTACTTTTTATATTGAGTACAGGTTGAAGTGACAAAAATTTGGCTATATTAAGTTAAAATATGACATTAAAATTAATTTGACCTGTTTATTACTTTTTTAATGTGTAGGAAATTTTAAATTACATGTATCACTCTCATTATAACTTTATTGGACATCATTGTTCTAGATAAACAACGGCAATGTTGAGAGGTGTCATAATGGGGACAATTGTCTCTGTGAAGAAGAAATTAGATTAACCCTACAATATGTATTAGCCCCAGAGTTGCTTAGAATTGACTTACTCTGTTTTATTGAAAATAGGTTTTCATGTAAAATCTCTGCCTGATGTAGCCAACCATGATTCAATGAGCAAACAAAAATCTTAAAGGGGAAAAATCATTTTTTGAATCTACTTCACATACCCAGTATCAAAAAGAAAAACATAAATCCACAACTAGGATTATACGGGATGTAATTCTTGGATTTCTTTTGGTCTTATAATGCTTTATACCTAGAAGATGTTCAACAAATTATTATTGAATGATTGTAGTTTAACCATCAGTTACATTTTGCAGCAATACATTTATTAGTAGCAAAATCTGAGTGTTTACTAATTTTCATCCCCTAATCAGCAAATTAGTACTGTTCTTATATTGCTATGCCTACGCTCACCTCACTGGTTTAATCAACAGTGGCATCAGCTGCACCATCATCTGCTAAATTTTTCATAATTTTATGGCTTATAAACCACTATATATTGCACAGTTTCCTATACATTAGCTCATTTGAGTCACAGAAGTTATAGGAGGTGGATCTTGTCTTTCTTTGTTCAGAAAAAGAAATCCAGGTTCAGCAAGGTTAACTGACCTTGTTTAAGATCAGCATGTTGCTAGGTGATGGAAGGTGTTCACTTCTCACTGAACTTTGCATATCAAAAGAGATTTAAAGAATTAACCTTGGCCGGGCGCAGTGGCTCAAGCCTGTAATCCCAGCACTTTGGGAGGCCGAGACGGGCGGATCACGAGGTCAGGAGATCGAGACCATCCTGGCTAACCCTGTGAAACTCCGTCTCTACTAAAAAATACAAAAAACTAGCCAGGAGAGGTGGCTGGCGCCTGTAGTACCAGCTACTCAGGAGGCTGAGGCAGGAGAATGGCGTAAACCCGGAAGGCAGAGCTTGCAGTGAGCTGAGATCCGGCCACTGCACTCCAGCCTGGGCGACAGAGCCAGACTCCGTCTCAACAACAACAAAAAATTAACCTTGGAGAGCAGGAGTTGTGGTTGCCCGTCTTAATAATCACCAATTTGATACTAAGGCTGCTAGTCATCTCTAATGAAGAGAAGTTACTTTGCAGTTGGTTGGTTGATTGTTGTTGATTGACAGAAGTATTAGTCTTCAGAATGAATTAATTCATTAAAGAAATAAAACATTGGGTTCATTCATTCCATAAATAATTGGACATTTATTATGTATATGATATCAGCCTAAGTGGATACTTAAAAGGAATAGAGATTACTATAGTTAATAACAATGTATTGTATTCTTGCAAATGGCCAAGAGAATACATTTTAAACATTCTCACCATAAAAAATGATAAGAATGGGAGGTAATGCATGTTAATTATCTCAATTTAGCCATTCCACAGTGTATACATATTTCAAAACATTATGTTGTACACAATAAATATATACAATTTTATGTGTTAATTTAAAAATAAATAAATTAGAAAAAGTAAAAATCACTAGGATCATGAAAATAAAAATGTTTACATTTATGTGAATGTTAGTAATATAATAGAGGGCATATCCAAAATACAGTATCATATTAATAAGATTTTGTATGATTCTTATAGACTACAAAATAATAAAGGAATAGAATGTTTTTAAATAAAAAATAGAAATTGCAGTGAAGTGGAAGAGAGAGTAACCATAAACCCTTCATAATCCTTCCTTTGCCTTGTAGTATAGCTTGGAAGGTAATTATGTGGAAAGTTGAGATTGCAACAAAGAATGGTTAATACAGGAGTCGCCCAAGGACAAACAATTATTTTCTCAAAAAACTATAGCAGAAGCAAAATGGCCTTGGACCACAGTGATAAAGAAGGCCCTCATGTAGACATTGTTCTATTCTGAAGTAGAATTTGCAGTACTCAAGAGAAGAGGAAAGATTATTATAGGTTGAGAGACTGTAAACAAAATATTATGGTAGGATTACTCCTGAATAGAGTAAGGTGATTGTGTTTGAAATTGAAAAGGTATGTTTGGGCAAGAGTTTGAAAACCTTTAGCCACCATGCCAAGGGAGCTCAAATCCTTATCTCTGAGTAAGGGCAGTGGTTGTCGTCAATGATCCTTGAGCACAATTCTGTCCCATTAAAGACAGTGGATTCAACTGCTTCTAGCATTAGTCCATATGAGGGAGTAAAGTGATCCAATACACTATTTTCCCCCAGTAAATGGTTCATAAAGGAAGGCCTTGGCTCTGCCTTGTATGTCTCCATAGGAGAACATATCAGAATCTCTAGAGGAGCATGGGTAGTGTAACCTTTCCTTACATGCACATACAACAAATACTGATAATCCACTCACAGGGGAGGGACTGATTTTTAAGAATTAAGTTTTGTTTTAGAAGACTTAGTCTGATGGCAACGCAGGGGTTGAATTACAGCTGGTAGAGACTGGAGGTCTACAAACTGGTTTGAGATTTTTTTTTTTTTTTTTCCCAGTGGCCCAGTTAATAAGGACTTGGACAAACTTCTTGCTCTGGGAATGTGAAAGGCCAGGCTGGAAGTAAGAGGTTAGGAAGTTCCAAACTGTCCCACATTTTCCTTTCTTCTGAGCCCTCCAAACTGTACCAGACTCTGTATGTTAAACATTTCCAAAGTCGCTTCCACATTTTCGGATATCTTTTCAGCAGTGCCCCACTCTACTGGTACCAAATTACTTTATTAGTCCATTTTCACACTGCTGATAAAGACATACCTGAGACTGGGCAATTTACAAAAGAAAGAGGTTTAATGGACTTACAGTTCCGCTTGGCTGGGGAAGCCTCACAATCATGGCAGAAGGCAAGGAGGAACAAGGCACATCTTACGTGAATGGTAGCAGTCAAAGAGAGAGCTTTTGGAGGGAAACTCTGCTTTTCAAAACCATCAGATCTCATGAGACTTATTCACAGTCACTAGAATAGCACAGGAAAGACCTGCCCCCATGACTCAATTACCTCCCACTGGGTCCCTCCCTTAACACATGGGAATTCAACATGAGATTTGGGTGGAGACACAGCCAAACCATATCAATGATGCCAAATAAAAGAAGACTGTGGAGTAAATTACACATGGAGAACAGGAAGAGGAACTAGGAAATATAGATACTGTGACAATTAACTCTGTTCTACAAAAGAAGAAAGGGGCTTAAAGTGGTTACCCCCTAAAACTAAAATCCAAAAGCACATAAATCATAAAGCACACTGTTACACCGAGTCCTTCCAACTCTTAACTTACTTGTTTTACTACACTACACTTGACTTGAGTTTTAGACTTAGTAAATCTGAGGTAAATGTAGATTGAGAATGAGAACAAAATGTTAAAAAGAAAGCAGTCTCATTTTCTTACTACTAAGAGGCATTGCAGTTTTTTTGGACTCTAGCAGGGATGTTTGTACCACTGGGATCTAAGCATCTGTTTCCAAATTATAAAAATTAGGCTGAGCTATCATGACTCCATTATAAACTTATGGAATTAGATTCTCTGGTATGGAGCTTGGATATACATATTAAAACAAAATAAAACAAAAACTCCTACCAAATTGATTCTTCTGTGTGCTCTAGTTAAGACTATTATGGTTAAGAAAATAAATACTTGCTGTATGGAATGTTTATCATCATATTTTAAATTAATAAAAAATAATTTTTCTGGCCTTCCCACCTTCCAACTCCTAGAGACAACAAATTCAGGTTTGAAAATCAGTCATATTAAATAATTATATCGATATTTACCCTTTGTTTTTATGTTATTACTTTCTTCAATTTTCACACATATTTTTTCATCAATTGGTTATGATGGACTTCACTTTTTTTCAGTCTTACAAATGAGATTCCTCCCTCCAAAAATCAATTGGCACCTGCTGACTTTATTTATTCTAATATGAAGACACAGAAAATGAATATGGCCAAAAACAGTTAAAAAAAAAAAAAAAAAAAAAAAAAAAAAGCCTGTTTTTCAAAAGACTAGATTGTCAGTTGAAGCAGAAAATTATATTCAGTGCATTGGATTTATGCATTGTTTTAGCCTTCTCCAACCAATTTAGAAATGCATTTTCTTATGAAATTGAGATTATTACAAATCCTGTGCTAAGCAGCTGAAATAATATGCCTATGCCAAGGTCATATCTTAAAAGTTTGGAGGAGAGCACTGCAATTGAATATAAGTTTATAAATGTATTCCACATACTTTTCTGATATATTTTAATAATTTAATTCTTACGTTTTACCTATATTGTCTTCGTTTTCACTTTACCTTTGACAGTGTTTCATACATATTCATTGTTTGAAAGAAATTAAGCAGACAGTATTCTAAAGTCAATATTGAGTCTGCTAATGAAAATGGTTAAGTTAATTAACTAAATGGCAACCTTCACTGAACTTATTCAAAGCTATTTCCCCTCATGATGTGTTTTCCTGAAGAAATGATGCATAAAAATTAAACCCCTGTTATTCTCTATTCTTCTGTATCAGCCTCTAAATTGTCACTTTACATGTTACAACCTGTTGCATGATGATTAATTGTGACAATTTAATGGCAGCAGGTAAAGGATAAAACCCTAAGGAATTACTCAAACCATCATTCCTCAAGAAAAGAAATTTTAAAATGTGGTTCTATCAGAAATTCGGCTAATTATTTTTACATTTTAAATCAAAAACTAAACTAATTTTAATGTACCAGTTATAAATCCGATAAAATCATATTTTATTTTTGTCTTTTTTTTGTTTTTGCATCTATGAGAAATAATGGAGTCTTCAAAGTAAAAGAAAAGAAAAACATTCATTTGGCAATGCCTATACCAAATTAGTTATTTTAGGATACTGAATGAAATGGTTTTCTATACTCAATAAAGGTAAAAGAATAAGCAGAGATATATCTGGTTTTGTGAAACTTGAAGCACATTCTAATTTGGCAGTTTTCTTTAAGTCAAAGAATATAACAGGACAAATATAAAATTAGGTATGAACATGGTTATATAAAGAAAAGAAATACCAAATTATACGTTTTTTAAAAGATGACAGATACTACATACATCATAAAACTGAAAAAAGCAGAATGTTTTCTTAATAATAAACTGTCTCTGCAATACTAGAATATACTGTGTCTGAAATACTTTTTCCTATCTTTCTGGATGCATCCTCTTTTAGCACCTCTTCATGCGAGAGAATCAAAAGATAATTTACTCTTTCCTCCAGCATTGTTAATTAAAATTTTACTTCTATAATTGATAGTTTAGAAAAGTTTCTTTTACATTTTCAACTTATTATTGGTGATGTCACATAAATTATTACAATTTATTGTCCAATTTAGGAAGATCCTACCAAGTTTCTTTCACATATGAACTGTAAAATTTAAGATCATCCAAGTTATCTTGTGCAATAACTAGTAAATATTTTTCTTTTAGTCATACTAAACCCTGATTCTGGGGATCACCCAAACATTATCAGGAAAAGAAGTAGCTTGCAAATAAATCAAGGACCTTTTATCTTTACTTTTTGGAAGAAAGGGAAAAGGATAAAGTGTTAGTTTAAATATACTCAAGAACAGAATGTAAGACAAGAAATTGGAAGCAGAGAAGTTCATCCTCAAATGTAAGAGTTAAAGAATAGGGTTAGTGAAACAGGAAAGGGGAAATCCAATGAAAATTATGCCCTGCTTTAGAGAATCTCCTAAGCATAGAGATATTGGCACTGTGCAAATGAAATAACTGTCACATGTCAGCCACGTCAGGGGTGATTCCAGCCACTGAGTATCTACTGCAGATTAGATATTTGGAAAGCAGAATGAGCTCTGTTCGTGCCATTTACTGGGGCTTGGCTACTTAATGGTTTCCAGTCCCCTTTCACTCTAATCCTTCTAAAGTCAACTTTGTATAAACTCTTTTCAAAAGTGTTTATCCCTATAGAATAAGTTCAAAACTCCATGTCATGGCACACAAAACCCTTCAAATCGTATTCAGCTGCTATTGTTTTCTTCCACATTCTAGTCATAACTAGGATCCCAAGAATTAGCAAATAAAAATATGAAACATCCAGAATTCTAAGCCTATGTCCCAAATACTACAAAAAAAAAACACTGAAAAGTATTAATTGCTTATACAAAATGCAAATGTAAATGGTAACCTGTATTTTATAAGGCAACCCTAGTAATAAGATCGCTTTCTTCTTCCTCACACACTGTCAAGCTTGAGCCAACAGAGTACCTTTTAATGGGCTGCCCAGACTAGCTTTTGATAGTTTAACCATTAATCAACACAAAATTCAAATGAGATATTCTCTGTGAAATCATCCTTCTCTCCTGCCTCCTGTCTCTCCATTCTTTCTCCAGGAGACAGAGGCCTTCCAGACTCCATGCCTTTGTAGTGTATTGTGTCTGTCTTTATTAGAGTATTCATCACTTGGTAATTGAATTCTGTGTTTAAATACATTTTTTTTCTTCCAGAATAAGTGCTCACGGAAGGGAGGGATAATTTGCCTAGCATGCTGCCTGGCATATAAAGGGCACTAAATAATTTTTCTTTTAACCATTAACCAACTAACCAATTCAACAGTTTTTTAAATGAGTGAAACCAGCTTTTACAATTTTTTAAATTCATGCTTCACCTGTAAAAATATATAGATGAATTGCAATCTGGAACTCTGAGTAATTTATATAAAAGTGATGAAAAAGACCAGGGCTTCAAATGTGTAGTTTTAATTCCAGCTTCAGTTCGTACAAACATTACAAAGTCTCAGTATCTATTGTTTAAAAAGTGTCATCACAATGAAAAAATTAAAATGTCTGTCTAATAGAGATGCTCTAATGGACAGTGATGTGTAGACTTTAGAAGAATCTCCTACTCACACAGCCTTGGAGGCATAAGTTGGGAACACAGCAAGTTGTGTGTTTGCCTTTCAAAGGAATGTCCCTTTCCCTTTCATTGACAAACGTTACAAAGATGCCCCAAAACTTCTGTGGATTTCCACCAGGACATAAGGTCCTCTGCATTTTCCTAACTTGTTTCTCTAAGTGGTGGTTCCCAAGGCCTGAGAATAGCTGTGTCTCAGTTCTCTCTTGGAAACCAGAGCCTAAAATGTTGCCACATCATCAGGAATGTAGCTGCATACTTTGCCAGAGCCAAGAGATGAGCCCCACTAGCAAAGCCCTTGGGCTGGACAAAATTGTTAGCCATTTGGTGTAGGTCATTGCACTAGTTCCATTACACAGGTTATCTGGCAGGAATCCAGGCTTTGGAGGAAAGACGTTTTAATCCTGTAAATAAATGGCTGGAACACCATAGCAGTTGATTGTGTTAAGCCTTTATCCAAAATTGCTTTGTTAGGCTCTATTATATTGCTCATTATCTTGCTGTGAAGAAAATTAAGCTTACATCTGCTTAGGGTGACAGGGTATCCTGTTGTCACGGGATTTTCCACATTTTAGGCCTGTGTCACAGGCTCCCAATAAACCCTCAGAGAACATCTTTTGTGTCCACAGGCATCCAGGTGTCAGGCAGACACAGTCTTTGTCTCCTTTAAACTCAGTGACACGTTCAGGACTGTGTATACTCCTCTATTCCCTGCCAGAGACAAAATGCTTATGGAACAGTCAAGTTAGAAGGGACCTCAGAGTTAATCTAATCAAATGTCTGCATTTTTCAGTTCCAAAGATACTCAGGATTCTACCAGTAGTGGCAGAGGTGGTATTAGAAGTCAGGTTGCCTGACTTCCAGTCCTCTGTTAGTTACTGTCCCCTCCCCTGCGTGCAGCACTGGTGCAATCCCCCAACTCTCACTTCCCTTTTTTGCCACATGCCTCTCTTTCGTCCCCTTGATTGCCCTGCCTATCCCTCCTGCAAGGGAAACTACCACCAGGCAAACTCGTGTGAGACCTGAGAATGGAGGCCACATCTTTTCCCTCCCTCCCTTTCCCGTTTTTGTGTGTGACAGTAACATTATTCATGTACAGTTGTTCCTTTTTTCAGTACCTTCCCCGTCAGACCAGAAGTTAATGAAAAAATAGGGTTGTGTGATATGCAGCCTGGGGGCCAAAAATGTTGGGCAAGCAGTGTGCTTCAAATAAACTTGTAGAGTTCTGGTTTCATGCACAACCTGGTTGGAGGACAGTTGCTAGAGGCCCTAGTATGAGAGATCAATTAAACATGGAGGTCAGAAATTAACCACATGGGATTAACATACATAAGGCTGCTTCATTTCAATAAGCCTAGAAAACACACTGGGGACAGCTTGTTCAAGATAAGCTAATATTTGATGCTCCTTCATAACGCTTGCTTAAAATATTTCTTCAGCATTTATTTAGTGGGGGCAAGAAAATTTGATGTTAGTGAGAAAACCTCTTTACCTCTTACCTTTTATAAAAATAATCAACTTAGAAGACACACTAAAAGTCACGTGACTTTTGACATATATGGATGATCTTTCATGTAATATTTTTCTGCTATTCCTACTATAGAATAAATGCTGCTATTGCATTATTATAGAGCATAGTGTGAGCCACATATGTTATTTTAATCTTAATGGCCATATTAAAATAGTAAAAATAAACAGGTGAAATTTATTTGGTTATGTTTTATTTAACCTAGTGTATCTAAAATTGTATCATTTTGACATTGCAATCAGTATAAAAATATAGTCATGCCATGTGTAATGACGTTTTGGTCCATGATAAACTATATATACATTGGTGATCTAATAGGATTATAAAACAGTCGATTTACCATACCCTTTTCTATGTTTAGGTATGTTTAGATACACGAGTACTTGCCACTATGTTAGAATTTCCTGTAGTATTCAGTACAATCACATGCTGCACAAGTTTGCAGCCCAGGAGCATTAGGCTATACCATATAGCCTAAGTGTGTAGTAGGCTATACCACCTAGGTTTATGTAGGTACTACACTATGATGTTTGCATAAGGATAAAATCACCTAACGACACATTTCTTTTTTTTTTTTTTTTGGCATTTAAAAAATCATTTTATTTATTTTCCACTCTAATGTAATTTTTTTATTTATTTTTTATTATTATTATACTTTAAGTTCTAGGGTACATGTGCATAACGTGCAGGTTTGTTACATATGTATACTTGTGCCATGTTGCTGTGCTGCACCCATCAACTCGTCACCACCCATCAACTCGTCATTTACATCAGGTATAACTCCCAATGCAATCCCTCCCCCCTCCCCCCTCCCCATGATAGGCCCCGGTGTGTGATGTTCCCCTTCCTGAGTCCAAGTGATCTCATTGTTCAGTTCCCACCTATGAGTGAGAACATGCGGTGTTTGGTTTTCTGTTCTTGTGATGGTTTGCTAAGAATGATGGTTTCCAGCTGCATCCATGTCCCTACAAAGGACACAAACTCATCGTTTTTTATGGCTGCATAGTATTCCATGGTGTATATGTGCCACATTTTCTTAATCCAGTCTGTCACTGATGGACATTTGGGTTGATTCCAAGTCTTTGCTATTGTGAATAGTGCCGCAATAAACATACGTGTGCATGTGTCTTTATAGCAGCATGATTTATAACCCTTTGGGTATATACCCAGACACATTTCTTAGAATGTATTTCTGTCATTAAGTGGTGCCTGAATGAGTTAAAATATTTTGGATTCTTTTTTTTTTTTTTTTTCCAGTACTATGCCTTTGGAATCCAATATGTATTTTACAGCATACATCTATTCCAAATAGGCACATTCTGGGTGCTCAATAGCTACATGTGGTTAGTGGCTACCATATTAACCAGTGAAGTTCTATGCCCATCAGGGCTATATGTAATTTACAGGGTATAATAACAGTATTTTTAAAATTTATTTTTTTCTGGCTTTTATGTTGACATTTCCATTTTTTAAATTTTAGTTTTATTTTCTTTCACTGTTTTTGGAAATGCACAACTTCTTGGAATGCAAATTAAAAAGATATAAAATAATGAGGTAGATAATTCGTTATTGCTAAACGTCTACCACTTGAAATATTTAAGTTTCAAATTTCAGCTAACTGCGATTGCAAGCTTCAGCTAGCTGGTCCCACATGGATGGCCCAGCTAAATCAGACATTTGTACATACTGGCTACAAAGTGCCTCAAAAACAGGCCAGGAGGGTTGTGGATTTTAAAAAATTTCCACTGAAGGGTGCTGTCTTGTCCATTTTCCAATATGGGTAAATTAATGGATACTACATTTAAAAGTCTGTTTATTTCTCATACATTGAAGCCCTGTACTGCCCTCAACAACTCACCCGTTAAAGCAGCTCTGAAATACAGGCTGGGCCAAGACTTGGATGGACTGGAGGTTGCGCCACAACTCCCTGAACACCTAGAGCAGAGGTCAGCAAACTTTCTATAAAGGTCCAGATGGTAAATATTTTAGGCTTTGCAGGCCAATAGGTCTCTGCCACGACTACTCAACACCACTATTATAGATCAAAAGCAGCCATAATACATAACAACATATAATGGGCATGGCTGTGTCCCATGACACTTTATTTGGGGACACAAAGTTGAATTTCATATAATATTCATGTATCACCCACTTATTAACTATTTTCAATTTCTTAAAGTGTTAATTCTTAGTTCTCCAACTGTACAAAGACATGGTGGCTGAATGTGATCGATAAGCCACAGTTTGCTGTCCTCTGCCCAAGTCTCCTGTTGAAATGGGGTTATGGCAACAATCTTGGCAGAATATAGAACTATTTTGACACCTGACTTTTACCCTGATTTTTTTATTGTTTCCAAAGAAATCAAGTATTTTTCTTTTTCAAATTGATAGCCATATTCTCTTTTTTTCTTTGCTCTCTTCTCTTCTGGCTAGCAGGAAGAGATCAACCCATCTTTGAATTGTGTTCACTTTCCTCATACTGTTGCACAACTAGTAAAGCTACAAGTTAACATATGCCAATGCCAACTCTTCCCAATGTTGTGTTCAAAGCCTTCCTAAGCATCACCATTTCCAGGAATAGCAATTCTATATGATATTATTATTTTACTTGTCAGTAAGATTAAAAGTCCCAGGGACACTGATTTTCTTCTTTGTTAGCCATGTTTCATTGAGTGGATAAGCAATATGCATTTGCTTCATAGTATAAATAACAATAGTGCATCAAATTGCAACAATATGAATATTACACATAGAAAAGATAAATGTGAGTTATGCAGGTCATACCATTTGATAGAAAATATTTTTTAATATTTATATGTTTAAACATGACAATATAATGATTCCATTCAGACGAAGGCAAAGGAATAGGATTTCTTTTCAGTGTGGTGGTTTTCTTTTTGTGTTTTGTTTTGTTTTTTAGAGAATGAGTTTTAGAGACAAACAAGCTTTCTAGACAGAAAACATTGAAATTAAAAGCAGCAATTCATGGTCATATTATCAAAACTGTCAAATTGGTATATATATTTGAACACCACTGATTAGTTATTTTCTAAAATGCTATGCTTTTAAAAAATCATGAAGATTGGCAAGTTTTTTAGATGCATAAGCAAATAGTGTAGTATGGCTTGTAACACTGTTCAAGATAACTTTTTTGTAATGAGTATGGTCTTTCTCTGCCCTGTCTAATACATGTGGGTTTTGAGCATTGGAGATGTGGTAAGTGCAACTAAGGAACTGATATTTAAATTGTATTTAAGTTTAATAAATTTAAATTTAAAGTTATATTTTGATAAATTGTTTTGTTTTTCTTTTTTCTTTCTTTCTTTTTTCTTCTTCTTCTTCTTCTTTTTTTTTTTTTAAAGACAGTCTCACTATGTTGCCGTCCAGGCTGGTCTCCAACTCCTGGGCTCAAGCAATCCTCCTTCCTCGGCCTCCCAGAGTGCTAGGATTATAGGCATGCACCACTATCCCCAGCTAAATTGTTTCTCAAATGAGACTTCTGAATTTGAGGATACGTGATCATGTGGTGTAGTTTTCCCTTTTTTCTCCCCCTGAAGTCTGTATTCTGGAGTACAGTGATTTATATAAAAGTAAAAAGAAGAAGAGTGTTTTTTTTTTTTTTAATTCTATTAAGAAACCAAATTTTAACAGACACCTCAGGGCTTAATTAAATATCAAGGTATTGTTATTTGTTATGGTTCTTGTTGCTTGGGTAAAATTGTATAGATCATGACTTAGTTTTCCTTGAGTTTTTATCAAACAAATGAACAAAACAAACAAAAATATTAAAAATGATATCTCCTACAAATCCAAGGGACATTTTTCTATATCAGCCAGGCTGCTGCTAAGGTTCTTCAAGCGAACAAGATCAAAGATTTCTGATGGGAGAGTGTGAGAATAAAGTAGCCCTTGTTTAGTGGTACTTTGTAGAGCCTTTGTTTAGAGTACAGCTGGGAGGGAGAGAGGGAGAAAAATACGGGGTTAATTTGTAACAACATATTCTGTGGCCTGTGTGTGTGTGTGTGTGTGTGTGTGTGTGTGTGTGTGTATGAGAGAGATTAAATTACATTTTAACTTCTTTGAATTTTATTGTCCTCAGGGTTTAAACAGTATGTGACCAAAATCACATTATGTAGTGAAGAGTGTGTGAGTAGGTGGATAGTTAGATGGGTATAAATCCCTATAAAACCCATGTTAGAAGATTAATGAGAACTATTGAGGTTTGAGCAAATCAATGTCACCTATTCACTTCTATGTGTCTATTTGTCTATAAAATCCATTTTAGAAGATAAATGAGAACTATTGAGGTTTGAGCAAATCAATGTCACCTATTCACCTGTTTGTCTAATGCCTCCAGGAGCCATTAAAGGGCTTGTTACCTAATTTTAGGGTAGGTTTAGATCAAGGTGAACAGTCAAAAAATATTATCCATGTACTCATGTATATTATTAAATATTCTCTGACCATGGAGTTTGTTGCTTATACTGCAAACAAATAAATTAATGAATAAGAATGCTGCTCATGAACACCAAAGTTTATTGAAAAGTCAATATGATTTTAGTGTAGTAATAAGGGCAGAGTTCTCCAAGGACTGCAAACCTATTTATTGTATATCAAATTTTACTGACTTTGAAATCTTGCTAGAAATGTTCATTTACCCCATAATGTATTATGTTTGAGGTCTTAAGAAAAATAACAAAATCCACATGTGGTAATGAAGTGGTTATGCAATAAAACTAACATACACTGTGATTTGATACAGGGGACGTCACTGTTATTATATACTTAAAAGTGAAAACGATGTAGGAAATATAGCTCTATAAACATCGTAAGTAAAATCTACATACTTTGAAAAGGAAATCCACTTACTTTTAAAGTAATATTCTAAAAGCTATGCCACTGGGGGCTGACTGTCATAAAAATGATTTGTAATTAGTCACTTTTACATTGTGTATGGATTTATAGTTTTAAAATATCTGGTGGCATATAACCACAATGTATTTTTCAGTCATATATTCATTATTATTTTATTAAATTTCCAGAGGGAGAGAAAAGAAACGACCTCCTAAGTGAGGGATATTTTACCATGAGACCAGTTGTAAAAATAATCGAGTATTGTGCATGGGAATATATCTTTGCTAAGTCTGCTTCTCCAGTGACTTTAATGTATTGTTGGTAAAATATGAGTGAGGCAAAAATGAACTCTCCAAATATTTCATACTACATGCATTTTATCCAAAAGAAGATAATGGTTTACATGAATTATTTAATTGGTATTACTAATTTGGGGGAGGTTTTTTTGGTTGTGGGCAAGAGAGTATTTGCTTAAAATGCATTCAGAGTGTGCTGTTATTTAGCTATTTTCAACGTAGAGGGATATTGACATTAGAGACTTACATGTAGCCATACAATGGTCAACTGCAATCAACTACAGAAGCAATATAGGGCAGCAGTTGTAACAAAATAGCTACTAGGTAAATATTCATTGAATTAATTCCACGGATATTACCACGAATGCTGCAATTAATTAATACCTAGTCCTGTCTCCAGCCCCAGAATCTATGACATCAAGGTCACTGACAGAAAACATATCAAGAATTTTATTCCTTAGTCCTCTTGACTGACCAGATTCTACCCTCTTCTACTCTGTGTTCCTCAAATCAAATTTCACTAGCCCAGCTGCCAAGTAACACCTGTTCTGACTGTGCTAATGAACTTATATATTCACACATAGACTAAAATGAGAAACAGAGTTAGAAATGTCATGTGTAAGAACATAAGCGTTTTCAAGAGATTTACCTTCTCTTTTCTGTTTTATTAGCAAATGATTGTTTTGTATGATTGTTCATTTAACAAATGCTATAGCACGTAAGAAAAGTTACTAATGGTATATAAAGATGTAAAATTCAATTGTGGCTGTGTGTATGTGTGAGTATTCTAGCTTTTGGGGAGAGACAAGAAAGAAGACATAAGTTGGAAGAGAATAGTAAAATAAAGAAAAAAGTAATAACTGACTGTCTAATGAAGTAGCCCAGGTAATAAACGGTAGAGTTTATTAGATAGAATCATTATTTCCTTCCAGAGGGATTAGACAATTTTCTCTGAGGAGGTGGCACTTTTATTACAAAAATGTGAAAGACTGGGAAGAGTTTTATACATGTTGATAAGGAAAAGAGATATTTTATTGAGGGAAAAGAAGACATTTTAATGGCAGAGTACGCAATGTCAGAGGAACAGAACAAAAGAAGTGCTCTGTTTTTTTTAATAAAGGCAGGCTAAAGAAGTTGGAGGCTATTGGAAATCAGTCATACAATTTTAAGCAAGAGAATCAATGAGTGGCAATTTTGAAAACTGAATTTGATAGTGGCAAGGAAAATAGGGTTCTATCATCCCACTTACTTTCAAAGTTATGAAGCAATTGTAGTAAGGTCCAATCAGTACCTAAAGGAATTTATTTTGAGAAATGCTGTAAACAAAAAGCAAACTTTCTACTGCACTCATATAGTATATTTTCTCAAAGTCATATAGCTAAAGGGAATGAGAGGTAAAATAGTATAGTGGTTAACAGGATGGGCTTCAAAGCCTAACTTCTTGGGTTCAAATCCTAGCTTGGTTACCATTTAACAGCTATCTGACCTTGTACAAGTCACATGCATACAATGGGAACGATAACACTACCTGTATTATGGAGTTGTTATTAGATGTTGTTGATAGATATATATGCTTGCCACATTTTTGGTACTACATACATATACCTATTTCTATAGAAGTACACATGTGTACCTGTATTTAAAATAGCGATTTTCTTTTTTAAAAGAAGTATATATTCATTGCAGAAATTTTGTTTGAAATTTTAAAAGTAAAATTTCTGGTCTAAGTGCAATAAAATGTTTTAGACTTTAGATATGAACTACAAAAACCTGCCTCATCCACACCCAACCCCACTCCCAGAGATATTTCAATTTATTTGCTTGCTATCAGTAATGAGAAGACCTAATTCACCACACAATTTCTGTTGTATGAGACTATTGTATTGCAGTGAAAGATAGTGTTTTAAATCTTTGTTAAATCAATAGGTACAATATTACACCTCCCTATTTGAATTTTCCTAGTGAAGTTAAACAATTTTAATAGGCCTATACATGGGTCAGTTATAGTTCTTTCATAAATGGTCTATTCCTCATTATCCTTTTTAATTGAGTATTTGTCTTTTTTTCTATGGATTTGTGAGAATGTTTTTATTTCAAGAGCGTTTGTCAAAAAGATGAATCATTTTTGCCTTTTTCTTTTGCTTAGTTGATTTTTTATGTAAAGAAATTTTATACTGCTATGAATGTAAATCATTACTTTATGGCTTTTAATTAAAATTATAAGAATAGCCTCCCATATTTTCATTATTTTTACAGTTCAATTTTTTACATGTAACATTTCATTCATCTGGTATTTAGTTAGGAATTGTATGAGACAGGATTTTAAAATTAGGTTAAAATTTAATCAAGTTATCATATTTTTAAGTACAAAAGTTTCCGAATTCAGCATTTACATTAAATTTTTTGAAAATAATGCTAAAATATCATGTAAATTGTTACTTATTTGAATTGGAAATTCTCTATTACTATTTTTAATCTTTATAACAACTTATGTTATCTATGCTTCTATTATAAAATAACAAGCCTGCCAAAATAGAGAAGATGCTTATCACAATTATATCATGATCATTTAAACATGATTTTGGATTAATCATAACCCAAAAATGCATTTGATAAGCAATCTAACTCTTCTTATAGTTCCTATAAAATTAACAAATGTCAAACAGTAATGTTTTAATTTTCAAAATATTCATATTAGTATTCGTTTTCAAAATATGTTTACTTGCATGCATTTCATTTATATTATTTCTTATTGAAGTTGACTTCTAAATGTGTATTGCTTTAATGATAAGTATTAAGGGTATAGATTGTACTCACACAAATAACTTTTGAAAAGCATAAGTTTAAATAGATGCATTTATCAAATGATATCACTTTTGAAAGATACCGGAAAGTAAGTTTTGAGAGGGAAGAGGGAAGGAAAGAGTAGAATATGAAGTCAGTAAAACGTGGATATTTAGTACCATCTTTGTTACTTACTAGTAACCTTATGAATATTATTTATATCGTTGATCCTTAATATCCTCACTTGATAATTTTAGAAAATGTTATGTACTTCATAGGATCACGGGTAGAATAAGAAAGTGAATATAAGTAAAATCCATCATAAAGTACCTGAAATATGTTATAAACCTAAGTTATAATAGTAATTTTATCATGGCTAATATTTCAGAGGAATAGCCACCCAACCAGTACTACTTATTATTTATTTCTATTTAACGTATAAAACATATAAAATAATATTCTGTCTGTGTGGTAACTTTGAAAAAGGACCAAAAATATTAAAAATTAAATTAAAATCATGTCATGTATAATTTGTAATACTCCTCTAAAGGTTAATAAAGTGTGCATATATTTCATTCACATTCACAAATATGAAAATCTATGTGTAAATTTTTAAATTTTCTAAAAAATTGACAAATAAAAATTGTATTATTGTCATGATATACAATGCGATATTGTGAAATAAACATTGTGGAATGACTAAATCAAGCTATAGAACATATTCATTACCTTACATACTTATTGTTTGTGGTAAGAACACTTAAAATCTACTTTTAGTAATTTCCACATATACGTTATTGTTACTAACAGTAGTCACCATGAGTTACAATAGATCGCTAGGATTTATTCCTCCTGTCTAACTGAAATTGTGTATCTTTTCATCAATATCTCCCCAATCACCCCACCCCCTAGGATCTAGTAACTACCATTTTTCTCTGTTTCTCTAAGTTTGACTTTTTAAGATTTCACATGTAAGTGAAATCATGCAGTATTTCCCTTTCTGTGCCTAGCTTATTTCACTTGACATCATGTCTTCCAGTTCAATCCATGTTGTTGCAAACGACAGGATTTATTTCTTTCCTAAGGCTGAATAGAATTCCATTGTGTTTATATGCCACAATTTCTTTAACCATTCATTTATTGATGGACATTCAGGTTGATTCCATATATTGGCTATTGCAAACAGTGCTGCAGTAAACATGAGAGGACAGATATCTCTTAAAAATACTGATTTCAATTCTTTTGGATATATGCCTAGAGATAAGATTGCTAAATCATATGGTAGTTCTATTTTTAATGTTTTGTGGATCTTCCATACTATTTTCCACAATAATTATACTAATTTACATTCCCATCAACATTGTACAAGGGTTCTCTTTTCTCCACATCCTTGCCAACACTTATCTTTTGTCTTTTTGATAATAGTCATTCTAACAGGTATAAGATGATATCTTATTGTGGCTTTGGTTTGCATTTCCCTGCTGATTAGGGAGGATCATCATTTTTTTTCATATGCTTGTTAGCCATTTGTATGTTTGCTTTAGAGAAATATCTATTCAGGTCCTTTGCTGTGTGTCAATACTGATACGTAAAATATGTATGGAAAATCAAAACCATAATTTATTTTTATTATATTTTTAATATGTCATGAATATTTTTCAATGTAATAGGATGTTTTTCATGATATTTATTTTAATAGATGCAACATATTTCATTATATAAATGCAGTTCTATTTGGGGAGATTTCGTTTCACTTTTTCACTAGAGTAACATAATCGAACATTCTTGTCATAGGTCTCTGTGTTTATCTCTGATAGTCCCCTAGGAAAATTCATAGAAGTAGAATTTTGGAGTTGAAGGTAATGAAGACTTTTAAAGTAGTTTTATGAAATTTTCTAAACAGAAGTATAAAGACACATAGAAAAGTACACAAATTATAAGAATAGAAATTCAGGGATTTAAAATAAAAAAAAAACTTAAGTGTATCCATGTTACTACCACCGAGATCAAGAATTAGAACATTACCTCAGGAGCCCCTCTCATGTTCCCTCCCAGTTATTAACCTCTCTCCTGCCACCACCCTCTCCCAAGGTAAGCACTCTTTTGACTTCTAACACCTAGATTAGTTTTGACTGTCTTTGAAATTACTGTAAACAGAATCATCCAGTATATGCCCTTGTATTTGACATGTCATGCTCAACATTATTTTTGTGATATTATTCTATGCTATTGCCTGTGCCATAGTTAGTTTAGTTTTTCTATGTATGATATTCTATTGTGTGAATATGCCACGGTTTATCCATTCTCCTAATCAATGGACATTGGGTTGTGTCTATTATGGGGCTATTAGGAAAAATGCTGGTGTGATGTTCATGTCCCTTCCTGTGTATGTGCATATATTTATTTTTAATATACATGGAAGTAGAATGGCTGGGTCATAAGATGTGTACATTTGGCTTTGGAGTAACCAAAAAACAGCTTTTCAATGTGGTCATTTCAATTCATTTTCACCAGCAGTATATAAGATGTCTAGTTGATCCACATATTCATCAAGAGTGTATTTTCAACCTTTATCCTTTTAACCATTTAGGTGAATGTGAAATGGTATTTCATTGTGTTGTAATTTGCAATCACCTGGTGATTAGTGCCATTTTTATATCCTCTTACGTGAAGTCATTATGCAAATCTTTTGCCCATTAAAAATAATAGTTTTCTTTTTCTTACTGATATAGAAGTTGGATACAAGTCCTTTGTCAGATCTATGCATTGCGAATATCTTTTTTCAACCTAAACTTTGCTTTATTTTTTTCTCTTAACAATCTTTCTTGATAAATGGAGTTTGATTTATCAATCTTCTTTATGGCTAGTGCTTTTTATGTCTTGTTTAAGAAATAATAAGTTACCCTAAAATTGTTGAGATTTTTTTCTATATTTTCTTTTGAAAACTTCATTTTTTTTGCCTTTTACATTGAGGTCTACAAACAATCAAGAAGTGATGTTTTGTGTATGATGTGGAGAGTCAAGGTTCATGTTTTTCAAATGACTAATCAGTTAACTTGGTACTATTTACTGAAAAGATAATCCTTTTCCCACTTATGTGACACCATTGTATAAATTAGGTAACGTTATATAGATGATTTGTTCTCACTTCAATCCCACACAGGCTTAATTATAATAAATATTCATGTCTGGTGGCAAACATTGTTAAACTTTGTTATTCTTCAAAATTGTCTTGGATATTCTTAGCCCTTTGCACTTACATATAAATCTTAGGATTGACATGTCAATTTCTACTAAGAAATAGTTGCTGCAAGTTTGATTGGAATTGCACTGAATTTATAGATTATTTGAAGAGGGCAGATATCTTTACAGTATTGGACTTTCTAATTCATGAAGAAGGTGTATTCCTCTATTTGTTTACATTTTCTTCAATGTCTCAGTAGTGTTTGTAGTTTCCATGGTAGAAGCTTTACTTTTTGGTCTGAATTACCAAATTACTACCAACAAATATAGTCATGAATTGCTTAACAAATGAGATATGTTCTGAGAAATGTGTCATTAGGTGATTTTGTCATTGTACAATCATAGAGTGTGCTTACACAAAGATGGATGGTATAGCCTACTGCACACCCAGGCTATGTGGTATAGCATATTGCTCCTAGGCTACAAACCTGCACTGCATGTGACTTTACTGAATACTGTAGTCAGTTGTCACACAACAATATTTGTTTATCTAGACACAGAAAAGGTACAGTAAAAATACAGTATACACATGATAAAAATTAGTACAGATGCATATGGCACTTAACATGAATGGAGCTTGCAGGACTCAAAGTTGCTCTGGGTGAGTCGGTGAGTGAGTGGTATTGGTGAGCAAATGTGAAATCTAAGACATTACTATACAGTACCATACCGTTTATAAACACTGTACACTTAGGCTACACTAAATTTATGAAGACACATTTTTTTTCTTTTTCTTTTTTTTTTTTTCTTTTTCTTTTTTTTTTTTTTTTTTTTTGTATTTTTAGTAGAGACAGGGTTTTACCATGTTAGCCAGGATGATCTTGATCTCCTGACCTCGTGATCCACCCGCCTCGGCCTCCCAAATTGCTGGGATTACAGGCGTGAGCCACCCCACCCGGCCCATTTTTTTTCTTTAATGATAAGTTAACCTTAGCTTATGGTAACTTTTTTATGTTATAAACTTTTTTTAAGTTTTTGACTCTGTGATAACACTTAGCTTAAAACATAAACACATTGAACATCTGTACAAAAATATTTTTATATCCTTATTGTATCAGCTTTTTTATTTTTAATATTTTGCTGTGTAAGCTTTTCTGTTAAAAAGTAAAACACAAACACGCACATGAGCCTAGGCCTACAAGGGTGAGGATCATCAATATCATCATCAATATCACTGTCTTCCACTTCCACACGCTATCCCCCACTGGAAGGTCTTCAGGGGCAATGAAACATTCCTGAAACTACCATCTCATATGATAACAATGCCTTCTTTTGAACTACTTCCTGAAGGACCAGCCGGAGGCTGTTTTACAGTTAACTTATTTTTAGTAAGTAGAAGAAGTACATTCTAAAATAACAATTAAAAGTATAATAAATGCGTAAACCAATAATGGTCATTTATTATCATTATCAAGTATTGTGTACCGTACATACTTGTCTGTGCTATATTTTTATACAACTGGCAGTGCAGTAGGTTTGCTTACACCAGCATCACCACAAACATGAGAGTAATTCATTGCACTATGACATCACTAGGTAATAGGAATTTTTCAGCTCCATTGTAAGCTCATAGGATCACAGTCAGTCTGTTGCTGATTGAAATGTGGTGAATGACTGTATAATAATTAGGGCTCCAATGAAGATCATAAAATTGCTTGTTTTCCAGAACTTTGACAAATACCTTTTACAGGAACTAATATAATAGATAAATAATAGTATATCATTGCTGTTTTCATTTGCATTTCACTGACTACTAACTGTTTGGATTTTTTCTTGTTTATTGGCTGTTTACATTTTTTGTCAATTTCTTTTTATGTTCTGTATCCAGTTTTCCAGTAGACTTTTCCTTTTTTATTCATTAAAATATTTTTATATACTAAAATTATTACCCTGTGTCTAATATATGCTGCAAATATTTCCAGTTGTCATTTGTTTACATTTTGATTATTGGCTTTAATTTACAGATGAACAATATATATACTATATTCAATCTTTTTTAAATTCTTTTTTTCTTCTGAAGGGCTTCCCCATACCAATATTTTATTCCAGTTCTTCTTCCTATTTTTATGCTTAACACTTTAATTTTTCTAAATTTTTTTTGTGTTATGAAATCCATCTTAATATGTTTATTTCTAAAACACTTGTTTATCTTAATATTAAAACTCCTATACATTTGAAAGTAACGTTCAGAAATTGAAAGAATAAGGAAAGTAATCTTGTGTGAAATTAGGTCAAGATTTGCTTAGATACTAAATTAACACGTAAGGGAATTGAATGTGTTTAATTGTTTTCTTTCACCACAGGGAACATGTTGTATGAAGAGCATGGTTTTATAATACTTAAAAGGATTATTAGAAAAATGATGTATTTTACTGGTCAGGTGTTTGTGTCTATACTTCGATGTGAATGCAAAATAGTAAATATAAAAGTAAATTAATTTAAAACACATAGAATCTGATACAAACCTTACTCTTTTTCCACGTTATACATTACTCACACCTGCTATATTTTTCCGTGAACTGTTTGGAATACTCTCAATTCCTAGAAACTGTTTTAAAGTGGAGAAAAGCAGAAAAGATTATGTGTTAAAAGTACTTGATTTCCACCCAACCATTAAGAGATATTGCCAAAGAAAACTATTCAGAACATTTTTCACTGATGGCGTTAGATATGTTATACCAGAATAATAATGATTCATTATTAAAATATGCAAAGTGTAATTTCTCAACAACATTTTGTGGTAGGAAGATGAGCTAGTACAGTAGTTTTCCTTATTAAATAATGTTTTACAAAAGTAATTGACATGGTTTGGCTGTGTCCCCCCCCCAAATTTCACCTTGAATTGTAATAATTCCTCCATGTCAAGGGTGGGGCCAGGTGGAGATAATTGAATCATGGATAAGGATCCCCCATACTGTTCCCCTGATAATCAATAAGTTTCACAAGATCTGATAGTTTTATAAATGGGAGTTCCCCTGAGCAATCTCTCTTCCCTGCTGCCATGTAAAATGTGTTTTTGCTTCTCCTTTGCCTTCTATCATGATTGTGAGGCCTCCCCTACCATATAGAACTATGAATCCATTAAACCTCTTTCCTTTATAAATCACCCAGTCTCAGATATGTCTTTATTTGTAGTATGAGAGCAGACTAATACAGTAATGCATTTACACTGTTCAAAATATAAAAGGTACAGTTAAAAGTATCTCAGCCTACCCATCATCTGCTCTACCCTCACCAAGCATTGACCTTAATTCTAGAAACAAATCTACAAAATAAATTCCTGGGAATAAAATTTCTGGGTCAAAGGTTACATGCTTTTCATAGATATGGCCAAACTACCTTCCACAAGAGGTACACAAATGTATGCTTCCCATCAGCCGTGTACAAGAGTCTGCATTTTCCCACAGCCTTGGCAGCATAGTGTATTTGCAGACTTGAATTTTTGCCAGTGCAATAGATGAAGCTCTAATTTTCATTTCTCTCATTATTACCAAGGCTAAGCTTCTGTTCATGCATTTAAAATCCTTTGTATTTTCTTTTCTGTGAACTGTCCTTATCTTTTGTCCAATTTTCTTTTGAGTTGTTGGCCTTTTTCTTATTAACTTGCAGAAGCTCTTTTATGTGTTCGGAAAATTAGTCCCTTAGATATGAGTCATAAACATTTATTTTTCATAATTGTTCATTTGTTTTTGATTTTGCCTGTGGCTTTTTTGGTCATACAGAAGCTTTTGATTTTTTATATAGTCCAGTTTAGTGATATTTTTGTCTGTTAATTAAAGTTGTTTAACTTGAGGATACAATTTACTTTTTTTTTGTGGTTGACTACTGTAGACATATATTGCTTCTTACACTGAAAAAATAATAATCCTGAATTTAGAAATTGCTTTTAACAAACTTTTGTTGAATGTCTGTCATACTTAGGAACAGAGCTTGTTTGACCCAGAAATCAAAGGTCAGTGAGAAGGATCAATGTAAATAAAAAGTTAAATAGCATGAGGTAAATGTTATGATGGTGGGAAAGACAAGGTCTGAGAGGATAAACCTAAAGCAACGTCATAATTAAGCTGAAAATTTCTTCTCATGATAAGCTATCATTTCAGTATTCCAGATATTAGTCAAATCTGACCCATTACACTGTTTTTTTGTTTTGTTTTGTTTTGTTTTGTCAGGAATTGTTTTACCTCTATTATAAGGAAGGGATAGTATGGGAGGATGATAAGGAAACCAGCAATCTGAGTTAAACGTTACACAGATTTCTGTGCTTATATATGAAGCCTAAATGAAACGTGAACAATTTCATGATAGATAAAAAGGAGTTCATCGCTCAGTTTTAGAGAGTTTAGGAAAATATGATGGCTATTATCTCAGTAGCTTCAGAGTCTAGAGGCTTTTAGAGGTTGTTAGTTGAAGCTGTAAAACGCTTTTTACATCTACTTGTGAGTAGAAAATGATCCAATAAAAATAAAATGTTTAGTTACCTCCTTTAAAATTCTTGAAAAATAAGTTGAGGACATTATTAGATCATGTATTACAGACGTAGGATTATATTTGTAACATCACCTAAATCACACACACACACAGGAAAGTTCAGCACCACAGGTGTAGTTATGGATGTGAACTCACAAAACACAAATCGAGCAAAGAGAACAATATCTCAATTCATGATTCATGGACATTCTGTGCTACCTGAAACACGATGCTTCTTTTGCCCAGCTCTCACCCACACAGGGAAAGGCTGCCAGGAATGAGAGACAAGATGTGTGCAGGTTACCTTTAATAGGAGCCACCACCTGTATTTCCCATCAATCTTTTACACCTTTGTCATGTGGATCCAAGGACTGTATTCCAACTGACAGCTCCCGCAATGAGGTGCAGTTCCACACAACAAAGGCAGGGCCAGCATCTCCCATTCATCTTAAAGTTAGTGTTTCCAAGGAAACAGTGCTGTAGGAGCCTAGGGTCAGTCCCAGACTGACCTGCAACAGTCCAGGCTGGATGTTAATCCTTTACTTATACATTCTCATGAATTTTTCACAACATATATGTATGCATTTACAAAGTGTTTCAATGTACATATTGTTTACATATACAATCTTGTTTAAAATTCATTTTTCTCTACATTAATTGATTTTTTTCTCCACAACTTTCTTTTTCATCTCCTACCTCTTGTATCCAATTAAAGAATGTACTTATTTAAAAAGTATCTAAAACAATTGTTCCAAAGCATGTGACATTGTTTATGTGACACACTAGTATATTATCTAGTTTATTTTTAAAATCTTCTCTATTATTATTCATAACATTATATTATTATGGAACAGATGTATATTATAAAATTTTATTCATATTGCAGTGTAATATTTTGTATTACAATGGTATTATTAATAGTCTCATAAAGAGCTATCATTACAAGTTTAAATTCTTTATTCTGGGTTGTCGGTTTTAACTCTTGACATTCTGAAGAAAATAGCTTTACTCTTGTTTATTCTGGCTCTTTTTTTTTTTTTTTTTTTTTTTTTGGAGAGATGGGGTTGTTGCTATGATGCCCAGGCTCATCTCGAAGTCCTGGGCTCCAGCAATTCTTCTGCCTCAGCCTCCCAAAGTGCTGGTGTTACAGGCATGAGCTATAGTGCCCAGCCTATCCTGGCTCTTTATTTACTTGTAAGCTTGAGCAATAATCACTACTATTTAATAACTTTATTGTCATTCACTATCATGCAGAGTATTGCTCTAAGGTGTGTTCAGGGATGACTTTATTGATTCCTAACAGTAATCCTATGAAGTAGATGTTATCATTGTCCCCAGTCTATAGAGGAGGCATTGAGAGTTAGAGAAAACTGGGCTAAAATGTTAGGCAAGAACTAGAACAAGAATTGAAATCTAAGTGGCCTAACTCTAGACCTCACATTGTTTAATACCATGTTATACTGCTTCCTAACCTATTTAATGATTTTTCAGCCCCAACATCATCATCCATGTGTGGTAGTGGGATCATAATAATATCTATATCATAGCATTGTTGGATGCATTAAGGAAGTCTACACAAGTGAAACTTCCAAGGACGATGGTTGGCATACACTGATCTCTTAATAAAAATAACCTATAATCTTTCTGTTATAGTCTACTCTAATCCAAATGTTCTTTTTACTTCCCATCTCAAGCACCTGCTTCTGTTTACTAGGACTCACAAACTATAGCTCACAAAAACACATAACTTACCAATTTTCCTTGTACATAAAAGGACTTCCTTTTACAGTCTTCCATGACATAAAAGAAAGCTAGAAGCAAGTATAGTAGAAGAAATGATTGCTATACAAACAAAATTTTAGTTGGTTTGGTTTTAATTTTAGGCTGCGCACTGAATAAAAATTACTCATTTGGGATTTAGAAGACCTGTGTTATATATCTGGTACTAATGCTGAATAATTTGGCTTATTCATTTTTATAACTACAAAGGAAGTGTGTCTGGCATATAATACACAACATACCAGTATATTTAGTAACTGAGTGAATAAATGAAATATGTACTTCTTTACTTTATCAGTTGCAGTTGGCTTTGCATTTGTGTAAGGTGTGTGTTTTGCAATTCCAAAACGGCATTAGTTTCTTTAAAGCAAAGAATTTTTGTAGCGTGTTAATGAATAATTTCTAATACATTGGTTAAATACCAACATGTCATATATGTAAATAGTCAATGTTATACTGCTAAAATAACAAAAATCAGTCAGATTCTGCAACATTTCATGATAAATAACTTTTGAAAATATATTTTTAAACATTTTGGCTTATGCCTTGAGAATTATTTACCTTTTTAAAATGTATTTTCCTTTCAGGTTTCCAGAGCTTTACCTGAGAAACAAGGAGAAATTGAAGCTCAAATAAAAGACCTTGGGCAGCTTGAAAAAAAGCTTGAAGACCTTGAAGAGCAGTTAAATCATCTGCTCCTGTGGTTGTCTCCTATTAGGAATCAGTTGGAAATTTATAACCAACCAAATCAAGAAGGACCATTTGACATTAAGGTAGGGACATGTTGCTTTAAATATTTTTTATTTTTTAAGAAAAATGGCATTATCACTGAATTTTCTCATTCTGTATCATTACTAAAGAAAAATTGTGACTTGTTAAAGCATGGTAAGGAAGACTTTATTCAGGATCACCGCAATAGGCACGGGTACCACTGCAATGGAGTATTACAGGAGGTCGGGTGGAGAGAGATTGGGCTCAACTCCAAATACAGCACAGGGGAAGTAGGAATTTATAGCCAAGGAGCAGGGTAGGAGTCAGTAGATGGAAAATTAAGAGGAAACGTCAGGGGTAAGTGGGATTCTGGCTAAACCAACCTCACAGGATTCTTGCTGAAGATGGGCCAGGGTTATCAGACAACCCCTGGGGAATGGTAGAGAATACTGAGGGTGATCAGGTACCAAGGGTAAAGGGTTCTTGCAAAACTTACAGGCTTCTTTGCTGAAACTGGATTTTACAGGGGAGTGCAAAGATGAGCCAAGGTGAAGGTTCAGAAGCCTGACTAAAGTTTAGTCAAGCAGGGAATCTTTGTCATCATCATCATCATTGTCGTCATAATGATAATAATAATTATTATTTTACTAGAATATGCTACTTTTTCTTCGACATTTACTAGAAATAAGGTCTTCATTAAATTCATATTACTAGAATGCCTGTGTCATATTTGTTACTATGATACATTTTCTATCCCTGTTTTAATTGTGCTTAATACATATTCATAGATTCCTTATCCAAAATTGAAGTTGTTTATGAGATTAGGTTCCTAAAATATAATGTCTGGGCTCTTTTGTAGACATTGTAAAGCCCTCTCAGACAACCACACTTTACCTTTCTATCTTCTCATTCTGCCAGCAATCTCCCCATATAGTCTAGCCACATCAAATTACTTGGTACCTCTCCATCCATGTAATTTCATGTCATACCTGTGATCTTGATTGTCTCTGTTCTTTAAATGACTTCTTTCAGTTTATTTTGATATAACGAATTTTCTTCCATTCTTTAGGAATGAATTCAAAATCATTGCCTCTTCCGAGTTTTCTTCTGTACCCCAAGTAGAGTTAGAATCCCTGTTAGGATTTCTTATAAACCTCTTTATGCATCTCCCATTGTTCATATGTTGATTTACCCTTAAATTTTATACATCTGAATATTTCATTACAAATCTGTACTGTTCTTTGAGTGCAGAGGGTATTCTCTTATTTATCTCTGTTTCTCCACTCATATCAAACACATTCAGTCCAGGATCCAGTAAATGATGGTTACTTGTAAGTGTTTTTAAGTCAATGGATAAAGATGGTACCAGGGCACCCAGAATACTAATGAGATGCTGCAGGTAAGCATAGGGCTTTAGACAGTCCTGCCAATTGAACACCACTATCTCCTTCTTTTAGTGTCCTTGTAAATGTTGAGTGATCCTCTTTTCTCCCTTTCAAGGAATCTATTCCAAAGATTCTTTCAATATGCTGCCCTGTTTTGCGTCTCCTTATTGGCCAAAATCTTTAAGTAGCCAGTCAAATAAACCAAATCATTGAAATTACAATCTATTAATGAATGTATTGTTGGGCAACTTCAGAGTGAAAAAGATAACATTTTTGAGTAGTTTTTCTTTTATTTAATTGACTTTAATTGTTAAATTTATTTATTTTCCAGGATTATAAAAACGTAACATTTTCATCTCCATTTAACTGTTGTTTTGCTAGAACTGAGAGCAAAGGAAAAAGGAAGTTTGAGAATATTCTAGTGAAGGGGAAGTAAAAGTTTGGGGAAGATGGGCATGAGTGACAATAAGGAGATAGAGAGAAGTTTGCTACAACTAAAATGAGTTCGATTAGCAAAATGTTCTCCACTATGTTTACCTTACTTCTTCCTGACACTTATGTCTACCATTCTGATAGCTACTCCCCAAGAGCAGATGGCACTGTGGAAGTCTCAAGTAGACATCATTTCACCAGGACAAAACTCAGCCTGCTCAGCCAGTGGCACAGTCTTGGGTTCAGTCTGATGATTAAGTTTATGAGACACAATAGGCTTTACGCAATAACAAATTTAGTTAGCTTTAAGAAATTATACAGGATGGGTAACAAAAGCCTGCACATTAAAGGCACAGGGGAAGTCTTGATACTGAGACGTGGCTTCTGATGTCCCACTGCCCTGCATTTTAGTCATATGTGATCACAAGGGGCAAGACTGGGTGAGTACAAAACACATCATCGTCTCAGGGAAGCCATCAGTTCTAGGATCCTGACCATTTCTCCACTTAGCTAGTACATAATGTATGCAGAGGTATTTGACTAGCTCCTATTCACCAGTACAACTACATCTCATGAATACTGATTTTTCATTGCTCAGTAAACAACCCCAACAGGAAAGTGCAGTTACTTGGCCCAATACACAATAACTTTAGCCAAATTCTCAATTATCTTATATCCAGTATATTCTTAAAAAGTAATTGATGTAATATTGCAAAGAGGAAAGGCCATAAAGTCTTTCCTCCCAACCAGAAATAGCTTTTTGTAGCTCACGGTAAAAGCACATTCTACTCTTTTAAATGGAATCTTTGGTTAAAATGTGCCTCTTTATTATAATAATTTTAAAAATACTCAATGCTAGCTATCTTTCTTCCTGGAATACATTTAAGAAAAGATTTTTTTTTAATCCCTTGGTACAAATAGATCCTGTTGACTCAACCAAAATGACTTTAGTCCCAGTCTGTGCCCCCGAGAATGGTTTTCAACTACTGAAAACCTGCATTGGGTCTTTAATTGTCTATGGCCCATAGGGTTCTGCCAAATGGGTCCCTGCAGTTTGAAGTGAAAGCCATGCTCGGTTGTGTTAATCACTTTTCTTTATCAAAGCTACAAGTCACCACTCTCACTGCTGTGTATAGTTTCTGAGAGTCATGATATTTGCCTCCTGCAGCTTGTTTTAAATCACTGAAGGGAGAGGGAGCTGCTTTTTTCCTGGCAGAAAACTCTTTGGCTTCAGTCCCTTGAGCATATTCCGAGATTTTTATCTCTGGAGTGCAGATTTCAAAAATACTCTTTTAGCCTTTTTCTTCTGCTTGTGGCTGTGTCCAAGGTAGGGGGAGGGGAAACATAAAATCATAGATTTGATGACTTGAGAGTTTCTCCCAATAATTCTCAAACCCCTAGCTTATAATTAGGAAATGGTGACCTGTGTGAATAATAATTTACCTTGCTTTTTTTTATCCCTCTTTGTCTAGCTTCCATTCCTTGTCACTAATAAATGATTTATTTATTTATTTATTTATTTATTTATTTATTATTTTATTTTATTTATTTTTTTTTGAGACGGAGTCTCGCTCTGTCGCCCAGGCTGGAGTGCAGTGGCCGGATCTCAGCTCACTGCAAGCTCCACCTCCCAGGTTCACGCCATTCTCCTGCCTCAGCCTCCCGAGTAGCTGGGACTACAGGCGCCTGCCACTTCGCCCGGCTAGTTTTTTGTATATTTTTAAAGTAGAGACGGGGTTTCACCATGTTAGCCAGGATGGTCTCGATCTCCTGACCTCGTGATCCGCCCATCTCGGCCTCCCAAAGTGCTGGGATTACAGGCTTGAGCCACCGCGCCCGGCCTAAATGATTTATTAAGATTGCACAGGTTTTCTGATTTAAGATATGGGATATTAGTCCTTACAGCCTGCTGTATTCCTCTGTTTAAATGAATTAAACTATTTTTCCATTAAAGAAAGATGGGACACTAGACTTTGCTTTACTTAGTTTCAAACTATTGAACACCAAAAATAAAATGTTTGAGGAGTTTTGAGCCCATGCTCTTTTTTTTAACACAAGGAAAAAAAAATTGCCTTTAATAAAATCTTAAGAAAGAGTTAATGCAAAGAAAGTAGATCTACAAGCAGCCACACCCCTAGCTCCAAATCCTAAATGTAAAGAAACTTGCTTTGTCTGGCCATGGTGGTCATGGCTGCCTCGGAAACAAAGGGTCTGAGGCCTTGCCATTCGGGTAGTTTGTTTTCTCTAGTCAAACTCTGAGCACACCTGTTAGAAAAATATGTAATATCCTCTGTGAACCTCAGTTTTGTCTGCTTGGTACTTCACGCTTATTGATGAAATGCAGCTAGCTGTGTAATGAAACCCAAATAAAAAAGGCTTTAAGGGCTGTGTTCTAATACATTGTTTATGCTGGAGTGAAAATTGACTGCACATTGCTTGGTTTGTGCAATTTACTCCCAAAATATTCCTATTCAGGAAATCCTGCAAATAGCAATATTCATCTTGAAAATCACCTCACAGAACCCTTAGCAAGCTGAGAAACATAATCAATGAGATCGTGATGTAGAGGGTGAAAATTAGGCGTAATCACAGCCCTTTCCCATCAGTCAGCCCACTAGAAGGCATGCCTTTGAATTTTGATTTTCAGATATACTCTCAGTTTAGACATAAAATATGTTGATTTCAGATTTCAGAAATGATAATTGAATGCTAAGATCCCGGGACCAGTTTAGAATTTCTATAAAGGGTCTTATGTTTTTAATCTTTGATGAATGCCTTCAATAATGAGCTAGAGGTATACTATTTATCTGACATAAGACTGACTACTGCTTTCCAAACTTTTTATTAAAATATGAGGTGTGGTAGGGCACATAATTTTATGTTAAGGCTTAGTGACTGAAATACCTTCATCTTAATCACAGGGAGGGGTTTTTTTCCTCCCCTCTTTCACTTTCCTTGTGTGGTTTATAAATGAACATGACATGTGGCTCTGCTGGCTCATCCTTATAGTATAAGGAACATAATTGTCCATAATGTCAAATCCATGTTGAAAACTACCAAAGGACTCAATTGTAGTGACTGATCATTAAAGTCATTGAACACTGCATGCATTCACACTGCTGTGAGTGTTGTCAAAGCAAAATTGCACTAGACAACAGGCAAGAAAGACTGTGTTCAAAACTTTTGCAACAGAGGAGAGAGATTGAACTCAATTCTGCTGAAACAAAAGGCAGGAAAACCTTTAAGTGCTGAGATTAGTTAGTGGGAAAGTACTAGATATCAGGAGGGAGGTTAGGCAATGTGCTTAGTTAGGCCATCTGTGTTTGCTGATTGGCACTTATCAAAGTTAGATTCCTATCCTTCCAACAGAAGACTAGCAGATAGGGGTGCTGTCTTTTCTGATGATTCTATATCAAAGTGCTAGCTCCCAAGTCCTTGAGAAAGTTTATTCCTGAGGTATAAAAGTGGCAAGAGGCTAGGAGAATATTTATATCTCAAAAAAGTAGAGAAATAATTTATAAAGTTTTCTAGAGTAAATGCTCTAAGAAAAGGAAGGTCAGGTCTAAAGTCAGGAAGAAATTTGTCTCAAATGTAGTCAAGCTCATGGTATTTTTAAAGCTTTCTTTGTCAACTCTCCATTTTGTTCAGTTTTCCCATTGAAAAACTTAGGAACGCTAGTTCATCTGGTTAATTTCAGCAGGTTTCTGTTGTTGAAGTACTAGCTGAACCAACTCTGAGACTTGGTAGTAATCAGACATTTCATGAAGGAGATTTCTATGAAAGTTAGAAAGAAGACAAAGATTACTGGTTGAACCAGACTGTAAACTCAGCTTTTTTTTTTTTCAAATAATTTCTGTTGTTCTCTTTTTATTATTATTATTATTATTATTATACTTTAAGTTCTAGGGTACATGTGCATAACGTGCAGGTTTGTTACATATATATACTTGTGCCATGTTGGTGTGCTGCACCCATCAACTTGTCAGCACCCATCAACTCGTCCTTTACACTAGGTATGGTCCTTTACACTCCCAACGCAATCCCTCCCCACTCCCCCCTCCCCATAATAGGCCCCGGTGTGTGATGTTCCCCTTCCTGAGTCCAAGTGATCTCATTGTTCAGTTCCCACCTATGAGTGAGAACATGCGGTGTTTGGTTTTCTGTTCTTGCAATAGTTTGCTGAGAATGATGGTTTCCAGCTGCATCCATGTCTCTACAAAGGACACAAACTCATCCTTTTTATGGCTGCATAGTATTCCATGGTGTATATGTGCCACATTTTCTTAATCCAATCTGTCACTGATGGACATTTGGGTTGATTCCAAGTCTTTGCTATTGTGAATAGTGCCTCAATGAACATATGTGTGCATGAGTCTTTATAGCAGCATGATTTATAATCCTTTGGGTATATACCCAATAATGAGATGGCTGGGTCATATGGTACTTCTAGTTCTAGATCCTTGAGGAATCGCCATACTGTTTTCCATAATGGATGAACTAGTTTACAATCCCACCAACAGTGTAAAACTGTTCCTAGTTCTCCACATCCTCTCCAGCACCTGTTGTTTCCTGACTTTTTAATGATCACCATTCTAACTGGTGTGAGATGGTATCTCATTGTGGTTTTGATTTGCATTTCTCTGATGGCCAGTGATGATGAGCATTTTTTCATGTGTCTGCTGGCTGTATGAATGTCTTCTTTTGAGAAATGTCTGTTCATATCCCTTGCCCACTTTTTGATGGGGTTGCTTGTTTTTTTCTCATAAATTTGTTTGAGTTCTTTGTAGATTCTGGGTATTAGTCCTTTGTCAGATGAGTAGATTGCAAAAATTTTCTCCCATTCTGTAGGTCGCCTGTTCACTCTGATGGTAGTTTCTTTTGCTGTGCAGAAGCTCTTTAGTTTAATTAGATCCCATTTGTCAATTTTGGCTTTATTTGCCGTTGCTTTTGGTGCTGTAGTCATGAAGTCCTTCCCCATGCCTATGTCCTGAATGGTACTACCTAGGTTTTCTTCTAGGGTTTTTATGGTATTAGGTCTAACATTTAAGTCTCTAATCCATCTTGAATTAATTTTCGTATAAGGAGTAAGGAAAGGATCCAGTTTCAGCTTTCTACTTATAGCTAGCCAATTTTCCCAGCACCATTTATTAAATAGGGAATCCTTTCCCCATTTCTTGTTTCTCTCAGGTTTGTCAAAGATCAGATGACTGTAGATGTGTGGTATTATTTCTGAGGACTCTGTTCTGTTCCATTGGTCTACATCACTGTTTTGGTACCAGTACCATGCTGTTTTGGTTACTGTAGCCTTGTAGTATAGTTTGAAGTCAGGTAGCGTGATGCCTCCAGCTTTGTTCTTTTGACTTAGGATTGTCTTGGAGATGCGGGCTCTTTTTTGGTTCCATATGAACTTTAAAGCAGTTTTTTCCAATTCTGTGAAGAAACTCATTGGTAGCTTGATGGGAATGGCATTGAATCTATAAATTACCTTGGGCAGTATGGCCATTTTCACGATATTGATTCTTCCTATCCATGAGCATGGTATGTTCTTCCATTTGCTTGTGTCTTCTTTTATTTCACTGAGCAGTGGTTTGTAGTTCTCCTTGAAGAGGTCCTTTACATCCCTTGTAAGTTGGATTCCTAGGTATTTTATTCTCTTTGAAGCAATTGTGAATGGAAGTTCATTCATGATTTGGCTCTCTGTTTGTCTGTTACTGGTGTATAAGAATGCTTGTGATTTTTGCACATTAATTTTGTATCCTGAGACTTTGCTGAAGTTGCTTATCAGCTTAAAGAGATTTTGGGCTGAGATGATGGGGTTTTCTAAATATACAATCATGTCATCTGCAAAGAGGGACAATTTGACTTCTTCTTTTCCTAACTGAATCCCCTTGATTTCTTTCTCTTGCCTGATTGCCCTAGCCAGAACTTCCAACACTATGTTGAATAGGAGTGGTTAGAGAGGGCATCCCTGTCTTGTACCAGTTTTCAAAGGGAATGCTTCCAGTTTATGCCCATTCAGTTTGATATTGGCCGTGGGTTTGTCATAAATAGCTCTTATTATTTTGAGATGTGTTCCATCAATACCGAATTTATTGAGAGTTTTTAGCATGAAGGGCTGTTGAATTTTGTCAAAGGCCTTTTCTGCATCTATTGAGATAATCATGTGGTTTTTGTCTTTGGTTCTGTGTATATGCTGGATTACATTTATTGATTTACGAATGTTGAACCAGCCTTGCATCACAGGGATGAAGCCCACTTGATCATGGTGGATAAGCTTTTTGATGTGCTGCTGGATTTGGTTTGCCAGTATTTTATTGAGGATTTTTGCATTGATGTTCATCAGGGATATTGGTCTAAAATTCTCTTTTTTTTTTGTATCTCTGCCAGGCTTTGGTATCAGGATGATGTTGGCCTCATAAAATGAGTTAGGGAGGATTCCCTCTTTTTCTATTGATTGGAATAGTTTCAGAAGGAATGGTACCAGCTCCTCCTTGTACCTCTGGTAGAATTCAGCTGTGAATCCGTCTGGTCCTGGACTTTTTTTGGTTGGTAGGCTATTAATTATTGCCTCAATTTCAGAGCCTGCTATTGGTTTATTCAGGGATTCAACTTCTTCCTGGTTTAGTCTTGGAAGAGTGTAAGTGTCCAGGAAATTATCCATTTCTTCTAGATTTTCTAGTTTATTTGCATAGCGGTGTTTATAGTATTCTCTCGATGGTAGTTTGTATTTCTGTGGGTCACATCTGACTCTATGCACTTAATTCTCAAATATGACATTCCAGTCAAAGCCTCAGTTATATATTTTTTCAATTATGTCTTGTCATATAAATGTATTTATTGAACCTATGCAAACAATTATATTGCCATGAAAATAAGAATACTTGGAAAGAATTTCTGAATTTTACAGGGATCAGGCAGGGATAAAAAGATTAATGCTTCATTCTGTTTACAAAAGCATAATCTACTAAATTCTCATGAGTTATAGATAGCTTAAGAGAAAATGGAAAGGCATTTCTTATATTTAGCAAACAGAGCATTAAAACATGAGGAATATTCTAAACGAAAGCCATAATCAAATCCTTTATCATTTCATTCAGACACACGTAATTAATTCTTGTCCTGCTTGATCTTGAGTTAGTAGTTTCATGAACCCATCAGCTTCTTCACAGAGTTTCATAAATCCTGACTCTGTCCAATGGTAGAATCTCAAAGTTATTTAAGCAATGGCATCAGAAGTCTGTGTCCCAGAGTATCTGTCATAGTACTTCCTATGATTCTCAAAGATGGTCCTGTTTTACTGAAGATGACGCAATCTGACCTCCAACTGATTGTAAGAGCACCCAGGGAAGCATCAGCATAAACCAAAAACTATCTGTGAATGACAAAAGACTTAAAATGGCCATAATTAAAGATCTGATAAGAGTTCATTTGACAAGAAAATTTGGGTTTTTTTTTTCCCTCGGTGACATGCCACATTTTAAAATAACAACTGGAGTTAGGACTGATGACATGATATTATTATCGGACAAAGTAGCACCAGGATATATCATGGACACCTAGAGCCCTAACGAAGTTCTAAGAATTTATTATAATTTTTCAAGTATTCATACTAATAATAGTGGACCCACACGACTATAACCTACTGAAGGTTCAGCATTTCTTCTTGTCAAAGCTTTTTATGCAGCTCAACATACCAAATGAACCTACTTATTTTTAACATCCTTCATTTTACAAGGTGCAGGAACAAATCCTTTGTAATTTTTCAAATCAATCTGAGATAAAAGATTTTATTTAGGAATTGACTTGGGAAAAGCAAAATATTAAAGGTTGTAAACTGACAAAAGGTTTGAATACTTGGCTAAATAGGATCATAGGTCACTATGAAAGAATGCATGGCTACCTATGTAATCAAGGTGACAATAAAAGATTTCAAAAATAAATATAGAAGGCCACGTGACTGTAAAAGTTTTTAGTTCTTTCCAAAGAGAAAACACTACTTTTTAGAAAAATTCAAGGATGTACAAAATCAACACACGTACATATTCGGATAAGAAATAGAATATTTGTTTCCTATACAGATTACCCAAAATATTTTTTAAAAAACAAATTTTGCAATCTCTTATTAAGAGCAGACCAATAGAAAAGATGAAAATGTTAATTAGCTTGACTGAAGTAATTGTTTTGCAATGTTTGTGTGTGTGTGTGTATATATATATATCTAAATATGTTGTATGTTTAAATATATTCAATTTTATTTCAAAAGAGCAGACCAATAATCCAAGAATTTTTATCATTTTTTTTTATTATACTTTAAGTTCTAGGGTACATGTGCATAACGTGCAGGTTTGTTACATATGTATACTTGTGCCATGTTGCTGTGCTGCACCCATCAACTCGTCACCACCCATCAACTCGTCATTTACATCAGGTATAACTCCCAATGCAATCCCTCCCCCCTCCCCCCTCCCAATGATAGGCCCCGGTGTGTGATGTTCCCCTTCCTGAGTCCAAGTGATCTCATTGTTCAGTTCCCACCTATGAGTGAGAACATGCGGTGCTTGGTTTTCTGTTCTTGTGATAGTTTGCTGAGAATGATGGTTTCCAGCTGCATCCATATCCCTACAAAGGACACAAACTCATCCTTTTTTATGGCTGCATAGTATTCCATGGTGTATATGTGCCACATTTTCTTAATCCAATCTGTCACTGATGGACATTTGGGTTGATTCCAAGTCTTTGCTATTGTGAATAGTGCCGCAATAAACATACCTGTGCATGTGTCTTTATAGCAGCATGATTTATAATCCTTTGGGTATATACCCAGTAATGAGATGGCTGGGTCATATGGTACATCGAGTTCTAGATCCTTGAGGAATCACCATACTGTTTTCCATAATGGTTGAACTAGTTTACAATCCCACCAACAGTGTAAAACTGTTCCTAGTTCTCCACATCCTCTCCAGCACCTGTTGTTTCCTGACTTTTGAATGATCGCCATTCTAACTGGTGTGAGATGGTATCTCATTGTGGTTTTGATTTGCATTTCTCTGATGGCCAGTGATGATGAGCATTTTTTCATGTGTCTATTGGCTGTATGAATGTCTTCTTTTGAGAAATGTCTGTTCATATCCTTTGCCCACTTTTTAATGGGGTTGTTTTTTTTTTCTTGTAAATTTGTTTGAGTTCTTTGTAGGTTCTGGATATTAGCCCTTTGTCAGATGAGTAGATTGCAAAAATTTTCTCCCATTCTGTAGGTTGCCTGTTCACTCTGATGGTAGTTTCTTTTGCTGTGCAGAAGCTCTTTAGTTTAATTAGATCCCATTTGTCAATTTTGGCTTTTGCTGCCGTTGCTTTTGGTGTTTTAGACATGAAGTCTTTGCCCATGCCTATGTCCTGAATGGTACTACCTAGGTTTTCCTCTAGGATTTTTATGGTATTAGATCTAACATTTAAGTCTCTAATCCATCTTGAATTAATTTTCGTATAAGGAGTAAGGAAAGGATCCAGTTTCAGCTTTCTGCTTATAGCTAGCCAATTTTCCCAGCACCATTTATTAAATGGGGAATCCTTTCCCCATTTCTTGTTTCTCTCAGGTTTGTCAAAGATCAGATGGCTGTAGATGTATGGTATTATTTCTGAGGACTCTGTTCTGTTCCATTGGTCTATATCTCTGTTTTGGTACCAGTACCATGCTGTTTTGGTTACTGTAGCCTTGTAGTATAGTTTGAAGTCAGGTAGCGTGATGCCTCCAGCTTTGTTCTTTTGACTTAGGATTGTCTTAGAGATGCGGGCTCTTTTTTGGTTCCATATGAACTTTAAAGCAGTTTTTTCCAATTCTGTGAAGAAACTCGTTGGTAGCTTGATGGGGATGGCATTGAATCTATAAATAACCTTGGGCAGTATGGCCATTTTCACAATATTGATTCTTCCTATCCATGAGCATGGTATGTTCTTCCATTTGTTTGTGTCCTCTTTTATTTCACTGAGCAGTGGTTTGTAGTTCTCCTTGAAGAAGTCCTTTACATCCCTTGTAAGTTGGATTCCTAGGTATTTTATTCTCTTTGAAGCAATTGTGAATGGAAGTTCATTCATGATTTGGCTCTCTGTTTGTCTGTTACTGGTGTATAAGAATGCTTGTGATTTTTGCACATTAATTTTGTATCCTGAGACTTTGCTGAAGTTGCTTATCAGCTTAAGGAGATTTTGGGCTGAGACAATGGGGTTTTCTAAATATACAATCATGTCATCTGCAAACAGGGACAATTTGACTTCTTCTTTTCCTAACTGAATCCCCTTGATTTCTTTCTCTTGCCTGATTGCCCTAGCCAGAACTTCCAACACTATGTTGAATAGGAGTGGTTAGAGAGGGCATCCCTGTCTTGTGCCAGTTTTCAAAGGGAATTTTTCCAGTTTTTGCCCATTCAGTATGATATTGGCTGTGGGTTTGTCATAAATAGCTCTTATTATTTTGAGGTACGTTCCATCAATACCAAATTTATTGAGTGTTTTTAGCATGAAGGTCTGTTGAATTTTGTCAAAAGCCTTTTCTGCATCTATTGAGATAATCATGTGGTTCTTGTCTTTGGTTTTGTTTATATGCTGGATTATGTTTATTGATTTACGAATGTTGAACCAGCCTTGCATCCCAGGGATGAAGCCCACTTGATCATGGTGGATAAGCTTTTTGATGTGTTGCTGAATCCGGTTTGCCAGTATTTTATTGAGGATTTTTGCATTGATGTTCATCAGGGATATTGGTCTAAAATTCTCTTTTTTTGTTGTGTCTCTGCCAGGCTTTGGTATCAGGATGATGTTGGCCTCATAAAATGAGTTAGGGAGGATTCCCTCTTTTTCTATTGATTGGAATAGTTTCAGAAGGAATGGTACCAGCTCCTCCTTGTACCTCTGGTAGAATTCAGCTGTGAATCCATCTGGTCCTGGACTTTTTTGGGTTGGTAGGCTATTAATTATTGCCTCAATTTCAGAGCCTGCTATTGGTTTATTCAGGGATTCAACTTCTTCCTGGTTTAGTCTTGGAAGAGTGTAAGTGTCCAGGAAATTATCCATTTCTTCTAGATTTTCTAGTTTATTTGCGTAGAGGTGTTTATAGTATTCTCTGATGGTAGTTTGTATTTCTGTGGGGTCGGTGGTGATATCTCCTTTATCATTTTTTATTGCGTCTATTTGATTCTTCTCTCTTTTCTTCTTTATTAGTCTTGCTAGCGGTCTGTCAATTTTGTTGATTTTTTCAAAAAACCAGCTCCTGGATTCATTGATTTTTTGGAGGGTTTTTTGTGTCTCTGTCTCCTTCAGTTCTGCTCTGATCTTAGTTATTTCTTGCCTTCTGCTAGCTTTTGAATATGTTTGCTCTTGCTTCTCTAGTTCTTTTAATTGTGATGTTAGAGTGTCAATTTTAGATCTTTCCTGCTTTCTCTTGTGGGCATTTAGTGCGATAAATTTCCCTCTACACACTGCGTTAAATGTGTGCCAGAGATTCTGGTATGTTGTATCTTTGTTCTCATTGGTTTCAAAGAACATCTTTATTTCTGCCTTCATTTCATTATGTACCCAGTAGTCATTCAGGAGCAGGTTGTTCAGTTTCCATGTAGTTGAGTGGTTTTGATTGAGTCTAAATGTACAAGAATAGAAATTGTAACAAACTGTCTCTCAGACCACAGTGCAATCAAACTAGAACTCAGGACTAAGAAACTCTCAAAACCGCTCAACTATTTTATCATTTTTTAATGAAAAGAAACTACAAGTCATTTTTGATCAATATACTGTTGATACTAAGAGTCATTTGTAAAAGTTGACACATAAATCCATTCCATTTTAGCTAGCATTGGCTATTGACATAAGACTCTCCTTCCACAAATCTTCTGCCATTTCCCATGTTCACTCAGATTTTGTCCTGTACCTTTGTCTTCCTCATTTTCGCACAGTCTTTTTAATTTAGGACAAAATTATTCTTTTTCCTTGACAAAAACACATCCAACATACCTTGCCTATTTTGCGTACAAAGTTTTTTCCCTTTGCCCTTAATGTTTCTGGAAGTTTTATTTACATATATTGATTATATTTTTAACCATTAGTAAGTCTTATTTTATAGAGAAAACTAGGAAGTAGTTAAGTGTGAACTGTTTGTCATATACAGTTCATATACATATAACAGTTTTAAGATTTTCTTTTGCCCTGATATGTAATTTATGGAGGCTCTGTTCTAAAATTTGAGTAAATGACTGAGGAGATACCTAGCGGCCATCTCAGTATCTCCAAATCCCATCTGAACATATACAGTGTCCAGTCTGTTTCCAATTATCTTTTGCAACCTCAGGTGGTTGCTTCCAGAGTTTGAGTTTTCCAGAGCCCCCAGTAGTGGCAGGGAGCATAAAGCTTTAGAGACCATAGATAGTTGAGAGACTGAAGTAGGAAGAGAAAGATCTGTCATGGATGGACAAAGAGATGAAGGAGATACGGGTTTGAAGAGGAATATGTTGAAGGATTTGAGGGAGCTAAAGGGAATATCAAAAGTAGTCAAAGGAAGAAGGAGGAATGGTGGTGATGGGAAGGAAGGGAGAGGTCTTAGATGAGCCAGCTTAGGGAGCACTTACATTTTCTGAATAGGCCACTGAAGTTCATCTTTAGTAAAATCATACTAACAAGGAGAGAAGCCTAGTTACTGCCATAGAGGTGAAGCATCTAATCAGCAGTAGTCTTCAGAGGAGGAGAAACAGAATAGTGAGAATGTCCCATGGAGGAAAGAGGCACCAAAGTAACAGCAACAACAAAAAAACGAAACATGAATGAGGTCTGTACAAACGAGATCTGTACAGAAAAAGATTTCTCTAAATACTGAAAATCTGAAGTTGAACCAAATGAGATTTCAATAAGAATTTTCCATGTTCTAAACCAATGGTGCCTTTCAAACAAAGAAGCCTGGGACTCTAGTCTCAAGAATATACTCAGATTATGGATAATCAAAATCTGATGTTGCCATGCTTCCACGAAAGCATGGAAGCATTGATCTAGAGCACTGGGCAAGGAGCCACACTCACCAATGGATTCCCAATTAATCAGTCAGGAGTATACTCAACATTCACAAAATTAGCTTTGCAGAGGTTAGTGTCACTGAATTCACTTTAGAATGGATAATTCAAATTCAAATAGTAACTCCCTTAGATAGATGTGTACTAGCTCAAGTTCACCTGTTATCTGATTTCATTTGAAAAAAAAAAATTTAAAGGTGGTGTTTGGGAGGTAAGGAACAAGGAAGAGACCTTTAGAAAATAGTTTCAGTGTTTTATATTGGATATGAAAATATCAGTGGAATGTATCCTGAAAAACATTGGATGAAAGTTATTGGACAAAAAGACAAATTTTTCCCTTTTACCATGCAACTAAACAGATTTATTGAATGTTTTTCTCCTGAGTTTAGGTTGCCTCTGGACAAGAGTATAATTCTGGTTTGGTAACACCTTGAAGCTTGTTTGTTTAAGTTTGTAGATAATTTCATCTATTAGTGAATTAGGCATCCGCTTTTCTTTATTAAAACTGGGTACCATAATCTTCCTCTTACTTTTTGTTCTTTCTACTCAACTCCAGAAACCATTGCTGAGTTGAAGTAGAATAATAAGGGAAAAAAAAAAAAGGACTAAGTTTGAATCCCAGCACTGATATTTACTGGCTTTAAGACATTGTTTAACTCACTTACCCTTTTTAACCTGACCTTCTTCTTCACTAAAAATGAAAAATTGAGTCAATTTCCCTGGGACTCTATTAGATAAGGCAAAACTAAGGTGGGAACACATTTCCTAAGGCGTAGAAAAAGATGGTCAATGGGACATTTCTTTTTGTATCAGGAGTTATGGTAAGAGACACTAACAATAAACATTAGGCTTTCAGCCAGGCACGGTAGCTCACGTCTGTAATCCTAGGACTTTGGGAGGCCGAGGCAGGTGGACTGCCTGAGCTTGGGAGTTTGAGATCAGCCTGGGCAACATGGCAAAACCCCATCTCTAATAAAAATAGAAAAAAATAGCCAGGCGTGGTGGCACGCACCTGTAGTCCCAGCTACTCAGGAGGCTGAGGCATGAGAATCGCTTTAACCCAGGAGGTACAGGTTGCAGTGAGCCAAGATCACACCACTGCACTCCAGCATGGGGAACAGAGTGAGACTCCATTAAAAAAAAAAAAAAAAAAAAAAAAAAAAAAAAAAAAAAACCGCGAGTGTACCTGTCTGATTCTTGCTTTGGAAGCTTCCTCTCAGGGGTGTACTCCACCCTGTGAGGTATGGGGTGTCAGACTGCCCCTAGTGGGAGATGTCTCCCAGTTAAGCTACTCAGGGGTCAGGGACCCACTTGAGCAGGCAGTCTGTCCCTTCTCAGATCTCAACCTCCGTGTTGGGAGATCCACTGCTCTCTTCAAAGCTGTCAGACAGAGTCGTTTGCATCTGCAGAGGTTTCTGCTGCGTTTGTTATTGTTTACTGTGCCCTGTCCCCAGAGGTGGAGTCTACAGAGACAGGCAGGTTCCTTGAGCTGCTGTGAGCTCCACCCAGTTCGAGCTTCCCAGCAGCTTTGTTTACCTACTTAAGCCTCAGCAATGGTGGGCGCCCCTCCCCCAACCTCACTGCTGCCTTGCCAGTAGATCACAGACTGCTGTGCTAGCAATGAGGGATGCTCCGTGGGTGTGGGACCCTCCCGGCCAGGTGTGGGATATAATCTCCTGGTGTGCCCGTTTCCTTAAAGCGCAGTATTGGGGTGGGAGTTACCCGATTTTCCAGGTGTTGTGTGTCTCAGTTCCCCTGGCTAGGAAAAGGGATTCCCTTCCCCCTTGCGCTTCCCAGGTGAGGCAATGCCTCGCCCTGCTTCAGCTCTCGCTGGTCAGGCTGCAGCAGCTGACCAGCACCGATTGTCCGGCACTCTCTAGTGAGATGAACCCAGTACCTCAGTTGAAAATGCAGAAATCACCGGTCTTCTGTGTCGCTCATGCTGGGAGTTGGAGACTGGAGCTGTTCCTATTCGGCCATCTTGCTCCGCCCTCCCGCTGGTACCATTCCTTCTGAAACTATTCCAAACAATAGAAAAAGAGGGAATCCTCCCTAACTCATTTTATGAGGCCAACATCATCCTGATACCAAAGCCTGGCAGAGACACAACAAAAAAAGAGAATTTTAGACCAATATCCCTGATGAACATCGATGCAAAAATCCTCAATAAAATACTGACAAACCGGATTCAGCAACACATCAAAAAGCTTATCCACCATGATCAAGTGGGCTTCATCCCTGGGATGCAAGGCTGGTTCAACATTCGCAAATCAATAAACATAATCCAGCATATAAACAGAACCAAAGACAAGAACCACATGATTATCTCAATAGATGCAGAAAAGGCTTTTGACAAAATTCAACAGACCTTCATGCTAAAAACGCTCAATAAATTTGGTATTGATGGAACGTACCTCAAAATAATAAGAGCTATTTATGACAAACCCACAGCCAATATCATACTGAATGGGCAAAAACTGGAAAAATTCCCTTTGAAAACTGGCACAAGACAGGGATGCCCTCTCTCACCACTCCTATTCAACATAGTGTTGGAAGTTCTGGCTAGGGCAATCAGGCAAGAGAAAGAAATCAAGGGGATTCAGTTAGGAAAAGAAGAAGTCAAATTGTCCCTCTTTGCAGATGACATGATTGTATATTTAGAAAACCCCATTGTCTCAGCCCAAAATCTCCTTAAGCTGATAAGCAACTTCAGCAAAGTCTCAGGATACAAAATTAATGTGCAAAAATCACAAGCATTCTTATACACCAGTAACAGACAAACAGAGAGCCAAATCATGAATGAACTTCCATTCACAATTGCTTCAAAGAGAATAAAATACCTAGGAATCCAACTTACAAAGGATGTAAAGGACTTCTTCAAGGAGAACTACAAACCACTGCTCAGTGAAATAAAAGAGGACACAAACAAATGGAAGAACATACCATGCTCATGGATAGGAAGAATCAATATTGTGAAAATGGCCATACTGCCCAAGGTTATTTATAGATTCAATGCCATCCCCATCAAGCTACCAATGAGTTTCTTCATAGAATTGGAAAAAACTGCTTTAAAGTTCATATGGAACCAAAAAAGAGCCCGCATCTCCAAGACAATCCTAAGTCAAAAGAACAAAGCTGGAGGCATCACGTTACCTGACTTCAAACTATACTACAAGGCTACAGTAACCAAAACAGCATGGTACTGGTACCAAAACAGAGATATAGACCAATGGAACAGAACAGAGTCCTCAGAAATAATACCACACATCTATAGCCATCTGATCTTTGACAAACCTGAGAGAAACAAGAAATGGGGAAAGGATACCCTATTTAATAAATGGTGCTGGGAAAATTGGCTAGCCATAAGTAGAAAGCTGAAACGGGATCCTTTCCTTACTCCTTATACGAAAATTAATTCAAGATGGATTAGAGACTTAAATGTTAGACCTAATAGCATAAAAATCCTAGAGGAAAACCTAGGTAGTACCATTCAGGACATAGGCATGGGCAAAGACTTCATGTCTAAAACACCAAAAGCAATGGCAGCAAAAGCCAAAATTGACAAATGGGATCTAATTAAAGAGCTTCTGCACAGCAAAAGAAACTACCATCAGAATGAACAGGCAACCTACAGAATGGGAGAAAATTTTTGCAATCTACTCATCTGACAAAGGGCTAATATCCAGAACCTACAAAGAACTCAAACAAATTTACAAGAAAAAAACAAACAACCCCATCAAAAAGTGGGCAAAGGATATGAACAGACATTTCTCAAAAGAAGACATTCATACAACCAACAGACACATGAAAAAATGCTCATCATCACTGGCCATCAGAGAAATGCAAATCAAAACCACAATGAGATACCATCTCACACCAGTTAGAATGGCGATCATTAAAAAGTCAGGAAACAACAGGTGCTGGAGAGGATGTGGAGAACTAGGAACACTTTTACACTGTTGGTGGGATTGTAAACTAGTTCAACCATTATGGAAAACAGTATGGCGATTCCTCAAGGATCTAGAACTAGATGTACCATATGACCCAGCCATCCCATTACTGGGTATATACCCAAAGGATTATAAATCATGCTGCTATAAAGACACATGCACAGGTATGTTTATTGCGGCACTATTCACAATAGCAAAGACTTGGAATCAACCCAAATGTCCATCAGTGGCAGATTGGATTAAGAAAATGTGGCACATATACACCATGGAATACTATGCAGCCATAAAAAAGGATGAGTTTGTGTCCTTTGTAGGGACATGGATGCAGCTGGAAACCATCATTCTTAGCAAACTATCACAAGAACAGAAAACCAAACACCGCATGTTCTCACTCATAGGTGGGAACTGAACAATGAGATCACTTGGACTTGGGAAGGGGAACATCACACACCGGGGCCTATCGTGGGAAGGGGGGAGGGGGGAGGGATTGCACTGGGAGTTATACCTGATGTAAATGACGAGTTGATGGGTGCTGACGAGTTGATGACTGAAGCACACCAACATGGCACAGGTATACATATGTAACAAACCTGCACGTTATGCACATGTACCCTAGAACTCAAAGTATAATTAAAAAAAAAAAAAAAAAAAAAGGCTTTCAAAATGCCCCTACTTTCGAAAGTAGCAAGTTGCTACCAGAAAAACACTCCAAAAAAGAGAGTAGATGGTCGTGAGATTTTCATCATTCACCAACCTAACTTGCCCATATAAGGAAAAGACTAAACTTGAGAAGAGTTTTTTGAATTGAGAATTCCTGGAACAGGTCATTCAAATAGGACTAACACTTTGTTGGACATGAGAAAACTCCCATGAGTTTTACTGTTTCCTTTCTTAGGAGGGAAGGGAGAAGAGTGCTTTTCCTCTTTGCCAAGCCAAGGAAGAAGGCTTCAAAGAACCTCTATTATAGTGATATTCAGACCTTTCTATCTATAAAAAATAAAAATATTTTAGAAAATTGAATATCTGCTTGCACATTTTAAGGTGACATCTATTTTATGCCCTTGGGATATAGTAAATATTGACATTTTAAAAGTGTTATAGTACAGTTTTGAATGTATCCTCTGGAATCCAAATACCATTCCAAATAATGTCTACCATCATATACTTAAAAATACATGAAAAAGCTCATATTTAATAAATAGAAGTTTTATATTATTCCTTTTTAGTTAAATTATATTTTCCTTCAACTTCCCCAAAGAATTGTATTCTAATGCGATACATGTTTTTGCTATAAAGTTTTTTATTAACCATTCTATCGTAAATCTTTATAATAATTATATTTATGTGGACTTAAATTCAATTTTTAAAAACAATTTCCTCTGACTACAAGGTTCCAAGTTTTTTTTTTTTTTTTTGAGACAGAGTCTTGCTCTGTCGCCCAGGCTGGAGTGCAGTGGCTGGATCTCAGCTCACTGCAAGCTCCGCCTCCCAGGTTCACGCCATTCTCCTGCCTCAGCCTCCCAAGTAGCTGGGACTACAGGCGCCTACCACCTTGCCCAGCTAGTTTTTTGTATCGCCTGGCTAGTTTTTTGTATTTTTAAGTAGAGACGGGGTTTCACCGTGTTCACCAGGATGGTCTCGATCTCCTGACCTCATGATCCGCCCGTCTCGGCCTCCCAAAGTGCTGGGATTACAGGCTTGAGCCACCGCTCCCGGCCAACGGTTCTAAGTATTTTTAAAATTCTTTAGATTGAGTAGTAGTTAAAGTATTAATAATAAATACACTTAGTAATAACCAAATAACCTAAATATATGTACCTTTTGATAAATAATTATTAAGCATACTCAATGGATATTTATTGAAAATGAATCTATTATAAGATGGATGGGTATTTGATGGTACCTTGAGTGAAGAAGGATTCCAGTAGCCAATATTTTGAATTGTACTTTTATTTGGCATAAATGTATCTTGACTACAATGCACCAGTGGGATAGGTCAGAGAGGTGTGCTTTTGTTTGTAAAGCTGAAGAAAGTCTATCATTAACCAATGAAGTGCCTACCATAGGAACAAACACAGTCAAATTTCTTATAGAAGCCGAAAATCTGGAAACTGATTCCATAAACACTATCTCTACCCACACATCCCTAGGAAAGTCTGTGTGCACCTCCAGGGACATACCCCAGAAGACTGCCACACTAGGAGAGATGATAATTCCATCGGAAGGAGAGAAGGACAGTTTAGTCCCTGACTGGACACTTGTTCAGCTGCCAAAACACTGTCAAGTTCATCTCACCTCAGTCCATGCCTTTAAGCATTGCCCAGTTACTCATTCCAGCAATATGCATATCACACTGTTGACTCAGGCTGAACTTCATAGTGTCTAAAATCCCCAATTTTTTCCTCATATGTGCTGTTTCTAGGTGACATTTCCCTCCCATGCCCTTGTGTCATCAATGTTTTGGAATTAGATATAAGGCTGTCAGCCCCTTCCATGGCCTTACTTAGGTTTATCCACTGAGTCCCTGAACCTTAGTTTCAGTGCATTTCATTTCCTGATCCAGTCCTGACCAAGGCAGAAAACACGTAAGAAACCTACTGCCACTATAAGGAACTAGCCTTGCCCTTGCTGCCCTGGGACTGGTTTCTCGCTCACTTCTAGTGATTCCAGTTCCTATCTTTCAGGGAAAACAGTCTACTTCTACTGACTGCTTCTTCTACATTAATAATAGCCCGCTACTCCCCTACCACTCACTCTGCTGCCATCCCAGAAAGAAATTCTCTCTTTAACCCCCAAATACTTGACTGAAGATTTAATAAATTTGTCAACCCATCAATCCAGTTGATAGTAGAGATAAAGAGAAGGGAGTCTTTGGGTACTGACACTATCATCCGATGTACAGCAGTCTCTTAAAGTTTATTTTCAACTTTCAGATTTGATATGTATGCCTTCTATTACTTCATCTATGTTGTGAAAAAAGTCTCAGGCTGCATCCTAAAACAGAGATCTATAGCACATCACTGGAGTCTTCCCTCCATTTTGACATTAATTTCTTTTGGCTATAATTTTTAAATTAGTTACCAAACTCTTAGTGCTTTATTTCCTACCCAGTTCATATTGTTTCATTTCGTCAACAAACATACATTTGGAGATTTTATCAAATGTATTGCTGAAATATACATGAAATTTATTCGGACGCATCCCTGATCAACCTCTCTAGGTAAACCAATGAAATTTCTACTCAGTTAACAAGTTATTGATTACAAAGTCCTACTACGTTAAAGTGACTCTCACTCTAAATTTGCTTAGAGTGGAGTGGATGTATAAATACGCCTTAGTGTACTAAATGCAATCAATGTGGAAACATTTACAATGCAGTGTAGTGAGTGCACTTATAAGGTATCATAATAGCTCAAAAGGGCAATTCCAAACCAAGCCAGTGTACTGCTCAGTGCACAAGTACTAGAGTGTGGTTCCTCAGCATCAACTACAAAGTTCTTAGAAATGCAAATATTTGGGCTTCTCCACAGACATACTGAATCAAAATTGATAGGGATGAAACCCAGGAATCTATGTTTTAACTAGTCCTCCAGAAGTTACTTGAGCAACCTCCTGGAGGGCATTATGCCTAAACTGCATCTTTAAAACATGAGCAGGAATTGATAGAGTGAAATGTGTGTGTAGGAAAGGAAAAGGATTCCAGAGAGAAGAGGCAACAAGAGCAGAGATATGGAGGTGATTAATGGCATGAAGTATGGGAAAAACAACAAATTCAGTGATGCTGAATTGTAACTTATTTTGAGAAGGCTCGGTTGCCACTTTAAGAAGCTTAGACATTATCTTTGACAGAAGTGAACACCACTAAAGAGAGATGACTGACAAACTCCTATATTTGAGGAGCACAGGACCTAAAGCAGAGAATAATTGGGAGGCTACTGATGTAGCTGAGGAGCAACATGATCCTGGATTAGGACTTCGGTAGTAGGGATGAAGGAGGAAGAGATGATTTTAAAAAGTGTTTTTCAAATTGTTGCTAGTGACCCATGTAAGGCTTTTGTATTGGTTTGAACCCCAAGAGCCAGCCAACAAACATGAGGCGGTGTGAAGCAACATGCTGTATGTGTGTGTGTGTGTGTGTGTTTTTTTTTTTTTTTTAAGACGGAGTCTCGCTCTGTCGCCCAGGCTGGAGTGCAGTGGTGGGATCTCGGCTCACTGCAAGCTCCGACCCCCAGGTTTACGCCATTGTCCTGCCTCAGCCTCTCGAGTAGCTGAGACTACAGGCGCCCGCCACCTCGACCAGCTATTTTTTTTTTTTTTTTTCGTATTTTTAGTAGAGACCGGGTTTCACCATGTTAGACAGGATGGTCTGGATCTCCTGACTTGGTGATCAGCCCGCCTTGGCCTCCCAAAGTGCTGGGATTACAGGTATGAGCCACCACGCCCGGCCGCAACATGCTGTTTTAATGAGTGCCTGGGTGCAGGCGGGCTGAGGCCTAAAATGGTGTCAGCCGCAAGTGAGGACGGGACAAAGGTTTTACAGTCTCCTGTAAACAAGAAGTCTCCTAGCCTGAGGTAACTGCTGCGTTGTACCTGGATGGCCTCATTCTGGATCTTCAGAGATACTTGTCTTCTGGCCGGCTCTCTTTCCTGCTTCTGCCATCTTGTGTGTGCACGCTGCTGACGCAAGTAGCCTTGCGCCTTAGGACTGGGCCTGAGAAAGGAGTAATTCATCTCCTTAAGTTTTCAGGCCCCGGGGGAGAATCTTACAACCCATTGATGAGTTATGAAATCAATTTAATGGGTAAATTAAAATAGAATAAGCATAGGGTATCAAAGAATATAATGCTGATTATCACATTGTGTTACATGTGGTATGGTTAACTGTTGTTTTCATTTATGTGATATTTCATTTTTGTTTCTAATTTTAAGATAGTCTGCACAGTTTTATAGAAAATGAGTTAATTAGTACTCTATCCGTGATGCCATACTGAGTTAATTATTACAAAGTTGGGGGTAAATTTATCCCTGTATAACAAACTTTAAAAATAATATAAATAAGCCAGGCGCAATGGCTCACACCTGTATTCCCAGCACTTTGGGAGGCCGAGGTAGGTGGATCATGAGGTTAGGAGTTCGAGACCAGCCTGGCCAAGATGATGAAACCCCGTCTCTACTAAAAAAACAAAAATTAGCCGGGCGTGGTGGCGAGTGCCTCTAATCCCAGCTACTCGGGTGGCTGAGGCAGGGGAATCCCTTGAACCCGGGAGGTAGAGGTTGCAGTGGGCTGAGATCGCACCACTGCACTCTAGACTGGGTGACAGAGCAAGACTCCATCTTTAATAATAATAATGGTAGGCTGGGCGCGGTGGCTCAAGCCTGTAATCCCAGCACTTTGGGAGGCCGAGACGGGCTGGATCATGAGGTCAGGAGATCGAGACCATCCTGGCTAACACGGTGAAACCCCGTCTCTACTAAAAAATACAAAAAATAGCTGGGCGAGGTGGCGGGCGCCTGTAGTCCCAGCTACTCGGGAGGCTGAGGCAGGAGAATGGCGTAAACCCGGGGGGCGGAGCTTGCAGTGAGCTGAGATCCGGCCACTGCACTCCAGCCTGGGTGACAGAGCGAGACTCCGTCTCAAATAATAATAATTATTATTATTATTATTATTATTATTATTATTTTATTATTTGTTGAATTGATGCTTTCTTCCAGTACAAAATCCAAAAACATCGAAATCCTATGTTGCATTATTGTCTTTCAGTCACCCGGTTTCTCTCCCCATGTGCTGCCAAGGTTTTCAGTTTCCTGGGTAGCATTCCAAGAATAGAGGGTGTGTGTGTGTGTGTGTGTATTATTTTCTTCTCTTGTCCTCTTAAAATAAAGCCAGCTGTTAGAATACTATAAATACTGTTTCTGCATCCTTCAAAAGAAGATTCTTTCGAAGCCCTCTTCCTTGACTTGGTAGGGCAGAAGGAAAAGCACTCTTCTCCCTCTTTCATAAGAAAGGAAAGAGTAAAATGCCTTTGCGTGTGTGTGTGTGTGTGTGTGTAGCACTCTTCTCCCTCCCTCATAAGAAAGGGAAGAGCAAAATGCTTGTGTTTATATATATACACACACACTGGTGATTATTTTTCTGTATTAGTAAATAACTTTTTCTCTTTTTTTTTTTAATACAGTTGTATACTATTCTATTCTAAGGATATACCGTAATTCACTTAAGCAGCACTCCAATTAGTGAGCCTTTAGTTTGTTTCAACTTTTGGCTAAGATATGAAAATGTATAACTTTGTGCACATCATTTTACATGTTGCAAATATATCTGTGTGATAAATTCCTAGCCATCGAATGGCTGGGTCAAACTGGCATTTGTCTTGTTAGTAAATTTAACTAAATTGCTCTTCATAGAACATCTCGTCAGTATTAGGAAAGGTTTCTTTTCCCCACACCTTTGCCCACTCAGTGTATCATCAACTTTTTTGATCTTCTAAACAAGAAAAATGACATCTGTCATTTTAATTTGAATTCTTTATTCTTTTTGTGAGTGAATTTGAATTTTTTCATGTGTTGCAGAATCATTTTTATTTCCTTTCTATGCACTGTTTGCTACTTTTTATTTTATTTATTTTTTTTTTTGCCAATTTTCTCTTTTGGGTTATTGGTCTCTTTCTTACTAAGGCAAATATAGTTTACAACTTGAAGTAAAAACATGGTTTTCTACAATAAAGGTTTTAATGAATGTTTTCTATGCCAGACAGATTCTAGTCTTAAGATTATAACCTGAAAACATCAAAACTAACCTTTGAATTGCATAGGAATGGTATTTGCTCTTCTTAGCCATCGATCCCTGACAGAAGTTCAACATGATGACAAATTGTAGCACAAGTAGAGATTTAAACATTTTTTAATATATAAATATTTGCTTTCATTTTCTTATTTATCTAACAATACATTGATGGCCAGAACAGTGTTTGTCTTTGCAAAGAGCCTGTATCAACTGACACCCATTCTTTCAAAATTCATTACCTAAAGAAGGTTGGTGGCTTCTCTTTGCATTGCATTTTCTAGCCAAATCTGAGATAACTATCTGGAAGCTTAACATTTTATTCCCACACTTATTTTTCCTTGTGAAAATCAAAAGTGCACTTTCCCAGTCTTCATGAGTAGCCACAATGGTTTGCCATTTGACTTGCCAGTTGTATTAGCGTACTGAGATGTAATTTATCTGCATCAAGAGACTTAATTCTCAGCAGCTGGGGACTTTCTAATCTCTTTACCCATCTTGGACACCAGTTCCCTCTCGCTGCTATTTGTTTTATTCTTTGCAGTCAGAATATCATTCCTCTTCACATACAAGAAACAAACCCAATGGAAATTAAAAGGTTCCAATTTCTGTTTTCCATTCACCAATATTATACCATTTTCTCCTAAAGCAGTTCTACTCTCTCCTAGATCATTCTCTTGCTTGAAATAAACCTTAAAAAGTCATTTTGTCACCCTAAATATTTTTATACTTTCTTGAAATAATGCTTTTACTGCATATTAGAATTGTAGTTTTTACTTACTGCTCCCTTAGAAGGAAATTTAGATAATACTTTGGAGGAAGTTATGAGAGAACATCAGAAGCCATGCTATCAGTTTTTTAAACGTACTCTAAAGAATACTCTGCTCTGCCCATGGATATCATTCATCTCTTTCTGATTCTGTGTGGAGGAGAAAAATGGGAACACTTCCAATCTTTTTCAAACAACCTCTGCTTACGTGAATGAATGGACCACCTGGTTTACTAACTGTAATGCCCAGGGGATGGCTTTGATTGGCAGACAGAATGTGGTGCAGAAACAATGGAAGTTAAATGAGGAAGATTTAGACTTGCAAGTTACCTCCCTTGGTGGCACTGACTGTTGGTAGAAAATAACACGTTGGGATTTCAGATACATTCAGACATGCTGTGTACTTACAATCTGCAATACTTAAAGCAACACAGTTCTTCTAATCATAACTTTTTAAAAAATTTGGCCACCTTTCTCCATTGTCTCATAAAGCTATATTCATGAAGTCATTTATTCACAAAGTTGTATCATGTAAAGATAAATGTTATATCCATAAGTATGTAAATGAATTAAAATCTGGGAGGCTAACGCTTATCCATTCCTTGTTCTACTATATCCTATCTAGAGCCATGCTTCTTAAAATTTAATGTGAACCTGATATTTCTGGTCTGTGGAACCACAGTTTGAGAAACACTGTCATAGATTCTTAAGTAGATAAATTTTTACGTATACAATAAATATGCAGGAGAAGTTAAATGGGTATGTCTTGGAGTCAAATATTGATTCTCAGCATGACTGCTTCTTCATTTATTTCTCAATGATCCTCATAACCCTTTCCCATACTGGGCAGTGAGAAAAAGTTACCTCACTCTGAAATAGTGATTTCACCAGTCTCTTTTTATGGGTTGGGACCTCATGGGTAATGACCAGTCTTTTAGATTTCCTTGCTCTCCTTCTGCTCCTCTCTGAAACGGCAGCTGGGTTGACAGATGAGGAAACATCATAAATGACCTAAGATCTCAATGCAGGTACTTGCAGTCTCCTCTGACCCTCTGCTCTCTGGAACAATGCCCCTTGTCTGCCTGATAAGTCTCTACGCTGCTGACCTGGTGCCTCTGAGCTTGTATTTTCATCAGGAAAGATGGTGCTCTGCTGACTAAACTATGTTAGTTACTAAAGGGATTCTTAAATCTCTGAGTTACTGCTGAAGAACACTTAAAATTCTAAATGTGTAATTATGATACCTCTAAAAACAAGTGTGATTATCATTATGTGTAAGGATGTCTTCCAGAAAGTTGGAGCAACATGAAGCCACTTGTTACATTTTCATCTAGTGGGGGAGGGAGTGAACTTGGTGTTTCCAGGTAGAATACTCTATCAGGTGCTGGGAGGAAAAACGAAAGCAAGATAAGTTGTGGCCATAATCTTTGTTACTCTATTTTCCAATGGGGAGAAAAAGACAAATATATATATTTGTCAAAACTGAACAGATGTTATTTGGACATTATACTGTGTATGCCATTATAACTATAATATATATATGAGATATATATATATATAAATTATTGAACACTAAAAAGAACACTTTAAGAGGTATCTATTTTAAATAAAGCTATTTCACTCTTCAGTTACCACCTCAAGACCTCATACCAATTTAAACTTCCACTCATATTTGAGAGTTGAGAAAAATTACCAAATTATAATAATATGATTATTATCTAAAAAATAATTTAAAGATGTATGTCTCTAACAAAACTATGTAACATTCTGAAGGGTTTTAAGTAATACTTCATATATTCAAATTCAGAATAAACTTAGGTGTTATCAATATGAAAATATATCATGAAGTAAAATGATTCTCTCCAATGAAGATGTAATCATCCAAACTTTATGCATTGAATTTACTACTTAGAAATGCCATAGCAATATGTCCTCTTGAATATACAATTCTATATACTGAGACTTGACTTATTATATTAAGTTCTACATCACTGAAGAGTATATTGTAATTAACAAATACAATTCTATGTTATAGAAGTACCCCTATCATCTACTAGGCAAAATTAGCTGATGTTACTATGCATTTTTTTGTCAGCTGTACTCAACTTAGAATAACTTTGTATTCCAAATACTTCAGAACTGCCATGTGCCTACAGTTTTCCTGTTCATATCATTTTTTTCCCTCTATTCTTCCTGACCCTCTTTTGAGCAATAGTGTCAGTGTGATTAGACTCATGCATTCACATACCGAATGAATGAATCAGTATGTGATTCATGATATATAAAATATAAATACCTTATATATTTTATAAAATATATAAAATATATATAAAATATAAATACCTTATATATTTTATATATCATATATATGATATATGTATCTGTGCATATGGGGTTATCAAACAATTCTATATATATCTGACATATATTTTGAAAAAGAAACACCTTAGGGCTAAGTTAACTGTTTAAATTATTATTTAGTGTAAATGCATTCAGTTTGCTCTGTAATTTTGAAATAACACGTATAAAAAAGTAGAATTTGCATGTTTAATACGTGTTGATGGGTGCAGTACACCAACATGGCACAAGTATACATATGTAACAAACCTGCACGTTATGCACATGTACCCTAGAACTTAAAGTATAATAATAAATAAATAAAAAATAAAAAATAAAAATATTAAAATATTAAAAAAAAGAAAACTGGAAAAAAAAATACATCTGAAGATACAGTTTCCAAATTCAGAACACTCTGGTGACCCCCTTGACATAATGAATATTTGGTATAATGAATATATGTTATTGAACATAACAGAGCACAAATAATACAGTTAATGAAAACATCCACAATTATTTAAATTAGACTATTTTAAGAAAAGTTTTAATTTTAACATTAAACAGCTTAAAATCATTTATAATAATTGATTATGTAACATGCTGGTCATTAAAATGAGATTGGTACTCTGTCACCCAGGCTGGAGTACAGTGCTGTGGTCTCAGCTCACTGCAACCTCTGCCTCCCGGGTTCAAGGGATTCTCCTGCCTCAGTCTCCCAAGTAGCTAGGATTACTGGTGCCCGCCACCACGCCCGGCTAATTTTTGTATTTTTAGTAGAGACAGGGTTTCACCATGTTGACCAGGCTGGTCTCAAACTCCTGACCTCAAGTGATCCGTCAGCCTCAGCATCCGAAAGTTATGGGATTACAGGCGTGAGCCTCCATGCCCGACCAAGATTGGTATTCTTGACATTAATAATTTTGGTAAACATTAAGAAGGCAAAACATAGAAGCACTCACAATAATGTATAGGATCCAATTAAAATTCTCCTTATTGAAACATGAAACTACAAAGCCATGTGTACATACTTTTAATTTTTAAGATTTTTTTGAAGGAACTTTTGTGAATGACAAGTAGAAAAAATGTGGATAGATAGCATCTCTGTCTTCAAAATTATTTGATGAAACAGGTGATAAGAAACACAAAAATTAATAATTCATGTGACCTTTATTACAATACATCTTCTGATATTAGCATAGTAATAAGTATTAGTGATTTACATAATTGGATAGATAACACAAATACAAATTATGCACACACACACACATACATACACGCTCCTATGCTTCACTCAAAACTGAACAGATGTTATTTCAACATTGTACCATGTATGCCATTGTAACTAAAGTCAGATTTGTTAGAGACAGTATTGTTATTTTATTATCTTTAATATCTTCAATGAGTCCATTATGAATAGTGGCATTAACTTTGCTTATGACTAGCTTAAATAGAACTTTGGACTCCATAAAAATAAGAACAAAGATTCTTAATGGCTTTAGAATACAGAAGTCATCTGGTAAAAGTACTCTTGATTTTAATAGAAACAAAACAATCAATGTGCTTGTTAGATTAACAATGAATAATCAGATTGTCCCAGTTTTTCACTAATGTAAACAATGCTGAAACAACATTCTTTGTAGGCCTCCTCAGATAGACATATGAGAACACCTAGAAGTGGAATTGTTACCTCATTAGAGTATTCACATCTTTAATTTTATTATATATTGCAAATTGCTTTTCCACCAGCAGCAAGAAGTGGCCGGAATTTATTATTTTAATTCGCATATCCCTGGTTGAACACGTTTTCAAGTTTGTTGGGCAGATTTTTCCTTCTGTGAGTTGACTCTTCATATATTTACCCCAGTTTTCCATTGGATTGTTTACTTTCTCTTACCGATTAATATGAATTCTCTGTATATTCTAGATTCTAGTAGAGTTCTAGATTATATGCACCTAATATATAAGTCTACAATTCCTTATCCAAAATCTTATCAATGACTTTTCAGGAGAATGGTGAAAATGGCCACTTAGTGGAATGTGTGGAAATCATGAGTTATAAGCGTATAAAGGCTAAGTGCGACAGGCTAAAGACCTGGTATCCCAGATGAAGACTGACATTGAGTAAACTAGGAATTGGCTTTATTACATGTGTCATTTTCCTTGATTTCAGAAACCCATATATTTGCTGTTTTCTGTACATGTTTAAGAAGAGTATTCAGAAGAGAGAATGCAGATATATTGTTGCTGTTTTTTAAAAAAATCAACAACAAAAAAAAACACGAGTGTAATTCAGTTACCCATTTGATTGCTTGAGTTTATAAGTTATGGTAGCACTTAGAGTTGTTTTACATAATGATTATAATTTTGGTACAGAACCTAATAGTAAAAACAAAACATCTTTAATTTTATTTAAAGTACATGTCAGTCATGAAGTCAGAATTGAATTGCTCTTTTCTTTGCTTTTAATGAAAATTAGCCTAATTGCTGTTTTATCTTTAAAAAGAAACTTCTACTGTTTAATAACAGATTTAAGTAAATATTCTATTAAGACTTAAAGAACCATGTCCAATTACTATATGGATAATAACTTAGAGATGCTCTATATTGGTTTAAAATAATGCAAATATCACTGGCCACTATTCAGAGATATGTCAAAATCAATTTTCTTTAATATGTGCCTTTCTAGTCCTTAGATCTACTGTATTCCCTAATCATTTTGGGATATGGGATAATCCAGAGATATTAGGACCAATTCAGCCAGAAACTGAAACATGCCATGATAGTTCAGAGTTCATCAGAACCACACTCAAGTGAATGTTAAGAGACATAGTGTGATAAAAGTACATCTGAAAGAGTGTATGAACAGATGACATTGCATGCAATATTATATGTAAGAGAAAGGAAGGAAAGATATTCATATCATGTCATATTGATTCATGTACACTGAAAATACAGACCGTGAACAGACATTCTTTCATTTGTTCCTTCATGTATTCAATAATAGAATACTTCTCAACCGCAGATGATTCCAGGGGAATTTGGCAATTGCTGGAGATATTTTTGGTTGTCACACATGGGGGAGGAGAAAGTGCTACTGGCATCTTGTGCATAGTGACCAGGCATGCTGCAAAACACCCTACAGTACACAGGGTAGCTCCCGACAAGAAAGAATTATCCAGTCCCAAATGGCAATAGGGCTGAAGCTGAGAAACCCTGATTTAAACTCACATTACATCCTAATCAAAACTACTTTGTTCCGTTCTGAGCCATAGGATTCATCAAATAAAACCTGTTTTTATTGGCACAATATTTAAATCCAGAGACCCAGTAGTATAGTAATTATGTATGCAGAATTTGCCTCAGAAAGACTAGGGTTCAAATCTCAGATTCACCATGTGTTAGCTTGTGCCCTAGGCAAGTTTCTGACCTTTCATGACTCTAGTTTTTTAATATGAAAAAATGATAATAGTATTGCTGAGAGGCTCTGCAATGAAGATTGAGATTAATTAAGATGATTTATGTTAAGTGCATAGCAAAGTGTTTGCACTAGTCAGTTTTCAACAAATGGTAGCAGTTAGTATTACCTTTACATATACTAAATCATTTCATCCTGACCTGCTATGAAAAGCCTGGTCACTTTCCATATTTTACTGTTTTTAAGATACCATTGATTCGAGTATGCATCATTATTTTTCACCAAGAAAAATGTGCTGCCAATTTAGACTATGACATGCTATCATTTATAAAACGTGTCCCAATTTCAGAGCAGCCAGCCTGTTGAAATAAAATGTGAGTCTTATAATTGATTACTGTAAAACACAACAGTAAGTCTTCTTTGATTAGGTGCAACTGAACAATACTATGACTGACCATATTCAGTATCAAAGTCACTTAGAAGGATACAGGAATATAGCTTAGCAGGAAGGCAGCATCAGGTATCTCTCTTTAGTAGGATGAGTATGCGTAGCAATCTCTGAAGCACCAAGAGAGCCATCCAAGAGCTATTCACTTTGCAGCACCTGTCCACTCTCACATGGCATCTCAGGTGCACAGGAAGAAAACAAATGGAGATGCTGGGTCAACCCTGGCGTAGAAGCCTTATGCATCCCAGAGGCCAATGCCTTGTAACATAGTTTCCAAGGTCCTCAAAAAGGACATGCTTAGTTACAAGAATGGTTGTACTTGGGGATGCCCCGAAATTATGGTTTTCCATTAGGCATTTATAGTTCATATGTGGAACACCTAACCAAAGTGTAATTTACCAGTCCCGATCATGTTTTTTTTAATCTGAAGCAATGTTGCCTGCTCACACATTTGACATTCCAACTTTATCAGTTTTCTAGGGAGAAGGAAGCTAGAAAGTTGATTGAAGGACAAATTCTCATGCAGATGGACAAAGGGTATTTTTAACCCTTTACTCACAATACTATCTGTTAGTTTCATTTATTTTATATTTAAAGATACTGAAACTTAGAGCAGTTAAATGACTTGCCCCCAACTCATGGGCCAATAAGCCTAGAACCCAGGTGTTCTTATTTCTGGACTGATTATTTCCAACACCACTGTAATGTCCTAAAGCAAGAGTCAGCAAACTATGGTACAAGGGCCAAATTTAGCCCTGCACCTATTTTCATAAATAAAATGTTATTGGAACACAACCACATTTATTTGTTCATGTATTGGACCTGACTACTTTCATGCCACATTGGCAGAATTTGGGTTTGATCCACAAAGTCTAAAATATTTACTATATGGTGTTTTATAGAAAATGTTAGCTAACCTCTGCTCTAAAGTATAATTATAAATTGGCCGGGTGCAGTGGCTCACACCTGTAATCCCGGCACTTTGGGAGGCCGAAATGGGTGGATCACTTGAGGCCAGGAGTTCGAGACCAGCCTGGCCAATATGGCAAAACCCCATCTCTACTAAAAACACAAAAATTAGCCAGGCTTGGTGGTGCATGCCTGTAATCTCAGCTACTCCGGAGGCTGAGGCACAAGAATCGCTTGAGCTGGGGAGGCAGAGGTTGCAGTGAGCCGAGATCACGCCACTGCACTCCAGCCTGGGTGACAGAGTGAGACTGTGTCAAAATAATAAATAAATAAACAAATAAATTGTAATTATAAAGTGTTTAACTCCTTCTATGAATCTATATAAGGAGTTAAAAGAAAAGCATTTGTTTCTAATGTTTGATTATTAAAAATACCCATGTATTTTTTATTTTATTTTTAATTGACAAATAATAATTATATGTATTTATGAGGTACAATGTGATGTTTTGATATATGTTTACTTTGTGGAATAATTATGCATACTTGAAGGATTTTAGAGCCAGAAAGCCTGAACCTAACCATTTCTCTATATGAGTGGTTAGCCAACTTTTTTCTTTAAAAGGCCAGATAGAAAATATTTCAGTCAACTTTTGAGGCTTTGTGGGCCATTTGGTCTCTGTTGCAAATAGTCAATTCATGCTAGGATTGGAACCTAGACAACCAGACTCAAGAGCCCATACTCTTCACCAGTAAGGACTTAGGAAGGCAGCAAGACCTGGGAGTACCAGTTTAAATGAATGTTCTTTTAAGCAGTGTCCTGTGCTGCTACTAAACCAGACCAGAACTTTGGCCCTTAGTTAAGAACTGTATGTATAAAGTTTTCCAAAATGGGGGCTTCAGGTTTTCACAAAGTCCTTCCATCCAAACAACACAGATTTTACCCCTTTAAGAATCTGTTCTTAACTACCATCTGTTCTCTGCATTCCTAAAGTCTAATCTTAATACAGCAGCCAGAATGATCTATTTAAAAATAAGTCAGATCCCATCACTCCTTTGCTGAAAACCCTCCTATGGTTCCTAATCTCACTCAGAATAACAGTCAAAATCTTTCCAAAGACACAGGACCTATCCTCCTCCATCCCCAACTCTATGGCTATCATTCCTACTACCCTCCTCTTGCTCATTCGATTCCACTCACCCTGGTGTCCTTGTTTTTTTAATTGAACCTACACATACACTCCTGCCCCAGGGCCTTTGCACTTGCTGTCTCTGCACAGATTGTTCTTTCCTGAGATAGCTGCTTGAATTGTTCCCTCACTTCCTTCAGATCTTTATTTAAATACCACCTACTCAGTGAGGCTTTCCCTGCAGGCACTTTCTAAACTCTCCATATCCCACCTCCTTTTGCCCGATACATAAGTCTCTTATTCCCATCCAATGCTTTAAATTTTGTTCTTTAGCACTTTTCACTCTTCAAAGCACCGTAATTTCTCTTTTACTATACATTATCACCATTAGAATGTAAGTTTTATGAGGACACAGAAAGTTTGTCTGTTTTATTCACTGTTACATATCTAGTACCTCAAACAATGTTTAGCACATAATAAGTAATCGGTCAATATTCACGAAATGACTCAAGTGATTTTTTTGGAAGTGTTTTGGTGATATTTCATTTGTCAAAAGAATTCTGCCAAAAAAACTTTGAAACCCCCACTTTAAGGTGGAGAGCTTCCATAGAGGCTTCTGGATGTTACTTGATGATCACACCTGTGTCCAGTCTTGCACTGGCCTTGAACATTTCAAGTATGCAGCTTAGCTTATATCTTCACAGTTCACAACACTTGCCAGTTTGAAAATCAATACTGCATTATGCTTTGTATATTCGGACAGATTATTTTTGAAATCCATAAATCTCTAAGTCTTTTTTTAAGTCTCCCTTTGGTGAGCTGCCCTTGATTAGTTCAAAATGGAAAGAGAGAACCTGTCATTCTTTGTCAATCAGCTTGGCATGTACTTGACAGCATGTAGTTATAGTGAAAGCGAGCTGTGTTGCAGTGGTCTGGCAAACCTAATTGTAGATAAATAAAAGAACAGTCACCCAACATGAGAGGAAAGACAAAGAAACTCAACGAAACAATGTTGTGTTTTTCCATCCATCAGCCTTCATTTGTCAGAGTCTTTGCCTGACAATCTGGGCCACAGGAATCAGGCTTTAACACAATATTGATTCCATTTCATATTTTGTTTCTTGCTACCCTTTTTAGCAAACAGTTTCTATATGGAATGAGAGATAGTGCAGTCAATGTATGCGCCCAAAGCACATTTATATTAAAGGCTTACTTTGGTCTTTTCGTCCCAGAAATCACATATTTTTTTGTTTGTTTTACTATAATATTGTAATTGTCAGCTCTTGCTGCAGTAACAAACAATGACAAAATTCCAGTGACACATAACAACAAACATTTATTACTCACTCATGTGTCTGCAGATCAGCTGCAGCTTTACTCCACACTATGAATCAAGTTAAGGTCTTTTCATTCTAGACTATGGATCTGCTCTAAATGTCTTCTCATCCCAGGACCCCAGCGGAAAGAGCAGCTTTTATATGGCATATTATTCTCTCATGGTGGAAGATAAGAACAAGGGGAACCAGCAAATCTTGAATTGCCTTTAAAGTTCCAGCTAAAAGCTGCCACACAGTCCTTTCTGCCCACGGTCTATTTATCAAAGGTACACAGTCAAGCCCAAAGTCAATGGGAAGGGGAGAATATTCACTGCAGGGAAGCCATATTAAGAGAGGAAATGAATAATAATGGACTAACAAATCAATCATAGTATCCACAAATATCTTAGGAGTTCATTGATTACAAAATGCGTTTTTTAGTATTTCAACACCTCTGAACTTGAGATATGTCGTACAATAGATAGTGTTTACAAAGTCTAGGTGTTTTGTGTGTGTGTGTGTGTGGTTTTTTTGTTGTTGTTGTTTATATAACAATAGTGGCGCTTATCATCAATGATAGATTAGATAGAAAAACTGCTGATTGTGAGGACTGACAAAATAGCCAAATGGCAGAAGGCACTCTTTATAAATAAGTAAATTATCAGTGGGAGCTGAGTGATGAGAACACGTGGACACATAGAGGGGAACAACACACACTGGGGCCTATCAGAGGGTGGAAGTTGGGCGGAGGGAGAAAACCAGGAAATATAACTAATGGGTACTAGGCTTAATATCTGGGTGACAACATAATCTGTACAACAGACCCCCATGACACAGTTTACCTATGTAACAAACCTGCACATGTATTTAAAATAAAAGTTAAAAAAATTAAGTGAATGGAAATTTGTGTTTACAAAAATGTTGTGATTTTTATCTTGAATTTCTTTTTTCAGTAGCAATATTTATATCTCATTCAGATCAACTCATTTGATTAGGCAACCAAGCATTAATAGTAGATCCTATGTCTACTTATTTATATATTCATATGCATCCATTTATAAATATACATTCATATATATTTAGAAGACCAATTAGAATACATAAGTGCCATTCCCTTATTTAAAACTCTTTTGTAGCTCCTCCACTACAGTTCTGAGGGTGGTGTACAAGATCCTTCTTTCCTCTGGCTTTTGTTTTCTATTTCTACTCCATTACTTCCCATTCCCCTACATGATAGCTCCATACTGCTTCTGCTTCCTGTCTTTGCATATTCCATATTCCCTCTTGGAATACATTCTCTCTGCCATCCATCCCCTTATAATAAGGTGCATGAGCTGTTTCTGCTACCAGCCTTTCTGTCCTGATCTTCTTGTCTATCAAACACAAAACTAATCAGTTCCTGCTCTGTGCTCCATTGTACATTGCACTTGACTAGTTGTTATACCTGACACGCTCTAAGTTTAATATGTATTTGTGTGTCTACATTCCCCATTCCTACCCCAGGCAGTGAAACATAGTAAGCATTGAATAAATGTTTGTTGAATGAACAAATAAATAAATGAATGTTTGAACATACATGGAAAGGTTGTTTATGTCCTCATTATAATGTGCTTTGAGATATATATTCTTTATATATAATCATATATTCTAAGGTTATTAGTAGGCAAAATGAAGAAAATTTAAAGAAATTAAGTACAAGAAAGGAAAATAAGGAAGAATTTTTCCCTGCTGTACTATTTCTACGAACACCAAATTTCTAGTTAAACACATGCACACACAATCAGCATGATGTTGAATTAGAAATATAATGTTGAATAAATCAATTATTAGAAAATGTAAATATATATTAATTTGCCTCTGACTTGATATGTTTTACCCTCAAAGGTTTTTGGTTTTTGGTTTTGTTTTGTTTTGTTTTGTTTTGTTTTTGACCTCTTTTCATCACTAATCTTTGCTTCACTGCTTGTCGGATCAGTAACTGCCCATTATTAGTAATGCCATTTAATGAGAAATAAATAAAACTAAAGGTGCTTAGAGTTACTCCATTTCAAAAACCTATCAGGGCTGAATTTCAAAAGAGACTATGATATTCTCCTACTGTTAGTGAACCATTACTCCCTATTACCTAATTAATACAAGTTATTTTCTTAAAGTTATACCTGACATTGCAGTGAACCATCAATACTATGAAGAAAATAAAACTCTTCTTGTATCATAAGGATCTTTACACCTGGTGCACAATCTTGCATTGTAGGGGACATTAAGAATAAGGCACAGGGAAAAAAAAACCTTAATGGAAATGTTCTATTATTAGAAATGAGGCTTTTTGGTGGAAATCCCTTGACGACTTTCTTGTCTGAATGTTCTTTGAAGTTGAACACTTTCTCCTTATAAAAGCCGGCCACTATAATTAGCTATGTTTCCATTTTGGTGGTGGCCTTCTTCACCTTATCTGAAATCATATAAAGATGTGAGGCCATTTGTGAGATAAAAGGTTTTCTCAAACCAGTTCTCTGACCTGGGTATCAGAGGTTTGGCAATCAGAAACCCACTAAGAGAAACCCTCAGAGCATTTTCAAGGCTATGTAAAAATTTATTTGCTTTTCTGTGAAAAGAGATAGGATTTTCTCTCATTTATATTCTGGAAGAATATTGTAGAATGTATTTGAGTTCAAGAGGAGGAGAATTAATTAACATAATATTAAGAAGCATGTCAATTTTGGAAATAAATAAGCATATATGTACATGTGCATACATGCATGCATACACACATACACACAGTATACACAATAGATTAAGAAAGGAAGTAGAGATTTAGTGACACATACTTCCTGGATATAATCTCAACTCTGCTATTTGCAAGCCACATGGTCTTGGATAATTGACCTAATCACTCTCAATTTCAGCATCTGTGAAATTAGATACAACTTTTTTTGTAGGAGTGTATGTGTGTGTGAAAAGCACAGTGTTTGACATATAGTAAGTATTTTAGCAACTGTAGCTTGTTAATATTATCATAGCAGTTAATATCACTATAGCAGTTACTTGCCATTTTCAGCGCAGCTAATGATTTTAGTACCATTTTCTAATCTTTCCATCTCATGTGGTTTCTTTGGAGTTGTTTCTTGCTTTTTTTTTAGCTTTTCTATGTCACATTTTATTTGCATGGAAAAATAACAAATTTTTAAAATTTATTTTACATATTCTTTCATTTTTAGCATAATTGTCAGTTCTTATAGTTTATTTTCCTTAAACTCACTTAAGAAAATATATAGTAAAGAATATTTTCAGTGAAGTTAATTGGATTTACTACAGTTGACCCTTCAAGCAATAATATCTTGCCCTTAATAACTGACCTATCTTTGAACTAATAAATTCAACCTGCAAATAAATGTAGTGAGGTAAATTGTAGAAATTTACCTTCAAAATGGTCTTTCTAAAGTGATCTATCAAAGGTGCATTTAATTAGAGGTCCAGTTCTCCAAAAATGTGCCAAGGAAAAGTAGCCACAAAGAATTTAGAGCTGAAGTGAATTCTTTCACCCATTGCTCTATTTCTATAGAACTGAGAATAAATCTCGTCTAGGTACTTAAAATCTGTATTATGTCATTGAAGGATGAAAAGATGACAATAGTGATGATAGAAGGACACAGTAATAGGAAACATTTCAATAGAGGGAAATGATGTGACTATGCAATGTTCATTCACCAGAGGACTAAATCTAGGGCTATTTTGGTGACTTGAATGGGGAATATTCTACTTCCTGCAAGTGAAAAATATGGACATTTCATTTGGCATGCCACCTGCTCTTCAGTTCATCATCTAGCAAGCACCTGCTTAGTACTTTGGAGCTCTAAATAATACTTGGACTACTCAAATGTCAGCCTTGTTGCTGTTTCTGTTTATTTGCCAATAACAATTTTATTAATTAAAATTCATATGTGACTGTCTTAAGGAAATTCCTTGTAGTAGTCAAAGCAGACTCCTGATCCTATCTATCTGCCAGTGCCTTCTGAATAGTGGTATCTATTCTTCATGATTTTTGGAACTATTTATGGATGATTGAAGAACATGGGGTGGATAGAGAAGGATGCTAGTCTTTTGACTGCATACAGGAAACACAGATGAAATTACTATTTCTGTTCATTTGCTAAAGGTATAGAATTTACAGTGGATTGTACATATAAGCAATTTTAAAGGAAGAAATATCAAGCCTTTTGAATTTGTTACAGTGTTGCAAGACTTTTTAAAAATCTTAAGAATTTTTATCATAGAGAATGAATTAATACCCTTATAATTTTAGGTTTGTTTCTTCCATAATAACTATCCTTAAAGATTTTGTGTGTGTGTGTGTGTGTGTATTCCTTGATTTTCCAGAGCAAACATTCACATTGATTTGTTTTACTGACCTTGATATAGTTGCTCCCATTGTAAGATATATCTAGTAAGTTTACTGTTGTTACCTAAATCTGTTTGCTGAATTTTAAAAATGGAAACATGTAGTAAATTTGGGGGAGCAGAAGCTAGTATTTACAAAGTAAACCAAGAACATCGGATATAAACCCTCATTTCATTTTAACCTCCAATGAAGGATATATTCAGTGTTAGTATTTCTATTATTTCTTTAGTTTCCTTGCTAATCTGTAATATGTAACATGGTGGCACCCCTTTTCATATAATTCTCTCCTCACTTCTTTTTTGGGTTTTTACATATTCTTGTTTCAATCTCTTCTGCTCTTTCTATTTTTTATTGGTTAAACTTTCTTCTCTTATCCTGTGGAGGTGAATACCTAATTCTGGCTCTGTCCTCCTCAGTCACTCACAAGTATCACTGGGACAATATTGTCCAACTACTGTTTTTACCTCCAAACCTGTATTCTTAGCTTTACCCCTAATCTGCACACTACACTTGTTTTTCCAATTACTTTCTGTACATTTGCATCAGTGTTACTCACAGGCACCTTGACTCATGTGTCCAACCTGTAAACATTATTGCTTCCATGTACACGCTCATCTATCTTCCCTATTCCCCTAGACAGTTTCTCCCAAGTTATAAAATCTTGGTGATTCTGAAAATTTTCTTTTTCTCCATCAAGTCCTGCCAGTCCTGTATCCACAACATAAGAATGAGACTGCCTGAACATCCATGCTGCTCCTGTTTGTTCAATAAGTACTTGGACTTCTAAAGGAATATCCTATGTTTCTTCCACCGGCCCCTTATCCTTAAAATCTTGCCTCCAATCTGCCGCTAGAGTTATCATCTTAAAAGAGTCAAATCAGGGTTGGTATCCAAGAAATATTACAAAGTACCAAGTTCTTGGTGTATACAATCAACTTCAGAGAAAGAGAGGGAGAGAAAGAGAGAGAGAAAACTTTATTCTGTCCTCTACAACACCTGAATGATTCTGTACATATTTATGTTAACAGAGCATTGTACTACTTCAAATCCTTATACAAGCCAAACTCCTCGCCGCCTTTTGGCAATTGAACTGGCTTTTCCCTCTGCCTGAAATAGTCTTCAGTATGTTGACATGACTCATTTCTTCACTTCATTCCATTTCCTGAAGAGAGGAGCAGTCTTCTGTGCTCACAATGCCTAAAATAGAGCCCACTGTCACTCTCTACTTACTCTTTTTAGTCTTTCTTCATAGCATACATATACATATACATATACATATACATATACATATACATATACAGACATACCTCTGAGACACTGAAGGTTCAGTTCCAGACCACCATAATAAAGTGAGTCACATGAATTTTTTGGTTTCTTGGTACATATAAAAGTCATGTTTATACTACACTGTAATCTATTAAGTATGCAATAGTGTATGCCTAAATACTAATGTACATGCCTTAATTTAAAAATATGTTATTGCAATGTTCAAGCTGAGAGCCAAATCAAGAATGCAACCTATTTACAATAGCCACAAAAAATAAAATATCTAGGAATACATCTAACCAAAAGGTGAAAGATTTCTACAAGGGTAACTACAAAACACTGCTGAAAGAAACCATAGATAACACAAACAAATGGAAAAACATTCCATGTTAATGGAAAGGAAGAATCAATATCGTTAAAATGGACATTCTGCTTATAGCAATCTACAGATTCAATGCTATTCCTATCAAACTACCAATGTCATTTTTCACAGAATTATAAAAAGCTATCCTAAAATTCATATGAATCTAAAAAAGAGCCTGAAGAGTAAAAGCAATCATAAGTGAAAGGAATAAAGCATGATATTAACCAACTTCAAACTATACTATAAGGCTACAGTTACCCAAACAGAATGGGACTTTCACAAAGACAGAAACTTGGACCAATAGAACAGAATAGAGAACCCAGAAATAAAGCCACATACCTACAGCCATCTGATCTTTAACAGAGTAAATGAAAAAATGGGGAAAGGACTCCCTACTCAATAAATGGTACTGGGATAGCTGGCTAACCATATACAGAGGAATGAAACTGGACTCCTACCTTTCACTATATACAAAAATTAACTCAAGATGGATTAAAGATTTTAAAAAATAAAATCTCGGCTGGGTGTGGTGGCTCACACCTGTAATCCCAGCACTTTGGGAGGCTGAAGCAAGCAGATCACGAGGTCAGGAGATTGAGACCATCCTGGCCAATATGGTGAAATCCCGTCTCTACTAAAAATAGAAAAAAATTAGCTGGGCAAGGTGGCGCGTCCCTGTAATCCCAGCTACTTGGGAGGCTGAAGCTGGAGAACCGCTTGAACCAGGGAGTTGGGGGTTGTAGTGAGCCCAGATAGCATCACAGAACTCCAGCCTGACAACAGAGCGAGATTCTGTCCCTAAATAAATAAATTAAATTAAATTAAATTAAATTAAATCTCAAACTAGAAGAATCCTAGAAGAAAACCTAGGAAATACTATTCTAGACATCACCCTCGGGAAAGAATTCATTACTAAGTCCTTAAAAGCAAATGTAACAAAACCAAAAATTCACAGGTGGGATCTAATTAAACTAAAGAGTTTCTGCACAGCAAAATAAACTATCAACAGAGTAAACAGACAACCCACAGGATGAGAGAGAATATACACAAACTATCCATCAGACAAAGATCTAATATCCATAATCTATAGGGAACTTAACAAGCAAAACACAGATAACCCCATTAAAAAAGGGGGCAAAAGACATGAACAGATAGATACTTCGCAAAAGAAGACACACAGGTGGCTAACAGATATGAAAAAATGCTCCACATCACTCATCATCAGAGAAAAGGAAATCAAAACCACAGTGAGATACCATCTCACACCAGTCAGAATACCTATTATCAAAAACTCAAAACATAATAGATGTTGGTGAGACTGCGGAGAAAAGGGAACATTATACACTGTTGGTGGGAGTGTAAATTAGTTCAGCCACTGTGGAAAGCAGTTTGGAAATTTCTCAACTTAAAATGCACTATCATTTGACCCAGCAATCCCATTACTGATTATATATCCAAAAGAAAAGAAATCATTCTACTAAAAAGACACATGCACTTGTATGTTCATTGCAGCACTATTCACAATAGAAAAGCCAAGAAATCAACCTAGATAACCATCAATGGTGGACTGGATGAAGAAAATGTGGTACACATACAATATGAAATACTATATAACCATAAAAAAGAATGAAATTATGTCCTTTGTAGCAACATGCATGTAACTGGAGGCCATTATCGTAAGTGAATTAGTAGGAACAGAAAACCAAATACCACATGTTCTCGCTTATAAGTGGGCCTAAACATTGGGCATTCATGGACATAAAGATGGCAACACTACATACTGGAAACTAGTAGGGGAAGAGATAAGGAAGGGGCAAGAATTGAAAAACTATTAGATACAATGTGCACTATCTCAGTGACAGGATCAGTCATACTCCAAACCTCAGTATCACCCAATAAGTATATAAATGTAACAAACCTGCACATGTACCCCTTAAATCTAAAATAATAGTTGAAATTATTTAAAAACTACTTTGTTGCTGAAGCTTGCTAACAATCATCTGAGCCTTCAATGAGTCTTAATCTTTTTGCTGATGGATGGTCTTGCCTTGATGTAGATAGCTGCTGACTGATCAGAGTAGTAACTGATGAAGGTTGGAGTGACTGTGCCAATTTCTTAGAATAAAACAACCGTGAAGTTTGCTACGTTGATTGATTTTTTTTCACAAAAGATTTATATGTAGCATGTGATGCTATTTGATAGCATTTCACTCACAGTAGATCTTTCAAAAATGAGGTCAAGCCTCTCATACCCTGCTGCTGCTTTACCAACTAAGTTTACAGAATATTCCAAACCCTTTGTTGTCATTTCAACATTGTTTACAGCATCTTCACCAGGTAAAACACTCATGAAAACACTTTGTTATGAAAACACTTTGTCTCATGAAAACACTTTGTTATGTTCATCTATAAGTAGCAACTCTTCATCCATTGAAGTTTTATTATGAGATTACAGCCATTCAGTTACACCCTCAGGCTCCACTTCTTATTCTAGTTCTCTTGCAATTTTTTCCACATCCACAGTAACTTCCCCCACTAAAGTCTTGGACCCTCATAGTCATTCATGAGGGTTGGAATAAACTTCTTCCAAACTCCTTGTAATGTTGATATTTACCTCTTTCCATGAATCACAAATTTTCTTAATGGCATCTGGAATGGTGAGTCCTTTCCAGAAGATTTTCAGTTTACCCAAATCCATCAGAGGAATCACTGCCTAGGGCAACTATAGCCTTACAAAATGTACTTTTTAAAGAATAAGACTTGAGAGCTGAAATGACTCCTTGATCCAAGGTCTGCAGAATGGATGTTGTGTTAGCAGGCATAAAAACAAAATTAATCTCTTGGTACATCTTCATCAGACCTTTTGGCTGACCAGGTGCATTATCAACAAGCAGTAATATATTGAAAGAGATTGTTTCTTCTGTGCAATAGGTATGGCCAATGGGCTTAAAATATTCAGTAAACCATGCTGTAAAGCGATGTGCTATCATCCAGGCTTTGTTGTTCCCTTTATAGAGCACAGGCAGAGTCTATTAGCATAATTGTAAGGGCCCTAGAATTTTTGGAATGGTAAATCAACATTGGCTTTAATTGAAAGTCACCTATTGCATTAGCCCCTCACAAGAGAGTCAGCCTGTCCTTTGAACTTTCGAAGCCAGGCATTGACTTCTCTCTAGCTAGTCAATGAAAGTCCTAGATGGCATCTTTTTCCAATAGAAGACTGCTTCATCTACACTGAAAATCTGTTGTTTAGTGTAGCTACCTTCATCATCTTAGATATTAACTTGATCTTCTGGATAGTTTGCTGCAGCTTCTCCATCAGCACTTGTTGCTCCACCTTGCACTTTTATGTTATGGAGAGGGTTTCGTCCTAAAGCCTCATGAACAAACCTCTGCTGGCTTCCAACTTCTACAATTTCCTCACCTCTCTCAGCATTCATACAACTGAACAGAATTGAGCCTTGCTCTGGATTAGGCTTTGGCTTAAGAGAATGTTGTGGCTGTTTTGAACTTCTGTCCAGACCACTAAGGCATTCTCCATATTAACAATAAGGCTGTTCTGCTTTGTTATCATTTGCATGTTTACTAGACTAGCACTTTTAATTTTCTTCAAGAATTTTTCCTTTGCATTCACAACTTAGCTAACAGGCACAAGAGGCCTAGCTTCCAGCCTCTCTTGGCTTTTGACATGCCTTCCTCACCAAGTTTAATCATTTCTAGCTTTTGATTTAAAGTGAGAGGCATGCAACTCTTATTTTCCCTTGAACACTTAGAGGTCATAGTACAGTTATTAACTGGCATAATTTCAATATTGTTATGTCTCAGAATAGGGAGGCCCAAGGAGAGGAAGAGAGGTAAGGGAATGACTGACTGGTCAGTGGAGAGTTCAGAATACATACATTAATGGATTAAGTTTGCCATCCTATATGGGCACTGTTTGTGGCACCCCAAAACTATTAAAATAGTAACATCAAAGATTACCGATTACCCGTCACCATAACAGTTATAAAAATATTGAAAAAGCTTGCAATATTGTGAGAATTATCAAAATGTGACACAGAGACATGAAGTAAGCACATGGTGTTGGAAATGTTGCTGATAGACTTGCTTGATGCAGGGTTGCTACAAACCTTCAGTTTGTAAAAACTGCAGTATCTGCAGAGCCAATAAGGCAAAACTCAGTAAAATGAGGTACACCTGTACATATACATACATGTGCCTAAATATCCATTCACATATATGCATATGTGTATATGTGCATATTATACCTATATGTTGATATGTGTATATGTCATACCTAATACACATATATATGTATATACATGTATATCACACACATATATTCATATTGTAAATTGAAAATTTTCTAGTGCTGTATCCCAATCTTTATGGTGGGCCCTCCAAATCATTTGATAAATATATTGAATAGATGATACAGCAGCTATTTTTTGAATACAGACTCCATTTTTAGAAATATAAATCTTTTTTAAAGGTTGGAATAATATATGAAGTTTGGTGTTCAGTGCAAAAGGTTTTAACATATAAATACTATAAAAAGCAAAAGTTGCATCAAGTGTATCAAATACAAATTATATGTATTGGGGGACAGAGGGACACGTTAAATTTAAGGGAATCTGAGGAGAATATTGACTTCCTGTGTTTGATGAGTGAAAAAGAAAAGTGAAGTGGGAGTGTTTGAAAGGAAAGATGAGCTTTTCCACGCTAGGACAGCACAGGTTTTAATACTCATAGAAGTTTTTAGTTTTGTATAGGAAGTATGATCCTCCAACCCTTCCAAGTTTACTCTTCTACTGAAATTACAGATGAAAACTAATAAATGTTTACTATGCTTCAAGTGCAATAGTTATAAAGTGTCTGATTAGCGGTCCCACATTCAGATGTTGGTTATGTAAAATATTCATGCTAAATAATATAAATGCTAAAACATTTGTATTTATGATTTTCCCTTGGTTTGCTAGATGGAGATTAAATTATCCAAATTCAGCTAAGAAGAAAAATATGGAATAAATGGAATTTTAGTTTAAAGGAAGTCAATGAAAGGATTAATTAAGTATAAAATAATCCCATTTTAATTTTTCATAGAAATGGGTTTTCTGAGACATTGTTGTAATCAATAACATGAAGATGTAAAATTTCCCAAAAAATCGCTAAAGGAAATCCAAAAGTAGAAAAGTAGACTATGTATTTAACTCTAGCAGATTATTTAGAAAGAAAATAATCTGTGCCATGAACCTTTCGACTGTCTGCATGAACAAATGTCTCTAGTAATACACACTCTAACTCAATTCCCATAGGCTCAAAGTTGCAACAGTATTTATTTGCCCATTCAACAATTTTTTGTTTGGCATCTACTATGTGTTAGGCACTTCCAGGGATGTGAGTGAACAAGGTAGTTATGGGCCTTACTCTTATAGAGGATAATTCTTTAGGAATGGTCAACACTATACATAAACACATAGTTTGACTAATTGTGATGTGTTTTGAAGGAGGAAGCAAAGGAATTGGAACAGTTTAAATAAGACTGTAGGTTGGCAGTGGGAACAATGGTCTTTGCTATCATTTGTCAAAAATTCCAATGAATGGGAATGACTACCGTTGCATGAAGTTGCGTGTCTCCCTCTGACCCATAGTGATTCTCTATTATCAGAGAGGTAGGACATGTTTTTCAGCATACGTGATAATGTCAGATTCAGATGGTGAAAGTAAAATTCTTAATGCTTAGAAATCACATAATTTGATCAAGTCATTTAGATATGTTATTAAGTTGTTGTAAGATACGAAGAAGTAGCTGTTACTACTGCCAATAGCATAAACTTTGGATTCAGACCTAGCCATGTTTGAATATTAACTGTTCTATATCCCACGAGGTTGTGGGCAAGCTATTCACATCATTGTCACTACCATCACTACTATCCCATCCACCCTTGATTCATTTTCTTATCTGTAAATTGGCAATCTGTTTGAATCAGGGTTGGGGAAGGGAAATAGTACTCATTATACAAATGGTAACTATGCTATCATCAATAATATAGTCTACAGCTATGGTGAAGCTAATCAGAAAACATTGTCCATTACCAGTAATTAGCAATATCAATAAATATCACAAGAAAAGTCCCAGCTGTCAGTGAATAAATAGAAAATAGTGGTTTGTCTTAAGAGAAACACATACAAAATGAATGGTGGTGACAGTGCTTTAAGTTAACTCATCAGTTTATATGTGTAATGCATATATAATTTCAAATGTATAATTTAGACATTGTACATGGATTTGGCTTGGTACTTTATGGTATACATAAATGATAAATGTATAGGTTGAAAATTCAGTTACTTTTTTTTCCTTTTCTTAAATCATTTTTACCTTGGGGAAGATATGCTCTTTTGTCTACTTCCTTAGAATAATATATTTTATTTTCTTTTAAAGTATTTTGAGACCATATAACCATTTACTACACCAAAATGTTTTTTTTACAAATGGGGTATTCAAGGGTGAATTTATAGTGGCTGGGGACCTATTCAGAATTCAGTAAGTAAAACTAGATTTTCTGATCTGAGATCAGAGCTATTTCTACCTCTAGCAAAGACATACAGTCATTCCAGGTGCTGCATTTTCAGGGAACAATGTGTTTTCTTGACAAGGGGCAGTAAGACCATCAATTAGTAGTTCTACATGTAAAGTAGTTAAACTCCTGTTATAAAGGAACTGAAATTTGCATACATAACCATTAACACATGAGGTTAGTTATATACAATTTTGACCAAAGTGCCTGTTTGCCACTGGTATTTATTATAATAAGAACTGGAGAAAAAATAGTCTATCTCAAGAGTTTGTGCTGAGCACCCATAAGTTGCAAGACAACATACTGGGCAGTTTGAGATTATAGTAATTTGGGATTTCCTACTGATGAACTGAGAGGGAACAGGTACAAACACAGTATACAAAGGAAACAGTGGCATGAAGACACTTACACACAGCAGTGCTGGGAGGCTCCGGGATAGGAGAGGGAGGAAGAGAGATGTGGGTTAATCAGGAGCTGCTCTCTGGGGAAGATTGTCCAGGCCCTGACTGATGCCTGACATTGATTAATTGATGCTCTATCCTAGTGTTTAACAAGTGTTCCATCCAAAAAGTCTTCTGTAATATTTAACTTCACTTCCGTCAGCTTCAATTTCTGCACATTTCTTTTGTCCTCTTGTCAAGAGAGCTAGGCAGCAGATAGTAACAAAATGCTTATATTCATATACCTAAAGGATTTTTTTGTCATGCTTCAGCCTTCTCCAGACTGAAGAAAAGCAAATAGTACAAAAAAAAAAAATCATTCTTCGAAAGGCCTATTTGACTCATTAATAAATAATAAGCTTTGATACTGTACTTTAAGTGTTTACCCTTTGGAAAGAAAATAATTTTGACAGTGATGTAGAAATAATTATTTGATATTTATTTCAAAACAAAATTTATATCCAATACTCAAAACAGAATTTTGTAAAACAATAAGTGTATAAAGTCATATGAACATTAGGATTATTGAGATTATTAAAGCTAAAACTAGTGTTTATTCATATAAGTTATGTTAATTGTACTGTCATTATTGCATTTTACTTTTTTGAAAAGTGGAAAGTTAATGCCTGTGTTTCTCTATGAGTATTATTATATAATTCAAGAAGATATTGGATGAATTTTTTTAACTTTACTTTGTTTCACATCTTTGTTTCTTTTCTCTGCATCAAAAGCTACATTTTTGTGCCCTTATGTACCCAGCAGAAATTGATCTGCAATACATGTGGTGTCTCCAAGGGTATATTTAAATTTAGTAATTTTATTGCTAACTGTGAAGTTAATCTGCACTCTATGGGTTCTTTTCCCCAGGAAACTGAAATCGCAGTTCAAGCTAAACAACCGGATGTGGAAGGGATTTTGTCTAAAGGGCAGTGTTTGTACAAGGAAAAACCAGCCACTCAGCCAGTGAAGGTAATGAAGCAACCTCTAGCTATATCCATTACCTCATAATGGGTTATGCTTCCCCTGTTGTACATTTGCCATTGACGTGGACTATTTATAATCAATGAAATAACTTGTAAGGAAATACTGGCCATACTGTAATAGCAGAGGCAAAGCTGTCTTTTTGATCAGCATATCCTATTTATATATTGTGATCTTAAGGCTGTTAATGAGTCATTGCATTAAAGAACTCATTTCTGTCCTGGTGTGCTGCCATCAATACAAAAGTAGTCCCACCTTCAAGGTAGATTAAATTCTTTGGGGCTTTATTGCTTTGCTTGCCAGCCTTGATGCTTTTCATATTGTTTGGTTTAATTCAAATCAAGCTACTGTATCATAGTGTCTGTCTCCAACAGCTGTAAAGAATCACAATATGGTCTGTGACCTTTCTTTCCTTTGTTGCTCTTTCTTATAAAAGAGGAAAATCGGCATTGAGGCTTCAGTATTTCATTGGGTCAAGAATTTTTAGTGAAATGTCATGTAATTGCTTATTTCTTTGGCAAAAAGCTGGCCTGGGATAAAGCTTTCTATTTTGTTTTCTTCTCCATATGCATGTTGAAGTCTAGGTCACATTTATTCACAGGCTATTACATAAGGAGGGAGATGGAAAGCCAGGTCAGTTTTCAAAAAATAGCTAATCAATGGCTTCCATTTGCAAATGAGAGACCAGTGCTAAATACACGTTAGCAATAGGTTACCTGATTCTCTGTACCTGACCGAAATTATAATGGTTCCCATTATGATGAAGGTTCCTGAGATCCTGTAATTGTGGTTGTTTATTGATCAGTCTTGGTTTCTCAGTGAATGTTGCAGGCTTGGATACAATGAACCTCGCCCTCATGTTTAAAACTGCTTGAAAACAGTACAGGTCAATAACCTCATTATACAGAACCAGTTTGTCCTTGCAAACAACATTACCATGACTTAGATTCTGTCTCTAAGGTCACTGCATAGTTTCCCTTGTACTTGGCCCAAGCTTAATTTCTAGAAGATTGTTTGTTTTCCTTATAGCTTACAAGAGACTTTTCCTTAGGTAAAGTTGAAGTTTGCACCTGAGCTTAATGTCCAAACACCAGACACTGAAAATCACAGGTTTCTCTGTGGATATCAACATACATTTATTCAGGAATATATTGCAACCACTCCAAAAATCTAGAAAAGTAATTTGTATCCAGTTCAAGCCCAGTATAATCATTTTTCATAAACTAACAAAACTAACAATGTGCTCAGTATTTAATTCGAAGAGCTAGAGAAAGTCCTGAAAGCAGCAAATTTCAGGGTTTCTGTTGATGTTCTGAAGAAAGCCAGCCCCCAGAGCAGTTAACAGGGTGACTTTCATTGTAGCAAGCCATGAAATGCACAAATGGACAATTGCGTACATTTCTGTCTACTCTTTGTTGATCCTCAAAGACTTTATGCCTTATGGTGTATGACTATGAATTAAGGTTTGTCACTAATTGTTAGAGATCACAAAGGTACAAGTAATTTGGCTTTTACTTTTGTGCCTTTGTAAAAGAGAGAGAGAGAGATCTTAATTAAAAGCCAGTGAGACAATTTTTGCTTTCATTACGTACAAAACAATCCAAATACTTGATACTAACTTATCACACCTCCACCCACACACTCAACTACTGGGCCACTTGGAGATAAGAACTGGGATCTGCCATGCCTGAGCATATCTGCTTCCTGCTAATGCATTAGTGATGTAAAAGGAGAATTACTTTTCTGGAATAAAAAGAACGAACCAGGAGCTGTTGCTTTCCTTCTCTTTCACAACCCTTAAAACCATTTTTGTAGCAGACAGCACTGTGCTTTCCTTCCTTCTTTTTTTTTTTTTCTCCTTGCCTGCTTCCCCATTTTCTCTCAATTTGGCACATTGGGAGAAGCTGAACTTAAGGGAAATTTTATTCCTGTTTTCCCATTTTTCCCTTGGATTTGGAGAAGAATCAGCATATCAAGTTGGCTGGGCATGGTGGCTCATGCCTATAATCCCAGCACTTTGCGAGGCCAAGGCAGGCAGATCACCTGAGGTCAGGAGTTCGAGACCAGCCTGGCCAACATGGCGAAACCCTCTCTCTACTAAAAATACGAAAATGAGCCCGCTGTGGTGGCAGGCGCCTGTAATCCCAGCTACTTGGGAGGCTGAGGCAAGAGAATTGCTTGAACCCAAGAGGCAGAAGTTGCAGTGAACCGAGACCACGCCGTTGCACTCCAGCCTGGGCTACACGAGCAAAACTCCATTTCAAAATATATAGATATAGATATAGATATAGATATCAAGTTGATAGGGGCAAAAATGCAAGACCGATTTGGAAATTATGGGGTGTAAAAAAATAGTTGACTCATGCAAAACTTTTGCTATGGACCATGACCTTGGAAACATCTGAAGATTAGCTGGGGTTTGTGGTAGCCTGAAACAACTAGAGGCTCAAAAAATGACCTCACAGTTTTGAACATGACACCCAGCAATACAAGGTAGAAAACTGTGAGGGCTGTTTAAATCTCTACATGGATCAAAAATTTATTTTTAAAGGTTAGAGTGATTTTTCTGAAGGACGCTCCATTGCTCTGACAGAAAGTGAACAAAGCCTTTTTCAACTTTGAGTCCATATATCAAAATTTAAAATGTGTCCTATTTCTTATGCCTCTTCTTCACTCTGGGTCTTGTTACCTCTTAATAGAAGAGGAAACGAGTCTGAGTAGCCTGCAGCACATTTTCATGAGAGAATTGTGTTTCTGTTTTGTTTTGGGGGCGGGTGCATTTGGAAACTGTAATAATTATGAAGAAAATGATATTCTTTAAAAAGAAAATGAAAATCTCTCATGATGTATATGTAAGATCCAGTATTTAAATGGATAATTAGTATGTCCACCGCTTGCAGACATTCTAATTAAAGACACATCAGGGAATTATTCTGTTTCTTAGGAAATTGACTTGTCTATTGGCACCTCTGCATTCTGCATCAGACAGCCTGTCTGTTCAGCTCCTACGCTCACCTCCCAAGCTGTGTTCTGATTGGAAGCTGGGTTAATCCCTGTTCAGTTTCTTTCCTCTTTAGTCTTTCCTTCACTTCATCAACTTCTTTAAGATTTCTTTTATTTTCAAAGATGGTATATTTCTGGTTTCTTTTTTGAAATCTCTGACTAACCAACTTCTTTATTTTCTTTGACGAATTCCTGTAAAAGGTCAAAATTATGAAATAATACTACTAATGACATATATGTAGTACTAATCTCTGCTGCAAAATAACTGGAAAAATCTTAGGATCATATGATCAAATACCTCTCCATCTTTGTTTAACACTTCAACTCTCTCTCTCTTTTTCTCTCTCTCCTTCTCTCCCCCTCTCTCTCTCTTCTCTCTCTGTCTCCCTCTCTCTCTCCCCCTCTACACACATACTTTTATTTATTTGTATGTTATTTCTTCATCTTAACTTCAGAAATTATTGAAGACTGAATATATGAGTTATATAAATTGTTTAAAATTTTGCTAAAGTTATAGTTTTGGTGTAATGTATTACATTAATGCCATAGATGAAATAGTTTTTAATGTGTTCCATTTTTCCATAGAGTAATAATGAGGTCCTCAATAGCACCCCATTTAGCAGTTTAAAAGCAACAAAAACTACTGCTATCAGTAACAACAGTATAAACTACAAAAGAAATAAGCCATTTGTTGTTTGGTTTTTATTATAAAATTGTATTTTTAACTGTCTTGAACTTAAGCATTTAGGTGCCATTTTCTTGTATTCATACTCATTTTTAACTTAAGTTAGAAAACTACACTTTCAGTTAACTTTTAAAAATGTGTTCATATACATTCAACGCTTACATCACCTGCCATGTATTAGAACTGAGAGCGTTAATGGAATTTTAAATGTCTTGATTACTTTCTAAAGTGATAAAATGAAGCCAGCTGGTTTGCTTTGCTAACTTTTTATATTATCAAAAAATGTTACTTACATAACCTAATTTTACTTACTGCTCTTGAATTATTTTTCAATGTAACAGAAAAAGGTGTGAGGACCTTTCTGTGTTTGGCCAAAGGGTTCCATCCCAACCTTTAACACAAAATAATTGCTGTAGACAAATGGTCAAGAGGGCAATTATAATCTTCCAGGCATCATTTCCTCAGATATGAGCTGCAAAATGACAGCATCATTAGTTATTTTCAATTACAGTCAATCACAACCAGGGATGTTTCATTTTCCCAGCTGTTTTGTTGTTAATTAACTAGATTAAGCTGTTTTTTTTCCTTCCAATGAGTTTGTTCTACTGCCAACATCAACATCTTAACATTTTTAAAAACTTCCTTAGGGTTTATTTTTTGCCTAACAATCTTTAATATATTACTCACAACGGATGTGCATCTCAAGACTTATTCACAGTATAGCAGGTCGAATGGTATTTCATTGGTCAAAATGTTGCCGAAATCAATATAATTACCATTAAAACAATACTTGGATTTCATAAATCATCTGTCATGCATACAGTCTCGTTTACCTGGTGTAACTTCACTTATAGCAACAGAAATCAATAGAGAGATAACAAATAAAAATTGTCCCCTCAAATGAACAAGTCTATTTTGACTGACTCATTTAGTGAGCACAATTCCCATGCCAATACCACCAGAACAAGTTGGGAGAGGACGTCTAGAAAGAAGATAACAATGTTAGAAATACTTAATAATTTATAAGTAAATTCATAGTAACATTTTATTTTTTAAAAATATAAGTTTGCTTTACAACTGAAAAAAAGTCTTGGAGTATAAGAGGTTGAATAAATGCTAATCGCAATGCATAAACTTAAGGAGAGCTTCACTTTCCCAATGAGAAGAGAAAAAAATTATAATAGATTTTTGGGCAACTTGTAAACATAAACATTTAGAAATATGGATGAGATTGTCAAATTTCTAATTATATTCAATTTCTTAATTGAGTAGCATTTCCATATTTCTAATCTTACATTTTATAAAATAACACACTCATTTAGAAATACCTGGCACATTTATATTTTATGAAACAATTTCATTCAAATGCTCCGTATGTATATTCTAGAATTCTAGAGCTCATCACCTTGCTAAGTTATTTGTAATATGGCACTGTTTGAATCCCCACATAATACTCTGAAAGCCCTCTGGCCAAGATTACTAGCAACATACCTGTAATCAACAAATTAAGAATATTTACCTTGTTGCAGCAAGAGCGTAAAACACTTCAGACAGAGTGTGGGCATGTCAGTAAGAGGGCGTTGGAAAAAGCTTCTTACAGAGCTCAGCTGGCTGCATGATTCTAAGGAGGAATTCAGAAAGTAGAAGCCATTTCTGGATTAGATGCTTTCAAGAAACAGAGTCAATGTAGTGATTAGGTATCTTAGTGTTTATCTAGAAGATGAGATTAAAGTAGAGCTAGACACGTCATTGGTAAAGGAGCAGCAATGCCTCATATGAGTCATTTCTGTGATAGCAGAAAGGCCTTGTCTCTGTCTCGTTTCAAACACAGCCATGGGGTGGCCTTGTGTCTGCCTAGTTTATTTCTATGAGTGTTTTTTAACATCCAGCTGGGACCATCATGGCCTAGCTAGCTGCCAGCTGCCAGCTACCAGCAGGGCCATTTTTCACGTTCTCAATGCTATAACTGAAATTTTTATCCCAAACTTCAATACCCATTCACAAAATATTAGGACAACTGTTTTTTTCATTTTTCATAGATACGAGTTTTGTTTGTTTGTTTGTTTTTGAGACAGAGTTTTGCTTTTTTGTTGCCCAGGCTAGAGTGCAGTGGCACGATCTCGGCTCACCGCAACCTCCACCTCCCAGGTTCAAACGATTCTCCTGCCTCGGCCTCGCAGGTAGCTGGGACTACAGGCATGCGCCACCACGCCCAGCTAATTTTGTATTTTTAGTAGAGATGGGGTTTCTCCACATTGGTCAAGCTGGTCTCAAACTCCCGACCTCAGGTGATCGGCTGCCTCGGCCTCCCAAAGTCCTGGGATTACAGGCGTGAGCCACCACACCCAGCCATATGTGATTTTTAAAAATTTTCCCAATAGACTCACATATTGTTTTTACTTTTTAAATTGTTTGGCTTTTTAACAAATTCTTTAAAAGACTTGTTTACAATGGTCTCCGAGTGATTGTGAAGCTATACATTAGGAATGATTGCTCAAGATTTATCAACTTGCTTTACCTCCCTTTTTAATTAAGCAAATTCTGTCAGAATACTTATATAAGCATCACATCTCTTGAGGTTATTTCAGGCTAATATACAACATTGTGGTTCAGAATAAAATAATTGAGACATAAGAGGTAGTCTTGAATATGAGCCAACTTTCTTTTCTGAGAGAACATTTGAGTGAAAAGTCTCATATGCTCAGTAGCTCATGCTGAAATTAGGGAAGCATTTTAGAGATTTGAATTTCATCTCTTGTCCTCAGTTGTATTAATTACACTTAAAAAGAGAGACAAAGAGACATAGATGTTTCAATTATAGTATTCAAATGTATGCCTGTATATGTACAGCCGTAGGTAGAGTCCTTTATTTAATCAGTAGATATTAATTGCATGCCTACCATTGACACAAGATATATTTTTAAATTTTGAAAATCTCAAACTCAGAGTTTAAACTATATTCTAGTTTACTTTTTTAAGCAAATGATATTTTTATGATTGTATAAAACAAATACATTATTTTCCCTTATTCTACATCAAATAATATTTCCAGAAGGCTTTTTTCCTTATCTTAATGATAGAAAACATAAAAATCATTTAATATTTTTTAAATATCCCAAAATATGAGGCAAGAAAGCACCCACAATTGTAGCTATCTTAGGAAACTGTTAATTTCTTAAAATATTTTTTATTTTTAATTTTATATATGTATAATTGTACATATTTATATGTGGGGTACAAGTGATATTTTGCTTATTTTTTGTAATTTCAGTAGTTTTGGGGGTACAGGTGGTTTTTGGTTACATGGATGAGTTCTATAGTGGCAAGTTCTGAAATTTTTTCTGTATCCATTACCTGAGTAGTATACACTGTACCCAATAAATAGTCTTTTATCCCTTACCTCACTCCCAAGCTCCCCACTTAGAGTCCCCAAAGTCCATTATATCACTCGGTATGTCTTTGTATCCTCAAAGCTTAGCTCCCACTTATGAGGGAGAACATACGGTATTTAGTTTTCCATTCCTGAGTTACTTTACTTGGAATAATGGCCGCCAGCTCCATTCAAGTTGCTGCAAAAGAAATTCCTTTTTATGTCTGAGTAATATTCTGTGGTATATAGATACCACATTTTCTTTATCCATTCATTAGTCGATAGACACTTGGGTTGGTTCCATATCTTACAATTGCAAATTTTGCTGCTATTTTTGTGCTGCTGCTTTCTTTTTTGTTACGTCCTTTTCTGGTTTTGGTATTAGGGTGATACTGACTTCATAGAATGATTTAGGGAGGATTCCCTCTTTATCTTTTGAAATAGTTTCAGTATAATTGGTACCAATTCTTCTTTGAATGTCTGGTAGAATTCAGCTGTGAATTCATCTGGTCCTGGGCTTTTATTTGGCAATTTTTAAATTACTGATTCAACCTGGCTGCTCATTACTGATGTGTTCAGGGTTACTTTTTTATTTTTTTTTGAGACGGAGTTTTGCTCTTTCGCCCAGGCTGCAGTGCTGTGGCATGATCTCGGCTCACTGCAACCTCTACCTTCCGGTTTCAAGCAATTCTCCTGCCTCAGTCTCCCAAGTAGCTGAGATTACAGGTGCCCACCACCACGCCCAGCTAATTTTTGTATTTTTAGTAGAGTTGGAGTTTCACTATGTCAGCCAGGCTGGTCTCAAACTCCTGACCTCGTGATCTGCCCGCCTCAGCCTCCCAAAGTGCTAGGATTACAGACGTGAACCACCGCGCCCAGCCGAAGTGTTCAGGGTTTCTGTTTCTTCTTGATTTAAACTAGGAGGGTTGTATGTTTCCACGAATTTATCCATTTCCTCTGGATTTTCTAGTTTGTGTGCATAAAGGTGTTCATAGTAGTAGTGAATGATCTTTTGTATTTTTGTGATGTAGGCTGTAGTGTTTCCAGTTTCATTTCTACTTGAGATTATTTGACTCTCCTCTCTTCTTTCCTTGGTTAATCCTGCTAATGGTCTATCAATTTTGTTTATCTTTTCAAAGAACTAGCTTTTTGTTTCATTTATATTTTGTATTTTTTTGTTTCAACTTCATTTAGTTGTGCTTTGATCTTTGTTATTTCTTTTCTTCTGCTGGCCTTGAGTTTAGTTTGTTCTTGTTTCTCTAGTTCCTTGAAATGTGACATTAGGTTGTCAATTTGTGCTCTTTCAGAATTTTTGATGTAGGTATTTAACACTATGAGCTTTCCTCTTAGCACTGTTTTTGCTGTATCTCAGAGGTTGTAATAAGTTGTGTCACTATTCATTTCAAAAAATATTTTAATTTCCATCTCAATTTCATTGTTAACCCCAAAATCATTCAAGAACTTAATTTCCATGTGTTTGTGTAGTTTTTTTCCTTTTGGAGTTGATTTTTAGTTTTATTCCACTGTGGTCTGAGAAGATACTTGATATGATTTTGATTTTCCTAAATTTATTAAGACTTTTTTGTGGCCTCTTGTGTGACCTGTCTTGGAGAATGTTTCATCTGCTGATAAGAATGTATATTCTGCAATTGTTGGGAAGAATGTTCTGCAGATATCTGTTAAGTCCATTTGTTCTAGGGTATAATTTAAGTCCATTGTTTCTTTGTTGAGTTTTTCTTTCAGTGACCTGTCTAGTGCTGTAAGTGGAGTATTGAAGTCCCCCACTATTATTGCGTTGTTGTCTATCTCATTTCTTAGGTCTAGTACTATTGTTTTATAAAGCTAGGAGCGCCAGTGTTGGATGCATATAAATTGAGTATTGTAGTAAATATCTTCTTGTGGAACTAATCCTTTTATCATTATACAATGTCTTTCTTTATCTTTTGTTTACTATCATTGCTTTAAAGCCTGTTTTGTCTGATATAAAACTATTCCTGCTTGCTTTTGGTTCCTATTTGTGTGGAATATCTTTTTCTGTCCTTTTACCACAAGTGATATTTTGATACGAGCATATAATATATAATGATCAAATCAGAGTGATTGCAGTATCTATCACCTTAAATATTTATCCATTTTAAATTTTAAAAGGAAAGTTATATTCAGAAATCACTTTTTCTTGTAACTAATTCCTGTTCTTCATAAAGAAGAAATTTCATAGTTTGATATAGTTGTCTTAACATTTAATGAATATTTTCAAGCAAAGTATATACAATGGAGAATAATGCTCAGCTGCAAAAGTCATCTATAATGAATCTAATTTTTCCATTTACAAAAAAAAGTACTCCCAAAGTTTATCCATTTTGGTAGAACATGAATTCACTCTGATTGTTGAGTTTGGAGCTCTTGTGCAGAAAACCTTGGACCTGCAATTTAGTTAGCATATTCGAAGTTTTAAAATTATAGAGATGTAGTCAAGAATAGGACTTGATAGCTATTATCCCACTGATTTGCTATTTAAATAAGTTGGGACTTAAGTACATATTTGATTTCCTTAAATTTGCTTATAGATGATTAACATGTATAGCAAAATGTTACCTTTTACAGATTTTTATTGAGCATTGCTTAAAGATTATTATATGATGAACACCTGACTAGTTACTACAGCCAAACATTTTTCTGTTATGCAGATGAATTTTACAGCTTGAATGATGAGAGAATTGAAAACATGGGCAAATGCCAGAGAAGTGAAAAACAAAATGAAGCAAAACAAAAAAGAACTTGCATAATATATAAATAATCCATTTCAACTCTACAGTACACCAAATTCTTGAAAAAGTAGCAAGATTGTTTTTGTGATTAGCTAAATCAAAAACTGTAGTCATTTCATAAGTATTTGCTAATAATTATAAAAGATTAGAAATTATACCGTTCTGAGCTTATTGAACCTTTGACCCATTGCAACGTCCTCAGACATTTGTGGTACATTGGGAGTGCCATTTAATTTTAAAAATCCACCTCCACATTAGAGATTATAGTAACCCCTCATTTACCTATCTGGAGATAAGAGTGGGAAAGATAATATTTGACCAAATGGACACACTATTTAGAGTTTATGTATTAATAAAAGAGAAATTGCATGCACAAACATGTTATTTTCTAGGTAACTAAAACCTAGTCCTTTAATAAAGCCCTGAAAAATTTTTATTGTAACTATTTTAATGAAAACTTTTCTTGAATATCTTCTGTTTTGCTTCATTAAACAGTGCATAATATCTGACCAACAAATTTATAGTGCTTTCCAGTTCACAGCGTTTTTACCATATAAAATATCTCATTTAGTTTCTCCAACAAAGCTGTGAGTTACGTGGTAGTATTATATCCATGTTTCAAGGATGATAAATCTTAGTGACCCATCTGATTTTCCAAGAATCATACAACCAGTGAATTAGGAATGAAACTCAAGACTTCTGATTCTAAATCCCAATGTAAATTAACTTTTCTTAATTTTCAGGGATGTCATTATCACATCAATTTTTGCTCTGTTTAGTGATACAGTGATATATGAGGAACATGAAATTCAAAGCACTGTTTCTTCAGTTGAGACCCAGTTGAAGTGGTTGATTTGCTTTTAGAAGCTAGACTATAAGATAAATAAATACCTTTAAATATTAAAGCAAACTCAAATCACTGAAATACTTACACCATGAGAAGAAAGTGGAACCCAAGTCAACTGGTAGAAACAGCGAACTTTGATCTCTCTTTATCCACTCATTCTGAGGGGCAATATGCTTACTGAGTAGAAAGATGGGCATACCCCCAGCAGTATTTAAATCAATCCCAAATCTATCACTGTCTCTCCTTTTCTCTCTCTCTCAGCACATATAGGTGATTTCCTATAAATTAAATGGCATAGGATGAGATTTCATCACATGTTGAACTGTCATTTCATTGATAAATGACTAAAATTACCACATTTCTCAGTTTTAAGTTTTTTATGTTCATTGTCTCCTATTGCTACTTTCTGTTATCAGAATGGCTACTTCTCATTGCTTTTAGTATTCTGTCTTTGTAGAGTTATAGAAACTTCACAGGGAAACCAGAAGATCAAATATATTACTCACTAGTGTCTTACAATATTTAATTTTTAGTGTTTAGGTTCTGAAGTCAGGACAGAAAAATATCTTCCATGAGTGATGACTTTCAAGGGTGGTTTTCCTGAGTAATCAGAGGCATTGTATTTTGTTTGCTTTTAGGTTCAAGACTGATTTTTAATAAATAAAAAAGTTACATGTATTGATATGCTAGTAAATGTTAACATCATGCATTCTGGATAAAAACATTGAAAGCCTTGATTTGACTTGATGTCAGACACAATAGATATAATCTCAAGAGCACTGTTGATAGTTAAATTAGGAAGTGATGAATTCTTACTATATATTATGTTTTGTTCTTAGCACAGTTTTATATTTATAAAATTTAATTTATATTAATGGTTATGTTTAATAACCAATCAGCAAAATTACTGAAATGTGACAATATCTCTATTCCCATTTCTTTCCTGCTTTATCCTTTTAAAATACGTAATATTATTTATAAGTATATTTTAAATTTATAAAAGCTACATTGTACTATAAATCTTGTTTTTTAGCTTTTCAAACGTTCATTATTGTGTTTTAAAGATCCATCCACTGCCTGGCGCAGTGGCTTACGCCTGCAATCCCAGCACACTGGGAGGCCAAGATGGGCAGATCACCTGAGGTCAGGAGTTGGAGGCAGCCTGGCCAACATGGTGAAATACAAAATACAAAAATTATCCAGGTGTGGTGGTGCCAGCCTGTAATCCCAGCTACCGGGAGGCTGAGGCAGGAGAATCACTTGAACCCAGGAGGCGAAAGTTGCAGTGAGCCAAGATCACGCCACTACATTCCAGCCAGGGCAACAACATTAAAACTCCATCTCAAAAAAATTAAAAAATCCATCCACATTGCTCTACATATACCCTTATCCATGTCTTTCACATACACACCCATGTTGTCCTCAATTCCCCACAATGCGGCAACAAACTTTCTTGTACTTCCTTATGACCTTAAGAATGTAAGAGAAAGTTCTCTGGTATACACTGATGAGGGAATATGATCAGCAGGGTTTTTTGTTTGTTTTTCTGTTTTTTGCTTTTTAACTTACCCCCACCTTTTTGTTGGCAGTCAGCAGCCACATCTGAAGTTATAGCTCTCTGTTTTAGACAAGGTTTATTCTTCCCTTTGTTACAACCTAGTCCCTATAGGGACCTGAATTTGTGACCCTAGTCTATGAGATTACTATTTAAATACAGTTTGGTTCAGGATTTATAAAAACCTAATAAGGCTGGACGTGGTGGCTCACACCTGTAATTTCAGCACTTTGGGAGGCTGGGATGGGCAGATTGCTTGAGTCCAGGAGTTTGAGACCAGCCTGGGCAACATGACAAAACCCCATCTCTACATAAAAATGCAAAAATATATATATCCAGGCAGGGTGGCATGCACCTGTAGTCCCAGCTACTCAGGAGGCTGAGGTGGGAGGATTGCCTAGGAAGTCAAGGCTGCAGTGAGCCGAGATCTTGACACTGCTCTCCAGCCTGGGTGACAGAGCGAGACCCTGTCTCAAAAGAAAAAATAAGCCTAATAAAATGATTGCACACCTGGAAAACCTACATAGGCTCCCTCAAGTACCATATATATATATATATATATACACACACACACACACACACACAGTCATTCATGGTGTGTAGTTCACATTGAAGTCAAGTTGGGGAAAAAGAAACTCATTTATCTCTTTCTCTTTTCCTTTATTCAAGTAGCCATTTTTATTTAATTTTATTCAATTCAGAAATATTTACTGAACTCCTCTTATTAGGAAGCACTGGATTGGATATAAAGAAAATACCATACAAGGCATAGAAGACTCAGTCCTGCCTTGCAAAGGGCATGTAGTCTTGACTGGAAAGACACACGCTGACAGGGTAGACTGTTTTAGGAATAAGGCTCAAAATCCTAAGGAAATTGAACACTCGAACAAAGGATTCTTAGCAAAGCAATTTTACTTCTGCACAGAGGGGTGCCTCCTTGGCCAGTTGCCATGAGAACACACCTGAACAAAGGGGCACGAGAGCCTTTATTCCTGATGCAAGTCCTGTACCCTTTCCCCATTGGCCGGGGTCAGGTCATACAATCTAAACTAATCCCGGTTGGCTAAACATTTGACTGTTTAAGATAGGGTGGGCACAAAAAACCAAGTGGAGAGGAAGGGGAAGGGGTATCTGTAATGAGCTAGAAAGTTAGTCCTCTTTCCAGATAAGTAAATGAATGTGAGCTGGTACTGATAACGCTTGGTACTGAGGCGTGCCTGGGCATCTAACAAAGGCAAAAAGGAAAAAGGAGAAAAAGTGGGGGGGGGGGTGTACTATGAATTAAAGAATAAAAGATTGATCAGATTATTTGAAGAGAAACCTCATATCCCACAACTGGAAGAAACAATTTGATGGAAAGTTTTTCTTCGTCGTTTACCAGCTCAAAATCTCAACTATCAAAGGCAAGAAAATAAACACACACACACACCTCTACACCTCTACCTTTTTCTGTATGGCCAAAGCCTTCAGTCCAGCAGACCACTTCCCACTCCAATTACCATGTTAGCCTCGCAACTCACATCTCTGCACCCTTCTGATAAAGCCTCCACAATGCGAAACACGAATCGTATCACATTGCTCTACTTCTCTAAACACTTCCATCTACTCTGTGGTTTTAGAAGAGAATCTGATAACCCCACATTACAAGGCCTTAATAAATTGCCTTATTGCAGCTCTGTATCATTACTTATAAACACTGTAGTCTAGATAGCCAGGACACACTACATTTTTTTTTTTTTAAGGCTCAATACCTCTTGCCATTTTGCACGTGGTTTTCCTTCTGTCTGAAATGCCCTTTCTCCACCTGGCACTTGAATGGCCCCTTCTGAAAACTTCTTAGTTATCTTTCAAAATCAGTTCAAATGTTAGCTTTTGTGGGTAACCTATTGACCTCTCCAGGCTGAGTTACGCTGTTCCCCCAAGGTGTCTTGTTGAAATCATTATTTTTTCCTAAAATCTCTGTTCTAATTTACTTACATGCCTGTGAATGCTTAGAGGTTACTAACTTCAGTTTTGTGAACTTAGTAACTGGCACAAAGTCTGGCACTGAGTAGCACCTGAACAATTTTTTTTCTGGAATAAATTAATGGTTTCATTGAAATGATTAGCATTAAATTAATGATTAGCATTAAACTACAATGTGTGTATAAAACATTCCGGTTAGGTTGGGTTCATTGCCATTCCTATTTAAAGAGTTTGTAATTTCTGGCTCTTTTCCAACTCTGATTCTTCAGACTAGAAATGCAATTTCTGCTAATATATTTATTTTAAGCAAACCCAACATCAATAAAGTTATTTGTATTCCTTATAACATAAGCATAAGAATGTACAGTGATATAAAAATGCAGCTATTATCTCTTATAGGCACTGGTAAAGCTTTTGTGACTAGCGCTACTATACTGGCAAGGTATTGCTGCTTGTAATGAACTAAATATTTCAGTGGCTTAACACAATAGGAGTTTTTTTCTTGCTCACATGGCAACCCAGCATATGTTTTCCTAGTCAAGCAGCCTTCTTACATATGTTATTGCAGAAACCTAGGTCCTGTTCATCTTCTTCCTCTGCGTGCCATTCCCTTGGTAGCTTTTCTTTGCTAGGGTTTCGCAAGAGAATGAAATCCTGTTGAAAATGATCTGAGGGTCTGTTATGTTCTCAAGAATGGTACATAACTGGTCTGTGATAAATGCTCAGGTAACTGATTAGGTATTATAGATACTTAGGATTTTGTCATGAACACTCAGCATCAACATCACCTGGAAAATTGTTAAAAATGCAGATTATTGGGCTCCACCCAGTATCTACTAAATCCAGAACTCTGGGGCTGCTCTGCAGCAATTAGCAAGGCCTCCAGGTGATTCTGTTGATCCTAAAGTATGAGAACAACTGCTCTAGGGCATTAGGACTTAATTCTCTCCCCAGTAAGTTGTAAAGATTTGCTGTAGGACCTAAGAGTCTTCTGCTTCCAACAATGGAAAGGTAAAAAAGGTAGAAACCTCACTAAATTTTTCAAAGCCTCAGCCCCAAAATGACAAACACTTCTGCTCACATTCTACTGGCTATAACTTCTCGTATAGCTAGCTGAACCAGTGAGGTGGAACCAGCTCAGGACGGCCTACTGTTATATTGCCAGGCATTTTTTGAGGCACTTGATGTTATCTTCTTGGTAATTTAAATTTAACCGTGGTGGAAATATTTACACCACAGAAATTGGCAAACACTAAAAACAAGGTGTTTTTAAACACCCTGAGATCAGAGATCCAGTTGATATACATCTACCAGCACACCACTGGCCAAATACAGGCTTGGCTTATGCCACGAAGAGCTCTGCAGCTGAAATACCTCTTCAAACGTGTCCTGCTTTAAACCAAATTAGTCAGGCCTTTATACTTTCACATTGATCAGTCACTGAATGAGGGCTGCCGGGGAAAAGGCATGACCTTGGACAAGGCAGCTCTCTGCAGCTCAGGCAGTCCCTGAAGGGACTGACAGCTGAAGAATGTCTAGTGACATCATTTCCATCATCTAGAACAAGAGTCTTTCCTTGAAGGGGGGCTCTAAGTAGCATCTTCCCATATCCACTGCAGCCCCTCCCTTTAAGAGATTCTGATATAATTGACCAGGAGTGAGCCAGTACATTAGGATTTTTCTCAAGTTATCTGGATAATTTTAGTATGCAACCACAATAGATACTCTTCAAGAATTAAGCCAGTTGCTGAGAGGGAACTGTTTTTTGTTGGTTTGTTTTCATTAATGTTTGCACTCTACTTCCTTTTAATAAAATTATGCCTGGAGAGTTTATATGGAGCAATCAATAAATATTTGTAGGGTGGTTGGCTAAAATAATTATAATTCCTTTAAAAGAAATTCTACCCACTAAAGTTAATTTAGAAGTAAAATATAATAGAAATTCAATAATATATTCACCAAATGAATTAAGATGTTCATGAATTAAGTTATCTTCAGAGTGTTAATCGAATAAGTAATGTGTATGCTTTTCTATTAAAGAGGAAGTTAGAAGACCTGAGCTCTGAGTGGAAGGCGGTAAACCATTTACTTCAAGAGCTGAGGGCAAAGCAGCCTGACCTAGCTCCTGGACTGACCACTGTTGGAGCCTGTAAGTATACTGGATCCCATTCTCTTTGGCTTTAGCTATTTGTTCAAAAGCACAACTATGAAGTGATGTCTGGGTGAGAGAGAAAATTTGTTTCAATTCTGAAGATAGAGATAAAGCTTTGTGTTGTTGACTATGCATAAAGTCTTAGAGTACATTCCTTGGAAATGGATTCTGATTCAAAATGTTGTATGACAATGAGATATGGGGAGTGTTCTCTGGAGATACACCCATAAGGAAGAGAAGAGTACCAGGGAGATTGTGGGAGAGTCTTAAACATGAGTTGGCTGCAACAGAGGCCTAAGCCAGTCTCACAGGAGCCCTACATCTGGGCTGGCTCTGCAGAGCTGTCCTGAATTACAGGCAGTGGGCCTGGACTTTGTACTTCTGATCCAGCCAGCCATTGGCCATGGGCTGGCTGCTGCCTGACAGTGGAAGGACAACTTGGACAAGTTTTCTGAGGCCGAAGGCAATTCTTAGTAAGAAACGCCTTTAACAACCAATATTCCTAGCATCCAAGGATGTGTGCATTGTCCCTGAAGAGAGATTCAGGGTGAACTGCCAGATTATCCACTAACACTACATGAAGATGCCATCTCAACAAATCCTATATCATTTAGACAATATTCTTCAAATATGGCTACAAGAATCATAGAAACCACAGAAACACACACAGTCCTACTAGCACCTCTCCCTGTCCCATTTGCAAACAATTTAAGAGCTCTTCCATTTTTAGTTCAAGTAAAAGAAAAATGGATTGTGAGGACCACAAGCTGACTTGGGGGAGGAATATTTCTTCGTTTAGCTGTAGTTTTAACTTTTGTTTTCACTGCATATTTTCAGTCTATTTTATTTTCCTTTCTATTCAGTTGTTGATAGAAGGTATTCATACATTCTCATGGCAATGTTAATGCTGGCTTTGACTCTCAGGGGAAAAAAGCCAGAAAACTTCTTTGCTGTACCATTCTATAATTAGGCAGAACTAAAAACATCTTTGGGTGTTTTTTTTGTTTGTTTTTTTTTTGTTTTTTTTTGTTTTTTTTTGTTTTTTTTTTGTTTTTTTTTTTTTGCCTTGTCTACTTTTCAAAGATCAAATGATTGAAGCATTAAAGCATGGTGACTGGTTCTTCAGGTAAAGTTGATTTTTATTTTATGTCAAGTAGAAAAATACTGAACTGGAAGAATCACAGCTGGGGTAGCACAATCATAATTCATTAGAAGGCATAGTGCTTGGATTAAAAGAAGCCCTACAATCTGAGGACAGTGCATCTCATGTGTCCCCTGGGATTTCTCAGAAGTCATCAGAGTTAGATTTAATGACTTTGGAGACTTGAAAAGATATGCGAGCATTATGGTTTTGTTTTTTTTTTTTTCTTTTTGTCAATCTGGGACACTAAAATTGCTATATCAGGGTTATATTCAACTAACTATGTCAGGTTTATTTCTTTTTATGAGCTCTAATTTTTGGTTCCCTCAGCGAATATGCATAGTTTGTTCCTATATTATCATTTATTGGTGTCTGTTTTCTGGCTGTCCCTGACATGTTCAGCCTCAGACTCAAACATAAACTCTATGAAGAGATTATGTTCCAATGATTCTTTATAAGTTTGTTAAACTCTGAACTTTGGGTTTATGTCCCATATAAGCCACTTTACACATGGTAGGAAGGCTCCAAAACCAGGGCACCGAAATTTATTTAACGTGTATTTTATCTAAATGTAACAATAATGTTTATAAGAAAAAGACATTCAAAGTTCCAGTTTTGATTTCCAGCAACATATATAATTCATCCACTTAATAAATATTTATTAACTTCCATGTGTTGAGCATCATACTGGTGCTGCGAGTACGGCATAGAATAAGTCCCTCCTTTCATAAAACATATATTGTAATATATGTTTTATGTAATATATGTAATAAGCTAATGAAGAAAATATATACTGTCTCAATAATTATAAGTACTGTAGAGTGTAGTCTACAGATTGATGTCAGTGGGTATTTGTTAGACATGTAGAATCTGAGGCCCCTATCCTAGACCCACTGAATCACAATCTGCATGTTAATAGAATCCCCAAGTGAATCCTGTGCACATTGACGTTTGAGAAACACCATTACAGAGAACAACTAAGCAGGGAGACATCATGAGGGTATTATTGTCTATCGTGTGGTCAGGGATGCTTGTCTATTAAGAGAACATCAGAAAACTGATGTAAGTGAGGAAGTGAGCCTGGTGTATTTCTGGGAAAATTATTACAGGCAGGGAAAGAAAAGACTGAGCAATGATACTGAAGTAGGAACAAGATGGCAGAATATTAAGGAGATCAGTAAAACTAGAGGAGCAGGTCAGGGGAAGTGTGATGGAAGCTGTGAGAGATATTCATCTTTCATAGCACTGCCCTACTTCCTTCTCCCCAATACGAGGGTCTCAACACCCCCTACCACTCTTGTCTTCTCCTACGCCCTCCACATTGCTGCCAGTGTGGAGAGTCTGGGAATACCCTCAGCTCAAAGCTATTGGTGACAGCTGGCAGAGTTGTGGTAGTAGCTAAAAAAGAATTAAGAGAAAGAGGAATTTTTCTCAAAAGCAGGTGCTTTTCATCCTCTTTAGCACACTGAAACAGATCTGGGCATAAAGTCAAGATGTTAAATACACAAATGTTGAATGAAAAAAATCAACAGGTAGTCATTTAGATCCAGAGCCGCTTTTATTAAAATAAGGCTTTTCTTTTTTCTTTACTGTGGTGGTTCAAATATCGAAATAAAGAATTGTTTCTATTCCTGACTTCCTGACTTGCAGGAAGTTAATCAGATATAAATGCAATATAAAAAAAGAAAATCTAATTGTATTATGCTTCTTGTGTATGTTTATTATTTCATGTACTATATTACAATAGAATAGAATTTATAATTCATTATAGTAAAATTTTTTCATTGCATTCCTACTATTGAATGTGTAGAAGCTACACATATATGTGTAGCTTTAACATATATGTCTTTATCCTGAAAATAATTTCAAAGAACATATGGTTATAGATAATTTTTAAAGATTAAGGACCCTAAAGTTTAGAGGGGAAATAGCTAGATTAAGGCCACACAGCTGGAAAGCAAGCAAGCAAGGGTTTCAGTCCACTTGTGTCAAGCTCCAAAGCCTGTGTTTTGTTTTGTTGCTATGCTTTACACTATCTCTCTGTCCAAGAACCTAATGGAAAATTACAGATACGGATGCAGCTGGCCAGCAGTTAATATAATTTAACTCAATCTTAAACATATCTGGAGTAAAAGTGATATATGTTTCCGTGTCCTCTCCTCTCCCCTCTCTCCACTCCCCTCCTCTCCCCTCCCCTCCCCTCCCCTCCTCTCCCCTCCCCTCCTCTCCCCTCCCCTCCCCTCCCCTCCTCTCCCCTCCCCTCCTCTCTCCTTTCCTGTCCTTTCCCTGTGCCTGTGTGAGAGAGAGAGAGAGATTGAATTGTGCTTTGTTGCCCAGGCTAGAGTGTAGTGGTGTGATCTCAGTTCACTGCAACCTCTGCCTTTCAGGTTCTAGTGATTCTCCTGTCTCAGCCTCCCAAGTAGCTGGGATACAGGTGCACCCCACTACACCCAGCTAATTTTAGTATTTTTGGTAGAGATGGGGTTTCTCCATGTTGATCAGGCTGGTCTTAAACTCCTGACCTCAAGTGATTCACCTGCCTTAGCCTCTCAAAGTGCTGGGATTACAGGCATGAGCCACCATGCCTGGCCTGTTTCTGTGTTTTTTCTACTTAAGAAGTAGAAAAAATTGGTTCACTCTATTTGAATTTCTTAGAACCATAGAAATCCAAACTTGGAATAATTACTGCAATTATTATCTAGTTGAATATTCTCGTTTTATAGATGTAGAAGCTGAGGCCTAAAGTTGCTTGTTTTGTTTTATGAACACTAAACCAAACTACCTTGTGGCTGCTTACTTAAATTATAAATTATAATGGGGTGGCCTTGCCTGAACAGTATAAATTGTTTTAATTTTCAGGACAAATCAACATGCTGGGAAAAAAAAACAAAACAAAACAAAAAAAAAACTTGCAATTCTTGTTGCTTGGATACCTGTCCATATCAGTTTCTATTGTTGCATAAAAGCACCCCAAAACTTAACAGTTTAAAATAAGAGTTATTTATTGCTCATAATTCTGTGCATCTGAAGTTTGCTCTGTGATTAGCTGAATAGTTATTCTGATGGTCTTGCTTGGTGTTATTTATGTGGATGCAGTTATCTAGCAAGTGAACAGGAGCTAGATGGTCTAAAATGGACTCTCTCAGATATCTGACAGCTGGCTGTTGGTTGGAGAACCTTGGTTCTTCATAAAGCCACTCATCATCCTGTAGGCTAGACTAGGCTTCATTACATGCTATTCTCAGGGCAGTGTTCCAAGAGAGGGAGAGTGGTAGCTACAAGATCTCCTGATGCCTAGGTTTTGAAACTTGTACATTAATTCTGTTAAGTTCTATTGGTCAAAGCATGTCAAAAGATCAGCCCAAATTCGAGAGATAGGGAAATTACTTCATCTCTTGAAAGGAGGAGCTGCCACGTCACATGTCAAAGGGGTGTGCATGTTGGGATGGAAGGTTTTATTGTCACCATATTTATACACAAATCACTACATTGGGGAAAAGGGGGGAAACTTGAGATCAAAAGTGTTGGTCTGAATCCAATGCTCTATTTCAGTGATTCTCAAAAATTACCATGTGTTACAACCACCCAGTTCTTAGCGAAGTATAGATTACTGGGCTTCAACCCCAGAGTTTCTGATTTACTAGCTCTGGGGTAAGACTTGCATCTCTCTCTCTCTCTCTTTCTCTCTCTCTCTCTCTCTCTCTTTTTTTTTTTTTTTTTTTTTTTGTGACTGAGTCTTGCTCTGTCACCCAGGCTGGTGTGCAGTGGTGCAATCTCGGCTCACAGCAACCTCTGCCTCCTGGGTTGAAGCGATTCTCCTGCCTCAGCCTCCTGAGTAGCTAGGATTACAGGCACCCGCCAACACGCCCGGCTACTTTTTGTATTTTTAGTAGAGACAGGGTTTTACCATGTTAGTCAGGCTGGTCTCGAACTCCTGACCTCAGGTGATCCACCCACCTCAGCCTCCCATGGTGCTGGGATTACAGGTGTGAGCCACTGTGCCCAGCCAAGACTTGCATCTCTGAAAAGTTCCTAGGTTATGCTGATGCTGGACTATGCTTTGAGAACTACTACCACAGACATACAGTGAGTGGGTAAGAACAAATTCATCCCTTCTGCTGTGTTCAGCAAGGAGTGGGATTCCAATGAGGTCCCGTGCTGTGAATCTAAAGGGAAATCCATCTTATTTTAGCACCTCTACTCCGCATCCCCCCACCCCAAGGATGTTATAGCTTAGAAGTTATAGCTTAGAAGTTCTTGTCCAAGGAGATGGACAGCACACTAAACCAGGCAGTATTTGCCCTGCAGAGCTGTTCAATGTTCCTGGATGAGACCTGTGAGAAGAAAAGCCATAAGTTCCTCTAGAGACTTTCAGAACCATTGAGGTAGACAGGACTTTGCATGGGTCTGAAGGCCTGCATGGCAGATGGAGGCAAAGAGCCAGCAAATCTGGTTGTAAATGTCAATGTGAATCCTTTCTTATCCACAAGCTGCTGTGTCTGAGAACATTAATGTTCTACAATACCCGATTTAGCATTTTTGAAAGAAATTGCATATAGACATGCTTAATGTGAAGACTCCAAATCAGGATATTTGATTCAAATGTCTCTTGGTAATAACTATGGAATGAATAACCCATTGTATGTAGACATATAGAAGAGCCAGTTAATAGAGGTTTCTAGTTGATTAAACACTGGTAAAATCATCTCTTCCTGTAATTAAGTTTGGAGAGAGCAAGTCTCAAGTGTAATTAGGAAAGCACAGCACTGGAGGTCAAGAAGCCTAAATTCTAATATCTCAGTTGTGCTACCAACTATATAAGGGATCAACACACTGTTTCTGCAAAGGACCAGATACTAAATATTTTCTGCTTTATGGGTCATGTGGTCAACTCTGTCATTGTATACTAAAAGCCACAGACAATACCTAAATAAAGGGACACAGCTGTGCTCCGATGACACTTTACAGAAACGAAGCAGGTAAGATAGATTTGATCCTTAGTGGACTACCCATTTCCCCTTAGCACTCATCCTTCCTATAAACCATGAAGCTTCTAACTACAAGTACCTGTGACTCTACCTGAGTCCTTTCTCTGGCTGTAGGAGTAGCTCTCCCTCTTGCAGAGCAGGCTGGAAGCTGGGGAGGAGATATCTCTGGAATGGCACTTAACCAATGGACAGAAGCTGGAGGATAAATGTGTTAGTCTTCATAGTTTTCATACTGCTATGAAGAAATACCCGAGACTGGGTAATTTATAAAGGAAGAAGAAGTTTAATGGACTCACAGTTCCACATGGCTGGGGAAGCCTCACAATCATGGCAGAAGGCGAAGGAGGAGCAGAGGCATGTCTTACATGACAGCAGACAAGAGAGCATGTGCGGGGGAACTGTTCTTTATAAAACCATCAGATCTCATGAGACTTATTCACTATCAGGAGAACAGCACAGGAAAAACCCACCCCCATGATTCAGTTACCTCCTACCTGGTCCCTCCCACAACACGTGGGGATTATTGGAGTTACAATTCAAGATGAAATTTGGGTGAGAACACAGCCAAACCATATCAAAATAAATATCCCACCTTCTTCTCCCCTTGGGTAGGACACCTCCAATGCATGTTCCACACTAAAAATCTCCAGTGGATTGGGCAGTTGACCACAATGATAAACAGGCTTCTTAGCATGCCTTGTATAGGCTTCCTTCCCATGTATAGGCTTCCTTCCCATTTTGGCAGAATCTGGACCCAACCCCACATCTCCTGAGTTTGATTTCAGTGCTCTTCAGTATTCTTATATATCTCAACTTTGTTCCCTGCTTAGACACAGCTGACAGATATGTATATCCTCTACCGTGGCTTTCTGGGATCAACTCTCGATGAAATTATTTGTATTTAAATCCTTGTCTCAGGGTCTACTTCTGGGCAAATCTAAATTAATACAAGTCTTAGAATTAGTGCCACAGTTATACCTTTTGAGTAAGTTATGTTGGAATTCCCATTTTATAGATGAGATAACCAAGGGTCAGAAAGGTTAAATAATTTGTCCAAAGTTACACAGTTAGTCAGTGACAGAGTAGATATTCAAAAATAAGTCTCTTTGACTCCAGAGCTTATGCTATTAATCAGTACTCCATATATCAAGCAGTGATTTATTTATCTTCATTTGAATTTTTTGAAGTCTCTATTTAAATTAAATATCAAATACTCACATATAAGGTTATTTATACATTTTAATTTGAACTTCACTCACCTCTCCAAAGTTAAATAAAGCATTCCATTTCCATTTCAATAATACCTTAAATATCTAGGCAGTTAAAGCATGAGGTTACTTGGCACTTAAATGTACTCTTGTCATACTACATTTTTTTGGCTTAAATTGCAAAAAAAAAAAAAAAGATTAATTTATTATGACAATACCCTACATTTATCTGCAATGATCGTATTTTTTTTTGTGAAAATGGCCTTCATTTATCTGCAGTGAAGGAAAAAGATGGCAATTAGTTCTTGCATTCTTATTCCTCTCTTGGGTCCTAATCCTTCTCATTAATAGAAACATGGCAGGGGAGGGGTGTGTAACCCACACCCTTTCCTGTTTCGGTTATATTTCTACTGTTGATTCTGCTTCAGGTGAATCTTTAGGATTAGGCAAATAAATTTCAGTGGAGTCAAATCTTTTTCTCCCTCACTAACAGATGATTTCCCTGCTAAAAACACTTACAACATGGCTATACTATTGTCATTTTTCTAGTTAAAGCTTCTAAACCTTGAAAACTTCCTCAAAGTCTAATACGTTAGGAGCAAGCTTTTGTACAAAAAAATATGAAGACCCTTAATCAGTTGTAATAACAAAATAAATCAATTTTACACCCTATCCCAAGATACTTCAAGGCCTTGAGCAGCTAGGGAGACTTCTTAACTCTTGGCATTAATTAATTAATTAATTAATTTAAAAATTCATATTTGTATGTATCAGTGAGGTAAGAGTGCTTGAAATTAAGGAGATGTATCACACTGTCGAAAGGGAAGTGACAACAGAAAGCCCTGACTGGTGAGGCCCCAGCACTGCTCACACTCATCAGAAGGAAGTCTTTCTATGTAGGCGGTAGTGGGTCCCTGGTCCCAGGCCAGGTTCTTCAACAATGCTCACTGGTTAACAGGAAAGGCACTACAGTGGCATCATTGTTAACATCCAAGACAGTGATAGAATGTGAAACCTCTACTGTTTAGTATTTAGTATTCAGCATTTAGATGTTAATTATCCATTTTATGATGGAGTTCCCTTTCTTCTCCCTCTCTTAACCTTTTGGCAGTTTTATTGCATGGTTACCATTTCCAGTTAGGGTTGTGCTTTGGGATCTGAACTGATGAAGGAAGGGAAGCTCTAATTCATCATTTCTAGGAAAAAGAGAAGGCTAACATCAATTCTGATGATTAGAGATTTTTTGATTACCTATGTCCTGCATTTTAACAGAAATAAAGTGTTAATTACAGTAAACTTACCTTAACCTTCTTATGCTATTTAACACTCTTCAAGAAAGGACTTCTGCTTGAAATCACTATAGAGTATACCGTAATCTTGACTGTCATACTCTGTTGAAGAAACCAGAACTATTTAGGTATATTCATGAGAATACGTACCCTACTACTCAAAATGGAAAGCTTCAACATGTATTCCTAATATTTCCTAAAACTTCACTGAATAGTTTTAAAATTGAATATAACTTTACCTTCAAAGAAACAAGATTTCAAAAGGAAATTGTAGCAGTTTTGTACTTCAATTGTCGATTTTAAGATTGTGGTCTGAAAAGTATTTGAGCAGTCATTCATTCTTTTCCACTATCTCAGAAAAGGCTCTCATTCTATTAGAAGCAATCTGAAGAAGGGTAACTGCCAACTCTCTTCTTAAAAAGTGACAAGCAGATAGCGTTCCACCAATCTGCTATACTTGACAGTTTTTCAACTACCTAACCTAAGTTCCAGTTACTGTCTAAATTATTTTTATTCAAATAGGAAAAGTCCGTTTATGCTTACTGTACATTTCGACAGTGTTCCTTCATTCTTTGAGGTCTGTTATTTAATCTCCTTCCCACTTTTCTTTTCTATCATAAATCAGATGAGTCCCCATGGTCTGGCAACAAAAAAAGCTGTTTCTCAAGTTTTTAACATCTCCGTGGCCCTCCTCCTACCCTCCCAAGTGTTTTCCATACTATTTTTCTGTTGTGGGCTTCAGAATTGGAAACTATTCCATAATTACTGGTCTACCCATGACTCTGTCACATCATAAAGTCTATATACCCTTTTTCTACCTTTACATGCCAAATACCAGGTGTGTCTAGCTTTAATTCAATGACTAGCAAATGGTAGGTATTGCACTAATATTTTTTGGTCAAATGAACAAGTACATTTATTTTACAGAAAGATCAAATACATCAACCTTCCTATGTAATAATAGTAATACCAAGAAGATTAAGTGATTGCATGCTTGACCAGCTGTTTAGTGGCAGCATCTGGACCCAACCCCACATCTCCTGAGTTTGATTTCAGTGCTCTTCAGTATTCTTATATATCTCAACTTTGTTCCCTGCTGAGACACAGCTGACAGATATATATATATATATATCTTCACAATCTCAGTAGTAAGTCTTATTTTTTTTTAAGATTACAGTGCTGATCAAAGAGGGATATTCTATGGCATTGATGAAAATCTTCCAGGCTAGATATAACCCCTATCTCGTTCTTAAACCCTCATTCTTGACTGTGTCTTGAAATCCAATTTGAGAACCTCTGCTTTACATGCTAACTTCCTCTTAAAATTCATATAGTTTATTCCTTCTCTCATCTTCAGTATTTTTATGAAAATATGTTTTAATCTTATTTCCAAAGTGCTTGCCAGCCCATGCTGAGTTCATTAGACAAACAATCTAGGTATCCTAATATTTAGGTAAAATTGCTAGCAGCGCTAACTACACCAGTACCCACTTAAATTACAATAAAAACCTACAATAGGAAAAAAAGTCAAAATTATACTACTTTTAATTCCTACTTCTAGAATAATTATCACACCTTCAAAAAAAACTCATAATTGTTCTCTAATATTAAAAACCAGGAACTAAATTACATCACTATATATATATAGATATATAGACATATAACTATATATAGTTTATATATATATTACATGTCACTCTATATAGTTTTATATATAGATAGCTATATATCTATATAGTTTTTTATAGGAAACTATATAAACTCATATGTGTGTGTATATATATATAAACTCATATATTATTTATATATGTAAACTCATATATATGAGAGATATCTATATATAAATATATAGATATAGGAGATGATACTGAAATAAAACAAACTAGCCAATCTCCAATGTCACTTTATTTTCCCAGGACTCTTCTTTTTTTTTTTTTTTTTTTTTTTTTTTTTTTTTTTTTTTGAGGCGGAGTTTCGCTCTGTCGCCCAGGCTGGAGTGCAGTGGCCGGATCTCAGCTCACTGCAAGCTCCGCCTCCCGGGTTCACGCCATTCTCCTGCCTCAGCCTCCCGAGTAGCTGGGACTACAGGCGCCCGCCACCTCGCCCGGCTAGATTTTTGTATTTTTTAGTAGAGACGGGGTTTCACCGGGTTAGCCAGGATGGTCTCGATCTCCTGACCTCGTGATCCGCCCGTCTCGGCCTCCCAAAGTGCTGGGATTACAGGCTTGAGCCACCGCGCCCGGCCTCCCAGGACTCTTCTTTATTCTCAAATAAATTTATGAATACACAATATAAATCAATGTTCTATAATGCTAATTATGGATTATAATAGTTTTCTTGTCATACTGAAGTGAATGAGAATTGTTTCTTTGATTATTAGCATACTTTTCATAACCATATGATTTGGTGATAGGCACTTTTGCTTACTAAGTTCAGCATGATCAAAACAGAACTCCTATTATTTTTATTGCTGATTCTTATATCTTTAAGGTAAAATATGCCCTTTTCCTTTGAACCTGCACACTGTGTTTAACAAATAAGCACACAACTCAGGACTGAATTGTGCACTTCGATTTGAGCTTTTTTTCAAGGTCAGGACCCAGTTTCACAAGAAGTTTTATTTTTTCCAATACAGCTGACATCCAATCCCACCAGCTGAAAGACAAACTTGTCTAATAAAGCTTTCAGATTCAATTTGCCGCCTGCATACAGCTTGAGGAATCTCTGGAGGTCACTCACAGCATGTGTTGCAACCCCAACAGAGAGAAGTAATGAAAAGATTCTGGTTAAAAAGCTGACACTGCCCCTTCCAACCTCTTTGAATGTGAATATAATAAGCCAGTTTATAGACGCAAATCTCTATGATTCTGGGGATTTCCATCTTGATCTCTGACTCCAAAGAACATTTGAATGCATGGATTTGTATCCATTATCTGGGTGAATAAATGCTTCATATTGAAAAAGGGATGCTTTAACAACAAAAGTCTGATGTAAATCAGGCAAAACAACATTGTCACTTCATGTTTAACTCTCCTGGAGGGTCTCTAAGGTCTCACAGTTTGGTTCTATTCCAGTGATATATAGGCACATCATAGCCATTTTCAAAAATAATACCTGCTTTCATTTCAATTATTCCCCCTAGCTTTTGCATTGACCCGAACATACCTAATATTTATCTTACAGCTAACATGCATTAATGCCTTGCTCTGTACCAGGCATTTTGCTAAGTATTCTTTGTGCATTTTTCTGTTTAATCTTACAACAGCCTTATGAAATAGGTACTACATTATTATTTTTTTTCACCATGAGAGGAAATGAAAGCCTAGAGAATGGTTATCCAAAGACACCCCACTACTAAGTGGGCACAGCATGGCCTTGAACCTGAGTCTTTCTAAAGTTCATGCCCGTCTTTTACCTTTATGTTAAATATACTGGATCTTGGTCATACAGTCTGTGAATAAAGACTCCATATACTGTAGGATCAATTCTACCGTATTGTGTATGCTTTTGTACATGTTTTCCAAATGAAAATAAACAACAACACTCTCTTCCCCCTTCTTTTCTGTTTTGCATGACATCTAAATCTTTTATTAAATCTCCATGGGTGGAATTGGGCCTTAAGTAGTAGTAGCTTTGAAGCTTAATACTAACCTCAGAGCTATGGAAGTGGTTTCAATATGAGGAAATATATAGATTCTGTTCTTTTCTTTTCTCTTTTCTTTTTCTTTTTCTTTTTTTTTCTCTTTTTTTTTTTTTTTTTTTTTTTTTTTCGTTTTTTGACTCCTCTAGAATAGAAGGCAATCAGGACAGAAGTGTTACTACTTAGCTTTATTTATTCTCCCATGTCTGTAACTGTCAATTCAAGGTCAAAAAGCCAGTACAGTGGCAGAATTATAAAAAGTAGATCTGGAAAATCTATAGGGTACCATAGTCCAACACCCTGCTGCAAGTCAAAATCAATTAAATAAATATATTTAAACAGCACTTCATTTAATCTTAAGGGCACCACAACTCCCTTGGAAAATTATTTTTTGTGTTGAGACCTGATTCTCTGAAAGTGTTTTCTAGTGTTTTCTGTGTTTGGTGGCTCTGGTGAATAAGTGTACCCAATTGCCTACAGCGTGAAATCATAGAAATGAATATGGGCTGGAACTTCAATCAGTCATACAAACCAGAAGCCTAGAGTTCATCACCTCTTCCGGAAAGCATCCCCTTCGGCCCTCAAAAGGAGTTTCCTCCAATATATGTTCATACTTCCCTTTGCCTCCCATCTGTAATTTCAACCAGTCTGTTGCTCTCGACCTTTTTAGGCTTCGCATACTGGATTTCTTCTTAGGAGTTCACTTGAAGAAAGGGTTGTATGCCTTAAAAATACTAAAAGTCACTGGACTAGATGATAATGAAATTTCTGTAAAATAAAAGGGAGTTAACAGAGGTGTTACCACTCATCATAATGGATATTGTTGACCTTTCCTCTAGCCAGTGTCCCACTTAAGCATGCTTCTTGGCTGGAATTTATTTTTCTCATCTGGATAAATCTGAAGCATTATAGTAAAACCCAGTGTGAGCAAGGCCATGGATGCAAGTGGATTGAGATGAATGAGTGGATAGACCTGCGTGGGCAGAAATAATGAGGTCAGCAATAAACCATACCAAGGGATGCACACTCAAGGAATAAATTGGAGGTAGCAGAATAACTAAACAAATGATAAGTTTGGTCAGACTATCACATAAATATCAACTAAAACAACTTATGACTATAGTTAGTGAACCCTAGAGTGAAGAAAACAAAATACTGATATCCATCTGATCAAAAAATAATAAAATTGCTTGCATGTATATATTATCTAAAATTTCCCTTAAGAATCAAGATTATAAATTCCTGCAGTTAAGGAAATTGAATAAGAGGAGATTCAGGACAGAATCTTTTCTCTTCCTATTCCTAGTCCATTTTTCTTCTAACTACAGTAGTGAGAACAATAATTTATTCACCAAATCATAATACATTGCAATTAGGGGATGCCATTTGTATCTTGGAAGACATGATTTGAGGCAAATCAAAAATCCGTATTTATAAAGTCAATTATTGGTTTATTTAATTTACTGTTTCAGCAGGAGGTATAGGTTAGTAACGTAAATCACTTCAAGAAGGTTTTGGTCGAAGTTTTGCCAATTTTTTTCTGTAAAAAGCCAGATAGTAAATGTTTTGGGTTTTACAAGCCAGAAGATCTTTGTTGAAGTTACTCAACTCTGCTAATGAGGTGTAAAAGCAGCCATAGGCAATTTGTAAATGAATAAACGTGGCTGTGTTCCAATAAAAGTGTATTTGCAAGAACAGGCCGTGGGTTGGATTTGGCCCACAAGCTGTAGTTCACTGACCCCTGTTTTAGATAAATACTAGCCAATAGATTCATTGTAGCTAATAAAGGGAATATAGATAGTTTAATGTATTTCCCTAATCTTCTTAAGGCTTCCTCCAGGGGAAAAATATTTCTTATCAACAGTGTTATTAATGCTTACTTGGAACAAAGAATTCCATTTACTTAGCATAGAATGGACATTTGTGAAGCCAGTCATGGAAAGAATAAAGAGATGTGAAATACTTGGTACAACTCTTAAGAGTGTTCCACTATCATTTGAAAAAAATGATAAGTAGTAGTTATATAAGAGGGCTTGAGCCTAAAACATTTGTTCTCACTTACGTTTTCCTATCTCAGCAGCAAAAAATACAAAGAAAGGGGATAACTAGATGTTAGATTTTCTAAATTCTTATCACTATAAGTCTCATATATTTAGATATTGAAGTACCCTTAAATATACCTAAGTAGAGGTAATAATTTCTATATTATGGGAAATCTAATTACTACTCATAGAGATTAAAATGTTATACATCGCTTCTGAGCTTTCTTTGAAACTTGATATGGTGCACTTGGACAAAGGTAGAATGGTCTCCCAAAGTAGCGTCATAGATTAGCAGAAAAGAGCTATGATAATGCCACTTCAAGTGACTATCATTTAAATAATGAATTATGAGTTAAGTTATATAGTTACAGGCAGTAGGAGATGTCACCATCAGGAGGATAAGAAGCCATTTTCCAGCACATTATTTGACTTACTGGTGCAGTTCCTTCTTTAACTGTAGGTTACTCATCTGTATCCTTAATTTATCAATACACTAATCGGACAAATAATTTATTAAGGATTATTGTGTACCCTCCTCTGTGTTAGATTCTAGGGATACAATATGGATCAAGATAAGCATGATTCCTAGACTTCTAGAAAGTAAGAAAATTAAATAACTGTATGTGACAAATACTAGGATGTGAAAAAATGCTAGGGAAGAATCAGGAAGAATCACCTAACCTAGTCTGGAGTATTGCAACAGAGCGATGTCAGAGGAAACATTCTGGGGAAAAAAAAGGAAATTTGAAGATGGGACTTGAAGGATAAGTAGGTATACCTAAGCAAACAAGTAGGGGAGAGTGTTCCAGGCAAGAGAAACAAGTAATAGTTGGAGGCACAATGGAGCCTAGCACTTTCTAAAAGTATCAGTATGGTTGAAGCACTGAGTTGGGGTTGGGAATGGGTGAGGAGCAATGTGTCAGGGAGGACGTTCCAGATGACACTGGAAATGCATGCATGTTCTTATATTGCATTTTAAGACATGTTAGAGAAATCAAACACATTTTATTTGAAGGGTAATTGAAAGCCACTGAAGCATTTTAGAGAGACTAGTGACATGAGCGTATTTGGATTTTAGAGGGATTACTCTGGCTGAAGAATAGATAATTGATTGGATAAAAGCAATTTTGGAGGCTACTCCAGTGGTTCAGGTGATAGATAATAATGACCTAAACTAGAGAAGTAATAAAGGGAATGGAGACAAAGTAGACAGATTCAAGTGATACCTGGCACGTGGAAACAACAGGCCCTGGTAACTGACTGGACATAAAATGGAGAGATACAGAAAACGCGAATAGAATACCCAGGCATTTGGCTTGATAAACTGGGTAGCCTGTGGTAGAAATTACTAAACTATGGACTGTTTTAGGGTTCAGAGGAACCATGAGTTCAATTTTAGATGTCTAGTTTTGCAAGGCTACTGAGGTAACTGAGCATATGAGTCAGGAGAGAAGTCTAGGCTAAAAATATGGATGCCAGAGTTACCAGCATGTACGACAAAGCAAAGCTGAAGTCTCGAGGGCAATGTCACCTAAACATCTGGCTGGAGAAGGCAGCAGATAAAAAGTAAAAGGAGAGGCCAGGCAAGGTGGCTCATGCCTGTAATCCCAGCACTATGGGGGTCCGAGGTGGGTGGATCACCTGAGGTCAGGAGTTTGAGACCGGACTGACCAACATGGAGAAACTATGTCTCTACTAAAAATACAAAATTAGCTGGGTGTGGTGGTGCGTGCTTGTAATTCCAGGCATGAACCCAGATGAACCCAGGAGGTGGAGGTTGCAGTGAGCCAAGATCGTGCCATTGCATTCCAGCCTGGGCAACAAGAGTGAAACTCTGTCTCAAAAAAATAAGGAAGGAAGGAAGGAAGAAAGGAAGGAAGGAAGGAAGGGAGGGAGGGAGGGAGGGAGGGAGAAAAATTCAGGAGAATGGTTACTTCTAGGGAGATGGAGGAGACTGTGCTGTAGGGAACACAAGGGTGGGGTCAAGATATTAGCAACATTCAATTTCTTGATTGGGATTGTATTTACATAGAGTATTGCTTTATAATTATTCTTCACACTTTATGTATATGTTCTATGTAATTATCTATAGATAAGACAGATTTCACTGTAAAAGAAAATAAAAGGCTTCCAACAGATTATCATCACAATTGTAACAGATTCCCCTGCTGCCTAGAGTCACACGCCATTTTCCTCCCTCGGGTTGCAGCTGCAGCTGCAGTGGACAGCCCTGTGTGAGTTCAGACTTGCCTTTAGCTGACGGCATCCCATGTCAAGGGAATCGCTCCCATTTTTCTACTTTCTATCTAAGGGACTTCTCTGACATACCAGGAGCCCACAGATTTTGTGAGCTTACTCAGCCTTGAAGTTGTAGTGAGTGAGCAACCCTCAACCAATGGAGATGGGAGCCCACGGATATATTTTTAACCACTATTCCTTCTGGGGGCAAGGGGAATTCTCTGTGATTCTCAGGAACATACAAAAGTTCTGTCAAAATACAGTCCCCATGGTCCATAGGCATGACCTTGATGATAATACATTTGATGGGCATTTCCTCCCCATCTGTGTCACTCTTTTAGTTTTTCATTCTTGCTTCCTAGGGATCAGCTTCCAAATAAACTAGCTGTACCCAAGTCCTCATCTAGGCCCTGTTTTCAGGGAACCCAAAGACAACAGTAAGAATAATGGAACTGAAAGAGGAGAAGACTTTAAGGCATGCAGAAATTTCCTCTGTATTCCAGACTCTATATTTAACTGCCTACTCAACAGTTCCACTTAGATGTCTCAAAAATAATTTCATGATCTTTTACTGTCATGAAATGCATGACCTTCCCTTGATATATTCCTTTCTTCAGGTTTGGTAGCACCACTTAGCTATCCAGTAACAAAATCTTGGAGGTCATTCTTAAAACCCTCCCACCTCACCCCTGCTGGACATCCACCACTAAGTTCAGTTGATTTTTTTTTTTTTGCTCCTAAATATTTCTTGGTTCAGCTTTCATTTTTAGATTTATCCTGCATACCCCTGCACAATCTCATCATCTCTTTCCTGGACTGTTACAGTAGTCTTATATTAGAATGATCATAGTCTTGATTTGTCTGGAGAAAACATGCTTTATATCATTGCCTCAGTGTGACTAATAGTCCCACCTTTCACTTGTAACACTATACAGGTTATTAGGTTAAATAATATGGTCATCCAAGCCTAATGTCTCCTCATTCATTTCTTCTTGCTTACGTATCATAGCTATGTGAAAATTCAAAATGTAAATTTGATACAGACAGAACTCTGTTTAAAATGCTCCAGTACCTTACCATTGATCTCAAAATAAAAATTTCCAAAAAAAAAAAAAAAATGATATCTCACAGGACCTTGTATAGTGTGACCCTTTCTATTTCATCATCCTTATACCAGATACCATGAACTACTTACTCTCTTATCTCCACATTGACCTCCCTCCTAGTCTTATTTTGTCTATGAAAGTGCTTGTTTTGGTTTTTAAAGCCATGGCACCTATTAGTCCCTCTGATTGAGATACCATCCTTTTGAATTTTCGACCTCATACCTACTCACTTTTCAGATCTCAGCTCAAATGTTATACTCAGGAAAGACACTCCTTACTTCCCAAACCAGGTTGGTGTAAATGGCACTATTTATACTCCTCTTCGAGAGTATATACCAAATCCTATATTTATTTGTGAGACAATTTGAATTCATGTTGCTCCCCCTACTCAATTGTGAGCTTCTTGAGGACATACTCTGCCTCCCCCTCACCTAGCTTTATTGAAGTATAATTGAGAAATAAACACTGTATGTTTTCAAGGTATACAACATGATGATTTTATATGAATATATTGTGAGATGATTACCACTATCAAATTAATTCATACATCTATCATAAGAAATAGTTACTATTGTGTGTTGCGGGGGATGAGGACACTTAAGATCCAGTCTTGTAGCAAATTTCAAGTAAACAGTAAAGTATTCTTAACTATAGTAACCATGATGTACCTTAGATCCCAAGACCTTATTCATCTTATAACTGAAAGTTTGTGCCCTTTGACCAATGATATGGTTTGGCTGTGTCCCGACCCAAATCTCAACTTGAATTGTAATCCCTGTAATTCCCATGTGTTGTGGGAAGGACCCGGGGGAAAGTATTTGAATCATGGGTTTGGTTTCCCCCATGCTGTTGTCGTGATAGTGAGTGAGTTCTCGTAAGATCTGATGGTTTTATAAGCATCTGGCATTTCCCCTGCTGGCACTCATTTTCTCTCCTATCACCCTGTGAAAAGGTGCCTTCCTCCATGATCGTAAGTCTCCTGAGGCCTCCGTAGCCATGCAGAAGTGTGAGTCTATTAAACCTCTTTTCTTTATAAATTACCCAGTCTTGGGTATTTCTTCATAGCAGCATGAGAACGGACTAATACAGTAAATTGGTACTGCAGAGAGTGGGGTATTGCTATAAACATACCTGAAAATGTGGAAGTGATTTGGAGCTGGGTAACAGGCAGAGGTTAGAACAGTTTGGAGGGCTAGAAGATGACAGGAAAATATGGGAAAATTAGAAACTTCCTAGAGACTTGTTGAATGGTTTTGACCAAAATGCTGATGGTGATGTGGACAATGAAGTCCAGGCTGAAGTGGTCTCAGATGGAGATTAGGAACTTCTTGGGACCTGGAGCAAAAGTCACTGTTGCTAAACTTTAGCAAAGAGACTGGCAGCATTTTCCCCTGGCCTAGAGATCTGTGGAAATTTGAACTTGAGAGAGATGATCTGAAATTGGAACTTTGTTTTAAAGGGAAGCAGGGCATAAAAGTTTAGAAAATCTGCAGCCTAACAATGTGATAGAAAAGAAAAACCCATTTTCTGAGAAATTCAAACTGGCTGCAGAAATTTGTGTAAGTAAAGGAGCCAAATGTTAAGCACCAAGACAGTGGGGAAGATGTCTCCAGAGCATATCAGAGGTCTTAATGGCAGCCCCTCCCATCACAAGCCCAGAGGCCTAAAAGGAAAACATGGTTTCATGGGCCAGGCCCAGGGCCGTGCTGCTTTGTGCAGTCTCAGGACTTGGTGCACTGCATCCCAGCTGTGGCTAAAAGAAGCCAAAGCACAGCTCAGGCTGTTGCTTCAGAGGGTGCAGGCCTTAGTGGCTTACATGTGGTGTTGGGCCTGGGGGCGCACAGAAGTCAAGAATTGAGGTTTGCAACCTCTGCCTAGAATTCAGAGGATGGGTGGGAAAAGCCTGGGTGTCCAGGCAGAAGTTTGCTGCAGGGGCAGGGCCCTCATGGAGAACCTCTCTGCTAGGGCAGTGCAGAAGGGAAATGTGGGGTTGGAGCCCCACACTGAGTCCCCACTGGGGCACTGCCTAGTGGAGCTGTGAGAAGAGGACCACCATCCTCCAAACCCCAGAATGGTCAGAAATGCTGATGGTTTGAACCGTGCATCTAGAAAAGCTGCAGATACTCAATGCTAGCCATGAAAGCGGCTGAGAGGGGGCTGTACCCTGCAAAGCCACAAGGGCAGAGCTGCCCAAGGCCATGGGAACCCACCTCTTGCATCAGCATGACCTGGATGTGAGACATGTAGTCAAAGGAGATCATTTTGGCAGTTTAAAGTTTAATGACTGCCCTATTGGATTTCAGACTTGCATGTGGCCTGTAACCCCTTTGTTTTGGCCAATTTCTCCCATTTGGAACAGGTGTATTTACCTAATGCCTGTACCCCCATTGTATCCTGGAAGTAACTAACTTGCTTTTGATTTTCAGGCTCGTAAGCGGATGGGACTTGCTTTGTCTTAGATGAAACTTTGGACTTGGACTTTTGGGTTAATGCTGGAATGAGTTAAGACTTTGGGTGACTGTTGGGAAGGCATTATTGTGTTTTGAAATGTGATGACATGAGATTTAGGAGGGGCCAGGAGTGCAATGATATGGTTTGGCTGTGTCCCCACCCAAGTCTCATCTTGAATTGTAATCCCCATAATCCCCACCTGTCATGGGAGGGACCCAGTGAGAGGTAATTTGATCATGGAGGCAGTTTCCCCCATGCTGTTCTCATGATAGGGGGTGATTTCTCATCAGAGCTAACGGTTTTATAAGCATCTGGCATTTCCCCTGCTGGCACTCATTCTCCCTCCTGCCACCCTGTGAAGAGATGCCTTCTGCCACGATTGTAAGTTTCCTGAGGCCTCTCCAGCCATGCAGAACTGTGAATCAATTAAACCTGTTTTCTTCATAAATTACCCAGTCTCGGATATTTCTTCATAGCAGCATGAGAACAGACTAATACAACCAACATCCCCTCTTGTTGCTTTTCATTGAATCCCCATTACCTGGGAATGAATGAGGAAGGCAGAAATAGAAATCAAGGCATTGTTCAATATAGAAATCCTGAAGTTACACAAGTAAGACTCAGTACAGAGAAGGAACCCTTGACCTGGGAATCAGAGTCTTCTGGAAACAAGGAGTACCAAAGGGGAGTGAAAAAGAAAAGTGGAGAATGAGTAGTAGCAGTAAAAGAGGAAGTATGTAAAGAAATGGAAATAAAGATGTAATAAACTGTTATCTTGTTCCAGAGACAAAGCTAGCTAGGGGAGCTAAGGAAACTTAAAGGGATAAAAAGCCTCATCCAAACCTTCGTAGTGAGCTAAGGACTAGTTTTTCATAGATCCTAGCCCAAATTGCAACCCTCTCACTGTCTTACTTTTTTCCTGGCTCTACTTTGCTTTATTGCCTTTCATATAATCTAAAATGATTTTAAATGTGTATTTCCTGCCTCTTTTCTATATCACAATATGAGGCCATTGGCTGTGCCACATTTACCACTGTACTCCCGGTGCCTAGAATGGTGCCCAGATCAAGTAGGCTCCCAGAGTGTCTGCTGTCAAATGATTCTCAGTCCAGTGATGTTTGCACTACATGGTGCTGCCACTTTATTTTTTCCTTCATTCCATTTGGAATTTGGATCATTTTGCCAACTTTAGGGTTTATACCTGTTTATTTCCCCTGTCTTTGCTGAATATCTGTCTACCTATTTTTCTCAGCTCTCTTCTCCTCACATTTTGCCTCCAACTTCCTCTCTGCTACAATTATACTCAGCAAAAGACTGGAGCCACTTTTCATTGATTTTGATGTCAGTGCTTTGAGTGACAACTCCATGTGGAGAACTTTGAACCTCCTGCTATCTCATTGTTTGCTTTGAAAAAAAAATACTCATCTTCTTCCTGAATCCACTGGGTAAATTTATGCTCACAAAAAAGACAAAACTTCTAGAACAAAAACTGTATGAGCATCAAAAATATTAGTTTTCCCTTGATTTTGACACTCAAAAGTACCATAGAAATTTTAAAAGGTGGATGAAGTAATTTTATCATTCAACCCAATATATTTTACAATTTGAATGTCAGAACCATGAAATGTCTTTTCAGTGTACTATCATCCTAACTATTTCCACGTATAAAAGAAAAGCAAAAATATTGTTTGAGAACAAAAAAATATTGCAGTAGCAGAAAAATTCACTTTAAATCGTTTTTTGGAGGTTGCCACATCATGCCTGTCTTCAACTCCTCTCACTGAAGATTCTTTGTTTTCTTGAAACCAATTGGTCACTTCCAATTCTTACCACCTATAAATCTTCCTGGTTCTTTATATTTCACTGAAACATGTCCCTTGTCTCCTTTGATTTTTGTTCCAGTCTTTCATTTTTTATGTTCTTTGTCATCCTCTATGTCAGAAAGGATCTGCGACTCCAAATTCCTTAATATATTTATCTACCAGTGTTTATTTCCCTGTCACATGTACTCTTCAGTAATGCGTTGATTTGAGAACTTTCCATTCTGTCTTTCTTACTTTATAGTTTGTTTCTTGAGTTCAAATTATTAATATATTAGATCAGTTAATTCTACTTGTATGCACATTTTACCTAGCATTCTTGGTATAATATAATTTTTTTAATTGCATCAGACTGTGAGTATTAATTTAAGACATCATTTGTATTAATCTACTGGACAAGATTGTATTTATTAACTATTTTGCCCTTTGCTAGGGTTCTATAATCTTACCCTCAGTGCCTTTGAATAGTCTTACCCAAGCATCACCTATCCCTCTTCAATTTAAATTCTCTATTGTGTTAGTTTCTGAGATTGCACATTCTCTGGTTTGGTTTGGTTTTGTTTTTCAGTGATCTCTGTGGTCACTTCCAAGCATTTCTACTTAGTTTCCTTTTTTCCCTGTTAGCCCTCTTCAATGTTAATATCACCTGGAAGTTAACCCATTCCTAGTCTGCATGGCTTTATGGCTAGCATCTTGGCTGATTAGCCATCACCTATACTGTCCTTATTGTCCATGTTTAAAAAATTTTTTATTGTGGCAAACAGCACATAACAGAAAATTTACCCTCTGTCTTTTTTCATGTATGTTGCTATAAAGGAATGTCAGAGATCGGGCAATTTATAAAGAAAGGAAGGTTTATTTGGCTCATGGTTCTTCAGGCTGTCCAAGAAGCATGGCACCACCATCAACTTCTGATGAGGGCCTCAGGCTTCTTCCCCTCAAGGTAGAGGGCAAAGGGGAGCTGGTGTAAGCATAAACAAGAGAGAGAGGGGAAGTGTCAGGCTGTTTTTTTAGCAACCAGCTCTTGCAGAACCTAACAGAGTGAGAAGTCACTCAACCTGCCTCCAGGAAGATCATTAAGCCATTCAAGAAGGATCCACCCCCATGACCTAACGCTTCCCACCTCCAATATTGGGGATCAAATTTCAGCATGAGATTTGGAGGTGACAATATCTGAACTATAGCATTATCTTAATTCAAATAATTTTACTACCAATTCCATTTATTAGAGAATCTAAGATTAAGATTACTGAAAATATGCCAGTGATTATCTCTAGTTCCGGCTTCTCTTGTCAGTTCCAAACTCGTATGTTTACCTGCTGACAAGCTACCACGTAGATGTTCCACAGGTATTTCTAACTCAGGATATGTAAAATTGATGTTATCATTATCTTCTGAAAATCTGTTCCTCTTACTATATTCCCTATTTTTGTGGACGAAACAATCTAATGGACAGACCAAGTTAAAAATCAGGAAGTTTTTCTGGCACTTTCTTTATTCCTTAATATTAAGTACCACAATAAATTACCAATCCTTTCAATCTTATTAAGACAAATAACCTTGAAAGTTCTCATCTCTTATTTAGCACTGCAATTTTGTATTTTCATTCATTCAGGTAGCATCTTCTACAAAACCTCTTCACTAGTTTTTCTGTCTCTCAACTCATCTTGTATGCTGCAAATCCACTAAAAATACATTTTTAACATGCCAATCATAATATATTAGTAAAGGTTGTATAATAGTTCTCTTTCTCTTCTAGGATAAAAGCTAAATTTTTCAGCTTGGTACACAAGGCCTTTCATGATTTGGTACCTACTAGTCTATTTAGGGTATTTCCTACATCTTCCCACCTCTCTCTTGAAAAATCAAATAATACTAAACTATTTGTAACTCCCTAATCACCAATTGCTTCCTTTATACTTTAACATATACTCTTCCCTTTGCTAGAAATACATTTGTCACAATAGACTCTTTGGTAAACTTATCATTACATTCTCAGTTTATAATATTATTTGTGTAAGTACCTTTTTTCCTACTTTGGTCCTCCAGGGGAATGCATGTGCTTCTCTCTCCATATTATCATTTTAAAATTTACTCCTATTTCAGCAAGTACCATAATATTTTACTGACATTGTTGGCATATTGATGTAACCCGGGTGACATATTTAACAGTTAAGACGCTTTGGGCTGCAAGAAAGAATGCACTTTCAAAGTGGTTTCAAAAATAAGAATAATTCAACTCATATAACTGGAAGTTCAGAGGTTAAAGCTGGCTTCAGATGAAGTACAAGCAGAGCTCTGTCTCTCTTTCTCTATGACTTTCTTTGTCCTGATTTTTAATCCGTGTCAGCTTTGACCTCCTCACTAGTTGCCCTCCTGGTTCCAAGATGATAGCCAGCAACAAATAGGTAACATAATTTTTCATTACAGTGAGAGACAGAAGCACTTACCTCACAGATTCAGAGATTTCACCCTCAGATAAGAACAATCTAAATTTTGTATCTACTACTGTATCATTAGTATATGTATTAGGTATTCATATATATCTACTATTGTACTAAAGATGATTCAGAATGATTTCATAAGCTGGTTGATTTAAACTTTGCTTCCTGAACCAAGAAGATGAGATTATCTTGACTGGCTTAGAATTGAAGATTTAGGTGAATCTAAATCCATCTGTAGAACTGAGGATGGATTCCATAGAAACTTGAAGACAACTGGAATTCCCCTAGAAAGTAGAATTTCAGAGTGGGTGTAGGAATATCTTTGAATGGAAGTTGTTTAAGCCACCAACAATATTCACTCCATTGGGGTGACACTGGGTGCAAAGGTACCCAGTTAATATTTGTTCAGTGAACCTATAGGAAGACAAGCTTTTCTGCAAGCTATTTATAAACTAAAGGACAATGAGAAGTATTTTTAGAAAAGTTAATCATATACAATTTAGTCATTCACATAGGGAGGCTCTTCCTAAATTTCATGTCTGATCCTTATCTTGATCTTTGACGCAATCGTATCTTGGCCTACATCTAAAGGTCAGTAGAAGCCTGTGGCCATTTTTTAAATAATTGGTTTAACAACATTTACTGGAATCTATATAGCTCAACTAAAAAAAAAGGTGAGGGGGGAAACTAGTTCATCATAATACAATATTGTCAAGGAAAGTGATGCTTCCATGCAGCTATTCAGCGTTTGGTGTATTCTTGGTTTCTGCAGACCTAATAAAAAGAGATTATCTCAGCATCCTCTACGTTTAATTTTGAAAAACAAGAAACCATGAATAATGAAAATGATTTCAAAACATCTTCACTCACATCTAAAATATGAAATAGCTAGATCAGAGGTTCTTAATAATTTAATCGGTGAAGCATAACTGAAGGATTTAGAAAAAGCGCCTAAACTATTAAAAGATTCTTCAGCTGCTGCTTAATGTTGATATCAAGTTATTTTTTACACTGGCAAACAGCTAAGCCATTCCCTGATCACATCCACTTTTCAGCATTTAGTGTTACTCTTAATCATCCTGATCACAGCCCCAGGAATGTTTCATGGCAACTCTGCAATAATAGTATATTACTATTGGGTCCTGAATTTTGAGGTAGTTTATCTTTCAGAAAGGATATGAATAGAGCAATAAGTCCAAGTAGAGTAAGCTTTATTAATGATGCCCAAGATTTTAGACATATACTATAATCTTCAATCAATTTTAACACTACTTCCCTTACCCTAGTTTTAGTCTAAACCAGTCCAACTATGCTATAGTCTCAGATAATACAATGTTAGAATTTTTTTTCAAAACATGGAATTGTCAGGAAAACTCGTATGTAACCTATACCAATCTAAATTTCTTAGCATTTAACTCTAAAGAGTAAAGATTTTTAGCACTTTCTGTGTAATACAAGGGCAGGTGCTGATTTCTCTGAATATAATTTTCCTTGGTTAGCAAATGTGTTCACTGTTTAATAAAAATAAGTATGCTTCAGTTATCTCCTTTTTTGAAGGGCCTGAGAAATAAAGAAATACACAGAGGATCCCAACTTAAAAATGTTTTGATTTACAGTGGTTTGACTTAGGATTTTTTTATTTTATGATGGTATGAAAGTAATATGCACTCAGTAGAAATCACACTTCGAGTACTCATACAACTGTTCTGCTTTTCATGTTCAATACAATATTCAATAAATTACATGAGATATTCAACACCTTTCATAAAATAGGCTTTGTGTTTGATGATTTTGCCCAGCTATAGGCTAATGTAAGTGTTCTGAGCATGTTGAAGGTAGGCTAGGCTAAGCAATGATGTTCAGTAGGTTAGATGTATTAAATGCATTTTTCAATTTATGATGCTTTCAACTTATGATGGGTTTTTCCATTTATGATGTTTTCAACTTATGATGGGTTTATCAGGAAATAATCCCATTGTACGTTGAGGAGCACCTGTACCAATATATGCATTTACACAACTCTCGTACTGATAGGGGCAGGAGGCAGAGAAGCTCTAGGCAGAAAAGGGTGGGTCCCCTGTAAAAACCCCACCCTCAAGTCAAAAAGTCTGAAACTGCAGCTCAAAGTGAGAACTTATATCCCGGTTTTCCTGCTCGAATGTTGCCTTTTTCTAAAACACCCATGGCCCCACCCCACCCCATTCCTGTGCCTATAAAAACCCCAGACTCAGCTGGTAGACAGGACTACAGCTGAACATCAGAGAGAAGCAGCTTGACTTCAGAGGGACAACTTGATAGCATAACTTTAGAGAAGAATCTGGCTGGACTTCAGGTTAAGATTACTGCTGAGAGCCACTTTCATCGGCAGTACAATCCCTAACATTTACAATCCTTCAATTTGTTCATGTGACCTCATTTTTCCTAGATGCTGGACAAGAGCTCAGGAGCCACAAGTGTGAATATAAAAGGCCCTTTGCCCTTGCTGGTGGAGGGCAGCTGCCTTGTGCGAAAAGACAAAGGGCCCACTGAGCTGTTAACACCTAAGCTGTCCGTGGATGGCAGAGCTAACAGAGCACTGTAACACACCCTCTGGGGCTTCAGGGGTCACAGACATCTCCACTAGATGCTGCGTCAGCGCTCATGCACTCCAGTTCCCACCTCGTTTGCTTGCACACTCCCTCCAGTGAGGAGTTGAGAGTGGTGGGCTAAGTAAATAAGGCATCCCTGTTGCGAGTCCCACAAAGGGGTCAGGGAAATATCCTGCTTCATTACGAAGTAAGTATATACCCTTTACTAAGTTAGTAATTATTCAGTAATAATACTTAAATGAAAGCTATTCTGTTAGACTAAATTCAGATTATCAAAGACACAACAGAAAAGCTTTCTCATTCATGAACCCATTATTTCCTTTTGGAAAATATATTAAATAAAAATGCAATCATCATGCTAATTTCTAATGGTAGAACATATTTTGAAAACTCGTTTATGTTTGGAAGATTTTGCTTTAGTGCAGATAATCAGAATGATGTGATATACTAAGAAATAATTTTTAAAATGAGATGCAACATTTCTCATAATCTAAATAGGAAATGGCAAAACATTGTCCTAAGCTTAAATAATTCATATGAAGTGATAGAAAATTGTTTTCTAAAGGTCCATGATATGTAGTGATTTCTAATGTGTTTAATAGCATTTATCCTATTGGGTAATTGGATGGTTCTAATATGTAAGGAAGGCCTCCAGTACTAATTTCATGTACTGGGAAACTATTGGGCAAGGATGAATCCTTTCACTCCTAAGTAAACCTGTCAGATCATATAAATCTGCTTTTTGATTTGCAAAGACTCTTAGACATACCTCTTGAGAGTATTAAACATCTACTAAATTATATGTAAAGCATTTTGGTCTAAGATTTACAATGCTCAAAGGAGACAGATTTTAAAGTTCAGCATTGGAATTTCCATAATTTACTTCCAATTCTAGAATTTTACAACTGAGATAGCAAATAATAATAATATAAAGAAATATGTGATCAAAGACTCAGAGACTCTTTACATAAGACTGAAAACAACATAGGAGTTTGGAAAGAGGACTATATGGGTTAGCTAGAATTGTCAACAAAGACTTCACAGAAGAGTGTGATCATAGAGATTAGCAAGGAATGAAACAGGTGCAAAAAACACTTAAGTCTAAGAAACAACAAGTATAAATTTATTTTGTAAAGAATGAAAGCATATTGGGTATTACATAAAGAGACTGGCTAGTTTGACACAATTTGTACTTTTGGGGTAAGCAGTGGGAAATCACTTTCTGTAAGTAAAGTGGAAGATAATTCAGGTATTGGATATGGTCCTATGGCATTTTTCAACCTTTGTTTTCCCCCCATCCCTATACTACTGATATCATCACAGATGTTGGCAATATTCACGTACTTGCCTGAAGATATTCATGTTAGGGGCTACAGATACGTAAAGGTGAGTGCAGTTAAATAGCAAAATTCAAGCACACTAGTTCTGACTGTGCACTCTCACTCAGAAAAGCACATTGGAATGTGGGAGTACTCTTATATTGACAACCTTTAGTTCGTTCTAATTTATAAAAAAATAATAAACTATTTAGAAAATTTAGATATTTTATATCTATTACACAACCCATTGTCAAATGATTGAGATATCATTGTTTGGCAACACTGAAACTGAAATCAACTGTAAGAGTAAGGAATATGACTTTTAAAGATATTTGGTAAGAGCAATGTTGTAAGGCAGAGACCAACATTATAGAAGTTCTCAACCTGTGTGCTGGACATAGGTAAAATTTCCCAGGACCATTGAAAGAAATTCTCAAATCCACAACCACCTCAAGTGTTGTCTGTGAATCAAATGAGTGATGCATCACCCACAAACATGTAGTAGACATTCTTAAAGTGACATAAATGCTACTGCAATTAATAAAATGGAAAATCATATTACAATATTACTGAATTCATAATAAGTTGATATTTTTCTCAACCTATGCATGCTAGATATAAAGTTATTATACAGAGACATGTAACATTTTTAATATTTCAGAGGCATGCTCATGATATTGTAAACCAGGCACTGTTAAAAGATCACTGGATTGGGAATTAATAAGCCTGGGATCTAGTCTTCATTTGGTCTCTCGTTGGCTATGGTCTGGGGGTTTTGGGCAAACTATTCAACCTTTTGTGCCTTGGTTTAGTTGATAAATGTTGGTGTTTTCCCAGATAAATCCCTTCCCAACTTAACATTACCAGATGTAGCATCTATGGCTTAGAATGTACAGTATAAATTAACCTTCCTGAAGATCTTCAGAAGTTACTATAACATATATTTTCATGGCACTGAAAACTAAGTTTTTGATAGCTTACATTTTTATAAATAATTTACTTACTCATTTTTATCATCATAATAAATCTGATTCATTAATCACCAAAATATCATTTTTGAAAATAGATGCATGAAAGAATCTGAACTTGTTATGGTTTTATCTATTCAAATCACCTAATTTTGGTAGCCACAGGCCCCCATTGTCAATAGGGGAAGATTATCCATTTTAGCAATACAGTCTCTGATAACTTCAATCCATATGCCCTTCAATTCCATTTTTACGTCAGATTGAATAGGAACATGAGGCCCCCAATAGTAAATTGACCCTGCTTTCTCTTTGGAAATTGGTCTTTCTACCTAGCTGTTTGCCTCTGTTCACATTCTTGTATTCCACAGAAAATATACATTAGGTGTTAAAATCACAGTGATTAACAAATTTTAAGTAGAAATAGTTGTTAAGTATAGCATAATCATGTCTTTGAGTTAGTACAAAAGTAGGAAACAGAGCTTTAGCGACTTTTTTTTCATTCTTTCCACCATATTACAGGGCAAAAAGGAATAATTTTGCCAATTCAAAACTATGCACATATATAGTTTCCACCAGTATTTAGTAGTTATGTTTCTCCAGATGTATAATTCCTTTCCTTTCTGTTTTCTGTAGTTTGATAAACCCTAAATAGGAATTAATGTTGTTTCAGTTAGATTTATTATTTCTTTTATGTGGTTTAATTTAATGCAATAAGCTAGAGATTTTGTAACATATAACTTGATAAAAATTTTCTCCCTTCATATCTTTTAGTTTGAAAATAATGGATTAATATAGATTGTAATTTAACAGTAGAGGAAATACATTTTACTTTTAGTTCTTACCTACGTATCTTGGGAAAAAGGAAACATCATTTTTAAGGACTATTATTTTTCTACTAATGAAAAAAATAGCATGATTTTCCATTCTGGACTTTGTAATTAACTTTACCTTGGAATAGTTGAATCTTAAATATAACTTTATTGAAAAATGTATTTTCAAGTAATATTTTAAAATGCAAAATTTGTGTGATCTCTACAAAAAAGAACTCTCACATTCCAATGTGCTTATAGCTATAATAATCGGTTAAAAGAGACAAATTATAGAGAAGATATAGGTTGTGCCACTGAAATTACAAAATGTGAATTAGGGAAGTAAACGTGTAGAGTTTTGTATGCAATCAAAGTTAAGTTATTACCAGTTTAAAAATACCCTTATATAAGATGTAAAGAAAAGCGAAAACCTATAGTAGCAAAAGCAGAGCAAAAAGCTATGGTAGATATACAAAAGGTAAAAAGTAAGGAATCAAAGTATACTGTTAAACAAAACTGTCAAACCATAAAAGAAGACAACAAAAAAGGCACATAGGACAAAGTATCTACAAAACAATTAGAAAACAACTTTTTAAATGGCAGTAGTAAATTCCTACCTATCAATAACTACTTTGAATGTAAATGGATTAAATTCACCAGTCTAAAGATAGAGTGGCCAAATGGATTAAAACAACAAGACTCAACTACATGCTGCCCATAAGAGACTCACCTCACCTTTTAGGACACATGTTGACTGAAATAGAAGAGATATAAAAAGATATTTTGGTTTCCATGCAAATGGAAACCAGAAGAGAATGGGGATAGCCATACTTCTACCAGACAAAATAGGCTTTAAAATCAAAAACTAAAAAGACACAAAGGAGGTCATTAAATAATGATAAAAGGATCAATTCATCAAGAAAGTATAACAATTGTAAATATATATGCACCCAACGTTAGAGTACCTAAATATATAAAGCAAATATAAAGTGATAAAGAGAAAGAGATAAACTACAATACAAGAATAGTAGGGGACTTCTACCCCCAAATTCAACAATAGACAGAAAATCCACATTAAAAAATCAATAAGAATGCATTGGACTTTATGCGTTAGATCAAATAGACCTAACAGACATATACAGTACATCTCATCTAACAGCAGGAGAATACACATTCTTATCAAGTGCACAAGAAACAATTCTTCAGGGTAGATCACATGTTAGGCCACAAAATGAGTCCTGACAAATTTAACAAGATTGAAAGCACGTATTTTATGTAAAACAACGCCATCATGGAAAAAGTACTAGTGTAAACCAGGTTTAAATATGATTTACTGGCCGGGCGCGGTGGCTCAAGCCTGTAATCCCAGCACTTTGGGAGGCCGAGACGAGCGGATCACGAGGTCAGGAGATCGAGACCATCCTGGCTAACACGGTGAAACCCCGTCTCTACTAAAAACACAAAAAACTAGCCAGGCGAAGTGGCGGGCGCCTGTAGTCCCCGCTACTCGGGAGGCTGAGGCAGGAGAATGGCGTAAACCCGGGAGGCGGAGCTTGCAGTGAGCTGAGATCCGGCCACTGCACTCCAGCCCGGGCGACAGAGCAAGACTCCGTCTCAAAAAAAAAAATATGATTTACTGATTGTTTAAAAAGGAATTATCTTAGCCCTGATTTGATGGGATTTCCCCTTTGTAAGCAGCAAAAATAAGTTCAGAATGAAGCAACTCTGTAACAATACGGCTTCACAGATCTTTTTGAATAAACAAAGTTGGATATGTTTCTACTTCAGAAACCATTTACTGTGGGCTCACAGCTTTTCCATGTGCTCTTTACAGTCTTAATTTTAAACCCATTCATCAAAAGGATTAAGGCAATGAGATTCAAGTCCAAGACAATAGGAAGTGTGTGCTTCAAAACTGTCACGCTAATGCTCTGAGGAACATTGTTATTTCAATAGCATGATTTAAAACCACTGAAACGATATGTTTTATTTATGATTACCATTCATACTTTCAAAAAGAATTTGAGATGGTTTGGCAGGGATGTCTTAAAGAAACAAACACCAAATTTTTAATTTTGTGCTTGTAACAAGCAATTTTTCCTACATAAATGTTACCTTTTTTTCTACCCTTGATTTTGCTTTCTTTGGTATGGTTGGTAGTTATTGCACTTCTGGGCATAGTGTGCTTTTCTACAAGTTAAATAAAAACATAAATTGATTTTGATGTAGCTACTTTCACTATTTCAGTTAGTGTGTTTTCCATACCTGCAATTCATAACATGTTTACTGGCCCAGAACTTTAAAACCCAAGTTTGGCTCAACACAGTCACTTCAAACCAACTTAAGATAGCAGTTACATTTCCAAGGTCATTATGGAGACAGAGTTCAAGACTTCAGCATTTGAATTTATCAAGCTCATTCGTGTTTTAGTTACAGGAAGTGTTCATATTTCATGTAAGAAACAGCAACTCTGAGGATAAATTGAAACTCAAATATAACCAAGGAGTATAAAACTACTTTATAAGCCCTTCAACAGTAAATATGCCAACAATCCTCTGCAAACTTTGTGTCATTTGTTAGAGCATTCAATTGAATTATGTAACATGTGATACCAATACATAATTAACTTTTTTTTTTCTTTTTTGAGACCCAGTCTTGCTTTGTCTCCCAGGCTAGAGTGCAATGGCATGATCTCGGCTCACTGCAACCTCTGCCTCCTAGGTTCAAGCAATTCTCCTGCCTCCGCCTCCCAAGTAACTGGGATTACAGGCATGCGCCACCACACCTGGCTAATTTTGTACTTTTGGCAGAGACGGGGTTTCACCATAATGGTCAGGTTGGCCTTGAACTCCTGACCTCAGGTGTGCCACCACCTCAGCCTCCCAAAGTGCTGGGAGTACAGGAATGAGCCACAGCACCTGGCCTATAATTAACTTAAAAAATATTCTATTATTGAATGCCTGAAAAAATCATATTACTTCTATGTATTAAAAACAAACTATTACGTATATAGACCAGAGATATGGTGTCAGAGATGAGATATGGTGTCAGAGATGAGATATGCACATTGTTATTCAACAAATCTCTAGAATGTTTTCATCTCTCAAATCCAAAACTCCAAACCCATTGAAGAGCTCCCATTGCTCCCTGTACCCCAGCACTGGTAATACGACCATTCTACTTTCTGTTTCTAAAGAGTTTGACTACTTTAGATACATCATATAAATGGAAGCATGCAATATTTGTCATTTTATGACTGGCTTATTTCACTTAGCATAATGTCTTCAAGGTACACCTATGTTGTAGCATATGAAAGGATTTCCTTCTTTTTTGTGGCCGAGTAATATTCCATTGTGTCCTATACTACATTTTAAAATCCATTTTATTAACCAATGGACCTTTTAGTTACTTCAATTTTTGACTATTGTGAATAATGCCACAATTAATATGAGTGTGCAAATATCTCTTTTAGATACTGTTTTTAATTCTTTTGGATATACAGATGTTCATTGATTTACACTGGGATTACATCCCAATCAGCCCATAAGTTGAAAATATCATGTCAAAAATTAATTTAATATAGCTAACCTACCAAACATCATAGTTTAGCCTAGCCTACTTTAAATATGATCAGAACATGTGGATTAACCTACATCTGGGCAAAATCATTTGGCAACACACAGTACATTGTAGAGTATCAATTATTTATCCTCATGATGATGTGGTTTAATGGAAGATGTGGCTTACTGCTGCAACCCAATATCTTCTAGAAGAGAGTATCATATTGCGTATTACTAGCCCCAGAAAAGATCAAAATTCAAAATTTGAAGTATGGTTTCTTAATGAGTACATATCGCTTTCACACCATTGTAAAGTCCAAAAATTACAGGTTAGACCTTAGTAAGTTGGGGCCCATCTGTACACCCAGAAATGGGATTGCTAGATTATATGATAATTCTATTTTCATTTTTATTTTTTGAGGAACCTCCATAGTGGCTACACCTTTTTACATTCCCACCAACAATGTAGAAGTGTTTCAATTTCTCCACATCCTTGCCAACATATGTTATTTTCTGTTTGTGATCATGGTCATCTTCATGGTTGTGAGGTAATATCTCATTGTGGTTTTTATTTTTCATTTGCATTTCCCTGATGATTGATGATGTTGAGTATCTTTTCAGATGCTTGTTGGCTGTGTATATATTTTCTTTGGAGAAATGTCTATTTAAATCCTTGCCCATTTTTAAATCAGGTTAATTGTTTTTGATGAATTCCTTATTAATTACTCACCTCAGAGCCTTTCTTCTTAAAATACAGACTGCTCAGAGCCTTTCATCTAATTTACTAAATGTTGACCTTGAAGAAGTATTTTAATTTATCTGAATTTAGTTTCCTGTTCTATAAATTGAAAGTAATCATGTTTTCCCTATCCACACCAGAGCGGTATGGTGAAGAACCAGTGGAGAAAATGACTAAAACGGCATTTTTATGCTGTCCAAATTTTGTGCAAATATATTATAATTGATTCAAAAGAAAAGAGTCTATCTACATTTTCAGACTATTTAATATTGTTCCATTTACATTGCACTAATGGTTCCTCTGTCTTTTTTCTCCCTGATGAAGTTCTAGATTGAAACTCTGAGGAAACTGTAAATTAGAGTTATATAACACTGTTATATTAATTTGTATAACTTCCCTGTCTCTCTCTAAATATATATATTTAGACTGTATATACATATGCATATATATATTTAGAGAGTGAGATTACACCGAGGACTCTGCTTAGTACACTGCAACTTGCACCTCATTCTAATTGTGAAAACAACAACAAATTTTGATTGAGACTCTGTTATTTGTTAGACCTTTGGTTTTGTGAGGAAGGAAAAGATGATTCTGATAATTACATCAAATAGTTTATCATCTCCTCTGGTGGATGAGGCTTGTGAGGGCCTGACACATGGTAGAGGATCTTATTCATTATATAACAACTTTCAAAACACATTGCTAATTATTTTGCTGCTTAAGGTAAAAATGTAGCTCTCCCAAACAAATAAGATATTTAGACTGAATTCTGTAGAAAACACTACTTACCTCATTTTGCTTAGGTTTCACTGCAGAGTCTCATCTCTAACATTCAGGTAGGAGGAGCTCTATTTTAAAAAATTGAATAAACAAACCTAAATCAGAATAAATGATTTAATTCAGGAATTTTTTAAGGTGCTCAGAATTTTGGTAGAATAGCAGTGTATTTTCTATAATAAGAACTACACAATGTTCTCTAGCTGGTTATACTCAAATGGTTATATGGATTTTATTCCGATATCAGTTTTGCAATTGATGACCACCCTTCATCAATAGCATGGTCTTTATTATGGTTTCATCTGGCTTTTTCTTCCCTCGTCTTCTGCACTGGGCTGCCTACTCCTTGGCTCTTATTATTACATACTCTACTTTTTTCACATACAAAGCTCTTCGTGCACTAATAGTGAATTTCTGCTAAAACTGTTACTTTCTTCAAATATCCTATCAAATGCTGGCTGCCTGATTTATTGGCCTTATAGACTGACTATGTGAATCTTCCATTCTCTGTGGAATTCCATTCCACATTTTAACTTAAAGACTCTCTCTTTCCCAGCTGCGTTCTCTCTGCTGGATAAGCATTTTTCTTTTAATTTCTGTGGTAATGGGAAGGGAATTTTAAATCGTGTTTTGCGTACAAGTGTTTAATAGGTTAAAATGGATGCTGTATCAGCTATCTGTTGCTGTGTAACAAGCTACCCCAAATGTAGAGACTTAAAATAAGAATCATTATTTTTTTTAGCTCATGATTCTTGATTCTGCTTGGGGTTTGGTTCATCAAGGTAATTCTTTTGCTAGACTCAGCTGTGCTCATTCATGCACTCATGGTCAACTGGTAGTTGATGACCACATGTGGCATTCAAATGTCTGGTATAACTTTTTGGTTATAAGTTGAGACAGTGTGGGTGACAGGATCACTTGACTGTAATTATTCATCAGGCTAGCATAGTTCCATAGTGGTGGAAGGGTTCCAAGCATAGCCCAACACCCAAACATTTTTAAACCTCTGCTTACGTCATGTTTGCTGACACCTCATTAGCCGAAACAAGTGACTTGACCAATCCATATTCAAGGTGTGGAGAAATAGACTACAGCTCTTGATGGGAGAATCTGGAATATCTCTTGACAAAAGTGTAGATGCAAGAAGAGAATCTGTGGACATTTACTCTCTGGCAGAGATGCTGTCATTTTTGTCATTAAGACACTTCCTGTGTCATATTGTTTATTATTCATTGGCGGCCATAAGTTTGTTGTTTAGTGTTTCTTCAGTGCCTGCCCAGTATCATGTGGGAAAGAGAAGCCCTTAACAACTTCTCTTAATTTCTACTTCTGAGAAATGAGAGAAAACAAACTTGGATAGGCATAAATGATGTCCAGCACAAATTCTAAGCAGCTATATGAGAGGTGAGTGGATATGGAGAGATGGAAAATTCTTTTAATTGAGACATTCTCAACCATAAGCAATTTTTCTTTCCTCAGGAGGAATTTGGTAATGTCAGGAGACATTTTTGGTTGTACATCTAGGAGGGAGCTCTGGCCAGGGATACTGACAAGCAATTCAGATCCTACAATGCACAGGACAGCCACTCACGACAAAGAATTATCTGGGACAAACTGTTAATAGTGCTGAGATTGAGAAACCCTGCTTTTCACTGAGTGCATGTAGATTAATTCATATAATGTTAGTTATAGAAGGGCACTTAAATGATGCAAACTAAAACAGGAAAAGACAATGATTATTTCTCTATTCAAATTAGTGAAGGAAAGATATATGTTTAAAGTCAGGTTGGAGATATTTCTCAAGGGTAGTATTTAAGTTGTGAGTGGATACTGGATGCGCTTGATTGTTACAATCCATATTTTTATAGCTATATCAAATAATCTTCTCTCCCAAATTAAAATGGATATTAGATATATTTCACGGGTACCATATATTATAAGCTATAGCTCTTAGAATCAGAAGTATTTCAGTGATTAACAATTATTGCATATTGAATGAGACATGTAAGAAAGATGCCTGATGTCCTATGATTCTTAGAAATATGTGCAGTGGTTAAGCACATTGTCTTGGAAACATCACTTGTTAATGTGAGATCCTGAACAAGTTTCATTACCTTGGTAAAAGGGAGATGATAATACCTACCCTGAAGATTGTTCGTTAAAGGTGAAATAAAAGAGGGTTTACGAAGAACCTTGCCTGGCACATAAGAATCACTGAGTAAATGATGGGGGTGATGGCAGTGTTGGTGGTAATTTATCTTACTTATAAATAGTAGCAAATATTTATTTGGATCATATTTTTAATAGCAAGAAATAATCTATTAAAATGTAAGCGAATAGCACCATTAAACTTTTAAAATCCATGGCTCCCAAACTTAGCATTTTTTTTTCTGAAATCCAGAAATACAAATGGTAATCATGAAACCTTGAGTTCGGTACTCTGGCCTTGCCTATATAGAGTGCAAGCATTTATTTTTCTAAAATGAGAATTATTGATAATAGATGTGTCATATATTTTATTTACTCTTTAGAGTGACAGAAAAGAATGCAGACAAAAATAAGTGTTTATGTGTTCATAGTGTTGGTTTCTAATTTTCCAACTTGTACGTGCAGACTGTAAAGATGTGAAATTCTTCCTTACCTACACAGTAGATTGTTCTTTCTCTGAATCTAGACATAACTTCAAATTTTCTTAAGAAGTTCTCTTGAACTCTTAAGTAATTCATTAATCCACATGCCATCCTTTCAAATATTCAAAAAGAAAATATTCTCCAATGTTGCTTACATGGAGGAGAGTTATTTTATCTACTAGTAAATGGAAGTTGCTAACAATCTTTCCTATTCCCCATAGTATTAAATAGTAATGCAATTTGAGCACATATAACGTTGCTGTCCTCTGTTGAAATGGAATGATAAGGAGGAAGGGAATATTTAACAGCACTTTTTAGATATTCCCTCATAGAATTGTTAATGTGAGTCCAATAACTTATTTTGTAAGTTGAGTGATTTTTCAAATATAAAAATAAATCAAACAAAAAAAGTTACCCACATTCAATAAAGCTAGAAATAGAGTATGTGCTTCTTGCTTTCTTATCAACCAAAGGAGACCTGTGAATTACAGGAAAACCACGTGTGAATACTTCAAAGGAAATATGCCAAACACATTGTGTGTGTGTTTTAAAAGATTTAGTAGCCCCTTTAAAGCTCTAAGTAAAGCTGTTAGTCTGACTAATCATGTACTCCTGAAACCAATTAAATTTTCAGACTAGAGAAATGTTCTTCAAACACTTGAAAAAAATAAGAGTTCCTTCCTAAAGCCAACACCTTTTAATTAACAAAATACTCAGAGCAAAGCTGTGGTTTGCAATAGTATATTACACCTACCGTTATTCATGCTACCATTCTGGTGTACCAAACTCAATTCATTTCAGCTATTTTGAGCTTGATTTTCTGTCTGCTTATGGAGGGAAAATCACAGTTTTAGTAGAGTCATTTTAATTTTCTAATGAATACATGAGAAAGGTATTATGTTACATAGTATGTCCTCAGACTATTCAGATGCCCTTTCTCTCTCTTGCTCTGTCTCTGTCTCTCTTTACACACACCCACACCCACACACACATGCATACAATGTGTGTATCTATCTGTCTACCCAGATATACAGTTTAATTTTGTACATTGTAATACATCTGGTTTCTGGCATAAGGTAATTTAGCAAAAAAACAAACAAGACCCACCCAAATCTGTTACTGGAGGAACCTTTCATAGCATAACATCAGAAAGACTATTCTCAGTAAGGACCCTAGGCAGGAAAGGACAATTCCTCTGGTGGACTTGAGAAGAATACCCTTAGTCTCTGAGATGGTTAGAGAGGCTGATATATGAGCCAGCGAATCCCAGAGCCAGCTTCTTGTAACCCAAAATAGGGGCATAAGGCAAGGGGTGAACCCCCAGGCATGATCAGACTTGGGGTTAAGGTTAAATAGGGTACAGAGGAAAGGATTTCCGCCAGCTGGAAGGGAAGCCATTTTCCATGCTCCTTAGGGATGACAACTGGAGACCCAGCCCAGAACATCATTGAAAATTCTGTGTAATAGTTTATATATCCTAACTCTTTACCCATTCTAGATTATGGGTTCAGGCGCTCTTAGCAAAACAAATCCTCTTTCAGTCTTTTAAAATGTAGAGTTAACAGGAAATATCCTTGGCACAACAATATGACCCTGCCTGACCCTTAGAACTATGAACAGGTTACTCAGACTCTGTGAAACCAGTAACAGATCTGACCAGCCTACACTTCACTGAAAAGGGTGATTTGCATATATTTCTAATACTATGACATGATGGAAAAGAAAGAACCTCATATGTGTTAGATAGAGGTAAAGGCATCTGAAAGTGCAATAAGAATCAATGTGATATGTGTAATAAAATAAGATAAATAGGCCAGGCGCGGTGGCTCATGCCTATAATACTAGCATTTTGGGAGGCCGAGGCGGGCGGATCATGAGGTCAGGAGATTGAATCCATCCTAGTCAACATGGTGAAACTCCATCTCTACTAAAATACAAAAAATTAGCCGGGCATGGTGGAAAATGCCTGCAGTCCCAGATACTCGGGAGGCTGAGGCAGGGGAATCGCTTGAACCCATGAGGCAGAGGTTGCAGTGAGCTGAGATCACACCACTGCACTCCAGCCTGGCAACAGAGCAATACTCCATCTCAAAAAAAAAAAAAAAAAAAAAAAAGATAATTTTTTTCAGAACCTCAGAACTTCTCCTTTGAAACACTTTGATTAAAAAATGAAAAAATATATGCATGCATGAACCTAGAGGCAAGTCTTTTTAGAAAACATAAAATATTTTAAGTAATTTTTTCTGAACAGAATTGGCTCTAATGTGTGAGAGGTCTATGAAGATTAGCCTCTTGCTACTTTATGTTTTAAAGTATATTCCTTGAGACCCAAAGTTTCTGACTTTAGAAAACAACTCTCAACTACTATCGGCTATCCTCTAGACACTTTCAAAATCCTCTAAAACCTAATAGTGGTGCAAGATTTTGTCTTTCCTAGTGATAACTAGATTTAAGTAAGAAAATGCTAAAGACTAAAAAGTGTTTAGGACCCACAAGAAAGGTATAATTCTGTTCCTCATAGAGATATTTTAGTTACACACTTCTTATTCTGATCCTCCCCAAAACATAGAAATCTAGAGTTGGCATTTAAAGAGAAAATGAGATTTTTGTCTGGAAACAGGAGAGAAAAGTTTTCAAGAAGTATGGAAAGCATATGAAAGGGCACAAGGTTTGAAATGGCCTGTACTCATGAGAGAATGCAGAATACACATGGGTGTGGAGGAGCCTGGAAAGAATGGAGAGAAGTAAGGCTGGAGTATCAAGTATGGTTCAGAGTACAGAGCATAAAATCCCATACGAATGTAGAACATGAGAAGCCAATAACCATTGTGTGAGAAACACACGGAAAAGAGGAAGAAAAAAGTCCACATAGTGTACTTACAGTCAAAACAATCCTAGGAGGTGACTTACATGTATCATGTCATAAAATCCGTAACACAATTCCATTAGATGGGTACTGTTTTCATAGTTACACAAGTGAAAACTCTTGAGGGTCAAGATGTTCAGTGTAGCAGGCACAGTATAATTTCTTGGCTCAAGATGCCTCCAATGTCAGTGAACATTACTTTCCCAAGACTGTCTATTTAGGAAATAGTAAGGCCAATTGTCTATGAAGGAAGTACTGTTATAATCGCCATTTTACGGAGGAGTAAATGGAGATTCAGAGAGGTTAAGTCATCTGACTATAGTTACACAGCTACAAAAAAAAATAGAGCAAGGATTCAAATACAGCAATCTGGTCCTAGAAAGCCTAAATATTCTACACCCTGCTTTCTGATTCAGAGCAATTTCCTGCTTTTCTCCCTTCGATAGAAAAAAATGTATGTGTGTGGGGTTGGGGGCAAATAAATTGACTGGCTATATTTTCTCTCTTTAATATTTGATCTTTCATTGTCTGCCCCAAGCAGTGGGTCTTCCTCCTTTATCTTCTTCTTGTGAAAATAGCTAAAATCACCTAACTGGTAAAAACCTAGGCAGGTTTTGTGTTCTAGCCTCCATTCTTCCAGTCTAATGGGAGGTTGTTAAATTTTGGTACTCATTGTATGTAGAAGACCTCTAAGTTCGCTAAAGAGCTTACTGCACATTGATTTTTTTTTTTAGATTCAAAAGGAATCAATTGAGCACCTCCTATACTCCAGGACATGTGCAAGATGCAAGAGATAGAGCAGTAAAAAAGTCTGATACGGTTTCCCCTCCCTTTCCCAGCTGTGTACAGATGTTCTTCAGGTGGTAAATGCTGGAGAAGAGGAGACCAGAAATACTGGCCTGATGGGTCTATAGATGAGATTATCTGCCCATGACTGGTGCAGAGATGGCTGCATTGCTAGACCTCTCCATCGTCCTCTGAATATGTGTCTGCTAATTTATTATCCCAGTGGCATATTTAGTCATCATGAACCATCCTCCCTTTTTGAGTCTCAGGCCCTGGTCTTGCTTTTCAATAGACTCCCTCCCTCTCTTCCTTCCTCTTTCCTTCCCAGACTGCTTGACTTCCTGACTTCCTGACTTCCTTCCTTCCTTCCTTCCTTCCTGCCTTCCTGCCTTCCTGCCTTGTCTTGCCTTGCTTTTCAATTGATTCCCTCACACCCTCCCTTCCTCCTTGTTTCCTCCCTCCCTCCCTGACTTCCTGACTTCCTTCCTTCTTTCCTTCTTCTTTTCTGTCTTTTTCCAGACGTGCTTTTCAGGAAACAGTGGTCTGCTTGTTGAAGTCTGATAATTTTCTACTTCCTCATCCTCCACTCTATTGAAATTTAGTGTGACATGATCATTTCCACCTCATTAGGTACTTCTTTCATGGTCAGAAGTAAGTCTGGAGAAAAAAAAAAAAAAAAATCTCTTGTTTCTGCTCTCATTTGAGGGTCAAATTTTCAATAAGTCACTTTTTAAAAAAGCATTTTCTGACACTTCCCATAAGCTTGAAATCCTCCTAAACTGCTGTATATTGCCTCCGTATACATTGTGTATCTATTTTAGGAACACTCCATCCACATTTGCCAGTCAGCCTGGTGTTCTGCAGTTAGTTCCTACAGTGATATTTTAATTTAGCTCTCTTTTCATCCTCACACATGCATCCTTTCTGGATATTTAGCTCCTTTCCTGGAATCCCTTTTAAGATTTCTAGATCTTGTTTGCTTCCATGATTTCTTCTCCTGGACTGTGACACAAAACGCTATTCCTTCTTTACATTACATTTAATTCTTTATAGAAAGAGCCTCAGAGTAGTCAGATAGCTTTGAGAAACAAAATTTTTTCTTTATCACCTCAGTGTTACTGCCTTTGAATCATTATTTCTTGACATAAATTTCTTTATTCTGATACTTAAAACACTATTTTTTTCTGTCTGCATTGATCAATATTAGTTCCTTCATTCACAGAAAACTGTTAGTGTCCCTGAGAAGCTTGAAAGACAAGAAACATTCTTCCATTCTACTCATCTTCTTCTCTAATGAGGAAACAACCTTAAAAACACAGTTACATGGCCATAAAAATTAATGAATGGCTACCTCAGAATGAAAATTCAATGTCTCATTTTTTTTTAGTGTTCTTAGAATAGTTCACTAGTTGTCCATGCCTCTGAGTCTCCTGTTGAGATGTCTTTTGCAGCTTTCCTTGAAACCTTTTATTCCGAACTACATAGTCCAATAATTTTGCCACCAATCTTCTGGTTATATTATGCTCCTGAGTTCATTGTCTATAAACTTGATTAGGCATTCCTTCCCCTCGCCACTCACCTCTGATAACCCAGCTGTGTGTTGGTATTTAGTATGAATTCACACCAGCAAGTTCAGCTCTTTTCAATCAATATAGGGCCACACAGAGACCTTTGACTGACTACTCCCGAAGTATTTCACATTTTGGGGCCTTATCTCCAGTTTTTCACCACAGTTGTTCATCACTGTGTTTCTTACTAGCCAAATGTTTATAAAAACATTAATACCTAACATTATTGATTACCTACTATAGTGTCAGGTGCTGTAATAATATTATTGTGATGATGATTATGCTGTTGTTTCTGGCATTGTCATACATGTGTTGCTTGTACTACTCATTGAATCTACACAACTGCCCTTATGACATTTACCCTATTATTATTCCTCTTTTAAGGTAAATATATGAAAAATGCTTCCCACTTTGCCTTGCTTACTGCTAGTGTTGAACAAATGTTACAGCTGAAACTTAGAGAGGTTATGTGGCTTAACCAAGGTCCCAGAGTTCCTAAGGCAGAGAGTAGGATTGTCTACCAAGCATTCTGATTCTAGTACTATACATCTTAACCATTATCATAGGCTGACTTGCTCTACAGTGTCCAACACTATTCATATTACAATTTATTTAATGACTTTGAAACAGTGTTTCATGTCTAAATAGAAGAACTAGCTCTCATTTTTAAGAAAATATTGTATCTCGGTTTTTCTTCGCTGCTAGCCAGTTTACTAACAATTTGAAATAAAAAGAAAAAAAAAATGATAAACTGCTCCCAGTATAAAATACAGAGCTAAGACAGGAACATTTCATTGACTTTGATTTCCCTAGGGTCCAGCTCTGAATTAATTTACTTCCTGTTCAAGGGAATTTTAAGTCAGAAAGAACATCTTATCCCATCTTGTTTTGCCTTTTTTTTCCCTTGAATGAAAAAAAATAAGTAAAATGTATTCCCCTGGCAAGGTCTGAAAACTTTTGTTTTCTTCACCACTTCCGCAATGTATATTATTGTTATTGAGAAGACTTATTTAACTTAAATTACTTGTCCAGGCACGAGAATGAGCAAAATCATTTTTTAAAAAAATTGTTAAATGTATATTAATGAAAAGATTGAATCTTTTAATTTTCTACCATGTATTGCTGAACAAAGTGTCCACATTGTTAGAAAAAGATATAGAATGTCATGAATAAGAGTTTGGCTCAAATTGTTACTCTTCAATTAAATTTGACTTATTGTTATTGGAATTGGCTCTTTAGCTTGTGTTTCTAATTTTTCTTTTTCTTCTTTTTTCCTTTTTGCAAAAAACCCAAAATATTTTAGCTCCTAGTCAGACTGTTACTCTGGTGACACAACCTGTGGTTACTAAGGAAACTGCCATCTCCAAACTAGAAATGCCATCTTCCTTGATGTTGGAGGTACCTGCTCTGGCAGATTTCAACCGGGCTTGGACAGAACTTACCGACTGGCTTTCTCTGCTTGGTCGAGTTATAAAATCACAGAGGGTGATGGTGGGTGACCTTGAGGATATCAACGAGATGATCATCAAGCAGAAGGTATGAGAAAAAAATGATAAAAGTTGGCAGAAGTTTTTCTTTAAAATGAAGATTTTCCACCCATCACTTTACTCTCCTAAACCATTTCCCACCAGTTCTTAGGCAACTGTTTCTCTCTCAGCAAACACACATTACTCTCACTGTTCAGCCTAAGTATAATCAAGGATATAAATTAATGCAATTAACAAAAGTAGCCATACATTAAAAAGGAAATATACAAAAAAAGCAGAAACCTTACAAGAATAGTTGGCTGAGTTAAATTTACTAAACAACCTGGTATTTTAAAAATCTGTTTTATACCAAATAAATCACTCAATGGAGCTATTTACATTTAAACTGTTTGTTTTGGCACTATGTAGCCCAACATATTGCAGAGTCAAATATAATAGTCTGGAAATTGATTATTATCTTCTCTTCTAAGTTGTCTGTGCCAGTTTTCCTCCTCCAGTGATAAGGATTATTGAAAAAGAGATATAAATTAAAAAGAGAAAAGTAACAAAACATAAGATATTTTAAAATACCCTAGATCTTAATGTTGGCATTTACACAATGCCATGTTCAAATGAACATGTTTTTAATACAAATAGTTCATTTTTCAGCCTCAGTGTAATCTATTTGATAAAATTATGACATCAACTAGAAGCATTAGAATATATTTATGTAAATATGGTTTACGTAACTAGATCAAATATACTATACATCTTTTATATATGTGAATGGTTAAGAAAAATAATTTTGGAATTGTTATACATTAAAGTTTTTTCACTTGTAACAGCTTTCAAGTCTTTCTAAAGAAATAGGAAGTTGTGCTGAAGGTATTTAGGTATTAAAGTACTACCGTTTGAAAAAACAAGAAGTGAGGCAGACAGAGTAAGGGGAATTTCTTTGTAAAATAAATTTCAGCAATTCAGTAGGAATAAAGTAATTTGATAGTAAACAACCTGCATTTAAAGGCCTTGGGCTTGAATACAGAAGACCTGAATTCAGTGCCATTTGCAAATGATGACTGTGGTCAAGCCATCTCGGGATCTTGGTTTCCTATTCTGAGTACAGAGCACACAGAATACACATTCACATTCACAATATAGTTATGGATATGGATGTATATAAATATATGTAAATACCACATATATGTACATGAAAATTTGTTTTACTTTTGCTTTATAAAAAGTAATTATAGCCACATTTTTCAGAAAACGTAACTGAGGCTCATAGATATCAAATTCCCAGTAAGTAGCAGAACAAGGATTCAAATCCAAGTCCGTTTGATTCCTAAGCCAGTGTTATTACTTGATACATATACTGCAGGCAGTACATGTATCAAGTAATACATATACTACAAGTAATACATACTATTGCTGCAGTAATAACTGTAACTGCAATTACTATTTAGTGATTTGTATGTAGATGTAGATGTAGTCTATGTCAGACACTATGCTGAGCATTTTATAGTTGCTATGTACCAATACATACAGAAACAAGAAGTATGTTCTTTCACAATATCATATTGAGTTATATAATACTCCCAGGACTTTTATTTACCAAAGGAAACAATATTTTATAACATTTAAAGCCCAGGTTTTGAAGTTAGATTGTTTGGGTTCAAAGCTGGGCTCCCAAGCTGTGTGACCTTGAGTAAGTTATTCAGCCTCCCTGAGTCCAAGTTTATCTATCTATAAAATGGATAGTTGTACTATCTGCCTTGCAGTTTGTTAACAGAATTAAGTTTGTTGGTACATGAAAAATGCTTCCCACTTTGCCTTGCTTACTGCTTACTGCTAGTATTGAACAAATGTTAGTAATTATATTTGGTTCCACCACGAACTCTAGAAATCTAACCAATGATGGCATTTATATTATGCAAACTGTATATCGCATCATAATACTATATGGAAATGAGAGCTTGTTTCCACTTCTGTACCCTACTCTACCATTGACATTATAGCTTCCTGCAGAAGTTACCTAATAATAGATTGGGAGAGAAAGTCCACACTTCCTTGTGACAGGTTTGCGGGTCATGCATTTAGGGAAGCCATTGATGTGCTCAGTAGTCTCCAGAGTTCTCTAAATAAATTTGTCCTTTTCAGAAAGGACTACTAATTTGATGCCGCCTCGCAGAGATTGTCTTTAAATATAGGTCAAAAACTAACGTAGAGGGCCAGGTGCAATTTTTCACACCTGCAGTCCCAGCGCTTTGGGAGGCTGAGGCAGATGGATCACTTGAGGTCAGGAGTTTGAGACCAGCATGGTCAACATGGCAAAACCACATCTCTACTGCAAATAAAAAAATTAGCTGGTGTGGTGGCACATGCCTATAATCCCAGCTACTAGGGAGGCTGAGGCAGGAGAATCACTTGAATCCTTGACCAGAGAGGTTCCATTGAGCCGAGATTGCGCCATTGTACTCCAGCCTGTGCGGCAGAATGAGACTCCGTCTCAGAAAAAAAATAATAATAATGTAGGGGAAAAAATCAAAAGCCATTTCTGAGACACAAAAATATAGGATTTATAAATTATATATAGTATAAAAATATTTTTAAAATATTATATATAGCATATTATATATAATGATATATAATGTATATATATTTATAAAAAATCTAATCTCCCTTCTCTTGCTTGCTGAATAGTGGGATGCTTTGCCTGTCTCTTCCGCTTATATTAAAAAATAATTAATAAAGACATTGTCAGTTCTTGGCTTTTATTGCCTCAATCACCAAATTGTCAGTAAAATGGCCGTAAATAATCATTAAACAAATATCTGTGAGAGGGGAAATAAGAAGGAGAAGTAAGTGTGGGGAAGATTTTATTATAATTTCAGGAAATCAATATCAATTTTATGTAAAGTTTTAAATAAAGCAATCTCAACATTAATGTTTGATGTGTGAAAAATTAGGCAAAATTCGAAAAGGGCTTTATAAACTGAAAAAAAACTTTACTAACACCTATCCATTTTTATTATTTTAACCAACTTCTATTGAGCTGCCACTAAGTACCTGGGAAATATAAAGTTGTACAACATAGAATGTGCAGGTAAAAGAGGTTGAAGGAAGAAAATAATAACACTATGATAGAGATAAATTTTGGGATAATAGCTAACACATACTTAGCACTAATGATATGCTAGTCATTGATCTAAGTACTTCATGTGAATTATTTAATGCTTACAACATCACTGTGAGGTAAATACAGAGGCACAGTAAGGATAATAACCTGACTGAGATCAAGGAAGAAAGAGACAATGATGAGATATGAACTCAAGCAGTTTGGTTCCAGAGTCCTCTCCCTTAAACCTCATAGTTTTCAACTTCTTTGATATTGTGTGAGTGATGCTGTTGGGGCTTTCTTCGGGGAAAACTAAGCCAGGAGAGAGAACAGATGCTATTGAGATATTCCTGAAGAAGATAAAACTTAAGCCAAGCATTAAAGAATGAGTTGGAATTACCTAGCTAGATAAAACGAGAAGGACAATCCAGGCAGAGGGAGCAGACTGTGCTTTTCACTGAGGTGGAAAAAAACAGAGTATGTCATAGGAATTGTGATTCCATATGGCTGAAGTTAAGGGTATATGATGAGAAGAAATTGATGAGGTTGAATAGAGAGGACTGGGGCTAAATAATGGGAATCCTTTGTTGCCAGACTGAGGAATTTTGATGATGGCCTACAGGCAGTGGCAACCCTGAAAGGATTGTAAACAGGAAAATAAAATCATCAAATATAGTTTAGTTGCCTATCAATTAGAGCTCTCTGGATGCAAGCAACAGAAATCATTCTCTGATTAAATCAGGCAGAAAGTAAATGTGCTGTAATTAGCACAAAGGCAATGGAACAAAACTTACAAAAGGAAAAAGAATCTGAGCATGCCTTTCTGGGCATGCGGCTAGCAAGAAGTATTCCAGTCTGTTTGTGATACTCTCTTTTCTCCATCCTGTGTGTAACTCTGTTCAAATTTTAAAGTCTTAAAAGAGAATCCAGTTCACCTTGCTTGGGTCACATGTTAATACATGAGCTAGAAGAGAGCAGAAAATTTTATTTAAATCCCTCTCCTCCCAAAGTCTCAAAATTAGGGAAAGGCAATTCTCCCGAATAGCAACTGGGGTCTGTTGACAATAGACAAGGAAAAGGTTCTGACCAACCACTGAACAATAATTGTCCACTGAACTCAGTCAAGAACATGTGGAATAAGTTGGAGGACAGAGCAAATAAAGGAGATTTGTAGGAGGTAATTATTATGTTCTAAAGCAAGCTTGTTCAACTCATGGCCTGTGAGTCACATGTGGCCCAGGATGGCTTTGAATGTGACCCAACACAAATTTGTAAACTTAAAACATGAATTACTTTTTGTGATTTTTTTTTTTTCACTCATCAGTTGTCATTAGTGTTAGTGTATTTTATGTGTGGCCCAGGACAATTCTTCCAATGTGGCCCAGGGAAGCCAAAAGATTGGATACAGCTGATCTAAAGCAACAGGGTCATCTACTCAACTTTGCAACATGTAGACCTGAAATAAAGACCATCCATATACCAATACCTCAAATATAAATTTGTTTGATTATGACACGTACAAAAATTAGTTCTCAGTAAATGTAGATAGCTTGAAGGATAATGTGAATGCAATGTGATAAGGAAACTTCATATTGAACAGATTGGAATGTGAGGATTATAATTTATAATTCCAAAGCATCAGAAGTTAGATAAGATAATGCAATAAGACATTTTATGATTCAAGGCGAAGTTAGTTATGAGATTCAGACCAAACCTTAGACACACAGTAATTGAAATATTTGCCACAGAAAGGGTATAAGGACATGACATTCAAGTAAGCTAGCCTTTTACTAGCTTTAGACTTTGAACTCAGAAAACATATTTGGTGAAAAACTTATGGTCTCCTTTAGTATGTATTGCTTGATTAAAGTATTATTTTAGAAAATGGTGAGCTGCTCCCACGTTGAAATAAAAATAATTTTTACTAAGTGAATTATATTCAGTAAAAAATGGAAGCTATAATTACAACTTTAATTTTTTTAAATTTTAAGAATACAGCCATTTAAAAAAATTAAGCAAATCTGCTTCATTGTAGACAGTAGAAAACATACCATTACCTTTTAGAAGAATAGAGATGTGAAATATGCAAATTAAGCCTTTAGAAGTAAAACACACATGAAGTTCAAAGTTTAATTTCTAGAATTGTGAATCAATAGCAGTGGATGATTTGTACTTTATAGCTTAGTGTCAGAGAAATCTGATTAAAAAATGCTTTTTTCTATTTCATCACGTTTAAGTAAAATTGCTCTGAAACAACAATATTTGACAATAATTAGCAGTTTTCTTTGTTGACGTAATCTATCAAATGAAGGGAAAAATATGTCCTGGGTTTTGCTCTGAGAGTGATTATTAAATCTGACCCTTAAGGAAAGGAAAGAGAAAACAAAGAAGGGAGGAAAGGAAGGGAAGGAAGGAGGAGGAAAGGGAGAAAAAGGAAGGAAGAGAGGAAGGCAAGCAGGAAAAAGGGGTAGGAGGGAGAAAAAAGAAATGAAAGAGGGATGGAAGGAGACAGGAGGGAGAGAGGTGGAGGGGGAAATATGAAGAGAGGTTTGCGGCAGTGGAGACTAGTGTTGCTATCAACAAATAGAATTTAGATGGCCATATGATATTATTTTTCATAATACTGGTGTCTGATGACCTGTACTGAGTCAATTGTAGTCTTTTTTCAATTCTGTTTGGCCAGGTGTTCAGGGTAATTCACCACAAAATCTCAACCACTGCACTTGTATTGAATAAAGAACTGAATTGGCAAAGGCATTTTATCCTCCAATAAGACCTCTCCAGACTGGGGTTGAGACAAATTGGCCAATCTGGACAAGATGATAATAGCATTGTTCAAGATTCATTTTTAACCACACATTGCACTGTTACCTGGGAGATTTCATTATCTAAAGATTGAATGAGCAGTTTTAGTGGGTACAGTGTATATTTAAATGGGATATAATTATTTGAATGAATTTAATTTTTGTTATTGTTAAGGTCAAAGTACTTAATAAAAATTATGATTTTTTAAAACTCTGCCTATACACAAAAAGCATTTGAATTAGCTACAGAATAATTCTGATTATAACTTTTGTTGAGTAAATTCGGTCAAAATCTGACTACTAAACAACTTGTATAGTGTAGCCCTGGAAGAATTGATGGGACAATGTGTGGGTAAAGTGGCATTGGCTATTTAAACTAAAAGTAATACAAAACAGAATGTTTTTGGTTTTATTCTATTGTCACGAACCCAGCAGAAAGTGGGTATTACAGATAGTTTCTCTTATTCAACAAATGAGAGGACTTATAGACAATTTAGTTAATTGATCTAAAGTCACTTAGTAAATGTAATTGTCCTAACACAAACCCAGACCCCCAGACCTCTTGGGAATAGATAATGTTTCTTACTTCTTTTCTATTTTCTCAGCCACCCCCCTCAACTTCTTACACATCTCATTTCTCTATCCAAATTATAACAAAACAAAGTAAACACGGTTTATTTCCATGGGCATCCAGTGGATTTCACGAGGTTGGGTGACAGCCATTGGTGAGGGTTGATTGATTATTAGGGTGAGGAGATTGATTATTCTGTTTTTCTCTTTCATCGAACAGCAATCCAACCCTTCTCATCTCATCATTTTATTTCTGCACAAACTCATTTAAGAAATACCAATTAAGAAATTAATTAAGAAATTAATGTTGTAATCTGTTTGGCTGAAGATATTTACAAATTTTGTGCTTTATCTTCCAACCAATGTACATGTCTCTGGTAGACAGCTTGTGACCATGTGGATGACTGATCCATATTTATATAATTTTCTTTCTTTACCTAATGAGATCAAATCCACTATTATCTTCACTGAAGGATGTAAAGATATGTCAATGTCAGTAATGTGACTTATTTTATATTCTCTAGTCACAACAAAAATAACCCCCCCTTAAATAAAAACGTCATAGAGTTGCAAACACACACACACACACACACACACACACAAAATCATATTTTCTAAGTCTCCTAATTACCTTTTTATGGAAAATGATACCATATGCTTTTTTCTTAAAGAAACTATATAAACTTATAAACTATACTAAACTACATATTTCAAAGTCTATGAATGGAAATTTATATCTTATTATATTTTAATTCAATTCACTGTAAACTTTTCTGTCAAAATCTTATCAAGCAAAACTGATCCAGGATATTTACATGAATTCTGATGAAAGTCACTGTACTGTGTTTTCCATAAAATACCAATGGGATTCTGATAAGGAAGTTTATGTTTGTCATTGTGTTTAAATAGAGAATTCTGGGCTGGGCATGGTAGCTCACGCCTGTAATCTCAGCACTTTGGGAGGCCAAGGTGGGAGGATCACCTGAGATTGGGAGTTTGAGACCAGCCTGACCAACATGGAGAAACCCTGTCTCTACTAAAAATACAAAATTAGCCGGGCCTGGTGGCACACGCCTGTAACCCCAGCTACACCGGAGGCTGAGGCAGGAGAATTGCTTGAACCCGGGAGGCAGATGTTGCAGTGAGCCTAGATCACACCATTGCACTCCAACCTGGGCAACAAGAGTGAAACTCCATCTCAAATAAATAAATAAATAAATAAATAGAGAATTCTGTTTACAAGCACTCATCACCACTCGTGGCTAATTTTTTGTATTTTCAGTAGAGATGGGGTTTCACTATGGTGGCCAGACTGGTCTCGAACAACTGACCTTGTGATCCACCTGCTTGGCCTCCCAAAGTGCTGGGATTACAGGCATGAGCCACTGTGCCCAGCTGCCAATATGTGTTGGTCTTTTTAATCAATGATTCAGTCCAAAATCGTTTTGTCCTTTATATATTTTCTTGTAAAGCTGCTTCTGTTGTCTTGAACTTTTCTATTAAAATGTATGCTGTCATTTGACTTTTTGGATTGTTATTTTCTAGTCCTTGAAATAAATTTAAATTTCCTGTAAAGGAAGGTGTAATATTCTATTTGAATAGCCACTAAGTATATACTAAGTGCTTTATAAATATTGTTGATTTACTTTATCTTTACAGATTACTAGTTTTACTTAGTATTTGGAATATAACAATATTTTATAGAGCTATATTCATATGTATGTTTGTCTTAACTGTTAAATGCAGTATGATTCATGTCTACTTTTGGTCAATGATGAATGAAAGTCTCCTGAGAATTAAATTTGCCGCATCGATGCAAAAACAATCATAATTTTAGACACTCTAAGAATTTTATAAATTAAAGGATTTTTTCCAGTTTATTATGTTAAGATTGTGTTTAGCTATGTATGACAGCATTCTCACTACAGTGGCTTATCCAGATAGTTTCTTTTTCTCATAGAGCAAGACTTCCAGAATTATGTGTTCCAGGGTCAGTGCAGCAGCCGCAAAACCCTACGTCCCCATTCCTTTTTTTTTTTTTTTTTTTTTTTTGAGATGGAGTCTCACTTTGTCACCCAGGCTGGAGTGCAGTGGCGCCATCTTGGCTCACTGCAAGCTCCGCCTCCCGGGTTTACGCCATTCTCCTGCCTCAGCCTCCCGAGTAGCTGGGACTACAGGCGCCCGCCACCTTGCCCGGCTAGTTTTTTTGTATTTTTTTTAGTAGAGACGGGGTTTCACCGTGTTAGCCAGGATGGTCTCGATCTCCTGACCTCGTGATCCACCCGCCTCGGCCTCCCAAAGTGCTGGGATTACAGGCGTGAGCCACCGCGCCCGGCATCCCCATTCTTTCCTCCAACCCGAGTCATCTCCAACATGAGGCTTTCTTTTTGTTTTGTTTTGCTTTTGTTTTTGTTTTTGTTTGAGATGGAGTCTCTGTTACCAGGCTGGAGTGCAGTGGCGCGATCTCGGCTCACTGCAACCTCTGACTCCCTGGTTCAAGGGATTATCCTGCCTCAGCCTCCCGAGTAGCTGGGATTACAGGCACACACCACCACGCCCAGCTGATTTTTGTATTTTTAGTAGAGATGGATTTTCACCATGTTGGCCAGGATGGTCTCAATCTCCTGACCTCATGATCTGCCTCCCTCAGCCCCCCAAAGTGTTGGGATTACAGGCGTGAGCCACCACGCTAGGCAAGACTTTCTTTCCTGTGGTCTCAACATGGCTACTCTGCCTCCAGGCACTATGTCTGTACTTTAAAATGGAAGAAGGGAAAATGAGGAAAGTAAAAGCATATTCCAGCAGTGTCAGTTCCTGTTTGTAAGGAAAACAAATGCTTTTCTGGCAGCCCCACACAGAAGAGTTTCTACTTGACAGTGCATTAACCAGAAATGTGTCACATGACCATTCCTAACTTCTAAGGGTCTTGGGAGGATTGAGTGTTTTAACTGAGTAGGTATGTTTCTTTCTTCATAATTCAAAATGTGAAAATTAGTGACTTAGCTATAAAACCTTGCTAGTCTGAACAGAATTTGGATTTTTTTAGCCAAGAAGGAAAGAAAGGATATTGGATAGGCAGCTGGCTATGCTAGCCAAGATACTCTTAATAATGTATATTTTTCTCCTTTGGACATATGTAGTTTTAACTTAAATATGATGTGATTGTTTTCCTATCTTCTTAGTTCTGTTTAAATTTGTTTCAGAAATCAAGGAAATAAAATGCAGAAAAAACTCTATTATTCATGTCTCTCTTTCTGCTTCTGATTATTTTTATGTTGGAGAAAGAGAAAGCAATCACTTTCATAATAGCTTAAATAGTCTGACAAACTGTAAACATGTTAGGTCATCAGTTTTTATATTCTGAATTATTAAGACCCAAACACACTCACTGAGTTCAAGAGAAAGTATAGACTGAGCAATAAAAACATTACCAGTTCTAGCAATGATAATCAAACAAGAAAACAAGTAATATAGTCTGTTTAGAATAACATGTTTTAAAGATCAAGTTTTTCTTCCTTGCCAATGTTTCCTTTCTTGTAACACTTTTTTTTTTTCCTTCTTGAGATAGGCTTTCCTATCTTTCATCACAAACCCCAGTATTTACTTGGCCATTCATAGCAGCACCACCCCATGGCCCAGATTTGTAGATATTTCCCTCCTTCTATCGTTGTTCCAATAAAAATAGCCACTCTTATCTCTCATAATCTCAGCTATTTTGTGCCATAAAAGTAGAAAATAATGAGTATTAAGATACTAACTAGGGGCTAGGCGTGGTGGCTCACGCCTGTAATCCCAGCACTTTGGGAGGCCGAGGTGAGTGGATCAGGAGGTCAGGAGATCGAGACCATCCTGGCTAATGTGGTGAAACCCCATCTGTACTAAAAATACAAAAAATTAGCCGGGCATGGTGGTGGGCACCTGTGGTCCCAGCTACTCGGGAGGCTGAGGCAGGAGAATGGTGTGAACCCAGGAGGCGGGGCTTGCAGTGAGAGCCAAGATCGTGCCACTGCACTCCAGCCTGGGCGACAGAGCAAGACTTAGTCTCAAAGAAAGAAAAAAAAAAAAAAAAGATACTAACTAGGTTTCAGTCATATAAGATGAATAAGTCCTACAAATCTACTGTACAGCATAGGGCTTGTAGTTAACAATGTTATATATTTAAAACTTTGCTAAGAGAGTAGATCGTTTTTTTAACTGTTATTATGGTATATGCAAAAATAATAACAGTAAATAAGGAAGGTAGGAGAAAAATTCTGGAGATGATGCATAGGTTCATGACATATATTCTGGACATGATTTCACTGGGGTATATAGTCATGCATTGCTTAACAACAGATATACATTCTGAGAAATGCATTGTTAGCTGATTGATCTTGTTGTGCAAACATCGTAGAGTGTACTTACACAAACCTAGATGGTACAACCTACTACACACCTAAGCTATATGGTACGGCCTATTGCTCCTAGGCTATAAACCAGTACAGCATGTGACTGTACTGAATACTTTAGGCAGTTGGAACACAATGGCAAGCATTTGTGTATCTAATCATATCTAAACATAGAAAAGTTATAGAAAAATATTGTAATCTTATAGGACCACTGTCCTGCATGTATACAGACTATGTACATGACAGTGGTCCATTGATCAAAATGTCCTTATGTAGCACATAACTGTAATTATCTCCAAACTCATCAAGCTGTGTTCATTAAATATGTATAGCTTTTTAGATCAATCAAGTGGTTAAAAAATCAATAAGGTGGTTAAAAATATTTTGCCTAGGAAATATACTATCATTTCCAGTTGATAAAAGATCTCAACATTTCCAAAATTGTCCTACAGAGAACCAGGTTCATCAGGTGTTCATACATGATCATCATGAAAAGGTCAAATAAGCTATAAAACATGCATAGACTTTGCCTATCCTCGCAATCTATGATGTACATCTCCATAGTAAGGTCACTGAAAAGTCCTATAGAAATGTTAATATTGTTAGCTCAGTATTTCTCAGTCATTTCTCCATGGAAACCATTTGTGTAGAGCATCTTGAGGAGCACAGTTGAGAGAATGTTATCTTAGTTGAATGTGTATGTCCCTCTGAGTCACTTGATTTCTCTACATATGCTTTTACCAAATTAATCTTTTAGAAATCTTTTCTCTTAGCACTATGTCTATAATTTGTGAAGTTGTTACCAGGATAACATTTGTGCCTCTCACCATGATGTACCTACCAGGGTCCAAGCAGCCATTCTTTCTCTAGAGTCACTATCTGAGGGAAAGAATTTAGCACAGCATTCTACAAAATCATTTTATTTATAAAAATAGATTACTACATTACATATAGTAATTTATATTTAGAATATTGATTAATTATTAAAATCTGCATGACAACTTTAAAGAGTAGTACATACTATATAGCAGTTTGTACTCAAATTAACAGTCTTCTAAAAAGTCTTCTAAAAAACAGTCTTTTTGGTTTTATTCTATTGTCCTATTCGTTGATAGTGTTACGTAAGTAATTATAAAATTTAAAATCTGGAAAGAGAATGTGGACTCAGAATGCCGTCTCTTTAGTTATTTCAAAAGGAATAGAAATGAGCATACATATTCATTTTCTTTCATTACATATCCAGAGAAATAGAATGGATTTTATAAACATGTAAAAAAGCAAGGATTTTAATCACTGATGAAAAGGGAATGTTTGGTCACTACCTTATTTCATTCCTTTTTTCTTATCCTGTTTTTTTTTGTCAATTATTTGATGATATCTCTGAACATCACCTTTTATTCATGACAGGAATTGGGTATCATAGTAAAGAACACTGTTAATATAATTCAGTTACTTCACCCCCTCCTGAAATACAGAGGAGCTTTAAGACTATGTGAATATTTTTTTCTGGTTTTGTTGTATTTGTAGAAATATCATGAGCCTTGTTTAAAGTCAGGCATCTAAAACCTTGCCCTGTATGTTATTGACAAACTACACATATTTGGGGATCTATTCTATTACAGTTTGTTCAACTGTAAAATTAGGATAGCAAACTCTATGTCATATTTTCATTATCAGAATTTAAAAAGCATGTTTTAAGATCTTAGTAAATAATAAATCTCTGTAGTTGAGTTTGTTCTATATTCTTTAAGAAATTCCCTTTGATGGTTATGCCAACATCTGTATTACTTTTATTCACACTTTTATTTTGCACTGAAATCATAGTAGTATTTTACATTATCAATCAAAGTAACAAATAAAGTCATCCTTAAAACAAATATGAATTTTAGATGATTAAATAGATTTATATGGAGGTTCCTCTTGCTAATCATAGCAATTATCCTTGGGGAAAAATGATAGACACTTGAAACACCAATTAATCATGATGACTATTTTTGCATCATAAATAAAGCTTTCAAATCTGAGAGGGAATCAAAAGGGCAATGGTAGTGTAGTGTCTCAAAGCCCCTTTCCAATTGATGGTACAAATTTAAAGAGAGAGAAAGAGAAAAAAAAAAAACATGTTTCACTGTAATTGTTTTCTAAGTGATTCCAAAAATACCTATTTTCTTAATAGATTCAAATTTTTTAGTTGGATCGAAAGGAAAGTCTTGGAGTGTAGTGAGGGAGGCACCTTCTGTTGAGAGGTTTTCAGACGACAGAATGTGCCAAAGGCCAAAGATGAGATGGTTTTGTGAAAGTCGGTGGCCACAAACAGGTATGTTTGACCCCTGAGAGATATGCGGGAAGTCCACCCCACTTTAATTCTTCCAAATGTTCTGTAGCTTAATTCCCAAGTACTTGATAAAGGAGCAATGGGGAAAAAATATGCACACTATTATGGAAAAGTTTTGACCTACACTATGGAGAGTTTTAGAATAAGAGCATTCTAAAATCAGTCCCAAATTTCTAGGGTTTACTTACTTAAAGATAATATCATAGGTTGGGTTCCTAGGAAGCATATCCTGAGATTGAGGTGAGCATGCAGTATGTCTATTTAGGAGTGTTCTTGGGGTCAATATGTAGGGGCAGAGGGAGAAGTTGAGCTTTGACACAGTGTTTGTAAGGGCCTCAGCTGACCGTTCAGGGAGTTCTTGAGCTGGAATGACCCTTCAGAAGTGCTAGGAAATGAAGAAAGGGGACTGTATCTTTATAATCCCATGTCAAGTCACGCATTGGATGTGGGCTACTCCAGGAAGGCAACAAACTTTAGCAAGATGATTCTGTTCGGCCACGGGAATTTCCATAAGGGGGCTGCTATGATCTGAATGTTTTTGTCCCCCCAAAATGTGTATGTTGAAACCTAACACTCAAGGTGATGGCATTAGAAGGTGGGGGTTTGGGTGGGTGATTAGGTCATGGGGGCTCTGCCTTCAGGAACGGGATCAGTGCCCTTATAAAAGAGGCTCCAGAAAGCTTCCTTGCCCACCCACCATGTAAGGACACACTGAAGGTGCCATTAAACAGGAGTGGGCCCTCACCAGACAATGAATCTGCTGATGCCTTGATCTTGGAATTCCCAGCCTCCAGAACTATAAGCAATAAATTCTGTTGTTTGTAAATTACCCAGTCTAAGGTATTTAGCTATAGCAGCCCAGACTAAGACAAGGGCTGACAGCTGAAGGCTGTCTACCAGCAGCACTCCTAGCAGCTGGGGAAATAAGTCCTTCATTTCCAAAGGGGAATCTAGGCAGCATATTTACAGCTTCTCACTACAGATAAGCTCATTATTTCAAATAGGGGCTAGCAGGAAAAAATTAAATGCCCAAAATTTAGTGGGATGCCGAAATAAATCGTGGTGTGTAGATTGGAGTATAGTGAGGAGAGCGCCTTCAAACCAGTATGTACTACATGATATAGTTTTTGTTGCAATATTTATTGTATACCCAAATACACATATATTACTTTTAGAAACACATACCACATATATATCTGTGAATATTTTATATACTCATAGGGAGGGATTGTTGGTGTTATTTATGCTATTTTAAAGATTGATGTTTTCATATAATTATGTATTGGTTATATATTATTTCTTGATATAAGGTAAAAAAAGAAAAGCAAAACAAACTCTAAGTGATCACTATATAAAGAATCCCAATGCTGCTCATTTAGGTTTATCCAACTCTTCCCATTAAAATATTAAATAGTCGCAATAATTGTGAATAAGAAAGAGCAGATTTTGAAAAATGGAAAGAAATGCTTAAAGACATAGCATTTTTGCCCAACCATTATTATTTAAACATACAGTGTTTGGCTTTGACCAAATTGCTTTCAAAAACTTCCTTTTGGCCCAAAATGTTAGGTCATATATACTATCATAAAATTCATGATGCTTACCATGCATTAATTTCTAGTATGTACTAGGCATTGTGCTATGCACACCATATTCAATATTTCTAAACCTCTCAAAAATAGTAAAAACTAACGGGAATTTTTCTTGTTTTGAAAGGGAGAAACTCAGAGAGGTTAAGTGACTTGCCCAAGGCAATGCCATTGATAAGTGCCAGATTCTATCACAGGTTTATTGGCAACAAACCTTATGTGTGCGTGCACGTGTGTGTGTGTGTACACATACACAAATAACATATATGGTATAAATATTTACATGGAAACGTAATAAACTGCATTGAGCTGCATTTAGAATTAGTAATTAGGACATGTTTGGCAAATAAAAAGAGTGGAGATTGAAATGGGTTTGCTTAGGAAAAATGATACGTTGAAATAGGCTTTATTATGAGTCTTCGACTATTCTGTGAAAATAGATACCCAGGGAAGAAATAATAGACAATATGAATCTTGAGCAGACAACTGAGAACTTGTCGAAGAGCCAAGATAAAAATGTCAGAGAGGAGAATATTTTGGCAGCTCAGATGAGCCCCCAGAGGGTGGGAGGAAGTGATCTCACCGCAGTCTCGTATCTGAACCCCAGGTTTTTGCATCTCCATAAACTAATTTCTTACACCCCTCAATAATGATCGGGCTTACTTTCAATCTCTCTCTCTCTCTCTCTGTCTCTCTATCTGTCTCTCTCTCACACACACAAACATGCAGAACATTTACTCAGACATACTTACACATGCATACGTCGTAAGACAATTATATAAATACCAGCCTTTTTATTTCATAACTAAATTACAAGGCCTGGTTATTGTTTGGACTGTGAAAAAATAATTATGTGAATAGGTGCCTCAAGATGAAAGGCAAGGCAAGATGGTGAAATTATTCATATGATAGTAATAGTATGCAAAAAAGAACACAATCTTTAAAGATCTTTAATGATCTAGTTATAAAACCATGTTTTATAACAAATATAACCATGAGGTAAGAAAAAGAAAAATGTAATAATGTACTCAAAGAATAAAGTCAAATGTATTGTTGAATGTAAGGAGTTGGTTACACTTCCTTATAGTGGAGGTTGTTTTAAAGTTTGTGGCTTACACGGTGTTATGCATTGCCCTAGATCAACACTATTATTGCAAGACCAACTATTAGGTTATTTTTGGTAGATAACCACAGCAAAACTTTAGTATAATAGGTAAAGGTTAGCTACACTCCCATACCCTCACTCTCAGGTGTTATCATACTCCATATAAAAGGTTCAATCAAGGGAGACATGAGAATAATCCAGAATCTAGAGGCAGAATGCAGTTAACCTTAGAGAAGGCATCATACAACTAGAATCTTTGGAATCAATGTGGAAACAAAGAATAGTTTAGGCATTCAATCTTAGGCACCAATCCAAAGAATACAGGTTCCATAACTTACTAAATTTTTATACCTATCAAGCTAGAGATGAGGAATTTCTCTCAAATATTTTCACCAAAGCATGTATCTTAGATAACACTAATCTCATAAGTGAAAACTCATTTCTAATATTCATTTTGCTCATTAACAACGCCTCTAGTGTTGACTGTGGTAAAAATAGTTCAAATGCTGGTAGAACCCATCCCAGGAGACTGGCCTTTCTGATTAAATTCTAACTCTATCCCCACATGAATTCCTGACTTAAGTAACTGAGTTCCCGCACATCGGAATATAAGTATGTTATAGATATAAAAACATATGTAATTAATAAATATTTTAAGTGAGACACTTCTTTCATCTTTATGGCTTAACTATATCAGAAATTTGATTATTTTTAGTGGTCTAACTACAAAACAAAACACAAAGCCCACAACTAAAAATTTCTTTGCATATATTGCAAAGAGGCAACCATTTGGTGTCAATTCGATCACGAGTGAAATGCTATTATATGAGTACATCTCCCTGGCTTGTATGGGGGTAATAGGGCATGGAATTTACAGATTCACAATAACTGAGATACTGAAACTGAGATATTCACAATAACAAAGATATCAATATGTAGCTTTTCTCATAACTTTGTGTAATGAAATCCTCAGTTTCTGCTGTGTAAAAAGCTTATTGTTTACTTTTCATGAAAATCATCTTAGTTTTTGTCTTTATTTAACAGTCTGTAATTTGGGGGTAATACATTCGTTTTCTTGATACTATGTGAAGTGGCAAGCCGAAAATTCTAACAGGAATAGATAAGCAAGTATCCTATAAATCAGAGTCAGTCTCTCTCTCTCTCTCTCTCTCTCTCTCTCTCTCTCTCTCTCTCTCTCTTCCCCCCCCATCCCTCTCTCTCCCTCTCTCTCTCTCTCTCAATGAGTCAGTCTGTCTCTCTCTGTTTTTCCCTGCCTGGCTCTCTATCTGTATTTTTCAGTTTACTCTGCAAATAAGAGAATTGTGTATTGTAAATAAACCAACTTATCATTAATTTTCTCTGAATTCAAAAAAAATTACAAGTGGACTCTTGAGTTTGTGCTGCCTGTTTCTCCGCATATAGGACAGATGTCTGGAATAGGATCTTTATTTACTATTTTTACTCTCCTAATCTCAAGGTTACTCCAAGGCAGATAATATTTGTAATCATACACTATTTGTCAGAAGTCTTTCTGATAACACTGCTGTTTTATAAAATTAAACATCTATTCAGTATAGAATTTTACTTTAAATCATTAATTCAAGCAAATCAATGAGGTAACTTTTACACTGCTGAGCGTATGTGTGTATGGATTTGTACAACCATGCCATAGACTTCAATTGTAATCTTTTCTCTATATTTTTTATATACCTGAAATGTTCATCATTGTGCTGTAGAAAACAATCTCATTGTGTTTTTAAAAGCTAGAGAGGGTATTGAGAAGAGAAAGAGGATCACAGAAAAAGTTGGTTAACTTGCTACTTCCACTTCAAGTCTTTACTTGATGTCATCATCAGCAACATTTTAAATTTATGCTTCTACTAGTTTGCAGTCCTTTTCCTTTGATTATTCTTATGATACAAGCCTTTCCACACAAAATTTATGTATAGGAATTGTATAGAATTTTTCTTTGTAAAATATGGTGATTTATTACAATTTGAGCAACATTATCATTTTAAAAATTCAGCATTTGATTTTTCTCAGGATGATCAGAAAGAATAAAGCATATATATGGTTCATGTCAGGAGAATTAGAATATGAGAATTAATATATTTCCGATCTTTTAAAATATTTTCATGTCTATGGATCAGCAGATTTTTCCTACTTGAGATTTTAAAAATCTAGATATAATTAAAATCTCACCAATGTTTCACCATCAGTTGATTTTATATTTGAGTTTCCTTCCGCTTTGTAACTTGTATAAAGAAGAATACAAGAAAGAAAAAGGGAGGATTGATCATCTTTCTCCCTCAGTTCTTATAGCACTTCATTTTTTAAACTTATTGCTTCCTTCTACCTGCTTTGTCTACATGTTTGTATTTCATCATTTCTTAGAAAACCATCTACTGCCTTTCTGAAGGTCATTTACCTGAAAATGATAGAGAGCAGCATATATCAAACAACTGCAAAGTAATTATCTATCAGTTATCATTGTTCGTTACTTTTCTATTTTAGGATTGAGGGGCTGCCTTGCCACCTCCCTCACACCCCCAGCATATTATCACAAAGCCTACTGATTCATTCACATCCCTGGGCTAAATTTGCCACCCACTGTGTTCCTGTTGTTTTGTGTATGGAAGTGAAAAGATTTAATTGGATATTGTTGAAAAGACACAGAGGCTAACTTCCAATTTTCATATGTAGTTCTTCCCTCTCCCTCTACACCATCTCCTTTACTTGTTGAGAAAATTGCCCTCTCCATGGTAACAATTAAAAAAAACTTTCAGATTTTAGTAGTAGTTGTTGCAGAGAAAAGAAGTCAAAAAGTAGATGAAGTTTAAAAATGAAAAAGGGAGAGGAAGACAGCTGGGAAGAAGGCTTAATGTTTATGAGTGGGTGTGGAGGGGAAGAACTAAGTTGAATGAGCAAAGCTGAGCTAAGAGGAAGATGGTTTTTCTGCATCCCAGAAGGCAATACCCCAGTCATTCCTGCAGGCTTCACTCCCCAAAAGATAAGAGCTTCATCTGAAATTCTTATAGGATTCACTCCTGAAGAGCAGCTTGTACCAAACAGAAACACCGTGATTTCCTCAGGGAGTCACAGTTTATTATTATTTTTTTAATGTAACACTTTTGTGAACTCCAGTTCCACCTCAGTTCAAATGGTCTTTTGGTTACGGGGTGAAAGAGACCCAACAATACACCTCCCCCACTTCCGGAGGCCTTTGGTTAAACCATGTCTGCCACAAGGACACAGGAGCCGGGTCCGACTGGTTGTTTTTTGTTTGCTTTTCTGCCTCCTGTGCTTTCTAGATTGTGCGATACTATAACCCTTGTCAATGACACATATACTGAACCCACCTGAAGAAGTATGTCACATTGTGACAAACAGTTTCTCATGGTAAGTAAATGAAGAAACATTGTGAAAGGTTTAATAATGCCCACTCCTCCCCCGCCAAGGATGTCCATATCCTAATCCCAGGGACCTATGAATATTTTACCTTACATGGCAAAAGGCTTTGTATTAATAGATGTGGTTAAGTTAAAAATCTTGACACGGGGAGATAGCCTGGGTCACCCCAGTGTGCCCAAAGAATCCTCCCCTACATCCAACAAGCTCTGCCAACACATTGTTTTTAGCCTGTGAGACCCATTTTTTGGACTTTGGACCTTCAAAATTGTAAGATAATAAATTTGGGTTGTTGTAAGCCATTAAGTCTGTAATCATTTGTTACAACAGCCGGAGGCAACTAATACAGCCATGAACATTTAATAATGACTAACTTTGCACAATTTTAATACAACCTTTCTTATTAAGGTGTATTTTTTCTTAATTACAAGGAATAAAAGTGGGGTATAGAGGCAATGTCATGGTCCACTCCATTTTAGCCATATGAATTTGTATTTCCGGTATTGGAACAAAAGGTGACAAATCTGAATGTCTTTGTGTGAAATAATAAGAAAGCAGAACAAAAAGAGAAAAGTGTTCAGCTGGAAATGAAGTTGGAGAAAGACGAGGAGAAGCAAGCCAATTGTGTAGTTTTCCTTTCTGCTTTTTAAAATCATGATTTGTTTAACCCATTGAATTCTATTTTAGAAACAGGACTGCAAGGAAGTGTTGATGGATTTGATGGCATGAGAACCAGAGTCACAGAGGCAGGAAAGTAAGGAATAAGTGTTAGAATAGGAAGCAGAATTGCTTGTGGAAAGACCTTGTGACACGTGGACAGGGCTAGGCTTAGGAGTCAGCAAGACCTGAGTTCAAATGCTATCCTGATCCTAACTGGCTGGCTGTGTTTGGGGAAATTGGTAATGTTTTCTGTGCTTATTTCCTCATGTGTAAAAAAATGAATATAGTACCCAGCTAGGTAGAGTTGTTGTTGGGATTAGATGATGACTGTGAAGCATCTAGCCCAGCTTTGGCTACATTATAGCTGCTTACAAAATAGTTACGATGTAAAAGAGAAAAACACTGGAAAAGGAGGATATGGGCCATTTTATTCCACCTTCACCACCTTTTAGCTTTGTGACCTTGGGCAAATTATGCTTCATTCTGTGCTTCATTTTCCTTGTCTATAAAAGGGTGTAAGTACAGAACCACTGAGGGATGGTCATTATTAACCTACCTCAAATGGTGTCTGTAAGTTAATATATATTGTGCTTTTCCTATCTACAATATCTAGCACATAATTACAAATCAAATCCATCCCGTGTACAATATCTAGCACATAGGAAAAGCACAATAACTAGTTATTACTATTGTTGTAGTAATTGCTATGCTATAGAAGTTTGAATTGTAAGGCAGTGGAGAATCGCTGACCTTTATGAGAAAGTGTAGTAAAACGTTTGAGTAGATAGTAATGGGGAATATTACATAAATGGATAGATATTAGGGACAGATATTACTATTAAAATATTACAATATGGATATTTATTAAGGCTGAACTGCTTAATTAGTTGCATCTCTCAGGTTCCTAATGTTGCTTAATTTTTTAACCTCCCATTTTGTGTTGCCCTTTGTACAAATATTTAACGCTCCCAACACCTCTTCAGTAGCACATGTACTGTGAGTTTGTTTTGTTATTACTTGTGTATATTAGCATTCATTTGTGAACCAAAAGCATGGAATTAGCTGTTGCCTCTAGGCTACCTAGCTTTGTAGTTTGAATTGAAGCCTTCACCTCATTAACACCTGTTCTGTCCACTATCTTAGAGAAAACTTCTAAAATTAAGACAGATCATTAAAATAGCAGAAAGAGACAAAGGGTGGAGAACATTGAGACACTGGATATTGGAACCAGCCAATAGTATTGATTTATTTATGGTTATCAGTTTTTGTCTCTGCCTAGTCTCATGCCACTAAAGTCTCTGAGGCAACAAAGAATAAGCAATTTTGCTCACCTTATACAAATAAAACACAGAAAAAGGAATCACTAGAGAAATGGTACTGCAGCCTTTCCAAAGGGATTACTGCTTATTTTTAAATTACTTAAAGGGTATTGAAATTGTTGTTCATAATGAGAAACCTTCCTAATAAAACAGAAAATTAAGCTTAACACTTCCCTATAATGTAAACAGCTCGGTTAGGAACACAACATTACAGAAACCACGTAAGAATTGATTGTACTTGTTCTCGGAGCAGAACTAGAAGCTCACTGTTTAGAAGCTGTGCACATTTCCCTATCAAACAGTACATAAAGTTTCCATATTCCTCAGAATCAGCTTCATTTGTGCCATGTGTTTGCTTGGAACTATGCCACAGAAAGCATTTCTCCCACTGGAGCTGGGCTCCTTTCATGCCGCAGTGCAAGTGTGTGATATACTGGCACCGTGTGCTAACGTAGACCCATTTTTATAAGATAAGAATTAGTACGGCCTAGGGAATTGAAAAGTATGTCTGAAATCCTCCCCATAGAATATGTCCCTTCCTTAAAAAGCTGTCATGCTATAAGTTCCAATTGAGTTAAAGGCCATTGTGCTCCTATAGAGAAATATATTCTACTGTAATTTTTACATTCTCCAATAACAGTCTGTTCTTTGTTTACTGAGGAGAGCTTTCATGTCATAAAATGGTATTTTTTGACAGAGAAGCAGAATCATTGTTTTATTATAGAAACTTTGCTCTTATAACAGCAAAAATAAATAGCTCATCTCTTAAGCTCCTGATCAATGTCTAACACCTCCTACCCCCAGCAACACTTCACTGCAAGTATATTAACACTCTATAATAGCAATTCCACTCACCTACCAAGAAATGATCTTCACAAATGATTTACAGCTAAAACCAGAGCTTAAACACATAGCACCCAATCAAGGGCAGATTTTTATCTTTCTTCCAGTCATGTAAGTTCTGAGAAGAAATAGATTAATGTTGATCTTCAAGACAACTGCTGAGGAAATGTACAAAGGATGTTGTTTATTTTGAAGAATGAGACCCAGTCGTTAAGCACTTTTTTCCCTTATAGGTACGTCCAAAGGTAACCATTACACCATTTTGATGCGAATTTAGGATATAGATTTATTCATACTTCTCTTCTCCATTCGGATGTTGTCTGTGTGAGTGCTCACAGACACATGCACGCATACACACGTGCACTCTTGTTTCGCACTTATTTGTAAAACTCACAAGGATTTCCAAACCATTACTATAACATTGTTTAAGGTGAACACATGGTTGTTCACTATCCATATGTATCTTCACTTTGTAGCACTCAGAATTTGGCAAAATCAGAAGGCTGAAACCTCATGGATTGAATATATTCTATATAACATATGTCTTAATTGCTGTTACTGTAAAGAAACCTGGACTAGCCATATTTGACGAATTTCTACCTAAGGTATTTGAATTCTTATAAATAGATTCATTGCTTTAATCACACAAGAGTGGTTTAGATGAATGCAATTATCTTCACTTTATAGCTGAATAAACTGAGCCTGATTCTATCCCTATATGGGAAACATGAATTGAACAGCTGTGCCAATTATTTTGATAATTCAAATCTTCACATCTACCATGTGAAGACAGCACAAGAGGGTTAGGGGGCTTGAGTTATTCTGATTGACTGTGTACATGAGTGTCATCGCCTCTAGATAATCGCTTATGTCTTCACTTCACTTCCCATGTACAGGTAGTATCAGCAAACAGTAACATCTCTTGCTTTGCCTCAGTTTATTGATTGCTGCAGTTAGAAATAAAAAGCACAGTTTTGTTTCAGTACTTAAATGAATAACATCTCCAAAATGTTTTGAAAACATGAAAAGGTTGAATGCATTTTTAACAAATGTTTTGTTAGCTTTGGCTTTTATTTTTGAACAGATTAGTACAATACCCCTGTACTCCTTTGCTAGAAATAGGAGTACTATCTGAAGACTTATTTCCCAAAGAAAAATATCAGGTCTAATGCAGTAATATGTGTTAAGGGCATTGAAAAGTTATATTCACAAAATGTGGCATCATAACATGTATTAATAATTCTTATCATCACTGATAATAATCCTTGAAGGTGTATTTCTGAAGAGATCCCAATTTCTTCTCGTACTCTGAAAGTCTTTGTTTATCCTTTAGAGTAGGAATGTAGAATTTAACAAAGCATTCTGAATGTTTACCTTTTTTCTAAACTAAAACTACAATCCCTTTTTGCCCCTGTATAATAAAATATAATGTTACAAGTGGAATCAGCAAATTTGTTTAATAACCCTCTGGGGCAGTTTTTACAAGCAATGGGGTTGAGTTTATGTTCCTTGTGTGCAGTGGAGTTATTATATTCTCCTTAAATAAAAAGATGCATGAAGTTAAATTAGAAATGTTTTGCATGTTTTCATGACAGGACATTTAATCAAAGAGGAGATACAAGAGGCTTTTCTTGGGTTACTGCAATTTAATTTTCCATTTCTTTCTCAGAAAGGACATTGGATGCAGTTGTACGAGGTTAATATTTCTAACATGCCACTTTTATTGTGGCATTCTTTTGCTCTCAAACCTCTGATGATTTCCCACTGCCTTCAACATGATGTCCTTATTTGGTCATCTAGTGTTCTGAGCCTTCACATTCTGGCCCCAGCTTCCCTTCTCAACTTGATCACAGCCATCATAATTCTGCTAACTAACTACACAGCTGCCCTTCCCACTCTTTCTCAACCACTCTGCTGTATTCTGACTTCTACACTTCAGTTTTAAAGCCACTCCTTGTCCTGAAATTCCTTCTCCCATTAGGTCATTATTAATTGAGTTCATCCTGTAAGCTGCAGTTCATGTTGCTGTTCCTCTATGGCACCTTCCCTGAACCTGGTCCCATATAAAATCCCATCTCTCAGAATCCCATTAGCATAGAATATGTGGTCTGTAGACTATTACATTCGTAATTTACATATTGTCTTCTATTATTGGGTAACTGCATGTGCGAGCACGCATGGGCTGGCCTGAAGGTCATCTCCCCAACTGCATTGAAAGTTCATCACAAGTTCACTGATTTCACTAGAGAGTCTCTTTTATGTTATACATGAGATACCTTCCCTACTGTGATGTATTATGCATAGAATTATTTCAATAAATATTTTCTAGCTGTTTGATTGACCAATGCTTAATTACTTGTCAGCTCTAGCCTCTTGTATCTGGAATTTCTACAGTCTTTGGACAGTATCTTTACGATGCAAAATTAGGAGTATGTACTAGGCAAACTATTACAAATAATGCCCTCAAATAGTTATGTTTCACTATTCATGTCTTGTAATTTATCTTCTGCTTTGGTATTTTAGTACACTTATGATTCAGTTTGCTGTATAGGTTCCTCTGAATAGGGACAAGAGAGTTTGTCTTGATAAGTGGAAGTTAGAAGGATTCCAAAATGATATTATTCAAGATAGAACAAGAAATTAATACTGAAAAAATTGAGAAGTAATAATCCCCAAATATGCACATGCGTATCTTGTTTTATTGGGTTTCACTTTATTGCACTTTGTAGATATTTCGCTTTTTGTAAATTGAAGGTTTGTGGCAAGGCTGCATTGAGCAAGTCCATTGGCACAATTTTTCCAACAGCATGTGCTTGCTTTCTGTCTCTGTGTCACATTTTGGTAATTCGCTCAATATTTCAAACATTTTTATTATTACTATACTTGTTATGATCCGTGATCAGTGACCTTTGATGTTACTATTGTAATTGTTTTGAGGTGTCATGAACTGCACTCATATGAGATGGCAAACTTTGTGGGGTGCAGTGGCTCACACCTGTAATCCTAACACTTTGGGAGGCCAAGGCAGGAGGACTGTGTTAGCCCAGGAGTTTGAGACCAGTCTGGGAAACAAACTGAGACCCTGTCTTTAAAACATATATGTAGAAAAATTAACTGGGTGTGGTGGCACATGGCTGTAAGGAGCCCTGCCAGCTGCATGGGAGGCTGACACAGGAGGATCACTCGAGCCCAGGAGGTCAAGGTGGCATTGAGCCATGTTCACTCCACTGCCCTCCAGTCGGAATGACAGAGCAAGACCCTGTCTGGGAAAAAAAAAAAAAAAAAGACAACATTTTTTCAACTTTGATTTTACATTCAGAGAGTACATGTGTAGGTTTATTACCTGGATATATTACATGATGCTGAGGCTTGGAGTACAAATGATACTATCACCCAGGTACTGAGCGTAGTAACCAATAGTTAGTTTTTCAACCCTTGTTTCCCTTCCTCCCCACTCTGTTAGTCCTCAGTTTCTATTGTTGCCATCATTATGTCCATGAGGAACCAATGTTTAGCACCACATGAGAACATGTGGTATTAGGTATTCTGTTTCTGCATTAATTCACTTGGAATAATGGCTTCCAGCTGCATCCATGTTGCTGCAAAGGACATGATTTTGTTCCTTTTTACGGCTGCATAGTATTCCATGGTATATATGCACAGTATTTTCTTTCTCCAGTCTGCCATTGATGGGCACCTAGGTTGATTTCATACCTTTGCTATTGTGAATAGTGCTGAAATGAGGATGAGAATACATGTGTCTTTTTAGTAAAGCAATTCGTTTCCTTTGGGCTATATACCCAGTAATGGGATCACTAGGTTCAATGATAGTTGTGTTTTAAGTTCTTTGAGAAATCTCAAAACTGTTTTACAGTGGCTGAACTAATTTGCATTCCCATCAACAGTGTATCAGTTTGCTTCTTCTCCACAGCCTCAACAGCATCTGTCATTTTTTTGACTTTTTAATAATAGCCAGTATGAATGGTGTGAGATGGTATCTCATTGTGGTTTTGATTTGCATTTCTCTGATGATGAGTGATGTGGAGCATTTCTTCATATGTTTGTTGGCCATTGTATGTCTTCTTTTGAGAAGTGTCTGTTTATGTCTTTTGCCTCTTTTTTGATGGGGTTATTTGTTTTTTACTTGTTGAATTGTTTAAGTTCCCTATAGATTCTGAATATTAGACCTTTGTCAGATGCATAGTTTGCAAATATATTCTCTTATTCTGTAGACTGTCTGTTTACTCCGTTGACAGATTCTTTCACTGTGGAGAGCTCTTTAGTTTAATTAAGTTCCACTTGTCAATTTTTGGTTTTGTTATAATTGCTTTTGAGGACTTAGTTATAAATTTTTTCCCAACTCTGATATCCAGAATGGTGTTTCCTAGGCTTTCTTATAGGATTCTTATAATTTGAGATCTAATATTTAAACCTTTATTTCATCTTGAGTTAATTTTTGTATATGGTGTAAGGAGGGGATCCAGTTGCATTCTTTTGCCTATGGCTAACCAACTATCCCAGCATCATGTCTTGAATAGAGAGTCCTTTTCCCATTACTTATTTTCATAAGATGGCAAACTTAATCAATCAATGTTTTGTGTGTTCTGGCTACTCCATTGATCAGTCATTCCTTCATCTCTCTTCCTCCCCTTGGGCCTCCCTATTCCCTGAGATACAACAATATTGAAATTATGCCAATTAGTAACCCTACAATGTCCTCCAAGTGTTCAAGGGGAAAAAAAAGAGTAACATGTTTGTCACTTTAAATCAAAAGTCAGAAATGATTAAGATTGGTAAGGAAGACATGTCAAAAGCCAAGATAGGCTGAAAGCTAGACCTCTTGTGCCAGTTGACCAAGTTGTGAATGCAAAGGAAATGTTCTTGAAGAAAATTAAAAGTGCTACTCTGTTGAACACAGGAATGTTACTGTTAATATGGAGAATGTCTTAGTAGTCTGGATAGAAGATCAAAACAGCCACACCATTATCTTAAGCATTATCACTAATTCTCTGCAATTCTATGAATGCTGAGAGAGGTGAGGAAGCTGCAGCAGAAAAGTTGGAAGATAGCAGAAGTATGTTCATGGGACTTGAGGAATAAGCCCTCTCTATAACATAAAAGTGCATAGTAGAGCAACAAGTGATGGAGAAGTTGCAGCAAACTATCCAGAAGATCAGGCTAACATTGTTACTAATAAAGGTGACAATACTAAAAAACAGATTTTCAACATAGACGAAACAGTTTTCAATTGGAAAAGGATGCTATCCAGGACTTTCATAGCTAGAGAGAAGTCAATGCCTGGCTTCAAAAGTTCAAAGGACAGGCTGACTCTCTTGTGAGGGGCTAACACAACTGGTGACTTTCAGTTGAAGCCAATGCTCATTTACCATTCCAAAAATCCAAGGGCCCTTAAGATTATGCTAGATCTAGTCTGCCTATGCTCTATAAATCAAACAACAAAGCCTAGATGACTGCACATCTCTTTACAGCATGGTTTGATGAATATTTTAAGCCCTCTGTTGAGACCTGCTTCTCAAAAAAAAGAGATGTCTTTCAAAATATAACTGCTCTTTGACAGTGTCCCTCGTCACCCAAGAGCCCTGAGGAATATGTCCAAAGAGATTGATTTTATTTTCATGGCTGCTAACACAACATCCATTCTGCAGTCCTTGGATCAAGAAGTCACTTCAACTTTCAAGTCTTGTTATTTAAATCATACATTTCATAAAGATATAGCTGCTATATGTGGTGAGTCCACTGATGGATCTGGATAAAGTAAACTGAAAACGGAAAGTCCTCACCGTTCCAGATGCCATTCTAGATGCCATTAAGAAAATTCGTGATTGAGGAGAGGAGGTCAAAATATCAACATTATAAGGAGTTTGGAAGTAGTTGATTCCAACCCTTATCAATGACTGTGAGGGTCCAAGACTTCAGAAGAAGAAGTCACTGCAGGTGTGGTAGAAATAGCATGAGAACCAGAATGAGAAGTGGAGCCAGAAGGTGTGATTGAATAACTGTAATCTCAAGGTAAAACTTCAATGGATTCAGAGTTGCTTTTTATGGATGAGCAAAGATTGTGGTTTCATGAGATGCACTCTACTCTTGGTGATGATACTATGAACATTGTTGAAATGACAACAAAGGATTTAGAATATTCCATAAACTTAGTTGATAAACTAGAATCAGTGTTTGAGAAGATCGACTCAAATTTTGAAAGAAGTTCTACTGTGAGTAAAATGCTATCAAACAACATCACGTGCTACAAAGAAATCATTGGCTATAAAGAAGAGCCAATCGATGGAGCAAACTTCAGTGTTGTCTTATTTTAAGAAATTGCTACAGCCACCCCAACATTCAGCAACCGCCACCCTGATCAATCAGCAGGCATCCTCATTGAGGCAAGAACCTGTACCAGCAAAAAGATTATGACTCCCTGAAGGCTCAGATGATCGTTAGCGGTTTTTTGTTGTTGTTGTTGTTGTTGTTTTGTTTTTTTGTTTTTTTTAGAAGTAATGTATTTTTAAATTAAGATATGTACATTTTTTAGATACAATGCTATTGCACACTTGATAGATGACAACAGAGTGTAAACATAACATTTAATGCACTGGGGAACCAAAGATATTCGTGTGCCTCACTTTATTGTGATATTTACTTTGTTGCAGCAGTCTGGAACCAGACCCACAATATTTTGAAGGCAGTCCTGTATATTGTTTCATGTCTCTCTTTCTTCTAAAATGTATGTAGGAGAAAAATTGTATCACTTATGTTATTGGGCCATAATATCAAAAGCCTGTGAATCTGATGCACATGATAACAACTGGTCTTAAACCTGTCTTGATTTTCTTTTGTTAATATGCCAAATTTATAGAACAATAGAGTTTCAAGAAATGTGAACAATGTAGAATAACTAATAGATCTGATGTTGAATAGCTAAAATTATCAGTGCCCTTTATATCAGTTTAGAAATGAATTTGCAAATCATTACCAACAAATTATAGCGTAAAGTTCTTTTTTCTTCTTGACTTTGAAATTGTATTTCAAGATCAGCAATTTAGACCACATTATTTACTTACTGGCTTGTGAAAGTTAAAGGCATTTTCATTTTTGGATGTTAAGGGTTTTATTAAATGACAAGTAAATCAATCCCGTAAGTTTCATGTGGTATAATAGCTTGGAAAGGCTCATCTTAATCTTTTTTTCAACAAAGGGAAATAATTTATTTTAAAAATGACACAGTATTAGTAGATTAATATTATACCATTTCAAGGAAGTCACCAAATTTGGTAGGCTTAAGAGGTTTTTTTTTTTTTTTTTTTTTTTTTGCGATTGCAATGCTCTTTTTTATTTTATTTATTTTATATTTATTTATTTATTTTCATTTTACTTTAAGTTCTGGGATACATGTGCAGAACATGCAGGTTTGTTACATAGGTATACATGTATCATGGTGGTTTGCTTACTCATCAACCCAACATCCAGGTTTTAAGCCCCCAGTGCATTAGGTATTTGTCTTAATCCTCTCCCTCCCCTTGTCCCCAACCCCTCAACAGGCCCTGGTGTGTGATGTTCCCCTCCCTATGTCCATGTGTTCTCACTGTTCAACTCCCACTTATGAGTGAGAACATGCAGTGTTAGGCTTAAGAGTTTTTTTAACTCCCCAAAATATCAACAAATTGAAATGTTACTACAAAGAAATAGAGAAATAAATTTCACAGACTGTCTTATTGTTTTTTAAGTTTGAATAGCTAATAGTGATTTCTTAAACAGCTATCTTTTTTTTAGTTTTAAAGTTAGCCAAATAATCGGTGATTTTTATAATACAGATAAACACTGCTTAGAAAAGGAATATGTGTTCTAGCAATTTCCACACATTTCTGATTCTAATTGTTTCTTTTTGTTTTATGTTTATATTTTTAAGTTTTGTGAGTATATAGCAGGTGTATATATTTATTTGGTACATGAGATGTTTTGATACAGGCATGCAATGTGTAGTGAGCACATCATGGACAATGGGGTATTCAACCCCTCGACCATTTATTCTTTATGTTCCAAACAATACAATTATACTCTTTTAGTTATTTTAAAATGTACAATTAAATCATTATTGACTATAGTCTCCCCATTGTACTGTCAAATACTAGTCCTTACTCATTCTTTCTAACTAATTTTTTGTACCCATTAACTATCCCCACCCCACTTCCACCTCCCCACCACCCTTCCCATCCTCTGGTAACCATCCTTCTACTCTGTATGTCCATGAGTTCAATTGTTTTCCATTTTAAATCCTACAAATAAGTGAGAACATGCAGCGTTTGTCTTTCTGTGTCTAATTTATTTCACTTGACATAATGACCTCCAACGATATTGTTGCAGATGACAGAATCTCGTTCTTTTTGTGGCTGAGTAGTACTCCATTGTGCACAGCTACCACATTTTATTTGTCTGTTCATCTACTGATGGACACTTAGGTTGCTTCTAAATTTTGGCTATTGTGAATAATGCTGCAATAAACATGGGAGTGCAGATAGCTCTTCAATATACTGATTTATTTTCTTTTGGGTATATACCCAACAATGGGATTGCTATATTATATGGTAGCTCTATTTTTAGTTTTTTGAGGAACCTCCAAACTGTTCTCCATAGTGGTTGTACTAATTTACATTTCCACCAACAGTATACAAGGGTTCCTTTCTCTTCACAACCTTGTCAGCATTGGTTATTGCCTGTCTTTTGGATATAAGCCATTTTAACGAGGGTGAGATAATACGTCATTGTAATTTTGATTTTCATTTCTCTGGTTATCAATAATTCAATGATGTTGAGCACCTTTTCATATGCTTGTTTGACATTTGTATGTATTCTTGATCTGTCCCGAGTCTCTAATTACTTGTTTCTTGTACCGCTGTTTCCCTTTATTGTAGTCAGCGATTTGGTCAATCAACACTTTTTACTTATGGGTATCTGTTAACTATATTTCTAGGAATGGACCAAGAATTGAGAAATGTATCCCAACGAGAAAGAACAAGACATATGGAGGTGCAGGATTACTAAAAGCTTTGCTCCTATAGCCTTAGTTTTTTTCTGCAAGTTTGCTGCTTCCCAGTTGTCCTACAAGGATAAAATTCAAAACCTCAAACTGATTTTTAAAAAGCCAACTGTATACTGCTTCCACTATGTCTACCTAAGGTTATTTGCCATTATTTGTAAAGAATTCTAGACTCTAGTCAACCCATTTGAGGCTTTAGTTTATGTCCATGCCTTTGTTCATGTCTGTCTTTCCCTTATAATGTTCTTCTCATTCTCTAGCCAAATCTTCCAAAGTTCAGCTGTAGTGTTGTACTTCATATGAAGTCTTTGCTGAGAATTCCCATATGTGGTCATTTCCTTCGCTGATTTGTTTCAATAGTTGTTGTCATTATTATTATTATTATTTTTATACTGTTGCTGGATACTTTCTCAGATCCAATCTCTAACGTGTTGTTCTACCCTAGGAGGCTGACGAATATGGCAGCAGCATTGGGCTTGCTTCTCTATTGGCTTGGTCCTTCTGTTGGAAGGCATCAGCAGATCAATGGATGAGAGGAGAGTGAGTCGAGGGATGGCTAGGTTCCTTTACTCACAGCCCCAGCTCCTGTTAAGAGGTCCTCTCCCTGCAGCTACTTCTCAGATTCTACTAACGAGACCCTCCCCTTAGCCTTTCAGGCCTTGAGGAGGAAAGCCTCCTCATCCCAGTTTGAATGAACTATTTATTGCAAGAACCATGACTAATTCAGAATATAATCTGTCCTTGAATAAAATAATTTCCCATTTTGTATTCTCATTTCATATCCCTGTCCCTTTATTCATCCCTATATTGTATCGTACTATCATATAGCTACTTTGTATTATACTATGACATAAGTACCTTGTAAGTATAACATGCTATATTATAGTTCTTAAGTGTGTGGGCTTTGCGGCCAACTTACCTATGTTAGAAGTTCTGCCACATATTAACATGTGATCCTAGACAAATTGTTTAACTTCTTTTCCATTCATTTTCTTTACTGGTAAAATAGGGACAATATTAGTACCCACCTCACAGAGTATTATGATAATTACATTGACTAATAGTTTTTATTTAAAACATTTTTGTTCTTACTATGAAATGGGAAATGTTCTAAACACCTTACAAATATTAACTCTATTAATTCTCATAATGAATCTGAGAGGTAGAGACTCAGTATCTCCATTTCACAGTGCTGGAAATGATACAGACAGCATTTAAGTAACATAGTGAAAATAGTAAACCTAATAGGTGGCAGCCAGTATGCAAATTCAGAAAGCCTGACTCCAGAGTTCATTATTTTAACCAGTATGCTGTGATACTGTGACTCTTTTGGCATATGGTATGCGCTCAATAAACAACTATTGTTGTTGTTATTGGTATTACTTCCCATTGTATTATTACACAAAAAATAATTGTTTATCAGTATTTTTTTGCTAGATTATAAGTTCCTTGAAAAAAGAAGACAAGTTTTATTTGTGTGTACTAGCTGAGTGCTTGGCAAATAGTTGCAGTTTAGTAAATGTTTCTAAAACAAATTATCAGTTGTTTCTTGCATATTTCCTAAGTCCGTCCTAGCCTTGGAAACAACTAATACTTAGCTAAACCTAGAGATGTCATTTGAGATTTCAGCAGCCGTCATTGTTGCTGAAGCCACAGGATCTCCTTTTTATCTCCAATTTCTTCCTCAGATGATTCACCACTTACACTTTGTAATTTCCCTACTTCATTTTTCCTATAGTGACTTTTGTTCTCCAATAACCATTGATAGTGATGACAGTCCTACCTTGGAACCACTTCTAACTGTCCTGTTCTGCTTTCCCTGAGGCCAGATTTCCCCCTAAATACATTTTTTAGCTTCGTAACTGCTACTTCCAGAAATTTGAAATGCATTTTCAGGAATTAAGCAAGATGAATTTGATTGACATCATTTAATTTGTGTTTAAATGTGTTCTTCCCATCAACAATTAACCAGTGCTTCAGCCAAGATACATAACTTTTATTCTCCACTAACCTTAGGGTTGAAGTCACAATCAGGTATGTAATTTGTGGAGCCCAGTGAAAAATGAAAACACAGGACCCTTGGTTAAAAAAATTATTAAGAATTTCAGGATGGCAACAGTAGAGCATGAAACTAAGTATGAATCCCTTCTAATGCAGATCTTTGTGTAACTAACTGCACAAGTTATACGTTCAAGAATCTGGTCCTGGTTGAGGTCTCTGTCTACCCAGGGCACTTCTCACTCAGAGAGGTGGAATAATCTTAACTTTCTGTCTTCCATCACCTGGAAACTTGCCCCAAAGTTCGTTTTGCCATGTCTTTCAGCAAACCTAGTTGTTGTTATCTGTAAAGGATTCCTGGTGGCTTGCTTTAGTTTCCTACAGTTCTTGAGCTACATGTGTTGAATGGAACTCCACCATTACCATGTAACACGTCTGAATACTCTTATTTTCCTCCAGTTAAATTCTGCGCTCCTTGGAAATAATGGTCATGCACCTGCCTTAGTGATTTCTAAATAGAGGTAGTATGTAAAAATACATATTTACTTGAATTGCATCTTAAGAGGCCAGCCCGTGGGAGGCGTGAAGAAACCTATGTTACTAATTAATATTCAATAATTGACAGTTACACATTCAGATAGTAGTGTCATGGAACCATCATGTTACATGGACCTGAAGAGTTGATGAGAGGTTTAGGGTCTAGGAGGACAAAAGTGAGGGTATTAGTCAAGACCTGAGGTTATATGTACCCAGACAGGATAAAATGGGACAATATTTTATTAGTGGAAATATCTGTGTGAAAGAAAATAAGGAGGAAGTCAGGGAAGGTGCGAGACGTTAGATGAAGATGCAATTCTGACCCTGCAAGGAAAAGAGAGGGAGAGAAGGCTAGGTGGAAGCATCCCAGTGTGCGGTCTAGTGGAAGGAAATTTTGGCAAAGCTGTTGGGAAGTCATTGAGGCAGAGCCAGGCAAAGGAGTCCCATGTCTCCCAAGGAAGGCCCTCTGCCTTAGTATTCCCACCACACCCAATCATTGGTGAGGAGCACTCTGTGAGAAGCTTGGCTTTGGTGCAATGCAATCATGGATTTCAAAATGCAGTAACAGGAGTCCTCAGTCAGTTAAGACCCAATAATAGAAGGCCTGCATATTCTCATGGTGGCCACTTGGGTATGAGGAGCAGTGGTGTTTAAAACTATTTTGTATAATTTAAATAAAGAAAAGCTGAGGACTACTTAAGCTTGATTCCTTCAGAAGACTGTCTTTGGCCTTTATATTTCATGTGATATCTCTGCCATGTGCTCTGATAACTCTCCGTGTTTCCCCTACCATAATACCTCAGGTTATTGCAACTGCTTTTTCATTGCCTGTCATCACTCCTAGTTTGTTTTCTCTTTCAGAACAGGAATTATTTTCTCCTTTACTGCTACAGCCCCTGCACCTAGCTCAATGAGTGACACAACTGAAGCACTTAAAAAATTGCTGTAACTCAAATTTGGGGGATATTCTACAAAATACCTGGCCTCTATTGGTCAAAACTATCACTGTTACAAAGTTCAAAGAAAGGCAAATAACTATTTCAACTTAAAAGAGACTAAGGAGATACGACAACTAAAAGCATGAGCCTGGACCAGACAAGGAAATAAAAATATAACTATAAAGCTCATTAATGGGTTAATTGTCATACTCTGAATATAGAATATGGAAAAGATTATGGTACTAAAGCCATGCTAAATTTCCTGACTTTGAAACTGAGCTAAGGTTATTTAAGAGAATGTCTTTGCTATTAAGAAATAAAACCTAAAGTATTTAAGGGTAAAGGGGTATGATATCTGCAAATTATTCTCAAATGATTCAGAAAAAATATATATATATAAAATATTACATAATACAGTTATATATCTGCACACACAGAGATAATGATAAAATGATAAATGATTTAAAATAATGTGGCAAAATGTTAACAAATGGTGAATCTGGGTAAGGGGTACATGGGAGTTCTTTATCTTGCAAATATTCTGCAGGCTTGAAATTATGTAAAAATAAAATGTATCTTATAAAGTATTTATGCAGTGAATAAAGAACAAAAAAAGGATAACTGCAGTTAGAAGATGTTTATGAAGTTGGTTATGAAGATTCTTAAGAAGTTACCAATGGAGGTACTGGTAGAACATTCAAAAAAGTAGTAGGGAAGGTTGGCCAAGTAGGAAAATATCAATATCCAAGCCAGTATAAAATGGAAATGAGAAGTGAGGAAGTAAGTGGAAGACAATAAGGATGGTTTTCGATTTGGCCACTCTATTTGGAGAGGCATCCAAATGCAAGAATAGAAGCCAGAAGAAGATGCTCAGTGAGATGGTTGAAAGCTAGACAGATTACTAGCATCCCCACCAGTAAAACCCTTTCAGTAACTAGAAGGGCTGCAATTTAGTACTTCCCTGACTTCTATGCTTATATTTTCTTCAATACATAAAATGGTTCCATAAACTCTTTTACCTTCTGAATTCTTAATATTAATTTTTTGAAGTTGTAAATAAAGTAGCATCAGTTCTACATTGTTACATTTCAGCTTAATTCATATTTATTTACTGAAAATGGGAACATTTGAAAAATCATGGGCATTTATGCTATGTAGATTGATTTTTATAGAAAAATATAAAAATATGACAAGTTTGATTTTTAAAGTCTTTTCTTAGACATATAAGTACTAAATATTCAACTCAACATAGATTTGTTTTGTTTTGTTTTGTTTTGTTTTTTGAGATGGAGTCTCACTCTGTAGCCTAGGCTGGAGGGCAGTGGCACGATCTCTGCTCACTGCGAGCTCCGCCTCCCGGGCTCACGCCATTCTCCTGCCTCAGCCTCCCAAGCAGCTGGGACCACAGGTGCCTGCCACCACGCCTGCCTAATTTTTTGTATTTTTAGTAGAGATGGGGTTTCACCATGTTAGCCAGGATGGTCTCGATCTCCTGACCTCGTGATCTGCCCGACTCAGCCTCCCAAAGTGCTGGGATTACAGGCGTGAGCCACCATGCCCAGCAACGTATAGAGTTTTTATTTGAGTATTATTTAGGTGGAATTCCATTTTAATAAATACAATAACAAATTATAATTTTGTCTAAAAGCCTAAAATGCCCTAGTTATAATATGTATGGTTTCACTGTTTAACTTCCTATTTCATAGGGTTGCTATTTATAACCACTTCACTCAACTCTGGGGGGATTAAAGATTAAAGACTTCTGATTCACTTTGTATTTGAAGAATTTTTTTTTCCTCCATCTTTGCTCAGCTAGTGGAATCCATGATGAATTCTCATCTCCAAGGGGTAAGCTGTTTTTAGTAAAGCCCAGTAGCTGACTTATGACTCCTTAGAAATAGCGTTGATTCCTTCCTTCTCCTGTGTTTTGTCTCTTCTAGAATGATAGAATCCATGTAGACACAATCAATTATCATGCTTAGGTACTGGTAAGCATGTAAAGATTTTAGTTTTGTTCACTTAAGTTATTTGTGTAGCAACTATCTGGGATCATATCAGAGAAATAAATAAGCACAATTAGCATTCTACTTGTTTGTTATGACTAAAGCTAGGTTGAGGAAACAGAAAAGAACCAGAGGTCATATGAGGATGAAGATAATACTAGGAACAGCATGTTTGGGAGAGTAACATCTGCTAGGGGTAGCAGATTGTGGGTAGAGAATAGAATTTGGTAGATGGATATTTTGGAGGCAAGTAGTTTGAGTAATGATTAGATCTAAGGTGTTTTCTCATCTGTGTGTGGCTGGAAGGAATAGAGATGAAGGTGAGTTTATTTGAGAAGTTCTGGAATTATAAAACTAAGTTGTGAAGTCAAAGAAATTATAGTAGCAAGTAAATAGAATACACTAAAAAGGAAACCAAATGAAAAATAATCATTACTCTCACTATATGTTTGTGTTCTTATTAGCAAGAAATTATTTTAACCTCTGTTTTTATAGTGTCTTAATGAAAAAATACTGAAGTGAAGTGTAGCCATATTAAATCCCTCTTTTTATTTCTAGAAAGGGAATCAAAGGAGAAAATTCCCATTCTGCTATACTAAAAGACCACTAAGTAAAGAGCCTATTAGTGTATGATAAATCCCATAGCAATATACGTTATTATTTTACAGCTTCTTTGTTGAAATGAATGTTTGTATGTGTTGACCAAAGAGTGGGATAAAAAGTTGAAATTTTGTTTTGAAATATTTTAGAAATGCATAGTTGTATTGCAGTTGTGAATCTCCTTAGATTTTTAAGGAGGCTGCTTCAAAGGATGTCATTAATAATCTTTTCAGGTGCTTACAAAGCATGTGTCTGTCAGCAGAATTAGAGAATCACCCAACTAGAGAACAGGTTTCACAATACCCTGAGTCCTATTTTGTTCATTAGAGAGGAAAATGTCTTGTTTTGAGTCTAAGTTGACATGCTTGCTAATTTCAGCAATAAAAGTTGTTCATTATGGTCAGGTTTAATTTAGAGCCTGGTAAGGTTCAGATTAAAGTTGATCAAGTTACTTTTACAACACATTTCTTAAATGAACTTTGAAATCTTAAAAGAAGGTAAAAAAGTATAGCAAACATTGAGTAATGTATCTAAAACTGAGAAGCAAAAATATCTGGTTATTTGAGGGTGAATTAATATCAAATCAAAGAACAACAACCCAATAAAGATCACCGTGTTATATAAAAATTTCCAAGTATCAAAAAACACAATTTTTCATTTAAGATATACACTATACTGAATATATTTGTCCACTGCCACATGCATAGTGCCTAGAATAGTACCTAGTGCTTAAAAATATTTATTAAAATGAATGGATGAGTAAATGAATTAATGTATTTTGCCAGCTCTGTGTATTTAAAGTTCTTTGTTAACTTTGAAGTGAAAATTTGACTTCATCTGAGGTTTCTGGGTAAGTCCATTTTAAAAATTCTATTGAACATATTCAAACATTTTAAGGTAGGCAATTCCAAAGCAACCTTTCAGCTTCCCATGTCACAGATGACCACAGTTTCACATTCTAACACTGGAAAACATCTTATTTCATAAAATCTATCTGCTACTATATGGTTCCCACTTTAAAATTTGTTCAGTACTCTCCAACTGACTTATGCCACTTACTTCAATAGCTGTCTTTGGCAGTTTGTTCCATATTTCAAACACTCTTTTGTATAAAGAAACCATAAAAGTTAGAAACCTGAAAATTGGATTTTTCTTCTGAGCAATCACAGCTTACAAATGTGGAAAATTTGTTAAAAGTTAGCCCCTCCAATTTTTCAATACAGAGAGGAGAAAGTGCCTGGAGTAGATGTACAATGTTTGGATAAGTTTGTTGCATTATTTTACTATTACCAAAAGCAATTGAGTTTAAATCACAAAGCCTGTCTCCCTACCTCTTTACAAAAGAAACACTACGTAATGATCAAAATTTGGCCTTTCCAAAACCAAAAATGATTAGAAAATCAGCAGGAGTCAAAGAACAGAGTAAATAACTAAGTTTCATATAAGTTTCAGATGCATTACTATCTACCACTTTCATCTCTTCATCTTCATTGGCTTCATGTGGTAGAACATCATATTTAAAATTATACAAACTTGCTGGCTTGTTTACTAGCGTGGTTGTTACAAGAAAAAAATAAGAAAATGTAGATAAAACATCTGTCACATATTGCTTACAAACTAACAGTAAATATTACTTTTATTTTCCCCAATTAAAATAAAATTTATTGAGTTTTAGAACCAGAGTTAGTCAGATGCCTTTTTTTCGTCAATTTCCTCATAACTATATCTGCGATTTTGGTCCTTAAATCCAGAGAGACTAAGATGACAGAGACAATAGACACTGAAGAAAGGGAAGAATATCTTAATGATTTACATTACTACCTATAAATTAAAAATTATTGACTTTGTTATATTTGTATTTTTATTTAAAATAGTGCTATATTAAAGTCATTTATAATACAGGGAAATAGGAATACTAACCTCTAATCTGATGCTCTCCAAACCTGCCTAAATCATAAAAGTTAATTAGATAATTTATTTAAAATGCAAGATTTGCAGCCCTTTCCACTACATATTCATTAGTTCTGGGGTGAGGCAAAAAGGTTGGTGATTCTTATGGACAGGCAGCTTAGGAGAAAAGCTGATTTAGCTCATCTACTTCACCTTTTCGTTTGACAGGTGAGGAATCTCAGGGTACAGTGAAGTTAAATAAGTAATATCTCTTAAATTGGTTCTGTGCTTTTTCTGTTTTTAAAATAAATATACCTTAATTTTGACATCACACAGAATGATATTATAAGTATAAATAGCTATCTATCTTTTAAATACATTGTCGTAATTCAGAATAACATTTCTTACTCAAGGCACTCTTACAGTGGTTTAAGTAATCCGAGGTACTCTGGAATGACTCCATTTGAGCCTTTAAATAAGAAGAAAATCTATAATCAAGATTTTCATTTGAAATATTTTTGATATCTAAGAATGAAACATATTTCCTGTTAAATTGTTTTCTATAAACCCTTACACGGTGACATCTTTTTTATTTCTAAAAGTGTTTTGGCTGGTCTTACAACTGTACTTTACTTTGTATTATGTAAAAGGAATACACAACACTGAAGAACCCCGATACTAAGCGGTATTTGTTCTTACAGGCAACAGTGCAGGATTTGGAACAGAGGCGCCCCCAGTTGGAAGAACTCATTACTGCTGCCCAAAATTTGAAAAACAAGACCAGCAATCAAGAGGCTAGAACGATCATTACGGATCGAAGTAAGTTTTCTAACAAGCATGGGACACTCAAAGCAAGATGCATGCCAAGTTTCAATAACAACTTAAGTTCATATACTCCCCTCACATTTATAAACATAATGTGAAATAATTGTAAATGATAACAATTGTGCTGAGATTTTCAGTCCATAATGTTACCTTTTAATAACTGAATTCCATTGAATAGAAGAAATACATTTTTAAATCAATTCAGGGCTTATATAGTTGCAAAGCATGCAGTGATGGGTGTGGTGACCACAGTGTGGCAGAACATTTGTTCTTTAGTTGTCATCTGGGCTGGCATCCATGGAGATGCCAGTCTCTCCCTCATATCCTTGGTTGTTGGTCTAAGCAGGCAGTGACTTCTTCCTGGGCCACCTGTCATTCCCGTCTGTGGTGACTTTCAGATCTGGATATGTCTCTGCTACTTTGATGCCCCTATTTTGTAATATCAAAAATCATCGTACTGTACCTTATGCCATAATAGGGTGGGCAGGAACTTTGGTAAGACCCATCTGACTAGACGCTGTGCATATTCTTTTCTTCTGACATACACTCCTATGTGTTTAATGGGGAGAGTGATTCACAGTGATTGTGTGTTGTGTCAGTGGGTTTCCATGGGGTGAGGAAGAGTGATAGAAGAAGGAGTAGGGGAAACTTGCCACCCGGTTTCCCTCAGAGATTCTCCTCAGAAATGAGGTCCAGGTCAGCTCTGCTTTCAGGTTCTCTCAGATCTCTCTGGGTTTCCTCACTTCTCTCTACCTTCCTTCCCTCCAGAGACACACACTGGTATTGAATTTTCTTGCTTCCTCTGCAATATCCCCTCATTTTCCTTCCTACAACCTGAGGAATCCTTTGTGGTGCAGGAAGGAGGAAAACCTTTCAGCCATCCTTTATTTCTGTCTTTGAAATCTTTTATCTTTTACCAGGCCTAGATTTTTGAAACTCACAAACCATGAGAATCTATGTCTTCATAATTTATATTCTGCTATGTTAACCCTTCCCCAAGGAAATGACTAGTTGTCAATATGTTGGGGAAAGTGAAAGAGTAACCAGAGTAAAAGGTTAATATTTTAAAATATTATTAGTCATACTTCCACATATTGGGTTCATACTTATTGATAATAGCTAGTATTTATTCAGTACCTCATAAGCATTAGTGTGTGCACATGTGTGTGTTTCTGTGTGTTTGTGTGTACAAAATCTTTACAGAATCTTGTGAGCTATATTTTATAATCCCCATTTTACAGATGAGAAAACAGGCTCCAAGATCAGTTATTCAAATTGCTGAAGTTTACAAAACAAGCAAAGAACAGAGCTCGGAATTTGTAAATGTCTCTTTCAGGCTTGAAAATCTGCACTCTTTCTAGTATGTTTACCATTTCCCATCTTGTTTTGTTGCTTTTGTTAATGACCTTAATCATTGGACTAAGACTAAATACTTCTTTTGTCTGCAATTATGTATATTTTGATTCACTTCCTAAAGACATGTCTTCTTTCAGTTGTAGGGATTGCTAATTAACATAGTCTGCTCTTGGTTTTGAAAGTTTAACTATTCATTGTTCCTTAAACAATGACTGTGGATATATACTAATGTATTATTTTAGTAACACTAGCCACTATAACAGATAATCTCCCAAATCTTGGAGGCTTACTGCAGTAGAAATTTACTTCTTATTTTAGTGCAGTCCAAAATAAGCAGCCCTCTTTGAAGTCATTCAGGAACCCAAACTCTTTCTATCTTTTGTGTTCAGAGCATAAGACTCATACGCATTTAATGGGCAGATGAAGAAAGTATTACTCATGAAAATTTGTCATGAGCCAGGCCTGGAAATGGCGTGTGTTAATTTTGTTCATATTCTGTTGGATGGACCTTGTCATATGGTCACACCTGATTGCGAGGGAAGTATGGAAATAGTGTACACTGTTGAGGCTAGGAAGAGGAACAGATTTGGTAAGAAATTAGTCAACCTCTGCATAGCTAATTTGAACAAGGAAGAATGCACTTATATTCTATAAATTTGTGTAAATTATAGGATGTCATATGTATAACTTGCAAGGCAAGAGCAAAATTGCCTTGTAATGACCAACATAGATAGCTGTACAATTGATTTAGCAGAGCATTCCTCCACCATACTGGAGCCTTGAGGGTTCTCCAACAGGTTGCAACACACTGACCCAAAAGAGTGAATCTTAGGAGTGATTTACTCAATATGAGACTGAATTCCCATTACACAGATAAGTGATCAGTTTCTTGCCTGAGAAATATGGAAATTTGGCAATGATGTTTATGCAAATCTGAACATACTATACAGAGAGTCATTTGTTGTTTTACTAATGAAAAATAACTTCAATTTTTTCCCTAAGAGGAAAATAACATGAATGTATTATACAGTATTTGTTCAACATTGTCTGAACATTTTCCATTATCCCCTGCATTTTTTTGGTATTGCATTGACTTTTTCATGATAGAGATTAAAATTGAATGACCAGAGGGCAAGTTTGTATCTCTCTGCCAATATTCAGTGATTTGAATAGTTCTTCTTTTCTAAGCTTTTGTATTTTAGGAATGAATACCTTTATGAATATTGGCAGCATAGTGGAAAGACTCTAATCCAAATGGTCCAAGCAAGCATTTTCTTAAAAGCAAGTGTCTGTCGAGACGTGTCATATTGCTTATTAAGATCCTAAACTGCAATCTTAGTTCCAAATATGCCTGGAGCCTCTAAATGGTACCAGGATATTCTGACAAGATATGTTTATCTAAACAATGTCATTTGCAGCCCTGCTACACTTTGGTTTATCTCTCCATTTGAAATCTATAAAATGGGATGGAA